>NC_069784.1:43513148-45923796 GCF_027406575.1 Nycticebus coucang
GCAATCATGTCTTGCCCCCATAAAGTGTGACACACACCAAGGCCCCACCCACCTCCCTCCCTCCCTCTTTCTTTCCCCCCCCATAACCATAATTGTCATTAATTGTCCTCATATCAAAATTGAGTACATAGGATTCATGCTTCTCCATTCTTGTGATGCTTTACTAAGAATAAAGTCTTCCATGTCCATCCAGGTTAATACAAAGGATGTAAAGTCTCCATTTTTTTTAATGGCTGAATAGTATTCCATGGTATACATATACCACAGCTTGTTAATCCATTCCTGGGTTGGTGGGCATTTAGGCTGTTTCCACATTTTGGCAATTGTAAATTGAGCTGCAATAAACAGTCTAGTACAAGTGTCCTTATGATAAAAGGATTTCTTTCCTTCTGGGTAGATGCCCAGTAATGGGATTGCAGGATCAAATGGGAGGTCTAGGTTGAGTGCTTTGAGGTTTCTCCATACTTCCTTCCAGAAAGGTTGTACTAGTTTGCAGTCCCACCAGCAGTGTAAAAGTGTTCCCTTCTCTCCACATCCACGCCAGCATCTGCAGTTTTGAGATTTTGTGATGTGGGCCATTCTCACTGGGGTTAGATGATATCTCAGGGTTGTTTTGATTTGCATTTCTCTAATATATAGAGATGATGAACATTTTTTCATCTGTTTGTTAGCCATTCGTCTGTCGTCTTTAGAGAAAGTTCTATTCATGTCTCTTGCCCATTGATATATGGGATTGTTGGCTTTTTTCATGTGGATTAATTTGAGTTCTCTATAGATCCTAGTTATCAAGCTTTTGTCTGATTGAAAATATGCAAATATCCTTTCCCATTGTGTAGGTTGTCTCTTTGCTTTGGTTATTGTGTCCTTAGCTGTACAGAAGCTTTTCAGTTTAATGAAGTCCCATTTGTTTATTTTTGTTGTTGTTGCAATTGCCATGGCAGTCTTCTTCATGAAGTCTTCCCCCAGGCCAATATCTTCCAGTGTTTTTCCTATGCTTTCTTGGAGGATTTTTATTGTTTCATGCCTTAAGTTTAAGTCCTTTATCCATCTTGAATCAATTTTTGTGAGTGGGGAAAGGTGTGGGTCCAGTTTCAGTCTTTTACATGTAGACATCCAGTTCTCCCAACACCATTTATTGAATAGGGAGTCTTTACCCCAAGGTATGTTCTTGTTTGGTTTATCAAAGATTAGGTGGTTGTAAAATGTTGGTTTCATTTCTTGGTTTTCAATTCGATTCCAACTGTCTATGTCTCTGTTTTTGTGCCAGTACCATGCTGTCTTGAGCACTATGGCTTTGTAGTACAGACTGAAATCTGGTATGCTGATGCACCCAGCTTTATTTTTGTTACAGAGAACTGCCTTAGCTATACGGGGTTTTTTCCGGTTCCATACAAAACGCAGAATAATTTTTTCCAAATCTTGAAAGTACGATGTTGGTATTTTGATAGGAATGGCATTGAATAGGTAGATTGCTTTGGGAAGTATAGACATTTTAACAATGTTGATTCTTCCCATCCATGAGCATGGTATGTTCTTCCATTTGTTAATATCCTCTGCTATTTCCTTTCTGAGGATTTCATAGTTTTCTTTATAGAGGTCCTTCACCTCCTTCGTTAGGTATATTCCTAGGTATTTCATTTTCTTTGAGACTATGGTGAAGGGAGTTGTGTCCTTAATTAGCTTCTCATCTTGACTGTTATTGGTGTACACAAAGGCTACTGACTTGTGGACATTGATTTTATATCCTGAAACATTACTGTATTTTTTGATGACTTCTAGGAGTCTTGTGGTTGAGTCTTTGGGGTTCTCTAAGTATAAGATCATGTCGTCAGCAAAGAGGGAGAGTTTGACCTCCTCTGCTCCCATTTGGATTCCCTTTATTTCCTTGTCTTGCCTAATTGCATTGGCTAGAACTTCCAGCACTATGTTGAATAGTAAAGGTGACAGAGGACAACCTTGTCTGGTTCCAGTTCTAAGAGGAAAAGCTTTCAGTTTTACTCCATTCAGTAAAATATTGGCTGTGGGTTTGTCATAGATAGCTTCAATCAGTTTTAGAAATGTGCCACCTATGCCTATACTCTTCAGTGTTCTAATTAGAAAAGGATGCTGGATTTTATCAAATGCTTTTTCTGCATCTATTGAGAGGATCATGTAATCTTTATTTTTGCCTCTGTTAATATGGTGGATAACGTTTATAGACTTGCGTATGTTAAACCAGCCTTGCATCCCTGGGATGAAGCCTACTTGATCATGATGAATGACTTTTTTGATGATAAGCGGTAATCTATTGGCTAGGATTTTGTTGAGAATTTTTGCGTCTATGTTCATGAGTGAGATTGGTCTGAAATTCTCCTTTTTGTTTGGGTCTTTTCCTGGTTTTGGTATCAGGGTGATGTTTGCTGCATAGAATGTGTTGGGGAAGATTCCTTCTTCCTCAATTTTTTGGAATAATTTCTGCAGTACAGGAATAAGCTCTTCCTTGAAGGTTTGATAGAATTCTGGAGTGAAGCCATCTGGACCAGGGCATTTTTTGGTTGGAAGATTTTTTATTGTTTCTTTGATCTCAGTGCTTGAAATTGGTCTGTTCAGGAGCTCTATTTCTTCCTGGCTGAGTCTAGGGAGAGGGTGTGATTCCAAATATTGATCCATTTCTTTCACATTGTCAAATTTCTGGGCATAGAGTTTCTGGTAGTATTCAGAGATGATCTCTTATATCTCTGTGGGATCAGTTGTTATTTCCCCTTTATCATTTCTGATTGAGGTTACTAGAGATTTTACTTTTCTATTCCTCTTTAGTCTGGCCAATGGTTTATCTATTTAATTTATTTTTTCAAAAAACCAACTCCTTGTTTCATTAATTTTCTGAATGATTCTTTTGTTTTCAATTTCATTGATCTCTGATTTGATTTTGGATATTTCTTTTCTTCTACTGAGTTTAGGCTTAGATTGTTCTTCTTTTTCCAATTCCATAAGATCTCTTGTGAGATTGTTGATGTGCTCTCTTTCTGTTTTTCGAATGTAGGCATCTAAAGCGATGAATTTTCCTCTCAAAACTGCTTTTGCAGTATCCCACAGGTTTTGGTAGCTTGTGTCTTCATTGTTGTTATGCTCAAGGAAGTTAATGATTTCCTGTTTTATTTCTTCCTTCACCCATCTGTTATTCAACAGAAGATTGTTTAGTTTCCATGCCTTTGGGTGGGGTCGAGCATTTTTGTTAGAGTTGAGTTCCACCTTTAGTGCCTTATGGTCTGAGAAGATACAAGGTAAAATTTCAATTCTTTTGATTCTGTTGATATTTGTTTTGTGTCCCAGGATATGATCAATTTTGGAGAATGTTCCATGGGGTGATGAGAAGAATGTATATTCTTTATCTTTGGGATGGAGTCTTCTATATGCGTCTATCAAGCACAGTTGTTCTAGGGTCTTATTTAAGCCTCTTATATCCTTGTTTAATTTCTGTTTAGAGGATCTGTCCAGCTCTGTAAGAGGAGTGTTAAGGTCCCCTGTTATTATGGTATTATCAGATATCGTATTGCTCAGACTGAGTAAGGTTTGTTTCAAGAATCTGGGAGCATTTAAATTGGGTGCATAGATATTTAGAATTGAAATGTCTTCTTGTTGTATTTTTCCCTTGACCAATATAAAATGACCATCTTTGTCTTTTTTGACTTTAGTTGCTTTAAATCCACATGTATCTGAAAATAAGATTGCAACTCCTCTTTTCTTCTGAATTCCATTTGCCTGAAAAATTGTCTTCCAACCCTTGACTCAGAGCTTTAATTTGTCTTTTGAAGCCAGGTGTGTTTCTTGCAGACAGCAAATGGATGGCTTGTGTTTTTTAATCCAGTCAACCAATCTATGTCTCTTCAGTGGGGAATTGAAGCCATTAACATTTATTGAGATAATTGATAAGTGTGGTAGTATTCTATTCATCTTATTTGGTGAGAGTCCATTGCTTAGTTTTATCTTTTGCATCAGTGTGGAGGTTTGGTTCTGTCCTTTAATTTCTGAGTTCTTACTTTGCTGCTGATCCATTGTGGTGGTCAGTGTGCAGAACAGGTTGAAGTATTTCCTGTAGAGCTGGTCTTGTTGTGGCGAATTTCCTCAATGTTTGTATGTCCGTAAATGATTTGATTTCTCTGTCAATTTTTAAGCTTAGCTTAGCAAGGTACAGAATTCTGGGCTGGAAATGTTCTGTTTAAGTAGATTAAAGGTAGATGACCATTGTCTTCTTGCTTGAAAAGTTTCATTAGAGAAATCGGCGGTCAATCTGATGGATTTGCCCCTGTAGGTCAACTGGCACTTACTCCTGGCAGCTTGCAGAATCTTTTCTTTTGTCTTGACTTTGGACAGGTTCATCACAATGTGTCTTGGAGAAGCTCGGTTAGAGTTGAGGCGACCTGGGGTCCAATAGCCCTCTGAAAGCAGTGTGTCAGAATCTTTGGTGATATTTGGGAAATTTTCTTTTATAATATTCTCTAGTATGGCTTCCATTCCTCTGGGGCATTCTTCTTCCCCTTCTGGAATTCCTATAACTCGTATGTTGGAACGCTTCATAAAGTCCCATAATTCTGTCAGTGAACGTTCTGCTTTCTCTCTCTTCTTTTCTGCCTCTTTTACTATCTGAGTTATCTCAAAAACTTTGTCTTCTACCTCTGAAATTCTTTCTTCTGCATGGTCTAACCTGTTGCTGATACTTTCCATTGCATCTTTAAGTTCCCTGATTGACTGTTTCATTTCCTTCAGCTCTGCTATATCCTTTTTATATTCTTCATATCGTTCATCTCTGATTTGATTCTGTTTTTGGATTTCCTTTTGGTTATTTTCCACTTTATTAGCAATTTCCTTCATTGTTTCCATCATTTCTTTCATTGTTTTCAACATGAGTATTCTAAATTCCCTTTCTGTCATTCCTAACATTTCTGTATAGGTGGAATCCTCTGCAGTAGCTACCTCATGGTCCCTTGGCGGGGTTGCTCTGGACTGCTTCTTCATGTTGCCTGGAGTTTTCTGCTGATTCTTCCTCATGGGTGATTTCTTTTATCTGTTTCCTTGCCCTAATTTTCCTTTCACTTCCTCTTGCTCTTTAAGTTCTTGTGCCTGTGGAAGTTGCGGGTGGGTTTAGACGGATTGAACACACGCGACCACTTGCCAGTTTTCCACTGTTTTAGTCCTCCTCTTGGGGTCCACAAGTCTCTCGCTGACTCCCTGTATCCTCTCAGGGGTGATGATAGGCAGATCCCACCAGCCAGAGATGCCTGGAGTCCTATATCCCCAGACTCACGGTGCCCAGATGCAAGGAAGCTGTTACTCGGCTGCCATCTTGCTCCGCCCTCGAAAGTGATTGTTTTTAATCAAAAGGTACCGTCCACTGCTCCTCCTCAGTCCCAACAAGGGGCCCTTTGTTAGAATTTTTGCTCCCGGACTCCTCACCCAATTCCTGGCATTCAGCTCGCCTTCCGCAACCCACGGCAGACCCAGTGGGAAAGCAATCAAAAATCTCCCCCAGACCTCACCCTGGCTGTCCCCGGGAAGGCCTGAGTTTGAGTTCTTGATAGAATTAACTTTCCCTTCTTCAGCTTTTCATTCAGTTTTAATGGTTATTAATCTCAGATTCAATTTTAAATTGCCCAGTGGTGTGTTTTTATTTTAAGTTACCTTAAACAATTTATCAGAAATGAGCAGGACAGAAAATAAATGAATTGAATTTCTTATTTTTATACTACAATGAGTATTTATGAAGTAGTTTTTATTAATGGACCATTTATTTCGCCTACATTTTGTTTCTGTTACAAGAACAATAGACTGAAAGTCATATACTGTATTTAAAAAAAAGAACAATAGTATTTACTGAGTGCTTGCTATCTACTAGCCACTGTCCTTTACCTGCATTAACTCATTTCATAACAATCCTATGAGGTAGGTATTATTATTATTATTCCCATTTTACAGATAAAGAAACTGAGCCACAAATCAGTTAAATAATTGCCTGTGTTCACACAGATAGCCAATGGTAGAGCCAGAACTCAAATTCCAAGTACACCAGTGATTCTTAGCAGGAGATGATTTTTTCCCTATCTCCCACCCCCAGAGATATAGGAAATGTCTGGAGGTAGTTACAGTTGTCACCCTGGGGAGCTGCTCTGGACTCTGTATTGTATGGAGGGAATTGTAAGGAATTGTAAGGAATTAAATTGTAAGGAATTGTAAGGAATTAAATTGTAAGGAATTATCTGGCCCAAATGTCAACAGTGACTAGGTTCAGAAGCCCTGCTGTCCACCAACCATGGTATCGTCACTTCACAGAACTCTTTAGCCTGGGTCTCTATCCTTGATCTGCCTGGACAATTAACCATGCTTC
The DNA here is from genome assembly GCF_027406575.1 of Nycticebus coucang. Lineage (NCBI taxonomy): Eukaryota > Metazoa > Chordata > Mammalia > Primates > Lorisidae > Nycticebus > Nycticebus coucang. The sequence continues at coordinate 43,519,510 of NC_069784.1, forward strand.
AGAATGGGCCGAGCATTTGTGTCCACAGCAACACTCTGTGTCAGGGAGCAAGGGCATTTCAGAGGCCATGCTCTGGTGCCCACGTAGCCTGCAGAGTACAAACCTAATGGAGAAAGCCTGCTGAAAGCAGGAAGCAAAAGGCAGAGGGCTCATGCCCGTCGCTGCTGGTCCAGAAAAGAGCAGTGACTGCAGAAGGAACTTGTGGACTTGTTACATTAGGGACAAGTGCCTCATCCAGGACTAGAGCTATCTAGAAAGCCCCAGGTGACTGAAGCCCCACACTCCATGTGCTTTTGTGTACTCCCACACACCCTCCCTCTGCCTCCTCCCTGGCTCCTCTGCGCCCAGCTTCCCAGACACTAACCCCAGATCCTGCTGGGTCTACATCTCTGTGAGCAGGTCCCTCTTGCCCCCCTGATCATACCTGGACTACTAATACTGCTGGCTCCTGGGGGAATGAGTCTCAGTGGAAACTCTGTGTGCAGCTGCCTACTGCCCACTGCTGAAAGAGCCCTCCTAAACCCAGTGGCGAGGGCATCTCTCTGGGAAGGCAGCGCTATTGTGGAAAGAACACTGCACAAGGAGTTGGCAGGCATGGGCTGGTAGATGTGTGTTCTCAGGAGTCCTGAGAAGGGCTCAGTGCAGCCCTGAGTCACATTCGTCTCCTCTGTGGTGCTGGCAGAAGACTTTGCACAGGGCTATTTGCTGGATGGAGCAAATGCATCACTGCTCTGCTCTCCTATCTGGACAGATAAAAACCACGTCAGCTGATGGACCCCGGTGGTGGCAGCAGCCTGTTCCATGCAGAGGGTGTAGCACAAGTGGCCCGAGGGCTCGCCTGCCCCCTGCCCACTGTGCTGGCTCCTGACACAGCAGTGAACCCTGCCCACTGTCTGTGGGCTTGCCTCAGCCTACCCCAGTCCACTCCCAAACATACACGCTCTGGTCTTCGGCCTGAGGTGAGGTGCTATTAGTTAATTAAACTGAGATTCATTAGGGGACTACTATGTGTTAAATACTGGGTAAGTGCTGCAGATACAGCAAGTAATAGGAAAGGCATGGTTTCTGAGTAGTGGGCAATAGAGATTTTGACTAGTAACTCTGAGATGTGTGTAATGAAAGAATTAACAGGGGACTTTGTTACCGTTGATTACTGATATGTGGAAATGCTAGGAATTAAATGCATGTGATTTCATCTTAGAAGCTGTTGGGGCTCAAAAGACAATACCCTGGGCTTTGGTATATTGAGCACTTGGATCTAAGGGAAATTGGGAGGGCCTCAGAAGCAGCCTCGGAACCAAGGTCTCTCTGACCCTCCACCCTCTGTGTCTCGGGCTTTGTTCTCCCTGTTAGCCCATCTTAATTCCAAGAGTTCCTCTTCCTCGAAGCAGGTCATGGAAACTAGAATCTCTTTTACCCAAAACAAGCCATAAAACCTAGAAATAATACTCTAACTTTTTCCTCCTTTGTGTGTAAGAACTGGCCATTAAAAAAATTCCCTGACCTTGTGTGATAGTAAGATGCAAGACTCTCATTCCAGAAAGGGTCCTGCCTCATTCCCAGAAGGAAGGAATGCCAAGAAGAACCCTAACAGACAAGTTTTTCTGTGTTTCTACACTCAGTCTGTTACTATTAGATTGTTCCCTTTTTGTCCTATCACATTTCTACACAGCTGTCTACTCTTCATCGAGTCTAAGAATAAAAATAGATAGTTTTCCCTTGGGTTTTCACTTCTGAAGCCTCCCATATTAGGTAAAATTTTGATTAAATAAATCTATTATGCTTACTCTCTTATTAATCTGTCTTTTAAGCCCAGGCATGGTGGCTCACTCCTGTAATCCTAACACTCTCGAAGGCCACGGTGGGTGGATCACTTGAGCTCAGGAGTTTGAGACCAGCAAAAGTGAGACCCTGTCTCTATTAAACAAACAAACAACCCCCCCGCCCCACATCTTTTGTTACAGGAGTGTTAGGCGTGACCATCGCAGTGGGAAGGAAAGATGTCACACACTTTCTGCCCTACAAAGCCACATTTGTGTCTCATTCCTCAATGCCGATCCTCCCCACGGGCAGAGGTAGCATTTATGTGCATGGCCTGATTTGATGAGGGTGACAAATGTATCTGTTCCAAAAGGTCTGACTCCATGGCCTATTATGATATAGTCAAAAGAGCACTGGAATTGTCCAAAGATTTATTTCTAGTATGTTAATGTTTCCCAGACAATCTCCTCCTCTGCAAAATTACAGAAACTATGCCCAGCATCCAGTGGGGTTGGCCTCGTGGCAGCCTCCCTCTTCTAGCTGACCCCAAGTCCCCACACCTAGAGATGGTGGCAGCCATCCCACATAACAAGGCCATTGATTAAAGTGTCTGTGCTAGCTGAATGAGGATCAAAGAGAGGACCTTGTCCTCTGCACTCTGAGCTGGTCAGTACATGGAACTTTAGAAATCCTCTAGTCTAGGGCTCCCAAATAGTAGGAATAGAACTGGTAACATGGGGGATGGACAGATTAAGTTTTATTAGTGCTGATTTTATTGTGTTTGGGGAAAATACAACTAGCAGAGGAACCCATGATTCTGTGGATATTTTTGTTTAGAATAATAATACTAGGTTAATAATCAAAAAGTGGCCTAATTTAAAGAAACAGGCAGATAATCATTCAGTCGGCACAGAATCACGGCAGTGGCATACAGGAGACTGACATTTGGGAAATGGCGATCTACTGAATCTCTTCATGTGATCAGTGAGGAGAGTGAGGACCAAAAGGGTGAAATTTCAGGTTGGTGAGAAACAAACCTGGGATTGGGACTGAGTCCTTTGGACTCCAGGGGGTGGTTTTCTTCCCAGCAGCCCAGGCTGAGTATCCCTGTTGAACTCTCTACACTACAAGGTATCTTGATGAGGGTTCTTTTGTTTTTAAGTAACAGCTTTATTGCGTTTTAATTCCTATACCAAAAAAATTGCCCTTCTACAGTGTACAAGCCAGTGGGTTTCAACATATTCACAGAGTTGAGCATCACAATCTTAGAACATTTTCATCACCCTCAAAAGAAACCCATATCTGTCAGCAGTCACTTTTCCTCCTGCAAGGGGGAGGTAGCTGCCCCTTGTAGGGGAAGATTGACAAAAATTAATCTACTTTTCCTGTGACTGACTTGGTCTGCTCTGAACATTTCATATCCATGGAATCCTATGTGGTCTTTGTGTCTGGCTTCTTTAACTTGGCATAAGATTTTCAAAGTTCGTCCATGTTGTGGTGTTTATCAACACTTCACTCCTCTTCATGGATGAATAATATTCCATTGTATGGGTATACCACACTGTATTAACATTTACCCATAAATCAGTTGATGGACATTCAGCTTATTTCCACTTTTTTGCTATCATGAAGAATGCTGCTGTGAATATGGGTGTACAAGTTTTTTGTATGGAGATATGTCATTATTTCTCTTGAGTATATAGGAGTAGAATTGCTGGTTCACAATGGCATGGTCGGGGTTGTAGACTGTAAATAACAGAAACTGTCTCTGGCCCTCTTAAGCAAAGAGGACATTTACTGGCTGGAAAGTGGAGGCTCCCAGAATCCACAGAAGAGATCGAAGAGCTAGGCCTGGGAAATGGGGCAAGAGCCACAAAAAGTTCAGTGGTTAGGCAATGGAGCCATAGGCAGGGTCATCCCATAGACATGCTTGGGCCTGACTGGGTACAGTGGCATGCAACTGTAGATCCAGATACTCAGGAAGCTGAGGCAAGAGGATTGCTTGAGCCCAGGAGTTTGAAACTGCAGTGAGCTGAGGGTACCATTGTTCTCTAGCCTGGGTGATAGAGCTGCCAAAAAAAAAAAAGAAAAAGAAAAAAGAAGGAAGGAAGTGGAGGGGAGGGTTGAGGAGGAGAGGAAAGGAGAGGAGAGGACCAAGCAGAGAGGGAAGGGAAGGGAAGGGAAGGGAAGGGAAGGGAAGGGAAGGGAAGGGGAGAAAATGGGAAGGGAGTGGAGGGGAGGGGAGGAGGGGACCAAGAGGAAAGGAAAAGAAAGGAAAGCTTGGGCCTTTGCACTGTAGGAGAGAGTCTCCAGTTGGCCAAGCCTTATGTGTGTATCACTCCCCCTCTTCTCCCCAGCTCTGGGCCAAGAAGAGGAGTGATCTGGCCACATCAGCCCCATAGCATATGGGAAGCATTAGACAATGAACAGTTTCCCTAAAAGTGAAAGGAAGAAAATATGAAGATGGAATTGGGGGTAAATGCTGGATACCCAAACAAAAGAATAGAGCAGGGCCAGCTTCTGAGGGGGAAAAGCAAGGGAGGAGCAGAGAAAGAGAGCAGAGCCCGTACCTTACACTGATTCCCAAGTCACCCAACATCTGGATTTCCAATTACATTAGCAGGTGTGACTTGGATTTTCTGCTGCTTGTTGCCAAATGCATCCTCAGTAATACAGTAGCACATAGAAACCATCTAGAGCCACCAAAAGGCAAGGGAACCATGAGAAGACCTGGGTACTAGCCCCATTCCTGCTTGGGGTCTGTAAGCCAAAGCATTTGATTTCTGAACTTCAATTTTTTTTCAGAGTCGTGAAGTGAAATGAAGGCTGTAAGAGCCCTGTGTGGACTAGTCTAAAGTGTAAAGGATTATTATTCCTCCCCCACAGGCTCTTATAATCAAACAAAACAGGAGCAAAAACGTGGTAATAAATGAGCAAACAGCTGTTTTCTCAAAGGCTTTAGTATTCCAGGTTCCCATTTGGCCTCAGTTTTCATGTGTTCTCTATACTTGGCGTCTGGGTGGGAGGTAGTGGGAGGCAGGAAAGAGAAGGAAACACTTTGAAGTAGAATTAGGTCAAAGCTGATCATTAAACAGCATGTAGATGTGGGGAAGTTGCTTTTCCTTTTCTCTATATTTGTAAAGAAGCACTGGGGGAACTGTAGGAGAGGAAGGAAGGAGGAGAGCAGATGTTTTACCTTCATTCTCTTATCCTCATAGCAGCCCTTGAGTAAAGATGAGTACCTTCATCCTTCAGATGTGGAAATGGTTCAGAGAGTGAAATCATCTGCTCTGGGCATGAGTCTGAACGTAGCCCCAGCAGATTCCAGGTCCCAGGCTCTTTTCAGCACACTTCACCAGCTCCCAGGAAACATAAAAACAGATTCCATTTGGCGTCTGAACTCTAAAAGTTTAAATGAAGCTTAGAGAGGGCTGAGGGAAGTCATTGCTTCTTCAGGGTAACTTCAAACATCCTTTTTCCTTGAGGGAGGCAACTATGGTATCAAAAGAACGTGGTCATGTTTGTAAATACCAGGGATAACTTTGAAGGACAATCAAGCAGCTGGTCATCGTGGGTGACTTGAGGGTGGCAAGAGAATCAACTGGGTGACTTGGGGAAAGGGAAGAGAAAAACTTTTCACTGTTGGCCTTTTCTTTTTCCGATTAATAAACATTATTCTTTGAGCAGTTTTAGGTCAGAGAAAAATTGTGTGGACAGTGCAGAGATTTCCAATGTAACCCTTGTCCCCATACATGGATAACCTCCTTCATATGGACGTCCCGAGGCAGAGGAGTGCATTTGCTGCACTTAACAAACCTGCTTTGATACATCGTTATCACCCAGAGTCTGTCGTTTACAGTAGGGTTCATTCTTGGTGTTGTGCATTCTGTGGGTTTTAGCAAAAAGTATTATGGCATGTGTCCACCATTGTAGTTGCACACGGAATAATTTTACCACCCTACAACCCTGCGTGCTCTGCTTATTCATCCCTCCCTCCCTTCAACTCCTGGCAATGACTAATCTTTTTATCATCTCCATAGTTTTATCTTTCCCAGAATATCCGATAGTTGGAATTATATAATATGTATACTTTTCGGATAGGCTTCTTTCACTTAGTAACACATATTTAAGTTTCCTCCATGGGTTTTTCATGGCTTGATAGCTCATTCATTTTGGGGCTGAATAATATTCCATTGTCTGGATGCATCTCAGCTTATTTATTCATTTACCTACTGAAGGACATCTTGGTTACTTCCAAGTTTCGGCAATTATGAATAAAGCTTCTATAGACATCTGTGTGCAAGTTTTTGTATGGATGTAAGTTTGTTATTATTATTTTTTTTTTTTGTAGAGACAGAGTTTCACTTTATTGCCCTCGGTAGAGTGCCGTGGCGTCACACAGCTCGCAGCAACCTCCAGCTCCTGGGCTTAGGCGATTCTCCTGCCTCAGCCTCCCGAGTAGCTGGGACTACAGGCGCCTGCCACAATGCCCGGCTATTTTTTTGTTGCAGTTTGGCCGGGGCTGGGTTTGAACCCGCCACCCTCGGTATATGGGGCCGACGCCCTGCTCACTGAGCCACAGGCGCCGCCCTGGATGTAAGTTTGCATGGCTAAAGGGCTGCAATTGCTGGATTGTATGGTGAGAGTATGTGTACTTTTATAAGAAAGTGCTGAGCTGTCTTCCAAAGTGGCTGTACCATTTTATATTCCCATTAGCAATGAATGAGGGTTCTTGTTGCTTTACATCCTCACTAGAATTTCATGTTGTCAGTGTTTTGGCCATTCTGATAAGTGTGTAATGGTATCCTTTTTATTTTAATTTGCTATTTTTTAATACCATGTTGAATTTCTCTCTCTCTCTCTTAACGATACAAAGTCTTGCTGCATTGCCCAGGCTGGGATTCAGTGGCTATTCCCAGGTGTGATCATTGTCCATTACAGCCTCAAACTAGGCTCAAGTGATCCTCCTGCCTCAGCCTCTTGAGTAGCTGGGACACTGTGCCTGGATTGAGCACCTTTTTATCTTACTTCCATCTGCATATCTTCTTGATGAGGTGTATGATCAGATCTGTTACCTATTTTTAAATTGAGTTGCTTGTTTTCTTGTTTTTGAGCTTTAAGTGTTCTTTGCATATTTTGGATAATAGTCCTTTATCAGGCATATCTTTTGCTAATATTTTCTCCCAGTCAGTGGCTTGTTTTCTCAGTTTCTTGACGTTATCTTTCAAAGAGCAAAATTTGGTCAGGCTCAGTGCCTCACACCTGTAATCCTAGCCCTCTGGAAGGCCGAGGCAGGTGGATTGCTTGAGTTTAGGAGTTTGAAACTAGCCTAAGCAAGAGTGAGACTCTTCCTTTACTAAAAATAGAAAAAACTAGCTAGGCAAGCATTGTGGTGGGTTTCTATAGTCCTTGGAAGGCTGAGGCAGGAAAATCGCTTGAACTTAGGAGTTGGAGTTTGCTGTGAGCTATGATGTCATGGTACTCTACCCAGGACAAGAGTGAGACTCCCATCTCAAAAAAAAAAAAGCAGAATTCTTTTTTTTCTTTTTTTTAGTGGTAAGATAGAACTTTTATTATAAGTTAGAAAGGAATACGGAAGAAGTAAAAAGTGCCAGAGCTTCTGGAAGGGGGAAAGAACTGAAGAACTCCCTTGGGAGTCTCTCTGTGGGCTCTTTTATCTAAGGGTTTTAAGTCCAGAGGATTACACATGGTTGGCAGTTGGTAGATGGAAAAACATAACAAATTAATGAATGAATGTAGTTCCTCCTCCACTAGAGCGAGATCATCAGGTCGTTTACAGCCTTGAGAAGGGATTAGGGTGTGTGCTCCCACCCAAGGTGGAACCACCCAAAAAACCATCATAGGTTGCTTTGTTCATGATCCTATCAGAGCCCAGTGGGTGTGTCTCGAAGAAAGCAATCTGCTTGTGCCTGGAAATGGGGGTCTGACCTCAGAGCTCACCTGGGAATTTTTAAATTCTAATAAAGTTCAACTTAATCAGTTCTTTCAAGAATTATACCTTTTGTCATTTAAAAGGTCATTGTCATACCCAAGGTCATCTAGATTTTCTTCTGTTATTGTCTAGGAGATTTATAATTTTGTGTTTGCATCTAGGTCTGATGATACATTTCAGTCAATTTTTTTTAAATATGTGGATGTCGAGTCATTCCATCACCATTTGTTGGAAAGACAACAAACAAATGGTGCTAGAACAACTCTTTGCTCTATTGTATTGCCTTTGCTCTTTTGTCAAAGATCAGTTGACTATATTTATGTGAGTTTATTTCTGTATTCTCTATCCTGTTCCATTGATCTATTTATCTATCCTGTCACAGATACTACTTTGTCCCGATTACTCTATCTTTCTAGTTAGTTTTGAAGTTGAGGAGTGCCAGTCCTCTGACTTTGTTTTTCTCCTTCGGTACTAAGTTGGGTTTTTTTGCCCATCCATGTAAACTTTAGAATCAGTTTGCCCTCATCACAAAATAATTTGCTGATATTTTGATAAGCATTGCATTGAATTTATAGATTAAGTTGGGAAAGGATGACATCTTGACAATATTGATTCTTCCTATCCGTAAACATGGTGTATCTTTCTGTTTATGTAGTTATTTTCTATATTTTTCGCCAGAATGTTAAAGTTTTCCTCGTGTGGGTTTTGTACATAATTTACTCCTGAGTATTTCATTTTTTAATATCTAAGTGTAAAGCTTCTACCTGAGCATTTTACACACAAATATTTCTTTTTGGGGATATATTAATATACTGATAATGTGCTTTTAATTACAAATTTCAGGGTGGCGCCTGTGGCTCAGTGAGTAGGGCGCCAGCCCCATATACCGAGGGTGGTGGGTTCAAACTGAGCCCCGGCCAAACTGCAACCAAAAAATAGCCGGGCGTTGTGGCGGGCGCCTGTAGTCCCAGCTGCTCGGGAGGCTGAGGCAGGAGAATCACGGAAGCCCAACAGCTGGAGGTTGCTGTGAGTCCTGTGATGTCATGGCACTCTACTGAGGGTGGTAAAGTGAGACTCTGTCCCTACAAAAAAAAAAAAAAATTACAAATTTCATTTGTGCATTGTTGCAATATATGAAAGTGATTAACCTTGCTATAATTGCTTATTAGATCCAGGAGTTTTTGTTTGTTTATTTGTTAATTATTTCAGATTCTCTACACAGATAATCATGTCATCTTTGACCATGGGCAGTTTTAGTCTTTCCTTCCTAAGCTGCATACCCTTTATTTCTTTTTTCCTCTTCTTGTGTTAGTTAGGACTTCCAGTACAATATTGAAACACAATGGTGAGAGGGGTTATCCTTGTCTTGCTCCTGAAACACAATGGTGAGAGGGGTTATCCTTGTCTTGCTCCTGAACTTAGTGGGAAAGCTTTGAGTTTTTCACATTCAGTGTAATGTTAGCTATAGTTTTTTTGTAGGTGTTTATCAAGTTGAGGAAATATTTCTAGTTTGCTCAGAATTTGTATCATACATGGAAAATTTATGATATAAATGCTTTTCCTGCATTTCTTTTTTTTTTTTTTGGCCAGGGCTGGGTTTGAACCCGCCACCTCTGGCATATGGGGCTGGCGCCCTACTCTGTTGAGCCACAGGCACCGTCATTTCCTGCATTTATTAATATGATCATGGGATTTTCTCCTTTAGCCCACTGATGTGATGGATTACATAAATTGATTTTTGGATGATGAACTACCTTTGAACTCATGGAATAAATCCCACTTGGTCACTGCTATAGACTGAATGTTTGTGTTGCTTAAAATTCGTATGTTAAAACCTAATCCTCAATGTAAAAGTATTTGGAAGTGAGGCCCTTGGGACATAACTAGGTAATGAAAGAGCCTCTATGACTGAGATTAGTACCCTTATAAAAGAGACCCCAGACCCTCCATTGTTCCTTCTGCCATATGAGGATGTAGAGAAAAGTTGGCCATCTATGAACCAGGAAGCAGGCCCTCACTAGACACCAAATATGCTATCATCTTGATATTGGACTTTCTAGCCTCTGCATCTGTGAAAAATAAATGTTTGTTATTTAAGGTACCTAGTTTATGGTATTTGTTATAGCAGCCAGAATGGATGGACTAAGACAGTCATGCTGCATAATTCATTTTATACATTTTTGGATTTGATTTGCTAACATTTTACTGAGAATTTTTAATCTACATTTTTGAGAAATATTGACCTAAACTTCTTTTTTCTTATAATGTCTTTGTGTGGTTTTGATTTTAGGGTTAATTCTATTATAAAGCATTCTCCTTGCTTCTGTCTTTTCGAAGAGATTGTAGAGAGTTGGTATAACTGTTTTCTTAACTATTTAGTAGAATTCACCAGTGAATCCATCTGGACATGGCTTTCTGTTTCAGAAGGTTATTAATTACTGATTCCATTTCTTTAATAAATATAGGCCTATTCAGATTGTCTGTTTCTTCTGGTGTGAGTTTTAGCAAATTATCTCTTTCAAACTATTGGTCCATTTTATCTAGATTATCAAATTTATGGGCTAGAGTTGTTCATATTATTCCTTCATTATTCTTTTAATGTACTTGGGATCTGTAGTTATGCCCCTTCTTTAATTTCTAGTATTAGAAATTTATGTTTTCTTTCTATTTTTTTTCTTAGTCTGGCTAGAGGCTTACTGATTTCATTTATTTTGTTTGTTTGTTTCTTTATTAATTTGTTGAGACAGAGTCTTACTCTGTTGCCCCTGTGTAGAGTGCTATAACATCATAGCTCACAGCAACCTCAAACCCTTGGGCTCAAGTGATCCTCTGGCGTCAGCCTCCCAAGTAGTTGGGACTACAGTTGTCTATCACAATGCCCAGCTACTTTTTCTATTTTTAGAGAGAGATGGGGTCTCGCTCCTGAGCTCAAGTAATTCACCCACTGCAGCTTCCCAAAGTGCTAAGATTATAGGTGTGAATCACTGCACCCAGCCCTCACAGACTATATTTATTTTATTTTTTATTTTTGGGGGGACAGAGTCTCATTTTGTCACCCTCCGTAGAGTGCCATCGGGTCATATCTCATAGCAACCTCAAACTCTTGGGCTCAAGCAATTCTCTTGCCTCAGCCTCCCAAGTAGCTGTACTACAGGTTCCTGCCACAATGCCCGGCTATTTTTAGAGATGAGTTCTCATTTTGGCTCAGGCTGGTCTTGAACTCCTGAGCTCAGGTGAGCCACCCACCTCAACCTCCCAGAGTTCTAGCATTACAGGCATGAGCCACCATGCCTGACCTTTATTAATATATATTTTTTAAGAATCAGTTTCTTGTTTGAATTTTTTCTATCAATTTCTTATTTTTTATTTCTTTGATGTTTTTGCTCTATTTCTTTTCTTCTACTTCCTTTGAACTTAATTTGCTCTTCTTTTTCTAGTTTCCTAAGGTGGAAATTTAAGATATAGACTGTAAATATTTCTTCTTTTCTAATATATGCATTCAGTGCTATAAATTTCCCCTAAGCAGTGCTTTTGCTGCATTTCACAAACACTGATACATTGCATTTTCATTTAGTTTCACATATTTTAATATTTCTCTTGAGATTTATTTTCTAACTTGTCTTATTTTGAAATGTGTTGTTTAATCTCCAAATATTTGGGTATTTTCCAGATATCTTTCTGTTATTGACTTCTAGCTTAATTTTATGATCTGAGAATAGACATTATGTGATTTCTATTATTTTAAATTTGTTAAGGTGTATTTTATGGCCCAGAATGTGGTATATCTTGGTAAATGTCCCGTGAGCTTGAGAAGAATGTGTAAGATGCTGTTGTTAGATAGAGTAGTCTACAGATGTCAATTATATACAGTTGGTTGGTGGTGATGTTGAGTGCTACTGTGTCCTTACTGATTTTCTGCCTGCTGGATTTGTCCATTTCTCATAGAGGAGCACCATCATTCTTTGTTCCTATTTTTGTCTTCCATACTTTTTTTGCCTTTTGTGACTGTAATTGAGCATTGTATATGATTCTGTCCTTTCTCCTCTCTCAGGATATCAATTATACTTCTTCTTTTTTACTTCTTTTAGTGGTTACCCTAAAATTTGCAATATACATTTATAACTAATCCAAGTTCACTTTCAAATAACACTATATTGCTTCATGGTAGGGCAAATACCTTAAAATAACAAAATATTCCTATTTCCTCCCTCCTATCCCTGGTATCATTACTGTTATTCATTTCACTTATACATAAGCCTATATAAATCCATATAAATAATATATGTATTCAATTATGTATGTCTTTCCCTATATGTATGTTGCTGCTATTATTATTGTTATTTTTTTGAGATAGAGTCTCACTTTGTCACCCCTGGTAGAATCTCCTGGTGTATAGCTCATAGCAATCTCTAACTCTTGGGATGAAGTGATTCTCTTGCCTCAGCCTCCTGAGTGGCTGGGACTACAGATGTCCGCCACAATGCCAGGCTATTTTTAGAGCTGGGGTCTTTCTCTAGCTCAGGCTGTTCTTGAACTCGTGAGCTCAGGCCATCCATTCACCTCAGCCTCCCAAAGTGCTAGGATTATAGGCATGAGCCACTGAACCCAGCTGCTATTATTATTTTGAATAAACTTACCTGTTTGAACACTGAAGAATAAGAAAAGCAAAAGTTTTTATTTTACCTTCACTTATTCCCTCTCTCATGCTCTTCATTTCTTTGTGTAGATCTGAGTTTCTGACCTATGTGGTTTTTCTTCTCTCTGATGAACTTCTTTAATATTTCTTGCAAGGCAGAACAACTGGCAACAAATTCCCTCAATTTTTGTTTATCTGTGAAAGTTTATTTCTTCTTCACTTTTGATAGGTAATTTCACATGTTACTGAATTCTAGGTTGGTGGGGTTTTTTTCTCTCAACAATTTAAATATTTCACTTCATTTTCTTCATGCTTACATGGTTTCTGAGGAGAAGTATAATTCTGAGTAGAATGTAATTCTTATATTTGTTTATCTGTAGATAAGGGTTTGTTTGTTTGTTTGTTTGTTTGTTTTTTGCCTCTGGCTCCTTTTAACAGTTGATCTTTGATTTTCTGAATTTTGAATATGATATGCCAAGGTGTAGTGGAGTTTTCTGTTTGTTTGTTTGTGTTTTGCATTTAGCCTGCTTGCTGCTATCTGAGCTTCCTGGATCTGTGGTTTGGTATCTGACATTAATTTGGGGGAAATTTCCAGTTATTATTGCCCCAAATATTGCTTCTGCTTCTTTCTCTCTTTCTTCTCCTTCTGGTATTCCATTATACATATGGTAGACCTTTTGTAGTTGTACCACAGTTCCTAGATATCCTTTTCTGGTTTTATTTTCCACCCCCCATCCCCCAGTCTTTTTTTCTCATTGTTTTTCATTTTGGAAATTTCTATTATCATCTTCAAATTTAGAAATTCTTTTTTTTTTTTTTTTTTCTTTTGTAGAGACAGAGTCTCACTTTATGGCCCTCGGTAGAGTGCCGTGGCGTCACACAGCTCACAGCAACCTCCAACTCCTGGGCTTACGCGATTCTCTTGCCTCAGCCTCCCGAGTAGCTGGGACTACAGGCGCCCGCCACAACGCCCGGCTATTTTTTTGTTGCAGTTTGGCCGGGGCTGGGCCTGAACCCGCCACCCTCGGCATATGGGGCCGGCGCCCTACTCACTGAGCTTTATCCAGTCTACTGATAAGCCCATGAAAGGCATTCATTTCTGTTAGTGTTTTTTCCCCCCTAGCATTTCTTTTCTATTCTTTCTTAGAATTTCCATCTCTCTGTTTACATTTCTCAGCTATTCTGCTTGTTATCTACTTTTTCTATTAAAGACCTTAGCATATTAATCACAACTTTGAAAAATTCCTTTTTTGATCATTTCAGTATTGCAATATCTGATGCTGGTTCTAATGCTTGCCTGGCTCTTTAACTATGGTTGTTTTTGTCTTTTAGTATGCTAGGGGTGACTAAGAGGAGGCAAGCAGCCAGGGCGATCAGCAGCAGGGCCAGGAGAAGAGTGTGTGCTGGTACCTGGGGCTGCCATGGCAAAGAACCACAGACTTGATGCCTAACAAAAACAGAAGTTTACTGTCTCACAGTTCTGGAAGCTGGAAGCCTGAAATTATGGTATCATTCAGGCTACAATCTCTCTAAAGGCTCTAGCAAAGGCTCCTTCCTTCCCGCCTCCTAGCTTCTGATGGCGGCTGACACTCTTTGGTATTCCTTGACTTGCAGACACATCACTCCCAGCTCTGCCTCCCTCATCACAGGGTGGTCTCCCTGAGCATCTCTATGTCTCTGTGATCTCTTATGAGGAGACCAGTCACTGGATCAGGGTCTACCCTGATTAACTAATGACATCTGCAAAACTTTCGTTTACAAATAGGGTCACATTTACGGGTACTGGGGGTTAGGCCTTTAATATATCTTTTGCGGGGACACAATTCAACCCACAATAGAGTGCTCTTTCCATCTTTTGAGTTTGTCAGCAGAAGTATCTGCTGAAATGATTTGGCAGCTAGGATTGAATTAACTATAACCGAAGGGAGGACGGGAAGGTCACAACTTCCACATTTCTAAAAATGGGGCAATGGACACTCTGAGGGCCAACTCAACCCTTAATCTTCCCCATATACCTGGAAGGGGCATATTTTTCAAAACTGCCATCTGAAGTGCAGGATATTTTGCTAGACTTCACCTGACCAATAACTTCGGAATAAACACCAGCAAATTGGCCCATTCTTCATTTGTAGGGCATGGTCTCACATGCTGGCTAACATCCCCTTCCAAGGTAGATATGTATGGAAGAATTTGCCTCGGTATTTGAGAGAGCTCTTCCAGAATTCCACTCAGATTTATTGTCAAATAACAGTTTGGTAAAACTGCGTCTGATGCTGACTCAGGGCTGGCAGGGAAGTTGCCACAGGCATTGAGCCCTGGCATCGATCTGTAACTTCCCATCGGGAGAACCTCAGGGGCAGAAGCCCACAGGCTTGATTGCCTTCTTAGATTAATATTTAATAGGATGACCACCCCCATCTAGCCTGCTAGCCCAAATCAGTGCCACAAGTCAAGGCTTGGCCTTGCTGTGCGCAAGGGCTGAGAGGAAGATTTGGCAAAATTTTAATTAACAGAAGATAAACATACATAAGGAGTGTGAGTCCATTAGCTGGCACCACCACCCAGAGAGAAAAGGCCTCACTAATCACATGCCACAGCAGGTGGAATGACCTGCAGACCTGCAGTGTCCACTTGCTTTCAAATTAAAACACATATTTTCAAAATAAATATGCATGGAAGTCTCTGTTTGTCATGTTATTTCTCCTAAAAAGCAGGAGAGCTGGGATGTTAACGAACAACTGTTTTCAATATTTCATCCAAGGAAAGCTGAAAACACAAATGCAGCAAAACAAGGCTGGATTGCTCTTCCCTTGGAGGAGGGAGGCGAGTTGGATGGAAAACCAATCAGAGGCAATCAGAAACTGAGGACTCATCCCTGAGGAAAAATACAAGTAACACAGTCAGCCTGAGCTGGATCAACTGAGTTTAGAAGTGGATGGGAAATCAGGTGTGACAGAGGCACTCAGAGCCAAGGAATCAGCAAGGTTAGATCTTAGAATCGGTCTGCAATTCACTAACCGTTATTTGGATTGTAAAATGGCCAAGAAACAAGGATGGAACTTGAGTTTGCAATATTCTAGAAGGAAATTTGTGTCCCATTTGGTCAGAAAATAAGTACTTCATTCACCTCATTAGCGTATTATTCATCCCTTGATATGTAACAAGTGCCAGGTCTGGGGTGTAGCAGTGAAGGAGTCTTTATGAAGCCTCTGTTTTCATGCATCTTACATTCCAGTAGGGAGAGGCAGACAACAGATGCCCAAGAAAACATCAGGTGGCGATTAAGGTGGAGATGAGAACGGTGAGAAAGAGCAAAGAAGCAAACACAGTCTGTGAAGAAGGTAGGAGCTTGGTCTGTTATAAAAATGGAGAGAAGACCCTTATGGATGAAGCTCAATGAGAAAGAAGAAGAAAAGAATAGGCAGGGGCAAGGTTAAGGAGATGGGATTTTATAGTTAGTGCAATTAGTTACATGAAACCTGCCATTCCCACTAGAGTACAAGCTTCAAGAGGGCAGAGACTGTATCTACCTTGCTCACTCAACACCTGTTTGCATTCCAGGGCATGTACTAGCTTCCTGATCCTCTCCATTTGGCCCTTCTCTAGCCTGATGGGCTGGTCTCCAAGATGACCTCCAGTGAGCCTCACCTGCTCGTGTAGTCCCCTTTTACAAGGAGTCAAGGCTAGACCTTTGTGACCATTAAAACAAGGTAGTAGTGTATGACATTCAAGGCTAAGTCATAAAAGTCATTCCAGCATCTGTTGTGGCCTCTTGGATTTTCTTACTGCCATGCCCTGAGGACACTTAAGCAGCTGTGTGGAGAGGATCACATGGAGAGGAGCTGAGTCCCTAGATAACCAACTTATCCAGCAACCAATTTGCCAGTCACGTGTATGAGCCACCTTGCAAGTGGGTCCTCCTGTCCCAGTCAAGCCTTCAGATGACTGTAGCTCGGGCTAACACGTGATTACAACCGCACAAGAGACTCTGAACCAGACCTGCCCAGCCGAGACCCTCCCACATTCCTAACTGGCAGAAACTATGAACAATAGTAAATGATTGTTATTTTGAGCCATTAAGTTTTGGTTGATTTGTTGCATAACCCTAAGATTGCTGGGACTCAGAGTATAAAGTCGTGCAGGAAGCAGAGGTGTAAAAACACAGCTATGAGGAAGTGCTCAGAGTGAGACAGAGGACCAGGGAAACCCTGAGACAGGGGAGGATTAACATCATACCCTGAGGACATCTAAGACTCAGGTCTTCAAAGGGGGAAGGAGAGATCATTGATGAGATCTTTGACAAATAAATGTAGAGGGTAGAATTTACCAATTGTTATATCCTGTAAGGGAGACAAAAGCCAGGAGATTCAAAATATATTTAATACAAGAATCTAGAACTTGCATAACTTCCTCAGGTGTGTTTTTGTACCATGGTCTAGTTTTCCAGGGTGAAAACTCTTGAATATTTGGTTAGGGTAGCAAAGAGAAGGGGAGAGGGACTGTGGGAGAGGCCCTGCCCCTCTCCAAAGCTACTTCAGAGGCAGCTACTGGTAAGGAGGAAAGCAGCCTGAGGCCTTGCACTGCTGAGACCAAGCCAAGGACAGAGAGCCTGGCTGGGCCTGAGACAGGTCCCTGGGGCTTAACAGTTGAAAGGCAGCTACCCAGCATGTTGAATGAAGTGAGACCGGTTTGGTAATTTCCTGGAGCACCAGCACAGCCACCCTCCAAATCCGCCCTCTTCCTGAGAATCTTCCCCTTGGACAGAGCTGGCACAGGTGAAACTGTGGAGTCATCTCTATTAGCTGTGTGAGACATGTGCCCAGCAAATTATTTACCCTCAAACAACCCCCTCCTGACGCATTTGTCTGGCTACTTATTCCTGTAATTAATTGGTGTTCAATTAAAGTCTGTTGAATTCTCGTTGCAATGTGAATTTTATCTTGAGCTCCATGAATTAAAACCATAAAAGCAGGGCTATTTCAGAGAAGGTGGGACTGGGAGAGGGGGTGCAGAGCCAGGCCGCCCCTGCTTCTCCTCACAGCTCCTGAAGTCCTGCCTTAGCAACCTGAAGGTCACAGCTTGAAAACCACAGATCAAGGATATTTTAGAGCCTGCCACAGTTTTAGAATAACTGCTATTTGTGATTATTTATGCCACTGTTTTCTTCTACTATTACAAATAAAGAGATGAATCTTCCCCCAGATACCATCTCATCACATACCACCCATGCTTAAGGCCTCTGGCAGGCTCCTGCTTCTCAGAAGTTAAAGTCAAAACTTTGTCAGCCTTGTCCCTGCTGCTCCCCAACACTAACCCTTCTCTCCAGGCTGACTCCCCAACTATAGTCCCTGTGTCCCACCTCCTGGGCCTGTGTCTGAATTTCCTTCACAGCAATGCCAACTCCTCCTTACATCCACAACCACATTCTTTGAGGTGCTGCTTGGACTCCTTTGTTTTTTTACTTTGTTTTTTGGGGGTTTTTTTGTTTTTGTTTTTTTTTAAACCACAGAAATCTGGTCTCCCTGGGTCCCTCCACTTCCAAGCCAGGCCCAATCACATGTCTGGAGCAAAGAAAAGAGCCCTGGAATCACTGATCTGTAGTCTGTGGATTTTCTTGGAATCGCCGAGACCAAGGACCTCGTTGTGACCCCTACGGCCCTGGTCTCGGTTGCCGCAGGAAGGAACCAGGTGTGACATGGATTAGAAGTATGAGGTTGTGGAAGGCGGGCTAACCTTAAGAGCAGGGTAGCCGGTTTGGGGGTGGTGGTTTAGAGACAGAGTCACAGTCTGTCACCCTGGGGTTGAGTGCCATGGTGTCTTAGTTCACAGCAACCTCAAACTCTTGGGCCCAAGAGATCATCTTACCTCAGCCTCCCAAGTAGCTGGGATTACAGGAGCCTGCCAGAGCTACTGTTTCTATTTTCAGTAGAGACAGGGTCTCCTTGCTCAGGTTCATCTCGAACTCATGGACTCCAGCAATCCTGCCTCTCAAACTGCTAGGATTAAAGGCGTGAGCCACCAGGCCTGGCTCGGACCCCATTTTTTATGGGACAACTTCTTCCCTAACCTAAGGCAGGGATTTTTTTTTCTCATTATCATTCATTTACATTCAATATCTACATGGTCCTTTGACTTTTAAACTTATTGTGGATCAAAAGTTACAAAACATTGAGGGTTGGTGGGTGGGATCTGAGTGATGGGCTAATTGACACTCATGTTCGGTAGCTGAGGGGACTGAAGCCCCATAGTTGAAGCACTTGCTCCAGATCACGCCCTTCGTTAGTGCCAAAGCCAAATTGACAGTCCAATTCTTCAGACTAGATTAACTGCTCTGACAGCTTCCTAAAGACAGAGACTGTGTTCTAAATTTCTTTGAATCCCCTACACATAGTAGGTGTTCGATTAATATTTGTGGAGTCGTTGATGGCTTGGTGGTTGAGGATCAGCCATGAGTTCCCTTTCACTTTTGAGGTTAATCAAAAGCCAGCAGTGTTGGCCCAGCGCGGTGGCTCACACCTGTAATCCCAGCACTCTGGGAGGCTGAAACGGGTGGACTGCTTGAGCACGGGAGTTTGAAACCAGCCTAAGCAAGAGTGAGACTCCGTCTCTACTAAAAATAGAAAAAGTAGCTGGTGTTGTGGCAAGTGCTTGTAATCCCAGCTACTTGGGAGGCTGAGGCAAGAGGATCCCCTGAGCCCAAGAGTTTGAGGTTGCTGTGAGCTGTGACACACAGGGGTGACAGAGTGAGACTCAAAAAGAAAGAAAGCCAGCAGCGTTGAGGATGAAGGCTGAGAGGCAGCAGCTGTGGAAGAAAGCATTTGTTACTCAAACGGTTAGTGCCAAGGACAAGCCACTGCCAGTTCCTCCCTCTGGAAGGCAAAGAAGCCTCCCTCCACCCTGAAGCCGTGTTTCTGTGCATCAGCATGCAGAAGGGTCTTGGACTCAGGAGAGTCTAGCTTTGGTGTTCACAGAGGCGTGTCTCTGGGTCACTTGGCCTCTCTGAAGGTTGACCTTCCCATCTACAAAACCGGGAGGATATGAGGATTGGGAAACTGTATGTAAAGCCTTTGGTACACTCAGGCACCCAATACATGGCTATTGTTTTTCAAAAATCACATTGCTCTTACTTTTCTCATTTTATTGTGAAAATGCTCAAACACATAGCAAAGTAGAGAGAGTTTTACAGTGACAAGCTGTGTGCTAACCACCTAGATTCTACCATTAGTCTTTTTACTGAAATTGCTTTTTTACTTGTCTATTCATCTATTACTATATCTTATTTTAGTGATGCATTTTAAATTGTAGACACCAGCATAAATAATTCCCCCAAATACTAGAGCATGCATATCATTAACTAGAGTTCAGAGTTCGTTTTTTTTCATTTGATATAACGTTTAGATACAATGAAATGCACAAATCTTCAATGTTCGTTTGCTGAGTTTTGACAAACACACACCTGCATCATCCAACCCCTCATCAAGGTATATAAAACATTTCTATGACCACAGAAAGTTCCCTCAGCCTCCTTCCAAGTCCTATGCTCTTTCTAAGTCCTGCCCTCCCTCCACCCCTAGAAGTGACCATTATTCAGATTTCTCCCCTCCATAGATTATCTATTATAGAAGGTCATTTGAAGAGAATCATAGGCAGGACAGTTGCCCAGGTGGCCTTGGGCCAACCCAGTTCTCCTTTTCTTGCTTGTAGTTCTCAAGAATGTCTGTAGAATGAACTGGAAATGCAACATCTTGAGATAACGGGAAGCTGACCATGGCAGCCCAGGCTTTGTTTCTCTCTCCTCATCCCCCCCAAATGGGATGTGCTTCCATACTCATCCTTTTCTGGGGTCTTTCAGCTGCAGGGCAAGTGGGGCACAGAGAGTTGAGACACCATCCACTCCAAGCAGCCTTCCTGAGCTTTGGGGGCCTGGCTCATAATGAATGCCAGGCTTCTGTTGTCCCTGGCTGCCTATCTGTAAGTAAGAAAGGCACTTCGTGTAAACAGCGTGCATGGGTGCTCTTTCTCAGACCAGTTGGTAACCAGTGCTTTGTGAACCTGCTCCCCATCCCACTTGCTATAGTAGGTCTACCTCTTATGTCTGCCTTCTCTCACTCATTATGTTTTTGAAACTCATTGCAGTATTTATTTATCCATTAGCCTGCCATTAAGGTTTAATAACCTTACAGTCCTTCTTTCCTTGTGGTAGATGGTCACCAACATCAACTGCCACAAAACTCAACCAGAAGGGAACTGGCATTTCTGAGATAGAAGGCAGTCCTGAGCCAGTGGGAGAAGATGCCTCTCACAACAGCTCTTCAGCCCATTCTTCTCTGGCTTAAGTCAGCAGATAGCTATAGCATGATCATAGATAGAAGATTAGATTTTAATTTCCTCCAGGGAGATCCTTCACCCTGGCTTATTTTTATTCAGTGCAGTTCCCCCAGCTCCCTTCACCATGAAATGACTTAGAGCCAATTAAGAGCCTTCTGCTTCCTCATCAGTAATATTTATGACTATGGAAATATTTATGATGCATTGAGGGGGCTTGGGTCAGGGAGGAGACTGAGCTTTTGCCGTCCTTGTAAATGGGATATGTCTCCTTCTTGTTTTTGCCAGAGTTGTAAAACGGAAGAGTGCACATCATATAGTGCAGGGTTGCTTTTTTCCCCCCATCTAACCTTTGTATTCAGGCCATGGATTAATCGGTGATAAACACCTTTTTATTACTGACCTCTGTGCTTGGAATGAAGGAGGCATTTTGGCTTTCTGAACACTTTGGTAGAGTCACTTCCTTTTTCTGAGCCTGCCCTCAAATGCCCTGTCCAAGCTAAAACTGTAACATAGGAGAGGAAGGCATTTTTAAGCCAATGACAGAAATTTTTGCATTCTGTAAGAGGCTCAAGAGCTGCTGGGAGCCACCTAAATGCCTCTGCATACATGAGAAAGGGCCAGGGTCTTTTTATATTTTTGGTAAAATTTCCAGGGAAGCATTCCTTTTACCCCAAATATCCATTTTTTGTTAGCTGCCCTGCATGCCCTTATTCCCACCTGTCTCCCAGGAATCCCCTTTCTCCTCTAAGGCCTCTGCCCGTCCTTGGGATCCCTTGCTCTGCCCCCCAGACCTGGCTCATCTCCACCTTCAGACACTTCAATGTAAATGCTTTTTTCACCCCTGCACATGGGCACATCTCCAACTCTCCTATAATACTGAAGCATATTTATAAAAATAAATACGTACATGTATCAAGTACACATGTATGTACGTAGACCTATTCGGGAAAGCCTCCTATGTGCCACGCTGCCCTTTTGTGTGACACCCTCTCTCCCCTTCACTCCTGCAATTCTTGAAAACTTCACTCTCGGTCTCAGTTTCTTCACTCCTTAGGCCCTTGCAGCTTTGTCTGTCCTCGCTGCTGTACGGGAGGGTCCGACAGGTCGCTGTGGACTTCTCAGCTGGAAGCTGGGGCAGCCTCTTCTGAGTGTGGCCTCCTCGGGTCCCCACTTCTTGGGCTGGGCAGCAGCATTCTCATTCCCTCCTGCGCCTCGCCCTCGCATTCTGCCTTGTTCTTTGTTGAACTTTATTTTTCCTCCTACATTCTAAAGTTGATCTTTCCTCAAAATAGTGTCCTTGGACCAATGACATCTCTTTTCGCACCACGATTTCAGTTCTTACTGTTGGCGGTTCATCTCAGGTCTGCGTCTAGCTCCAACCTCCCTCTGATGCTCAGACCCCCATTCCAAGGTGCTCTCCAGATGTGTCTTCCTGAGTCGCTTACACCTAAAGCAACCTTCTCCCCTAAGCAGAGAGGTATAGAAGGTGGTTTCTGTCCTCTGGGAGCTTATGATGTAGTTGGAGAGATACACGTGCAGATTTTGAAGTGTTCTATAACAAACCCCAAGAGTTAATTAATATGAAAGGTGATGGTACGATGGGTCATACCGTATGACAGAATGCCCAATGCATGGTACTAGTAACATTGTAGCTTACTCAGAGGAGAGAGCCACGGAACATGGGCTGAGTGCCCCACAGGGGACAGCAACGGGTGTTCATTCCATACCTGCAGAACAGGGTAAGGTAAGGCCTTTCAACAAATATTCTTTCTTTTTTCTTTTCTTTCTTTCTTTCTTTCTTTTTTTTTTTTTTAGAGATAGAGTCTCACTTTATCGCCTTCAATAGAGTGCTGTGGCATCACAGCTCGCAGCAACCTCCAACTCCTGGGCATAGGCGATTCTCTTGCCTCGGCCTCCCCAGTAGCTGGGTCTACAGGCGCCCGCCACAATGCCCGGCTATTTTTTGTTGCAGTTTGGCCAGGCTGGGTTCGAACCCACCACCCTCGGTATATGGGGCTGGTGCCCTACCCACTGAGCCACAGGTGCTGCCCAATTCAACTACATAGGTTAAGATGCTTCTTGACCTGAGGTAGTACTGCTCCCTTAGGGAGGTTTTAGAAGTTCCTTTTTTTAATTAATTGTTACAATAATTGGGGGGGGGGGCAGGGGTTCTAGTAGCATTTAGTGCCTAGAAATCAGAAATGTCTTCCAGTGAGTAGGTTAATCACATGTCCCACAAGTGATGCCCAATACGTGTAAGGGCAATGGGATATTTACCCTTTCTTGTCATCTCTGAGCCCTCAAGAACCCCGCCTCAGCTTGTAAAAAACTAGTAAAACCCACAGATAGTGGATGCAATCACCCCAGCAGGAAGGTAACTAGAGCCCAATAGACAAACCAAACACTTGCCAGGGGCACCAGCATGCTGAGAGACAGACAGATGGCTAAGCTCAGCTGTAATGAACTTATTCCCTATTTTGCAGGCAGAAAATCTAGAAAGTTGTATTTGAAATTCAAAATAAAATTTTACAGCACATGGAATTCAAAATAAAAATTTTCTTTTTGATTTAACATCGAACTTTAACTTACACTAAAAATTTAAAAAGCAAGTCCCTGTAAACCTGTCAGTACCTAGGATAATAACGTCATTGAGTCACAGGCATATCCCAAAGGGATACTATAAACGTGTGACTGAGGAGTTGCTGGGACTATTCACAATGCTGAAGAAGCTCATCTCCGAGAGGCCAGACTGGAAAGGATTGTCATTGGGAAAACTGAACCCTAATCAGTGGGGCTCCATCTTTGGGGGGTTTGGGGAGGAAGACTGTAAACAGATGATGGGAGGCCGGTACCTGGTCTGCTGGTCAGCAAATGCCGACCCAGTAACTACTATGTCCCAGCCACCAGGCAGAGCCAGGGATACAGCAGTGAATGAGTCTCTGCCCTCCAGGAGTTCACACTGTGGTGTGGAGGAGAAAGAAACAGACCAAAATCCAGAGACCCATTCATACCTACACCAAGACAGACGTGCAGAGGATTAGAAAGGTGAGAGGAAGCCCAGAGAGCAGCGTCCGAGAACCATTTGGCAGGTTTGTCTAAGGCTGGATCGTGCTCCCGGGTCACTGGATCACTGGCTCCACGGGTCTCATCAGGGCTGGAGGAAAGCAGCCTTAAGGGTCCTGCTTCCCCTAGTCCCTCAGGTCCAGTCCCAGCCCAGGAGGCTGAACCCAACAGGATGCTGGGGCAGGAGCGGGACCCAGCGCTAGGAAAATCCACATGGTCAGAGCTGGGAAAAAGATGTCCAAGAAGATCCTGATTGGCCATCACGGGAAGGTCCTGAGCACGTGTTCTTTACCTTATTGGTGGTCAGGCTTGTGGGGCGTGGTCTGATTTAAAGGAACAGTTATTATTTTATGACTGATTCAGCCTGGTATCAGAAGAGATGTGTGCGACTCAGCGTCCCAATAGAAAACAGATGTCACGCTTATGAGAACAACTCAAAGAGGGTGGCGTTGAATGTACCCAAAAGCTTAAGCTTCCTTCACTTGATAAGTGAGGAAGTTAAGTGAGGTGCTGGGGAACCAGGATAGGTGTTAGAGTGGTTCTGCCGCTGATCATAGAAGCTGTGACCAAGTGAAGGGGAGGGGAGGTGGATATTGAAACCAGGAATAGAGAGTGAGGCATAGGCAGCCTGAGGTCTCCTCATGGGAAGGTGACCAGGGACTAAATGCTGTGACATTATTCCACTGTGCTCCAGTATTCTGTAAATTCCCCCTTGGCCAAACGCAATGAGAACACCCAGGGCAGAGAGCTGAGTGGCAAGGGTGAGCAGAAGATACGCATCCCAGGACAAGGAGTGAAGGACACAGGCTATCCTGTTACTAGAAAGAAACGCCCTCCTTTGTAAGTCAAGAACTCTCCTGTGAGAGTGGCTGGCTTCAGGAAGAGGAACCAGCTCGGCACCTGCACTAATGTGACATTTATCTTGCCTACCTAACTGCACCAAATACACAGTGTTCCTCCTTGGCTCTATCTCTTTCTTTCTCCCGGGGCCATTACCTCTGGCCCCCACCTTCCCTTGCCTGCATTTCTCTAACAGCTCTCTGGCTGGTCTTCCTGCCTTGCATCCTCATCCAGCCCTGTCTTGACCAAGCACCCAGATCTTTCCAACATGCTGATCTCAGCATACTATTTCCTGCCCTAACACCACGTCACCACAGCATCCAACATAAGGCCCAAAATCTTACCATGGCTTATGAGACCCTTCATGGTCTGGCCCTGGCTTATATGTTCAGCCTCATTTCTTACCAGTTCTACCCTAATTCATCTCCCTTTTCATTTTCAACCTCCCCTCAAATACCCTCCTCCCCAAATTTAGGCCACTCTACTCCAGCTCTGCAGAACTGCTCTCTGAGCTCTTGCTCTGACCTCCAGGCCTTTGCACATGCTATTTCTCCTCCTGACCATCAGGAAGTCAATTCTAACCTGATCAACTCTGTCCCATTCCTCAATCCTTCTCTGCTGGCTGCTCTCGGCAAGGGCTCCATGCCCCTCCAGGGACTCTGTCCCTGCCCAAATCGTAAATTTTTTTCTTATTAATGCAATAGGTGTTTACTGAGATCCTGTATTGCACCAAGCCCTCCTCACATCTTCACTCACACTGTTCTTTCTGCTTGTTCCTCCTGCTCTTCATCTGGCTAATTCTTACTTATCCTTTGCATCTCAGCTGAAATATCATTTCCTACTAGACATTTCTCTCTCTTACTCTCTTCCACAGCATCCTGTATGATTTGATTTGTTTGACATCTGCCCCCCACCCCCACCCCCCACATGGGAAGGGGCTGGGTCTGTTCCATCTTTGCCCATCCCTAGCTGGAGCTTGACATGCAGTGGGCACTGGTCACACACATGGTGGGTGAGGGAGGGCAAGGAATTAAAGGCTGGGTCTTCCAGGGTTGAATCCATGCTTTCTAGGGCCTGAAACTTAGGTAATTTGGAGGGTTCTCTTGAAGAAAAATGCAAAATTCAAAAGACAAAACTAAGTAAGAGCCAGGCACAGTAGCTCATACCTGTAATCCCAGCTCTCTGGGAGGCCAAGGCTGGTGGATTGCTTGAATTCAGGAGTTCCAGACCAGCCTGACCAAGACACCCCATCCCTACTAAAAATAGAAAAACCAGTCAGGTGTAGTGGCGGCACCTGTAGTCCCAGCTACTTGGGAAGCTGAAGCAAGAGGACTACTCAAGCCCAAGAGTTTGAGATTGCTGTGAGCTATCATGCTCTACCTGGGGCAACAGGTAGAAATAATAATAATAAATCACAAAACTTTTAAAGTAAAAAAAATCACAACTATTACAAAATATAGGAAAATAATAAAATGTTTGTGTTAACTGCCTAGCACACTGCCATCATATTTTCTTCCTCTATATTTTTGTGTTTTGACTGAATAATACTCTTTTTCACCTCTTCGTAGGCAATAATTTTGTAATATAGTCTATATAGAGAAAGGAAAGAGAATTGAGTTCTCCAGCATAATAAAAAATTGCATGTATTATTGATGGTTGGGATGCATAAAGACTGGTGACTTCACAGGAATTCTGATAAATCCTATTTGGCAATTCCTACCAAAAAAAGAAAAACCAAGTAGAGCACATAATTGTGTCTGCGTTACTCAATGCATTCCTAGTATACGTGACTGGGGAGCTGTAAGAACTGAATCCTGCGCTTACAATTGCATACATCTGACGATTGAGAGAATTTCCCACAGAATTTTACACATCTGATGATTGGGAGAATTTCCCACAGACTGGCTTTTGGCTCCATACAATTCAGATCGTGTTTCTCTTCTGCTCCCCATGGGCTCCCAGTGCCGGGTTCTGTAAGACATTTACAAATTTGATATGTTCTTTGCATCTTTGTGTGACAGTGCCAGGTGGGGTGGCACCACAGACAGCAAGAGTATTCTGGGAAGCCATTTCTGCACTGAGATGGCAAAACATACCTCTATGCAAAAGTGACTGCAAAGCACCTACATATGTCCCACAAAACCCCAATCCCAATTGCATCTCCAGCCGAACTTCCCCTCAACCAGATCCCAGAAGTGTCTGTGGCCACTTCAGTGCCAGCCAACGTGAGGGGGGGTATGCCAGAGAGGAAGTCTGAGTGGAAAGAGATGGAGGTCTTAACTGCATGTGGTTACAATAGCCGACCTTGGCAAATTTACAAAAGTATGTGACCTGCGAACACATAGCTAGTGTCCTTTTCAGAACGTCTCCTAATAGGAAACCCAAAAGCTTAAGCTTCCTTCACTTGATAATAAATTTACCTCTATCTGTATCTTATGTATTATTACATGTGGCCCCTGGCACATAGTAGTTGCTTAATAAATACATGGTGAGTGAGGGAAAGTGTCGCTTGGCCTCATCACCCAGGAGATAGTCTCTCCCTCCAGTTAATCTCCTTGCCTTGTTTTAAAGTGGCAGGCATGGAAAATTTGAGGCAGGTTATTGTAGGCAATGGGGGTGGGGGGAGCAGGGGGCTGCCTGGCAGGATAAGTTTTCCCATCTCCTCATCACTGGGCAAATAAGCCGATGCCGGTGCCAACACATCAGCTGCCCTCATTAGCAGCAAAGCTGCCCTCGCTGCCCTCTGGGGGTAATTCTAATTGGCTCCAATCAGGGAGAGCCAGGTCTGGGCTTTATTAACAGTGACAGCAGCTCCACAGTTAGAAGAGCAGGTAGAAAAGGTTACATTGGAAACACCATTTTCAAGCACAGACTAATTACAGACGGAACTCATTCCCATTTTCACAGCTATGCTGAGGAATCTTTGTTTATCCAGCCCTGCTGAGAGGGGCCTTTGGTTTCCCACTTCCATTTTCTTCCTCATTGTGAGGGGGGAAAAGGCTTAGGGGTCCCACACAGTTTTCTTCATAGCTTTGGGTTCTGCAAATAGAAAAAGTCTGGATTCCCAAGGGGCTGACTTTAGGGGTCTACAGCACTGAAGAATCAGTCTAGAAGTCTAGGGTAAGGAGAGTGGGCTGCATTCTTGACAAGAGGAAGTCATCGGAGGGTCACAGCTTAAATGTCTCGGTGAGCGCAGACCTAGTACCCCTCACACCTTCTCACAGCCATGGGTAGGTGTGGCTCATCTGCCGTGAACAAGGGAACCTTCCCTGACCATCAGGCAGTGAGTCAGTCGCCTCTCTGCTCCCTCGCTGTCAAGCTTATGTCTTTATTACAGGACTCACTACACCGTCTTTTATTTATTTGCTTAATCATCTGTCTCTCAAGTTGGACTGCCAGCTCCTGGAGGGCACCAACCCCGTCTCATTCATATTTATATTCTGGGCTTATTCCCCAGCGCAGTGCCCTGCACTTGATAAGTATTGACGGACCCTCCGAAGGAAGAGAGTAGAAGACATTGGAAATATTAAGATGAACCAATATGGGCATAGAGTTTTACAGTAAAAATATCATGGCGAAGGGGTTCAGTTTGCCCTTTAAAGTAAAACTGGTTCGAATTCCAGTTCTACCACTATTTTTTTTTCTTTTTTGCTTCTCACCAGGGTCAAGCTGAATCTACCACTATTTTGACAACCATTAGGTTTGGCTGTAAGTGACAGAAACCCCAAGACAGTAGTTGCTTAAATAAGTTAGATGCTTATTTTTCTCTTTTATGTAGAAGTTTAGAGATGGTCACCTCAGAACTGGTGAGTTGACTCAGCTCCATGAAGCGCTTGGGGACTCAGACTCCTGTGACCTTGTGACTGTGCTGTTTATAGTGTTGGTCACATCATGGCTCTGGCTGGCACCATCCGGTTCTGGCTGTCATGTCTGCCTTCTACCAGCAGGAAAGAAGAAAGAAGAGAAGACTGACAATCCCAGGAAGTGGCACATATCACTTCTGCTTACATCCCATTGCTGGCCATGTGGTCACGTGGACGCACCTAGCTTCAATAGAGAAGGTCACATGCTCAGCTAAAAATGAGGGTCTATTACTTTACAAGAAGGAGAAGTTAGATTTCAGAGGAAAATAGTCTCTGCCATAGTCACTAGCTGTGTGGCTTTGGGGAAGTGAGTTAACCTCTCCTGTTCCCAATTTCCTCATTCAAGGGTAGGAGGAATACAAGCAAACATCTCAGCAAAGTGCCTGCCATTTACTAAGCATTTGGCTATTTTTTTTGGACAGAATCTCACTATGTTGCCCTCTGTAGAGTGATGTGCTGTCACAGCTCACAGCAACCTCAAACTCCTGGGCTTAAGCGATTCTCTTGCCTCGGCCTCCCAAGTAGCTGGGACTACAGGTGCCCACCACAATGCCCAGCTATTTTTTGGTTGCAGTTGTCATTGTTTTTTGGTAGGCCCGGGCTGGGTTCAAACCCACCAGCTCCGATGAGCTACAGGCACTAAGGAAGGGGGTTCAGCTATTTTTATTTTACTTTGGCCATAGCTAGGCTGGCAGGACGAGGTGTCCCTCATGGGGAACTTGTGCACTCAAGTTAGCTTACCTGAATCTGGGTCCTACCCAGTACCACCTCACAGCGCTGTGACAGGGTTAGTTACTTGACCTTTTCATAGCTCAGTTTTCTCATCTATAGAATGGGTCCAATAATGATCCTTTCTTTGTAGGGTTGTTATGAGGATGATTGGAGATCTTGTATGTAAAACATTTAGCATAGCACTGAGCAATAAATACTCTGTACGCGTTGGCTTCTTCTATGAACACTAGTCAGGACAAGCCCTGAGTGACCTTGAGATGAACTAGGGAGAGAATGCTGGAGAAGGTTCCCTAGGATTCTCCCCAGCCACCGAACTTCAAAATTCAATTCATTCCAAGGGGTGGGACTGATGGTGTAACCAGGAGACAATAAATTAATTGGCCCACAGTGACGGCATTAGTACAGGTACCTTGTGAAGTGTCTCCAAACGGG
The DNA here is from genome assembly GCF_027406575.1 of Nycticebus coucang. NCBI lineage: Eukaryota > Metazoa > Chordata > Mammalia > Primates > Lorisidae > Nycticebus > Nycticebus coucang. Next base: position 43,549,118 of record NC_069784.1, read on the forward strand.
GCTGACATTAAACGCAACGGGACTAGCCTCTGCTTTCCTGCTTGTTTTCACTTCCCAAACTTGTCAGCAATTCTCATCTCCAGGGTGCTTTTCCCGAAAGGGCCAGGCACGAAGCTCCAGGACGGGGATTCCTAAGACCTAGAAGGAATTTCTGGCCCTAGTAGGACTTAGAGGGCCATGCCCAGGCAGTGTCTGGGCTGGGACTGCCTGTCCCTTTAGGCAGAAGTCTCAGGGAAGCAGAAAATAAGACAGGATCAGGTCAGCCAGACTGCAGATTGATGAAACAAGTAAAATGCACTATTTCTGTTTTGCCTGGCCTCCTGGGATTAGCCATTAGGTCCCCAGAGTATCCCGGGTGTTTGTTTATTCTCAGAGATCCGTGTCTGTTAGGAGTGGCAAGAGTTAGAGGAGCTGCACCTCCCCAGGTTGGCTCTGCTTCTTACAGAAGCCAGACTGGGACCCTCTGCCATATATCCTCCGTGTTCACAGGCTGCTGCCCACCTCCCACCAGCTGAGCAACTGCCAGGCAGCCCGGAGAGGCAGAAAAGACTGAGCGGGAAATGGGTGGTTGTGGCGGGACCCTCCCTCTCTGCCTCCCTGGGCTCCCACAGCTCCCACTCCATCAGTTACCATGGCGGTGGGCGACTTCTGGGCAACCCACCTGTAAACAGAAACTGCTGTCTGACAGCAGAAGACTCCCGGCCAAATCAAGAATCTACTGTTTTTCTGCAGTCTGCAATAGGACGTAGCACTTGAAGCAAAAAATTAGAAACAACCTAAATGACTCAGGAAAGGAGAGTGGTTGCGCAAAGGCTGGTTCCATTATTTCAAGTGATGTTATGTGGCCATTAAAAAACATAATCGTGAAGATTATGAGGTGACTTGGAAAAAGGCTTCAATTATGATGTGAAGTGCAAATACAAAATTTCATCTTTGCCATGCGGATAGCTGTGAAAACTGTAAGTGCCTTTGGCCAAGGACAGAAAAGAACACCGAAGAGAAAAAAAAAAAAAAAAAAACGAGGCTGAAGGACTGTGGGTACAGTGACCCCTTCCTTTCATGTCCTCTGATATCTATTCCTGCTGTCTGAAAACCATTTTCAAATCTTGCTTGCTACGTTGTCTTGCACTTTCACCTCCCCCAAACGAGAAGAAAGGACCTCACTCTCTGAAATTCGCCAGACTCCTTTGCTTATTTTGATATCAACTTTTCAATCAATATTCTCAGGAAAAGACAGGACTCTTTTAAGTTGAAAGCAAACCACAAATGAACTCAGTTCCGTAGTCAATTCTCCTCCCAGTGGGTGGTGACAGATCAAAGCACCTCCTTAAGGGCCATATCAGCCCCACCCTCTGCAGTGAGGCCTGTAAACACCTTGAGAATTCTTCAGGGGCTCAGCCTTTGAATTCCGGGACATCCACAGCAGTTTCACCTGCAGTCGGCTTGAAGGTGGGGCCAGCTGCTGCCTCTCTGCACCAGGAACAAAGCTGCTCGAAAGTTCTTGACTCGCTCGCCTTGGATTTGGCTGAGTGAACAGGAAAACTAAGAAATGGTCACTAGTGACCCAGAATTTCAGGAGCCACCTTATTTATTGATTTACTTATTTTATTTCACATTTTATTTAACGTGAGGGTACAACTATGTTACAATATTTGCATCTGTTAGGTAGAGTCCCTCTTATAGTTGTGTCCCACACTCAAAAGTTGTGCCACCTACCCTTACACTGTGCCCATTACGTGGGAGCACCCAATCCTCCTCCCCTTGTCTCCTCTCCCTCCTCCCTCATTTCCCCCTCCCCCAACTTGAATTGAATTGAGTTTTTCTCTTATGTGGCTGTGGATTAGATCGTCTACTGGCTTCGTAGTAGTACTGAGTACACTGGATATTTGCTTTTCCATTGTTGTGATACTTTACTAAGAAAACTATGTTTCTGGCTCTGCGCCTGTAGCTCAAGTGGCTAAGGCGCCAGCCACATACACCAGAGATGGTGGGTCCAAATCCAGCCTGGGCCTGCCAAACAACAACAACTACAACCAAAAAATAGCTGGGTGTTGTGGTTGGCACCTGTAGTCCCACCTACTTGGGAGGCTGAGGCAAGAGAATCACTTAAGCCCAGGAGTTTGAGGTTGCTGTGAGCTGTGATGCCACAGTATTCTACCCAGGGTGACAGCTTGAGGCTCTGTCTCAAAAAAAAAAAAAAGAAAAATATGTTTCAACTCAGGAGCCACTTTCATACCGTCCCTGCCACCAACCCATTGTGTCGCCTGAGCACATCACTCAGCCACTCTCCAGATTAAGGGAACTGACTGTAAACAGCTGGTGGGCAGAAAAACATGCAAGGAATTGGCACTGAGTACTTTGCAAACAGGAAGCAGAGTCCATTGGAAAAGGCTCATGGCATTTGGAGTCAGAAAGTCTGGGTCCATGCCAAGGCTTGGTGACTCATGAACAGTGTGACTTTGGCCTACTATCTTGTTAGTTTCAATTTCCTCATCAATAAAATAGGATTAATACTCAACTAGATTATGGTGACAATTAAGTCAGTGTGTGAGAAAAAGCTTTGTACATTGCAAAGTGCATGTATCAGTTTGTTAGACCTCCCAGGATAAAATCTCATAAATGGGATGGCTTAAACAACAGAAATTTACATTCTCACCATTCTGAAGGCTGGAAGTCCAAGATTGAGAAGTCAGCAGGGCTGGTTTCTTCTGAGGCTTCCCTCCTTGGCTTCCAGATGGCCCCTCGTTTCTGTATCATCACATGGTCTTTCCCCATGTATGTTCTGCCCTCTTCTTATGAGGACACCTGTCATATAGGATCACAGCCCACCATGATGGTCTCCTTAACTGAATTGCCTCTGTAAACACTCCATCTTCAAGGGCAGGTATGCCTCTTTTTACTGCACTTCACTTTGAGATGCTGTGTTGATACTGTATTTTCCACAGTTGGGAGGTTTGTGGCAACCCTGCATCAGGCAAGTCTGGTGGTGCCATTTGTCCAAGAGCCTATGCCCACTTCTTGTCTCTGCATCACATTTTGGTGATTCTCACGATATTTCAAACTTTTTCCTTATTATTGTATCTGTTGTGATGATCTGTCACCTTTGATGTTACTATCGTTAATTGCTTTGGGGTGCCACGAACCATGCCCACGTTAGAGGGCAAACTTGAATCAACAAAGAATCAATAAATATCATGTGTGTTCTGATTCCTCTGCCGACTAGCTGCTTCCCCGTCTCTCTCCCTCTCCTTGGGCCTCCCTCTTCCCTGAGATACAACATTATTGAAATCAGGTCAATTAATAATCCTAATATGGTCTCTGTTCAAGGGAAAGTAAGAGTCACACGTCTCTCACTTTAAATCAGAAGCTAAAACTGATTAAACTTAGCGAGGAAGTCATGTCAAAAGCAGAGACAGGCCAAAAGCTAGGCTTCTTGTGCCGAACAGTTACCTAAGTTGTGAATACAAAGGAAAAGTTCTTGAAGAACTTCTGAAGAAATTAAAAGTGCTACTCCAGTGAGCACACAAATGATAAGAAAGCAAAACAGCCTTTTTGCTGATATAGAGAAAGTTTGAGTGGTCTGGATAGAAAACCAAGCCACAACATTCCTGTAATCCAAGGCCTAAGCCAGATTAGGGTTCCATCTCTGTTCAGTTCTGTGAAAGCTGAGAGAGGTGAGGAAGCTGCAGAAGAAAAGTTTGAAAGTAGCAGAGGTTGGTTCCTGAGATTTAAGGAAAGAAGTGTCTCTGTAACATGAAAGGACCAGGCAAGGCAGCAGGTGTTAATGTAGAAGCTGCACTGAGTCACCCAAAAGATCTAACCAAGACCACGAAGGTGGCTACACTCAACAACAGATTGTTCATGCAAATCAAACAGCCTTCCATTGGAAGAAAATGCCACTTAGGACTTTTCTCACTAGAGAGGAAAAACCTGGCTTCAAAGCTTTAAAGGACCGGCTGACTATCTTATTAGAGACTAATGCAGTTGGTGACTTTAAGTTGAAGCCAATGCTCATTTCCCATTCTGAAAATCCTGGGGCCTTGGAGAATGATGCTAAATCTACTCTTCCTGTGTTCTATAAATGGAACAACAAAGCCTGGATGACAGCATTCTTTTTACAGCAGGGTTTACTGAATGCAGTTGGTCTGTGAATGATACAGGGGTTAAGGGTGTCAACTCCTCGTGCAATCAGAATTTTTGTATAACTTTTGACTCCCCTAGAACTTAACTACCAATAGCATACTGTTGACTGGAAACTTTACTGACAACATAAGCAGTCGATTGATAGATAGTTTGCATGGTATATGTGTTACTATAGTCATACAATAATGTAAGCTAAAGAAAAGAAAATATTATTAAGAAAATTATAAGGAAGATGTATAAGAAAGTATGTTTACTGGATCATCATAAAGCTCTTCGTGCCTCTTGTCTTCATGTTAAGCAGACTTGGAGGAAGAGGAGGGGTTAGACTTGATATCTCAGAGGCAACAGAGTTGAAAGAGACAGAAGGGGAGGCCGGAGGGGCAGACACACTCAGTATAACTTTTATTGAAAAAACCCATGGATAATTGGATCTGAGCAGTTCAAAACTGTGTTGTTCAAGCGTCAACTGTATTTTAAGCCCGGTACTGAGATCTACTGCTCAAAACAAAAGATTTCCTTCAAAATATCACTGCTCATTGACAATGCACCTGGTCACCTGAGAGCTCTGATGGACATGTACAAGGAGATAATATTGTTTTCATGCCTACTAACACAACATCCATTCTTTAGGTAGCCTATGGATCAAGGAGTCATTTCAACTTTCAAATCTTATTATTTAAGGAATACATTTTGTGCTGGGCATGGTGGCTCACACCTGTAATCTTAGCACTTTAGGAGGCCGAGGCGGGTGGATTGCCTGAGCTCACTGGTTCAAGACCAGCCTGAGCAAGAGTGAGACCCCGTCTCTAAAAATGGCCAGGAGGCTGAAGCAGAGAACTGCTTGAGCCCAAGGGTTTGAGGGTGCTGTGAGCTATGACGCCATAGCCCTCTACCAAGGGTGAAAGTGAGAGTCAAAAATAAAAAAATAAAAAAATAAAAAATACAGTTTGTAAGGCAATAATTGCTGTACATAGTGATGGATCTTGGAGAAGTAAATTGAAAACCTGCTGGAAAGAATTCACTGTTCTGGGTGCCCTTAAAAACATTCATGATTCATGGGAGGAGCTTACAATATCAACATTAACAGGAGTTTGGAAGGAGTTGAGTCTAATTCTCTTGGATGACTTTGAGGGATTCAAGACTTCTCTGGAGAAAGTAACTTCAGATGAGGTAGAAATAGCAAGAGAACTAGAATTTGAAGTGGAGCTTAAAGATGTGACTTGAGAAAAGAAAACTGTCTCAGACCAGAAAGACATGAGTATGGGACTCCAGTCATCCCCCATCACTGCATACCAGGGCACAGTTGTTTAAAGGCACTTTGTTCCTGACTAGTTGCTTTATGCAATTATTTTCTTATTCCTGGAATTTGTGATACAAAGAACAATATAAAGATAATGAATTGCTTATGTTATTTGTTTTGTCAGATTAATATGAGGGTACAAATGATTAGGTTACAGTATTTGCATTTGTTAGGTAAATTCCCTGTTGTAGTTGTGTCCCACACTCAGAGAGGGGTGCCATATGCCCTTACATTGTGTCCATTTGGTGGGAGCACACCAATCTCCCTCTCTCCTTCACCTCCCAACTCTTCTCTTGTGTGGGCAATGGGCATGCATTAGTTTGGCTTCATATTAGTATTCAGTACCTTGGATATTTGCTTTTCCATTCTTATGATATTTTACTAAGAAGAATGTGTTTCAACTCCATCCAGGTTAATACAAAAGATATAAAGTCTCCATCTTTTTTCAAGGCTGAATAGTACTCCATGGTATACATATATACCATAGTTCATTAATCCATTCATGGGTTGATAGCCACTTAGGTTACTTCCACCACTTAGCAATTGTAAATTGAGCTGTGATAAACAATCTAGTGCAAATGTGCTTATGATAAAATGATTTTTTTTCTTCTGGGTAGATGCCTAGTAATGGGATTATGGGATTAAATGGAAGGTCTATTTTGAGTTCTTTGAGGATTCTCCATACTTCTTTCCAAAGAGGCTGTATTAGTTTGCAGTCCTGCCAGTAGTATAAAAGTGTTCCCTTCTCTCCACAATTGCACCAGCATCTGTAGCTTTGGGACTTTGTGATATGGGCTATTCTCACAGGGGTTAGGTGATATCTCAGGGTGGTTTTGATTTGAATTTCTCTGATGATCAGGGATGATGAACATTGTTCATGTGTTTGTTGGCCATTCTTCTGTCTTCTTCAGAGAAGGTTCTGTTCATGTCTCTTGCCCAGTGACAGATGGGATTTTTGCTTTTTTTTGTTTGTTTATTGATTTGATTTCTCTGTAGATTGCTTATGTTATTTTAATGTAAATTCTTAGTAAACAACTTAGGAACTGCCTCTTCTCTTTTTCTTTAAAAACCCACTTGTGGCTGGGAGAAGTGCCTCACACATTAATCCTAGATTGCTTGAGATCAGGAGTTCAAGACCTGCCTGAGCCAGACCAAGACCCTGTCTCTAAAAATACCCGATGTTGTGGTAGGCGCCTATAGTCCCAGTAACTTGGGAGGCTGAGGCAAGAGTATCGCTTAAGAACAAGAGTTTGAGGTTGCTGTGAGCTATGAAACCATGGCATTCTACAGGGGGTGACAAAGTGAGATTCTGTCTCAAAACGCAACAAGAACAACAACAACAAAACAAAACAAAAATACCCACTTATAACTTCATGTGTTCAGGGTAACTTGAACCTATGTTCCTGGATTGTAGTCCTCAAACTTGGTCCAAATAAACTCTCTACATACACTAATTTTGCATCAGTTTTTTCCCTTTAGATAGACATAACAAAATGCTGCAATTTCATGATAAAACATGAATGAATGAAGAGTTGCTGGATGGCCAAAGAAAGTGGTTTCTTGAGGTGGAATCTACTCTTGGTAATGTTGCCACCTAGCCAGGTTCATCTGCCTGCTGCCTAAGAGAAATCCAATATCCAGAGACAGCAAGGTTCACAGTGGAGAAAGAGTTTGTTCAGCATAGTGCTAAGCAGGGACACAGGAGAAATTCACAAATACACCTCCCACAGAATTGTGGGGAGAGGGTTTTTAAAGACAGTTTGGTGGGCAGAGGGTTAGGCAATCAGGGTGGAACCATCAGTCTCTTGGTATGGGCTGCTTGGGTGGGTCAGCCAGTCCACTGGAATGCAGTTCCTGTGGGGGGGGGGTGTCCAACACCCAGTGAATCAATTTCTTGGTCAGGGTGGGTCAGTCAATACACTGGAATGCAGGACCTGAAAGACATCTCAAAAACTACCCCTCAGTTCTGAACAGGTGATGTTATCTAGGGAGAAAAGTTAAGAATCTTTATAACTACCAACTGCCCTCTAGAGCAGTAATTGTAGAGAAATAAACAAGGGGACAGTGACTAAATTTTATCAAGCAGATGAGGGGACAGTGGCTGGTTATTATCATTATTTTAGCTAGGTCTGTTCCTTCACAGAGTTTGGGGGCCCTTACTGTAGTTCTTGCCTTGTACCCCTTCATCAGTCTGTAAGGGCGGTCTCAGTGAAGGTGCTATGAGTATTGCTGACACCAGAACGTTACACGGACGTAAAGAAGCAGCAGGGTTTCAGAAGAACTGACTCCAATTTGGAAAGAAGTCCTACTGTGGGTAAAACACTATCCAACACCATCATGTGCTGCAAAGAAATCTTTCGTGAAAGGAAGACTCAATCGATGTTTCAATACTTCATTCTCTTATTTTAAGAAATTCCTTTAGCCACCCCAGCTTTCAGCAACCACCATCATGATCAGTCAGCAGCCAACAACGTGGAGGTGAGACCCTCCACTGGCAAGGAGATGACAGCTCACTGAAGGCTCAGATGATTTCAGCTTTTTTTTCCCTTTAACCAATAAAGTATCTTTCCTTTTTTGCAGTTTTTGGCCAGGGCTGGGTTCGAACCCACCACCTCTGGCATATGGGGCTGGTGCCCTACCCCTTTGAGCCACAGGCACCACCCCAATAAAGTATCTTTCAATGAATACATTATTTCACACAGGATGCCATTACACCCTCACTAGACTGTAGGATAGGGTAAGCATAATGTTATATGCACTGGGAAACAAACAAATTCATGTGACTCGTTCTATTATGGTATTGATTTTACTGCCACGGTCTGGACCCAAGCTGGCCGTATCTCCGAGGTATACTATAAAATCGTTCTCAGGTACTGGAGTTTAGGATTTCAATCTGTAAGTTTTAGGACACAATCCAGCTGTAACAGCACAATATAAATATTTTTCTAAACTTACACAGGACTATCGTTGGTGGGCATTTAGAACACAGTAGGAAACAGCCTTGCCGACCATCACCCAAGCAACATGGTGAGAGGCTGCAGGAGAGACCTGCCGAAACTTTGAGCTTATTCCCTGCCGCTGCGGGGCCAGGATCTTCTAATCCTGCGCTGCCTCCAGTTTTGTTCAGTAAATAAATGAGCTGTCTTCCCTTTGGGTTCAGAATGCTTTTTTTGTAGGAAAGGAGTTATCAAACACTTAACAGCTCAGGGGGAAACAGGTGTGTGGGGGCTGTGGCCATTTGGCTGTGTTTACAGGAGTGTCTTCTGGAACTCCCCACCCAGGCCCTTGAAGGAGCTCTCACCAGCCAAAGGAAAAACTGCCAATAGAAAGACCAGGTCACTTTTCTTCCAAATTCTTCCTAAAGTATTTACTTTCACCTGCTGGGGAAAGACCTCAGCAAAGTTTGTGAAAGACCTCCTTAGTGCCCGGGGCTATGCTGGGGACAGGAAGGAATGTACTGCTTCACTGGGCCTGTTTGGTAAACAGGGACACGGCCCCACTTACAAAGGGGAGAGAGAGCCTGCAGGGCCCAGAGTGCCGGCAGGGCTCAGAGGTCAGGAAGATAGGTTGTTAGGGGATTCTGTGTTATTTTTTCTTTTGGCTCTTCACAGATGTAAGGTAGAGGTATGCTCATGTTAACTTCAAGCCATCCCTGAGTGACAGAGAAGTCCATTCTCAAGGTCCCAGTGCAGTGGCTCACTCCTGCAGTCCTTAGCACTCCTGTGAGGCCGAAGTGCAAGGATCCCTGAGCTCAGCAGTTGGAGACCAGCCTGAGCAAGAGCAAGACCCTGTCTCCGCTAAAAATAGAAAAAATTAGCCATGCATTGTGGAGGGGCACCTGTAGTCCCAGCTATCAGGAAGTTGAGGCAGGAGAATCACTTGAGCCCAGGAGTTTGAGGTTGCTGTGAGCTAGGCTCACCATAGCTCTCTAGTCTGGGGTAACAGAGGCAGATTGTTTCCATTAAAAAAAACAACAACAAAAGAAGCCCACCCTTTCAGCATTGCTGGGTCCCAGTGCCTCCTTGTGGTGGGGGGTAGGGGGAGAGGGGTCAGCATTCTTCATGGAAACCTGGATTCCAACTTAAGGCCAATAGACCCTCCCGTCTTCTGACTAGAATTTATCCTAGCCAAAAGAGGATCTGGCTGTATCAATTTACCCCCCTCCAAAATGGAGCTTCTACTAGCGACCAGAAGTAGAAGATATTTGTTGTTTTTGCCAGCCCAACTTACCTCCCTTTTCTCCTGGAAATAAAACCATTCTTAATTTTTATCCTTCTTTAATTTCATTATTATTTTTTTTTTTTAGAGATGGGATCTTGCTGCATGGCCCAGGCTGGTCTCAAACTCCTGGCCTCAAGAGATCCTCCTGCTCAACCTTCTGAGCAGGTTGGATTACAGCCAGAAGTCACCACACATGCCAACCACTTTGCTTTGGGGAACTCACTCTATGTTGTGTTCCTCAACACAAGTTGGGTAAGGAGACTGTCCAATCAGAGTAGCCTAGCCTTTGTTACCTTGATTGGCACAGAGTTGGGCACATGACTTCAAGTACAGCCAATCAGTGCCTGCTTCAGGTATTGATTGCTATGGCAGGTAAGGAGCTGTGCCTTCCTCTTGGATAACAAGTTCTGCAGATGGTTTGGCACTGCTTGCTGCCATCTTATCCAGGGGTACAAGGGGACAGACGGTATCATCATCTGAAGAAATTGAAGCCAATGTGCAAAGAGAAACAGCAGGGAGACAGAAAGCTAAAGGCAACCTTAAACACAATGTTTGAGCTTCTGGATCCATCTCTCCTCACGAGATAATGCATTTCCTGTTTTGTTTATGTTCCTTTGAGCTGGGTTTCTGTCATGTGTATTGAAAGACTCCTGACTCTTCCTCGCAGCAGGGTTTGTACTGAGTCTCCTCAGAGATATTCAGCGTTTCTCGTGCTCAGCCCACTGTGTTTACCCTTGACTGGAGCCCCAATTCTCATTAAACTGATTGTGAACAGAGTATGGAGACTAAATTCAGCAAGGATCAAGGTGCAGGCTTTGCAACTTCATGCAGAAGTTACTGCTTAGGACCACTGCCCTTGGAAGCACGTGCTATACAAAGGGGTCCCTCCCTGGGGATCATGTGGCCTTCTGATTTCAAGATCACTTTTTTTAAGCACCAAAGGAGGCAAGGAAAACTTCATCTTTCCCTGCTGCTGCCCTTTCAATAAAAAGATTGGTCCTCTAACATTTGCATTTAGTTGAAAGACTGAACTTAAGGAACCAGAATGTCACTGTGGGGTTCCCCACCCCTGATTAAACTCTGGTTTCTATTCCTCCCTTACTTTCTTTCTTTTTTTCTTTTTCTAGACAGAATCTGTTACCCCAGACTATTGTGCTATGACATCACAGCTCAAACTCTTGGGCTTACGCGATCCTCTTGCCTCAGCCTTCTTCATAGCTGGGACTACAGGCGCCCACCATGACCCCTAGCTAGTTTTCCATCTTTAGTAGAGACAAGGTCTCCCTCTCGCTCCAGCTGGTCTCCACTGTGTTTAAGATCCATCTGGAGCTTTCCATGTGGAGCTCAAGCAATCCATCCCCCCTTGGCCTCCCAGGGTGCTAGGATAATAGGTGTGAGCCTCTATTCCTTACTTTCTGAGTGTGTATTTTCAAAGCAATCTTGGAGTTGGAAGAGTATCCTAAATACTGTGTCAAACACAGGAAGCTACTATGATGCATTGTGGGGATTCCTATGGTTCTTTGAACTGCAGGGGAGAACTGCACCCCTCCCATGGGGAATGAGCCGTGGGGAAGATGGGATAAGGATCTTTGGCTCCAGGGCATTGCAACCTGTCACCATAACTGCCAATCTGGGCTCCTCAACCCAAGTTACTATCAACCTGTCCCTTAACTGGTAATTATCCTGTGTCCATTGGCCACTTCATCTATGTATTGCTCCGCCCTCAAAAACAAGCCAGCTCCTTTTCCCTAACGTCTTATTGTCTGTTTGGATCTAAACCTGAGGGAATCTACTAGATTAATTTCCCGGCGAAAATAACAATTTACTTTTGGGTTTGGTTTGGAACATGGCTTCTCTCCTAGTATTCACTTCCATGTAGGCTTGCAAAATGGGAGCCTGTTCTGACTCCATAAAGCCATTCAAACTCCATTTTTAGTGCAATAACAGCGTCACGCCTGAACATTTGACCTGCAATATCCCCTTTTTCCTTTTGCAGACGGTATTGTGTTATTTCTCCTCTGTGAAGTCAGCCTGGCAGCTGGGGTTTCTCTCCCCTGCTACTGACACAGCAGTCCCGAGGTTTAGGACAGGACTCTAACTATTACCCTTTCCTTAACGCTTTTGTTTGTGTTACTGTCAAATTGCATCTTCTGAAAGGTTGCTTCCTGTCCTTTTTTTGGAGCAGATGAAAAAAAATGTGTCCATGTGTCTTATGCCCTATCGGTATAAAATGCCTTTTTATTATTGATGAAGATATACTATTCCAGGAGACATATCTGCTTATCCAGGTCAAGAGCTGGGAACCTTTCTCCAGGCCGTGTTCAGCCTCTAGCCTCACAGTGATATGAATACCAAGTAGCTTCCATTGCAGATGTTCAGTGCACAGGCCATAACAAGCATGCGTCTAGCATGTAGCAAGAAGTGTCCCTTTCTGCTTTAGCTACTGGGATTCTAGTTCACCCAGGGAAAGAATGCCAAGGAGAGCACCTAGACTGCTAACCCCTACATTCCACCCTTTTATTTCTCCTAAGATGAACAATGCTTATAATTTTTTGAGCGTCTTCTAATATGTCAGACAGTTCAAATGCTTAGTGTGTTATCTAAAAACCTCAAAAGAATTTTATGAGATAGAGAATATTATTTCCATTTTATAAATAAACGAGCCGGTGATGTTGAGTGAATACCTGAAGAAATTAAAAGGCTGTCACACAGCTAGAGGCGGCCCTGGGCTTTTAAGAGTTGGCAGGTGGCCAGCACACAGGCGGAATGGCTGGGTGGCTTAGAGACCCCTCGGAGTTGGGTAACAAAGATCCTGGGAGGGGCTCCAGAAAGGCAGGCTGTGTGAGAACCTCTCTAATCCCTAGCTCTCTGGAGGGAGGCAACTCACCCACAAAGTAGATACATTCCCCAGCGGGGCCAGGGAAGGGAATAGATCACCTTCCCCAAACAGCTGCTGAGTTCATGTTAGATTTTGTAGGTTTCCTTGATTCCATTTGTTAATATAATTTTGTGCCTCTGGGTCTTACAAGACATGGGCCTGAGGTAAAGCTCATTTGGTGTATTGTAGTAGTTACTCCCGGGCATTACGCATTATCAACAAAGCAAAATACCCATAAAACTCTTAATCCGAGCCCCTCGGGTCAGGAAGCAGAAGTTATAATCCTTTCCTAGTCTCTTTGGTGAGTTAAATTCTTATATAGCTCTGATTTATCAGTATGTCAATAAAATGTCCATCATGCAGGGTGAAATGCATCTCGTGGTATTGACAATTAGATCCTAAAGCAAGAGCGCTTTTTAATTGTTTTGCCAAGTGTAGAGAAGCCAGTAAGTGGAGACCAGGCGGGAGAGGGTTAGGGCCTGCCACTGATCTTATTTTTCAGTTTTGAGACTCTCCTAGCATTACAGAATCCATTTCCCAATCTTTTCACCCACAGAATTCATATCAGAGTCAGGAACAGGAATGTGCGGAGGAAAACATCAGGGGAAACACAGTGTTCCCGGCTTACCTGGGGGGAGGTTTGCTGGCAGGGCGGGCGGTGCCAGGTACAGTTGGTGGCCAGTGTAAATAAACCAACCCGAGTAAACAAGTAGTGATGGCTTTTTAGCATGGGAAGAGGAGACGGTGCTGCCTTGACCTCCGCAAGCATCTGCTTTCCCTGACTGGATCCCCCAGGGCAGTGTGGGGGGAGAGGCTGCCAGTCTGCAGTGCTCTGCGTGTGGCACAGCTTCCTGAATTCCTCTTCCTGAAATCCTCTTTGTTTTCTCCAGAGATCAACAGTGTCCCCCTTTCCGTGTGTGTTAGCCCAGAGGCTTGTCTCACCGTGGAAGTCACCCAGGGCTCTCTTTTCCGTGGGGAACCAGAGTGGGCAAAGATTTCAACACATCTGTGCTTGGGGGCTTTTCCATCCTAAGGAACCAGTTGCCCTTTGTCTTCAGCCTTGTTTCTCCCTTTCTTCTTTCATTCTACTTTTCTCACTGTGGCCCGCAGAAAATTTTATGGTAAATAGAAAAGAATGGCCCTCTGGGCAGGTGTAATGGCTGCTGGTCCTCCTGGCCTGACCAGCAGATAATGGGCTGAAGTTTGCCCCCCCGCTGGGTGTTCTTGTGCAGTGATGAGTGTGGGGCCATTTCCTCACCCTACACTGCAAAGGTAAGTTGCAGAACCAAGGGGCAAGGCAAGGTGTAAAATGAGTTACAGGTTAATGTGGTCATTCCCCCACTACCACATTTGTTGGGGGCCTAATGCAGCCCTATAGGAACCCTCCCCTACCCCCAACAAAAGACCACAAAGTGACTAGCTAGCACCTCCCCTAAAGTTTGTGCTGAACGACCCTATCCCACCAGTATACTCCAGCAAGCTGTGGAATTCTTCCATCTCCTGAAGCCCCATGTGAAGTCTCCAAATGCCCTCAATGCACACAGCCATCTTTGGCCTGCCCAGGAGGGTCTCTGTCCCTTTCATTAAACCTGGTCTGAACTTCTCCATTCTCTAGTCTTGTCTGAGGGCTCATGCCTTTCAAAATTAACAAGGGAGGTGGTCTTGATATGAGCTGTCCCAAATACCTGGTGGGGGAGAGGTGAGCAAGGATGGAGGAGGCTACTTAGAGATACAGATATGCTGAGCTAGGGTAGACTAAATGGAATGAGTCTGAGTCCAGGCCTAGGCAGCAGTTCCCCATAGATTTCAAGAGGCCCAGATGTAATAATTTTGACTCAGGCACATTGCTGTGATTTGATGCTGCCAGATGGCAGCTGAAATAGACAGCAAAAGCTGTCATTAAGTGACCAGAGACAGTGCTTTAGGAAAGGCAGGAGAGGAAAGCAGAGGAGAGGAGGGGAGGAGAAGAGATGGAGAGGACAGGGGAGAGGAGAAGAGGGGAAAGGGGAGAAGGGGAGGAGCAGGGAGAGGAGAGTAATACCATCTTCAAGGTCTGAGGGATTCCGTTTTATCTGTACTCAACTTTCTTATCATTTATTACCACTTCCATTCTGTAAATATTTGTCGAGCTTCTGCACACAGGTACTATGGCAGAGAGATGAGCACACAGTCCAGAGGGGAACACAAACATTCCCTGCAACAATCACCGCCTGTTGTACTCTGACGATCGCTGTTCCAGCGGTACAGAGGGGGCTTGGGAGTTAATCATGGTGAAAAGTGGGGGACGGCACCATCTGTCTGTGTTCAGCAACTGCATGGATAGGAGTGCTATTTGCTAAGTCATGGAACACAGGTGCTACAAACGGAGCTGAAGAATACGGAAGAAGCAAATTTGATGGATGTCAGGATATGAGTCCAGCATACTGCATCTGAGACATACCCGGGGGTGACCAGGAGATGGCACGGCACTAGAAGGCAAGCTCCAGGACAGGGCTTCCAGCCTGCCCTGTCCAACGCTGTATCCCAGTGCTGTAGGGGCAGCGGCACACACGGGCACGCAATACATACTTGTGTAATGTGCATGGCACCACACGCATGGAGACATCCCCACAGAAGGCCTGTGCCGTGCTTAGTATGGACTTTAATGGACATCTGGCCACCCCCAGTCTCCAGACAGAGCCAACATGCACAACATATTGTTAAACTGTGCCTGTCACATGGGAGGCACTCAATACCCAATATCTATCAGTGATAACCAGATATCATATTAATGTATTGTTAAGAGGAATTAGTGCAGCACCCATAATGTATCCATTATATTAATCTAGTAGATATTATGCTAATAAATACATACTTCTAGAGTTGTATAGATAATAGATAATATGCCAAAGATTTTAAAGGGACTTAGGAAATAATAATGAGATTGCCCACAAGACAGCAGATACCTAAATATTTCTTCCCTCCAGCTGGCCAGCTTGGCTCTCCCCTCTCCCTTTCCCCGCGTGACTGCTAAACTCTCTGGCTAATGAACCATTCACTGTCAGCCTGCAACCCCCAGGGAGCCTAACGAAAGCCCAGCTCCTCACTGCGGTGGTCTGGGAACCTTCTCTTTAGGGGACTCAGTTCGTTCTGCCACCAATGGCTCTATGGCTCGGGCAGTATCTGGGAATTTAGATTTGTGGGCCAAAGTGGGTGAGCGAGGAAATACAGAGTGAGAGAAAGAGGCCGAGGGGACGGCCCTGTGAAACACTGAAGGCCAAGCAGGGAGGAAGAGGAGCTCTGAGGAAGACGGGCCTGTGCCCCCGGTGCCCAGCTCCCCACTTTCCTTTCCAGCTGCACGGGCTGTGCTTGTCCAGCCCGTCACCGACGTCTCAGCTGGTAGCATGGTCTCAGGAAGAAAGTTTTTGAATGAGGAAAGTTCCTGCCACTTCCAACAAAATAGATCCTCTGCTCTAGTAATTCCAAAATATTTTCTGTTCCTGGAACCTGCCATATTCTTTTTAATTTGTTTTTATCCATCCGTCTATTCTCCCATTTATTTACTCAACAGGCCCATTTCCAAAGGCTCTCTCACATCTTAGGTTTTTGTTATGCTGGAGTCCCTCTTCTAGGTCCCCAAGATAGGCTCACATGTTGTAAAGTCACCATACGTCCCTACCAGACTAAGCTCCTCCAGGGCAGGGACAGAGTTTTGGCCTCTGTCTTGCCCCGAAGGCTCCAGCCTGACTCAGGTGACCCTTGCTGAGACCTACAGTCGCAGGCCTGTGCAGGCTCACCTCACGAGCCCTTCTACCCTGTGTCATGATGTTTGCAGACAACTCAGCCAGGCCGGCTGAAGAAGAGGCACCACTGGGAAGAGGTGAAGACCAGGGAAAAAAGGGGCAGTGACGGTTTCATCAAACCCTGCAAGGAATTGAAAAGATTTCAGGAAAGACGATTCCCATCCAAATGGTGCCTTTTTTTCTTTGAGACAGAGTCTTACTTTGTCACCCTGGGTAGAGTGCCGTGATGTCATAGCTCTCAGCAACCTCAAACTCCTGGGCTCCAGTGATCCTCTTGCCTCAGCCTCCCAAGTGACTGGGACTACAGGTGCCCACCACAACGCTCAGCGAGTTTTTCTATTTTTAGTATAGACAAGGTCTCACTCTTGCTCTGTCTGGTCTTGAACTCCTAAGCTCAGGCGATCCACATGCCTTAGCCGCCCAGAGGGCTAGGATGACAGGCCTGGATGGTACCTTTTAAAAGAACTAATTTCACTGTTGGCAATTGCTCACTAAATGGAATTTCAGGGGCTCCATGGGGAACACATTCCCTTCCTCCCTGTTCTCACACCATCTGCCTACATCAGCTAACCCACCCCCAAAGAGCTCCTCACTCAACAAACTCACTCCTTAGGTGTAAGGCTTTTGGCTCCTGGAAAATATAAATATCTCTGGAAGGGGTGGTCCTCTGCTGGGGGCAGGTTTACAGTTTACATGAGAACAAAAGAGAGGAGGCCTCAGCGAGCATGTTCAGAAGACTGGGCAGAAAAGATGGTGGTGGAGGGGAAAAGACTACCAAGCATTCAGGGCTTTCAGCACCTCCCACATTTTATCTCTCACGATTCTGGGGGAGGCTGCGAATGTGGCCTTGACTCCTTGGAACTTGCTTTCTGTATTTGCTCATTGACTGCCTTTCCCTTTGGCCCACCACCAAGAGCTGGGGCTTAGGAGGGCAGTGCCAGGGGCTGCAGACACACAAACCAGCCGAAAGGGCCAAACATCTGTCACTCCAGAGATGGGTGTCAAGCGCAAAGCCTCCCTTGCCCTGGGCTGCCTGAAGATTGGGAAGTGCACAGCTTTTGTAGTGGGATGAAGCTGGTTCAAACCTGGCCTTGCACCTCCTTAGCTGTGTGGCCCTGGACAAGATTGTTACGCTCTTTGACCCATAGCTTCCTATTTGTAAAGGATCATCATACCTAAGCCAGAGGGTCATTGCGAGAATAAATGAGAAAAGGTTTGTAGCATCCCTAATGCAGGGTCTAGGGCGCAGTAGGTGCTCAAAGCCAGGGTCCCTTCCCCTTCCCTCTTGGCTCTGTCTTCCTGCATTTCATTAGTCAGATCCCCGTGGTTTTCCTAGAATATCCCTGGCTTTGAACCATCCACTATTGAAAACCCTCAAGGAGGGGTAAAATGTATAATGAGGAATTTCTAGGGACATAAAAGTTAGATCATTTTTGTCAATGTGTAATTGTCAATCAATTTTAGAGAAAAGCAGGCTTGCACAGCTGAGCAGATGCCACTGGCTTTCTTCTGCTTCTCCAGATTAAATTTTATTTTATTAAGAGCAGAACAATGGGCCGGATTTTTCTCTTTGGATACTAAAGAAGACAAATTAGCCAAAAGGAAATTCTGCTGAAACTGTATTCAGTGCTTGAGAGCCTGAGCCCCAGGATGAGCCTCCGTGTGACCTTGAGAAGCTGTGTATTCGCTCACGGCTGGATCCCAGCCTGATGTGGCCACAGCTGGGTCAGCAGCATGGGAGGCCCAAGGCCAGTGTAGGGCTTGGTCAGCAGAGCAGCACATGCAAAATTAGCGTGACCCTGGCCCTTAATACCAGACACACTACCTTCCCGTGCACAAATTGCAGGAGGACGCACTGCCACCACTGGTGGTGAGCATTGTCCCCCATTCCTGCCAAGTTCAAGTCAACAAAATGTGCTGGCAGGGTAGGAGCAGGGACCAAAAAGAAGTATTCCCCACCTCAAATCAAGCATTAAACACAAGCTAGATCGGGGGCTCTTCACTTTTTTGGTACCATTGAAGATCAGAGGAAGCATGGACCTCTTCTCAGAATAATGGTTTTTGTTTTGTTTTGTTTTATTTTGTTTTGTTGGAGACAGAGTCTCACTCTGTCACCCTGGGTAGAGTGCTGTGACATCAAGCTGACAGCAACCTCAAACTCTTGGGCTCAAGTAATCCTCTTGCCTCAGCCTTCTCAGTAGCTGGGATTAGCAGCAATTCTCAACCTGTGGGTCATGATCCCTTTGGACCATCGGAAAACACATCCTGCATATCAGATGTTTGCATTACAATTCATAACAGTAGCAAAATTACAGTTATGAAGTAGCAATGAAAATAATTTTATGGTTGGGGATCATCACAACGTGAAGAACTGTATTAAAGGGCTGCGGCATTAGGAAGGTTGAGAACCACTGGCACAGGTACAAGCCTGGCTAGTTTTTCTATTTTTAGTAGAGATGGGGGTCTTCCTCTTGCTCAGGCTGGTCTGTAACTCCTTGAGCTCCAGCAATTCACCCACCTCTCCTTCCAGAGTTCTGGGACTACAGGCATGAGCCACTGCTGCACATGGCCCAGAATAATGTTTTTAAAGTTTAAAACGAAGTAAGGTAAAGGGAACCAGTTCAACAGGAAGGTGTGCAATCTCACGCACACACAGGGGAACGTTACTGCTAACACAGAGGTCTGAGCAGAGAGTGGGGTGTGTGTGGAAACTTTGTGGAGGAGGCCTTAAGGACATCCACACACAGAGAGGGGAAAGGCACACAGGCAGTGGGAACAGCCAGGGCAAAAGCTTAGAAGCAGGGCAGAGCAGGCGTGCCACGGGAACCCCATGACCAGGTGAGACTGGGGTTTGGAGGAAGTGTGAGCACTTGCAGCTGGGGCCTCTCCCTGTCTCTCTGAGTCCTAGCGGGAAACAGATGTAGACCGAGTTTGCGCTAAATTGCCCATCCTTCTCTCAGGCTGCTGGCAATGAGCAAGGGAGGCCTTCACACCTACCCACCCAGCAGCTGTCCGCTAGGGAAGGTCAGAAAAGTGGGTGTGGGTGGGGGAGGAGGAAGGGCCTGGCAGAGGTGCCGCAGCAGCCCCTGGTGCTGCAGAGGAGGAAGCAGGTCTAGTCCAGCTGCCACCTCCCCCCGAAGTCACTCATTCTCCTGCCAGCCACTCTGTTATTCTGTTGGAACAAGTTTCTGGCAGAACTGTCACCAGAGAAAAATTGAATTCAACATTGATTCTGTGAGCACGTTGGCCTGTGTTAGGTCCTAGGGAGACCCAGCTCTATCCCCAGATTAAGCTTCTTCCTAAATTGGGATCATCCTAGAATCCAGGTGAGCAGGCAATGACGAGAGGCCGGCAGGAGGGCTTGCCAGGGTTATGGAGCTGGCGGGGTAAAATGTGTCTCAAGGGCAGTCGTCCAGCCCTCCAGTCTGACACAGGGCCTACTCAACAGGAAAGGGTACTTTGGCATTAGGCTGACCTGAGATGAGGCTGAGCGGCTGCAATCAAAAAAGTAGCTGAGAGGCTCGGCACCTGCAGTTCAGTGAGTAGGGCGCCGGCCACATCCGCTGAAGCTGGTGGGTTCAAGCCCGGCCCAGGCCTGCTAAACAACAATGACAACTGCAACCAAAAAATAGCGGGCGTTGTGGCGGACGCCTGTAGTTGCAGCTACTAGAGAGGCTGAGGCAAGAGAATCGCCTAAGCCCAGGAGTTGGAGGTTGCTGTGAGCTGTGACGCCACAGCACTCTACCGAGGGTGATAAAGTGAGGCGAGAGCAGCAGCAACTCACGTCTGTGAAGCACTTACGAGCCCCTTAGCACAGAGCTCTTCATTCAGTAGTGAAATCCGTAACACCACCAGGTGTGGACTAGGAATATCGCCCTCTTTCGGATAAGAAGACAGGCTTACAGAGGCCAAATTGCTTGCGTAGAGCCAGTCCAGTGTCTGGGCCCGTCGGTCAGACTCTTCCTCTGAGCATTAGACATGAGTATTGGAGAATAAAACGTTGAAAACCAAAATACAAAACGGGAGTGTCATTGAAGCTGGCACCTTGTAGTGGTCAGGTTTTGCAGTGAAGGAAGCCAGGCCTCCTTGACCATCTTGGCCAAGGCAAAAGGTGACCACTCTGGACCAGGAGCATCAGTAGCAGTAGCTGGGAGCTCCCACAGTGTGTCTTTAGTGTCAGGAGGGGACAATGCAAATACCTCACAGCAGCAAAGAGCAAGCACTGCAGTCTGCAGACCACTTGAGACACCACCAAAGGGCTTCCAGGCCCACGTGAGGAACTGACGTAAGTTCTCATATAATGGAAAATACTTATGTTGGAGAAAGCTCGTAGGTGTGTGGAGGTCATGCGTGGGTACTTGGATCAGGTGGGAGTGATTTCCAGTGGGTCACTTTATCTCGGAGACTGTTCTGTCGCCTATAAAATGGGCATGATAACACACTGACTGCACCTGTTGGCTGTAAAGATTAAATGAGATAGCATAAATAAAGGATTCCAGTCCAGTGCTTGGCAAACCATGGGTCATCAATAAATATACATTTCTCTCCCTTATCTTTCAGAAGAACTTTTAGAGGCTGTAGAGAGTTTTTTGAAGGTTTATGTAAATTTATGTGAAGTGCTATTCAATGAAATCACTCATCTGTACGCTTCCTTTAATCCTACCTTCAGCTTCAGTAAAACTAAAATTTAAATCATATATTTTATTTAATAGTATAACTTAGATGTCAGAGGAGAAATAAAGGAGAGAGAGAGTCCACAAACCCTATATAAGGAATAAAAGATCTTGACACTAAAAATAACTATTCTACGGCTGAAAGAGCTTTTGTTGGACTCTTATCCTTTAAAAAAAAAAAAAAAAAGGCAATCCAAAGATTTAGATTCAAATCAGGTTTTGAAAAGAACTGAGGGCCTCCATGTGAGGTCTGCCATTTCATATTAAAATTCTTTTGTCTTAATGTTCCCCCCCCCCCCACTATTTCTCATGTATCTTTTTAGTTGGGCTTATCTTATATTGAAGATGATCATAATGATAAATATTACAAAGTAGAATCACTGGACAAATCTGGAAAAATTATTTTGGGCTCTAGATATAAGGACTAAAAATAGGATGCTTATCTACATTTTTTATTTTTATTTATTTATTTATTATTGAGGCAGAGTCTCACTATGTTGCCCTTGGTAGAGTGCTATAGTGTCACAGCTCACAGCAACCTCAAACTCTTGGGCTTAAGTGCTTCTCTTGCCTCAGCCTCCCAAGTAGCTGGGACTACAGGCACCCCACACAATGCCCAGCTACATCTACATTTTTTAAAAAGTAGGTTTTAAAAAAAAACTGACAATGGACTTAATATATTTAAAATACTGTAAAAATATCAAAATTACAGAAAATTATGAAGAAACTGACAATGGACTTAATATATTTAAAATACTGTAAAAATATCAAAATTACAGAAAATTATGAAGAAGAAAGTAAAGGTTGTCCTAAATCCTACTACCAGATGGTGGACAAATTTTATAAATTTGTAAAAGCTTTTTGTATATTGAGGCTATTAACTGCAGGTAAGCCTGTATGTGTATAGAGAGAGACAGATATTCATCATTTGTCCTCTGTTCAAACTTTCACATGGTATATTTCTTTTTGGTGAGATTTAATTTGTGTATTGTACAATCTACGAATACTTTTTACCTGAATTATTTTAGATTATAAAGTTCTCTCCATGTCCAGATTATAAAATTTTTTACTATTTTTCTACCACTTTTAGCCTTTTGTTTTTTATATAAACTTTTGCTGATATTTCTGGACTTTATTTTGATTTAAAAAAAAGAGAGAGAGAGAAAGAGAGAGAGAGTTCGATCCAGGCTTACTTTTTCCAAATGGCTAGCCTGTGTCCTTCACCACATTTCTTGAATAATTCATCTTTTATCTATTGATTTGAAACATTACTTTCAGAGTGTGCTTAATTCCTATATATACTCGGTGCTATGCATGAGTGCTACAGTGTCTTCCATGATCTGTCTCTCTAATTCCAATTCTTTAGTGACAAGAACTTTTAAAGACCTTTTAATATCTGGTAAGTGAGTTTTGTATACTGTTTTGGGAAACAAAGCACTTTATGAAAAACATTTAAAACTTAAATGCTTTATATAGGAAGGGAGAGAAAGAAAATGGAGAAAGAGAGAGGAAAGAAAAAAGAATAGGAAAGGAGAAAGAATATTTCTTTTCTGTGATTGAAACAATGAATTTTGAAAGGACTGCCTTTAGTTATTCTGTATCAGAATTACTAACTGCAACCGGCTTAAAGCAAAATCAAAACCAATGAGAAAAAAGACAGATGTCCTGTAAGTTGAAATATAATGTTGAGGAATTGACACAATTCCCACCTGGAAGAAAATTATTGCTTCTGAAAACGAAGAAGCCAAGTCTCTGTAAGAGTGGATGATGAATAAACATCAAAGATTAGACCACAAAAAACAGGCACTTGGAAGGTCAGTCTCTTCGCAGGGCTTACGTGACTGAAAACCTCTGGGCTGATCATGCTTCTGTCGCTCCTTGTCCAGCCCTGAGCGTGTGAACTGAAATAGCACTCTGGACACAGCTGCCCACAGAGAGCCTCACAGGGCTACGGGGCCCACATGGAGAGCCTCGCCTCTAGCCTACACCGTGAGGACCTGAGCTTGCCTGAGCTCCTGGAAGCTAATTGTGTCCAGCCATGAGCCCAGAGTATGGGAGCCAGCCAAGAGGTAAGAGAGGCCCACAGTTCTGTTAGCACAGCCAAATGGAACAGAACTCCATATCTGAATAATTTACTCAGCAAGCAACCTCAGTACCTGAGAATTTTTTTTTGAGATAGTCTCACTCTGTTGCCCCTGGCTACAGTGGCATGGCATCATAGCTCACAGCAATCTCTAACTCCTGGGCTCAAGCAATCCTTTCTTACCTCAGCCTCCGGAGTAGCTCGGACTACAGGTGCCCTCCATAACACCAGGATAATTTTTCTATATATTTTTCTTTTATTAGAGACAAGATGCCTGTCTTGCTCCCATAGTGCTAGGATTACAGGCATGAGCCACCACGCCTGGCTGTTTTGTTTTTTATTATTTGTTTTTTGAGACAAGGTCTCTTTCTGCACCCCCACCCCTCATCCCCCAGCCCGGGGCTGGAGTACAGTGGCATCATCATAGCTCACTGCAAACTCCAACTCCTGGGTTCAAGCCTTCCTCCTGCCTCAGCTTCCTGAGTAGCTGGGACTACAGACGCATGCCACCACACCCAGTTAATTTTCCTATTTTTTGTAGACAGGGTCTTGCTCTTGCTCAGGCTTATCTTGAATGCCTGGCCTCAAGTGATCCTCCCACCTCAGCCTCCCAAAGTGCTAGGATTACAGCTTTATCCTGAACACTACCTTATCTTCTCAAATAGTGAATGATAATCTTTCCTCTATAACTCATTGACTTCTAACTCAAAAATGTCAAAACTAAGCAAAATAGCAAAATATAAATGACATTTTCCCTCTTTGAAATGGAAAGGTTTCATGGGGGTAGTTTGGATACAAGTTTGGCCTCTGCTTGGGGACAGGGTCCCTGGCAATTATTAAGAGGAGGATGTGCTTTCATGGAAAGAGCTTCTGATATGGATTCAAAAGACCTTGGTCCTCCACAGATGTTATAGTCTGGTAGGAAAGATAGATGTTGACTGAGTAACTAGAGGTGAAATGAGAGAGTCATTACCATGGGAAGTACAGGGTACTATAAAGTATACAGTTTTACATAAATCAAAAATATGAAAACAGGCTCGGCACCTGTAGCCCAGTGGTTAGGGCGCGGGCCACATACACCGGGGCTGGCGGGTTCGATCCCTCCTGGGCCTGCTAAACAACAATGACAACAACAACAAACAAAAGAATAGTCCAGCATTGTGGCAGGCACCTCCCAGCTACTTGGGAGGCTGAGGCAAGAGAATCACTTAAGCCCAAGAGTTTGAGGTTACTGTGAGCTGTGACGCCACAGCACTCTACCCAGGGTGACATAGTGAGATTCTGTCTCAAAAAAAAAAGTGAAAATGGTGAAAAGTTCTATAAGAATATACAACAAACTGCTAATAACTGTCCATGAGGTCAGATAACAAAGGTCTTCTAGTTTCAAAGGTATATGTTTATATGAGGGTGTCCATAAAGTTCCTGTGTAATTTAAAATAGACAACTATTAAAAAAGTTTTAATTTAAAATACACAACTACTTTAAATTGCCCAAGGACTTTATGGCTACCCTGTATTATTTAAATGTTCTACAACCAGGCTACGCATGCATTACTTTTATAATATATATTTTTAAAAAGATGTTAAATACTAAATTGTTTTTAAGTGTTTAAATGTTCTTAAGAATATGAAAGTATTTAATTTGAGACCTGGACTTTCATGCTGTCATTTATATTTTGCTATGGTGACATGAGGAAAGCAAAGGTGAAACCTTTTGGTAGAAACCCTGAGTGGGCAGCCCTGGGTTTAGGATCTGCTAGTCCACAGCAGCCAGTGTTGAGCGTTCCTTTGGGTGACAAGGACAGCCATGTGGATTGCATGAAGTGTGGAAACCCATGGTGTCTTTCCGTGACAATCCTGAGTCAAGACTGCTGAGATCTGACACAATGGGAACAACAAGAAGTTAAATATAACCAGGGAAGGGGATGGGATGGCATTGATGAAATGGGTCGTGAATCCCAAGCCATGCAGCCATTTTCCATGGAGAGCTGGCACTGACTCAGAGAGGATGACCTGGAGCCTTCCTCCCTCCCTGTTCAGTAAACATCTTTTCTCTATTGGCAGCAAAGCTCTGCAGTGTCACTGTGCAAAACGCAGAACTCACATCCTCTGCTCCCAGTCAGCGCGGGGCACGTGGTCAGCTCTTGTCAGAGGCGTGGTGGAGTTGGCAAGCCACAACTCTGTTTTTGGTTTTTTTTTTGTTTGTTTGTTTGTTTTGGTTTTTTGCAGTTTTTAGCTGGGGCGGGGTTTGAACTTGCCACCTCCAGTATATGGGACTGGCGCCCTACTCCTTTGAGCCACAGGCGCCGCGCCAGCTCTTTGTTTTAATAAGATGAGTAAGCCAGGGTTGTCCCCCTCCTTCATTTTCTTTTTCTGGCTCTGAATAGGTCTGTGCGTACACAGCAGATGGCTTTCGGATGAAGCCCAAATTCATCCAGTCTTTGGGGGAAAAACTACAGCAAGAAGGACTGTTATTCCCATCCAATAAGGTTTTCTATTTTCAGCTAGAAAAATGAGTGTCTGTAAGTAGAGAAGGAAAAAAAACTAAGAAGAAGAAAGGGAAAGGAGTACAAGCAGTCGGTACCTCACCCGAGAGGAGAATCTGGGGAGTTCTCAGCTCCGCTCTCCCCCTCCGGACACTGTTCCCAGCTGTGTGGTTCAGAGCCACCAGGAAGACAGCGCCAAACGGTAAATTATACACCTGAAGGGCCACTGCCCTTCAGGAGAGCTGGAAGCAATCAGAAATAGAAGGGTTAAAAAGGGGGCTTCAACTGCTGGTATGATTTTTTTTCTTAAAAATTTTTATTTTCTGGTGCAGCATGATGGGTCACATCTGCAATCCCAGCACTCTGGGAGACCAAGGCGGGTGCGTTGATTGAGCTCAGGAGTTTGAGACCAGCAAGAGCAAGAGCGAGACCCCCATCTCTACTAAAAATAAGAAAACTAGCCAGGCATTGTGGCAGGCGCCTGCCATCCCAGTCCTCAGGAGGCTGAGGCAAAAGGATCGCTTGAGCCCAAGAGCTTGAGGGTGCTGTGAGCTATAACACCATGGCACTCAACCCCAGGGTGACTGAATGAGACTCTGTCTCAAAAAAAGAAAAAGAGAAGAAGAAAAATTTGTTTTCTTTAAAAAATAAATATGGGTAGTAGGCACCTGGGCACTTGTAGTTCTTAAGAGCGAGGACTGTGGAACCAAACTGCTGGGTTAGAATACCAGCTCTTCCACTGTGTGCTGTGTGGCCTTAGCAAGTCACCCAACTCTGTGCCTCCGTTTTCTTATCTTCAAAGTGAGGATGTAATAGAAGGTATCATAAAGGGCTGTGGTAAAGATTCAATGACTTCACTTATTTGTTCAACAGGTATTTATTAAGGGCTACTATGTGCCAGGCACTCTTCTGGGGATACATTCTAGAGAGAGAGCAACGAGAAGCTAAATAATGAAAAAATATACTATGTTAGGTAAGATTAAAAAATAAGAAGAAACAATAAAGCAAAGTAAGGGGCGGTGCCTGTGGCTCAAAGGGGTAGGGCGCCAGCCCCATATGCCAGAGGTGGTGGGTTCAAACCCAGCCCCGGCCAAAAACTGCAAAAAAATACAAATAAAAATAAATAAAGCAAAGTGATAGAAAGGGTCACAGAGGCTGATATTTTAGGAAAAGCAGCCAGGAAAGGCTTCACTGAGGAGGGGATAGCTGAGTAAAGCTCAAAGGAGGTAATTATTATAAAGTTCTTAGAAGGGTGCCTGGAACTCAGTGTTAGGTGTTATTTTCATTAACTATGTTTGAAATACGTCTATTTTTATATTACTAGTAAACCATTTTTAATGATCAAGAAGAAAAAGGACATATGGACCCATAGAAAGGACTGGAATAAATAGCAGAATCAATAGAGCATTTTAGAAACATTAGTCAAGGAAGCTTAATTGTATCAAGAAATCTAGCTGCCAGGTGACACTGATAGGGGAATAAACATTCAGCCAAGAGACAAATAAATTCAAATTATATTTAAAAAATAAAACTGCAAAAGACTTCAGTCACCTTTCTTTAAAACTGGTATCAGAAAACTATCGATTACATAGAACTGAGAATGGACAACTATTCAATATGCAGAAGAAAAATATAAATGGTAGAAGAATTCTAAACTATGGCCTTGTTAAAAGAGAAAGAAAACTAGAAAAACTAATGAGAGAAAAAAATGAAAAGGAGAATGAAAGTGATAGATGATCTGAGCAATAGAAATGAAGGCGCTGACACACATCCAAAAATAGCCAGAGGAAGAAAATAGGAAAAGACAAAAACACTCAGAAAAAGACACAGCAAGAAAAAGGCAGAGAGTGGATTTCATGGAGTCTACTCCCATCTTTTGTGACGTTGTCATTAAGAATTAAAATTGGTGCTGTGTTCGGGCATTTAGAGGGTGCATTATCGGTGGGGTTTCTTTGCCGGAAGAATAAAGAGAATCCAGAGAAAAGGGGCCTGCCCCTTGAAAACGTTTGGCCCCTTCGCTAGACTTGGACTTGAGACTATACTAGAATGTCAGATATTCTTCGTGCTGCCTGGAACTAGGAGAGAGGGTCCCTAAACTGGTCTGTGTACCACTCAAGGACCGCTCGCCCCCATTCCTGACTCAGGCTAATACATTTTGACACTGAAAAATTTAGCAGCTTAAAAAATAAGAGCATTTTACCCTGCAAAAAATACACAGCACATGTCCAGCTTTTGAACTTACTGACAGTAGACCAAGAAAATCATAGTCGTGCAACTGCCTAAGAGATTGTGCGATACAGACTAATAAGACCGAGACACACATCATCATTCCACCAACAAGCAGATGAACAAGAGAAAAATATCACAGAGAAATAAGCTGTGACAGGGCTGAAAAACAGAGGACCAGAATCCTGATGAAGGTTCCTATACACAAGAGCCAAAATGGAAATTCAGGCTAAATGTAAAATGCAAAACATTATTGGAAAGGAGCCTTGAGGAGAGTTTCAGGAGTACATTCTGATCCTAGTTAGGTGAGCTCAGAGCAAGAAGTTGATTCCCTGAGGCCCAGAGGAGCTGTGTAGGAAGCAGCAGCCAAAGAGAAGGAAAATCAAACAGCATTGAGGACCGCTTTTCAAAAAGAGATGATCTAAGAGAAAGGGAAAAGGGGAGATGGAGGGCTCGCGGGGAGAGGACAGGAGATGGACAGCCTTTCCATGTGTACAAGTACCTGCAAAGTCCTTAAATTGTTCATATTCTTAGGTCCAACATGTCTGTATTTAGTATTTTATATTAGGGAAATAAATAGCCAAAAATGTACCTGTAAGATGAAATTAAATAAGTCACGGCATGTCTATAGGTGAGGGTTAATAGGCAGTCATTAAAAATATTGTAAAATGGGCGGCGCCTGTGGCTCAAGGAGTAGGGCGCCGGTCCCATATGCCAGAGGTGGCGGGTTCAAACCCAGCCCCGGCCAAAAACACACACACACACACACACAAAAAAAATATTGTAAAATATTTTGACCGGTAAATGGGCACATTCTAAAGATGGCAAGTAAGATATGTGTACGATGTTTACCTCTACCTGCTGGAAAATCTCTACAAAATTACATTTACAGGCTCAAAAAGGACAAAGCACAGAAGGCTTAAAAAGTAGGAGAGCAGCACAGTATACATGTCAACAAAATCTCAGAAGCTTGAAATCAAACAGATGAGCATGAACTGGCTTGATATACCAGAAAAAGATAACTGCTAGCTAGGGTGGAGGCGCATGCCTGGAGTCTCAGCTAGGCGGGAGCCTCACTGGAGCCCAGGAATTTGAGTCCAGGCTGGGCAACATAGTAAGACCCCTTCCATCTCTTAAAAAAAAGAAAAATAGGGCGGCGCCTGTGGCTCAGTCGGTAAGGCGCCGGCCCCATATACCGAGGGTGGTGGGTTCAAACCCGGCCCCGGCCAAACTGCAACCAAAAAATAGCCGGGCGTTGTGGCGGGCGCCTGTAGTCCCAGCTACTCGGGAGGCTGAGGCAAGAGAATCGCTTAAGCCCGGGAGTTGGAGGTTGCTGTGAGCTGTGTGAGGCCACGGCACTCTACCGAGGGCCATAAAGTGAGACTCTGTCTCTACAAAAAAAAAAAAAGAAAAATGACTGCTAAGTGCCTGGGGGAACAGAGTGGGGTGGGGACTGACACATAAGCCAATTTGCTCCTCAGAAACCCAAAAAGTCTCAGAAAGGTGGGGGCAGAGCGGATTGCTTGAGACACTGTAAGAAACATCTAAGACCTGAGGATAATTTGCCCTGGCCATGGTCCATTTCTCTTTCCCCACCTTGCAGGAGCCTGGAGAATCCTCTTTGGAGGTGCTGAGTGGTGGCCCCACTGTAGACCCTAGCTTGCTGTGCACAGTGAAGCACAGGAATAACTTTTGACTTTTCCTTTTTTTCCAAATTATCTACAATAAACATATACAACTTGTAATCGGGAAAAAAATCTAAATTTTAAAAGCGACATGTTCTTATAGTAAACCAAAATTTTAATAGTGCTGAAAGGAGTTTAAAATGTCCTCTTGCCTGTTCCTACGTCCACAGAGATAACCCCAATTTATAGTTGCTTTGTATACCCTTATGGCAAAAAAAATTTTTAAGATAAAATGGACTGGGTGTGGTGGTGGTGCCAGCTGGTAGTACCAGCTACTTGGGAGGCTGAGGCAGGAGAATAGAGCCCAGGAGTTCCAAACTGCAGTGAGCTATGATGCCACTGCCTGCCATTGTACTCCAGCCTGGGGGTCCCATCCAAAAAAAAAAGAGAGCGAGAGCGAGAGCGAGAGAGAGAGAGAGAGAGAGAGAGAGAGAGAGACAACACCAACAGAAGGGGGAAAGGAGGGGGATGAGGACTTTACTGTTTTGTTAAAACCCAGAAAAGGAGCAGAGGTTAACACTTCCCTGGAGCACCCCAGAGGCTCCTGCATATACAAGAAGAAAAAGCAAAGGAGGAAAGGAAGGAGAGAGAAAATGAAGTCTGTGCTGTATTTAAAGACACTGGCTAACATAAAGGGCCTAAGGCCTCCTAACCTGGCAACAGTGTTCCATCATTAAAGAAACAACTTTTGGCCCAAAACTAAAATTAAAGAAATAATGAATAGTTCATCTCTTCCCTGTGATTGATGCATTTGCCCATTAGGCTCTGACTTCCTAGGATTTTTAATAAAAACCCTGAATATTTCAGCAGAACCATTTATTTCATTAACAATTTGTCTATGGAAGTAGCTAAATGCCAGAGAGAGAGAGAAAGAGAGAGACATGGGGGGTGAAAGGGTTGTCATATAGAGAATTTTTATAAACTTTCAATTTATGATGAAAAGATTTGCTGTCTGTCTCTGCTTCTCATAATTAGATTTTGGGACTGTCCCCAGCCCTTGTAAAACCACAGCATTTCTTGCTTTACGCAAATACATAGATTTGCTCTCATTTGTGCTGTGACTATCTGCACAGCGCTATCTTGCCAAGGTGAAAAATCTTGATTAAATTAAGTGTTTCTAAGGTCTTTTATGCACTTAAGGAACTATACCACATATTAAGTAGAGGTTTGATATGTCTTCTACATAGGTTATTTATGAAATCAAATTAGCGAATTCAAAACACTTCAGTATGCCAAGACATTCCCAGAGACTTCTGTACTTGAATCATGACATTTTGTTAAGAGGAACTACAGGACAGACATAGAAAAAAAAAAATCCTACTATATGGCAAACTGTGCTTTAAAGATCATTTTTCTTACAATGTTCTTGGGAAGTGTTTTAATATACTCAAGAACCTTGAGAGATTATAGCAGATAGAGAAGGTGAGATTTAGCAGAAATTTTGTTAATGGCTTTGTTTTTGTTTTTGTTTTGTTTTTTTATTGTTAAATCATAGCTGTGTACATTAGTGCAATCAAGGGGTACAAGGCGCTGGTTTCATATACAATCTGAAGTATTCTCATCAAACTGTTCAACGTAGCCTTCATGGAATGGCTTTGTTTTTGAATGGAAAACAAATTCAGCCTGGGGAATTGGGTGCCTGTTAACATGTTTTTGGTTTACCAGAAGGCAGCAAATCCACTCCCAGAAAATCTACAACAGAAAAGGACTAAGAATGCTCTCTGGTTTGGTCGGTGGTTTTTGCCTCAGTGATGAGGTGATGAGGTGATGAGGCTCATTTCCACCTCACATGTTGGATTTTGAAGCTCTTTAATTCAGGTTTTGCTGCACGTACACGTGCTTCTGAGATTCCACACACACATGAACCCCTGTGAGGACGCAGTGAGTGTCCTGCGTGTGACTCATGACAGGAGTGGGAACTTCGCCCACTCCTGCAGCCCCAGGCGCGCAGGTGCAGTCAGGAAAGGGGCGCTCCGTGGAGCTCACCCCCTCTGCAGATGCGAGAGGTCGCTTTCCTTCCACCCCAGAATATTTCTTCTTCTATATGAGCTTGGGGGAACTTCCTCGGTTCTCTTTTCCTGGTACCTAAGAGAAGTTTGCTTTTGTAAAATAATGCAAGTCTGGAAAGGCAATGTGGAGACTCTTTGATCTAATGAGAGTGAGAGAGTCAGAGTGAGGTTAAATTTAGCAATAAGATGGGCCTGCTTGTCTTTTGACTTCTCCATTCTGGGGTCAGACCTCTCTGATGGCCTCAGCTCTGTCTCCGTCCAGCTTCAGGATCTGAAGCTCCCTTACATTGCCCTCCCCATCCAGCTGTGGGGTTAGGATTTGCTGAAAATGCCAATAGCTAGTTGGGAGTTGGAGACAAAGAGGCTACATGTATAAAAATGTCTAAGGGGGTTGGAGGAGGCCATTGAGAGAGGGTGGGAAGGAGATGGCATGGTTATCAGTGAGGGGTGACCTTGTGGTACCCAACTGAGTGTCCAGGACTAGAGTCCTTCCCTGTGCACAGAGGGAGGGCTGAGATTAAGAGCAGGTGAGCCACTGTCAGGTCTCTACGTCCCACCCTGTAGGATTATGTCATTTGGAGGGGAGCACAGGCCTGGCTGAATATACCCCATGATTCTATGGATGTGTTCAAGCAGCTAAAAGTAAGACTTAATTTTTTTTAGACTGATGCCCCCTCTCTTTCCATAATAAGAGAGTAATGATGGCGTAATACAAGTAATGCAAGTTACTTGTAGCCAAATAGGAAAATATAGGTAAGCAAAAAGAAAATTAGATATTCTGTGCCTTTTTTTTTTTTGAAACAGAGTCTCACTACGTTGCCCTGGGTAGAGTACTGTGGCGTCACTGCTCCCAGTAACCTCAAACTCTTGGGCTTAAGCGATTCTCTTGCCTCAGCCTCCCAAGTAGCTGAAACTACAGGCGTCCGCCACAACACTTAGCTATTTTTTGTTGTAATTTTCATTGTTGTTTTGGCAGGTCCAAGTTGGGTTCGAACCCACCAGCTCCTGTGTATGTGACTGGTGCCCTAGCCGTTGAGCTATAGGCACCAAGCCAATGGTAGGGTTGTTTTTTTTTTTTTAATTTCTGTTTTGAAATAATTATAGATTCACAGGAAGTTGCCAAGGTAAAACAGAGAGGTCTAGTGGACCCTTCCCCCAATGGTTACATCTTACATAACTGCAATAAAATATCAATCAGAAAACTGACACTGGTACAAGGTGTGTGTATATAGTCCTGTGCCATTTTATTAATATCACATGTGTGGATTCATGTACCCACCACCACAATCAAGACACAAAACTGTTACATCACCACAAAGATGTCCTTTATGCTACTCATTTAGAGTCACATACACCCCTCCACCATCCCTAATGTCACCCTGGCAACTACTAATCTGTTCTCCATCTCTATAATTTTGTCATTTTAAGAATGTCATATAAATGGGTTCATACATGATGCAGCCTTGAGACCAGCTTTTCCTACTCAGCATAATCCTTTTGAGATCCATCCAGTTGTTGCTTGTATCAAGAGTTTCATCCTTCTCATTGTTGGGTGATACTCCAAATAAGTATTGTCTTAAATAAAAATTATAATATCATACCTGTCCAGCCAAGACCAGAATCTCGTAATAATTACAATAACGATAACAGCTAACAATTGTTAAGTCTTTAAAATTTACCAGACATTGTGCTCAGTGCTTTACCTACAGTATCTCATTCAGTCTGAACAACAAAAACAACTTTTATTATCTCATTTTACAGATGATGAAACTGAGGCTCAAAGAGGTGAAGTATCTTTCTCAGGGTTAAGCAGCTAAAAGGTTTATTCTGACCCACAGGCCATGCTCTTAACATGAGCCTGTGCTGAGGAAATAGCCCTCAAACGGTAGAAGGGCTTGGGCTGTGCCCATTATGAATATTGTCCCCCAAGTGGCAGCACTAGCTGTTGCATTCCCAGGAGAGCCCAGACTATTTGACTTCTGGTGTTAAGCCACTGAATGAAGGTTTACTTTTCCCACAGAACCAGGCTGATTTACAAATGGCTGCTTACTTTTATAACTTCTGCCAAAGATTCCAGTATCCTCTGCTAACTGGAAGCCATTAAGAGAATGTGAGTGACAATATTAAGATTTAATATGCACAGAAATACAGAAATCAAACTCAGAGCCAATTTTGAGATGAATGCCTTTAGGCCCTAAATATGCCTGCGTGTTTTTTTACAAAGCTTCATAAAATTCTTACTGTTGTAAATGAGCAACCAACTGTTCTGATGATAGGGTTAATTTACTGGCTCGCCAAAACCAGAGGAAGGGTGAATAGGTAGCTAATATGAGTTCCTAAGAAAGGACATCTTGGATCAGAGATACTTCACAACAGGCAGCATTTGATCCTTTCTGACTCCTAGAGCTCGTCCCTGGGAAGGGCAGCCCGCCCAGGCCCCAAGGTGCTTCTGGCCCTGGCCTTGCTATGATTCCCATGGCTCACTCCTGTGGGTCTTCTAGGGGCTTTCTCTGCAGAGCAGATTATTGATGACTATCATAAGCATCAGGAAAAAACTTAACGCAGTGGATTGCCTCTCTTTTGAGGAACAACTTCATCGATGGTTGCAGTCAGCCTATGGTGATGACAAGTGATAAAAAAGCCAGCCCTTGATCAGGATCCTGGGAGCTGGTTGGGAAGTCTTTGCTCTAACAATGAAAATAAAGACAGCAGTTCACATCTATGAAATGCTTCCATGTACTATTTGTTTTAACCCTTATATAAGGTAATACCACGTATAATCATTCCCATTGCATAATTGGAAAAACAAGTTCAGAGAGATTAGATGGTTTGCCCGTAGTCTCACAGCTAGCGGAGAGTGGGGCTGGGGTGAACCAGACAGGCTGCTTTTCTTCTATGAACTATGCCTCAGGGTCACCACACAGATGATGAAAGATGGCTTCTTCATAGAAGTATTACAGCGAGTAAATGAAAGAGGAATGATATCACCATTTGCAACTCCCTACTGAATCAATGGAATGAATCATTAGGCAATGATCATTTAAGGGTTTTAACATTATAAAAAAGACTCGACCATACTTTAGTTTCTTCCAATCCTATGAAGTGTTGCCAAAAAGTAGAATCTGAACCAGATCAAATATTTAGATCTAATTACCAATATACAGGAAATACAAGGGACAGAGTAACATGTCAAGGAAACCACAACATGTAATAAAAAAAAATCCAAACTGTGGGAAATCCTATACTGTAAATGATTTAGTTTCTTCAACAGAAAAGTTGCAGGAAAAAGAGAAAAAGACTTGGAGAGAGAATCTATAAATTAAGACACTTAAGAGATACATTAAGCCATAGTAATGCATGAACTTGATTTAGATCCTGATTCAAATAAATAAACCATCAAAAAAGACTGTTTAACTCAGACATTGGCCCATGTCCCGATGCAGCCCTCAAAACCTGTGGAGAGACTGGTTTTCAACCCTTAGAGAATTTAAAACCTAGCTAGAAGGAGTACTAGTCATCAGTTAGCTTAATCATTCCCTGTCTCCTCCCACTAGTAATCAGGGCTATACACTGGATAATTGGGACAGATTTCAATTAAAAAAAAATCGCATCACTGATGTTCTATATGAAACACTACAGGCTCCTACAGGGGCAAGCTGATAGTGAGACCCCAAATTAAAATAGATATGGAGTCTCAAAGAGGGGAATGAGAAAGGATACTGGAAAAAGTGAGATCTGAAAGAACAGAGGTCTTCTCAAGGGGACCCCAAGGATATACCTGCGAGGTCCTCCCTGTGTTGACTCAGCTCTTAGGAATTTGGGTAAACTTAACTTCCTGGGACCTGGAGGCTGACTCTTGCTTCTGCTTCTGCAAAACCCAGGGTTCTGTAAAGCCAGAGCCTGCTTCTCCAGCTTGATTCAAACTGACCAATGAGAAAGGTACCTGTCGGCCGGGACTTTTTGACTGGGGATAAAAAGGAGAAGGCTGAGCCAGTCCAGGAGCCTGGCCATTTTGAATTCTTCTGTGCTGTCCCTCCTCCGGCTGTGGCTCAAAGAGGTAAGGCGCTGGCCCCATATGCTGGAGGTGGTGAGTTCAAACCCAGCCCCGGCCAAAAACTGCAAAAAAAAAAAACCAAAACAAATAAAACCCCTGTTTACTAGACAATTGGGGAAATATGAATACTAACTAGGTATTTGATGCTGTTAAAGCGTTGTTGTGTTCAGAGGAGCATGGTTGATGAAACTGAGGTTATAAAGGGAGTCTTTAAAGATGAAACCAGAAAAGTGGTCTGCAGGACGGGGTCTGAGAAACTGAGGCAGCACCGTGGACCTCGTCCACTCAGCTCACATTCTCCACCCCCCCCCACCCCCCACTCCTCATCCCAATTATCTAGTTAAGTTTTCAACATGGTTGTGAGGATGTTTATCTCAGGAGACTCTGAGGAAGTGTTCACAGACAATAGGTACGTTTTCTCTGATGATTCTCTTTAGACATTTTGTTAAAGTGAAAATTATCTTTATGTTATTTAAACATTTTGCATTGTTAGAGCAAAGACCACTTTGATGTTGCTTTCTGTCAGATAAAATTAAAATTTTCTAGGTTTGTTTCCTAGTATTCCCATTATAAAAATGATTAGAATTATAACTGAGGCAAAACAGAATTGAGAGACTATTCTTGCTGTTCTCC
The DNA here is from genome assembly GCF_027406575.1 of Nycticebus coucang. Lineage (NCBI taxonomy): Eukaryota > Metazoa > Chordata > Mammalia > Primates > Lorisidae > Nycticebus > Nycticebus coucang. The sequence continues at coordinate 43,585,290 of NC_069784.1, forward strand.
AGAATCACTGGCCTTCTGTAAATAACGTTTGTTTGGACCTAAACTCTGTCTCTGCATATTGGCTGGACAGTGATAGGTAGCTGGACTCTCTTCATCCAGTAACAGAGAAACACATTAAAATTTTCCCAGTTGATCCAGTGACTGGGATTCACTTCATACTAATCTGCAGGAGCAGGAAAGTGGGTGAGGTCTAGGGCAAACCAGACAGGCCATGGGTTGATCCTTGTTGAAGCTTGATGACAGGAGCATAGGCCTTCATTGAACCATTGTCTCTTCTTTTATAAATGTTTGCATTCTCCATAATGTGTATATTTTTTTCTTTTCAAAAACAGCAGCCATGATTGAAGAAAATGGAGAAAACCCAGGCACGTGTGAGATCTTAGGACCCAAGGAAAGAAATGCATCAGGAAGGAGAGTGCGGTCAGGTGGTCGGAGGCTGCTGATGGGTCAGGGAGGGAACCATATACCTCTGGGCCTGTCTCACCTCAGGGTCTGTTCCTTGCCACTGAGGACAGAGTCCTTCCCAGCCTCATCCTTGTTCTCTCCAGCACATTCAGCAGTCCTCCCGCAAGTAGAACTTCCAGAGCCTCTAAGGCAGGTAGGGAGGTTACACTGCTTCCCTCTCCAATTTATGCCTTGCTAGGGTTCAGCATTAAAAGATTTGTTGACACAGAGTTCAAGGGGGAATTAGTGAGGCTAAAATGAGCAATGCAAATTTAGTTTCCAGAATCTAGACCAAAGGCTATTGACTTGTTAATTAGGATCTCATGAAACCCTCTTGTTTATTTCATGAGGATTGCCCCAGTCATTCTTTTATTTATTTTATCTTTAATTCTTTGGAGACAAGAGTCTCACTCAGTCACCCTGGGTAGAGTGCTGTGGCACCACAGCGCACAGCAACCTCAAACTCTTAAGCTCAAGATATCCTCTTGCCTAAGCCTCCTGAGTAGCTGGGACTACAGGTGCCCATCACAACCCCTGCCTAGTTTTTCTATTTTTAGTATAGATGAGGTCTTGCTCTTGCTCAGGCTGGTCTCAAACTCCTGAGCTCAAGCAATCCACCCACCTCAGCCTCCCAGAATGCTAGGATTATAGACATGAGCCAACTGCACCCAGCCCCTTGTCATTCTTTTAGATTTTGATCGTGATTTTGTTGTTGCTATAAGGAGGAAGGAAGTTTTCTAGGGAAAATATTAATTGCTTGGGCCACATTTTGTCAATTCTAGTTGCGCTTTTAAGTGGTCTCCCTCTCTCTCCTCTCTGCCCGTCCCCTCACACATTCTTCTCTTTCCCCTTCCTCTGTTACCTCTCTCCCTTAGACCTATCGCAGACAGAGAATACGGTGTCTGGAAGTTCCTGGGGAAGCCTGCCCCACCTTGGTTCCTTCAGGTGAGCCAGGGTGGCAGCCTCTCCGCATAGCCTTTCTGTTCTTCCGGTTCTGACCTGAATAACTCCTCCCTGATGCCCAGCACTGTGTGAAAGGTGTCAGTGGCAGGGCCCAGGGGGAGCAGAGACCCGGAGGGAGTGGAGAAGTTTAGGCCAGACATTGACCTGCCTGGGCAGTGCAAAGGTGGCATCTGCATCCTGGGACAGGGGACAGGGAGTTAGAGACCCCTTTTATCTGGGGCTGTAGCAGGTGGGCAAATTCCACAGCCGCCTGGACAGCTTTGGTGATGTAGGGTCCTTTGGCTGGAACTTCGGGTGTGGGGCTAACTGGATCCCTTGACTCCTTTGTTTTAGGAGGAGGGAGGGGGTTTGTGGGGGCTGTGCGAGGCCCCCCCCACAGATGGATGTGTTGTTCTCACCTCTCACCTCTCTTAGCCACCAGTCTTGCTACTTGTTATTATTTATCATCTTCCCTGGTCCTTCTGATTTCATGCACTCTCTGTGGTTGCCGAGATAAGCCCGCTTCTTCTCTGCCTGGTCTGTGCCTCTGTTCTCGCAATACACATGGCCATGTTGGCCCTCACCTAGATGGACAGCAGCCCCACCTGCCTCTCTGCAGCCTCAGGTGTGAGGCCAGGACAACTGCTGAGAAATCCCTGGAGGGCAGAACTCTTCAGTAAGGGGTAGTGGTAGGGAAGATGTGTGTCCACCATTTTCTGACCTTAGGTAGACCCCCTAATTGTGTGAGAACATGGCTCAGAGGCCCTCCAGTGGGCCTCACTCACCTCTACGGAGGTCACAAAGTATCGGTTGAGCCTCATTCTCCAGAGCTATCGAGGATGGGTTGGAAATGGGTTTCTATCGCTGTCTGCCCTCGTCTGCTTTCCTCCCGCTGGGGCTGCATGGGAGCACCTGTCCGGCTGTGCTTCTCCACCTCCCCTGTTATAGGACCCTCCTGTCCCTCCCCTCTTCTGGTCTGATGCTACCCACGCACACACACACAAGTAACCAGGAGTCGTATGCCAGTTGTAATTGCTTCATTAGAAAAGAATTTGAGCAGGACTTAAGGACTTTCTTCTGATTATTTTATATTTTCATCATGCAGCTGTTTAATCTTTGCTTCTGTGTAGATGGGTTGATTATTCAAGCTGTAAGGGGAGGCTGGTCCTCTATTTTGGCATAACTGTTATTTTTTTTTTCTTCATATGAACTTGTATTTTGTTATAATTCTGACTTTAAGTGTTTCTGTTTCTAATATTATTTTTTCTCCTGTATAGTTCAATTGTTTGCACTTTTCTCCTTTCACCCAGCCCAGAAAATATAGGAAGTTGCAGTAGCAACTCAGCTTTCGAAAAACTAATTTTAATTTTGAAACTAATTTTCTAGTTAGTTGTCGATGCCTGCAGAGCACCTCTGCCTCTGGTTTCCCCCCACTGGCTTTCTTGGAGACTCTCCTTCATCAGGCCCCATGGCCATGGTACCTCATGGCCTCATGGGACATAATTCTACCAGTGAATAGTCTCTTCCAAATACCGCCCATAACCACCTTGCCTCATTTCCCAACTCAAATTCCCTAGATTTAGGATCAGCTAAGGTCAACCTATCTTCTGACTGCCGTCGCTGGCCAGTCTGTGGTCTGGTTGCCCTTAGGTCAGGTGCTCCACACGTCCTGTCACCTGGAGTGTGGGTGACATGAAGGTCCTGGTAAAACAGCACAAAGCATGGCCACCTGGGAAGCCGGGGCAGTGGGAACTGGACAGTTTCCCTAAAGGGGGTTGTGGGCAGGCAGGAACTAGTGGATATTGCTCGTCATCAATCAACTGACAATCTCATTAATGATTGTCCCTCCAAATCAGAAAGTTAAAATAGAGGTTATAAATTCTGTTCACTAAAATTTATACTTCCTTCTCACAAAAAAATCCCCCTGGCTATTCTGTGAGTATTCACTCTTCTTTTTTTCAGACAAAATATGCCTAGATACCTGGGTTTCATATCCAGCACAGATTATAAGGAGCAAAACTAAGCGGTTAAAGAAGGACTAATACAGACAGGTACTAACAGCATGGCCAGTCAACAACCAAGAGGCTGACAGCTGGCAGGAAATCTATGGAAAGCGGACACAAGAACCCAAATAGCACAGTAGTCTGGGACCACTTAAAATGTAGGTTAAAAACAGCCCTCTGTACTTCAATAGTCCCTGAAGGCCTTGCTGTCTTATAGCCTCATTAACTGTAGTGAATGTTCACCTTCAGTATATAATGAAAGGCTGAAGGCTAAATTATGTTTAGAATATCCAGTTTAGGAAAGCAAGAAATTACATAATACACTTAATAAAAATTTCCACACACATTTCAAATTTGGTGTTTAAATGAGCATACCCTAAGCTTTCCAAAGCAAGTCATTTGCTAAGTGTTCCAGAATAGCTACAGTCATAAACACATGCTCTGATTTTTTACCATAAGCTTTTAGGAACCAGGGTGGTAAAATGGCCATCTCTTTCAACCTGCCTAGGAAAGATCACCCTTTTCAATCCCTCAAAGCCAATTTCAGGAGGCAGAGAGGCCTGAAAAGAGCATATGCTTTGTAGTTAAGTTGATCTGGGTTTGAATTCTGAGACCTTGGGCGATCTCTTGACATGTCTAAGCCTCCATTTCCACATCAGGAAAATGAGCACAATAGTATGTATCTCACAGAGCTGTGAAAATTTAATGTTCATAGACTTTTTTTTACCTTGTTTGGAATTTTTCATTTTTTTGGTAGTCTTTTGTTTATTTAAACAAAATGACTCCATTTGCATTTAATTTATATAATTTATATATTATTTTTTCCTATGGGGCAGTGGCTCTTAGTAGGAAAACACCAAAATAACATCTCAGCTTGAATCAGTTTACCAGATTACCCCAGGATTCCTGCAGTTCCCAGAGACTGGGAACCCCTAAAAGGGATTGGGAAGAAAAGGGTGGCTTCAGTGTTTAAACATGGAGATGCAGGGTTGGTTTGTGGGGAAAGGGGGGAGAGAGAATAGGAGCGATGTTTGAAAGTGAGAAGAAGATGGGAAAGGCAGCGGAGAGGTGCAGAAGACAACTTTTAGTTAACTCAAAACCATTCCCAGGGTTATTCCTTGGTTAAATTGTAATTTCAAAATGTTCTCAAAAGGACGACGAGAGAAATCCACTTGCTGACACTTTTCCTTTCTCTGCCTCTCCCTTCTTCTATAGGTAACTAGTTTCAAAGCTCAAAAAGCCCCAAGGAAAGTAGAAAATAGATGAACGTGATGTCTCCAGAATCCATGAAGTCTTGAGTTACAAAGTACCTCAGTCATGTGGTCTGCCTGCCTGCCCAGCAATTCAATCAGCTCAGTCATTTTCTTCAAATAATGGTTATTACATTCCTTTGAAAAATAAACAACTTTAGGCTTCTGAGAATCCCTGATACATGAGAGAGGAAATTTAGCTGTCAGTTGTAGGTGAAGACATCAAATTCACAAACAGAACATTGAAAAAGAGAGGGCATATTCGCTTCTTGCTCTCCCTGGACCTGTTATAATAATGAGCAAAGACTGAACATCAAGGATACACATAATAATGGGCTCTTTAGCTGTGAGCTTGCCTCATCAAACTGAAATCACAGATCCCACCTCTGAATTATGTCATCAAGTTGGCAATCTTGGATCACTGACTAGATGTAGGGGTCTATTTCTTCACATCCATCTTTTTGTTTCTTTACAGATTTTTCCGCCAGTTCTTTCTTTCCTTTCTTCTTCTTCTTTTCCTTTTTTTTCAGGAGTTAACATTTTTCTGAAGTACCAGGGATTTGGGCTTATTTGTTTTTAATAAAATCGGCTTCGGGCATCAACGGATTGCTACTATTGTTTTATGGCCAAATTCTCAAAAAATCATGATAAAAGGATGTTTGCCATATTCCTCTACTAAGCTAATATAACAGAATTTTTGCAAACAGGTACTGCAAAGCCAGACATCCTTTTGTGTGCACCTGATTAAACAAAAGTTAAATCCTTCTGTCTGGGACTAAGCTGGTGAGAACCAGACTCAACTCCTGTAACAAAGACCACAGATGGCAAAGGGATTTCAAATTGTGTGCCACCCCAATCACTTGCTTCTGTGTTTTGCTGAGAGCTTCATGGAGAAGCACTTTTTTTTTTTTGAAGGTGATTCTGTCACCCATGGTTGAATGAGGTGGTGACATCATAGCTCACAGCATCCTCAAACTCTTGGGCTGAAGTAATCCTTAAGCCTCAAGCTTCCTGAGTAGGTAGGACTATAGGCTCCCGCCACAACACCAGGCTAATTTTTCTATTTTTTTCAGTAGAGACAGGGTCTTACTCTTGCTCAGGCTGGTCTTGATCTCCTGTGCTCAAACAACCCACCCATCTCAGCCTCCCAGTATCGAGAAGCACTTTAAGGCTGGATTCCTACTTATTATGAGAGAGTTCAATGATGAATGGTGCTCATCTCAGGGGCAGGATGGGAGAGTGATAGTAGGTTGTCACTTACTTACCATCTTGGCAGAAGATCTTTGACACTGAAAAATTTAGAATTTGTGCTTTTGACCATTTCATAAGCTCTTCTGAAAGTCCATGATGTATAGCAATTTGGAAGTTTTATTGTGTAATAAATTATATATGTATACATGAATATGTATTTCTTGAAGAATTACTATTCCATGTATATCTTGATGCAGAACAATTAATCCCAAACTTTGTAGCTTAAAACAAAAACTTTATTATAATTATAGATTCTGTGGGTCAGTAATTTGGAAAGGGTGCAGGGGTGGGCGTAGGGGGGGATAGACAGCTTGTCTCTGCTCTACAGAATTGGAGGCCTTCATTGGAAAGACCCAAAGACCATGGGTAGCTCAAGGGCCGAGGGCAGAAACCGCCTAAAGGCTTACTCACTCACATGCCTGCTGATCGATGCTGGCTCTCAGCGGGGACCTTGAACCCTCCAGCGGGGCTGTTGGCCAGAATGCCTACAACTGCTTTGTACAATGTCACAGCTAAGTTCCAAGAGAACCAAGAGGAAGCTATAATCCTTTTATGACCCAGCCTCAGAAGTCACACAGTGGAACTTGTGCCACAGTCATGAAATCTCCCAGATGTAACTGGAGAGAAAGCTGCCCCACCCTTTGATAGGCAGAATGCCAGCATCGCATTCTAAGAAGAGCATGTAGGATAGGGGACGTGGATACAGTCATTTTCAGAAAATACAACCAGCTGCCATCAGTGATAAATAGCCAGTCTCTTCATCTCAATACACTTGGTAGTTGCTCCTCTTCCCTCAATAGTTACGTGCCTGTAGTAATAAAGGTGTGGTTTACTTGTGAAAAAATGGTTAGCAGTAACACACTTTAAGGAAAAGTTGAAAATTCTTAAATCATGATATGAACACCTGTGCACCTGTTCAGAAGGGAGTTATTTGCCTGCATGTATATTTTAATCTTTGGAGGTGTGTGGTTTGCTAATAATTTGTTTCCCCAGATGATTTAATAGCGACAGACCAGATAATATTCATCTAAGCTAGAGTTTCTTGATGTTGGCACTATAAATCTTGTATTGTAGAATAATCAGCATCCTGGTTTCTATCTCTTCCCCTAGTCAAAAAAGCCAAAAATGTCTCCAAACATTGCCAAATGTCCCCTGGGAGGCAAAAGCATCCCCAGCAGAGAACTGCGGGTCTAATTCTGATATATGGGGCTGAAAAAGTATATTCTCCACAGTTTGTTTCCCAGGTTTGCATAATAGATGTTTCCTTTTAGTTTGCTTTACCTCTTCAGTTCATAATCGTTTAACATGTGGCATTCATCCGCGACACTTAGTCTCTTAGTAAACTGAGCCTTTTCCATGTTAATAGCATTCATTCTGAAGGGCAGAAACACCTCCTTTTCTGATAAGACTGAAGGAGTAAGTCAGGCAGAATAATTTACATGAACGGCTAATGAGGTTATGAACGTCTTGGCTTGCCCTCCCTGAGAATGAGTAGCTGTGCCACTGGGGGGCAGCTGCAGCTGTAGACCCTCCTCCCCATCACCCACCATTCACAGCCCCCCCCCACTTTCCAGGGGGAAATTAGAAGCAGGGTGCCCATCACTTTATTTCTAGCACTCACCATTTACTAGGGGCTGGAAATGTACATCGAGAAGGTGTGAAAACAAGGAACGGTTCCTGGCCTGGGGTGTGATGACATTTCAGCTACAAGGTGCAGGACAGAGCGTAGAATCACTGTGTGTGCCTGGAGTAGATGGAGATGAAACCAAACCCTACCCCACAGACTCACCAGTATTTGTTCCTGTTCAAATTTCGGGACTGAGTGGCAATGGGGATGGAGGGTACAGGCAGTTCTCAGTGTATAAACAGGTAGATTCTGAAAGTACATCATTTGAAATTAATAATGCATTTCCCATAGGAAAATGATGTTACATAGGTGAGTCGTGCCCCCAGATCAGTTAACAAAAGCCTGCTTACCTCCTTCGGTGCAGGAATAGGGTTCTAAAGAACATAGTCACAGTGTGTACAGCACTTCCAGGGAAAGTTGCATTCAGATTTCCAACATGGGTGCCAGAAACAAATCTCCTCTCATCACAGGTCGGTCGGCAGGCTGTCTCTCCAGCTCCTCCTTGACACAGCTATAATGCTATAATGTACCTCCCCGAGCTGCTATCATGTGCCAGGTGGGGGCTTGGTGCTGAGGGTTTAATCAAGTGTGTTCCTGTATGTAAGGAGTTGAACTCCCAGTCTGCCTCACTCCCTGCTCCTGCACATGCCCTGGACACATCTGGAGAACTGACTCCCTTTGAGAAGACACACAGGGAGGTGACTTTCCTGATGGCCTGAGGTTGGGGCTCCTGTTGGAGGAGGTGGGGAGAGAGATGAATCTGGGGATTTCTGCTTTTACTTAGTATTTTTTCAGAGCCTCTGACTCTTGTTCCTGACTTTCCTAATAACCAACTACTTCAGAACAGAAGGTAATTTCACACTTTCTCCCAGTCCTCTGGTCCCTAAAAAACACAAATGTGTATGGAAGGGTGTATTATGTAGAAAGGTTAAGTCCATCAACCCAGTGATGGGGTAGAAGATTCTGATCCTCGTTGCTTCCATTCCCTATTGTCTACCAAGAATAAGAATGAAGGCCTGGGGTGCAGCAAACTATCATTGCAAAGCTGATGCCAAGTCTTTGAGCATTGTAGTGTAGAAAATTACCTTGTGCAATGGCACTCTCCAAGTACGCTACCAGGTAAGCTATCCCAGGGGTAGAAGAGAAAGACTCACAGGTCATGAGGGCTCTCTGGTCTCATGAATGGATAAATGTCATTATCACAGGATTGGGTTTGTTATAAAAGCAAGTTCAGCCTCCTCTTCCTCTCTCCCTTCTGCCTTCTGCCATGGGATGATGGAGCATGAAAGCCTTCACCAGATGCCAGTGCCATGCTCTTGGACTTCCCAGTCTCCAGAACCAAATAAATTTCTGTTCATTATAATTTGACCAGTCTGTCGTACTCTGTTATAGCAGCACAAAATAGACTAAAACAACCTCTTAGAACCTACAAGGAAAAGGAAAAAGAAACATACACAAAGCTAATAGTGGCTGGCCTTGGACTAGACAGTGGCCTGAAGTGACAGTCACCTCCATATTTGAGAAAGTCAAATTCAATGGGACTATGAGACATTTTGGCACAGAAACAAGAGGAGGCCTCACCCTGATGGCTGTCCCTTCCACCCTTGCTGTCACAGGCCCTTTCTCAGATGTCCTAGGTCCCACTGGTTCTCCTCCTCTGTGCTAGAGTGGAACCCATGCTTAGTCCTTGATCACACGCTATAGCTGCCTGACTCCTCCCATGTCTCTCTCCCCCAACTGTGGTTCACCTGAGGCCAAGGAGCAGGTCTTACTACCTCGCACAATGCTGAGCACGTAGTCAGCACTCAAAAATATATTTGTTAAATGAATAAATAAATGACTGAGCTCCAGACCAACCTGGAATGAGATGAGAAGCAGGACCTGAGGATGGTAGCCTGAGGCAGAGTTAAAGTCAACTGTGGGGTAAGGAGCAAAGGAAAAAACATCCCTGTTGAAGACAGCTGAGATCCTACAGCTGGGCAGCTGGTTTCCTATGAAGGTAACAAGCATCTACATTTAATTGGGGCTACCTCTATTAGAAAATAAAATTTCTAACTTGTATGCAGAGCAGCAGACAATCTTATCAAATAACCAAATGTCAGATCTCAAATATTTACACACTATCTTGCCATGGAACATGTTTTTCCACCAGGGAAACTAGTGAAACTCCATTTTACCATGTACACTGTTGCCAGAGAAATATTCCCAAAACCTGCTCAAAAGCCTTTAACACAGTATCTATTTACTGTTTGTGGTCACAACATTTTTGAGAATCTGATGAAAACTATGGCCTTTTTCCTAGAAAAACATACAAAAATCTGCATACAATCACAGGAGGTAGTGGTTGTAGCCTACCTCTCCTCTGGTGGTCTCTATTTCCTGGGATAAAAACTATGCCCTGGGCCCCCACCCCTCAAACCCCCACCTGCCCCTTTGCCCCTTCTCTACCTGGCTCTAGGGTGACACCACCCCAGCTACTCTGTTCTCTTTCCCACGCCTCCAATGTACCTAGTCCTTTCCCACCTTTGAACATTCAGTCAGAGGTCCTGGAGTTCCTTTCAGGTGCCCTGGGGACAGGAGCTGGGCCCCACAGCCCACTCACAGACAGGGCAATAAAAGTTGAGGAAACAGACACAACCTGTTCTTCGGCCCAGTCCCGTCTCCTCCCTCCTTCTGTGACTACACATCACAGGCCTCGCTGACTTAGATCTGTCCTTGGACTTGCAAATCCTACCATTCCTGGGCTCCCTAATGGCTCAGACTCATGGAATTCCTGACATAGGGCCTGCGACTGCCAGATTTGACTCTGGGACAGTGCTCACCCTTTTCTATGTACTCATTCAATAAAAAAAAAAAAAAATCCACCGGGCACCCATAATGTATCACCAGGTACTTTGGTGGGCAGTGGGACTACAGCTGGGCCCAGCCCTGCCTCTGGAGCTCAGCCTTCGGGGGGCAGCAGGTACACAGGGAATGCTCCCACAGGGGTGTCACAGAGCAACAACCATGCCTGGTCTTGGCAGGTGGGAGGTGACACTAAGATGACGCCAGAGGAACAAGGCCTGACATGTTCCAAGGAAAGAAAAGTCCACGTGAGACATTAGAGGCAGAAGGAAGGGAGGGCATCATGATGGTTGGGGCTTTGAGTTATTCAGGATATGTGGACTCCAGAGTCCTTGGAGGGAGCAATGAGGCCGGAGAGATGCCCAGAGCCAGGTAGCGGAAGGGGCTTTGCTACCTGGGTTAAACGTTGATTATACCATTTGAGGGGTGCTGGGAGGTGTGGACTGAATCCAATGACCAGCCCGATGTCATCCCCTCAGCCCAGGTAGCTCTAGCTCTGGTCTTGTTAATGCCGCCACCTCCTACTCTAGCCCTTGGGGCTCCTTTGAATCTGAGCAGTACAGAGCCATAGATGTGACACACACTTTCATTTCATCCCTCTTTTTTTTGGCCATGGAACATCAATCAGCGCCTCAAACACAGCTTGTCCAGGACTGAGCTCAGAGCCTTCCCAGAGCCCCACACCCCACAGGCCTGCCCCTACTGCAAGAACACAGCCCTTATTGTTTCAGGGATTGGTGTTTATTTTTTAAACTTCTAATCCCTAAAAGCAGCCAGAAAAGGATACTATAATAGCCTTAGGTGTGGGTGGAGCCTGTGGTGGAGGAAGAAAGATTCCAGCACCTTCTAGCATCTTCTATTCAAAGTCTCTATTGCCAGTCCTGACAATATTGCCTGCCTTGGTCATAAAAGCATTTATCCTCTTCTTTTTTGTCCCTTGGGGTTACCTCACTCTCCCCCATGCTTTAGAGCAAAGGCTCACAGACTTTTTGACTACTAACCAAAGAAAGACAGACAGACATTTTACAACATGATGCAGCAAGCACACACAAGGCAGACAGATCTCCTGAAATAATATTACACTTTCTACAAATGATGCCCTCCGATATTTCCTATGCTAGTCCAGTTCTCTCTCTTTCTTTCTTTTAATGCTCGTCACAGCCCACTAAATTGATTTCAATATCCATTAATGGGCTGCAACCTGCTGTTTGAATAACACTGCTTTGCAGAAGGATGTGCTGAGACTTCCCCTGAGAGCACCTCTCCAGCCAAGCCAATCCAGATGAAGCCCAAAGTGTCCCCTTAGGTTAAAGTTATTTTGAGTTTGGGGCTGTTTGCTGGGCCTCAGCTGACTTAGAAATGTTCCCCTTTGGTCACTGCCTCACACTCTATGAGTCCTAGAAAAGTGTCTGGGTGTTGTCCCGCACATGGTCTGCTGGTGAGTGAGGATGGCGGGGCAGGCGGGCGGTGCCTGTGGCTCTGGGCAGGGCGCCAACCTCATATACCGAGGGTGGGCGCCTGTGGTTCCAGCTACTCAGGAGGCTGAGACAAGAGAATCGCCTAAGCCCAGGAGTTAGAGGTTGCTGTGAGCTGTGACACCACTGCACTCTACCAAGGGTGACAAAGTGAGACTCTGTCTCAAAAAAAAAAAAAAAAAAGGAGCAGGCTGTGTTGACAATGCCTGATAATAGTAATAATAATAGTAACAATCACAGTAATCCCAAGGGCCGTTGGACTTGGTAGACACAGAGTGTGCTGGGCTTTGTCTCACCCATCCGTCACCACAACCTCTGAACTTGATATTCTCCCTGTTTTACAGAGTATAGAAGGGAGGCACGGAGGACTCGCCAATGGGATAGTACCAGTTAAAAGCCAAACAGGGCTTGGCCCAGGTCTGCTGGACGCCAGAGCCCGGGTCTGGCAAGCCTGAGTATTCTAGATGCATCCTCCTCACTCATTTAAATGTACCGGGGGACGTATCACCTGTAATTTTACACAGAGTCTGTATTCCACATGTGGCCCTGTCTCAGGACTCCCCATCGGGGTTCATATTTTATTCCCAGAAGGTTCATGAGCCCTTAAGAGGGTGAAACAAGACTTTGAATGCATATTTTTCTGGCTAACTTCTGAAAGCGATCCTTGACCCACTGACCAATCTGGTCCAGCTAAATGATCGGAGGGTAGATAATACAGCCAGACTTCACATCCAAGGATTCTGCATCCATGGATTCAACCAACCATGGATTGAAAATATTTTGGGAAAAAATATGAGCCTGTACTGAACATGTGCAGACTACTTTCTCTTCTCATTATTTCCTAAACAGTATAGTATTACAACTATTTACATAGCATTTAGATCGTTTTTGGAGGTATAACTAGTCTGGACACAATTCAAAGTATGCAGGTGCATTAGTTATATACCAATACTACACTATTGTATATCAGGGACTTGGGCATCTGCAAGAAGGCCTGGAACCAGTTCCCCAGGGATACTGCAGAACGGCTGTACGTCTGCACAGCAATAACAAATTCCAGTGCGTGTGTGTGGTTCAGGAAGTCGGACATCAGAGCTGTCAGAGAGATTGCCTATTTGTAGGTCCCCGTGGGACGGGAAATTCCCGTGGGCAGGAAATTCCATGGGCATGCCACTGGAGTGGGTGGGTGTTGGGGATGACATGCCCAGAAATGGGGAGTGGAGGCTGGGGAGGGTTTCTCAGAGCACTGCAGAGACCCCTCAAGTCTCTTTTTCCATCACCTCAAGCTTAAACCAGAGCTGCTGCCTCCTCTGCTGAGAGAGAGGGCGGCAATCTCTGCTACTTTAAAAAGCAGGGATCCAAGGACATCAGATCAATTCCAACTGAGGAACATTCTGCAAAATACCTGAGCAGCGCTCCTGAAAACTGTCAAGGTCATCCAAACAAGGATTGCCTGAGAAAGTCTCATATTCTAGAAGAGCCTAAGGAGACCTGATGACTCAACGGATGGACCTTAGTTAATAACAATGTGCCTGTGCCGATGTTGATTCATTAAGTGTGATTTCCACCAATGTAAGATGTTATAATAGGGGAAGCTGCGTGTGGGGGATGTGGGAGCTCTGTATTCTGTTTGCAACATTTCTTTGGGTGTGAATAAATTTTAAAACGTAAGTTTATTAAAGGAAAGAGGTGCTGACCTCTGAAGGGCTGCCCAGCTCTGCTGACCCCTGAGCAGTTTGTGCACCAGTCTGGCCTGGGCTGGGCCCCTCTGGAAGACAGAGAATCCGCAGAGGTTCTGCGTTTTGAGTCCAGGGTCATGAGCAGCCCCTGAGCTGTGTTACTACAGTGGTTGTGACTTCAGTTTAGCAGCTTAATACAGGGGTCTTTCCTTTGGTGTCTGACCAGTGAGGTGGCAGCCTGCAAGAACTGGGTCTCGGTGTCACAGAGCATAGATGGGACACACACTTCTATCTCTCTCCTCTTTTGTTGTCATTGAACATCAGCCCGTACTCAAAGGCAACTTGTCCAAGACTGAGCCAACCCCACCCCCAACCCTCAGTCCCAGGCCTGCTCCTCTTCCTGTGCCCTGGCACCCCCCTTCACCAGTCACCTGTGCAGTGACCAGAAAGTCATGCTGGACATCTTCTCTTTCTCCCTGCCACACTCAGCCAGTCATGATATCCTTAGGACTCCCAATCCCTGGCATGGTATCCACATACCTCCCTCACTGCTGTGGTCTTAGCTCAGCCTCTCCCCACTGGACCTAGCCAGTGCCCAGCCTCCGACCCTTCTAATTCACTCTTTAAAAAATTATGGTGAGATAGTTTAGGCAAACCAAAGGGTGTAGCTAATAACAAAATCAACCTACCACTAAGCATTAGAAACAAAACTCTCCTGATAAAATTCAAGCTCTCTATTTACCCCTGCCTGAGTCATTCCTCACCCTCTGTCCTCTTCCTCCCTGTTCTCAGATATTTTTCCTTCTGGGTGTGGCTTACTCTGAACACTCAGTTTAACATTGCAATCCTGATCCCCCTCCACCAGCACCCCGATCTCTTTTACTTCTGCTCTTTTTTTTTTTTTCAGTGCATTTGATCACTTTTTATCAGATTGAGGAAGTTTTCTTGTGTATTTAGTTTTTATCATGGAAACATTCAAATTTTATTGAGTGCTTTCTCAGCGTCAGCTGAGATGCTCATTCCTCCTTTAATCTGTTAATATGGTGTTTTGCAGAACTAGATAGGCTGGCATTCCTGGGGTAATATTGCAGGGTTTTAATAAGATGATTAACATGATCTGATTTTCATTCTGAAAAGTTCCTGCTGGCTGCTGTGTGGAGAAGACATTGTGGGGAGAGAGGGTGATGGAAGGGAGCTTAGCCAGCTGGGGGGATGAGGACAGCCTACTGGGCTAGAGAGGATGGGAAAGTAGAAATGGAGATAAGTGAGGGGATTAGGAAGATGTTTCAGAGATAAAACTGACAGAGCTCACACAGAGGTATCCAACCTTTTGACTTCTCTGCACTACATTGGAAGAAGAAGAGCTGTCTTGGGCCACATATTAAGTACACAAACACCAATGAAAACTGATGAGCCAAAAAAAAAATTCTGTGCATAATTTTGGTGCTATTCACATCACAGACAGACCGAATAGTCCTCACATAATCTGCATGCGGCCCACAGGCTGTGGGTTGGACATCCCAGGGAGGAAAAGGGAAGAATGGAGGATTATTGGGTGTTTGGTGTGAGCAGGTAGGTGGTCCCACGTTCCTCAGAGAAGAACGAATGTAGGAAAAGGAAACCAGGAGGGCAGGGATCAAAGTCCTGCTTCAGACTTATTTTAGGGTCCATGTGCCTGTTAGACACCCACGTGGAGAATCAAGGGAGCAGGTGGATTTGGTACACACAGCTGAGAGCAAGTCTGAGCTGATGACATAGATTAGGGAGTTATCAGCTAGAGGTGGTGTTTAAAGTCATGGCATGGATGCAGTCACCAAGGGGGAGAGTGAGATGGAGAGGACAGGGTGCAGGGCCACATGCAGGGCTCTCCAGCACTGGTTAGGTGGCAAGGGAAGGGCCAGCGAGGAGGCTGTGAGGAGGGCAGTTAAGGCAGGGCCAGCACAATGCAAACACTGTTGAGAGGGGCGGGGGATGAGGGCAGAGACATGTCCAGTGGTTACCAATGGACCTCATTCAGTGAACATTTCCAAAGGTTGTTATTTTCAGTGCTAAGGTATATAAGGAAAAAACTATTTGCACAGAGTGCTATAGAAACCAAACGTCTTCTCAGCCCTCTGTGAGATTTTCTAGGAAATGTGATTTTTTGACATACCTTCTCCTCCAAAGAGCATCTCTAGATGTGCCTGTGGTCCCTGGTTGCCATGGCACACCAGGATGGCTTTGATTTTGCTGTCTCTCGAGTTTCACTCACAGAATTGTAAATAAACATCTCCACACTCATTGAACCCACTCCATACATCACACACCCTAAAGGGCTATGGAGTTCACAGACAGAATCACTACCTCACCCTGCCCTGAAGGGCCATTTAAAAAATGAAACTGAATTTAAATTACCTTCACTCAGTTTCGTAACACACCCTTTGAGATAACCCTTACAAATAACACTGGGATTCCTCCCTGTGAGATGTCAAAACAATTGCTGGCATGGGTTTAAGAGATATGTACTGGTTACCAGGGTCTGAAAAGACAGCCTTGCCTCAACTGGGTGACATTGGAGCTTAAAGTTTCTGCCTTGGGATTTACATATGGCTGAGGGACAGTAAGGGCCTCCTCTCAGCCACCCTCCATTCAGTTATCCCAAGTTCAACGAGCCCTCCCTTTCTTAAACAACCAAAATGATTCTCAACAAAGGTAATTTTCTGCTTCTCTGGTTCAATTCAATTTATCTTTTTAAAAGTAATTAGTGTCCCTTTAGAGTTCCTTTATGCCCGACTAATTGCGCCTCAGTTCAGGAGTTAAAGCTTCTCTCTCACTATTTAGGCAACTACAATAATATCTAGTTAAAGTCCAGGCCAGATAAAAACTCGCATTTTGGATAACACAGTCTCCTTCACTTTGTAAGTATTTAAATTTCCACCAATGGAGAAGAGAAAGAAGATCCATTTTTATTTTAAGACATTTCTAAGAAGGGTGCATTTCCAATTAACCGAGCATCAGAGGAATTGGAAACTAGCATGACTAGAGGATTTAAACATGCATTAAGAAAAATTCCACTACTCATTTGAAACCAGTTGGTAGGCCTGTGAGTCTAAAAAACAGCTTGTAATTTTCCTTTATAAACCAACACACTTGTTTACTTCAGCCCCGTAAGGCAATCTAGACTTACTAACACAGTGACCCAATTAGATCTTTTTACATGTAGACAGCTTTAGAGAACTTCCAGGTGTTATGGAAAAACAGCTGGCTCTGCTACGCTCTTTGTTTCTAGGAGAGAGACCAGTTGAAAGAGAATCAGAGAATTTTAGAGCTCAAATCATCCTGGAATAGTCGCTCATGATTTTACAGGCTAATACTCTCATTAATGGCAAAGGTAGGATTTGAAAAGTTGATAATTTTATTCCCAGCCCTTTGGTCTTTCTGCTAAAGCAGTGGTTTTATTTATTTATTTATTTATTTATGACGGAATCTCACTCTGTCATGCTGTATAGGGTGCCATGAGGTCACAGCTCACAGCAACCTCAAACTCTTGGACTCAAGCAATCCTCTTGCTTCAGCCTCCCAAATAGCTGTAACTACAGGTGCCTGTCCCAACACCCAGTTCGTTTTTCTATTTTTAGTAGAGACGGGGTTTTGTTCTTGCTTAGGCTGGTCTCAAACTCCTGAACTCAGGTGATCCACTCTCCTTGGCCTCCCAGAGTCCTGGGATTACAGGTGAGAGCCGCCATTGCCCAGCCTAGAGTGGTGTGTCTCCACTGTGCTGCACGCACATGCATGTTGGAATCAACTGGGGAGTTAAAGTACATAGAAATGAAAAACCTTCCCTAGAGATCCATATGTATTGCTCTGGGGAGCTTTCTGGGCTTGGAATCTTTTAAATACTCCTTTCCCCCACACTGGGTAGTTGAGGGAGGGGAAAAGGCCCACACTCTATGTTCACAAGATATTTACGCTGATCCATTTGACCTTACCTACCAGTGACATGAATTCCTGGAGTAAAAGAGACTCTTATTGAGATTCAATCCCCAGACTTCCCTTTCCACTTACAACATATGGTATTTTTTTTCTCCTTTAGTGGAGAGAGCCTGGAACAGATTTCTTACCTGGCTCCTGGACTGGTGTATTCATTTGGTAAACAGGATGGCTTTGCGGAAATGTAGAGGTTGTGGGAGCCAAAGGAACCATCTCATCTTCTAGAAACCAATTAGGATTTCTTAATAGCAAGGCTCTCATTAAAGAAAAAAAATTACAAAGCACTTCAAAGGGGCACATTCTCAAAGTTACTCCAGAACTTTCCACTACATTGGTAGAAAAGCGAGGCTCTAGAACAGTTTGGCAGAAGGCTTGGCAGCAGTCTGACATGAAGCGATGAAGAAACGAGAGAGACCACCAGAGCCTAGCACCGTGATGCAACCGGGCCAGCAGATACACAAACAGCCTGTATTGATTTTGGCAGTGGTTCCATTACTTTTCATGTCAGAAGCCAGCCAAGGTGAAAAGAGCCCTGGCAACTTCGGTCTAAAGTGAACTGAGAACCAGGGGGGTCTCGCAGGCCTCTGCTCAAATCTGTTGCTTCGCATCTGGGGTGGGGGTGGGGGGGGTCAAGTGCTTAGGGGAAGAGACGGCAGCCGTGAAACTTAAGCCCGTAAGCCCGGCTTGCTAACATTTCCCAACAGTTCCAAGTAAACCTGATGAAGCTGAAAGTTTCCTCTGTTCAACTGAGTGGTAAGAAATACAAAGACGCTCCCTCAACCTGCCCTACAGGTTCTGAGACTTGAAACCCATCCAGCACCTTTATGTAATATATAACCCGGGACACCGGGGCCAGCTCTGCTCCACTCAGCTGCACCCCAGATCCCAAACCACACACCGTCTCCCCGCGTAGATTTGCCTAGAGACTTTAGTGTCACAAACATTTGTCTTCAGGAGCCACAGGCAGGCAAACAACTTTAAGGGAGGGATTTTGTAGTAACAAAGAAGAGGGAAGGAAGGCTGAGTGAATGACAATCCGAAAAACAGCCAATTAACTGGTAAATCCCTGTGGTCTGTAAACTGAACCTGGAATGAGAGTGGGGCAGCAGCTGCAGCCCAATTAAACCCGGTAGCTCAGACACCTCGGAGGATTCCCATTTCTGGTTTACCTAAACAGATCTGCCTTCTCCAAGCTCTTAGGGGACTGCTGCACGGAAGCACGAGCCCTGCTGATTTCCTACTTTATTACTGCTGGCAACTAAAATAGGAGCTAAAATACGCACATAAGCAAGTGGAGAGTCTGGAAGGGTCACAGGCCTCAGAAAACACACTTTCTCTGTCTCCAGGTAGAAGAGGGGGTGGGGATGACTGGATCTGACAAGCTAACGAAATTATATGAACACAGAATTTCAGACTTGGAACCCACTTAGCGAGACTTTTGAGAATCCAACGGATCCTTCAGGTAATGAGTTTAGAAAATCCAGAAAACCCTATCAGGAAATGAGCTCTGACAGAATGACATTACCTAAGCCCAGGAGTCAGGCACGACCCAGGAAACACTTCTCTTTGCCTGTTTTTATCATGTTTCTTCTACATGGAAAGAATTTTCCTACTTCAGTTCCTGATCAACAGATAGACTTCGTCTTAAATGATAAATACTTAGTAAGGCCTGTCTCCTGCGGAAGCAGTGCTCAGCTAGAGCAGATTCTCTTTGCTTCTGGACTGTTTGGGTTGGAATGACCTGGGCTGCTTATTTAAAAACCCTCCAATCTGCAGTAAAAATTCCCTTGGTGCCCACAAACCTGCATCAATTTTTAAGATTCTTTTTAAAAAATTTAAATATTTATCCTGAACACGTTTACATATACCCAACATGAGAGAGACGAGCATAACCGACCTCATGTACCCGTCATGCAGTGGCAGTAACTATCCACACTCTTGTTATTCTTGTTTCAATTCTACCCAGTTGTGCCACTTTTTTGGCAGGGATGGGACTGAAATATTTCTTTCTTTCTTTTTTTTTTT
Source organism: Nycticebus coucang (assembly GCF_027406575.1). Taxonomy (NCBI): domain Eukaryota; kingdom Metazoa; phylum Chordata; class Mammalia; order Primates; family Lorisidae; genus Nycticebus; species Nycticebus coucang. The sequence continues at coordinate 43,604,799 of NC_069784.1, forward strand.
TTTTTTTTTGAGACAGAGTCTCACTGTGTTGCCCTTGGGAGAGTGCTGTCAGTGTCATAACCCACAGCAACCTCCAACTCCTGGGCTCAAGTGATTCTCTTGCCTCAGCTTCCCAAGTAGCTGGGACTACAGGCTCCCGCCACAACGCCCGGCTATTTTTAGAGGCAGGGTCTCACTCTTGCTCAGACTGTTCTTGAACCCGTGAGCTCAAGTAATCCACCCGCTTCTGCCTCCCCAGTGCTGGGATTACAGGTGTGAGCCACCGTGCCCAGCGGGACTGAATATTTCAAAAATCATCTTATCTTTTCACCCATTTGTTCTTCCATGTGTTCCTCTAGCAGATGAGAACTTTTATTCTTTTAACATAACCATACCATCATCATACCCAACATTAGCTATCATCTCTTAATGTTAGTAAATTCCAAGTCCATGTTCAATTTTCTACAGTAGTCTCAAAAAAGTCTTTTTGTATTTGGTTGGTTCAAATGCAAAAGTCACTGCCACTGCATGACGGGTACGTGAGGTTGGTTGTGCTTGTCTGTCTCATGTTGGGTATGTGTAAACATGTTCAGGATAAATATTTAAATTTTTAAAACTTTTTTTTAAAACATTTTTTAAAAAACTGATGCAGGTTTGTGGGTACCAAGGAGATTTTTATTGTAGATTGGAAGTTTTTTAAATAAGCAGCCCAGATGATTCCAACCCACACAGTCCAGAAGATTTAGAGGATTTGAAAAGATCTTGACTGCATTTGGTTGGTATGTCTCTTCTAATTTATAATAGCCCCCCACCCCATTATTTTAGTGCCATCTATTTGTTAAGGAAACAATTACTCCTGTAGGATTTCCTGTGTTCTGGATTGGACTGATAATATCCTCAAGGTGCTGTTTTTAACATGTTCTTTGTCTCTTGTTTTCCGTAAGCTGATGGTTAGAAGCTTGGTTAAATTCAGTATTTTTTTGGCAAGATTGGTCCACAGGTGGCAGAACATTACGTCAGGCTATTCCACTTTTAGTTAAGATGATCAGTGATTTCAAGGGTTGTCATCCCGATTCATCCATTATCAAGTTCCCCACCAACATTTTATGTAATGATTTCAGCAGTCAAGTTGATCATTGCTCTCTTCTACAATTTCATGGTGATTTTCTAGTTCTGACTTTCCTCCTGCATTTATTAGCCTTGATTATTCTATAGAGATGAAATTTCCTCTATAAACTATTTGGTAACCAAGAAATACAGTCTGTACAGGAAAGGCAAGACAAAAGCTTTATTCTTTACTCTTATCATTTTCATATTTATCAGAATAATTGATGTTCTAGCATTCAACAAAGGTAATGAAGTTTTCTTTCTTATGGGGGGGGACATTACAGGCTCATAGATTTTTACATATTTGATGTATTTCAATCTATTTCAGTTGTTGCTTTTTTTAATGTTCAAACTGTCCCATCATTGGAAAGTGGGGGCCACTTCAAATGGGCTCCAGTATTTATTTTTTGATACAAGATCATAATCTAGATAATTTTCTAGGTTTCAGGTAGGATAAGGTGTTCCAAGCTTATCTCCCTCACATCTGGGAGTAGCTATTTCTTTTTGGTGGGAAATAGTACTTACAGATTGCACTCTGGGCTCCAGGGATGCTCACCCTCATCAATCCAGGGCATTTTCATTGGACAGAGCTAGGATAGGCACTACTTAAAGAGAAAAAATAAATTATGAGTTTATACTTATATTTCCAATTCAAATAAAGATTATGTTTTCATGTGCTTTGGTTTTATAGTTTTAATCCCTTTTCTGCTGAAAAGCTCAGCTCCTACTGATATCAACACAGTTACATGTTTCTCTTTTTCTTTATTTCTCTCTCCATCTCTCTCCCTCCCCCTCTCTTTCTCTCTTTCTCCAAATTGGTACAAAATACCAATATTATAACCAGCACTAATAACACGGAAGCCTATCTGGGATTTCTTTGTATGTATGTTTGTCCTCAGGATACTGTTTTTCAAAGTCACTTAAAATAATTCTTTTCTTTCTGTTCATCAAATCAACTTGATATGTGGCTAGGTTTGTTTGTGTTCAAGTTTTAAGTAAGTTTTTAAAAAATTTCTTTACAGGCCCAGCACAGTGGCTCACACCTGTAATCCTAGCAGTCTGGGAGGCCGAGGCAGAACCTGAGCTCACAGGTTTGAGACCAGCCTAAGCCAGAGCCAGACCTCATCTCTAGAAATAGCCAGGTGGTGTGGTGGGCGCCTGTAGTCCCATCTACACATGGAAGATTTAATGATTTAACTCTTCTCTATTTATTTACTAAAAATTAATTTACATCAGTATGAACTCATTGGTGTTTATTTGATACTGAGGGTTATAATCCAATTCTATCTTATTTATTTTAGGGCTCCAATTAGTCCATCATTGACCACTGGGAGGTTTTCAGTTCACGTTTGTGTCCTTTTGACATGTCCCCTTAAGTTTTTTTTTTTTTTTCACTTTCTTAAGATGCTCCAGTTAGGATGCTTATAGTTTTCCTGACTCGGCCCTAAAATCAGCCATTTCTATGAAAGAGCTCTGTTTCCTTTGGTTGGATAATAGTGCTAGGAACCAAGACCTGGGAGCTAGATGTCTTGGTTCCTCCCGGGTTGTGATTTCTCCTAGGCCCTCCCAGCTGACAGGCCAAGGAAGTGTGTGTGTGTACTGACCTGCGCATATGTGTGTGTCTATCAGTATTTCTGCGGGTGACCAGCTGCATCCATTCTAAACCAAATGTGAGTGCATACTTACCTGTCTGACTCTTACTCTTTGCCATAGGGATCATTCTTCCCCTTGTTTATGTGTTCCCTCCCACTCCAATAGGGAGGAACCTGGCTCCCGTCCATCTGCTTAATCATATAATTCCAGTAGACACACATATCTGCTTCTGTTTGTTTTTAATGTTTTCTTTCAGTTAATTTTGTCTTTGAATCATGCAAAATACTTGGTTCCAAAGTCAAAACATCAAAGGAGATTTATCTCCATCCCAGTTCCCTCCCCTAATCAGTAATGGTTTTCATTAGCTTTTAGTTTGTTCTTCCATTGTTTCCTTCTGAAACGTAAGCTGATAGACAGTCATATTCCCTTCTTTCCTGCACAAAATGCTATGCATGTTTTTCTTCATCTTGCTTTGTTCACTTACCGGTAGATCCTGGAGACCATCCAGAACAGTCTGTAGTGAGCCATCCTCATTCTTGAACAGGCCTCTTTTACATGATGTACCACAGTTACTTACCCAGGTCTCTACTGATCGGCCTTGGGCTTTTTCCAGTCTTTTACTGCAAAAGAATAGCTTTGAACACCCAGCATTTCAGATTTTTGCCTGTGTATCTTCAGGATAGATTCCGGAACGTGAAATTACAAGGTCAAGAAGAATGTATGTGTAAGGTTGCTGGTTGCTGCCAAATTCCCTTGTGTAATGGAGATGTCATTTTGCATTCCCACCAGCAACAGACGAGCGGCCCCTTCTCCCTGTAGTTTTGCCATCACAATATGTTGTCACACTTTGGGGATTTTTGCCTATCTGACAGAGGACAAATAGTAATTCAGTCAGACTGTGCAAATCTCTTATGATAATGAAGTCCAACTTCCTTTCGTATATTTTGATGCTATTTACAAATCTTATCCTGTAAATTGTCTGCTTATACCTTCCTGCACTAAGGTTTGAGAGCTGCTACCCTGGTGAATATAAGAAGAGCATGAAACACAGGCTCTTATCCTGGAAGGTACTTATAAGGGACTTATAAAGTCCCAGTGACACGCTCAAAATGACAATAAGGAAGGAAACCTTATTTCACAGTTTAACTTTTGACGTCGTTGACATCCCAAGTAGTTGGGACTAAGATGAAATGTTTTGGGAGCTTAGAGGATAGAGCTACCTGTGAAGTAATTAAGGAAGGCTTCGGCAGGGAGGAAGAGTTTGAGCTGGGATTTGAAAGAGATCTGGGATGGCACCAGCAGGGGGACATGACAAAAGCAGGCTGAGAGCAAAGGATATGTGACTGTAAGGAGCGGAAGCAGTGTCAAATCCTAGCAGTTAGTATTGGAGCTCTGGAATCAGGCTTCCTGGGTTCCCATCACGGCCTTGCCATGTTATTAGCTGGTCTCAGGTTCTTCATCTGTAAAATGGGAAGGATATGAATACCCGTCTCAAAAGGTTGTTATGAAATTAAATGAAAAACTGCTTAGCACAGAGGACCACCTGACTTAAGTCAAAAGGTCTCTATTGGAAATTGTGGGACATTCTCTTGAAAAATATAGATGAGCTGAGGTAATAGAGGATATCAAACTCTGCACTTAGGAGTTTAGGTTTAATCTAAACATAAAGAGAGAGGGATTGACGGGAGCTCCGAAGCAGGAGAAGGGCAAAGGTCATCTGTGCATAACCAGAATGTCTACCAAGGACAACTCTTGAAATGTAATCAGCAGGAGACTTTATGTTAGACTTGAGGAGTACTGGTCTGATGTTTTATAAAATCTCTCTTGATTAGGATTTTTCTGATATTTTTTCGTGATGAGATTGGAATTGTGTGGTTTGGGGAGGAAGACAATGGAGGTGAACTGGTCTTTTCTTTTTTGTGTGTGTGGTTTTTTTTTTTTTTTTGGGGGGGGGGCTGGGTTTGAACCCGCCACCTCCGGCATATGGGACTGGTGCCCTACTCCCTGAGCCACAGGCACCGCCCGAAGTAGTCTTTTCATCACATCGTATCAAGGGTACATACCAGATCTTCAGAGACCACCAAGTCTAAAGTAAGACAAGTTCTTCCTCTGCTTACAGCTTTAATTCAAGAGTTAAGAGTATATAGGACCTGTATAATAATCAAAATTTCTTTTCTCTTTTCCTTCCTTCCTTCCTTCCTCCCTCCTTCCTTCCCTTCCCGTCCTCACTCCCTCCCTTTCTTCCTTTATTTTAGAGATGAGGTCTTGCTATCACCCAGGCTAGAGTACAGTAGACTGATCATAGGTCACTGTAACTGCCAACTCCTGGGCTCAAGTGATCTTCCTGCCACAGCATCCCAAGTAGCTGGGACTGCAAGTGTGTACACTATGCCCAGCTAATTTTTAAAAATTTTTTAGAGATAGAGTCTCACTATGTTGCCCAGGCTGATCTCAAACTCCTGGCCTCAAGCAATCCTCTTGCCTTGACCTCTCAACGTGCAGAGATTATACATGTTCTTCAGTGCCCAGCCTTGAAATCCCAAGGTTACACCTCACTGCTCCAGGAGGCCCTCCTGCAGGTGAGAGGGGGGGTGGCTTCTCTGCTTCCCCTCTCCTCAGCCTTCCAGGCCGAATTTCTGGCCTCTGAGTGACTAAAGGTGCCCAAGGTGATGCTAAAGGGAGCAGGAAAGTTCTTATTTGACAACTACTGTTCTAACAGGGCTTCACAATTTAGAGACTTATCTTAAAGCTGACTCATTCTTGGGCTTTTTTGTGGGTTCTTGGAGGCTCCACTGGGAATGTTCAATGTCATTACCTGAGAGATAGGTGATGTAATTTCTTTAGAATGACACCCCCCCTCCCAGCCCCAGTTTTCCAGCAACTCTCTCTATATAGACTTCCAGACGGTTCCCTCAGGCTGACCTCAAAATGGCTCTAAGTCAGCTCTCATCCTCACATCCATTCTGTAAGAAACAGACTCACATTCTTTGTCCTCATAAACTGTGTGCACAGGTTTTTCAAGCACTGCCTCCACCCTGGCCATCAGAACAACTAGCCAGCCCATCTTTACCTTTTAGATTTTCCTTTTTTTTTTTGAGACAGAGCCTCACTTTGTCACCCTGGGTAGAGTGCTGTAGCATCATAGCTCACAGCAACCTTAAACTCTCATGCTCAGGCATTCTTCCTGCCGCAGCCTCCTGAGTAGCTGGGACTACAGGTGCCCACCACAACGCCTGGCTATTTTTTAGGTCTCACTCTTGCTCAGGCTGTACCTTTTAGATTTTCCTGGCAGAGTCAGACATCAGTCCATGAAAACCTTTCCCCCTAACTGCTGGTGCCACACCTCAAGCTCTGCAAATTGTCCCCCTGAAGCCCTTCTCTTTGACTTGAGATGAAAGAAGCAGCCTGGCCCCTGCCCTTGGGAGGAACAGCATTCACAGCCAGGCCTCCCACTGGCCTTGCACAGAAACCTCCATTTCCATTTTCAGCTCTTTTAGGTGATAGAGATGGGATCTTCTTGCATGTTTGAGGGTCTTCGTGGCCACTACTTTGAAATATTTGCATGCCAATATTTCCAAAGTATAGCACCTATTATTTTCTTACTTTAGCAAAATTGCAAAGAGCCTAATTTTTATCCCCTACTACACATATTTCCCCAGCATGCCGTGTGGCGCCTACCCCTTTGTAATGAGTGACTGCTGCTTTGGGGAGATAGATCTGGCTGAAGGTTATGTGATAGACCGGTAGGGGATGGAAGACCAGTTTGAATCCACTATGATCTAGAAACAAGAAAAAATTATGTAAATTATGGATATTTAGATTAAAAAAGAGTACTTAGAAGGGCATAGTAATTCTATTCAATTTAAGTAAAGAATATGAGTGGCTCGGCATCGCCCATACCACAGTGGTTATGGTGCCAGACACATGTATCAGGGGTGGGGTTTGAACCTGGCCCAGGCCTGCTAAACAACAATGACAACTACAACAAAAAAATAGCTGGATAGGTGCCAGTAGTCACAGGTACTTGAGAGGCTGAGGCAAGAGACTTGCTTAAGCCCAAGAGTTTGAGGTTGCTATGAGCTGTGACGCCACAGCACTCTACCAAGGGTGACATAGTGAGACTCTGTCTCAAGAAAAAGAAAGAAAGTAAAGAATATGACAGTCATGTAGGAAAGAGGAAAGATAATTCATTTTGTTGAAAAGGAGGAATTAAGACCAGTAGGTAAATTTGGAAACAGATTGGAACTCAATATAAGTTTTTTTTTTAATATAAGGCAGCCATAAAGTACTGTATAATGGCATGACAGCCTGTCCTCGTCATGAGTGTCCCATCATTAGGAATGAGCAAGCAGAGATTTGATTCTGTACACCCGACAACCTATCCCACCCCAGACTCCTCACCTCACAAAATGACATCACTTCCCCCCATTGCTTTAGCCAAAACCCGGGCGTCATCCTGGGTCCCTCCTTTCTTTTATCCCTATAACCAATCCATCAACAGATCCTGTCCTTTCGTCCTCCACAATTTCAACATACACTTTCCCACTTGTCTCCATTTACGCTGCCCTCAGCCATCCCGGGACACTGCTCCCTTTACTCTCAGCGGAACCCCTAACTGTCCTGCCTGTGTCCTCCTGCGAGCTGCACAGTCCATTCTCCCCTAACTGTCCCTCCTGTGTCCTCCTGCGAGCTGCACAGTCCATTCTCCCCTAACTGTCCCGCCCATGTCCTCCTGCGAGCTGCACAGTCCATTCTCCCCTAACTGTCCCTCCCGTGTCCTCCTGCGAGCTGCACAGTCCATTCTCCCCTAACTGTCCCGCCCGTGTCCTCCTGCGAGCTGCACAGTCCATTCTCCCCTAACTGTCCCGCCCGTGTCCTCCTGCGAGCTGCACAGTCCATTCTCCCCTAACTGTCCCGCCCGTGTCCTCCTGCGAGCTGCACAGTCCGTTCTCCCCTAACTGTCCCGCCCGTGTCCTCCTGCGAGCTGCACAGTCCATTCTCCCCTAACTGTCCCGCCCGTGTCCTCCTGCGAGCTGCACAGTCCATTCTGTGCACACTAAGCAGCGAGCATGCCCTCAGCCTACCCTAAAAAGCCCCCGCTGTCGGGCTGCAGCTGCCTCCCCAAACTCTCCCCTTAGCTAACTGCGCTCATGTCACACCAGCCTTCTTTGATTTCCCAAACAAACCCAGGTTCATTGCCACATAAAGACCTTCACACCAGATGTCCCCTGCCTGGGTTGCCCATGGACCTTCACATGATCATCTCCTTCTGTTGATCTGGGTCTGAACTAGAATGTCACTTTCTCAGAAAAGACTTCTCTGACACTCAGTCTGATGGAGAATTCCCTCCTCTCTCCTCTGCCATCACTTTCTCACATGACCACTGCTGCGCCTGCCATTATCACTATCGGAGATGATTTCATTTATTTATGTGTTTATTGTCTGTCTGGGTACCTTATCCATGCTATAAGTGCAAGGACTTAGTCTTCTTTCTCCAGCACTATATTCCCAGCATAATTCGTAGGTACTTACGAATATCTGTTGAATGAAAAAGTGATTGAATGAACTTGGCCAGGAACGTTAGAGAGACGATTCCAGTCACAGGAAGAGGGTGGGCTAGACCTCTGATGTCACTTCCATGTCTGTGTCTCAGGTGACTGAGTCAACAGGGATGACGTTAGAAGGACTGTGTCTGAGATGGGAGCAGGCGACGGCAGAGATCAGCAGCACAGGGAGAAGCACAGCGGACTCAGGAATGACGAGACTGACTGAAGTCTGCAAAAATGTAAGGCTGTTTTTTAACACGATGATTTTAGCCTGTTGCAAATATGGCAACAGAGTCTAGGGAGAGAAGTTCGCGCTAAAGAGGTGACTTGGGACTCATAAACTGGTAGTTGACCATTAAGCTGGAAGACCATGTTACTCTGAGAAGAGCGGATGGCAGGAAAAGCAGAGAAGCTCCCCGAGGCCCAGGACAAGCAACGAGCGGGAGCAGGGTCGCCCCAGCGCCCATGGTGAGAGCGGGAGAAAGGCTGAGAGGAGGTAAAGAACACGGTGAATGGAGAGGTAGAAAGAGAGTGATGGGGACCCAGTGTCCAGCAATTTCAGAACAGGGGATTCAAGTGAAAGGTGAAGGCAGAATAAGGAAGCAGCTTTCACAGGCTCAGGGCACACGTGCACACGAGCGCTCACACACATACATGCACGCCAAGCCTAACAAGGACATGCAGGAGTCACGGGTGAGCTTTAAGGGCAAATCCAATAATATGATGGAATAAAAATCGCATAGCAAGAGCTTAGGGAGGGAATGCGTCGTGTGGATATGGGTGAGCCGATGTGAAAAAACTACCATTCATTTAAAGGTATATATAAGAGGAGAGCCCTAGGAAAATGGCTGGAGCAGCTGCACTGCATGGCATTTTAGAATTTAAAACTGGAAACCTGTGTGTGTTGGTGGGGAGGGACGTGGTCTTGCTCTGTCTCCTGGGCTAGGGGGCAGTCGCATCATCACAGCTCACTGCAATTTCAAGCTCCTGGGCTTGATCCTCCTGGCTCATCCTCCCAAGTAGCTGGGCCTACAGGTGCACACCACCAGCTAATTTAAATTTTTTTCATAGAGATGGGAGGGGGGGTCTCACTATTGTCCAGGCTGGTTTTGAACTCCTGACCTCAAAGTGTTAGGATTGCCGTTGTGAGCCACTGCCTCCAGCGAACTATGCATTTGTAAGGAGAGTAGGGTTCACTATGAGAGATCCTTCAGGAAATAGTAAAGAATGGGGCCCACAACTTAAGTGAGGAGGTTCCTTTCAGAAAGGAAGAGAAAGTTTCCCCACCAGAGCCAGCCGTCCATGCTGCCAGGATCCTTCTGTCCTTGTCCCAAGGTAGTTGCCTCCTGTTCCTCTCAAAAGATGCTCTAAGCTTCTCTTCCCTCCTCTAACCCTGATGCCCCTCAGTCTGAGCACCTGGCTTTGCTTCTCACTTCACTTCACTGAAGGCTTGGGTTCGTCCCTGTCTGCTCAACCTTCCGGCCGCCTCCCACAGCTCCCCCAGGTCCTCGGGGATCGAGGGCCAACCTTCCACCTGGGCTCCCGTGGCTCTTGCCCCCTCCCTTCTCACGGCACCAGCATTCAGGCCCTTCTCTGCCTTCATGTGGTTCCACCCAACCCCTCTGATGGCAAGATGGAACATGAATGAGTTACTGCATCTGTAAACTACAGCTGAGTCTCACCATCTCCAGCCTTTAAACAGCCTTTAAAAATACAAATCAGATAGTGTAATTGTCCTGCCTAAAACCCTCCCACGGCTTCCTTCCTGACTGGAGGCCAGCTCCCTCACGCGAATGGAAAGCACTCTGGACATGGCCCCTGCTCCAGCTCCAGCCTCCTCTCCTGCCACCCTCCCTCTTGCTAGCAGCCGCCTTCCTGTGCACAGCCACGCAGGTTCCAGCCTGAGGCCTCTGCACTTAACGTTTCCTCTGCTTGGTGCTGCCCACACCTCATTTTCCCTCCATTCCGGTCTCTGCTCAGATGACCCCTCCTCAGAGGAGCAGAGCTACTGTACACTGAAACGCAGGGCAGGACCCCTGTTCAAAGAGCAGAAGAAAAGCTTTTTCCTTTCTCTGTAGTCATTCTAGTCCATCATGGTGTGTTATTTGTCATTTAATCTCATGCTCCTTTGGGCACAAGGACTCACAGGCGTCTCCACCCAGGGCTCGGCCACAGGGTATGCATGCCCACTCTGACTCTCCCTGTGCCCAGACCCTCTCTGGCATGAGGGTGGAAGCAGCTGCTTGAAGGGTGAATTGGAAGCCAAGAACCCCGGGGAGGTCGGGCCATGTGCCAGCTGAGGCCCCACGCTCACATGCTCCATTGGCCTCCTGGACTTCATTATAAACCACAAACTCAAACAATTTTAAGATGGTGACTGCAGAGCATGGAGCCCCAAGCACAAGGCCACCTTCTGAGAGTGGTGGCTTCTGAGAGTAGTGGCTAATACAAACACACACTCAGGGGTCTGGCCCAGCACAGGGGACATTCTTGACCACTATATCTTAACAGGATCTCTGTTCCTCATTCCTATCTTTTCCCATTACCAGAATCCACTTTATTTCCCTATGGTGCTTACAAATGCTGAGAATTCCCTCTGTGTGCACCTGTCCTGTTACAGTGCCCGCTCCATGAGGACAAGGACCTGCCTCACTCGTTGCCGTATTCTAGGCATGTGCCATATGCACAGTGGATAGTTGCTGAACGAACGCATGAAAAGGTGAAAAGTTTGCAGTGGTTCTCAACCTTCCTAATGCCGCGACCCTTTAATACAGTTCCTCATGTTGTAGTGACCCCCAACCATAAAATGATTTTCGTTGCTGCTTCATAACTATAATTTTGCTAGTGTTATGAATTGTAATGTAAATATTGATTTACGAGATAGTCTTAGGCAACCCCTGTGAAAAGGTCGTTCAACCCCCAAAGGGGTCATGACCCACAGGTTGAGAACCGTTGGTTCAGAGAATCAGTGCAGGAATTCGGCCTGCTTTATCCATCACATCACCTCACAAAACCACCATGCTTTTTTCACAACTTTCATCTTGGCACTTTTTGCTACACTTGAGCTAAAGAAGAATTTTAAAATTTTCAGTTCTAGAATATGTTATATCTTTCCCAAGCCTTCATTTTCATCTTTCAAGAGAGACATTAAAAACTAAAACTAGCTGCCCAAGGAGAGAAATAATAAGGACGATTGTATTATTTTCTGTTTATTGAATATCCACAGACCTCCAGCAGACAAGCCAAGAAGAATAATTTTCTCTCTTGCTCCTGTTCCAAGGCATGGCCTTGCTCATCTTTGCTCTTCCTGACACTATAGGCAGAGGCTCAGGGGCAGGCTGGGGAAGGCTCAGCCTGCAGGAGTCCACCTGCAGTCCCACAGCGCACTGTGTGTCCATCACAAGCACTCACCAGGCTGCATGGGAACCAAGCTGCTCACTCATGTTTCTGCTCCTCACTCTAGTGGGAGCATCTGGGGAGAGAGATGGAGGCTACTTCCAACCTCCTAGTGCCCCCCGCATAGCTGTCCTCTGGTTCTCAGTGGTTTCCAACCTTTTTTAATCTCACAGCACACTTGAACTTAGAGTTAAACTTATGCGGCACACTTAAATGATGTTGATCCAAAAAAAGAGCAAATGAAAGAATCTACTGACTGTGCTTTGAACTTTTGAAAATAATTTAATTAATGATCTTTAAAATTTTTCGTGGTACACCTAAGATTCTCTCACCACACGCTGGTTGAAAATCACTGCCTTAAACACTACTTCCTCAGAGAAGCCTTCCATACTTTGTCATGGCTCCTACACAACTCCATCAATTTCCACAATTTCAGGGAATTACTAAACTGTGTGATGATTTATTTAATAACTATTTCCTAGCCATGCATGGTGGCTCACGCCTGTAACCTTAGCACTCTTGGAGGCTGAGGCATGTAGATTGCTTGAGCTCAGGAGTGTGAGACCAGCCTCAGCAAGAATGAGACCTCATCTCTACTAAAAATAGAAAAACTGGCTGGGCGTAGTGGCAGGCACCTGTCGTCCCAGCTACTTGGGAGGTGGAGGCAAGAGGATCGCTCGAGCCCAAGAGTTTGAGGTTGTTGTGAGCTATGATGGTGCCGTGGCACGCTAGTCAGGGCAACAGAGTGAGACTCTGTCTCAAAATAACAACAACAACAATAACTGTCTCCCTTATAGGCCACATGCTCTATGAGGGAAGGGATGGCCTCACCCAGCGCCTAACCTTCCAAAGCCTGACAAAGGGCAGACACTTAGTCCCCACCTGAGAGCCAACATGCACCCCCCCTCCTAGTGCTTAGTGGTGATGTTTGACAGAAGCTTAACAGGTGTCTGTTGAATTAAATTGGGAAAGTATTTTTTAATTTCATAAATTAAAAATTACTGAGAATGACTTTTTTCCCCTTCTTATCAAAATAAAAGACAGCTTGGATAATTAAGCCATTTCCCAAAGAACGGTCTTTCCTAACTGGCTACTAAACCATCTGGAGATAATAAATGAACAACTTCTTAGAAACCTACAAAGCCCAAGGTTGGACTCAGGTGAGGAGATTTCTCTCTCTCTGATTCACACCATGATAGACCCACCACCACCACCTTTCTCTGTATCCAGGCACAGCCAGCTGTATATTGCACTCAAACCTATTATCTATGGCCAAGCTTTGTATCCCTTAAAATCATTATGTTCCAACGTTTGGAACGATTTGATACTAAAAGTTATTATAGACAGACTTTCAGACAAAAACCTAATTCCTTTATGGTTTCTCCTATCATAATAAAGACTCCAGAGGTAAGGTTTCAAATGAGACCGAAGGTTGCAAATTGCATCGAGGTGGCGGATAAATCACTCTTTGTCAAGGCAGTGGGGATTTCGCTCTCTCACCAGCAGAATCAATAGTGACAAATGGTGAAGCCAGAAACAAAGGCTTTGCTCCAGTGGCCAGGCATCACGGTAAGTCCCAGTAGAAGATTTAGCTTTATTTGGTGATTGTTATTTCTGCAGGTCTTTTATGTTTTAATCTATTGATTCTCTATTTAGTAATAATAGAACACAGCACTGATAAATAATGTATGTCACCAACAATATCCTGAACAGAGGTTAATGACTCTCTAAATTGCTGGGTGGTTTTTGTTTTAAAAAATAAGCAAAGCAGGTGTTTTCCACCACTCCTGAAGTCTGAGGGTCCTGGCCCTGCTGGCCAAGTGCTGCTGATGCAGCTGTCACCATTTGTCCTGTGTGCTGCCAAGTCCTCCCTGCTCCGTCCCACCTCCATCATGCCTCCCTAGTGTGACATCAGTCACAGTGTGCCTTGCTAAGTGGCTTTGTGAAGAACCCATACTCTATGAAGTGTAATTTATGGCCTTAATACTGTTAGCTGTATGGCATCCTTTATGTTATTACAACTGATTAGACAGTAGCCGTAATACCACTTTTAGTCTACAGAGTGTGTGTTTGTGTGTGTGTGTGTGAATGGAACAGCTTATTCTCATCTGAGTTTCCATTTTATCAAGGTAAAATGAATCACCACTCTCATCAAATGCAATTATGTCCTGTTTTTTTTCTCTAAGACATGTAATCAAGTTTTCTTCTCTCTAAAAGCTCAATTAACAGCTTTCCTCTGACTCAATATCTGAATAATGGAGCCAGAGCTGAAAGGCTCAAGGACCTTGGAGGTGGTGGTTGCTGATGAGAGAGGGCAAATCTGAGTTCAAATCATCCTCTTACAAAAACTGGAAGATTTCACTAAACATCATTAGCCTTGTTTTGACCATTCCTCGAAAGTGACGATAAGAATGTAATGCACTTTGGGCTGGAACGGGATCTTAAATGAAAAGCATTGATAAGAAAACAGGTGATGCCAAGTCCCGTTTAGGAATCAAGTTCAGGTTTAAAGAATTCTCCTCCTCACTGTCGCAGACTAAGTTTGCAGCATGTCCTTGAAGACTTGGCCCAGACACCATTTCACTGGTGCAGAGACAGTCAGTTCCTCCACGATTGTAAAACCCTTTTTGGCACCTACCATCTTGGACTGTACTTACTTGTTTTTACAATATCTTCACTTCCACTAACCTTTGATCTCTGGGAAGGCACAGCCTCTAAAGTGGTTCTCAACCTTCCTAATACCGTGACCCTTTAATACAGTTCCTCATGTTGTGGTGAGCCCCAACCATAAAATTAGTTTCGTTGCTACTTCTACGAAGACTTTTATAGGACCATATCTTTAAAGCCTTGTGCAGTTTTCCCTGGTATAAACGGTGCTCAGGCAGAAGCTTTATTGATAGTTAAGTAACTTGGCAGGGTTTCCTTGCAGATTTAGCTTGCTTTTAAATTTTTTATTCATTCAATACCCTTTTATTATGGAGAATTCTGAAAAGGCACAAAACAGACTATCATAATTTATGCCAATTTAAACATCCACCAATGACTAAGCCCGACCGATCATGCTCCAGCTCTCCCCGCCTCACGTTGTTTCCAAGCACATACAGATATCATATGACTTCATCTCTAAATATTTTGGCTTTAAGATCTAAAAGATAAAGATTCATTTAAAAAAAAAATCACAATATCATCATCACATCTTAAAAAAAAAAAAAACCCTACATTTCTTTAATGGCATCGACTATTGAGCCAATGTTCTAATTTTTAGTATCACCAGTGTCCCCTGCTTTTATAGCTTGAGTCAGGATCCAAATAAGGACATATTGCAACTGGTTGAACTGTCTCCTAAATCTCATTTAATTTATAGATTTTGGTCTTATTTTATTTTTTAACTGTTTATTCTGAGATAATTGTAGATTCACATGCAATTGTAAAAGGTAATGCAGACCAGTCCTTCTCGCAGTCACCCACTTCCTCTGACTGTTAATATCTCGCACAACTGTAGGGCAATATCACAACCAGCAAACTGACACTGTTGCAATCTACCAACCTACTCTGATTTCTGTAGTTCTACACACACTCATATGCATGTGTGTGTGTGGCTCTAAGTATTTCTATCCCACGTGCAGATTTGTGTGATCACCACCACCACAGTCACAAGGCAGATTAGTTCCACCACAAGATCCCTCCTGCTACCCTTTAACAGTCACAGTCACCTCCCTCCATCCCCCCCAACCCATCCACCTGTTCCCCATCTCTACAATTTTGTCATTTTTAGAATGTCACATAGATGGAATCATACAGATACCATTTTTTTTAATTGACCTTTTTTCCCACTCAGCATAATCCTATCCAAGCAATGACATGTATCAATAGTTTGTTCCTTTTCGTTACTGAGGAGTAGTCCATGGAATGGGTGTATCACAGCTAACCGTACTCGCCGAAGAACATCTGGGTTGTTTCCAGCTTTTTGCTGATATGAATAAAGCTTCTGTAAATATTTCTGTATAGTTTTTTATGTAAACCTAAGTTATTATTTCTCTGAGATTAAGGCCCAAGAGTGAAGTTAGGCTTATCTCTGGATAAGCCTGTGTTTTGTAAGATACTATTATACTCTTTTCTGAATGGGTGTACCATTTTACATTCCTGTCAGCAATGTATGAGTGATCCATTCTCTCTGCATCTTTGCCAGCATTTGGTGTTATTATTATTTCTTATTTTTTTTTACTATTTTGGTAGGTGTGTAGTAACATTTCATTATAGTTTCTTTTAAGCTTTTAGTCTTAGTATGAAAGCTCATTTTTATCCTAGGATAAAAGCTTGTTATGAAAAATAAGACCATTACAAAAATGAAAATAAAAATCATCCATAATCTGTCTACTAGGGTAAATGCTATGTCCTTCTAGCATTTTTTATAGATATATTGATCTGCCCATACTTTATAAAACTAGAAACATAAACAGAACTTTGCATCCTACTTTTTCTCATAATGTTATGTGGGAAATAAGTTCTTGTGTATCCCATCCAATGTTATTTTAAAATGCATTTTTAAAATGTGTTTATATGTGTTTTTAATGGCTATGTAACATTCCATCACATAGGGTTAATTTTTACTTATTCTTTTCTTTTTCTTTTTATTTATTTATTTTTTGAGATAGAGTCTCACTTTGTCGCTCTGGGTAGAGTGCTATAGCATCACAACTCACAGCAACCTCAAACTCTTGGCCTCAAAATGATCCTCTTGCCTCAGCCTCCAAAGTAGCTGGAACTACAGGTGCCAGCCACAATGCCCAACTATTTTTAGAGGTAGGGTCTTGCTCTTGTTCAGACTGGTCTTAAACTCCTGAGCACAAGCAATCACCCACCTCAGCTTACAGGCATGAGCCACTGCTCCAGCCCTATTCTTTTATTTTTTGACATTCATGTTATTTTCAATTTTTTAATGTTATAAATATTTCTTTGATATCTTTGAATCTCATACATAGATTTTTACTATATCTCTAGTTATTTATTTGTAATACATTATAGAACTAGGATTACTTAGGACAAAACATATAAACACTTTTAAGACTTTTAGTAATATATATTACTAAATATATATATATAAAGTGTATAC
The DNA here is from genome assembly GCF_027406575.1 of Nycticebus coucang. Classification (NCBI taxonomy): domain Eukaryota; kingdom Metazoa; phylum Chordata; class Mammalia; order Primates; family Lorisidae; genus Nycticebus; species Nycticebus coucang. Next base: position 43,621,533 of record NC_069784.1, read on the forward strand.
ATATATTGTATGTATATGCATATATATGTATTACTAAATATATATATATAAAGGATATATATAAAGTGTTTTCCAAAAAGATCGTATTTTATACTCACCTGAGTGCTTTCCTCATCAGATCCCCCAAAGTGCGAATATTGTGTTTTAAAAGCATCTTTGCTTTTATCTTTTTTATCTTTGTTCTTATTTTTTTATTTTTTTTTAAGTCATATATACATAGATCATGAATACATTTATGCCTTTGTGGGATTCAATGTGTTGATTATTTGTACAAATTGGAGTGCTTACATCCTACTAATTAACATAGCTTTCACCTCATTTACTTAATCACAGTGTTAAGACATTTGTGTTCAATATTTCATAGATTTGACTTGTACCCTTGCAATATGCTCCATAGGTGTGGTTCCACCATTAACCCTCCCTCTATCGAATCACCCCCTCCCTTCCCATCCCCCTCCCCTTTCCTCTTTCATCCTGGGCTATAGTTGTGATTCATCTCTCATATGAAAGTGTGAGTGATTATAAATTGGTTTTATAGTAGTACGAGTACATTGGACATTTTTTTTCCATTCCTGAGATACTTTACTAAGAAGAATATTTTCCAGTTCCATCCATGTAAACATAAAAGAGGTAAAGTCTCCATCTTTTTTTAAGGCTGCGTAGTATTCCATGGTATACATGTATCACAATTTATTAATCTATTCATGCGTCCATGGGCACTTGGGCTTCTTCCAAGACTTGGCAATTATGAATTGAGCTGCAATGAACAATCTGGTGCATAAATCCTTGTTGCCCAGTGATTTTTTGTCTTTTAGTTATATACCTAGTAGAGGAATTGCAGGATCAAATGGCAGGTCTATGTTTAGATCCCTGAGTGTTCTCCAAACTTCTTTGTTTTTAATCTTTGCTGAACTGATAGGAAAAAAATACCAAATTGCATCCTTTTATTAATAAATAAAATATGTTTATAAGTTTTATTAGCTATTTGTGTGTCTTCCTTAATTGTCAATGTTTGCCCTTTGCCTGATTTTCTATTGGCATGTTCATGTTTTTCTTACTAATTTGAAAAGTGTCTTTACATATTATGGGTAATAATTATTCTTTCCTTGTATCTGTTGAAAAAAATTCTTTCTGTTGGTCAGTTCTCTTTTAATTTTGCTGTGAGATTTTTTCATACACCTCTTTATTCTGTGAGTATTTACTAGATGTATTTTATATGCCAAAGAATGTGCTAGTAATGACATGTCTTTTAAAAGTTGAATATCAAAGTCCATGTCCTCAAGGAATTTGGAGTTTAGTGAGAAACATACTATCACTATGCCAATTTGATAAGGAATTTATATGCAATTCTGTGGGACACAGAAAAAAAAGAAATATAACTGGGAAGGCTTCTTAGAGGAGGTGATGTTTGAGTTGGACCCAAAGGATGAGTAGGAACTGGCTAGGTACAGAGTGGGACAGAGAGATCCCAGGCGAGATTGACTCTGTAAAGTTCCAGAGTCAAGAAGGTGCATGGTGTTTGCAAAATGACATGGTGGAACAGTGTAGCTGGAGCAGACATGAGAGGTAAGATGATTAAAAACTCATCTTGTTTCTGAACATACAGAAACTAATGAAACCAGAGCAACACAGTAAGCGATTGTGCATCGGGGATCTAATCAGTGTCTACGTGTTTCATCAGTGATTTCACAAGACCAAGGGATACTTACAACCTGAGAACAACCCCATTCCTGTACTCACCCCACCCCCCTACCTCAGCCCAGGGGTCCACAGACTGAAGAGCCCCAAAGAGCTTAAATCACAGCAGCAGGTTAAGGGATTTATAACCTACTGGTAGATGGATAATGGGAAGGTGAAATGGGATCTGGCTATGGGTTTCTTCTCTAATGCTCCTACTGTTGGCCATGCACCTGCCTTGAACTTGGGCTGAAGAACCCCAAGAGACTGATGGCCTTTAGATGCAATGGATAGTAGGTGGGCTCTTTCCCTACTGACAGCTGGGAACTTAGGAAGCTGAGCTGTCTCAATCCTCGTTCCAAGGTAAACCCTATCTTTGTCCTCTGTACTCCAAGATGCCCAAGCTGACAGCATTCACGACATTAATAACGAGACCCAGGAGAGGAGAGATCAACGATTACATGTTTACTCCACCTGAGCAACTCTCAACAGCCCAGGTGGTAAAATCCACAATCCTTCGCTGACCTCTTGGTCCCATCCATGTCTTTAAAACCTCCAGGATTCAACTCAGCGCCTGTGGCTCAAATGGCTAAGGCGCTAGCCACATACACCTGAGCTGGCAGGTTCGAATCCAGCCTGACCCCACCAAACAATGATGGCTGCAACCAAAAAATAGCCGGGCATTGTGGTGGGCACCTGTTGTCCCAGCTACTTGGGAGACTGAGGCAAGAGAATCGCTTAAGCCCAGGAGTTGGAGGTTGCTGTGAGCAGTGATGCCGTGACATTCTACCCAGGGCAACAGCTTGAGGCTCTGTCTCAAAAATAAATAAATAAAATAAAACAAAACCCTTCAGGATTCACCCGATTCACTGTTCCTGATTTGAAGTTTCATATATTTTTAAGTTGTTCTTTTCATGCTTATTAGACATCCAGGTAACTGTACCTATAAATCCTGGTGATTTTTCTCCTATAGCAGTGGTCACACAGTGATAGATTACCTTGTGACCTCATGAATGGGTAGAGAGCTGAGTGATGTTTATCTGCCTAGTGAATGATTCTGACATATTTTTTTGTGTACATCTCTTGGAAACCTGGAACTCAATGTCTGTATCAGTGAAATAGGGGCCAGAGGACCAACTTCATAATCTCTAAATTCACCCTGCACTCCAGCTCTAACCATTAGTGGAACCTGTGAATATCTCACCGAGGACTTTTGCTTGTAATTTTGGGGAACATAAGACTACCTTACAAAAATCTCCAGCAATGCCTGTTTGAGCTCCTTCACTTCAAAGGAGAGGTCCTTGGTCATTTTGATAATAGATGGTCTAAAAAGCACGTACTTGGCAGTTTCAGGCTTTTCCCCTTTATAGCACCATAACATATAGTTATGTTTTTTGAGAGCTGTCATTCTCAGGAATGTAAAATCAGGATGTCAGTTGCAAGACTGACATAGTGAAATAGAAAGACAGCTCATTGAAATCTGGGATTTGAACAATAATCTAAGGTCTTTTTTTTTTTTTTTTGACTTGAGTTTCCCCTGGAGACAACCTTGGCTGAAAATAGGGCCTTCTCCCCTGGAATGTTGTGTCATAGTGGGAATCAGCCCTGATGATTCTCCAGTGAATACATGGGAAGTAAACAGGACAACCCCAACAGTTCTGAATTGAAAACAATAACTCACTGTGTTGGTCTTTCAGAAGCTTGTGAGAAAGAAATTCTGGGCTGAAGGGAGAAAAGAAATAGGATGAAAATAATTGTGAAAGGTGGGGGAAGAGGCATAGGCAGGCACTTCACACCAACTATTTCAGTTTCTCCTTGCCTTCCTAGGAGCCAGGAGTGAGCCCCATTTCACAGAGGAAAAAACCAAGTTTCCAAAGGAAAATAACTTAGCATCACAGCATCACCCAGCTGGAAAGTGTTGAAATATGCCTGCAACCAGGTCTAATTAACACCACAGTCTCTTTCCACTACTCTCTGTTATCTGTTAATAACACCACACACAAAAGGCTGATCTGAGGGAAGAGAGTTTTGAATGTATGGGTGGGACGGCCCTTGTTTGCATGTGCGTTCTCTTTTTTCTCTCTCTTCCCATTCCATGGTCAAATTACTTTGGTGTGGGGAAGAGATGCTATGAATACTTGAGTTTGTTTTTCTTTTTTTTGAGACAGAGTCTCACTCTGTTGCCCTTGGTAGAGTACTGTGGCGTCATAGCTCACAGCAACCTCAAACTCTTGGGCTCAAGTTATCCTCTTGCCTCAGCCTTCCACATAGCTATGACTACAGATCCCCACCACAACGCCCAGATAGTTTTTTAGAGACGGGATCTTGCTCTTGCTCGGGCTGGTCTCTAACCCATAAGCTCAAGCGATCCACCCACCTTGGCGTCCCAGAGTACTAGAATTACAGGCATGAGCCACTATGCCTGGCCTGTTTTCATTTTTCTTTCTTTTTTTTTTTTTCTGTTTTTATTTTTCTTTAGATTTCCTGGTTTTCTTATCCTAATGAAGACAAACTACAATAGAACCTCCTCCATAACTGACCACCTCCCTACATTGACCACCTCTTTAAGTTGACCTAATTTTCACAAACCAGACATGCACCACATGTACGTACCAGTGTAGTAGACTTAGTTCTTTCTGTTGATCAATCTGTTACAATCTCTTGAGTGGTCAACTTAAGAGGTTCTACTGTATTTCCTTTCTATTCCTCTTAACAACCAAAAACAGTCCTGAAAAAGATAATATGAGGGTCCTGTCATTTTCCCCCCAGCTATAATATCTGAGTCACATTAAGGAGAGTCACCCGTTGAAACTAAGCCATCTTCATTTGCCCTAAGCTATTTCGGGGACAATAATATTGGTTAAATCTTAACTTTATATTTCTTAAAAGAAGATGTCACTGGGGGTAGTGCCTGTGGCTCAAAGGGGTTGGGCGCTGGCCCCATATGCCAGAGGTGGCAGGTTCAAACCCAGCCCTGGCCAAAAACCACAAAAAAAAAAAGAAGATGTCACTGTGAATATAATCTTTTCATCTTCAAAGCACTTGACAGTATTAACTAATTAAACCTCAGCAACACCTTTGATTAGCACCTTTTTATAGATGTGGGAAAAGAATCATGGAAATAATGAAAACTGCTCTTAGCCATGGTGGCATAAGCATTCCAAGGAAGGATTAGAATTTGAAATGTTCTGTCTCTATCTTTCATGATAAAACCTACAGACCTGCAGGCTGGTCTCCTGCCTTGATACCTGCCTGGAAGGATATGAGTGGATCGTCTCATTCCTTATATTCTTTTAATATTTGAGTTTTCTCAAAACTGCCTATCATTTCTCCAGTGCTTTTTACTATTCATTCTGGGTTGTTTGTTTGGGTTTTAGTTTTTTGTTTTTTTTTTTTGTTTGTTTTGGGGGGGACAGATTTTCGCTATGCAGCCCAGGCTGGACTCAAACTCCTGAGCTCAAGCAATCCTATCACCTTGGGTCTTCTGAGTAGCTACGATTACAGACACACACCACCGTGCCCTGCTCAATTTACTATTCATTCCACATGGCCTTGTGCCATAACTTTATTCACTTCTTAAATCGAAGGACTTACTGGAAAATGTGAACAGAATACCCAGTTCTTATAGCTCCACTCAGCTCCCTTGCATCTCCCCATGGAGTCTATTCTTAGACATACCATCCGTTCAGGAATCCAAGGTAAGCCAGCTTTATCTGGCAAGGTCCCCAAAGACTTCTTCTTTCCATATGCCCAGACAGAAAGCTAAGCAGTAATTCAAAGACAGAAAGTGGTCAGCAATAACCATGTTCACAGCTACCAGGCAGAAACGCCTTGTCAATTTCATCTTCAACACCATTTCCCAATCTTTTTGATGTTGGAGGAATCACTTGAAAAATGAGATTTATGAGTAACTGTTCCAGCCAGGTGAGATTCTTGCTGACAGGTATCAGACTATTAGCATCCTGTGTTCTAAATGAACACCTTCCAGCCCTGTCTTCTTCTATCCCTGAACATGCTCTTTGCTTTCTTGCCTCTGTACTTTAGCTCATGATATTTCTCTTTTCCTTTGTTGTGCTTCCTCTTCCTCTCTGCCTACTGAATAACAACTGTCACAATCCAAATCAAACCCCTTGTTGAGTTCCCTATCCCCAAATAATGTCAACATTTCTCTTCTCCCAAATAAGTAAAGCTATACACTCATAGCTCCTGTTTACCACTACATGATGCTAGTTAATTTTTTCACAAATAATGTGTCTGTCTTATCTTACCTTTGTGATAGGAAGGGAGGACAGGAAATGTGCCTTGTATTTCTTTACCTTCCACAAAACACCAAGTGAGTGCCTACTGCAAAGCCAGCACTATGCTGCATGCTAAGAATACTGAGCAAGCTATACTCAGGAGCTCACAGCTTATGATGTAGATGCACGTGTGAGCAGATCATCACAATCAGATATAAACAAGCTAGAAAAGATACGCCTCAAGGATTCTGAGAGTACAGAGAAGAGGACTAACAACAAACTGGAGAAATCAGAGAAGGCCTTACAAACTTTGAACTTTGAGCTGACTCTTGAAGGTTGGTTATAAAACAGAAGCTCTCCAGGCAAAGAAGGTAGAGAAGGGCTTCTGAGAAACAGATAACACCATGATCAAAGGCCCAGAGACGTGTATTATACAGGTGGGACAGGCAAGGTAAGGAAGCAAAACGTGTGGGAAAAAACTCCAGGAAAGGAGGCTAGAAAAATAGTCAGTATGCAGATTATCAGGCTCTTGCCATGGAGATGATGCAATTGATCCTACAAGATAAGTAGAAAGCCACGGAGGCTAAGCAAGGAGGTGACATGATCAGATTTGTACTTTAAAAAATTAACTCTGACAGCAGCATGTAAATACATGGCTACTGGGGTCACTTGAAGGAGAGACATCAAGAGATTTTGAGGGTCTGAATGAAGATTAGGCTGATGGGGACAGAGAGGTCTGTTGATTTGAGGAATGTTAAGAAGGAGAGTAAATAATTAGACTTAGTATACCACTGAATGGGGCACGTGAGAGAGAGAATGAGAAAATAAGGAGCACTAAGGTTTTTACTTTGAGAGACTAGTGTAAGCAAGACCCTCATCACTTATGTAGAGAGTGGAGGGGTGAAAGGCTGAGCTGCTGTGGCTGTTGTTGCCGCTCTGGTCCTTCCTATTGTTTGGATGGGGCTGGCAGCGAAAGCAGCAGCAGATGCCTTCAGTTAATGGCACGCGTATCATAGATCACTGACAAGGAGACGTTGAGTAGCAAGGAAACATTTCTAGTGCCTGTGTCAGTGCCCAGCCCAAAGTGGGTACTTAACCAACGTTTGTGGAGAAACAAAGTAAGGACCCTACAGGGGACAACCAATACATGAATCGATTAGAGAGTAACGGGATGTTCTTATCTTTGTGATGAAGAACACGATATGCACTAGTGTTCCCAGTGATGCGGAATGGCACAAGAGCCACCGTGAGGGTTCTCAGGTAGGTCAGTGCCATGCCTGGTTGGCCCAGACACTGCCCTCTCTGGCAGACACCATCTGAGCAATGAGGGAGCCTCAGAGCACAGATCTCTGAGATGACATTGAAGGATCACTACACAAATCGTGCATGTGTCTCATGAAATTTCTCTCCAGGACACAGAAAACAATGGATTTCAAGGCCAATAAATGTAGACGTCATATGAATGACTATTTTAAATGAGACATGGAGATTTAGTACATTTGAATTTTTTCTTAGCCTAAGAAATATTAATATGAGATAAATCTTGATAAATCATAACCTATCACATATGTATAGACTTTCCTGGTCTCTTCTAAAGAATATTCTCAATTAACCCCAAGGAACTGGGGGTGAGCTAGAAGGAAAGGGTGAAGAGAGGGAAAAAAGAAGTAGAGGAGAGAGAGAAACAAAAAGCCCAACAGAGAGAGACTTGAGGAATGGCGCATCTACCCAGCAGATCCAGGCCTTTTAGCTTAAGTCAGCAGATATGAGTGACTTCCTGGGACATGGAATTTTAAATATTAGTGGACATGTTTCAGTAGCACAGCACAGAGCCATTAATTTCCTTGGCATTTTCAGCACTTCACTGCTGCTAAGCATTCCCAGTATGTTCAGGTTAATAGAAAATTTGCAAGCCAAGGATATTTTATACCTGCATAACTCTACTTAAAAACACAGCATTGAGCAGTATTTATAAGAGGCATAGACCATGTTTACACAGGTCTAACAAAGGCTATTTAAAAGACGATCATGCACTTTTCTCACTTTAATTGCTTTTTTTGCTAGTAGATTCTAATCATTATAGCAGTACCATGCTCAAGGGCACATTTCCGCCCATGATGTAAATGGCAGTCAGTGTGATTATATGTACTTACCTTGCACTGGGATGCGGAAGGAGGAAAGAACCTGCGCTTAATGTAGAGTGGGCACTCGGTAGGTGCTACTGACTTGATTACAAGCACAGGAGGTGGTTTCTCTGGAAATACCTGTTTTGCTTCAGAATATTATAAGGCTCTTTCTCCCCCATTGTTCTTTTAAAGTCAGAATTATAGGCTGCAGATAAATGTAATCTTCAAGAAGAATTCCTCCATCTTTATAGATGAAAAATCTGATATGGGATGAATAGTTAGTGCTCTCTCAGTAACAACTGACAGAAAACCTAACACAAACAGACTTAAGCCAAAACCTAACACAAACAGACTTAAGCCAAAACGTAATTTATTGGTTTATGTAAATGAACTGTCCTGAGGGTGAGCACCATTGAGATGTGGCCGGATTCAGAGCTCTGAGTCCACCTGATATGGCTGCCTTCCACCACGTTCTAGGCTTCTATCCCAGAATCTAACACATGTGGTAGAAAACCGTGGTGCCAGACCTCAGCTTCCAGTAGAGCAGAAGTGGTTCCTCTCAGTCCCAGAAGTCCTGTGGCAGGTCATTGTTTCCAGCAGGGTCGTGTCCCCTTCCTCGGGCTGCTGGTAGGTGCCAGTGGCTTAGTCTAGGTCATGTGCCTGCCCTGGGAAGCCAATGTTTCATTTCAAGCTCACAGGCTGCCTTGAGCGAGGGGTCATTGCCTTTGTCATATTCGAGATACAGGAAGTACAAGGCCAAGAGATGGGACGGCAAATCCTAGGGTGGGGGGAGGAGCTGGGGCCTCACTACCTTACGTAGTATTTAAATTAAATTTTTTAAATGGCCTTTTGTATCTCCAAGTAAAATCTTCCCCCATCTCAAGGAAGAGTCCTCAATAGGAAAAAAAAAAAAATTCTAGTTTGCAGTTGTTTGAGGGAAGCTGAATGAAGGTAAACTGTGTCCTCCGTTTGTGTCTCTGTCCCCATCAGCATCAGTTCACACCCCTGCAATGTGTTCTTTTCCCAGAACTAAATATTTAACAACTATCCCTTTCAAATTCCTGTGAGGAGTGTTAATGGCTTGTCCACTGAATCCTGAAAACCTTGATTTACATCTCCCCGTCCCCCCCCACCCACAGTTCTGGCCATTTTGGTGTCAACCTAATCTTAGAACACAACCTTCTTCCAAGTCCGCTTGCATTTTTTTCTTTGTTCAGGAAAACATGAGGAGTATTGACAGCTATTTACCTGAGCCTGAATGCTGGGCCAGAACCAGAAGTCAAAGGCTGTAGTATTCTCTGTCTACTGAATACATCCATTTCTTTTGTTTCCCATCATTATCATCAGTCTTTTAGACTCTTTCAGAGTTAATTCTCCATTCAATTCTTTGTCATAAATATAGATTATGCAGCCCTATTTCTCAACCGTGTCCCCCAGATTTTACTCAACCACTTAGTCGTATTCATTTGCCAGATGAAAATCTATGTTCTTCAAAAACTGCTGAAAACCCCGGAGTAATCATGCATGCTAAGTGTCAAGAGGAGGAAGTGCACTGCAACACACAGGATGATGTCAGGGCGCTGCTCCCAGGAGCACTGGACGTCCTTGCTGCCAGCGAGTTTCTCTCCAGTCATTCAGAAATGCTCACTCAGTTCAGGTGACGGTTCTGTTGCCACGTTTTTAAAAAAAATTGCACAGACCTACTTGTATTCTTATTTATCTGAAATCAACTAAAATGGATAAATAGGCTTTCTGGATTTATCACAAATGAATCTACTTTTTCATCAGATGCTAAAATGTCTTTGCTAGAAACACAGAAAAGAAGACTCAAGTAACTGCTACTGTACCTATAGATTCTGATTTACGTTATGTCAGCTACCGGTTTAACAAACCACCCTGGCACTTAAGACAGCAACTATTTCATTTGTTCATTATTCTCTAGGTCAGCAATTGGAACTGGACTCAGCTGGTCTCCACTGATGGCTTCCGGGGCTGGTTTCACTTGGAGCCGTTCATGTGGCTGCTCAGATGGGGTCGGATAGGCTAAGACAGCCTCGCTAATGTGGATCAGGATTGGTACTGGCTGATGGCTAGGTCATCATCTCCAGCAGGCTGGCTTGCATTTCTTCAAATGGTGCCAGAAAAGTTCTCAGCAACGAGAGAGTCAAGCCCAGTTGGCAAGCATGCTGGAAACCTCTGCTTCCATCATATTTGCTAATGTCCTATCAGCCAAAGCAAGTCATGTGTCTCAGCCCAGTGTCTGTGTGGGAGGATGTGGGGAGGCAGAGCCATTGACAACCATTACTGTAAAAATCTATCACATTAGTTAAATATCTACATCATTTCTTTCCTGAAAATGAAATTTACTTTGCAAGGTGTCAGGGCAAACCCATCACCAGGAAGAATATCTGTCAGAGATTTATAGATACAAAGTAGAGATATAAACCTTTTATAGATTTTTGTTAGCATCATCTGTTCATCGAGGCATAAACCCAATGGTAAAACCAAACCCACTTCGGTACAGGACTCTAAGCCTATACAGGGACCATGCCTCGATATTTCATATACAACCTCATTTAAGGCCCTTGGAAGGATTTCTAGAGTAGAGGAAGGTGAAACTTCATTAGGTTACATAAGTCAGTGTGGTCATCCAGATCCTGGTAATCAGGAAGAAAAGAAGGTGACCTTGACAGTTAATAGTAACTAGCATTTCCTGAGCACCTACTCTCAGTCATAGTGTGTGGTCTATTTTCTGAAAACCTGTGAGGTAAGTAGGCATCTTATCTCCATTTTACAAATGTGGGAAGTGAAGTTCAGAAAGCTTAACTTATCCCAGCTCACACAGCTAGAACAGAAGGGTTGGGACTCGAACTCTGTCTGTAGAGCCTCAGTTATTTCCCATGAAGGCATGCTACTTATTCCATCCCATGGGACAAATGGATAGGGTTCCATGAAGTGAAGTCTTTCCCAGCCCCCAACCCCCAAATGTATACGCCAGTGACAGGTTGCTCCTTCTTGGACTTCAAAGTCATAAGCAGGAAATCCTGGAGGGCTTATGGGAGGAAGATGGTCTCCATAGTTCTTACACCATGATGGGGTTGACTGCTTCCTAATTGAATCGTACTGAGACTCTTTCCCAGTAAAATTACTCTGGCAGAGCCCGTTCACATTGCTGCAACTACTACATGAGGGAAGTCAAACCTATTTTCTCTTTACCGTCTCTAAGGCAATGTCCCTTATGTTTCTCAGTAAAGTAGCTGCTGAGCCCAGCAGATCTGGGCTTAAGGATATAAATAATCCTCTGTTTATGCCAGCACCTTCCCATCCAACAGCATAAGTGAAGATCAGGGATTTAGAATGAATGCCCTCCAACTCATCTTAATAATGGAGTTATTCTGACAATACCAATAGGTGCCGATGATGCTTAGGATGTGACCAAGGATGAGAAATGCTATTCTGGAATTAAGTCAATTTCTCATAAACAGTTTTTTAAAAGTCATGGTGATGTAAGTAAATTTAGTCCTTGTACTTCTGTGTTCTATTCCCAAGTAGTGTCTACTCCACCTCCAAGAAACTCCCTTCTTCAATCTTTCCTTCCACATCCCTTAAGCATCTCCCAGATTTTAAATTAGGATTTTTTGAAATGAAAGGCCAGGCACAGTGGCTCATGCCTGTAATTCTAGCACTCTGGGAGGCCGAGGTGGGTGCATTGCTTGAATTCAGGAGTTTGAGACCAGCCTGAGCAAGAGTAAGACCCAGTCTCTACTAAAAATAATTAAACTAGCTGGGCATCGTGGTGGATACCTGTAGTCTCAGCTACTTAGGAGGCTGAGGCAAGAAAATCACTTGAGCCCAGTAGTTTGAGGTTGCTGTGAGCTGGGATGCCAAGGCACTCTACCGAGGGCAAAAAAGTGAGACCCTGTTTGAAAAACAAGAAAAAGAAAAAGCAATGAGGTTCCACAGACTTTGTTTTCCCATTGTCCAGTCATATACCTTTTGGCAAAGAGGTGCTAATAAGTGATGGCAGGTGGCAGATGTCCTTACATCTGCCCTTGCAGGAGGATTGAGTTAGCAGAAAAGAAGGCAGTGGTTAGCTAATTTTGAAGAAGAATAAATGCATTAGATGGTATTCAGTGGAACATGATTTGCATAGCATGAAAATTGTATAGAAATGTAATTCAGAAAATGCAGAGCTTTACAATGCTCATCAGGCCTAATTTATAGCTATTTCTAGGGACTAAAACATTCTGAAACAATAACTGAAAGGTTTACTTTCCATTTAGCAATTTGTAGAAATGTAAAATAGGCTAGGGTCTTCTTTTTTTTTCTTTTAAGTAAAACTCTTTACTAATACACTGTGATTGAGAAAACATAATGCACGATTTTTTCCTAATTCTGTGCTAAAGTTGTACACGTAACATCTGCCTCAATTTCTAAGCTCTCTGTTCATATTTATGTATTTATAAAATCTGCTGTTCTCAAAATGGAAGAAATCCTAGAAAAATTAATTATGTAATGAGTTTCAATGTTCAGATTTGTAGTTGTTAGTTGAGAAATAGAATATCAATTCAGAGGCGCATTCAGAATTTAACCATAGCTTGATGCAAATTAATATCTACATGGGTAGTGTTCAGTCAGATGAAAAAAGGGGTAAAAAGAATGTCTTCAAGAAGAGAGGGCAGAGAATATGTTTCACCATTTAGCTCGCCTTCACTTAGTGATATAATGCAGGTACATGGCAGAAAGAAGGCATAAATTCTGAAGCCAAACCTAGCCTCCCCAGTGCTGCTCAGAAAAAGAAATCGGGAACAGGTATCTGGCATTCCATTCAACCAGGATTTGCAGGCATTGAGTGTTTCTAAGATACTCTCAGACATGTAACACTCTCTTTACATATTCTGAGAGTATATGTAAATGACATAGGTGGATACAGAGAGCCTCAAGAAATGAACTGTCCAGAGAGGTAGGTAAACGCCTATCAAACAGGAGGCGAAATGTGCTGAAAGTTTGGAACTCGGTAGAGGTGATGGCTGTGCAATATTGTGAATGTACTAAATGCCACTGGATTTGACACTTTAAAATGGTTAAATTTATAGTATGTGAATTTCACATCAATATTTTTTAAAACGTGCTTTGAAAAGTCACAAAAGGAAAAGGAAGAAGAACGCCATTTCCTTAGAAATCTCTGCTGCTCATTTCTGGAGAACAGAAGGCTGACACCTGGGAAGCGAGGAGCATTTGGGGCCCTGAAGGACCTGAGGTCGTATCTCAGTTCTCTTTTTGTTTTACTAGTGGCCATCTATTATTTTGAAAACTCTGCCATTGGTCTGGCCATTCTGGGAGAGGACATAAGTCCTGTAAAGAGCAGGTTCACTAGAAAGGTATTTGCCTACCTGGTGAAAGTTGGGGACGGTGGAAGGCTCATCTGACCAAAATACCAGTGTACTGGGGGAAGGGTATTAGATTTACAAACCAGTTCTGCCCCTACCTGCTATGTGGCCGTGGGAAAGTAAATTAACCTCTCCGAAATGGTTTCCTCAACAGCAAATTGGGTGTCATAAAAACTACCTCCCATGGTTTTGAAAGATACATGCAAAGTGTATTGCAGGAGAAGACACAATAAAATAAATGCTAACAACTTCTCTTCCTTTCCTTTCTCCCAGCCTCTATCGCACCCCACTAACTTGACTTGACGTTCTCATTCATAAAAGTAAATTCCCTGTGATGCACTAAAAACACTGGCCTGTAAATTATCCTTGTTAGGTTACAATTACACGGGGTGGGGGAGCTCCTTTCTTTGAACTTCATATTTTCTTGTGGAATATCTTCCATCAGAGTAGGTGTTCAAAGCAAATCCATCTACCACTTGATTATGTACAGCCCACAGGCTAAGAATGGTTTTTAACAGTTTTTAAGTGGTTGAGAATATATTAAAAATAAATTTTGTGGAACATGAAAATTCAAATAAAGTTTTATTGGAACACAGCAACATTCACTCATTATGTATCACCCATGGCTGCTTTCCCACTGCAATGGCAGAACTGAGTTGTTGCAACAGAGACCCAAAGGCCTGCAATGCATAAAATACTTATCCTCTGGCCCTTTATAAGAGCATTTTGTGACCCTCTACTCTAGCGTATCACTCCTGGCCCTTCCCTCTACACTTAACTCACTTCTAATTGACAGGTAGAACTCTCAGACCAAAGATTTCATTCCCCTTTTGTTCCTTTCTGTCATAGGCCAGTGGGAAGCAGTGATTCTCCAGTAACTATCTGCTCTGCAGGGCCGTCCCAGCCAAGGCCTAGGCTAGGGGAAGGGAGAAGAGGAGGGTTTGAAGAGTTTGAAAAACCTGGTCTCTTTGTTTAATGTATGTGTCCATCTCTCAATTGGGTCTGATCTCAGAAGGTGGAAAGTTATGATTTGTTGACACCCAGTAACTCTAGCAATCTCTTCCTCCCCAAAATCCTTTAGTTTGAACCCTTATAATCTCTTATCTGAATCACTAAAACATCCTACTTCCTGGCCTCACTGCCTCCAGCATCATCTTCTTCCAATACAGAATAGCCGATGTTACCTTTTTTAAACACAAATATGACCTTATTTCTTCTCTGTGGAGAAGATTAATTGCATTAATGCCCAATATTTCACGTCTCTCTGTACCCAAGCCCCAGGGTGAAGCCTTCTTCCACTGAGTCTATGCTTGGGTGTGTGGACTGTTTTGCAAAGGGGTAATAACAAACACAGCAAAGGTTTGAAAGGTCATTTACACATTTCCTCTTCTCTTGAAGCCCTGCTAGTGCCACAAGAACATGGCCCCAGTAGCCTGCTGGAGGGATATGGGAGCATATGCAGGAGAGTCAAGCTGCCTCAGTCAAGGCCATTCTAGATGAGCCAGGTCCCAGCCAACCCAATAGCTGCCTGAAAATGCACAGAAAGTCCAACCCAGAGCAGCAGAACTGCCTAGCCAATCAGTAGGCTTGTGAAAAAAAAATCAAAGGTGATTGTTTTAGGTCTCTAAGTTTTGGGATGATTTGTTATTCAGTAATAACTAACTTATACACCTCTTTAAAACTTCTCAGTGCCTCAAATTTCTCTGCAAAAATCTTAAACTCCATAACTCACAAGATTTTTCATCATCTTCCTGAGCTCCACATCTTTATGTTAACCAGCCCAGTTCAGCAATAAGTGGCTATCACTGTAAAAATAGTTTCCCAACACCCTTTCCTGGTTCACCAACTAGATCCTGAACTTTTTACCTTGTTCTCTCTTTCCTGATCAATTCCTGGTTTCCTCTGTCCTATCTTTACCTCAATCTGAGTTGACCTTGAGTTCCCTCTTGGACTATAACTCACAGGCACTCTTTAGAACAAATGTTTTGCAAACTTTGAGTTGACTCATTGGGTCCGAGATAAGTTTAAAGAGTCATGACTATGGGTGGTGCCTGTGGCTCAGTGGGTAGGGCACCGGCCCGATATACTGAGGGTGGCAGTTTCAAACCCAGCCCCAGCCAAACTGCAACAACAATAAAAAAATAGCCGGGCCTGTAGTCCCAGCCTGTAGTCCCAGCTACTTGGGAGGCTGAGGCAAGAGAATCGCCTAAGCCCGGGAGTTGAAGGTTGCTGTGAGCTGTGTGACGCCACAACACTCTACCGAGGGCGATAAAGTGAGACTCTGTCTCTACAAAAAAAAAAAAAAAAAAGTCATGACTAGCATTTTTTAAGATGAAATTTAAGAAGAAAGAAATAGGATAGGATCAAATAGAAAATAAAAGAGTGAGAGTAAATTCTCAGTGTAGCCAATATATATTGGTTCTGCTATGTAAAATATATATTTTTCCTGCTGGTCATGGCCGAAAATGTTTGAAAACGCACTGCTTTAGAGCATGTCTTCTGGCTACTCTGGGTAGATACTGCTCCAAATCTACCTGGTCCTCAAACCTATCCCAGGATGGGCCCTCACAGGCAGCTGTCCTGGGGCCTGCCCATCCTCCCTGACTTTCCCAGCTCCTCCACCCACCTCATCCTCCACTCCCCAGCAGGCCCCCCATCCTCTGGAGCAGCAGCTTCCCTGAACAGTTCGTACTCTCTCCTGCCTCTGCACTTTTGCAATCTGGCATTTCCTCTGCCCATAGCAACCTCCTCATTCATCTGGAAAATTCCTTTGTTAGGAGTGGTATAAGTGCATCCTCCATTACTCAGTCTTTAAGACTAAGCTCAAATCTCACATTCTCTGGGAAGCTCTTCTTCCCCTCCCCCTCCACCAATTCCATTCCCATTCATACATGAGTTGGTAATACATGAAAGTGCAAGAGCATTGTTTTTAAAATTTAACTTCTATTTGCTGCGTATTTACTGGAGAATCATCTGTGTTCCCACGTGCTCCCGTCGTCCCTGTGCACACAGCTGTCATAACCTTTAGAATCACAGATTTATGATCATTGGATCTGTGTATTTTCTTTTTTCTTTTTTTTGTAGAGACAGAGTCTCACTGTACCGCCCTCGGTTAGAGTGCCGTGGCGTCACATGGCTCACAGCAACCTCTAACTCTTGGGCTTACACAATTCTCTTGCCTCAGCCTCCCAAGCAGCTGGGACTACAGGCACCTGCCACAACGCCCAGCTATTTTTTTGTTGCAGTTTGGCCGGGGCTGGGTTTGAACCCGCCACCCTCGGCATATGGGGCCGGCGCCCTACTCACTGAGCCACAGGCGCCGCCCTGGATCTGTGTATTTTCCACACATGGCTGGGAACTCCTTGAGGTTAAGGACTGCGTTACGTTTCTCTTTGTATCACTAGCACCTAAAGCGGGACCTGGCATCAATACGAGCTGGCTGTCAACTTGAGTTAAACTCGTCCCCTTGTGTTTTTGAACTTAAGCAAATCTGATGTTGATCTTCTAGACCAAGACTATTCTTCCTCTCTCCCAATTCCAGGTGGCCTGTGGGGATGAGATACAGGGCCACTGGGTGTCAATGGGAATAGGAGGGCCCAAGGAAGCGGACAAGAGAGGGCAGACTCCCGTGCCAGGCTGCCTTCAGAGGACTCACGTGAGCCCCAAGGAAGCCCACGCAGCCTCCTCAGTGATACGGCCAGCTATGTTCCTGAGTACTTGAAAAACAAAGCAAAATAAAACCCCCAAACCCTATACAACATCAAGAGGCGGGAAGACACTCCACAGCCTCTTCTGGAGAGCTTTGTGTGCCTGACCCGGGAGAGGAATAAAGAGGCACGCAAAGCAATCAGAGGTAAGAAAAATCCCGTGAAAGGCACAGAAACCTCAGGGCTGGGGAAGGCTGAGGCCCTTTACAGACTGCAAAGAAGAGGAAAGAAGTTAAGAGCTGGAGCTGAGTCTGACACGAAGATGGGTGTGCAAGGAGGCCTGCCATGTCAGGAGAAAAACCTTTCTCATGGATGGTATAAAGGAGCAGAAGCAAAGAGGGAGGGGCAAAAAATTCAGTTATTCAACAGGTACACTCTGTGAAACGCTCACATGAATTCTGTGGGCCACGCTGCATGGGCACAGGTCATGTTATGGGATTTTCCACATACACTTGTCTGAGTTATCAGATTTCCAATAAAGGGCTCTGGTGTGGTCCTAGTTAATTAATTACAGGGGCAATGAATGGTTGCTGAGTATCAAATGGGGAAAGTTAGCATGGAGGGGCTTTAAAAAATTCACCCTAAGTTATATAAGTCATAAAATGGGAATTAATTTACCCTTAGGTGTTTATCAACAATTCCAGCACCTAGCAGAGTGCCTGGCACACCCACAGGAGGGCACAGCAGAAGAGGACTCAATGAATCATTTTATAGCTCTTTTACTCTTTCTAAAGCAAGAGTTTGTAAGAACAGCAGTTCCTGAAATAGCCGAGGTGTCTCTAGAAGGCTGTAGGAACAGGGCAATGAGGAGCTGAGAACAGAAAGAGAGGAGAGGGAGGAGGGGAAAGGGAGAGAAGGTGGAACGGTTCATCTCTCTTTCAGGCCATATAAGCCAATTTCTAGGAGAAATTTTTCCATATAAATGTATGACACGACTAACTCAATCAGATTAAAAGGAAAACAAAGAAGGCAGGTGAAACCCCAAGCCAGGAAGAGTGGAAGTGATTTTGGACTCCGAGTTCGCAATGAAGTAAGTCTAAAAGATCATGAAATCATGTCAGTTTCTTGTAGCAGAGCCAGCTTCCTGCTTTTTTAATGACTTGTATCATCGACTCAGGAAATGTGGGGATTTGAACTAGATGATGAATCAATGGAGATAAAATGCCTAAACTTCACTCGTGGGTTGGGAAACAGGAGCAACTACAAAAAGACACTGTCAGCTGTCTTCTGTGAACTCAAGCAAATCTGACGTTGGTCTTCTAGGCCAAGACTATTTTTCCTCTCCCTCAAATCCAAGCAGCTCACCGCTGCAGGTTGAGGGGGAAGGTACCCCACGGCCCTCGGGAATACTAGTAAAATAAGAAAAGTCAGCCAGCAGGGAGAAGCAGAGAGGGAGAGGGGTCGTTCAAGTAACGAGGGGTTAGAAAAGATACCCTAAGACACAAAGGAAGGAATGGCACTAAGAAGAAAAAATCTGAGTGTAGTCGTGGCCTCTATTTTAAGTCCTCATTTCATGTCAGTTATCTGTTGATAATGGCCTTCAAAGGTGGTGCCCAATATCCCCAGCCAGCCTCTGGGAAAAAAGTTCTCAAGCAATTCAAGGAGCAGGGAACAGGACACAAACACTACAAGACAACAATTTTAGAACAAGAAAGCACCTACAAAGGGAGAGAGGGATCTTTAGATTATGAGTCACAGCGCTCGTACCTTTAACACAGTTTGATATATAAAAATAACTCACTACGAGTTACATTACTATGATCAGAGGGTGCCAAAAAATGTATACACATTTTAAGGAAAGAAAAACTGTATTAAAATTGTAATCCTCAGTATATAATGATAACAAAAGAAGAAGACAGGTCACATTGAGCACCTCTTGTCATTGTAGAAGTCAAATGTGACTTGGGTGTGCAAACATACATACACACATACACACACACACCTCGCACGTACACACTGGTATATACAAGGTGCTCTGTATGTATAGTTTGAGCCTGGTTCCTAAGGCTGCTCCAGTCTCTGTCCAGATAGCTAGACCATTTGGATTCCTAGCTGCAAGCTAAGCTCTTGCTTCCATCAATCCCTTCCAGTCTGGACCTCAGACAATAAGGATTTCTGGAGTTACAACCCAGTCCTATGGGGCAAACCATCAGTTTACCCAACTGTAAGTCCAGCCCTGCCCGGGCCCCCATTGGGATCACTGGCTTTCTGTATTGTTTACAGCACTCTTCATCTCCTTCTATCCCAGGACTGCTGATAGTCGCTGCCCTGGGGATGCTCTGCCTGGGATCTGGTTTAGATAACTTGCTTACTAATCCAGCTTTTCTAGGACTAAGGTCTAACAAGCGCCAATTATCCCATCTGCTCCAGCTGCAAAAGGCATGGCGTGTAAGGCATTATGGTCCTTAGCAGCAAGGAACAGGACCAACAGGGAGGAAGGACCAGGCACCAGCTGCCAGATGCTGCCTCACCACCACAAGAGGGGGCGACACAGAGGAAGCAAGGAATGTTTGTGTGGAAGGAAGCCGGGTGACCCCATTAGTGTCATAGGCCTCACTTCAGAAGTCACAGGGAATGCTGGGGGAGAGTGATGCAAGGGACATGTGTAGGGAGGTGGCCGTTCTTGGAAGATTTACTTCCCTGCACCAGAAGCCCAGACGGCATGCTGGGATGTCAGAGACAGGAACTCGTCCCAGAGCATGGGTCTGGCAAGATTTTACGAAGTGTCAATCAACAGGCTTCCTGTCCTTGGGAGGGGACTACCCTAGGAAGCCCAGCTGCACACTAGGGAGACCTGCAGATCAGGAAACACTTCCCAGGGAAGGAAGACACCAGACTGGCCTGTGAAGAGAAGCAGACTTTCTTCCCCTGACCTTTTCCCGTCTGCTCTGCCTCACTCATTCAGATCTGATTTTCTAAAACACAGCTTTTGTCAGGTCACTCTCTGTTCGGGCTCTTGGCCAAACGATTGCTTATAACCAATATCTGTGCTTTCAGCTGTCCAAGGTAGTAGCTGTCACAAGCCCTCCTGGTGCAGGGCAGAGCTGCAGAGCAGTTCACAAGGCAAGAACGGAAAACAGTGGCATTTGGTGCCTGAGAGGCTTCTGGTGGCTTTTCGGTGGAGCGCTGTGAGTGTGATTTTGAGAATGGATGACATCTTATAAAGCAGAGATGAAAAGAAGAGAGTAGAAGAAACTGGACCTTTGATCAGCTAAAGAGAAGAAGACTGGGGATTGGCGCTGGTTGGAGGGAAGAGACATGTGATCAATATATTTTTTTACACCCAATATTTATTCATTTATTCCACACAGATTTGTTGAGTGCCTACTCTATCTAGGCCCTGTGCAAAGTAGAGGGGACTCAGGGGTGACCAAGATGCACATAAGTTCCCAGGGGCAGGGGTTGGTCACAGGGGACAGAAATTTCAGTTCGGAGGAATAAGATCAGAGGTCCACTGCACAACACGGTGACTATAGCTCATAACAATTTACAGTATTCTTGAAAAGTGCTAAGAGAGTGGAGCTTAAGTGTTTTCACAGCAAAAATGATAACTATCTGAGATAATCTCTGTTAATTAGCTAGATTTAGTCATGCCACAGTGTATATATACTTCAAAACATGTTGTACACAATTAAATACATACAATTTTGTCTGTCAATGAAAATTGTTCTGTAAGATTTTTGAGCAGAAAAAATGAAAACATTTAAAGATAATAAAATGGCCTCTTTATCTGGAGAGCTAATGGACAATGTGATGAATATGCTTATTTTCTTAGTAACCATTTCACTATGAATAGCAAAACATCATGTACACCTTACATATACAATACGTGAGAGAACAGAGACAGAAGATAACCAGGAGATACAGTTACTCCAGATAAAATGAACATAATAGATTAATAAGAAAATGTCTTTAGTATAGGTATGTTTAAGATCCTCAATGAGATAAAGGAAGGACTAGTGCTCATTAAAAAAAAAAGAAATTCTGAAACGGAAGAGTCAGATGAAACAAGAACAGGAGATACATAAAATAACTAGTTGAAAACTTGGCAATAAAAAATGCAATCATTATGAAACCAATTTGTAGCTTTCATATGAAAGCTATAACCCAATTATAGACCAAGAATATGGGGAAAGGGGAGAGGTAGGGAGGGGAGGGGAGAGGATGAGTGGAGGGAGGGTAATCGGTGGAATCACACCTACAGTGCATCTTACAAGGGTACATGTGAAATTTACTAAATGTAGAATATAAATGTCTTAACATAATAACTAAGAAAATGCTGTGAAGGCTATGTGAACCAGTTTGATGAAAATATTTCAAATTGTATATAAAACCAGCACATTGTACCCCATGATTACATTAAGGTACACAGCTACGATTTAATTAAAAAATGCAATCATTGAAATAAAAATCATAATGGGATAAAAAATCATAATAGGATAAACTGTAGACTAGACATATTTTAAACACATAAAGAAAACAGTATTGAGAAACTCACCCAGAATGTAGCATAAAATGATATATTAAAACTAGGAAGTGTCCGTTAGGAAGTGTAGACAATACACAGAATGGCTCCAATATGGGATTCCTAAGAAAGAGAAGAAAGACAGTGGTGGATCAGACATATCTGTAGAGATGACGGCTGAGAATTTTCTGGACTTGAAGACAGATGAAAGTATACTTAAGTGTAAAATTGTTTTTAAAGTTTTACCTGACCCGGCTCTTACTACCTGGGTGACTTTGCCTCCTGCTGCTGTGCTCACTCTGCTTCAGCAGCCCGGGTGTCCTGGCTCGTCCTCAGAGCCTTCACACTCGCTCTTTCTCTGCTGAAATGATTTCCCTCCAAGGTAATCTGCTTGGCTTGTTCTTTCATTCTCTTTAGATTTCACATGCTACCTTATCAGTGACATCTTCTCTGATATAAGCAAATAAATATTTGCTTAGGAAATGACTGAATGTCCCACCCACCTGGACCTGATACGGTGCTGGGTACATGGATACGTGTCCAGTTTAGTTTTACTGAATTCCATGAAGAGCCTCATCAGTGTCCTAAAAGCTGCTGTCTCTATGTGCGTATGTGAATTAATATTTACTAACAGGATGTGCTCAATCTATTTTCCCTAAAGTTTATCATTCCATGTGATAGAATAATGAAATCATGGAATTAAACATTTAAAAGGGGAGTTGAGAGCTCGTTAACTTCACTTCCATATTTTTTTTTTTTTGTAGAGACAGAGTCTCACTTTATGGCCCTCTGTAGAGTGCCGTGGCGTCACACAGCTCACAGCAACCTCCAACTCCTGGGCTTAAGCGATTCTCCTGCCTCAGCCTCCCAAGCAGCTGGGACTACAGGCGCCCGCCACAACGCCCGGCTATTTTTTTGTTGCAATTTGGCCAGGGCTGGGTTTGAACCCGCTACCCTCGGCATATGGGGCCGGCGCCCTACCCGCTGAGCCACAGGTGCCCACTTCCATATTTTGCTTGTGAAAAACTGAGGCCAAGAAATAGCATGTGGACACGGGGAAGCAGTTTAACAAAGCCAGGATTAGAAACCAGTCTCCTGACTCTGAGGCCAAACTTCTTTTCACCATCTTCCTTATACAAGCATTCAGGGAGAAACTGGGTCATAAATAATTGTATCTCCTGTAGGAACATCTTCCTAACCTCTAGGTCTGTGTGTGTTGTTTCTAGGTAACAATAGATCACCCCTTCTCGCTTTGGAGAAGTTGGGGTTTCCAGGTGCCACTTCATTAAAAATGTACTTTTAATGTATTTTTATTTCTACAGCTTCTTGTCATTAACAGCCTATAATTAAAATAATTAGAAGAAGGATCCTGCCTGTTAATCAGTCTACATTTCAATAAAACAATTTAAAATTCTCAGTCCAAAGCTGTTACTTTATTATTTAAGCAGGAGTTCTATTATATAAATTGTCACCACAGTACTGCCAACCAGTTATTTATAGAAAAAAATCTGTTAGCTTTTCCTTGGTAAACCAAAGTCACTCCACACTGCAGTTATTGAAGAAATGACAGAGAGAAGGAAGATGGGTGGGTTTGCATCCCCCCAACGTAACCGGGCTCTGGACGCCTTCCGAAGGCTTTTCTGGATGCTGTGTACGTCAAGAGGGTTGAGAAAGAACACACTTTTGCGGCAGCAGTGAGAATTCATGGTGCTAAATTTTGGGTGTCGTACATACATATATATACACACAGACATATGTACGTGGTGGTAGTGATGAAAAGACTTTTTAAGCTGCTATAATTCATGCAAGCTACATTCCCCTGCTACGATGGGATTAGAGAAGCTAAAAAGCAATAAAAATGATAACCTCTATAACCAATTTCTTGTTGTAAGCTTTCTGTTCTCAGTTTGCTGTAAGCTTGCACTGCCAAAAGCCTTGTGCTACAGAGTTTCTGGAGGACTTCTCAGATTGCGTTTCCCCAGAGGTAACCTCTGTTTGACTCAGAGGGTCCTGGTTGGAAGGCCAATAGAGCTCATTCAAAGGGTTCAGAACCGCTACCACATATTTATTTGCTAACCCCATTAAATGCATACTTCTCCAGGGTCCTCTACGCAGTGAGCTTATTTCCAGAAACAAGGTAATAATGGAACTAATAAGAATTAAGGACCAAGTCTTAAGAAATAGTAAGTAATATTCTTAAAAATTAGCATGAGATAAACATCCTGGCTGGGATTTAAAAATTTTTTGAAAATAATTATAAGCCTGCCTCTGGTCCTGAACAAGGAGCTTCAAGACAAATTTATGGAGTTGGTAGAAATATGAAGGAAAACATGGAGCATTTAATATAACTTCCTGTGGCAGATAGACTCTGAGATGTCCCCCTCCCATCTTGTACAATCCTCCCTCTTACATGTGGGAAGACCTGTGTCTGGCTTCTAAGCAATAGAATCCAGGGCATGGGGTGCGATGCCACCATCATGATTGTTACGTAAGATCGTTAGCTTCCAGCTTGCTAGCCGATTCTCCGCCTTGTGACTTTAATGAAATAAGCTGCCACAGGAAGAGGTCCATGTGGCAAGGAAGTGGGGCCATCAGTCCAGCAACCCACAAGGAACCAAATGCTTCCAATAATCACATGAGCTTGGGAGCAGATCCTTCCCTGGTTAAGCCTTAGATGAGACCCCAACCCTGGCTGATTGGCACTCTTACTCAGGCTGGTCTCAATCTTTTGAAAGACCCTGAAGCAGAGAAGCCAACCATTTGCCCCGATTCCTGACGTGCAGTTAGTGCGTGAACATTGTTTAAAGCCACTAAGTTTGTGGCAATTTGTTATGGAGCAATAGATAATTAACATACTCTTCAAGTAGGGTTACATGCCAAAGAAAGGAGAGGTTGTAAAAAACTGAAAAGAACACAAACGTAGATGACAGAAGGCCCTGAGTTCATGTCTCTGCCATGCCATTTGTATCTGTGTGACCTGGGTTAGCTCCGTATCTTTTGTAAACCTCAGTTTCCTTATTTCTAACAAGAAGATAATATTTCCTACCTCAAGGCACAGCTTGCAGGAGTAAATCCAACACAGTAGTCAGTAGCAGGCCTGGCAGATATTAAATATTTAATAAATGCTATTCACTGGGGCTGTGCTCCATAGACTTCACCTACTGGAACCATTACAGCCTTCACCCAGGGACCGTGAGCATGACATAGCCAGCCGGGTTGGTCTGCTTACTGTTCTGTTCCCACCAGTCACAACTTTCTGCTTCAGGGAGACTGAGTAACCTTCCATTCAGTCCCGAAAGGTTTTACTCTCCCGGGTGTTATAAATGTCCTCTTCTCCGTATGTGACATGATTAAACTAGGGAAATACGAAGAGTTATTAAGAATCCTTTTTTCAAATAAGGAAACAGATGAAATCCCATCGGTGACAGGAATATATGACCTCAGTCTTGGTGCCCGAGGTGGCCCTGTGTGCGGGAGGGACTTCATCATCTGGCTGGGAACACTCATCTGTCGGTCACAAATTTCTAGCTGCTTTTTGCTTTCTTCATTGGCCTTGGCACATTAGAAATTGTAAAATTTTTGCCTTCCATGTAGATGGTGTGAGTAAAGGCAGTAGTGTTCTACTTTAGTCCGTATGCAAAGATCAGGCTACATGGATAAGTCAAAAAGAAACTATAATCTTATCTGAATGCCTGGCCTTTGTGACTCAGAAAAATAAGTGGAATTTTACGTTTAAATGTTGTTTAAGCTGGGTGTGGCGGCTCATCCCTGTAATCAGGAGCACTCTGAGAGGCTGGGGCGGGTGGATCCTTTGAGCTCAGGAGTTTGAGACCAGCCTGAGCAAGAGTGAGACCCAAGCCTCTACTAAAAATAGAAAAACTAGCTGGGTATGATGGCAGTCACCTGTAGTCCCAGCTACTCGGGAGGCTGAGGCAAGAAGATTGCTTGAGCCCAAGAGTTTGAGGTTCCTGTGAGCTATAACACCATGGCACTCTAGCCAGGGTGACAGAGTGAGACTCTGTCTTAAAAAAATATTTTTTTAAGTGGTCAGATTTGGAAATCAAGAAAAAGTAAGTCTGTTCTACAGTCATGCAGAGGATATCTACATGGCACAAGAGCTCTGTTGACATTTTTCAAGGAGAACCCATCCTTTTCCTTCATGGGAAATGCTATTTTCCATTTCTCCTCTTGCTTTCTATTTCTTCCAACACAAAACATGCTCCCACCATCATTCCATCATTTTGTGTACATATATTGATCGTTAGAAGACCTGCCGCTTCTCTCTCAAAGTCTTGGCTTCCTCATCAGTAAATTGAAGAGAATAATGACAACCTCAAAGGGTGGATATAAAGATGCAATGAGAGGGCAGTGCCCGTGGCTCAAAGGAATAGGGCGTTGGCCCCATATTCCGGAGGTGGTGGGTTCAAACCTGGCCCCAAGCAAAAACTGCAACAACAACAAAAAAAAGATGCAATGAGATAAGAGATGTGAAAAGGCAGAACAATAATTTTGTTCTGTATACATATATTAAAGCACAGAATCAGTTTCAGGGGAAAAAAATTTAATGCTTCTGTTTTCTATACAAGCTAAATTTTTCTCATGTCTGAGCAATCAGCAACCTAGTACGCCATCCATAAATGTCCATTTCATTACAGGTATATTGTAAGTCAAACTATTTGGTTACAATGGCTTTTAACAGAGATGCGCTCTAGTATTTAATTGAGCACCTGCTATGGGCAAGTGTGTCACATATATTGATTGATTCAAACAATCTTTAGTAACTCCGTGCAGGAATGGAAGCCCAGAGAGGCTAAATAACTTGCCTTGGGCCATGCAGCTTGATGGAGGTAGGAATCAAACCAGTCATCTGAATCAATAAGCCCCCTCAGCTGCCCCTACAATACTGCCACGCCCCTCAAAAAAGTGTAACTTTCTCCGGTACTTAACCTCTAAACCAAAAGAACCAAATAAAATGGGGAGCAAACAGTTTTGCAAGTGGATCATTAAAGGCGGCAGGGGTTGGCGCTGCAGGTACTGCCAGCCGTGGTTCCCAGAGACAAGGATTCTGACTTTGGGAGAAAGAACCCTGGGTATCAGTCCCTGGTTGGCACGATAACAGCATGACAGCACTTGTGGTAAATAGAGTGTGAAGCTCTTTGATTTTACAGCCTAACTGCAACCTCCCAAGGTGAGTGAGTTAGCAGAAATTGGTGACTGTAACTCTTATTTATGAGAAATAGATGCCTATGAGAAATATATAATCAGTAATAAAAGAAACTGTTCAAATGGCGTTGCCTCTGAATAGCTTTACCTCCACCAGCTTCTGACAAATTATGTAATCCATTTAAGCAACATTATAAACAAGTAGCGTTCTGTGGTTTTATTTTCTTATTTTCCTTTAGAATCGCTGTGATCTATGAGCTTTCCAAAGCCTATACCATCCAAGCATCAGTAATAAATCATAAATATTTATAGCATTTAATCATGAGGCCGCCGAAGAACTAAAGAAGTGTTATATTATTCAGCAACTCATTAAGCACCCAGCATGCTGGTAATCCAATGGCAGGCCTGGGAATGGTTGCTTCTGTCACCAATTGTCTTCCCCCTCTTCTATAGCAAAAAAAATTCATCAATGCTCATAGACATTGAGGTTGTAGCAGGTGTAAACCAAAGTCAATTAGACAACATCATCCCTAATCCCCTAGAAATGCATAACTTTACAAAACAACAAAACGTATCCTCCTTGGCATCCCATTACAGAGGAGAGAGGTGGGTAAGAGGGAGGGAGATCCATAATTACTGAGCCCTCCTGTGAGGGAAATAATAGTCAGAACATCACATTTACATTATTAATGACTATTTCATTTCCATTCCCATATTCCCTTTGTTTTATTATTTCTGAGGGGAAAATATTAGATATGTTACTCAGTATACAGGAATCAGTAATATTAGAACCATTCAAATATGGAATGGGGCTCCCTCCAGAGATAAGGGTGTTATCACCTGCAGTGTTTGAGTCAAAGCAGGATGCCCCCTGTCCGGGATTTTCAAGAGGGGATGAGGAGATTTCCTAACAGGAAAGATGACCAGGATCATCAATGCTTCAGCAGACAAAGATGTGAGCCTTTTTTTCTCTCTCCTACATAGAAGTTTAAAGGCTAGAATACTGACTCTTCCAGACTCAGTTGCAGCTAGGAGTGGCCACATGACCCAATTCTGGCCAATGAAATGTTAGCAGAAGTCTCTGGCGAGGGGTGAGGGAGGATTTTGAGGAGGTTTAGAAGAGGCAAACTCACTGGGAGCCTCGTGTACTCCTGGCGGTATTGTAAAATGGTGCAGCTGCTTCGTACAATCGTTTGGCTGTACCTCAAAAGGCTAAAACAGCATTACCATATGACTGAACAGTTCCACTCCCAGCTAAATACCCAAGAGAACTGAAAACATATGTTCACATAAAAACTCATACACAGGCTGGGCGCCATGGCTCACGCCTGTAATTCTAGTACTCTGAGAGGCTGAGGGAGGCAGATCACCTGAGCTCAGGAGTTCGAGACCAACCTGAGCAAGAGTGAGACCCTGTCTGTACCAAAAACAGAAAAACTAGCTGGACACGGTGGCACACACCTGTAGTCCCAGCTACTCAGGGAGGCTGAAGTAAGTGGAGCACTTGAGCCAGGAGTTTGAGGTTGCTGTGAGCTATGATACCACTGCACTCTAGCCTGGGGCAACAGATGAGCCTCTGTCTCAATAAACAAATAAATAAAAACCCACAAAAACTCATACACAAGTTTCATAGCAGAATTATTTTTAATAGCCAGAAAAGCAGAAAAAAAATGTCCACATACCAATGTGTTCTATCCAGATAATGGAATATATTCAGCTATAAAAAGGAATGAAACATTATGCTCAGTGAAAGAAACCAGACACAAAAGAATCAACACAAGTTGTACAGTTCCATTTGTAGGAAATGCTCAGAATAAGCAAATCCATAAAGACAGAAAGTAGATGGTGGTTGCCAGAGTTTGGAGAAAGGCAATGGTGGCCGGCCGTTAACAGGTACAGGTCTCTTTTGGGGATAATGGAAAGATTCTGGAACTAGACAGTGGTCATGATTACACAACTTTGTGACTTACTAAAAACCAATACATTATACATCTTAAAGAGATGAATTTTGCAGCTCAGCTGGCCTAACGATTCCTCTTGTTCGTTGCCCTTCACCTTCCCTTCCTTCTTGGAATGCAGATGGAAGGCCTGAAGTGCTGGCCATGTTACAGTCACCAAGACAAAGGCCGTTTGCTGAGAAGGAGCAGAAGTTGTCAGGGCCCAATAAACCTCTTACTTGTAAGCTGCTGTTTATCAAGTTTGATGCTGTTGGTAGCTGAATGCAATCCTGACTAACGTACTCATACCTCCTGATTTTAAGATTTTATGAAAAGCCAATACTATTAACATTGAGAGCTGAGTTATGACATGCAGTATCTAGCAAGGTGTAGAAAAATAGTTCTTCAAAAAGTACAATTTAAAGAATTCCCATTTTCAGAGATAGTCAGTAACTTGTGCTAAAAAAGAAGCAGTTGGACGCTGAAGTCTGGTGCTGCGTTATGACACAGAGTAATGAAATGTGAAAGGCGTATTTTAAGACATCTTTAAGGAAAATCCAATAAATATGAATAATTGCCATTATAACTATTCCATTATAACATGCTATGCAGTGAAAGATGAAGAGTCTATTTTTGGATTGTTTCCCAAATGCCTGAAAAAAAACTCACATGGTGGATCTTTTGTTGCATCCCTAGATAAGATGTTTAAATGCTACAATTTGTTAAGTAAGAAATAGCTATAATTTGAGTATAAGAGGAGCCATTAGGAGTAAAGACCACATGAAACTCACTGACATTTATAGCCTTTCTGAGATATTAGCATGTGCCAGGGCCATTTTTAACCAAACTTTCTGAAATCTTTACTCATAAATTCTCCATCTAGTTTCACATGTTTTTATTTAATAAACAGATATCTCAATATCCACCTGGGACCCATTTTCTGCCCTGCCCCAGTATTAGAAAATTCTGGATTCTAAATTTTATAATTGTTGACCAAATGAATGTACAGTGGTTAGATTTACTCAATCCAGCTCTGGAAAATCATAATACAGTTTGATGCCTGTGCCTGATCATTTTCAGAAATAACTCATTCATGTGGAAGGAAGGGTGGTCCCAATCTCTTTCACTCATCAGGTAATTTAAGCTACCAAAGATTTTGTTCAAAAACTGAAAAATCAAATTAACCACATAGTTGTCTGAGCAAATAACTGATAATTATGTCATGAATTCAAATAACACAGATGAATTCAACAACAGCATGAATTCCAATAACACACAGGCCAAGACACTTTTTCCCCCTTATTAACAGTTTTGCGAAAGCAATAGAATATGTCATTGAGAATATGTTAATATGCCCTCAATCTCTGCTTCTGAGAACCCTGTGCTAGTGTTTGGTTTTTACGATAGTATAGAAAACTCAAAATTTGGAAAACTGGACTATTCTTGACAGATCACATCTTTTGAGCAATGCAATTTTCAGCTATGCTCAGTTGATTTCAAATTCAGTTGTTGTTATCACCCCAGTTCTACAGGCAGCAAATAGTAATATGTGAACGCTCTTTGAAAAATGCAAGTTATCATAGGAAGCTCCAGAGTTATCATTATTATATTATAAATGATAAGTAATTCTGTTAATTTTTTTTTTTTTTTTTTAGAGACAGAGTCTCATTTTATCACCCTCAATAGAGTGCTGTTGTCACAGTTCACAGCAACCTCCAGCTCCTGGGCTTATGCGAGTAACTGGGACTACAGGTGCCCACCCACAAAGCCTAGCTATTTTTTGTTGCAGTTTGGCCAGGGCCAGATTCAAACCTGCCACCTTCGGTATATGGGGCCAGCACCCTACCCACTGAGCCACGGTGCTGCCCAATTCTGTTAATCTTTCATCCTTTCTACAACTCACTGTGGGGCACATGAGTGAGCTCCAACAACTCTCTTATGCAACTTCTTTGGATAAATACTCAAGAAAGGCGCCTCGTTTTCCAGAAAACTGTAAAACTATAAACAATAATTTTTTGAGGACTACAATTTTTTTGACAAAACCTCCAAATTTTGCACTTCCTACCTCCTTCTGTTGAAATGAAGCATCTGCTCAGTATGTTAAATTTGACAAGGGTCCACCAGAGGTCAGGTGAGGATATTATCAACTCAGGTGCTGTTTTCATTAAGTTCCTGTTGGCTTTCTTGAGAAGACCCAAGGAAGAAAGAAAGGCTGCATCCCAGCCAGAAGAGCAGTGGGGGAAAGGTAACTCACCATTTGTGGAAACATACAAGAGTACACTTCCTAAGTATAGGTGAAAGACATATGGAATTACTCCAAAGCCTGAAATACTTTCAGGGAGGAAAAGACAACATAAAAATGTGTATCTTTAAAGGAGCTTTTGCTGGTGAAAATAATCACAATAATTAGTCATTGCATCAAAAATGTATTGTGGGGAGTTGCTCAGCTGGAACAATTACGACTCTCCATCCCACTGACCTTTGAAGAAGCTTCATCTTCTAGTCACATTTCAGGTTCATCCCCCACACCATAACCTCCACTACTTTCCAGGATCAGTTGTGACGCAGGTTTCTATGCTAAGTTTATAAATATGCACAGATGTGATAACAGGAAAGTCATTAGATTCACATCTAAATGCTGAAGCTACCTTAAAATAGAAGTGCGTTTCTATTACATCCTCTTTAAGGAGTGTGATGTGTTTTTCTTTTTTTCTTTCTTTTTGCATGATTTGTTTTTAGTTTTTCTAAGAGGCAAGGATGTTGTAAAGAAGGCACTGGCTGTGAGTTTTCCTCTGATGTGTGGGAAGCAAGGGTAATAGTCCCTGTTTCGCCCCGGGGATGCCTTCCAAGACCCCCAGGGGGTGCCTGAAACCACACATAGCGCCCAAACCCTTATAAACTATTTGTTTGTATCTGATATATACACACCTATGATAACATTTAATTGATAACTTAGGCACAGGAAGAGATTAACAACAATAACTCATAATAACATAGAATGAGCGTGACAATATAAAAGTTAGGTGAATGTGACCTTTCTCTCTCTCTCAAAATATCTCGTACTGTACTCATCTATTTTTGGACCACCGTTGACTGCGGGTAACTAAAATCCTGGAAAGCAAAATTGCTGATAAGGAGGGAGGCCTGCAACTTCTGGCCTAGAGCAGGAGTCGGGAGCTGATCCCTGAGGGCCTTGAGACAACACTGTCTCCTCACCTCCATATCCTTTCGACCTCACACGCCCTAGTCACCAGAGTCAACCTGAGTGACCTAAGAGAAAACTAATTGTCCTACAGAGGACTGTTCCTCAGACTGAAAGGTCACAAAAGTAATATTAACGAAATCAAGGATGATAATGGCTTCTTTAATGACAAGTCAAGCTTGAATGTTTTAAAGAAATTACCCTAATGCTAAGATGTAGAGCCCGCATAAAGAGACAGAATTGTTGAGAACTTCTGGAGGGCGTTCAATCTTTAAAAGAAAAGATCACCTTTGGCAAATGCCTCATGACTTGCATCTTTTTTTTCCATTGGTTATGAAATACTATTTTTGCATTTGTCAAGAAAAAAAAATTTCTCCCTCATAATAAATCCTAAAGAATTAGTCCACTCTCTTTCCATTACAGAACTATTAGGAAACATCTAAAGCTTACAGTGGTATGACTTGCAAAGTGATTTCCTAATATGTTAACTTCAAAGAAGCTTTGAAATCTCAGGATGTAAGAGCCAGCCCAGTGTTAATCCGCCAAACACCACTTAGTGGCCTGTTCAGGGTTTGTTTTGATAGGTGTTTAATAAGCAATCGGGTGAGGAAGGCAGTAGCATTCTGAGAAACACATTCCTCTCTGCTACGGCTCTACTCTTCCTCTCTATGGAGGTGTCATGTTTTGTAACAGCCAGGGCCCAGTGAACCTATTATTTCCGTCTATACCTGCCAATGTACATAATCTTTGGTTCACTTTCCTGTTCCCTTAGGATCACAGCATGGAGATTCAGATCGTTCCCTCCGGCCAGGAAAGACTCTAGCCATAGACCTTGCTGGATGGAAGAAACCATGTGAAAATCTTTCTCCCAACCTGTTAATCTCCCTCCTTCCTCAATAAGAGAGAGAAAGGCAGAGCAGGCAGCAAAATAAAAATGAAATGGCTGCTACCAATGCTACTTTCATTCAATGCGTGGTCTACTGGGATGAGAAGAATGGTATGCCAGCTTCTAAGGGCGCACACCTCTACTACCCCACTGAAGAGCCATGAGTAATGATGCAGTGGCTGTGGTTTCTGTACGGCCATGCCCCATCCAGGTTACAGACCCTTTGAAGATATGTGTGCATGGACAACGATGTAAGTGTTGGTGGGAGTAGGAGTGTGTATGTGTGTGTGTGCGTGTGATGAGAGAGAGAAAGATTCTGTCTTTCCTACCCTGCATAAAAGAGAATTTCTCTAGCAGCTCAGCTCTCATACATGTATAATATCTCCTAACTGGAAAATATCTTCCATTAAATTGCTCAAGGTCCTTTATACAAAAACCTCTGTGACAAATTATTTTCAGAGCTCAGTGTCAGAGAGGGTTTGTGTCTCCTGAATAATTGGCCCGCTTGCTTCTCCTGGAAGGAAGGCGTTGCAGAACTCATCACATTTTCCTCTTTGCCTTGGATACTAGGAGGCTAAACTTTGCGAGCTAACGCCATAGCTTTCTTCTTCTTCGTTTAGACTAAAATGTGACTTTTGCCTTTTTTTCCTTCCCTGCCTTTATTCCTCCTAGTAAATCTGATAGACATGAATATTACTCAAAACCAAAATGTGCACAGTTTATAACAAATAAACTAAGAATGACGGTAACCACTCACATGAATGTTCCGTAGCATTTAATCTGTGTAGTTTGCAGCGCAGCCCTTTCATTTCTTCCTAATATCTGCTCCATCCCCTCCCCACCTCTACCCCAGATCTCTTTTTTAAAACTACAACAGATCAGAAGAGGAAGTAACACCCTTTTGGGATCACCGGATTCAGAAGAGTTACTTTGAAGGAAATTCTGAGAGACTCACTTGATGATAAAGGTGGGTTTCCTTTTCAGCCTTCTTTGTCTCATTTTAATTTACTAAATGGAAACACATTTGCCTCTTGAAAATGTGCATTTTTTCTCTAATAACCAAGTGACATATCGCTTTTTCTGCATTTGAAGTTGGACTCTACTTCTCAAAATTGGTCATTTATCTAAGTATGTCCATAAATCCTTGGTCACTTGGGAAACCTCTAGATTTCAAATATCCTGATTCTTTCCCATGAAAACAAGTCCCAGAAATTCTAGTAATGTGGCATCCACAACATATCTCACAAAACGTCTCTTCCCCTTAGTCATAGGACAAAAATGCCACGTCAAACTGTATATCTTCATTTGATGTTTAGAAAATATGTCCAACTTGTAAAAGGAGCATAATTGGAGCAGTCTGGAGAACGCAAACTGCTGTAAGAAAATGGCTACAATCTGCTATGGGGTCTATTATATCAACAACAGAATCTTGGTATTCATAATTATTGACTCCTAATATTTTCTAACTACCATTATTGGGTGATGACCGTTTTCTTCCCCAGACATAGAATTGTTCCAAGGAAGTTTGGGGACCAATATAAGGCGAGGCGTACTATAATGATAGTAATCCTCTGTGCTGTTCATTCATAATCAGTCCATTCACAATGTGACCTCAAAATAATTGGGATAGGTAGTGTGTGTGTTTCCACTTTATATATGGAAAAAAACAAAAGCTCAGAGATATCCAATGGACCATCTCAGATTGCTTGAATTTTTTTTTTTTACAACTCTTTCACCAATGCTCTGCCTCTCCTAATAAAAAAGTATGAGGTAGCATTTGTATTATACTTGCCACACAGCCTGCAATGGTTGGAGAGGTTAATCTGTCTCCAGTGACTCAGAAGCACTGAGTAAACAGGGGTGTGTACACCCAAATAAACAGCCACATACCAAATACTTCTTAGCTCAGGTATGTTTGAAGAAGGCTATTCTAGAGAGACTTTTCAAAAGTAAAAGATCTTATGCAACAGTGCTATTCATATTCTACAAAAATATTAGAAATTGATTAGGTCACTTTGTCACTAAAACTCCAGAGGAAACTAAGAACTTTGCAGTGATTGATATTGCTCCAGTAAATGAGTCCAGGTAACTAACTCCTGAGTCAAACAGTGAATCCTGTTTTAGGATTTCCATATGGAGGTTGATATATCTACTACATAAAGAACACAAAAGAGGAGAGAGAAAAAATTGCCCCATAGATACGATCAGTATTGACAGAGGAGATAAAGACCTTCACAAGTAACAAGTTTTGGGTGTTTTGTTAGCTTGTTTAAATTGCCTGAATAATCATCTCTAAGTTAATTTTTTTGTATATCTATATGTGTGTATACATATAGATCAATGTAGAAGTGAAAATTATTTAAATAATTTCTATATGGGGTAGTGCCTCTGGCTCAAGGAGTAGGGTGCTGGCCCCATATGCCAAAGGTGGCGGGTTCAAACCCAGCCCCAGCCAATAAAAAAAGAATGTCTATGCATATTTTGGGGAGGAGGACAGAGTCTCACTCTGTCACCCTGGGTAGAGTGCATGGAGTCATAGCTCATGGCAACCTCACATTCTTGGGCTCAAGCAATCCTTTTGCCTCAGACTCCTGAGTAGCTGGGGCTACAGGCCCCCGGCACAATGCCTGGCTATTTTTTAGAGACTGGGTCTTGCTCTTGCCCAGGTTGGTCTTGAACTCGTGAGCTCAAGCAATCCACCTGCTTTAGCCTCCCAGAGTGGTAGGATTACAGGTATGAGCCACTGCACCTGGCCAAAAGAATGTCAATTTTTTAAAAAATTCAATCCTCATAACTGGTCCTAATGACAGCATTTTTCAAAATAGAAAAGTTCGTCTGATGTTGTTGTTAGTTGAGGCCCAGGGAGAGGAAGCGCTAGCCTCCCGGAAAGCCAGCAGTGTTGGTGACTTCCTCTGTTCTCTTGCATTATTTTCAGGAACTTGAGCCTATTGTTAAGTAAGAAACCCCCCCTTTCTTGGAGTTTCTGCAAAAAAATTCCTGCTTTTGCTCAGCCCTGTTGTTCTTTCAATGCCTTATTTATCATATGACAAAATAAGGATTATTTACAAATCAAATTACCAGAGTTTGCATGGTAGAGATGAAGCTCTTGCTGGGTTTTGGAAGGGGGGGGATAACTAATATTGGTTTGTATCTTGTACAGATATCTCTTTCATTCATTAAAAGAAATATATTAGGCTGTTTAGGCAAGAAATTCCTTCAGATCTCCACAAACATGGCCTGTTTGCCTCTTCAGAAGAAGCCAGAGAGCTAATCAATCTTTCTTGACTGGTGAGTGACTGTACTTGTTTCTATTAACCTTGGCCCAGGAGCAAGACCTTCATCTTTAGCTTCAAACATTTGGTCCTTAACCCCACATATAATTTCTTAAAATTATCAGGATAACTTTGTTAAGTAAATACTAAGCTACCTCATGGACATTTCCAGAGGTAAAGACTTCATATCTACAGGGAAACATCAGGTAGTCATACACCTGAAACTATAGAACCATTTTTTTTCCTTCACAAAGTGATAATGACCTCTACACTTGACCTATGCAAGCAGAGTAGATGTTAGGGAAACTGCGGAATGTTTGTAAGTAGGCAATTGAAAGACGTATTTTAGGTGTCAAAAGCAAGCTTCGCACACACAGGTTTTATTATATTACAACCTAAAAATGTCAAGTGAATAATTATGAATGGAATCCTAGAAACTTTGGAAGGGAAGGAGATTCTGGGGAGTCCTCTAGATCAGGGGTCAGCTAATTTTTTCTGCAAAGAGTCAGACAAGAAATATCTAGGCTTTGCAGTCTATGCGGTCTTTGTTACAACTATTCAACTTCATTGTTGCAGTGTAAACGCAGCCATAGACAAGAATGAGTCTGATTGTATTTCAATAAAACTTCATTTATAAAAATAGATGGTAATCCGGATTTGACCTATTGGCCAAAGATTGCTGAACCTGCTCTAGACCAAATACATTCAATGCAGAAATATCTTCTGTAGCACCCAGAAAATTCTATTAATATATTTGGACAGCTATAATTACTAGAGGTTTTTCTTATATGAAGCTACACCCTGTCTCTGAAACTCTCATCCTGTTACCACTACCATCTCTGATCTGAAGCATGGCAGTAGCCTCCTAATTGGTCTTCCTGCTTCTATTTTTCTATTTTGCTCCTTTCTTTCTTTTCTTCTTTCCTTCCTTCCTTCCTTTCTTTTTTTTTTTTTTTAGACAGAGTCTCAAGCTGTCGCCCTGGGTAGAGTGCTGTGGTGTCACAGCTCACAGCAACCTTAAACTCCCAGGCTCAAGCGATTCTCCTGCCTCAGCCTCCCAAGTAGCTGGGACCAGAGGGGCCCACTGCAATGCCTGGCCATTTTTTGGTTGTAGCTGTCATGGTTGTTTGGCAGGACTGGCCTGGATTATATTGCCTGTTCTATATTTAATTCTCCATGAAGCAGCCTCTTAAATAATTCTTATGAAATGTCCCCCCAAATCATCTCCAGCTCAAAATTCTCTGATAGTTTTCTCTAACCTTTAGAATAAATCAAATAGTTTACCGTGGCCTACAAGGCCCTGAAGACCTGGTTCATGACTTTTTCTCCTTCCTTACTCCTACTCTTCACTGCGCTCTGGCCACACTAGCTTCTTGGTGATTTCCAAACATGCTGTGTACAATCTCATCTCGGGACTGGTTTTTATTTCTGTCTGAAACATCTTCTCCCAGACATCTGTGGGGCTTTCCCCCTCCATTTAAGTCTCTGCTCAAATGTCCTCATCTCAGAGGCCTTCACTCGCCGCTTTGCCTGTCACACTTCATGATTGATTGTATTTTTTACCCTGCTTTATTTTATTTCTTATTGTCTATACTAATATTATATTATAAATATGTTGGTATAATTCTTTTTATCATGCGCTCCCCCAATGCCTACCAGTTTTACAAGAGCAGGAATTTATGTACCTTGTTTGCTATTGTATTTCCAATGCCTAGAGCAGTGACTGGCATATACCAGTTGCTTGCTAAATATTTGTTGGATACATGATAAACGTGGCGTTGCCCAATGCAGTTTCCAAAAATACCTGCGCTCACTCTTCCATATGACAGCCCTGTACACGTGAAGGCAGCTCGTGCTCCCCTGAGCCTCCCAGCAACCAGGGGTATGAAGCTCTGCAACTGTGACATTTTGCATTTTCCCGTAGGCCTGAATACCGACCTTGGCTTCTGCCTCCACTTGCCCATCTGTCCCTGTCCACCCTGGATATTGGCTTTTCTAGGACTAATTTAGTTTTAGGGACTTTCCTTCTCTAAGGTTTGTCCAGGCACTTGTGAAAGGGAATCCAACACCTAGTGTGTGCACTTTGTCATTCCTTTAAGCTGTTCAACTGCTGGAAACCCCTCTGGTGTTTAAGGAATCTCCACCTTCTGACACAGAGCCCTCTCTCTGTTCAGCAGACACCTGAAACTTCTAGGTACTCACTTGCCCACCCTCCTTTACAACAAAAGTGCAGTCACATGATCTATGATCTTTTCTTGGGGGGGGGGATAACTAAAGACACTGTAGTCAGACACTGCAGCCCCAAACTTTATGGCAGGAATCAGTGAGGTGAAGAAGCAGCAACTGGCCAAATCCATTCTGGTAATACTGTAACAAGGACAGCCATGACCTTGCAGAGGTTCTAGTGCAGAATGCACTTGTCTTCTTCTGAATTTCTACTTGTGTATATGTTTGTTGTTTATTGGGCTGGTAGCTCCTAGAGAGCAGGAATCTTTGTTTTGTTCAGTTGTATGTCCCCAGCATCTAGAGCAGAATGTGGCACACAGTAGGGGCCCAGTAAATATTTGTGAATGAATGTATACCAAAATGATGCATTGGATTCCAAAGACATGAATATTTAAAGACTTTTGTTACCTAGTATCAAAACTCTTTCCAAAAAGATTATAACAATTTACGGTACCACTAGTAATGCAAGGGCATCCATTTCACCATATCTTTCCCCATGAAACATATTAACAACAACTAAACACAAGTCGTTAATGTATCAGATTGACAAAAAATGATTTCTCCAGAAAGGTGTGGGGAAACAAACATTTGTACCTTATTCCTGAGATTATAAATTGCTATAATTTTTTTTTTCTTCCATTGACTCTTTTTTTTTTTATTGTTGGGGATTCATTGAGGGTACAATAAGCCAGGTTACACTGATTGCAATTGTTAGGTAAAGTCCCTCTTGCAATTATGTCTTGCCCCCATAAAGTGTGACACACACCAAGGCCCCACCCACCTCCCTCCTTCCCTCTTTCTGTTCCCCCCCCATAACCATAATTGTCATTAATTGTCCTCATATCAAAATTGAGTACATAGGATTCATGCTTCTCCATTCTTGTGATGCTTTACTAAGAATAATGTCTTCCACATCCATCCAGGTTAATACGAAGGATGTAAAGTCTCCATTTTTTTTAATGGCTGAATAGTATTCCATGGTATACATATACCACAGCTTGTTAATCCATTCCTGGGTTGGTGGGCATTTAGGCTGTTTCCACATTTTGGCGATTGTAAATTGAGCTGCAATAAACAGTCTAGTACAAGTGTCCTTATGATAAAAGGATTTCTTTCCTTCTGGGTAGATGCCCAGTAATGGGATTGCAGGATCAAATGGGAGGTCTAGCTTGAGTGCTTTGAGGTTTCTCCATACTTCCTTCCAGAAAGGTTGAAACTGCTATAAATCTTATAATCTAAAAATTAAGATAATTCCACATGCAGGAATTTATCCTGTACAAGTATACTGAGATCTTCAAAGATGTTCACTGCAGCATTGTTTGCAATAGCAAAATACTGAAGATAAATTAAATGTCAACCCACAGTGTACTGGATAAATAAATTTTTGTATATTCATGTAAAAGAGCTAGAAGCATTGACATGGAAAGATTTCTAAGGCCCAGAAGAATCTGCTATAAATAGTACACAGTACTAGTTTACAAAGACTTTAATAAACATTTTTTCAGATGGGTATACACAGGGAAGTTTTTACTGTGGCTGCTTTGGCAAAAGGTTGGTTTGGGATTGGTGGAAGAAGGGAGATTTTTGCTTTCTTATTTTCTGCCTTTCTATACTATTTGACTTTTCCCCTTATACACGTATTCTTCATATTTTTGAAAACAAAATTGAATGAGTTATAGTCTTGTGAATCGTGTTAGCAAAGTGTTTTGGTTTTCTTTGCTTTTCATGATAATATGCTTCACAGGAAAAAATATCATGAAATGAATACCCCTGCATTACTAGTGGTATTACAAATTGTTACAATCTTTTTGGAAAGAGATTTGATAATATATAATAAAAGTCTTTAAATATTCATGTCTTTTGATACTTCAAAATTTTTTAGTAATATATCTTAATAAGGAAATCTGTCCCATAGATGAAAAGTGCTTTATATATAAAGGTATCAATGAAGGAATTATTTAAAGTTACCCAACATCAGAAGAGATCAAACTTTCACTCTTTGCAGATGATATGATCGTATATCTGGAAAACACTAGGGATTCTACTACAAAACTTTTAGAAGTGATCATGGAATATAGCAATGTCTCAGGCTACAAAATCAACACCCATAAATCTGTAGCCTTTATATATACCAACAATAACCAAGCCGAAAAAACAGTCAAGGACTCTATTCCTTTCACAGTAGTGCCAAAGAAGATGAAATATTCGGGAGTATACCTAACAAAGGACATGAAAGATCTCTATAAAGAGAACTATGAAACTCTAAGAAAAGAAATAGCCGAAGATGTTAACAGATGGAAAGACATACCATGCTCAGGGCTGGGAAGAATCAACATTGTTAAAATGTCCATACTGCCCAAAGCAATATATAATTTTAATGCAATTCCTATTAAAGCTCCATTGTCATACTTTAAAGATCTTGAAAAAATAATACTTCATTTTATATGGAATCAGAAAAAACCTCGAATAACCAAAACATTACTCAGCAATAAAAACAAAGCAGGAGGAATCACACTATCAGACCTAAGACTGTACTATAAACCAATAGTGATCAAAACAGCATGGTACTGGCACCATGGTATATTCCATGATCACTTCTAAAAGCAGAGAAGTAGATGTCTGGAACAGAATAGAGAACCAAGAGATGGATCCAGCTACTTACCGTTATTTGATCTTTGACAAGCCAATTAAAAACATTCAGTGGGGAAAAGATTCCCTATTTAACAAATGGTGCTGGGTAAACTGGCTGGCAACCTGTAGAAGATTGAAACTGGACCCACACCTTTCACCATTAACTAAGATAGACTCTCACTGGATAAAAGATTTAAACTTAAGACATGAAATTATAAAAATACTTGAAGAAAGTGCAGGGAAAACTCTTGAAGGAATCGGCCTGGGTGAATATTTTATGAGGAGGACTCCCCAGGCAATTGAAGTAGTATCAAAAATACACTACTGGGACCTGCCGTACAACACAGAGGAAAAGAAATCTTTTCTTACCCCAAGCACTAAAAGGAGTTCTGAGTTTCAATCAGACTGAAACAATTCAACCCACATGTCTTGCCCTGAACTGATCAGTAAGATCATTCTGACTGGCATTCTACCAGTCAGAGCCCACCCAGGAGCATGGATGGGGCCAATCCACCAAACCAAATATGGTTCCAGCCAGCAGGAGAGACATGGAATTGTTGCTAAGGAGGCCATCTTTAATGTCCCACTATTACTCCTCAACCAAAGCATCCAATGTTCTTTCCAGGTGGGAATTTC
Source organism: Nycticebus coucang (assembly GCF_027406575.1). Lineage (NCBI taxonomy): Eukaryota > Metazoa > Chordata > Mammalia > Primates > Lorisidae > Nycticebus > Nycticebus coucang. Next base: position 43,663,089 of record NC_069784.1, read on the forward strand.
TTCTTGGGCACATATTCATGAATATTTGTACTATCTTTGAAATCTCTGAAATCTTTGAAATCCTGCAGATTTCTTCTGCACAGCCAAGAACATAGTGAGTAAAGCAAGCAGACAGCCCTCAGAATGGGAGAAAATATTTGCAGGTTATACTGCTGATAAAGGTCTAATAACCAGAATCCACAGAGAACTCAAACGTATTAACAAGAAAGAACACGTGACCCCATCTCAGGGTGGGCAAGGGACTTGAATAGAAACTTCTCTAAAGAAGACAGACGCAAGATCTACAAACACATGGAAAAAAGCTCATCATCCTTAATCATCAGAGAAATGCAAATCAAAACTACTCTGAGATATCACCTAACCCCAGTAAGAGTAGCCCACATAACAAAATCCCCAAACCAGAAATGTTGGCATGGATGTGGAGGAAAGGGCACAGTTCTACACTGCTGGTGGGAATGCCCACTAATACGTTCCTTCTGGAAGGATGTTTGGAGAATACTTAGAGACCTAAAAATAGACCTGCCATTTGATCCTATAATTCCTTTACTAGGTTTATACCCAGAAGACCAAAAATCACAATATAACAAAGACATCTGTACCAGAATGTTTATTGCAGCCCAATTCATAATTGCTAAGTCATGGAAGAAGCCCAAGTGCCCATCGACCCACGAATGGACTAGCAAATTGTGGTACATGTATACCATGGAATACTATGCAGCCTTAAAGAAAGATGGAGACTTTACCTCTTTCATGTTTACATGGATGGAGCTGGAACATATTCTTCTTAGCAAAGTATCTCAGGAATGGAAGAAAATGTATCCAATGTACTCAGCCCTACTATGAAGCTAAATTATAGCTTTCACATGAAGACTATAACCCAACTATAGCACAAGACTATGGGGAAAGGGCCAAGGGAGGGGAAGGAAGGGGGGAGGTTTTGGTGGAGGGAGGGTAATGGGTGGGGCCACATCTAGGGTGCATCTTAGAATGGGTACAGGCGATTGCACTAATGTACACAGCTATGATTTAACAATAAAAAAAAAGATAAAAAAAAAGAAAGTGACCCAACAATGGAAACAACTTCCATATCCAATAATACGTTAATTAAACCACATCCACAGAAAGTTAATGTTATCCAATTATTTAAAGTGATATTTATAAAGATCTTATTCTAAAATAAATATGTGTAAGGTATAATGTTAAGAGAAAAAATAGCATACACTGTTAAACACCCTGGGCAGGTTGATTACAACCATTTTAAAAGATGCTCTTAGAAAAATACTGAGAACAAAATGTACTTAGTAGGTAGCAGAACTTTTTCTTACTTTAGCTTTCTGTAATTTCTGGGTCTTCTATAACAAGAATTTATTTTATATTGGAAAAAAAAAACCATTCCATAAAGAAGGAAATGAGACACATTTGGTATGATTTGTTCATAGCCCATTTATTTTGCTGCTGAATTAATCTACCACTTTAATTTCTAAATGAAATGATCACTTGCTGTTTCTAAAAATTAGCTATAGCATTTTGCCAAGGATCAGTCATCAAACGTGTCAATTTTTATTATCCGAAGACACCAATTGCTCATCGCCAAGTCTCAGGCCTCCTCTCCAGCCTGCTCTTTGCCTGGCTCAGGCCTTTCTCCCCACCACCCTCTCCACTTCATTCTTGTTTCCCTCCATCTCATCCTCCATTCTGCCACGAGAGCCATCTTTCTACAGCACCCATCTACCACGTTACTCCTTTGCCTAAACCACTGGCAGCTGTGGTGGCTCCAGAGCTGGGGAGTTCAAGTTTCTCTGTGAGCCCTCCTGACCTGAGCCCCTGTCTGCACCTCCCCTTCTCACTCTAGCTCTGAGCATGCAGAAGTGCTCACGGTTCCCTGAGTGCACCCTGCCACTTCACACCACAGCTTCAGTCTGGAAGCTTCATCTGTTAACTCTCCACCTTCCTCAACCCTCAGGCCCAATATCTGCTCCTCCAGGGAAACTTCTCTGACCCACCAGGCTGGATGATTCCCCCTCCCCCAGTACACATACTTTAATAGAGGGTTTCAAAATTGCTTCCCAAGAGCGAACAAATCAATACGACTTATGATGTTTTCAAAGCATTTGTGTGTACAGTAACACCTCTAAGCCACATGATAACCCTGTGAAATAGGCAAGGAAGACATAACCCCCATTTTATGGACAAGAAAGGTAGGGTTCAAAGACGATATACTTGATCACAGTCATGTGCTCTTAGGGTAGAGCCAGGATTGGTGTCCTGACACAATGTTCTTTTCTCTTCCAACTTTGCTTTTTGAGCTGCTAAATTGGAAAGAAGAACCTGGGAAGACTGGAAAATTGTAAGGGAATGGGGAAGTCTCGCTGATGGAGAATCTTGAGAACTAGTCTAAGGAGGTATGTTGGCTAGTTAACCACCATTTGTTGAGTACCCAGTCTGTTCCAGATCTGGTGGTACACATTTGATGCAAATTGCCTGGCACAGTGGTCAGGAGCCAGATGCCGCAGTCAGGTGCCTGGTGTGAATCTCACTCTCTGCTCAGTTTGTGCCTTTGTGCAACTCTCTGTGGTCGTAAAATGGGGCTGATGAGGGCACTTCCCTTAGGTGGTAATGGTTACTACTCAAGCAGCCTAGAACAGTGCGCACAGTATAAACTCAATCTATATTGTTACTTTTATTATTATTACATTATCCAACCTTTAGAACATTCACATTTTACGTATGAAAAAACCGAGACCCATAGAAGTCGCCCGAGGCCATGTAACTAGTAAGTGAAAAAAAAAAAAAAAGAAAGAAACAATCCTAGCCCAAGCATTAAATGCTGAACCCTACGCCCTCTCTACTATGCAGAAGAAGTTGGGCTCTGGGGTCATAAAGTCAGCACTTTCTGATGGTGAGATACTAAGTTGCTTAACCTCAGGAGTGGTTCATACATCTCAATATAATAGAATCTTTCTCCCAGAACTACTGAGCAGATAACATAATACCTGGCACATAGGAAGTGACTGCATATGTTTTGTGTTTATTATGCTGAGGGCTGGAAGGATGTAGTAAAAAGGATATTTGCAGAAACTCTTCTTGGCAGCTATGTTGAAGGCCTGAGGGAAAGGTAGGGAAGGGTCTATTGCAACAACCTAGCTACAAAAAGGGTGAGAACCTCCCCTAGGATACTGGCATCAACAGAAGTGCAGGGGGAGAAAGAAACAGAAAGCTGGTGAACGAGCAGGTGTTGTCAACAAGGTTGCTAGAAGCTTTAGAACTGTATATATATTACATATATATACACACACATATATATAAGTTATATGTCTTTAGAGTTATATATTTCATCAAGCACTTTAATATTTTTAAATATTATTTGATAAGTCTCAATGATGGCAATGATTTTTACTATTTCATGATGCAAGCCTTGAACTTTTAATCTATATTGCTGATGAAATTGATATGAATGATGAATATTTTCTAACCTGACTTAAGAATTTCTACTAATTCAATTAAGACTTTAAAACTCATCAAATACCATTATAATAACTATAAACAAGAAATTCCTGACTGACAAGTGGAACTGCGGTATGACTAAAATTCTGTTGGATACAGTATTCTCAGTTTACAAGGCCCAAGGAAGGGAAAAATAATGCCTAGTTATTTGTTAAGAATTGATGGCTAAAAGCATTATATCCCCTACTCCTTCTCTCTCTGCCCTCCTTTTCCTTCTTGAAGGTCAGAAATCATCCCCTGAGGGTTTAGATAAGACTGAAGTCAAGACACTAAAAGAAAAAGTGAAGGGTACATAGTGTTTTCACTGAACCAGAACCAGAAGAACTCTTAAAGGCTTGGTTTAAATTATGTTTTCTTCTCAGAACATGTAAACTCTCAAAATGAATTGGCTAATATGTCTCCTTCAATAAAACTACGTAAGCAATACATTATCCAGTACATTTAATATGAAAAATGATTATTACATGGGCAGGAAAAAAACCTATCAGGTGGGGATCATATGACATAGGGAATGTGTTGAAATCTGATTGACAAAGCAACGTGTTGTCTTGCGGTAGACCGAATACACAAATGGACAATGGCTAGATCATAGATTAAAAACAGAACTCTCACCCACAACCTGCAGCAACCTACTCAGGGAATTAACCCTTTATCTATGATGACCGATCCCGGAAGCTACGCACTGCACGGCAAGCTTATAGAAAGTCAGTCTAGTCACCTCTGGTGATAACCCAAGAAGCTAAATAATAGCTTCTGTAACTATCAGCCCCAAATTGCCAGGACTTTCTTAATAACTGAGAGCTTCCCTAATTTTTGTCCCCACTTCCAAGTTAGAACCAACCAGAAAAAGCCAAAATGCTCCCCTACACAAACACATAGGCTGCCCTACCTCTAGCGAACTTCCTACAGCTTCCTCGTGCGGACAGCCTCCAATCAGAAGACACCTCAAGTGTTCCTTCCAGCCAACAGCCTCCAATCAGAAGGCGCTTCAAGTGTTCTTCCAGCCAACAGCCTCCAATCAGAAGACACCTCAAGTGTTCCTTCCAGCCAACAGCCTCCAATCAGAAGGCGCTTCAAGTGTTCTTCCAGCCAACAGCCTCCAATCAGAAGACACCTCAAGAGTTCCTTCCAGCCAACAACCTCCAATCAGAAGGCGCTTCAAGTGTTCTTCCAGCCAACAGCCTCCAATCAGAAGACGCCTCAAGTGTTCCTTCCAGCCAACAGCCTCCAATCAGAAGGCGCTTCAAGTGTTCTTCCAGCCAACAGCCTCCAATCAGAAGACACCGGAAGAGTTCCTTCCAGCCAACAGCCTCTAATCAGAAGACACCTCAGTGTTCCTTTTCTCCACATACAGGTTTCCCACTCCCATACCTGCCTTCGACTGTCCGTCAGAGTGCAAGTGATGGTGGCCGACTCCCTGCTATAGAGCAAAAGCAAGTTCAGCCTTTGCTTCTGCTTTGCTTTGCTTTTCTCATTTGGCTGGTCTTCATTTATTTCCACACTTGAGAAATAAATGGAGAAAATTTTATTATTCTGGAAATTATGGCAAGACTCTCGGTTTTTAAAAAGTATCGAGAATAAGATACTTTGCCTTTGATATCAACAACAATTATAGATCGTGTAATCGAAGTCCAAGAGGACGTAAGTGCAGGGCAGGGTAGGTACAGGGGTGGCCTAAAAGAGGAATGTAGAATGTGCATTAAAAAGTAACCGCATGGGGCAGTGTCTGTGGCTCAAAGGAGTAGACGCCAGCCCCATATGCCAGAGGTGGCTGGTTCAAACCCAGCCCCGGCCAAAAACTGCAAAAAAAAAAGTAACCGCATGGCTTTCCAGCCATTTTATCTGCAGGTGCTGAAAGAAGAGAAAAAATTAAAGTAACCACCTAGAAAGAGGTAACAAACGTATGATTTCTCTTTCCAACCACACCTCTCTTTTTCCTTTGAGAACGAGTTGTATCCGCATCACTGTTAGTCACGAAAAGTGATGTGATCATTGACGTGATTTCCATTCCTCCTTCCTCCATCTCTTTTGACTCCTGGTGTTGTTTCTTTGGCCAGCTTGATAGAAGCCTTTGCTTTCAACAAAAGCAGCATCTTTTTCATCAGGTATTTCACTAAGCCATGGGACCAGCTACATAATTTGTGAATTCGTGCAAAATGAAAATGAGAGGCCCTTAGTTCAAAAATTATGAAAAACTTCCAGGCAATGACAGCGGTGCACCTGCTCAAGCGTGAGGCCCCTCTGAGTTGCTTCTGAGGCCCACACGGGTTACACACCTGGAAAGCCTGCCTTGCAATGCTGGAAGGGAAGCAAACACGTTTTAGGAAACATTTCCCCCCTTTTTCTGCTTCATCTTCTCTTTGCTTTTCTAAGGGAATCATCCCTGGAAAATGCCATCCTTTTTATAACACTAAAACAAAAAGAAGATGAGCAGAAATTTTTTCCTGAGCTTTCTGTCCCAGCTAACACCAATTTCTATTTTGGAGCTACTGTCCTCCCAGGGAGGAAAGATGCTGCCTCCGTGCTCTGCGGTCTTCGTCAGCTGTGCTTTATCAACTCAGAGACCGGAGATCCTAGAAACTAAACTAAACTAATGGGATTTGCTAAGTGGAAGGCCACACAAAAGCAAGACCAATGCATTCCTTTTAGGAAAGGACAGGATTTGTCCGTGATAGATAAAAATTAGATACTGGAAGTTTATTAACTGGGTTAAATGAATCATTAGGTAGTTTGTTATTTGCTAAAAATAATAAAAGCAGGCACTGGATAGCAAGGGGCCATGAATATTTAACCACCGCAGATTCCTCTTCCTGTGGGTCACACGTGGCAGCTGCAAAGAAGGACGGGTGGGAATCTCTGCAGACAAAAAGCAAACTTTGTTGTCTTTTTACTGTAAATAATCAGCTATTTTTTGATTAGAAAAAAATGAACCTATGTTATCCTCCAGTTTCAAGACACCAATCTTCAGCAGCTAAGACCAGATAACGCTTGTCAATATGATTATCAGACAAGAAATCCATTATTCATACTCCTGGAAAATTTACTGGCCTAAAGTTTAGGCAGCATAATTTCATAATAGACTTGAAAGTTTTAAGAACAGGATTTAACTAGGGCTATATTCTACAAAACTAAAAAGTTATATTAATTTACATAATATACTTAAAACCCAAACACCTTGAACCCCATCATGACTTCTATCACAAACATGGGATTCTTGAGTTTTGTGATCTTTTAAGGAAGTTAGGGCATTTTAGAGCAGTGGTCCCTTGGAGTCCCTGGGGGATTGGATCCAGGACCCCCATGGATACCAAAACTCAGAGATGCCCCAGTCCCTGATATAAAATTGCACAGTGTTTGCGTATAACCTATGTAGATTCTCCCACATACTTTAAATCATCTCTACGTTACCGCTAATAGCTCATACAACAGAAATGGTAAATAAATAATTGTTACAGTGTACTGTTTTTAATTTGTATTTTTTATCATTGGATTATTATTTTTTATTATTTTTTTCACAAATATTTTCGATCTACAATTGGTCAAATACACAGGCATGGAAGCCACAGATACAGAGGGCTGACTGTACTTACTTTATCTTTGTTCTGGATCTCAGGCCCCTAGAGATTAAGGCACTGATGGCTCTGGTTCCATCTGCCTTCAGCCTCATGCTCACACAGTATTTGTGCTGGTGGACGTTTTCTGGAACCATTCAAACCAGTGTGTTTATCACTGGTTATTACCCAAGATCCTTCAAGTCCCTTCCTCTCTCTTTATCCTCATGTTTTAGAAATGTTCATCACCAAAACCCATTCACTAAAGGTAGCCTTAATATGGGAAACTTATTTTTGTTAGCCCTTATGAATTAATTAAAATAATTAATGGATTTCTTCCTTAATAATAATGATAACAGTATTGTGCCAGGTGCTGTTGAATCATATCGTGTTTATCATCTCCATGTAGGCCCCCCCCAATAAGCTTATGTATGGTTCCCATGCTCACAGTTAAGCATTAGAGAGGTTAAGTAATGTGCTAATAGTCACACAGCCATTACCCATTTGCCTGTGCTCACAGAACTAGTTGGTGCCTAACCAGGACTAGAACACACATCTTCTGAATCCTAGTTCTGGGGTCCTTTTTTATCTCAACAAAAAAAAATTTTTTTTTTGAAACAGAGTCTCACTCTGTTGCCTTCACTAGTGTAGTGGGATCATAGCTCGCAACAACCTCAAACTCTAAAGCGCAAGAGATCCTTTTGCCTCAGGCGCCTGAGCACTGGCCACAACACCTGGCTACTTTTAAGTAAAACACTCTTGCTCAGGCTGGTCTCAAACTCCTCAGCTCAAGCGATCCACCCACCTCGGCCTCCCAGAGTGCTAGGATTACAGGCGTGAGCCACCACGCCCAGCCCCTATCTCAGCAAATATTTATCAAGCTACAGCTACATATAAGCCTTTGAGCTGGATTCCAGGGGAGCGCCAAGACCTGTGAAGGCTTGGGGTGATGACTCACGCCATAATCCTGTAGTCCCAGCTACTCGAGAGACTGGGCCAAAAGGATCCTTGAGTCCAAGATTTTGAGGTTGCTGTGAGCTACAAAGCCATGGCACTCTACCCAGGGTGAAAGAGTGAGACTCTGCCTCAAAAGAAAAAAAAAAAAGATTTCCAAAATGCTGTCTTTTTTAGGTTCATTTTTCACACTGAAGATAATGAAAATAATTTTCCTTTTTTTCTTTTTTTTTTTTTTTGAGACAGAGTCTCACTCTGTTGCCCTGGGTAGAGTGCCTTGGTGTCATAGCTCACAGCAACCTCAAACTCCTGGGTCCAAGTGATCCCCTTGTCTCAGTCTCCCAGGTAGCTGGGACTGTGGGCACCAGCCACAGCAGTGGGGTCTCACTCTTGCTCAGGCTGGTCTCCAACTCCTGAGCTCAAGCAATCCACCTGCCCTAGCCTCCCAGAGTGCTAGGATCACAGGAGTGAGACACCACACCCGGCCTTTTTTTTTTTTACTTATAATTTTCTTGAAGTCTTTTTAGCCAAAGTATTGTAGTGCTGTCAACATCTAGGCTCACACCCTTAGACATATGTCATCATCTGCCTCAGTTTCCTCATCTGTAAATACCCCCCAAACCCAGGATTGTTGGGAGTCTTTAATAAAGTGAATAAGGGCTGGCATACAGTGGGTAGCAATAGGACATGGTTGCCCTCTCCGTCCCTTCCATTGAATCTAGTTCCAATCTAATTTTCCACGACAGAGACCTTTCACTTCACCAGGCTATCTGCTTGCTCTCTGCATAATCTCATGATTATATAATCCGGCCTTTTCTTAAACATTCTCCCCAGGCTAGAGAGTCCTTGTCTTCCCTCCCCCATCTAGCTAAATCCTCACCCTCAAGCACGGAGCTCAAGACTGCTTCTTTCTCTACAGCCCTCCCAAGAGCGTTCCCTGGTGCGTCCCTGAGTACTGCTGTCTGTGTTACGGATTCAGTGTCCCACACTGTTATTAAACTTTTCGTGCTTGTCTTCTCTTTTCAAAGGTGCTGTAAGCTGCTTGGGGGCAAGGATGGGGCCTTCTTTTTCTTGTATCTCCCACAGAGATGATTGCAGTGTGACACCCATGACAAGTGTTCAGTAATCACATGCCGAGTGTGTGAATGAGTGCTGCTTCAAACTGTGTTTGGTTAAATTATATGTGTGTGCCTGGGGGTTGAAATGTGAGAAAATGACACTGCTATTTCTCCTCCTTCCGATGCAGATTGCTTTTTTAAAAATTGTCTGCCCAAACTGGTTTTTTTCTAACATATAGTATTCTTCTCCAATATTTCAATATGCAGCTTACAATCGGGACCTAAAAAAGAAAGTATTAAAAAGTGTATTTCAAAGGGGGGGAAGAAAAGAAAAACCCAGCAGCTATGACTAATGTCTTCAATTTATAGTATATCCAATTTGGAGAAGACCAGGGTTTTTCATAAGGTTGCATAACTGTTAACAAAAACATTTTCAGCCACAGGATATGTTTCTTGAAAGAATGTAGACCTTTGTTAAACTAGGAAAAATGTAAAAACCAAGGGCCCAGTTTCCTCAATACACATCTTACCTTCCTGTCTATAGAAAGCCCACAAATACTCACCAAATTGAATGTCCACTCTCCGTATAAGGTATGATGCTGGGCAGGAAGTAGGTTGACTCATTCTTGATAACAATGGCTCATTTTAATTCTAGATAGCTTGTCCTTGAGAAGCATGTAGCTATTGCTAACTATTGAGTATCAGCACCGTGAAGGATTAAAGGGAATGAGTGAGAGATAATATGTATATTTCTACATCTACCTGTTCTGGAGTAGAGAATCAAAACAAAGAGGCCTGTATATTATCCACTTCCTAATGTGTGTCATTAGAGCCCCTTGGAGGTGGAACAACAGTGAATAGTCTTTAAATGAATCATGAGTACAGAACTCCAGTTAGCTTATTGACTACAGGCGCATGCAGAAGTCCCCAGGGTGGATAACAGGTTACACGGGCAGATACCTGAGGTTAACACTGTGCTTTAGCAATTTTTTCTACTCTCGTATGTGAGAATGTAAAATCTGGGCCAGAACTAAGGTACTATATTAGTCTGATCTAACAATGAACTGAGCACAGTCTCTTTAAAATACACAAAAATAAAACTTTTTTAAGTTCATGAACTATAACTTACCAATAGCCTAATAGAAAAGTTTAATATACTCTTAATTGCATAACAATGTAATTTTTTTTTAAGTGTACCCAAAAAAAGGTCAAAAAGCAAGAACATCGGATCTTGTTGACTCTGTCAAGCTAATGAGAAGAGCCTTTAAATTCGAAACTCTTCCTTTGTTTTTAGGATTTATTTTCCCGCTGAAATAGACGCGAGAATTAAGATCTACAGAACAGAGCTGTGAATCAATCATCAAAAGCAAAAAATTGTTTTCAAAGATAGGAATGAATTCTGACATTTTAATTATAAGCTCAGTGGAAAGTTTGGTAGTAGACTGCGAGCTCTGAAAATTATTATGTTGTCATTACAAATTAATGACTATAAAAGAAATCAGTTTTGAATGCTAACAGTAAATTATAGAGAAAAATTTAATGGGACTGCTTTGTCTCTCCTGAAGTACCAAGAGTATTCATCATACTTGATTTTAAAAATCCAAACTGTTGAAAAATACAGGGACATAGATTTTTTAAATGATATATGAATAAAGCTAGATTTTTGTTAGCAATTCAAAAGATGCTCATCATAATATCATTTGTACTATCAAAAAACAAGAAGCTACCCCTTGATTGCACTAATGTACACAGCTATGATTTAACAATAAAAAAAAGAGAAGCAACCTAAATGTTTAGGTTTAGCAGCGCGATGGTTGCTAAAGTTGGGATGAGTATGGCAATTTCTTTAAATAAAACAGTGGAGTTTGCTACATTAATTACCTCTTCTTTTCATGGAAGATTTCTCTGTTATAGACAATGCTGTTTGATAGCATTTTGCCCATAGTAGAACTTCTTTCTAAATTGGACTCAATTCTCTCAAACCCTGCTGCTACTTAATCAACCAAGTTTATGTAATATGGATGGAGTAGGGAAGCTATGGCCTTAAGTCTACACATGGCCTTCTAGGTCCTTAAGTGCAGCCTACTGACTGAATCCAAATTTTACAGAGCAAATCCTTTTATTAAAAGGGGTGCAGCCGAGAAATATGAAGCGCTTCTTGCCTCTGCTGGTGCTTAAGAAAGAACGATCTTGAAATCAGAAAAGTTCCCCTACTTTGTGGTTGAAATGACATTTCAGCCATGTTCAGAGCATCTTTTCCAGGAGTAGATTCCATTTCAAGAAACCACTTTTTTGCTCATCCATAAGAAGCAACTTCTCATCCACTCAAGTTTGATCATGAGACTGCAGCAGTTCAGTTACAAATCATCCGTGAAGGTTGAGATCAACTTCTTCTAAACTCTGTTAATGTTGCTATGTTGACTTCCTCCCCATGAATCATGAATGTTCTTAATGGCATCAAGAATGGTAAATCCTTTCTGGAAGCTTTCAATTTACTTTCCAGATCCATCAGAGGAATCACCATCATGCCAGCTATAGCCTTACAAATTGTATTTTCTTATATAATCAGACTGGAAAATTGAAATTACTCCTGATCCCTGGGCTACAAAATGGATGTTGTGTTCGCAGGTGTGAGAACAACATTCATCTCCTTGTGTGTCTCCATCAGGGAGCTTGGGTGACCAGGTGCTTTGTTAGCCAACAGTAATATTTTGAAAAGAAAGCTATTTCTCCATAGTGAGCTTAAAATATTCTGTCAACTATGCTGTCAACTGGTGTGCTGTCATCCAGGCTTTGTTGTTTCAGTTACAGAGCACAGGCAGAGTAGATGGAACATAATTCTTAAGGATGCTGGGATTTTCAGAATGGTAAATGAGCATTGGCTTCCACTTCAAGTCACCAGCTGCATCAGCCCCTAATGCAAGAGTCCGCCTGTCCTTTGAAATTTGGAAGCCAGGCATTGACTTCCCCTCTCTAGCTATGAAAGTCATAGATGACATGCTCTTCTAAGAGAAGGCAGTTTCATCTTCATTGCAAATGTGTCGGTTTAGTGTAGCCGCTTCCATCAACGGTCTTAGCTAGATCTTCTGGAAAACGTGTAGCTTTCACATTAGCACTTGCTGCTTCACCTGATACTCTAGACATTACGGAGACAGCTTCTTTCCTTAAACCTCATAAATCAACCTTTGCTAGCTTCAAACATTTCTTCTGGCACTTATCCACCACTCTGAGCCTTTGTAGAATGAAATAGAGTTAGGGCCTTGCTCCAAATTGCTCTTTGCTTTAAGGGAATATTGTAGCTGATTTGATCTGTCCAGACACCTGAGACTTCCTCTGTATCAGCAATGAGGCTGTTTTGCTTTTTGATCGTGTATGTGTTCGCTGGAGTAGCACTTCTAATTTCCTTCAAGAATTTTTCCTTTGCATTTCAGCGCACAGCTAGATGTTTGGTGCAACATAACTGTAGGTCTGCATTGGTTTTGGATATGCCTTCCTCTTAGTGTTTCATGATTTCTACCTTTTGAGTTAAAGTGAGAGACATGTGGCTTTTCCTTTTACTTGAACAGTTAGGGGCCATTGCAGGATTATTAATTGGTCTAATTTCAATACTGTTGTGTCTCAGGGAGCAGAGAAGCTCTGGGAGAGGGAGAGAGAGAGAGGGATTGGCAGGTCAGTGGAGCAGTCAGAACACAGGCAACATTATAATGAAGTTCACCATCCTATGTGGGTGCAGTTCGTGGAGCCCCAAAACAATTACGGTAGTTGCACCAAAGATCACTGATCACAGATCACCATCACAAATATGACAATGAAAAATTAGAAGTATTATGAGAATTACTAAAATGTGAACAGAGACATGAAGTGAGCACTTGCTGTTGGGAAAATGGTGCTAATGGACTTGCGCAATGTGAGCTGGCCACAAATCGTCAATTTTTTTTTTTTTTTTTTTTGGCCGGGGCTGGGTTTGAACCCACCACCTCCGGCATATGGGACTGGTGCCCTACTCCTTGAGCCACAGGCGCCACCCCACAAATCATCAATTTTTAAACACAATATCAGCTAAGCACAAAAAGACAAAGTGAGTATGCATGTAATATTGTTTTAAATCTCACATATGTAAACATTTAGGTATGCCAAGTAGACCATGTGAAAATATGCAGTAGAGAAAATGGTAGAAGGGAATGTGCAGAAATGACCATAAAATTTTTAGTTGTGTGGTGAGAGTATGAAATTTTCAAATCTCATGCAATTTTTAAAATTATAATTATAATTTTTAAAATTAGTCCTATCATTGGCTGGAGTATATTCACAAGTTTGAACCATATGAAATTTCCAATTTTCAATCATTTTTAACCTACAATAATTGCAGTGTATAGTTCATCCTAATTTTGTATTATAATTGTTGTATTATATGTATGTATAAATGTATTATAATTGTTCAATTAACAAAACGAATCTGTTTTTGGAAGAAAGTTTCTAATTCCTATTCTAAAATATCCTTCAGCTTCAAAATGGAGTCTAACATTTAAAAAATGATTAGTGAAATAGAAACCTAAAAACCACATTTGAAAACTGTGACTTTAAGATAATCAGAACCCAAGGGAGGGTTTTAATTTTTAAGAAAATGAACTCAGTTCAGAGTGTTCTGGGGTGATGCAAAGCTACTGTCATTGAATTTTTTTACGTCTTCGAAATTAAGTGTCACGTTCATTTATAATTAATCAATGGCCAGAATAAAGTAAAACATTCATAATTTAATAACTAAATTTGCTTCTAACCTGTTCTGGGAATGACATTTAAATTGCTCCATACTCCGTGATTACTCAGAGATAATTAGTTCTCTAAATATTACCGAATATTCCTGTAATGAAAACCATGGGTTTAATGAATCATACAAATTCAAACCAAATAGAACCTTTCCTGAATATTTAAACTCAGCATAACAATTATTTAACGATTGGTTAGAATTTGAAAAATTATTTAGAGCAAGGCAGGTCATGAAAATGTGAAGTGAAATCAAATGTATTCATAAGAATTTGGAAGCAACAGTCCTAGAAAAGAAGTTGACCAGTTTGGGTTTGAGGTCAATACCGACTTTACCTTTGTACACAACTGCTAGTGTTTGGCATTACGGACCAGGGTTTCTGGATTTCGGTGCAGCATTTTATAGTCTTTTGTGATACATTTGTTAATCAAGTATAGAATTATGGATCCCCTGAAGGAAGAGACAGGAGCTACATGTGTATTTGTGTTCGTATTTGTATGAGCACCAAGTCTAGTGCCTGGCATAGGGTAGAAGACAAATAAAAAACTAATAAACAAATAAATACCTAGGTTGATTGAACAAGTATTAAAAACAAAAGCACAAATAAAGAACTTGAAGAGAGATCTTTTTTTTTTTTTGAAGAGAGATCGTTTATACACCTTGAACTTGATTATTATGTTCTATTTTCAGTGCTTCAAATATAGACGAGATATATTAAACAAATGTTCCAAGTCATGCAAGGTTGGTGGAACTAGTCAGTGACATCGAGATGCTAAGATATCTCAGCTTCGGGAAGTTTGTATGAAAATATGTCACAGCAAGAAATGCAAAGTCCTCCATTAAGTTTTTTGAAAAAATCAATTTCACGCACACCGGATGGCAGAGACTGAGTTGGTGGTAACTTGTGTATTAAGAACTGAGGAATTTGTGTACTCACAAGCTTAACCTGAGCCAACAGTGGTTTTAAAAAAAAAAAAACCGTAGTAAAAACACATAGCTTAAGATTTACCCTCTTAACCATTTTTAGTGGGCAGTTCAGTAGTGTTAATAATATGCACGTTGTGCAATAGATCACTAGGAGGTTCTTGGAAAACTAAAACTCTATATCCATTCAATGTTCCCTACTCCCTACCGGAACCCCTACCATTTTACTTTCTGTTTCTCAGAGTCTGACTTCTTTTTATACCTCGTGTACGTAGACTCATGCTTTATTTCTGTTTTTGTCATAGGCTTGTTTCACTTAGCAGAATGTTCTCAAGGTTCATTCATGTTGTAGCATGTGAAAGGATTTCCTTCTTTTTAAGGCTGAATAATATTCCTCTCTCTAATTACACCACATTTTATTTATACTCTCATCCGCTGATGGACATCCAAGTTGCTTCCACCTCTTGACTAATGGGAATAATAAGAGACGTTGTGCAAATACCTCTTTGGGATTCTACTTTCAATTCTTTTGGGTATATATCTAGAGGTAAGGTTACTGGATCATACAGTAATAATATGTTTACATTTTTGAGGAACCTCCATATCATCTTCCACGGTGGTTACACCATTTTACATTCCCACCAACAGTGCACAAGGGTTCCAATTTCTCCACGTTCACTAACGTTTGTTATTGTGTGTGTGTGTGTGTGTGTGTGTGTGTGTGTGTGTGTGTGTGTGTTACCGTGGCTGTCATAATGAGTTGGGGGTGACACCTCACTGTGGCTTTCTCTGATGATTGGAGATCTTGAGCATCTTTTCATATGCTCGTGGCTATATGTATATCTTCTTTGTAAAGATGTCTATTCAAGTCCTTCGATCATTTTTAAATTGGGTTAATTGGTTGTTGTTGATGTTCTTTATATATTTAAATTTGCTACAATATATATTCTGGAAATTGCTTCACCGGTATTTTTATATATTCTGGAAATTGCTTCACCAGTATTTTCTCCCATTCTGTTGGTGCCCTTTTCACGCTATTGATTATTTCCTTGGATGCACAGAAGGTTCTAAGTTTGATGTAGCCCCATTTGTTTGCTTTGCTTTGCTTGCCGGTGCTTTTGGGGTCATATCCTAGAAATCATTATCAAATCCAATGCTATGAAGTGTTGCCCTATGTTTCCTTCTAGGAGTTTGATAGCTTTAGGTCTTACAGTTTACAACTTTAATGCATTTTGACTTAATTGTAATATATGGCATAAGTGTCCTAAAATTAATTTTTAAGTTTGGAATTTTTTTTTTTTGAGACAGTCTCACTTGTCACCCTCAGTAGAGTGCTGTGGTGTCACAGCTCATAGCAACCTGAAACTCTTGGGCTTAAGCAATTCTCTGGCCTTAGCCTCCCAAGTAGCTGGGACTACAGGCACCTGCCACAACGCCTGGCTATCTTTTTGTTGTTGTTGTAGTTGTCATTATTGTTTAGCAGGCCTGGGCTGGGTTCAAATCCTCCAGTCCCAGTGTATGTGGCCGGCTCTCTAATCACTGAGCTATGGGCGCCGAGCCAAGTTTGGAATTTTTTATTCTAGACTTTTCTTACAGCCCTCACGGTATTGCCATTCAGATAGAAATAAAGCAGTTTAAACTGATTTGTACAAAACTAATAAAAGAACATATAATTGATTTTTTATAGCAAAGGTTTTGGGAGTTTTTAGGACATATTTGTTTTGAACATGGCCTTTGCAGTCAGACAGACCAGCCTGGGTTGGATCCTAAGTCATCACCCACTGTGGGCATTGTAGGCCAGTTTCTTGACCACCCACTGTGGTCATTATAGGCCAGTTTCTTGACCACTCTAAGCCCACACTTTTCCATTTGTAGGAGAAAAACTGGGGTTTCTGTTTTACAGGGTTTGTAGCAGATTTAAATGCAATCATAGTCTCTAGAACACAACACATCATAAATGGTAACTAGGCTGTTATTATTATTATTATCAAATCTTTTTTTTTTTTAAGACAGAGTCTCTTTCTGTTGCCCCAGTCTAGAGTTCTACGATGTAATTACAGCTCACAGCAACCTCATACTCTTGGGCTCAAGTGATTGTCCTGCCTCAGCCGCCTGAGTAGCTGGGAATACAGACACCCGCTACAATGCCCAGCTAGTTTTTCTGTTTTTAGTAGAGACAGGGTCTGACTCTTCCTTAAAACCCGCCTCAATCTCCCAGAGTGCTAGGATTAAAGGTGTGAGCTACCATACCTGGCCATTGTTATCAAACCTAATTCATTTCAGAATTTCTGTTCCTTCTCCCAACAACCCCAAGATTTAGAATTTATTTAAGAGAACAGAAGTTGAACTTTGAGAACCTGATATGTCTAATTTTGTTTGTTTCTAGATGTGATGGGAAGGATTTATATAGAAATTTCTCTGGGAAAACCTCTGTTTAGATGTTACTTATTCTGGGGACTTCATTGAAATGCTTCCTCACTTGGTTAGGGCTATGCTCTCATAATGCCCTGGGCTGGTGGATCCTTGTGGGATCCATGTTGTAGTTTGTGTCTGCTCTTATTCTGGAAACAACCACTCACTTTTCCCCCTGGGGAATGGTCCCTCCCACTGCTCGCTGTCTGGGTGGGACTACTGGTGAGGCCAAGGGATGAACATGAGACCAATCAAACTCTTCTGGAATTTGAATTGAATGTGAGTGATCAACACAGTGTTGGGAAATGACAGAGCTGATATATTCCAACTATGGAGCTTGAAAAGATTCTAGTTTTGCCTGTCCTCTACGAGATCCTTGGAGCTGTCCAAGTTTCTCATGTGGTGAAGTCCTGTTTCTTCATCTTTTCCTTGAGTTTTATGAGCTGCCTCATATCCTGCCACATTTTTTCCCCCAAGACGGCTGCTTAGCATCTGTTGCTAGCCCCCCAAGAATCTGAATGCATTTAGCACTTGTCACTCTGTACTATAATTGACAGTTTACTCATCTATTCTCCCCTAACATCATATGCTCCCAGGGAAGAGAAACCAAGATGTGGCATTGCCAATGTAGTGACCGATACGTTGTTTTGTCAGAGCAGAAATCAATTATAATCTTAGATTTGCAGTAGGAAGTTCTCTGCTCAGGTATTTTTTTAGTATCTTTATAATACTTAAAATTGTTGAGGCAATTAACAAAACATTTAAGAGTGTTTGACCCTTGGAAATCGCCTAATTCTAGAGTCTCCTATCCCCTACGTACATGTCCTCTTCCCAAGCATGTACTCAGAAGATAACAAAAGTAACCAACTGGGTGGTTGCAAAGCCAGTGAAGTTCTTACATAAGCTGTCCCTGGCCTATATAGCTTTTTAGAAGCTTTTGTTTTCTTAGAAGAGGGTGTCATCAGAAGTTCTCTTCTTTCAATGCAGTTAGCCAAAGCCAAGCAGGCTTGAACTTCTGTGATGGCTCCAACTCCCAACCTAACCATGCTATTTGTTATTACTGTGAAATCTGGTAAAATATTCAGCTTCACCTTCCTACAAGTGGGTGATGTGCATATCTGAAGACCTCTCTGGGCAGAGAATTACCCTGTCTCTGCCAAAAGAAGATTTCACTTGGGGAATTACTTCACAATGACTTTTGGGAACATTTAGGTGTTCAGCCCATCTGTCCATTCATTCATTCAACAAATACTTACAGAGAACCTCCATTTTCTCCTGCATTCTCTGCCAGGCACTAGGAACACAGCAGAGAGCAAAGCCAGAAACTGGTATTCTGCTGATGGTGCTACTGTCCAATCGGAGAAAAAGGACAGTAATTATCCATCATCAAGGGCCATAAAGGAAATGTACACAGTGCTGTGAGACCAACTGAAAAGGTGACCCCTCCTAGTTTGAATGATAAGAAATGCATATGCAAAAAAGAGACTTGGTGGCCATGCTAACCCCCAAATGCCTGAGTTCAAGATCCTCCCCAGACAACAGTTGCTTTACAACCGTAAGCATATCATTGAAGCTATCTTGACCTCATTTACTTCATCTATAATATGAAAGTGTTAGACTAAGTAATCTCTAGGTCCTTTTCATTTCTCATACAAGGTTTTAAAATTATTATTCCTATTAGCAGCTTTATTGAGGCAGCTTGCATACCATAAAATTCACCCTTTATAACTGTATAATTCAATGACTTTTGATATGTTTATGAAGTTGAGAAACTACCGTCACAATATGATTTTAGAACATTTCTATCACCTCAAAAAGCAATCGTGTACCCATTTACAATCACTTCCCATTCCCACCCCCAGATCTTGGCAACTGCTAACCTACTTTCTGTCTTTACAGATTTCTTTTTTTTGGACATTCCATATAAATAGAATCCAACAATACGTGTTCTTTTGTGCCTTGCTTCTATCCCAGAAAGTGACTATCTTTGCGATTTTGTAAGGATCATGAATGTTGAAGCATGAATCTGTATTTTTATTCCATTTTATTCATGAGTAGTATTCTACTGGTCCATTTCTTTAATCCATTGATTGACATGTGTTATTTCCACTTTTTTTTTTTAACTATTGTGAATAATGCTGCTATGAATATTTGCAGCATTATTCAAGTCTTTTTGGGGACATTGTCTTTATTTCTTTGAGGTAGATGCTTTGGAAAGGAATTGCTGGTAATTCTGTGTTTAACATTTTGAGAAACTGCCAAACTATTTTCCAAAGTGGCTACACTATTTTATATTCCCACCAGCAATGTATGAAGGGCCTAATTTCTCCACATCCTCAATGGCACTTCTCATTGTCCATCTTACTAATTGTAGTCATTCTGGTGGGGGTGAAGTGGTGTTCTGATTTTCTTTTCTCTACAATTAATGATATTGAGCATTTTTTCTTTTTATTTATTTTTATTTTATTTTATTTTTTATTATTTTATCCCTTTTTCTTTATTCTTAAATCATAGCTGTGTACATTAGTGTAATCAAGGGGTACAATGTGCTGGTTTCATATACAATCTGAAATATTCTCATCAAATTGTTCAACATAGCCTTCATGGCATTTTCTTAGTTATTGTATGTAGACATTTGTATTCTGCCTTTAGTAAGTTTCCCCTCTACCCATTCTAAGATGCACCGTAGGTGTGGCCCCACCCATTACCCTCCCTCCATCTTAACCTTCTCCCTCCCTACCCCTTCCTTGGCCCTTTCCTCATAGTCTTGTGCTATAGTTGGGTTATAGTCTTCATGTGAAAGCTATAATTTAGCTTCATAGTAGGGCTAAGTACATTGGATACTTTTTCTTCCATTCCTGAGATACTTTGCTAAGAAGAATATGTTCCAGCTCCATCCATGTAAACATGAAAGAGGTAAAGTCTCCATCTTTCTTTAAGGCTGCATAATATTCTATGGTATACATGTACCACAATTTGCTAGTCCATTCGTGGGTCAATGGGCACTTGGGCTTCTTCCATGACTTAGCAATTATGAATTGGGCTGCAATAAACATTCTGGTACAGATGTCTTTGTTATATTGTGAGTTTTGCTCTGGGTATAAACCTAGTAAAGGAATTATAGGGTCGAATGGCAGGTCTATTTTTAGGTCTCTAAGTATTCTCCAAACATCCTTCCAGAAGAAACGTATTAGTGGGCATTCCCACCAGCAGTGTAGAAGTGTGCCCTTTTCTCCACATCCATGCCAACATTTCTGGTTTGGGGATTTTGTTATGTGGGCTACTCTTACTGGGGTTAGGTGATATCTCAGAGTAGTTTTGATTTGCATTTCTCTGATGATTAAGGATGATGAGCTTTTTTCCATGTGTTTGTAGATCGTGCATCTGTCTTCTTTTTTTTTTTTTGGCCGGGGCTGGGTTTGAACCCACCACCTCCGGCATATGGGACCGGCGCCCTACTCCTTGAGCCACAGGCGCCGCCTCCATCTGTCTTCTTTAGAGAAGTTTCTCTTCAAGTCCTTTGCCCACCCTGAGATGAGATCACGTGATCTTTTCTTGCTAATACGTTTGAGTTCTCTGTGGAGTCTGGTTATTAGATCTTTATCGGAGGTCTAACCTACAAATATTTTCTCCCATTCTGAGGGCTGTCTGCTTGCTTTACTTACTATGTTCTTGGCTGTGCAGAAGCTTTTTAGTTTGGTCAGGTCCCAGTAGTGTATTTTTGATACTGCTTCAATTGCCTGGGGAGTCCTCCTCATAAAATATTCACCAAAGCCGATTCCTTCAAGAGTTTTTGATTCCTTCCTGCACGTTCCTCAAGTATTTTTATAGTTTCATGTATTAAATTTAAATCTTTCATCCAGTGAGAGTCTATCTTAGTTAATGGTGAAAGGTGTGGGTCCAGATTCAATATTCCACAGGTTGTCAGCCAGTTCACCCAGCACCATTTGTTAAATAGGGAATCTTTTCCCCACTGAACGTTTTTAATTGGCTTGTCAAAGATCAAATAACGGTAAGTAGCTGGATTCATCTCTTAGTTCTCTATTCTGTTCCAGACATCTACTTCTCTGTTTTTGTGCCAATACCAGGCTGTTTTGATCACTATCGATTTATAGTACAGTCTCAGGTCTGGTAGCATGATTCCTCCTGCTGTGTTTTTATTGCTGAGTAATGTTTTGGCTATTCGAGGTTTTTTTCTGATTACATATGAAACGAAGTATTATTTTTTCAAGATCTTTAAAATATAGCAATGGAGCGTTAATAGGAATTGCATTAAAATTATATATTGCTTTGGGTAGTATAGACATTTTAACAATGTTGATTATTCCCAGCCATAAGCATGGTATGTTTTTCTGTTTGTTAACATCTTCAGCTATTTCTTTTCTTAAAGTTTCATAGTTCTCTTTGTAGAGATCTTTCATGTCCTTTGTTAGGTATACTCCCAAATATTTCATCTTCTTTGGCACTACTGTGAAAGGAATAGAGTCCTTGACTGTTTTTTCGGCTTGATTATTGTTGGTATATATAAAGGCTACAGATTTATGGGTGTTGATTTTGTAGCCTGAGACATTGCTGTATTCCTTGATCACTTCTAAAAGTTTAGTAGTAGAATCCCTAGTGTTTTCCAGATATACGATCATATCATCTGCGAAGAGTGAAAGTTTGATCTCTTCTGACCCTATGTGGATACCCTTGATCACCTTTTCTTCCCTAATTGCAATGGCTAAAAATTCCATTACAATGATAAAGAGCAATGGAGACAATGGGCAACCTTGCCTGGTTCCTGATCTAAGTGGAAATGATTTCAGTTTAACTCCATTCAGTACAATATTGGCTGTGGGTTTGCTGTAGATGGCCTCTGTCAGTTTAAGAAATGTCCCTTCTAGCCGGGCGTTGTGGCAGGCGCCTGTAGTCCCAGCTGCTCAGGAGGCTGAGGCAAGAGAATCGCATAAGCCCAAGAGTTAGAGGTTGCTGTGAGCCGTGTGATGCCACGGCACTCTACCCCAGGGCGGTACAGTGAGACTCTGTCTCTACAAAAAAAAAAAACACAAAAACAAACAAAAAAAAAAAAAGAAAAAAAGAAATGTCCCTTCTATACCAATTTTCTTAAGTGTTCTGATCATGAAGGGATGCTGAATATTATCAAAAGCTTTTTCTGCATCAATTGAAAGAATCACATGATCCTTATTTTTTAGTTTGTTTATGTGCTGAATTACATTTATAGATTTACATATATTGAACCAGCCTTGAGACACTGGGATAAATCCCACTTGGTCGTGGTGTATAATTTTTTTGATGTGTTGTTGTATTCTGTTTGTTAGGGTCTTATTGAGTATTTTAGCATCAGTATTCGTTACTGATATTGGTCTATAATTTTCTTTTCTTGTTGGGTCTTTCCCTGGTTTGGGGATCAAGGTGATGTTTGCTTCATAGAATGTGTTGGGTAATATTCCTTCTTTTTCTATATTTTGGAAGAGGTTTAGTAATATAGGTACTAGTTCTTTAAAGGTTTGGTAGAATTCTGACGTAAAGCCATCTGGTCCTGGGCTTTTCTTTTTAGGGAAATTTTGTATAGTTGATGCTATTTCAGAACTTGATATAGTTCAACATTTCCACTTCATTCTGGCTAAGTCTTGGTAGGTGGCGTACTTCCAGGTATTGGTTGATTTCTTTCAGATTTTCATATTTCCGAGAGTAGAGTTTCTTGTAGTATTCATTACGGATTTTTTGAATTTCTGAGGGGTCTGTTGTTATTTCATCGTTACCATTTCTGATTGATGAAATTGGAGATTTTACTCTTTTTTTCCTGGTTAGGTTGGCCAAAGGTTTATCTATTTTATTGATCTTTTCAAAAAACCAACTTTTGTATTTATTGATCTGTTGTATAATTCTTTTGTTTTCAATTTCATTTAATTCTGCTCTGATTTTGGTTATTTCTTTTCTTCTGCTGGGTTTTGGGTTGGAGTGTTCTTCCTTCCCCAGTTGCTTGAGATGTCCCATTAAGTAATTAATTTCCTCTCTTTCTGTTTTCTTGAGGAAGGCTTGCAGTGCTATAAATTTCCCTCTTAGGACTGCCTTTGCAGTAACTCAGAGGTTCTGGTAATTCGTGTCTTGATTGTAGTTTTGTTCCAAAAATTTGGTGATTTCCTTCTTAATCTCATCTATAACCCATCTATCCTTCAGCATAAGGTTGTTTAGCTTCCATGTTTTTGTATGGGTATGCAGGTTCCTGTTGTTATTGAGTTCAACTTTTATTCCATGATGGTCTGAGAAGATGCAAGGAATAATTTTTGTTTTTTTAAATTTGCTGAGGTTATATTTGTGGCCTAGGATGTGGTCAATTTTGGAGTATGTTCCGTGGGCTGATGAAAAGAATGTGTATTCAGTTTTGTTGGGATGAAATGTTCTGTAGATGTCTGTTAAGTCCCGATGTTGAATGGTTAACTTTAAATCTAAGATTTCTTTGCTCAGCTTCTTTTTGGAGGATCTATCCAGCACTGCTAAAGGGGTGTTAAAATCTCCAACTACTATGGAACTGGAGGAAATCAAATTGGTCACGTCTGTTAGGGTTTCTCTTATAAATTGAGGTGTGTTCTGGTTGGGTGCATAAATATTAATAATTGAAATCTCATCATATTGAGTATTACCTTTAACAAATATGAAGTGTCCATCCTTATCCTTCCTTATTTCGGTTGGTTTAAAGCCTATTGCGTCTGCAAATAGGATTGAAATGCCTGCTTTTTTCTGCTTCCCATTTGCCTGGAATATTGATGACCATCCCTTCACCTTGAGTCTATATTTGTCTTTCAATTTAAGATGCAATTCTTGTATGCAGCAGATATCTGGCTTGAGTTTTTGTATCCAGTCAGCCAACCTGTGCCTCTTTAGAGGACAATTTAAACCATTCACATTAATTGAGAATATTGATAAGCCTTTCAAGAGTCCGGTGGACATTTTTAATCCTTTTGCGACTGTGGAAGTTGGAATCTGATTAAAATTTTCTGGATGGGTTTACTTTTGTGGTGGAGGATTACGCTGGTCTTTATGGAGGATAGGTCTGAGAATATCCTGGAGAGCTGGTTTAGTTATGGCAAATTTCTTCAACATGTGAATGTCATTGAAGTATTTAGTTTCTCTGTCATAAATTAAATTCAGTTTAGCTAGGTACAGGATCCTGGGTTGAAAGTTATTTTGTTTTAGGAGATTAAAAGTCGATGACCATCCTCTTCTAGCTTGAAAGGTTTTAGCAGAGAGATCTGCAGTCATTCTAATATTCTTGCCCTTGTAGATGATGGTTTTCTTTCGTCTGGCTGCTTTCAGAATTTTCTCCTTCATATTAACTTTAGTGAAATTGATTATGATGTGTCTGGGTGATGTCTTATTTGGGTTGAGTTCGTGTTGGAGTTCTGAAACTGTCTGCTATCTGAATTTCAGAATCTCGTAGCATGTCTGGAAAGTTCTCCTTCATAATCTCGTAGAGAAGAGGCTCAGTGCCTTGTGAAGCCACTTCGTCACTTTCAGGGATCCCTATAAGATGAATATTGGTTTTCTTCAAATTATCCGAGAGCTCTCTGAGAGAGTGATCTGTTTTTGCCCTGCATTTCTCTTTGTCTTTGAGAGTTTGGGAGCGTTCGAAAGCTTTGTCTTCAATGTCAGAAATCCTTTCTTCTGCTTGCTCCATTCTGTTACTGAGGGATTCTACTGTGTTTCTCAGATCTTTGAGGGCTGCAACTTCTTGTCTCAATGTGTCAAAATCTTTGGTCATTTGGTCTTTGAATTCGTTGAATTCCTGAGATATCTTTTGGGTTACTGCTTGGAATTCTGATTTGATCTTATTTGCTATCCAGATTCTGAATTCGATTTCTGACATCTCAGCTATTTGTTTGTGCATGGGATCTTCTGCTGTGTCTGCCCCATTGATCCTTGGGGGAGTTGATATACTATGATTATTCATATTGCCAGAATTTTTCTGTTGATTTTGCCTCATGATTGTTTTTCACCATTGCCTCTGGCCATCCTCAGAGTTGGGTAGGTGTCTCTCCAAGATTAGACCCCAGTGGGATCATTCTATTGTTGCTGGATCTTTGTAGGGAGTGACCCTGTGTAGTTCCTCTGGGGCTGCCCCAGCCAGGGAGTTGTGGTTGTGGAAGCAGCTCCAGAGTGTGACACACCTAGATCCAGCAACAGGGCGGGAGGTCGTGCGCATGGTTCTGGGAGTTCCTGGCATCCAGTGACTTTGGCACAGACAGCCCAAGGCTCCAGCAGTCTCTGGCCAGGAGAAGGGCTCTGTGCAGAGGCAGGGAGGGCTCTGGAGGGCACACAGCTGCCAGAGTCCCTGGCCAGATGAGCGGGCTGTTGTGGAGGCAGGGAGGTACAGGAGGGAGGATGCAGGGTTGCGCAGCTCCCGCAGTTCCTGGTCAGGGCATGCGGAGGCCCAGCAGGCACGGGTCGCAGGTTGGGGGTCATGGCACAGCTCTTATGGAGGTCCGGGTGGCACCAAGTCCAGGAGTTTGAGGTTGCTATGAGCTGTGACGCCACAGCACTCTAGCCAGGGCAATAGCCTGAGGCTCCAGTGTGCCAAAACCGGTCTCACTCTGCCCCTGAGGGCTAAGGGTGTAAGGCAGCTCAGTCCCCGCCTTTAGGCTGTTCAGTCACTGGGTTACTAGCTCCCGCCCGATCCTTGCTCTATGACCCTTAGGGTGGAGCTTGCCTGGGCAGTTCTCTCACAATGGCTCCCTGCAGCCCACAGCTGAACACTATTATCTCCATCCGGCTCAGCGGCTCATTCTGGGGCCCTGGACAATGCCCAATGTTCTCCGCACTCATGCTCAAGCTCTCCCCAAAGCAGTTCAACTGAGTGCCAAGTCCAAACACACCAAAACAGGTAAGGCCTTTCCGGTTTGCAGTCTCAGTACTTCTTGTACTTATGGCTGCCGGCGGGATTAGGTCGATCAAACCCACGCAACCACTTGCCAGTTTTCCACTGTTTTTGTCCTCCTCTTGGGGTCCAGAAGTCCCTTGCTGATTCCCTGTATCCTCAAAGGGATGATAATAGGCAGATCCCACCAGCCGGAGATGCCTGGAGTCTTATCTCCCCAGACTCACTGTGCCCAGTTGATATTGAGCATTTTTTCATGTGCTTATTATACATATTTTTGGACAAGTATCTATTCAAAACTCTTGCCCATTTTTAAATTTGGTTTTTTGTCTTTTTTATTATTTAGTTGTAAGACTTCTTTTGCATATTCGAAATATAAGTCTATTATTGGATATATAATTTGCAAATATTTTATCCAATTCTGTGAGTTGTCTCTATTTTTCCTTGATATCTTTTAAAGTTCTTAATTTTGATTAAGTCTAATTTATCTTGTTTTTTCCTTTTATTGCTTGTCTAATGCAGGCTCACAATGATTTACTCCTATATTTTCTTCTAAGAGGTTGATAGTATTATCCTTACCTTTAGATTTTCCATTTTGAACTAATCTTTGTGTATGTTGTGTGAGGTGGGGATCCAGATTTAATTCTTTGCATGTGCATACCCAATTGTCTCAACTCTACTTGTTGAAAAGACTATTCTTTTCTCATTGTTTTTTCTTAGTCCTTTTGTCAAAAATCAATTGAACATAAATGTAAGGGCTTTTTTTCTGGGTTTTCAATTCTGTCCCATTGATTTTTATGTTTGTGTTCCTGCCAATAATACATTAATCCTCTTTTGTCCCTTTTTCCTGTCCCCAGACTCCACAAGCTATCACACTGTCTTGACGATAAGTTTTGAAATTGGGAAGTGTCCAATTTTGTTCTTCCCTTTTAAGATTGTTTTAGCTATTGTGTTTCTTTTCCTTTCCTTAAGAATTTGGGGATCAAATTGTTGATTTCTGGGAGGAAAAATTGCAGCAGGGGCTTCTTTCTTTTTTTTTTTTTGTAGAAACAGAGTCTCACTTTATCGCCCTCGGTAGAGTGCCATGGCATCACACAGCTCCAGCAACCTCCAACTCCTGGGCTGAAGCGATTCTCTTGCCTCAGCCTCCCGAGTAGCTGGGACTACAGGCACCTGCCACAACGCCCAGCTATTTTTTGGTTTGCAGTTCAGCTGGGGCCGGGTTTGAACCCTCCACCCTTGGTATATGGGGCTGGCGCCTTACGGACTGAGCCACAGGCGCCGCCCAGCAGGGGCTTCTTTCTATCTAACTATATCTTTAAAACATTATTGAGACATTTTAAAGTATCCAATTCAATGATTATTAAAGTCTATTTATCAAATTGTGCAACCATCACCATGAATCATGTTCTAGAACATTTTTAGCAGCCCAATAAGATACTTCTGTGGTTTTAATTTGCATTTTTTCATGTGCCTTTTAGCTATTCATATATCTTCTGTGGTAAAATGTTTATTCAAGTATTTGGGGCCAATTTTTGATGGGTTGTTTTCTTGCTGAGTTGTAAACTTACTTGGATACAAGTCCTTTAATATTTACAAAACTATTTTGTTCCAGTCTATGGCTTATCTTTTCATTGTCTTATTGATATCTTTTGAAGTCTAATAGGGATTTTGAGGTGGATTGTCTTGAACCTGTAGACCAACATCAATCACTTTTTGATTTAGGTTAAATAGGAACAAAAGCATTAGTGTGAAAATTTTTTTCTAGATAGTATTCATTCATAAGCATTCAGTCTGGACTTAAAAATGAGTTGATTTCCTTACCTATCCCAAAAGGTTAATGGTCTACCCAGATTGGGACTGGGGATGCAGAAGGGCAAAATACTAGGTCTGAGTAGGAAGACAGAGTAAAGAAGAGCTGGTGCACAGCAGAAATTAAGTGAATATTTTTTGAATGAATGAATAAATGATTAAATGAACAATCAAAGAGGGCCATAATGGTTTCCTTTAGTTTTCTCTTTTATAGTTTAAATATTTTATATTCTCTCAAATGTTTTTCCTTAAAATAATTTCTTGACCTTCCCCATTCTGGTTACTCTCAATGGACACAATGTTTCTCATAGAATATGGAAGCAGAATTCAATATAATGGGCTGTGATACATGTGCTATGAAGAGTGCAGAAAGGATGGATTCTCATTTTCTAAGATTTGAACACTGTAGTCTCTTTAATATGGCCTAACATTGCACATTTAAAAAAATGCACTATTGCAGCCAAAACCATCTTGAGAAACAAAAACAAAGCTGGAGAGCGCACACTTTCTGATTTCAGAACATAGTACAAAGTTACAGTAGCCAAAACAGTATAATGCTGGCCTAAGGATTATATACTTAAGAGAACCCAGAAACAGACTTTCATATATACAATCAAATAACTTCAACAAAGGTGCTAAGGCTACACAGTCAGAAAAGTACTGGGAAAACTGGATATCCATGTGCAAAAGGATGAAGTTGGACCTCTTCTTACATCAAATGCAAAAATTAACTGAAAATGCATTAAAGACCTAAACTGTAAGACCTAAATCTATAAAAATCCTGGAAGAAAACACAGGGCAAAACTTCATGACGTTGGATCGGGCAGTGATTTCTTGGATATGACCCCAAAAGCACAGGCAACAAAAAGCAAAAATAGGCAAATGGGACCGTATCAAACTTAGAACCTTCTGTGCATCCAAGGAAGTAATCAATGGAGTGAAAAAGTAATCAACGGAATGGGAGAAAATACTTTCAAGCCCTATCTCTGATAAAGGGTTAACATCCAGAATACCTAAAGAATTCCTACCACTAAACAATAAGACCCAAATAACCCAGTTTTAAAATGGACAAAGGACTTAAATAGACATTTCTATGAAGAAAATATACATACAGCTGCAAGCATATGAAAAAATGCTCAATATTTCTAATCATCAGGGAAATGCCAATCAAACCCACCAATGAGGTGTCACCTCACACGCATTATGATAGCCACTAAAACACACATACACAAGAAATGTTGGTGAAGATGCAGAGAAATTGGAACCTTGTGTGTTGGTGGGAATGTAAAATGGTGTAGCTACCATGGATAATAACACAGAGGTTCCTCAGAATATTAAAAATAGAATTACCATATGATCCAGTGATCTTATCTCTGGATATACTCAAAAGAACTGAAAGAAGAATCTCCAAGAGGTATTTGCATGCTGATGTTCACTACAGCTTTATTCACAATAGCCAAGAGTTGGAAGCAACTTCAATACCCACCAGCCAATTAATGTATAAATAAAATGTGGTATATGCATAGAGTGGAATATTATTTTGCCTCAAAAAGAAAGAAATCTTTTCACATGGATAAAACTTGAGGACATTATACTAAGTAAAACAAGCCAATTACAAAAGGAGAAATACTGCATGATCCCACTTATGTTAAATATGTAAAGAATTCAAACTCTTTTGAAGCAAAAAGTAGAATGATGGTTGTCAGGGGATGAGGGTAGGGCTGTGAAGAAGGGAGTTGTTCAATGGGTAGAGTTTAGTTTTGCAAGATGAAAAACTAATGTGCATATAGTTACACAATAATGTGCATATAGTTAACACCACTGAACTGTATGTTTTAAACTGGTTATGATGGACAGAAATTAATTTTAGGCAATTTGAGTTTTCAAGAAGCAAACATCTTCAAATGTTATTATTAGTGAAACCAATGCATCATGAAAGATTGTACCTTTTGTACTATCTCTGGGTGAAACGAATAACAGAAATAAATGTCGTATGATGCGCATATCTTAATGCTTTGCAGAGACTCACGTACCAGGTCTGAAGTGAAGTAATCAGAAGTGGCTGCTGTTTATAGTCAATGCCATAATAACAAATGAAATAATTTCAAAATGGTTTAATATCATAACTTTATTTAAATGTATCCAAATACACAATAGCAATTTGCTTTCCTTTTTAGGTACATTTTTATTTATTTATTATTAAATCATAGCTGTGTACATTAATGCAATCATGGGGCTCCATACACTGGTTTTATAGACCATTTGACATATTTTCATCATACTGGTTAACATAGCCTTCCTGGAATTTTCTTATAGGTACATTTACGATAAAAATATGAAGCAATAAATCTCTTTTGTCTCAACCAAAAGTTCACAAATTTATTTTTTTCCTATGAGAATGGCATTTTAGGTAATAGAGTTATTATTTTCTTTAAAGAAGTTTGGAACTTCACAGAGTTTGAGAGAGAAACTCTTTCAATATTTAGTAACTACATTTTAGCATTTGGATCAGTTGCAGCTTTCTTTACCTCCTCAATTTAATTGCAAACTAATTAGCAATTCCTTTTCCTTAAAAAAATACTCCTAATCAAGGAAGATAATCATTTTTGATTAAACAACAACCTGAGCTCTCAAATGTAAATTTGCAATTGATTACAGAAAAAATATAGTGTGTGCTTTCCCTCTTAACAACAGTAAGCATTATTTTTTCCCCACTCAGATATATTTGGTTTCTCAGATTAATTTAGGTTGATTCATCTCTTTTGATGGTTTACTCCCTAGGAATGCCCATATGCCTTCCCAGAAGAATAATCCCTATGCAAATAAAATATCCAGATTCAAAGTATGCATATGATAAAAAAAAAATCTGGAAGTTACCTTTGTATTTTAAGGATTTGGGTGCTACTAACCTGCTGTAATTCTGTCTTTCAAATCTGTCAGGGAATAGTAAGGTCATGAGGAATAATATTTAGTCCTAAAAGATACAAAGCTGGCTGTCTAGAATGACTGTTTCTTCTTAGAAAAGAGTTAAGGGTTCAATCAGTGTAACCTGGCTTATTGTACCCTCAATGAATCCCCAACAATAAAAAATAAATAAATAAATAAATGAAGAAAAAGGAAAAGAGTTAAGGTTTTCATCCATTTTTTCCTTTATTCAGTAAAAAATGCAATGAGCACGTGTAATGTTCTAAATACCATCCAAGGTCCCGGGAATCTCTCAGTAGATAAGACACAGCTCCTGCCCTCAGGGAGTTTATAAGCTGTTTGGGCAGGTTAATGGGCAATGGCAAATCAGTATGATGTGTGCTACCAATGGGAAATAAGCAGGGTAGACATAAAAGGGACGCCGGACACTGTGGGAGTTAAGGAGCCTGCCTGCGTTTAGTCCTTGAAGGACCAAAAGGGGTTAGGGAGCTAAGGTAACAGAAGAAAGATCAACGCGCACAATTCCAGAGGGGAGAAAGAGCGTGTCTTTTGGGAAGACCCGTAAGTTCAGCATGTCTATAACAAAAGCAAGAAGCAAAAATGGTAAAAAAAAAAAAAAAGAGAGAGCGACTAGAGTGGTAAAGAAAAGACCATTTTGTCAAGAATACAATCTACTTTCTGAAGAAATGTACATGCTATTCTAAAAGCAATGAAGATCTACTATAATCCATTTTAATGGATCCCATGTATCAGAAAAGTTTAAATTTACCTTTTTTCTCCCATAAGTGCTATCTGGGATTGCAAACTGGATCTGTCTCTGGTTCAGAATATGCTGTGTCAAGGCAACACATATTGATAGCTAAATGCTATTCTTTATTCTTTAGGTGACTTAACTTCTGTTTTATACACATAGATGCAAGAAGGTACAGTGTGACGACAGCAAGGGGACTCCCAAGCTTGAACTGACTTTCTGAAATGTTACATGAAAAAAGACAAATAAGAAGATTAAGCGTTTGCGTTAATCCTTAAAAGGGGAAGAATCTAAAACACAGTTTAAAGAGATTCCTCTTGGACAGATGGGAGGACGTTTAGGTCAAAAACAAAACAAGACAAAGAACAAAGAACCCCCATCTTAAATTATTAATTCCAATAAGCAGCTAAATTGTTTAAGGAAAACACAAATTCTAATCCCAATGACCCGAATATAGTGTTAAAATAGCATGACCACATTTTTAGGCAACAAAATGGCTCAGCAATTGCTTTGCAATATGCTAACCGTGTAACATGTAGGCTAAGAACTATGCGCCTCAATACACCTAGATTCAAATCATGATTGTGCCACTTACTGTCACTTCCGCCTGTCACTCCTCATGGCTGTGTTTTCCCAGTGCCATTGAGCAGGAGGCAAGCTGTGTTCACATCAGTTTCTACAAGAAGTGAGACTTTGAAAAGCAACTGATGGCATGAATCCTTTGGTTACATACAGAGGTTACATATGCTGTTAGCATATTGCAAAGCAATTGCTGAGCCATTTTGTTGCCTAAAAATATGGTCAGACTATTTTAACACTATATTCTGATCATCAGGATTAGAATTTGTGTTTTCTATAAACAATTTAGCTGCTTATTGGTATTAATAACTTAAGGTGAGAGTTCTTTGTTCTTTGTTTAGTTTTGTTTTTGACCTAGAAGAAATGTCCTTTGGTTACATACAGAGAGTTAAACAGTTTATCATATTAGTTGAACAAAAATTTCTTGAGTATAAAGCATGCACTTTTTTGCACAAATAACTGTAAAAATAAGGTACAGATGCCCTTGTGTCTACAGTGTTTTGAGAAAGATGGTCTGGAAAAGCATTCTAGCATATTCTTCCACACAAATAGCCCAGGATATTAATGGATGATTGACAAATAGATAGATACTGATTAAGTGCAGTATCTATGTAATAAATGCCTACTATACCCAAAGGGAATAAAAAAGGTGGTGAGTAACACATGGTGTTTAAGCACCAGTCGGGTTGCAACCATATCCTATCATCAATTTGGCTTTTGAAATGGCTGAACAAAATGTCTACAGTACTGGAAAAGTACAGAGGAGGGTTGATCCATTTGGTCAAAGGGATAAAAAATGGTTTCATGAAGGAAGGTGAATTCAACATGATTTGGGGGAGGAATGAGAATAATTTTGCTGAGTAAAGAGTAATAGATTTCAGACAAAGGAGGGAGCACAGACTTTGGTGAAAGATGGACGGGGTTCAAATCTGGGTCTCCTATTTACTAGCTATGTGATTTAGGAAACCTACATAATTCTCTGTAACAATATTTTTTCATCTGTTAAAATGGAATAGTAATTCCTACCTTACATGGTTATTCAATTGGTTAAGTGTAAAGTGCTTAATTGCAATGTCTAGGGCACAGTTCTTGATAAATATCAACTATCACTATTAAAATTAGAAAATCCCACAGGACAGAAAAAGTACATAGTATAGGCTGGTTGCGGGGGGGCACTGAAGTGTAAGGCTGGAGTTCAGCACTGGAGCTGGATTCCAGGGAATCTTAGATGCCAGACTGTGGAGCTTGAACCTTAGTCAATAAGTCAGGAAATCTGATTTCTTTGTGTGTGTGTGTGTTTACTAGATCAGAACTGGGTTTTTAGATCAAAGCAGCAGCACATGAAGTAGACAGTGGGTTAAACGTCAGACAAGGAGAGGCTGGCGTCAAGGTGACTCACCGGAATGTCATAAAAACAGCTTGCACAAAGAGTTTCTGAGAGTGCGTTCTGGCAATGGGAGAAGACATGAGACTCGTAGACTGGCAGAGAAGAGTGGCTTTTGAACTTTTGAACTATCAAGCACGATGAGGCACAGGCTGGATAAACCATGGTGCAGAAACGGAAATGGAGCAGAGTACGCCGACCTCCTCTTCTCGGTCCATGAGTCGGCAGGTTCTGGGAAGGACTGGTGTTCATCAGAGACAACGACAGGGAAGGCTAGGAACACAAGGCTGAGTAGATGTTTCCATGAACTGATATTGGATGCAAAGGAAAGAAAACACAAAAAACACTGAAAGGTACTGGGGATAAGGTAGAAGGTGGTGAGTGCCAAGTACTGGATAGACAGTGCCGAACTAGAAACGGATGGTTTAGTAGGAGGAGGTGGAAGTGAGGATGGGTGTTCACGGACAAAGCATGGACATCAGAGCTGAGAAGATTAGTGGAAAAGATACGTTAGATCTGGGGAAGGATCACTTTTAACACGGGAATTTAGTGAATAGAGAAGTTTGAAGCTAACCAGTCTTCAAGGTTCCAACTGGTTTATTTGTATCTCCAAAACTCCCCCTGGAGGCACACGGTCTATCTACATGACCCCAGTGGTGGATTCACAGTGTTGGCTGGTTCAAGGTTTACCTTTTTTGGAATCCCTTCACCAGAGTGATAATTTTATCCAGTCGAATTCCTTTCAACTCGCTAAAAACTGCCACAGGTTTTCTAAGTCATTTTACTTCTACAAATGAGGTCAGAAATAGAAGCAAACACCTCAACAACATGAGAAGGCGGAAAAGAAGGGGCCCCTTGAAAAACAGGCCAGTGGATAACAGACACCAAGAGGTAATAGATATTTGGTGTAGAATCAGGTCAGCTGTGAGAATCTGCGTCAAGCCAGCAGGAGAGAAACTTGGTAAGTTTGCTCACGACTCGTAGAACTCATCAATGATGCAGGAGCCTGGGTAGCACACAGATGGCCCAAAGCATGATCCCCGTGTTCTGGTGCACACTGTAGTGGCACACATTTGTAGAAAGAAGAAATAAGAAAACCGTGTTTTTGTACATTTTAAATAACAAGAATGAAACACATTTTATGTGTCAATCACGGTGCTAAGCTCTGAAGATATAAACACCCGTCAATGAGAAGTGGGCATCATTCTTAACAGTTTCCATTCTGGTGGGCTTCCTTGGCAAATGCTTAGCCAGAAGAGGAAAAAAAAAAAAGCAGCATAAATATGTGCAAAGGTACTCATAAAAGCAACAGAAAAGAGACTACTGAAAGATAAGGAATCTGCGAAGGTCTGTGACCTGAATCAAATACAGATCAAGGGCTACTAGCTTCATAATGAAGCCAAACTACTGTCTTTGAAGCAGAAATATTTTTAATGTAAGGCAAATTATCCACATAGAAAGCTTCTGTTTAAATGATGCAAATGTTTTGCTAATGTAAGGGAAGTCATGCACATCTTGTTAAAGACAGCAACTATTTGGCATTTCAATAACTGGAACATTAGGATGTATAAAGTTCTCTCCCGTGTACACTGTAAAGATGCAAATATCGCAATTCCCTGTGTTAAGTACTCGGGTGTTCTACCCTCCATCCCGAAGAGCAGAGCCAGCGATCTGAATGAGTGCCAGGCGTTGAGGTCAGCCTTCTGATGCAGTCTTGCCCTGCTTTCCAGGGACAGGAGAGGGAGCTAAGAAAATGAAGGAAGGACGGTGAGCCTCACGTTGCTCGGCAGAAGTGGTCTCTCCCTCCCAGCAAGGTTGTCTGAAGCTTGAGGTCTCAGCAAGCGGGACAGGAAGGAAGTCTTGGGAAAGCAAACACAGCGGCAGCCTTTCTGGGCCATCCCATTGCCAGGAGCCAGCAACTGAACTTCAGAGTCTGCCCTGATGCTGTTCTGTACCCTTTCTCATGGTCACTGCTCTTCCCATCTCAAAGATACAGACTTCACGTTTTTGTTCTATCTCTACGCTGAAAATCACATAATGTGTTACTGGAATCCATGGGATTGAGACGCGGAGGTTTGAGACGTAACATTTTTACCTAATGGTAAACTCCCAGAACACGATTTCTAAATTATAGGAGGTATCTGTACTGTTCCGGCACACCGATGAATGAATCTTTCAGTCATGGATTTGAGATACAAAGGCAGGAGATACCTGTGCAGAGAGGGCAGGAGACCCTGGGATCTGGGTTAACCAGTGATGTCAGCATTTGTAAACGTTGACAACGATTACAGCCCGCTAAGAGGTAAGAATGAGCAAAAGTTGCTTCTTGTTGTCAAGAAGAAATTGTACGGTGAGAATATAAACTCGCCTCCCAGAGTCAGTAATAAAATTATATTGTTGCAAATACAGTCGTCTCCCCCTTTTCACAGTTTGCTTTCCTTAGTTTCAGTTACTGCAATCAACTAGAGTCCAAAAATATTGAATAAAAAACTCTAGAAATGGGTGGCGCCTGTAGCTCAAGCGGCTAAGGTGCCAGCCACATACACCAGAGCTGGCGGGTTCGAATCCATCCAGCCCAGGCCGCCAAACAACAATGACAACTACAATGAAAAAATAGCCGGGCATTGTGGCGGGTGCCTGTAGTCCCAGCTACTTGGGAGGCCGAGGCAAGAGAATTGTTTAAGCCCAGGAGTTTGAGGTTGCTGTGAGCTGTGACACCGCAGCACTCTACCTGAGGCTATAGCTTGAGGCTCTGTCTCAAAAAAGAAAAAGAAAAACTCCAGAAATAAGCAATTCATAATTTTAAATTGTTCTATTAAAATTTATTTATAAATAATTGTTGTATTTTATTACTTATTATTAAACTCTTACCATGCCTACATTATAAATTTAGCTGTATTATAAGTATATAGAGAGAGGAAACAACACAGGGCAATATATACACGGTTTGGTATTATCTGAGGTTTCAGGCATCCACTGGGGGATAAGGGAGGAGTACTATATTTAAAAACAGCTAGGCACCACCAACCCAGGAATGGATTCACAAGCTGTGGTATATGTATACCATGGAATACTATTCAGCCATTAAAAAAGATGGAGACTTTACATCTTTTGTATTAACCTGAACGGAGTTGGAACACATCCTTCTTAGTAAAGTATCACAAGAATGGAGAAGAATCCAACACACTCAATTCTGATATAAAGTCAGTAGACTATCTAATACACATCCACATAAGGAAAAAACTCAAATCAATGGAAGATGTGGGAAGGGGGAGTGAGGGAATGGGGAGGTGGGGAGAGGAGTGTGCTCCTACTTAATGGGCACAATGTTAGGGTGTATGGCACACCGCCTGGGTGCAGGGCACTATTATAAGAGGAACTCTACCTAACAAATGCAAACATTGTAACTTAATTCTTTGTACCCTCAAATTAACCTGAAACAATAATTAAAAAATAAAAGTTAAAATTAAATACAAAAAAATAGCTAGGCACGGCCTTTGTGGATATCCAGCAGGGACTATCTGCCTTTGAGAGCACAAAAGGTGGGGTGGAGAGTGTTATCACAGGGTCTGCTTGTCTTCAGTTTTAGGATTACATCAGTTTTTAAAACAGTATTTACTTCTGTTCACATTTAAAGAAAATCAGGGCCAAATTCCACTTTTCTTTTTTTTGCAAAGAACTTGGAATGCTCAGCTACCCTCTCAGAGCGCACATATAAGCTGCAATGTTGTTACACGCTATCCAAGAAAACAGAGCTCTCCCCAGAGGGCAATAGTAGCTCAGAACTTGACTCCTGATAACAAAAGGACAGAGCCTTTCCTGAGAAAAGCATAAACATAGAGATTACTTGTCTTTTTAATGGAATCACAATATAGTGGAAGTGAATTTTTATTACCAGGCTCTTTTGTGTTTGTTTATAAAAAGTAAAATACATTCTTTTTCAAAAGTTTAAATATCAATACATTGTTTTCAAAGCTTTTTGGTTTTCCTTAAGCTTTCTTACGTCCTTTCTTTAAATTCCTTTCTCCTATCCATTTTCTTTCTTTCTTTTTTTTAGACAGTGATAACATGGCTTACAGCAACTTCTAACTCTTGAGCTCAAGCAATCCTCTGGCCTCAGCCTTCCCAGTAGCTGGGGCCTACCACAACACTGGGCTAGTTTTTCTATTTTTAGTAGAGATGGAGTTTCACTCTTGCTCAGGCTGGTCTCAAACTCCTGAGCTCCAATGATCCACCTGCCTTGCCCTCCCAGAGTTGATAGGATTACAGGCCTGAGCCACCAGCCTGGCCTCTGCCACCAGCCTGGCCTCTGCTATCCATTTTCTTGTCCATTTCACTTAACACCATTGTCAATGAAGTGCTCCTGGGATAATAATATAGCTTTTAGATTGCAACAGCAGACAATGAGTAAACCTCTGCTGTATGTAAGAGGCAAAAAAACCTAATGGCTTTTTTAAGTAAACTTTTATTTTGTAATAATTTTAGACCCACAGAGAAGTAGCAAAGTTACTACCCAGAGTCCCCTCCACCCCCAGTTTCTCCTCTTGTTAGCGTCTTACATTAACCTCAGTACATCTACTAAGAAACTAGCACTGGCACATGACACTTGACTCCGGATTTTACCAGTTTTTCCATCACTATCCTCTTTCTGATCCAGGATCCAATCCAAGGCACCACACTGCATTTCACTGTCACATCTCTTTCTTCTTCTCTGGTGGTGACAATTCTCTCAGTTTCTCTTACTGTCCATGGCCATCACAGTTCTGAAAACTCAAGCGTTTTGTGACGTTGACCTTTATCCCTTGCCAGATTCTCCACTGTGAAGTTTCTATTTTTCCCTTTCCACACTTTATCCTTTGAAAAAGCGTAATTAATTGAGTCTAGCCCCCACTCAGGCAGTGGAAGTGATGGCTTGCTTTCAAAATACCTTACATGCAAAAATCTGAATGTATAATAAAGCCCCCGCCTTCCATTCGGATTCACTTCAGTGAAGAGAAATATTCGGGAGATTTATGCTGCAACAATTGCAATCTCTAGAAGTATCTATGGGTATTACCATCATATGGAAAGACACAAACCTTAATCTTTGCAATGATTATAGATACAAAGAGATGGTTATCTTTACCTTACCTGAGCTGTTATTAAAATGATTGCTTATTTTTCTAAGCTCTTTTTAACAACCGATGTAATCCCTGTATGAATTTTCATCCGAGATTTATCGTGCTACAATGCAAATTATACACAAGCTAAAAATTCATCTTCATATAATTATACTCTGGGGTCACACAACATTTAAATGCACATTGTTGAGGATATCATTTGTCAGCAGAGTCATAAAGACACAAATGAACCATTCGCATTCAATGGTCTTGTATTTATTAATTTTCTCAAAGTCATCCAACTTATTAAATAGCTTGCTATCTTATACGTAAGGGCATTCCAGCTTATCATTTTTATTAGAATCTCTGGTGTCATGGTACATTTTAAATGTTGTTATTTTCAATTACTGTTTTGTTTTGTTTCATTCTACTAGCCTTTCCTTTAACTTTGATTAATATTTTATTTGGCACAACTTACATAGCAAGTGACAAGATGGAAAATATGATTTTTTCAATTTAAAGGAATCATGTGATGATCTTGCAAATCTGTACTTAAAGTCTCAACATTTTTCTAATTTGGTGATTTTTATCTCTCTGTCCTGATCAAATTATGCCATTATAAAGATATGGTTGTAATAGTTAGAATTGCTTATCAACACAATAATAATTTCTTCTAAATTTTATTTATTTACTTATTTCTGTTCAACATTTATTGATATCTTAAGATAATGTGGTAGATGTAGGGAAACCATCAGGGAGCTTACTTTATAGTAGAGAAACTCAAATGTATACAAAATTTATTACACCATAAGGTAGAAAACATTGGCATAAAAGAGGCGCAAATTTAAAATGTATCAAAAATAGAAAGCAATTAAGGAGACATGAAAGGTTTTTTTAGCAGGCAAATGACAAGACCAGAGATGATACTTCAGAAAAGTTGATTCAGCAGCACTGTATCTTGGGGGTGGGGGACGGGGAGGAGTGATGAAGGCCAAAGATATGAGCAGGAAACCTTTCCTGTTAAAGAGGTAATGCAAACTAGGTGGGGTATTGGCAGTAACAACAGAGAAAATGTATAAACCCAAGAAATACGCCAAAGGTGAATAGTCACAGCTACCAACCAAAAATGAGAAACGCGGGATGGGAAAGACTCAAATAAAACTTAGATACTTAAAGAAAGGAAATGTGCCAGTAATAAAAATGTAGAAGGAGCATTTTCTATTCTTATGTATCCATATTTCTTTGCAATATTTTTACAATGTATTTTATATGCGTTGAGAGCTATCCCACTACATTAGAAGATTTTTTTATGTTTCTTTTATGATTCACTTATTATAGCAGCCTCTATTCCTTTCTAGAATAAGTTGCAGTATAAATAAATGAATATGCATTCATTATGCTTGATTATATAATTGTGCTTCCCTCTCAGCTAATGTCTCAAGGTAGTAATGTAATGGCTTCTCTTCATAACTAAAATCAAGGTTTTGTTTTTTTTAAGGGATATTGTCAAGCTATATTGTGTTTGTTATACATTTTAAAATGTGTAATATTTTTTAGCTGTAAGTAGTAGCTTTCTATAGTAGGGAGCTTTCTCATCTTAATTTGGGATCATCTAAACTAATAATTATTCTGTACCCCTTTAAATAGGCATTATTCCCATTTTCCAATAACCGTATTGTTAATAGGAGACTAGGAGAGAGAGCTGAGATCAGATGCCAGGACTTGAAGATTGGGTGCAGGTGTTAAAGCAAGTAACCTTAAACAAAAGGGGCTGACAACTGCAGGCATGGACCAGCCTCAACCAGCCTATCAGCTATCTCTGTCACCTTACATAAACTTTGGCTAATTACAATATCATTTACATGGTGCTTATAAAATTTCTCCCCCCTTAAAATCACCATGACAATTCTGAGATAGCCATATAAAGTATGAAAATGGGAGAGAACCTAATTGTAGACATCACTACCCCAAGTTCTTAGTAAAAGCCAATCCCTTGGCCTCGAATATTCCTCCCCTTAATTAATAAGACTACAAAAGCCAGGCACACTGGCTCATGCCTATAATCCTAGCACTCCAGGAGGCTGAAGCAAAAGAATCACTTGAGCTCAGGAGTTCGAGACCAGCCTGAGCAAGAACAAGACTCCATCTCTCCTAAAAATAGAAAAATTAGCTGGGTGTCATGGCAGGCAACTGTAGTTCCAGCTACAGTTGGGAGTTTGAGGCAGGAGGATCACTTGAACATAGGAGTTTGAGGTTGCTCTGAGCTAGGCTGACATCATGGTACTCTAGCCTAGAGCAACAGAGTGAGACTTGGTCCTAAAAAAAGAAAAAGGAAAAAAAAGACCACAAAAGTTCTGAAAGTATTTCCTCCCTTTCAAGCCTGCCTGCTCTCCTCTCTGAAAGTGTACTTTCACTTTCAATAAAAAACTGTGGCTTGCTTGGCTTATGTGGTACATCCTGAAATTCTTTTCCAGAAGAATATCAAGAACTTAGAAGGACCTCCACTTGGAGGCTAGTAACAAAACCATCATTAATACTTATCTCTTTAGGATCAGATTGCTTGGCTGGGCGCAGTGGCTCACAACTGTAATCCTAGCATTTGGGAGGCCGAGGCAGATGGATTGCCTGAGCTCACAGGTTCAAGACCAGCCTGAGCTAGAGCAAGACCTTATCTCTAAAAGTAGTTGGGCATTGTGCTGGGCACCTGTAGTCCCAGCTACTTGGGAGGCTGAGGCAAGAGAATTGCTTGAGCCCAAGAGTTTGAGGTTGTTGTGAGCTGCGAAGCCACAGCATTCTACCCAGGGCAACAAAGTAAGACTCTGTCTCAAAATAAATAAATAAATAAGTAGAATCAGATTGCTTCTCATTTCTGTGTTAACATTATATGAATTTTTTAATAATAATCATAACAACAGCACCACCACAACTAATGCTTATTGAATGTTTACTATGTTTGAGGCATTGTTGTGATTGTCTGTTACATATAATCCTGAGAATAAGCCTTTGAAGTAGATACTGTTAGAATCTCATTTTACAGATGAGGCACAGAGAAGGTATACAACTTGCAAAGGACACACAGCTAGTAGCGACAGGAAGCAAAACTGAAGTACCGCTCTGGTTCCAGAGCCCATGTGCCTGGCGGCTGTGTCCTCAGCCACTTCCTCCATATGGAAGACAGTCAAGTTAGACCAGCCTTATTCTTAGGAGAGAAGATCTCTCTGCTGTCTATCTCAAATAGGCCTGACGTTGAGTCTCTTTTAATCGGGAAAATAAAAAGTCTTATAATGCCCAGAAGTCTTAATCATCAAGAGTCTGCCAAAACACAATTCCCTACACACCAAGACATTTGATTTGGTAATTTAGAAATACTCCCTTCCTGAGGATAGTCATAGGAAGGAAGAGCTCGTCATTTGTATTTAAGCTGAAAGTGGTAACGAGAGAAAGGAAGAATAAATGAAGTGGAGCTGATTTCAGTCAATAAAGCCCATCAGTTTCCATCAATAAAGTCATATGTCTGCTCCTCATCACACTGACGTGGAGTTCTGGGATGATGTGAGTCCATGGCCTGGAATGATGTACCAGGGAGTCAGAGAGGAGGCTTTGTGCAGTGATCCCTGGGAAGGCTTTTCAAGGTGAAAGGTTGACGGCTCTCTCATGGAAGCCTGTAAGAAACATAAATCCTTTGTTTAGTTCCAAAATCTGAGAGTACTGAATTATTTCTGAAGATACTAAAGCCTAAAAGTACACTTTGTCAGAAATTCATCTACAAAATGTCTTTCTGGAAAATATCTTCATAGTTCACATATGCTGAAAAGATTACCTAACGTATCTCAAAAATTCATCCTTTATACTTTTTGCACTTTAGTTAAGTTTGGGTCTTGAAATCAAGCAATCCTAATACACACACACACATCACTCTTTGTTTAGAGCAGTATTAGAAAATCTAAGGCAAAAATAATTAAAAAGAAAAAATAAAACCTAAGACAAATGATTTTCCCAGAGGAACAATATGAGATTAAAATTTGGAAATCCTATTTTTTATATCAATTTAAAATACCTCCCCATATGAAATACGTATGACACTTTGTCCTCCAAATTTCTCAAAACCTAAATAACTCCACATTTAAATTATATTTTATTAAATACATTCACAAATACATGTATTTGTCAGAAATATATAGGGTGGCCATAAAGTTCATGTGCAATTTAAAATTGCACGCTATTTTATTATTGCACGTGAACTTCATGGCCTGTATGTGTTTGTGACAGAAATGGATATCCTGCCATTTAAATCTTAAACAGGATCGAAGAAGGAGGAGGAGGGGAGAAGAAAAAAGAGGAGAAAGAAGCAGAGGAGCAGGGG
This sequence comes from Nycticebus coucang, assembly GCF_027406575.1. NCBI lineage: Eukaryota > Metazoa > Chordata > Mammalia > Primates > Lorisidae > Nycticebus > Nycticebus coucang. The sequence continues at coordinate 43,706,048 of NC_069784.1, forward strand.
AAGGATCGCTGCCTCTCGTACAGGGTGGCCGTAAAATTCACACTATTTCAAGTTGCACGGGAACTTTATGGCCACCCCGTATTTCTTGTCTAGAATCAGTCATACTTCAAAGCTTGTAATATTTTGGAGTTTTCTGCAAACTTTGCATCATTTTTAAAGTAGGAGATTTTCACTGAAGAATGTCCCCCCAAGTTAGTATTCTCTAGGTCCCCTAGTCTGCTATTTTCTGCAATTCTCAAAGAGGAGGGTATGAAGAGATGGCAGAGTGGGGGGATGTATATTTTATAAATTGCTTCAAAAGTGGTAGAATCAAGGAAAATTAAAGTAAGTAAGCAGCGTCTCTCAGACTCTCGCGTTAGGACAGTCAGTCAGTGGCTCTCAAAAGCTGCTCCTTGCATCACTCAGGAACTTGTAAGAAATGACAACTCTAACACTCCTGGCTCTCTGAATTAGAAACTCTAGGAGAGGAACCCAGCAGTCTGTTGTTTACCGACCCCTCCAGATGATTCTGATGGTGATAAAGTTCTGAAATCACTAGACTGAAGTATTGGAACTACCAGAATCGTGGGGAAGGGGGCAGTGGTGATGTTTAAAATTGCAGATTAAAGGACCCTATCCCATAACAAAATCTCTGAAGGTGAAAGTCAGAAATCTCTGATTTCAAAATGATTTCCTTGCGATTCTTATGAGCTCTGAATGAGTAGATGAATCCAGTGATCTATCCGTGATGGAAAGGAAGCAGCCTCAAACAGCTTTCTCTGCAGGCAAACTCACCTGGCTATACTGACCTGAGTGTGAATTCCAGCTATCCCTTCTCTGCTTATGTGGCCTTCAATAGGTCATGCCGACTCACTGAGTCTCATCTTCCTTATCTATAAAACAGCATAATAATACCTAGCTTACTCCATTGTGAAAGCGTCCAAGAAAATGCTCTGATATACATGCAGAATAGCATCTATTACACTTTAACAATTGCTTTTATGCTTACCTCTTTTGAAGATGTTCTAGCCCTTCCTGTCACAGTGTCTGGCACTTTGTCCAGTATTTGCTGAATAAACACAGGGTCCAGTGCAAAGTCCTGGGCTTAGAATCCTTCCACCATTTATTGAAAATCATGAGCACTCAAGTTACTTCACTTCTCTGTGCTTCAGTTTCAGGATCCTTAAAATGGGGATAGTAATAACCTTTGCCTATTAGGCTTATAGTGAAGATTAAGTAGGAACTTTAAAACAGCACTGGTTCTCATTTACAATTGTGTTCAATGTAATTTTTTCTACTAGTCGGCTTTTTAATAATAGATTGCATTAAAATATTCTTTATCTTCTAAGAAAATGCCATGAAGGCTACGTTGAACAGTTTGATGAGAATATTTCAGATTGTATATGAATCCACACATTGTGCCCCTTGATTGCACTAATGTACACAGCTATGATTTAACAATAAAAATAAATTAAATAAATAAATAAATAAAAAATATTCTTTATCTTGTTGATTGAGTTTTGTACCCCCTTAAATTCTATACCCAAGGCAGAAACTTCACCTCAACACCCTACTCACCCCAATTCTGGCTCTATTTTTTTTTTTTTTGTTTTTTTTTTTAGATAGGTTCTCTGTTGCCTGGGCTACAGTGCAGTGGTGTCATCATAGCTCACTGCAGACTGAGACTCCTGAGTGGAAGTGAACCTAGCACCATGACCTCCCAAGTGCTAGGATTACACGCATGAGACATTGCACCCGGCCTGGCTCTGTTTCTCAAATACCTAACTATGGACTAAGAATCATTCCCACTACACGGAGAAGCAGTCAGAGTTGTAAAAAGAAACCCAGGAGAGTGTGGTGTCATCAATGAGAGGACTTCCATTGCTGCTGCTGTATTTGTAAACAAAGACAAATGTTCCTTTAAGAAATAATTACGGCCAGGCAAGGTGGCTCACGCTTGTAATCCCAGTACCTGGGAGGCTGAAGTGGGTGGATTGTCCTGAGCTCACAGGTTTGAGACCAGCCTGAGCAAGAGCAAGACCCCACCTCTAAAAATAGCCAGGTATTGTGGTGGGCACCTATAGTCCCAGCTACTTGGGAGACTGAGGCAAGAGAATTGCTTGAGCCCAAGAGTTTGAGGTTGCTGTGAGCTATGACTCCAAGGCACTCTACCAAGGGTAACAAAATGAGACTCTGACTCAAAAATAATAATAATAATCATAATAATGATTTGGAATAGGTGATGAATGTGATTCTTGATATTTTTTAAGATAAACTTGTTTTCTTTTGCATATTACACCTGAAATTTTCTTTTTAAAAAAATGTATGTTCACAGTAAAAAAAAAAAAGTATTTTCAAAAGAGAAAAGAGAGAATCATAAAAGGGGTCAAATGTGAAGCCAAACGTTTGTTGAGCGACCTGAAGGTGGTTGGCAGCTTAGTGTGAAAAGACTAGGAGGGGTAATGTGGGTGATTGGGTTGCAATGGATCAGTAAGTGAATAGCAAGCAGGGAAATCTAATCTTTGACTATGAACAACTCTCCCGAGAAGTCTGGCTCTGAAGATGAGAAGAGGGACAGGTAGGGCAGTAGCTAGAGCAGTGACTCTCAACCTGTGGGTCGCGACTGCTTTGAACTATATTAAGGGCATTAGGAAGGTTGAGAACCACTGAGCTAGAGCAGTGACTCTCAACCTGTGGGTCGCGACTGCTTTGAACTATATTAAGGGCATTAGGAAGGTTGAGAACCACTGAGCTAGAGCAAGAATGGTGCCAAGAGGGGTTGCTGGGTTTTATAGGATCCAGTTGTGAGGGAGAAAGTTTCATACATAAGAGACAAACTAGAGTCAGGGACAGTGTCCTAAGAAGAATGAATGGCATGAAGCAGCAGGTGATGTCTCCTATGTTGCAGCCTGAGGGAGGAAGATGTAGGTGGGGTGCAGATATAGGTGGGTTTTCATATTTGATAACAGTAAATCAAGGAAGTTCCTTCAGAAGCCCTCAATTTTTCTCTACCAAGAGGGAGAGAAAGCCCTGATGAGAGGCAGGTGGAAATGGGACACAGATGTTTTTAGGGAGGGGGAAGGTGTGAGAGCTGTAGTTAGGAACCGGAGTTGATAGGCAGTCCTCATCCAAGCTCCTCTACCATCTGGGTAAGTAAACGGCCCCTCACCTCCATGAAATTCTATGCAGCTGTAAAAAATAAGAGGAAACACTCTATACAAAGATAGAATCATCTCTAGGATGTATTGTTAAGTGGAAAAAACCGAGGCAGCGTACATCTAATATAATGCCTTGCATAAGAAAGAAGGAAATTTTAATATATATTAGTTTGCATTTATATAAAGAAACATAGTGTTTATTGAAGTTCAATTTACAATCACCAAAATGTGGAAACAACCTAAATGCCCACCAACCCGGGAATGGATTAACAAGCTGTGGTATATGTGTACTGTAGAATACTATTCAGCCACTACCAAAGATGGAGACTTTACATCTTGTGTGTCAACCTGGATGGAGTTGGAACACATTCTTCTTAGTAAAGTATCACAAGAATGGAGAAACAAAATAATCCACTGTACTCAATTCTAACGTGAAGCCAGTAGATGATCTAATGCACGCCCACATGGGAGAGAAACTCAAGTCAATTCAGGGTGGGGGGCAGGGGAGTCGGGAGGGGAGAGCAGGGGGGATGAGTGTGCTCCCACTTAATAGGCATGGTGTTGGGGTGTGGGTACACTTCTTGGGGGCGGGGTGCAATTGTAGGAGGGATTTTACCTAATAAATGCAAACATTATAACTTAGTTCTTTGCACCCTCAATTAATCTGAAACAATAAAAAAGAAGAGAAACCTAGAACACAGGCATACCTCATTTTATAGCACTTTGCTTTATTGCACTTCTCAAATCATGCGTTTTCTACAAATTGAAGGTTTGTAGCCATTCTGCCCTAGTAAGTCTGTTGGCAACAACTTTTCAACAGCAAGTGCTCACTTCATGTCTCTGTGTCACACTTTAGTAATTCTCGTATTTCTAACCCTATTATTATTACATCTTTTATGGTGAGCTGTGATCACTGATCCTTGACGTTACTATTGTCATTATTTTGAACCATGTCCATGAACTACGTCCATGTAAGACAGTGAACTTTTTTCAGGGAGGGGGAAGGTGTGAGAGCTGTAGATAATGCATCAGTCCCTACCTAGCAAGACAGTCAGCCTGTCTTTTGAAAAGTGAAGACAGTGATAAATATTGTGTGTGTCCTGATTGTTCCATCAACTGACCATTCCCCCATCTCTCTCTCTTCCTTCTCTGTCCCCGAGACACTACAATATTGATGTTAGACCATTAAACAACCATGCAATGACCCGTTAAGTGTTCAAGTAAAAGGAAGAGTCCCATGTCTCTCACTTTCATAAAAAGCTAGAAATTGGGCGGCGCCTGTGGCTCAGTGAGCAGGGCGCCGGCCCCATATACCGAGGGTGATGGGTTCAAGCCCAGCCCCGGCCAAACTGCAACAAAAAAAAAAAAAATAGCCAGGAGTTGTGGCGGGCGCGTATAGTCCCAGCAGCTCGGGAGGCTGAGGCAAGAGAATCGCGTAAGCCCAGGAGTTGGAGGTTGCTGTGAGCCGTGTGACACCACGGCACTCTACCGAGGGCGGTACAGTGAGACTCTGTCTCTACAAAAAAAAAAAGCTAGAAATTATTAAGCTCAGTGAGGAAGGCACGTGAAAAGCCAAGACAGGCTGAAGTCTGGGCCTCTCGTGCCAAACAACTAGCCAAGTGGTAAATGCAAAGGAAAAGTTTTTGAAGGAAATGAAAAGTGCTACTCCAGTGAACACATGAATGATAAGAAAGTGTGACAGCTTTATTGCTGATAAGGAGAAAGTTTGAATGGTCTGGATAGAAGATCAAACCAGCCACAACGTTCCATTAAGCCAAAGACTAATTCAGAGCAAGGCCTTAAATCTCATCAAGTCTGGGAAGGCGGAGAGAGGTGAGGAAGCTGTACAAGAAAAGTTTGGAGTGAGCAGAGGTTGGTTCGTGAGGTTTTGGGGAAGAGGCTGTCTCTCTAACATAAAAGTGCAAGGTGAAGCAGCAAGTGCTGACGTAGGAGCCACAGCAGGTTATCCAGAAGATCTAGCTAACGTCGATAAAGGTGGCTACGCTAAACCACAGATTTACAGTGAAGATGAAACAGGCTTCTACTGGAAGAAGATGCCATCTGGGACTTTCATAGCTAGAGACGGGAAGTCAAGGCCTGGCTTCAACATTTCAAAAGACAGGCTGACTCTCTTGCTAGGTAGGGACCGATGCAGCTTGTGACTTTAAATAGAAGCCAACACTCATTTACCATTCCAAAAATCCTAAGGTTCTTGAGAATGATGTTGAATCTCCTCTGCCCGTGCTCTATAAATGGAATAACAAAGCCTGGGTGGCAGCGCATCTGCTTACAGCATGGTTGACTGAATATTTTAAGATCTCTGTTAAGTTCTACTGTTCAGAAACAAAGATTCCTTTCAAAAAATTACTGCTTACTGACAGGAGATCTGGTCATGGAGATCTCTGATGGAGAAGTACAAAGAGATGAATGTTTTCATGTCTGCTCACACTGCAGCCCATGGATCAAGGAAGGAGTCATTCCAGCTTTCAAGCCTTACTATTTAAGAAATACAATCTGTAAGCCTATAGCTGCCACAGATAGTGATTCCTCTGATGGATCAGGGAAGAATAAACTGAAAACCTTCTGGAAAGGATTTGCCATTCTAGATGCCGTTAAGAACAGTCACAAGGCTGGGCATGGTGGCTCACACTCGTAATCCTAGCACTCAGGGAGGCTGAGGTGGGTGGATGGCCTGAGCTCATGAGTTAGAGACCAGCCTGAGCCAGAGGGAGACCTTGTCTCTAAAACAAATCGCCGGGCACCTATAGTCCCAGCTACTTCAGAGGCTGAAGCAAGAGAATCGCTTGAGCCCAAGAGTTTGAGGATGCTGTGAGCTGTGACGCGACAGCACTCACTCTACTGAGGGTGACAAAGTGAGACTCTGTCTCAAAAAAACAAAACAAACAAACAAAAATAGTCATGATTCATGTGAGGAGATCAAAAATAGCAACATTAACAGGAGTTTGGATGAAGTTGATTGCCACCCTCAAAGATGACTTTGAGAGGTTCGAGACTTCAGTGGAGGAAGTCACTGCAGATGTGGTGGAAATACGAACCAGAATTAGCAGGGGACCCTGAAGGCATGACTGAATTGCTGCCATCTGTGATCAAACCTGAATGGATACGGAATTGTTTCTTATGGATCAGCAAACATAATAGTTTCTTGAAATGGAATCTATTCCTAGTAAAGGTGCTATGGACACCGCTGACATTGCTGCAAAGAATTTAGAATATTCCATAAATGTAGTTGATAACGTAGTGGCAGGGTTTCAGAGGACTGAGTTCAATTTCGAAAGAAGTTCTACTCTGGGTAAAATACTATCAAACAGCATTGCATGTAACAGAGAAAGAAAAAGAAAGAAAGAAAAAGTCCACTGATGGAGAAAACTTCACTGGTGTCTTAAGAAATTTCTACAACCACCCCGGCCTTCAGCCACCACTACCATGATCAGTCAGCAGCCCTCAACATCCAGCCAAGACCCTCCATGTGCAAAAAAGTGTGATTCACTGAAAAATCAGATGATCATTGGCATTTTTTAGCAGTAAAATGTTTCTAAATTAAAGTATTTACATTTTTTAGACATAATGCTATTGTACACTTAATAGACTATTGTATAGTGTAGATTATTCTTTTTTTTGAGACAGAATCTTACTCTATTGTACAAGCGCAGGTGCTATGGTGTCAGCCTAGCTCACAGCAACTCAAACTCCTAGGTTCACTGATCATTCTACCTCAGCCTCCTGAATAGCTGGAACTATAGGTGCCCACCACAATGCCTGGCTAATTTTTCTTTCTTTCCTTTTTTTTTTTTTTTTTTTTGAGATATGGAGTCTCACTTTTGCTCAGGCTGGTCTTGAACTCTTGAGCTCAAGGGATCCTCCTTCTTTAACCTCCCAGAATGCTAGGAGTACAGGCATGAGCCACCATGCCTGGCTCCTATATAGTATAAATATGACTTTTGTATGCCCCGGGAAACAAAATAAAATTTTATATGACTCACTTTATTGCAATATTTGCTTTATTGCAATGTTCACTTTATTGCAGTGGTCTGGAACTGAACCTGCAATATCTCCAAGTTATGACTCTACACTGTACAAGCAACTAATAAAAATGACAAGCAGCAAGGTAAATGAGACAAAAGCAGAAAAAGGGACTCGCAATGTATATCTTTTTATTTTTACTGTTTGATTTTGAAGTTTGTAGTAATAGCCTATCAAAAAATAAAATTAAAGAATTTTAAAAGTGAAGTTCCTATATACATAGGTATACATAGTGGACTCAGAATCTGTTTCCAAGCTAAGTCCACATTTGTCAGGCACCCTGAGGATGCTATAAAATGATTCTCCCTTTCAGCAGGATTATTAAATATCTAGGTCTTTCTGAAAGGAAATGTTGAGTTTAAGGTGCCAACAGGACCTGATGCTTGTTAGAAGCACCAGGGTCATGAGCAAAGAGCTACTACTGCTTTCCTTCTCGAAGCTGGTGTGTCCTCTCTCTTACTACTTGGGGTAGATGGAAGTCTTCCAATGGTTAGCTGCTCAATCTCTTTTCTCATCTACTTCCTCTCCGTCAGCAATCGCATTCACTCCCCTTGCTTAAACTGGCCCTAATAATCTATATTTCAGATCCTAATCCCTCTTCCAAATCCTAGACCTGAGATCCCGATGGCCAGATAAACATGATGTGTCACTCGTTATTTTAACAGGAAAAACATGGCACATTTAAATTCGGAAAATTCAAGGAGGGTTAATTTACAGAGAGACTATTTGTAAAGGTTTGGGAAGAGGGGAACCACGAGTTTTTACAAAATCCCCAGGGATAAGGAGTGGGAGAAATTACTAGAACCTAGAAGGAGAAAGATGGAGAGAGTAGGCTGCTTGCAGAAAACAGTGATCTTCTATCAGGGATTGCAGCCAGCCTGAGGTGGCCTCGCTGGGAAGAAACCAGAGAAATAACTCTCCAGGCTTCACACTCCTCCCTCTTCCTTATCTCCTGCTGCACTCCCTCTTAGCAAAACTCAAGCAGAAGCCAGAAGACACAGGGGAGCCTGGATACTTTATGCTCCTGGGCCCAGGGCAGTGGGAAGGACGGAAAGCAATCTGCAGGGGCAAACTGAACGCGTGCACGTGACAAGCATGGGTCCATCACTTTGGCTCTCAAACTCAACACTTCTTCAACCAACCACACTGTCTTTCCTTCATTAACCTGACCTTCCTCCTGGGTTCTTTAGTTAGCTCTGTCAATGTTGCCACCACCATCAGTGTCATCCTAACCTCCATCTCCCCTGCCTTGCATGTGCACACATCCACACCCACACCAGGAGTCTTTCTGTCCCACTGGAGTGTGAACTCCTGGAGGGAAGGCCCATGGGCATGGACTCAGCAAAAGTCTTACTGCTAATGACAGAGGATGATTACCTGGCACTTGCGTACCCCACACAGTGCTGAGCACTTCATTTAAATTGGTGGCTCACACCTGTAAATCCCAGCACTCTGGGAGGCCGAGGCAGGTGGATCACCTGAGCTCATGAGTTCAAGACCAGCCTGAGCTAGAGCAAGATCCTGTCTCTAAAAAAATAGCTGGGTGTTGTGGTGGGTGCCTATAGTCCCAGCTACTTGGGAGGATCACTTGAGCCCAAGAATGTGAGGCTGCTATGAACTATGACACTACTGCACTCTACTGAGGGTGACGAACTGAAACTCTGTCTCAAAAATAAATGAATAAATAAATAGTAACATTTAATATCTCAACATGATAGTACTGACTCTAAGAGGTAGGTATTAGTATTCCCATTTTACAGATTAATAAACCAAGGCTAAGAACAGTTAAATTATCCAATGTTACATTCTTAAAGAGGGTAAGTGACATGCGAGCCCACTCTTACACGCTATGACCCACATATGCCCTCATTCAAGGTTGAATGAACCACCTGCAGTGATAGAGAATTGCTTTACTTATTGAAAAAAGAAGTCAATGTTGGCCACATGATATAATTCAGGGAAAGCAGGGATTGGAGCTAGGGCATGAATTTGTTGCAGAATTTTAATGAACAGAGCGAAATAAAAAAGATGACATGTCAGGCAAGAAGGCCTCGGAACAGCTGGGAGGGGTATGGTTTGTGGACTTGTGTAGAGAAGGCCTTGGTGGGATCAGAGAATGAATGTTCAGAACCAGTAAGATAAGACCGAGGAGGCTGTAAGGGAACTCGGGTTACAGAGGGCCTGCAAGTCAGTGAAGCTGGGAGCCTCCCCGTACAGTGGTTCTCAACTTTCCTAATGCCGCGACCCTTTAATACAGTTCCTCATGTTGTGGTGACTCCCAACCATAAAATTATTTTTGTTGCTTGCTACTTCCTAACTGTAATTTTGCTACTGTTATGAAAGGTAATGTAAATATCTGATATGTAGGAGACTCCCAAAGGGGTCGCGACCCACAGGTTGAGAACTGCTGCAGTAGCAGAACGTGTGGTGCTTGGGGAAGATTAACTTGCCATGTCCACTGTATGCAGGGCGCACTCGAAGTAGAAGCTCATGGTTAGTGGGACCGGCTGGGAAGTTGTTCCAATGGTCCACAAATGGATCAGTGAAGGCTTGGACTACACCTTGGCAATGAAAATGAGGAATGAACATTGGATCCAAGAAACCCATCAGAGCAAAAATAACCTACAGCACTTGCAGATTGATTGCTGTGGGAGGAAAGAGGCTTGGACCTCAGGTGAAAGATCTCCAGTTACTGGCCTTTGCTTGTGGTCTTGCTGTTGATTGAAATGTTGGATTTGGATGGGAGAGACAGAGAAGGTAAGTTCAGTTTTAGGTACATTAACTGCGGTGTTAGGGCCTAATTGGCCCATTTGTCACTCCTAGTTTCACCAATTTAGAGATCTAGGCTTATTGTACTAAAAGGAAGTTAAGAGTTGTGGGTCGTATATCAACCTTTTATTCCTAATATGGTTTCCAGATTCTTACCTTATAAGAAACTTTTGTTTCTTAACTTCTTGCCTTTTTAGTTTTTCTCTTTATTAATTTTCGGGACACATCTAGCCTCTGAACACATCTTGTCCTGCTGTGATGTGTGTGCTGGGGCCGGGAGCAGGGTAGAGCCTGGGTATCATAACACACCAGGGTACCAAAGCCCTGTGATTCAAGGACTAACATACCGCGCCTCTAATTGATAATATTTTCTGCTTCACAGTAGCTGAATTGCACAGACTTGGAGGAGTAAATGAAGCAAGTGTTTTATGGAACAACAGGCAAACCATTTAAATCTATAACGACTATGCTTACGTTTCCTGTTTTCTTGTCTACAATGGAATGTAAGTGGTATCTGGGAGCCACACACCGCCATTTCCTTTCATGTTTGAAAATAATACTGAAAATGATATTGTAGCCTTGCTCTGGCTGTTAGGAGACTTAAAAGGCTCAGTTGACAAAACAGGAAAGCTAAATAATTTATAAGGATGTAAACAACCAGATTGTCACTATCACCACTAACCTCAAAATTCTAGAATGCAAAAGGAATTCGTAGAAATTGTAAATACTGGACTTTGGGTCCCAGAGACTAAGATTAAAAGATAAAACACTTCTTTTCTTACTAGAATAAATATTTCTGTGACTTGCCTACAAAGTTTTGCCGCCCCTAAAATGTGTAAATGACCCCAAAGTTTAGAAAACCTTGAAAACTGGAATTATGTCAAAAAGCGCTTCTGGAGTTTGGCTATGAAAATATTGCATAGTACTTAGGGTTTACTTTAAAATTTCTACTACTGACAACAAACTCGAAATGTTTGGGCAACTATCTGCAGATATTTGTGTTGATTAGAACAGCAGCATAAATAAAGTATTTAAACATGGCAGGAAGTGTTTCCAGTAATGAGTTGTAAAAATAGGTAGAAAGGAAGGAGCTGCAGGTCTGACAAGTTTATACTACAAACAAGCATTTGCTTTTCTAAAATAAAGTTCTACTGACCTTCATAAATTACCTTGAGGCTCAGTTGTTTTGGTCAAGCATGGTTTACTCAGAAAAACTGCTCAAATAAGAAGAGCTGATGAGCTGTGGTGTATGTATACCACGGTGTGCTGTGAGCTGTGGTGTGCGTGCACCACGGTGTGCTGTGAGCTGTGATGTGTGCTCACACCATGGTGTGCTGTGAGCTGTGGTGTATGTATACCACGGTGTGCTGTGAGCTGTGGTGTGTGCGCATCACGGTGTGCTGTGAGCTGTGGTGTGTGCATCACGGTGTGCCGTGAGCTGTGGTGTGTGCGCACCACGGTGTGCTGTGAGCTGTGGTGTGTGTATACCATAGCATGCTATTCACCATTTAAAAAGATGGACACTTTACATCTTTTGTATTAACCTGGATAGAGTTGGAACACATTCTTCTTAGTAAAGTATCACAAGAACAGAGAAGCAAGGATCTAATGTATTCAATACTAATATGAAGCCAGTAGACAATCTAATATATGTCCTCATAAGAGAAAAACTCAAATCAGTTCAAGGTGGGGCAGCAGGGGAAGAAGGGAGCCGGGAAAGGGGAGGCCGGGGGAGGGGGGAGGATTGTGGTGTATGGCACACCTCTTGGGGATGCGACACAATTATAAGAGGGACTTTTGCCTAACAAATGTAAACATTGTAACCTAATTCTTTTTACCCGCAATGAACCTGAAACAATAAACAAAAGAAGCAAAATATGTATATAAACCAGTAGCCAAAAAAAAAAAAAAAAAAAAAGCTGATGTAACTGGTCCTAGTAGCTCCTTACACTTTCAAAAGTGTTTGTATTTGGACAATATATGATCAACTGTACACAAACAGCATGATGCATTTTTTAAAATACAGAGTTTTATCAACTTTGATTCTTTTAAAAATTATTTATTTTGCATATCATTTACCTATGTGCCAGGAACGTTTGAGATACAAGGATGAAAATATTGTCCCTGCCCACATAGAACTTATGTAATGCAATGTGAAAAGTGCCTCTGTGAACAATGAACACACATTTTTAGTTCTTTCCTGGGTAGACGCTATAGACTTGTCCAGTGAACATATTATTATTGGGATAGCCAGACAATATAATGGTGAGAGTGGGCACCTTGTTTTCTTGCTTTTAAAATGAAGGGCTCTGGTATTTTACTCTCAAACAGAGTAATTTTGCTCCAGCTGTGATTTTGAGATACAGGGTTTTTCTATTTGTTTAGGGAAGGAAAAAAAAAGCCGCGAGTTTGGTGCCAGATTTAAATTTTTACTCTGTCCTGTCATAGCTGAGCAGTCTTAGAGTCCTTGCTTATTCACCCTTTGTTCCTCAGTATCCTTAATTATAAAAACAAAGGTAATCGGCGCCTGCCTCACAGAATTTTTTCAAGATTGAAAGTGTTAACATAGTAAAGGAATTATAGGATCGAATGGCAGGTCTGTTTTTAGGTCTCTAAGTGTTCTCCAAACACCCTTCCAGAAGGAACGTATTAGTGTGCAATCCCACCAGCAGTGTAGAAGTGTGCCCTTTTCTCCACGTCCACGCCAACATCTCTGGTTTGGGGATTTTGTTATGTGGGCTACTCTTACTGGGGTTAGGTGATATCTCAAAGTAGTTTTGATTTGCATTTCTCTGATGATTAAGGATGATGAGCTTTTTTTCATGTGTTTGTAGATCGTGCATCTGTCTTTAGAGAAGTTTCTCTTCAAGTCCCTTGCCCACCCTGAGATGGGGGTCACGTGTTCTTTTCTTGCTAATATGTTTGAGTTCTCTGTGGATTCTGGTTATTAGACCTTTATCAGAGGTATAACCTGCAAATATTTTCTTCCATTCTGAGGGCTGACTGCTTGCTTTACTTACTATGTTCTTGGCTGTGCAGAAGCTTTTTAGTTTGATCAGGTCCCAGTAGTGTATTTTTGATACTGCTTCAATTGCCTGGGGAGTCCTCCTCATAAAATATTCACCCAGGCCGATTCCTTCAAGAGTTTTCCCTGCACTTTCTTCAATTATTTTTATAGTTTCATGTCTTAAGTTTAAATCTTTTATCCAGTGAGAGTCTATCTTAGTTAATGGTGAAAGGTGTGGGTCCAGTTTCAATCTTCTACAGGTTGTCAGAAAGTTCACCCAGCACCATTTGTTAAATAGGAAATCTTTTCCCCACTGAATGTTTTTAATTGGCTTGTCAAAGATCAAATAACGGTAAGTAGCTGGATTCATCTCTTGGTTCTCTAAAGACCAAAAATCACAATATAACAAAGACATCTGTACCAGAATGTTTATTGCAGCCCAATTCATAATTGCTAAGTCATGGAAGAAGCCCAAGTGTCCCATCGACCCATGAATGGATTAATAAATTGTGGTATATGTACACCATGGAATATTATGCAGCCTTAAAGAAAGATGGAGACTTTACCTCTTTCATGTTTACATGGATGGAGCTGGAACATACTCTTCTTAGCAAAGTATCTCAAGAATGGAAGAAAAAGTATCCAATGTACTCAGCCCTACTATGAAGCTAAATTATAGCTTTCACATGAAGACTATAACCCAACTATAGCACAAGACTATGAGGAAAGGGCCAAGGAAGGGGAAGGGAGGGGGGAAGTTAGGGTGGAGGGAGGGTAATGGGTGGGGTCACACCTATGATGCATCTTAGAATGGGTACAGGTGAAACTTACTAAAGGCAGAATACTAATGTCTGCATACAATAACTAAGAAAATGCCATGAAGGCTACATTGAACAGTTTGATGAGAATATTTCAGATTGTATATGAAACCAGCACATTGTACCCCTTGTTTGCACTAATGTACACAGCTATGATTTAACAATAAAAAAATTTAAAAAAAAAAGTGTTAACATGTGTAAAGGCTTTAAGAATAGTGCCTGGTATAGGGTAAATACTTCTCATGCTTTAGCTTTTATTATTTAAACATATATATTTATGCATTGCCTTAGCTCTGGTTGCTATAACAAAATATCATAAACTGGATGGCCTAAACAAGCATTTATTTCCTACAGTTCTGAAGGTTGGAGTCTGTGATCAGGGTGCCAACAGGGTTGGGCTCTTAGTGGGGGCTGTCTTCCTGATTTGCAGACAGCTGTCCTCCTGCTGTGTCCTCACAAGGTGGAAAGAGGGAGTTCATTCTCTGGGATCTCTTTTATGAGGGCACTAATCCCATTCATGAGGGCTGCACCCTCATTACCTCCCAAAGGCAACATCTCCCAATGTCATCACACTGGGGATTAGATTTCAACACATGAATTTGGGGGGAGCAGGGAGACACAACCATTCAGTCCATAACATACATATTCAATTCAAGCCCCTTCAACTGTGTTTCTCGGCTGAAAGAACTGCCCTTCTTCACTTTACTTCCCCAAATTAGAATCTGTTGGAGGTCGTGCCCCATGAAGGGTATAATAGTCTTTCCCTCCACGCCCTCTTAATCACTGTAATTGATGGGCTTTTAGTATTCCCTATTTGAGATGGGGAGAAAATAAACAAAAAATCACTGCCCTTGTACCCTCAATGAATCCCCAACAATAAAAAAAAAAAAAAAAGAATTGCTGCCTAAAGGTTAACAAATCCTTGCTCCTATGGGGCAAGGGAGTAATATTACTTTATATGTTTAGTCTAAACTAGAGGATAAAAATTGCCATAAGCAGAAAGGAGAAGGTATTAGATGTTGCTTAGCATTTTGCAAGAGTTATGAAAACAAATGAAGGACTAGTGTTAAAGATGCTAAATTTTACCCAGTAAGTGCTGGCTTAAAATTTTTATTTAGAAGACCTTAAATTGAAGCAAGCAACTCAGGAAAGTTTTTATAAGGCAAGTTTTTAATTCTGATTAAAAGCAGATTTATTTTAGTAGGATCTTATTATTATTATTGAAACTGAGTCTCGTTCAGTTGCCCTTGATAGAGTGCCATGGCACTGTAGCGCACAGCAACCTCGAAATCTTGGGCTCAAGCGATCCTCTTGCTTCAGCCTTCTGAGGAGCAGGGAATTATAGGCTTCTGAGGCAACGCCAGGCTATTTTTAGGGATGGGGTCTCACCCTTGCTCAGGGTGATCTGGAACTTCTGATCTCAGGCAATCCGCCCACCTCAGTCTCCAGAGTGCTGGCATTTTAGGCATGAGCTACCTCGTCTAATTTACTTAAGGTTATTTTTATTATTTTCTCCATGATTCTCAGTATGGTAACATCCATAATTGTCCAGGAATCACTTCTATGTAAGATTACTGTTAACTTATATCTCTGTGTCTTAAAGCCATTTTAAACCCATAGAAAGGAAACAGCACAATGAAAGATGGGTTGATCTCAGGCCTGTGGCAGGAAATTAGCAGGAGTCTGGGACATCTTGCTGGACTGAAAAGCAAGGCACAGGAACTAACAAGGGGAAAACAGTGACAGAGGAATGAAAAGAAAAAAATAGATAAGAGAGAAATGGAGAAAATATGGCAGAATCTTGATAATTGTTTAAACTTGGTGACAGGTGTATGGGGTTCATTTTACTATTTTCTCTTCAATTTTTTCATTAAAAAATAAACATTTATGTGATTTAAGCCTATAATGCAATGCAAGACAAATTCATAAATTCTGAATAAAATTAGACAAAACGGATAAATAAGATACAAAGCATTGAATAATTCCACCACTCATCTACTGTTAACGGTTTGTAATGCTTTACTAACACTATTTACTGAATGTGCAATTTTTAATAAACTATTTCTTCTCCTCCAATTTCTCATATTGTTCATGACCTAAAAGCACTACTTTAATTATGTTATTACACTGTTCTATAATCCACTAGAACTTTCCATAATTACCAAATATAGTCTGGGCTCCTTCCATCATTCTTTCCATAATTCTTTTTACTACCTTCTGTCTTCACAGACCTCTCTGCTCCAGCCACACTGGATAATCCAGATTGGATTCTCATAAATGTCATAATTTATAATCTGAATGAACACTCAAGACCTTTAGAATAATATATTTGGGAATTTCAAAGTTTCGAATTCTTAATACAATGAGCAACTTGTCCCAGCTCAACCTTAATTTTTGTGAAAAGGCCAAGCTATTACATAAGCATTTTGCCGAGATCCATGAAAAGAAATTAAGGGAACGCATTTCAGCCTGTAAGGAATGACTTGAAAACTAAAAAAAGGTGGGAGAATCTGTCTCCGTGGGTCACAGGCTTCTGCAGTATTTGCTTCTGCTCTGGTGGTGATGGATGCAGCAATAGCGTGTTTCTTATTTAGCTGAGTGCAGGGAACATAAGGTTCCTCAAAGGTCTGGGCATCACATTCTTCCAGTCCTGAGAATTCTGGCCCCTTAAATAAGCTTGTCCCTTGTTCAACTATGCTGTATTCACTGCACCCTACTTTTGAAACTATGTAAGGTTGAAATTTTGGCTATAAAAAGTATAACTCCATTGTTGTTTCTAAACTTCCACATTTCTGTATGTCAATTGTTTTGCTAATTACATACTTTTACAACTGGAAGGAATCTTACCATAGATGCAATAGTTTCCTCTTGTTTATTTTTTACCAAACCTCTAATAATCAGCCAATGTGATGCTAATATAGTCAAAACTAAATTCCTGACAATTTCCCAAGTCTTATTTCTTACTGACAATGGCTATTGCTCTATTAATATTCTATAAACTTTTTTTAGATTCACATTAAAACAACTTCCTTTTGGTACAGATGAATCCCCCTACACCAGAACTAGAATTCCCTCTATAAGCCACACCAAATCGAGAAATCAGCTGAGTCCCAAACCCTTCCAAAACGCAACATTGATGAAATTTCTGCTAATAAGTCTTGCCCTAGTAATTATAACATTGACCTTCAGGTAGGTTGCACACTGCTTTGGTGTCACAGTGTTTTTCCATAAATGTTGATATATCATTCATCTTGTCTAATGACAGGAAGCATTAGGTAAAGTTTAATTTCTTACCAGAATAGACTACGAAGAAACAGAACATTCCTAAGCCTGAGCATCTCATGACCTAAGTAGTCTGTTTTTTAAAGGTTGAGTTGGAAATATTGAACTGATCCTTGGATGAGATTCAGGACTGGTAGAGTAGATCTGGACATTTTATTTACTCAGCATATTGTGTGTAAGACACAAAGTTAGGCAATGTGGCATGCAGAAGTAAAGGTCTTGATTATTTTTTTCTTTTCTCCAACCGTCTTCTCCCCTTCCCCACTCCTTCTTCCTTTTTTTCCACTTACCCTTCTTTCTCGAACATAATGTTTTTATTTTCATGTCTTTTTTAATGTAATACATATATTTGCTTTAAAAAAAGTAACAACTAAGAAAATGCTAGGAAGGCTATGTTAACCAGTGTGATGAAAATGTGTCAAACGGTCTATAAAACCAGTGTATGGTGCCCCATGATCGTGTTAATGTACACAGCTACGATTTAATTAAAAAAAAAAAGTAACAATAACAGTGCAAAGGACCTTTTGTGAAAAGTATTTCTCTCTTCCAGTCTCCTAGACACATTGTCCAGAGACAACACAGCGACCAGTTCTTGTATACCCACCAGAAGCACACAGACATATACATGTGTACGTGAATATCCACTATCTCCCCCTTTTTACTCTGGATAGGAGCACATAGTTCTGTACCTTTAAAATTGACCTTGGAGAACTTTCCACCTCAGCCTGTGAAGCTCTACCTCATTTGCGTAATAGTCTATCCAATTTATGTATCACAATTCATGTAACCAGCCTCCATTCTAGACATTTTCTATTCTGTACAATGTTGCAATGGGCATGCTAGTACCTAAGTCTTTGAAAATTTCTCATAGTGGAACTGCATTGAATATTTTGAAATTTCAGTTTGTTCATGATGCTGGCACGGTGCCCATCAAAGAAGTGTATCAATTTATAATCCTGTTTCAGCAACATATTATCAAATGTTTTGATCTTTGCCAATCTGGTAGGTGAAAAAATGGAATTTTATTATTATTTAAAAATGAAGTTGATCAACATTTTCTCATATATTTAAGTCAGTTTCTTTTTTCTATAATCTAACTTTGTCTTCCACAAAGAAAAAGACTTATTTTGTTTCTCTTGATTATTGACTTGTAAGAGTTCTTTGCCTAAGAAGAAAATTTGTGACTTTATAGACATTTATGCCAAGATTGTCATTTACTTTTAAACTTTATAATTTTTTTGTCGTGCACACATTTAAATTTGTTGTAGTCAAATTTAATATCCTTTTATTTAAGTTTGTCCTGTGTTTTATGTCTTGATCAGAAAGACTTTCTTGCGAGTGGGCACAGTGTAGGGGTGTATGGCACACCTTTTGGGTGCGGGACACAACTACGGGAGGGACTCTGCCTAACAAAATCAAATATTGTGACTTGGTTGTTTGTCCCCTCACATTAACCTGACATAACAATAAGTAAATACTGTAAGACAATTTTATCATCTTTTATTCTTTGGATATTTTCATATTTAAATATTTGTTCATCCTTGATTTACTTTTTACTGAGAAATATGCTAAGGATCCATGGTCAACATTTTTTTTGTGTGTGTGTGTGCAGTTTTTGGCTGGGGCCAGGTTTGAATCCGCCGTCTCCAGCATATGGGGCCGCACCCTACTCCTTTGAGCCACAGGCGCCACCCTAATGGTCAACATTGTTTTTGATAGACAGCCCAGTGTTCTGAAACCATTTAATCTATCATTTCTTCAAGGAAAAAAAAACTATTCATTTAACAAACCTTTTTGTTGGTTCACATACATATATATATCTTATATAGTAAAGTGTATAATCTTACGCATATGACCAGATTAACTTCCACCTATGTTTATACCTTTGTAAAGCACTACCCAGATCAAGAGATAGAACGTTGTCAGGACCTGAGAAGGTCCTTGGTGTCCCCTTTGGTTAATACTCCCTTGAAGGAAATCATTATTCTGTCCTCAATCACCATATATTAGTTTCTCCAATTCTTGAAATTCATGTCAATGGCATCACATAGTATCTTTTGCCTAAAATTATAGCTACGACATTTATCCATTTTATTGTGTGTAGATTAGTTTTTTTCTTACATTGCTGTGCGGCATAGTATTCAATCGTAATAATAGTCTAAGATTTATACCACTGTTCTAATCTTAAGGAACATTTGGATTGTTTCCTGTTTCAGGCTAGTGTGAATAATTCTTGAATAGATCTTTTGGAAGACGTGAGTATTCGTTTCTGTTGGATATATACGCAGCGGTGGAGCTGGTGGGTCATGGAGTATATGTATGCTAACGTTAGTAAGAAATGGCCAGTTTATCAAAGTGGTCGAACCACTTTACAATCTCATTACTGTATGAGATTTCCTAACTCTTCATAGGGTCCTTTTAATTTTAACAATTTTGTTAATGGAGATCACCATTTTTTAATCTAAGAATGAGGTCAGACAATTAAGTTCATGAACTCATACTAGAAAAAGTACTACGTGCCTCATTGCTGAATATCACTACGGTTACCTTTGAAGTACCCCTCTTGGCCATCCGGTGACAGGTATTTAGATTGATTTCATGTCTTGGGTATTGTGAACAATGCTGCAATAAGCACGGGAGTGCAGTTGTTGCTTTCACATACTAATTTCAAACACTTTGGCTACTTACCCAGAAGTGGGATTGCTGGATCATACGATAATTGTTTTTAGTTTTCTGAGGAAACTCCGTATACTTTTTCATCATGGCCATAATAATTTAGATTCGACAGTGCACAAGGGTTGCCTGTTCTCCATATCCTTGTCTATGCTTGTAATCTTTCATCTTTTTGGTAATAGCCATTCTGACAGGTGTGAGGTGATATCTCATTCTGGTTTTAATTTGCATTTCTCTGATGAGCAGGGATGTTGAACATTTTTTCACATATCCACTGGGCATGTATATGTCTTCTTTTGGATCCATCTGCATTTTTAAATGAAGGCTACAGTATAGACCTTACTTGGATACCTTTGTAGGTACAGATGCTCCTCGACTTATGATGGGGTCGAGTCCTGATAAACTCACCATAAGTTGAAAATATCCTAAGTCAAATGCGTTTAATACACCTAATATGCTGAACACCATAGCTTAGCCTACCTACCTTACAGATGCTTAGAACTTTTACATTAGCTTGCAGTTGGGCAAAATCTTCTAACACAAAGCCTATTTTATAATGAAGTGTTTCTAGTAAATATGTTTTGCTTTTGCACTATCATAAAGTTGAAAGCTTGTCGGACCACAGAATGTCAGGGACTGTCTGTATAAGAAAGGGCACAATATCCTGCCTTTGAATGGGGTGTGTTTATTTTAAGCTCATGTGGTGTGCTTCCAATAATGTTTACTGTGAAAAATTTGGGAGTGCATGTTTGGAAGCACTTCACCTAAGGTTAGCCAAGTAAATGAGAATTTTCCTTCTGTTGAACAAAGGGAGCCTTACATGGTGCTTTGTATTGGAAGTCGTTACAGGCGCTATTTGCTTCTAGTCTGCAAGATTCTGTGTAGGACCCAAGAATCTGAAGTTTTATAACTAGTCGAAGAACCTAAAAGACTTTCTATGGCAGTAGAACTCTTTTGAAAGGATTATGAATAGCTTTACAATTTTTTTTTTTTTTGAGACACTCTCTATGTCACCCTGGGTAGAGTGCTGTAGCATCACAGCTCACAGCAACCTCAAACTCTTGGGCTTAAGCAATTCTCTTGTCTCAGCCGAGCCAGGTTCAAACCTGCCAGCCTCAGTGTATGTGGCTGGCGCCATAACCACTGTGCTACGGGTGCCGAGCCTGAATAACTTTATAATTTTGAGAAACAAATTTCACTTTTTTTATTCTATACATTAAAAGGACAATAAATATTGTTTTACTAACTTTAAGGTGATTTGAGTGGATGTTACTTTAGGGATTAAAAAAAGCCCCTTGCAATTAGCATTATATCCCTTTGCAAGCTCTTTTATTTATTTCCTATTACTATAAGGGACATATGAATCGGTTACAGTTTTTGCATTTTTTAGGTAGCATCTGAGTTGCGGTTGAGTCCTTCACCCAAGAGGTATGCCATATATCCCTATATTGTACCCTTTAAATGGGAACTTACTGAGGCCCCTCCCTCCTTCCCTTACTTGAATTTGTTTTCCTCTCATGTGGGCCTGTAGGGAAGGTCTTTTCAATAAACATAATAAAAGAAAGAACCCGTATAAATTTAAACTTAATTAAGAACTTTTCCTCATTTTTTATTTTCTTAATCTTCTTATCTTACTGGGAAGGGACATTTCAACAAAGCAATTACATTCCACAATACTTCTTATTAAATACAACAATTGTAACTTATATTTCTTTAATCATGATCGGTCTACGAAATTAAAGCTATAATTCCTGATCTCCACAGTGCACTCAACATATTTTTATCTCCATTGTTTCTACCGTGGTCCAAGCCACCGTCACCTCTCCGTGAGTTCTCATTCGAAGTTTCTATCTGGCTTCCCTCTTTCTGCTCTCACCTCTATCCTTCTCAGTAGCAATCAATCGGGTCTAAAATGTAAAACAGATTATGCTCTCCTTAAAACTTCTGGCTGTCAGGCCAGGCTCAGTGGCTCATGCCTGGATTCCTAGCATTGTGGGAGGCTGAGGCGGGGGGTGGGGTGGGGGTGGGGGTGGGGTGGATTGCTTGAGCTCACAAGTTCAAGACCAGTCTGGGCAAAAAGCGAGACCCTGTCTCTAAAAAAAAAGAAACCCCAAAACTTCTGACTGTGCTCTCAATAAAACCCAAATTCCTTATTTTAGCCTAAAAGGCTTTATGTATCTGGCCTCTGGGATACCTCTTTGACTTAATTTCCTACCATTCCAGCCACTCTTTGTTTCTCACAGTCAGACAAGGGCCTACCTGAGGTCTTGGTGTTGGTCTGGAATGTTCTGGGCTCACTTCTCTTTGTTATTTCAACTGTCACTTTCTCAGTGAGACCTTCTCTAAGCTCTATGCAAAGTAGCCTATGTCCACTCCTAACCACCCCATCACTTCGTTGTGTTTCATATTCTATTTAATTTATAATACTTATTATTACTGGAAATTATCTTGATCATTTGCTCATTTCGAGTTTGCCTGTCCTCTTCTCCATGAAAGCAGGAATCTTGCAAGTCTGTTAATTGCTGCGAACTAGTACCTAAAACAATGCCTACTAATAACACATATTCTCTGTTTTTGTTGAATGAGTAAATGTGTGCTAACTACACTAAAGAAAAGCACCTCACCCAATGAGAGATACACAAATGAATTAAAAAGAGATCCTGACCTCCAGGATGTTGAGGTCTACTGGAAAACACAAAATACGTAGGCAGAAACAACACATTGTTGGTTCTGGAAAAAGAGTAAATGACATCCACCTATAGGTAATTAAGGCCAGCTCTGGGAACGAGGTTGTATTTTAGCTGAAAGATGAACATTTTGACATTTTCTGTTTCATTCAATGTTCTTTTTAACCTGCTTTGTTAGACAAACTTGACCTCTGACTGCTTAACTAACTTTCCTTTCCAAAGCATGTTGGCACTGCAGTTGATTTTTAATGTTCCTGTTGTTCTGTGAATTTGAGGTAGATTCATTAGGTCCTTTGCAGGTAACAGCATCTATGGGCAAGAAAAAAAAAAAGCACATTTATGTGCATAGTAATACCAATTTTAGACAATAAATTAGTTTGTTTAACTGAAATAAAATTTTCCATGTTATTGCTTTTGTAATTGAGCATATTTTAGCATTAGCATACAAATTAGCCCATAGGCTGAGGCAAATAAAAATGCTACTAAAATATAAAGATACAATAGAACATTACTACTAAATTTGGTTAGGCTATTAATGTTAGATTATGTTACACATATCCTTTCTATTACATAGGTAAATATAAACATTTTCTAAGCCAGTGAAAGATTTTGTGGACTAGAATTTTAACAATTCAAGATAACTCTATTATAATTATCTGTGTAGGGGGGAGGATAAATTTTCTTTTATTCTGTGTAAAAGACAAATATATGCTTTGTCTACCCTACCTCTTTTCCCCCCACACCTGTCACCTGAGTACTTGAATACTAAGTAAGGATGGTTTGATTTACTGTAACTAGAAATTCGGATTTCCATGAAACTAGTGGGAACATAAAAATAAATGAAATCTCACCTCTCCCCCTACACGTGTTTGGCTTCAGCACAGGGGCAGCACTCACATAGACTCTGAACTACATCACCTGATGACGTGTCTTTGTACAAAGGACGAACTGAGCCTGGGCCACTTTAGAAAAACTAGAAATTTATACTTCCATTCTGAAGTTTTCTACTTAAAGGGATGGGCTTATTTAGGTCTTATCAAGAACATTAGGCACAACATTATGAAACAAAACAAACTTTCTACCTTGCTTAAAAATTATATTAGAAGCAAATCAATGCTTCTAATATTGGGTGGGTATGTGGCAGGTACTGAAGATTGCTTATCTCAAAGCCAATCTCCTTTCTTCAATGTTACTAAAAGACCCCCCAGGTTTGTTCAAATGTTGTGCTGCCCTGTGTTTTAAAAGAGGCTGAGCCCTTTTAAACAGTTTAAACACTGTGACCACCAGAGGTGAAGCTGGTGGGTAAGTAATAGTGGTATTTCATAACCTTTAGCAAAGACTGGGTTAGTAAAGGACATTTGGGAAATTGTGACCAATGAACCGAAGAGGAAGTCTCACTGTGGGCTTTTAGGGGAAAGTCTGCCTTCATCTACAAAGAGGAATTGAGGAAAGGTGATATCTTCTTCCCTTCTTTAAGTTTTTGGACATTATCGTGTGAGGGTGTGATAGCTGGAGGCACTGCAACAATCTTGGGACCCAACTTACACAGTTTTCACACTGAAACATAGCCATCTCTATCTCAATGGATTAGATGAATATAGTCTAATGAAACCTTGGAGATCATCAGATTCAACTGTCTTATTTATTTTTGTTAAGCCAGGTTCCATATTGTTTGTCTTATTAATATTCTTCAATGGAAATCACAACTACTAAGCCAATCAATATGTTTAGGAAACAGTGATAAATATGGATATAATCTAATTTTTTAATTAGATGCCTAAAATTTATGTTCTATTTTGGAGACTTGTAATATGATCCTTTTAACTATGTAAACATTTCCAGAATAGTATCCTTTCATAGTTAATTCAAAGAGGTGGGTAGCTTATTTTTAGAATATTTTACAGACTAAGACTATGCTTATTGAGATGTGTGAATGTAACATGTGCAGAATTGTAAAGATGGGCTCAGTGCCTGTAGCTCAGCGGCTAGGGCACTGGCCACATACACCGTAGCTGGCGGGTTCGAACCCAGCCTGGGCCTGCCAAACAACAATGACAACCAAAAAATAGCCGGGTGTTGTGGCGGGCACCTGTACTCCCAACTACTTGGGAGGCTGAGGCAAGAGAATTGCTTAAGCGCAAGAGTTTGAAGTTGCTGTGATGCCACGTCACTCTAAAAAAAAAGAATTGTAAAGATCGTTAGCAATGCTTTTAATCTTGTCACAAGTATTACAATATAGCACTAATAATTTATTGTTTGTGATATGCTACATCCTATGTAAGTTTTTAAATAACTTCAGTTCTCATGACAACTCAGGTAAGCATTGCTATCATACCCATTTTGTGGATGAATAAATTGTGGTTAGGTGAGGTTAAATAGCTTGCTCAAGGTCACAGAGCTAGTAAGTAGAAAAAGCAGAATTTGCATCCTGACAGCAAAGCTCAGACTGAATCCTTATGGTTTTCTGCCAAATAATCAGTATAACTTATTCTCGGTTGAGGCATATGGGTCCCTACTTAATAACTACTCCCCCTTTCTCCTTTTATACAAAACCCCTATTCTGGGGGTGGAGGTGGGGATTCACAACCATTTTAATGAACTGTGGTAATCCCATTTCCTTTTTTCAGTGACTGGTCTGACATGTCATAATGATCGTCTTCTAGTCAATAAGGGAGATTCCACTAGGGAGAAGTCTGGAAAAGAGTTTTCTCCTTTATAAAAATGGGAGCTGCACTTCCTTTTCTTTCCATTCTGTTTTGTACAAAGATGTTGAGGATGTGATATCTGGAGCTGTGGCAGCCACATTGCAATTAAGAAGTAAAAAGTCTAGAGATAAAAGCCAACATGTATCTGATGGCAGAAAACAAACACAAAAAAGAGATTAGATTCTTGTTTACAAGATTGTGCTGCTCAACTAATCCTGAAACTACCTGCACTTGAACTTCCTGTTAAAGATGTAATAAATGACCTCATGCTTTCAGCTAGTCTTTGTTAGGTTGCTTGTGGCCAAAGGCATTTTAAGGAATACAATCTAGGCAAGGAAAGATGTTTTCTCAGAGTTTCAGCAAAAATCAATGATGCGCAGGGAATCAACATTTCAACCAGGTGGCCATTAGTACAAGCAGCAGTTCAGAAAAAAACAAAAACTCCAGCTTTGTCTCAGATCTGGTTAAATTTGAGCAACCCACATCATTATCTGTGCTGGGTATTTCCATTTTCTCTCTAGATGAAGTTTCTTTTTTCCATAACACTTACTGATACAGACTGCATCAAAAGCCTCTCTTGCCCTCTAGTCTCTGGTTGGATTTGGCCACTGGGGTGCATCAGCAGGTGACTGGAGAAGAATATTGAGATAAAATTCCCCAGCTTCTTCCTTGAGTGATTTCAGGGGTGGGGAACCTGTGGCCTCAAGGCCACATGTGGCCCTCCAGATCCCCGAGTGCCACCCTATACTTTATAGAACAAATCACTTTATTAAGACTGACTGCATCCATTGACTGAAGGTCAAGCTCCTGTTCGGCAGCTCTCTCAGAGTCTGAGTTTTGGTAAATGTTCTTCCCACCACTTCTATAGATCTAGGAGCTGTGGCCCCAGGGTTCCACACTTCCCTTGTGGTTTCCCACACCCTGCCCACATCTTTGTAAGCATGTGTGTTTCCTGCCAGGACTCTTACTGACACATTGGTGTGAACAAAATCACTGCAGCTATTGAAGCTTGCACCAGTCCACCTAAGATATGGTGAGGTTCTGTGGAGTTATTCATAGTTTAAATAGGGGCTTTCTCCTCCCATTAAAGTGAGACAGGAGACTACATAAATAAATGTCCAGTCACAACATGGAACAAAGTCTCTTGCCCTCAGAGAAAACACTTTCTATCTGAGGGCAAGAAATCAGAGAAGGCTACTTGGGAGAGAGGCATTTGGGGTGAGGATGGATAGGATTTTTAAAAGACATGAGATGAAGGGCATTCCAAATACAAGAAAGAGTCAGAAAGGAGAGACAGCTCAAGAGGAGTTTTGAATAGATATCCCTATTCAAAGTTAGTTCTCCCTCCACCTCCTTTACAGATGAATAAACTTGAAACAGATTTGGTCAAGGTCAAACAGCAAGTAAGTAGCATGCCAGGACTCCAACCCAGGTCAGTTCCTAATAATCTACCTTTTACTTCCACCCCACCCCACTCACCTCAGGCAATCTACTTATGTGTCAGTCTCTCATCCTAGACCGTAACCTTGAGAGCAGGGCCACTGTTTTCTTCATCATTGAACCTCAGTACCGATCACAATTGTTATCTGATATAAAATTGTCATCCTCACTATTTGCTATCAAATGTTAAGAAGTCTCCATCCTTTGCCAGACACTATGACGACAGTCCATATGTATCTTATATAATCTTCACAACTACTTGGACCGGTAGACATAATTATCACCACTTTTCTGTTAAGGATGCTGCGGTTCAGAGAGGTTGTTTAATTTGCCTGAGGTCACACAGCAATTAAGTGTAATTTTACCTTTCATCAACCACACTCCCTAGCCCTTTGAGGAATGAATGAACGAACAAGAAACAACGTAAAAAAGTCTGGCCGGTCCGGACGCGGCACACTGTCTTCCAGTCTAAGCACACCAGTCCCCTTCTGCTCCTCCAGCACAGGCTGGGAGTCTGCCTTGCTCCCCAGCCACGCCCCCACTTCGGAGAGTTCGGCCGCTCTGTGTCCAGGTTTGCCTTGACTCCAGCTGCCTCGCGGACGGCCTCTCCCGGCGCAGCGACCAGCATCCAGCCCCACTCCCCTGTCCCTCCCCTTTACCCTCCTCACTCTCCAAACTTCTTTTTTCCACCCTCTGTAAACTTCAGTCATTCTAATACCCGCCTCCTTCACTCCCTATAACCAATCAGTGATTTTTATTCTCTCTAGGGCCCCGCCCCCTGCCTGCCGGGGGCCAATCCTTGGAGCGAGAGTCGAGTGCTGGGGATCGTTCCCCAGCGCCTGGCCTGTGACGGCAGCGCGCCGGGCGCCGCGCGGCGGGAGGGGGCGGGGCTCTGGGTGAGGGATGGGCGAGGGCGGGGGGAAGGGAAGAGGGAGGGGGAGGTTGCGGCGGGTTTGAAAGCGGCAGTTTCCTGGCAGCTTGGGCAGGCGTTGGTCTCGGCGCTACCGCTCCGCAGCCGCCACGATCGATCCATCGACGGCTCGACGCGCGCTTCTGCGCGCCCCTGACGGATTTTTCCCGTTCCGGCTCTTCCCCCTTTACCTCCCCGCCCCCTCGCCCCTGCCTTTCCCGCCGCTCGGGCGCGGAGCCTGGGGGCCAGCCGGCGGCAGTGACCCCGCCCGAAACCCCTTCTGGAACCGCCTGGGGACAATTCTCTTTTCCTTTCTTCTGGCTAACCCGCGGTGGCCACCGCGGAGTCAGCCCCGGGGAGCGCAGCCAGGAGGGGTGTCCGAGGGGCGTCTCGGGCTTGGGGCTGCCGGGCCCCCAGCAGGCTGTGGTCCGAGGGGACGGAGCAGCGAGGCCCCCTGATCGGGCGACGCGGGCCGCCTGGGGCCCCCGGGCTGAGAGGGGGCCGGAGCGGCACCCCGGCCGCCCGCGCGGGGTCTCCCCCATGGTGCAGCGGGGTTCGGGATGTCGAAGACGCTGAAGAAGAAGAAGCACTGGCTCAGTAAGGTGCAGGAGTGCGCGGTGTCCTGGGCTGGGCCCCCGGGCGACTTCGGCGCCGAGATCCGGGGTGGCGCGGAGCGCGGCGAGTTCCCCTACCTGGGGCGGCTCCGCGAGGAGCCCGGCGGGGGCACCTGCTGCGTCGTCTCGGGCAAGGCGCCCAACCCAGGGGATGTGCTGCTGGAGGTGAACGGGACTCCTGTCAGCGGGCTCACCAACCGGGACACCCTGGCTGTCATCCGCCACTTCCGCGAGCCCATCCGTCTCAAGACAGTAAAGCCAGGTACGCCGGTCCTCTCTTTCTGTAGCAGAGTGGCGTGGGGGGAGGTCGGGGTGGGTGTCCTGGGAGCGGCGGCCCCACCCCTCTGTGCAGCGCTTTGGGTAGTCGTACACATCTAGGGTGTGCCTGACTCGCGGGCGAGGTAGATGGGTGGCGGTGGTGATGCCCATTTTGCTGGTGGGAAAACTGAGCTCTGGCTTGGCAGGGCTGCTTTGTGAGCTATGGTAGAATCGCCATCAGAAGCTGGGTTACCTAAATTTGTAGTTTTCGACTCTCACCGCAAACAAGAGTTTTTGACTAGAGAAAGCCAGCCCTTTTCTGCTGTCTTTTGTACAAAAGGTCCTTATAATTGTAGCATTTTCTTTGGAACGGTCTCATGCATTTCCTAACTGGGAGGGAAAAGGTTTTTAGATTGAGGCAGTTGGTGTCAAGGTTACCACCTAGCGTACCTGGGAGGGCTTAGCTGCTTCAGTGTTTCTTGCACACTAGCCGGTATCTCGGTGCTGACAAGCCTAACTCTGTCAGTCTTGGTGGTTCAGGTGTCTGGGTACGAATGAAGGTACGGTATGTGGTATGTGGCAATAGTGGTTGTGTTCTTGCTGGAGCTATTGAGTCGAGTCTGGGTTTTGAAGGAAGATCTAGGTGCCTAGCTGAGTATTTTGTAAAGCTTTTGATTTTACAGAATTTTGTTGAAGTGGTAGATTAAAAGAGTCTCTGTTGCCGTGATGTCTTTTATGCTAGTAAAATCTGCTGCAAAGCCTGTTACGTTTATGGCATACTTGTCAGTTTCAAAGCATTGATCAGACAGCTTTGAGATCTGATAGTATGTAGTAGTCCTTATGCATCTGTTATGGACAACATTGTTTGGCCATTTCAACATGGGTAGAACGTGATTCTGTCTTCTGAGAGAGAATTATGATTAGAAGAAATCAAACTGTTTTGCTGAATGTGCTCTACTGAGTATTTGGTGCATCAAAATTGAATGGGCTTCTTAATTGTGACCTGAACTAGATACCAGACCATCTCTTCACAAAAAAATGCTCGAAAATTCTGGAGAAAAATTTAATATATCTCTCTCACATTTCTTTTTTCTTTTTCGACAGCTCACTTTGGAAATATATTTTAAATTGTCCTGAGCTTAATTGGAACTGATGGTTTGCCGTGCAATTTACATGTGTGTTGTGGATGTACTATATATACATACGTACAAGATCCTGCATCTTAAATACAGATGTTCTTCAGATAGCCTAGTCCATCATATTCATTTTAAATTTATAGGTTCACGTGAGGTTTTCTTTTCATTGTTGTAAAATTTTTTTTTTTGAAAACTTTGGCGGCCTTTAAACAGCATTTTCTGTTTAGTTATGAATTGTGAAATGCTTTCTTCACTCAAACTTTTAGAGCCATATGTGAAGGGTAGAGGAAAGGCTTTTGGTGCTATAACTTAAGCGCTGCAAGATTATATGACAGCATTTACTAGCCTAGGTGACCTTTAGTTCAAATCCCATGAGTCACTGAATAATGATAGTCATTGCTTTTTGTTTTGTTTTGATTAGTTGGGGGCATAGATGAAAGTATAACTTATTTTAAAAAACAGTCTTAAAGTTGATATATTGATGTGGAAGCAAGTGTATTCCAAGTTATTATGATTTTTTTTAGAAAATTGGAGAGATGGCTATTTGATTAACATTAATCTGGTTTACATGTTTTGCATTTTCTCCACCTTTATATCAAATTTATGAAAATAATTCAAGGTATAGAGTGTGTTTAGTAATATTAATTGTATTGAGCGAACATTCTATGCCCTGGAGTATAGTTGACATTTTTACAGTAATAAAATTTTACCCTCTTGACAGCCAAAGACACTGTCCTAATTTAAATATTTAGCCAAAATAAAGGGAATAACTTATATTAATGGCTGCAGAACATTTTGTAATGATTAAAAATAAAGTTCTGAATACTACACTTATTTTTTAAAGATGCATTGTACCCTAGTAGGATATCATTATGTCTGTATGTCTTTCTCAGTAGGTTGTAATTTAAAACTTGTAATCTCTTTTAAAAACAGTATTCTGAATTTCTTAACATCATGATAGATGCTGTATTAAATGCCTTTTAAAAAGGGCTTTGTGTGAAAGCAACATTTGTTATAAAATAGCAAGATTTCTGCAGGTTAAACATAAGACTTTAAGTATTAGAAATTAAGAACTTGAAGAGGTTATTTGTAGAACTTTGGATTTGATGAAAACAACATAAATATTATCCCCGGAGGAGACAGAGATTTTCTACTGTTGTTATTTATTTTGAAAGGATGAAAATACACAGTAAGGGAATTTAAAAAGAAATTTGCTGGGCACATTTCACCCCTTTTTAATCTGAAGTCAGAGAAATGGATTTTTCAATTTAATAAGGTATTGTAAAGTGTATTTAGCAGTCTATCTCTTGTCTTGACTAGTAGCTTTTTATTTGACTATATTTAGCATGCCATTTAGGAACTAGCACAAGGTAAGAGTAAAATCTAACCGCCTTGGTAAGATGTAATACTAATAGGGAATGATCTCATAGAGTCCAAGGCAGAAGGGTAAGCTTGACTGTAGGATGTGGCCGCTGCACCATTGATTTCTTCCTGGCTTTCTCCTTTTCATCCAGTTCTAGTGGATGTTCAGGGGAGCCTGCCCAGACCCAGTGCCATCAACCAGATGACTTAATGAAGGCTCTTTCTGGCAGTGACTGCCTTTAGCTTTGGTTTGCTCTTTTTCTGTCTTTTGCCATAATCTTGAATGGATAATTGATAGTAACTCTTTAATGTAAGGTTCCTGATCTGAGGCTTTTCCTGAATGGATTAAGGAATTTCTTCTTAAGTTTTAGTGTCAGCCTAGTACTTAGCAGTCGGTACTTTTCCTGCTTCTAGGAGAATCTTTAGTTTTACATGTTCCTTGGCCCAGCAAGTCACCGGTTTCTTGATTATGACTGTTGTTTATTTTTCTACAAAGAGAAAAGTTGTCATTTGAATTTGAACTTTGTATTTTCCCAGTAGTAGAGGAAGTTGAACTTTGGACCTGTGGTAAAATTGTTTCATGATATAGTCCTATGACCAGGATTAGTTTCTTTGATTTTACGTGGAGTATATTTTTAAACCATTTCTACACTGATTAATGATACAAGTACTTAATTTTGTTTTAAAATTCCCCAAACTGTGAATGTGCAGACTGTTATGGAGTATATAAACATTTGCTTCTTCATACACTCTTTTTTTTTTTTTTTTTGCAGTTTTGGCCAGGGCTGGGTTGAACCCACCACCTCTGGCATATGGGGCGGGTGCCCTACTCACTGAGCCACAGGCGCCGCCCTTCATATACTCTTAAGCACTTATTTCAGCATGGAGTTTATTCCAGAGATTAAATATTGATACAGTAAGGGCATGAAATTATTATCTATTGCCTTATTATGCATACATCATATTCACCCACTCTGATTCTGGGGGTATATCCAGGGATGAAAATCACAAGGAACAATGTTATAGTTTGTTTAAATAAAAACGAAGTTGAAACAGCTCTTGCATAATGTTAATTAAATGTATGTAAAAGTCTTAATCACTGACTCTGGGACATCTGATTTGTAAGGGAATTTTGTTAAAATGAGCTCATTCCTAGAAATACATTCCCCATTGGTGAAGAAGCATTACTGGATGCTTTTAAATAAGAAATGTTGATGCTGTTGAGCTAATACATAACTGTGCCTTTTTTCTTGTTATTTGTGCATCTTTTTGTTAGTTTTTTTGTTGTTGTTGCTGTTGTTGTAGTGAGTAATTTGGGATTTTTGGTGAGTTTTGTTTAGTAAGGTAATATTTGAAGAAGGGAAGGATAAGTGAATTTCGAGTTGATTGCTAGCCTCCCAGGTTTGCAGTACGGTAAATTCCTTGGTACCATTTTTTGAGCAATGGGAACTAGAGATTGGAAAAGGCAGCTCCTTTGTTAGGGAAAGTAGCATCACATTTTGGTAGCAATCTAATTTTGTTCCATGGGCCTTAGTAACTTAAAAGTTCAAGTTCTGAATTATGTTCATTGACATCTTCATTTTTTATGAGTAATGGGCTTACACCATTAGCAGCAGAACTCTCATTTACTTAGATTTGAGAACTCCTATTTTATCAATCTCTTTGTACTTTAAAATTTCTTTGCCATTCCTTACTTGTAGGAGTACTGCGTCCACATATCTTAGATATTTATATTTATTTTTGTTTGTCTTCTGAAATTTTGAGAAATAGTTTTGTTGAAATACAGTATATCATTTTGGTTGCTTTATCCATCCTGCCCTCATCCTGAAACCTTTTATAATTTAGTTCTTAAAATTTTCTTAGGTTGAGATATTTTAAAACTTCTTTAATTTCTTGCTACCTTCATGGTACAACAAATATTCGTCCCCTTTAACTTTCAATTATCTTTAATTTTATTCAGTTTCTTGCTAAAACTGATTTTCATGGAACATGACTGTGTTCCTGGGGAATATAAATTATATTTTTCCTTTGAGATCTTGGTATTTGCTTTATAAAACCTCTTATGAGAGGGTGGTGCCTATGGCTCAAAAGAGTAGGGCATCCGCCCCATGTGCTGGAGGTGGTGGGTTCAAGCCCAGCCCCTGCCAAAAACTGTAAAAAAAAAAAAAAAACCAAAAAAAAAACAAAAACCAAAAACCTCTTATGAGAGATAAATTTTAGGGATTTTTTTTCCCTCTGGTCTCTAATTTATGTAAATTGCTGGTAAAACAAATCTAAATTTGTTCAAGTATCTGACTTACCAAGTCAGTGCCCAATCTTTTTAAGTGAATAGCTTTGTGTAGTCTTACTGTGCAACCCCCAAGTGAATTTTGTGGGCATTTAGTGTTTTGGGAGTGTGTTAAAGGAGAATTTTATTTTTATGAATCACTTCAATATTATTTACCAATTTCAAACTCTCAGTGATTTCAAGGTCAGTTTCTGGTGATTTTGTGATTTGACAAAAGATAAGGATTTTGTCTCTTTATTTTTGAGATTAGAACTTTGTCTCTTTATTTTTGTCTTCTGAAATTTTGAGAAATAATTTTCTTGAACTACTACATTTTTGGTAGAAAGAGTGAGTGCCCTGAATTAAAACTGTTGCCAAGGGCAAGCTTTCAGTAGCTTGGAGGCTGTTGTGAGAGGCTTATTGGTGATGTGTAGAGGCAAATCCATTCATTGCTTTTCTTGCTTATTTCGCTAACAAAATATCTTGCTAATATTTTGCACTCGAAGAACAAATATCATTCAGAAAGTTTTCCAGGAAATGGTGCTTAGTTTACTTTATGAAAAAATTAAAAGTTCTTTTGAAATGAACTATACTGGTACACTTTCACGTCCTCAATGACTATTTAGTGGGTCACCGACAATGTGCCAGCACTGGTGATACAAAAATGAGTCAGAAGAAATGGTGTGTCTTCAAGAAGCTTACAATTTAGTGTGAGCTTAATGACTCATTGGTAAGGAATACCTGTAGTAAGAATTTTGCTTTTTTCACTTCTCTCCCAATATTTAAAACTCTTGTAGTATGAATTTTGGTGAAAACCAGATGGAATTAGCTGGCTGCATTGTGTGGTGTTCTAGAAAGCAGTTGTAGAGTTGCATTTTACAGCTTCTCAAGTCATTTCAAAAAGAGGGAAATCAAATACAGATAAAGGTAAGCCTTAAATTGCCCATGAAATACGAGATTGTGCCATTTTTAGGATGAGTTCTATATGCCACTTTCCACTCAGGTTAGAACCATGGTTGAATACTAGCTGAAGTAATTAGGTTGCATTAAAGAGAAATGTGTTTTTTTTTTAAGTATCTTTTAACTCTAATCCACCTAAGTATAATGAATTTGGGAAGTTAAATTGTACATGAGATGAGAAAAAGGTTTCTTTTTTTCTTTTTTAATGTCTCCTAGGGTTCTTGCCACCTGCTCTTATTTTCTGTCTTAACTTGTTGGGGAGGAAATTGTGAAAAATTTTGAACTTATAAAACTGACCTTGAAAGATGGACAGGTTTTGGTTGAGTGAAATTAGGGTCCTTTCAAAGGTAGGTAAGAAGCAGAGGAGAAGAAAAACACAGGGCAGGAATGTACAATACAGAAAGGTTTACGGTGTGATCCAGCTCAATAATTTTGTATATGCGTGTAAAATCTTTATATTGTACAAATGAACGTAGTCTACATTATAAAATACTTGGGAAATAGAGGAAAATCGTATTAATTGTTAAAATGTGTAATCGTTTAAATGTGTAGTTCCACTGTCAGTTGTCTCTGACAAGTATTTTTGGAAATGTGTTTTCTCCTAGAAATAATTCTGTAAGGTACTTGAAGTATTTCCGCCTTTAGCCATATTCAAGTCATAATGTAGTGCCGAGAGTATTTTTATTTAGCCCTTAATATAGCTTAAATATAACCAGTAGTTCCGTACTTTATAGTTAATAGCTCTTTTTTGGATTATTTTGCAAACCTAGCCAATTTATGGGAAAACGCACAATATTGCTAACCTAGTAAAAAGGAAACCTTAACTCTGCCTTCTCTCTTGTTACAGTCACAGGTCACAGGTAATTGATTTCAGTGAAAAGGGTGTCATCAGTCTTATCTCCATTTTCCCCCCAACCCTAGCACTTTTATTCTGACCGCAGCCACTTGGCTGCACCCCAGTTATCACAACATGGCCAGGGGAACATGGACTACACTTTGAGGACTTAATTTGACTTGTGAGAAATCTAAATCCCTGAGAAAGGACAAACTGTGCTTATAGATACTTCACTTTATTAACACATGCTAGAGACATTGTTTTAGAGACACTCTAGTAAGAGTTATAAAGGGTTAAACTTTTCTGCCATTTGGAGTTTAGGGTTTAAAAAATATTATAAACTAGGAATTGGAAAGAAATTTTGTTTCAATTTATTAATAATTTAGATCTATTCTATTAGACTTTAAACTAAGGCTTGACTTCCTGTTGTCTTGGGTATGCAATATGAACAGTAACTGATCTACTTAATTAAAAATTTCTAGTATTTTAATCTCTTGGCTATTGCTAATTTTTTTCCACATACAATTTTAAACATATAATTATTTTTTCTTGCTTCAGGGCATTTTGTGAGAGGCTAGCCTGTATCTCATTGCTTCTGTGTTTGGAAATTATATATGTCAGTGAAAAATGGGATTTTACTATACATGATGACATTTAATGGAAATAGTTCATTTCCAATGAAATGAAAATGCCCTGCAAGGGAGGAAAAAGGAAGTATTTATTAATAAATGCTTTATTTTCTGAACTTAAATAGAAATAAGCTAAATTGGCTTTGTTTTTTCCTCTAATAAAATGACTTTAAAAAATTCACTTTAATGGAGTCCTACAGATCCATTACTCTTTGGATATGATTATCTAGTTTGCAACAAGTATCTTATGATCTATAGCTTAGATCTCAGCAGGAAAGAAAAACAAATCTTAATTCACACGTCAGTTTCCACATTTGTAAAACTTCTGTAGCAAGTGACAGAAACTCTGCAGAGGTGAATTTAGGCTAAGAAGAAATTTGTTGACTTATATACATAAAAATCTGGGCATTGATCTGTAACAGCTAACTTCATGTTCTCCAGTGGTAGTCCGGACTCTGACTTGAGAGTCTTTTCTTTGGGTGAGCAGCTTTCTCAATTAGACTCTAGCAGGAAAGGTAGCTCTGAACCCTTGAGTCATGCAGGGTCCTTCTTAGAGAATCTCGTCTTTTTTTCTGGGGTTTAATAGCATATCTCGTGAAGGTACTTTGGCCCTGCATCTATTGCTTAGACCAGTTACTGTGGATAGAGGGCAATGGGGCACTGTGATAGGTCAGGCCTGGGGACATATTGACTCAATATGATTAATAATTGTTGCAGAACACCAGGAGATAAGGGAGGAGCAGATCCTTAAAGGACGGGATGCTTTATAGGAGTCAGCAAATAGCCTCTTTTAAAACATTTACCTCTCCTACTTTGAGATTAAATTCTCCAGCAGCCATATATAGTTGTCATAAAACTATTATTTTAAAAAAATAGATTGGCTGTGAACCAGAACTGACTTGGTTTCTAGGCACTGCTTTTACACAGATATTTTGCTCAAATATTGTCATATTTGGTGTTTCTTAATCTCAAAATTGCCTATATCTAAAAGTTGTTTCCTCAAAAAATTGAAGTGCTGATACCTTAATGTGCGTAATTTAAAAGTACTATTTGTAATTTTTCTTTATTTGATATTTTTTAACATCAAAATGATTCTCTAAATCAGTGTTGCTTGTTCTTAGAATACTTTGGAGGATCATTTAATTATCTTTGGCAATGAGAAAATGATTATTAGTCAGTCTAGTTAAACAATGAAGTATTTAAAACTTAATTTAGTTATTCTACCATTTTGAAAATGAAATTCTAAACGAATTGCTTTTCAAGCTGTTTTGCTTTTAAAACAATGGCCTTTTAGTTAAGGTAGCATCATTATTACATCTAAGGCCTCCCTAATGATACCTTTTAACCATGATTTCATGGAGGTTATGCATACGGAAATGACTTCACTGACTCCTTAAAACACTACTTAAGTGTGGTTTAATATTACTTGGCAGATATTACAGCATAAAACCTGACCCCCTTTTTAAAGTTTTTTTTCTGCCTCCACTGGGGGAACAGAGGTGCTTGGAGTAGGGGTTGAGGGTTGAAAGTGAGGCAAGGGTGCTCTGAGTATCATTTCAGACTTTTTTTTTTTTTTTTTTGAGACAGAGTCTCATTATGTTGCCCTTGGTAGAGTGTCATGGTGTCACAGCTCACAGTAACCTCAAACTGTTGGGCTCAAGTGATTCTCTTGCCTCAGCCTCCCAAGTAGCTGGGACTACAGGAGCCAGCCACAACACCCGCCTATTTTTTTGTTGCAGTTGTCATTGTTGGTTAGCTGGCCCGGGCTGGGGTCGAACTCACCACCTTTGGTGTATGTGGCTGGCGCCATAACCACTGTGCAGGGAGCGTGGAGCCATTTCATACTTTTTATATTCTAATTACTGTATCAATGTCTTCAGTTTTGGTGCCATAAAAACAAGAGTTTTAATATTAACCTTCAGTTTATACAATTATATGACATGCACAGTACGAATTTTGCCAAGTGGCATCTGGTAGTTAGACCTTTAATGAATATTAAATGTTGGTGGGTTATTGGTAAATACATTTTATATACTTCATTGTACGTAGAAATGAACACACATGGAATTGGGTGTGACTTGACAGTTAAGAATCATTGCAGGCATTTCATATATTTAGACTAGTTTATGTCCTTTTGGGCTGTCTTTTAGATCATATGTACTGCTTTTGAAAAGCCTGAATGACTAGAGTTCTCTATATGTTGGTTAATTAAGCCATGAAATCAATTAAAATAATATCGTCTTCTTTACTTCTTTTCACAGAACTATGTCTTAACCCATCTTTTAGGAGAAGAACACTTTGTCAAAACATTATTAATTTTAGCTAAGATGATTCTATTCACTAATTTCAGTGTTTGATTTAAGTTAGAATGCATACGCTAATGAAAATTTTAATTTCCTTTGAAGAGAGTTAGGTTTGCTAACTAGGCTGTCTCAGTAATGCTAATGAGTGAAATGACGCTTCTTCCTCCCTCTGGTGGTAACCCCAAGTTCAGGCAACCTTGCTCCCATTTGAATAAGAATATTCTGAGCTGGGGACTTGTCATGATGTACTACTAGCTGTCATTTGGAGTAACAACCACGTGTCAGGTCATTAGACACCTATCTCACTTGGTTTCTAAGGATGTCCATGTTGCCATTTGTGTCTTCCTGTAAAGAAATTCACGTGTTGTTATTCTCCAGGAGTCAGGAATTCCCATCGCCCAGTAGCATGAGAAAAATGAGGTTCAGAGAGATTAGCACACTAGACTCACGGGGTGGGGTGGCGTGGTGGGGGGACTAGGAGCTAGAGCAGTGTCGAATCTTTCTTTACTATCTGCATAAACTTTATTACGTCGGAAGTCTCTGTCTTATTTCCTTTCTCTGGTAAAAGGAAAACCCCACAATTCAGAATTGTTTGAGGGGGTTTTGAAAGCAGTAAAACATTGGGCAGGTACTTAAAATAAAAGCCTCATTGCTTGGTTCTGTTTCTAAATAAAGTTTGTGGCAGTGCCATTTAATCCATACGGCTAACCTGTGTGACAAAGCTGTTATCCCTGAGAATTACTAATCAAACCAAAAGTTAGTATTAATTCTTGCTACATTTGTAAGAGAATAGTTTCAGCAGTTATATGTTAAAGGCTAGATAAATATTTTCAGATACATATGCCCAGCAAAATTGTATATAATACTTTGTTCTCGAATTTCTAGTCTACTTGTGCTATAATTTAGCAGGAAGATGTTAGCACACTTATCTTGAGGCAGGTACCCTAGAAAATGTTTTTAGGAGTATGGGAATGAATATATTTTGGAATAAGGGATCTTTTATAAGTATGCAGATTCTTTTCATGGTATATTTAGCTTAAGTAAATTTTAGCCAAGCCAGATAGAAGAATAACTTCAGGAGACCTTTCTTCTTCCAGGTTTCAAGTATCATCCACCAAGATGGATCCTTTGGAGAGGCAGTTAAAGGATGTGGAGTGTTGGCAGCTCTTACTCTTTAAGTGTTTATGCCGTTACGTTTTCTATTCTGGCTTGAATCAGTCACTCAGTGGAAGGAGACATAGCAATCCAGTAGTCTATAGGTGAATAACTTGAGGCTTAGCAATGGCAGGAATTGTAGC
The DNA here is from genome assembly GCF_027406575.1 of Nycticebus coucang. Lineage (NCBI taxonomy): Eukaryota > Metazoa > Chordata > Mammalia > Primates > Lorisidae > Nycticebus > Nycticebus coucang. Next base: position 43,745,178 of record NC_069784.1, read on the forward strand.
ATGGGTCTGGTACAGTGGGGACTAGAACTCAGATTGTCTGGTTCCTTTTATTGTTTTGCTTCTATGCCTTCTAGCATAGAAATTTATGTAGAAAATTGGTGAAAAAAAGAATGTGTTAAACATACTGCTTCTTTGAGAAATCTGCATTCTTTTGGAATTAAGCATAAATGTGCTAGACTCAGTTTGTTAGGCCATTGGTATATATGCGTATGGTTAGAGACAGTGGTAACCCAGAACTTGGAGCACAAAAAAGAATTGTAATTATTATATGCCACAGATTTCAGGACGTTTTTCACCTTACATCATGGTGTAGCTTATGGCTAAGATTTTAAACAGTCATAAAATTGTTAGCTCATATAAGAGCTGACAACTTTTTTTTTTTTAGAGACAAAGTCTCATTTTATCACCCTTGGTAGAGTACTATGGCATCACAGCTCACAGCAACCTCCAACTCCTGGGCTTAGGCGATTCTCTTGCCTCAGCCTCCCACGTAGCTGGGACTACAGGCTCCTGCCACAACACCTGGCTATTTTTTTGTTGCAGTTTGGCTGGGGCCAGGTTGGAACCTGCCACCCTCAGTATATGGGGCCCGGCGCCCTACCCACTGAGCCACAGGCGCTGCCCAAGAGCTGACAATATTTAAGTATTTATTCTTGTTAATTGTTTTGTCTTTGAAAAGTATTTTTCCCTATCAAAGAGATTCTTAGTGCTTTCTGTAAAATCCTTCTGAATAGTAGCTGCTTTATGGTGGACTGTTAGCATTTCTTGCCTCTTTCTGTGGGGGTGATGCTACAAGTCTTAGAATCAGCTATACTTTTATCTTAGAATAGACTTAGAATCAGCTATACTTTTATCTCCCCCTTCCCCCTACTAGGGAATGCAATGGGGAAAGATACATTTCAGGCTGGAGGACACTCAGGGATGTGGCAGATGAACATCAAGGGCACCTTTGGCTGTAAGGAGGGTTGACGTAACAGAAAGGAGGGAGGTCGTTTTGTGTTCTTGCTGGGTGCCGGTGGGTGGGTGTCTCTGGCCACGTAGAGCTGGCTGCAGCAGAAGGCCAAGTGCTCATGGTGAGGCAGAACTGAAGAAAGGGGATTGAGGCGGCAGTTCTGGGGAGACATTGGTGATTCATTAGGTAAGACTAATGGGAATGATGGGTCTTGCTGGGCTCTTTGTAGGTCTATGGAAGAAGCACCGTTGTAGACATGAAAAGCTCTTTATACAGTCTACCAGATACTCCTCTGCAGTATCATTAGGGTTCAGTATACAGAACAGAAAGAGGCAGAATGCAGGGAATTAGCTTGGGAAATCTTTGAAAGGCTTGGGGGCTGGGCTCTAGGCCGGGCCTCTGAGAATGATCTCCAGGATACCATGAGCACCTTACCATGGGAGCTGGCACCTCTGCCACCGTCAAGAAGGTGGCAATCAGGAGTTTGCCATTTGGTGGGAAGAAAAGCCACTGTAGCTGTGATAAAGGGGATCATAACAGCCACTGCTATTGCCATTGTAACTCTTTGACATCTGTAACGCAATGTCTGGTTATTGCTGTGACAATTTCTTCTTGATGTCTGTGAACTAGTGACTAGATGCTGTTCTGTTAAGCCAGACCTAGCCTCTGCTGCTTCTGCCAACTGTCTGTAAAAGAAATAGGAAACAGGGCGGCGCCTGTGGCTCAAAGGAGTAGGGCGCTGACCCCATATGCCGGAGGTGGCTGGTTCAAACCCAGCTCCACCCCCAAACTGCAAAATTAAAAAAAAAAAATTATGAAAAAGAAATAGGAAACAATTAATTTTCAATATTTATTATCTTTGTTTTTAATGTAACTTAATTGTAATTTTATGCAAATCAGTTCTTGATGTTTGTGTTTGACTCTTAAAATTTCTAAAAATGTAATAATTGGTCTTGTGAAACAGGATAGCCAACTCCATTGCATAACTCCAAAACCTCCTAGCTGAAGCTTCTGCCTCTAATTGGAAGTTCTCTCTTTTTTGTCTTAGTTCAAAGCCGGAGATTGGACACTGACATGTTCATGACCTTGTTTACTAGCTAAAAGCAGCTACAAGTTACAGCTGGTGGGGCTCGGCTCCATTTCTGGCTCTCATATCTTGTGTCTTGCATTTTAATGGTGGAATCAAATTTGCATCCAGAATACTGGCTGTAAGGGAGCCTGGAAAAGAAAGCTTCTAGTTTTCTAACTTATGCATTTCAGTAAGCATACTCTAAGGAATTGCATGCTGAGCGATAGCTGATCCTTTCCCATACACTCATCGTTTTTTTTTTTTTTTTTTGCAGTTTTTGGCCAGGGCTGGGTTTGAACCCGCCTCCTCAAGCATATGGGGCCGGCGCCCTACTCCTTTGAGCCATAGGCGCCACCTCCACACACTCATCTTCTTAAACATAGTATTTTAATTACAGTTTAGCCCATTCTCAATGACTCAGTGCCATTTCTTTGAGCTTCTCTTTTTGAAATGGCCTGTAGTTGGAATGATCATAGGGCCAGTGGATTTTTAACATCTGCAGTAACCATTTGTACTAGGTTAGTTTGTGTCTCTGCTACCGACTGTATCTGCTGCTGAGACATTTGTGTTTTATACCATTTGATCTCAGCCTCTCCTGCAAGCCACAGGCATCCAGGGCAGGGAGGGCACCTCAACCAAAGCCACTAATTTATAGGCTGGTCAGGAACCTGTGATTTCCATGGCTTAAAAAGAGGAGTGGGGCTTATTGTCTTTTGAACTGAGACAATAAGGAGAGAATTTCCAATTAGGGGGAAGAGCTTCAGCTGAGAGGTTTTACAGTGATGTGCTGGAGTTGGCTGTACTTTCAAGAGGCTGATTGTTAAATTTTTAGGAATTTAGTGAGTCATTTGTCAAACAGCCATTTTTAAGAATTAAGTTGCATACAATGATAATTAAAAGCAAAGGTAATAAATACTTGAAAGTAATCACTTCCTAGTTATTTTCCCACACTATGCTACTATCCATGCTCTTGAATTTCCTGGTGTCTGTTGTGCTGTATGGTCAGGAGTACCATATAGTGGTTTGCTGCTGTACCCATCTTCCCAGCCTCATTTGCACGGCTGTCACAGCTGTCTAGGGTGGAGTTGTTAGCAGTTATTTACCAAACACGCCACTGATTGTGGGGGGTTGGGAATGAGAGTCAAAGTTGGAAAGGTCTTGACAAACCACGTGCAATCTGCAATTATGGAAGAAGCAGCTATGAGTACCCAGACAAAGCTGATGCATGATGTAGTCCCGAGTGGTGTTGATAGCAGAGCACTGGACGCAAGGGCCACAAACTCTCTTTCCGAGATCCAGAGTCTTGCTAGAATTACCCTACATTCCTAGTTTCTGTGAGATTCAGCCTTATTTTATTAGTTCTAGGAATTATATGAAATTGTGAATTTCTGTGTATTACGAGCCTCGATAGAACACGCTGGAAAGTAATTTTAATTTAATTTAATTTTTTAATTTATGCTTTTGGGCCTTCCTGTCATGAAGAGGAGGTAGTATGTTACAAGTCTGAAGCGCATTTTCTGGGATTGAGATGAGGTAAAGATACTAAAGAAGGGAGGGAGGAGTGTAGTGTCTGGAAATTTCCAGAGGGGGACGTATGTAACTTTTAAGTATATGTTCCACACTTCCCCCAACACATCTTACACTAGAATAAGATGGAAATCTCTAATGAGGGATGCCTCTTGTAAGTATATTTTTTTATTCTGTGATATTTTCCATGTATAAACATTGTGTAAATTATTGTAGTTGCTCATACCTAGGAGCAACTTGTCTCTGTATAAATGCCCTAAGCCTCAAAGGCTAGAGTATTGGGGTTCAGGTGTTTTCTGCCTCTTTACTACTATAGCTCCTGTCTTTGCCTTTAGGAGCTGCTAAGGTGCAGACTAGATCTGAACTGTGTCTGTAGCTCACAGCCTCAACCTCTCTGCTGGCTTTGATCTGTTTTCTCTCCAGTTTTGTTTTCTTTTTACTCTGATTGTTTCTCCCACGCTTCTCTGCTTTCCAAAGGAAAAAAAAAAAAACACCTGACCTTGTACAGATCCCGCCAGCCAATTGCAGTGCTCCTTAACTTATTTGTTTGCATTTTTGGCCGGGGCCGGGCTTGAACCCGCCACTCCTGGTATATGGGGCTGGCGCCCTACTCCTTGAGTCCAGGGGCCTCCCCAATGCTCCTTAACTTCTTCACTGTGGGTTGTTGAATCTCAGGGGGTCAGGTGTAAACCTGGGGTGGTATTCTCTTTCCTGTTATGTTTGTCCTTGCTACACTTAATCCCTAGAACATTAGTGTATATATTTTTTTCTGTTCTGGTTTTGAAAGTAGTGTAGAGTCCTTGCCTCGAGATAGATAGTATTTTACTTTTTATTTGGTACCCTTATTTTAGAAGTCTAAACTGGACTACATTTAGTAAATCAAACTCCACCTTGGAAAAAATCATCCTTAAAAAGTTAGTGGTTGGAAATGGATCTTTGAAAAGCCAACAGATAATCTCTTGGAATAATTTCTTATCAGTGAAAGAATAATAATTGTCTAATTGTGGTATAAATTAATCCACTATTAAAGTGTTATAATATGGATGAGAATTTCCTCAAGACTTTTAATGTGGAGTTTGTTCAGATTAGGTGGTCAAGGAGTGTGTCCCTGAGGAGGGGTCATGTCAACTCTGGGTTGAATGACTAGAAGGAAAGGGTCTGCTATATAAAAATACTGTAGTCAGAGGGAATTGTAAGAACCTGGTACATTATGTTAACATAGCATAACACACCAGGTACCTGGTAAGTAACAGGGTAAAAAATGATGAGGAAAGACCGAAGAAGTAGACAGGGGCCAGGAGGGTCTGTAAATCACAGTAAGGGTTTGATTTTTTTTATTGTTAATACCAATGGAAAATATAAAGTTGGAGAATGATTGGTATATATTTCCAAAAGCCACTATTTCTGATTCAGAAGAAGGTACAGAGTGGAAGAAGGGAGACCTTTTAGTTTGGGTGAAGATTAATGATGACTTAGACTCCTTTAAAAGTAGTGAAGGTAGGCTCGGCGCCTGTGGTTCAAGTGGCTAAGGTGCCAGCCACATACACCTGAGCTGGCGGGTTCAAATCTAGCCTGGGTGACAAACAACAATGGCAACTGCAAACAAAAAAAATAGCTGGGTGTTGTAGTGGGTGCCTGTAATCTCAGCTACTTGGGAGGCGGAGGCAGGAGAATCGCTTGAGCCCAGGAGTTGGAGGTTGCTGTGAGCTGTAATGGCACAATGTCTACCCAGGGTGACAGCTTGCGTTTTTTTTTTTTCTTCTCATTTTACAGATGAGAAAACTAAGGCATGGAGAAAAACATGCACAAGGTCATTTAGCTAGTTACAGGTGGATCTGAAATCAGCATGCACCTTATCCATAGTCTAGAACTCTAACGTGATAATATTTTAACTTACAAGAATAGAAGTGAATTTTGGAAACAGAACTAGTTATCAGCCAGTTTATGTATTAAAATCTCTTGGACCCACATTTCTAAGACAAAAATGTAAGGAATAAAGTTCTACTGTTGCATTTGATTGGATTACAAAGTTAGCGTAGCACTTAGGACTGCTTGCTGGAAAGTAGCTTACAATATTGTAGAATTGGAACGTTTTCAGGTATTTGGTCCAGGAAAGTAGCTTGGGATTCTTCCAAGGATGAATACTCTTGTTGGTAAGGCTTTTGCATTTAATTAGCAAATGTGCCTTGCATACCTACTATGTACTAAGCCCCGTGCAAGGCCCAGAGCCACAAAAGGGAATGATTCAAGTTCCGTGCTTTCAAGGAATTCAGCCTTTGACTTTCGTTTCAATTTTCTTCTTCTTCTTCTTTTTTTTTTTTTATTGTTGGGGAATTCATTGAGGGTACAATAAGCCAGGTTCTTTTTTTGCAGTTTTTGGCCAGGGCTGGGTTTGACCCCGCCACCTCCGGCATATGGGGCCAGTACCCTAATCCTTTGAGCCACAGGAGCTGCCCTCGTTTCAATTTTCTAAAAATTTTCTTCATCATTTGCTATCTGTTTGTTAAAAAATATAATAAAAGCTGAAGTTCAAAAAGGTAGACAACTTAATTGCTTTAAGGGCAAAACTTCAACCTTTATGGTAAAATTATATGAATGTAGTATAGGCCCCAGTTTCGTTTGCTTTGTGAGAGCACTTTATTTTCTGAGGAGTAAAAATATGATATTTTAGTTTCTAGCTTATGGAGTTAACTAGCTAGATTATCAGCTAAGTCAGCATCAAACCTGGAAGTTAATGATAATTTAAGTTGGTACAGAAATACGAAACATGTTTGTCTTTAAAAGTCAGACCAGTTGAGTGTGGTGGCTCACGCCTGTACTCCCAGTAACTTGGGAGACCAAGGCAGGAGGATCATTTGAGCCCAGGAGTTGGAGGTTGCAGTGAGCTGTGATGGTGTATTCCAGCATGGGCAAAAGAGTGAGATCCTATCTCTAATTTGAAAAAAAAATTAAATTAATTGTTTCATGTTGGTGTTATTTTTATGCTTTCTGATAAAATAAACATTTCCCTTTATATTGACCTCTAAGAATTTGGAGTTTAAGGAAATCAACCGAGTCGAGCATCATGTTCTTTCCTTGTTGTGGTTATTCTCTGTTCTAGCATTCAATATCCTCCAAGAGCTCTCAACTCTTATCTTCCCAAATTCTTTTTTTATTAGTATCCAAAATGGATATTCAGTTACAGCCAAAGTATTTGCTATATTTCTTCAAAATCCACTCCTAAATGTATTTCCTTTATATCTTTCTAGGATTGACATATTTTTTATTTATTAATATATTGATATGTTAATTTAAAATTAATTTATATTAATTTCAACCCCAGAATACTTAAATTGTTTTATACTTTGCCGTATATGTTATTAATTTAATAGTTATTTAACACAGTAATTTAGATTTCACCAGCGGTCTGGGCTAATAGAATTGGTCTATTACCAATGCTTTAAAAAATGTACATTGATGACTCAAAGGACAAAAAATAAAATTTACATTAATCAATAAAATTTACATTAATCACACAGTTTCTAGACTGGAAAGCATCATAATACCTTTGACTGAAGAGGAGGTTCACCTTGGTAGAAGCTTTCAAGAGGAACATAGATAAAAAAGGGGATCTGTTCTTTTTATTTTTCCCCAGTTGACTCTTCCAAATTTGATGAGAAAAAAGAAATGAGTAGAATTTAGTTTCTTCTTAGTAAGAATTAAAAACTAAAATTTATGTACATTTGAACTTATTTGGGATATATATTTCAACTAAGAGCTGACTTTTTTTTTTTTTTTTTGAGAAACAGTCTCACTTTGTCGCCCTCCGTAGAGTGCTGTGGTGTCACATCTCACAGCAACCTCAAACTCTTGGACTCAAGCGATTCTCCTGCCTCAGCCTCCTGAGTAGCTGGGACTACAGGCACCCTCCACAACACCCGGCTATTTTATTTTTTATTTTTTTAGTTATTATTAAATCATAGCTGTATATATTAATGAAATCTAGAGACGAGGTCTCACTCTGGCTCAGGCTGGTCTGGAACTCGTGAGCTTTAGGCAATCTGCCTGCCTTGGCCGCCTGGAGTGCTGGGATTACAGGCGTGAGCCACCAGGCAGGCCCAGGAGCTGGCTTTTTAAAACCAACTAAAAAATTTAACACAACTACAAAATTACTTTACCCAGTTCAATTAAGTAAAGTTATATGTACTTATTTTTGTAATATTTCGTTTTAATTTAAGCTTTGGGAACAAAATTCTTAGTATTAAGGGGGAGACGTGCTATTGTTATCTATATAGTTCCCCATAAACGGATTACGTGCATGGTTTTGTAAGGTACGAAATTATCATATATAATTTTTTTCTTTGGCATCTCTGACTTATTCCTGTGAAATATTCCTGGGAGTTTTACACTGACCACAGGGGCTGGCTAGTGTGGTCAGAATTGATGTAAGTAAGATGGTAAAGTGAAATTAGCATTTGGCACCTCCTCTTTTTATTCTCCTGTCCCATCCCCATCTTTACCTGTTGGTGTCACATTTCCATGTCTGCACAGTCTCCTTGTTTGGTCTCGTCATCCTCTCCTTGAACGGCTGTCCCAGGTCTTGGTATTTTTCCATCATTCTATATACTAGGTAGGTTTTAGGAAAGCTACCTGATAACTGGTATTCTGTGCGAGCTTACTGCGTATACTAAGCAGATGTGAAGAGTGAGCATTGCTAAACCTACTCAGGGATATATCCTCTTACTCCTCTCTGTGACTGACAATAACAGGATGTCAACCAGTGCTGCACGTGATGCCATTAAGTTTATTCTGCCGGAGTGAATTGATTCTGCTGTGTGAAAAGGTATCTGTGGTTTCTGGCCCCATCTTTTGTCACCTGTCTTCAGACAGTTTCACTTCTCTTGCCTGGGGTTTATCTCCATGTGTTACCTTTCTTTTATCTGTCTTCTGACCATGGTCCTTCTATTAACAGTATTTTGTTGTTCAAAATAAATCAGTTGAGAAGTGACCTCTCTTTTCTGAGTGACAGTTCTTTTTGGTGAGGATGGATGTTGGAAAGCTTCTTATAAGGAAGTCTAGAACCTGGATTTTGGTTATTAGTCTTGAATTCAAATCTCAGATATGCCACAAATTTGTATTCAAAAGTTCCATAGAATATAAAGGACCAGGACAAAAATTTACTATTGTTTGCCACCTAGAAGCAATCATAATAATTATTCTTGTTTTCTTTTGCTATTATAAATTATTTTGTCTATCATATTCCTAGACATGTGATTATGTGGTCAAAAAATATGAACTTCGGCGCCTGTAGCTCAAGTGGCTAGGGCACCAGCCACATATGCTGGAGCTGGTGGGTTCAAATCCAGCCCAGGCCTGCCAAACAACAATGACAACTAAACCCAAAAATAGCGAGGCGTTGTGCCAGGTGTCTGTAGTCCCAGCTACTCGGGAGGCTGACGCAAGAGAATTGCTTAAGCCCAAGAGTTTGAGGTTGCTGTGAGCTGTGATGCTCCAGTACTCTACTGAGGGTGACATAGTAAGACTCTGTCTCAAAAAAAAAGAACTTTTTTATGGGGGGGTCCTGATGATTATTACCTTCTGTCTTTCTGGCTCTGGAGTGCATACATTTTTATCATACCATATTATCTTAATATCTTTTGAGCTTTCTGTTTTTTTAGTTTTATTTTCTTTTATAGACAACATCAGATCTTTTAGCCAAAAAGAGGTTATTTCCTTTCTTGGCTCCAAAAAGCCAGCAATGACTATCCTATTGATAAACAATCACAATATCCCAGGTTGTTAACTCTGCCAAAATGGTGAAATAGCCCAATGAGGATGCTTAGTACCTATTGGTGACTGGTTCTGTTTTGTTTTCTATACTTAAAATTTTGCCACGAATAATTAACTGCTGTGATCAACACAGGGTAGAGTCCTTTTATTCTATCTGTAAACATCTTTAATTTGGATCTCTGGAACTTTTAATGCTTCCAGTTTCTGCTCTTCTTTAGACAGCCAGATGGATCTCGTGTTAAAGTAGAGGTAGTTTTGGCTATACAGTCAGAACTGTTGATATTTCCATTTAAAGAAGCTGAATCAGTTTTAAGTTTGAGTCAGTAAGTAAAATAAAACCAAACCGAGACCTGGGGTAAGCTACCAGTAAGTTCCCAAAGTGTTTAAAAACTTGCCAGATGTAAAACTCTAATACATGACTTACTCTCAGCAACTTAAATCTCTTTATTGAGTGGTGATGTTTCACTACTAAAGCTGAGCTATTTGGACACGCTGACCTTAATCTAGTGGAAAACAGTAGGCTTTTAAATCGGCACGTACACAGACCTCCTTGGTATGCACAAAATGCCTTGTTTTTAAATTATTGTTTTTAAGTCTTATGTTTTCTCTACTTCTGATAGCATAATTAGGCATCTCTATTATATCTTTTTTTCAGAAGACTAATTTGTAAATATAGGCAGGTTTTCATGTGTATTCTGGTATATTGGGAATTACTGCCACTGATTACTTCCGAGATAATCCATTCTAACCATCGGGTATCTAGAAGTGACATGTTTTAAGTCACAATGATTCTTGAAAAACTGCTGAATTAAGCGAACTATAAATTTGCTGGAAATTAAACAAAACTTGCTTCTTTGAAGAGAATTGATTTATTCCTTGGTTTCCTCTCTGAACCTTGAGCAAAAATTGACTTTAAAGAATGTTTATTTCTGTTCTATTTTACTTAATACTATATGCAAATAAAAATAACTATATTACCATTTAGTAATGCTAATAAAACAGTTCTGTGAGTTAATTTCTTTCAATCTACATTAACATGTTAGTTACTAAAGCACATTTAAATCAATGACACGTGTAAGAATTGATATAAGATTTTAGAGTTTTATCCATACTTCTAACACTAATCCTAATTGTTGCATGAAATTTGGTGTATCATTTCCTTAATGAGATGAAATAATTATTATTACAAGTTTTACAATATTTATATAAATGTTTTACTGGACCAAACAGTAAAAACCTGAGGCAAGTGTTTGCATTTGCAGAAACTAGAGCCATTTTTAATTCCAGATCCTTTTCCCCATAATGCTTTTGGTAGCTTTCTTCTAATTGCTTTGCCAGTAGTTTCTTTGTAACACAAGGAATGCTAATAACCAAGTAAGCAATTATAGTTCAACAGTCTTTCTGCTAAAAGTTCATTAAAATTTGAAGGAATTTTTAGTGTTTTTGAATGATCCATGCCATTGCTTTCCAGATTGATTAAAATACTGTGTGGATAAATTTTATAACCACCCTCAGCACCCCACACATGATGGGACATCTGACATTGATTGATTATTGGGGGAGTTTATGCATCCTGGCAGCACCCCAGAATGGAGTGATCTGAATGGATAGTTCTCCCTTTTTCCTGTCAGTTTATGCCTAGATTATTGATGATGGTTGTGATCTTCCTTTGCCTCTATTTTCTATTTCTCCCCTCTTCTGCCTCATCCTCTACTCTAGCCCCAGGATAATTCTCCTTGAGCTTCACTTTTGTTGGTCATTCCTATTTTTAAAAATCCGTGATGATTTTCTCTGTTGCCTACTAAAATCCTCAGTTTGGCATGCAGGTCTTACCAGTGTGGACCCAGACTACTCTTCATCCTCAACTCCAGTTACTCCTTCCTATACCAGTGAAATTGGTCTATTTCTTACTCCAGGATATGCTTTATATTTCTTTTTAAGCTTTTAAACTTTTAGTGTATCTCTTTACCCCCTCTCCCAGTAGCTTCACCTTCTACAGCCTTTAAATTAGTTCATTGTATTTATCTAGATAAATTTGTATATAGGGGATTAGGTCAGATTATGGAGGATTAGAAAACTAGTCAGAGAAGTTTGCATTTTATCCTAAAGCCAATGAAAATGGAGAAATGTTTCTGAACAGATGTGTATATAAGTAATAAAAGAATATATGGTTAATCTGGCACTGATGGGTGGGACAAGAGGAATTAGACATTAGCGTGGAAACTTTAAAGGAAGAGTCAGATTTCCTGGATAGGTAGATTTGATACATGGGGTAAGGAAGAGATAGCAGATATCAAAGGTAACATATGTTGAGGGCCAGTGAATGACAGAAGAAGGGTGATTATGAAGAAGAGCTGGTTTAAGGAAGAATGTGAATTACATTTTAAATAGGCTTGGTTAAAATGATGGTAGGATATAAATTTGGATTTCAGATTTTAGAATTCTATTCAAATAACAATTATAAAATTACATATTTATTAACAAAGCATATCTTGTTGGGAGAGTGTTATATTGGCTTTGTTTCTAATGTAACACTAACTATTGTATCACCTTTGACTAATTGCCATTGAATTTAGCAATTTGTAAGTCATTAAGGATCTTTTTTCTTAAATGTCTGATTTTTTTGAGTTATAAGTGACATAGTAAAATTCACCCATTTTAGGAGTTTGGTTCCATTGGTTTTGAGGAATGTATAGAGTTGTATAATCACTGTCATGATTAAAATGAGAATATTTTCATCATCCGTAAAATTGTCTGGTTCCCTTTTGTAGACTGGTGATCTTTTGAGAATGCAGTTTCATCTTCTAATATATTTCATCAAAATGGAAGTGTTTGGTTTTAAATAATCAAAATACTATAGAATTGAATTTTTGGAGTATAGCTAGGTCTTAAATTGAGGATCACATTTATTGATTTCTGTTAGCAGAATCTGAATCTCTTATATTTAACTGAGTAATTTAAGGTACTAAATGTATTTGCCCGTTTTTACCTTTCTACTTCCTATTCACCTATCCCCTTTCACGTTTGATTTTTTTCCCTAAAATCAGTTTCTTCTCATGATTTCCATGTTGGGTTATGTGCTGTTCCAATGTGTTTTTCTTTGCTCACTTGTAGTATCCTTCACAGTTACAACTGGTAATCACTTGTCTGAAGGTATAAGCCACACTGAGGTCGTTCACTGTCTTGATCGTTGTTTGATCTTTACCACCTAACTGGCATAGGAGCTACTCAATAAATATTTTCTCAGTGTGTTTTCCTTGTCATCCAGGCTCAAATACTTTAGAATATTATTACATTCTTTAAACCCTCCTTTAGACAAAAAGAAAAACCAATTCCAAGTTTTTCCAGTTCTTCTTTCTATGTAACACTTTTAATATTTCTGTCCCTTCATTTTAATTTTCCTTGTCTGGGCTTCTACCTCCACTGTAGGGTCCTTGGTTTCACTCTTTTGTGTTTCTCTTTTCCCTGGCATACTAATGTTAATTTAGTTTTGTGGAAGTCTTTCTCTTACCCAGAAAGCTCAGTGGGATCTCTTTATTTTACCGGAGAAAATATAAACTCACGGGCAGCACCTGTGGCTCAAAGGGGTGGAGTGCTGGTCCTATATGCCAGAGGTGGCAGGTTCAAACCCAGCCCCGGCCAAAGCGCGTGCGCACACACACACACACACAAAATAAATAAATAAATAAAAATAAAATACTTTAAAAAAAAGAAAATATACTCATTTATCTAGCATTGAAGACCTTTATAATTTATTTAAAAAGTTGAGTGTCCGATGCATCAAATGCACTGTGACGGGTAATATGTTAGGCTCTGCTCTGTCTTTTGTCCCTAACCACTTTTCCTGTCACCTTTTTGTACTTCCCTACTTATAGTTCTCCAAAGTGACGAATTTCATTGCTCACTCTTCTCTGAACATGCCTTTTACTTTCTTGTCTTTACTTGTGTTATTTCAACTAATCTGGTGTGCTTTTCTTTTCCATTTATTTCTGAGGCTCACCCAAGTTCAACCTTCAACTTCATTGACCATTCTATTTCTTTTTTTTTTTTTTTTTTTTGTGGTTTTTGGCCAGGGCTAGGTTTGAACCCGCCACCTCCGGCATATGGGACCGGCACCCTACTCCTTGAGCCACAGGCGCCGCCTGACCATTCTATTTCATAAAGCACTCTCTTTTGATTTCTTTTAGGGGACTTAACTATTCTACTCGTTTGTTATATTGCCTTGTATTGTTATTCTCTCTTTTTATTTATAAATATGCCCTCTTCTTATACAAGATTGAAAGTGAGTTGAGTTTGGGCACCATTTGTTTCTCACTCTTTCTGACATAGGGTTTGTGCCTAGTAGTCCTCAGTAAATAAAGTAGAAGCTTATGAGTTGACCACTGGGACTGTAACAAACTGGTCAACACATGGAAGCGGTCAACCCAAGGAGCTAAGCCTTAGGACATGTGGTGCATGTCCAGTCTGTTAAAACTAGGTCAACTTAAGGAAGTGGTCAACTATGGAGGTTCCACTGTATAGATTTGATTAGAATATGTAGAGACCTGTTTACATGTATGCATAGAAGCTTAATGAGAGTACTAGAGTGAATCATTTCATAACTAATAAAATAAATCTATAATCATTTTATATCTTTAAAATATAATCATTTATATCTGTTAGCATTCATGAACAGAAATATATTAAAACCTTGAAGTTTTTTTTTTATTGTTTTGGATTCATCGAGGGCACAAAGAATTAGGTTAAACTGATTGTATTTGTTACATAAAGCCCCTCTTACACTTGAGTCCTTGCCCCCAAGATTTTAAAGTGAATTATACTATAGGAAACAATGTATATAACACTGCATTTGTTAAATATATATATATTTTTTCTGTGTCATTATTTTGCTGGAAGGAATTAATGTTGGTAAAAAATCTATATAACTATTTTGTAAAAACATTTGGCGTTACTAATGCTATATTTGTTTAATTGATTTTGTAATAAATTCTGTATTTCATATAATTAAAAGTAAATATGTAGTTTAAGGGGACCATGTGTAAAAAGCTTAAATTGTATATATAATACAAGGAACTTTTGTTTTTATCTTCAATTTCCACAGTTGCTTTATTAATCAAGGAGTCATAAGACTGAAAATTTCTTGAGAAGTTATCTAATTTCCTTACTGTACTCTTAAATTCTTATAGATAGGAAAACTTGATAACTCTAGGGGTTAGATTATATTATTATTACTCAGTTTGTGAGAAGTAGAGGAATAAGACCTTTTCATCTTTTAGAAGATTAGAACTTCTGAACAGTTTAGAGTTCTGAACAGTTGTTTCATTTCAAGAGGTTGAAGAGATCTTTTAGTTTGGAAAAAGAATGATTGTGTTAGTTTCTATTGCTGTTGTAACAAGGTCCCACAAATTTAGTGGCATAAAAGAACAGATTTGTTATCTTGCAGTTCTGGAGGTCGGAGGTCTGAATGGATATGGAGGGCTTCTTTCTGGAGGCTCTAGGAAATAATTCATTGTCTTGTCTTTTTCAGCTCCTAGAGCCTGCCTGCATTCCTTGGCTCATGGTCCCTTCCTTCATCTACAAAGCGCATCATTTTACCTTCTCTTCCATTGTGTTCTCTGATCCTCTTGCCTCCCTCTTCTAAGGACCCTGGTGATTATATTGGCCGTACAAGGATAATCCAAGATAATCACCCACAACAAGATTCTTAATTTAGGGCAAGCTCAGTGGCTTATGTCTGTAATACTAGCACTTTGGGTTTGAGATCAGTCTGAGCAACATAGTGAGACTCCATGTCTATGAAAAACGGAAAAATTAGCCAAGCATGGTGGTGTGCATCTGTGGTCCCAGCTACCTGGGAAACTGAGGGAGTAAGATCACTTGAGCTCAGGAGTTTAAGGTTGCAGTAAGCTATGATGACCCCTGCTGCAGTCCATCCTGGGTGACAGAGTGAGACCTGTCTCAAAAAGAAGTCCTTAATCATACCTGCAAAATCCATGAGATAACACACATGTATACAGGTTCTGGGGATTAGGATGTGGACATCTTTGGGGGGCTGTTACTCAGCCTGCAATCATGAGAACCATCTTCAAATATTTGAAGAAAGGGCTGACATGTGGAAGAGGGAAGAAATATTAGGCTTTTTTTGTGTGGTTCCAAGGGATAGAATTAGAACCAGTGGGTGGAAATATAGGGACAGATTTGTACTCACTTTTAAGAGAGAACTTTCTAACAGAGCTGTAGAGATGGAGTGGGCAGTCTCAGAAAGCAGCAGCATGTCCTAGACACTGGCAGTGTTGATCAGAGGATGAAATACCTTTTCCTGGAGTTGTAAAAGGGATCTGAGCGTCGGCTGGGTCCTTAGACCCTTGCTGTCCCTGAGATTGGGTGATTCTTTGTGGACAGCCCAGTGCTGTTATCCTTTGGACATGAAACATGGCCACGTGTTAAAGAGTTCAGTTTGGCTCCATTAGTTGCTTTACTGTTTTATTGGCCCCCCTTCAGTAGGGCAGCACACACGAGGCCTAACAGGAAGAATGAAAACAAGGGCTGCGGGTGTTAGAACCCACTGCTAAGACAATGATCCACTTCTGTTGGATAAAGTTCTTGGGGGTTAGATATATTTTCACTTATTTTTAATGATTCATTCAGGTGAAAAAAATTCAGACACTTTTTTTTTTTTGTTTTAACAAAATAGATGACATTCCTAAAAAGTTGTGTGGAAGTAAGTTTCAATATTTAATCCTATGGTATTCCAGATAGGAGAAGACATTTTTGGAATTCAGTAGGCTGATGTGAAAACCTAGGTGAGGAATGTAGCATTTATTTATCCATGTTGAATATTTTGTGGTTTCAGTTGTAACCAACCAATTTCCGTGGTTTCAATGGAGAGTTCTAGTCCCTACTAGTAGTTCGCTTTCAGGTATATTCTGAAAGCTTTTTTACATCTCAGGGAATCCAAGCGCAAGGTCTGTACATAGGGAAGAAGCTTTCTTGCTGGTAGTCCATGGAGATTATACTGGGAGACCTGGAAAGGTTATGTACTTCTGGATACCTCATAATGTTTTATGGAGCAAATATGTTTCCTCTGAACATTTTGAATGATCGTATAGATTAAAACTCTTTTTTTTTTTTGAGAAGGCTGACTGTTTTTTTTTGTGAATTATTTTTGCTGAGAGAAAGTAAAACATATTTTCCAGCCAGTCTGGCCTGGCAACATCATGGCATTTACCTTTTTTCCCCAAAGCTGTTGAGCCTCATGTTTCTATTTAAGTCTGACTTTACTAATGATACATGGAAAATGTCCATGGTTTTTCTAGCTTCTTTATTACATTTCAAACCTGTCTGAGATGGTAAATATGCTTAAGGGTCCTGTTCAGTTAAAAATTCTGCACTGTTAGATCTGACAGTGAAAAAGAGGTAGTCCTATTCAAGAGTTGGATCAGAGTGTAAATCAGCAAATAATATCGTTAAAAAGGGCTTTAAGAGGTTGTCTTATCTAACCCCCTGCTTTAAAGAGGCAAATGACCTAATTCACTTGAGTAGATTTTTCAAAATGCAGACTCTAAACCAAGGTTTCATAAAACGTGGGCTTTAGAACCTTCCAACAACACTCTGAAGCTACATATAAAATTTCTGTAAATGTGTCTTTTTATGGGATGAGGGCTTATCAACTTGTATTAATTCATTCATGAATTATTCCCTCCCTCCCTTCCTTCTATCCTTCAATAAATCTTATGTCAATGTATCAGGCGTTTGGGCCTTATTCTTAATATAATGTATAATTCTTAATAAACATGACCTTTTGTTTGATCTGTGGCCTATAGGAAGTAACTAATCCTAAAACAAGAAAGTATCTTACTATTGTAATAAAGGATGCCAATAATTATTATTGTCCAAGTTAAGTAGCTCTCACAGGAATTTTTTATTATTTTAGAAAGGATCTCAGGAGTGGATGGTGTCCGCATGCAATAAACTAGATATAAGGGAACTGTAGCTCTGTCATTAATTCTGCATTTGCTTTGCCATGAATTTCTGATCTAGTTCTGTCTTCTTGTTATAGTCTAATGTATGTAACCACCTTGGATTTTTTTTTTTTTTAAACTATGTGTGTTGATTTGGCCTTATTCACTGATTATCTGATATAGGATTTGGTAACCTGAATAATGGAATGAGTGCTTTCTTAGAATTCATCTTTTTTTTTTTCTTTTTGTATTTTCTTTCCCCTTATTAGTGTGAACAGATTTTATAGCTGTAGATAAAAGATGCCCTGCCAACATCTCTGTCTTTACTCTTTTACTGTCTGTAAGGGAGTGAGTTTAGATAGCAATAAATTGCTTTTTATTTAATTAACATTTTTATTGAGATGAATGAGAAATGTAAATTCACATGCGGTTAGGAGAAATAATAGAGATTCTATGTACCTTTTCCCTAGTTTTTAACCAATGGTAACATCTTGCAAAACTATTGTCCAGTATCACAGAATATTGACCTTGATACCATCTTTCTTACCATGTTTCCCTAGTTTTACTCATACCCATTTGTGTGTGAGAGTATATTTAGTTCTGTACAATGTCATAACTTGTATAGGGTCATGTATCTAGCACCACAGACAGGACACAGAACAGTTCCATCACCCAAAGGATCCCTCTTAATGCCCTTTTAGAACCACATCTGCCTCTTCCTGCTCCTAGCAGCCACTAATCTGTTCTTCATTTTTGTATTTTTTGTCATTTCAAAAACGTTGTATAAGTGGAATCTTGCAATGTATAAACTTTTGGGATTGGTATTCATTCAGCATAATTTCCCTGAGAATTATCCAAGTTGTATGTATCATTTGTTTTTTTCTTTTTCATTGCTGAATAGTATTTTTGTTTAACCCTTCACTTGTTGAAAGACAGATGGACTGATCCAGTTGTTGGTTATTATGATCAAAGCTGGTATGAACATTCATGTACAGGTTTTAATGTGAACATAAATGAAAAAGTAATATTGTCCTTATAAAATGAGTTGGCAATATTTTCTATCCTATTTTCTGGAAGAGATTAAGATTATACCAAAGTGTTATTAATTTTTTAAAATGTCTTATAAAATTGTTGAGTGAAACCATCTGGAGATAGTTGGATTCTCTTTTTTCATAGCTTTTAAGTGACAGTTCAATGTCTTTACTGTTTGTAAGACGATTCAGATTATCTATTTCATCTTGGTTGAGTGGTTTTTGAGGAACAGACAGTGAGTATAATTGTTTACAGTATTGCCTTAGTATCCTTTAAATGGCTGCAAGCTCTGTAGTGATATCCCGTTTCATTCCTGATATTGGTGATTTGTATCTTCTTTTCTAGTTTTCTAATCTTCTTAAAGGTTAATGAATTTTAATGTTTTGCTTTTCGAAGAATCAGCTTTTTGTTTAATTGATGATGATTTTTTATTTCCAATATCATTAGTTTTTTTTCCTTTATTTTCTTCCTTCTGTTGGGGGTTTATTTTGTTCTTCTTTTTCTAGTTTTCTTTTTTTTGAAATTTCAGATTAATATGAAAGTACAAATGTTTAGGTTACACTGTTTCTGTTTCAAAGGTAAAGTTCAAGTCGTAGTTGAGCCCTTCACCCTGGGGCTGTGTTGTACACCTTACACTGTGCACAGTAGGTGAGAACCTGCCAATCCCTCTCCTCCTTTCTTCTTTAACTCCTCTCTCCTCTCCCTCACTTGAATCTACATGCGTTTTTCTTTCCTCTGGGTGTGTTGTTGTTTATATATTAGTTTCATATTAGTATTGAGTATATTGGATACTTACTTTTCCATTCTTGTGATACTTTATGAAGAAGAGTATTTCAACTCCATCCAGGTAATACGATAGATTTAAAGTCTCCACCATTTTATGGCTGAATAGTATTCCATGGTATTATACAGATACCATGGGCACTTAGGTTGCTTCCACGTCTTGGTGATTGTGAATCGAGCTGCATTAAACATTCTTTTTCTAGTTTCTTGAGGTAATAACAAATACTGATTTGAGACCTTTCCTTATTTCTTCTATAAATATTTAGTGCTATAAATTTTCCTGTCAGCGCTGCTTTAGCTGCATTCTACATATTTTGATATGTTGCCTTTTCATTTTCATTCAGTTCTATGTATTTTTAAAAGTTCTTTGAGACTTTCTCTTTGACCTGTGCATTCTTACAAGTATATTGCTTACTTTTCATGTGGTTAGAGAGTACCCTGTTTTCTTTCTGTTGATTTCTAGTTTGATTTTATTATGTTAAGAGAACACCATATGTGATTTAATTTTTAATTTTTTAATTTTTATTGTTTTGAGATAGAGTCTGACTCTTTCACCCTGAGTAAAGTGCTGTGGTGTCATAGCTCACAGCAACTTCATACTCTTAGGCTCAAGCGATTATCCTGCCTCAGCCTCCCCAGCAACTGGGACTACAGGTGCCTGCTACAATGCCAGGCCAATTAAAAAAATATTTTTTTGTAGTGATGGGGACAGGGTCTTGCTCTCACTTAGGGTGGTCTCAAACTTCTGAGCCCAAGCCATCTACCCACCTCAGTCTCCCAGAGTGCTAGGATTATAGGCATGAGCCTGCAATTTTAAAAGGATTTGTTAAGGTTTGTTTTGTGGCTAAGGATAGTCTCTCTGAGTAAGTTTTCTGTGGGTGCTTGAAAAAAAAGTGTATTCTGTTATAGTTGGGTGAAGTGTTCTATTTATGTCAATTATTGATTTTGCTGTTTAAATCTTCTATAACCTTGCTGGGTTTCTTTCTAATAGTCCAATGAGTTGATGGTGGAGAATGTTGAAGTCTTCAACTATAATTGTGGACTTGTCTATGTCTCCTTTCAAGTCCATCATGTTTTGCTTCATGTATTTTTTAGGATCTAATGATGCATACACATTTAGGATCATTATGTTTTATTAGTGGATTAATCCTTTTATCATTATGTAATATCCCTCTTTGTCTTATAATTTATTTTTGCTCTGAAGTCTACTTTATCAAATGTTGATATAGCCATTCCTCTTTTAAAAAATTGCATATCCTTGGTGTGTGCCATACCTTTTGGGGGCAAGACACGATTGCAAGAGGGACTTTGCCTAACAAATGCAATCAGTGTAATCTGGTTTATTGTACCCTCAATGAATCCCCAACAAAAAAAAAAAAGAAAAAAAATAGTTCACATAGCATAACTTTTTTATCTTTTCCCTTTCAGCTTAAAGTTGTTGAATTTAGAGTGACATACTTTTAGACAGCATGTAGTTAGGTCATGTTTTTTGTGTGCATGCTGCCAACCTTCATCTTTCTGTTAGTATTTAGATCGTTTACATTTAAGATAATTGTTAATATGTTGTAGGGATATCCAATCTTTTTTCTTTTCTGCCACACATTGGAAAAGTAAGAGTTGTCTTGGGACACACATTAAATATACAAACACTAACAAAAGCTGATAAACAAAAGAATGGGTCTGTGCATACTTAGTGTAGTATTTGACACCACAGATAAACAAAACAGCCCTCAAATAATCTCATGTGCCTTTTTTAGCTCCATCTGTTGGCGGCGCCTCTTCCCGCTGCCGCTGCCGTCCTGAGTCATGGCCTGCACAGCTTGGGCCACCTGGCTCCCCGAACAACATGTCCCTTAACAACATGGCAGACGTTGACAACAAAGAACAGTGTGAACTTGATCAAGATTTGGACGATGTTGAAGAAGTAGAAGAAGATGAAACTGGTGAAGAAACAAAAATCAAAGCACGTCAGCTGACTGTTCAGATGATGCAAAATCCTCAGATTCTTGCAGCCCTTCAAGAAAGACTTGATGTCTGGTGGGAACACAAACAGGATACCTTGAAAGCTTGCCTAGGGGAGTTAAAAGACGAGGGAATGCTCTCAAAAATCTTCAAGTTAAATGTGCACAGATAGAAGCCAAATTCTATGAGAAAGTTCATGATCTTGAAAGGAAGTATGCTGTTCCCTATCAACCTCTATTTGACAAGCAATTTGAGATTATTAAAGCGATTTATAAACCTACAGAAGAAGAATGTGAATGGAAAGCAGATGAAGAAGATGAAATTTCGGAGGAGTTGAAAGAAAAGGCCAAGATTGAAGATGAGAAAAAGGATGAAGAAAAAGAAGATCCCAAGGGAATTCCTGAATTTTGGTTGACTGTTTTTAAGAATGTTGACTTGCTCAGTGATATGGTTCAGGAACATGATGAACCTATTCTGAAGCACTTGAAAGATATTAAAGTCAAATTCTCAGATGCTGGCCAGCCTATGAGTTTTGTCTCAGAATTTCACTTTGAACCCAATGAATATTTCACAAATGAAGTGTTGACAAAGACATATAGGATGAGGTCAGAACCAGATGATTCTGATCCCTTTTCTTTTGATGGACCAGAAATTGTGGGTTGTACAGGGTGCCAGATAGATTGGAAAAAAGGAAAGAATATCACTTTGAAAACCATTAAGAAGCAGCAGCAGAAACATAAGGGACGTGGGACAGTTTGTACCGTGACTAAAACAGTTTCCAATGACTCCTTCTTTAATTTTTTTGCACCTCCTGAAGTTCCTGAAAGTGGAGATCTGGACGATACTGCTGAAGCTATTCTTGCTGCAGACTTTGAAACTGGTCACTTTTTACGTGAGCATATAATCCCAAGATCAGTGTTATACTTTACTGGAGAAGCTATTGAAGATGATGACGATGATTGTGATGAAGAAGGTGAAGAAGCAGATGAGGAAGGGGAAGAAGAAGGAGATGAGGAAAATGATCCAGACTATGACCCGAAGAAGGCTCAAAATCCAGCAGAGTGCAAGCAGCAGTGAAGCAGGATGGTCTGCCTTCTACTTCCCTGGAAAGGATGAATTTACATCTTTTGACAAGCCTATTTCAAGTTTCTTTTGTTGTTTGTTTGTTTTTGTTTTTGCAGCCTAAGATAAAAATGTCAAATACACTTTTAGTTCTTACAAAAAAAAAAAAAA
Organism: Nycticebus coucang; assembly: GCF_027406575.1. Classification (NCBI taxonomy): domain Eukaryota; kingdom Metazoa; phylum Chordata; class Mammalia; order Primates; family Lorisidae; genus Nycticebus; species Nycticebus coucang. The sequence goes on from NC_069784.1 coordinate 43,767,466, forward strand.
TAATAATCTGCATGTGGCCCATGAGCCACAGGTTGGACACCCTGTTTAGTCTGCCATTGTTATTCCTCTCTGTTCATATATATAATTATATATTTATATGTAATTATATACTTAAAAGTAATTATACATATATAATTACATATATAAATATATAATTATATAAGTAATTATACATATATACATTTATACATGTATAATGTACATATATACATTTATAATTATAAAAGTAATATATATATAAATTTTATTTACATTTATAATTATATATAATTATATATTATGACCTTTTCTCTTTCTTTCTTTGTGTCTCTCTCCCTCTCTCTTTCTCAAATAAAACTTCATGCAGGGGGCGGTGCCTGTGGCTCAAAGGGGTAGGGCGCTGGCTCCATATGCCGGAGGTGGTGGGTTCAAACCCAGCCCTGGCCAAAAACTGCAAAAACAAAAAAAAGAAAAAAAAAAACTTCATGCAGGCCGTCATCCTGTTTAGCTGTAGCATAATATCATGCCACCTTTCTAGGGCTGTGATTTCAATGATGCCTTAATTCTTAGAGCCTCCCACTGTGGTGTTCTTCTGGTTTATGATGTTTATCTGTTACCACAGGGGCTCCCAGAGGTCTCTGTTGGTGCTGGCAGAGGAGGTAAAAGGACTTTTCCTAGGCCGGACTACCTCTTGTCTCTGGGCGGAAAGGGGAGTTTCAGGTCTTTTGGGCCAACAATGTCTCCCAGGCTGAATACTTCTGGAGAAATTCCTCTTATCTTTGCTGTCTGGCCTCCCACCTCAGTCTCATTCCCTCAGGCGGGGGAGTCTCTGATTTGTAGAAAAGTAGACTGATTCCCTTGGCTGCTTATTACTGGGGCTCCCAATTATGCCCCCTTGCCTTGGGTGTTGTGTTCACTTGGTGTTGTAGGGATTCCTGTTCAATCCTAGGGAACAATGAGTCCACCCAGACTGCCTCCCCTCCTGGATTGGGGGTTGGGACGCGCTGGGACTGGCTTTCCTTCCTCTGTTGAGTGAAGGGCACACAAGATGTCCTGCCTCGGTATTGTTTCTCTAATCCTGGGACCCCAAACCAGTTTGCTTTTTTCTCAACACCATTTACAGTTTTCTTTCTTGGGTGTATGGTTGTGCTGAGAAGGGAGGAACAGGGAGAAACCGGTCTAAACTAGCTTGTTTAGACTGAAAGTCCCAGTTACGTTTTTAAATATTTATTTTACTAATTTTAATTTGAGGATACCTTTTTTAAAGGATAACTTATTTCTTAAATACTGACTCTCATAGTGACCATGTGTAGTCATGTGTGTGTTATCTTTAAAAAAGAATATATAGATGGAGCGTGGTGGCTCACGCCTATAATCCTAGCCATTTGGGAGGCCCAGGCGGGTAGATTGCCTGAGCTCACAAGTTTGAGACCAGCCTGAGCAAGAGCAGGATCCCGTCTCTAAAAATAGCCGGGCGTTGTGGCAGGTGCCTATAGTCTCAGCTGCTCGGGAGGCTGAGGCAAGAGAATCGCTTGAGCCCAAGAGTTTGAGGTTGCTGTGAGCTAGGATGCCACAACACTCTACCCAGGGTGACGAAGGGAGACCCGGTCTCAAAAAATAAAATAAAATAAAATAAAAGAATATATGTGTGTATTTCTAAAATGAATCAGAATTGGCTAGCTAGATTTGGTTTCTTGACTGGGTAAACTTTAGTGACATGAAATTTTCCTTAAGTAGAATGTATTAAGTGGGAAACAGTGGTCAAATGGGAGGCACTATTTTATGGGGTGTCCTTCCTGTGTGGGTGTGTCCCTCATCACCCCTCTTTTTCACATGCTTCCCCTACTCCAGTACTTTCTTCCTCAGTCAGGCTTACCTTTTCACGCTCTCAAAAGTTCTTAATTTTAGTGTAGTCCAATTTATCAGTTTTTCAAAATGATTAATACTTTTAAAGATCCTGTTTTGAAATATTTGCCTCGCCCAAGGTAATGATCTTTGTTTTCTTCTGACAGCTTTATTGCTCTGACTTTCTTGTTTAGATATACAATCTGTCTGGGATTGATTTTTGTTTCTGATGTGTGGGCTCAAAATTCATATTTTTCCCTTATGGATACTCAGTTCGCTCTACTGCATTTATTTAAAGACCATCCTTTCCTCACACACTTGCAGTACCACCTTTCTTACAAATTAGTGACTCTTTTGGACTCACTCTAATAGATAAATAATGCAGGATACAACTGTGAGCCACATGTTTACATTTTTTTAGCCGCCACATTTAAAAAGATAAAAAGAATTCACTTAAGGACTTTATTTCATTGAATCCAACATGTAAATAATATTCTCTTAACATGTAACAATATGAAATTTTTTAATGAAATAATTTGCATTCTGTTCTTTGTGCGGTGTCTTTAAAATAGAGCATTCGTTTATAGCACATCCGACCTCAGTCTCAAACTTTTCATCAAAAATCCTTGATCTGTATTTAGATTTATAAAATTCACATTTGAATAAGTAGATTCATGTATTTAATTTGATCTGAATCATAGCTAAAGGTTTTCCAATAACTGATTCAATTATCAGTTCTTGAATTTAAATTAATTAAACTTTTAAAAATTATTTAAAATTCGGTTTCCGGATTACACTAGCCACATAGTACCTGATGGTCAGCTGACTCTGGTGCCTCCTGTATTTCCTGGACAATGCGGCTCTGTAACGTTCTATTGTTCTGTTTTTGTCCTTGCTCTAGTAATATACTTTCTAATTACTGTTGCTTTATAATACTTCCATCAAGAAGTATTATACTATCTCTGATAGTATAAACCTTTTATTCTTGGCTATTGCCTTGGGGTATTATTAATCCTTAAATTTGCATATAACTCTTAGAGTCACCTTGTCAGTGTCTGCAGCATTTTTGCCTCACAGTTCACTACTGATCACAATGTTAGCTTCATACGTGACAAGAAAAACAGAGTGATCTGGAGATAGGAAGGTTCAGTAATTAGCTGGTTTGGTTCTTTCCCTAATGAAAGAACTAGTTCTGAAATTTATAAAGTGTAATATGAGGTGGCATAGACTTTTCTGGATTGTTCTGAATTATTTGAGCTACAAATACCAGGCGTAGGTCAGGGTTTTAAAAATATAAAATAGTACGAGGAAAAAAAGTGGGAAATTTTTCCTTATTTCTTCTTCTCAGGGAATACAGCCTATGAAATAGAGAAGAGGTTGGAGTGGCTGCTGGTTTTGGCAATGACATACTTCTCTCTACTGTTTCTAGTAGCTAGCACAGGACACAGCACATGGTAGGTATGCAAATATTTGAATAGCTAAATGGAAGCATTATACTTAGCTGAGATCATGGATCAGATACGGAGCTATGGTGCTTGTAGTTCCCTAAACAAGGCCCTCCATTACTGTAAACTGAGAGTTTTTTGGTTGAAATGGCTGAATAATACTGTGCAAAGTAATATGTGGCATTTTGGCTATTGGGACTATTTTTTAGAATATGAAAAGAAGTATTTGGGGATGTAATTATAATAGAATTGTATACTTTGGCATAACTCTTGATGTATGATATATGACTAGAAAGTGAATCGCCCTGATTTAAATAGAACAGTATTAAAGTAAATCATCTCATGTTTTTTAAATAGTTCTCAAATTGTATTCATGCTACACTGGTTATTTGGTTAATTGTTCTAATACAAACATTTCCACATTTAAATACCTTTGATTTCATTACCACCTGCATGAACTGACTTACTAAATCCTTTTTCTAAAAAAATTTTCTATTGGAATAGGCTATCCTAAAGTAACTTCTAGAATAATTCCTTTCAGGTAGAAAATGTTTAAAAGGTTGATGTAACTTAAGGCCTTATGTTGAGCAGTCAAGAAGGCATTCTTTGCATTTCTTTTTTGAACAGTATGGCTGACTGAATCTTTTATCTATAAAACATTAAACATGTTTGGTTAAGGAAAAACGGTGACATTAAAAAGTTATTTTAAAGGAATGGATAATTCTGCAAAAAAGAATAAGCAGGAGAGTGGCGCCTGTGGCTCAAGGAGTAGGGCGCTGGTCCCATATGCTGGAGGTGGCGGGTTCAAACCCAGCCCCGGCCAAAAACCATACACACACACAAAAAGAATAAGCAGGAGACCAGGGAGGTGAGATAGCTTCAAAGCCATTAGATAGACACCTTGGGGACACACGTAGCTCTAGGTGATGTGGGACTTTAGAGTATTGAGGTACCTGGACCTAAGATTTGAGCTTCCATAGGCTGGGGAACCAGATGGGAAACTACTTTAGGGAAGGGGTGAGTAAGCATAAAGGGAACAAAAGGGACCCTACAAAAGTGGGCCAAGAAAATTTTCTCACTGGCCTTGGCTTTGAGCAGAAGAGGAAAAAAGTCTCTTCCGAGAATTTGTGGTCACTCACTTATCCTTTCTCATGTGTTTTTGGTGATAAAATCATGAAAGGCATTTTCCACAGCTTGTTGAGAATGAATATTTTTCTTTGCATGAAGTGGTCCAAAGCCTTCACAAAGAAGAAGTGGCAGTCAGTAGTGCAAGATCTGGTTAATGCGGTGGAGCAGTGTTGCCTGGGTGTCACGTGTTGGAGCGTTATCTTGCGTGAGGATTGGCCTGTCTCTGTTGACCAGTCTCAGCTATTTAATTGTAAGCGTCCTCGTCATTTCATCCACTTGTTTGCAGTAGGCATCTGCTATAATTGACTGACAGGTTTCATGAAGCTGTGGTGGATACTATCAGTGCTGGCCCACCAGTCGGACACTGTTATCTTTTTATGATGAATATTCAGTTTTAGATTGTGTTTCATCTTTATCTGACCATTGTGCTGGATGCTTGCAACTGTCAAAAGAATCCATTTTTCATTACAAATAGAATGTGGTGTAGAAATGGTTCTCCTTTTGTTGTGACAGTAAAGAAAGGCAAGTTTTGACATGATTTCTCTTCTGACTTGTTTAATTCATGTGGAACCCAGCTATCTAGCTTCTTTATCTTGCTGATTTGTTTCAAGTGGTCCAATATTGTTGGAATAGTAATACCAAGGCTTGCCGCTAATTCATGCATAGGTTGAGATGGATTGCTTCCATTATAGCTTTCAGGTCATCATTTTCGACCTTGGTTTCAGATCACCCACATGGGTCATTTTCAAGATTAAAATCATCAGAAGGGAACATCTCAAACCATCGGTGTACTGTACATTCATCAGCAACGTCCTTTCCAAACGCTTCATTGATATTTCAAGCTATCTGCGCTACATGGGTTCCACGATAGAACTCATATTTGAAAATTGCACAGATTTTTTTACTTATCCATGGTTTCACAAAAATTACTCTAAAAAGATATGAAAGATAATCACAAGCCAAAACATATGTTTGAAAGAATGAGAATGTATGTATCTTCCCAGTGGAAATAAAACAAGAAGTGTCAAAGTAAAATGTCAGAGATAGCAAATGTCAAACTCAGTACTTAAGGAAATGGGACATTTCATACTTAATATGAATATACTCTGCCCAGGGTCATAGTAGCGGAGCCGTATTTGAACCTTACCCTATCTGCTGTACTGCTCCCCCATTTAAATGTGGAGGCAAGACTCTTAAGTTTGTCAGTATAAGGATATGTCTTTATAGGGTGATTTCACCCCCATCAAGGTTTTTGTTTTTGTGTTTTATTTCCTGGGTTTTTTTGAAGGGAAAGATTTTATGCTTATTATAAAGGAAAAAACTAAATTTGGCTAAATTAAAATTAATAAATTCTGTTTATCAGGAGATGCCATAAAGAAAAGGCAAGTCAGAAATTAGAAGAAGAAATTTGTAATACTTAATAACATGGCAGGATTGTAACCATAAATATAAAGAATTCCTACCATATCAATAAGATAGACGTTTCTGTTGCTCCCTGTCCTCTTCCGTGATTGGTATTTTAGACCTCTAAAACTTTTCTGATCCTGGTGGCCGTAAAGTTACATATTGATGATTTTAACTTGTATCCTTTGATTTTTAATGAGGCCATTTGTGTGTGTGTGTGTGTGTGTGTTTCCTTCAGTCCTGTGGGAATTAGGACATGGGGCTGACCAGTTGGCACTATGGGGAGCTTGTGAGTAGGTGAGGTGATGTTACCTTTAGGTGTTCCTGGGTGTATACATTTATCAGAGAAACAGCCATGATTGGATCTCCTACTCTGGTTGATTTTTTATTTCTAGGAGATTTTTCCCTTAAAGCTGTGCTCCTGTATCATTAAACAGTATGAATTTGCTGGTACAGTTCATAACATTTGAAAGGATTAACATTTGGTTTATTCTCTCTAAATCCACAGCTATTAGGAAATAACCTAAAACTTCAGGATTTACTTTGCAGAAATAATTTCCTTCTAATGTGTGTTCTTTCAAAGGAATTTAGAATCCTGTTACATAAGAGGCTATACACCCTTAATCCCATGCATTGATATTTAGTGACCAGTTATACTTCAAAATTGTTTTTAATTTCCCTAATTTAAGAAGTAATGTATCCTATGCGAAATGTGCAAAATATAAACATGTAGATAATAATAAATCATTTAGAGAACTGGGCGACCTAAAACTTGTAATATATTCTTTTGTGTGTGTGTTCCGTAACCTTTGTAAGCGTAGTTGGGAATAACACCCCCACTTTAAAAGATGAGCTTTAACTTCACATTATGCTCTTCAGAACCCCATAAGTAATCATAATTATTTAGAGATTTAATCATATAGAAGTTGGGTCAAAATTTGCAGTCTAATTTCAGTAATTGTGTCTCTTTTATTTTCTCTTCTTGTGCATGACTTTTTTGTTTTTTTTTTAAGTTACGGCCACTTTAAATCGTTTTGAGAAATGAAATGGGAGCATGTGCCAGTTACCAATTTCTTGCCTCTCAGTTCCAAATCCATCCTTCATGTTGCACTGGTTTGTGATACTGGAGCTGCACCCTGAAACTTTTCTCCTTTGCCAGCTGGCACGTGTTACGTTTGTCGGTGAGGGTGCTGGAGGGACACTGCAGGAGGCAGGGGCTGTTCCTGTCCTGGGTGCTTTCCTCCTTCTTGCTGTTTGCACTCAGCTGGCAGCGAAGCTCGCTCCTTCGTTTTAGCAGCATCTTGTAGCAAGTTGCCCAGGTACCGTGGTAGGCCGTTTCTTGGTGAGTGTTATTGATAACTATGGGGATGATTTCTTGCTTGCTAGTCAAATGAATTTGAGGTGGGGAGTAGGCGAGGACATAATAATATTTGTATAATTTGCCTTATGCCTGGCTTTTCCCCACTAGATCACTGGATGCTGGTAGCACGCACTGCTGTAACTTTCCTGGCCCTTCTGGACCTTTGAGTCTACAAACTGGCATAAGATGACATGTCTGGCTTCTGTAATTCTTCCTATTCGTTATTTTATTCACTAAATATTTAGTGCCTACTAAGTGACAGGCACAGTTGTAAACTTTGAAGGTAGAATAGTGTATCAGTAGGCTTTTTTTTTTTTTTTTGTAGAGACAGAGTCTCACTGTACCGCCCTCAGTAGAGTGCCGTGGCGTCACACGGCTCACAGCAACCTCCAACTCCTGGGCTTAAGCGATTCTCTTGCCTCAGCCTCCCGAGTAGCTGGGACTACAGGCGCCCGCCACCACGCCCGGCTATTTTTTTGTTGCAGTTTGGCCGGGGCTGGGTTTGAACCCGCCACCCTCGGCATATGGGGCCGGCGCCCTACTCACTGAGCCACAGGCGCCGCCGTATCAGTAGGCTTTTGATGATTAATGTACCACTCTAAAATGTAGTGGTGAACAACTGCCACCATTTTTTTTTAAGCTCATGATTATGTAGGTTGACAATTTATATTGGGCTCAAGGGACAGTTCTTTGGGCTCAGCTGGGCTTGTTTAAGCATTTATGCTCAGGAAGACAGTTCTGCTTTTGGGGATTGGCTGCCCATCAGGGGTCAGCTGTGGCCCCCAAGCTAAGAATGTTATTTATAATTTGAAGAGTTATAATAAAAAACCAAAGATGAATACACAACAGAAATCACATATGGTCTTCAAAGCCTGAAGTTTTTGCTCTTCTGTCTCTTTACGGGAGAAGTTTATTGATCCTTTGTCGGAAGCAGTGGGAAGTAACTGGGCAGTGTGTCTCTCATTATCCAATAGGCTATCCTGGGTTTCCCACATGGCAGGAGCAAGGTTCCCAGAGAAAGGAAACATGCAAGAGCTGTGAGACTCACATTGAAGCTGGCACGATGCTGCTTGTTCTGCATTCTTTTGGCAAAAGCAAATCATAAGGCCAGCTGAAATTCAAGGGATGAAGTAAATGACTCCATTTTTTTAGTGGGAAGGGCTGCAAAATCATATTTCAAGAGGGATAGGAATAGGAGAATTGGGGCCATTTTTGCAGTATACTAGTAGTGGAAAAACAGACAAAAAAAAAAAATCCTGACTGTTTTGGAGTGTGCCTTCCAGTGCAAGCAATAAATTTTCCTGTTTCGTTATACCCCAAAATATTCCCTTTAATTTAGCCTCCTGCCCTGGTTGCACATCCCTGAACACTCCTCTGATTCTCACTTCCCCATACTTTGACTCATGCATTTTGTAACGTTTATTGAATAAGTCTTTCCTTGGTTAACTCTGCTTTTCCTCAAGTCTTTACTGACCTTGAAGGCATTTCCTAACAATTTCCTCTGTACTCTGTGCCTCTCTCCTCTGCTCTTTGTAACTGTAGTCCCCATCCCCTAGGCTGTGCACTGGTAGCCAACTGCGGCCTGTCACCGCCTGGGCTGTACAGCTGGAGGTGAGCAGCGGTGGGAGAGCGAATGAGTGATGCTGCTTCTATATTTACAGTCGCATCACGACCTGGGCTCTGTCTCCTGTCACATCAGTGGTGGCATCAGATTCTCATAGGAGCGTGACTCCTACTATCAACTGCACAAGTGAGGGATCTAGCTAGCATGCTCCTTTGGAGAATCTAATGCCTGATGATCTGAAGTGGAGAGGAAATGATGATGCTAGTGCTGGGAAGTGGCTGCAAATACAGATTGTTGTTAGCAGAGAGGTTTGACTGCACAGAGACCATGATAAATCAGTTGCTTGCTGACTCATATCAAAACCATCCTCCCCTAGCCCCCAGTGCATAGAGCAATTGTCTTCCACGAAACTGGTCCTTGGTGCCACAAAGTGGGGGGGGGATTGCTGCTGTATAACCTACCGTATTACAGCACTGCTTAATGTTGAATTGTGATTAGCAATTTCTTATCCCTTTCATGAGGTGATTGAAGATGAGGATCAGTTTTTTATTTATCTCTGGCTGTTCAACAAGTATTTATTGGACACCTCCTGCACGTCAGTCACTGTGCTGAGTGCTAGAAGTAAACAGAACACGCAAGGTTCACAGAAGTAGTATTTTTAATAATACTGTTTTTTAGCAAGGTTAGTATATTAGGTTTTGCTTTTTTCCATTTTGGCCCCCAAACTACTTTTTATCTGTGAGTCTTTTTATATTTTATTCTTGCAAAACTTTATAAGGTTTGATCTTTATAGCTACATATTTAGTTGTTATACAATATGGTGTTTTGCAAACTCAGCATCACTAAGTATATTGAAATTTATATACTGTTTTGCTTAGTAGTTTATTTTTTACTTGTTTATTCACTTTTTCCCTCTTGTTACTTCATCTCCAAGGACAGTATGGCTTACATATTTTAGAATTCAGAGTTGAAGTTCAGAATTCCTTTTCCTGAAGGGAAATTAGATTTTAGTATTTAGTATGGTGACACATACATAGTGGGCCCTTAATGAGCATTTGTTCATAGTAATAGCTTCTTAGGTTTTCTAGTTCATGGAATTTCAACAAAGATGATTATTCTTGACTGACTTTTAAACGTCTAAATGAATTCTTGACCCTCAGCATAAGAATAATAACTTTTTCCATTATAAATTACGATACCCCTTCCTCTCTTCCCTCTCCATTTTACTTTTAATAAATATTAATGTGTAAATTTGTAAGTGTCTATTTCACAATTGCTAATCTACCTGAAATGTTTTGAAAATGTGCATATGAATTTTATAAATTGATGCCTGCGGAAGTGAAGTTAAGGCAGATACAGAGACGTGATTTATTATGTTAAAAGAATTAATAGTATGATTCTTCTTAACATGTTATTACAGTGTCACGTCATTTATTTATTGATTGATTTGTTCTTGGTTCATCCATTTAATAAGCATCTTTAAAGAGCTTCCTATATGTTCAAGGTTCTGGTGTTATGAAGAGGAATTAAACATAGTTGACACATGGAGGGATGTCTTTATTTTATATTTAAATCTCTATTTAAATTTGAAGTATTGCAAAAAGTTAAATTTATCAGGTAGAAAAAGAGAACAAAGGATTATAAGGATTTTATTAACCTTTTCTAGTATCTGACTTGACCATCCTATAAAATGTATGTAGCAAATAATCTGATATTTTGGATTGAAAGCATGAGACTGTAGAGTGTAGATCTTTCATAAATGAAGGATTTTGGGAGATATTAATAGCATCTTATTAAGTGTTTTGTATTTGTTGCAGTGAGTTTGTAAGGATTGAATTCAGTGTTTGGAAATGATTATTGAAAAACGTGTACAAACCTATCTGCATCTTATGAAAGTTACACAGATGAATTATTTAATATCCAAGCAGTTCAAATGATGAATAATTGTTAGTTTTATAGGATGATATAAATTATTTTGATTACAGATTTAGGGGAGGAATAGTTTGACAGCAGAAAAGAACTGAATAATAATGATTTTCTCATCCTCTTCTAGTTCCAGTGTGTCATGTAAGATAATATACTTTTTTTTTCTTTTAGAGACCAGGTCTTGCTGTATTGCCCAGGCTGGAGTGCAGTAGCCTGATCATAGCTCACTGCAGCCTTGAACCCCTGGACTTAAGGGATTCTTTCTCCTCAGCCTCCCAAGTAGGTAGGGCTACAGGCACTCACCACTACCACATCTAAATTTTTAATTTTTTTTTTTTAATTTGTAGAGACACGGTCTCACTATGTTGCCCAGGCTGGTCTTGAACTCTTGGCCTCAAGCAATCTTTCTGTTTTGGCCTCCCAAAGTGCTGGGATTGCAGGCGTGAGCCACCATATCTGGCCAAAATTTACTCTTATACAAGTAGAGTCATGTAATTGCCATCTCTTTATATGTTTTTTATTTGTAGAAGACCAAATTAAGACACGAAAACATCAGTGAGATAAAAACAGAAAATTTCTCTAATGGCCATTTGTTTTATAAGAATGATGATGATGCTATAGAGCAGCTTATTAATTTTTACTGTCTAAGTGATTTTTATTCCTTGTTTTTATTTAAATATAACTAATAAATTAATTTGTAGATCAGCAAGGAGGTTTAAAGTATTCAAAAATCCAAAGCTATGCTATTGGGAGGTTAATTTTTTCATTTATTTAACTGATAAGGATATTATTAATATTTAACCATTGAGCTGGCAATGTTAATAGTTCATGGAAGGTGAGAAATGGTTCTTTTTTCTCTTTGGGGGATTCTTTATTTAATAAGCAAACATCATTTTTTGTGGTGTTGGAGTGGCTTGGGGAATGAAGTTGTAGCTGCTAAACTTATATAAAAGTGAGGTTACTCTTAAAATTCGGATATTTTTGAAAATTGTATTTAAAAAGAAGTCTTAACCAAGTTAATTAAAAGATCCATTTCCATTTTGCACTGCATGAGTTCCCAGACCCAAATTATTCCTTGGAAAGCCAATAATATGTATTGTTATGCTTATTTACTTTTGACTAGGGAAATTCAATTCTGTGTTTTATTCAGTCTCTACTTCCAGAATTTAAAGGCGTATGTATGTGGGAGATATGTCTATATTTACTGTATATGTGAAGAAAAGTGCATAGGTCCTCCTTTTTCTCCCTAAAACATTCCAACTTTTATAAAGAAGCATATCCATCTGTAGAGTTTTTTTTTTTTTGTAGAGACAGAGTCTCACTGTACTGCCCTCAGGTAGAGTGCTATGGCATCACAGCTCAGAGCAACCTCCAACTCCTGGGCTTAGGCGATTCTCTTGCCTCAGCCTCCGGAGCAGCTGGGACTACAGGCACCAGCCACAATGCCCGGCTTTTTTTTGTTGTTGTCGTGGTTTGGCCAGGGCTGGGTTTGAACCCGCCACCCTTGGTGTATGGGGCCCGCGCCCTACTCACTGAGCCACAGGCGCCACCCTGTAGAGTTGTTTGAACATCCCATTAATAGAGAAGATGCCAGGTATGAGTAAAATCATTATTGTACTAGATGTTTTAAGGCTATTTTAGAACAACATAATTCAAAGTAACAATTTTAGAAAAGATTTCTTTTATCTCCCTTTATTTTTTTTATTATCTTTCATACTTCCATGGTCAGTCTACTTTTTACATACAGTTGTTTAATATTAATATTGTTTAAAATTTAATATTCTTTTGCAGTCTTTTCCATTTCCCTCTCCCTAAACTGGGCTTGAAACTAAATTCATCCGTATCTGTTAATGTTTAATAAAAATAGTAAAGTTGGAATTAGAGCGAGTGTATGCCATCTTTTAAAGTGATTACTACTTTAGTCATTCTTAACTAATTAAATATCTTGGCCAGGCTCAGTGGCTCACACCTGTAACCCTAGCACTTCTGGGAGGCCGAGCTGGGTGGATTGCTTGAGCTCAGGAGTTCTAGACCAGCCTGAGCAATAATGAGACCCCCTCTCTACTAAAAATAGAAAAAAAATAAAACTAGCTGGGCACTGTGGTGGGTGCCTGTAGTCCCAGCTACTTGGGAGGCTAAGGCAAAAGGATTGCTCAAACCCAAGAGTTTGAGGTTGCTCTGAGCAACCTCAGTTGACTTAGTTATGACTGCACTCTATCCAGGGCAACAAAGTGAGACTCTGTCTCAAAAAAACTACAGAAAACAACAAAATATCTTGATTTTTCTAGCTCCTTTCTTTCCTCCTCCTTTTTCCTTTTGGTTAATTTATTTTTTAGTTTTTTTTCACCCTAGACAATAGAAAGGGAAAGAAGGTAGGTCATAAGTAAGAATTACTTAATGATTTTTCATTTACTTATTTATTATTCAGCATATTTGCCACTGGCAGAAATATTTCTTTATTGCCTTGGTATATATTGAATAATACATGAATTTTTTTTTTAAATTATATAAATTCAGTTACTCTTTTCTTTTTTTTTTTTTTTGCAGATTTTGCCTGGGGCTGGGTTTGAACCCTCCACCTCTGGCATATGGGGCCTATGCCCTACTCCTTTGAGCCACAGGCGCTGCCCCAATTCAGTTACTCTTTTAGTTAGAAAGTTTATAGAATTAATTTTTTTTCTACTTGTATGCTGGAGCACCAGATCAGTTATAGATCAGAAGCTCAGAGGCTGGTCTTCTTACTTCTTTTGTTATATTACTAACTGTTTAGAATCTTTGTCTCATATACCCCTTTGGCCCTCACTGGCAATCATTCTTTTTAAATAAGGACTCTTATAATCTGTTCCTGGTCTAACTTGTCAGTCCCTTTTTGCTCCTCATTTTTAGCTCTAACTGCATCGAATTATAGGCAGTCCCTGGAATATGGATGAGATATGTTCTTGAGAGTGTCTTTAGGTCAAATTTATATGGAACTTGGGTCCCTGATGAGCGGCACCTATTATTTGTAATTATAATTATAATAATAGTAGCAATACTATAATGGCTCATGTGGTATAATAATACCATGTCATACTGTTATAATAATAATATTAAAAAAACCTCTTTACCAAATTACAGAAATGATTGTGTCCTTTTTTTTTTTTTTTAAACAAACAGGACATAAAAATAAACTCATAAAAAGTTTAGAAAGGAGAAATTTCAAAAAAGAATATTAAAGGGTAATGTTTGCCTAATGTTGCACCAACACTAGGCTATTAGGAATGTTAGGCTGGGTTTGGATCTTCATAAATCAGTAATAACCTTTCCATTTCACTAACAAGTCCACTATGATGCTTAGTGGTTGGTGCTGTCCTTGGAGTGCTGCCGTTCATGTGTTCCTTGTTCTCACTTTACCCTTGGTAGTTGTGTGATAGTGGGGCTTCTGAAGCCTAATGCTTTCCCAGCAAAGCTTTCTCTAAGGCTTCATTGTTTCTCCTTTTGTCTTTATCATAGTTATTTTTCTCTTTACCGAAGGCTGACCTGGACTTGCAGTAGACTTTCACTTTATATACAGTCTTTTTTTTTTTTTTTTTAATTGGGGATTCATTGAGGGTACAATAAGCCAGGTTACACTGATTGCAATTGTTAGGTAAAGTCCCTCTTGCAATCATGTCTTGCCCCCATAAAATGTGACACACACCAAGGCCCCACCCCCCTATATAGTCTTGATCATAAGTGTAAACACAGACACAAAAATATTAAACCAAAACATTGAGATGAAAGTGATGCCGTGCAGTGAGCACCCGTATAAACAGAGAGACGGGCTGGTAGGGCAGGGTGCCGTGCCAGCGAATCACGTATACCGTGCCGGTTTGTTACACGTGTGGAAGAAACTAGTTCCTATACTATTAATTTAATTCTTAATTTATAAAGTATCCTCACGGGGAGCTTTGGGAGCCCGTTAGTTAAGTATAGAACCCTGTAAGTCAGGCTGTCTGTAACCTGGGGACTGCTTGGACTTGGACTTTCTGAAATACAGTAGTTCCTGCTTATCTTGAGGGGATACTTTCTAAGACCCCCTCACCTCCCCGTGGATGCCGGAAACCATGGACGGCCCTGAACCGATCGCCGTCACTCAGAGCACGTCTCTGTTCATGTCCTCCACCTGCCAGTTTATTGCCTTTTCCATCTTAACTAAACCGTGTAACTATTGCAGCGGTACGAGAGCAAAATTAGCGCACATTTCTTTTTCTTTTCTTCACAATTTCACAGATAGATTTGTTCTTCCTATAGATCTAAGCAACCTCAGCATATGCTTTTTTTCCCCTTGAGTCAAGAACTTCACCTTTCATTTACAGAAGCACTCTTTTGTGGTTTCTCTTTGGCATTTCCAAATTGCTGGCATCACAGTCTTAAGCTTTGGGGCCATTATTAAGTGAATTTAGGGTGACTTGAACTCTGGCTCTATGATACTGTGATAATTGATCTGACAACTGAGCAGGCTGCTAAGTGACTAATGGTGGGGAGCGTAGAGTGGATGGAGACGCTGGACAAAGGAATGATTCACATCGTGCAGGATGGAGCGGCAGTGCCAGATTTCACCACTCATCTTAAAGCAATGTGCAGTTTAAAACTTATCAATTACTTATTTCAGAAACTTTTCACTTAATATTTTTGGACCAAAGTTAACATGAACTGCCGAAAGTGAAACTGTGGATGATGGGGGACTACTGTACAGCCAGCCTTCTCCTCCCCTGTGGCTTCGCACATGCTGTTCCCTCTACTTGGAGAATTTATCTGGCCTCGCTGCTCCCTTTCTCATCACCTGGCAATGATGAGCCTGTTCAGAAGTCACTTTCTGGTGACAGTTCATGATACCTCCTTTGCTGCCTTCCTATTGCATCTTGTGTGAGCCTCTGAGATTACCGTGCTCTAGTGTGTATCACATCACGTGACTCTGAGCGCCCTGAGAACACAAATGGAATCTTCCTTTTCCCTCTTTCATGCCTTGGACAGAACACTCAAATGTTAGCACGGAAAGGGGAAAGGAAATTAAAGTTTGAATGTCTCTTATGTGCCAGGGAATGTGCTCAAATGTGTGGTTTTAGACGTGTTTGAATAAATTCAATTGCTATAATAATTTTACAAGAGCATATTATCATATTATTATGTAGTGTTATTGTCCTATTTTTGTATACTTTTATTACTTATTATCTCCATGTTACAGTTTAGAAAACTAATTTGTCTATTTATTAAGTGCTACAGCCAGGACTTTACACCCAGGTGTGTTTGACTGTATAGTCTCTGGTTTTTTCATTTTACCAGGCTGTTTCCTTACTTTTACATATGTAACAATTGATGGTGGGATACCGTAAAATGTAGTGTAAAGAACATGGACTTGGACATTGTACACATCTGGATTGTACAATGGATTGTACAATGTACAATTGTACATGGATTCTGGTTTGCCATTGTAACAGTTGACAAGTGTCTTAATCTCTACAAATCTCTATTCTCCCTTTTGAAAATTCGGTTGATATTATTGTGTACTTCAGAATATTGCTGTGAGAATTAAATAACGTATATAGTGGATTTTGTGCAGTGCTAGGCACATGATAATATGCTTTGCAGATAGTAGTTATATCAGATAAGAATACAAAGCAAACTGATAGTAGCTTAGCAAAAAGAAATCAAAAGCCTTCACAGAATGAAAAGTTTGGAGATCATCTTTGGTGACTCAGGTTCCAGAAGATACCTGTGAAGTTGCAGGTATCATGTCTAAAGCTGGAAAAAGGAATGGGTCAGCCACGTCTATCTATATCTTTTATTAGAAGAGAAAAACCTTTTTGCGAAACTCCCCTTACATCTCTGGAATTAGTTACACAGACGACTCTAACAGCTTAACTGCTCTCCTACCACAGTCTTGCCATTATCTAAGCTGTGAAAAAGAATAGGGAGTAGAGATCTGGCTGGTGGTGATTAGAGCAACAGTAATTCTTCTTCTGGGAATGTGTGCATTGCTTTCTCATATACAGCTGGAGAAGCATCTTCTAAGTAGCGGTGTTGGTGATGATAATGATGCATGTGATGACTGAAAACTGTCTCAGTGTGTTTATCAGTTCATCATTCTGAATGAATTTAATAGGTGAGCATTGTGCATTGTTTTAATACATATCAAGTAAGAGCTAAGAATAGATCAGCTATGACCTTACATGATATTTAGTTGCTTACATTTTGCAAAATTGGACGACGTTTAGTCATTTTCCTATCTGCTTGGCTTAACAGTGCTTAAAAGAAAAGTAACTGCTACTGCTTCCTACCCCTGACACACTCCACACAGCAAAGGCTACAGCCACCAACAGGCAGACAAAACAAAACCTGTGACATTGCTGGAGTCCCTCTCGGTTTGTTGGCTACTGTTCTTTTTGTAGATCTACAACTTTAGTATCAATTGCCCAGAGATGACAGTATTCTTATGGCCACTTTTTCTGCCCTAATACCAAGGTCCCTCTTGGTTGGGACCTCTCTGTCATTCTCATCAAACTCAGTGAAAATGGGATCTTATGTAGTTCTGCCCCCTGCAGTTTCCTATTTGGGAACCTTCCCCAGTTATTAAACCTCCTCTTGCCCTCTCATCCTGTTGATTTCTGGCTGATTGGGAGAGAAAAGGGAAATTGAACTGTGGAGGTCTCGGTGCTTTGCCAGTGACTGAGGTGATATTAACAATGCAAATGTTCTCTTGGATTCTGGAATGAATTTTGCCTTAGAAACAGTGGTATAAAGAATGTTTGGGTTGTGTCCTGTTGTTCTAGTTCAACAACATTTTGGCTTTTGAGGACTGCCCTGCCATCTAACTACCCTTATACATTATTCCTCTAGGGAAATAACTTTATGACTGCCAATCAATTGGAAACAAACATTTCAAATAGAATATATAATGAGTTGAGTGACCTGTGTTTGGGTTTTACCTTTCTGTTCCTTGAAAGGGTGCTGGACTAACACACATTCATCCAAAGTGAAAAAACAGAAACCAAGGACATAGTTCATTGCCTGATTAATTAGTCTCTCTATATGAAAACTTAAGAGTACAGAAAATCTGACTCTTGTTTGCTGAGTGAAGCATGTTCTTTCTTATGGGTACTTCATATGCTTTTATTTTCTTTTTAATATTTCTATTTTGAAGCAGTTTTTTTAAATTAGGTTTTGACTCAACTTATATATATGTGTGTGTGTACACACATATATAAATATGTACATATATATGCAGAGAATTAGCAACTAATTATTGAATGATTCTTAACGAGTTTCATTCCTTAGGTCAACTATATTTTTCTACAAATTAATGTTAGTGCCAGATTTTCTAGATCCTTAGATTTACTAGATGGTTTTTAGTCATTCAGAAGCGAATTATAATTTAATACAGCATAATAATAAGCATAATGATTATCATCAAGTTCAGCTTCCAAATACTGAGAAGGGAGCACACATTCTGTACTGAGACAACTCCTGGAAACTATTTTGAGAGAGATGAAGACAAAGCAGAAGCTATGGGGAGAAGCAGATGTTGTATGACTAAAGTACCCAGCTGTGTACCAACAAGATGAATCTCACGCCGATTAGTTAACAATTCTTTGGCAGTCAGAGACATATGTAAAGCAGTAAACACAGCATGGGAAAATAAAAAAAAAATTAAAAGCATTTTCTAATCCTAAAACATTGGCAATGTCTAGTCTGCCATCTGTGTTATTGAAGAATTGATTTTATTGTGGGTAAGTCATACCAAGGTCACTTCCAGAAAAATATTGGTTAACCCATTAGTCTTCATTCTCAAATATTAGTGCTGTGAATACTTTGCTACTACTTTTTGGCACTTTAATTTAGTGAAACATGTTATTTCAGTGAAATAAATTTTACTTGGTATATATAAATCTAATTTTATATTAGCTCATTTGTCATGAAGCAAGTTTTTGTTTTGTTCAAGCCTTCTTTGAATTCTTTGTAGGTCAAATCTATTAATTATTTTAAAATTTTCTTTTGAAATGCTTCTTTGCCATATTTAGGTGTATGACCATTTAAGTACCAAGTGTAATGTTCTTGACCCTTATTATCACAGTCTTCTGTCAGAAGGGACAGGGCTTTCTCACCAAACCGTTGTCTTTGACTGAATAGATGGTAAAGTCTTTAGAGATGACCTACTTAGGTTAAAGGTTTACTCTTCAGGACTCAAAGTAATCTTCCATTCTACTTTCCCTTTATGAATTATAAACTGAAAAATTCATACCCATAGATTCGTTTCCATATGCTACATCAGCTCTTTGCAATTGGTTTCTTTAGATTTGATGATTTTCTTCCTCAGTATTTAGAAATGTTACAGTCCTCAACATGGAATTTTCTTAGAGACATAATAAAATATCTTAAAACTACGGACAGCAAGGCCAATATAATTTGTCCAAAAATGAAAACAAAAAGTACAATTAAGCGTTTATTAACATATGGGTGTGATTAAATTAGGCTGCACAAAAATTGCTAGGTTTTGGCATGTAATCTTACTGTATTAATAGTCTGCAGTAGATTGAAAGCATACTTTTACTTTGATTCAACAAATTCTCTGAGGATAGAAGTTCTTATATGTATAATATTATGAATCAGGAAAGAGATTCTTTCTTTACAAGTATTTAAGTATCTTTATACGTAACTTATTTTTTTAACTAAAACCTAAGATACTGAGGGCCTTGACATCCACGTAATTTAATATTGTTGTGGACATGATGTCTACAAAAATTCTGGCTTATTGGTATTGTTTTTCCCTGTACAACTTTGCTTCTAATTACAGTTGAAAATATTTCATGCACAGAATATAGTAATGTTTACCTTGTTGAGGACTGAGGGGAAGTTCTGTTTTGGTTAAGCACCCCTAGCGGTCAGTACACTTTCGAGCTCAAGTAGGAAGTAGACAGAAAGTCCTGCATGCCGGGAAAGGGGTGAGTTACAAAAAGAGAAAACAAAGAATTGAGAAGAGAAGTAGGAGTCATTGGCATGTAGAGACTTTTATTGCAGAGTCTTCTAGATAATCCATTAATTCACACAGTATCTTCGTGAACTAGAGTCCTAAAGCAGATTATAGAAAGGAAACTTCTTATAACCATTGTCATCCCTGGAATTATGATTATTTTTCAAAATGAAGACAACAAATGTTAATTGAATTTCTGTAACAGAATATTTCAGGAAATATATTTACTTGATTAAAAAACCTAATTTAAAAATTACCGTTAAGACACATTTTAATATTTAAGATTTATAATATCATAATTGAAAAGGCAATGCTTGTACATGGAAGGCATTTGAGCTTTCATTAAATTCTATAGTTTATTTTTGAAGGAAGAGTTTTATTGAAAGCCTTTATTATAACCATTGTCCCAGTTTGCTTAAATCCTCTCAATTTTTTATCCCAGTAATTTCAAATTTGCCATTATCTTAAGAGGTTTTATGTAGGGACTCAGTTTTGTTAAGCAAATGAAGAGTATGCATAGCATTTAACTTATTAATGAGCCCACACCGTGTATTATCTGTGGATAATACTTCTAAGGTGTTTCTAAATTCTATGGGTCTTAGTTTCCCACGTACAAAATAAAAGGGATGATGTAATAGATGAGGACTACTGCTTTTAGATGGCAGTAGATTTATTATTTGTCCAAATCCTGTAACATATTATTCAAGACTTTCGACAGGTAGAAAGCTTTAAGAGTTATTTTTTATTTAATTTACTTTCACAAATTCTGTTGTACTACCCCTTGTTCTCCGGAATTAATACATTTTATCTGTAAGCCTCAAGCTGAAGTAGTTTGCTACTTTGCTTACCCCTGTCAGTAATTCTGTTTTCCTTATCGTGGCCAGAGAGACCCCTGTTTACCTTGTCATCAGTGTAGCAGGCACTATGCTAAGTGCTTTACATGCGTTCTCTTCTAATTCAGCCCTTATGACAACCCTGCTATCTTGGTACTATCATTTTCCCCTTTTAACAGAAGAGATGGAAACCTGTAGAGATGAAGTCATTGCCCACTGTGCACAAATGGAATGAGTCAGAGTCAGACCTCTAACCCAGGAGAATTTGGTTTCAAAGCAAATGCAAGCCTTGACCTCCAGGCGATGTTGCTTCCTCCATATGCAGTCCCCAGGTCCTGAGTCTTTCCTCACCTGTCATTCTCCTGCCATTTCCTTGGTTTAGAGCAGTGGTTCTCAAACTTCCTAATTCCGTGACCCTTTAATACAGTTCCTCAAGTTGTGGTGACCCCCAACCATAAAATTATTTTCATTGGTACTTCATGAAGCAACGAAATGTCTGCCTTGTTGAAGTAGCAATGAAAATAATTTTATGGTTGGGAGTCACCACAACTTGAGGAACTGTATTAAAGGGTCGCTGCATTAGGAAGGTTGAGAGCCACTGGTTTAGATTCTACATCATCCTTATCTCAACTGTTGTGTTAGCCTTCCAACTGGTCTCTCCCTGTGCCTAGTTTTGTCTGGCACGCTAGATGGTTCAGATTATTTAATGGTTTCTTCATTACCTGTAGGTTAAGGTATAAGATCCTTGTCATTTATATGATGTCTCCAGCTTATATTACTTGCTCACTTCCATCTTATATTGTAAATTTATTCAATATGAGGGTTAACATCTGATTATTCTTCACCATATTATTGACATAGTAACTACTCAGCAAATAGTTGTTGACTTAATAAAGCAGACCTAGGGAGGTTCTTGGCTTAACAATTTAGTATAGTTTGCTAGAATTAAAATGAATTACTCTGTGTAGTAGGAATAATAAAAATACTTTGATATATTAATACTTTGTACATTATTATTTTAATATAGCATACAGTCCTCTGGTGCTATAAATTTGAATTCATAAGATTATAAGTTATTACATGCAGTTATTCTGAGTTCCTGTAGAATTATTTTTTTTTCTAGAAGAGAATTAATGGAATCGAGTCATAGCAAGAGCTTACAGTAGGTTTTGAACATTTATTGTTGTACAGAGTAAAAATTAGCAGCTACTCAGCTCAGTGCCCGTAGCACAGTAGTTATGGTGCCAGCCACATGCACCGAGGCTGGCGATTTGAATCCGGCCCAGGCCAGCTAAACAATGACAACTGCAGGAACAACAACAACAACAACAAAAAACAGCCAGGCATTGTGGCAGGTGCCTGTAGTCTCAGCTACTTGGGAGGCTAAGGTAAGAGAATCGCTTAAGCCCAAGAGTTTGAGGTTGCTGTCAGCTGTGACGCCACTCTACTGAGGATGACATAGTGAGACTCTGTCTCAAAAAAAAAAGAATTAGCAGCCACTGACTTTTGTTAGAAATTTGACTCCTGACAAGAAGTTTATGAAGCCTGTTTTAAGACTTTATAATCTTTACCTGTGTCAATAAATCAGTAATCAGGATCATTTATGATGCTCAGAATGTATCAGTGGTTCATGACTCATCCCAAGGGGTAGTGTGAGTAATTGGTGTAATCCCATCCCTAGTTTTCTTTTGGTTTGCATCTGTTCTTTTTAAAGTCTTTTTTAACCTGAAGTTGTGATGAATATATTGAAATGTGGTAAAAGTTATAGGTTACAAGGTGTGATTTTTAAAAAAAAATAAAAATAAAAATGTTTACATCATAAAAACAAGTTTCTTAATAGATACAGACTTTACTTTTTATATATTCATTCTTTTAAAAAAATTACATTTAATTCAGATATAGTAAAATTTACCCTTTTATAATATACAATCTAGTGGTTTTCAGTATATTTACAAAGTTAGGAAATTATCAGAAGAGGATTCTGAGAAGATAGGGAGGTGGGAAACATCACACATTTTTATCCCTACCTAGACAATAATTGTGCTGGCAGAAATCTGTCTCATATAACTATTTTGAAACTCTGGAGTCTATTGAAAGCTTTCAACTTCCAGAGGAAGGCTTGGACCTGATTGTGGTTATTTCTGGATCAATTTCAGCTCTTTACATTGTAGTAGCTCTGCATACTCTACCCCTAGCCCCATGGCAGGCAGCTGTGCAGGTGTTTGGAGAGGAATAGCTTGCACATAGTTTGTGGGAACCAGGGTGAGCAAAAAGCACCCTGTCCTCCAAAGGTAAGGGATCTGTTCTCTGCTGCTTATGATCACAGAGATGTAGACCAACAAGTTGGCAGCCAGTGTTGTTGTATCTACCCCCATTGGTTCAACAACCTCCCCCACCCAACCCCTGTCAACTGAAGTGCCTCCAGGGGATTTGTTTAAACATTCTGATTTGATTTATTTTCCCTCATTTTTCCTTTGTCCCCTTTTGGGAGCAAATTTTAAAGCTAGGGCTTTCAAAAGCAACTGCATATGCAGGGAAAACTGGAAAATGATCATGCATGCCAAGAGAATAGTACAGTTTCAGAAAAGATCTTGGAAGCCCTTAAATTTATACTTCAGGACAATCATTGTCACAAAGATTGCCTATACAATCTGAAATACAAAATGGTAAATAAAAACAAAAACAAAACTCAGCAGACCTTAAGGAAAGGGGAGAATCTGATATCAAGAGTTACTATATTATTAGATTTAAATGTCTAATTTTCTTTTTTTTTTTTTTTTTATTGTTCGGGATTCATTGAGGGTACAATAAGCCAGGTTACACTGCTTGCAATTGTTAGGTAAAGTCTAACAATGTGGTATATACATATACCACAGCTTGTTAATCCATTCCTGAGTTGGTGGGCATTTAGGCTGTTTCCACATTTTGGCGATTGTAAATTGAGCTGCAATAAGCAGTCTAGTACAAGTGTCCTTATGATAAAAGGATTTTTTTCCTTCTGGGTAGATGCCCAGTAATGGGATTGCAGGATCAAATGGGAGGTCTAGCTTGAGTGCTTTGAGGTTTCTCCATACTTTCTTCCAGAAAGGTTGTACTAGTTTGCAGTCCCACCAGCAGTGTAAAAGTGTTCCCTTCTCTCCACATCCACGCCAGCATCTGCAGTTTTGAGATTTTGTGATGTGGGCCATTCTCACTGGGGTTAGATGATATCTCAGGGTTGGTTTGATTTGCATTTCTCTAATATGTAGAGATGATGAACATTTTTTCATGTGTTTGTTAACCATTCGTCTGTCATCTTTAGAGAAAGTTCTATTCATGTCTCTTGCCCATTGATATATGGGATTGTTGGCTTTTTTCATGTGGATTAATTTGAGTTCTCTATAGATCCTAGTTATCAAGCTTTTGTCTGATTGAAAATATGCAAATATCCTTTCCCATTGTGTAGGTTGTCTCTTTGCTTTGGTTGTTGTCTCCTTAGCTGTGCAGAAGCTTTTCAGTTTAATGAAGTCCCATTTGTTTATTTTTGTTGTTGTTGCAATTGCCATGGCAGTCTTCTTCATGAAGTCTTTCCCCAGGCCAATATCTTCCAGTGTTTTTCCTATGCTTTCTTGGAGGATTTTTATTGTTTCGTGCCTTAAATTTAAGTCCTTTATCCATCTTGAATCAATTTTTGTGAGTGGGGAAAGGTGTGGGTCCAGTTTCAGTCTTTTACATGTAGACATCCACTTCTCCCAACACCATTTATTGAATAGGGAGTCTTTCCCCCAAGGTATGTTCTTGTTTGGTTTATCAAAGATTAGGCGGTTGTAAAATGTTAGTTTCATTTCTTGGTTTTCAATTCGATTCCAAGTGTCTGTGTCTCTGTTTTTGTGCCAGTACCATGCTGTCTTGAGCACTATGGCTTTGTAGTACAGACTAAAATCTGGTATGCTGATGCCCCCAGCTTTATTTTTGTTACAGAGAACTGCCTTAGCTATACAGGGTTTTTTCCGGTTCCATACAAAATGCAGAATCATTTTTTCCAAATCTTGAAAGTACGATGTTGGTATTTTGATAGGAATGGCATTGACTAGGTAGATTGCTTTGGGAAATATAGACATTTTAACAATGTTGATTCTTCCCATCCATGAGCATGGTATGTTCTTCCATTTGTTAATATCCTCTGCTATTTCCTTTCTGAGGATTTTATAGTTTTCTTTATAAAGGTCCTTCACCTCCTTCGTTAGGTATATTCCTAGGTATTTCATTTTCTTTGAAACTATGGTGAAGGGAGTTGTGTCCTTAATTAGCTTCTCATCTTGACTGTTATTGGTGTACACAAAGGCTACTGACTTGTGGACATTGATTTTATATCCTGAAACATTACTGTATTTTTTGATGACTTCTAGGAGTCTTGTGGTTGAGTCTTTGGGGTTCTCTAAGTATAAGATCATGTCGTCAGCAAAGAGGGAGAGTTTGACCTCCTCTGCTCCCATTTGGATTCCCTTTATTTCCTTGTCTTGCCTAATTGTATTGGCTAGAACTTCCAGCACTATGTTGAATAGTAAAGGTGACAGAGGACAACCTTGTCTGGTTCCAGTTCTAAGAGGAAAAGCTTTCAGTTTTACTCCATTCAGTAAAATATTAGCTGTGGATTTGTCATAGATAGCTTCAATCAGTTTTAGAAATGTGCCACCTATGCCTATACTCTTCAGTGTTCTAATTAGAACAGGATGCTGGATTTTATCAAATGCTTTTTCTGCATCTATTGAGAGGATCATGTAATCTTTATTTTTGCCTCTGTTAATATGGTGGATAACGTTTATGGACTTGCGTATGTTAAACCAGCCTTGCATCCCTGGGATGAAGCCTACTTGATCATGATGAATGACTTTTTTGATGATAAGCTGTAATCTATTGGCTAGGATTTTGTTGAGAATTTTTGCATCTATGTTCATGAGTGAGATTGGTCTGAAATTCTCCTTTTTGTTTGGGTCTTTTCCTGGTTTTGGTATCAGGGTGATGTTTGCTTCATAGAATGTGTTGGGGAAGATTCCTTCTTCCTCAATTTTTTGGAATAATTTCTGCAGTACAGGAATAAGCTCTTCCTTGAAGGTTTGATAGAATTCTGGAGTGAAGCCATCTAGACCAGGGCATTTTTTTGGTTGGAAGATTTTTCATTGTTTTCTTTGATCTCAGTGCTTGAAATTGGTCTGTTCAGGAGCTCTATTTCTTCCTGGCTGAGTCTAGGGAGAGGGTGTGATTCCAAATATTGATCCATTTCCTTCACATTGTCAAATTTCTGGGCATAGAGTTTCTGGTAGTATTCAGAGATGATCTTTTGTATCTCTGTGGGATCAGTTGTTATTTCCCCTTTATCATTTCTGATTGAGGTTACTAGAGATTTTACTTTTCTATTCCTGGTTAGTCTGGCCAATGGTTTATCTATTTTATTTATTTTTTCAAAAAACCAACTCCTTGTTTCATTAATTTTCTGAATGATTCTTTTGTTTTCAATTTCATTGATCTCTGATTTGATTTTGGATATTTCTTTTCTTCTACTGAGTTTAGGCTTAGATTATTCTTCTTTTTCCAATTCCATAAGATCTCTTGTGAGATGGTTGATGTGCTCTCTTTCTGTTTTTCGAATGTAGGCATCTAAAGCGATGAATTTTCCTCTCAAAACTGCTTTTGTAGTATCTCACAGGTTTTGGTAGCTTGTGTCTTCATTGTTGTTCTGCTCAAGGAAGTTAATGATTTCCTGTTTTATTTCTTCCTGCACCCATCTGTTATTCAACAGAAGATTGTTTAATCTCCATGCCTTTGGGTGGGGTCGAGCATTTTTGTTAGAGTTGAGTTCCACCTTTAGTGCCTTATGGTCTGAGAAGATACAAGGTAAAATTTCAATTCTTTTGATTCTGTTGATATTTGTTGTGTCCCAGGATATGGTCAATTTTGGAGAATGTTCCATGGGGTGATGAGAAGAATGTATATTCTTTATCTTTGGGATGGAGTTTTCTATATGCGTCTATGAAGCACAGTTGTTCTAGGATCTCATTTAAATCTCTTATATTCTTGTTTAATTTCTGTTTAGAGGATCTGTCCAGCTTTGTAAGAGGAGTGTTAAGGTCCCCTGTTATTATGGTATTATCGGATATCATATTGCTCAGACTGAGTAAGGTCTGTTTCAAGAATCTGGGAGCATTTAAATTGGGTGCATAAATATTTAGAATTGAAATGTCTTCTTGTTGTATTTTTCCCTTGACCAATATAAAGTGACCATCTTTGTCTTTTTTGACTTTAGTTGCTTTAAATCCACATGAATCTGAAAATAAGATTGCAACTCCTCTTTTCTTCTGAATGCCATTTACCTGAAAAATTGTCTTCCAACCCTTGACTCGGAGCTTTAATTTGTCTTTTGAAGCCAGGTGTGTTTCTTGCAGACAGCAAATGGATGGCTTGTGTTTTTTAATCCAGTCAACCTATCTATGTCTCTTCAGTGGGGAATTGAAGCCATTAACATTTATTGAGATAATTGATAAGTGTGGTAGTATTCTATTCATCTTATTTTGTGAGAGTCCATTGCTTAGTTTTATCTTTTGCATCAGTGTGGAGGTTAGGTTCTGTCCTTTAATTTCTGAGTTCTTCCTTTGCTGCTGATCCATTGTGGTGGTCAGTGTGCAGAACAGGTTGAAGTATTTCCTGTAGAGCTGGTCTTGTTGTGGCGAATTTCCTCAATGGTTGTATATCCGTAAATGATTTGATTTCTCCGTCAATTTTTAAGCTTAGCTTAGCAGGGTACAGAATTCTGGGCTGGAAATTATTCTGTTTAAGTAGATTAAAGGTAGATGACCATTGTCTTCTTGCTTGGAAAGTTTCATTAGAGAAGTCTGCGGTCACTCTGATGGATTTGCCCCTTTAGGTCAACTGGTGCTTACTCCTGGCAGCTTGCAGAATCTTTTCTTTTGTCTTGACTTTGGACAGGTTCATCACAATGTGTCTTGGAGAAGCTCGGTTAGAGTGGAGGCGACCTGGGGTCCAATAGCCCTCTGAAAGCAGTGTGTCAGAATCTTTGGTGATATTTGGGAAATTTTCTTTTATAATATTCTCCAGTATGGCTTCCATTCCTCTGGGGCATTCTTCTTCCCCTTCTGGGATTCCTATAACTCGTATGTTGGAACGCTTCATAGAGTCCCATAATTCTTACAGTGAACATTCTGCTTTCTCTCTCTTCTTTTCTGTGTCTTTTACTATCTGAGTTATCTCAAGAACTTTGTCTTCTACCTCTGAAATTCTCTCTTCTGCATGGTCTAACCTGTTGCTGATAATTTCCATTGCATCTTTAAGTTCCCTAATTGACTGTTTCAGTTCCTTCAGCTCTGCTATATCCTTTTTATATTCTTCATATTATTCATCTCTGATTTGATTCTGTTTTTGGATTTCCTTTTGGTTATTTTCCACTTTATTAGCAGTTTCCTTCATTGTTTCCATCATTTCTTTCATTGTTTTTAACATGTGTATTCTAAATTCCCTTTCTGTCATTCCTAACATTTCTTTATAGGTGGAATCCTCTGCAGTAGCTTCCTCATGGTCCCTTGGCGGGGTTGTTCTGGACTGTTTCTTCATGTTGCCTGGAGTTTTCTGCTGATTCTTCCTCATGAGTGATTTCTTTTATCTGTTTCCTTGCCCTAATTTTCCTTTCACTTCCTCTTGCTCTTTAAGTTCTCGTGCCTGTGGACTAAGGGTTACAGGACCAGAAGGGTGTGAAGGTTGAAGAGCAAAAAAGGGATGAAAGAAAGGAGGACCGAGTGATAAGAAAAAAAAGGAAAAATAGAGAAAAGAGAGGGGGTGGGTAAAAGGAATATTGACAGAAAGAAGAGAGGCACAGAAAGAGGGAGACAGAGCAATATAGGTGTACAGTAGGGTACTTTGACACAACCTTAAAAAAACCCCACCTTCTGTGGGTGCCCAGTTGGGTGGTTCCCTTGAGGTCAGCAGCTCTTTGCTAACCTGATCAGACACAGTACCCCACCTCCACCAAGTAGAGAGGAAAGACAAAAATGCTATACATCAAACCAAAACAAGCAAACAGAAAACTTTACGGGATAAAATTGGGTGAAAAACCAAATAATAGCGGTAGAAACACTAGCAAAAATGAAGTTCTAGTTATTGAAAAAGGCAGCAATGGGAAATTATAATTAAACTAGAAAAATTGAGAAAGAAAAAGGATCTGTATGGAAAAGGTTGAAATTAAAAAACAAAACATCAACAACATTAAAATAAACAACAAAAAACAACCAAAACAAAAAGAAAAAACAAAAACAAAAAAAAACAGAACCAAAAACAAAGCAGTATGTATATGTTATTGAATATTGTCTGGGCAACACGTGGTCTTCTGGGGTATGAGATGTTAATCACAGTTCTGATACGACTGGAGGCTGCTGATTTCTCAAACCCCAGCAGGTAGACACCCTAAATCTCTCTTCAGCTCAGTTAAAAGGCACTTTGAACTTGTAAACTTGCTGAGCAGAAGCTTTCCCAGGAAAGTGCTTGTCGCTGGAATCACTGCTGAAGTGGCTATCCACTTACCCAGTGTGCCAAAACTGGTCTCACTCTGCCCCTGAGGGTTAGGGCTGCAATGCGGCTCAGACCCATCCCTTAGGCTACTCAGTCGCTGGGTTACCAGCTCCCACCCGATTCTAGCTCTGCGACCCTGAGGGCGGGGCTTGCCGGGGCAGATCGCTCACAATGGCTCCCTGTGACCCACAGCCAAACACTATTAGCTCCAACTGGCTCAGCGGCTCAGACTGGGGCCCTAGACAATGGCCAAAGTTCTCCGCACTCCCGCTCAGGCTCTCCCGAAGGCAGTTCAACTGAGTGCCAAGTCCAAAGACACCAAAACAGTTCACAGGTAAGGCCTTTCTGGTTTGCAGTCTCTCTGCTACTGAACTTACAGTTGCAGGCGGGTTTAGACGGATTGAACACACGCGACCACTTGCCAGTTTTCCACTGTTTTAGTCCTCCTCTTGGGGTCCAGAAGTCTCTCGCTGACTCCCTGTATCCTGACAGGGGTAATGATGGGCAGATCCCACCAGCCAGAGATGCCTGGAGTCCTATCTCCCCAGACTCACGGTGCCCAGATGCAAGGAAGCTGTTACTCGGCCGCCATCTTGCTCCGCCTCTAAATGTTTAATTTTCAACACAAAATGACAAGGCATACTGAAAGTATGGCTCAGTCCAAGAAAATAAATCAACAGAAAGTGTTTGTGTAAAAGACTTTGTGGCAGATGTACTAGACAAAGACTTTAAACAACTTTAAACAACTGCTCAGAGTTTAAACTAAAGGAGATATGGGGAAAATCAGGAAAATGATGTATGAACAAAATAGAAATGTCAATAAAGAGAAAACCTAGGAAGAAACGAACAAGAAATTGTGGAGATGAAAGGTATACTAATTAAAATGAAAAAATCAGAACAGGAATTTAAAGGCAGATTTGAGCAGACAGAGGAAGGAATTGGCAAACTTAAAGATAGTATGATGGAAATTTTAGAGTCTGAAGAACAGACCCCAAAAAGATTGAAGAAAAATAAACAACTAAAGGGACTTTCAAGTGGACCAACACATACACTGTGGAAGTCTCAGAAAGAGAAGAGGAAAAGAGAGGGGGAAGATAGACTATTTGAAGAAATAATGGCTAAAATGTCACAAAGTTGATGAAAGACATGAATATAAACCTCTAAGAAGTTCCACAAACTTCAAGTAACGTGAACTCCCACATCAAGATATATTATATCCAAGATATATTGGAAAGACAAAGAGTCTTTTATTTTTATTTTTATTTTTTTTTGAGACAGGGTCTCATTTTCTCACTCTGGTTAGAGTGCTGTGGCATCATAGGTCACAGCAACCTTAAACTCTTGGGCTCAAGAGATTCTCTTGCCTCAGCCTCTCAAGCAGCTGAGACAACAGGTGCCTGCTACAAGACCCGGCTACTTTTAGAGATGAGGTCTTGCTTTTGCTCAGGCTGGTCTTGAACTCCTGAGCTCAGGCAATCCACACGCGTTGGCCTCCCAGAGTGTTGGGATTATAGGCATGAGCCACAAAGAAGGAATCTTGAAAGCAGCAAGAGAAGCAGCTCATCACCTACCAGGGTTCTTCAATACTATTATTGGCAGATATCAGAAACTTTGTAGTGCTAAAGGCCATGGGATGACAAATTCACAATGCCAGAAGAAAACCCTGACAACCAAGAATTCTATAGCTGGCAAAACTATCCTTCAAAAGTGAGGGAGAAATTAAGATGTTTTCAGATAAATAAAAGCTGAGGGATTTCATCACTATTAGATACGCCCTGCAAGAAATGCTCAAGGGAATCCTACAGGATGAAATGAAAGAACACTAGACAGTAACTCATAGTTATACAAAGAAATGAAGATCTCAATTACGGTAACAATAGTTTATAACTTTATTTTTGATTTAAGAGAATACTACATTTAAAAGCAATTATCAGAGTAACAGCTCGTATTATTGTCACTTTGGTTTGTAATTCCACATTTTTTATATACTCTCAGAAACTAATACATTAAAAATAATTATTTATGTTTTTGGGCACACTTTATGTAAAGCTGTAATTTTGTGATCCACAACTGAAAGGGATGGGGATGAAGCCATTAAAGGAGCAAAATTTTTGTATGTTACTGAAGTTAGGCTGGTAATAATTCATATTAGAATGTTTTAACTTTAGCATATTAAATGTAATCTCCATGGTAACCACAAAAAATAGTTGTGGAATATATACAAAGAGAAATAAGAAAAGAATTTAAACATTTCACTACAAAAAATCAACTAAACATGAAAGAAAATAGTGATATATGAAATGAGCGACAAAAAATTTGTAAAGCATATAGAAAACAAATTGTAAAATGACAGAAGTAATTCCCTTTTTATCAGTAATTACTTTAAATGTAAGTGGATTAAACTGTCCAATCAAAAGACAGAATTTGGCAGAATGGATGAAGATTATGATTCATTTTTATGCCGTCTACAGGAAACTCTGATCCAAAGACACATTAAAGTGAAAGGATGAAAAAAGATATTTAATGCAAATAGTAACCCCACAAAGAGCAAGCATGGCATACTAACATCAAATGAAATAGACTTTAATCAAAACTGTTATCAGAGACAAAAAAGATATTACATATTAATAAAAGTTTCAATACAGCAAGATGACACAACATTAAATTCTGAATATGGTACAGCATGGCTAAACCTTCAGTACATTATGCTAAGGGAAATAGACAATCACAAAAAGACAAACACTGATGATTCCACTTATATGAGGTATATAGCGTGGTCAGAATTATGGAGACAGAAAGTAGAATGATGGTTTCCAGAAGCTAGGGATAGGGTAGGAAGGAATAGAAAGTTAGGGTCTATTGGGCAGAGTTTCATTTTGGAATGACAAAAATGTTATGAGGTGGGTGGTGGTGATGAGTACATAACAATGTGAATGTGCTTAATACCACTAAACAGTATACTGGTATACTTTACCACTATCTTATCTGTGTTGCTATAAAAGAATATCTGAGACTGGGTAATTTACAATGGATTGAGATTTATTTCTCCCAGTTGGGGAGGTTGGGAAGGCCAAGATTGAGCGGCCTGCATCTTGTAAAGGCCTTCTTCAGCATCGTTCCATGGCAGAAGGGCAAAGAGAGGGCAACAGAGAGCAAGGGGACGAAATTAATCTCTTACAAGGAAGCCATTTCTGAGAGGTCAGCAATAATCCTTGCCCTCGTGGCCTAATCGCTTCTTAAACATCCCACTGCTTAATATTGTTACAATGGTAATTAGATTTCAGATGAATTTGGAAGAAAACTAATATTCAGAGCATAGCAGTTATGATAAAAATAAACTGGGAATTGAGAAAAATTGTGCATCTATCACCAATATATAATTCCAGAACCTTTTAATCATACTCCAAAGAAACCCAGATTCATTAGCAGTCACTTTTCCTCTTGGCTCAGTCCTTGGCAACCACTAATCTTTCTATCTCTTTGGATTTGCCTATTCTCTACATGGATAATACATCAATAAGTGGAATTATACAATATGTGGCCTTTTGTGTTTAGTTTAGCATAGTATTTTCAAGGTTCATCCATGTTGTAATATGTATCACTACTTCATTTCTTTTATGGCAGAATAGTACTTCATCGATGAATAAATGATCATTTTTTTCATTAGTTGATGAACATTTGAGTGGTTTTCACTTTCTGACTGTCACGTACAATGCTGCTATGAACTTTTATATACGGATTTTTTTTTTTTTGAGACAGAGTCTCAAGCTGTTGCCCTTGGTAGAGTGCCGTAGCATCACAGCCCATGGCTGCCTTAAACTCTTGGGCTTAAGCGATTCTCTTGCCTCAGCCTCCCAAGTTGCTGGGACTACAGGCTCCTGCCTCAACACCTGGCTATTTTTTGGTTGCAGTTGTCATTGTTGTTTAGCTGGCCCCGGCTGGGTTTGAACCTGCCAGTTTCAGTGTATGTGGCTGGCGCCGTAATCACTGTGCTACGGGCACCGAGCATATACAGATTTTTATGTCCGCATATGTTTCTGGTTTTCTTGGGTGTATATGTAGTAGCGGAATTTCTGGGTAATATGGTAGCTCTATGTTTAATCGCTTGAGAACCTGCCAGACTGTTTTCCAGAATAGTTGCAATGTCTTACATTCTCACTAGTAGTATATGAAGGGTCTGATTTCTTTTTCTTTTTCTTTTTTAAAGGCAAGCATGAAACAAAGTTTATTGAGGAAAAGAAAGGTAGGTTTACAAAGTAAAAACAAGATACAGATTTATAGAGCAAGGTAATGTTCTGCATAGACAGTGAATGGCTCTTCATTGCCAGGGCGGGTAGGCAAAGTGGCAGAGAGGCCCACGGGTCCTATTTCTTTATATCCTTACTAACAGTTGTTATTGTCTCTTTGGTTAATAACCACTCCAGTGAGTGAGAAATAAAATAAGCAAGTTTTTTTATAATTAGTATTAAATTAGACAAAGATAATTATTTTTTCGGTTTGTAGAAAAGTAACTAATTTTTGCCTCTTCTATAACTGTTATTAAATAATTGAGACTTACTAATTACTTATACTAGCTCCAGATACACAGAATTATATATTAAGTTCTTTTTTAAAAAAATGACCTATGTAAATATTTCATAAATTTTTCTGGTACTTCATCACCTAAGTAAATTTGATAACTACTGTTTTTATATATTTAAAGCTTAAGTACTTGTGCTCATAGAACAGTCTTTTTCTTTTATTGTTCATGTTGATTATAAAAGAAGAATTCTCTAGTCAGTACATTCACATTGATTTTAGCAGAGGTGTAAATTAAATAGCACTCTAGATCTTTCCTTTTAAAAATGTGCTAATGTTGCATTTTAGTAAGATCACATAAATGTATTGGAAATTCAAACAACTAAAAATAAAACTGAAGCTATAATAAGAATACATCATATTCTAATTTTGGTAATACTCACTGTATTTCAAGTTGACAGATAATATATAGAATGAGCAAA
The DNA here is from genome assembly GCF_027406575.1 of Nycticebus coucang. NCBI lineage: Eukaryota > Metazoa > Chordata > Mammalia > Primates > Lorisidae > Nycticebus > Nycticebus coucang. The sequence continues at coordinate 43,801,495 of NC_069784.1, forward strand.
TAATACTTTTAATAATTTTTTTCAGTTGGATTTAGAGACAGGAAGCTTCTTTTAAGACACTGGTGCATGGAGGAGGCTGTTAGGATTTCTAGAATGATTCTCTAGGCTGAAGGTCATCACCTGGGTTTTTCGGTGGTTTTTATGTGGGCATGTACAGCTAATGTGACTATTTTCCCAGCTGTTTTGGGGGGATATATGTAAGCTTTCATGTTTCCTTTTTGAGTGGAGTAATGGGATTACTGTAGTAAAGGTCCTTTCTTTACCCAAACTACTGCTTGGAAGTAGAAATAACTGGGAAATTTCAAGCTACTGTCCTCCTTTAACATTATTATCACTGGTGTTTTTGAGGCTGTAAGAGCAGAATTGTCAGGTTATAAAAAAATTAGATAGGAAAAGCTGTTTCAATTGATGTCAGTCTGCGTATGGCAGATGTATCTGTGTTCTTTCCTCTTCTGTTAATGGGAATGATGTCCTCCAAACCAACATTAGAGTACTTTGGTTGCTGTGACATGCCTGCTCAGAATAATAGTGAGTTTTTTCACTTCAGTAACCCTATTTTCTTTTAAAGGAATGATTCATGGTATTACGATCTAACTGCATTTTTAATGTTACATTGATTGATAAAAGGAAAGAACATTTTGCAGTTTCGACTGGCAATAATGTGATATACTGGAAAGTAAAGGATATGGTGACGTAGGTGCCTGGTTGGAGCAAAATGGTTAAGAAGTTGCTGATTGTAACTGATGATGAGAATGGCATCTCAGTGGGATTGCGCTAATACAAGTTGGGAATCCTCTTATTTAGACTTACTCTGGGGCAGGAAATAAATCCTTGTAAGTGTTGCCTTACATTTGTTGGCTTTGTGTGTATTAGGTTTCAATGCTTAAATCATACAATGTTGAGGAAAAAACAGATCAATTCACCTAGAAGGTTTTAGGATTAGATCTGTTATATATTATATATTTTTAATCTTTGTTAACATTTTGGGGTTACAATTTCTAGACTGTTGGAATGGACATACATTCAGAACAGACAAGATCCTGGAAATTCTGAGTGAAGTATCTGCAAATATATATGTATATTTTTTCAATAGAGTCATCTTAATATCAAGATTCAATTTGATGACTTTTTTTTAATTTAAAATTTACTTGCATAATTAAAATTAGTAAATCATTTATATTAGAGAAAGCAACTCTTACTCAATTTTATTATCAGGATTATGTTACCTATAGAATTAGCTAATAAACTTTTTATAAGGATTATGTGTTATTTATTTATTTTTGAGGCAGAATCTCACTTTGTCACCCTTAGTAGAGTGCTGTGGCGTCACAGCTCACAGCAACCTCAAACTCTTGGGCTTAAGCAATTCTCTCACCTTAGCCTCCCAAGTAGCTGGGACGACAGGCTCCCACTATAGCGCCCAGCTATTTTTAGAGATAAGGTCTTGCTCTGGCTCAGACTGGTCTTGAACTTGGTAGCTCAGGAAATCCACCTGCCTCGGCCTCTCAGAGTGCTAGGCTTACCGGGGTGAGCCACCACGCCCACCTGGATTATGTGTTACATTAGGCTTTAACCTGTAAAAATCATCTCGTTCTACATGGCTTGGAGAGGATATAGTTGACTAGTTTTCTGATCTCTGATTTGGGGTTTCTTCAGATGGTCTTCGTCTTCTTGGATTTGTTTTGGTCATTTATATTTTTCTAAAAAATAATCAAGTATCTTTGAATTTTAAAATCTTTAAAATTATACACAATATTACATGTTTTAAAGTATCTCTCTGTCTATGTGGTTTTATCATCCTTCCATTTATCACGTTCCATGAGACTCGCTTCTTGGTACTAAGTATTCCTGTAAATGTCATAATGAAGATCATTGCTGGAACAGTGTTATTCTTGAGATTTTCTTTCCTTATGAAGAAAGTGACATCAGTTAAGGAGGGCTTTATTTTGTTTTTCCTTTTGGAGGTAGAAATGAGTAGTGTGGTCAGGCAAGTCTTTCCCTGGGGAATACAGCAGAAAGAGGAGAAAATAATCCCAACTACTAATAATTTCCTCTGGATGGTGGGGTTGGGAGTCGTCTTTCTTCTCTAGCATTCACTTCTCTATTTTTGTACATATTTTCTGCATAGATGGTAAACAGGTAGTGGAAATAACCCTAATAATCTTAATCGCCATGGCAGTGTGTTTGTACACATTAATTTTTGCTGTCTCCTCACCTTACGCTGGCAGTCTCCCAACTGGCTAAGCAAAAGAGGATGCCTGCATGCTAAATATTTCTTCATCATTACTTCCTTAGCTCTCACTGGGAATTCCGAAGTATTCCACTGTAAGTGTCAGTTACGGACATGCTGAAATGACTACTTTTTGCTCTGGAGGGAAGGATCGTCCTTGTTTATTGAAGAGTGAGAGATAGATCACAGTATCTTTCTTTAATGAACAGAAGTATGAATTGTTCACTCCTCTCTCTTTTTTCCCCCCTGCAAAGAAAGGACCTTGCTTCCTTTTCCTAACTTCCCCTTTGAGGAAGAGGGAGGAATGAGGCAGGAAGGTGAATGGAGCAGAGTTAGCATGAAAGGAAAAAGGAAATGTTCCTGTCATTGGTGTAATTTTTAGGAAGTTAAGGTATGTGTCCATAGGGTATTCTTCTTGGGAATGACAGTACAGTGAAGTCATTTGGCATTAATTCATTTTTTGGAGCGTTGACTCCAAAGCTGCCTCATTGCAAAATTTTAATCTCTTCTGAAGATTGATGACCTCTCTATGAGATCTCTCTGTAACTGTTCCATTAGGACATCAGACTTAGCCAAGTATTGGTGTGTTAATTCTATTGAATTACCTTCTGTGTATTGCCTCTCTCTCTGAAACATCATTGGTCCCTGAAATTTTAATTTTTTTTATTGTTTTACTACTTTTTATATGCTTTTAAGGAGAGTTATGATGTGAATGCAGTACTGTGAGTTTGCACTGACAATACAGCTGTTTATTTTTCCTTTAACATTTGAGAGTACACCAAAACCTTTTTCAGAGACTTGTGACTTAGGATGGTCTCTTAGAAGTAACTTCTTTAGTAATATTTTATAGTGAAAAAGAAGGGTCACACACCATAGTTGTTCTGTATGTATATTTTTTCTCTGTTGACTTGAACAGAACTAAACAACTTCTGTGGTGATTTGCCTGTTGGGCACAGTGACGCAGGCGCAAGAGTAAGAAGAGTGAAGGAAGATGAGGGAGAAATAAGGAAAACAGGACAAAGGAAAACTCATAGAGATTCAGTGAAGAAATTTTACTCAAAGAAATGCCATTGAATTTTTTTTGCGGTTTTTGGCCAGGGCTGGGTTTGAACCCGCCACGTCTGGCATATGGGGCAGGTGTATTACTCAAAGAAATGAAGAGGTTTTTTTTCCCCTCACCATCTCTAAAGCAAGATGCAGGAATTCCTACTTTGATTCTTTAGTATCAAGCAAGCGAGAATAGAGTCAGTAGTTGACCAACAGATGGATTCCATTTTGCATGCTTAAGTCAGGTCATTATAAATAAGTAGTTGTGTGTTACACATTGTAAGTCTGTAAGAATATGTGAGTTACAGGGTCTTCATCGGAAGGCCAACCGGCCCACTGGCCTGGGTATTACCTTGTGCTCTCTCATACAAGCTGTCATCAGTCAACTATTGACTCCAAATTAGTGGATCCAACAGTTGATTGATTAATTGAAAGTGCTAGTTAAGGCAGAGAATCACAAAAATTGATATATATATATTTCATAAACATGCGGTTTTTAATTTGAAGCATATAGTATACGCTGACTGGAGACTGCTATCATCTTTATAGCATCAATAACCTATAATGCTTATCTACTGTTTCCAATTCCAGTTTCTGTAAAGTAGGGCAAGAATTTACACATTTGCAGAACCAATTGAGTGTGGAATACTACTTGAGTTTCACATTTTTTAAAAACAATTTTTCTTTTCTAATTTTTAGAGATTTACCTCCCCCAAGTTCTTGATGTTTTCCCAAAACACTTATCTTCGTTTTCATAGAAACGCCCTTTTTTGTACTCATATTTCATAATGTTACATTAAATATCAATTGTCATTGCATAAAGCAGTAAGAATGAGCCCAAGTACAGGCGTATTTTCCAAGTCTTTTATTTGGAAAAGCAGACTGGGTGGGCAGATCGCTAATGGAGTAGTCTGTTCAACTTAAGCATTCTGCTTGCCTGTGGGCAGCTGCATGTTGTAAAGAGGGGATGTGGAGCAAGCCCATAAAGCCAGGAGAGAGAGCCCATTTGGGGAGCTGCTGCTCTGTTTGATTTAGCTGATGCCCACCTTCTTCTACAGAGACTATGACAGGCCTTTATGGCTGAGGCCTTTAACAATATTTGGTGAGGTGAGTTGTTAAGGAGCTAAACATACAGGCTACTGTGAGAGAGAGCGACGGCGATCTGACGTCAGAGCTTGTGCACTTGGCCGCTCTGCTGTTGCTGTTCCCCGTGTGGGAGGCGTACATGCAACTGGTCCACAGCACCCGAGTAGATGAGAGAGAAACGGTGCACAGAAAATGATGTGGTAATGTTGACTTATTTTCTTTATTAAGTATTGTACTTAAAAAACAAAAAGTTTACTTTCTTTTCAAGTATCTCTAGAAGAGTTACTAAAACTGATCTTCTATTAGGAAAGCAGAATGTCAGTAAATTAGTAAGAATGGAAATTAGGCAAACCGTTTCTGCAGAAAAAATTAAAATAGGATTATAAATTAATAACAACACAAAAATAGACACATAGACATGTGGAACCAAAATAACATCTCACAGCCACCTAATCTTTGATAAACCAAACAAGAACATCCAGTGGGGGAAAGAATCCGTAGTCAATAAATGGTGCTGGGAGAACTGGATGACCACATGTAAAAGACTGAAACTGGACCCACACCTTTCTCCACTCACAAAAATTGATTCAAGATGGATAAAAGACCTAAATTTTAAGGCATGAAACAATAAAAATTCTCAAAGAAAACATGGGAAAAACACTGGAAGATATTGGCCTGGAAAAGACTTTGTGAAGAAGACTGCCATGGCAGTTGCAATGACAAAAATAAACAAATGGGACTTAATTAAACTGAAAAGCTTCTGAACAGTTAAGTAGACAACAACCAAAGCAAATAGACAACCTACACAGTGGGAAGGGGTATTTGCATATTTTGAACCTGATAAAAGCTTGATAACTAGGATCTATAGAGAACTCAAATTAATCCACATAAAAAGAGCCAACAATCCCTTATATCACTGTGCAAGAGAGATGAATAGAACCTTCTCTAAAGAAGACAGAAGAATGCCAACAAACATATGACAAAATGCTCATCATCCCTAATTATTAGAGAAATGCAAATCAAAACCACCCTGAGATATCACCTAACCCTAGTGAGAATGGCCCACATCACAAAGTCTCAAAACTGGAGATGCTGGTGTGGATGTGTAGAGGAAGGAACACTTTTCCACTGCTGGTGGGACTGCAAATTAATGAATCCTTTTTGGAAGGAAGTATGGAGAACCTCAAAGAACTCAAGCTAGACCTCCCTTTTGATTCTGCAACCCCATTACTGGGCATCTACTCAGAAGAAAAAAAGTCCTTTTACTATTAGGACACTTGAACTACACTGTTTATTATCGCAGCTCAATTTACAATCACCAGAATGTGGAAACAGCCTAAATGCCCACCAACCCAGGAATGGATTAACAAGCTGTGGTATATGTATAGCATGGAATACTATTCAGCCACTAAAAAAGATGGAGACTTTACATCTTTTGTATTAACCTGGATGGAAGTAGAAGACATTCTTCTTAGTAAAGCATCACAAGAATGGAGAAGCAAGAATCCTATGCACTCAATTCTGATAGGAGGACAATTAATGATCTAGTACACGGTGGGGGGTGGGGGAAGGGGAAAGTAGAGAGAGGGAAGGAGGCCTGGGGGGCCAGGGTGTAGGACACACCTTTTGGGAGTGCAACACAATTATAAGAGGGACTTTACCTAACAAATGCAATCAATGTAACCTGGTTCTTTGTACCCTCAATGAGTCCCCAACAATAAAAAAATAATAATTAAATTAAATTAAATTAAATTAAAACCCTAAAAAAATTTAAAAAATAATAACTAAAAAATCATTTGGTTGAGAATTTTTTAATTTGGGATGCATATTTTGCTTGTTTTAAATTAGTTTTCAATCTTCCTTGTGAGGATAGCTTAGCCCAGTCTTTAGCCTGATTCAGTTCCTCAAGAGAAGAAATGGTAACTCTATTTTATCCAAATGCAACATTACATGGGCTCCAGAGTCACACACAGGTCTGTCCAGTTCATGTGTTTTTATTTCGCTTTGTAGCTGTGTGATCGCTGGCAAGTTACCTAACCTCCCGTGTGTCAGTTACTTCTTTATAAAATTGGGATTAATATCTATCACACACAGTTTCAATGAGGATTAAATAAATTAATTGTTGTAAAGTTCTTACAACAGTGCTTGTTTGTGGTAAATGCTTAGTGAAAGATAGCCAGCGTCATTCTTCTCAATTTTGAGAAGGGGGAATAGTGATAATGTTCTGAAAATGTGCCCAGAAAGATGATTCTGAGGTGTGGAATATTGGAAATTAGGTACAGAAATAAATAAGAAGGAGGAGAACCAGAGGAGACGTGCATGAGGAATGAATGTGTGGCCCAGAAGAGTTGTCTGTCATACTTTTGGGCTTTACATCTTGTTCATTAAAAGATAAATACTATGGCAGCACCTGTGGCTCAGAGAAGTAGGGCGCCGGCCCCATATGCTGGAGGTGGTGGGTTCAAGCTCAGCCCCGGCCAAAAATTGCCAAAAAAAAAAGATAAATACTAGATCAAGATGGAAATAAAAAATAAGCTAAAGAAAGGAAATAATAAAAATGACACAAAAATTGATGTTAGAGAACATGTCCAGCCCTTTATACACTAAGATAAATATGAGAATAGACTTTCGTAAAAATCCCAGTAGGCAAACCTACACCCAGTCTTAGAGAGAAGAAAAGAGGAAATGGTTTAGAAAAGTAAAAAGGAATAGTACAAATTGGGAAGAGAAGAAATCTTAAAAAGTACCCCGTTTCCCCAAAAATAAGACATCCTCCGAAAATAAGACCTACATACTGGAAAGATAAGACGTCCCCTGAAAATAAGACCTAGTGCATCTTTGGGGGGAACACACCTTAAAATAAGACACTGTCTTATTTTCTGGGAAACAGGGTATGAAAGACTGTTATGCAGAGTTTTGTGGTAATGTATTTAGAAATCTTGATGAAATCTAAAATTTCTAGGCAAATGTAAAAATCAACAAGGGAAGCAGAAAACTGATTAAGTCACCCCTCTGTTTGAAATTCCCTTCAATGGGTCCCCATTGTTCTCATGATGAAGGTGTAAACTTTTAACCTGTGTTCAGATCCTCTGTAATCTGACCCTCCTGCCCTGCAGCCTCCCCACTTCCTCTGCAGGTCTCTACTCCCGCCAGCCCCGTCTGCGGGATCATCTAACACTGTTCTCTTTCTGGTCTAACACCAGGACCTTTGCATCTCCTATTTGTTTTGCCTGTAATGAACCGAACATTTAATTCTATTAATCCTTACTTTTCAACCTAAATTTCATGTCAGTGGGGAAACTGGCCCTTAATTTTCACAGACTAGGTTTGGGAGACAACCTGTTATGAGAGTCATATGCTCTCGTGGTTCCTTATACCTTTTCTTCATACTGAGCACTGTAAATTATTGTTTCCATCATTTTTGTCTCTTTTTCTCCAAATAGACTGCAGTTTCTTTGATGGCAGTGTTTGTGGCTGTTTTGCTCACCCATGGATGCTGATCTAGCATGTAGGTACTCAGTACATGCATTATGAATGAATAGTATTTGCACAGTCAAATAACTTTTTAAGGTTTTTATTTAATTATGAGAATTACAAGCCTATTCTCTCTTTCTTAAAAACAACAAAAAAATGTCTAAATGGCTTTATGGACACATTCTTCTAAGCTTTACTAAGAAATCATTTTTCTTATTGAACTATTTTATAACATACCCGTATGCATATTGAAAGCTGTTCAGTTCATTTGTCCCAATCTCAAATTTGACAAAGTGTTAAAAAGTAGAATTGTTGGGTCTGGGTGCAGTGGCTCATGCTGTAATCCTAGCACTCTGGGAGGCCAAGGTGGGTGGATTGCTTGAGCTCAGGAGTTTGAGACCAGCCTGAGCCAGAGCGAGACCCTGTCTCTAAAATAGCTAGGTATTGTGACAGGCGCCTGTAGTCCCAGCTACTTGGGAGACTGAGGCAAGAGAATTACTTGAGCCCAAGAGTTTGAGGTTGCTGTGAGCCGTGGCACTCTACTGAGGGCAACAAAGTGAGACTCAGTTTCAAAAAAAAAAAAAAAAAATGGAAAAAGCCAATATAAAATTCTGGCAAATCAGAGTAAATAGGATATTAAATAGGATATAGGATTTATAATCAGAATTTATCCATTGAATTAAAAAATGAACAGGTATTAGGTTAAAAATGAAAAACCACATATTCAACCGATGTCAGAAAAGAGTTTGATAAAACTCAATGTTCATTCTTTGGTAAGCATTTAATAGTTAGGATGAAGAGTTCTTTAGTTAAAAAATGAAAGAAAATTTCTATCCAAGCCTAATATTAGATATCCAATATGTAATATCATGAGGTATGATGAAATCATAGAGATATTTCTGTGAAAATAGGATAAAACAAAGAGGGTCACTAATACACCACCATTTGTTACCATTTTTTGCCAAGTTCTGGACATAGTAGATCTTAGTAAGCGGGACTTTTAGATAAAAGGAGATACAGTTCCCTTTCTTTACAGGCAGAATGGTTATACCTAGAAACTAAAAGGAAAACGAGAAACTGTTAGAATTAATAAGAATAGATTTGAATTAAAATGAATGTTAAGAGGTTGGATAAAACATAAAGTTAGTGACATTTTATAGGATAATACGCAGTATATAGTGAAAGATAATAATAATGATGATAATAATAGTGAAAAATGCTCCATTTACCATACCATCAAAAAACATCTTAATGAAAAAAATGGTAAATAAATGAGAAAAATTATGCAATTCTGCTGAAAGATGTAAAAGGAAATTTAAATTAAAAGTCATACCATAACGGCACTCTACTGAGAGCGACATAGTAAGACTGTCTCAAAAAAAAAAAAAGTCATACCATAATCCTTAAAAGGATGACACAATAAAGATGTGAATGCTGGGTGGCACCTGTGGCTCAAAGGAGTAAAGCTCCAGCCCCATATACCTGAGGTGGTGGGTTCAAACCCAGCCCCGGCCAAAAAAACTGGAAAAAAAAAAAAGTGAATGCTTTCAAAATTGCTACCCGTTTTCCCGAAAATAAGACATCCTCTGAAAATAAGACCTACTTACAGGAAAGATAAGACGTCCCCTGAAAATAAGACCTAGCGCATCTTTGGGAGCACACCTTAAAATAAGACGCTGTCTTATTTTCGGGGAAACAGGGTATTAATAGGCCAGCGCAGAGGCTCCCGCCTGTGATCGTAACACTCTGGAAGGCCGAGGTGGGTGGATTCTTGAACTCACAAGTTTGAGACAAGCCTGAGCAAGAGTGAGAGTGAGACCCCATCTTTGTTAAAAATGAGAAACTAAGGCAGGAGGTTCACTTGATCCCCAAAGTTTGAGGTTGCCATAGCACTTTACTGAGGGCAACAAAGTAAGATTCCATCTCAAAAAGAAAAAAAAAAATTGCTTGATAGATTCATAGTGCCAAACACCTCAAATATTTCTTTTGAAATTTGATCAGAAAATTTAGATTCATTTAGAAAAATAATGTATGATTAAAAACTAAGACAAATCTCAATGAATAATAAGGAGGAAATAGCATTACCAAATAGAGTTGTTCCTTGGTATCAGTGAGGAATTGGTTCCAGAACCTCCAAGGGACACCAAAATTTGTGGATGCTCCAGTGCCCTATATAAAGTGGTATATTAGTGTATAAAGCTGCACACATCTTCCTGTATACTTTCAATCATCTCTAGATTACTTATAATAGCTAATGTAAATGTTATGTAAGTATTTGGTATACTGTGCTTGGTAAGGAATAATGATAAGGAAAAAAGTGTGTACACGTTTAGTACAGACACAATTATTTTTCCAAATGTTTTCAATCTGTTGTTGGCTGTCTCTACAGCTGCAGAACCCACAGAAACTGAGTGCCAACTGCACCATGTTTTTTTGTTGTTTTTTTTTGTAGAGACAGAGTCTCACTGTACCGCCCTTGGGTAGAGTGCTGTGGCGTCACACGGCTCACAGCAACCTCTAACTCTTGGACTTCCGCGATTCTCTTGCCTCAGCCTCCCAAGCAGCTGGGACTACAGGCGCCCGCCACAACGCCCAGCTATTTTTTTGTTGCAGTTTGGCCAGGGCTGGGTTTGAACCCGCCACCCTTGGCATATGGGGCAGGCGCCCTACTCACTGAGCCACAGGCGCCGCCCTGCACCATGTTTTGTAAAACAACAATTTAAACAGTATTAGTAATACCAAGGAATAGACAAACACCTTGGAATAAGCCCAGAAACAGATTTCACTGTATGTAAGAAATCAATACATGTTTTTAAAAAGAAACTTGAAGATCAGGCAATTAGTTTTGTAAAACAAAATACACATAAATGGCCAATAAGTACATGAAAAAATGATCCATATTATTAGTCATTAGGTAAGTGCACATTAAAAATGCAACCAGATACTACTTGCATGCACAAGTTAGAATGGCTAAAATTTAAAAGCTTGATAATACCAACTGTTAACCAGGATGTGAAACCCTCATAGACTGCTGATATGCATGTAAAATGCTACAGTTTCTTTGGAAAACTGTTCAGGGATTTAGAAAAAGCATTAAGCATATTCCTAATGATGCAATCTAGCCATTCAGTTCCTAGGTATTTGGTCCCCTCCAAATGAAAACACATATTTATCCAATGACTTATCATTGAATGTTTATGTCAGATTTATCCACAATACTTCCAAACTGGAAACAACCAAAATGTCCACTAACATGTGAGTGGGCTAAAAAATATCTATGTATATCTCCACCAAGAATAAACTGTGACTAAACAATAATAAGGGGATGATCCTCTGATACATACAGCAGGGAAATGCATTTCAGATCTTTATATTGAATAAAAGATGCCAGGAACTAAAGACTTCATACTGTTAGCTTGCATGTATATAAAGTAATGGAAACTTCAAACTAATCTATACTGACAGCAGCAGATCAGCTTCTCAGGGACCTTAACGGAAGGGGTCTGAGAAGTCTGGGGGTGAAGGAAAAGTTCTGTCTTTTGATTGTGGCATTAGTTTCATAGATATATATCCATGTCAACAAACTCTTTGAATTATCCCCCTGGAATGGATGCAGTTTCTTGTACGCACGTCAGTGTGTACGCCTCGTCTACCACGTCCAATTTGCCCGCACTGCCTGAAGCCTTTGCTTTAGAATGCATTTAGAATTCAGTGACTTCTCATTATTCCAGTACTAGTCTAAGCCACTCGACTTTTGTTTGGATAATTGTTCTAGAGTTTAAACTGGTTTTGTGATGTTACATCTGTCTTTAGTTTGTCAGTAGCTAGAGTCATCATGTTAAAACAGGTCAGATCACATCCATCTTCTGCTCAACACTGTGTATAATGTCCATGTGAAGACTAGAACCAGAAGCCTTACAGGCACTTGGGAGCTCTGCCTTCCTGACTCCCCTTTGACCTCATTTCCCATGGCTTTCCACCTCTCAGACTGAGGCTGTGTTACTTCCTTGCCTTTCCTTGACCATGCCAGGCAGGTCCCTACTTCGGGGTCATTGACCTTGCTGTTGCCTCCCTTTTAATATTTTTCCTCCGGATATATACATGGCTTGTTCCCTTACCTCCTTTGCACCTTTACTTACATGTTACCTTTAAAGGGGAGCCTTCCTTGACTCCTTTATTTAATATCACTGCCAGCCCCACTCTTTTTCATAGTTCCTTTTCTGGCTTGTTTTTCTCCATAGCACTTGCCAACAACTGACAAACTACGTTTTATTTATTGCTTTTTTGTTTGTTTATTGTCTTTTTTTTTTTTTTTTGTAGAGACAGAGTCTCACTATACCGCCCTTGGTAGAGTGCCATGGCGTCACACGGCTCACAGCAACCTCTAACTCCTGGGCTTACGCGATTCTCTTGCCTCAGCCTCCCGAGCAGCTGGGACTACAGGCGCCCGCCACAACGCCCATCTATTTTTTTGTTGCAGTTTGGCCGGGGCTGGGTTTGAACCCGCCACCCTCGGCATATGGGGCCGGCGCCCTACTCATTGAGCCACAGGCGCCGCCCTGTTTATTGTCTTTTTCTCTCTCTTCTAGTGTGTAAGGTCAGTGAGAGCAGGGAATTTTGTATCTCCTCCCAATCCATCTGTTTTCACAGGGCCTGGCACATAGTAGGTGTTCAACATGTGTTTGTGGAATGAATGAAATGCTTTCATTTGTTCTACATATAAATCAGGCTCAAAATCAAAAACACTGAATACAAATGATAAGCTTCTGAAGCATGTTATTGTAAAGTGTTTGTTCTTTGCATCGTCCAGTGGATATTCTTCTTCTAAAATACGGAATTTTAAGGACTTGGTAAATTGTAGAATTATGTGGTATGTAGTAGAGTACTTTATTTCCTTGTTGTAAAATGAGGTAGGTAGATAAATGAACCCTGAAGTTCCTTTTTGTTCTCAGATCTGTGACCTGTTTAACTTGAAATACTAAGTTTCTCACATCTCACTTGGGGATGTGAGAAACTTTCCTTTTGTTACTCAGCATAAGTGAAGATATTAATTCCTTTATTTTCCCCTGTCCTTTTTCCTCTTTTAAAATTGCTGTACATCTGGAACTCAGAGTTTGCAAGTAAAAGGTTAATACTAGGAAGAGGGTGGCAGTGGAGGGACCCGAGTTTATCCCAGCAGCTGGGTTGAAAAGGAAAAAACAGCTTGAAGTGACTAAGTTTGGCCTGGATGTAACCTGAGTAGGAATCTGGGTATTTCCTTTGTATACTAATGAGGGAATTTAATGGTGGTTATGCCCCAGAAATTGGTTTCAAGTTGTAAATATGTCAGGAGAGAAAGTAGAATTTTAATAGATAGGCACAATATTTTATAGTGATTTCTTTATATTGAGAGAGATTTAGGATTTTCATTGGCATTACAAAAAGATGCAGATGACCTCGGTCTTGTCCCTTTGGGTCCTGTGTTACTTAGACTGTGCTGTTACTGCAAAGTGAGGAGGACAAAATAAGTTGTTTTTATCATCTAATGTGCAGCCTTTTTTTTTTTTTTTTGTTTTAGGTTAGTTTGAGGGTACAAAGAATTAGGTTACAATGTTTGTATTTTTTAGGTACAGTCCCTCTTATAATTGTGTCCTGCCCCCAAGAGGTGTGCCACAACCCCTAACACGGTGCCCTTTAAGGGGCTCCCTCTTACCCTCTACCCACTCCTTTGTTCTCCCGCCTCCCACCTTGAGTTGATTAGAGTTTTTCTCTTATGAGGGTCTGTATTGGATTGTGTACTGACTTCGTATTAGTACTGACTACATTGGATTCCTGCTTCTCCATTCTTATGATACTTCACTAAGAAAAATGTGTTCCATCTCCATCCAGGGTCATACAGAAAATTAAAGTCGCCATCTTTTTTAATGGCTGAATAATGGTCCATGGTGTACAGACACCACAGCTTGTTAATCCATTCCTGGGCTGGTGGGCATCGAGGTTGTTTCCACTAAAATGTAGCGTTTTTTATCGTTTTAAATTTCAAGGTAGTATTGATAGTTGAATTTGAGATGTTGTAAGTTTCACCTATCCTTCTTTTTAAGGCTATAACTAATTTTACGTGTTTTTGTTTGTATGGTTTGGGTATTTTTTGGGGGTGGGGTGGGTAGAGATACCCACTATGTTGCTTGAGGCTGGTCTCAAACTCCAGGCCTCATGTGATCTTCGCTTTTGCCTCCCACAGTGCTGGGGTTACAGACGTGAGCCACTGCACCTGGGTATATGTTGACCCTTACATCAGTTCATGTTTCAGTAATTTGGGGAAGCATAAAATACTGATAGAATTGATGAGTTTTGATTAATGCATCATTTTTTGCCTCATAGGATTGTTTTTTTTGGCATTGCTTTTGTATCAGGGGATCAAAAGAAGAAATATGTTAGATATTTTCAGTACACCAACATAGTTTAGTTAAAATAGCTAGATATTGGTTATAGTCAATCTGTTGGAAATTTTTAAGTAAGATGACAGTACCAGTCATTCACAATCGGTAGAGCACAACTATAGGTTATTTTTCTAGTAGTAAAGATATTTTGAGCTGATTCATACAAAGGGTTTTCAAGTTCCCTTGCATTTCTTGGGTTTTATTTGCTGAAAGTTGGCCAGTCATGAGTCAGGCGAAGACAAAGAGCCTGACCAGCTCCTACATTGCTCTGAACCATGTTTCTTTCTTTCAATGGAACTAAACCAACATGAATGTTGAAAGAGATTAAATTTTGGCAGCTTTTCATTTGCTTGTATTTGTAAACAGATTTTTCTTTCAGGAAAGGAATTTGGAGGAGGGCATTTTCTTTTTTAGAAATCTGCAATTTCCCACTTGATTCTTAAGAGATTAAACATATTAATACTCACAGTGTATTTGATTCTGAGACTGTATGACATTAATGGATTGACAGACATTTCTTTTCCTTATTCAGTAAGGAGGACTGAGTTAAGTATAGAGTGCAGGCCGTATCCTGCCCATGTACTTCTCCTTTTGTCCTTAGCAAGGAATATATGGTAATTTTTATGGATTTTCTTTTGCTAATTTAAAGAGCAATATTTATTGAGTACCTACTAAGTGCCACTCCCTATTCTTTGTGGTAGGAATGCAGTGGTAAACAAGTTAGTTGCTATTCTTAAGAAGGTCACATTGTTGGTGGCACCCATAGCACAGTAAGTAGGGCGCCAGCCACATACACTGAGACAGGAGGGTTCGAGCCCAGCCTGGGCCTGCTGAACAAAAATGACAACTGCAACCAAAAAATAGCCAGGCATTGGGGTGGGCGCCTGTAGACCCAGCTACCTGGGGGGCTGAGGCAAGAGAATCACATAAGCCCAAGAGTTGGAGGTTGCTGAGAGCCGTGATGCCACAGCACTCTACCGAGGGCAACGTAATAAGACTCTGTCTCAAAAAAAAAGAAGATCACATCGTAGAGGGGATTGATAGATAATGAACTGTACATAAATAAGATAATGTTAATTATCAAGAAGATAATATTGATAAATAGGGAGGAAATAAAATATCATAGAACCTCCCCACATTTACCACCTCCTTAAGTTGACCACATTTTCATTGTCCCACATGTGTGGATCTGTAGACCTAATTTCTTTGTTACCCCCTGCATATGTTGGCCAGTTTGTTACAGTCCCTTGGATGGTCCCTTTGCAGAGGCTCTACTGTATATATTGGTCAATTGTGAATGGTATGCAGTATGCACGAGCTAATTAGTATTCAGCTGGAGTCAGAGAAGGGTTTGCTAAAGCGCTGACATTTGGATCGTGTCATGGAGGATGAGGAGGATGAAGCCTTAAGAGGACCTGCTATAGGGGCCTTCTTAGAAGAAGGAACTACAGAGTGGCAGTAAACTGAGAATGTTCAAAGACAGAAAGGAGGCCAGTGTTGCTGAAGAACAGTAAAGTAAGGGGGGGAGTAATAAGAAGTAATGCTGGAGAGGCTGCCAGAGGCCAGAATGCTCCGAAACACGTGAGCACAGGAAAGAGCTCGGATCTTTAAAAATGTGATGAAAAATCTTCAGACTCTAGAGAGTTTCTCCCAAAGTGAAATGTCGATGATCTGTGTGGAAGGTAGACAGGAGGGGAAAGCAAAAGTGGAAGTAGGAGGACCAGGTAGGACACATTCCTTGTGGTGGTGATGGTGTATGTTTTAGTGGTAAAGCCAGTAGAACTTGTCCGATAGATAGGAATGGCATGAAAGAAAAGAATCAAGGATGACCCTGATTTTTTGGTCTCAGTAATAAACAACAGTGTTGCTGTGGGCTAGTGTTGGAAGTGAAGGTGTGAGTTGGGAACATTCTCTTGTGTTTGGACTGTGTTAACCTTTGTTATACCAAGGAAAATCATATCTTTATTTATCATCTGAATCCACTGTATCTTTCATTTACTTTCAATTTTTATATTTTAAGCTATTTTAAAAATAATTTATAGAAATATAAAGGAATAAAGAAAAACAACTTTATTAGACATTTTAATAATTTAGACATAGCAAATCTGATTTTTTATTCTGTATTTTCCTGGTTTTGAAGGCCTTTACACATTCAAAATGGAAAAAAGTCCTTCAAATATAGCGAATTGTTCATCAGTTCCCATATACAAACCTGGAAAACACATACATTGTATAAATGCTGATTTTCAGATTTAGAATATTTCTCTAATAGGTTCTGACTTATCACATTTTCATTGTCAAAAGGTATGATAATACTTTTGAAAACCTTGATGGCTACTAATGGTTTTGTTGAAGAAGGGATGATCACTTTCAATTTAAGGGTTTTCACTTTTAGATTTATCAACTCTACTTGAAAGGATCAGTCCAAAGATTTTTTAATTTTTATAGTATCTGTTTCCTTTAATACACTTTCTGTGTAGATAACCTGCCTTCAGCAGTTATGCATGTGTGAATTTCATCAAGTAAATTTGGCTTCACAAATACCAGAGAAAGATGAAAGAATGCTACCACGCATCCTATTCGCTAAGCAAGATGGTCTAGGAGCAGGTTTTTATAACATACTGTGTGCTGCATTTTCTGGTTGATGACTAACTGGCTGAGAGTACCAATTTCCTTTTTGTCCTTAAAAAACATATTGTACATTTATTGTCTCATAAGTTTGAGAAAATTCATCTAGGATATCATTATCTGAAGATTCATAATCTGAGATTTTACTACTACCTGTCTCTTTACCTTCACCATCTAGTAATTGTGAAAAGTCTTTGTCATTTTTTCCTACTCTTTGTCCTTATGTGGAAATGAAATATTCTGAATTCCCAACCACGTTTGCTGAAACCCTGAAGAATACAGGGGTGATATCTCCAGACATCCTTTCAAAAGATGAGGCAGTTTTTTTGTGTAATGCAGGAAGAAAACTGAAGGGGAGTTCAAGTTCAGTGGTGCAGTATCCTTTTCGATAATTCCAGTATTCTCCTATTAATTTTAGGGTTTTTTTTTTTTTTGGTATAAATTGGGAATAGTTGATATATAGTGATGAACAATTTTCGGGATGAGTAACTAGCATAAGATTTAAAGAAATAGGAAAAATAAGATCACTAAGGCCCCATAATATATATTAGATTTATAAGGCATATTAGATTATAGAAGAGATATCAGGTTTATAAGAGTTCAATGGACCCATATGGTAATTGCAAGATAAAATGAGTTTTTCTATTTTAAAAAGTAAGTTAAATTTCTGTTTGCTCCTTGGAAGAACTCTATGAAGGATAAAAGCCACAAAATGCCAATTCTTACAAATAGAAGTGCCAAGAAAGAAAATTAAAAAAACAAAAACTCCAGTCCAGTGGCCTAGATGGTCCTACCAGTGGTTGAGTTTGGAATGTTTGTTAGATACCCTGGAGGAGATGGAGAGTGGTGTTTTGTCTCTAGGACTCTGGAGTTCAGAAGCAGCGTCTGGACTGGATAGATATTTTAGTCGACAGACGTCAGCATGTATGTTATTGAAGTTGTGGATTTAGATGAGATCATGCAGGAAGAGAGTATAAATTAAAGATGAAAGAGGCTAACAACAGAGCCCTGCAGCACTCTAGGCTTGGGAAGTCTGGGGTGAGAGGACACAACCACCTTTGTTCTTTTTGCCCAGGATTGTTTTGGCTATTCAGGGTCTTTTGTGGTTCCATTTAAATTTTAGGATATTTTTTTCTGTTTCTGTGAAGAATGTGATTGGTATTTTGACAGTGATTGCATTGAATCTATAAATTGTGTTGGATAGTGTTGTCATTTTAACAATATTAATCCTTCCAATCCATGAGTATGGGATATTTTTGCATTTTTTATGTCATCTTTAATTTCTTCCATCTGTGTTTTATAGTTTTCCTTGCATAGATGTTTCATTTTTTGGTTAAATTGATTCCTAGGTATTTTATATTCTTTGTAGCTATTATAAATGGGATTACTTTCTTGATGTTTTTTCCCCAGACTGTTCGCTGTTGGCATACACAAATGCTACTGACTCTTGAATGTTGATTTTGTATGCTGAAACTTTGCTGAATTAATTTGAGTTCTAACAGTTTTTTGATGGTGTCGTCAGGTTTTCCTAGGTATAATATCATGTCCGCCAACAAGGACAATTTGATTTCTTTCTTTTCCATGCAGATGCCCTTTATTTCTCCTGCCTAAATGCCCTGTAGGACTTCCAGGACTATGTTGAAGAGAAGTGCTGAAGTGGGCCTCCTTGTGTTGTTCTAGATCTTACAGGAAAGGCCTTCAATTTTTCATCATTCAGTGTGCTGTTAGCTGTGTCTTTGTCATATATGGCTTTTATTGTTTGGGGGTATTTTTCTTTTATACTCAGCTTGATGAGGGTTTTTATCATAAGAGATGTTGAATTGTATTGAATGCTTTTTTGGCTTCTCTTGAAATAATCATAGTTTTGTTTTTGGTTCTGTTAATGTGATATATTACATTTTTGGATTTGCACATAATGAACCAGGCTTGCATCTCTGGGATGAATTCAACTTGATCATGGTGAATGATCTTTTTAATATGTTGGTGAATTTGGTTTGCTAGTATTTTGTTGAGGATTTTTGCACCTATATTCATCAGGGGTATTGGCCTCCAGTTTTCTTTTTTGGTTGTGTCCTTGTTTTGGTATCAAAGGTAATGCTAGCCTCATAAAATGAGTTTAGACGTATTTCTTCCTCTTCAATTTTTTTGAAGAGTTTGAAGAGAAACGGTATTAGTTCTTTTTAAAATGAACTAATATTTGGTAGAATTCAGCAGTGACACCATATGATCTTAAGAATTTTTTTTATGAGAGTTTTTTACTACGGCTTTGATGTTATTACTCATTATTGGTTTGTTAAGGTTTTCTATTTCTTCCTGATTCAGTCCTGGTAGGTTGTATATGTGTGTCTGGGAATTTGTTCACTTCTTCTAGGTTTTCCAATTTGTTGGCATGTATGAATAGTTGTTCATACTAGCCTAATGATTCTTTATTATTCCTGTGGTCTCAATTGTTATGTCTTCTTTTTTGTTTCTGGTTTTATTTATTTCAGTCTTCTTTTTTTTTCTTAGCATGTTCATCTTTTCTGAGATCAGACGAGATCAGGCGCGTTCAGGGTGGCATGGCTGTAGACTTGTTCATCTTTTCAAACAAAAATTTGTTTCATTGATCTTCTGTATTTTATTTTAGTTTCAATTTTATTTATTTCTGCTCTAATCTTTATTATTTCTTTCCTTCTACTGATTTGGGGTTTGGTTTGTTCTTGCTTTTTTCAGTCCTTGATGTACATTAGGTCATTTATTTGAAGTCTTTATACGTTTTCATGTAGGTGTTTATTTCTATAAACTTCCCCCATAGTCCTGCTTTTGCTGCATTCCATAGATTCTAATATGTTGTATTTCCATTTTCTTTTTTTTTTTTTTTTGAGACAGAGTCTCACTTTGTCACCCTTGGTAGAGTGCCATGGCGTCGTAGCTCACAGCAGCCTCCAACTCTTGGGCTCAAGTGATTCTCTTGCCTCAGCCTCTCAGTAGCTGGGACTACAGGTGCCCACCACAGCTCCTGGCTATTTTTAGAGATGGGGTCTCGCTCTTGCTCATGCTGGTCTGTGAGCTCAGGGCAATCCACCCGCCTTGGCCTCCTAGAGTGCTAGGAGGATTACAGATGTGAGCCACCGTGCCCGCCCTGTGTTTCCATTTTCATTTATTTAAGAAGCTTTTAAATTCCCTTCTTAATTTTTTCATTGGCCCATTAGTCATTCAGGAGCATGTTGTTTAATTTCCTTGTATTTGGGTGGTTTCTGAGGTTCCTCTTGTTACTGATTTATGGTTTTATTCCACTGTTGTCAGAAAAGATGCTTGATATAATTTCTACTATTTTGAATTTGTTCAGTCCTGTTTTTTGCCTAAGATATGGTCTGTTTCAGAGAATGTTCCATGTGCTAATGAGAAAAATATGTAATTCTATGGCAGTTGGTAAAATGTTCTATAAATATCAGTTAGGTCTATCAAGTCTAGTATGTAGTTAAACTTTTTTTTTTTTTGCTAATTTTCTATCTGTGATCCCTCTGGTGTTGACAGTGGTATGTCAAAGTCTTTACTGTAATTGTACCGCTGTTTTTCCCTTTAGATTTATTAATATTCACTTTATACATGTGAGAGCTCCCATCATGGGTGCATAGATAATTGTTATACATCTTCTTTCTAAATTGACCTCTTTATCATCATTTGGTAACTTTCTTTGTCTCTTTTTACAGTCTTTGATTTGTAGTCTATTTTATCTGATATGAATATAGCTACTCTTTTTTTGGATACCATTTGCACGGAATATCTTTTCCCACCTTCTCACTTTCAGTCTATGTGTAGATTAAATGGGTTTCTTGTTGACAGCATATAATTTGGTTTTTTTTCTTTACCTGTTTAGCCACTCTAGGCTTTTTGGTTGGAAAACTAAGTCCATTTTACATTCAGTGTTATTATTGATAGGTAAAGACTTACTATTATACTGTATTGCTGCTTTTTTTCTCATTGTTTTGTGACTTCTCTCTTCCTTTCTACGGCCTTTCTTTGTGGTTAAGTGATTTTCTCTGGTAGTATGTGTTAATTTGTTAGTTTTTAGTTTTAGTGACCCTATTATAAGTTTTTGCATTGTGGTTACCATGATGCTTACAAAAATATTTCTATTTGGGCTTGTATGAGCTATAATAATGGCTATCTAAATGATAAGATAGTCTAAAATTGGAATTCAGTGTATCATGTTCTTATATGAGCATTGTTTAGGATTTTGAAGAACTAAGTTGCTGAAAGATATTTTATGTTTTTAGTTGCCAGTAATTAAAATGGAGCAAAAAAATCTTGAAAATCTTTACTGTAGAAACTGGTTTGCTAAATCTTATTGAATGGGCCAGTTTGGAGCAGTCCAGAATGTGTACTTAAGACACTATGTTGGATACTTTACTCCGTTCTTTTAAAAAATAATATTTCTCTAGAGAATGTAAGGGTTGGAGCCTATGGAGTTGACTCTGATCACTTCTGATATTTATTGTTTTATATTTGGAATATAATTATTAAAAAAGATTTGTTTGGAATATGTAGTTGTACTAACTTCATTATTTTGTGATTTAAAGCAATCAGAATATCTTCTTTATAACTTTTATTCTTTATTTTACTTATTTTATGTTAAACTCTTAATCCTTTTGTGTTATATGTGATAGCTTCATATTGTAAGCCAGTTTAGACAATAGGACTTTCTGGAACAATTTTAAGTACTGTTCCTGGAACTCAGTGGGAGTTAAATAATACAGATGGCTTTTGGCTTTCAAAATTTTCATGGTTGCCTTCCATTAAATGAGATTGTTGGATGCAGAAATTATTTAGTATCATTGTCAAAGTCCCTCCAGACTAATTTCCAAATCTATTTTTGAGCAAGTGTTCAAAATTTCTTAAAGTTGATTATTTAAAATAAAAGTTCTTTGGTGTTAACAATAAAATGGTCAGTTAAACTTATTTGAAGTTATTTGACAAACTGTTATTTTACATGTTTATGCTCATATATTTTATATGTTAACTTTATTTAGACTCTTGGATTGAAGATATAGCTTCTTTGATTCTTCCCTCTTCCTTCCATTGAACACTCACTTCTTCCTTCCTTGGTTTTGCCACAATTGTAGGAGGAAAGGCCTCTTCAGCAAATCTGTAGTATCCTGGGGTGTTATATCATGGGCTCTAAAATGTTTAGGATTTGTTGCCCAAGCTTTGACCAGTTTTATGACTTTGGTAATCCTGAACTATTTATAATTTTTCTAGTAAACTCTCTGACATTCTTGGTCCTTTTCTTATGGTTTTGTTCTTTTTACTTACACACTGTGTCCCAATTTGTCTATCTGGCAAATTCCTATTTATTCTTTACATTTTTGCCGAAGATTAACCTCTTCTGTAATGTGTTTCCCTTGGACTGACTTTGCTTCTACTTTTTCAACCTTTTTTTTTTTTTTTTGTACAGACGGATCTTGCTCTTGGTTAGGCTGGTCTCGAACTTCTGAGCTTAAGCAATCCGCCCACCTCAGCCTCCCAGAGTGCTACGATTACAGGCACGAGCCACCATGTCTGGCCCGGTTCTACTTTTTCAATGCTCCTGCTGCACTTGGCAGATAATTCCACTGTAGAAATTATCTAAATGTAGTTGTTGCGTATTTGTCTTCTCTCTAGACCTATGGTGTACAGTATTGTCAGTAGCCTTAAAAGGAACACTTTAAAAAGTGGCTACTGTGATAGAGGAACTAAAGTTTTAATTTGATTCGATACAAGTCAAATGCAGGTAGCCACATGTGACTAGTGGCTAGTGTGTTGACAGCATAGCCCCTAACTTCTGTAGCATCTCAATAGGTGAAGAAGGGAAGAAGTGGATAAAGATCATAGTATTTCTAATGAATATTTAGCACCTGTGTTCAGATATGCTATAAGTATAAAATACACGCTAAATTTAAAAGATATAGTATGAAAAGAATAATTTGTCTTTACTATTTCTAAAGTATTGATTACCCATTAGTGAGATATAGTCTGGATATATTTGGTTAATTAGAACATTAAAAAAATAAATTTACCTCTTCCTTTTATATAGGAACTGGAAAGTTTAAAATTCTGTATGTGCCTCACATTTGTGGCTGTCATTATAATTATGTAGGACAATGCTGCTCTGACAATGAGCTTCTTGTGGGCAAGGACTTTATCCTTTCCTTTTAATCTTAATTATTACTATGCCTTAAATACTATATGGTATGTACTCAATAACCAGTTGTTGAGTGGATGAAATTGGTAGTCTCTGGAAATTACAACCACAGCATTTTGAAGGATTAAAGTTTTGGATTAAATTAAAGCAACTGACTTTACATGATTTTAGGTGTATTTCTGTTTCATAGTTTGTTTTAATATGTGATTGATATATACATAAACACACACACCTGTGTGTAAAGGGAAGAAAGAGAACTAGAAAGACAACAGTAATCACACTTGTTCAGAGCTGAATTCTATTAATAGTTGAATCCTTAAGTTCTCATAATGGCATTCGTGGGCCAGATTCTATTAATTATCCCCCTTTATGGTAATCTGAAGTAGGGAGATTAAATAACAAAATTAAGACACAAAAATAGTAAGCGGTAGACCCATAATTTGAATTCAGGCAGTCTGGCTTCATGGTTTATAATTTTAACCTCTATGCTAAGAAGATTTAATATAATTTTGGTCATCTGTAATTATTTAACAGCCTCCAAACTGTGAAAGGATTCGTATGAGGGAACCCTGAGCACCTTTGGATTTGGGAAATTTTATGATGCCTCCTTTGCTTTCTTGGAATGAAGAAAGTTTAATTAGGACTTGCAATCTGCTTTTAATTGCTTTAACATTTATTAAAGTTTAGCAAAGTCTTTGCTTTTGTTCCCTCAGTATAAGCTTTTTCAAAATATTTAAATGGGGTCTCACTCTGTTGCCCAGGCCTGAGTGCAGTTGCAGATCATAGCTGATTACAACCACCCACTTCCAGGCTCAAGCAATCTTTCTGCCTCAGCCTCCTGAGTAGCTGGGACTGCAGGGACGTGCAACCATGCCCAGCTGACTTTTTAAAGTTTTTGTAGACATGATGGTCTCTTTATGTTGCCCGGGCTGATCTTAAACTCCTGGTCTCATGTAATCCTCGTGTCTCAGCCTCCCAAAGTGCCTGGATTACAGGCATAAGCCATCATGTCTGACCACTCAGTATAAGCTTTTGAGTTTATACTTTTGGTAAATTTTCTTTTTTTTTCTCCAGCTCACAGAAAAGTATAAAGAAAGCATTGCTCCTGATAGTGTATGAGTGAAAATTACCATTTGACTTTTGAGAAAATGAGATGGTTGTTTATGTAGTGATCCTAGAAATCAACTTCTTTCTTGCATTATTAATGGGGATATTTCTGCTTGGTAACAGGCTTATATGCTTTACTTTTGCGGATGAAGCAAAAGGCAAGAATGTAAGTCTCTTTCCCCTCAGCCTTCTGTGAACATTTCCCACAGAAAGCTTTATTTCATACTAATTGTAAATCCAGTATCATGTTGTTCTGAATAAATCTTATCAAATGTATACTCATGAATGTTAAAGAGAGAAGATAACTTCTTTCTCATTTTTAACATACTGCCACAAAGAGTTTATTTTTTTCTGTTCCCATGATTCTTTTCAGTAGTGATACAGCTTTTTGAGAATTCTTACATTTGTAAGGGTATTCTGGAAAACTTAGCTTGAAAAATATGCCATCCAAAGATTTAGATGGATTCTGGGTAGTAAAATGGCTTTACTTGTAAGTATTATCCTTTTGCCTGCAGAAAATAGGTTTCTTTCTCTTGCTTGCCTGAGTCTGAGCTGGCAGGCGGTTCTGAATGCTGGGCTGCTCTGTTTCACGTTGCTATCCAGGGACCCCATTCCTTCTAGCTCATTCTGCCATCCCCTACAGTCCGCAGAGATGAATCTGTATCTCCACCACCACACTCACATTCTAGTTTGTGGAAAAAGGAAAAGAGAAACAAGTTCAAGACAAGCAGCTTTTAAAAAAGTACGTGACCTGGAAGTTACACACGATACTTCATGCTTACCATCACGTTAGCCAGAACTTAGCCACATGGGCACATCTACCTGTGAGGTCTGGAAATGTAGCTGTTATATTTTTAAAAGAAAGAAAATGGTTATTGGAAGATTATCAGTCTCTGCCATGTTAAATCTCATTTATTTAGCACCTGCTATATGTTAGTGTGCCTGGGGCTTTCCCTATTGTTACCTCATCCAGTCTTCCTGATGGAGATGGACACAGGTTACATCCTCAGACCAGGTCATCCAGAAGCTAAGTAGCAGAGCTGGGATTTAAACTCCAGAGTTTGACTTCCAACCATCTTACTACTACTACCACGTGTGCTGGGGAGATTAATTTAATTTCTGCATATTTGTGACTTTTTCGATTTTCCTCCTGTTACTGATTTCTAGTTTCATATCATTGTGTTTAGAAATGATATTTGATATGATTTCAACCTTTCAAAAATTATCAAAAGTTATTTTGTGGCCTAATATGTGATCTTTCCCGTGTGCTTGAAAGAAATGCAGATTTTGCTGCTCTTGGAAGGAGCGTTTTGTGTCTCTCTGTTTGGTCCATTTGGCCTGTGGTCTTCACGTTCATTGTCTCCTTTTTGATTCTCTGTCTGGATGACCTAGCCATTGTCAAAAGTCGGGAATTGAAGTCCCCTTCTATACTCATGTCTCACTTAACAACAGGGACAGATTCTGAGAAATGGGCCATTAGGTTATGCACTTGTACAAACCCAGATGGTGTACAGCCTGCTGTACACCCAGGCTATGTGAGGTGGTGAAGGCTGTCCAGCCTGCTACCCACAAATTTACCCACAGATAAATTTTGTTTATCTGTGATGTTGGATATCAAGCAACAGTATGTGCAGACCTTTATTTTATGCTCATCAACTGTCATTCATGTTTTTGTATTTATTGTGTGGCCTAGGACAACTTTTTATTCTTCCAATGTGTGGTAGAAAAGAAAAAAAGGTTGGACACCCCTGGGCAAACTGTATAAACCTGTATAGAATATTACTGTACTGCATATTGCATACAATTATAGAATGGTAAATACTTATGTATCTGAACATATCTAAACATAGAAAAGGTACAGTAAGAATATGGTTTAGAATAAAATATCATACACATATGAACACACGTGTATTCACTTACTGTGAATAGAGCTTGCAGGACTGAAAGTTGCTCTAGCTGTGTACTGGGTGGTGAATGACTGTGAAGGCTTAGGTCATTACTGCACACTACTGTAGAATTTATAAACACTGTACATTTAGGCTGTGCTAAATTTTTAAAAAGAACTTTCATTATAAATTAATGTTAGCTTAGTATAACTTTTACTTCATAAATTTTAATTTTCTTTAAACTTTAATTTTAATTTTCTTTAAACTTTTTAGCTCTTGTATAATACTTAGCTGAAAACATAAACACATTAGACAGTTGTACAAAATATTCTTTATTTATATCCTTGCTTCATAAGCATTTTCCTGTTTTTATTTCTATTTACTTTTTTTTTTTGGTTTTTGGCTGGGGCTAGGTTTGAACCCGCCACCTCCGGCATATGGGACCAGTGCCCTACTCCTTGAGCCACAGGTGCCGCCCTTCTATTTACTTTTATTTTTAAAACCTTTTTGTTAAAAACTGAGACCCAACCACATACATTGGCCTACTTCCACACAAGGTCAAGATCACCAGTCTTCCACCTCTTTCACAGGCAGTTACATGGAGTAGTCATCTCCCGTGATAACGACACCTGCTTCGGGAATACCTCCTGAAGAACCGGGCAGAGGCTGATTTACGGCGAATTTCCTTTTTAATAAGTAGACTAAAAAGTATAAGTATACTATAAGTCTGTAAAATGTTAAATAACAAGTATAGTATAATGACTACATAAACTAGCAACATTGTCATTTATTAACAACTATTATTTATT
This sequence comes from Nycticebus coucang, assembly GCF_027406575.1. Lineage (NCBI taxonomy): Eukaryota > Metazoa > Chordata > Mammalia > Primates > Lorisidae > Nycticebus > Nycticebus coucang. The sequence continues at coordinate 43,828,344 of NC_069784.1, forward strand.
GTGAATAATGTCATGTGCTACACTTTGATACATTTCGGTGGCACAGTAGGTTTTTTCACACCAGCATCACCACAAACACACAAGTAGTGTGTTACGTTGGCTGCGGTGTCTTCAGCTCTGTTGTAATTGTGTGGATCCACTATTACACACCCTTCGCCCCTGACGGAAGCGTTGCTATGCAGTTCATGACTGTATTATTGCAGTGTTATTTGTTCCTCCTTTCTGTTCTGGTAGGATTCGCTTTATGTTCTGAAGTTGGGTGCATTTATGTTTATAATTGTTCTGTGGTCTTAATGAATTGAATTCTTTATTATTACATGATCTTCTTCGTCTCTTATGATGGTTTTTGATTGAACGTCTACTTTGTCTGACGTAAGTATAGCCTTCCTTGCTCTTTTTTGTTTACCGCTGGAATTATCTTTTTTTTTTTTTTTTTATTGTTGGGGATTCATTGAGGGTACATGGAATATCTTTTTAACGTTTGTTCACAGTTAGCCTATATGCATTTTTTTTTTTTATTAAATCATAACTGTGTGCAATAATGCAATCATGAGGTACAATGTGCTGGTTCCATATATAGTCTGAAATATTTTCACCGAACTGGTTAACATAGCCTTTATGGCATTTTCTTAATTATTGTGTTCAAACCCTTATACTCTACACTTAGTAAACTTTACCTGCACACTTCCAAGATGCACCCCAGGCCTATGTGCATTCTTAAAGCTAAAGTGAGTCTTTTGTAGTCAGATATAGTTGGATCTTGTTTTTCTTTTCATTCAGCCACTCTGTTTTTTTTCTTTAAGTGGAATCTTTAATCCATTTACATTGAAAGTGGTTGTTGATAGGTAAGGACTTACTGTTGCCATTGTGTTAATCATTTGCTCACTATTTTATAGTTCTTTTTTAATCTCTTGCTGTCTTCCCTTGTGATTTGATAATTTTTTGTAACAACAGGCTTTGATTCCTTCCTCTTTATCTTTCATATATTTATTACAGGTTTTTGTGCATTTATGGGATTAACATGAGGCTTACTGAAAAAATATATTGTTATAATAGTCTGTTTTAAGCTAATAACAATTGCATACAGAAACTTTACACTTTGACTTTTCCTTTCCCTTCATTTTATGTTATTGATATCACAATTTATGTATTTTTATGATACGTATCCCTTAACGAACAATTATAGCTAGTTATTTTTAATACATTTGTATTTTACCTTTTATATTAGGTTATACACTATCATTACAGTATTATAATAACCTGAATTAGACTTTATGTTAGGTTGGTGCAAAAATAATTGCGGTTTTTGACTATGAATTTTGACTAGGCTCAAACACATTTTTAAAAATTAAAATAGGAACCATTACAATCAACACATTGTTACCAACAAGAAACGAGTTTGTTTATTTCTGTAAGCATAAAAATTTCTGCTTTTGGATTCAGTGAACTCTTGGAAAGCGTGTTTTGCATCCTTCTTGGTGTGGAAGCATTTTCCCTGCAAAAAGTTGTCAAGATGCTTGAAAAAGTGGTAGTTGGTTGCCAGAAGGTCGGGTGAATATGTTGCATGAGGTAGAACTTGTAGCCTAATTTGTTCAATTTTTGAAGCATTGGTTGCGTGATGTGTGGTTGCGTGTTGCTGTGGAGAAGAATTGGGCCCTTCTGTTGAGCAACCCCAGCTGTAGGCATTGCAGTTTTCTCTGCATCTCATTGACTTGCTGAGCGTATTTTTCAGATGTAGTGAATAGACAAGCAGCAAACCAATAAACAGTGACCAGGACCATTTATCAGTGCAAGTTTGGCTTTGGGAAGTGTTTTTGGCCCAGCCATTAAACTGATTGTCACTGGTTATTGTATGAAATCCATTTTTTGTTCCATGTCACAATCTGATTGAAAAATGGTTCGTTGTTGTTGCATAGAATGAGAGAAGACAACACTTGAAAATGATGATTACTCTGATTTTCGGTCAGCTCAGGAGGCTCCCACTTATCAAGCTTTTTCACCTTTCTAATTTGCTTCAAATGCCAAATTGACCATAGAATAGTTGACGTTTGGTGATTTCTCATGTAGTTGTCAGAGGATCAGCTTGCACGATTGTTCTCAAGTGGTCATTGTCAGCTGTCAATGGCTGGCCACTATGCTCCTCATCTTCAAGGTTCTCGTCTCCTTGGCAGAACTTCTTGAACCACCACTGCACTGTACATTCATTAGCAGTTCCTGGGCCAAATGTGGTTCAAGTTGTCTCCATTGCTTTATGATCCATTTTGAAATCAAGAAAATCACACAAATTTGCCTTTTCTCTAAAATCATTTCTGTGGTCCAAAATAAATACAATGTAAACAGTAAGTAATATGTCTTCAGCAAAAAAAAAAAAAGAAGAAGTGAGAAATGTGCATTAAAATGATATATAATATAACCACATTAGAATAGCCGGGCGTTGTGGCGGGCGCCTGTAGTCCCAGCTACTTGGGAGGCTGAGGCAAGAGAATCGTGTAAGCCCAAGAGTTAGAGGTTGCTATGAGCCATGTGACACCACGGCACTCTACGAGGGCGGTACAATGAGACTCTGTCTCTCCAAAAAAAAAAAAAAAAAAAGAATGTATTCCAGTGGGCAGTGCCTGTGGCTCAAAGGAGTAGGACGCTGGCTTCATATGCCAGAGGTGGTGGGTCAAACCCAGCCCCAGCCAAAAACTGCAAAAAGAAAAAAAAAAAGAATGTATTCCAGTATCAAGTGGCAAATTTCAACAGAAACTGCAATTACTTTTGCACCAACCTGTGTTTTCATATTGTTAGCGTTTTTTCATTTTAACTTGAAGAAACTCCCTTTAGCATTTTTTGTAAGGCAGGACAGGTGGCTATGAACTCTCAGCTTTTGTTTTTCTGGAAAAGGCTTTCATTTCCAAAGGTCACCTTTGGCAGGGATAGTATTCTTGGTTGGCATTTTTTTCTTTCAACACTTTGAATATGTTATCCCACTTTCTCCTATCCTGCAAGGTTTCTGCTGAGAAATCTGCTCATAGTCTTAAGACAGTTTACTTACATGAGACAAGTCATTTTTCTTTTTTCAAAATTGTCTTCTTGTCTTTGACTTTTGAGAATTTGATTCAAAGGTGTTTTGTAAATATTTCTTTATGTTCAATCTATTTCAGGCTCTTTGGGTTTCATGGGTTTGGATGTTCACTTCTCCAGATTGGGATGGTTCAGATCCTTATTTCTTTACATAAACTTTCTACTCCTTTCTCTTTCTTGTCTTTTGTTATTCTCATTTGCATATATTGGTTATGTTGATGATGCTCCATAAGTCTCACAGGCTGTCTTTACTCTTTTAAATTCTTTTTTAACTTTTCTCATTTAAAATTACCTCCTGACTGGATAATTTTAAATGGCCTGTCTTAGAGCTCGCTGATTCTGCAGAAAGGCTTTATCAAGTCTACTGTTGAAGATCTCCATAGACTTTTTTAGTTCAGTGATTATGTTCTTCAGTTCTACAATTTCTATTTGGTTCTTTCTTTAGTCATTTATTTATTTATTTAGACAGAGTCTCACTTTGTTGCCCCTGGTAGAGAGCTCTGGCGTCACAGCTCACAGCAACCTCAAACTCTTGAGCTCAAGCGATCCTCTTTCCTCAGCCTCCCTAGTAGCTGGGATTACAGGGACCCACCACAATGCCTGGCTATGTTTAGAGGTTGGGTCTCGCTCTAGCTCAGGCTGTTTTTGAACTTGGGAGCTCAAGCGATCTGCCCACCTTGTCTTCCCACAGTGCTGGGATTACAGGTGTGAGCCCCTGGCTATTTGGTTCTTTTTATGATTTCTATTTCCTTGTTCAACTTTTCATATTGTTCATGTATTTTTTTTTTTGTATTTTGTTAGTCTTATAGCTAAAAGAGCTTCTTTAAGATGGTTATTTTGAATTCTTTGTCAGGTAGTTCGTAGATCTATGATTCTTTTTCTTTTTTTTTTTTTTTTTTTTGTAGAGACAGAGTCTCACTTTATGGCCCTCGGCAGAGTGCCGTGGCCTCACACAGCTCACAGCAACCTCCAACTCCTGGGCTTAAGCGATTCTCCTGCCTCAGCCTCCCGAGCAGCTGGGACCACAGGCGCCTGCCACAATGCCCGGCTATTTTTTGGTTGCAGTTTGGCTGGGGCCGGGTTTGAACCCGCCACCCTCGGCATATGGGGCCGGCGCCCTACCGACTGAGCCACAGGTGCCGCCCGATCTATGATTCTTTAGGGTTGGTTACTGCTGCTAAATTTTGTGTTTTGGGTGGTATCATGTGTCCCATATTTTTCATGATCTTTGTGGCCCTATGTTAGCATCTGCATACTCAAAGAATTGGGTGCCTCTTCCAGGCTTTAAAGAATGGCTTTGGCAGGGAAAGTCCTCCAATAATCATCCCAACAGAGGTTCTGCATAGGACATTTGGCAGAGTCTGTGGAAGGGGTTACCTGGTGCTTGGATCTATAGGGGCTGGCCTGGAACCTGGCTCTACACAGGCCAGTCTGTTACTGGGGTGGACTTGGAGCCAGAGGCCACAGGGTCTGTCTAGGTCCACCAGGCTTGAGTTTGTGGGAGTTGGCCTGGAGCCTGCAGCAATTATAGTCTGCACAGCATTGGGGTGAGCCAGGAAACTGGGTCCACAGACCTTAACACAAGGCCAGCCTGGCTCTGCAGGAGTTGGCCTTGTGTTAGTGTCTGTGGTAAAGCCAAGTGCTCACTTTCGTCTCCTTTTCCACATGAAAGGTGTCTGTCGACAAACTGTGCCGCAGGCTTGGGGTTTGAGTGATACAGGTACTGTGAAACTGTCCTTCCTACTCTCTTCAGTATAACTTTTCTTATTTCTGTGCCCCTCCCAGGTGCTGTAATTTCTTACCTGGATTCCTTAGCTCTTGGGAAGATATTTTGTGTATGGATGGTTGTTTAAATAAGTGTTTCTGTGGGCGGACAAGGGCTTCAAACTCCTATGCTGCAACCTTGCTTTTGCCACTCTAGTATCAATTTTGAATCTACCAGTAGGAAGCCTTTTATCATCCCCCAAATCACAGATTTGTTTAGCTGTTGTATTCGAGTTTGGAGGTATTGCCAGAAGTACCTGGTCTACAAAAAAATAGAACAAGTGACTTCATTTAATAAAATTAGGGACCAATTTAATAAAACTGAATTGAAAAGCAGGCTCTTAACCTACAAGCTCCTGTTGGCCTTAGCACTCCCCGTGTTACTTAACACTACACATCTTATGTCTTCTTTTCTTTTCTGGCATCATTCTTTCTAATGGCATGCTCATTTTTTTGGTTAGTTTTGTTTTGAAGGTTCCTACTTTCCTTTAGTAATCTGCCATTTAGTACTGTATGTTGCTTTTCTAGAACTGTGCACTTCAGCAAAGATTACATGAGGATTCAGAGATACTTCTTAACACAAGCTCTACTTACTTCATCCCCCAAAGCTATGAGCCTAGGTAGGTCTGCCTTTGTAGTTCACCATCTAACTCTGTTTTCACATATCTTAATTGTTCAAGTAGATAAGTTATTCCAAAAAATGAACAGATATTGAAAGTAACAAGGAGGCAAGTTTCACAAGAGACACTTAATTCAATTATGTTAGCAATGAAATCACCTTATAAAGCTTGTGGTTTTGAACTAATGAGGACCATAGTTTTAAGCCTTGGGTTTTTGAAAAAAGAGAAACAAATTTCTATCTTGAGTTTTAATTCTTTACTTTAGTGCAACTAAAGCTGGTGGCATGCATTTTATTATTGTTACTGACAGATTTCTATAAAATAACCCAAATTTCTCATTCCATTTTTTTTTCCACATTAAGTCCAGCATTTTCCATGGAATCCTATTAATCACCTGTAAAACAAACCTTATTCTGTATTTATATTTGTTTAGTTGCTGCTTTAACAACTTACCCCACATTTTGTGACCGAACAACACAAATTTAGTGTCTTATAGTTCTGTAGGTCAGAAGTCCAAAATGGTCTCCTTGGGCTGAACTCAAGATGGCATGGTACTACGTTCCTTTCTGGAGATTGTAGAGGAAAACCTGTTCCCTTGCTCATAATTCAGACAAGCACTTTCTCGTTTCTCTCTCCCCTTATCTTCCTTGTTTTTTTTTTTTCAATATGATTGCAGTCCCACAGTCCCACTAACGAAACTAACAATCCATGTGACAGGGACCAAACTTCAATATAACAACTACTTTCTAGTTATTTAATTGTGATATGCAGGAGACAGGAAAGAAAGGCTTTACTAGTGATGGCAATAGCAATTATGATGTCGAAACTTTTAAGAGTCTAGGTTTGCTTTTTATACACATGAAAGCTCGCTTTAAGAAGTCTTTTGACTGTTACTTTAACTGTGAAGATATTTGAGAGTTTCATGTTTAATTCAGTTCATCCAACCCGTTTTTTTAAACCAACTGGAGATCTTATTTTCTGACTAAATCTTGTAATTTATATGGAAAGTTGACTGCATTTGTGAATTGACAGTATGGTTATATACAAGAAACTCTTTCTGAATTTCTTTGTCAATATCAGAAACAAGAATATCTAGGATCCTTTTCTTATACTTTCTTGACCTTTTAAAAGATTACTGGAAAATTTAAATGTGCCTCATATTTTAACACATATGAATGCCATTTTGATAGGAAAGCAAGCTGGTGCTGATATTTACATATAAGATCTATCCATGGTAACTGACTTGAGAGGCTCTTTCTTCTTAAGTATTACTATGGACTGAATGTTTGTGTCTCCTCAAAATTCATATGTTGGAACCTAATCCCCAGTGTGACGGTGTTTGGAGATGGGGCCTTTGGAAAGTAATGAGGTCACGAGGGTGAAGCCCCTCATGATGGGCTTAGTGCCCTTGAAGGGACACAAGAGGGCTTGCTTGCTCGCTCTATCCTCTGTCACGTGAGAACACAGAAGGAGGGCAGTGTTTGCAGACCAGGGAGAGGGCCATCACCACACCTGATCACGCTGCTACCCTGGTCTGGGAGTCTCCAGCCTCTGTAACTGTGGGACATCAATTTCCATTTAAGCCACCAGTCTGTGACATTCTGTTACCAGAGCCCAAACAGATGTTTAAATTCTGTTGTCTAAATTAAAGTACCAGTTCCTCAAAATCCTGTTAACTTGAAGGAAATCTAAAAGATCTAAAGGTATGAAATGAGCATTGTTGAGAGTGAATGTGTAAGTTTGAATTTATTTTCTTTTAACTTTTATTTGAAAAATTTCAAGCCTCAGAATAGTATCAGAAACAGTACAGTATAGTACAAACTGTATCTTTTACCTAGATGCACTGATGGTTAATGTTTTCCTATATTGCTCTCTTTTTCTATCTAATGTTGATATATGTTTCTATCTTTCGATATCTTTATTTTCCCTGACCCATTTGAAAGTTGGTTGCAGATAATTTATAAATATTTCAGCATGTATCTCACTCGGGATGTTTAGCAAAGATAGAATATTATGTATTAGCTCATATTCACATTTCCCCAGTTTTCAGATTTCCAAAATTACAGATGGTTTTAAAAGGGTATGTATTACTTTAGAAATCTGAAAATCACTTTGAAAGACCTGGAGTTTTAAGGAAGATTTGCCATATGGGAAACCACAACAAATTCTGAATGAATACCTTGGTGTATACTTCCAAGCCAGAGACAATTCAAGCTGTGAATTTTCAATGTATTTTTGTTTATCAAAATTATCCCTAACTGGTGTGAGGTCCTAAACTTTGTGTGTTGTTGATGTTTTCATATAATTTACATATTTTCTTGAGAAGATAAAAATAGGGTCTTCAAAATCTTGAGATAAGAATTAGATTTCTTGTCAAGTTCTCTTTTAATTATAAAATTCTATGGCTTTCAATAATTTAACACATATCAACAAGCTATTAAATATGTAACATCTCACTGGATGCACTAGGAAATGTGAAGAAAATCCTTGATCTCCAAAAATTCAAGTGAAATAAGAAGTTATACACAAATATACAAATGAAATGGAACTGTATATGAAGAGCTGCAAGAAATACTTTAACAAAGTACAGTGAGAATTTAGAGCTAGAAGAAATGGATGGATGGGAAGAAGAAAACATAAAACCTTCACTGGGTTGTAAATATTTGTTAACAGAAACCCAGGGTTTCTACTATAATTTTCCTGTTTATACAAGAATTTTAACTAGAATTAACTGTATTAATAAGCATGTGGTAGGAATAACTCAATTCGATTAACTGGTGAAAAATAGGGGGAAACCGTGTTAGTGATTTACTATAAATAAAAAGAACCATTATATCTTTTAATGAAAATAATACATGATAAAAAATTTAAGTATAAAATAATTGAAATTAAAAAGAAAAATGTCATCTGTAGCCCCTTCATTCAAAGATAATACCTATGGGTCATTTCCCTCATATTGTTTGCATATTGTTTACATTTGATCAAATATAAAGTGTATTTTGCTTCAAATTATAAAATAATCAGTTTTTTTGTTTTAGTTCCATATTTTTGTAGACATCGTTTTTAATCGTTACATGGCATCACAAGTGGTTGTGGCAGAATTAAACCTTTTTCTGTGGTTGAACAAAAGAATTCATTCTCTGTAAGTATAACCAACTGCAGAAATGGTAAAGTTATAATAAAGAGAGAGTAAACCAAACATTTTTCCTTGAAACAATCTGTCTTGGCAATCGATTATACTTAATGCTTTATTTTTTTCCTCTTGCTTAATTTTTGGCTAACGTTTTAACTTACTAAATTATTTTAAGTTTTCAATCTAGATTTAGTCTAGAAAATTCAGTGCCTCCATGACCGTTGGGAAAGATTATTCTCTGTGTAATTTCACCTTTATAAAATACTAATATGTGAGAAAAGACATAAGAAGCAAATGAAAAAGAGACAACAGTGGTTGGCACACTCAAATTCAAAAAATACTGAAGGAAATTAATAAAAAGTATTCCCTTCTTTCTTTCCCATCTCTTCTTAGTTTCTTCCTAGAAGACAACTTCTGTTACCAGGTTCTCGTGTCTCTTTCTAGGAATGTTTGATTGACATATAAGTACATGTTCATATGTCCACACACAAACACATTATTAAAACTTACACAGTAGATGCCTCACCACATTAGAATGGATGGCTACTACCAACATTAGAAAATAACAAGTGCTGGAGAGATGTAGAAAAACTGGAACCCTTGTGCGCTGCTAGTGGGAATGTAAAATCGTGCCGCCACTGTGGAGAACCGTATGGTAGTTCCTCAAACCAAATATAGAATTTTTACAAGACCCAGCAACCCCACTTCTTGCTATATATACAAAAGAAGTGAAAGTAGGGTCTCAAAAGAGATGTTTGCACACCTGCATTCATAGCAGCATTATTCACAACAGCCAAGGGCAGGCAGCAACCTGGTGTCCGTCCCGGGGTGAGTGGAATAGGACTCAGCCTTTAATAGGAAGGAAATCCTGTTACATGCTACAACGTGTATGAACCCTGAGGATGTTATGGTTAATGAAATAAGCCAGTCTCAAAAGACATAAACCTACTTACATGAGAGTCAAATTCATAAAAATGGAAAGTAAAGGTTAGACAAGTTCTGATTGCATCAGACTGATAAGTTTCTACACAGTAGGGGACACAGTCAGCAAAGTGAAGAGACAGCCTATAGAAGGGAGGGAGTATTTGCAAACCATACATCTGATAAGGAGGTGATATCCAAAATAGATAAGGTACTGGAAATACTCGATAGCAAGCAAACAGTGGGCAAGGGACCTCAATAGACATTTCTCAAAAAAGACATGCAAGTGTCTATCTATCTCTGCTGCTTTTAAGAATTTTTCCCTTCTCTTTTTGGCAAGTTTTACTATACCAGGCCTGAGCATGTTGGTTTTTTTTTTTTTTTTTTTTTGGTGTTATTTATCCTTGTTGGAGTCTATATTGCTTCTTGAGTCCATGGCTAGTGTCTAAGGTCAACCTTGGGAAATTCTTAGCCATTATATCTTCATATATTGCTTTCCCTTTAATCTCTTGTCTCTTCTTCTGGGACTCAGTTATTAATGTATCTGTTAGACCTTTTGACTGTGTCTCATGTTCTACATGCGTTATCATATTTTTAAACCTTTCTCTCTGTGTTTTAGTTATAATTTCTTCTGACTTTATCTTCTAGTTCCCCGATTTTCTCTTTAGTTGTATGCAATCTGCTTGTGAACCCAGTCCATTGAGTTCTTAATTTTAGTTGTCTTTTTCTGTTCTAGAGCATATCAGTTTATTTTTTGTTGCTCTAACAGGATACTTGAGACTAGGTAATGTATCAAGGAGAGAGATTTATTTAGTTCATGATTCTGGAGGCAGGGAGCTCCAAGATCAGGCAGCCACATCTGCTCAGCTTCTGTTGTAGGCCTTTGCTGCGTCACAACAGAGGGGAAGTGGAAGGAACAGGCACATGCAAAGAAACTTAAACACAAGAGGCAGTCTCCTGGTAACTGATCTCACAAAAATGAGAACTCATTCCCACAACAAAGGCTTTAATCTCTATCAATGATCTAATCACCTCTTAAAGGCACCACCTCCCAGTGCCAAGCCTCCACATGAGTTTTTGTGGGAACAAACCAGAGTATGAAGTTTTTATTTATTATCCCTTCAACTTTTTTATTGTGAAAATTTAAGAAAATTGAAACTTTCAAATTTTTAATTTTAAAGAATAGTCACTACCAGTATATCATTTAACTAAACTTACTGGTTGAATACATTTTGCCACATTTTATTTCTATATGTAAATCCTCTCATCCCCTGATTATTTGAGAATAAATTGCAAACATTATACTTCTTCCCTAAATACTTCATATGACTTTTCTTTCCTAAATACTTCATATATTTCCTAAGAACCAGGACTTCTACTATATAAACTTAAATAATTATTGCAACTTACTGGAAATACTCAGTAGCTAGCAAACAGTGGGCAAATCCTCTCTTCTCTCAAGAGGTCACTCCATAAAGGTATCCAAAGGAGCCCTGACCTTTGCACCATGAGCCCTGACATTTCAGTCCTGGCCCTGTCACTGACATCGGACACATGACCTGAGCTGTGTGGCTCACATGAGTTCACATCTTCCCTGGGTATCTAATATGGATATAATACTTCCTATAATATAGAGTCCATATTCAAATTGTACCAATAAACTCCTTTATAACTTGCCCACCGACAAAGGTAATCACAGTTACATTCAGTTGTCCTGTTTCTTTCGTCTCCTTTATTTATTAAATTTTTTTTTTTTTTTGGAGACAAGGTCTCATTTTGTCACTCTCTGTAGAGTGCTTGGCATCATAGCTCACAGCAACCTCAAACTCTTAGGCTCAAGTGATCCTTTTGCCTCAGCCTCCCGAGTAGCTGGGACTACAGGTACCTGCCACAATGCCCGGCTATTTTTAGAAACAGGGTCTTGTTCTTGTTCTTGCTCAGGCTAGTCTTGAACCTGTTAGCTCAGGCAGTCCACCTGCCTCGACCTCCCAGAGTGCTAGGATTATAGGCGTGAGCCACAGCACCCAGACTTTGTCTCCTTTTTTTGTCAGGGGTGGAGGGGCAGGGGAGTCTTCCATGTTGACATTGACCCTTGCAGGTTCTGGGCCAGTTGTTTTGCTGTATGTTCAATTTGGATTCATCTGATTGTTTGCTCATTATTAATTTTGAGTACTTTTGACAAGAGTATATCATGAGTACAAGAAATTAGTCTGCCTCACTATTGGTGATATTAAATTTAATCATTCAAAGTTAAAAGTTATTAAAAATCATAATATCTGAATTAATAATAATTTCTATGTGTTAAATGATTTACAATGTACCTTTTTTCTTAAAAATATAAAACCAGGGAAAAACGTAAATCATTTTCTGGTACTAGAGTCATTCAAAAGATGGGATTCATAAGTATTGTTCACATTTTATGCATAGGTCATAGACAAATCAATTAACATGTCTATAAACAACTGTATTGTAGTTAGGGCCTTTCCTCTTTTGAATTTTGAAACCCTTGTAATTAATTCAGATTAATGAGTTTTGTTAATAATGACTTAAACTAGCTAGATTTTGTTTATTTACTTGTTTTGTTATTTTCAGGAATGACCAATTCTGCATCTGCTAACTTAAATATATCCCCCCAAAAGGGCCATGCATTAAAAAAAAGCCAAAGTAGACATGTATATTGGAAAGAATCTTCATAATTTTGTTAGTCTCTGATTTTTCTGTTTTCGTAGGACTTAGTTCTTAAGTAAGTACATTTTAGACTATTTTGTCTGTGAGAAAATGCTCCATTGACTTCAAGAAATGCAAACAATTGGATCCAGTTTAACTGTTGAGTAATTAGAAGTAATTCGGAATACCTGGACTTAGGAAATTGTAGCGTATCTAAATTTTTTTAAAAACCCATTTGTCAGGCTCTTGTATGAATGTAATGCTTTAAAAAATAATCCCATGTGCTTTTATAGAATTCAAGAAAATATTCAGCTTGTAGACTCCAAAAGAATGTATTTTGTTTGCGTTTTTGAAGATGGTGTTCCTTTCATTTAATGCCAGCTTATAATGAATATATGAACTTGCATCTATATTGGGTCTACGAAGTTAAGATGTTAAGATATATTGTACTTGAGTAGGAGCTAAACCTAGTTAAGGCCATCCTGTTTGTCACACAACATGATTAATTTAACACATAAAATGAATAATACATTTAGGACTAAAATTTGTATTTGTATTTGTTATTTGGGTTATAAACTCTGTTCTCCCACAATCTTACAGACTAATAAAAAGAGAAGTATAAACAAATATTTATGGTAAACTCTATAAGAAAGCATTATAGAAAATATCATGGGCACACAAACAGAGAGCTCCACTAACCCTACTGCATTAAAATGGAGCAGTATTAGGATTATATAAATCAGCGGACTGACGTCATTAGACCTGCTCTGATTCATAGAGATTTTTTGTCTGTGGCAAGTAGCTGTGCTATACGCAAGAATTTTTAGGTTTTCTTTAATATGTGAGATAAACCTGACTAATGGTTTGGAAGCTTTTAGTGGCTGAAATCTTTCTGTGAACTTTTTGTTTGTCTTTTAGCCTGATACGCTGATAAAAGAATCATGCCTTGGGCAGTGCCTGTGGCTCAAAGGAGTAGGGTCCCGGCCCCATATGCCCAGCCCCGGCCAAAAACTGCAATTAAATAAATAAATAAATAAAAATTAAAAAAAAAATAAAAGAATTGTGCTTTAATCTGTGACTTTTTTGCCTGTTATTAAGCTTTTTTATGATTTCTAAATATCTCAACTTCAATGATGAAAATTGAACATTTTCATGTACATATTTTATTTGGTAACTATGTAGGTTTAAAATTTGCTGAAATTTGTCTTTGCTGAGGGTAAGATTTCTGGTCAATATAAATAGAATTATCCTGTGTTTTTGTTCTAGAAAAATTGGCTGCTGATTTTTTTGAATTTGAGGCTTGAATTAGGATTTAGGGATGCCATTGATGGATGAGTGGGTAAACGTGTATGATAGCTCACTGTGATGTCCTACATGTGTTTGTTAAATGAGTAAATCAGTAAGTGGATTGTTTTCAAACCCTGAGTGAGGATAGGCAAAGTCTCTTAGAATTTCACAAAAAGAACAACATCTTTCTTCATGGAATACACTTAGATAATTAGGCCAGGCACAGTGGCTCACACTTGTTATCCTAGCACTTTGGGAGGCTCATGTGGATTGCTTGAGCTCAGGAGTATGAGATCAGTCTGAGGAAGAGTGAGACCCTTTCTCTACTAAAAATAGAAAAATTAGCCAGATATGGTACCACAGACCTATATAGCCTCAGCTACTTGGGAGGCCGAGGCAGGAGGATTGCTGGAGCCCAGGAGTTTGAAGTTGCTCTGAGTTATGATAATGCCATTGCACTCCAGCCAAGCTGACAGAATAAGACTCTGTCTCAAAAACAAAGCAAAACAAGAAAACCCCTTAGATAACTAATAAAGATCTTGTGTTTTTCTAGCATGTTATCTATCAATTGATGGCTTTTTAGCATAATCATAATTGCATTTTATATTGGGGAATTTTTAGACCATTTCTTATCACATCAAACCTATTTTCAATTATTTAAATTTTCAAGATGTTTAAATATTTATGCTTATAATTTTTTAAATTTTTCTCAGTCTTGGGATACTCCTGATTACCTAAGAAAACCTGACCCTTAATGAGTAAGTAAATTTGTAGGCTGGGCACATTTTTTTAAAAAGTAATTTTTATGTAGGCCAAATTACCCTTGAAGATATATGATCTATTAACTGAGACTTCCTAGATATCTTAAAAAATGTATTATATTGCCTGACTTGAATATTATATTATCTAGGTAAAATGATATCTTTAAAGCTTAATTGACTGAATCAGATTCAAGAAAACAGTTCTAAATTTTAATTTTCTCAGTCCTGTAAATGCCTTTTTCAATCTTCAGCTTCGTTAGCTTCTATGATTTGAAATTATCCCAATTATTACCTTATATTTGCACTAGAATTCCTTATAATAGATCTTGAATAACATTAAACAATAATTTTTCTCTCTGTATATATAATATTTACATATTCACATATGTGCACATTACATTATATACACACTGTGTTTCCATGACTTTAAACTCAGAAGCTGTTGGCTGGACGTGGTGGCTCATGCCTATAATCCTAGCACTTCTGGGAGGCCAACGTAGGTGGATTGCTTGAATTCAGGAGTTAGAGACCAGCTTAAGCAAGGGTGCGGCCCTATGTCTTCAAAAAAATAGAAAAACTAGCCGGGCGTTGTGGCAGGTGCCTGTAGTCCTGCCTACTCAGGAGGCTGAGGCAAGAGGATCACTTGAGCCCAGGAGTTGGAGGTTGCTGTGAGCTAGGATGCCACAACACTCTACCCAGGGCACAGAGTGAGACTCTGTCTCAAATAAATAAATAAATAAATAAATAAAAATTAAAAAATAAAGTCAGAAGTTGTGTTTTCCTTATCTTTGTATTTCTAATACTTAGCATCAGGTAGATATTAATTAAAGGTAAAAGGAAGGAAATGAATAACTTCAGGTTCTAAAATTGTCACACTTTAAACATAATTAAGTCTAATTTGCAATGTTATACATTAATTTAATTTGGTTGTTTCAACATTTATATGAGAAATACATGTGACTCAGAATGAAATTAATACAAACTTCGAAAAAATGAAATAGTAAGGTCTAGAGGAAATGAGCAAAACAGAGGTTATGTTTTTCTTTGACAGTGATATTGAAGAGGAACGTCCCATTAGAATGGATAGAAAATTCAAGAAATATCTCAGATCTTCATCTTTTATCTTCAAATTTATGTGAAAAGTCTATTTACTTTAATAGTAAAAAATGTCAAGGTTTTGTAGTGCATAGAGTAAAAAATGAGAAAGAGAAGAAAAATATCAGATGTCAAAAAGAGGAGGGGGTATTCTTAACAAAAGGAAGCAACAGATTTTTTAAAATTAAATCATAGCTGTGTACATTAATGCAGTCCTGGGGTACAATGTGCTGGTTTTATATACAATTTGAAATATTTTCATCAAACTGGTCAACATAGCCTTCACGGCATCTTCTTATTGTGTTAAGACATTTATATTCTACATTTACTAAGTTTCACATATACCCTTGTAAGATGCACCATAGTTGTGGTCCCACCAATTACCCTCCCTCCACCCATCCTCCCCCCTCCCCTCCCCTCCCTCTCCCCTTTCCCTTTCTTCTTGGGCTATAATTGGGTTATAGCTTTCACATGAAAGCTATAAATTGGTTTCATAGTAGGGCTGAGTACATTGGATACTTTTTCTTCCATTCTTGAGATAGTTCGCTAAGAAGAATATGTTCCAGATTCATCCATGTAAACATGTAAGAAAATAGATATTTAATAAAAGGGCACCATTTATTTAGGGCACCTTCTTAATTAAATAGGAAATGTAGAAGCTTGACAAGGAAAAGAATTTTGGCTATATGAAAGTTAAAACATAATAGCAAAAGAAAATATAAATACAACTAATAGTCCACAGAAAACTTGGAAAATAAAATATTTATAACAGATTTGCCAGATAAAGAGTTTGTATCTATGTAATATGCAAATACCTCTTACAATTTGATAACAAGGCAACAGCCCAATAGGAAAATGGGCAAAGGATATAAATAGGCAATTTCAGAAGATCAAATTCAGATGGCCAGTAATACTTTAAGAGATGCTTGGCCAGGCATGGTGGTTCATGCCTGTAATCCTAGCACTTTGGGAGGCCAGAGCAGGAGGTTCACTTGAGGTTGGGATTTCGAGACCAGTCTGAGCAAGAGTGAGACCTTGTCTCTACAAAAAAACCTAGAAAATTAGCTGAGTGTGGTAATACACACCCATAGTCCCAGCTACTTGGGAGGCTGAGGCAGGAGGATTGCAGTGAGCTGTAATGATGCCACTGCACTTTAGCCTGAGAGACAGGACAAGACAGTGTCTCAAAAAAAAAAAAAAATGGTGCTCAGACTTATTAGCAGTTAGTGAAATGCAAATTAAAATAACGTCAAACTATCACTTTGTATCCATAAGATTGGCAAGCATTAAAAATGATCAAAAACACTTGCTACTTGAGGATGGAAATGTAGGAAGTTATTTGAATACATTGCTGATGGAGATGTGAGTTGTTTCTGCCTTTTTTGGAAGGCAATCTGGCAATATCTATAAAATTGGAAATACATATACTCTGTGCTCCAGTAATTCCACTGAGAATCTATTTCTTAGTAATAAAAGCACTGGTATGAACAAAATAATGCCTATTAACAGTGGAATGAGTAACTATGTTACAGTATAGGTTATTATATTACTTTCACAAAGAGCATTATGATAGCTAACTTACAGGAACTTTCTGTAAGGTATTGTTGAATGAGGAAAGAAATCTGTACAGAAATATATATTAATATATCTTTGTAGAATACAGACCAAAAATCCCATGTGTGTGTATTTGTGTGTATGTTTTGCGTGTACCTTTATGTGTTCAGATGACAGTGGTAGCAGATAACAATGTAGAAGATTGCCAATTTTGTGGTTAACATGGTTTGGGGGGTTATAATAACCCAGAAGGGCTAGGGATGAAAAGGGGAGCATACTGCCAGGTAATTAGATGTGCAAATGGAATGAAGGAGGAAATCAAGACTGAAGATGTAAATTTGAGGGTCAATTATAAACGTAATATTTGATGCCAAGAAAAATCAGACTTAAGGCCTAACCCCTTCATATTTATCTGCATTTTTTACCATTTTATCAGTTTGTTTCACCGTGGTCAACAAGAGCTCAACAATAGGTTTTATGATATTTTCTGCTTTCGCTAGCTCTTGTAAAAACATAATTGATGCTTATAAAACAATGCTTCTCAGCCTGCGGGTCGCAACCCACAGGAACTGTATTAAAGGGCCGCGGCATTAGGAAGGTTGAGAACAGCTGTTATAAAAGCTTTTATTTATTCAACAAATATTTGTTGAGTTCCTGCTTTGTGGCAGGCATTGCTGTAGACCTTATAGTGACAAATAAGGCATACATGGTTCCTGTCACAACAAATACATACGTAAAATACTGTCAGATCATGTAAATGCTATGAAGAAGGTATTAAAGGTATCTACAGGGATAACAAGGGACAGAGCAGGGAAGAGAAAAGAAGATATGACTATTTTAGATAGAGTACTCAGGAAAGAGTTTTCTTTGACAAAGTGAATTTGACAAAAGAGCTGAATGAAATGAAGAATCAGGTCAACTGTGTATCTTGGAAAAGAACCTTTCAGTCACATAGAAGGCTTTGACATGTTCCTAAAACCTGAAGACCAGAGAGAGTGGATAGATGGGTTATAAAGGGTGGGTAGGGCCTAGCCTCACAGGGCTATGTTACTCTCTAGAGCAGGGGTCCTCAAACTTTTTAAACAGGGTACCAGTTCACTGTCCCTCAGACCGTTAGAGGGCCAGACTATAGTTTAAAAAAAAAACTATGAACAAATTCTAATGCACACTGCACATATCTTATTTTGAAGTAAAAAAACAAAACGGGAACAAATACAATATTTAAAATGCAGAACAAGTAAAGTTAAATCAACAAACTTACCAGTATTTCAATGGGAACTATGGGCCTGCTTTTGGCTAATGAGATGGTCAATGTCCGGTTCCATATTTGTCACTGCTAGTCGTAACAAGTGATGCAAGTGTGCATCAGTTAGTCTAGATCTGGTTGGAGATTTCGGATGTTTCATTCTGGAAAAAGTCTATTCACAGACATAAGTGCTGCCAGAGATGGTTGCCATTTTGAGTGCATGGTTCCTGAGATTAGGATATGTCTCAGAGGGCAGGGATGCATAGAAATTAGGAAGGCTGCTTGACTTGAATGTGTCTTTCAGAGAGTCACAATTCTGCAGTTCAGCCAGTTCCATTTGGTAAATCGTATCCACATGTTCAATGTCAATAGAAAATGGGTTACGGAAAAGCTGATGTCCTGTTCATGGAAATGAAGCTCTTTAAATCTAAATTGGAAATCCTTTTGCAACTTTTCCAGTGAATCCACACATGTTTTATTTGGAAATGCAACCAATGGATTTTCCGCTAACAGATTTTGAGTTGTGAGGAGATGGAAGAAATTTTCCTCCTTCAGTTGTTTGATGAGAAGGCCTAATTTTACTTCAAATGCTTTCACATGTGATTGCACATCACAGATGAGCTTCCCCTTTCCTTGAAGTTGCACATTGAAACTGTTGAGTAGCTCTGTTACATCTGTCAGAAAGGCAAGGCGCCATTTCCATTCTGCATCATTGAGCTCTGGTACTTCTTTGTTTTTTGAAAGCAGAAAAGCTGTAATCTGTGGAAGTAAGTCATAGAAATGTTTCAAAACTCTCCCTCGACTCAGCCAATGGACTTCTGTGTGGTATGAAACATCTTCACAGGCAACATTTAGCTCAGACAGAAATGCCTGAAATTGTCTGTCGTTTAGTGCATTACCTCTAATGAAGTTAACTCAAGATACCACAGTTTTCATAACAGAGTCCCACTTCAGTGATTTACTACACAGCGCTTGTTGGTGGATGAGGCAGTGTATGGCTATTGGATGAGAATGGTTATGTTTGTCCATCTCTTGGTTAATGCGAGCAATTACTCCTTTCTTAGACCCCACCATGCTAGGAGCACCATCAGTTGTCACACTGGCTAGTTTTCCCCAGTTCAGCTCCAAATTATTCACAGTTTGGCGAACCTTTTCATAAATATCCTCTTCTATAGTTGTTCCTTTGATACTTTGCAGTGCAGCAAGCTCTTCTGTGAATTCGAAATAGTCATTCGTCCCACGAATAAAAATTAGAAGTTGTGCAGAATCACGAACATCATTACTTTCGTCGAGTGTCAAGGAAAAATAGGAAAGTTTTTTTGTGGAGTTTTGCAAATGCTGATGGAAATTGCTTCCCATTTCTTCAATACTTCGTGTAATTGAGCGTCCTGAAAGACTCACTGTATTAAATAAATCGGCCTTCTCTGGACACATCTCTTTGGCAACAGAAAGAAGGCATTCTTTAACAAATTTTCCCTCCACGAGTGGTCTGCCAGTGCACGCTATTAGCTTGGCAACTTGAAAACTTGCTCTCAGTGATGAAGTATTTAGCTGTTTCTGCTTCACAAAAGTATTTTGCTGAGTTGTCAATGTATATTTCAGTTTTAATATTTTATCTTTTCTCACTTCTCTAACCAACCAATCATATTTATCTTTATGTTGAGTTTGATAGTGTCGACGCAAATTGTATTCTTTGAACACAGACACTATATTCTGGCATATCAAACACACAGTGCTTTCCTTATACTGCACGAAAAAGTAATCATAAGTCCACTATTATTTGAATATCCTACACTCCAAGTCCCACGAATTTTTGTGGGACTTGGAGTCCCAAGTCAATTGTCCCAAGTCAATTTTCCCTTTCTTGATATTGTTTCCTAGGGATTCCAAATTGCTATTAGTAAAATACCAATATATATATATACAGCACTCCAAAAACAATATACCAGCAATAACTTTGTCCACACAGAGACATATAGACTGCACTGCCCATCAATGCAGTCTGATCAGTGTCCATCAATGCAGCCTTGCCAGTCCACATCATTTCAGCCTCACCAGTGCCCATATGGTGGAAGTCCGCTTTTACCTCAGGCTCACACTGGTGCGGTGTGGGAACAGGCATGATTACAGAGCCAGTTCCTCCACCAACTTTCCAGTTCACACTACCCTGTGAGAACTGCACTGTGATCTGTGAACTCGCACAGGAATCTGATCGCATGGGTGAGAAGACCCATGTGATCAGATTCCACTGTAGGAAAAAAGAAGGCACGTATGCCTTTTTTCTTCCGAATCTAATGTGAGTTCAGCCATACAAGCATATGGCTGAACTCGCACTGCTCAGAGATCGCAACAGTGTGAACCGGGGCTTACACAACATACAATATCATACATAACTGAATAGTAATCAGAATATAAATGCACTTACTGTCAATTAAATTGGATTTCCTACTCCTCAGCTGTCTGCAGAGCTGGATTAAGTTCCCATGGGGCCCTAGGCAGATTACCAGTTTGGGGCCCCCATGCAATAACACTGAGCACTGACCATTTGCATTAACACTGACTGGAGCACTGACCATTTGCATTAACACTGACTGCTGACCATTTGCGATAACACTGACTGCTGACAATTTGCATTAATACTGAGCGCTAACAATTTGCATTAACACTGAGCACTTACAATTATCATCACCACTGAGCAGTATTTGCATTACCTCTGAGCTCCGACCATTTGCATTACCTCTGAGCGCTATTCACGTTATCACTGTGATGCAACCCTCCTAGAAACCACCCCCAACCAACTAACCAACTTACAAAAAAAGGCTCTTCTAACTTCAAAGAAAAAGGCACCCCCATCTTCAACAAAAAAGACCTCCTAACTTCAGAAAAAAGGGGCCCCCCTTAACTGCAAAAAAAAAAGGCCCTATTAACTGCAAAAAAAAAAAAAAAGGACCTCCTAACTTACAAACAAAAAATAAATCCTAACTTGTTCTTACCTCAGTCCTTAGGCAGCAGCAGGCTCTGCACAGGCAACCTGGTGACTCCTCTGATTACACCAGAGACTGAGAGGAGGAGTTGAGAGGCAGAGAGAAGGAGGGGAGTCGGAAAGCGTGGGGCACATCCCACACATGCTCACTGCAGGCCGGGACTAGTGGGCTGCTAAGCAGGACGGCAAAAACACCCAGTGGGGAGAGACAGAGAGAAGGAGGGGTGGGGAGAGACCGAGAGAAGGAGGGGTGGGGAGAGACAGAGAGAAGGAGCAGAGTCGGAGAGTTGGTGCACATTCCACACATGTGCACTGCGGCCTGGGACAAGTCGGCTGCTAAGCATGACAGGCAGGGCAGCACAAATACCTGGTGGGCTGGGATGAGTCGGCTGCTAAGCAAGACAGGCAGCTGGGGCAAAAACACCCAGCAGGCTGGATAAATGTCCTTGGCGGGCTGCATGTGGCCTGCAGGCCATAGTTTGAGGACCCCTGCTCTAGAGTTTGAATTTTCTTCTGGTTATGATAGGAAGCCATGGAAGAGTTATGAACACTGGAAGGTTGTGAGCATTGGAGGCTGTATTTATTTGGATTTAGGAATGCCCTTATGGAAAGGGCATTCCTTTCCACTATGGCTGCTCTTATGGAAAACTGACTCTAGGGGATAAGAGGAGGCAAGGAAGACTATTACATTACCCTAGTGTAGGCGAGAGGTGATGGTGCCTCTGTTAAGACTGCAAGTGGTGAGAACGGAGTCAGGTTCAGATACATTTTGAAGGTAAAGGAAGTGGAACGTGAAGACCAACATTTTAATTGGGTTCACTTTGGAATCACAGAAAATCCGTTTCAAAATTTAAATGTAGTATATTTTAGTACCCTCAGTTTTAATTATGTAAAACCCTTGAGGGTGTTAAAAACCAAAGCATATATGGGCGGTGCCTGTAGCTCAAAGTGGTAGGGCACCGGTCCCATATGCCGGAGGTGGCAGGTTCAAACCCAGCCCCGGCCAAAACCCAACAACAACAAAAAAAAGTTAGAAAAAAAAAAACCAAAGCATATAAATGATTAGAACTTCTTTTTACTATAACTCTCAAAGTAATCACGAGACCCCTGTAAATGTCATAGCCTTTTTTTGCTAATAGTTATTGATTTTTCCCAGTGTTTTGTATTTCATATTCTCTTAGAATTTGCTTTGGCCCTCAATGTCCTTCTGTTGTAATGACAGCCAGAGTGAGGGTAACGAAAACCACTTATTGTTTATCATAGGGAAAGTATTGGTTCAAGTGCTTTTAGTATAGTAAATGCTTTCATTCTCAAACAACCCTATGTGGTGGCTAAGGTGGGCCTTATTATTCCTGTTTCACATATGAGGAATCTATTAGCAAATATGTACTTCAATGGCATCAGATAAACTCAGCACCTGAGCTTGCTCAGCATGGCATATTATATTTTATAATATCCTCTCTTCTACTTGTGAGTGGATAGCATTTGTATTTTTATTTCACTAATTTTATTTTATTTTTCTGTTTTACATGGTGTTTGAGGGAATAGGTGAGTCCTTGTATTTATGGCACCTATACATTGGGCCTTTTCTATTGTATTTCCAACTGTAGATATCCTGTTGATTTCTTCTTTTTCCCCTCCTTCAGACCACCCAAATGTCTTGAAAATAACCAAGTTTCAAGTAAAGACTAAACAGTATCTCTCAGATGACAACATTTCACGTCTGGAAGTTCAAAGGAGTAGGGTGCCGGCCCCATATGCTGGAGATGGAGGGTTCAAGCCTTGGCCAAAAACAAAAACAAAAAACCCAAAGCATATAAATGATTAAATTCTTTGAACAGATAGTGTTTTGATTTTTGATTTACAAAATATGCCCATCACACTACTTCATCTTTGTATCCACAGTGCCCAGCACAACACTAGGCACACAGCAGAAGTTTAGTGAATGTTCACTGAATGGCTGAATGGAAAGACCAGTTTCTCTTTGCAATGTGGCTTCATTTTTGCCTACTGAAGAAAGACACATTTGCTCTGTGAAAAGGGGAACTATTAACTACCCCAGATTAGCTGCCCCATTGGAAAGACAGAGGTTCTGTCCTCCAATATTCACATGTCAGCCTTATTCACCTGTCAGGCTTTGGGGTCACATGTCCACCCTCTGGACCAGTCATTACTGCCACAAAATGAGATCTGAATGGCTAAGCCTAGGTCAGATTTTCCTTTTAATGGCCGTAGAGATAGCTTCCATTACTGAGAGGTAAACTGTGTGGAACTTGAGCAGACCAGAATGGCAGCTGTAATTGTCTACCACAAACATTAATTAGAATTTAAATTTTCAAACAAGTCTTGTATCTTTACTCCTTCAAATTTGTGGGAAAATGCAAATTGAAAAGAAATGGATTGGTGTTCTCCTTCTTAATGAGCACAGTGTAAGGGTACGTGGTGCAGCTCCTGGGTGTGGGACACAACTGCCAGAGGGGCTCTACCCAACAAATGCAAACGCCGTAACCTAGTTGTTGGTACCCTCATGTTAACCTGAGATAAAATTTTAAAAAGGAAAAGAAAAGAAGCATGAGACATAAACACGGGAAATGTACATCTTAATATTTTTGTTAGGGGGAAGAGAAAGGAAGAGTTAGACTTTGAAGTGATTGAAAGACAGAAAACGTAAGAGTAAGCACCTCTTTTTTCAAGTTTCTGCATGGGGATCTTACTCCCTCTGGTCAAAGGGCTACAATTCAGGTTGTTTTTGCAGACAGCAGCTCAATTTTCCACTGTTTTCCTCGCAAGCTCAAGGTCCATGGCAGTCTTTGAAGCTATCACAGCTCACCTTGTTTAGCTGAACTTCCCTAGGGGAGGTTATCACAGTTGCTAGACAGCCACGCTTGTTCCTGATAACTGTGGAAGGTGGGGGAAAACAAAAGAAGTGGATAGGGAGCCATTTGGGAAATGGAAGAAGTGTGGGTGCTGGTAGCTGTCCCTCCCTCATCACTGATGGACATCTGGCATCTAGTGCTAGTCCTTATTCCTTTAAATGTACTTCTGTCTTACATTTTGCTGTATGCGGAAAGTATTCTCTAATGAAAAGAATGGAGTCAGAGCACAAGGAAACATCTAAGCCTTATTGATCTGCACTTTTCCTACATTGCTGCTCCCTGCTGAGAAATTGATCCATGTTTTTTAAAAAAAAAAACCTTCAGGAGCCTTTGTTGAATGTTGCCATTACTATTTTCAAAATAGAAAAACAATTACACATAAATTGTGTGGAGAAAATATTTTGTTCATTTTTTTCATTCTGAAAATGAGTAGGAGGAAGTTTTAAAAAGTGAGTAAATGATGGTATTATTTAGAAACAATTCCATTTTCACTTAGGCAACCCTAGCATTATGCAAGAGGGTCTTTGTGAAGAATTTGCTGTTATATTGCTTGCTTACCCAAACTCCTTGATAAAAGGGAGTTTTTTGGTTTGTTTTTAAATTGCTATTTGAGATCTAGAAATTTTTCACAGCCACAATAAAATCATATCTACATTTGAGAAAAACAATTATTATTTTAAAAACTACACTATCAACCTTAAATTAAATGGGCTCTACAGTTAATTTTGCCTTCTTAAGAATTCCTTTAGTTAAAATCAGTATGTCATCACAAAGGAATTCTCTTTTCATGTAAATTACATCAGTTTTATGCACAAGCAGTTTCTGTGGCATGATAATGAGAAGGCCACCGTAGGAATAGTTCTAAAAGGCTTGTCCATGTCGTATTTTCTTTTTGTTTTCTATATCATGTAGTATTTTCTATAACACTGTTTACCAGAAGTTTTTTAATATGTAAAAAAAAAAAATACAAGTAGCAAGTTTATTTTTTAAAGCTCAAACATTTGTAAACCATAATCTCCTGCAGATTGCTGGGGTTTTTTGTTTGTTTGTTTATGAGACAGAGTCTCACTTTGTCACCCTCAGTAGAGTTCTGTAGCATCACAGCTCACAGCAACCTCAAACTCCTGGACTTAAGCGATTCTCTTGCCTCAGACTCCCAGGTAGCTGGGACTTCAAGTGTCCGCCACAACACCTAGCTATTTTTTAGAGACTGTGGCTCAGGCTGGTCTCAAACTCACAAGCTTAGGCGATCCACCTGCCTCGGCCTCTCAGAGTGCTAGGATTATAGGTGTGAGCCATGGTGCCTGGCCTCAAATTATTGGTATTATAAGTGCTAGTTTGGTAATAAAAACTGTAGGTATTTGGTAAGATGGTTCTAAACATGATACCTAACAATAACCTTCTAAGATAAACAGAGATGCAAAATAAATTTATGTATCATCTGCCCCCATAACATTTTAATTGTATTGACTTGAATAAATGTGCATGATTCAAATTGTCAAATATCTGTATCGTCTTTTCAACAGTTCTTCTTGAATCTGTCTCTTCTAATAAATTCATCTTTCATCAAGACTGAAAGTCAACTTAATATCGAGATGTCTCCTTAACCTTGTTGCCAGATTATTTTTCTAAATGCAAAGTTTTGATTATATCACATTTCTGCTTAAATATCACCATCATCTTTTATTGTAGCAAGGAAAAATTGTAAACTCTAGCATGAACTTAGAGGCCCTAAACGATCTGGCTTCAGCCTGCTTTGCTAGTTTCATAGTCTGCTCTGTGATCTTCCCCTAACCACCGTATTATTAGGCCATGTTGGACTTGAACTGCATACTGTTTTCAAACTTGACTTTATGACTCCATCTTCACATGTACTGTTTGCCTTTAGAATCCGTTTTTCTTACTTTCTTCCCTCTCCTCCTTTCTCCCCGCTTCCCATCTCTCTCCTTCCTTCTCTTCATCTCCCCTCCTCCCTCTCCTTTTTCAGATAGGGTCTCACCCAGGATAGAGTACAGCGGCATCATCATAGCTCCCTGCAGCCTTACACTCCTGGCCTCAAACAATCCTCTTACCTCTACTTCCTGAGTATCTGGGACAAGAGGCATTCTCAACTATGCTTGGCTAATTTTTCTATTTTTGTAAACACAGAGCCTCACTATGTTGGCCAGACTGGTCTCAAACTCCTGGCCTGAAGCTGTCCTCCCACCTCACCTCCCAAAGTGCTGGCTAGGATTACAGGTGTGAGCCCCCATACCTTGCTGCCTTTTCTTATTTTGCTGCTCAAATGGTCTTTGATTTCTATAGGACTCTGCATCTTTATAAAACTGCATCTAGATTGCAATTATAGCATTAAAATATATTAAATTATAATTCTTTATGTCTTTCTCACTTGACTGGGAACTCTTAAAGCATGGACTAGTCATTATTTTATAACCACTCCCCTGCCATGCTCGTTGTGGTGCCTTGACATGTGATAGGGATTCTGTATGCCTTTAGATACTGAAGTGGGTACACATGCAGAGTTTAAACATTATTTCCCACAAAAGAATTTGTTTGAGTATAAAAGTTTCTTTTTTTTTTTTTTTAACCTTTCATTCATTTAATGAAAATGTAGTAGGCACCTCCTGTAAGCCAGGCATTATTTTAGAGGTTCTGGATGTTGAAGACATTGGTGAATGAGATAAAAATTCCTGCACTGTGTTTATACCAAGCTGGGGAAGAGATATACCAGGTATGAATTCAGCTGGCACATGTTTGGTGAAGAACTGGGCAGATTGTGCTCAGGACTCTAGAGATAAGCCCAGAGCCACAATTCTGAGGTGTCTAGCATGGGTCAGAAAGGCTTCTGGAGGAATTTCTCAGAGATGGTATTTGAGAGCGTTGAAGGATGGATTAGATTTAGAAGTGTAGGTAGCCTATGTAGAGCTGAATAGCAAAAGCAAAAGCTTAAAGGCTGCTTATGCTAGAGACAAGTCCAGAGAACAGATTCCATTTAGCTAGAGCTAAATGATATCGCTCGCCTGTAAGAAAAGCTTGGGTTTGAATGTGAGGTTATTGAGCCTTCAGCACTGCTGTGGCACTATCTCTGAACTTTTTGCAGGAGGTCCTGGGGAGCCACTGTAGCAGTGTAGCAGGAGAGGCTGATCTGGCAGGGACGACGGGATGCGGAGTTAACCTGGGGCAGGAACCGAGCGATTCGGTCACACCATCCTCTTCCCTTCCCTTTTCAGGAAATCCGGGTCAGTCAGGCTCCACCGAGCGCGCCTCGGAGGCCCTAGGTCTCCCG
Organism: Nycticebus coucang; assembly: GCF_027406575.1. Lineage (NCBI taxonomy): Eukaryota > Metazoa > Chordata > Mammalia > Primates > Lorisidae > Nycticebus > Nycticebus coucang. The sequence goes on from NC_069784.1 coordinate 43,855,603, forward strand.
CATCGCGTCCCGTACCACAGACATCCCTGCTGCTCCAGGGAGAAGTACGCGGCCATGTCTGTGAAGCTCTTGGCTCTTAGGCTCTATCCCTTTCTGGGTCCCGCCAGCTTGCCCGGGTACACGCAGAGGGAGACGAGGGCAGGGCCAGTAATGAAGACACCAGCTCCTCTGCCCAGGGTGCATGAGAGTATAAAAGTTTCTAAGGAATATAGTACCTTCTTTCCATCACATTCTTCCAAATTAGAACTTGTTCAGGCTATTCTGGTGATTTAGTAGAGAGGGGTATCCATAAAGTATGAAATGTAAAACTTTATTATAACTTACTTGGCAATAAGTACTTAAAATTGAGTTAAATGGTCCAAGAGAATGATCCTAAACTAACTCAAGTTGGGAAAGAATGAAGGGATAGTCATTTTTAAATTATGCTAATTCTTATATCTAAATTTGTGTTTGTCTGAGTTATTTGTGTGTTGTTTTTGCTTCAATGGGATATAGTGGTCATTTCAGAGTTCTGAACGTTCTACTTGGAAGCTTGTCATTGGAAGCAGTTGGTTTGAGTGTGTGCAGCCTTAGAAGGAAAAAAAAATCAGTTTTTGCCTTCTATCATCTGGTTTTTGTGTTTCTTCTATATTCAGCAACAAAGTGTACACATCATTTTAAAATTCACCCGTAGTTCAACCGAATCACAATATTTACTGTGCAAACGTAATAGATGTGTACTTTTCATTTTTATGGCTCTAAGTGATTCGTTTAGAAGATTTCGATTCATGAAATGGCAAATGTCTTCTCTGCCTTCACAAGGTAATTACGGGTTGGTTACATTTTTCCGTTCTATTGTCCACATAAAAATTTGCCTGCTACTGCATTTGAATTTATCATATCACTACCTTGACAATTTGTATTCACTCCTCTACCAAAAAGCCCTCCTCCCCAACATCTTTACTTAGGTAAAATCAAGTTAAATTGAAGGTCATAGCTAGAACTGAAGGAAAAAGGAAGCCATTGCGCAGCGCCGGTGGTTCAATGGAGTAGGGTGCCGGCTCCATATGCCGGAGGTGGTGGGTTCAAACCCAGCCCCGGCCAAAAACTGCAAAAAAAAAAAAAAAAGGAAGCCATCCATAGCATACAGCATAAAGGATGTCTGCTGAAGAGCTAGAGAGATAGCCTTCTTTGCCATAGACCTGAGAACTGGTTGCCTGCGGCACAGACTGGACACTCAATATGTGTTTAAATGAATGGATGGCTGAAAGTTTAGATTATTTTATTAGGAACAGTAGTTTGCTAAATTATAGGGATGTTATCTTGTCTGAAGTCGTATTAGGGTAGTTTTGTTTGTTTTGTTGGTATTTTGCCCAAATATTCTCTTAGTTTTAGGCCTCTAAAAGTCTGAATTAGTATTTACATTTTGTATTAGGTAACAAGATGAGACGAAGTAAAAATAGCTTCATAAGGAAGTCATGCATTAACTTTCTAGGCAACCTTGGGCAGATCCTTCATCTTTTCTGTGCCTCGGTTTTTCGTACAATTAAAAGATTGCATCAGCTAAACTTAAAGATTTCCTATTGAGTAGATTGTAAATAAAATGTATTTTATAAGGAAGTACATTTATTGAATTTTTTGAAGCTGATATTGGGATTTAACTTAAATGATTTTGACTCATTGAAAGTTGAATTGAGGAAAAGGTCATGTTTCAAGAGCATTGCTGTCAGGGAGTAGCAAATTAGAACTATAAGAGTAGGGTGGAGCAGGATGGCAGACCAGAAGAATCATTCAGCTGAGCTCTCCTAGAAAGAGCCCAGCCATACTTTGAGTCATAGCTCAGGGAGCACAGTCAGGAGAAGGTGAGCTGGATACTGCATATGATCCAGACTGGTGGAAATCTGGTGAATTAGGCAAGTGATCACAACCCTCTGGGATTGGCTGGCCCCCCAGGGAGGTTTGGGACAGGAGGAAGACTTTCCACAAATTCCATTTGTTGGGAGGAAGCTGCACGTTGAGTGGAAAGCTTGGAAGACTGGGCGGACTTGAACAGTATACAGTAACCAGATGTGAATGCCAGTTGGAGTGGATTTGTCACAGGTTTGGTGTCTGGTGAGGCAGCCATACTGAGAAGGGCTCAGCAGGCAGGGTGTTGCCATTGTGGGAAGGTGGTGAGAAGGTCTTAGCAGGGGCCTAAAGCATGGCTGTCTTAATTATGCTGGCCAAGATCAGAACTCTACTCTTGGGACAACAGACTGAGGGACTTCCATACACTGTGGGAACTGGAATTGAGGGACCCTGTGAGATCTGCCCCTGAAGGATTCTTGTGAACTTTAAGATCCCAACCTGGCAGTGTTTGAATGCTAAGGAAACAATCAGGCAATTACCCGGGGCAGCTATTACGAATAAGGCCCATAGAGTTGCTGGCTGTGCTCTCTGTCTCCTAAAAACCACATTGCCACCTGGTGTCCAGCAATGTATTGCAACATACTGTTGTCAAGAACAAGGACTCCTGTTTTTATGCCACAAGGAAGAGTTTGGCCTTTGCTCAGGCTGAGACTACTTCAAGACCTTATCTCTGAGATAAGGAAATTTGAAGCAAAGAATTAAGCAGGAAGGAAAAAAGGACAAGTGAACAAGGAAAAAGAACACATGAAGAGGAACCAACAGAAAAATTCAGGCAATATGAAAAACCAAAACAGAGGAACTCCCCCAAGGGACCATGAGGCAGCTACTGCAGAAGACTCCACCTATAAAGAATTAATGGAATTGACAAAAAGGGAATTTAAAATATGGATGATAAAGACAATAAAATGAATGGTCAAGAAAATGGTTGACCGGGCGGCGCCTGTGGCTCGGTCGGTAGGGCGCCGGCCCCATATACCGAGGGTGGCGGGTTCAAGCCCAGCCCCGGCCGAACTGCAACCAAAAAATAGCCGGGCATTGTGGCGGGTGCCTGTAGTCCCAGCTGCTTGGGAGGCTGAGGCAAGAGAATCACTTAAGCCCAGGAGTTGGAGGTTGCTGTGAGCTGTGTGAGGCCACGGCACTCTACCGAGGGCCATAAAGTGAGACTCTGTCTCTACAAAAAAAAAAAATGGTTGACCAAAAGTTGGATGAGAGATACTGTAGACTATAGAAAGGATATGGCGGAGCTTAAGGAAATGAAAGAGACAATCAGAGAATGTAAAGATGCAGTAGAAAGTATCAAAATTAGGTTTGACCATGGAGGAGAAAGAACCTCAGAGCTAGAGGATGAAGTGTTCAAATTAACCCAGGTGGTTGAGGTAGAAAAGAAGAGAGTGAAAGCAGAGCAGATGCTTAGAAAACTATGAGACTCCATGAAGCATTCAAACATGTACAATAGGGATTCCTGAAGGGGAAGAAGGTTGTCCCAAAGGAATGGAAGCCCTCCTAGAGACTTTCATTTCAGAAATGAAAATGTCTCAGGTTTTACTAAAGACCCTGAGACACTCCTTTCAGATGCATATCGAACCCTGGGTCATCTCAACTCAAACAGAGCTTCTCCAAAATACATTGTAATGAAACTGTCCAAAGTCAAGATGAAAGAAAAAATTCTGCAAGCAGCCAGGAAAAAGCGCCAGCTGACCTACAGAAGCAGAGCCATTAGGATGACAGCAGACTTTTCAGCTGAAACTTTCCAAGCCAGAAGAGCATGGTTGTCCACCTTCCACATTCTTAACCATAATAATTTTCAGCCCAGAATTCTGTATCCTGCTAAACTAAGCTTCACAATAGATGGAGAAATCAAATCTTTTGTGGATGTACAAACGCTGAGGAAATTCACCACAACAGGACCAGCTCAACATGAAATACTTAGACTTATTTTCAACACTGACCATCATAGTGGACCACAAGCAAAGTAAACACCCAGAAGCTAAAGGTCAAAACTTAGCTTCTACAATGGCACAAAGGATAAAACTACACAATGAACTTTCACAAATAAGACGAATAGAACTCCACCACACTTATTAATTCTCTCAATAAATGTCAATGGACTATGAATTCACCACTGAAGAGGCACAAGCCATCCATATGCTGCCTGTAGGAAACACACCTAGCTTTGAAGGACAAATCAAGACTGAGGATTAAAGGCTGGAAAATAATATTTGAAGCAAATGGAAATCAGAAGAAAGGAGGGATTGCAATCTTATTTTCAGATACAATTGAATTTAAAGCAACTAAAGTTAGGAAAGACAAAGATGGACACTTTATACTGGTCAAAGGAATAAAACAATAAGAAGACATTTCAATTTTAAATATTTATGCACCCAACTTAAATGTTCCCAGGTTTATAAAATAGACCTTGATGGGTCTGAGCAATATGATATCCCATAATACCATACTACTTGAGGACTGTAACACCCCTCTGACAAAACTAGACAGATCCTCTAAACAGAATCTGAACAAAGATACAAAGGACTTAAATGTTACACTAGAACAAATGATTAATAGACACAAACAGAACACACTATACCAAAGCTAAAGAATATGCATTTTTCTCGTCAGCCCATGGTACATACCCCAAAATAGACCATATCCTAGGATGCAAATCAAACCTCAGCAAAATTAAAAGAATAGAAATTACATCTTGTATCTTCTCAGACCACAAGGCAATAAAGGTAGACCTCAACTCCAACAAAAATGTTCATCTTCACACAAAGACTTGGAAATTAAACAACCTTATGCTAAATGATAGTTGGGTTCAGGAAGAAATAAAAGAGGAAATTGTTAAATTCCTCAAACATAACAATGAAGACACAAGTTACCAAAACCTACGGATTACAGCAAAAGCAGTCTTAAGAGGGAAATTTCTTACATTAGATACCTACATTTGAAAAACTGAAAGAGCACATCAACAAGCTGATGAACCGTCTTATGGAATTGGAGAAAGAAGAACAATCTAATCCCAAACCCAGCAAAAGAAAAGAAATAACCAAAATTAAAGCAGAGATTAATGAAATTGAAAACAAAAGAATCACTCAGTTAATGAAACAAAATGTTGGTTTTTTGAAAAAAAATCGATAAACCTTTGGCCAAATTAGAAACAGAAAAGTAAAATCTCTGATAACCTTAATCAGAAACGATAAAGGGGAAATAACAACAGATGCCACAGAGATACAAGCGATCTTCTCTGGGTAATACAAGAAACTCTACACTCCAAAAATTGACCATGTGGGGAAAATGGATCAACATTGGGAATCACACCCTCTCCTTCCACTTATCCTACTTTGAACAGACTGATTTCTAAAACTGAGATTGAGGAAACAATAAAAAAATCTCCCAACAAGAAAATGGTGTCACACCAGAATTCTATCAAACCTTCAAAGAAGAGCTTCTACCCATATTGCAGAAATGTTTTTAAAAAATTTGAGAAGGAAGGCATCTTCCCTAACACATTCTATAAAACAAACATCACCCTGATACCAAAACCAGGAAAAGACTGAACTAAAAAGGAGAACTTCAGACAAATTTTACTAATGAATATAGATGCAAAAATTCTCAGTAAAATCCTAGCCATTAGATTACAGCTAGAAACTCATTCATCACAATCAAGTAGGTTTCATCTCAGGGATGCAAAGCTGGTTTAACATATGCCAAGTCCATAAACGTGATTCACCATATCAACAGAAGCAAAAACAAAGATAATATGATTCTCTCAATAGATGCAGAAAAAGCATTCGATAAAATTCAGCACACCTTTCTAATTAGAACACTTAAGAATATTGGCATAGGTGATGCATTTCTGAATCTGATTGAAGCCATCTACGACATACCCACAGCTAATATTATACTGAATGGAATAAAACTAAAAGCTTTTTCACTTAGAACTAGAACCAGAAAAGGTTGTCCTCTATCACCACTATTATTCAACATAGTGCTGGAAGTTCTAGCCAATACAATCAGGCAAGAGAAAGAAATAAAGAGCATCCAAATGGGGACAGAGGAGGTCTAACTCTCGCTCTTTGCCAATGATATGATCTTATACTTAGAGAACCCCAAAGACTCAACCCCAAGACTTCTGGAAGTGATCAGAAATACAGGTATGTCTCAGGATATAAAATCAATGTCCACAAATCAGTAGCTTTTGTATATGCTAATAACAACCAAGATGAGAAGCTAGTCAAGGACATAATTCCCTTCACCTAACAAAAGAGGTGAGGTATAGGATCTCTACAAAGAAAACTATGAAACCCTAAGAAAAGAAATAGCAGAAGCTATTAACAAATGGAAGAACATATGCTCAAGGCTGGGAAGAATCAACTTTGTCAAAATTTCTATACTTCCCAAAGCAATCTACAGATTCAATGCAATCCCTATTAAAATATTATCATCATACTTTCAACATTTGGAAAAAATAATCCTTCCTTTTGCATGGAACAAGAAGAAAAACCTTGTATAGCCAAGGTTATAAAAACCTTGTTTTTAGTAATAAAAACAAAGCTTGGGGGTATCAGCTTACCAGACTTTCAGCTATACTACAAGGCCATAGTGATCAAAACAGCATAGTATTGGCACAAAAATAGAGACATCGACATTTGGAAACGAATAGAAAACCATGAGATGAAACTTACATCTTACAACCACCTGATCTTTGATAAACCAAGCAAGAACATACACTGGGGAAAAGAATCCCTATTTAATAAATAGTGCTGGGAGAACTGATAACCACATGTTAAAGACTGAAATTAGACCCTCATCTCTCACGACTTATAAACATTGATTCAAGATGGATAAAAGATTTACATCTAAGGCATAAAACAATAAAAATTCTTGACGAAAGTGTGGTGAAAACACTTGAAGATATTGGCCTGGGGAAAGAAGACTTCCATGGCAATTGCAACAACAAAAATAAACAAATGGGACTCAGTTAAATGGAAAAGCTTCTGTACAGCTAAAAAGAAACAACAACCAAAGCACATAGACAACCTTCAGAATGGGAAAAGATATTTGCATATTATGAATCAGACAAAAGCTTGATAACTAGAATCTATTGAGAACTCAAATTAATCAACAAAAAAAGACCCAACAATCCCATCTACCACTGGGCAAGAGGTATAAACAGAACCGTCTCTGATGAAGACAGACTATTGGCTAACAAACAATTGAAAAAGTGCTCATCATCCCTAGTTGCCAGAGAAATGCAAATCAAAACTACTGTAAGATATCACTATCCCCAGTGAGAATGGCCCACATCACAAAGTCTCAAAACTGCAGATGCTGGTGTGGATGTGGAGAGAAGGAAACACTTTTACACTGCTGGTGAAACTGCAAACTAGTACAACCTTTTTGGAAGGCAGTGTGGAGAAACCTCAAAGAACTTAAACTAGACCTCCCATTTGATCCTGCAATCCCATCACTAGGCATTTACCCAGAATAAAATTTTATCATAAGGATGTTTGCACTAGACTGTTTATTGCAGTTCAATTTACAATTGCCAAAAATGGAAATAGCCTCAATGCCCACAAACCCAGGAATGGATTAACAAGCTGTGGTATATGTATACTATGGAATACTATTCAGCCACTAAAAAAGATGGAGACTTTACATATTTAACCTTGCTGGAAGTGGAACACATTCTTCTTAGTAAAGCATCACAAGAATGGAGAAGCAAGAATCCAATGTACTCTATTTTAATATGAAGGCAGTAGATGATCTAGTATACAGTGGAGGGTGGAGGAAGGTGAGAGCAGAGAGAGGGAAGGAGGGAGGGGGTGGGGGTTCCATGGTGTGTGACACACCTTATGGGGGAGGGACACAATTATAAGAGGGACTTTATCTAACAAATGCAATCAGTGTAACCTAATTCTTTGTACCCTCAATGAATCCCAAACAATAAAATAAAAAGAACTGTAAGAGTAGCATGATTTTAGTGAAGTATAAAGTATTTTCTTACAGATTAGTTAGGATCAATCAATTGCAAGTGCATTGGTGGAGTTGAGGCGAATGGGGCAAGTTTGACTTTTAAAGTTACAGTAGCATCATTGTGGTTACCATCTTTCCCCCAAACTTCCCTCACATAACCAGAGGGGAGGCTGAACTTCTTAAATTTGGAGGTCATTTAGTCCCATAGGGAAGAAAAGACAGGAAATTTAATTTATTTAAATTTAATTTATTTAAATTCCAAAAACATTTAAAATCAACAAAAAAGTTATTTTTAGGATAAGACAAAATTGAGTAAAAATGACTTATTAATATTTGTGGGGCTAACAGAGTCATCATAAAAAAATATTTTTCTGTATGTCCAGTGTTAGATTTTAAAATCAAAGTCATGGCGGCGCCTGCTCAGTGAGTAGGGCGCCGGCTCCATATGCCGAGGGTGGCGGGTTCAAACCCAGCCCTGGCCAAACTGTAACAGAAAAATAGCCGGGCGTTGTGGCGGGCACCTGTAGTCCCAGCTGCTCTGGAGGCTGAGACAAGAGAATCGTGTAAGCCCAAGAGTTAGAGGTTGCTGTGAGCCCTGTGACGCCACGGCACTCTACCCGAGGGTGGTACAGTGAGACTCTGTCTCTACAAAAAAAAAAAAAAATCAAAGTCATACTTTGCAAATGTGTAAGCATGTTAATTTTCTAAAAACTAACTAAAAGACTTAAAAATGAAATGTTTAGACCTCTCTTTGTTTGGCTTTAATTGTAAATTGCAGGTTTTGAAGAGAGCATAATTAACTCTATTACTGCAGCAAACACTTAAAGATCTAAATATTTTGGAGTGTTCTGTTTGGAAATTAGGGGCAGATTACTTGCTACAAAGCCAGGGAGGGACAACTCTTTGTGTTGCCCAGGCTGGAGGGCAGTGACCCTTCACAGGTGTGGCCATAGTACACTACAACCCTGAACTCCTGAACTCAAGTTCCATGTCAGCCTTCCTAGTAGCTGGGACTACAGATATGCACCATCAGGTCCTTATTCTTTCTCCTTAGTGAATAGTTTGTTACATTCACAAGGAAGGGAAATAAAAATATGCTTTTGGGAACATAATTTTTAAGATTTATAAAGCCTGTTCTTTATATTCTGTCCTCTTCAGTGTGGTCTGCTTAATGATGATACAAAGGATTTGTACTGTTACAGTTTTCCTAAATCACAAATCCGAATTCTAAACATAAAACGTACCTCTAGGATCTGAAAGATGGCAAAGGATCACGTTTGATATAAAATTTAAAAGACAAGAGAAAAATTTTCATACTTAAAAATTCTGATATCTAGTAGTTCAAGGTCATTACCCTAATTGCCAACTTTCTCCTGATATTTTAAAACATATATTGTGCATCATTATAAGTGAATCTGATGTGAATATGATACAGCTTTTCAAATAAATGTTGATTTTTATCTCTAAATGAAGGTTTCTCTTTTATTGAACCTGGTGAAATGAAAGTATAGGAAGGAGAAAGCCATTTCTTGAGTAAAAATGGTTTAAAAAATGTGATCTCATTGCAGTGGACGCTCAAAGGCCATTGATGTTTACCAGTTCCTTGTGATATTTGACTGACCCAAGTAAGATTCGGGATCTGTAAAGGCACAATAGCAGGGCTTAGTATAGATTTTCATTAAAAAGGATGGGATTTTTACTGTCTCTTCTCAAATGTTTGTATAAAAGTAATCAAGTATCTCATTTCATTAAGAATCAGTTAAATTTCTTAACTTAAAAGTTGTTTTTATTTATATATGACTTCCGAAAATGATATGACTTTTTTTTTTTTTTTTTTTTGTAGAGACAGAGTCTCACTGTACCGCCCTCGGGTAGAGTGCCATGGCGTCACACGGCTCACAGCAACCTCTAACTCTTGGGCTTACGCGATTCTCTTGCCTCAGCCTCCCAAGCAGCTGGGACTACAGGCGCCCGCCACAACGCCCGGCTATTTTTTGGTTGCAGTTTGGCTGGGGCTGGGCTTGAACCCGCCACCCTCGGCATGTGGGGCCAGCGCCCTCCCCACTGAGCCACAGGTGCCGCCCCTCAAAATCAGGTTTTGTTTGATTCCAAAGCCTATGCTTTTAGCCACTGGCACAAAAGCAACTCTTAGTTTTCTTGGTTTTGGAGCAGGGATTCTTTTTCTTTTCTTTTTTCATTATTATTTTTTTTTTTTTGAGACCAAGTCTCACTCTGTTGCCCAGATAAGAATTCCATAGCATCAGCCTAGCTGACAGCAACCTCAAACTCCTGGGTTCAAGTGATCCACTTGCTTCAACCTCCTGAGTAACTGGGACTACAGGCACAAGCCACAAAGCCCATTTGATTTTTCTATTTTTAGTGGGGGTGGGGGGGTCCCCACACTTGCTCAATCTGTTCCCAAACTCCTGAGCTCAAGGAATCCTCCCACCTCAGTCTCCCAAAGTGCTTGGATTACAGGCATCAGCCAGTGCACCTGACCCTCTTGGTTACTTCTTCAGTGAAGGAAATTTTTAAAGTTCAAGTTCTGTCTACTTTTTAGTTTAAAAGACTGTATGCAGTGACTATAACAATGCCTCATGATGATCTCCAGATCAAATTATTATTATTATTATTATCATTATTATTGTTATTTTGAGACGGAGCCTCAAGCTGTCACCCTGAGTAGAATACTGTGGCATCACAGCTCACAGCAACTTCCAACTCCTGGGCTCAAGCGATTCTCCTGCCTCCGCCTCCCAAGTATCTGGGATTACAGGCACCTGCCACAACACCCGGCTATTTTTTTGGTTGCAGCCATCATTGTTGTTTGGTAGGCTCGGGCTGGATTCGAACCTGCCAGCTCAGGTGTATGTGGCTAGCGCCTTAGCCGCTTGAGCCACAGGCGCCGAGTCCAGATCAAATTATTTAAATTGTTCCTCAGAGGTGGATGTGTGTGAGTTGTTAAGTTGTGCTATACCCTCAGCACTGTTGGCTTTTTGGACTGGATAATTATTTGTAGTGGAGAATTTTCATGTGTCTTGTGGACATGAAATAGCATTTCTGGCTAGTCCCATTAGATGCCTAGAGCACTCTGTGACAGTGAACAGTGTCTCATGTTGTTTGGCTTTATATAGATACATCTCACAGAATACCTGAATACTCCTTCAAAATTTCAAGGTCATCAAAAATAGGAAATTATTCCAGCCCAGGGAAGCCTAAGGAAATACAACCAGTAAATGTAATTTGGTATCCTGGAACAATAACATAAAAAGAACTATCGGTAAAAACTTAGGACATCTGAATAAAATAAGGAATTTAGTCAATATTGCTTCAGTAATTATACCAAATGTATCATAGTAATACATATAATAGGTGTGATATAGGGGAACTCTTCATACTCTCTTTACAATTTTTCTATAAATCTAAACCTATTTTAAAATAAAAATTTTATAAAAGAAAAAACGGTCTCCAAACATTGGTATATGTCTCCTGGGGAGTAAAATTGTACCAAATTGAAAGAATTGCCATTATAGATAATACCATAGAGAGGGGAAAAGTACATTTCTTTTTGTATCTGTTGAGTCCTTAATGAAGAAATGACATTAGTTGAAATGCCTGGATAGCTAGCAGGCACAAAGCACATATTTGCTTCCCTTTTCTAATCTCTCTTCCCGTCCTTCAGGGCTGTCTACCTTTTGCTTCTCCTCTCATTCTGTTGGTCACCTTGGGTTACCTCATCCATGCCTCTGATAGCTTCACTGATGGTCTGTGTGATTCTACTCATTCAGAATCCTTAGGCTGATCTTAGTGAGCGAGAGGCTTGTATGTCTGGGTGCAGAGGGAGCATCTGTCTGCCTTCACTTCTATGTCCCATAGCCTGTCAGACTCACTGTTAATTCGGTCACAAAATCTGATCTTCCCTGCACCGTCTGGTTCCCCGAGCCAGGTACGTGGGAGTCATCCTGGGTTCCCTCTACTGTAAGGCCTGGATTATTACACACGAACTCCCTTCCTCCCAGTGGAGCTTCCACATCCCTGGGTCTAAAAAGAAACTTGATCCTTTCTCTTAAAACCCTTAATGGTTCCACACTGTCTAGAAGAAAAACTTTTCATTAAGGGCATTTCCTTCTGTCTCTCTATAAAATTGACTACCTCCTCTTTTGAACCCCAACCTCTATCTTACTGGCTTCTATTATAATACAAATGACACACGACTGACATTGCTGACCCGTCCTGCCTTCTGCACTGCTGTGAGGTCCTGGAGTACAAAGGCTTCTCTGTCACCATGGTGGTTCATAAATCTTGACCGAGTGAGGGGATGCTGTTTTTGATTTATGGCTATAGTTTTTATTTACTGTGTTCAATTTGAGGGATTTCCTGTTTTGATATTTCTTAGAGTATAGCTTTATAAATTCAACAGTAGGACCCAGATTTTTTACTTTAAGCAACAGCTTTCCCTTGAACATTATGGTTGGGCTTGTGCTTAATTCCATTTTATTAGTTAGGAAAAGCAGAATAGCTAAAATCCTATCAACAAAAACCCTTACTGTGGTTTTCTTATATCTCTACATTTAGTACAATAAAAGCATAATTATACATATATCCTAAACACGAATGTTTGATTCCTGAAGCATTCCAACCATAACTAGAATAACAGATCTCTTACCCCAGCCACATCCCCGTTATTCATTGCCTCTATTTGTACTGTGATTTGAAGTTTGGGCAGTGTACCTGTTCTTTCTACAGCTGAGAGAATTATTCCCAAGTGAAATTGCTATTGAAGGTTGTTAGGTCAAATACATTTTTCTGTAATGGATAAAAAGCATATTGCATTTTGTCTCTTAATAGGATCTTAACTCTAATCAGTTTAATTTAAAAAGTAATTATATTTATTTTGAATGTTATTTAATATTTTACATAAAATATGCTTATTCTAAGAAGCTATTTAAGAGTTCCTGTCAGTGCTTATTTAAAAATGGAAATATGTAATGCAGGAAGCAGCTAAACAATTTTTGGATAGAGGCTGTCTCCAAGCTTTACTTCTTCACAGGAATGAATCAGTTTGTACCCCCCAAGTTATTTTAGGAGGAAAAATATTAGGCACTGCTGCTTTCGGAAATCACCCTAGTGTCCCGACCTGCGGGACAGCAATGGGGGGGGGGCGCAGGAACCACCTAAAGGAGAAAAACAAACAACGGGCGCGAGAAAGGGAGACAAGACAGTTTTCTGATCAAGTCTCCCTTTATTGAAAAAACTTGTGCCTTATAAGCATTACGGGGAAGGTGGGTGTGTCTTGTTGGGAGGTTCAGAGGAGTTGTTAACTGGGAATTGGCTAGAGTAAGTAAGATGGGGCATAAGGTGATTGGTTGGCTAGTTGCCGGGTAAAGTTACCAGGAAAAGGTAAAACTGTTTTTTACTTAAAGAGGAAGTAAGGCCGAGCTGTACCTTATATGGCTTCCGACATCTCCTCCCTTTTTGTTTTAAGGAGGTGGGCATTAACCGAGAGAGGGAGTAGTGACCTGGCTCCTCTCGTGGATTTCCCAGATCCACATTTGTTATTTGCGGTATCTTTTGGAGAGGAGAGGTAAGCGAAATTTTTGATACCAACCTCTATGCAAGCCAGGTTTGCTCTCAGAGAAAAATCAGAGGGGGTCTGATCCTTCATTTGACTTCTCTTTGGGATCGGGAGGTCGAAGGATTGTGGGACCTTCTCTTGCAATGCCTTGCTGTGCACTCAACTCGGTGCCCATACCCTTTTTTCCTTTTATTAGGAATGGGTAAGTGTACCTCTGATCTATACACTTCCCTCATTATGAGGGGAAGCCATGAGAGTCGGTTTCTTGGTCAGACAGAGCCAGGGGATGGTAGTGAATTTGAATTGGTTTTGCTAGGGCAGAGTCTATTTGTTGTTTAATGAAAGTGGTGACCTTTTTGAATAGCCAGGGGCCGAAGGAAAGGACTAATAGAAAACCTAATAGGGGGCCTAGGAGTGGGAGGAGATAAGGAAGAAGTCCATTGAGTCCTGACCAAAGGGGGTTATCACGAAGTTCCTTTCTTCTTTCTTCGAGCTAGTCTTGCAGATTTTTTATCTTGTCTCGAACAATGCCTGACTTGTTGGCGTAGAAACAGCATTTTTCCTGTAAAGCCAAACAGATACCTCCCTGTTCTGCGTGAGGAGATCTAAGCCTCTATGGTTTTGTAGGACTACATCTGCTAGGGAGTCTATTTGATCTTGAAGATCGTGAATTGTTTCAGAAAGAGCTGAGACATCCTCTATTAGTTGATGAGACAGTTTGTGGTAGGAATGTGTAGATATTCCTGTTCCGGTAACTCCTGTGGCTACTGCTGTAGTGATGCCTAGTCCTGCTATTAGTGGGATAAGTTGAATAGCTCTTTTAGAGCGTGAATGTCCAGCTATATAATCAAGACTGGGGAGAGGAACAGGTTGATCTCCTAGTATAATAGAGATATCAGGGAGTAGTTGGGCGGTTACGCAATAGCCTGTCCAGTTACCTGGTAGGGCCGTGTAGGCCAAATTTCCTCCGCATACAAAAACATGTCCGGGAGGGGGGCACCGATGTGAGGTGATGTTAGAAATGGAGGAGCAGTTTGTGAAGGTGATGCTTCCTAAGTCTACATCATAATCATTGTTCTGGGGAGGTTTGTATATCCAAGGGGTTTGTGTAAATTCTATAGGTTGGACTCTAAAAGGTAGACTGTCGCTACAGTTTAGATGTGAGTTGTTTAGATGTGAAGTGGAGGTGTTTGTTAGTAGGGCTAGGGGCATAGGTGTGCCAAGAGTTAGACATAGCCAGCAGTTTTCCGCAAGGGTTGGGTTGGAATTATTTAAAGCTTTGAAAGTGGCTTCTAAAATATCAGAGGTTTGGATGTCGAGATTTAGGTAAAGCTAAGGGGTGGTATTGTAGGGGAGTATATTTTTCTTTAATTATTTTTTCAATTTGTTTTTGAACTGCATCTTCTCTTATCCTATCTGATGGCCCACCGCCATCAGATGTGTGAATTGGTGGTTTTAGTGGCCAGCAAACATTTTTGCCAATAGTGCCTAAGCAGGAGGCTTGGGCATATTTGGAGTGTCCCAGGTTATGAGTAGAATCAAGCTCACCTCCAAAGGAGCCAGAATAAGTTCTTTGTAAAATGGCTGTTAGATATGTGTTGCCGTTTGTGTGGGTGCACTGCTGGACACTATTGTAGCACATAGAGTGCATTTGATCGGTTATTTCGCACTCCATGGGACAAGGTCCTGGTTCGTTTTGAACTGGGAGTATTATTTTGGGTGCATTAACACACTGCCAGTTTTGTGTATGTCCTCCTCCTACCTGTGACGTGAAAGTTAAATAGGCGGTTTTGCCGCTGCAATCAACTTGGCTAGTATGGGAGGTGGGTATTATTGTAGTTGTTCCTCCCTTACAGTCACAAGGTGCCCCATATAGTTTTTGGAGTAGTTGTTCTGTGGTAATTGGGGGCCCCATGCCACCTAGGGTAGTGTTTAATAAGGTAAATATTATGGCAGGGTTAGAATTTTGGCTACGGGTGACTGGAAATGTAAGAACAGGGGGGTTGTCTTTGGCCCTTTTTGTTCTCCCTATTTTTTGTGGTGGTGAGGGAGATGGATTATTGGCGGTGAGGTTGGGGTTTAGTTTAAAAAGTTCAGTTTCAAGGGCCTGAATTTCTTTAATAAGGTGAAGGTGCTCATGCTTGGTTTGTAATATTTCTTTGAGGGAGGAGACTTCTTGAGTGAGTGTTGTTTTTGCTAGTCGGATGGGGTCAAGTGGGAGATTATTGGGTATAGAGGGAGGTTTTGGAATAACTGAGGTGTTGAGGTTGTAAGAGTGTGGGTTATGGGGGGGGGTTTATTGATGACAGGGGCTGTAAGGCCCCAGGGGTTATCATGGTAATGGACAGCCTGATTTTCTAGGGATTCTTCTTCCTCAGGGTTTAAATGATGTATTTGATTATTAGAAATGAGCGATGGGTAGAGTTTGGGAGATGAAGGTTTTTGAGGGAAAGGGTTGGTAACATTTGGAGTTTTAAGAGCGTTGTTGGGGCTGTTCAGGGTTTTAGGGGAAACTGGGGGGTTGTCAGGAAT
Organism: Nycticebus coucang; assembly: GCF_027406575.1. Classification (NCBI taxonomy): domain Eukaryota; kingdom Metazoa; phylum Chordata; class Mammalia; order Primates; family Lorisidae; genus Nycticebus; species Nycticebus coucang. The sequence goes on from NC_069784.1 coordinate 43,871,573, forward strand.
TTCTACCGTGACAGAGGGGCAGGTGGAAGGAGGGCGAGAAGCCTCTTTAAGGACTTCTTCTCCTACTTTGATGACATCTCGAATGTCAGGATCTAGTGAATGAACTTTTAACATGTCATGAATTAAATTCCAGTAGGAAAAGGCTGTAACTGGGACTTTGTCAGGACCAAAGGTGTGGTAAAAGTCCTGCAAGGCATCTCCTACTCGTTCCCAGCGTTTTTGGCTGATTGTTCCCTCTAAAGGGAACTAGGGGCAGGTGTCATGAATAAAATTAAAAAATTCTTTAAGGTCCTTTCTTTTAACCCTTACTCCTCGCACTCTGAGTGATCCTTTGAGTCCGTCAAGGAACATTTCATGTGTACTAAGCGAATTCCCCATTATGTTGGCTGGATGGCTCTCTCAGGATCTCGGTTCACACAAGTCTCCAGTCAACTTGGAACTTAAGTTTCTCTGTGACCACTCTCCCTGTGCCTTACGATCTCTGCTCGCGTGTCATAGGTCGGCAGGTATAATCCGCCTGCTCGGACCCTCTCAGGCAGGACAGCTGCCTACCGCCCTCAGGCTTAGCCTTTGGGAGGCAGCGTCCCTGGGAGTGCCCTTGAGGTGGACGACCGTGTAAGACGTAGCGAGCTCAGAGTTTGTTAGAGAGTGTTAGGCAGAAAAACTAGTCCAAGTGTTTTGGAGTTCTCACTGCCGAAACGGGTACCTCTCGTCCTTCCCCGCTTTGGCCCTGTGAGCTTGGTAAGTGAATTAGATCCGGGAGAGCCAATAATAACAGCCAAGACAAAGGGGTGAAATGTTTGAAATCTTGTAAGTTATCGTTTGCCTACCTTCTCTTCTGATCCGTCTCACGGCGGGTGAACCGAGGCGATCTGAATGGGGAGTGCACGCGGGTCCTCGCTGCAGCTCCGAAGGGTGCCCGGCCGGGGCTTCCGTAGGCAAGCGTTCTCCTCCAGGGGGTCCCGATTACCCCTCGTTGGGCGCCAGGATGTCCCGACCCGCGGGACAGCAACGGGGGGCCGCAGGAACCACCTAAAGGAGAAAAACAAACAAGGGGCTCGAGAAAGGGAGACAAGACAGTTTTCTGATCAAGTCTCCCTTTATTGAAAAACCTTGTGCCTTATAAGCATTACGGGGAAGGTGGGTGTGTCTTGTTGGGAGGTTCAGAGGAGTTGTTAACTGGGAATTGGCTAGAGTAAGTAAGATGGGGCATAAGGTGATTGGTTGGCTAGTTGCCGGGTAAAGTTACCAGGAAAAGGTAAAACTGTTTTTTACTTAAAGAGGAAGTAAGGCCGAGCTGTACCTTATATGGCTTCCGACACCCTAGTCCTTTCTGTGTAAACAAAAACCAAAGCCTCAAGAATTTTGGCTTTAAAAATGTATTCTTTGAGTTCCAGAAACCTGTTTTAGAGGTGCGTCTACTGAGATTTATATGAACTTGGTGATGGTAGGAGTGGTAGAAATGAGATTTTTTAAAGAGCAATTCTATTACTTTTGAGGTTGAGACCCAGTTCACGGTCTAAAGTATGATTGAATTTCTCATAATTAATTATCTTTTTGCTTCTTTGCCCCGTGAGGAAAGTCTACATTAACCACTGGATAGAAGTAATTATTGTAAAACACACAGCCCAAAGTCATAATCTTAATGACTGCTGTTAAATTTCTTTTTGAGGTAACGTTTTATGTAAGTGTGTTAAATGTTGGATCATTTTCATTATCCCAAAATAATGGGCCTACTATCTGATAGAGTATCCTGTGTGAAAGGGCTCCAGCCCCAGTTCCAGGTGTGCTGATTTGCTGGGAGCTCTCAGAGGACCAGCATGTAGATTTTTGGTTGTTTTTTTTTTTTTTTTTTTGAGACAGAGTCTCACTATGTTGCCCTCAGTAGAGTGCAGTGACATCACAGCTCACAGCAACCTCAAACTCTTGGGCTCAAGCGATTCTCTTGCCTCAGCCTCCCAAGAAGCTGGGACTACAGGCACCTGCTACAACGCTCGGCTATCTTGTTGTTGTAGTTGTCATCGTTGTTTAACAGGCAGGGTTTGAACTCGCCATCCCTGGTGCACGTGGCCAGCACTGTAACCACCGAGCTACGGTTGCTGACAGCATGTAGTTCTACTCATAGCTCTGAAAAGGAAAGCAAACCAAACCACATTGCTTGCACAGTTTAGGCACAGTGAGGCAGTCTTCTGAAGAAATAGTGGGAAACCTCCCCCCCCATCCAGGTTTCCAAGGGCTAACCAAAGGTTAACCTAGCAGGTAGTCTTTTCAAAGGATAATAGTCTCAGGCCTACCAATGTTAACTCTTTTCTCTGCATATGCAGTGTGACTTAAATGCTCATAGGTGAAGTTTGTCTATAATAATGACTGTAGCGTTGGAAGATGGTAATACATTTATGCCTGTTTTGTGATAGCTAATGTCTGTGATTTTACATAAATATAAATAAGTATAATAATAATAAATATAAATAAACCAAATAACATGGTAAGTTCAGACTTTATAACATAAAAAGTATGTTAACTTTTAAAAATAGAAATAAAAGATTACATTTTACAAAATGTTCACAAAAGGAGTGAATAAATTGAGATTTTATTTTTCTCAGTTCTTCATGTGTACATTTCATAAACGTGGAAGTTAAGCAGACATTTGAGTGCTTACTGTATACATTTTTCTGTTTAGATATTAGGGTTATAGAAATGAAGCAGACATGCTTGCTGCCATGAAGAAGCCCGCATGCTAACAAAGGTGTCAGAAATGTAAATAGAGAAATGTTTATAAATAATATAAATATTTTATCATGTTATGTTTCATAAGAGATTTTAAAGTACATTTCCTCATACTACTATTTCTGTGTCTATATATTTTATGGACATGCTGTGTAATCGTAGGGATTCTTTTTTTAAAAAATTTCTTTAATGTCCTGTTTTCTTCAGATTTATAGATGTTTTTGCTAGAGAATGGGAAAGAAGGTATACTTAATTATTTTGTTCTTAGCTATGATAAACCACTACGCCAGACCTCTATAAGCTCTCTCTACAAACAACTACAACAAACACTTCAGTAATTGGCTTTTAGAAGAATTTTGCAGTTAGTGCTAATTTTAATGTCCGTATTTTGAATGTTATATACAACCTTCTACAAAAAGATATTAGTTATCCATTATTTCCCATTTCAGCCACGCAACCTGCCTTTTTATTCCGACCTCCACTACTAAAATAGCCACGTTGTTAACTTAGCTTTCTTTCATGTTTTTATTTCTCTTTTTTATGTGACTATCTTCACACAACAAGCTTGGCATTTTGTCTCCAGTCTTTATGGGTCTGGGTCTCAGATGGTTGTTCCAGTCTTCTTTCTAACCTGGTATCAGAGTCTTCCGTCATGCCGACAGCTCCGCAAAAGAACGCTCGCATCTGAGCTCCAGGCCTGGAACTTCACTGACTTGTCTTCTCTGCTTTAAATTCCTGCATTGATATATGTGTACCTTTTGGTTATATATTTCTTTATAAGAGTTTGTGTGCTCTCTTGCCTTCTGTCCTCTTAGAGCAGGCATCCTCAAACTGCGACGCGCAGGCCACATGAAACGGTGTGAATTGTTTTTTACTTCAAAATAAGATATGTGCAGTGTGCCTGGGAATTTGTGCCTGGGAGTTTTTTCTTTTTAAACTATAGTCCAGCCCTCCAACGGTCTGAGGGACAGCGAACTGGCCCCCTGTTTAAAAAGTTTGAGGACTCCTGTCTTAAGAGGGTTTGCTTTTGTATTTCAGTTGTACAACTAATGGTGTGATTTGGGGTAAGTTGCTTAACCTCTCAATGCCTATAGGCGCTCACCCAGAGATATTAACAGTGCTTATTTCACAAAGATGCTGTGAGGATTGAGTGAGTTAATATATGTAAATATCTCAGAACAGTGTCCAGACCATAGTAATCATTCAATAAATGTTAGCTGTTTCTCCCCCACCCCCACCCCCAACATTTTTTTTAAGTTCAAACCTTCAACAAGGGTAGAAGAGTAAATGAGTATCCAGGTACCCTTGGCTTAGACTCATTGTTAACCTAGGCCAAATTTTCTTTGTCTCTTTGTTCAAGGGGTGTGGTGTTGGTTAATTTTTAACTACTATTTGAAAGTAAATTGCAAACATCATGTGTAATATGTCAGCATGTATCTACTAAGACTAAAGGACATTTTTCCTGTAGAGCCACCATGTCGTTTTCATATGTATCAAATGTAGGAATCAGATAGCAAAAGTAATGTGCAGGGTATGTTCAGTTTTTTTCATTTGTTCCTCCATAGCTTTTTATTTTTTTCTATTTTCTCTTTTTAAAAATCTAGGATCCAAACAAGAATCACTTTTGCTTTAGTTGTCCTGACCGTGTAGCCTGTTGATTTAAGCCAGTCTTTCTGCCCTTGTTGTTGTTGTTTTCTTTTTATGACATTGACATTGTAGAAGAGTCTAAGGCAGTGGTTCTCAACCTTCCTAATGCCGTGACCCTTTAATATAGTTCCTCATGTTGTGGTAACCCCCAACCATAAAATTATTTTTGTTACTATTGCATAACTATCATTTTGCTACTATTATGAATCGTAATGTAAATATCTGATATGCAGGATGGCCTTAGGCGACCCCTGTAAAAAGGGTCCCAAGACCTACAGGTTGAGAACCGCTCATCTAAGGCAATTGCTCTGTAAAAAACTGCCCGTAAAGATCAAAAGATAGCAGATTTTGTTAAACTATGTTTCCTCTCCGTAGTCTTCATTTTACTGTTAGTGTGTGTGTATTTAGTTGAGGGTTGTCTTGGGCCACACACTAAGACTCTTCTAAAATGTCAGTGTCATCAAAAGATAAAAACAACAACAACAAGGGCAAAAAGACTGCCTTAAATCAACAGGCTAAAACGTCAGGACAACTAAAGCAAAAGTGATTCTTGTTTGGATCCTAGATTTTTAAAAAGAGAAATAGAAAAAAATAAAAAGCTATAGAGGACAGTTTGGGAACAAAAAAAACTGAACATACCCTGCACAGTAAATAAAATGAAGTCCAAATTTTTGAGAAGTAAATAAATCATGGAGATAATATTCCAGAAGATAAGTTTAGGTTTACGAAGGAAAAAAATATTATGCCTAAAAGTTGTGCTGTTTGACAAAAGCTTTATATTTTTGTCGCATTTTATTAATTCTTCAGTATTTAATGGGCTTTTGCTAAGTTGTCCGTGTTTTCCTACTGTTTGCAATCCAGAGAGTGAGACAGACAAGTAATTGGGTAGGTGTCGTACACTGTGATAAGGTGCGTGGGCATATGAGATAAGGGGATTACAGGGTCCTGGGGAGCAAAGGAAAAGGGCAGCTAACTTGGAATGGGAAATCCAAGAGGTGTCTTCAGAGATAGACGTGAATATAGGGGTGAAGGTTGTGTGAGATTGCCAAACAAGGGGTTGAGGGAAGAGCGTTCGAGAGAAAGGGAGCATCACATTCAAAGCCCGAGCAATGTTTGAGAAATGTAAGAATTACAGAGGGTATAGAAGGGGGTCCAACCTTTTTTTCCCCTCTGCCCCACATTGGAAGAATCAGAGTTGTCTTGGGCCACCCACTAAATACACGCACACTAACAAAAGCTGATCAGCAAAGAAAAGGTCTGTCCATACTTTTTCGTGTTATTGGACACCACAGATAAAAACTACCCTCACAAAATCAGCACGTGACCCAAAAAAGGCTGCAGGTTGGACACCCATGGTGTAGCACATGCCGTGGCAGGAGAGGAGGGTGAAGGGGAGAGCTGGAGGTCTTATAAACCACGGGGGGATTCGAACGCTCGTCTTAGCTCAGTTGGGAGCTGTTAGACATTATTAATATTACTCAAGTGGAGGTATGATACAATCAGATTCATACTTAAGGAAAATCATCAGAAAACAAGGCTAGAAGCAGGGAGTCCAGTTAGAGGAAGCTCTTGGCTTAATTGGGCAAAAGATGATTATGACCTGGATTCTGGTGGTGGTCATCCAAATTGAGAGAACTGGATGAGTTTGAGAATATTTAGAGGATGATATCAACAGTACATGGTGATTGAGGAGAAGGTATAATGTACTAGGTAAAGAAAACAGACTCCAGAGGATATCATTTGGGGAATTATTAGAATATAGGTTGATAATGAAAGAAGTTGTGGAAGTGGCTGAGATTGCCTGGATGATGAGCATGTTAAACAGGGAAAGAAAAGGAATATAATAGGCTTTGTTTTCTTTAAGAATGTATTGCATCAACTGGACACCAAGGTATAGAGTTTGATGCCAAGTGGGGGGTTTAGAAGAATTTCAGCATTGAACACAACTTCACTGACATTAGCTTGGGCTTCAGAGGATATTGAGCTAGGTAAAGTGGGAAGTCAGGTGAAGAAAAGTCCTCACCTGTCGAGGACACCACACTTGCAGAGAAGTCACTTGCTGTCACTGAGGGAGATGCTGCTCACGACTTTCCTGGTTTTGCATGTGACTGCGGAATATAAAAGATGTAAGACTGATTCCCGATTAACAGAACGGCAGAGACTATGGAATGAGTTCTTAAGTCTTTCTGTAAATTATGTGTCCTATTTAAGTACATATGGCTGGAATTGGTTAATATTGTATTTTAAGGAATTCTATATTTTTTCAACTTCTTTTCTTTTTTTTTTTTTTTCTTGAGATAGAGTCTCACTATGTTGCCCTTGGTAGGGTGCCATGGTGTCACAGCTCACAGCAACCTCAAACTCTTGGGCTTAAGCGATTCTCTTGCCTCAGCCTCCCAGGTAGCTGGGACTACAGGCGCCCGCCATAAGGCCTGGCTATTTTTTGTTGCAGTTGGCATCAATGTTTAGCTGGCTGGGGCCAAGCTCAAACCCACCAGCCTTGGTGTACGTAATCACTGTGCTACAGGCACTGAGCCTTTCTTCAATTTTTTATTATGAGAATTTTTAAGGTGAGGCACAGTGGCTCACTCTTGTAATCCTAGCACTTTAGGAGGCTGAGGCGGGGGTGTGGGTATGGAGGGGTGGGCAGGGATTGCTTTAGCTCAGGAGTTCCAGAGCCAGTCTCCACTAAAAATAGAAAAAAGTAGCCAGGCATAGTGCTTCATGCCTGTAGACCCAACTGTTGGGAGGCTGAAGAAACAGGATCACTTGAACCCAAGAGTTTGAGGTTGCTGTGAGCTACAGTGGCCCCACCGTATTCTACTCAGGGTGACCAAAAAAGTCTCATTAAAAAAAAGAAAGAAAATTTTCAAGCTTACATAAAATTTGAAAGACTAGGACAATGAATACCTATATGACAACCATTTGGGTTTTATACCCACCTGTGTTTGAGAGAGAGAGAGAGAGAGAGTGTGTGTGTGTGTGTGTGTTGATACCATTTCAAAGTAAATTGCAAATCTCATGACATTTTGTCCTTAAAATATTTAGCTTGTATATTTCCTATTACATGTTACAATACCACTGTCACAGCTAAGAAAATGGACAATGATTTTCTTAGTATAACCTACTGTCTAGTCTATGGTCAGATTTCCCAGTTATCTCAAAAACATGTTTTATAGATTTTTTTTTCTTTCTTACCAGGATACAACCATTGTTGCTTTTAGGTGTTATTGTTGCTGCCCAGCCGGGTTCATCAGTCCGCTGCCCAAGAGAAAGCCAATATCCAGAGACAACAGTGTTCACAGCAGAAAAAGAGTTTATTCCTCAGAGTGCTAAGCAAGGAGATAGGAGAAATCTCTCCCTCTGCCTCCCTGAAAATTGGGGGGACAGGGTTTTTAAAGACAATTTGGTGGGCAGAAGATTAGATATTTAGGGTCTGCTAATTGGCTGGGTTCAGGACGGAATCAGCAAATCAGCAGTCCTTGGTATAAGCTGCTGTCTGGGTGGGTTTGCGGTTTGTTGAGTGGGGGGGTCCAAGACCAGTTGAGTCCGTTTCTGGGTCTGGGTGGGTCAGTTAGTCTGCTGGAAGACATGGCAAAAACTACCCTGAGGTGCTGAACAAGTGATGCTTTCTCTGGAGAAAAGTTAAGAATCTTTACAACCTCCAGCAGAATCTTCCAAAACAGCAGTTATAGCAGTGTTTTTCAGCCCTTTTTTTTTTTTTTAATCACAGGGCACACACTTCAGTTTCCACAGCACACTTAAATTATGTTGATTTAAAAAAAAAAAAGAGTACAAAGAGTAAAACGTTTACTGTGCTTTAAACTTCTTTCTAAAATTAATTAATGATCTTTAAAAACTTTTGCAGCACACTGGTTGAAAATCACTGAGTTATATAGAGAAGCAAATAAGGGTACAGTGACTATTATCAAGTAAATGAAGGGAAAGTGGCTAATTATGATCATGACTTTAGCCAGGCCTGTTCCTTCACTGAGTTTGGGGCTCTTACTCTGGTTCTTGCCTTATGCCCCTTCATCCGTCTGTAAGGGCAGTTTCATTACACCTCTTCAGTCTGTTATTTTAGAAAATGTTCACAATTGCCTCCCCCCAACCCCAAAGGGAACGTAGACTTTTTAAGAGATTAGAATGTTCTAAATTCTGAATTTGTCTGTTTCTTCATGATATCATTTCTCTTGTTCCTCTATACTTCATAATTCCTATAAACTAGAACATAAATCTAAGTTTATTAAGATTATACATTTTTGGCAAGAATACATCATGGGTGATACTGTATACTTCACATTATATCACATTAGGAGTTTGTCAGATTGTCCCACCATGAGCAATAATAATGTAGGGTTTAGGGGAAACTTGCCCTTTCCCCTGCAAGTTAGCTGAAAAGATCAACTTACAATTAAGGCAGGTTAATAAGAGAAAAGTTTATGTTTTGTTTTGTCTTTTACTGTCTGCATGGGGAGAAATGAGGGGACAGTGGCTGATAAAATAATTATCATTATTTTAGCCAGCCCTGTTCCTTCACCGAGTTTTGGGGGCTCTTAATCTCATTCTCAGAGTGATTACTCACTATCCCAATGAAGTTCAGATATTTTTATGCCTGTTTTAGAGGGGAGAAGGGAAATGAGAGGCATAGGAATTCTGTTTGGGGGGGAGGGAGGATAAATGGTGCTTGGGAGGACAAATGGATGGCAGAAACAGATTGACTTGTAGATTAATCTAAGAGACAGGTTTTAAATGATTTGGGCCTGTCTGATTCTTTTGTGATCATCTTTCCTGCAATGTATTGAGATAACTAGGAGAGGAGGGAAAGTCCATTGTTCTTTTGGTTTATGCAGATAGAGGGTAAATCTCTTCTAAGGGCTTTACCTCAAAGTATCCTTTATAACAAGGAGTCATATTTTTGGGATGAAATTTCCTGGGTTCCTTCAATAAGTTTGACCTTTTCTGTTTAATAATATACTTTTTCCCTTTGAGAATATCAGGAAATCTTTGGGAATAATTTAACACCAAATGGCATAGCACCTATTGATAATTCTCGCCCAAATCCGTTATTGTCACTGGTGGTTGCTAACCCTGTCATCTCTTCTGTGTTGTCAGGGGCAGTCTTAGATAAAGAAGGCCTTCTCAGGCCTCTTTGCCTACTCCTCCTGGCCATGGAGGCCCGTTCATTGTCCGTGACTATGTAGCCTGCTTTGTAACCTTTCCTACTTTGTAAATCTACCTTCCTATCCCTTTGGAAACTTTGTTCCATACTTGCATGTAAAAAAAAGAAAAAAGAAGTCATTTTCAGCTGAAAATGAATACTAGCTATTTCCCCAAAATTCAGGGTAAATTCTTAATTCTTTCTTTAATTAGAAGTTTTGAGAAAAGGGAGTTTGGTGTTACACAGAAACCTCCACTAATTATAGATAAACTTCTTTTTATTCTCTATTTAGTGTATCATTAGGCACTCATGGGTTTTTAAAATTTGTTATAATCACATAATTACTAATTTTCGATGCTCAAATTCTCTCAAATGGCGACTGAAACCCTATTGAAGCTGGCACCAGTGTCTTTTTGACAGCCCCCTATTAGTCTTTGAGTACTTTTCTACTTTCTAGAAAAATGTGATGATCTAGGGCAGGCTCACCTGTACTTCTCCCTCCGAGACCTGCAACCAGTAATATCTCTTAGGAGTCCTCATTCCTTTTAAATGGAGAAGGGTATTTAGAAAGCAAGATCTGAGCACTAGGGATTTTCATTGCTACTGGGCTGTCATTAATTACAGTGGATATGATTAATGTATATATATTTTTCTAATTATGTTTATGTGCATATATTTTGAAGTCATGGGTCATGTTAATACCTATGCAAATTTAATACTGTAATTTTATATTGTATCTTTAATCGCCCTATGAACATCTTCGTTTCTAATAACATTTATATAATTATTTGCTTCATTCCCACAGTATTTAAAAAAGGTTAAAAATTACAAAACCAAATATTAATCCTATAAACACTTGTAAAGTTAAAGATTTCTTTGTATTTTTCATTGTTTTTAGAATATATCCTAGTGAAAATGTAAGTCAGAAGCTATGTTCAAAAGTGACTCGAAGTATTTTTTTGTCTTCATCTGGTTGTATTACCAATTTGATAGGCAATTAAGTGCATTTTTTTCTCCTTGTTTTTGGTTAAGGTTGACTTATTTATATCTTATTTCATTTTATTTTATTGACTGTATAAAACATTGTTATTGGACAAACAGGGTCCGGCTGCCTGTCACTGTCAGCTAATACACAGGGATGGGGATAGGTCCACCAAACTTTGTCAAAAGGCTGGGATTCTGGAGAACAGTGAGAGTAGCCTCTCCAAGACTGTTCTGTTCTTCCATTTCCAAAATCACAGTTTTATACGCGTAAGTTTAAAGCAAAGACCGTGTTAACCCTTATCTTAAACAATAATCAGCAGACATAGTAAACAATAATCAGTATAACTTGTGACCTAAGACAACATTTTAATTCAGAAGTTAATCTCCTTAATCCACCTGAACTACTCAAGATGGGCCTCTTCAGGGTGGGAGCTAAATTTACAAAACCGGTTAAGCGTGGGAGATGGGGTGAAGGTCAGGCAGGACCTAAGTGACCAGACCAGCTGTGTCCTGTCTGCCCTACCCTGACAGGCTCCATCTTATTCTTACTGTATGTGCTTTCACATTTGTTGTTCATAAATCAAACTATATTGAAAATCATGTTAGAAAAGTTTCACCTCTATTTTCTTTTTTCTTTTGTCGCCCTCCGTAGAGTGTGTTGGCGTTACAGCTCACAGCAACCTCCAGCTCTTGGGCTTAGGTGATTCTCTTGCCTCAGCCTCCCGAGTAGCTGGGACAACGCCCGGCTGTTTCTTTTGTTTGCAGTTTGGCCAGAGCTGGGTTCGAACCCACCACCCTCGGTATATGGGGCCGGCGCACTACTCACTGAGCCACAGGCGCTGCCTTCACTTCTATTTTCTATCTCTACTCTGTACCTCAGTGCTTTTTCAATCCCACTGTGTGTAACCATTTCTATTAATTTCTAGTCTAGCCTCCCAATGTTTCTGTTTGTAACTGTCCTTGTCCCTTAAGGTGGCTGTCACAAAAATACTATAGACTGGGAGGCTCAAACAACAAGCATTTATTTCTCATAGTCCTGGCAGCTTGGGAAGTCCAACATCAGGGCATCGACAGATCTGATGCCTGGTCAGGGCTCCCTTCCTGGGTGGCACCTGTGGCTCAAAGGAGTAAGGCACCGGCCCCATATGCCGGAGGTGGCGGGTTCAAACCCACTCCCGGCCAGAAACTGCAAGAAAAAGAAAAAGGGCTCCCTTCCTGGTTCATAGATGGCCATCTTTTCACTGTGTCCTCACATGGCAGAAGGGGAGGCGGGAGCTCCCTGCTGTCCTCTGTTACAAGGCACTAATTTCATTCATGTAGGCTTTACCCTCTTGATCTAATCACCTCCCAGAGGCCCCACCACTACATACTGTTACTTTGGGGATTGGGTTTCAGCATATGAATGAGTTGGGGGCAGGAACAGTGGTTTCCAGCTGTCACTATAACTCTAGTTTTACTTCCACACTAGTTATATTGTCTCTGCCCAACCAGGTTCAACTGCCTGCCACCCACAAGGAAGCCAATACCCAAAGACAGCAGGATTTACAGCAGAGAGAGAGTTTGTTCTCCATAGCACTAAATGGGGAGATGGGAGAAATTTCTCTAATCCTCCTCCCTTAAGAATTTGGGATACAGGGGTTTTTTTGTAGAGACAGAGTCTCACTTTATGGCCCTTGGTAGAGTGCCGTGGCCTCACACAGCTCACAGCAACCTCCAACTCCTGGGCTTAAGCGATTCTCTTGCCTCAGCCTCCCGAGTAGCTGGGACTAGGGATACAGGGTTTTAAAGACAGTTTGGTGAGCAGAGGATTAGGCAAGTGGGGTCTGCTAGTTGGCTGGGTTCAGGGCGGAGTTAGCAATCTCTTGGTATGGGCTGCTGCTTGCCCGGTGGGTCAGCCAGGCTGCTGGAATGCAGTTCCTTCTTGGGTGGGGGGATCCAAGACCAGTTGAGTCAGTTTCTTGGTCTGGGCGGGTCAGTCAATCCACTGGAATAAAGGACCTGGAAAATAATTTGAAAAACTATGACTAGGTTTCTGAACAGGTGATGTAAAGATTCTTAACTTGTGTCCTTAGATAACAACTACCAGCTGTGCTCTCCAGAGAAGCAATCATAGAGCAACAAATGAGGGGGCAGTGGCTGATTAGTATCATTATTTTTAGCTAAGCCCAGTTCCTTTACAGAGTTTTGGGGCCCATCTCTAGTTCTTGCCTTGCCCCCCTTTGTCAATGTGTAAGGGCAGTTTCAGTATTGTTTTGTATTCCACACTGGCACACCTAGTTTATTTGCCTGATGAAGATAATTTTTTTTTTTTTTTTTTTTTTTTTTGCAGTCATTGGCCGGGGCTGGGTTTGAACCTGCCACCTCTGGCACATGGGGCCGGCACCCTACTCCTTTTAGCCACAGGTGCCACCAGATAATTTTTTAATACATTCCTCTTCTATATGACAAAATTATTTACAGTAATAACCATGAAATAAAATATAGTAATAGGTAGAAACAAGATGTAAACAATAAATATTTTTATTAAATGTTGAATATAGAATTATGCCAATAAAAGTAATATAAATAAAAGTGCAAAAAATACTTATTAAAATATGTCCACCAGAAAATTAATCTTAATTTTTTTATGTTTGTTAAAAATAAGTATAAAGTTTTTTTCTCTGCAAAATCCAGAGAAACAAGACAAGATGATGGCAACATTGATGCTGTTTATAACCAGGCGTTCAAATAAACTTGGCTCTTTACGTTTCTAATAGCAATCGTTGTAAGAGCAGCATCTTTCGTTGTCTCTCTCAGCATTCTTCAAGTTCTTACTCTTTTTTCAGTGTAAATATTCATTTTCTTACATTTTATTTTTGTATAGTTAATGCCCATACCACAGTTCCATGCACTTTCCTTTAAATGATAGTTTTAAAGGTTCATATTTTATTGTTCATTCCCACTATCTGCAAAAATGTTCATGTCTGATTAAGTAATTTAAAACTTTTTACCACAAACAAACAAACAAAAAAAAACACAAAGAGGAAAATCCAACAAAGATAACCTAGAAAAAAGAAACAGCATGCAGGGAGGCGGAGCAAGATGGCAGCCGAGTAACAGCTTCCTTGCATCTGGGCACCGTGAGTCTGGGGATATAGGACTCCAGGCATCTCTGGCTGGTGGGATCTGCCTATCATCACCCCTGAGAGGATACAGGGAGTCAGCGAGAGACTTCTGGACCCCAAGAGGAGGACTAAAACAGTGGAAAACCGGCAAGTGGTCGTGTGTGTTCAATCCATCTAAACCCGCCCGCAACTGTAAGTTCAGTAGCAGCGAGACTGCAAACCAGAAAGGCCTTACCTGTGAACTGTTTGGTGTCTTTGGACTTGGCACTCAGCTGAACTGCCTTGGGGAGAGCCTGAGCGGGAGTGCGGAGAACTTTGGCCTTTGTCTAGGGCCTCAGTCTGAGCCGCTGAGCCAGACGGAGCTAATAGCGTTTGGCTCTGGGTCACAGGCAGCCATTGTGAGCAATCTGCCCCAGCAAGCTCCACCCTCAGGGTCACAGAGCTGGAATTGGGTGGGAGCTGGTAACCAAGCGACCAAGTAGCATAAGGGCGGGGTCTGAGCCGCCTTGCAGCCCTAACCCTTGGGGGCAGAGGGAGACCAGTTTTGGCACACAGGGTAAGTGGATAGCCACTTAAGCAGTGATTCCAGCAATAAGCACTTCCCTGGGAAAGCTTCTGCTCAGCAAGTGAACAAGTTCAAAGTGCCTTTTAAGTGGGCTGAAGAGAGATTTAGGGTGTCTACCTGCTGGGGTTTGAGAAATTAGCAGCCTCCAGTCGTATCAGAACTGTGATTAACATCTCATACCCCAGAAGACCACGTGTTGCCCAGACAATATTCAATATCATATACATACTGCTTTGTTTTTCGTTGTGTTTTGTTTTTTTTTTTTGGTTTGGTTGTTTCTTTTGTTTATTTTGATGTTGTTGATGTTGTTTTGTTTTTTAAGTTCAACCTTTTCCATACAGATCCTTTTTCTTTCTCAATTTTTCTAATTTAATTATAATTTCCCATTGCTGCCTATTTCAATAATTAGAACTTCATTTTTGTTAGTGTTTCTACCGCTATTATTTGGTTTCTCCAGCCAATTTTATCCCGTAACGTTTTCTGTTTGCTTGTTTTGGTTTGATTTATAGCATTTTTGTCTTTTCTCTCTACTTGGTGGAGGTGGGGTACTGTGTCTGATCAGGTTAGCAAAGAGCTGCTGACCTCAAGGGAACCACCCAACTGGGTACCCCCAGAAGGTGGTATTTTTTTAAAGGTTGTATCAAAGTACCCTACTGTACACCTATATTGCTCTGTCTCCCTCTTTCTGTGCCTCTCTTCTTTTTGTCAATATTCCTTTTACCCACCCCCTCTCCTTTCTCTATTTTTCTTTTTTTTTTCTTATCACTCGGTCCTCCTTTCTTTCATCCCTTTTTTGCTCTTCAACTTTCTCACCCTTCTGGTCCTGTAACCCTTAGTCCGCAGGCACGAGAACTTAAAGAACAAGAGGAAGTGAAAGGAAAATTAGGGCAAGGAAACAGATAAAACAAATCACTCATGAGGAAGAATCAGCAGAAAACTCCAGGCGACATAAAGAACCAGTCTAGAACAACCCTGCCAAGGGACCATGAGGTAGCTACTGCAGAGGATTCCACCTATACAGAAATGTTAGGTAAGACAGAAAGGGAATTTAGAATACACATGCTGAAAACAATGAAAGAAATGATGGAAACAATGAAGGAAACTGCTAATAAAGTGGAAAATAACCAAAAGGAAATTCAAAAACAGAATCAAATAAGAGATGAACGATATGAAGAATATAAAAAGGATATAACAGAGCTGAAGGAAATGAAACAGTCAATCAGGGAACTTAAAGATGCAATGGAAAGTATCAGCAACAGGTTAGACCATACAGAAGAAAGAATTTCAGAGGTAGAAGACAAAGTTCTTGAGATAACTCAGATAGTAAAAGACACAGAAAAGAAGACAGAGAAAGCAGAATGTTCACTGTCAGAATTATGGGACTCTGTGAAGCTTTCTAACATACGAGTTATAGGCATCCCAGAAGGGGAAGAAGAATGCCCCAGAGGAATGGAAGCCATACTAGAGAATATTATAAAAGAAAATTTCCCAAATATCACCAAAGATTCTGACACACTGCTTTCAGAGGGCTATTGGACCCCAGGTCGCCTCAACTCTAACCAAGCTTCTCCAAGACACATTGAGATGAACCTGTCCAAAGTCAAGACAAAAGAAAAGATTCTGCAAGCTGCCAGGAGTAAGCGCCAGTTGACCTACAGGGGCAAATCCATCAGAGTGACCGCAGACTTCTCTAATGAAACTTTCCAGGCAAGAACACAATGGTCATCTACCTTTAATCTACTTAAACAGAACAATTTCCAGCCCAGAATTCTGTACCCTGCTAAGCTAAGCTTAAAAATTGACGGAGAAATCAAATCATTTACGGATATACAAACATTGAGGAAATTCGCCACAACAAGACCAGCTCTACAGGAAATACTTCAACCTGTTCTGCACACTGACCACCACAATGGATCAGCAGCAAAGTAAGAACTCAGAAATTAAAGGACAGAACCTAACCTCCACACTGATGCAAAAGATAAAACTAAGCAATGGACTCTCACAAAATAAGACGAATAGAATACTACCACACCTATCAATTATCTCAATAAATGTTAATGACTTGAATTCCCCACTGAAGAGACATAGATTGGCTGACTGGATTAAAAAACACAAGCCATCCATTTGCTGTCTGCAAGAAACACACCTGGCTTCAAAAGACAAATTAAAGCTCCGGGTCAAGGGTTGGAAGACAATTTTTCAGGCAAATGGAATTCAGAAGAAAAGAGGAGTTGCAATCTTATTTTCAGATACATGTGGATTTAAAGCAACTAAAGTCAAAAAAGACAAAGATGGTCACTTTATATTGGTCAAGGGAAAAATACAACAAGAAGACATTTCAATTCTAAATATCTATGCACCCAGTTTAAATGCTCCCAGATTCTTGAAACAGACCTTACTCAGTCTGAGCAATATGATATCTGATAATACCATAATAACAGGGGACCTTAACACTCCTCTTACAGAGCTCGACAGATCCTCTAAACAGAAATTAAACAAGGATATAAGAGACTTAAATGAGACCCTAGAACAACTGTGCTTGATAGACGCATATAGAACACTCCATCCCAAAGATAAAGAATATACATTCTTCTCATCACCCCATGGAACATTCTCCAAAATTGATCATATCCTGGGACACAAAACAAATATCAACAGAATCAAAAGAATTGGAATTTTACCTTGTATCTTCTCAGACCATAAGGCACTAAAGGTGGAACTCAACTCTAACAACAATGCTCGACCCCACCCAAAGGCATGGAAACTGAACAATCTTCTGTTGAATAACAGATGGGTGCAGGAAGAAATAAAACAGGAAATCATTAACTTGCTTGAGCAGAACAACAATGAGGACACAAGCTACCAAAATCTGTGGGATACTGCAAAAGCAGTTTTGAGAGGAAAATTCATTGCTTTAGATGCCTACATTCGAGAAACAGAAAGAGAGCACATCAACAATCTCACAAGAGATCTTATGGAATTGGAAAAAGAAGAACAATCTAAGCCTAAACTCAGTAGAAGGAAAGAAATATCCAAAATCAAATCAGAGATCAATGAAATTGAAAACAAAAGAATCATTCAGAAAATTAATGAAACAAGGAGTTGGTTTTTTGAAAAAATAAATAAAATAGATAAACCATTGGCCAGACTAAAGAGGAATAGAAAAGTAAAATCTCTAGTAACCTCAATCAGAAATGATAAAGGGGAAATAACAACTGATCCCACAGAGATACAAGAGATTATCTCTGAATACTACCAGAAACTCTATGCCCAGAAATTTGACAATGTGAAGGAAATGGATCAATATTTGGAATCACACCCTCTCCCTAGACTCAGCCAGGAAGAAATAGAGCTCCTGAACAGACCAATTTCAAGCACTGAGATCAAAGAAACAATAAAAAAGCTTCCAACCAAAAAATGCCCTGGTCCAGATGGCTTCCCTCCAGAATTCTATCAAACCTTCAAGGAAGAGCTTATTCCTGTACTGCAGAAATTATTCCAAAAAATTGAGGAAGAAGGAATCTTCCCGAACACGTTCTATGAAGCAAACATCACCCTGATACCAAAACCAGGAAAAGACCCAAACAAAAAGGAGAATTTCAGACCAATCTCACTCATGAACATAGACGCAAAAATTCTCAACAAAATCCTAGCCCATAGATTACAGCTTATCATCAAAAAAGTCATTCATCATGATCAAGTAGGCTTCATCCCAGGGATGCAAGGCTGGTTTAACATACACAAGTCTATAAACGTTATCCACCATATTAACAGAGGCAAAAATAAAGATCACATGATCCTCTCAATAGATGCAGAAAAAGCATTTGATAAAATCCAGCATCCTTTTCTAATTAGAACACTGAAGAGTATAGGCATAGGTGGCACATTTCTTTTTTTTTTTTTTTTTTTGGTTTTTGGCCGGGGCTGGGTTTGAACCCGCCACCTCCAGCATATGAGACCGGCGCCCTACTCCTTGAGCCACAGGCACCACCCAGGTGGCACATTTCTAAAACTGATTGAAGCTATCTATGACAAACCCACAGCCAATATTTTACTGAGTGGAGTAAAACTGAAAGCTTTTCCTCTTAGAACTGGAACCAGACAAGGTTGTCCTCTGTCACCTTTACTATTCAACATAGTGCTGGAAGTTGTAGCCAATACAATTAGGCAAGACAAGGAAATAAAGGGAATCCAAATGGGAGCAGAGGAGGTCAAACTCTCCCTCTTTGCTGACAACATGATCTTATACTTAGAGAACCCCAAAGACTCAACCACAAGACTCCTAGAAGTCATCAAAAAATACAGTAATGTTTCAGGATATAAAATCAATGTCCACAAGTCAGTAGCCTTTGTGTACACCAATAACAGTCAAGATGAGAAGCTAATTAAGGACACAACTCCCTTCACCATAGTCTCAAAGAAAATGAAATACCTAGGAATATACCTAACGAAGGAGGTGAAGGACCTCTATAAAGAGAACTATGAAATCCTCAGAAAGGAAATAGCAGAGGATATTAACAAATGGAAGAACATACCATGCTCATGGATGGGAAGAATCAACATTGTTAAAATGTCTATACTTCCCAAAGCAATCTACCTATTCAATGCCATTCCTATCAAAATACCAACATCGTACTTTCAAGATTTGGAAAAAATGATTCTGCGTTTTATATGGAACCGGAAAAGAACCCCGTATAGCTAAGGCAGTTCTCTGTAACAAAAATAAAGCTGGGGGCATCAGCATACCAGATTTTAGTCTGTACTACAAAGCCATAGTGCTCAAGACAGCATGGTACTGGCACAAAAACAGAGACATAGACACTTGGAATCGAATTGAAAACCAAGAAATGAAACTAACATTTTACAACCACCTAATCTTTGATAAACCAAACAAGAACATACCTTGGGGGAAAGACTCCCTATTCAATAAATGGTGTTGGGAGAACTGGATGTCTACATGTAAAAGACTGAAACTGGACCCACACCTTTCCCCACTCACAAAAATTGATTCAAGATTGATAAAGGACTTAAACTTAAGGCATGAAACAATAAAAGTCCTCCAAGAAAGCATAGGAAAAACACTGGAAGATATTGGCCTGGGGAAAGACTTCATGAAGAAGACTGCCATGGCAATTGCAACAACAACAAAAATAAACAAATGGGACTTCATTAAACTGAAAAGCTTCTGTACAGCTAAGGAGACAATAACCAAAGCAAAGAGACAACCTACACAATGGGAAAGGATATTTGCATATTTTCAATCAGACAAAAGCTTGATAACTAGGATCTATAGAGAACTCAAATTAATCTACATGTAAAAAGCCAACAATCCCATATATCAATGGGCAAGAGACATGAATAGAACTTTCTCTAAAGACGACAGACGAATGGCAAACAAACAGATGAAAAAATGTTCATCATCTCTATATATTAGAGAAATGCAAATCAAAACAACCCTGAGATATCATCTAACTCCAGTGAGAATGGCCCACATCACAAAATCTCAAAACTGCAGATGCTGGCGTGGATGTGGAGAGAAGGGAACACTTTTACACTGCTGGTGGGACTGCAAACTAGTACAACCTTTCTGGAAGGAAGTATGGAGAAACCTCAGAGCACTCAAGCTAGACCTCCCATTTGATCCTGCAATCCCATTACTGGGCATCTACCCAGAAGAAAAGAAATCCTTTTATCATAAGGACACTTGTACTAGACTGTTTATTGCAGCTCAATTTACAATAGCCAAAATGTGGAAACAGCCTAAATGCCCACCAACCCAGGTATGGATTAACAAGCTGTGGTATATGTATACCATGGAATACTATTCAGCCATTAAAAAAAATGGAGACTTTACATCCTTTGTATTAACCTGGACGGAAGTGGAAGACATTATTCTTGTAACGCATCACAAGAATGGAGATGCATGAATCCTATGTACTCAATTTTGATATGAGGACAATTAATGACAATTATGGTTATGGGGAGAGAACAGAAAGAGGGAAGGAGGAAGGTGGGTGGGGCCTTGGTGTGTGTCACACTTTATGGGGGCAAGACATGATTGCAAGAGGGACTTTACCTAACAATTGCAATCAGTGTAACCTGGCTTATTGTACCCTCAATGAATCCCCAACAATAAAAAGAAAAAAAAGAAAATGACACAGTCAAGAGACGCTGTAAACACAAGAAGCACAAAAAAAAGAAACAGCATGCAACTTGTCATTATTTATTGTAAATGTGTTGTTTAAATTCCATAATATGTAGTATCATGGGATAGAGGCCTGTGTTCGAAGGAAATTTGAATGATTTCAAAACATTATGAAGTTAACTTCTGAAATAGATGTGTGAGTCCATGCGTATCAGAGGCCAAACTGGAAGTTCTCCAAATTGGCTTCAGTGCTTATTGAGAACTAAGTATTAATGATAAAAATGTGCTAATGTGAAGCTTATATACGTGTAACAAAACTCAACTGTCAATGTAACAATTACTTAGAACAACAAAAGTTTTTTTTTTGTTTTTTTTTTTTGTAGAGACAGAGTCTCACTTTATGGCCCTTGGTAGAGTGCCGTGGCCTCAGACGGCTCACGGCAACCTCCAACTCGTGGGCTTAAGCGATTGTCTTGCCTCAGCCTCCGGAGTAGCTGGGACTACAGGCGCCCGCCACAACGCCCGGCTATTTTTTGGTTTGCAGTTCAGCCGGGGCCGTGTTTGAACCTGCCACCCTCAGTATATGGGGCCGGCGCCCTACCGACTGAGCCACAGGCGCCGCCCTAGAACAACAAAAGTTTTTTGGGGAGAGTATTTTATAGCACTAACATTGCTTGGAATTGCGGGCACATGATGATAAAAGGCAGGCTGATATTTTAGATTTAGTTGTTAAGCCCTTACTGGGGGCACCAGAGTGATCTGCTTCTCCCACCCCATCCCTGGTGTATACTGTACCCAGCAGCATATAGGAATGTCTGTGGCTCACGCCTATAATCCCAGCACTCTGGGAGGCTGAGGCGGGTGGATGGCTTGAGCTAATGAGTTCAAGACCAGCCTGAGCAAGAGTGAGACCCCCATCTCTAAAAAATAGCCAGATGTTATGGCTGGTGCCTGTAGTCCCAGCTACTCTGGAGGCTGAGGCAAGTGCATCACTTGAGTTTGAGGTTGCTGTGAGCTGTGATGCCACAGCCCTCTATCCAGGACAACAAAGTGAAATTCTGTGTTGAGTATTGGTATGATGGTCGAAAATTCATATTTCTTCCATTAGTATTTATCTTATGAGTGACAATAAATACCTTTTTACAAATATAAAGGCCATTGTATTTCTTTTTCTGTAAATTGCCTAGTCATTTCTTTCACTACTGTTTTTCATGGTGGCTTTTCACCATTCTTTTCGATTTATAGTTCTGTGTTCTGTTTTTTTGGGGGGGCAGGGGTGAATGCAGGGCACCATTTTTTTACTTGATCGACCATGGTTATGAGAAGCCTTAGTATACAACATTAACAAAAGTTGCCTTTCCCCCCGTAAGGTGGCCTGTGCAGATTGCAGCTATTCTGAGGAACTAAAACAACCTCATATGTATAAGCCTGGAAAACCCATGTATGGTGAAACAGAGCTTTTCAAATTGGACTAACAATGGTATCTATTTTTATACATTGGAATTTTTCATAAAATTTCTTTGACAATATAATTCTGTTCTTAAATTATTTTTTAAATCACTGCTATAAAGTAAGAAGACGCATTAGTAGTTCTTTTAAATCTTATAATATGCAATTGTATAATAGTAGCTACATAATTATGACCAAAACAATTAGAAATCAGTAATTTAATGAATAAATTGATTTCTTCACTGAAATCGGCTAGGTAATTTAATTAAAATAGCTATCACAAATATAGCCTTAGTCTTTAAATTATTCATACTTTTGATAAGAAGCATATGTATTTTATTTTTTAGAGTCAAATATGAATTTTTGTATCTCAGTGTTTCATTAAATTTTTATGTTATATAAAAACAGCTTCCCAGAAACAGAACCGAACATTTAACTTTATTTGTATGTCCATAAATTCCCTTTCAAAAGTCAATATTAGGCCAGGCCCCGTGGCTCATGCCTCTAATCCTAGTACTCTGGGAGGCTGGCAGGGGTGGGGTGTTGCTTGAGCTCAGGAGTTGGAGACCAGCCTAACCAAGAGCGAGATGCCATCTCTGTAAATAGCTGGGCTAGCACCTGTATAGTTCCAGCTACTTGGGAGGCGTAGGCAAGAGGATCGCTTGAGCCCAGGAGTTTGAGGTTGCTGTGAGCTATGACACCCTAGCCCTCTACCCAGAGAGACAAAGTAAGACTCTGTCTCAAATAAAAAAAAAGTCAATATTAATGTATGTATCTTTATAGTTACAAAGTATACCTACATGTTTACGTTTGGGCTTTCTCTCTCTCTCTTTTTTTTTTTTTTTTTTTTGTTTTTTCTTTTTTATTTTTGGCTGGGGCTGGGCTTGAACCCGCCACCTCCGGCATATGGGACCGGCGCCCTACCCGTTGAGCCACAGGCGCCGCCCTCTCTCTCTTTTTTTTTAATGTAAAAACAGTAACATTTAAAACAAAAATTTAAAGACAAGGCACACTCACTTTGCAATCTTATTACTACCCCGTTTCCCCGAAAATAAGACCCACTCACAGGAAAGATAAGACGTCCCCTGAAAATAAGACCTAGCGCATCTTTGGGAGCACACCTTAAAATAAGACACTGTGAAACAGGTAGTAACTGTTTATTTGCCAATTTGTCCTATTTTTTAAGATCTCTTCTAAAATTGTTACATCTGACTCTTTAAAAATCCAGATCACTATGGATAATCTTCCTTGTCTCCATAGTTCATTATCTGATAGTTCCTGTTTTAAGTATAATAATATTCTTCAAGAGTAGCAAAAATGGACTTGGCTTTAGTTTTTAATTTGAAACTTAGCAAAATATCACAAGTGCATCATATTATTTATTGGAAAGTAGAAGCGTTAGTTCAAGTGTGTGTACTGTAAACCTTTCTCATAATGTCAGTAACAAGGTGATAAAATCATATGACAGTGTATCTTTACAAAGAAGAGTTGATATTAGGGTCTTCTTTTGTAAACAAAGAAGAATTGCTATTGGACTTGACTTGAACTTTAAATAGACTTTTCCCAGTCTAATTGTGATTGATTCATGTGTCTATAAGCTGGGAACTTTTAACATCCTACCGTGAAGAATCAGGTGGTCTGTGGCTTGTGCTTGCTCCTAATTTCTGTTGGTTTTGTTATCTGTGTCTCATGGTTTTGTTTTTTTTATCATCACACTGCCGGTATGACATAATATTTGACATATTTATTTGACATAAATTATAAGATTTTCTTTTGACTTCAGCCATAGAGCTCCGGATTTCTTCCTTCATTGCTCTCTGAAGAAAAGGTAGTTAGATGAAATTTATCCTTCTTTATTTTTAAATTTAATACTACACTAACACCACACTCTGAAAGACCTTTTGTTGCCAAGCAAATGGGAGTAGAGATAACGCCTGTGTCTTTCCTCGCTGATTTGTCACTTTAATCTCTCTCAATTTGGACTATATAAATAATATCTGTTCTTTCTTGTGGGAAGCTGAGAGATTCCTCACCTCACTTCCCCTAAAAACTAAAAGAGTTTAAATTTTTATCCTTAGGATACCATTGACTTTTTTCTTTTTCTTGGGATACATCGAACCTTTCCATTTCCTGTCTCGTTTCTTTTTAATGTTTGTGTTTTCTTCATCTCCCCTCCAGTTTATTGAGTGTTAGTTCATTCTCTTTTCTTCTTCAGGGACACCTATAATTTGAAGTCTGGGTGCCAGCACTCCCTGCACACGCCCGTGAGTGTTCATTCACTCCGGGCCTCACCTCATTCCTCACGGCCGGCTTGTTCTTTGAGTCAGCCTCCTATTTCCCCAATCCAATTTTCTGCTGTGTTGATTCTTCTAAGGTTCCACTGCCAGTGTTAATTGGTTCGTGCTAAATTTATCCTGTGCTGGTCTTAGTGCCCTCGAACTGTTCTCATGGTCTCCATAGTTCATAGTGTTGCCAGAATGACCCATCTGAAATGCAAATCTGACTGTGTCATTCCCCTGGTAAAATGTTTAGTGACCTTACTGCGGAGAGGTGTTCTAACCCTGTAACATCATGAGTTAGACTAGAGCCTTCTGTTCTCTGAGCAACCTGCCTGTCATTCACGTCTTACAGTCCCTTGCCACCGTGCTGTTTATCCCCAGACCCCTCATTGTGGCCTTCCCCCGGCTAGCCTGTCCATCCCTGTTCATCCTACTTTGAACCTACTTTGCCTGCTTCCTCCACAGACACCGTTCTTTTCTTCTTGTGTATATTCCTGTGTACCTTGTACATGGTTCTCAACTGGGTTTTATAGCTATTTGTTTATACTTATCTATGATACCATAACAACAGGGCAGGTACTGTGACACTGAGGGCAGGTGCTACCTTGTGACTCTTACATCCCCAACACCTCACACAGTCCTTAGCTCAGACACTTTGTTTTATTACCTTCTTGTCCTTTGGTTTTATTGACTTTAAGGGAGAGGTGGACCTCTATCACAGGATCTATTTTTTTTTTTTATGGGAAGTATTTTTACTAGAGCCAGGCTATTTAATTATTTTTTTCTTGTTCATATTTTCTTGTATATAATGTACTAATCCTGAAGATACAGTGTCCCAGTAACATGCCCTGAATCACCATATGGTATACAATCCCTGAGTCAGGGTTCAGGAACCGGTTCTGTAAGTCATCTGTGAAAGGCCCAGGCACTGTTCATTTCGGTAATCAAATTACAGGCTTAGGTCAGCCAGGACTGGCTTCTCTAGCCTAATTATTGGATCTCAAGCTTGGGACGGTGCTCATCCCAAGCTTTTACAGCTTGTTCCTACTTAAGCGGCTCTGAAATTTGAAATCCAGCCACACTCGGCAGGGTGGTCTTCCTCTTCTGTTTTTGTTGTTTACGTCCAAGGTTATATTGTGTTCTAATGCTTAAACACTTAAGAAAAGGAGGAAAACTAAGATTTGTAGATTTCTTAAAAATGGTATACTTTTTTTGGTTGACTTTAAAAAATACTCTCGGTATAGAAAATTGTGAACGTGAAGGTAAAAATGCTTCAGTATCTTGCCACGCAGAGCTAAGTGCCTTTTAGAATGTTTCTGCATATATTTACATATGTCAGAAATGTGTACCTGTTTCATAAATGGCACTGTGCATTAAGTGCTGTTCTTTAGCTTCCTTTTTTTTTTAAACTCAGCAATATATTTAGACATCATTATGCATCAGTAATTGAATATGTGTTCCATTTTTAGTAGTTGACTCACCAGTTACCTATAGTTGAACCTTTAAATTCCTGATAAATAATGCTGCGGTGAACATTTATCTTTTACTTTTTAAAAAATTTGCGCTTGTGGGCGGCGCCTGTGGCTCAGTCGGTGGGGCGCCGGCCCCATATACCAAGGGTGGCGGGTTCAAACCCAGCCCCGGCCAAACTGCAACCAAAGAATAGCCGGGCGTTGTGGTGGGCGCCTGTAGTCCCAGCTACTCGGGAGGCTGAGGCAAGAGAATCGCTTAAGCCCAGGAGTTGGAGGTTGCTGTGAGCTGTGTGAGGTCACGGCACTCTACCGAGGGCCATAAAGTGAGACTCTGTCTCTTAAAAAAAAAAAAAAAAATTTGCGCTTGAATAGAGCTTTTTTAAAAAGGATATTCAAGCATATGTTGATAGATATTGGCAAAATGCCTTTCAGAAATGTTGTACCAACTTTTACCCTCATCAATAATGTATGAAAATACTTATTGCCCCACATCTCTTACAAAGCTAGATTTTTGTCAGTTACTCTCTGTGAGCTAAGGATGCCCAAATTATGGTTCTAAATTTAGGTATCTTACTAGTTTCCACATACTTGTATCCAACAACTTACTTGAAGTTTTGACATGGTGTCTGTCTACTAGGACCTCAAAACAACATTCCCAAACAGTAACCTGATTTCCTGCCTCACTTTCCAAACCTGTTCCTTCTCCCTTCTGTTTTTCTTCTTTGAATGGAATTTAAATTTACCTGGTTACTCAAGTTAGAAACCTGGAGTGATTTTTTTTTTTTTTGATCTCTCTTTCCCTGAATCTTCCTATCAAATTATATTACCAAGGCTTATGGATTTTACCCACAGTACCTTGTCTATCCAAACATGAGGTGAACCCCTTTCTTACGCTGGCCCACAATTACCAAAAGACATGGTTTTAAGAACATCTTTGGTTAGACAGTGTGAATCTAAACTTTTAGGGATATATTCGGATTTCTACTATGAATATTTAATTTATTTATAAATATACTTAAGACCATAGTTTACAAATACTGATTTTCCACTATCTTATGTAAAATCTTTTGTTAAATTTCAGATTAATAAGGGAGTATATATGATCACATTATAGGGTTTGCTTTTTAAGGTTAAAGTCTGGGTTGCAGTCGTTCCCTTCACCCAGGAAGTATACACTATACCCATGTAGTATACCCATTGTGGGGGAATGTACCCAACTCCTGGCCCCCCCATTAGTTGAATTTAATTGAGTTTTGAGAGAAATTGAGTTTTTCTCTCTGAGCATGTAGGTGTTAATCTACTAGCTCTAATTAAGTACTGAGTACATGTAATGCTTGTTTTTCCATTCTTGTGATACTTCCTTTAGGAGAATGTTCTCCAAATCCATCCAGGTCGTTAAAAAAGATGGGAAATCTCCCACCTTTTATTGCTGAATAGTTTTCCATGGTATACATATACCACAGTTTATTACGTGTGTTGAAGGGCACCTGGATCGTTTCCACATCTTTGCAGTTGTGAGTTGTGCTGCTGTAAACATTGCAGTGCAAATATCCTGATGGTAAAATGACTTTTGGGGGGCAAGTGTGGACACCTAGTAATGGGATTGCAGGATCAAACAGAAGGTCTACTTTTAGTTCTTTGAGGAATCTCCATACGTCCTTCCATAGAGGCTGTACTAGTGTGCAGTCACCAGCAGTGTGTGAGAGTCCCCTTCTCTCTGCTTCCACACCAGCATCTGCTGCGTTGGGACCTTGTGATGGGGCCATTCTCATGGGGCTAAGATGATATCTCAAAGTGGTTTTGATTTGTATTTCTCTGATGATTAGGGATAACGAGGATTTTTTTCATGTGTTTTTTGGCCTTTCGTCTCTCCTCATGAGAAAAGATTCTGTTCATGTTCCTTACCCGATTCTTAAGGGGTTGTTTGATCTTTTCTTATTGATTTTCTTGCAGATTCTGTAGATTCTGGATATCAGCCCTTTGTCAGATGTGTACCATGCAGATATTTGGAGCATGTTGTCTCCTGGTTCAAGGGTATCCACTTGGGGACAGAGAAAGTCAAACTATCACTCTTTGCTGATAATGTGATCTTATACCTAGAGAACCCCAAAGACTAAACCATAAGACTCCTGGAATTGATAAAGAGATACAGCAGTGTCTCAGGTTATAAAATCAACGTACAGAAATCAGTAGCCTTCATATATGCCAACAACAGTCAAGGTGGGAATCAAATCAAAGAAAGATACAATACACTTCATAATAGCATCAAAGAAAATTAAATACCTGGGAATATACAGGGGGGACATAAAGTTTATATGCAGTTGACTATATTCAACTATTTTAAATTGCACAAGAACTTTATGTGCACCTTGTATTTCACAAAAGATGTGAGGGACCTCTACAGAGAGAATTATGAAACACTGAGAAAAGAAACTGCAGAGGGTATTAACGTATCATGTTCATGGCTTGGAAGAATCAACATTGTCAAACTATACCACCCAAAGCAATCTACAGATTTAATGCAATACCCATTACAATACCAATGTCCAAGATCTTGAAAAAATAGTTCTACATGTCATATGGAACCAGAAAAAAACTCCAATAGCCAGTGCAATTCTGTGGAATAAGAAGAAATCTGGAGGCATCACTTTACTTGACTTTAGGCTATCCTACAAGTCTATAGTGATCAAAACAGCATGGTATTGGCATAAAAATAGACAGATCTATGGAACAGTTTCTAGAGATGAAAGCAACCTCTTACTGGTTGGAAGTGAGAAACCCCATCAATGCTAACAAAGTTACCTTTCTTATATGCCAGTCTGGTCTTGCTACTTCTTTGCTTAAAGCTGGTCACTGCTGTTTCCTAACTGCCTTTCTGTTTTGCCTCTGTTACCACTTGGCTCTTGGGATTAGCACATAAACTCTCTAGCTTGATATAGGTGGCAGATAACTTCTGTTTATTGGTTGATTTGTTGATAGGTTGATTGATTTTTAATTTTTTGGGGAGGGGGTGCGTAGAGACAGGTTCTTGCTGTATTGCTCAGGCTGGTCTCCTGGCCTCCAGTGATCCTCACGCCTCAGCCTCCTGAAGTGCTGAGATTCCAGCCACACTGGCCTCTAGCTATTCAGATATTTGAGGAGGTAGCAGGTAGGGTGGGGGCTATAGTCAATGGCAGCTCCATTATGGGAGCTTTCAATTTCTTTCTTTCAATTTTTTTTAGTCTCCTGCTCCTGGGTATTGGGAGTTTTTTTTCTTCCATTGTTTGAAGTCTGGGTGCTGGTTTCATTTGGTTCCTTCTTCATCAGAGTGAGCTAATGGGGGAATTAACAGGTCCCGCTACAGCAGCTTATACACCTTTTTTGTTTTGTAGATCATCGTCTACCATTCCACTTGCAAAGTCACTGTGGTCTGCAGCTTAGGAGTAGCTTTCCCTGCTAACATCACACCTCCCAGCTAAGAACTTGGACAGAGAAAAAAGGCCAGTGAACTTGGCCGATGAGTTCCACCTCAGTCCTGCCCTACCTTCTTGTAGTTCATGGATAGCTAAGGGTATTAGCAGAGCCTTCTGAATGTTACCCACTCAACGTCTGCAAAATGTGCTGTGCTTGTGACACTGAATTAGTTATTTGTCAGCTTCTGGCATTCTCTCGTGTGGCCCAAATTGTTTTGTAATTTTTAGATTTGATAACTTTTTAAGGAAATTAACTTTTCGTCCTTGTATTTTTGAGCATTTCTCCTCAGTTTGTTCTGTGTGGGAGAGAAGGCTTTTTGTAAAAGTGACTTGCGATTGCCATGTTACCTAGAAGATACTCTTACTGTTCTTTACCTGACATTTTTCATAACCGTATTTTATAGGGATAACTTAAAAATTCTTACACATGTGTTATTGATTATATAGAGAGATCAGAAATGGAAATGAGAAATAATATAAGTATTTTTTACTTATAAGTAAAGTATAAGTATAAGTATAAAGTATAAGTAAATTATAAGTATTTGTTTGTTGAATGAATATTGTCTCTTCTCCAGAGTGAGATTACTTTTGATGTGTAATGGAGTTTTTAGGACCTTTAACTTTAGAAAATGTTTGAGGATTGTAGTGTACCTTTTTAAATGCTATCAGAGAAAAGGAAACTATTAATTGTTCCTAATAGTGCTTAATTATTTCAGCCCACTGCCTGAACCTAGAGGTTGAGATTGTTTGCATAAGGAAGAGTCTTAAAATACAGTATGATTTCTCTAGAGGTCATCTTTCTAAGGCCAGCATTTCCTTTCAGCTGTCTATCAGATGTTGTAGTGAAATAGCAGTAACGCATCTCCTACCTCAAGTCTTGGACGTTCTATTGAAGCTCATAACTTTGATTTGCAAAGATTATTGAACCCAGCAATTCTACTTTCAGTGAAAAGGACAGCGCACAATCGATGGCTTTGTACCCTCTTGTCACAGGATGAGGCATTAATACTGTGACTCAGTTATTGGTAGCCAGCCAGGCATTGGTCATCAGGCTAGATTATGACAGGTTTGCTAAGGATTCCTGACAGGAGTATCCCAAAGAAAAAAATTACAAATAGCCTCAGGATAGCACTTCAAAAATACTGATTTTAAAAGAAATATGAAAACTGGGGAAAGAAAAGGAGCCAGTTTTTCTTAACTTTTGGAAATTTTTTCCTACTCTTTTCTGTTAGGAAGTTCCATCATATTTTGCTCTTCCTTTTAAAGGAGAAATTATGGTGATTTTGGAATGATGATTTTCATCTTATTTTTCAAATGTAGATTTTAGTTCTTTAGCTTATCAGTTGACTGAGAGTTTCAGTTAAAAGACAAATGGTTGTCATTTGCCTATGTATAGTGAAAATAATGCTGATATCGAATACAAATGACTAAAGAAAGCTCTCACCAGTAGTCTCAGCTTTCACAGAGAACTTGGAAGTTTTTTGTCATCATGGTTTTCTACATGGATGTCAGGCTTCTTTTTCTGCTAATGACCTTTTGAAGGGTACAGGTTTTGAAAATATGGTTTCCAGTTCCTAGAGAGTTTTTTTCTAATTCTAGTAATATATTTTCACTTTAGAAAATTTGCAAATACAAATTCTATGAAGAAAAAAGTTGATAAAGAAAAAAAAATTTTTTTTAATTTTTTAATCACAAGGTAATTACACCTGGTGAGAATACCTTAAGTATCGCTATGTGTTTAAATATGAGTTTGTTAAGCCAAGGAGCGGTCTGGCTGTAAAGTATCTCTCATGAAGTGGAGGAGCCAATAAGATGAACTGCTCTTCAGAGTCTCGCTCTAATGGGAAAGGACTGGTTAGTAATATTAGTTGTGTTGAGCTGGTTATATTGAACATTTTTTAGGTGGGGGAGTTACTACGTTGGCTTATAGACCTCATAGTAAGGAAGAGAACTGGGACGTGGTTATAACGGCCATCTTTTACCTTTGAGTCTAGCAGGGTTTTGAAAATTTATAGCATCTCTAGGTGTGGTTCCAAGGCGAGAGATTTCTAAAAGAATAATTATGTGAAGAAATTCTTCTGGGTGTGTAGCATGCTCTGAGCAGCTCAGGTTTCTCCAAGGATGTGTATGATTAACAGATGAGAGGGGTGCACAGTCATCACACAGTCCTACATGGATGTTAAGAAAGAAACATTCTAGAATTTTCTTTTCAAAGGCCAAAACTCAGAAGGAGCCAAGATGCTTAAGAAAGCACAAAGAGCTTTTAAGGTTATTTTGGGAGCAAAGGCAGTAAGAGGGAAGAAGTAGGCTCGCTGTCTGAAAAAGATTTTCTTTCTTTTTTAGATTTCAGATTAATGTGAGGGGCATGTGATTAGATTACGTTGTTTGTGTTGGTGAGGTGAAGTCCAAGGTGGAGTTGTGTCCTTCACCTACAAGGAAGTGTGCCATGTACCCATGCGTTGCACTGGTGGGTGGGAACTCACCCTACCCCCTACTCACTTTCTGAATTTGAGTTTTCTCTCATGTGGGCCTGTAGTGGTTAATTTACTAGTTTTGACTTCATATTGAGCACACGTGATGCTTGTTTTTCCATTCTTGTGATACTTCCCTTAGGAGAATGTTCTCCAAGTTGTTACAAAAGATACAAAATCTCCATCTTTTTATGGCTGAATAGTATTCCATGGTATACATATGCCACAGCTTGTTAATCCATTCATGTGTTGAAGGGTACGTGGGTTGTTTCCACATCTTTGCAATTGTGAACTGAGCTGCTGTAAACATTCAAGCGCAGCCATCCTCATGGTAAAATGACTTTATTTTCTTCTGAGTAGATACCTAGTAATGGGATTGCAAGATCCAACGGAAGGTCTGTTTTTAGTTCTTTGAGGAATCTCCATACATTTTCCGTGGAGGCTGTACTAGTGTGCAGTCCCCACAACGGTACATGGAGTTTCCTTCTCCCTGGACCCTCGCCAGCAACTGCTGTGTTGGGACTTTGTGGTGGGGGCCATTCTCATGGGGCTGAGATAATATCTCAAAGTAGTTTTGACTTAACATATCTCCATGATTAGGAATGATGAGCACTTTTTCATGTGTTGGCCATTCATCTGTCCTTATGAGAAAAGATCCTGTTCATGTCCCTTGCCCAGTTTTTAATGAGGTTGTTTGATCTTTTGTTGTTGATTTGCTTGAGTTCTTTGTAGATTCTTGACATTTGTCCTTTGTCAGATTTGTAACATGCAAATTTCTTCTGCTTTTTGGAAGGTTATTCCTTAGCTGTGCGGAAACTTTTAAACTTGATCAGGTCCCATTTATTTTATTTTTATTATTGCTTCGATTGCCAGTAGTGTCTTCTTTGTAAATTCTTTAAATATTGAAAGCTGTGGGGCTGAAGGGTGCCAAGTGGAGATACTAAAATTCAAAGTTTTTCCCATACTTTAGGGTATTTGTAATTTCATGTCTTGTATTTAAATCTTTTACCTATCATGAGTTAATTTTTGTAAGTGGTGAGAGGTGCAGGTGGTATTTGGAGCAAGGGCAATAAAAGGGAAGAAGTAGACTCACTGTCTGAAAAAGAAATTCTTAATGTTAGCTGTGTACAGGCAGAAGTCAGACCTATACTAATCTTACTTTGCTTCTATAATTTTAAAATAGAAGAATTACTTTTCCAACAATAAAAAGTAGAACAATCTGAAACAGGAGAAATTAAACCAAAAAAGAGAAAATAGTAAAAGTATTGTTCACTTTAAATGAATTTTAAGTTTAAAAGACTCAAATGAATGACCAACCATGAATTGAAGGAGCTTGGATATAATTTCAGAGTTATTGTCAGTATTGATACAAAACCACCAAGAATATGGGAAGTACCAGGAGACTAGAGAGAGACATATTTCCCATTTTCCAAAAAAGATTAAAGTATGTTGTGGAACTTTAAGTCTAGTTTCCCAACTTAAACTGTGGCAAGATTTGAAGTAATCGTAAAATATAAAATATTGTAAGCATGAAGAAGAAAATGGGATAATCATCATGAATTGATGTGAATTTCTAAGAACAAGACTTGCCAAACTGACCTAATTTTGTCCCCCCACCCCCGTTTTATAGTTACTACTAGATAAATAGTAAAGGCGTGTTGTGTCTTGATTTTAGCCAAGTAGTTGACAAAGTTTCCTGGACTATCCTCTTGGAAAAGATGATGAACTGTTGGTAATTAGATTGGTTTATAGCCGCTTACACGGCCATTCCCATATCATCATGCCACACGGTTTATAAACTAATAGCTGGTTATTCTATACACTGATTCCCCAAAGAGAACTGGTGGTGAATATTAATTTGCATATATTCAGAAAATATGAATTTGTGGTTATGAGTACTTTTGACTCAGGATTTATATGTTGAAACTTGAGTGCCTATATTTACTTACATTATTGAGGTTTTAGTTACAGACTTTTTGCCACTCAAGTTTTATTTGTAAGATATATAATCTGTTTTTAAGTTTCATAAATCACCTTGACTTATAAACAAATCACTTAGAAGTTAAGGAATAATCTTAGTTCTTAGAGCAAAGGCTGGCTAGATAAGAATGCCAACATTATGAAGAAATTTTTATTTATTTAGTAACAAGTTCAATAACCCCCAAATTTTGAAATGTCAAGTTTCTATGTACTATCCCTAAACAAAAGGCAGGGGTTCATATACAACTTGATAATGTATATTTTAAACAGTTCTTTTTGAGTTAAAAGTTAATGTATGTATTTAACGCCATCTTTTTGTAGTTAATCTTTTGGTAATCCCACAGTCAGTTCCTATTCAGGATATTTATAATAATTTTTTAAAATTCCAATTCCCTTCAATCATATCAAAGAGGGACCATAATATTCTTTCACCTCTAGAAAAGTTCTTTTGGTTTCTTGAGACAAGGAAGTTGACGATGACTCCAGGCTAGAGTGCCGTGGTGTCAGCTTAGCTCACAGCAATCTCAGACCCCTAGGTTCAAGCTATCCTCCTGCCTCAGCCTCCAGCGTAGCTGGGACTGCAGGCGTGAGCCACCATGCATAGCTATTTTTTTCTATTTATACTAGAGGCTTTTGCTCAGATTGGTCTTAAACTCCTGAGCCCAAGAGATCCTCCCACCTCAGCCTTCCAGAATGCTATAATTATAGGCATGAGAAGGATTTTTTTGGTTTGTGTTTACTAGTTTATAGTCTGAATGTAATCTCTAAACTTTAGAAACACTCTGATTTTCTGCTTATATTAACACCTTCTCACATAGGTTATGGTTACTTGCACATGTAAGAAAAGAGCAAAAGAGGGGAAAATAAATATAATATTGTAGAATAATAGAATGAACTGGTTTGTAGTATTTGGTTCATCTAAGCTTGTGGTAAGCATGTTGCTCCAAATACCACAAAGAGTGCACTTTAATTAACTAGTCATGATTAACTAATCATTTCTTCTTCAATAATATACTCTGTCCTAGCATTGGCCTGTTCTAATTGCTGAAGTCTCGTTTAATGAACAATGTTTGGACTGCTTTGATTTTCATTTTAAGTTCAACCCTTCCCACAGATTGCCTGCTATCACATTTCTGTAACCCCCCGTTTTCTGCTTACTATTTCATTGAGAGCCCTAATATTCCTATTTATCTCCCGTTTTCTTCACAAATAATAGAAAAGCACACTCTCTTATTTATTTCCATTTATCTATGAGTAAAACAAGTAGGCAGAAAATGTCTGGTTGATTTAGTGAAAGGCAGAAGACCCTGAGATGGGGCCCAGTTTGGCATTTTCAAAGATGAGAAGGGTGCCAAGTGGAGGCAGAGCATGATCATGGTAAGAGGGGGAAGAGGGAACCAGGTGGGATCAGAGGTGGTCAGAACACGTAGGGCCTTCTAGGCCTTGTACAGGAGTTTAGATTTTGTTCCAATGGCAAGAGGAAGTCACTGGGGGCTCTAAACAGAGGAGTAATCATTAGATTTATATTTTAAGTCTTATCCAGGCTGCCGTGAGCGATGGGGACAGGAAGGATGCAAGAATGGGTGCTGATTAGAAGGGTATTACAGAATTCCAGGTGGCAGTGGAAATGCAGAGTTTTAAAGGAAGATGGGTGGGTGTAGTGTATAGAAGAGAAAAGGGGAAATCAACGATGACTTCTAGATTTGAGAATTGTTCTGTGGGATGATGGCGCTTTTCTAAAGACCGGGAAAACGTGGAGAAAGGAAAACACTGGGGAAGGGTGGCATTAGTGTTCATCTGAAATTTGAGCTGCTTATTTGACTTTCAAATATGTGAATGAGTTTGATGAGTTTGGAGGTTGGTGGAGATAGGTGAGGGATGGAGAGATGATTTTAATCTCAAAGATATCCTTAGAGAGGTGATATAGAAAGCTGTGGGGCTAAATGAAGTTACCTTGAATGTCACATCCTCTGATCTGTATCTTCTCCCTCTTCTACCACGTAAAATGATACCCATGTTGCAGGTATATATTTTAATCATAATATTACTAATAATTTGATGTTATCTTCTTTTTAGTAAAATATTCTGATTATTTTTCTGTTTATAGTTAAATGCCTTAAAGATAACTCAGCCACCAGTTTCTGTGTTTAACTGGGCATCTAACAATTACGTGTTTTTCTCTGTGGTTTTCTTGTAGGTAAAGTCATTAACAAAGATTTGCGGCACTACCTGAGTCTTCAGTTTCAAAAAGGATCAATTGACCACAAACTGCAGCAAGTAATCAGAGATAATCTGTACTTGAGAACCATCCCGTGTAAGTATGTGGTGGAATACAAGATGCAAGGCAGAAATGTCCTTACTTAGCTGAGTAAACATCTAGAAATAACTCATGAGAGTATCACACGAAATTCTGAAGATCGAGTTGGGGACAAGAAGAAAACAAAACTTGGGTAAGAAGGATTTTCAAAGAAGCTCAGAGATTTTGTTTTTAAAATTAGAAAAACTGGAAGAATCTATATTGTGACTTTTAAGAAAATGACCAAAATGTAAGAATATATATTTTTCTTAAGGT
Organism: Nycticebus coucang; assembly: GCF_027406575.1. Taxonomy (NCBI): domain Eukaryota; kingdom Metazoa; phylum Chordata; class Mammalia; order Primates; family Lorisidae; genus Nycticebus; species Nycticebus coucang. Next base: position 43,907,581 of record NC_069784.1, read on the forward strand.
TAACTAGATTTTATTCCTATAAGTCAATTACTAAAGCCTAAGCAATAAAAAGACTTTTTAGCTCACAATGCCTTCGTGTATCAAGAACTAGTATTTCATTAGAATACTACTGGTTTTAAAATTTCCTTCCCCAACAGATAAAAAAGGAAGAAAAAGAAGAAGCCTGCTTTGCCTTCATTGTTATAATCCATTTTGAATTTTTATCTAGATGTTGGTGGATGTATTCCAATCTCAGTAGTTTTCAGAAGACCTACTTATCATAGTAATGGTATCTTGTTTAAAAACACATAACAAGAATCATACATGCTTAAGTTTTGGCTTTAGTTAGTACAGGTCTTTCTCTGGGGGAATAAAAGGCAATAGAAAAAAGGGCGTGTAAAGACATTCTACGTTGTTTCCCTTTTACTAGCTCTCATAATGGTTTTTGAATTCTAGATTTCTTTTTCTTGTTTAATTGTATGCAATGTCTAATCTGTCACCAGGCCTTCCTAATGATGTTTTAAAATATCTGTCTCTCTGAAAGAAAGAAACCCTCACTCTTTCTTGCTTGAACTATATTTTTTTCCTTTCTTTTCTAAATGACAAATAGCCTTGTACACTTGCAAAGAGCTAGGCAAAACTGAACTCAGAATCTTGATCTTACTAGCTGCTGTACTTGGCTGCGTTATTTAATGTTCCTGAGTCTCAGAACCTGCATACCTGCAGTATAACGTGAGAACGCGCGTGTAGACCCCTTGACCTGGAGTCCACGGTCAGCAGCGTCTGCCCCTCCCCGTTCTAATTGCATCCCTGCCTCTCCATCTTTAAAGCGGTCCTCTCCCTGACCGCAGGATAAACTCGAAACTCCTTAGCATCATACAAAATATTTTTTATTTTTAAATCTGACTACTTAGCTATGATTTCCTCCCATAACTCTTCATTGTCAGATTTCAGGATCATAACTCCTGCCTTATTTTTAATTTGCATTTACCTGATATATCTTTGTCCATCTTTTTGTTTTTAAAATTCCTGAATCTCTTTTTAAAAAAAATTTCCTGAATCTCTTTATTTTCCACATAGTTCTGGACTTTACTCAATAGCGAAGGTTTCTCTTTATATTTATTGATATGGTCAGTACCTTTAGCTTTTTCTGTTTTACCCTGTACGTCTTTTATATAAGAAGCTTTTCACTATGTCGTCTATTTTATTTGAGCTCTATTTTTAGGAGGGTTTGTATCTTTATTCTAATGGTTACCTTTATACCTTTTATATACTCTTTGTTTTTCCTTCTCCCCTTTTTTGCTTTTGTCCCTCTATGAATAATATTAAAATTATCTGAAAAAAACTGTCTAGTCATCTCTCTTTTTCTACCTTCCCTCCCTCCTTTCCATCATCTGACTTGAAGTAGTATCTCTTCACTCCCCTCAAATACAAGGTAATCATTAAGCTTATGTTACATTGTATATTCTTTCCTTGTTCTTACCCTGTTTTTATTTTTTTTTTATTTTGGTGTTTTTGTTTTTTAAATAATTGAGCTATATCTGTATTGGCAAAGCAGCCAGCCATTATGTTACTGTGCTCTCCCCTTTCTAATCATCATTCATTCTGTGGGATAAATACATATTTAATCCAACCACCCATCCTTATGTTGTTATTTTTCAATAACTGTTATTGTCTAAAGTTTTTTCTCTACTAGATTTCCTAGGAAAGACTCACAGGATCATCTTAGCAGTTTGTGACCTTTATACTTTAATATTTTGTTTAGATGAATATGAAATTTTTGGCTCAGATTTTCCTTCCTGGACTACATTAAATATATAAATTGATTATCCAATTGTTTTCTGGCATAAAACATTACTCTTTAAAAGTTTGATAATGATCTCATCTTCATTCCTTTATAAGTAACTAGCTATGTGGCTGCATGGGGGTGTCTCAATAGAACATTTTTAGTTTCATAGCTCCAGAGCTTCCTCTTCCCTTTAAAACAAGATAATAAAAGTATATACTTGCACTTTCTAAGATCTGCCTTCTTTGCTGCCCTCTGCCACTTTCACTAGGATTTTTTTTAAATTTACTTTTCTTGTCCCAGTTTTGCAGTTTCCTCGGTGTGAGGTTTTGTCCTAGAAAGGAGCTATAATTTATTTAGTTTCAGTTCACAGGGCCCAAGCAGCTGCAGCCCTTTCAGATCTTAACAGGATCTCTCAACCTACCCACAGACTGAAGTGTCCAAAAGCCCCTCTGGGAACCTAGAAACCGTGACACCACAGTAGCGGGTGGCATGCAGAATACTTCAGCTACATCTGGTCTCTAAATGTCATTCTTTACTAAAGGATTCCAGGTCTCTTTGGAGAAAATGCTGATTCTAGGGTTGGGGCAAAGAAAGTACAAGATGAGCTTGGATCCGAGTGAACCAGGAAGTATATAAATGTTTAAAAAAAAAAATGGTAGGGACAGAAGGACATAGCCGCTTAAAGGGTGACAAAGCTGACACAATTTGAGTAACAAAATGAAGGGAGGGAGAGGAAGCTATGTTGTCACATATTGGACTGTAGGTAGAACAGAACTGTGGTCACTGAGAAAAGAGAAAGAGAGACGACAGGAAGGAAACAGATGATTTCCTCAACCTCCCACGGAGACACTTTCTGGACCAGAGCACAGGAAGTGGATCCTGAGTTGGGGGATAGATATCTGAGTTCAAGAAGCCTGAGCTGGAGCTGTCTTGAATGAAGGACAGAATGCCAGGGAGGAGACAGCTATGAAGAAAAAAGCTCAACCAGTAAGGTCACACCGTTGAATCTGCTGCTAAGGACTAAGCTAAGCCCGTGTAGGACCACAGTCCACAAAGCCAAACGAACAGCTCTCTGGGTCTGGGCACAGTGGCTCGTGTCTGTAATCCCAGCATTTTGGGAGCTAGAGGCAGGAGGATCTCTTGAGGGTAGGAGTTTAAGACCAGCTTGGGCAACATAACGAGATCTTACCTCTACCAAAAGAGAGAGAGAAATTAGCCAGACCTTGTGTGTGTGCTATAGTCTTAGCTACTTGGGAGGCTGAGGTGGGAGCATCCCTTGAGCCCAGGAGTTAAGGCTGCAGCGAGCTATTATTGCACCACTGCGCTCCAGCATGGGTACCAAACCAGACCCGTTTCAGAAGAGGAAGAAAAAAAAAAAAACAACACTCTCTGGCAGTTTACACAGGCCCAGGAGACGTTTCAGTTCTAATCAGCCTCTGTGGAGAAATCCCATAAGAGTCTTGCCTTATTAGTAGGGCTAAAATAGCCATAGATTAAGCTCCTCTAGGCTGCTTTAACAAAGCTTAATCTAGCAGTCCCCAGAAGGATCGGCAGATACGCATGGAATTTGAGTGGTAGCAAAGAAAGAAAGGAAGACTCTTTAAAGGAAAACAATAAAATGAAGACATTGAATAACATAATATCACAATGTCCAGCATCTAAAAAAATTACTAGACATGCAAAAAAAGCCCGAAAATGTGCAAAGAAAAGTCAGCTGATGAAAAAAAAGAAATAAAAATGACATTTCATCTGCAATTTTAAAGTTACCAGGAATTTTAGAGTTATTATAAATAATCTTCAAGATTTAAAGGACAATATAAACATAATGAAGAGAAAGTGAAATAGATAAGAAAGAACTAAGTGTAAGTTAAAAAATTCACTGGATGGGCTTCACAGCAGATTAGAAAGTGCAGAAGAAAAGATCTGTGAACCTGAACACACAGCAATATAAACTGATCAAACTGAAGCACAGGGAAGAAAAAGACTGAAAAGGAAAGAAAATTGTGAACAGAGAGTTTGAAAGAGAGATTTCTGTTTCTGCCATAAAGTACCAATGCCATACCTGGATTTACTGAGAGACTGGAAAGATGTGGATCACTTTTGTAAAGCTTGAGCCCTGGCTGTGGTGCGCTCGTCACCCAGACAGTGTCCACGGTACCCGTTAGACGGCTCCTTGCCCTCTCTCCCCCAGCTGCTTTCTACTTTTCTCTGTACACTTGCGTGCTCATCAGTTAGTTCCAGTTTAATAGTGAGTACGTGTGGTGTTTGTTTTTACTCAGCCATAAAAAAAAAAAAACACTACTTTTTGTCTTACATAGTTTAATGGCAGTATCACCTGTGATTGACTATAAAGCAGAGCCCAACAAACCTGTTCATTGATAGCCTGGGTAACTGCTGCCCTTGACTCTTGGGCAGGAATGACGGCTACAGATACTGTAATGTGGGTGGATTCTTCTGAGCGAGGCAGGTGCTCACGGAGAGAAAATGGCGAAATAGAATCAGATGATTTATTATTGCTATGAACTAATACCACATTTTAATGCCATTTTAAGTGATCTCTACTTGGTACAGACATTTGATAACAGAAACTCTTCTTTTTTTTTAATTAAATCATAGCTGTGTACATTAATAGGATCATGGGGCACCATACACTGGTTTTATAGACCGTTTGACACATAATAACAGAAACTCTTAAAAGAAGGAACCATTACCACAAAATAAGTGCCAAATAAAAATCACTTCAAACTTTGAAAGATAATCACACACATTTGAATTTTTCAATTCTAAATTGATATATATAATAAAGCACAAGGCATCAACCCTGTTGTCTAATGGTCTTGATCTTTGTTTAGTGACACATATTCTAGACATAGAAAAAATTATTTGAATTTTGCATTGATATTCATGAGATTGGGAGGAGTGTGTTCAAAAGCATCTTCAAATTGGGCACCATGATGTATTTTATTTTGGTTTGCCATTGAATCTGTTTCTTTTACTTGGGGTTTTTAGATGAGTTTCTGATTTCATGTTGGAGTGTTCCAGGACAGCATTCACTTCTTCTCTTTGCATTCCTTTTGTTAAAGTATTTACAAAAGCACTGAAGATTGGTGCAAATACTCAGTGGAAAATGCCAGAGAATATTATTGGATAGTATTTAAATAGCCTAATATTCAGATCTTTCAGCCTGCATGACACAGTCATATGCAAACTGCTGATTTAAGGGCTTATTTAGCTTCCAAACTTGTTATTGCTTGGAACAGCACTCATAGGATTTATATAAAGTATAATACACATACAATCTTATTAGTATTGTATTTGTAAGAAAAACCCACCACAAGCAGGTGGCACCATGAGCACACACAGAAACTCTTAAAAGAAGGAACCATTACCACAAAATAAGTGCCAAATAAAAATCACGGGAATGGCTGGAAGTAAGACTGACTTGGGCATAGTGTGACTGCTGCTTCTGTCCTGGTTCCTGGAGATGGCAAGCTTTTTTTGTTTTGTTTTTAATTTTTAAATATCTGTTTATATTCATGAGATGCAAGTGGGGTTTTGCTACAATGATCTGTTGCTTGTGTTGAAGTCAGACCTGTGAGTGCATCCGTCACAGGAGCAACGCACGTTGAACCCGCCCAGCACCTCCCCACCCCGCAGCGCTCCCTCTCTCACCCCACTCTGAGTCTCCCTCGTGCGTCATTCCACACTCTGTGCGTGCACATTATTTAGCTCCTATTTGTCTTTCTGTGTCTGATCAACCTTTACACTTTTTTCTCTTTTTAAATTATTTTTATTTTTAATTATTATAGGTACGTAATAGTTGTGTATATTTGTAGGGTACTCATGATCTTTTGATACAGGCATACAATGTGTGCAATAATAAAATCAGGGTAACTAGGGTATTCATCAACTCAAACATTTATCATTTCTCTGTGTTAGGAACATTTCAGTCCCTCTTTTAGTTATTTTAAATTGTACTATAACTTATGGTTGACTATAGTTACTTTGTTATGTTATCAAATATTGTTCATTCTACCTAATTATCTGACTATTAATATATTTTTGTACCCATTAACCATCTCCACTTTATTCCCCATTCCCTGCTACCCTTCCCAGCCTCTGGTAATTATCATTCTACTCTGTGTACATAAGATCAATTATTTTAATATTTACTACCCACATAAGAATGAGAACATGTGAGATTTGTCTTTCCATGGTTGGCTTATTTTCCTTAACATAATGTTCTCTAGTTCCATCCATGCTATTACATTCTTTTTTAGGTCTGAATGTTATTCTATTGTATATATATCCCACATTATCTTTACCCACTATTCATTGATGGACACTTAAGTGATCAACCTTAACATTTGATAATATTTTTTAATGTTTCTTGCTCTTTCTTTCAATTGATATTAGTTGATTTCTTTTAAACTAACATGGTCTCTATGTCAAATTTTAAACTTGAATTCACACAGGAAAATTATAGTACCTTTTTTCTGATTTTCCATACTAATTGATTTTTCTGGGGATTTAGAAAAAGTAAATTTCCTGAGAAACTTTAAAATGGATTTCCTACATAGAAATACTAATGTAAATTAACCCTAACTCTCATATCTTGCTAGTAGGAATGCAAAGTGGTACATCCAGTCTAGAAAATAATATGACATTTTCTTATAAAGTTGAACATGTACTTACTATATGACCCAGTAATTTTATTCCTAATATTAACTCCACATAAATTTAAATACATGTCTACCCATGGACTTGTAAATTCATAGCAGCTTTATTTATAATAGCCCAAATTTGGGGAAAAAAAACAAATGTTCCTCCTTGATGAATAGATAATCAAATTTTGATATATCCATACAATGGAGTATCTTTCAGCAATAGAAGTAAATGGAAGAGAACCAGCAAAAGATCAATGAGAAAACAGAGGACCTGAGCAGCACTGTAGACCAAATGGACCTAACAGACATCTAGATGACATTCTACCCAGTAACAGCAGAATATACATTGTCATCAGCCACACATGGAACATTTTCCGTGGTAAACCACATGAGGCCACATACAGGTCTTAAAAAATTTAAAATTTAAATTATGCAGAGTATCTTTTCTGATTATAATGGAATGAAACTAAAATTAACAGCAGTAGGGAAATGGGAAAATGTATAAATATGTAGAAATTAAACAGTGTGCTCTTAAAAAATATCAGTGGATCAATGGAGAAATTATAAGAGAATTTAGAAAATATCTGGAGACAAAAACAAAAATACAGCTTACCAAAATTTATGGGATGCAGTAAAAGCATTACTAAGAGGGAAATTTATAGCAGTAAACACATTAAAAAAGAAGAAAAATGCCAAATAAACTAATTTTATACTTTAAGGAAGTAGAAAAGAACAAATGAAACATAAAGTCAGCAGAAGGAAGGAAATAATATAGACTAGAACAGAAATACATGAAATAGAGAAGAGAAAAACAATTTTTAAAGAACAGCATAACTAGGAGTTGTTTCTTTGAAAAGATCGATAAAATTAATAAACTCTAAAGTAGAGTAAGAAAAAAGGCTTAAATTTCTAAAATTAGAAATTGAAAGAAGAGACAACTGATGTCACAGAAATAAAAAGAATTGTAAGAGACTGATAGGAACAATTATATGCCAACATATAAATTGGATAACCTAGAAGAAATAGATAAATTTCTAGAACCATAAACTGACCAAGACTCGATCATGAAGAAATAAAAAATGTGAACAACCTATAACTAGTGGGGAGATGGAAGCAGTAACCAAAAACCTCCCAACAAAGACAAGCCTAAGACCCAGTGGTTTCATTGAGGGATTCTACCAAATATTTAACACCAGTTCTTCTCAAACTCTTCCAAAGAAGAGAAGGGGATATGCCCAAACTCATTCAGTTTTACCACCCTGATACCAATACCAAAGGCACAGGAATAGGAAACTATAGACCAATATCCCTGATGAATTTTAATTAAAAAAAATCTTAATATAAATACTAGCAATTAATTCTATTTTATTAAAAGGAACATACATCATGACTAAGTGGGATTTATGCCTAGAATGCAAGATGGTTTAAGATGCAAAAATTAGTCATTAGGCTGGGTACAGTGGCTCATGCCTGTAATTCTAGCACTCTGAGAGGCTGAGGTAGGCGGAGTTTGAGCTCAGGAGTTTGAGACCAACCTGAGCAAGAGCAAGAGTGGGTCTCTACTAAAAATAGAAAAAAATAACCGGGTGTTGTGGCAGGTACCTGTAGTCTCAGCTACTTGGGAGGCTGCAGCAGGAGGCTCACTTGAACTCAGGAGATTGAGGTTATTGTGTACTAAGTTAACGCCATAGCACTCCAGCCTGTGGTCAATAGAGTGAGACTCTGTCTCAAAGAAAAAAGAAAAAAACAGTCAATATAGTATACCACCTTAACATCTCAATCAGTGCTGAAAAAGAATTTTACAAAATTCAGTACCCTTTCATGATAAAAAGGGGAAAAAAAAAATCAACAAAGTAGAGGTAAAAGAAAACTACCTCAACATAAAAGCTATATATGAAAAGTCCACAGCTACCATTATGTTCAACAGGAAAGACTGAATGAAAGCTTTTTCTCTAAGATCCGGTAACAAGGCAAGGATGCCCACTCTTGCCCTTATAATCCATGATAGTACCAGAAATCCTAAACAGTGTAATAAGAAAAGAAAAAGAAATAAAAGTAATCTAACTTAGAAAAGAAAAATTAAGGCCGAGAGCGGTGGCTCATGTCTGTAATCCCAGCGCTCTGGTAGGCCAACATGGGTGAATCGCCTGAGCTCACGAGTTGAGACAAGCCTGAGCCAGAGTGAGATCTCATCTCTAAAAATAGCCGGGCATTGTGGCAGGCACCGGTAGTCCCAGCTGCTCGGAAGGCTGAAGCAAGAGAATTGCTTAAGCCCAAGAGTTTGAGGTTGCTGTGAGCTATGATGCCACGGCACTCTACCAAGGGCCACAAAATGAGACTCTGTCTCAAAAAAAAAAAAGAGAGAGAAAGAAAAGAATTAAAATTATCTCTGTTCACAGACAGCATGATTGTATATGTAAAAAGAAATTGAATAACATGAGTGGATTTCAAAGCATCATGCTAAATTAAAGGAGTCAGACGCAGACAACAGTGATGTGGGGTTAAAAGTAAAACTATAGTGACTGTAGGTCAGTAACTGCCACAGGAAGGGGACTGCAAAGGGGCCCAAGAAAACTTGTGGAGGTGAGGAGGTCATAGTCCCCCAGCTCACAGAATTGTATTATTAGAATTAGTATATTCTCTTGTATCTAAGTTATATCTTTCATTCCATCAATAATTAGAAAAATGAAAGTTTACAAAAAGACACTATTATAGTAGAATATAAATACTTGAAATATCTATGAATTCAACTCTGAATAAGTATAAGACCTCAACAGGATAAAATTAAGTGGCACTCAGGAAGAACTAAATATGTTAGTAGTGATTTCTTGGCCTTGATTTGAGGACTCGGTATGGTTAAGATAAGAGTTATCAAATTTATTAATAGAGTGAATGTGGTTTCATAAAAATTTCGGGCTTTTCAGCCTATTTATCTGATTCTAGAATTTCTATGGAAAAGCCATGAATAGAAAAAATAAGATGGGGTGTACTTTCTGTACTATATATCAAGATTTATCATGACAATAGAATAATTATAATGCTGTTAATAGTACAGGATTGGTCAGTAGATAAATGGCATGTAATAGAAAGCCCAGTAGTAGACACTCAATCTTATATAAATGTTTCTTTGACAGAAATGCTACGCCTGATCAGAGGGAGAAATAAATTATTTTTCAATAAATCATGTTCAAAAGTCATTTGGAATAAAAAGATTGGATTGCTACTTCCCATCACCCCTTCCCCAATCTATTTTAGTATATCGGAGGCCTAGCTGTGAACGACAAAGCTTAATGCTCTTTAAAAAGAACATAGAATATCTCCATGGCCTTGGGAAAGTATTTCTTCAACTAGACACAGAAACTATTAGCAATAAGGGAAAGGATTGACAAATTTGACTTCATTAAAATTAAGAACTTCTGTCATGAAAGGACCATTTTTTATAAAAGAAAAAAAGTGAAAAATCAGAGTGGGAAAAGATACTGTCTGTTCTGGTATATTTGTTTCTGCAGTGCAGATAAGTTCATATGTGATTGGTGAATAGATAGGAGAATGGTGTTAATTTAACAGAGGTGATATTGGTTCTTATGCCTTTTTACTCAGCATGCTAATGTTTTATATCATCAAGTAGCATCAAGTAAAGAGAATAAGCAAACAGAGGTGAATGTCGCAGCTGAGGAAGAGTGTGGTAATTGCATGATACACAGTTTGTTGACATCCTTTCTCAATTTGGTCATGCACCCTGTCTTAAAATTGTATATTGCACAATTTGTCCTATCTTCATTTTTTAGCAGGCTGAACCCTTCCTTACACCCTGTTTCTTCCTACCTTCCTCTTCTCTCTCCCCCTTGGTAGAGTGCCATGGCATCATAGCTTACAGCAACCTCAACTCTGTGCTCAAGCAATTCTCTTGCCTCAAACTCCCAGATGCCCATCACAACACCCAGCTATTTTTTTAGAGACAAGGTCTCACTCTTCCTCAGGCTGGTCTCGAACTCGAGCTCAGGTGATCCATCTGCCTCAGCCTCCCAGAGTGCTAGAATTACATGCATAAGCCACCTTGCCCAGCCCTTCTTCATTTTTTTTTTTTTTATTGTTGGGGATTCATTGAGGGTACAATAAGCCAGGTTACACTGATTGCAATTGTTAGGTAAAGTCCCTCTTGCAATCATGTCTTGCCCCCGTAAAGTGTGACACACACCAAGGCCCCACCCCCCTCCCTCCTTCCCTCTTTCTGTTCCCCCCCCATAACCATAATTGTCATTAATTGTCCTCATATCAAAATTGAGTACATAGATTCATGCTTCTCCATTCTTGTGATGCTTTACTAAGAATAATGTCTTCCACGTCCATCCCCAGAAGGAAAAAAATCCTTTTATCATAAGGACACCTGTTCTAGACTGTTTATTGCAGCTCAATTTACAATCGCCTTCTTCATTTTTTAAAGACAAAGTGGGGCAAGGTGTGGTGGCTCACACCTGTAATCCTAGCACTCTGGGAGGCTAGGGAGTTTGAGACCAGCCTGGGCAAGAGTGAGACCCCATCTCTACTGAAAATAGAAAAACTAGCCAGGCATTGTGGAGGGCACATGTAGTCCCAGTGACTTGGGAGGCTGACGCAGGAGCATTCTTGAGCCCAGGAGTCTGATGTTGCTGCGAGCTACAGTGACACCGTTGCACTCTACCCAGGGTGACAGAGTGAGACTCTATCGGAAAAAAAGAAAAAGACAATATTTTTTATATATTGTAGTAGTTTTTTTATGAACAAGTAAAGGAAAACTAAATAAATGGCCAGTAAATATTTGAAAAATAATGTTAATCTCATTAGACAGTAGCACACTGAATGCACAGTGAGGTGAATTTGCACACGCAGCATATTGGCCAAGTTTTAAAAACCTGGTAACAGCCGTTGCTGTGGACACAGGAAGATGGTATCATATGATTCCATTCACGTGGGGTTACAAAACAGGCTCAACTAAGCTGCATTGCTTAGAAATGGGCTACTTAGTTGGTACAATCGTCAAGGAAAGGGAATTATCCCAAATACCAAGATCCTAGGAACCTTTGCAGATGAGGTAGGTAGGGGGTTATTATCAGAGGCACACAAGGAAGCTTTTAGGGTCCAAGTAATGTTCCTTTTCTTCACCTGGATGGATGTGGTTATAATTTGTTGTTTAACTTTAAATAAATACATTTTGTGTACTTTTCTGTATATTGCAGAACAAAAAGGGAGGAATGATCACTTACATCAAATGTTCATAAGTCAAGTAATATGAAGGCTCAGATTTGACCATTGAATTAAGCAAAGTGGAGACTTATTGAAGTTCAGATTGTCTCAGTGATTGGTTGAGGCAGTGATCTGATGGGAATAGGCACTAGAGACAGAGAGGAGATGGAAATTGTGAGTAAACAGTCCCCTTTAGAGGAATTTTTATATGAAAAGGAAAATTGTAGTAAGAATAGGGTGGTAATAGGTGATTTAGAAAGCTTTACATAAAATATATACAGCAACAAGAAAATGTCAGGACTCTAGGTCAGGCCCTTCTGGAAGATGGCAGCAGTGCGGGGGCAAGGTGAAAGTAGACCGAACCTGAGCAACAAGTAGTACTAATCATTAGTTCCCGAATGTTCTGCCATGTGATGCAAGCTGCTGTAAGTTTTGTTAGGAGGTCCCTGCACCAAACATCCTGGGCAAAGTGGGGTCAGCGGGAACTCTGAGTCAACTTGCTCCTTTCACAGCACTTCACAAGGATAAGCCACTTTCTGAACAAGAAGTGAGCTAAAGAGACACCACCACAACCAGGCTCCTTAATAAGCTTGTTGGGGAGTTCCAGGAAGTGACTTCGTCAGTCCTTTGTTCATCTGTGATCACCCACAGATAATGAGCCCTCTGGCTAAATGGCACTGCTCTGAGTTACTTGTCATGAGGAAAGAAATGCGCAACGCTACAGTGAACTGAGTGATCCCATGCAGCAGCGGCAGCTTCTTGAAGGCTGCTGGTGACGATGAGGCCATGTTCATAGATGCACGCTGAGTACCCCCCGAAGGTGGGCTGCCCTCCCCAGCTGGCCGGGGCCTGGGCATCTGCTGCCACCGTGTTTCTCACAGACTCCAACAACTTCAAGGAAGTACTTTTATTTCCTTCCATGAAACCTAAGACAAGAAGGAGGGTCCAGCAACCACTAACCCACCAGGAAGCACAACAGTTGGCGCGTCTGTCTAGAAAGCAGTCATAGCAAGTCACGTGCACAGGCATGTTTGCGTTATGGCAAAAGATGGAAGTCTGTAAGGGAATTCTTGTGTTGCCATTTATTTGACTATCACAGTTCAGCCTCTGAAAAAGAAAAGAGGAAATCAATAATTCCTTTTTATTCATCGTTACCAAATAAGCTATTTGTCTCTTCTCTGTTAAAAAAAAATTATATATGTGTGTGTATATGTATATAAAGATGCATTTTGAGGGATGCTGAAGGCAGTGGGGTAGAGAAAGGAAAATAACTTATGTATTTATCTATATGGGTTTTATGGTTTTAGAGGGAGGAAGTAAAAATTTTTAATACTTCAAAAGAAGAATTAGCATTAAAGCTACTTTCTAAAGCCTGAAACATATAGTCGGAATTGCACATAACATTCACGTCTGCTAACGGAAGGTATCGTGGACGACATCTTGCTCAACACCACTCTGTGGGAAGAGCATGACGCCCAGAGAGTTTATGGGCTTGCTCCAAACTGTGCCATTAATAACAATCTCAGATGAAAACAAAGTTTCTCCACTCCTTGGGACAGTGCTCTTTCATAATGTTATCTGTAATACAATTTTCTCTTAAAGTGGGTTTTTTATAGTCATAATGTTTTATAGTGGAGCTCGTTTGGATAGTATCTCAATTAACATTTGCTGCATAAAAGACCACCCTAAAACTTTGTGGCTTAAAATAATCCTCATGTTATTTCTCATGATTCTGTGAGTTGACTGGGCTCAGCTAGGATCACTCATGTGACTAGTCCTAGGCAGCCCCACCTGGGCCTGAAGGGGCTACGATGGTTTCCCTCATGTGTCTGGGGCCTTGGTGCTATGTGCTGGCTGGAGCTTGCGCATAACTCTGGGGTCTACCCTGGACTTCCTTGCATGGTTGGGGAAGCAAGCATTCCAAAAGTGTGAAAGGGCGAAGATGTAAGTTCTAGACCCCTACACTTATACCTCATCACATCCTCCACATTAAAGTGATCAAAGCAAGTCATAAATCTAGTCCAGATTCAAGAGGTGAGGCAACAGGCCCCACCTCTTATTGGGAGGAGATATATAATATTGTAGCCATGGTTTTCCCATTATAAATAATTATAATGTATAATTTTAGTCATTGAATTTACTTTCTCTTGTTAGGTTTTATTTAATATGGAGCTAAAAGCTGCTCCATACAATGTAGTTTTGGTCAATACACATACTGATGGCCATAAAGTTCTTGTGCCAAAATTGCACATGAACTTTAATGGCCGCCCTGTATATGAAAAACACAAAAACTTGCAAATGAAAAAGTGTATTATATTGTGCTAAGGAAAAAAAGGAAGTTAAGTTTTCTAGATTTTGTTTCTTCTTTGCTATAAAACAGACAAAGAAATGCTCATTTTTAGAAAAAGTTGGGGTAAAATGAGGGGGAAATTCAGTATTATCTTTGTTGCATAGAGTACTGGCTTCATCATTATTTTCTCAGATCATTACTGTTAATAAATTATCATCTTTGTGGATTTCTTCCATAAAGTAATGAATATAATAGAATATGCAACTGAACAGTAGGAGCAATTGAGTTGGCCATGAATTAATTCACAATTTATAGTAATTTAACTTATAATAATAACAGCATGTTGGCAGGTACTGTGCTAATTGCCTTTGTTTAGATTTTCACTTCATTTGATAGCTTGGTATATTATTGAGAACCTACTGTGATCTTTGCACTGTGCCAAGACCTGTGGCTATTACTCTGAATCAAATAGACATGGTTTCTGCGTATTGGGGTACCCTAGATGAGAATCAGGGAATATTCTCTGAAAGGAGCTTGCTAAGACAAGCCTGAGGCTAAGTAGGAGTTAGCGGAGTTAAGAATGAGAAAGCAAGTAAGATGTCCTCTAAGAAAAGAACAGCCTTGGAGGTGAGTGAATGAAAGGAACATTAAACGAATCAAAAAAAATTTATCTGGCTAAAGCATAGAATGTAAAGGGGATAAGGCAAGGAAGCTGAAAGGTAGCCAGGTGCCAGCTTGCAAAGGACATTATAAAATTTGGTGTAATAGAGTCTAGATTTTATAGCAAGGATCATGGGTATCCATTTTTGGCTTTTGTTGGGGGGGGTTTGCTCAGACTGTCACTTTAGAAAAGTCACTGGATGCAAATTGAATTGTGGGGGTAGAGGGTGTGATGGGGAACCAACGACTCAAGTCATTGATAATGAAATGGAATAGATGACTGTGGGGCTGAGAAGTGTTTGGAAATGTGTAGGAGGTGTGTTTGGTGACTGGATGTAAAGGGAGCCCCTGCAGGTGACTGACTTTCGTGTTTCTGACTTGGAGTGCCAGCACTGAATCGGGACCTACGCAGAGGAAAGGGCATGGGAAGACCTCCTTGCCCGAGACTTACTGCTGTATCCCAGACTTCCCAGCTGAAAAATCGGGACCTCTTTTTGAATCTATAGTATTCATAATGACATTTCTAATATCAGTTCATAAAAGTGATTGATTCTTATTTAGTAAAATTCAAGCAAATGTAGCAATGTTCACATAAACCAAATTTTGAGCTGAAAGAAAGATTTTATTTTTGCATAAATTCCTTAATATATAGAAATTCAGGTGCTGGGAGAACTGGATAACCACATATAAAAGGCTAAAACTGGACCCACACATTTCACCACTTAACAAAAATTGACTGAAGATGGATAGAAGATTTAAATCTCAGACACGAAATGATAAAAATCTTAGAAGAAAGTATGGGAAAAACTCTTGATGATGTTGGACTGCTAAAAGATTTTATGACAAAGACTTCAGCCATCACAACAACAAAAATTAATAAATGGGACTTAATTAAGCTGAAAAGCTTCTGTACAGCTAAGGACACCAACTAGTACAGCAAAAAGACGACCTTCAGAATGGGAAAAGATATTTGCAGGGTATGAATCTGACAAAGGGTTGATAACTAGAATCTACAGAGAGTTCAAATTAATCAACAAAAAAAGAGACAACAATCCCATCTACCACTGGGCAAGAGATATGAACAGAACCTTCTCTGATAAAGACAGATGAATGGCTAACAGACAATTGAAAAAGTCATCATTGTCCCTGATTGTCAGAAATGCAAATCAAAACCACCCTGACATATCATCTAACCGCAGTGAGAATAACTCACCTTACAAAGTCTCAAAGCTGCAAATGCTATTGTGGATATGGAGAGAAGAAAACACTTTTACGGTTGGTGAGACTGCAAACTAATACAACTTTCTTGGAAGGAAGTATAGAGAATCCTCAAAGAATTCAAATTAGACTTCCCACTTGATCCTGCAATCCCATTACTAGGCATCTACTCAGAAGAAAAAAAGTCTTGTTATCATAAGGACATTTGTACTAGACTGTTTATTGCAGCTCAGTTTATAATAACCAAAATGTGGAACAACCTAAATCCCCACCAACCCAGGAATGGATTAACAAGCTGTGATATATGTATACCACGGCATACTATTCAGCCATTAGAAAAGATGGAGACTTTACATCTTTTGTATTAACCTGGGTGGAAGTGGAACACATTCTTCTTAGTAAAGCATCACAAGAATGGTGAAGCAAGAATCCAATTACTCTAATATAAAGCCCGTAGACGATCTCATACATACCCACATAAGAGAAAAACTCAAATCAGGTCAAGGTCGGGATGGGGTACAAGGGGAGGAAGAGGAGATGAGGGGCTCACTGTGTAAAGCACACCTCTTGGGGGCAGGACACAATTATAAGAGGGACTTTACCTGCAAATGCTAACATCGTAACCTAATTCTTTGTATCCTCAATAAACCTAAAACAAACTCTCTCTCTCGTATAAAGCATAGTATATATATATACTTTTAATAGTACATATACTATTATATACTCTTGTATATAATAGTCTTGTATATATATATATAGAGAGAGAGAGAGAGAGAAATTTAGTAATCTGTTGCTATGGTCAGTTTTATAAAACAATTTATTTGCTGGTTAATTTTTTTGAAATTACTTGAAGATAATGGCTAAGAAGCAATACACGAACACTCATCTTAAGCCTTTTACTCATTTGTATAAAATAACCTCACAATCAGTGTTTGTCCAAGTTTTTAAAATAAACTTTTTTTTTTTGAGACAGAGTCTCATTTTGTGGCCCTGGGTAGAGTGCTATGGCGTCACAGCTCACAGCAAACTCCAACTCTTGGGCTTGAGCGATTTTCTTGCCTCAGCCTCCCGAGTAGCGGGGACTACAGGCACCCGCCACAATGCCTGGCTGTTTTTTGGTTGCAGTTGTCATTGTTGTTTAGCAGGCCCAAGCCGGGCTCAAACCTGCAAACCTTGGTGTATGTGGCTGGCACCCTACTCACTGAGATACAGGCACCAAGCCTAAAATAAACTTTATTAAAAGAACTTTTAAAAATTGTGTCTCTACTTTTTCTTGTCTTTCATGATGCTAGGAAGTAGAACGTTAGTTTACATTTATGCCAGAGAAGAAAAAAAATATGGGTAACCACTTCAAAATGAAGTATGTCTTTCACAATATATGCATATACGCTGTACATCAAAACATCGTGTACACTACAGATATAAGTCATTTTTACTTGTCAATTATGCCTTATTAAGGTTGGGGTGGGGGAAAGTTTGACATTGTGGGTTTTTTCCTCTCCTTCTTGCTACTAAGTAATGATAATTGACATTTAAGAAGAATCAGTTTTTGTGTCTTAGGAAATTAACCCTCCTTTGATACTAAAATTATTTTAGAGTTTTTGAGTTTTGAATTTCATGGTTATCTGAAGATTTTATTAAAGTATTTTCACCTAATAATGTTGTTGCCTGAAATATCCTGATCCTCATTCTAACAGTTACAATATGTTCAACACTCTGTGTCACCCATGTGTTCTCCATAGACTGAATATTCTGTTACTCCGAATGTTTTGTAGGTTTAAAAGCACTTTACAATGTACTTTTTTTCTTTTTCTTTAGGCACTACAAGGGCCCCCAGGGAAGGGGAGGTACCAGGAGTGGACTATAACTTCATTTCTGTTGAACAGTTCAAAGCCCTGGAAGAGAGTGGAGCACTGTTAGAAAGTGGGACATATGATGGTATGTCCCTCAAACTTGCCACCACCACCACCACCACTCAGAAAACAACCTGGATAACTGGAATTACTTAAGAGGAAATTCCATCAGTAAAATACCACTTTGGAGGAAAAATAACAAAAACAGAATAATTAGTTTTCATCTCCTATCTGTGAACTGTATACCCAGTGTACCCAAATCGGTCTCATTTGTTCCACTTTCTTGGTCCAGTCCACCCTGCCCGTGGCTACCATGCTGGTCTTCCCCTCATGATGCTCCTCTCCTATGCAGAACCTTCAGTGATTTCCTTTGACCTGCTAAATTTGACCTAACTGCCTTTCTTTCTTTAACATTAGCATAATGATTGATATAAGGTCAAAACTAGTAGGAGCCACACACAGTTAGTACAGCCAGACCTGTTGATGGCTTCCCCGCTGTATCTGAAGCTTGATTGGGAATTGCATGGCAAATGGAGAAGAGACTCAGTTGTTTCATTCTGCAACATTTATTTTTTCTGTAAAAATTACTGATTCTCAAGAGAAAATTAAAGTATTCTTTGCTTTCCTGAGAATAAACCAATACTGAATTATGTTTCTAAGGTCCCTATTCAATGAGTTTTCAGATAAAATGATATCATTGGAAAGCTCAGAAAAACTTTGTAAAATTACCTTACATCCTACATTTCTCAGTTTAACCTTTGCCTGTGTGCTTCCTCATTTTACCAGAATCGTTCATTATTTTGCACATTAGAATAAAATTATTTGAGTTAGCTTTATTCTCCTTTACTCCCACCTTTTATGCCACTTATTCTTACATGAGAGCATCAATGCTTTCAATTCACACATTAGCCCCTAATTCAGAACCCATGTAAAGCAAGCCTTGTAGGTATAAATAATATACACAGGGTCAGACAATTAAGTTTCCAGACTCATCCTAGAAAAAGTGCTACATACGTCATTGCAGAATATCACTGTGGTCACCAGATGGCCAAGGGGAGCATTTTGAAGGTGACTGTAGTGATATTCAGTAGTGAGGTATGTAGCACTTTTTCTAGGACAAGTTCACCAACTTAATTGTCTGACCTCATATAACGCAAACTTCCTCACCTTCCTGGCCTTAATATAAATAGTGTTAAAATGCTACATAATGAATGGTGAAGGGCACTTGTGAAATTAATTCTTTCCCCTATGTCTTCCCCCCACTCTCCCAAGGAGTGCTTTGGCTTTCTTTTGGCCAATAGTAGATCCTAAAAAACTTCATTGTAAGAACTTGGAGAGAGACACATAGTGGGTCAGATTGCTCTGACTCTCAGTTCAGCATCAGTACTTTCAGCTGCTGTTTTGTTCACTTCAGGAAACTTCTATGGAACTCCCAAGCCTCCAGCAGAACCCAGCCCTTTTCAGCCAGATCCTGTTGATCAGGTCCTCTTCGATAATGAGTTTGACACAGAATCCCAAAGAAAACGAACTACATCTGTCAGCAAGATGGAGAGAATGGACAGCTCTCTTCCTGAAGAGGAAGAAGATGAGGACAAGGAAGCTATGAACGGCAGTGGAAACACAGGTTTGCAAATACATGAACTCCTCCTCACTGATGGATTGTGCTATGACATTGAGTTGGACGTAGTAAAACCTTTTACAAAGCATGTGGAGAGCAAGTGACTGGATTCTCATTTTATTGAAAAGGTGGTATGTGGAGCAGAGTGTATCTTGGTACCATACTGTAAGCGAAAGTGAGTTGTCCGATTTTGATAAATTAAGAATAAGCTATCATTAGTGAGAAAATATATGCGATTATCTTGCTGCCTTAAATATTTGCGATTCACCTCCAGTGTTGGAATATGAGAATCTTACTGACCTAAGTCCTGCTTTACATAATGTAAGCAAAATATAGCTGTTTTCACTGAAAGAAAATTTTCAAATATGACTCCCATATTTTCCATTAAATACAAAACCAACAGAAATTTAGTGGCAAAGATTCTGCTCCTTTTGAGTACCCCTAAATAGCATGGTGATTGCTTAGGAGGTTCTTACGCTTATAACTGAGTGTGTAACTAGGAAGCCATGGAATCACACCTGCACTTGTTTCAGTGGTATTTATTGTAATAATTTTATTCAAAACACTACAACATATGCTTCCTACAGGCTGGAATTTCGCTTGTTTTGTTCACCGTTGTATCCCTTGCCCCCCCAAACAGTGCCTGGCACACAGTAAGAACTAAAGTTCCAACATCTGCAGAACCCGTGTCCTTATCAGTTTCCCAGAGTACCTTGATCTTTTCCTTCATCAGTTGTTAAAATTGCTATGTATATTATATTTATTGTGTTAATGCATTCTGTTTTTCTCTCTCCCTCCAAAGTGTAAATTCTCTTTTATACATCTCTTTTATGCCATGTGGTATAGTTATACCACATAGTATGTTTAATGTTAAATTAATTGCCCCAATGTAATTAGTTGTAACGACCGAAAACAGGTTTAAAAAGATTTAGGTGAATTCATCTCTAATCCAGGGTTTAGTAGGGAAACCATCGTAGCTCTGGAGCCTTTTAATGTTGATATCAGCTTTGCTATTCTACAAAATTAGTTCTATTAACGTTTTAAAATACCAAACACCAGGATTAGAGACCATGAATCTGTTCCAGTATGAGAATTAATATGGTCTTGATTTGAGGGAAAAGAAAATGTTCTTTTTTACTTCCTAATGCAGAGCCTGTCATTGACCACTGCAGTTCCCTTCGAGTAAAACCTGTCCAGAATCTCCATAGTTTATGCTTGTCATGTAAACCTGTTGTTAAACCAAATGTTACATACTCTTGGATGTGAATATTTAAAGGGAGTATGTCCAAGAGTCTGTAGGAGGCCATCTGTATACTACCTCCTTGTATAGATACCAGAGGACACTAACATTGAATTATATTTTTCTTTGCAAGGGAAATAGTCAGAATATTTAAATGAAAAATAACAAAACACCTGACTAAAAGCCCTTTGTCTTTTCTGAATAAAGGTGAAATTGAGGTTGTTAACATATCACTCAAAGTTAGCACAATGTACTTTGTGTATTGCTTTTTAGGGACTAGAACCCCTGCCTTGAAAGATCAAAAAATTGTTGGAGAGTGGGAGTGGGAAAGGGTATGTGGAGGTTTATTTGTACATACTATTACATATATTATTTTATATCTTGCTTAAGAATTAACCACCCAAAATGCTAATATGACCACATTGGATGACCTATGTCATGTAATAATGCTAAAAAAATTTTTTGAAGAGGTGATGTTATATAAAATAACACCCAAATCATTGGCTATTAGGCAAACTCCTTTACCCAGTCACTTGGAACTACATTCAGGAAAGTGTTATATCTCATACTCTTGTTCTTGCTTTTCTTCAACATATGTATTTCCCAAGAGTGTAACTCCCTTTCAGATTGAAAACACTGGGTGCTTTTTAATTTCATTGTTCAACATATAAAACAAATCTTACGTTTCATTCATTTATTTATTCAACAAATATTTATTGAGCACCTCCTGGCTACCAAGTGCCAGCCATTGTTCCAAATGCTGGGAATAAAGCAGTGAACAAAACAGATTAAAAAAAAAACCCTGCTGAGACAGAACTGGCCAACATACATGAGTAACATCTGTAGCATGTTAGACGGTGCTGAAGGAAAAGTAAAGCAGAGGAGAAGGTGGCTAAGAAATAGTGGCAATCAAAGTTTGCGGTTGTAGATAGGGTGGCAGAAAAGACTTGAACGAGGTGAATCAACTCAAAATATCTAGGGGAAGGGCAAACTCTAAGTACAGATGCCCTGATGTGGGAATATACCTGGAACATTCAGACAACAGCAAGGAAACCCCTGTGGTTGGATAGAATGTGAACAATGGATTATATGTAGTTGCAGCAGCGTGGAAGAAGGAACGGAATAGACGAGTAACCAGTGAGGCGAGTCAGATGCTGATGGGAGCTAGAGGTGGGAGGAGTGCATGTTATATAGATCTTATAGGTTCTTGGGAAAATGTTGGGTTTTATTCTGAAATGAGAAATGCTTACAGGGCTTTAAGTCAAAGAGGAACAGGATACAACAGGTTTTAATAGGCCCATTCTGGCTGCTGTGTTGAGAGCCAGCAGTAGGAGGTCAGGAACATAAACAGGGATACCAGATGGGAGGTTATTAAGGGGTGTGCAAATCAGAAAGCAGTCAACTGTGTCAGAACCCCTGGTAGCTCAAATAGATGGGACCTGAGAACTGGTGATTAGATGTAGCAGTGTGGAGGTTATTGGTGACCTTGATGAGAACAGTGTAGTGACAGGAGTTCAGAAGCCCTGTTGGAGCCAGGTCCAGCGAGAATTGGAAGAGTGGAAGTGGAGTAGCGAGTATAAACTCTTTCAAGGTATGTTTTGGTATGAAGAGGCGAGAAATGGTATGATTGCCCGGGGGGTGAAGGAGAGGATTATCTTCTTTTTAAAGCATGGAGAAATTACGTTCTTATGTGGATGGAAATGATCTAATAGATAAGGAAGATTGGTGATGCAGGAAAGAGAGTGAAAGAATTGCTGTAAGCAAGACAGGATGGGACATAATTTATAATTGGAGGGTTCACGTTAGCTAGGAGTACAGACAGTTCCTTCTTAGTAACAGATGGTGGAGTAAATGGGCACAGTTGCTGTGTAGATGTGATGGTGGGAGTTTATGGAAGTTCTCTTCTGCTTGCTTCTGTTTTCTTAGTAAAATAGGAAACAAGGTCATCAAATAAGATTAGGAATAAGGGAGAAATAATGATGGTTTAAGTAGAAGGAAGGTATGAAATAGTTATCCAGGAGGGTGTCAGAGCGAACAGACTAAAGAAATGTGTTGATTGTCACGCATCACGAAATGCCCACTTGAGGTTGGTGATCATGAACGTAGAGTGAACTGGTTAGGCTCGCCCGCGTTCAGCTGCACGTGCTGACGTGGAGTAGGCAGAGAGTCGGAGCTAAGTGGAGTGCGGTTTAGCCAGGCAAGTATGATGGAGTTAGGTTGGAGCAAAGGAATCAGGAGTGTATAAGGGAAGGAGTGATTATAGTGGTAGATCATGGGATGTGAGTTGGGTTAGCAGGGCTAAGGGGACATGAGTGGAGGGTGAGGAATAGTGAAAGGTAGGATTTGGTTGGATAAAAGATAGTTGAGGTTGAAGTACTGTATGTTAGGATATGTGAGGAGATCTAAGGTCTCTCCTCAGATTCTCTGATTTTGAGGCATTGCCTTTAGTATTGAGTTGTTGTATGATGAGCATCTTTTAAGTTCTAGGAGTAAGTTTTAGTTGCTACAAACAAGTTTACAGTACATGAATCATGAATTCCTTAGACACTAACCCACATTTTAGTGTTCTTACCTACATTATGGACTTTGGGACTCTAAAAGGATTTTAATATCAGCAACCAGAGAATTACATTTAACAACAGCTGCTCTACTGAGTGTAACTTTTAAAAGTGACTATTATTTAGAGACCTGTGTTTAATGCGTACAAAGCAGTGAAGAGCATGAACCACTTAGAGTCAAATCCTGGCTTTGCTGTTTACTGACGGTGTAACCTTGACCAAGAAGGTTGACTTAACCTTCTCTGTGCCTTCGTTTTTTCAATCTGTAAAACAAGGATAGTAATAATAGATACTCACAAGGTTGCTGTGAGAATTATGACTTAATGTATGTAAAGCACTTAAAATAGAGCCTGACGCATAAAGAACTGTAAGTGCTGCTGCGGAGGCTGCTGCGATGAGGATTTATACTGAATCGATTCCAGTGTTGTTTTTTGCTTCTTTCCCAGATTAGCATCAGAGGTGCCATATAGGGTTAATGTCACTGAGTAAGTAAACATTGAAGATAGGTATTCGCTATTTTCAAATGTATAGCAAAAGGTGGATTTAATAGACAAGGAAATTTGCAATATTTATATATCTGGCATTTTGTTAGAAATGAAAAGTGTAACTTTACCTACTTTTCGCACTTTTCTCTTTTGAATGACGGCAGAAAACAGAGAGAGGCATTCTGAGTCATCTGACTGGATGAAGACTGTTCCAAGTTACAACCAAACCAACAGCTCCATGGACTTTAGAAATTATATGATGAGAGATGAGACTCTGGAGCCGCTGCCCAAAAACTGGGAAATGGCCTACACTGACACAGGGATGATCTACTTCATCGAGTAAGCAAACGTCCGTGTCTCTCCTAGCGTGCCCTCATGTGAGCAGTGCTGACATGTCTTTAAATCTCCTTTTGGACATGTACCGTTTCACAAGACTCTTGTTTATTTTTTTTCTTTAAAAATATTTTTCATACAAGTGACAGTTGATTCTTAGTCTGATTTATCTCCCTGGATGACATTTCATTTTTATTTGACTCGGATAAGGAATGGTGCATTTGACCTCTGCTTTTATAAAATCAAGAGGATTAAAGGCAGGTTTATCATAAATGATAAAAAAATATAAGGACTAAATAGTGTCTTCCTTATCTTTTTCTTTTTTTTCCCCTGACTTTTGGGTAGATTGTCTAATTTATTGAGCATTTCAAGGATTATCATCGTAGGTGGGGTTATATTATTATCTGAGCTAATATTTCCAGTCATACACTTGAGATTTGATATAGTCAGGCAATATAGTTAAATAATATAGGGGAAAAAAATCACTGGTACAATATAAGTACACAGGAAACAAAATTATTTTTATGGATAAGCACTATTAATATAATATTTTCAGGGGTATCCAACCTGTACCCTGTGGGCCACCTGCAAACTAATGAAATATAATAGTTAAATAACAGTGAAAATATTGAAGGCTGGGCTTTATACTCAAACCACATATACTCAGAAATGAACGAGGGCTGGGGTACTGGTGGCTGTTTTCTTGCTTTGTCCCAGTTACATGTCCTTCCCATGGAGGGAGCATCTTGATACATCAAGTAGGATTCTGGTGTTTAAAAGACATAGATTTTTGTGTGCATGCTATTCTTTTTATCACATAGGGTATGTTATTGATTATATTTTATATTTATGTAAACTTTAATGACCAGGATTATACAAAACAGGCACAACCAGCTATACTCTACTTTATGGAAAACTTAAGGGATTTTTCAAGGGTAATTTAGACTTTTGACTTTTATTCTAACTCTAGAATTAAGCACTTTAGTAAGGTGTATAGTTAGTAGAAGTGGCTAAAATCTCTTTAGAAGTAGATTGTAAGATATTGAATCTGATAATACTTCACCCTGCAAATGGGATAAATGTGGGGGGAGGTAGAATTAATAAAAGAAATCTCTAAAGCTAATGTTATTTAAATGGATTAAAGACCTGAGCATAAAACACAAAACTATAAAACTCCTAGAAGAAAACATATGGGAAAATCTTCATGATGTTGGATTTGGCAAGGGCTTCTTAAATATGACTCTAGAAGCATAGGCAACAAAAGCAAAAATAGACAAATAGGACTACAACAAACTTTAGGAAATCTGCCCAGCAAAGGAAACAATCAAGACAGTGATAAGGCAGCCTACAGAATAGGAAAAAATATTGTAAACCGTATATCTGTAACTGTATATAAGATATATAGAACAGTGATTTTCAACCAGTGTGCCAAGGATCTTAGGTGTGCCTTGAAAATTTTTAAAGATTAAATTATTTTCGAAAGAATTTCAAGGCACAGTAAGTATATTTTTCTTTGTACTTTTTTGTATCAACATAATTTAAGTGTGCCCCAGAAGTTTAACTATAGGTTCAAGTGTGCGGTAAGATAAAAAAGGTTGAAAAATGAAAAACACTGATCTAGAATATAGTTGTGTATCTGCTGACAGATGAAGATGTTTTGTTTGTGATAGCTAATGTGGTTGATATGTGCTGTTGTTGCTGTTAAAAAATGGACCTGTGAGAAAAGACTATAGGTCTATAGGCACAAGTTACTCTGTTTTAAGAATAGCCCCTGTGGGCATTTCTTTTCTTTGGAAAGGATGGGGTAAAATCCTAGAGAATGGCCTACATCTGTTAATTTAGCAATAAAAGTTTGAATCATTAAAACCAAAGTTAAGTTTTTCTCAAGTAGCCCCTTTGAGTTGAGTTTAGCAAGGTAGTTCGATGTTTGTTTCTGTTTTGCTCAACAGACTATGAGGCATTCTCCTAGGCCTCTTTGAGTCCTGATCCCTTTCATTTTGCTAAAATTGGTTTAACTGGTTTTCGTGTAGGGACATTTATCACTGACAGAATGGGCAGCACAGACTTTGTAGAAACAATCTCAGGTTTTCCTACATAGATTACCTGTTACGTAGCATACAGAACACTCCATGCCAATGAAAACTTAAGTTTTGTAAAGTGAAGATTAACTGTACTCATTTTTACTTGCATATTATAGAAACAGCCATTTTAAAATGTTTCATTTTAGTTTATTCTATTTTACTTTAAAGAGTTCCTTTGAGGACAAGGGACTCTGTTTGATTTTGTCTTTATATTCCAGCCCCCAGTACAACACCTGTAGATTATAGGCAGTCAAGAAATACAGTATTTTTGAAGGAAGGGAAGAATATAGCCAGCAAGCAAGGACGGTTTTTAATGCAACTTTTTCAGCTAGATAATGCATGTGGCTGTGTGCCCAGCTTTTGAAACATTTTCAACTCCTTAAGTAAGTATCTATTATTCTGCACTTGGCATGTTTAAGCCTTCTTTAAAGTCTTTACTCTCGAATTAGAGCCTCTAGCATTCCCTTTCTTTTTCAGCAGTTTTGAAGTAACAGAGGGCAATCATATTAACAAATCAGAGGCATACAATGGAGCCTGTTGGAGATTAATGTTCAAACTTCATATATCTTTTAGTTGCTTTTAATCTTTACTGTGGAAATACTTTTCTACCTCTCTATTTCACTCTTTCTAATTGAAATCTTTATTTTGCAGCCACAACACCAAGACAACCACCTGGTTGGATCCTCGTCTCTGTAAGAAAGCCAAAGCCCCTGAAGACTGTGCAGATGGAGGTAGATCAGAAGCCTTTGTATCATGTTACTCTCTTCACCCCTTCTTGCTCTTCTTGCTTAGACAGTGGGTTTTCCAAAGCCCTAAACAACACAGTGTTCAGAAGCACAGTGTTCATGAGCCGTGGGCGGGTGTCACAGCCAGCTGACCATGGTGATTACATCATTACGTCTGATTTCATCACAGACTTCGTTTCTCTCTTTCTAAGGATACATAATTCTTTTATTTAAAAAAAATCCATAAAACTATATTTGCCCTGTTTTTATATGAGTTCTGAAGATAAACTTTTAAAATTCTAAATGAATATTCAATAAATTAGGCACATTCTGAACTACAAAGCGGCCTTATGTTTGTTAAGCTTTAAAAATATATTTCGTTTAGGGTGGCACCTGTGGCTCAAAGGAGTAGGGCGCCAGCCCCATATGCCGGAGGTGGCAGGTTCAAACCCAGCCCCGGCCAAAATATGTGTGTGTATATATATATATATATGTATGTATATATTTCGTTTAGGGCGGCACCTGTGGCTCGGTGGGTAATGCACCAGCCCCATACACCAAGGGTAGTGGGTTCAAACCTGACTCCGGCCAAACTGCAACAAAAAAAAATAGGGCATTGTGGCATTGTGGCGGGCACCTATAGCCCCAGCTATTCAGGAGGCTGAGACAAGAGAATTGCCTAAGTCCAGGAGTTGGAGGTTGCTGGCCCTCTACCGAGGGTGATAAAGTGAGGCTCTGTCTCTTAAAAAAAAAAAAAAAATATATATATATATATATATAGCCATTCATCTGTCTTCTTTCGAGAAGGTTCTATTCATGTCTCTTGCCCATTGATATATCGGATTGTTGGCTTTTTTCATGTGGATTAATTTGAGTTCTCTATAGATCCTAGTTATCAAGCTTTTGTCTGATTCAAAATATGCAAATATCCTTTCCCATTGTGTAGGTTGTCTCTTTGCTTTGGTTGTTGTCTCCTTAGCTGTACAGAAGCTTTTCAGTTTAATGAAGTCCCATTTGTTTATTTTTGTTGTTGCAATTGCCATGGCAGTCTTCTTCATGAAGTCTTTCCCCAGGCCAATAATTTCCAGTGTTTTTCCTATGCTTTCTTGGAGGATTTTTATTGTTTCATGCCTCAAATTTAAGTCCTTTATCCATCTTGAATCAATTTTTGTGAGTGGGGAAAGGTGTGGGTCCAGTTTCAGTCTTTTACATGTAGAAATCCAATTCGCCCAACACCATTTATTGAATAGGGAGTCTTTGCCCCAAGGTATGTTCTTGTTTGGTTTATCAAAGATTAGGTGGTTCTAAGATGTTAGTTTCATTTCTTGGTTTTCTATTCAATTCCAAGTGTCTATGTCTCTGTTTTTGTGCCAGTACCTCCCATTTGATCCTGCAATCCCATTACTGTGCATCTACCAGAAGGACAAAAATCCTTTTACCATAAGGACACTTGTACTAGACTGTTTATTGCAGCTCAATTTACAATCACCAAAATGTGGAAACAGCCTAAATTCTGACCAACCCGGGAATGGATTAACAAGCTGTGGTATATGTATACCATGGAATACTATTCAGCTATTAAAAAAAATGGAGACTTGGGTGGCGCCTGTGACTTAGTGAGTAGGGCGCCGTCCCTAATGCTGAGGGTGGCGAGTTCAAACCCAGTCCCGGCCAAACTGCAACAAAAAAATAGCTGGGCGTTGTGGCGGGCGCCTGTAGTCCCAGCTGCTTGGGAGGCTGAGGCAAGAGAATCGCTTAAGCCCAAGAATTAGAGGTTCCTGAGAGCCGTGTGACGCCACGGCACTCTACCCGAGGGCGGTACAGTGAGACTCTGTCTCTACAAAAAAAAAAAAAAAAGGAGACTTGAGAGGAGAGCAGGATGGCGGCCGAGTAACAGCCTTCTTGCATCTGGGCACCGTGAGTCCGGGGAGATAGGACTCCAGGCATCTCTGGCTGGTGGGATCTGCCTATCATCACCCCTGTGAGGACACAGAGAGTCAGTGAGAGACTTCTGGACCCCAAGAGTAGGACTAAAACAGTGGAAAACCGGCAAGTGTTCGCTTGTGTTCAATCCGTCTAAACCCGCCTGCAACTGTAAGTTCAGTAGCAGCGAAGCTGCAAACTGGAAAGGCCTTACCTGTGAACTGTTTTTGTGTCTTTGGACTTGGCACTCAGTTGAACTGCCTTGGGGAGAGCCTGAGCAGGAGTGCGGAGAACTTTGGCTGTTGTCTAGGGCCCCAGTCTGAGCCGCTGAGCCAGATGGAGCTAATAGTGTTTGGCTGTGGGTCACAGGGAGCCATTGTGAGCAATCTGCCCCTGGAAACTCTGCCCTCAGGATCGCAGAGCTAGAATTGGGTGGGAGCTGGTAACCCAGCGACCGAGTAGCCTAAGGGTGGGGTCTGAGCCGCCTTGCAGCCCTAACCCTCAGGGGCAGAGTGAGACCAGTTTTGGCACACTGGGTAAGTGGATAGCCACTTCAGCAGTGATTCCAGCGACAAGCACTTTAGTGGGAAAGCTTCTGCTCAGCAGGTTTACAAGTTCAAAGTGCCTTTTAAGTGGACTAAAGAGAGATTTAGGGTGTCTACCTGCTGGGGTTTGAGAAATCAGCAGCCTCCAGTCTTATCAGAACTGTGATTAACATCTCATACCCCAGAAGACCACGTGTTGCCCAGACAACATTCAACAACATATACATACTGCTTTGTTTTTGGTTGTGTTTTGTATTTTCTGTTTTTTTTTTTTGTTGTTTGTTTGTTTTTTTGGTTTGGTTGTTTTTTTGTTTATTTTGATGTTGTTAATGTTGTTTTGTTTTTTAATTTCAACCTTTTCCGTACAGATCTTTTTTCTTTCTCAATTTTTCTAGTTTAATTATAATTTCCCATTGCTGCCTTTTTCAATAACTAGAACTTCATTTTTGCTAGTGTTTCTACCGCTATTATTTGGTTTTTCACCCAATTTTATCCCGTAAAGTTTTCTGTTTGCTTGTTTTGGTTTGATGTATAGCATTTTTGTCTTTCCTCTCTACTTGGTGGAGGTGGGGTACTGTGGCTGATCAGGTTAGCAAAGAGCTGCTGACCTCAAGGGACCCACCCAACTGGGCACCCCCAGAAGGTGGTTTTCTTTAAAGGTTGTGTCAAAGTACCGTACTGTATACCTATATTGCTCTGTCTCCCTCTTTCTGTGCCTCTCTTCTTTTTGTCAATATTCCTTTTACCCACCCCCTCTCCTTTCTCTATTTTTTCTTTCTTTTCACTCCGTCCTCCTTTCTTTCTTCCCTTTCTTGCTCTTCAACCTTCTCACCCTTCTGGTCCTGTACCAAAAGGACTCATCTAACCCTTAGTCCACAGGCACGAGAACTTAAAGAGCAAGAGGAAGTGAAAGGAAAATTAGGGCAAGGAAACAGATAAAAGAAATCACTCATGAGGAAGAATCAGCAGAAAACTCCAGGCGACATGAAGAACCAGTCCAGAACAACCCCGCCAAGGGACCATGAGGTAGCTCCTGCAGAGGATTCCACCTATAAAGAAATGTTAGGAATGACAGAAAGGGAATTTAGAATACACATGTTGAAAACAATGAAAGAAATGATGGAAACAATGAAGGAAACTGCTAATAAAGTGGAAAATAACCAAAAGGAAATTCAAAAACAGAATCAAATAAGAGATGAACAACATGAAGAATATAAAAAGGATATAGCAGAGCTGAAGGAACTGAAACAGTCAATTAGGGAACTTAAAGATGCAATGGAAAGTATCAGCAACAGGTTAGACCATGCAGAAGAAAGAATTTCAGAGGTAGAAGACAAAGTTCTTGAGATAACTCAGATAGTAAAAGACGCAGAAAAGAAGACAGAGAAAGCAGAACGTTCACTGTCAGAATTATGGGACTCTATGAAGCTTTCTAACATACGAGTTATAGGCATCCCAGAAGGGGAAGAAGAATGCCCCAGAGGAATGGAAGCCATACTAGAGAATATTATAAAAGAAAATTTCCCAAATATCACCAAAGATTCTGACACACTGCTTTCAGAGGGATATCGGACCCCAGGTCGCCTCAACTCTAACCCAGCTTCTCCAAGACACATTGTGATGAACCAGTCCAAAGTCAAGACAAAAGAAAAGATTCTGCAAGCTGCCAGGAGTAAGCGCCAGTTGACCTACAGGGGAAAATCCATCAGAGTGACCGCAGACTTCTCTAATGAAACTTTCCAAGCAAGAAGACAATGGTCATCTACCTTTAATCTACTTAAACAGAACAATTTCCAGCCCAGAATTCTGTACCCTGCTAAGCTAAGCTTCAAAATTGACGGAGAAATCAAATCATTTACGGATATACAAACATTGAGGAAATTCACCCCAACAAGACCAGCTCTACAGGAAATACTTCAACCTGTTCTGCACACTGACCACCACAATGGATCAGCAGCAAAGTAAGAACTCAGAAATTAAAGGACAGAACCTAACCTCCACACTGATGCAAAAGATAAAACTAAGCAATGGACTCTCACAAAATAAGACGAATAGAATACTACCACACTTATCAATTATCTCAATAAATGTTAATGGCTTGAATTCCCCACTGAAGAGACATAGATTGGCTGACTGGATTAAAAAACACAAGCCATCCATTTGCTGTCTGCAAGAAACACACCTGGCTTCAAAAGACAAATTAAAACTCTGAGTCAAGGGTTGGAAGACAATTTTTCAGGCAAATGGCATTCAGAAGAAAAGAGGAGCTGCAATCTTATTTTCAGATTCATGTGGATTTAAAGCAACTAAAGTCAAAAAAGACAAAGATGGTCACTTTATATTGGTCAAGGGAAAAATACAACAAGAAGACATTTCAATTCTAAATATTTATGCACCCAATTTAAATGCATAAAATCTGATTCTTGAAACAGACCTTACTCAGTCTGAGCAATATGATATCTGATAATACCATAATAACAGTGGACTTTAACACTCCTCTTACAGAGCTGGACAGATCCTCTAAACAGAAATTAAACAAAGATATAAGAGATTTAAATGAGACCCTAGAACAACTGTACTTGATAGACACATATAGAACACTCCATCCCAAAATAAAGAACATACATTGTTCTCATCACCCCATGGAACATTCTCCAGAATTGATCATATCCTGGGACACAAAACAAATATCAACAGAATCAAAAGAATTGAAATTTTACCTTGTATCTTCTCAGACCATAAGGCACTAAAGGTGGAACTCAACTCTAACAAAACGCTTGACCCCACCCAAAGGCATGGAAATTAAACAATCTTCTGTTGAATAACAGATGGGTGCAGGAAGAAAAAAAACAGCAAATCATTAACTTCCTTGAGCATAACAACAATGAAGACACAAGCTACCAAAACCTGTGGGATACTGCAAAAGCAGTTTTGAGAGGAAAATTCATCGCTTTAGATGCCTACATTCAAAAAACAGAAAGAGAGCGCATCAACAATCTCACAAGCCATTTTATGGAATTGGAAAAAGAAGAACAATCTAAGCCTAAACTCAGTAGAAGAAAAGAAATATCCAAAATCAAATCAGAGATCAATGAAACTGAAAACAAAAGAATCATTCAGAAAATTAATGAAATAAGGAGTTGGTTTTTTGAAAAAATAAATAAAATAGGTAAACCATTGGCCAGACTAACGAGAAATAGGAAAGTAAAATCTCTAGTAACCTCAATCAGAAATGATAAAGGGGAAATAACAACTGATCCCACAGAGATACAAGAGATCATCTCTGAATACTACCAGAAACTCTATGCCCAGAAATTTGACAATGTGAAGGAAATGGATCAATATTTGGAATCACACCCTCTCCCTAGACTCAGCCAGGAAAAAATAGAGCTCCTGAACAGACCAATTTCAAGCACTGAGATCAAAGAAACAATAAAAAATCTTCCAACCAAAAAATGCCCTGGTCCAGATGGCTTCACACCAGAATTCTCTCAAACCTTCAAGGAAGAGCTTATTCCTGTACTGCAGAAATTATTCCAAAAAATTGAGGAAGAAGGAATCCTCCCCAACACATTCTATGAAGCAAACATCACCCTGATACCAAAACCAGGAAAAGACCCAAACAAAAAGGAGAATTTCAGACCAATCTCACTCATGAATATAGATGCAAAAATTCTCAACAAAATCCTAGCCCATAGATTACAGGTTATCATCAAAAAAGTCATTCATCATGATCAAGTAGGCTTCATCTCAGGGATGCAAGGCTGGTTTAACATACGCAAGTCCATAAACGTTATCCACCATATTAACAGAGGCAAAACTAAAGATCACATGATCCTCTCAATAGATGCAGAAAAAGCATTTGATAAAATCCAGCATCTTTTTCTAATTAGAACACTGAAGAGTATAGGCATAGGTGGCACATTTCTAAAACTGATTGAAACTATCTATGACAAACCCACAGCTAATATTTTACTGAATGGAGTAAAACTGGAAGCTTTTCCTCTTAGAACTGGAACCAGACAAGGTTGTCCTCTGTCACCTTTACTATTCAACATAGTGCTGGAAGTTGTAGCCAATACAATTAGGCAAGACAAGGAAATAAAGGGAATCCAAATGGGAGCAGAGGAGGTCAAACTCTCCCTCTTTGCTGACAACATGATCTTATACTTAGAGAACCCCAAAGACTCAACCACAAGACTCCTAGAATGACGGGGGCAGTGCCTGTGCCTCAGTGAGTAGGGCGCCGGCCCCATATGCCGAGGGTGGTGGGTTCGAGCCCAGCCCCGGCCAAACTGCAACCAAAAAATAGCTGGGCGTTGTGGCAGGCGCCTGTAGTCCCAGCTGCTTGGGAGACGGAGGCAAGAGAATCGCGTAGGCCCAAGAGTTGGAGGTTGCTGTGAGCCATGTGACGCCACGGCACTCTACCCGAGGGCGGTACAGTGAGACTCTGTCTCTACAAAAAAAAAAAATACAGTAATGTTTCAGGATATAAAATCAATGTCCACAAGTCAGTAGCCTTTGTATACACCAATAACAGTCAAGATGAGAAGCTAATTAAGGACACAACTCCCTTCACCATAGTCTCAAAGAAAATGAAATACCTGGGAATATACCTAACGAAGGAGGTGAAGGACCTCTATAAAGAAAACTATGATCCTCAGAAAGGAAATAGCAGAGGATATTAACAAATGGAAGAACATACCATGCTCATGGACGGGAAGAATCAAAATTGTTAAAATGTCTATACTTCCCAAAGCAATCTACCTATTCAATGCCATTCCTATCAAAATACCAACATCGTACTTTCAAGATTTGGAAAAAATGATTCTGCGTTTTGTATGGAACCGGAAAATACCCCGTATACCTAAGGCAGTTCTCTGTAACAAAAATAAAGCTGGGGGCATCAACATACCAGATTTTAGTCTGTACTACAAAGCCATAGTGCTCAAGACAGCATGGTACTGGCACAAAAACAGAGACATAGACACTTGGAATCGAATGGAAAACCAAGAAATGAAACTAACATCTTACAACCACCTAATCTTTGATAAACCAAACAAGAACATACCTTGGGGGAAAGACTCCCTATTCAATAAATGGTGTTGGGAGAACTGGATGTCTACATGTAAAAGACTGAAAGTGGACCCACACCTTTCCCCACTCACAAAAATTGATTCCAGATGGATGAAGGATTTAAATTTAAGGCATGAAACAATAAAATTCCTCCAAGAAAGCATAGGAAAAACACTGGAAGATATTGGCCTGGGGAAAGACTTCATGAAGAAGACTGCCATGGCAATTGCAACAACAACAAAAATAAACAAATGGGACTTCATTAAACTGAAAAGTTTCTGTACAGCTAAGGAGACAATAACCAAAGCAAAGAGACAACCTACACAATGGGAAAGGATATTTGCATATTTTCAATCAGACAAAAGCTTGATAACTAGGATCTATAGAGAACTCAAATTAATCCACATGAAAAAAGCCAACAATCCCATATATCAATGGACCAGAGACATGAATAGAACTTTCTCTAAAGATGACAGACGAATGGCTAACAAACACATGAAAAAATGTTCATCATGTCTATATATTAGAGAAATGCAAATCAAAACAACCCTGAGATATCATCTAACCCCAGTGAGAATGGCCCACATCTCAAAATCTCAAAACTGCAGATGCTGGCGTGGATGTGGAGAGAAGGGTACACTTTTACACTGCTGGTGGGACTGCAAACTAGTACAACCTTTTTGGAAGGAAGTATGGAGAAACCTCAAAGCACTCAACCTAGACCTCCCATTTGATCCTGCAATCCCATTACTGGGCATCTACGCAGAAGGAAAAAAATCCTTTTATCATAAGGACACTTGTACTAGACTGTTTATTGCAGCTCAATTTACAATCGCCAAAATGTGGAAACAGCCTAAATGCCCACCAACCCAGGAATGGATTAAGAAGCTGTGGTATATGTATACCGTGGAATACTATTCAGCCATTAAAAAAAATGGAGACTTTACATCCTTCGTATTAACCTGGATGGACGTGGAAGACATTATTCTTAGTAAAGCATCACAAGAATGGAGAAGCGTGAATCCTATGTACTCAATTTTGATATGAGGACAATTAATGACAATTAAGGTTATGGGGGGGAGGAAAAGCAGAAAGAGGGACGGAGGGAGGGGGGTGGGGCCTTGGTGTGTGTCACACTTTATGGGGGCAAGACATGATTGCAAGAGGGATTTTACCTAACGATTGCAATCAGTGTAACCTGGCTTATTGTACCCTCAGTGAATCTCCAACAATAAAAAAAAAAAAAGAATATACTTAACTATGCTTTTATCTTCTTTCAAAAATAATTTAACTAATGGTCTTTCAAAAACACCCGGTTTTTTGCGGCGCCGGGTTGAAAATCTCTGCTCTACGGGGTGTCTCTTTTCCTGGTCTCCATTCCTCTTCCTGCCCCTTCCTCGTTTCAGTTTACTTCTCTGCCTTGTCCTGTTTCTTTTGTAGAAGGCGTTTACGTTTACAACTTTATCCGTTTACTATAGCTGGCCCCATTATTTAAATCTCTAGTATTATCTTCTGTTCTGAATTTTATTTCTATGTTTTTTCTTGCTTTTGAGCCTTTTTTAAATGATCCTATTAACACTTAAAATAAACATATTCAAAATCAACTCTGACATCTTCCTTCCGACATGGCCCCTGGCCCCTGTTTTTGTCACTTTAGTGCCGGCCTCATAACAACCTGGGCCAAATCCTTGCGATCACATTTGCTGCTGCTTCCCTTCTTGCTCTGTTACCTATCTAGGGGTAAAGTCCTGCTGCTTTTTCTTTTCTCTTATTTTTGCTAATATACTATTAGGGAAAGTTCCAACATAGAAGAACATTGAAAGAATTTTATAGTTAACGTACGTACGCTCGCCCAGGTGTTCTGGTACCAGGTGCTGCTTTAGCTTTTTCACTGAGCTATCTATTTGTGTTTCCTCTGTCCCTGCTTTTTCTTTCACACCGTGTCTTCCTCTTCATTCCCCAAATCACCACATCCTTGGATTATTCCTGTCGTTTTTCCTCCAGTTACTTCTCCTTTTGTGCATCCTTTATGCACGTGGTCTCCACAATGATGACATGCAAACAACCCATTGGTATATTAGGAGAAAATTCTAGAACTTATTTTTCATAACGTTATTATTGGGAAAAAAAGAAACTAAACTTCAGTATTATATTACATACAGATTTGTAATGGCATTCTTCCTCATTCCATATGCTAGCCCGAGTGTCTGGAGGGAGGGATGACTGTGACACCCTTGCCTTATTGTCAAGGGCACTGTGAAGTTTTGCAATTCGCTTGTGGCCAGTTAAGTGGATTTGGAGGCTATGTTACATCGTTTTTAAAATAACCTACACTAAATGGAAAGTCTTTTAAAACATTGCTTAAAAGATTTCTGTAAAGTACTGCTGATTATACTAATACAGAAGCTTACAAGCCCAGGTTAATTATAAGAAAGTGGCAGAGCAGACACTCTCTGTACACTTCATGGACACTTTGTTCCACCTCAGTGAGGTAAAATAGTGATAATTGTTTATTTAGTCATCTCCTTTTCAAGTATCTCTTTTTGCATATGCTTTATTATATACACATTGGTAGAGTGACACATATATGTTTATGAATAAATATATCTTGGGGAGCAGATGTTTAGATTTTTTACTGAGATGGCTGTATGACCAGAAAACCTTGGAAGCGGGTGGCACCTGTGGCTCAGTAGGTAGGGCGTTGGCCCCATATACCGAGGGAGGTGGGTTCAAACCCGGCCCCCAGCCAAACTGCAACAAAAAAATAGCCGGGTGTTGTGGCAGGCGCCTGTAGTCCCAGCTACTCCAGGAGGCTGAGGCAAGAGAATCGCTTAAACCCAGGAGTTGGAGGTTGCTGTTAGCTGTGATGCTACGGCACTCTACCGAGGGTGATAAAGTGAGACTCTGTCACTAAAAAAAAAAAGAAAGAAAGAAAACCTTGGAAGCATAGACTGAATTAGTCTTTGTAAAACAAACTCTCTAATTCTTCCAGTTTTGTTTTACATTGTCAGCAGAAAAAAGTCCAGAGTCTTTGGTCAAATATTAAAGACTTTTTATCATTGAATCATATTCTGTATTTCTTCTTCAGTATATTTTCGTGTTAGAAGTCAGACTTATTTTTGTCTTCGCCTTTGCCATATGCTTATTTCTTCTGCCAGGAATCAGCCTTGTTCTCTGTGCCCCCTGACTCATATCTATTATTCTTCAAAGCTGAAATCTGAAGTTAATTTCTTTGTAGCCTCCTTTGTGGTTCTCTTCTGGGTCAGAATTAGGTGTTCCCGTAACTATGCTCAGAAGTGCCACATGACACAGCTCTGGGGTGGCGCTCACACCACATCCTGATTGCGGTGAGTTTTGTCTTATCTGTCTGTACATCCTTTCAACAGACATGTAAATGTTTGGAAGGAGGGAGAGGGTAGAAGGCAAGAAGCGACTCTGTCCTCCAAATTGTTTTGGTCACCCTTCTTGGAAAAACTGTTTAATCTCTGTAAGGTTCTGGGGAACCAATACATAATAAGGCTGGTCTGTAGTCAATAGAGAAACAAGACATAGAAGGCAGTGGTCAGCTGGCGAGTGGACGTGGCTTTCCGCGTGGTGTCCATCTCGGCTGCCAGGCAGTTTCCCTCTGCCTTGAGCCTCAGGCTCTGGGCTCTGGTCAGCTACAGGCCTCCTCCCCCAAGGCAGGCCTGGTGAAGAACAGACCAGATGCACCTCTAAAGGCAAGCTGGCATCCAAACCAGGGAGAAGACTCGGGGGTGCTTGAGCCAAGCGTGCTGCCTGTATTCATTCTATAATTC
Source organism: Nycticebus coucang (assembly GCF_027406575.1). NCBI lineage: Eukaryota > Metazoa > Chordata > Mammalia > Primates > Lorisidae > Nycticebus > Nycticebus coucang. Next base: position 43,945,641 of record NC_069784.1, read on the forward strand.
ACCAATCCGGAGAGACTTTCTTTCTTCCTCTGGAAAGAAACTGAGAGGGCTCAGAGAAACTGGAAATGGCTTCTGTCATTTTTTTTTCTCTATGGAATTTGAAGAACTGGATGGACATGCCCCCTAGTGCCCTTTAACACTGACCATACGTCTTGGTTGTTCCAGGACTAATGCTGCTTATTCCTGTTGTCCCAGCGTAATCATTAATAGTGTCCCCTTTTATTCTCAAAAGGGAATACTGCATTATATGGGCATCCTAATAATCGCTTTCTTAAGATAGAACAAGCAAAACTGTATGCAATACTCTAAGAATGTTCAAACACTTTAAAATGTAAGGCCTATTCTCCATCCCCACAACTGGGTACACCTGTCTGACATTGTCCGGTAAGGAGCCTGCAGTTTGGAACCCGGTGACTGTTTTCAGCCAACCTTAACCGCTTCCCCTGTGCACTTAGCTCCCCCCTCACTAGGGGGAAAACAGCCCCTCATAGACTATACTCAGGATAGATAATAGCTGATTCCCATTGATATTCTCTGCAGTGGTTTGCACGGAGTAAGTGCTGAAAAGAGAGCAAGCACAGTAATATTTTAAATGTAGGTTTTTGTAGTTTAAGGTATTGTTTACATTTTGCTGAACATTAAGTTCTTCTAGAAAGATCTTGCAGTTTCTAAAACTTAGCCCCTTTTCTTCCCAGTGCTCTGATACTCAGAACCCAAATGTGTCTTTGCACTCCATCTGATGATTTAATTGATGTATGTTTTCTCTTCCATTCAAATAAAATAATTAGTATTTTGGTTAAGTAGTTATCTTAAAAATATGACATTAAGAATCCATTTTACTCTCAACCCACCCCATTTCTCTTATGATGAAAGAAAGATTAAATTTATACTAAGACAGCTCAGAAATGTATCGGGTGTTGATGCCATTTTGGAGCTTAGAGAATGATAAAATTAACAACTGAATAGAGCTGCACCATGAGAAAGCAGTCGTAATTCAGACGTTTAAACAAGAAAAATCCTATTTTGGGAAGAGGAAAGAAAGAAGGATGAATCCATGGGCTTTATAACCAACCAGCTGCTTGATGCAGCAAAAATAATTTTGTCTTTTGAAATCACTTTTTGGGGGAGTGCTTTGGCTTTATACCCAGGAAAAGATGGTTAGATTAGGTCTTTCCTATCTGAAAAATAAACAAAACACCTTTTCTCTTAGCCTAATCCTCCTCTCCCCATAGTTCTTTTACTGCTTTCCACAACCAAGTGAGCTGTTCCCAAGAACGCTGCTCTTATTTTTCTCTTCAATATTCTGACTTTTGCACCGCTCCTTTTCAGAGTTATCAAGAACCGCCTGACCCGGCAGACCCTTTGACTCCGTTTCGCCCTCACTTTTATTCCTGGCAGCCTTGCAGGCATTCGTTAGTAGTGACCTTGCTCCTCTTCCGTCCTCCTCCATGCCATTGCCCTTGACTGTTCTGACTTTCTCCATCTGTTCCTTAAAATATCGGTGCTCCCTAAGCTCTGTTCTCCACCTTTTTCTATTCACAATTTATCTAGGTAGTCATGTCCATTGCCATAGTTTTAACTGTAACGTCTGTCAAATATTTATCTTACATTTCTCTGGTTAGTACCAGGTTCATATTGCCAAGAGCTTGTGAACATATCTCTACCAGGATGCTCTACGGGCTGCTCAGATCTAATGCCTTCTCTTCCTGCCTTCAGCACATGGCACAACATCCTCCCAGTAGCTTGAGCCACAAACTGGTTATTATCTTTTTCCCCACCCTATCCCCTTTGTTGCAGTTAATTACCAAGTTCTATCTATTCGGACTTTTAAAAATCTGCTATTGTTGGAGTAGCCATTGATGACAGGCACTTTTTATATATCATCTCCTAAATTCCCTGAAATCCAAATGTTTTCCTCTTTTTTATTCCCACAGTCATTTTTGTACTTAGGTATTCAATAAATATTTGATAGTGTATTGCAGTAGAACCTCATAGTTGGGGCGGCGCCTGTGGCTCAGTGAGTAGGGCGCCGGCCCCATATGCCAAGGGTGGCGGGTTCAAACCCAGCCCTGGCCAAACTGCAACAAAAAAATAGCCGGGTGTTCTGGCGGGCGCCTGTAGTCCCAGCTACTCGGGAGGCTGAGGCAAGAGAATCACGTAAGCCCAAGAGTTAGAAGTTGCTGTGAGCCGTGTGACACCACGGCACTCTACCCGAGGGCGGTACAGTGAGACTCTGTCTCTACAAAAAAAAAAAAGAACCTCATAGTTAGCCATTTCCCTGCATTGACCACCTCCTGAAGTTGACCTGACTGTCATGGACTGGACGTGCACCACACGTGTGTATCAGCACAGCACGCCTAGTTCCTTATGTTGACGACCTCCACGTGTGGACCCGTTTGCTGCAGTCCCCTGGATGGTCAACATACAGAGGTTCTACTGTATTTTCATGCCTAAGTAGCCAGAAACCGAGGACTCTGGCTGTCCTCCTCTCATGGGGATCATTGGGTCCTATTACTTCAACTCCTTGTCCCTATTTTCCATTCTACAACCACTGCCTAGTTCCAGGCTTCATCATTTTCTTATCCAATTTGCCTGCCTCCATTCTCACTCCACTCCATCTATTCCATCCTGCTGCCCATAATCTTTCTCAAATAAATTTAGTCACATCACAGTCCACCTTAATCAGTCCCATCATCATCAAGATGAATATCAAACTCCTTAGCACAGCTCTCCAGGAATATTGTGATTTGATGCTGCTTCGTAAAATTCATCTCTCTTTGGATACAACTTTTAGTGCTACCAAATTATTTGTAATTATTGAAAATGCCAGGCATTTTTAACTCCTCCGTGCCCTTTGATCTATCCAGAATGACGTCCCTCTTCCTAATCCCAATTCATCCTTTAAGACTGCTCAAACATCACTGCTCTAAAAGGCTTTCCTGATAGCCACTCTTACCAGGGAATTGGTGGCATTCTTCTGCACCCCCCACCCCCTCCAAAGACTGTAGTTTTCTTCACCTTATCATTTATCTCTCTTTCTTCCTGTCTAGACTATGAACTCCTTGAGATCAAGAACTATGTTATTTCTAATTTGTATTTCTGCATAAGGAAGAAGGAGGGAGGAGGAAGGGAAAAAGGAAAGAAAAAAAAGAAAGGAAAGGAGTGAATGAATTGATACATTAGATAGTAGGTAAAATTGCTAGGTATTTTAGTCTTGCTTTCATTACCTTTATCTGTATTAATCTGCCCTGTAAAAAAAAAAGCTGACTACTGGTACCAGTGATAAGGGCTTAAAATTACTGAAAGTCCAGGTGTGGTGGAGTGTGCCAGGAGCCCCCACTGCCCAGGAGGCCGCAGTGAGAGAAGCACTTGGGCACAGGAGTTCCAGTACAACCTGGGCCACATAGCAACCCCATTTCTAATTAAAAAAAAAAAAAAAATCGCTGGAAGTAATCCAGAAGATAAATTGCCACATTTGTTTGCTCTCCAAAAGAAAGGACTGTACTTAATGTATTCGTTGCTAATTGCTTGGAAGTGCTAACTAAAACACTAAATCAACTTCCAAGTTAACAGAGAAATATATTTTATGTTGACCTTTTGTCTTTATTAGCTGTTAATACATCCTTTGTTAACAAATTTTCCAGGTAGCAAATGAACCATTTCAGCTATCTCTATAGTCCCGCAATTCTTCAAATTTCTCTTTAGACAAAATACAAATCCAATTGTGGTGTACTTAGAGCAGTGGTTCTCAGCCTGTGGGTCACGACCTATAGGAACCGTGTTAAAAGGTTGCGGCATTAGGAAGGTTGAGAACCAATGACTTAGAGAATTGTGGTGTACTTAGAGAATTATGGTGTACTTATAGAATTGTGGTATACTTTTAGAATTCATCCCCTTTTTTTTGCAGTTTTTGGCCAGGGCTGGGTTTGAACCCGCCACCTCCGGCATATGGGGCCGGCGCCCTACTCACTGAGCCACAGGCGCCGTCCCTTAGAATTCATCCTTAGACAGTGCCATTCATTTCTCATGCTATTTAATAAAATTTCTATTAAACAAAAAATATTTCTTTTGTAGAAGATCCATAGGTAATACTGTCATAGTGCATTTTTACAGATACAATTCAAAAAATACTCTTATCCATGGAAGAGGTACTTGGTGATAAAATATTGTACCCATTTAATTGATGATTACCCCATAGCTATGGAGAATAAAAGTGAACTGAAGTACATCTCACTTCTTAGTTTTATGTTCTGTTTTCACATATTTCAACTATTTGAATAGTTAAAGTATTCTCACCTCTTCCACCTCAGGCATTTCACCCAGGTCCTTCAAAGGAAAACCACAAAAATTCACCGAACTTTAAAATCAGCAATCAATATATATGCAGGAAAATATGCTGAAGAAAAGGGGTGAGGGTAATTCACAATTTTTCTTTTTTTTTTTTTTTTGTAGAGACAGAGTCTCACTGTACCACCCTTGGGTAGAGTGCCGTGGCGTCACACGGCTCACAGCAACCTCTAACTCTTGGGCTCACGCGATTCTCTTGCCTCAGCCTCCCAAGCAGCTGGGACTACAGGCACCCACCACAACGCCCGGCTATTTTTTTGTTGTTGTTGTTGCGGTTTGGCGGGGCTGGGTTTGAACCCACCACCCTCGGCATATGGGGCTGGCGCCCTACTCACTGAGCCACAGGTGCTGCCCAATTCACAATTTTTCATCAAGAGGTTCATCATCTGTTCTCCTATTCTGAATGCACAATAATTATTTTTATTAGAGTGAAACAGTTTCTATAGATTGCTCATTATAAAGGGATTTTTACTTACAAAGTTGATACAGTGTTACTACGGTTAAATGATAGAAGTCTTTTGATATATTTTAAGCCTGTTTGCTGTTCACCATACTTCTCTGTGGCTGTGTGTTTTGGCATAACAGAAACACAATAAAAGAAATGGGGGCTGAGCACAGTAGCCCGTGTCTGTAATCCCCACACTTTGAGGATCCCATGAAGCCAGGAGTTCAAGACCACTCAGGGAAACATAATGAGAAATTGTCTCTAATAATAATAATAATAACAACAACAACAACAAATTAGCTGGGTGTAGTGGCACATGCTTATAGTCCTAGCTGCTCAGGAAGCTGAGGCAGGAGGATGGCTTGAGTCCCAGGAGTTAAAAAGTTATATAGTCAGCCACTGTACTGTGTGAGACCCTGTGTGAGACCCCCATCTCTTAAAATTCTTTTTTCTAATTAACAACAGCAACCAAAAAGGAATTGAAAGTAAAAGTGTGGGACATCTTAGTTTACAATTTGGCGTTTTCCAAATTCGTTCTTGCTCTACTCCTGTATATAATTGATAGCACTAGACAGCAGTTCTCAACCTGTGGGTCGCGACCCCTTTGTAACAAGGAAAATACATGGTGACATTAGGAAGGTTGAGAACCACTGCGCTAGAACCACCTGCCAGGAGCAGGCCTAATTCATGGCTTGCTAATAAGATAGTTCTTTAGAAACCTTAGTTTTATAAAAAATCCAGGCAAGTAGAAAGGAAAAGAGGATTCTTTCTTGACAGGGTCAATTAATATTGAAAAGACTAGAAATATTTTGTAACTATCAGAAATTCAACTACCTTTAACATTTCTGGTTGTGTTTTACTGGTCAGTTACTTGAAATAAGTATAATTAATGCCACATAAGATATGTCTTTGTTACAGTTCACGGATACAGATTACACCAGGCACAGTGATAGTGAAGTTAGTATTCCCGATACTCAGATCAAGTATAAGGAAAAGAAGCCACTTCCTTAGATTTTAAGCAAATCTGTATTGCCAACTTGAAATGGCAAAAATCCAATGCTGGATTTTGCTCTGGGGAAAAGTGGGTCAGAATATAATAACAGAAGTGATCACATGTGATAGTGAAACATTGAACATGCAGTGGCTTTTTATATTGGACTACAGGGTAAGTATGTCTCCTGATAGTATCATCAGGCTTTTTAAAAGAAAAAAAACATACAATGTTTTTAATAATTAAAATATTTTTAAAATAATTAGCTTTTTTTATGGTTTGTTGATTTAGTTAAATGCCTTTTATTTTAATGTCGTATTTTGTTTGGGGCTTCTGTTTACTGGCTGGATGCTCCCTGGCTGTTGAAGAAGCCACTCAGACTGAAGCTGTGTTCGTTCATTGAAAGGGAACCCTCACCTTTCTGATTCCATAAGTTAAATTCGTTCATTGATGAGTTCTGTTCTGTCAGTTTTGAGTCCAGCCTTTCACTCAATTTTCTTTATTCACAGAGCTTCCTTATGGCTGGGAGAAGATAGAGGACCCTCAGTATGGGACGTACTATGTTGAGTAAGTTGGTATCTCAGTTAATATTCTCCAGAATGTTTTCATTTTCACATACAGCTTTAGGATATACTGGGTATATTGGCCAGCATTTCTCATGATTAAAAAAATATATTTTTAAAGGGAAATACTGGTATAGCACTGTATGCCTCTGTGATCCAGTTTTTCAACAAGGGGATAAGAAGGTAGGGGCAGTGAGCATTTACTTCGCTGACCTTGGGCTTCCCAGAAGTTGGCTTTGAATTTCTAAATATAGAGAGTAAGCCTCGAGGACTAACAGCTAGAGATTCTATCCTTACTACTACAGCCTTTACTGAAATGAGGGCACTGGACTAGCTGAATTATTGAGGTCACTGCCAACACCCCCACTGTGTGCCTCAGAAAGCAGAAAGACTTTCGGTACAATGGGACACAGTGATACAAAGTTGGGAAGCATGCAGTTAAAGGTGTGCTCTCTTAAGGACTCAGTCAAGGAAAACTTTGAATTCTTTTTGGTGAGTGGAAAGTGCTTCTTTTGCAGGTGTTGTGGTTTGACAATATAAATATGCATATATTTCGGAGAGGAACATAGAACACCTGCCCATGTTAGCCAGAGAAACAAGGCTAACGTCAGCATCTAACATGGGTGGGGGGAGGTGGGGGCTGTTACAAAGTGTTTCTGTTACATTTTGCACAATGGGAGTCAAAGTTATGAATTGCCCATCACCCAGGTGCTGTGCATTGTTTGTGCAAGGTGTGAATTTGCTTTATTTATCTCATTGCTACAACCTGGGGATTGCTTTCTATCCAGATGCTCCAGTTAGCATTTTGATCTTAGATGTCTACCACCAGACAAATAGTTTTATCAGAAACATTACTACTTATCTAGAAACTAGGGAACCTTCTGCCTAGGTCACAAAGGCAAAATGATATTATTACCTGGAAAAATATCAAACACAAAAATTTTCTAGTTTTACGATTGCTTATTAATTTTTCAACACTCGTAAACATGTACCACTGTCATTTCCTGGTAATTATCCCTAAAGCAAGTATCTCTAACTCTCGTTACAACTCTCATCTGTATTCTCATGTGTAAGTTGTTACTTGAGTCACTGTGGTTAGACAGATTTTTGGAATGATTTCCTAAAAATCCAACATGTACCCTAAAGAAATAAGTCAATTAGATTGACCCTTAGGTAGTAACTTCAGAGTTTCGACGTTTTGGGTCCTTTGAAAGGCTACGCTAATTTTATTTTTCATTGTGTTATTTAATGTCTTACTAATGCTGATGTATTACAGCAGCCCTTTTGTTATTTTTTCCCGAAGAGGCATATTTATTTAGGTAAATACATTTTTCAAGTCAAAGGAATATTTTGAGGCCAACTGAGAAGGTTTTGTGAATTTTTTTTTTTTTCTGGGAAAAGTTTAGTCCGTCTAAATTGGGCTTCCATCATCATTTGCTATTGACACTGCTGAACATTTCTGAGATAATGATTCTCATTGTCTTTATTGTCCATTCCAAGTGAATTTGAATACGGGGTCAAAAGGTGAAAGTCATTTGCCTGTTATAAAATCTTGAGCTGAATGATCTGGTTCCCATTATGCAAGGATAGGATATCGGAGTAACTCTAGGGCAAATCCCGAAGTGACCTGTTCCCAGTTATCATGAAGGTGCCTGAAATAGCCTGAATTAGAAAACAGAACAGCAGCAGCAACTTGATTTTGTGTGATTGTTCCCAGAAAGCGGTCATTTTACAGGAGGGTAATTTATTAGATTAAGAAAGAGCAGACTGTACTCATGATGTACCTTAGTATGGAGTCAGCTGAGCCATGGAGTATGGCTGGATTCCCAGATTAGTTAGGTTTTAAATCTCGACCACAGTAATCTGCAGTGAGTTTACCGATGGAGATAAAAAGCTGTTACTTGAATGGCTACTCTTTGGCTCTCTGAGTTTGTCAAACCAGATGGCACAATGATTGCTCTTGGCAGGAGTCTTGTAATAGTAACACCAACTGCAACAGCAGTTGTTCTTGGTGAGTATTTCAGAGGATGAGATTCTGAGATGTTAACTTATTTTTGAAAATAAAATTCTTCCAAAAATTTAATGGCGGGCCTTTTATAAAAAGTACTTATATCTATAGAAATATTGTCTTCATTCTAAAGCATGAAGTCTCTTTTTTCTAATTGACATATAATGATTGTATTGATGTATGTTTTTGAGAGATAGTGGTGTTTCTGTATACACATAGAATATGTACCTATCACATCAGGGAGTTAGAATTAAATGTCTTGATGCACTTGGGTGACTAAGTGAAAATATACATCTGCTTTTACATCTCAAACTCTTTATGATAGAATAACTATTTTAGTTGCAATATATTTTTAAGCCAGATATTAGGCATAAAATTTTAATACAGAGGATATTCCAAATCATACATATAATCATGCTTGTTTGCTACCTTGTTTAATTTTTCTGGTACAGGCAGTTTCCCTGGGTTACCACCAAGATAGGCTCTATCGGTTTGTTCTTAAGTTGAATTTGTATGTAAGTTGGAACAGGTATGCTTCCTATTACCTGTAATAGCCAACACTCATAAATGCAAATTACATGTCAGTCAGATGTTTGTAACTCAGGGACTGCTTGTAACCTGTAATAGTCTTCTCTCTTATTTCCCTTAGCTATATAGAAAACAAAATCTGGTACATCTTAATAATATTATGGGGATAAGTAAATGAAAAGGAAAGTATTTTTACTTTTTCATTCTGTTTTGTTTCTTTGGGTGGCATTTTAATCTAGATAGTCTAAGGTAATAGATGGAATTATTCCCCTCATTAAATCTTATTGTTTTCTTAAAGACAAATATAAATTCTTTTGTTAAAGAATTTTCAGGAAAGGGATTACTCATTTGTATACTTCTGCCCTCCTCTCTCACACATAACAAAGGGTATAAATACAAATTACTTTTTATGTTCTAATGCCTGGGTGGCAAAGTGAGTCATTTGAGCTGATGACATTCAAGTGAAAGTGAGCCCAAGTTCTTTCTAAATGGGTTTATTCTTTCCTGTATAGGAAACAATAAGCAGTTTTTAGTTTTGGGGTTTTTTTTTTAACATGTAAAATACCAATACCTAATAAAATTGTTTAGGTACCTAAAAATTTCATTTTCCCAGAGAGTTAAGCAGTTAACTTGGTAGATAGGGTGCCCCCTCATAGTATGAAGCAGAAGTAACTTGAGTGTCAGTGAAATCAGAATCCAAAGAATGTCAAGTGGAACTTGCCGCATTTAGAGCTCGGAGACTAAACAGCCGCGTCTGTCGTGGAGTTCAAATGCACTGGAAGCCTAAACGGCACAGAGAAAACTAACATTCCTTACTATGTTTTTTTTTTTTTTTAATTAAAAATTATTTTTGTCCCTTTTTCCAGCACCATTAATATTCACAAATGGCAAAGTAAATGTCCAGTTTGTCTGACTTTGTATGATGGAGATTTTGAATATTTAGCCTGTCTAATGACAGTCCTATTCTGAAATCCTCAAAATATAATGGTTAATTATTGGCATTCACTAACATCACTTCTTGTTAGGGTAGATTTTACTGGAAAACATGTATTCTTTGTTACAATGTTTTTGTACCATGGAATTGCTAGAATATGATGGGAATATGATTCCTGTTGCTTCTGCATTAAACCAATTCTGTGGTCTTAAATATCTGGGCTTTTTTTTTTTTTTTTTACAAGTTTTTAATGAACTTCTACCTATATGACTCTCAGAATAGCAATGGTCTGTTCCCTTTATAAAACTTACCCGTGCCTGGGATGTTGGGTGCGTTTGGCTAATCTGCTCTCAAGTCTCCACGCTCTCCTGCTTTCCCTCAGAGAGGTAGACCCTTTCCAAGAGTCAGTTCTGATATCAATGTGAAGAAATTTAGGTGTGTAAAGTTATTCTGGAAAACAATTTGATAAAAAGCAAGTCACTTCCCTAGTTGCTGCTGAATTGATGTGGGTGAGTCAGTGAAAAAGTAAGAGTCATATTCTAGAAGGATTCGGTACTAAGATTGCTTTGAAAAAATCTTGGCAGCTTGCTTCATTTTGGAGCAACTGAAATTAAAACCCTTCTAGCATTAACTACCTTTTAAGAAACATTAAATGACCAATTACCAACACTTCTGATCATTCCAAATAAGAGGGCTCCTACTATAGATTTGAAGACAGTCACTGACTTCTGTATGGTGTTGGTTTATGAAGAAGCTTAATTTGTAGGGTTCTCCTGTGGCATTTTGTTCAGTTGCCAAAAAAGACCCTCCACTATCATCTGTCGAGTTCTCTGTGTGCCGTTGCTGAAGGATATATATTTTCCCCTTAATATATGGTGATAAAACGGTATGATAATGTATTTAAAAATATGTAACTCTTACATCTTAAACTGAAATGCTTATTTTTCTATATTTTACAGTCATCTTAACCAGAAAACCCAGTTTGAAAATCCAGTGGAGGAAGCCAAAAGGAAAAAGCAGTTAGGACAGTCAGAAATTGGATCTTCAAAACCAGGTAAAACTTTTCCCCCAACCTTTTCTTTCAGAATAACTTGTGAAATTTGTATGGTAGGTTAATAAGAATGGGTTTGAACTTTTTATTGCTGAAGCTTTGAAATTCAACAGGGAACATCTGGTTTTTCTCACTGTAAAGATACAAATAATCTTAATAAAACATCTGAGCATTGTGGGAATACTGAGTTTCTTTGCCACAATTATATGAAGAGCCTGAAATTGCTGGGAGAAGGGTTTTGGGTAGCTTTTTTATGAGTTTGAGGCATTTTTGTAAAAATGAGAATGCTTCTTTATGTGTAGGAGAAGTCAACATTAGGTCTCTAGTTCATTAGGAACTTTTGTTAAGTGGATGTGTGAGGGAAAGAAAGGATTCCTGGATGTTACTGATTGAAGTTGAGTCAAATACAGAACTGATACTTTGTATCATTTTCTCATTTAAGTCTCAAAGTAGCTCTGCATGGTTATTAATACCATTTCCCCCACTTGGAGGCTTTGATGGCACCAAGTTAAAATCGTCTGATCCATCCATGGGCTATGCTTTCCACAAGGACAGAAGCCCTTGTGTGTGGGAGCCAGGGAACCTCTGTCCTTGAACAGCTTATATGGGTTTGTGCTCATTTACATTTATCGAGCACCTACATTTGTCAAGCACTGTTTCTTGTACTTTCTAGGTGTTACCTCATTTAATCTCTGTAACAATCCCGTCAATTTTAGGTAATACTATCCCCATATTCTTTATGAAACAACCGCAGCTTAAAAGTTTAATTAACATACCCCAGATCTCATGATTAAATCACAAAGCTTAAATTTAAAATTGGGATTGGTAGACTCAGAGGCAGTTTCTTTGTAACTTTATGATGGTCACTTCTCTGTTTAATTCCAATAAGATTTACTCCTGACTGACTTTTGGTTGGCTTTGGTGGTTTTATTTTTATTTTCTAAAATTAGATGTTAACCAAAACTCTCCCTTTCTCTTTGTCATTGACGCTTTTTGGTTTTATTCAGAGAAAGCAGTATTATTCCAGTATTCATGGGGACTAAAGCATGGGATAGCTAACCAGAAATATTTCAATATTTGACATAAAAATGAAAAAGGTACATTTTTTATCAAAGATGGTACATTTATCAAAAAAAAATGGCCAACTGGCCATCCTCTGGGAGACCTCACCAATGGCACTTCTTGGGTTAAGCGCACTGCTGGCTGGACAAGACTTTGAGAAGCCCAGAATAGCTGGGTTTAGTTTGTTTATATCAATTGCTGTTATTTGTAAAGGATCAGCGTATCTTGGGATAATGGGGAATATATCAAATAAGGGAGACCCAACTTTCTATCCCAAACCAGACTTTATTGGTATTTCCAGCCTGCCCCATAAGGGTGCTGTTTACACACTGCACAGTCTGCGTAACCGTACAGAGCAGCCCCCCGAATTGCTCTTCTCTGACAGTCATGGGTGCCACTTAGAAGACACTGCTGAGCATGATACCAGAGCCAAGTGTGGGCTAAGTATAAAACAAGCTTCCAGGGTTAATTTAAGTCATTAGGGGAATATACAACAAAACCAAAGTGAGATAGCATCCCACTCTCACTACAATGGCTACAACCTAAAGTAAAGTAACAGACAATAGCAAGTATTGACAAGGATGTGGGGAAATTGAGATCTTCCTGTGTTGCTGGTAGAAATGTGAATTCATGCAGCCACTTTGGAAAAGTTAGGCCATCCATGAAAATGTTAATCATAATTGCTGTATGTTTATAGAAAGTGCTGGAATTCCACTCCCAGTCTGTATCCGAGGTGAATAAAAGCATGTCCACACAAAACTTGTATGTAAATGTTCATAGCAACAGTATTCATAATAGCCCAAAAGTGGGAAAAGCCAAATGTTCATCAACTAATGAACAGATAAATAAAATGCATCTATACTGTGGAATATTATTTGGAAATAATAGATACTTTATATTTATTCATCTACTTAATATATATATTTATTATTATATGATTGCATTTATACAAAGTGCCCAGATTGTGCAAATCTATAGATAGAAAATAGATTTGTTGTTGCCTAAGGCCAGGATATGGAACGTGGATTGCAGAGAAACCTCTGCCTTTGAGGAAGGTACATGGGAGAATGTTCTAAAATTTGATTATGCTGTGAGTTGCACAACATTAAACTCTACACTTTTACTGGCTGAGTTCTATGGCATGTGAACTATTGATCAATAAAGATGTTAAAAAATAAATATGGCAGAACATTTTAAACCATTTCTTTTAAAAGGTAAGTTAATACTTTATAAATTATAAGTCTTTATAATTTGATTCTCTCACCATTTTCATAACTGCCGTAACGGCAGCCGTAGTGAGCGAGAGGAGAGAAAAGGTCCAGGGAGGGTCAGAAAGATGTTATTTATAAATGAGTGTGAGTCACTTTAGTTCTAGGATCATCTGGCCTAGAAAGTAGACCTTCCATAGGAGCTGTGTTTTTCTTCTTCCTAAAGTGTCTGCTAAACATGAGGGAAAGGGAGAGAAACATTCCCTTATTCACTTCGTGTGCAGTGACTCCTTTCTTCTGTCGGATATAAATTAGAGGACCCAGAAAGCCTGAGTTGTGAATTATGAAAATTCTCACTGTATCCTCATTCGTAAGTTTATGGCACAAAACTTCATCTCCCTAGGACACAGAGGTCAGTGGGTGCTTTTTCAAATGAAAGGTGCAGCTGAGTGAGCTTCCAGAACTGCCAGGAATTCAGAATTCACACAGTGGAGTCCGAGTCGAGGGAAGGAAGTGCCAACACGGCAGGGATGGGAATAAAGGGAATAAAGGAGACGCTTTCACTGCTCACATCACACGGAAGGGTCCTAGAAAAGAGAAATGATTTATTAGCTGTGTTTTTCCCAGTGATCTATGAGTTTAATTCTAACTGTTCTACAGCATTAGATTCTCTCTAATGTTCTTTCCTGTATGGTTTCTTCTATTTAAGTTATATGGATCGTTTTGAAGATTGGCTCAAGGGCGATTTGCACTGTGATTAGTTTTATTCTCTCGCTTCTTGTTTTGGCACAGATGTGGAGAAGTCGCATTTTACACGAGATCCAGCCCAACTGAAAGGTGTCCTTGTTCGAGCATCGCTGAAAAAAAGCACAATGGGATTTGGTTTTACCATTATTGGTGGAGACAGGCCTGATGAGTTTCTACAAGTGAAGAATGTGCTGAAAGATGGTCCTGCAGCTCAGGATGGGAAAATCGCACCAGGTAGTAAATTTTCCAGAATTACTTAAAGAGTAGTGATGCTCTAACAAGAATTATAGTGAAGACATTTTATGTATATATGTATGTTTACATAACAAAGAGAATTAAATTCTATAACTGAAGAGTGAAATTCTTACATTAAAATAGCTCATCCTTTAAATTAAATGCATATTAGCTTTGAAGAAGGGCCATTTCTACAAATACAAATTCATTAATACTTTGGAATGCTTCATATAATTTTGAGATAATCCTTTGGCTATATAAAACCAAAGATTGATTAACCATCCTAGAAAACTATTTGGTTGTTTGATTTTCTTAGATTATGTAGAATATTTTTAGAACTAACATTTACCTATCATCTTGTTTGAAAAATGTTCCCGTGTGGTATTTAGTTCTATCAAACAAATTGTTATATCCCAGTTTTTCCCCAAGTTTTTTTGCTTCCTTAATCTTTATGGTTATTAGTAAATTTAACCCCTAAGTTAAGAATTATAAACGCAAATATTACCATTTTTACAAAACTGCATAAACTTAAGTTGTCCTTTATATGGTTTTCCCAAAGGCTTTGCCCGATAGTTGCTGGATATTATAACATGGCTGGCAGTGTTGGTGGCTGTAGAGCTTGAAACGGGTTCAGGATAAGTTACTGATGACAGGGGAGGTTTGAGCACTTTTTTCCAGAAGGATGTAGTCTTGTGATGTGGTACCTTTTTGCAGTGTTTGCTAGACATTGCTAATCCTCTGGTATTTCACGTACCATGTAAATAGGGGCCCACATCTGCATGGCTGAGTTGTCATAGTAGTTTTTAATGCCAAATATCAAGTTATTTTTAGGTGATAGAAATAAAAAAACTTAAAATAACCAAAATAACATTTGTCCGTGAAACATACCTCTTAGCTGTCATATGCTGCCAGGATTTCATAACAAATTATAGTTTCAGATTTGCCTAAAACTGTTATTTTCTAATTTGCATAGCAATACAGTACTCCCATGAAAATTCTAAGAGCTCTCACCAGGGGTGGAAAAATCAAACCTTTGTTTCTAATTAGTCTAATTGCTGTATCTTAGATTATGAAACAAATTTCCACAGACTAACAATTGTTTTTTTTTGTTTTGTTTTTTTTGTAGAGACAGAGTCTCACTTTATGGCCCTCGGTAGAGTGCCGTGGCCTCACACAGCTCACAGCCACCTCCAACTCCTGGGCTTAAGCGATTCTCTTGCCTCAGCCTCCCGAGTAGCTGGGACTACAGGCGCCCGCCACAACGCCCGGCTATTTTTTGGTTGCAGTTTTGCCGGGGCCGGGTTTGAACCCGTCACCCTCGGTATATGGGGCCGGCGCCTTACCGACTGAGCCACAGGCGCCACCCTACTAACAATTGTTTTTTAACACTATTCAGGTTGATTTTTTTAAAGCCATCAGAACAAATTAAAGCATCTTTACTTGACAGTAACCTTTGAAATAATCATATTCAAATAAAAGCAAGTGGATGAAACAATAGAAGCTAAATATTAAGTCAAGACGGCATTAGAAAATGCCCAATTGAGGAACATCAAGTGTTAATGATTCTGCAACCAAAATAGATATACTAATGTAAAATCAAGCAAGTTTTATAAAGATTAATTCAGCTGACTTTTCAGTGTCTTAAATAATACATCCTTTGTTTATGTTGAGTTACTTGTTTTACCTTTTGAAATCTGATTTGTAATCAATTCAAAATCTCTACAGAAAGGTTGCTGAAAGAAAATACAATCATAAGCTAACATTACTCTGATACAAAGCTAGAATAAATTTTTTTAAGTACATCGTAATCAAGACTTCTTAAATTTAAGAAGTAAGGTGGTAGCTGATGAAGGGTGCCTGTAGTCCCAGCAACTTGGGAGGCTGAGGCAGGAGGGTCACTTGAGCCCAAGAAACTTGAGGTTGCCGTGAGCTAGGCTGACACCATGACACTCTTGCCTAGACAACAGAGTGAGACTCTGTCTCCAAAAAAAAACAGGAAGGTGCTATTTAAAGATAACCTGTTTGTCAAGCAGCCAATCAAGTTATTTGCCACTCTGCTGTGTACTAAGTGCTTATTATGATGTGCCTAGCTTTGTATGGCTACTTAGGTATGATTTAGAAGGTTTACTAATAATGATGACATGAATTTACAGGGTTTATTTTAATGATACACTTGAGCTTGAAGTCAAAACACTTTGCTGCTAAAATAATTAAGATTTTAGACATTCATATACACTTTTTTTGAGACATGTCACAAAGGGAAGAATGTCTGTGTTAGAAATCTATCTTTTCAGCAGTTAAAGAGCAGTAAGAGGTTTCCAGGGTTCAAATTGAGTTGTTAAATTTATCTTTGCCTCCCCTCCTGCAAAAAATTTACTTTATTTGGTGGTTTTAATATTTTTCACAATTGTGTTTTTCTAGGAGATGTTATTGTAGACATCAATGGCAACTGTGTCCTTGGTCACACCCATGCAGATGTTGTCCAGATGTTTCAACTGGTACCTGTCAATCAGTATGTGAACCTCACTTTGTGTCGCGGTTATCCACTTCCTGATGAAGGTGAAGATCCTGTTGTGGATATTGTGGCTGCTACCCCTGTCATCAATGGACAGTCGTTAACCAAGGGAGAGACTTGCGGGAATCCTCAGGATTTTAAGCCAGGAGTGATGGTTCTGGACCAGAATGGAAAATCAGGACACACCTTGACGGGTGATCGCCTCAATGGACTGTCAGATCCAAGCGAGCAGCGAGCATCCGTGGCATCGTCGGGCAGCTCCCAGCCGGAACTCGTGACTATCCCTTTGATGAAGGGCCCGAAAGGCTTTGGGTTTGCAATTGCTGACAGCCCTACTGGACAGAAGGTGAAAATGATATTGGATAGCCAGTGGTGTCAAGGCCTTCAGAAAGGGGATATAATTAAGGAAATTTACCATCAAAATGTGCAGAACTTATCACATCTCCAAGTGGTAGAGGTGCTAAAGCAGTTTCCAGTAGGTGCCGATGTACCATTGCTTATCTTAAGAGGAGGTGAGTAGAAAGCAAGGGGAAAGCTTCCGCATTAAGCATTTGTATCTGTCACTGATCCTTCCTTACGGATTAGCATGTCTTTTCCCAGTAGACGCAACTGGTAATTAGGGTGCATTTCCTTAAGGTTCTGTCTGATTGTTTCCATAATTCAGTAGTTTCTTGAGTTATTAGTGGTTTCATTCATGTCCATTATGGATTTCTTTTCCTCTGTATTCTTTTAAAAATCTAATTTATGGCTTTAATGATTAGAGAGGATCATATCATGATGTTACTTGAAATGAAATATACTCTCTTAATTTCATTTTCTCTGTTGATGACAATAATAGAAATTGACTCTTTCAACCAGTGGTGCTTCATCTGGACCTCTGAATGCACCAAAGATGTTTTGAAAGAGCTAGCATCTCTGTGGATAAGTAAAATGTTGGATGGTTTGTTAATCTGCTCTGCAAAGGCAATCATGATAGCTAGTGCTCATAAAGCTTTTATCTTAAGCTCTAATATCTGCCCATAAATGTTAATTAAACCCCACAGAGCTTATGTGAGGGAATATAATTTTTATTTTCCAAGGTCATCAGCTGACATGAACTGCTACCAGACATTATAAATCTAATTCCAAAGACTAATCACAAAGTTGTACTTTAATAGGCTTTCTTAAATCCATAGCTATGAACGACAAGTGTTTTAAAGAATAAAATTCAGCTTTTTATTCTTTTATCTCTCTGGCTTTTAGTTTTCATTTTTGAGTCCAATGAGCATTTTAACTTCTTCCGGAAGTTTCTTCTTATTCTTATTTCTTTGAACCATACTGGTTCCTTCTCCGGGTGATGGTAGAACAAGCGCTGAGTGAGGTGACAATCTTTACGTGGTGTTGGAGAGCTATTTAGGGCATCAATAAAAGTAAGGAGGAGACCAGAGTTTGATGTCACACAGATCTGACGTTAGATTTCCTACCTCACCATTTACTGGGCCTGTGGTATAGGGAAAAATCTTAGTTTACATTATCTATAAAATGGTCATATCGTTTATGTCTTAGGATTGTCATAAAAATGAAATAAAATATGTGTAATGCCTGGCACACAGGAGGTATTAGATATAGATAGAATTTACTCCCCTGCTGAAATCTAGTTTAGTTTAATTTAATCATAAATATTAGCAGTGTTGGTGATCTGGGAATGCTCTGTTTTTAAAATTTGGCTCATTTTTTTTTTAAGGTCCTCCTTCACCAACCAAAACTGCTAAAATGGTGAGTATATGTTGGTCCTCAAATGCTTCTTCCCAACACACTGAGAGAGATGCCCCATTCCCATCTGTGAGAGCAACTCACTGTGGGGTGATTAGTGCCCAGGAGAAGTCGGGAGGCCTGCTGCTCTGGGCTGTGTCAGACATTCCAAGGAAGCCCTTAGAAAAAGCCCCTAGTGAGAGGTGTGCTAAGGACGCTATTGGAAGAGCACTGGAGGCCGATGCCGTCAATACCAGTAATCTGTTCCCTAAGTAGTTGACTGTGGAAGCATTGAAGAGTGTCCTTGGTGGTCCCTTTACTGTCTTTGTGTTTCTGAGGAGCAAGGTAAGAAGAATCTAAATGTTAGAACAGATGATAAACTGTCACATCTTCTTGCTGGTGTTTGAAGAAAAGGCATGGTAACTTGATCCACGTGATTTTGTGGGAACTGTGTATACCCATGTTAGTTAACCTTCTTCCATTTAGGATTAAATAAGACTTTCAAGAATAATTGTGGCCTTCTTTGCTAAATTTTAAATTTTTAAAAAAAACTTTAAATTTTTATCTGGTAATCAAAATAAAGGACTGTCAGATTTGAAACAGTATCTTCTTTGCTTTCTTCTGAATAACTGAGTGGCTATTTAACTACCGCATAGAGAATCAGAACTAAAACATAGGCACCCCGAATAGTGCTTTTGTGGAAGAAATTGTATTGGGTACAATTATTTACTACTTAAATATCCACAGTTATGCAGATATGCATGTAAAGGCAATTATATTTAAAATCCTAATTTAGTCCAAGTTTGCCTACCTTAGAGTCTTCCATCTCAAAATTGAAAGAGGGTCTTACATAACTAAACCATACACTATTAGAGGAAAGACCATCACATATTAAATAGAGTAATTCTTTCCAGCCCAAGTAGGAATCCTCTGCAAGTTTGCTGTTTTATGGTTCAAAAGAAAAGAAACACTCAGCATCTGCCTGGTTTATCAAATATTGCCACCACTCGGGTCTGAGTGAACAGAAACTCTTTTTGTCCATTTAGTGACAATTTCCCTGTATCTTTCTGCATCTCTCTGGTTTCTCTGATCATCATCTCTAACTCCTGTGCCACCATGTCTGTGTCATAATGGATGCCACTGCAGCCACAGTGACCTCAATACTTTACATTCAATGAAAGGTCTCTGAAGACTTTGAACTGTTTCTGGCAGAATAGTAGGACACGTGAGGAAAGGGAAGGAGGTTGCTCTGACCTTCCCTGCCATCTGACTGGGTCAGTGAAAAGTCCCCTCTAGCACAACCCTCCGCAGAGACTGACCCCTCGTTACTCCCTGACAAGATGGTACCCCTGCCCTTCTGGTCAGCATTAATTATCACAAACATCTACAGTCTCCCTTTCCTAACCGTAATTCAGGACAAAAAAAAAACTGGTCTCCAAACCATATTTCCTAGGCTACTTATTGGATTTCATTTTTAATAAAATTTTATTAAAGAAGTCATTTTGCCTGGCTTCTATTTTGGGAACAGTCTATCTGATAGGAAAAATATCCAACTTTGCTACTCTTTTCCTTTATCTTATTGCCTGCGTGGTACATTTTTTTTTTTAATAAACAGTAGAACTTCAGTAAGTTGACCACCCAGAGAACTGTAACAACTGGCCAACACACGCAGGTGGTCAACATAAGGACCGAGGCCTTCTGTACTGATACGTACTTGAGGTGCACGGCCGGTCTGTGAAAATGAGGTCAACTTAAGGAGGTGGTCAGTGTAGGGAGGGGCTCCGTTATCAAGGTTTACTGTATTTGGATTGGCCAGGTGGGTTTTCACAGGGTCATCTTTGTAATCTAAATTAGCGTTCATCCTTCCTATCCCACTTTTTGAGAAAGAATATTGTCTTAAACATCTCCCCTGAAAATGAATCTTAGTAGGGTGGGGCTTATCAAGAATTTTATAAGGGTATTCTCTGAGTCTCCTTGCTTTGCTTAGAAGTGCCTGCCTTGTGTTGTGTTCTATTTATCTTCACCTCAAAGTCAGTCTGTGTCTTGGTGATAAAGAAAAGGGCAAGCTTGCTTAAACATAGGCCTGAGACTCTTCAGTTGATAACATCCTAAACTTTTTTCTAATTTAAGTTAAATACATTTTAACCAAATACATATGGCTATGAAAGTGAATTCCTGTAAGACTGCCCGTCTACTGTGGCTTTGACCTTGCCACCTACACAACTGTAATCAGTTGACGTACCTAGTTCAGACAACAGTTTTATGAGTTAATCAACCATCTGATTCTTAAAAATACTAAGTAAGGCCCTTTTCCATTTCAGAAAACAGATAAAAAGGAAAATTCAGGAAGTTTGGAGGCCATAAATGAGCCCATTCCCCAGCCTATGCCTTTTCCACCCAGCATTATCAGGTCAGGATCCCCGAAATTGGATCCTTCTGAGGTCTACCTGAAATCTAAGACTTTATATGAAGATAAACGTAAGTAGTTTGGAATATTTCAGGAAAGCATGTAACAAGATAAATTTGGATTTTTTTTTTTTTAACTGGGACCTTCCCATCTTTCAAAAGCACATTGAAAAGTGATTCCTTCATTCCCATTTTAATACAACTCTGGCTTCTTCCATGTACATTCAACATTCAGTTACTCATTTTTTCAAAACCATGTATTAAGTGCCAGGTATCTAGCAGATGTCATTTTAGGTAATTGGAATATAGAGATAAATATGGCACACAGGCCCTGCACCCCAAAATATTATTAAACCTAAATGAAAAAGACCAGTATATAATCAGATAAGTATACAGATAGTGTCCAGAGGCCTAAGAAGTGTAGTGATGGATGAACTGGATAAATTGGGATCCAAAGTAGGAAACTGTTATTTTATGCAGGTAGTAGGAAGTGTCAGGTAAAGCTTTATACTGGACATAAAGCTTTAACCGAACCTTCAGAGATGAAGAGCTATTTATGAGGAAGATAAAAGGGAAAGACAGAAGCAATAGCATTTGCACACTGGCTGTGCATGACCCAAGTTCTGCACGCAGTTCACTGTGGCTGGATGTAATTAGTAAAGGGAGTCAGAGACCAGAGCCGGAGCAGGTTGTAGAGGGTCAGTCACGCCCTTCTGGGGAAGCTGGACTTGGTCATGTAAGAGAGAGAGCCATGGAATGGTTTTAACTAGGGAGAAGATATTTTTGGACTTGGGAAGATTTTTCTGGCAGGAGGAGGGAGGACGAATCAGAGGTGTGTGCAATTTGAGGAGGTGTCTACAAGTTGAGGAGGAAACTACAGAGTTGAAGGAGTCCAGCTGCGAGATGAGGAGAGCACAGAGGGCAGACATGCATGTTTGTGCTCATTTGCTTACTAACAAGAAATCTCTTCCAAAGGGAGATCGCAGAGCAGTTTTAACTTTTTAAAATTTATTGGTTTGTAAAAAATAGATTTAGGCTCTGCGCCCGTTGCTCAGTGAGTAGGGCCCCGGCCACATACACCGAGACTGGCAGGTTCAAGCCCAGCCCAGGCCTGCGAAACAACAGTGACAACTACAACCAAAAAATAGCCAGGCATTGTGACACCATGGCACACTCTACCAAGGGCGACATAGTGCAACTGTTGTCTCAAAAAAAAAAAGATTTAAATTACCTTGGAAAAAATATAAACCGGTGGAAATATTATACACAGTTGACTTCATGCTTATTTAACTTGTTGCAAAACTTTACCTGGATATTCCCAGGCCATATTTAAAAAGATGGAAGTTGACTGTAAGCACAGTACAGTAATAGTTTAATTAGTGTAACTGTGTAGCATCCCTTTTTCAGACTTACCATTCCTAACCTGATGCATTCTTAATATTGGTGTAAGCTCTGCTGTCCTATTGGGCTTCAATCATAAAATAAGTGAGTTGGACTCAGGACTCTTTAAATTTCTAAAGTTCTAGAATTTTAATAGGAAGTATTTCTCGAAAGAAATTGCTTCTAAAGAATATTATTAGGAATTTACACCACATCATATCTCACTTTTATGTATATATAATATATTAACATACATCTTATTAATATATGTGGTATGTTTGTCTCTTATTAGTTAATACTTCTTACTTGTAAAAACATTATTTTTTACCCAGAGAAATAGATTTTTCTGACTTAATAGTCTGAGGAAGGAAACCTGCCCTTTGGGGGAAAGAGATAGTGTGATTTCCTGAACTCTGGGAATCAATCTGGGTTAAAATCTCAGCTCCACCACTTACTTGCTATGTGACTCTGGGCAAGTTACTTAAGCCATAGTTTCCTCACCTAGAAAATGGGGCTAATGAAGGGATTAACTGTTTTTTACATCATTTTACAAAATTAGGCAAGGTAAGTAATTCATATGTAATATTTTTTCTGAGACAAAGGTATTAACATTAGCATGAGAGTAGAAAGAAGGTATTTTATGGGCTCTCTTTTCCTAGGACTTAAATTATGTTATCCAAGTGTTAACTTAGCTCATTGTGCTTCCTGAATATCAAACTCAAATTGGATAATTCTAACTTTAATTCTGTGAATTGATTGGATAACATTCCAAGTGATAGTATAATATTGGGTGAGTAGAAGTGGAGTAGATATTTCTAAACAGTCTTGATACATTTTTGTTTAGAGCTCAAAACAGTGATTTATGCTTGATTTTTTGTGTTTGCATATCATGTTCTTGTATAAATTTTCACTTATCAAAAAGTTCTTGGATTATTGTTTTATCACTCTGTAGATACTATTCTACTACATATTGAACTTTGTTTTGCTTTAATCTTTTAAAATAAAGTATTTATTTGATATTTTCTGATTTTCCTTAGCTCCAAACACCAAAGATTTGGATGTTTTTCTTCGGAAACAAGAGTCAGGGTTTGGCTTCAGGGTGCTAGGAGGAGATGGACCCGACCAGTCTGTGAGTGTCAGTTCCTGTCCAGACTCTGAAGTGGTGATTTGGTGGAAGATGGTGTGTTTGGTTTGGTTTGGTTTGATGTTTCAAGGGCTTTTTTTTTCTCTAACATTTTCATTAATGTGAGGAAGAATTGCATTTTTATTAGTATCATAGTCCCTTGGTTAACATGGTAGAGTGGAGGCTAAAAACTATAGGCCAAAACTGAATATGTCAGCTGCAAATTCAGCAGTGATTAATTTATTTACTTCTATATGTAAATAAATAAAGCTTATTTTAACTTTTATTTCCTCTCATTAAACAGAGTCTTACACATTTTCCTTCTCTAAGAAACCTATAGTTCTATGTCCTCTTTCCCTCTGACTTCTGAATTTTCCTTAAACAGTTGGCAGAGCTTAATATGTTCATGCCAACTGTTTATTTCACCTAATAACATTAATGAGCGAGCATTTTCATGCTTGGTACTTTGCACATAATTTTATCCATTACCCATGAAACTAGAGGAATATAAAACAGTTCATATTTCTGTCTAGAAGGCATAAGGGTTATAGATGTTAAGTTTGGACTTCTATTTAAACTCTATTCTCACTTTAGTCAGTTAGAACAAATGTGGTAGCTTTGGTTGTCAAGTTTTGCCTTGGATTGAGTAACAAAGAAGTAATGAGCTCTGTAGAATTTAAGAACATAATTTACCCTTAAAAAAAAATTTTTTTTTTTTGCAGTTTTTGGCCAGGGCTGGGCTTGAACCCGCCCCCTCTGGCGTATGGGGCCAGCACCCTACTTCTTTGAGCCATAGGCGCCGCCCCATAATTTACCCTTTTGTGTATAAACGGGCTATATTATGCTTGGAATTAGGTGTAAAACAATAATCTTTAAAATGACAAGCTTCTTTTTCTGAATTCAACATTTGATTTTTATAGTATAAATGTGTTCTAATTAATCATATTGGTTATGATTCTAACTATCACTGGAAATACATAAAACTTGAGGGAGATTGCTCTATAGAAGGCAAATGTACAATCCTTTGTTCTTAATAGTATATGTATTTTTATCTTAATTGCTTTCTATTTTGTTGGTATTTAGATATTTTGTTGATATTTAGACAGTGTTCACTTAGGCATTCTAAGAATTTATCTTGAACAACTTGGGATAAACCTTTTTTTCTTCCTCTTAAATGTCAGACCCTAGCAGCTTTGAAACTAGCTCAAATATTCAGATTGCCTAATTATAGGATTCTAATTGCTGGTGAGCAGAATGAACCAGATTTGTTCACCCAGATGCAAGTGAACTGTAGTTAACCATCCGCTTTGAGATTTAGAAACAAGAACTGTTTCTTAGCTGTATATCCTGAACTTGCATTGTTGGCCATATGTGTCGGGAATATTGTGAGAATGATCCCAGGTGCTGTGGACATAGTGTAGAAAATCTAGCCGATGGCGTTAAACAGGTTTTTTCTACTTTTAGTAGCTGTTCCACAGAATTGCATTTTCTGGGTTTAATATTTTGTTTCCGTGTAGCGATGGACGATGATGGTGGTACCTTTTAAGTTACTGAACAACTTTGTATTTTCTGTCTTTTTTGGACACCCCCTGAGGACCTAGAAGGGATCACGCAATACAGTGTGGTTATTGGAGGTACCAGTTTGGAGAATGGGCAATTTCTAAGATACCACCTTTCTAAAATATGACTCTTTTCCTAACTGAATTATAAAAATCTGTTGGTTTGCACAATGCTGCGTCAGGATGGTCTGTTGTGCTTCTGGTGGGTCAGCCTGTGCTTTATTGTCTTCTCAGATATACATTGGGGCCATTATTCCCCTGGGAGCAGCTGAGAAAGATGGCCGGCTCCGTGCAGCTGACGAGCTCATGTGCATTGATGGAATTCCTGTCAAAGGAAAGTCACACAAACAAGTCTTAGACCTGATGACCACTGCTGCTCGGAACGGCCATGTGTTATTAACCGTCAGAAGAAAGATTTTCTACGGAGGTATGCAAACCTGTTCCTGCTCTGAAAAGTTGAAAAGAAACAAACTCACTCTCCTGCCTATGTACTTGTTAAGTTTATCTTACAATATTATATTGAATAGTCTATGAGATGACCCATTTGGTGTGATCCAGGACCTCATTGTGGAAAGCTATGTAAGGTCAGAAGTATCCAGAAATATTACTACAATTAAAAAAGAAATACATTTTGAGCCTCTATAGTAAGGTCATATTTATATATTGATGCTTTTTGCCCATGTGGCATTGTGGTATCAAATTAAATCTGGGGTTTTTTTTAAAACCAATACAGTTATTTAATCATACCAAGATGTGCCACTCACTGAATATGCAAAGATTTTGGATCCTGACAAAATGTCAGATACTCAAGGAAAATGGAATATTCCTACTTGAAAAGTATAAATTTAATTTAATTATACATTACATTAAATAAGTATAATTTAACCTTTACTATGTCCCAGGTACATGGGTTATTTTATTTAATTTTCATAACACTGTGATGTAAAGATTGCCATTTCTATAGTTACTCACAGGAAGATTGAGAACCACATAACTGGTAAGTGGTGGGGCCAGGATTAAAATTCTCAGTTTAATTGCAGGGACCAGAGTCTAAGCCATTACAATAGGATATGAACATTTTTTACAGTTTTTACAGTTTACTCATGGATAGTTTTGTGAATATTAAATAGGAACTTTTATAAGTGAATTCTTGCCACTTTAAAATTTAAAAGACAACTGTAGCATAGGATGTCAGTCTTGTGAAGATCTGGGTTAGTTATCTGCTATGTCCCCAACCCCTAGAAAAGTGTCTGCTTGGCACAGAGTAGACATTAATATGTGTTTGTGAACTTGATGAATATTTGTATCGGTCATAAAAACGAGGCACAATGTGTGTTTCTCTTTTAATTTTTTATTAATGCATAATATTTTGCATATTTATGGAGTAACATATGGGTCTTTGGAGTATCCATCACTGTGAGTATCCTTTCCGTGTTGGAAACACTTCAGGTTCTCTCCTCTAGTCGCTTTGAATTATACAGTGTGCCGCTGGACATTAGAACTTATACCTGCTGGCTAACGGCGTGATTGTACCACTGCCCAGCTGCTTTGTATGCCTCTTCAACCCCCCACACACCCTGGCCAGCCTCTTGTTTATATCATTCTGCTCTCCACCTCCATGAGATCAGCCTTTTTAGTTATTTAGCGGTGAACATAAGAGTTTGTCTTGCTGCATCTGACTTATTTCCTTTAACATGATGACCTCCAGTTCCATCCATATTGCTGTAAATGACATGAGTACATTTGTTTTTCTGATCAAATGGTATTCCATTGTGTATGTGAACCACATTTCCTTTATCCATTGTCTTTTGAAGGACCCTTGTGAATTGTGCTCAGTAAATGGGGATGTGATTTCTTTTCCTTTGGATAAATACCCAGTAGTGGATTTCTGGATCCTGTGAGAGTTCTATTTTTAGTTTTTTGAGAAATCTCTATATCCTTCCCTGCTGATTTACATTCCCCCCTATATCTGGGTGTCTAAACTCTTGGTAGACTTGGGAAATTTTTATCTATTCTTTTGTTAAATGGGCTTTCTAATTCTTTAATTTTCTCTTTGGCTTCTGGGACTCTGAAAATAAGCATATTTGGTCATTTTATGATGTTCTACCTGTCACAAAGGGTTTGCTTATTCTGTTTTATTCTTTTTTCTTTATTTTTGTGTGACTGGGTTATTTTTAAAAAACCTGTCTTCTAGTAAAGTATCACAAAAATGAAAAACAAGTATCTGATGTACTCAATATTATTATGAAGCCAGTAAACAAACTAACACATGCCCTCAAAAGAGAAAAACTCAATTCAATTCAAGTTGGGGAGGGGACAAAAGAAAAGAGGGGGATTGGTGTGCTCCCACCCAGTGGGCACAATGTAAGTGTATATGGCACACCTCCTGGGTGCAGGGCACAACTACAACAGGGACCTTAACCTAACAAATGCAAACATCGTAATATATAATCATTTGTACCCTGATATTAATCTGAAATTCAAAAAAAAAACCACAAAACTATCTTCAAGTTCTGAGATTCTTCCTTCTACTTAATCTAGTCTACTGTTGAAGCATCCAAATCTACTTTGTATTTCATTCGTCTTCAGGTCCAGAAGTTCTGTTTGGTTCTTTTTATGCTATCTTATTGGTACATTTCTAATTCATATCCTGAATTGTTTTTCTGATTTCTTTGTATTCTTTTATAGAATTCTCTTGTATCTCTTAGAGCTTTAGAATCAATCATTTGAATTCCAGGATTTTGTAAATTTTGTTTTGATTTGATTGTGGTTTGTTGCTGGAGAATTACGATGTTCTTTTTGAAGTATCGTATTTCCTTTTTCATGTTTCCTGTTCCTATTGTTGATATCTGTGCAT
The DNA here is from genome assembly GCF_027406575.1 of Nycticebus coucang. Lineage (NCBI taxonomy): Eukaryota > Metazoa > Chordata > Mammalia > Primates > Lorisidae > Nycticebus > Nycticebus coucang. The sequence continues at coordinate 43,973,330 of NC_069784.1, forward strand.
TTTCTGTTATTAGAAATGAAATTTTATTGTGAGAAGCTTAGAACAAAAGCACTCTAGTTACCAAGAGTTACGGTATTTAGAAATATCAGAAATGATTGTGTTTATTGTAGAAAAACAACCTGAGGATGACAGCTCTCAAGCCTTCATTTCAACACAGAATGGATCTCCCCGCCTAAACCGAGCAGATGTCCCAGCCAGGCCTGCTCCCCAGGAGGCCTATGACGTTGTCCTGCAACGAAAAGAAAGTGAAGGATTTGGCTTTGTCATCCTCACCTCCAAAAACAAGCCACCTCCAGGAGGTAAGGGCTATTGTGTCTTAATTGTCCCTTCCAAAAAGTCCAGTTTTCTGAGCCTACCCCTGGAGCTGATGAAACTAATTAGAAACTATGTATAATTTGCCTTAAAGGCTTAACCATTTTAAGAATGTTGAATATTCTCCTTATTTGCAAAATTAAGTACCTGAATTAATTAATAATCTGAACCAAACCTTCCAAGCTTCAAGTTTAACTGTCATCTCAGATTTTATAAATAAGTCTTAGTACTAAGCTGAGTTTGCACCAAGGTTTTACTGAGACAGTATACAAGGAACATGACTTAATGGAGTTAATAAAAGAGACAATACTGAATTTTTTTAAATATGGGATATAGGTTTTTAAAAGTAGGATAAATCATGTATATAGAATTTAATTAAAACAAGAAGCAGTTGAGCAAAACAAAACAGATTAATGGAAAACTCTTGACCCAAGTATATCTTAAATAGTTATTATGCTATTTAATAATAATGGCCATATTCCAGCTACAACATGCTCTTGTTGAGTAAGAGGCATTCTTATCTTTCATATATATTTTCTTGGAAGATAAAAATTTTGTCTAAACCTTTCAAAGTTAGTCTAAATTGAACATAATAGTCTCATCTGGGAAGAATGAATATGTATGTATGTATTTGTCTTGTCTCAATGTTCTTAAGAAATAATAACCTTAACCTGGATGGAAGTGGAAGACATTATTCTTAGTAAAGCATCACAAGAATGGAGAAGCATGAATCCTATGTACTCAATTTTGATATGAGGACAATTAATGACAATTAAGGTTATGGGGAGGGGAGGAAAAGCAGAAAGAGGGACAGAGGGAGGGGGGTGGGGCTTTGGTGTGTGTCACACTTTATGGGGGCAAGACATGATTGCAAGAGGGACTTTGCCTAACAATTGCAATCAATGTAATCTGGCTTATTGTACCCTCAATGAATCCCCAACAATAAAAAAAATAAAAATAAAAACATTCTACTAAAAAAAAGAAATAATAACCTTTTATCTGATTATAAAAACCAATTAAATATAAAATGAGCACGTTGACATTTATGTATTATGCTTATCAGTAACTTTATTTTTCTGAGTTAAATGATGAAAATCTTTGATCATATGAAAATGTGCTCTTGGCTTTGCCAGTGGGTTTGATTATACCTTGGCTAGCGAGATCCTTTTAGATTAGATGATTACTTAAACCTTAGTAGGAGAGAAAAACCACTTTCAGGAAAATGCTGTGAACCAAACCAATTTACAAAAATCTTGCCAGAATTAATGCAGGTGTGTAAGAGAAGAAGTGGCTGTGACATGGATGGGTTATTGCTGTGTATTAGGTCACTGCTCACTGATACTGGTATCCATTTTCCAAAAGCAGTTGCTATGGTAACACTTGTAACTGGAACTGTCACTGATGCTGTGAGGATGATTATGTGGCCTGTGTCAGAAAAATGAGAGGAAAGCAGCTTTTAGATGGTTTTCATGTTGTATCATTGGAAAACAGTATTTCAGAAAACAAAAACCTTTTAGGATAATCATATTGTCATTCTAATACCATACAATAATCCCAGGCTTTCAGATTAACAGAAATAGTGAGAGATTATTACTATAGTAGGTAGAGGCCAACCACTTTTTGTATCGAAAATGTTCCTTTTCTAGCACAACAAAAATTAGGGGAGAGTCTGGTGTTCTCCGTAAAACTAAGTGGTATAGAGGAATTCAATAAATAAGTTGCTTTACTTAAATATGTTTAAATAAATTTTTTATATTTATTTATTTATATTTAAAAGTTTAAGGTACTTTTATATTATTTTGTTTAGATAGTTTTTTACTATTTTGATGGTTTTACCTCTGCAAATGTTCAGTCTCTGTACTCTGTATAAGACTGGCATTGAGTGTTGGGTTTTATAATCAGATAAACTTGGATTCAAGACCTGCTTGTACCTATTAATAGCTGTCTGATCTTGGGAAAAGTACTTACCCTCCAAGAGCTCCCATTTCCCCTGTGAAATAAAGATGATGATGATGATATTCCCTGGCTTTCTGAGTGTGAGGATGCAAAGAGATTCAGCAGGTGAAGCCCTGAGCCCAGACCGTCAGTAAATACCAGCTGCTGCTGCTGCACCATTGTCATCATTGTCACTGTCACTTGGAAAACTGCCACTGCCTTTGAGCTTTCTTTTAAAGAATTTTACAAAGTTTATCAATACTTAATAATAAGATGGAAAAGAAAGCCCAATTAAAATGTAAGATTGAGGCAGCAGCTAACATGTAGCAGGAAATGAGTGTTTGCAGCTCATTAATTATCATCCCAAATGGTAAATTGGGCTCAGGTTGTGGATGAATTTTGTATAAAGTACTTGAGATTTTTGGTCATGCTGCAGAACCAGAATTGATAATTTCCCTGAAATGCTAGTGCTAAGCCCTGCAAGCGTTCTTCTTAGAACTCCATTAATCTCGGCTCGGCGCCCATAGCTCAGTGGGTAGGGCATCGGCCACATACAGTGAGGCTGGCGGGTTTGAGCCCAGCCCAGCCTGCTAAACAACAATGACAACTGCAACCAAAAAATAGCCGGGCGTTGTGGAAGGTGCCCATATTCCCAGCTACTTGGGAGACTGAGGCAAGAGAATCGCTTAAGCCCGAGAGTTTGAGCTTGCTGTGAGCTGTGACACCAGGACACTCTACTGAGGGCAACATAGTAAGACTCTCTCTAAAAGAAAGAAAAAAAAAAACTCCATTAATCTCAGATAGACACACAAAGGACCTTGGGGCCCCCTTGGTGACAGCTTTCACTCCCAGAGGCTGAGCACTCCCTGCAGACTGCCTGATGGAGGAGGTTTGGTTGGACAGGACCCCGCACAGGGGAAAGGCAGGACACCTGGACACCTGTCCAGTCGTTCTGTGCAGACCTCGTCTCAGAACTGCTCCACATCGATTACTATTTTCTTCTAATTAAATGTATTTTCCAATAACGTGTGTCACAAGAAGAGCCCCTAGTGACATCTCTGGTACCATTTATGAAGCTCTGAGACTCGCTGTGGTAGGTCAGGGTCCAGATCCAATATCCTCAGTTTGTCTAAAAACTAAATGAACGGAATACTTAGAAAAGGCCTTTATTTAAGAAGAAAAGGGCATGGCTGGTTTTCTTTTGCCAGTACTTCAGAGCTTTCAGGGTTAGTCTTTCTTATCAGCTTTCAGTTCTGATTGCAAAGGATTTCTGTGAGAAGGAGACATTTCCAGTTAGTTCTTTCTTTCCTAAATCTTCCTTAAAAAGAAATATTTTAAGCGTGGTAAAGTGATCTCAACAGCTGGACAACCCAGGCTGTGAGGAAGATTTAGGCTGAAAGTAAATGAAAATGGAGAAGTTGGCTTAATGGCAAACGCCTGAAGACTCTTCATGTGAGCAGACAAGGCAGGGCTGCAGGCTTTTCCTGCCTGTGTGTGCTCTGAGGGGCCCCCGTGGAAAACTTCCCAGTCCATAAATGCCAAGACATCAGCTATCTGACTACTTTAGACAGAGTCTCACTATGTCGCCCTCAGTAGAGTACCATTGGGGCACAGCTCACAGCAACTTCAAACTCTCGGACTCAAATGATCCTCTTGCCTCAGCCTCTCATGTAGGTGGAACTACAGGTGGCTGTCATAACGCCCGGCTATTTTTAGAGATGGGGTCTCACTCTTGCTCAGGCTGGTCCCCAACTCCTGAACTCAAGCATGCCTCGGCCTCCCAGAGTGCTAGGAGCCACGGCACCTGGCTGTCTCACTTCTTTTATCTTCCTTCACCTGGACAACTCCCTCTTCAGGAGGTTGAGTTGCCCCTATTTGCCAATTCTTCTTTACCACGCTGCTCACATGTTAAGAAAGGAGACCACTGAGGCTTGAAAGATGAATTCCGTTTAATGCTTTCTCAAGTCTGAATAAACTCCTTACAGGGTGTGAAGGAGATGAATGATTTTCTTCCTAGGGGATCTCGAATGAACACAATGAATGGGCAAATCTCTTCTAAGAAGGAGACTACTATATTTTGCCATGTGTAATGTGTCAGTATAATGTGCACTCATGTTTTTGGTCCCAACTTTAAAGAAAAAAATCTTTCATTTTAACTTTTTAATTCAGATTTTTATTTGTTTATACACACACACACACACACACACACATATATATATATACAGGTACTTTTGCTTATAATGGAATTATAGCATTTATTTTTTAACATATTATGGTACACGAAATTTTATGTAACAAATAATTCCAAAACACAAAAACAGATGCAAGGTTGTGTGCCATTATGCTGTTTACCATCATAAAAGGCCAAGAGCTCTTTGTTACTGTCAATATCAGAAGTATCGACTTCAATTTTCACATTACCAGTATCTTCTGAAGAGTCACTCTCCTCGTTCTGGTACATTTCCATCATCCAAGTTGTAGCCATAGCACTGCTGATGCAGCATTTTTTAAACAACTTTACACCCACTTCCTTATTGACACCGTTCCATGATATTAGGATTCAATCACAAACCTGAGCAATGTGTACTTTTTGATTCTGCCTGTAGGCATTAAACCATTACCAGCTGACTGCATCCACAACGTCCACTGTTTTTCCATTAGGGTCTTAGAGGACTTGCTTACCGACTTGCTACCCAGTTGGCTGGGTAGCCCAGTAGGTATCACAGCAAGTTGGGTTTTCAAGTCCACTGCAATTGCTTTTGCACTTTGTGTAACAAGGGCTTGAAGTGATCAAAAGCAGGCAAGCTGGTTTTTTAAGTAATCCTCCAGGCCTCCATGACTAAACATTATTAACCAGATTTTCCTAATGTCTTATTCATCCATCCTTTTTCATGCACACAGAAAATAACTCCACTTAGAATCTTTATTTCGGAATATATTTTTTCTTTTAAAGATGATAACAGGTGGGCCAGGCATGGTGGCTTACACCTGTAATCCTAGCACTCTGGGAGGCTGGGCAGGAGGAACACTTGAGCTCAGGAGTTTAAGACCAGCCTGAGCTAGAGTGAGACCTCATCTCTATTAAAAATTAAAAAATGATCCAAGCATTGTAGCAGGCCTATAGTTTCAGCTACTTGGGAGGCTGAGGCAGGAGGATCACTTGAGCCCGAGAGTTTGAGGTTGCTGTGAGCTAGGCAGAGACGATGTATAGCACTCTAGCCAAGTAGCAGAGTGAGACTCTGTCTCAAAGGAAAAAACCCAGATAATTAGTGGTAGTTTTGTCCCATCTGCACAGTGAACAACACAGAGAACAACAGTGAAATGTGTTTTCTCGAGTCCTCAGTTTTAATAGTCACAGTCTTTTCTCGAGACTTCGACATCCACAGTTGTGTTGGATGGCTTGTTAACTGTGAGTGGAAACTCATCCATGCCGGCAGCATAGGAAAGGTCAAAGTCTTGGAGATTGATAACGTAACAATGAAGTTCCAAAACGTGATTCTCATAGTTTGAGGGGAAGCTTTCTGCCCTTGTGCTCAGACCTTCTCTCTTTGTAAAGTTAAAGCAGCACTTAGGCATCCCTGAGAAGTCTTCAGTGTATTTTTCTCATGCAGTCCCTTTACCCTTTTCTGCATCATCTTGCTTGAAGCAGAGATCCCAGCTTGCCGCTGCTCCAGAATCCAGGCCTCCACCCCCTGCTCCCCCTGCGGCCACTTTGCAAGTTTCCACACCTTCCTCTGTCTTCCCATCCAAAGACGCTTTTCTGGCTGTTGCCTCCAGTCTGATGACACTTTCTGTAGAAGGTCCATAGCATCTCAGCAGCTCTGTTGCTGTGCTCTTTGACGTATTTAATAACTTTCAGCTTAAAGTTTGCAGTGTACAAAAACCATTTGACATTTTCTAAAGGATTTTTCAATAATTTTTGTAAAAATATCAGCTAGACTAAGCCCTACTATGAAACTAATTTGGGGCTCTCACATGAAAGCTATAACCCAGTTACAACCTAACAATAGGGGGAAGTGGGAAAGGGAGGGGAGGGAGGTGGGTGGTGGGTAGAGGGAGGGGGATCGGTGGGATCATATCTGTGGTGCATCTTACAGGGGTATTTGCGAAACTTGGTAAATGTAGAATGTAAATGTTTTGGCACAGTAACCGAGATAATGCCAGGAAGGCTATGTTAACCATTGTGATGAAAATGTGGGTCTATGAAGCGAGTGTATGATGCCCCATGATCATATCAATGTATACAGTTATGATTTAATAAAAAAAAAAAAAAATGTATCAGCTAGATTATAGCCCCCGCCTAAAGTGCATGAAGAGAAATACATCACGTCACTCTTCATGGCCAGAATTATTTTGTTGCAAGTTTGTTATAAGTTCAACAAAATCAATCCCCATTTTCTTTTTTTTTTTTTTTTTTTTTTTGCAGTTTTTGGCCAGGGCTGGGTTTGAACCTGCCACCTCCGGCATATGGGGCTGGCGCCCTACTCCATTGAGCCACAGGCGCTGCCCATCAATTCCCATTTTCTAGGCTTTTATATTGCATATGGGTATTGTTAGTGCTTTCTAGAGTTATACTTTTAACACATAAACATAAAAAAAGAATTGAAAACATAAAGATACTGAATTAGTACCACCTGAGTATAAGGCACATCTTTATTTTACCCTCAAAAATTGGGGCAAAAAAGTGTGTGTTATACACAGCAAAATATGGTAACGGATGTATTGGTTTAGAAGGTGACCACAGGGCCACCATATGATCCACCATATGTTTCCTGTGTACAACCTGTTATATGCTATTAGTGAATCACTCACAATGCCTAGGTAAGCCCTGGCCCGTACTATGCTGGCATTTTTCTAGTTTGTTTTTAGGAAAGATGGAATAATAAATTCTTGGTTATAATTCAGAGCTTTCTTCCAACATTGATTTCCTGTATATTAAGATACTGTCTGATCCTGGAAGAGCCAGCGTGCTATCTGTAGGGTCATAAATCATGACCAAGCATAACTTTTCCAGCCCAAGTGAAAAGGGGAATTAATTTTCATGTAGAACTAATATGATTCATTTTAATGATCAGGCATTTCACTGTACCTGGAATTTTTTTTTTTTTTTTTTGAGACAGAGTCTCACTATGTCACCCTTGGTAGAGTGCTGTGGTGTCACAGCTCACAGCAACCTCCAACTCTTGGGCTTAAGCAATTCTCTTGCCTCAGCCTCCCAAGTAGCTGGGACTATAGGCACCTGTCACAGCACCCAGCTATTTGTTGTTGTTGTAGTTGTCGTTGTTATTTGGCAGGCCTGGGCCAGGTTCGAACCTGCCACCCGTGATATATGTGGCCAGCGCCCTACCCACTGAACTACAGACACCAAGCCTATACCTGGAATTTTGACCAATAGCTCCTAAGTCCTAAACTTGAGTTTGACCTGCCTGTATTTCCAAGGTTTCTTATGGGAGCAAGAGCCCCTTCAACAAAAGCAAAGATGGCCTCGTTGTGGTGTTTCTAAAGGAGCTAAAAACTTAATGCAGCCCTAACAGCCAACGGTGAACAGTGAGACATCTGATCAGTGAAATACTGTCAGGATTAGAGAGGACAGTAGCTCTTAAACAGAGTAATTAGGGTGATGATGTAAGAATCGGAAAAAAGCTTCCGGTAAGAGGAAAACAGCAAAGAGGTTTATACGTGTATGCCGCGGTTACAACTACTTACAGAGGATCATGTCTGGGGGCAGAAAATGGGAGGTGATTTAAAAATAGTTGCAATGGGTAAGATGATGACATGTGGTGCTTTTCTGCTATATTTTTTAAGAAATTTCTTTAATGGGCTCAGCGCCTGTGGCTCAAGCAGCTAAGGCACCAGCCACATACACCTGAACTGGCGGGTTCGAATCCAGCCTGGGGCTGCCAAACAACAATGACAGCTGCAAACAAAAAAATAGCCAGACATTGTGGCGGGTGCCTGTAGTCCCAGCTACTTGGGAGGCGGAGGCAGGAGAATCGTTTGAGCCCAGGAATTGGAGGTTGCTGTGAGCTGTGATGTCACAGCACTCTACCTAGGGCGACAGCTTGAGGCTCTGTCTCAAAAAAAAAATTTTTTTTCTTTAATGTTACATTGAATTTTTAAATGATAATGATAAATCCAACACTAGCATATATCACAGCTAATTGAAGAAACTGGTTTTTTTCCTATAGTTATTCCACATAAAATTGGCCGAGTCATAGAAGGAAGCCCAGCCGATCGCTGTGGAAAATTGAAAGTTGGAGATCACATCTCTGCAGTGAATGGACAGTCCATTGTTGAACTGTCACACGATAACATTGTTCAGCTGATCAAAGATGCTGGTGTCACTGTCACACTAACCGTCATTGCTGAAGAAGGTAAGGAACCAGCAGACTTGCCTTTCCCACGCCCCTCTGAGCAGCACAGAGCTTCCCCGGCAGTGACACAGGACTGTGAATGGACCTTGGCGTCTCATTCTTTGTCTTCTCCATTTAATGAACGTAGAAGATAGTTACAGCTGTCAGCAGCTCAAGAAAAATAATCCAGCTGGTGAGTGATAGCTGTTTATTTATGTGCTGGAGAAGCAAGCACTCAGAAGTAAGAGATTGGAAATACTTTTCAGATCTTATTTTCTTAATGTCTTAAGTCTCTGCTCAAGTGAGAGAAAATCCTTTAAACAGTTCAAAGAAAGTCACTGTTGATACCAAGCCTTTTAGTCAGGCCGATGCCATAGTGTGCTTTTTCTTGGGAGCAGGGCTCTGTTCTGGGTCATCAACGGGAAAGAGAGTGTATAGGAGCAGCTAGAAACCCACACGGGCAGCCCTGCAGTCTTACAAACGTGTGTGATGTCTTGCTTTGCCTTAAAGCTGCCTTTTGATCATTAAGAATTTCTAATTAGGAACCATTTTAAACCATGCATGTTCTTTATGAATTATGATATAACCAGTACATAATGCTTTTGTCATTTTTCCTGGTTTTATAGAACAAGGGGAAACTAAACACAGAATTATGAAGTTTCAGTCTTCTAAGTTAAAACTTCTCGTGTATTCACGTTCCATTTTCCCCCATGACCCTTTTACATGTCTTGATTCCACCTTTCTTTTCTGTTCCAGCCGAGCCATTCTCACATGTACATTTATTTCTAAGGTATTGCATAAATCATCTTTCTGTTCAAGATACTGTGGGTGGAGGGTATTCGTGCACTGATGCTAATTCACCTGCTGCCCCCCAAGGCCCTGTCCAGTCCGGAGCAGGACAGGCGTGGCGTCCCTGCCTCTGTTCTTTTCCTTTTCCTTTCTTTTCTCACACTCTTCTCAGACTCTTCGTTCTAAAATCCTCTTCCAAAGAAACTCCAGTGCCTCCCTGCTCTGCACAGAAAGTGTGCTATGATTTTGCTCCCAGCCTGCCTTTTAAGTTTGCCTCCCAGTTTTCTCTCCAAACCCTCTCTTGGCAGGCCTGTTGTCCTCTGTGCAGATGAGGCTCCTCCCCCCAGTTCCCACAGCACCTTCCATCTCTGAGTCCGTTAGACGGGTTATGTAAGAGGACATAATTTAAATGGCCTGCTCTTTGGAGACAGAGAAAATGTTGGTTGACTATGATACTTAGTAGGTGCTAAGTAAATATTTTTTGGGTGAAGAAATGAGTAAATGGATGAATGAACAAAGGAAAAGTCAAGGAGATACTAGTTCTCGGGCCTTTGTGCCATTACCTAAGCAAATGCAACATTAACCCTGTAGAAAAAGTAAGTCTTTTGACAAAGTTCACTGACACCTCTGTAGCTAGGTATAGGCTACTCAACATTTTTTTTTTTTTTTTTTTTAGGCAGTCTCACTCAGCTGCCCTGGATAGAGTTCCATGGTGTCATAGCTCACAGCAACTTCAAACCTTTGGGCTCAAGGGATCCTCTTGCCTCAGCCCTCCAAGTAGCTGGGACTACAGGCACCTGCCACGACACCCAGCTAGTAGATGTGGTGTCTCACTCTTGCTCAGACTGGTCTCAAACTCCTGAGCTCAGACAATACTCAACATTTTTAGTCTTCCGTTTTTTTAATTTGTGGAATGAGAGTACATAAGAGCTATTTCAGTATCATGGCGAGGGTTAAAGGTGCAAACACGCATAAGCTGCATACGTGCCCTAAGATGCCAATCTTGATCTTACCTGCATGACTGGCTCCCTCATTCAGGTCTCTGTTTAAATCTTACCTCTTACGAACATAATGACAATATTTAATAACCGCTTAGTAAGTGATAGGCACTGTCCTAACTACCTTATTTATATTAACTCATTTAATATAGTAATCCTACCTAGGTAGGCACTATTTTTTTCCCATTCTTATACATGAGGAAACTGAGTATATTAGAGAAATTGCCTGTGGTCATGGAATTAATAAGTAACAGAACCAGCATGTGAACCAGGCAGTCTGGCTTTAGAACCTGTGCTTTTACCTGCTGTGGCTTCCCCACCATGGAACCCACATAACCCTCCCCTGCCTGCCCCGTGTGCGTCTGATCCCTCCTCACACCGCGTTCCTTCTCTGCATTGCACTCTCTTTGAGGTTATTCAGTTATTTTTCATCACCCAATCCGCCCACCAGAATGTAAAGGCAGCTGGGCACAGTGGTTCATGCCTGTAGTCCCAGCTACTCAGGAGGCTGAGTCTGGAGGGTTGCTTGAGCCTACTAGCCTGGGCAACATAGCAAGACCCCTGTCTCTAAAAAGGAAAAAAAAAAGTACAATCGTGAGTTCATGGATTCATGAATTCACATTTTATCACATAAGTGGTCAATAACATTTTTTGACTATTACTTAAATGTGATTTCAGTCCAATTTCTTTCTTTACCATGATCTCTGGTAGCCTGTCTTCCAGCGTTAACATTCGTTCTGTGACCCACAGAGAAATAACATTTTAGGGTTGTTCTGAGAATGCTGTAAATCGTGCGTTTGTATCACTGTGTCTGGCAGGCAGCAGGCACTGAGTGAAAGGGGAATGGCCAGAAATGGCAGAACTAGCAGTATGGCTCGGTCGGACCATCCGTAGAAAAGAATCTTCTCCCCAGTCCCCCTCAGGCTAGTGTTTTGTGAAATACAATAAAAATTAAATGAAAACCTTTTTAAAAGACGTAAGATTATTGTGTCAACTTGTTAAGGAATTTTCTAAGTGGTTCTTCTCACTATCCTTGTGTGTCTTTTTGCTAACTGCCCAACAAACCACACTTGAGTAGTTTAATAGGAAAGGACCTCTTCTCTTACACTATATTTTTTCCCCAAATTACTGTTTATTATTGATAGTGGTTTGTCCAAGATGTTATCCAAAATTGCTCATCACTTTTCTTAGAACAATAGTTACCTCTGACATTTTGGCCCAAATACTTACCGGCAAACTTAAGATTTGCTGTATAATGTCAGTCATTGTGCAGAAGAAGAAATAGAATTGGGGAGAGAAACTCCATCGCAGGTGTGTATACTCAGGTGTATTTCATATGCAGGCACACAGCCTCTAAAAATGCAGTCACATTTGATATGTAAAATCACATTTCAGACATTACACATTATTTAATTATACTTTGGGATTTTTTTTTAAACTAGGAAAACATTTAGAATTGCTTATTTTTCCTAGGAAAAAATAGAAAGTCTCCCTCCTGTTCATAAAATTTTCATTCATGGAGTTTCTAAGCCTTCCAAATTTACCATAGAATTCAATACAAAATCTCTATCAACTGCTCTTTAAAGAGTCAAATGAATATTTATCATTTGCTCCCCATCCGATACTGCCCCTGCTCCCCAGGCTGTTCATTATTAGTAGGGAAAAGACCATTAGTTGGACAAAGAGACGTTCTTACTCCTTCCATCCTTTCCCCCACTTTGCTGTTTGACGTTGGTGCCTATTTTGCCAGGGAAATGGCAAGACAAGGGTCGTGTCTCACATAAAACTCCAGCCCCACCCTGGTGACTGGGGACTGTCTCTACCTCATGCCAGTCCCCACCACAACACCTCTCCCTCCACCACGGGATTGTGTTTTCAAGGACAATGTCTGATCGTACCTGCTGACTGTAGAGAAACCTTTATGTTGTGTTAATTTTCCAAACCTGATTTCCAATTTGGGGGCATAAATTTAAGGAGTGCAAGTGCAGTCTTTTTATGTCGCCTCTGTTGTGTAGGATGGTCTAAGCTTTTAGGGTCTCCTTCATTGAATAATGTACTTTGTGCCATTAAGTAATTTTTCGTCACTTTCCTCCTCCTGTCCCTCCCCCTTCTAAGTCTCCAATGTCTGTCATTCCACACACTCTGGGCCCCTGTGTGCACATGGCTTAGCTTCCACTTACAAGTGAGAACATGGCAGTATTTGACTTTCTGAGTTGTTTTTCTTAAGATAACGGCTTCCATATTGCTCCAAAAGACACGATTTCATTCCTTTTCGATGGTAGACTGTTGTGTATAGATTCCACGTTTTCTATATCTGGGCATCCAGTGATGGCTGCTCAGGGTGGCTGCATATCTTTGTTGTTGTAAACCATGCTGCAGTGAGCATGTACGTGCAAGTGCAGGGGTTTTTTTTGTTTTTGTTTTTATTTTTTTGCAGTTTTTTTTTTGGCCAGGGCTGGGTTTGAACCCACCACCTCCGGCATATGGGGCCGGCGCCCTACTCCCTTGAGCGACAGGCACCACCCGGGTCTTTTTTTTTTTTAGGGATTCATTGAGGGTACAAAGAACCAGGTTACACTGCTTGCATTTGTTAGGTAAAGTCCCTCTTATAATTGGGTCCTGCCCCCGAGAACGTGTGTTGCGCACCATGACCCCGAACCTCCCTCCTCCTTTAAGCCATCCCTCCACTCCCCCATCCCCCCTGTGTACTAGCATCAATTCTCCGCAGGTATCTTTTTAATAAAATGATATCTTTACCTTCAGGTAGATACCCAGCAGTGGGATTGATGGATTGAATTCTAATTTTCCGCAGGTCTTATTTTTAAGAGTGAACACGAGTTACCAAAGGCTGCCAAGGATTCATCTTGGAATGATTCTGGTAGTGTTGCCAAAACTTGGTTTTGTTTCCCATTTATTTCTCTGTTTATTTCTATTTATCTCCATTTTACATCCTCATTTCTCTCACTGCTCCCACTGGCAACAATTCTGGGATGTTTTATGTGTTGCGTTTCATCTGTGTGTCTTTTTACTTACATTTTCTTGTTATGTGTTGACATTTATTTTCAAGTTGTATAAATGTTACAGATGTTATGCTCGAGTTTTTCTGAGAACCATGATTTTCTTTCTAGATGTCTTCTTACTTTTCCAGGATCCAGTCCTCAGAACATTTAGTTGTTATATCTTCTTTTCTCTTTTGGATTGAGATATAATTTACATTCTGTAAACTTCATTATTCTGAAGTATACAATAGAATGTTTCCAGCATATACACAAGGTTTCGCGATCATCACCATTTCCACATTTTATCACCCCAACAAAGAAACTCTGTACCAATTAGAAGTCATCTCATTGTCACCAAAGCTCCCATTCCTGGGCAGCCGTAACCTACCTTCTGGCTCTGTGGATTCACGAGCATGTCACATAAACGGAATCACATACCGCGTGGCCTTTCCTGGCTGGCTTCTTTCACTTAGAAAAGTTGTTTCACTTGGGCTTCTTCCAAGACTTGGCAACTATGAATTGAGCTTCAATGAACAATCTGATGCAAATATCTTTGTTGCCAAGTGATTTTTGGCCTTTTGGATATACACCTAATAGAGGAATTGCAGGATCAAATGGCAGGTCTACATTTAGATCCCTGAGTGTTCAAGTGCCCATCAACTCGTGAATGGATTAATAAATTGTGGTATATGGATACCTTGGAATACTATGCAGCATTAAAAAAAGATGGAGACTTTACCTCTTTTTTTGGGGGGGGGGCCAGGGCTGGGTTTGAATTCACCACCTCCGGCATATGGGACTGGCGCCCTACTCCTTGAGCCACAGGCGCCACTCAGACTTTACCTCTTTTATGTTTACATGAATGGAGCTGGAAAATATTCTTAGTGAAGTATCTCAGGAATGGAAAAAAAAATATTCAATGTACTCAGTACTACTATGAAACCAATTTATAATCACTCACTTTCATATGAGAGATGAATCATAACTATAGCCCAGGATGAAGGAGGGAAGGGGAGGGGAATGGGAAGAGAGGGGGTGGTTCGATAGAGAGAGGGTTAATGGTGGGACCACACCTATGGAGCATATTGCAAAGGTACAAGTCAAATCTATCAAGTATTGAACACAAATGTCTTAGCACTGTGATTAAGTAAATGAGGTGAAAGCTATGTTAATCAGTAGGATGTAAGCACTCCAGTTTGTACAAATAATCCACACATTGAATCCCACAAAGGCATAAATGTATTCATGATCTATGTATATATGACTTAATAAAAAAAGAAGAAGAAAAAAAAGAAAAGTTGTTCCAAGGTTCATGTTTGCTATAACGTATACCAGGCTTTCATTCCTTTTTGTGACTAATGAGTAATATTCCACTAGATATATAAGTATATATATATATATAATCATTTGATAGACATTTGGGTTGTTTCTACTTTTTCACTACCGTGAATATGCTGGTATGGACATTGGTGTATAGGTTTTGTGCCAACATGTGATTTCATTTTTCTTGGATATATATATCTAGAATTGGAATTATTCAGTCCTATGATAACTATGTTGAACTTTTTGAAGAACTGCCAAACTGTTTTCTACAACAGCTGTGCCATTTTATTATATATTCCTAACAGCGATATTAAGCCTTCCATTTTCTCCATATCCTTGACAACACATACGAGGTCTGACAATGACTCCATAAGTTCACAAATTCATCCTAGAAAAAGCACTGTATACCTTGTTGCTAAGTCTCACCAATCACCTTCAGAGTATTCCCCTTGGGAAGCTGTGCACCAGGCCAGTGCCTAGTCTGCCCTTCAAAACAATTTTGGAACTCTTTCTGGAATGACCTTCGGAGACATCAAGTTCACCCGCTCGCCGCTGTGCACTTACATTGGCAGCACTGTACGTGCAGACAACTTGGCAAGGTGTCCTGACTCTGGTATGTCAGGGTCTCACAGCTGTGCTTGTGTTGACATGTGGCAGTGTCTTGCTGAGTGGTGTTCATTACTGTTACGTGTTTTTGTGGGCCACATGGCAATAGCTCTAAAAGTCATTCCAGAAAAGAGTTCCAAAATTGCTTTGAAGGGTGGACTAGGCACTGGCCTTGGTGCACAGCTTCCCAAAGAGAGCACTTCGAAGGTGACTGTAGTGAGACTTAGCAATGAGGTATGTAGCACTTTTTCTAGGATGTCAGACTTCACATTTTCTTTTTCTTCTTCTTTCTTTTTTTTTGGCAGGGGGGAGACAGAGTCTCACTTTGTCACCATCAGTAGAACCTGCCACCTCTGGTATATGGGGCCGGCGCCCTACTCCTTTGAGTCACAGGCACCACCCAGTAAACTTTTTTTTTTTTTTTTGAGACAGAGTCTCACTATGTTGCCCTCAGTAGAGTGCTGTGGCGTCACAGCTCACAGCAACCTCAAACTCTCGGGCTTAAGCGATTCTCCTGCCTCAGCATCCCAAGTAGCTGGGATTACAGGTGCCCACCACAACACCCAGCTATTTTTTTTGTTGTTGCAGTTGTCATTGTTGTTCAGCTGGCCTGGGCTGGGTTCGAACCCGCCAGCCTCGGTGGATGTGGCCGGTGCTGTAATCACTGTTAACCACTGTGCTGCGGGCGCAGAGCCTTCTTTTCTTTTTTTAAGTTCAGGTTGATATGAGGGTACAAATGTTACACTGTTTTCATTTCTAAGGTGAAGTTCAGGCTGCAGTTGACTTTGTCACCCAGGGTGCTTGCTGAACACCTTACACTGTGCACAGTAGGTGAGATCCCACCAACCACCCTCCCTCTCTCCTCCTCTTCCTTCCTGTCCCCTCCCCCTGGCTAGACTATCCTTGTGGTTTCCTTTCCTGTGGGCTTGTGGTTATTTATGTGTTGTTTTCATATTAGTACTGAGTACATGGGATCCTTTTTTTTCTATTCTTGTGATACTTTTCTAAGAAGAATGTGTTCCGACTCCATCCAGGACCTGGGATTTTCTATACCAGGGGCTTGTTTCCAGCCACCTTGGTGTGGCTGCAGCGCTGTCCCATGGGGTTTTGATCAGCATTCCTGATGGCTGATGCTGTTGGACATCTTTTCATGTGCCTACTGACTGTTCATGGATCTGATCTGGAGAAATGTCTGTTTGAATCCTTTGCCCATTTATGACTCAGTTGTCTTTTTTATTATTGAATTGTAAGATTTCTTTACATATTCTGAATACTAGACCTCTATCAAATATATGGTTTGCAAATATTTTCTTCCCACTCTGAAGTTGTCTTTTTACTTTCTTGTTACTGTCCTTTAATATACAAACATTGAATGCTGATGAAATCCAATTCCTTTTTTTTTTTTTTGGTGGTTCCTTACACTTTGATATTATAGCTTCATGTGCTTTAAGATTTATTCATATTGCTGGGTGAACATAATAGATTGCTTTTAAATGCCTGACAGTTTTCTGTAATACGTATTTACTACATATGACCTATCTATTTCCCTGTAGACAATCATATTGCCTCCAATTCCACAATATCACAAATAATTCTTTGGTACTAATTCTTGAATGTGTACTTCAAAGAACAGCATGAGAAGCTGGGCACGGTGGGGCACACCTGTAGTCCCAGCTATTCAAGAGGCTGAGGCAGGAGGATCTCTTGGACCTAGAAGTTTGAGGCCAGCCTGATAGCAAGACCCTATCTCTAAAAAAATAAAAATAAATTTCAAAAAGTGACATAGGGCGGCACCTGTGGCTCAAAGGGGTAGGGCGCTGGTCCCATATGCCAGAGGCGGTGGGTTCAAACCCAGCCCTGGCCAAAAACTGCAAAAAAAAAAAAAAAAAAAAAAAAGTGACATAATTTCTGTGAGTGAAATCACTTGATGAAAGCAGATACATGTGATTAACTAGTATTGTCAGGTTGTTCTCCGTAATTGCTGCATCCATCTCTGCTCCCACCAGCAAAGCACTGAGGGTGCTTATACCTTTATATCCCTGCCGGTACTTGGCATTAGCAGCTTTTCAATTGCTGCTCTGAAGCACAAAAGTGTTATCTCATTGTTACTTAATTGGCATTTCTCTGATTACCCATGAATTTGAGCATCTCTTCATATGCTTGAGATTGTTTTTGTGTGTGTATGAATTACCTGTTCGTCTCCTTCACTCATTTTTCTTGTGGGATTTCTTTTTCCTGTTGATATTTAGTTCCTCATGATTCATATAGAAACTCATCTAATTTTGTTTTAGAAAATGCACACGTCTTTTCCTGTCATCTGAATGTTAAGTTTGATCATGGTACCCTACATTATATAGAAATTCTTATTTCGAGGTAATCAGATTTGTCAGTTTTAACCTATGGCTTAGGTTTTACTTAACTTAGGTCATCCTTTTACCCCACATCACAGAGATTTTCTCTTACGTAAACTCCTACTAGATTTATAATTTTGTTTTTCACATTTAGGTCTTTAATCCATCTGAAGCCAACCCTTGAGTATAGTTTAAGGAGGGATCCATTTTTTTTTTCCTATCATGAGTCAGTTTTTTTAATACCAGCTGTTACATAGCACTGCTTTTCCCAATCGACTTGGGATGCTTTCTATCCTGGGTATTAACTTCCCCTTGCAAAATGAATCTCCACAACTCTCTGTTCTGTTCTATTGGTTTATTTGTCCTTTGGCTGATGAGATATATACATATCTTTGCTTACCTAAATAGAAAAGAAAGTGGTTTCTTTAAGGTGGAATCTACTCCTGGTGAAACATGCTGTGAACACCGCTGAGATGACAACAAAAGATACATTACAGAAACTCAGTTAATAAAGCACCTGCACCCACGGTGTGCATGATCCATATAGAAATATTCAGTATTTTTTTATCAATGATATTTTTCGTATCATTTTTATATAAATGTATATATTGTATTTTTTTTATTCTGAAAGTTTAAGTTCTGTCTTTTATGGCAGACTTGTCTATCTTTCCCTCTGAATGTAACTAGATATTCATGGAACTCTTTTAGACAAAATTTTAGAGCAAATTATTAAGCTCTTCAAAAAAAATGCAGCTATAGTTTTATTTGGATAAATAATATACATATATCTAAGTAATATACATACACAATATGTAAAGAAATCTTACAATTCAACAAGTAAGTAATGCAGACATACACACACACATATATATTAACTTTGGAAGAATTTATATATATATGTGTATTTTTTTTTTTTTTTTTTTTTGTAGAGACAGAGTCTCATTTTATCGCCCTCAGTAGAGTGCCGTGGCATCACACAGCTCACCACAACCTCCAACTCCCGGGCTTAAGCGATTCTCTTGCCTCAGCCTCCCAAGTACTACAGGCGCCCGCCACAACGCCCAGCTATTTTTTGGTTTGCAGTTCAGCCGGGGCCGGGTTTGAACCCTCCACTCTCGGTATATGGGGCTGGCGCCTTACCGACTGAGCCACAGGCGCCGCCCAGTGTATTTTTTTTTTTTTTGGCCGGGGCTGGGTTTGAACCTGCCACCTCCGGCATATGGGGCCAGCGCCCTACTCTTTTGAGCCACAGGTGCTGCTGTGGAAGAATTTATATCTGTACATATTAAAGTCATTCCACCTATGTCCTTTCATGGCGTCTTAGAAATTTTCTCACAGTGTTCTTGTTTACTGTAGGGAAGGAGGATTATCAATACCTTATAATGTTTATTACTATAGTTTAACTGTGATTTCTGTGTTTACATCTTGATAATACACTTTCTCTTGAGCACACACAGACCTCAGACATATTGGGGGTTCCAGTATCTAGAAGTTCCAGAGCACTATCAGCTAGCAAATATTGCAATAAAACAACTCAGAAGTCTTTTGGCTCCCCAGTGCGTATAAAAGTTGCATGTATACTATAGTCTATTAAGTATGCAGTGGCATCATACATACATATATATATGTATGTCTATCCACATTCCTAAATTTTAAAATACTTTATTGCTAAAATGTGGTGACCATCATCTGAGCCTTCAGTGAGTTGTAATCTTTTTGCTGGTGGAGAGTCTTGCCTTGATGTTAATGGCCACTGACTGATCAGAGTGGTGGTTGTTGAAGATTGGGGTGGCTGTGACAATTTCTTAAAAGAAGACAAAAACGAAGTTTACCACATTGATTAACCCTTCCTTTCACAGAGATTCCTCTGCAACCTGTGATGCTGATTGACAGCATTTCACCTACAGTACAACTTCTTTTCAGAATTGAAGTCAGTGCTCTCAAACTCCGCTCCTTCTTTATTAACTGAGTTTATATGATGCTCTGACTCCTTTGTTGTCATGTCAACAGTGTTCGCAGCATCTTCACCAGGAACAGATTCCATCTCAAGAAACCCCTTTCTCTGCTCATCCCATCTTCAGGCTCCAGTTCTTCTTCTAGTTTTCTTGCTATTTCCATCACATCTGCTGTTACTTCCTCCACTGAAGGCTCAAATCTCTCAAAGTCGTCCGTGAGGATTAGAATCAAATTCTTCTAAACTTGCCGGGTACAGTGACTCATACCCGTAATTCCCAGCACTTTGGGAAGCTGAAGTAGGAGAATCAGTTGAGGCCAGGAATTCAAGGCCGACATAACAAAAACCCATCTCTACAAAAAATTTTAAAAATGAATCAGGGATGGAGGCATGCACCTGTACTCCCCAATACTTGGGTGGTAGGGCGGGAAGATCCCTCTAGCCTAGGAGTGTGAGGTTACAGTGAGCTTTGATCATCCACCCTCACCTGGGCAACAGAGCAAGACACTGTCTCGAAACAAACAAATAAAATTTCCTCCAAACTCCTATTGATGTTGGTATTTTGACCTCTTCCCCATGAATCACAAAGCTTCTTAGTGTCATCAAGAATGGTGGATCCTTTCCAAAAGGTTTTCCATTTACTTTGCCCAGATCCATAGAAAAATTACTGTCTGTGGAAGCTGTAACCTTACATAATGTATTTCTTAAATAATAAGACTTGAAAGTCAAAATTACCCCTTGATCCGTGCTCAACAGAACCGATGCTGGGTTAGCAGGCATGAAAACAACATCCATGCCCTTGTACATCTCCATCAGCGATCTTGGGTGACCAGGATCATGCACTGTCAGTGAGCAGTAATATTTTGAGAGGATTGAGCAGTAGGTCTTAACAGTGAGTTTAAAATATTTAGTAAACCGTCCTGTAAACAGATGTGCTGCCATGCAAACTTTGTTGTTCCATTTTTAAAGCGCTGGAAGTATAGATTTAGCATAATTCTTAAGGGCTTTAAAATTTGGGAGTGGTAAATGAGAGTTGGCTTCCACCTAAAGTCACCTGCTGTGCTAGCCCCTAACGGTAAAGTCAGCCTGTGCTTTGGAGCTTTGAAGCCAGGCACTGACACCTTCCTTCTAGCTACGAGGGTCCTAGAAGGCATCTTCTAATAGACGACTGTTTCATCTTCATTGAAAATCTGTGGTTTAATGTAGCCACCTTCATCCTTACCTGATGACATCTTCTGGATAACTTGCTAAGTTTCCGTGTCGGCCCTTGCTGCTTCACCTTGTACTTTCATGTTCTAGAGACAGCCTTTTGCCTAAAACCAGTTCTAGCTTCAAACTTTCCTTCTACAGCTTTCTCACCTCTCTTAGCTTTCACAGAATTGAAGAGATTTAGGGCCTTCCTGTGAATTAGGCTTTGACTTAGGAGAATATTGTGGCTGTGGCTGGTTTGATCTTTAAACTAGACCACTAAAACTTTCTCCTTATCGGCAATAGAGCTGTTTACTTTTTTATCATTCTTATGTCCATTGGAGTAGAATTTTTAATTTCTTTTGAGAGCTTTTCCTTTGCATTCATAACTTGGCTAGAGGTTTGGTGCAAGAGGCCTAGCGTTCAGCCGGTCTTGGCTTTCGAGGTGCCTTCCTTAGCTTCATCATTTCTAACTTTTGATTTAAAGTGAAAGATGTGTGACTCTTCTTTTATCTGAACACTTAGAGGCCACTGTAGGGTTATGAGTTGGCCTAATTTCAACATTGCTGGGTCTCAGCGAATAGGGAGGCCTGAGGACAGGGAGAGATGGGAAAGCGGAGCATTCAGAACACACACAGCACTCATCAGTTAAGTTCACCATCCGAGAGGGGTGTATTCATGGTGCCCAAAAACAGCTGGAGAAAATAACTTGAAATTGACATACCTGGCAAGCAAATGTGCAAGAACTCATGGGAGTTTCTAGTGCATACAGGAACATAAAGATGAAAGATTGCTAATCGCAGGTCACCAGAACATATACAATAATGATGGAAAAGTTAAAGTATCACAAGAATAACCAAAATATTGGTTATTGAAACATGAAAGTGAGTGCATGCTGTGGAAAAGTGGTGCTGACAACTTGTTCGACACAGGCTCGCCACAGCCTGTAGCTTCTTCTTCTTCTTTTATTTTTTGTAGAGACAGAGTCTCACTTTATCACCCCTGGTAGAATGCCGTGGCATCACAGCTCACAGTAACCTCCGACTCCTGGGCTTAGGCGATTCTCTTTCCTCAGCCTCCCCAGTAGCTGAGACCACAGGCGCCCGCCACAACACCCGGCTACTTTTTGTTGCAGTTTGGCCACCGGGCTGGGTTTGAACCCACCACCCTCGGTATATGGGGCCAGCGCCCTACCCACTGAGCCACAGGCACCGCCCAACAAGCCTGTAGCTTTTACAGACTTTGGAGGCATCTACAAAGCACGATGGAGCAGAAAGTGCAGTAAAATGAGAGGTGCCTTGCTCACAGAATCCCCAGCAGGAAGAGACACTTAAACCGCTGCTTTACTATTTTAAGAATTTTCAGATAAAATTCAGAAAGAACATAGGCCTTCTTGACATCATGGAGTAAATATTTAATTTTGCTAAGTAATATAGCTTATAACAGAAATAAATTGGAGAAGCCAGGTAGCATTGGTTGAAGGACTAGAAATGAAAAGAATATCAATGGTAGAAACTCTTTATTTCACCTGGATGAGCACAAGAAAAACACATGTGTCTTAAAAAGTAAGCACCAACTGGTGGTACATTTTGCCTAGAAGTGATATCTCTCAACTTCAAGGGAAGCTAGAAGAAAACTTGATCAGATTATTACATTGACTTGCTCTTGGTACTCACACATTATTACTACAGCCAAGCCCAAAGCTGATGGATACCTAAACTGGACTCACACAGAGGAATCTCCAGCCATCTTTTTGATAGACATAATTTTCCCCATCAGTTTCTATCCCCTTAAGAGCAGCCATGAATTTACAGTCACAGAAAGTATTCAGCTCTGTAATGGACACCCGAGTGTAGATACAGGTAATGAAAGAAAAACAAATTTCCAGGTCACTCCCCCTCCCCAAGAAAAGGTTCATTACCTACTCTAGCCCCCTCCTCCCTTCCTGGGATACTTGACTTGAAGGCAGAAACACAATCCTGGGTGAGTCATGGTCCGATGGCTCGTCCTACCCCTGGGGTCTGGTGCACATTTTTGAGGCCCATGTCAGCACGCACACGGAGAGCATCAGAAGTCCTCAGGGCCACCTGGCCTGCCATATACCATTTCTCCGTCCTTCTGCCACTTCTTAGTCTTTTTCCTGTGTTTTTAGAGCACTCTCTAGTTTCCAGATACAAGAATTTCCTAATCTATTTAGCAGTTTGAAGTCCTATAGAACTTTGAAAAAGAATAACTTAATGCAAGCCGTGAAATAGTGGTGCACATAGAAAAGCCTGAAGCTCCAGATTTCTCAACAGAAATTGCTCCCTGACATTCACCTCTTATCTTTAATATCAGACCTTGTCTATCTCCATTATATTCCAAGATTCAACTGATAGCACTTTCCAGACCTTCTAACCTAAAATGGCCTCCACGTCAAAGACTTTTGAAAGTGAAGTAGATATTTTAGATACATACTTATGGAGAAATAGAGCCCCAAGTGCAGTCTATCGTTTTGACATGATGATGGTTATAACAGGAACTTTTATATTGTGAATATTATATGCCAGGGACTATGATAAGCAGGCACATTGTAAGCTCATTTGAAACAGTAACCCAATGAGGTAACAATAAGTCCTCTTTTGGGGGAGCGTAGAGAAGATAACGAATTTTCTCGAGAACACACAGCTGGTACGTGATAGGGACAGGCTCAAGCCCCATCCACCTTCCTCCGGAGTTTATGATCTTAGTCACTAAGCTGTGCTCCCGTCTTTGGTATTTTAAATATGCTGTGCTTTGATATTTGGACAGAGTAAAATGTTCCAGAATTTCAGCTTTAAAAAGATGAGTCTGACAGCCTTAAAAATCTCTTTTAACTATCCTTTTCTGTGACTTGCCATCGAGCTCAAATGCAGGCAGTTACTGTGCCTCGCTATGAAATGTAGACTCGTCTTTGGGACTCAGTGTCAGGCAGAATAATTACTCCTCTATTAAAGATGCAGGTTCGAAGACATTCGTGTAGCTTGCAGAGGGGCCTCCATGCCCCAACGTTCCTGAGACTCTCTTTGTTATCTAGAATGGTTTACCAATCATGAGAAGTGTGCTGTGGAAACTCATAGAAGAGGTTGCAAGATAATTCCTGGAGCTCTGTCTTCTAGATAAATGGTATCGAATATCTTCATTTCTGGTTTTCATGTTGTATGGATGACCAAAGCAAAGGTGAAAGTGGGGAAGGAGGAATGTGACTCCTGTTCTTCTGAAACAGAAATATTGACCAAAACCACAGGGAAAAAGTTGTTAATGTTTCAGTCCCAGACAGCTGACAGTGGTGCTGTTGGTGCTAAAGTCACCAACATCGGGAGAGCAATAAGCACGTGTTACTGTCTCAGTTGCTTAGAGCCACTGGCCTTCATGTTTTTATGTAAAAGTGCTTATTTCTGTTCTTTCTCATTTGAACAGATCATCATGGTCCACCATCCGGAACAAACTCAGCCAGGCAAAGCCCAGCCTTGCAGCACAGGTCCATGGGACAGGCTCAGGCCAACCACATCCCTGGGGACAGGTGGGGCTGTTCTTCTCATCTCTCCTCTCTTCATAACCTACCCCACTCCGTTGCAGTTGTGCAGAAGCCAGCTGTTGAGGTCACAGTGAGAATGCTTGTCTGTCTCTCCCTCAAGTTCCTTCCCTATTCTCTCCACCCTTAATTCCTTCCTCCCTCTTCCCAGGCCTCATTGTGGGCACATTGTAATTATCCGATCAAGCCTGACAGGTGAGGCCTAGAAGGAAGTGACGTGGCCTCTGGCTCTTGCACTCTTGGTCCTCACAGTTTGGGGAGGGAGGCCCTGGTCCCATGTGGACTGCCATCATCTCAGACCATCCGAGCAGAGCAGTATCTTGGACACATTTCTTTCTTCTTTTGTTTAATATCAGCTATGAAACCAAACCTAGATTTCCAGAAATTCAGCATCATCATAGGTGTTGGTGCTCCTGGAGAGTCATTTCTCACTGTGACAAGGTCACCTCATCTGCCCTCTGGTTCAGTTACTTGAGGACAGTTTTCCTTGATGTAAACTGCACTCAGAGGTGCCCTTAAAAAAAATTGGGATACTGACAGACTTTAAGGGATGTTGGCGGTAATAGCATCCAGGTTTTTCCTCGCATCTCTCGAGTTCTAGATGTAGTTTATCTTCATAGGTGTTTTTCAGAAGAAGAATGGCAATGTTTAGCTTTTAAACGAAAATAAATCCATCTGCCTTTACTTTTGGACTGTTTTTCATTTTCTCAGTTCAGAGCATGACTTGATTTCTCTCTCTCGTAGAAATATCCTAGAAGGCGAAATTGGAAAGGAGGTCTCCGCTTCTTACAGACATTCGTGGTCAGACCACAAACACCTCGCCCAGCCTGACACGGCAGTGATTTCAGTTGTAGGCAGTCGGCACAACCAGGTAACCAGATGTGCCCCTACACGTGGACTGATGCTTTGAGTTGCTGTATCACTGACACTGGCAAATTTTGATTGCAAATCAGTTCACGTGAATTGTTTCCAAAATGAATAATTCTGGAAGACCTACTTTGTGTTTGGCATTCTGCTAGCTTCCATGAGAAAACATAAAGAGTGAAAGAAAAGTTCGCCTTATAAGTAGGAAAATCTGAACACTTAGTTAAGTACTTAGACGTGAATATAGTTAAAGCAGGACATTTTTGTTTGTTTATTGAATAAATCCTTTTAATAAAATCTAGATTCGGTCAGAGGGCCTCATTCAAAGATCCAGAAGGGCATATGGACCCCAAGGCCACAGGTTCCTTACTTCAAAATACACGTAAAGGAAGCATTTTCCAAAATCATGTTCTCTGATTATTCCATTGCACATTGATCAACTAGGAGAGAAGATGCATCATCCTTAGATTAATTTAGGCTGCATTTATAAAATTAAGTAGGCCTTCAACCAAAACTTACATTCCTTCCTCATGATATAGAAATAAATATTGAGAGTAGAAATGATTTCTCCCAGCTATAAAAATAGTGTTTCTTCCAAATATAAACAAAGCAATCTGCAAGAACTTGTTTTTCTTACACTTCTCTCTAGAGCCTTGGTTGTTACCCAGTAGAGCTGGAGAGAGGCCCCCGGGGCTTTGGGTTCAGCCTCCGAGGTGGAAAGGAATATAACATGGGGCTGTTCATCCTTCGTCTCGCTGAGGACGGTCCTGCCATCAAAGACGGCAGAATTCATGTGAGTTGACTCCTGTCCGTTAACTGAGGTTCTGGCTCTAGACTGGAAACTTCTGAAAATAATTCATTTAAAGAGAATGTAGAAACCTCCTGAATCTAAGAAGCAGGGTTTTCTATCACTAGAATCTAAAAGGCAAACGTTTATCAATTTTGTTTTTCTAAGCCCTGATGATTGTTTATAGAGCTACATAAGACATTTTCCCTACTTCTCTAGATATTAATTAAAGAGGAATCTTATGGAGAAAACAGTTGCTGTCCTCAATTTGTTAAAAATAGTTAGTTCACTGATATTCAAATTTTTAAGTTCTAGATAACCTTCCTCCTGCTACCCAATAGAATTTTGCATTTCCTTTCCCTGCCACCAGTAGGCATCAGGGAAGGGGAACTTTTTTTTCCCCCTTAACTTTTAACTAAGTAAACCAATTGTAAAAGCACCCGATCCTGGTGAATTATTAGGTAGTATGTTCTAATAATGATTGTAAAAGGCTTCTGATGATTGCAGTTTTGAAATTTCCCTCCCATTACTCGTTTGCATGTGTTGAGTGTTTATACTACCCAAGGCTTCTGCCTGGTGCTGAGCCAGTTGGGAGAGAGACGATCAAAAGAAATAGAATACTCGGGCGGTGCCTGTGGCTCAGTGGGCAGGGCGCCAGCCCCGTAAGCCGAGGGTGCCGGGTTCGAACCCAGCCCTGGCCAAACTGCAACAACAACAAAAAGAAATAGGATGCTATATTCAAAATGACCATCCCTCCCCCCACAAAAAATATGACCAGCATATACACAAGTTCAAAGGAGGTGACTAGAGAAGACTTTGTGGACTAGGTGGCATTGAAAGGTGTGTAGGATTTATAAAGAGAGATTAAGGAGAGAGAACTTCCCAGGCTGAAGAAGCAAGCAGTGGGGTAAGACTAGGGAAGGATAAATCATGTATAGAGAACTTCAAGTGGTTTGAGTTACCTAGATTTTATTTCAAAACGCATAGGGATAGAGAGGAAAGTGAGCATATGAAAGTAGGTGTGTCACCAGCATGAAGGTGTCGACAGTGGGAAACCTCAGAAGGCTTTTGAGCCAGAGTTTCCCTCATAGCAACCTGCTGGTAACAATCCGGGTGTTAGTGGTGAGCGGGATGGAGGAGGGGAAATGGCAGCTGTAATGTGTGCAGGCAGCAGTGGCGGTACTGGGGATGGAAGATGGAGACGCATGTGAGAGCAGCTGTCAGTGAGGAAGCGCTGGGCTAGATGAGGACGAAGGAACAGGATGAGGATGACTCAGAGGCTTGCCCTGTCTGTACTGTGAAAAACCAGTCGGGAGGCCTGGGGGAGAAAGGACGTAGCAAAGATGTTGAGGCGGAAGCCTGGCTAGTCCCAGCAGCTGTAAATGTTTAGCAGGCAATTGAACTCGTGGTAGAGACGCAGATTGTGACACTGCTCAGAGGTGATGATTCCAAACCTTTGTTATGGATAAAATCACTAAAGATTTGGAGAATAGTGGGCTGAGCGCTGAACTCTGAGCCAGGCCTCTCATGAGTGGGCTGGAGAGGGTAAAGGAAGCAGGCAGGGAGAGAAGGCAGAGCCAGGAGCCAAATGGGGCCGGTACAGCTGATCCAGAACTGCTGGGCCCAGCCTCAGTTTCTCATGAAGACTATTAGAGAGTGTGAAGAGAACAAGGATCTGAAAGTCAGACACAGGATCAAACCCCCTTCTGCCATCCTGTAGCTGTGCACGCTCAGGTAATGTCTCTGAATCTCTGTTTCCTCGTCTGCAAACTGCAGGCCCTCTGCATACTACTTGGAATGCTTGGCCCAAGTCATCTTCTTAAAGGTCTTTTGGGTTGTTGTTTTTTTTTGGGGGGGGGGGTGTTTTTAAGAGACAGGGCCTCACTTTTGTCAACCAGGCTGATGATAGCTCACTGTAACCTCAAACTTCTGGGCCTGAGCCTCTTCTCGCCTCAACAGCCTGATTAGCCAGGACTATAGGTGTGTGCCACCAGGCTCAGCTAATTTTTAACATTTTTTTTTTGTACAGACAGGGTCTCACTGTGTTGCCAAGGCTGGTCTTGAACTCCTAACATCCAGCCTCCTGTCTTGGTCTCCCAAAGTGGTGGGATCACAGGTATAAGCCACTGTGCCCAGCCCTTGAAGTTTTAATCAGAGCATTTTTTATAGAGGATGGCATACTTATGCCTGGTTTTCGTGATCCTTTATCTTTTTCTTTCTGTCTCTTACACACACACACACACAAAATCTGTTCGGGTACTTTAAATCTTTTTTTTTAATCTCCCATTGTATATATTTTCACAAAAATTCAATTACATAAGATCCACAAATCTTACCAAACAAATAAAAGGCAAATAGGTCTTCATGCAAGAAAAACAAGTCCAACTTTAAAGGATGCCGTACAAATGGGCAGAAATGTTAGAATTTAGTGATTAAATAAGCTTTCATTTCAAAAATTAACTCTGAATTTGAAAATAAAGCAAATAAACTATTAACCGTTAGATCTAGGTCTATTCTAAACTATTAAAAAAGTCAGTTTCTCAAAGATTTATTTATCTGGCTATTAAATTATCAAATTCTTAACATGATAAGGGTCTTGAAAGCTATAACTGGTACTCAGTAAAATGGTATTGATGGCAACTTACTGTGGTGGCCACTGCCCAAGTGATAAGAGAGTGTCTGTCCAGCTGACCACCATGTACACATAGCCACCTGCGCATTCTCGCTGCCACCTCCTCCTGTCTCCTCTTGCCCCTTGATTTAGGTTGACGAGGATACTTTGTGTCCTTCACCCATTATTCCACTGTCTCCAGCACCCGACATAGTGCCTTGAATATTCATAGTAAGTGTTTCCATAGGTATTTGCCAAAAAGTAAAAATAGATGGATAATAATTCTAGATACTAAGAGAATTGTTGGTTTGGTTTTTTTAGTTTGTTTGTTTTTGGTTTTTGGGTCTTTTTGAG
Source organism: Nycticebus coucang (assembly GCF_027406575.1). Taxonomy (NCBI): domain Eukaryota; kingdom Metazoa; phylum Chordata; class Mammalia; order Primates; family Lorisidae; genus Nycticebus; species Nycticebus coucang. Next base: position 44,002,307 of record NC_069784.1, read on the forward strand.
AATTGGTTTTTTAAAAAGTATTTAAAATTAGTTCCTGCTAAGTATTACTGGCAGGCAGGACGAGGGGTATATAAGGTAATTAGGCACAGTGTAATAGTATAATTCAGAAAACAAGGTCATGTTAACTCGTAACACCAATGGAAAGGTGTGAGAGTCAGTGAGAGGATCTGTGAATTTGGTGAGCCTTAACTAGTCCTCAACATCTAGTTGAGATTTAGAGAAGAGAAATACAAAAGAGTGTTCTGGGCTATGAGAATTAGCAATAGATGAATAGAAAAGGTTTCTATTAGGGAATAGTGCCAGACTGAAATATTTAACATAGCACAGAATCAGATTTAGACAGCACTGAGAATTTGCTGTCCTCTGGGCAATATGTATTTTTCCAGGCAACAGGTATTTTCACCTACATTAGTTTTGGTCTCACAAAAACTCTGCAGGAACTGACATTGTGCCCACTTAACAGATTTAAAACTGAGGCTCAGGGAAGACTGAGTCACTCACTGAGTTCACCCAGCTTGTGAAAGCCACAGTGGGACCCAGGGGTGACCCAGGTCTGTCCTCTTGGATCAGTCCCTGTGCTTTCTACCGTGTCAGGCCTTGGCTGGTTTCCAGATGGGGTTGGATTTCATTGAGAGGCATACAGTTTCATAACAGGTTATAAGATAATGTAAGCCATGTGTTAGAAATAACTATTTTGTAAATCTTAATACATTTTTCGTGGATTAAAAACTACTAAGACTGCCTAAAAATATATTGACTTTTTAGCCAAGCATGGTAGCTCTTATAATCCTAGCAGTCTGGGAGGCCGAGGCAGGCAGGTTGCTTGAGCTCAGAAGTTTGAGATCAGCCTGAGCAAGAGAGGGACCCCCTCTGTACTAAAAATAGAACAGCTAGCCAGGCTACAGGATCTAGAGCCTAGAGGATCTCTTGAGCCCAAAGTTTGAGGTTGTTGTGAGCTATGATGCTACAGCACTCTACACAGGGCAGCAGAGTGAGAGTCTGTCTAAAGAAAAAAAAATACATATATAGAGAGAAACACTTTTAAAGAAAAGAAACATTCTTTTTTTCTAATTTTTCTTCTGACTTCTTTTGCTTTTCTTATTTTTCCCCCTTTCATTCCTTTCTTTTCCCTCTCTTTTCCTCTGTCCCTGTAATTTTATTTCCCAATAATACAGAAGCACAGCCTGCGTAAAAATGAGACCCCATCTCCACAAAAAGTAGAAAAATTAGCCGAGCATGACACCTGTAGCCCAGGAAATAGGGAGGCTGAAGCAGGAGGATCACTTGAGCCGGGGAGTTTGAGGCTGCAGTGAGCTATGATGATGCCACTGCACTCCAGCCTGGGTAACAAAGCAAGACTCTCTCTCAGGAAAACGAAACTAAATTTGAATCTTTATCTGTTCTATTTATCAATGGAATAAATAGTTTATCAAAAGCTATTTTCTCCACTTTCTTATTACTATGTTTTTAATTTTTAAGGTAACCTAAAATTTTAAAAGAATGTTTACACTTCCCTCTCAGAGGAGCCTTTTAGTTGTATGTAGTTCAGTATTGAACTTTTTTTCTCCTGTATTCTCCCCACTTTCAAGTTCAACAAAAATGACACCTGGTGGCAAATATGTTCAATTACAAGTTTTATTTGCAGTTTCTTGTCCTAAAGAATTAAAAAGTGTACAGATTTATGCAATTTAAACCAAAGAATGTAATTGAAATTAACGCTAGACCTAATCATATTCCACAAAATGTGCTCAGGGCATGATCCAGACACTATCTACTTTTTCATTTCTTATCAGCAGAACCATATATCTAGTACTGGCTCGTCATCCATATTTCCTCATAGAAATGATCCTTCTTCTATCCCTTATCTGGGGAAATCTAGATATTTGCTTATAGAGAAGTCTGGATTGTAAAGGCTTTCTCATTAATTATTGTTATTACTTTTCTCTATCCTATTATCTTTATTATTATCTTACTATTGTTGTTTTCTTCAAGGTATATTCTTTCATTTCATATATTAAATCCATCAGTCTTGTTTCTGATATCCTATTTCTCAAAGTATGACTTTTTAAAATAAAATATGCAACAAAACATTTTATTTTCTATTTCATAGTTGAAGTCTTTTGCATTGTATAGAATGGGGTGTAGTCTACAGTTTAATCTTCAGAATGATGCACTTTAAAATAATCTGAAAAGTGGGCGGCGCCTGTGGCTCAAGGAGTAGGGCACCTGCCTCATATACTGGAAGTGGTGGGTTCAAGCCCGGCCCTGGCCAAGACTGAAAAAAAAAAAAAAAAAAAACCTGAAAAGTAATTTCAAGTGGATAATCGTGTTTTATCTCATTAACTCCTCCCAACACTCTCAGATAGATACTAATATTCTCATTTAACAGATGAGGAAAATGAGACTTCTCAGGTATAAAGAGGTAGAGCCGAGATGTGAGTCCCAGGCCTGAGATGTGAGTTCCTGACCACTGTGCCAAGCTGTGTCCATAGACACAGAGTTGTCTCTCTGGCCTTGGGGAAAGAACTGAATCCTCTGCTGTTGTGTTACTTCTGGCTTATTTTGGAATATTTGGTTTGAGGAACGTCAGTAAGAGTCCATTGTTAGTGCATCTGTTTGGAATTGATCCTTGAGTTGCACGTCACCTTGAATCATAAACGTCATCCTTTCATCGGGCTCTTTGTGAAAGTTAGACTCCGCCATGGTTTTCCTTTTTCTTGTAAGTAGCAAGGGCACTGAAGCACCTTACTCTGATCCCTAGCTTTATTTTCCTGGGAAATGATTTTAAACTAAAGACATTAGGCATATGCTAGTTATTGGTTTTAAATACATGTTCATATTAATCTAGTCTCTAAGCTTAATTTTTTAAATTTGGCTTTCTTTGTGGGTTGTTTGTTTGGAGATACAGTCTTATTCTCTTGCCCAGACTAGAGTGCGGTGGTGTTTGTAGTTCACGGCACCTTCAGACTCCCAGGCTCAAGAGCACGTCCTGCCTCAGCCTCCCAAGTGACTAGGGCTCTTGGCACTTGCTACCACACCCAGCTGATTAGAATTTTAATCAGTAAATGTCGTTTACTGAGTGCCTAATACATGGGCAGGACATAGTGGCGGCTTCAAAGATGAGGAAACATCTGTCCCAATTTTAGAAAATAAATTCAAGATTCCACCCACATTTGGAAGTATGTATCATGGTCAGATACAGTTTTGTGGTATCATTTGCATTATTGTAGAAACTTCACATTTTCACTTTAGCTCAACTCCCATTGTTTAACTTACAGTGGAATTTTTTTTAAGAGCTGGAGTCTCACTGTATTGCCCTACATATAGCTCGCTGTGACCTCCAACATCTGAGCTCAAATGATCCTCCTGCCTCAGCCTCCTGAGTAGCTGGGACCATAAGCATGCATCACTGTGCCCAGCTAATTTTTACTTGAAGAGACAAGGTCCTGCTGTGTTGCCATGTTGGTCTCAAACTCCTGGTCTCAAAAGTGACCATTTTGTCTCGACCTCCCGAAATGCTATGATTATTGGCGTGATCCACTGCACCGGGCCCAGAATTTGAGTCATTTCGAGATACGTAGATCCTGACTTACTATAAACTTCCCATGTAGGTTTTTTCTACCATCTGTCCTCTCCTCAACTGCAGTATGATAGCTCTGTACGTAAGTTGAATATTCTACAAAAGAAATAGTCGTAAGAGTTGACAGAAGCAGCAGTGAAGAGGCTGCACAGTGTCATGTTGTCCCTGTCCTGTCTAGGTTGGGGACCAGATCGTCGAGATCAATGGGGAACCTACACAAGGAATCACACATACTCGAGCAATTGAGCTCATTCAGGCTGGTGGAAATAAAGTTCTTCTTCTTCTCAGGCCAGGAACTGGCTTGATACCTGACCATGGTAAGTAAAGTAACCCACTGGTAGCTGAAAAATTGTGCATTAGGGAGAGAGCAAAAGAAAAAGCAATGTCTATTTGAAGGGGATAGATATTTTATTAGCTAATTCAGGGGTAATACTAGAACCATCAAAAGCTACTTACATAGAATTATCATAACAGTATTACAAAACAAGTGACTGCAAGCAAGACTTTTGTTAGAATGAAATATATTTTAAATTGATTTTTCATCAGAAAACATAGTTGCTTTTGCAGAGAAATGTGCCTATAAAAAGCAAGTACATTAGAAGCAAACAATTTAAATGTCATGAAAAACATTTTAAATCTCTTCATAATATCCCAGCATTCTCCCTTCCTTGGCTAATTGTGCATTACCAAGAAATATTATTTATTTCTGTATAGTAGTATTCTATCTTAATGAGTAAGTAGCATGAAAACTTCAGGGCCTCTGGTCACTTGTCAGAAACGAGTTGCTGGAGACAAGCAGTCAGACCTGAGGCCACGTCTGCCCTCCTGTACTAATCTTAAGCTTCTTCTGGTTCATTGTATGTTTCTGAAATATCGCAGCATTTAAAATATCGAAATATTTGAAAATCACTGTTTTTAACTGAATGCACTATCCTAGAAATAAAGGCAGTACTAATTTCAGTACTCGGCTCCTTTTGCCCACCCCCCCAAGCCCACCACAAGCTTTTGAGGAATAAGTGTAGACATAACCTCCCACAGTCCCTTGCAGCTTACCATTCTCTGACTGTTTTATCCTCCACCATCTGCTTGTAAATCATATGTTCCCAGTGACATCTTTGCTAACTGCGCTGATTTTTTTTCACATAGTCCTAGGCTTTTTCTCTTCCTTCTTCAGGTTTGGCTCCTTCCGGTCTGTGCTCCTACGTGAAGCCTGAGCAACATTAAGGCTTTCAGGGCTTTTCTTGGTCTTTCCTTAAAAAGACTTGGTAAATTTGCATGTCTTGTAAATCACTTCCTTCTTTTGTTTTCTTTTTAATTAAAAGTGATGCTATTAAATACATCTATTTCTATCTTCTGCACTTTTCAGTCTCCTTTTGACATTAAATTTGACAGCTTAATGCAAGGAAATTATTTACAAATGCCCGTGAACCACGTTCTGGTTACCACAGATTGGTTTCCTTTATTAATCAGTAATCTTGCCGTTACCTTAAGCTGTATCCATTGACAACCAGTAAGCTTCTTGGACCAAGTAATTTGGTCCAATTTTATTACTTCTAAGTTTTTGACTTGGCTTTACTAATAAAGAATGTATAGATCATGTTAGCTCACTAATTATACACAATTAGAAAAATGAATACTCTTACTTTATTATCCATACACAAGCTACTCTTCAAGTATGAATAGATGTCTGTACACATCTGCCTTTGCAGAGAGGTGTAAACAAACTATATAAAATACTCACACTCGAGCTATTTAAGCAGTCACTACAATTCAAATGGCTGTCAAAGTTGAAAATTTATTGTTCCTATTTATAATTCTAAAATGTAATAATGTCCACTCAAATCACTTTTTTAGGTGATTGGGATATTAATAATCCTTCATCTTCAAATGTGATTTATGATGAACAGTCACCATTTCCCCCATCTTCACATTCTGCTTCCATATTTGAAGAGTCTCACATGCCAGTGATAGAAGAATCTTTAATGAGAGTCCAGACATGTGAAAAGACCGAAGAATTAAAGGACACTGTGCCTGAAAAGAAAAGCACTTTCAATGAACATCCCTCTGAAGCAAAGCAACAGTGTCTTCTCCAGAAAAATATGAATAAGAGGGACCCACCCAACAGTCCTGGGCACAGTGACAAGAAAAAGCTATTAGAAGTAGAAAGCGGTGTTACACGGAGAGGTAGATCTGCTAGTCCCAAGAAGTCAGCCAGTCGGTATTCAGAGGAGCATTCGGAAAAGCTTGCTAGTAATCCAGAAAATGACCCCAAAAGAAGACCCCGAGAGCAATCACACAGCCCCAGGAAAGGGGAGAACAGAGGCTGTGAGATCAGCACCAAGGCAGGCTCCGGGCAAGATCACGGCAGAAAAAGCAGAGGACGTTCTTCCAGCCCCAAGAAGCAGCAAAAAATTGAAGGAAGCAAAGGTCTATCGAATGCTGAAGCCAAATCATTAGAAGGGGAGAGTCAAAGAACAGGCCACGCTAACAGTGATGCTGCCAGGAAAGAAAAGTCAGGTGCCGCCAGGAAAGAAGCAAAGCAGAGTCAGCTGGGATCGAGCAGAACCAGGTCTCCAGAGAAAAAGGGCAAAAGAGTAGAGGAAAAGCCTCTTTCATCCAAAAAGACTAATCACACTACTAGTAAAGCAGTGTCTGAAAATGAAAAAGGAGAGAAAGCAATCACAGGAGAAGCGAGTTTTAGTAAAGATAAAACAGGAGAAAATGTTCAAGTATCAGAAAAGAAGCTGAAGCGGGAGCCTGAAGAGAGAGCGGTTTTAAACAAGACAGAAGGTCACAGAGGGAGAGAACGAGAGGCAGCTGACGGGAGCAAGGAGCCCGGAGGGTCCAAACCTGGGTGTAGCTCTCCAGGCAAGAAAACACCAATAACTCCTGGGCCCTGGAAGGTGCCAAGTGCAAATAAAGTCATAGGCAATACTGGTATGGCTGAGAAACGACTATGACCTTCAGTATAAAACAAAGAAAAACAAGTTGTAATCTTTTCTTACTAAAAAGCATTTTTCCAGAAAATTTTTTTTCAGAAATTCTGAAACACACGTTTTAATTTGAGCATCACGTTACCTAGGCTGCATGAAGGGCCTTTAGGATCTCTAAGAACCAACTGTCATGGCTGGCTGCCCTCCGGGCACTCAGGAAGGAGCTGCATCCACGCGCTCGTCTGACACCTGCTCAGGCTGCCCGGCTCATCTCCACCAGTGTCTGAACAAATGACATAGGTTGGTATCAACAATGTGGTCACAACTCACTTCATATTTGTGCCAAGTTACCTAGCACAAGTTAGCCTTCTCATCCAGCTATTTCCACAGTAATGAAAAAAGTTAGATTTGGCTTGGAAGTTGATGTTATCAATAGCATGTTGCATGTTTGCAGAGAGAAATATTTGAGTCTTTGCAGAAGAGATTGTTAACTCATTGAAGATGGAAGTTGTCTCTTCTAACAGCCACTAATGATGTCCAGGTTCAAAAATAAAACTGAAACATCACTGCTTTTAAGGGAAAAAATGTATAGTGGAACATTGATGCTTTCTTAATGCTTTTTATTTTAATTTGCCTGGAGAAGGCATTTCAAATCACTGTTAAAGATATTACTTACAATTGAAAGTTCAAAATGAGAAAGAGTTTACCTCCTGCTGTGTTTCCCAACTCTGATGTAGCGATAGCATCTCAGGTGACCCTATTTCAGTTATTTCGTTATGAAACCACAAAGAAACATGGGGAAATAAAGCTTACTGCTCTTCAGAGAAAAGCTATCTATCTACTTTCTGGATATTTCGGTTGGACCTGCAACTAAAGTCAGTAGACTTTAGTACATATTTGAAGAGTCAAAATTATAAACTGTGCGAGGGACTTGATAATGAAACTGGTTGCATAGTCCATCAACAAGTAAAGTACCGACTCTTCTGGTAGCAGATGTATAAATTTGGGTATTTATTAATAGAAACAGAGCCTGTGTAAGGCCTGCCAGCACGGAAGGACAAATGTGGTAGACAGTCCTTGCTGGGTCCTATTTAACTTTTAGCAACATTAACTTTCTTATTTAAAAACAAGAAAGTGAGAAACATCTGCTTAGCTTGCACAAATTTTCAGAATTCCTTTTAAAAGTCTAAATAAAATGTTTGTTGGGAGTTGGAGATAGTTAACTCCATAAGATAGATCCAGGTTTTCCGATCCCCTAAAGTAGCATCTATAAATAAAGGCGCCTTCTCAAAATAAAACTGTTTTATGGAGCGTTTGAACGTGCTAGTTCTGTCACCCCGAGTTCATTTTGTTGTGAAGCACATTATGTCAGAGTCCTTCCCTCTGAGAGTCCAACTGTGAAACTCTTCAATATAACAACTGTATCAGCCCCTGTAGATAAGACATGTTTCCCAGTGTGAGATTTTTGAAATCCTCTTTTCATCCAGAATTATATTTACCCACCTATTGTAACTACTCAAATAGAGTGAATTTAGGAGGCTTGATAAATGCTAAGAATTTAGTACCACAGAAATGGTTTATTTTCCCTATAGTCCACAATTAGTAATACAAATCCTATTTTTATTGTTAGGTGTGACATAACTGATGTCCTATGTTGTCAGTCTGATGTGGCTCTTCCTAAGTAACCTGATTATATTCCGACTTAGCAACGTGGCCTTGGAATGCTGAGCAAAATATGGATGTACTGGCTGTAAATGTTTATATATTGTACAGTACCTTTATATATACACTTGAGGTTCTGATTAGAGAAAGAGATCTGTAAATCGCTCGTTATTTTTTATATAGATATTAAAAAACAAACCAAAAAAACCCAGTTTATTGCTTGCATTTCTTTTACTGTCAGATTTTTAAAGCTAGTTTCCCCATCATGGTCTGTCCCTCCAAGTAACACATATTCAAAGTCTGACAGTCAGGAAGACTCTTACAATGATGACTTTACCTGTAGAGTAATAGTTTTTTTTTTCTTTTTGAGACAGTCTCAAGCTGCTGCCCTGGGTAGAGTGCTGTAACATCATAGCTCACAGCAACCTCAAACTCTTGGGCTCAAGCAATCCTCTTGCCTCAGTTTTTCTATTTTTAGTAGAGAAGCAGTCTCGCTTCTGCTCAGGCTGGTCTTGAGCTCATGAGCTCAAGCAATCCACCTGCCTCGGCCTTCCAGAGTGCTGGGATTACAGGTGTGAGCCACCGTGCCTGGCCACATAGAGTAATGCTTTTATCTATATGTAAACTCTGAAACTAGTCAGTTGAATACCATCATACCTATTTTTCACCTTTCATTGTAAAGAAAATAGCTTTGGGCAAATAATTTGCTACTAAAAAAAAATCATTTCTCACACTATCAGGGAGGGAAAACAGTTTTTTTTCCCTTGGAAATTCAATTACTAGGCATTTATAATGGATATAGTAATGTAAATCCAGTTACCACAAGATCACTATTTCATCAGACGATAGCAAGTCACATTGTTTTTAAAGTTCATTTTATTTAGTTTTATACTTTCAGAATGACGTGTTCCTGACATGATTTAACTCTTGCTATGAATAAAACCTAAGATTATTAATTTAATACTCGAGAGGAAAAATAAATTCTTACCCACCACTGCTTTAAGTCACACTAAAAAGAAACAAAATTCCGTAGTTCTCAGGCTCACAGTGGAGAGGTCACAGGCTGCAGAAAGAGGTAGCAAACCGTTTGGGGTTGTTTTAGTATACAGTTTTCTTACTGGTCACAAGGGGCAGAAAAGTTTTGGGATGCTGTTACATCTTCTCACTGGTGAGGTTAGAGGGCTAAGACCCTATTTATAGCTGTCTTTATGGACCAAACAGCTTTTGAACAGGGTCAACTCCTATTTCAGAAGTCTTAGGCCCAGAAAAACCTTTGGCTTCTTATTTCTACATAGGAATATCTGTTATTTCCTTGTTCAATAGCAAGATATTCTTACGTAGAAAAAAGAAGCCAAATGCAAAAAAGTGTGGACAAATGAAGAATTTTATGTTTAATATATCCACCAAAGAGAGTGGAGTTTTAAGAAAGCAGTGAATAGGCTCGGCACCTGTGGCTCAAGCAGCTAAGGCGCCAGCCACATACACCTGAGCTGGTGGGTTCGAAACCAGCCTGGGCCTGCCAAACAGCAATGACGGCTGCAACCAAAAAATAGCCAGGCATTGTGGCGGGCGCCTGTAGTCCTAGCTACTTAGGAGGCTGAGACAGAGAATCGCTTGAGCTCAGGAGTTGGATGTTGCTGTGAACTGTGATACCATAGCACTCTACCCAGGGTGACAGCTTGAGGCTCTGTCTCAAAAAAAAAAAAACAAACAAGAAAGCAGTAAATATTGAAAGTATTTAAACAGTACAACAGTCTAATAACTTCCACAAAGACGTGTTTAAGGTGGCTCCCGCAGCCCAGGGGGTAGGGTGCCGGCCACATACACCCAGGCTGGTGGGTTCAAACCCGGCTGGGACCAGCTAAACAATAACTGCAATAAAAAATAGCCGGGCTCTGTGGTGGGTGCCTGCAGTCCCAGCTACTTGGGAGGCTGAGGCAAGAGAATGGCTTAAGCCCAAGAGTTGGAGGTTGCTGTGAGCTGTGATGCCATAGCACTCTACCGAGGGTGACAAAGTAAAACTATCTCAAAAAAAAAAAAAGACGGGTTTAAGTGGAAGCTCAGTCCACAGTGTGCTGCTGACACTGAGGAACACTGGTGTACACGTGGATCTGTTACAGAAGGTAACACTTCAGTCTGGTATGGGGAGTCTCTCAGAGCAAATTTTACATCATCATGGCATGCTCCAATGCCTAAAAACTACCTGTGCTTTTAAACAGTAACATATTTATTTGTTTATTTAGATGGCTGTTTTCTGGTTCTACTATCAAAATTTATCAGCAATTTAATGACTTAACTATGCAGTAATTATTACATGAAATCTATCATCTTTGCTTTAGTTAGCAGAATTAGTTTAAGATATCCACTAACTTGGATATATTTTCAGTGCTGCTATGCAAGTAGCCTTAAGAAGTATAAGGGAATATGAAGGCTTACAAAGAGCTGGAATTCTTCCCTGTAGAAAATTCTGAATCTTCTTCATTTATACATTAAAATATGAAAACGAGGCATGCTTCTACAGAACAGTCCTTCGAAAGGTAGATAAAGCCCCATGATGAAGTTCAACCATTAAAAACAAAATCACTCCTGCAGCATGTAGAATAGCTTTGCTTATCCACTTCTAGTTTGGCAAACTTGCCTCCTGTGTTTCTAACTTCGTAGTTAGGAATCTATCCGATTTTTGAAGGACTTCAAATATAATGGTAATAACAAATGTTTATTGTGTGGTATTTACTAAGTGCTAAATACTTTATACTATTCAAATAACTTACATGATAACCTCATTTAATCTTAATAACTCTAGTATATAGTACATTAGTAACTCTAGTATAGAGTTATTATCCCCATTTCACTGGTGAGGAAATGGAGACTCAAAGAGGTTACCTTGTCCCAGATTATGAAGCCAGTAAGCGGCAGGCTCAGGATTTGAATTCAGACAGGTCTGACCTCAATCCTGAACTTCTGAGAAATCCAACGTTAGAGCTCACAAATCATCCTGCTCATTATAGAATGTGTGTAGCTGATACTTTGATTCTAAATGAGTACACGCTTTACATGAAGTAACCAAGTTTCTAAATTACTTTCATTTAAAAATGCACAAAATCTTATCATGAAAATGTTCAGGCTTTCAATTTGCCTCAAGAGATTCTTCAAAGCAGGTAACATAATGAGAAAGAATTAGAAGTTGACTACTAGAGTTTTCATTAACACATGTCCATGAGTGTGTGTGGAGAGGGGATGCTAATAAGAGCAGCTACATCATCAAAGGCCCGGCCTGGCTGATTACAGACACTGAGAGTGGACTGTAGGTGAACAAATTAACTTGCACAACAGACACACTATTAATGACGCCTGTGCTGGGATGGGAAACACAGCTCAGATGATGTGTGTGGAAAGCACGTTGTGTGACGGACAGAGATGAACAAGCACATACTTAAATTTTTCATGCTGAATTACATAACATAGTATATGCATGACTTTCACCAACAATATAGTTATTAGAATTAATTCAAAATTATAAATGAATTAAAAATTTCTCCACAGTTTAGCGGAAGTTCACAGTTTAAAAGTTTCTTTTTCCCTTTCAACCACAAAAAAAAAAGCCTAGAAACTGAAATTTTCCAGTAAATTTCTTTTATTTGGATTCAACCTAAAATAGTGTGTTTGGTCTCTCTTTGATAGAGAAATGAAATCTTCAATTCTATAGACTGCAATAGAAAAGTACTGAATTTGCATATTTCCAATAAAAGATATGTTTCATGCTTTGGGCATCTACCAGTTACCCAAAAGGCTATTTCCAGTAAATATAACTGTCACAGTACTGAAGAGCCCGGATAAATTTCCTAACTTAAAAAATTGTCCTTGTGTTATCATAACACACACTCTTTAGTCTGACCATTCATAATGTTTGAAAACCATGAGAGTACAGATTTTAGCATGCACACCCGGTAGAAAGGACTTGTTCCTCTGCAAACACCATTCTTCAGATTTGCACATGTGAACAAGCAGGGGGTATCTCACTGGCTTCTGCCGTCCTCTCCTTCCTCAGTGGGTAAGTATGATGCCAGCCAGAAGAGAGAGTCCAGGCTTTTAATTCAGCTTATGATTTAATTTTCCACAGCTAAAAAAGAAAATCACCAAAATAAGTTAGTTTTAAGACAAACAGGTGAAATTCATTTAGATACACTTACGTGACTATGAACCAAGGAGAAAAAATATCAAGTCTGGCGATAGCCTCAAGAGAACATCCTAGAGAAAAAACATGAAAAACTCTCAGAATCAGAGAACACGCCGCAGTCCACACGGTGTTGGTTTTCATTCATTCTGTCCGTGTCTGTTTCCCTAGATCAGAATAAAACCCTCAGCAGTCTCATGCTATTAAACTGATAGGAAATTCAAACCATTTTTTGTTCCATTCAAGAGCGCAGTCTACTGTCCTTATGTAAATGAGAAAGCTAAGCTGAGAAGCCTGTGGAACACCAGTCAAAATGCTTATTTCTTTACACTCCAAGATTTATTTCCATGCTAGTCACACGCGTACACATGCACACCATGTCTGAGGAGGACAGATAATCACATGGCCACGTTCGAGACTGAGGCACTACTGAGGGGTGGTCATACTTACTCTGATATTAAATCCAAGAAGATCACTTATAACACCTGAGACAGCAGAGAGGATAACGACTCTGGTGATATTGTAGATTAAGGGATTCATCGTCAGTCCATAGAGTCTAAACGGCGTGTCCAGCTCCTACAGAAAACATGGGAGAGCTGAGATAGGAGACGCGTTTTCTCAAAGCTTCTCAGTGACTTCTCGCTATTGTTTTTAACTCCTGGGTGAGGATGGCTGCTTAAGGCTTTTTTGAAGCTACCTTCAAAAAATCCATAATGTATTCTCATCTACTTTTCCATTATGAATTTCAAGGTAATTTGACCAATGTGTCATTTGTGGTTTAAAAAAATATAATTTAAAAACTGTGACACATCAGCAATCATCAGAACCTGCGTAAGAAGACCAGAAATTTTTTCTTACATAGTCATTAACCTAAAACCATTAGATCAGAATTTTGAATCTATAAGCCTATTGTGTGTTACTAGGGCATTTTTCAAGAAGAGACCCATTGATTTATTTTAAACAGACTTTTCTGAATAAAAACACTACATCCTCCAGACAGACGCTTTAGGCCATGGTCAGTGAATTCCTGATAGGGAGGGCTGATTAAACATCTCTTTCCAGAGGTTTGGGGCGAGGTGGCTGTAGGCCTAGAGACAGCATTGAAGGTGTCCTTGGTGCAGCTGTCCAGGCAAGCAGCGCCGCCCTTGGCTGGCATGCAGCAGTGGGAAATTAGCAGCCAGCAGCAGCAGCTTCTTGGGTACAGGGCCCAAGATGATGTCAGTGCCTCTGAGAACAGCGCTGAGGCCACCAGCACAGAGCTGCAGCCAGCCAGTCACCTTACAAGGATCGTGTTGGGCTTGCCAATCTTGTTCCCCAGTAGCCTCCCCACAAAGGGACAATGGAGAACCTGACCATTATTACAGCCCCAAGGAAGGCACTGGCTACTTCCCTGGAGCACTAACACCCAGACTAACAGCCACTCTAGACTGTTCCTTGATGGGCAGGGAGAACAGGTAGATGTCCTCCCAGGACTTGATCTTCATGTCCTCCATCAGGTGTCCAACTTGGTGACAGGGACCCTCTTTTTGTCCTCAGCCTTGCCTCCAGAAGCTCTGCAACCTCAGCTCTGACCCTAACCTCCACAATAACCTGTGTCCCAGACTCCTGATTGTGGCTGAAGCCTTTGCTCCCAGGCTTCCTCCTTGCCCTGGGCATCATCTAACTTTGGTGCCTTCTCAAAGAAGCTGATTTAATTAAAATAGTAGTAAAAGTGTATCAAAGGATATGACTTACTTTCAACAACTTGGTGGACAGCTTTAATACATTGTTTACTAGAGTGAGCTGTTCCTTCTTATTTGGCTTTTTTTCCATCTTAAGATATAAATTAATCTAAGGAAAGGAATGGAGATTAAGGTAAGTTTCATAGTAGAAAGATAAATACACTGAACAAAATCAGTCGGATTACAAGGGTCATGTTTTCTTTTCTCTCTCTCTTTTTTGTTTTTTTTTTTTTTTGAGATAGAACCTGATTTGTCACCTGGCTAGACTGTCATGGCATCAGCCTAGCTCACAGCAACTTCAAACTCCTGGGTTCAAGTGATCCTTCTGCCTCAGCCTCCTGAGTAGCTGGGACTACAGGTGCCGCCACAACACCGGGCTAATCTGTCTGTCTGTAGTACAGACTGGGTCTCCCTCTTGCTCAGGCTGCTCTTGAACACCTGAGCTCAAGCAGTCCTTCTGCCTTGGCCTCCCAGAGTGCTGGGATTATAAGCATGAGCTACCGCGCCCAGCCAATGATTATGTTTTCAAGTAAAATGCTTTGAAATTTCAGGAGCTATTCCTACAGAGAGCATGGCATGTATCCTTCCTTCCTCCATTCTCCTTTTCTTATGGCAAAGAAAAACTATTGTAAAAAATAATTTATGTTCCTTTATTCTTTACAAGGTTTTTGTTTCTAATCCTTATCTTAAACATTGTTGTTGTTATTAATAATAATAATAATAATTAATGGCTCAGGACCTGTATCTTAGCGGCTAGGGCGCCAGCCACATACACAGGGGCTGGCGGGTTTGAACCCGGCCCGGCCTGGGCCTGCCCAACAACAATGACAACTACAACCAAAAAACAGCCAGGCGTTGTGGTGGGTGCCTATAATCCCAGCTGCTTGGGAGGCTGAGGCAAGAAAATCACTTAAGCCCAAGAGTTAGAAGTTGCTATGAGCTGTGATGTAACACAGTGAGACTCCACCTCAAAAATTAATAATAATTATGATGAAGCAACTTAAATATCAAAACAATGAAAAATTTTAATATTAACTGTAAGGTAACACAATTAGCATGTATACTGGAGTTCAAAAACTACATCTTAAAACAATCCAACAGCCTCATTAAACATTTTTGAATGAAAGGAAATAGCTGCTTTTACTTTTCTAATACCTTATTTTTTTCCCTTATAGAAAGAATGCTCCATTATGATTGTCAAGCAAAAAAATTTAAAAAGGAAATTTAAAAAAAAATGTTTTAACTCACAAATGATCACAAATGTTTTAATTTCAAGTTTATCCATAAACTTCAAGTTAAAAACAAAATTTTTAAAACACACTTTATACTACTCTGTATTTACAAGAAACATTTCTCAATCTTAGTATCTACTTACATGCTAAAAAATAAGATTTTCCAAACACTAAATATTGTGTTCTATGTCTGATATAGAACTGAAGAAGCTTATTATACATATTAAACAAAAGTACCTAAGACCTAACACTTGATGTAGACTATGAGATTAAAAGCATGTTCCATTATGACCAATACAAATGCGTTCGTAGTACACAAAGCATTTTCTTTTTTTATTTGTAGAGACAGAGTCTCACTTTATGGCCCTTGGTAGAGTGCCATGGCATCACACAGCTCACAGCAACCTCCAA
The DNA here is from genome assembly GCF_027406575.1 of Nycticebus coucang. Lineage (NCBI taxonomy): Eukaryota > Metazoa > Chordata > Mammalia > Primates > Lorisidae > Nycticebus > Nycticebus coucang. The sequence continues at coordinate 44,018,020 of NC_069784.1, forward strand.
CTCCTGGGCTTAAGCGATTCTCTTGCCTCAGCCTCCCAAGCAGCTGGGACTACAGGCGCCCGCCACAACGCCCAGCTATTTTTTTTTTTTTTTTTGCAGTTTGGCCGGGGCCGGGTTTGAACCCGCCACCCTCGTTATATGGGGCCGGCACCTTACCGACTGAGCCACAGGTGCCGCTCCACAAAGCATTTTCAATTCATTAGATCTTAGTTCTCACAGTCCTGGGAACAGGTGAAATATTATACCCATTTTATATGGAGAAAACAATTACAAAGAAGCAGTGACTTGTGAGGTCACATAGCTAGAAAGTGATAACTAGAGAGTGATTCAAGCCTAATTCCTCTGCATAAATCTTACAGTAAGTCATGCTACCCCTAACCACTGAATCAAAAATCACAGGACCAATCAATACCTGTTCAGTAAGTAGTATTGAAACGTTACTGTATTTCTTATTTGTTTCAGACCCCAATGAGGCCAGGCGCAGTAAAAAAAGTAGTAAAGCTGTTTCCCAGATCAAAAATTCCCAGTTATAAGCATCATTCAAGAAAGTTTTATGTCCTTGGAGAACCTATATAAAAGATCAAAAAAGAAAGTTAAGTTTCTCATTTGTCTTGTAATAATTATTCCTTTACCCTATCAATTTTAAAACATTTTCAAAAATCTAATACTTGGCCAGGCATGGTGGCTCACACCTGTAATCCTAGCACTCTGGGAGGCCAAGGCCGGAGGACTGCTTGAGGCCTGGAGTTCAAGATCAACCGGAGCAAAAGCAAGACCCCCATCTCTACAAAAAATAGAAAAATTAGCAGGACGTAGTGGTGTGCCCCTGTAGTCTTAGGGACTCAGGAGGCTTTGGCGGGTGGATTGATGGAGCCCAGGAGTTTGAGGCTGCAGTGAGCTCTGATGACACCACTGCACTTTAGCCTGGGTGATAAAGTGAGACCCTGTCTCTAAAAATAAAAATAAAAATAAAGGAAAACGTAAGACAACAGAATCCTAAATGTGTTGAGAGGAAATACTGGAAACCTAGAATTCTATTACTAGTAAAATTTATTGCTGGGTGTGGTGGCTCATGCTTGTAATCCTACCGAAGTGGGAGGATTGCTTGAGACTAGAAGTTTGAGACCAGTGCAAGCAAGAGCGAGACCCACCCCACCTCTACAAAAAATAGAGAAATTAGTCAGTGTGGTGGCACACACCAATAGTCCCAACTATTTAGCATGGTGAGGCAAGAGGCTGATTTGAGCTAAGAGTTTGAGGTTGCAGTGAGCTGTGATGATGTCACTCTAGCCTGAGTGACAGAACAAACTTTACCTCAAAAAAAAAAAAAAAATTCAAAAATGAAAGTGGTAAAGGACATTTCAAAAAGCAAAAACTGAAGAGAATTCATCACCACCAGATGACTAGCACTAAAACAAATACTAAAGGAGTTATTCAAATAGGAGAAAAATAACCCCGCAGAGAAACAGAGAAATGCAAGAAATAATGAAAAGCAATCCAGGTAAACGGAGGCGGATGATGACACAAACGTAACAATTTCATCTGTGGATTTAAAATATCTGTACAATTAGATGAAAGGCAACAACGACACAGAAGGGGAACGGGTAAACGAGGCTGTGCTCTAAGATCCTGGCATTATAAGAAAATAGTACATCAATCATTTCATTAGACTACAATAAGCTAAGGAAGCACATCGTAATCACTGGGCTTATTACCAAAACAATAATAATTGAACAAGTTAATAGACAGGATTAAGTGGAATGTTAAAAAATGTTTGGTTAACAAAAAGATGGCAAGAGAGGAGTGAAAAGGAAAAATTAACAGGTGGACCAAATAGGAACCCAACAGTATCTGTAGTTATAGTCATTGCATTGAGTATAAACGGGCCAGATACGCCAAAATACTAAGATTGTGACGCTGCATTGAAAAATAAGAAACCAGAGAAGGGTATGTTGATTACAAGAGATACTTCAAAAATATGAAAGAGGGTAGACAAAGATAAAATCAAAAACTAAACAAAACATAGCTGGTGCAGTTAAATTAACATCAAATGAAGTAGAAACAACAGAAATAGAGACATTTATAAGGTCATAAAAGACCAAAAAAAGCCTGACACTTCCCTCGATTAAGGGAGACTAAAGAACATAACACCTACATGCGGCGTGCGGTGTGTAATTCTGAAGAGCATCCTGTGTTCAGGGGGAAAAAACAACAAAGGTCATAAAAGTCAATCCACCAAGAAGGTGGGGAACAATTCAAAATCTGGACGTACCCAGTTACCTGGCTTTGAGATATATAAAGCAAAATTCACAGAAATAAAAGGAAAAACAGACAAGTCCACATCCTAGTAGGCTTAAACACACCTCTATCAATGGCTGACCGAAGGGGGAGAGCAAAAACTGAGTGAGGATAACAGGTACTTTGACCAACACAACTAATAAACTTGGACTAACTGACATATATAGAACACTACTCCAAACGATGAAGGGTACAGGTCCTCTCAAAGTGCTGATAGAAGGTTTAATAAAACTGACCAAGTGCTGGATAATGAAGTAAACCCCTCCATGTTTCAAAGGACTGAAAACATTCAGAGTATGTTCTCTGACACAGGATTTAGGGGAAGGGCAGTCTCACTCTGTCATCCTAGGAGCCTAGGTAGAGTGCTGTGGTGTCACAGCTCACAGCAACCTCAAACTCTTGGGCCCAACTGATCCTCTTGCCTCAGCCTCCTGAGTAGCTGGGACTACAGGTGCCCAACACCATGCCCGGCTAGTTTTTCTATTTTTAGTAGAGACAGGGTCTCACTCATGCTCAGGCTGGTCTGAAACTTCTGAGCTCAAGCAATCCACCTGCTTCAGCCTTCTAGAATGCTGGAATCACAGGCCTGAGCCACCATGCCCAGCCTCTGACCACAGAATTAAAACCAAATAAATGGAAAAGCATAAAAGAAGCCATAACTTCTTGTAATACAGAAAGCACAGACGTGCTTTAAAAAAAAAGATAAAAGGACCTGTCAAAAGGACATAGGAGAGGACTTCTAGGGGACAATTAGGCATAAAAATATAGTAATAGTTTAACCAACTGTATAAAAATAAGAATGCACAGTTCCAAAGTATAATAAATAAGAAAGAAAGGAAGGGTCTACCTTGGAGTGCAAACTAATAAAGCCCAGAAGTAGAGATGGAGGTAGAAAATCCATGTTTTGTAATCATGGTATGACAGCTTTAGGATCCGTCAATAATTACCAACTGAATTTCATGTCTTGAATTACTTTTATTCTAATCTTTAAAAGTTACAAAAATTAACAAGTATCCCAATTAGTAAAAGAAATGCAGATGCATTAAAAATAGAGAAACAGGCTCGGCACCTGTAGCTCAGCGGCTTAGGGCACCAACCACATACACTGGAGCTGGCGGGTTCGAATCCAGCCCAGGCCCGCCAAATAACAATGTTGTCAACTCCAACCAAAAAATAGCTGGGCACTGTGGCGGGCACCTGTAGTCCCAGATACTTGGGAGGCTGAGGCAAGAGAATCATTTAAGCCCAGGAGTTTGAGGTTGCTGTGAGCTGTGACGTCACAGCACTCTACCAGGGCGACATAGTGAGACTCTTTCTCAAAAAAAAAAAAAAACAGTAGAGAAACACACAGTGACCTGGCCTAAAACATAAAAATGAACTCTTTAATAGAATTTTCATTTTTCCTTCAAGCAGGTATAAAAGGTTTACCTGGGCACAACAAATGAAAGCAATGGAAAGTGTCAGTAAGAAGACGGACGACACCACCACGTCGACTGACCGCTGCGGACCCCGTCTCTGTGGAGGGAGACACGCACGTTAACGCTCCACGTCAGAGCCGGCACAGCCCTCACAGCATTAACACGCTGAATGTTACTACATTAGTGTGAAACAAACATTTATGAGAAGTTCCTGACAGGATTTTAACATTTAACAGGATTTTGGACATCATGAACTTGAAGTACCTAAAATTCATACCTTTCCAAACAAGGGGTGACTGAGTAATTGACATATCTTTCAGCTGAAATACTTCCCCAAAAGTCAAAAAAGATGGAATGTTTATCACTACACCCTAGGAAACTAAAATGTCCCCTTTCTAAGCTCTGACTGAGCCCACCTGATCTGCATGTGGCTGACGTCCACCACGATGTCCAGCCAATGGACAGCCCACTGACCTGATTTACTCCCCAGAGCTGCACTGCCTACGGGTGAGTGCCACCAGAAACTCCAGTGAATCATATACAACTCACCTTTAGGTAGGAACGCAGAGATAACCATATTTTAATATTCTCCACCTTTTTAAGTCTGAAATGAGGTATTTCATATTTCCTAGCTTTCCTGGCAGAAGTAATATGGCTGAAGAGTTTTGCAAATAAAAATCTCTAGAAGAGGTTTAAAAACATCACAAAGTGAAATGTGCATATGTCTCTGTGTGAGCATTCACATAATTGTCAACAATATTCCCAGCATATAAAAATGTTTAAAAGAATGACATTCTAATCAGTAACCATTAGATGGACAGGGCAAAAACTTAACTTATAGCTCATGGCTCTGTTGCTTCCAAAGCACATTATATAATTCTTCACAATATGGTATACCCTGGACAGCTGCAAGGAATGTTTTTTGGTGATCCCCAAAGAATACTTGGAATTTATGAATCCCCAGCCTCACAACTCAAATGTTCATACGTAACCCTAACTTACTCTCTAATTACATTTCCATTCACAATCACATTTCCTGTGCACATTGTCAATATGTTAAGTCTTCAACCCATAACTCATCAAATTTCAACAAATTTATTTCTCAAAAACATTTTCACATACCTACATGGAGCTCAGCAAAATTTCAGACTATAATATGTAAGTTTTAAACAGTGACATAAATGTTAAAATTCACAAGTACCAAACATCCACTGTCAATCTTTCATTGCCCGCATTAACTTTTGGAAAGACACCAAACAGAAAGAACAGAAACTCAATGGAACATCATATATATATATAAACAAAGGTAAAAAAAACTTTCCTCCACTGACCTGTTTGTATGTTCTCTCTGCCACACACATCATGAAAAAAAACATCCAAGTAAGACACAATCTTTCAACAAAATTAATTACAGACAAAATAACAATCGGTATAACTGGCGGTGCCCCACAAAACAGAGTGAAGATCTCCTCAGCTGAAATGGACCTTAGCTGGTCAAGGCTCTTCTCTCGGAAAAGTCGATATAAAAAAGGGAAAAATGCTAATCCAACGGTGACCACATTTCCCAGCATCTGATAACCTACTCCTTGCTGGTACGCGTTAACCTGGGAATTAAAAGTTCCATCATTATTGCATAGCTAAATGGAGTTACAAGGCAATATTTAAACTATTAAAAACACATTTTAAAAGACAAATAAAAACAACACAGATTTATGACTTTTAGACCTTATTAAAAATTACACTTAAATGAGATAAAGAATATTTGTAGAGTACCCCTGAACAGCCAATCATGCTAATAAAGAACACGTAGAACAAAATTTTAAAAAATACTTTAAGATTCTAACTACAGAAATTCCACATTTGTATTTCCAAGGCAGTCATATTGCTTTAATCACAAGTAGATTCTTACAGAATCACTCCTGACCACTAAGTATATATTTTTGAAAAACCTGAAAACTTATTCCATCTCTTACCCTGCTCATGATGATGCCACTTATTTCCAACACAGACATATCCATCTTTTTGCACTCATTCCCTTCCCAGATTATTGCACTGACTCGATCGGAGGCAGGACTTGAGTTCTGAAGCCAGAATAAATGGTTCTGAGGAGAAAAACATAAAACTGTTTACCTCCACTCCTCCCTCCTCCCTTATTCCTTTCCCTCCGTCTAGCTCCCAGGCTACACTCACCAATGTTGTTTCTCATCAAGCTACTCTCTCACAAAGATCATCCACCACTCCAATAAACCACTTCTATGATGCTGGTTTCTAGTTCTTTTCACTTTTCTAAGCCATTTTCTTACCTGGAGAGAGGCTAAATGTCTTCTATAATGACAAGAGAAAGGATTCCCTGATCTACAAGGCGTTTCTATGGAAGTGATGATAAACTGAGCATATTCACGGCAAATTAAGGAAGAAAGTACTTGCAGAGCAGCAAGTCTGCACTGGGAGCAGCAGGAAGTAGGAGAGGTGCTAAAAAGGCCTCATGAGGGCCGGGTGCGGTGGCTCACGCCTATAATCCCAGCACTCTGGGAGGCCGAGGCAGGTGGATAGCCTGAGCTCACGTGCTCGAGACCAGCCTGAGCAAAAGCAAGACGCCATCTCTACTAAAAATAGAAAAACTGAGGCAAGAGAATCGCTTGAGTTGGAGGTTGCTGTAAGCTATGAAGCCACGGTACTCTAACCAAGGTGACAGCTTGAGACTCTGTCTCAAAAATAAATAAATAAAAAGGCCTCATGTAGCATGTGAGTGTCTATTCTAACCAAGACACAGAAAATTAGCAGGATTTAGAAAAGCTCAAGCTCAAGAGGAGACAGTGACAAGGCAAACACCTTCCTATCCTCCTCTGCTACTTGCATTATGTCCTACTTTTCAAGTACCCATTTTACCAAAGCTCAACACCCATTTTACCAAAACAGTTCTCTCACAAAGCTGCAGCTTCAGCTTGGCGCCTGTAGCTCAATGGTGAGGGCACCGGCCACATACACCGGGGCTGGTGGGTTCAAACCCAGCCCAAGCCAGCTAAACAACGACAACTGCAACAAAAAATAGCTGGGTGTTGTGGTGGGCACCTGTAGTTCCAGCTACTTGGGAGGCTGAAGCAAGAAAATCGCTTAAACCCAAGAGTCTGAGGTTGCTGTGAGCTATGATGCCACAGCACTTTACCAAGGGCGAGATAGACTGTGTCTCAAAAAAAAGAAAAAGCCACAGCTTCACTAATTTTGCCCTTCTCTAAAATTAAAAACCCTTATAGTCTTATCAGACAAATTAGCATCTTATTGTATGTTGCTTTTACAGTGTCCTCAACCTATTTCCTATATAATCATCTTGTCCCCAAACTAAAATAAGCTTCTACTAAGAAAATGCCATGAAGGCTATGTTAACGAGTTTGATGAAAATATTTCAAATTCTATATAAAACCAGCACATTATACTCCATGACTGCATTAATGTACACAGCTATGATTTAATAAAAAAATAAATAAAATAAGCTTCTAGAAAGGGATCGCATTTATTGCTTTTATTCACTGATTCACTGATTTATCCAATAAATATCTATTAAGCACCTACTATATACCGTGCTGCAGACAGATGGAGAACACGATAGATCTCCTTGCGTGAAGGAGCTCACAGACATCTGAAGGAAACGTATCATCTACTATTTGCAGCCAATATGGAAATATTTAACCAAAAGAACAAAAAACTAAGAAGGATCAAGACCACTGTCATCAAACAACTGAAAGGAGATATGAGGACCATTTCTCTTTTTTTGCAGTTTTTGGCCGGGGCCGGTTTTGAACCCGCCACCTCCGGCATATGGGGCCAGTGCCCTACTCCTTGAGCCACAGGCGCCACCCAAGGACCATTTCTTAATCATTCAATCTATCCAGCGCTAGAATAAGCTGTCTTAGGAAATAACAAGCCCTCCAGCTCCAGAAGAATTCCAGCAGAAGCCAGCTGTCCATTGATGGTGATATCAGGAATAATGCTAACATTTACCGGGGCTGGCTCTTGCCAAGAATAACGCTACACACTTTATATTATCTCATTGGCTATTTCACAACATTCCTAAGAAAGAAGTATTATCACCGTGACAGATGGTATAAAATTTCTACACATACAAAATGAATTCCTACCCTAGTTAAAGGTTGATAGGTTTTAAGAGATATCTGCTTTTATGATGTACAGTATACAGATATTATAAAACCTGAAATTAAAAACATCACTTGATTTATAAATTAGAGAAGCAAGCAAAGCCACTTCCTAGCACTTCACATAAATTCTGTGATGTTAATGATGATATAAGGCAGACGTACTAATTAAACAACCTTGCTAATGTAAAATGAACATCATTTAGGATCATTCTAAGGAAAATAAGGAAGAAAAGTAATATAAAAAAAAATTCAGGTTGCGGCAACTCTAGATTACTAACCCCAGAGTTCTAATCCTGCCATCTTGGCTACTGTGCTCAATTCCCTCACCTCTAAATTGGGAATAATAATATTGTCTACCTTGTAGGATTAATGTAAAGTCAAATGAGCTAACGCAGTGCCTAACACACGGTTAAGTACACCATAAATATGAGCTATTATTATTGTGTCTTCCCAGACCTGCTGAAAAACATCCTCTTTGGGGTCACGTTTGTTCCCTGAGTGAAGGGTGTTCACGTGGGCCCCCTCGCTGTCACTGGTGGCAGACGACCGGCACTCTGGGCCATGCAGAAGGTCATCCCACAACATATCTTCAGTCTCCGAGTCGTGGCGGGTACTTTCCGAATCTCTTCTTGACATGTTGATGCCTCGAGAGCCGCCGCTCATACCAGACCTAGAGCCCTTTAAGGAAAACAGAAAATGTTTCATTCAGCCTTAAAAATAATTATATGTCTGAAATAAATTTAAAACAAGTTATCTTATTTTATAAAACCTTCATAAGTCTATTATCACATATTCATTTGTCCACAAGGCTATAATACACTTTAATATTTAAATGGACAAGCAAGAATTTCAAAGGACTCCACTAAGAAGTTGCAGCCAAGTCGTGGGATTGTTCTACTAAGATGTACCGGGATGAGAATGACTCTGTCAGCATATCCAGGTCAGCCACCCCACTGGCTTGGCTGAAATCTTTGACATTTACCAAGCATCCCCAACTCTAAATATTGTGAGACTGCATAGACTGAATGAATTAATACTATTAGAATGACCATACTATCCTGAGCAATTTGCAGATTAAATGCAATTTCTACCAAAATACCAATGTAATTTTTCACAGAACTGGGAAAAACCAATGCTAACATTCATATGGAACTGAGAAAGAGCCCAAATAGTCAAAGCAATCCTATGCAAAAAAGAAGAAAGCAGGAGGCATCAGATCACCTGACTTCAAATTATACTACAAGCCTACAGTAATCAAACCAGCCATATTACTGGTATAAAAACAGACACATAAATCAATGGAATAGAATATAGAACCCAGAGATAAAGTTATATACCTACAACCAACTGATCTTCAACAAAGCAGACACAACCACACACTGGGGACAGGACACCCTTTTCAATAAATGGTGCTGGAAAATTGGATAGTCACACGCAGAAGAGTAAAACTAGATACCTCTCACCACATTCAAAAATTAACCCAAGATTGGTTAAAAGCTTACATGTAAAACCTGAAACAATAAAAATTATAGAAGAAAACCTAGAAAAATTCTTCCAGACATTGGCGTAAGCAAAGAATTTATGTCTAAGACCCTAAAAGCAAATGCAATAAAAACAAAAACCCTAAAAGCAAATGCAATAAAAACAAAATGAACAAATAGGACTGGACCTGATGACTTGAATTTATAATCCTAGCACTTGGGGAAGCTGAGGCAGGAGAATTACTTGAGCCCAGGAATTCAAGACCAGCGTGGGAATCATAGTGACCCCATCTCTACAAAAAAATTTTAAAAACTAGCCAGGGCCCGTAGCTCAGTGAATAGGGCGCCAGCCACATACACCAGTTCAAGCCCAGCCTGGGCCTACTAAACAATGACAACTACAACCAAAAGAAAAAAAAAAAAAAATAGCCAGGTGTTGTGGCAGGCACCTGTAGTCCCAGCTACTTGGGAGGCTGAGGCAAGAGAATTGCTTAATCCCAAGAGTTGGAGGTTGCTGTGAGCTGTGACACAACACTCTACCAAGGGCGACATAGTAAAACTCTGTCTCAAAAAAAAATAAATAATAAAAAAAATTAAAAACTAGCCAGGTGTGGTAGCAGGTGCTTGTAGTCCCTGATACTTGGAAGGCTGAGGGTAGAGGATCACTTAGCCCAGGAATTTGAGATCACAGTGAGCTATGATCGCATCACTGCACCCTAACCTGGGGTGATAGAGACCTTGTCTCTACAATAAACAAACAAACAAATGGGACTTAATTAAAAAGCTTCTGCACAGCAAAGAAATAATCAACAGAGACAATATACAACCTACAGAATGAGAGGAAAATATTCAGTAATTATGCATCCAGCAGAGGACTACTATCCAGAATCTATAAGGAACTCAACTCAACAAGAAAAAAAAACAAATAATCCCATTAAAAAGTAGACAAAGGACATGAACAGACATTTTTCAAAGAAAGACATACAGACGGCCAACAAACACATGAAAAAATGTTCAACATCAAATTATCAGAGAAATGCAAATAAAAACCCCAATAAAATACAATCTCACGCCATCAGAATGGCCATTATTAAAGTCAAAAGACAACAGATATTGGCAAGGATGCAGAGAAATGGGAACACTTATACACTGTTGGTAGGAATATAAATTAGTACAACCGCTATGGAAAATTTCTCAAAGAACTAAAAATAGATCTACCATTCTAGCCAGTAATCCCACTACTGAGTATCTACCCACAGGAAAAGAAATCTTTATATCAAAAAGATAAGTGAACTTATACATTTGTTGCTGTGCTATTCACAGTAGCAAAGTTATGGAATCAAACTAAATGTCCATTAACCAAGGACTGGATAGAGAAAATGTGGTATATATACATACCATGAAGTACTGTTCAGTCATAAAAAAGAATGGAATACTGTCCTTTGCAGCAACTTGGATGGAACTGGAGGCCATAATTCTAAGAAAAGTAACTCAGAAAAAGACAACGAAATACCGCATGAGCTGAACGATGGGTACACATGGTCACAGAGCCTCCAAAAGGTGGAAGCCTGAGAGGGGAGTGAGGGAGGAAAAGTTACCTGTTTGGGGACGGGTGCACTAAAAGCCCAGACGTTACCACTACACAATATATCCGTGTAACAAAACTGCACTCGTACCCACTAAATCTATAAAAAAAATTTAAAAAGTAAACAAATTACAATATTTATATTATAAATAAATAAATATCATAAGCCTGACTTTAGACCTAGTCACGTCCAGGGACTCAGCCCCAACATGTTAAAGGATAATTAGGCAAAGAAAAGGACAATGCACTTCTCCTTCAATACAAACATAAACGAGAAGTTATTCCACGGCCGTAACTGCACTGTCAATCAAAACAAAACAAAACCATACAACCACCACCGCCTCTGTTCAACTGTGAATTATAATATTCCAAATGATACAAAATGTCCATTAGCTTTCAGGGTGGGATTTACTACTCCCATCTTTCAGAGGTCCTATTTCAAAAATCTGTACTCAGTTTATTATGATGCTTAAAAATAAATCCCACATTCCAAATGAATGTTAAGTAAAGTTCTCATCATCTAGAGCAGCAGTTCTCAACCTGTGGGTCATGATCCCTTTGGGGTCTCCTGCATATCAGATATTTACATTACTATTCATAACAGTAGTAAAATTGCAGTTATGAAGTAGCAACGAAAATAATTTTATGGTTGTGGGTCACCACAACATGAGGAACTGTATTAAAGGGTCGCGGCATTAGGAAGGTTGAGACCTTCCTCTGATCTAGAGATTAAGCAACCTCTCTGAGCATCACCTATGATCTTGAAGAGAGGAGTCAAAGTGAAGAAGAATTCATTCTCTTTCCGAGTGAGTAGTTATTAAAAGTTGCTAGGTAACTAGATAGATAAATGGAGGCCAGGGAAAGGCAGGAAAATAGAAGCACTCCTTGACAGCAGCCAATAAAAAAAGGAATGGATAAAGTTATTATACTCAAGATCTTTCAAAAGGATACTTTACCTGGCTGAAGGCTGTTGATTCAAACTCTGATTCAACCACACTATCTGAATCCCGTACGATATGACTCCACCTTGTAGTGGTTTTCTTTACCTGCTAAAAAAATCAAACAAATAATAGAAAAACAAGTTAAATATTTTGGTTCCATTCAGTGATTTAGTCTTACGCTTATACAAACTAAAATGAAAATTACCGGAGAGTTTAGGTGCCTTGAAAGGATGGACTTTCTATTCTTAACTTCACAGCCATTGTCGCTGGAGGCCCCTTCCACGCTCCGACGCAGTAATATCATCTGTGTCCTTGCTTCACCATCTTCCTCACTTGACAGGTCATCTGAAATCCCGTTACCCAAACGTCTAAAAGCCTCCTACAAAGAGAAAACAATACCGTCACGGAGGACAGTCCAAATATTCTAATAAGCTGCATGTGTAAAAGAAAAAAATCGTGTAAAAATGAGCAAGCAGCAAACGAAACCAAAAGGGAACAAACCTACATATTCCTCAATCTCAATAAAGGAAAATATTAACTTTAACCTAGATAATTAAATGATGAGACAGTATTATGTAGTAGTTAAAAACCAGGATTCAGGTCAAACGCTTAGCCTGTATGAGAGTTCTTTTACTCAACTAACTATGTAAACTTGGGCATTTCACTCAATCTCCCTGGGGATCAGTTTCCTCATCTGGTAAGTTATGATAATAAAAACACCTCAACCTATCTTATAGGTTGTTGAAAAAAATGAAGTAAGTTACTGCATGTAAAACATTTAGAACAATGCTTGCTTATAGTAATGGCTCAAAAAATGTTAGAATAACAAGAAACCACTTCAAGACTATAAAGTAAACATATATGTTAACAGCTAGTTTTAGACATAGAATCCTGTACAATATGACACCGTATCTACCCATCTAGGAAGCTGTTCCTAAGCCCTTAACACTGCTTCTCTGGAATATGACACAGCAGCCTCCACACTAATCTGTTTATTAAACCTATGAGCTTACTGCTCAGGCCAGATAAGTAACAAAATCAATAACAAGTTTTAGTCCTAAAAATTTCAAGACTAAATTCCAGTCTTCATGTGATATTTTCTTTTCATATCTTGTGGTTTACTTGTTTTAGGACAGATTTACAAACCTACTAGGATCTATTTGGCAAGGCTGGCAGCAGGGGCTAACGGTAGAGAAATTTTACATGGGAAAGTAAAAATTTTATTCCAGAGGTACTCAAACTTTTTAAACAGGGGGCCAGTTCACCGTCCCTCAGACTGCTGGAGGGCCAGACTATAGATTAAAAAAAAAACTACGAACAAATTCCTATGCACACTGCACATATCTTATTTTGAAATAAAAAAACAAAACAGGAACAAATACAATCACACCACTGCATGTGGCCCGCGGGCCGCAGTTTGAGGACCCCTGTTACACCCATCTAAATCTTACCCTCCGGCACTTTTCTCCATCTGAAAATTTTGCTTTGTCTCTTGTTTGCCACGTTTTAGTCTCTGGTTGACTCTGTCTCTTCTTAATAATAGGATGGAGGCAACTTGAATTCTTGTCTGTTTCATTCCCTTTGTTGGGTATTAGTTTTACTCTTTTAATCCTATTTTTAAGAAAAGAAAAACAATTACTAGTTTTATGAAGATAGTATCTTTCATGAAATCACTTTCTTCTGAGGGTTATGATATATTGTTCTAGAAATTTCAGGAACTGCATTTTTCAGCACTTTAGCTTGCTAAGTGATGGGATGACCCAGCACTCACTCGCAGAGATGTGAATCTGTTCTTCAAAGACTCATGTCAATTAGAGCTTACACTTTTCAGTTTGGCACACGGGTAAAACTTTCCACCTTATCCTCTCAAGGCCAACTCCTACCTGCCAGTATCACTTCACAGAATATCTTTCCCTTTCTATCTATGAAAATACCCCTGGGTCTTCAAAGCTCAGTAACTCTAACTCCTTCATAACTCCTGCTGATCACTTTCCCCCCATCTGCTCAGCTGCGTGGCCTTTCCTGAGAATGCACGCACTCACTCCTGTTTACACGGCCGTGACAGCACCACACCTGCTACTCTTCTCTTCCTAACAAGACAGTAATATAACTGAGGACAGGAATGCACAGTGCCCAGCACCACGTCCTACACAAAGAACTCAAACACTTCAACCACAGGGTATGAAAAGAACTTAAAAAAAAAAAAATGGATATACTTCATTTTCAAAAAAATCTATTGCCAAGAAACTTAATTTTTAAGTCACAATCATTAATAAACAACAAAGTCAGTATTGAGTCATGCCAGCGCTGTCATAGACTGGTGACATTATAAATGAGGTAAAATTAGTTTTTAATCCATTTCCCGTTTTGTCCTAGCCACGCCAGGCTCCTGTGTAGCGCCCCATTTCATTTTTTTTTTTTTTTTTTTATTGTTGGGGATTCATTGAGGGTACAATAAGCCAGGTTACACTGATTGCAATTGTTAGGTAAAGTCCCTCTTGCAATCATGTCTTGCCCCCATAAAGTGTGACACACACCAAGGCCCCACCCCCCTCCCTCCTTCCCTCTTTCTGTTTCCCCCCCCATAACCATAATTGTCATTAATTGTCCTCATATCAAAATTGAGTACATAGGATTCATGCTTCTCCATTCTTGTGATGCTTTACTAAGAATAATGTCTTCCACGTCCATCCAGGTTAATACGAAGGATGTAAAGTCTCCATTTTTTTTTAATGGCTGAATAGTATTCCACGGTATACATATACCACAGCTTGTTAATCCATTCCTGGGTTGGTGGGCAGTTAGGCTGTTTCCACATTTTGGCGATTGTAAATTGAGCTGCAATAAACAGTCTAGTACAAGTGTCCTTATGGTAAAAGGATTTCTTTCCTTCTGGGTAGATGCCCAGTAATGGGATTGCAGGATCAAATGGGAGGTCTAGCTTGAGTGCTTTGAGGTTTCTCCATACTTCCTTCCAGAAAGGTTGTACTAGTTTGCAGTCCCACCAGCAGTGTAAAAGTGTTCCCTTCTCTCCACATCCACGCCAGCATCTGCAGTTTTGAGATTTTGTGATGTGGGCCATTCTCACTGGGGTTAGATGATATCTCAGGGTTGTTTTGATTTGCATTTCTCTAATATATAGAGATGATGAACATTTTTTCATGTGTTTGTTAGCCATTCGTCTGTCGTCTTTAGAGAAAGTTCTATTCATGTCTCTTGCCCATTGATATATGGGATTGTTGGCTTTTTTCACGTAGATTAATTTGAGTTCTCTATAGATCCTAGTTATCAAGCTTTTGTCTGATTGAAAATATGCAAATATCCTTTCCCATTGTGTAGGTTGTCTCTTTGCTTTGGTTATTGTCTCCTTAGCTGTACAGAAGCTTTTCAGTTTAATGAAGTCCTTTGTTTATTTTTATTGTTGTTGCAATTGCCGTGGCAGTCTTCTTCATGAAGTCTTTCCCCAGGCCAATATCTTCCAGTGTTTTTCCTATGCTTTCTTGGAGGATTTTTATTGTTTCATGCCTTAAGTTTAAGTCCTTTATCCATCTTGAATCAATTTTTGTGAGTGGGGAAAGGTGTGGGTCCAGTTTCAGTCTTTTACATGTAGACATCCAGTTCTCCCAACACCATTTATTGAATAGGGAGTCTTTACCCCACGGTATGTTCTTGTTTGGTTTATCAAAGATTAGGTGGTTGTAAAATGTTACTTTCATTTCTTGGTTTTCAATTCGATTCCAAGTGTCTATGTCTCTGTTTTTGTGCCAGTACCATGCTGTCTTGAGCACTATGGCTTTGTATTTCAGAGTAAAATCTGGTATGCTGATGCCCCCAGCTTTATTTTTGTTACAGAGAACTGCCTTAGCTATACGGGGTTTTTTCCGGTTCCATACAAAACGCAGAATCATTTTTTCCAAATCTTGAAAGTACGATGTTGGTATTTTGATAGGAATGGCATTGAATAGGTAGATTGCTTTGGGAAGTATAGACATTTTAACAATGTTGATTCTTCCCATCCATGAGCATGGTATGTTCTTCCATTTGTCAATATCCTCTGCTATTTCCTTTCTGAGGATTTCATAGTTTTCTTTATAGAGGTCCTTCACCTCCTTCGTTAGGTATACTCCTAGGTATTTCATTTTCTTTGAAACTATGGTGAAGGGAGTTGTGTCCTTAATTAGCTTCTCATCTTCACTGTTATTGGTGTACACAAAGGCTACTGACTTGTGGACATTGATTTTATATCCTGAAACATTACTGTATTTTTTGATGACTTCTAGGAGTCTTGTGGTTGAGTCTTTGGGGTTCTCTAAATATAAGATCATGTCGTCAGCAAAGAGGGAGAGTTTGACCTCCTCTGCTCCCATTTGGATTCCCTTTATTTCCTTGTCTTGTCTAATTGTATTGGCTAGAACTTCCAGCACTATGTTGAATAGTAAAGGTGACAGAGGACATCCTTGTCTGGTTCCAGTTCTAAGAGGAAAAGCTTTCAGTTTTACTCCATTCAGTAAAATATTGGCTGTGGGTTTGTCATAGATAGCTTCAATCAGTTTTAGAAATGTGCCACCTATGCCTATACTCTTCAGTGTTCTAATTAGAAAAGGATGCTGGATTTTATCAAATGCTTTTTCTGCATCTATTGAGAGGATCATGTGATCTTTATTTTTGCCTCTGTTAATATGGTGGATAACGTTTATAGACTTGCATATGTTAAACCAGCCTTGCATGCCTGGGATGAAGCCTACTTGATCATGATGAATGACTTTTTTGATGATAAGCTGTAATCTATTGGCTAGGATTTTGTTGAGAATTTTTGCATCTATGTTCGTGAGTGAGACTGGTCTAAAATTCTCCTTTTTGTTTGGGTCTTTTCCTGGTTTTGGTATCAGGGTGATGTTTGCTTCATAGAATGTGTTGGGGAAGATTCCTTCTTCCTCAATTTTTTGGAATAATTTCTGCAGTACAGGAATAAGCTCTTCCTTGAAGGTTTGATAGAATTCTGGAGGGAAGCCATCTGGACCAGGGCATTTTTTGGTTGGAAGATTTTTTATTGTTTCTTTGATCTCAGTGCTTGAAATTGGTCTGTTCAGGAGCTCTATTTCTTCCTGGCTGAGTCTAGGGAGAGGGTGTGATTCCAAATATTGATCATTTCTTTCCCATTGTCAAATTTCTGGGCATAGAGTTTCTGCTAGTATTCACAGATGATCCCTTGTATCTCTGTGGGATCAGTTGTTATTTCCCCTTTATCATTTCTGATTGAGGTGACTAGAGATTTTACTTTTCTATTCCTGGTTAGTCTGGCCAATGGTTTATCTATTTAATTTATTTTTTCAAAAAACCAACTCCTTGTTTCATTAATTTTCTGAATGATTCTTTTGTTTTCAATTTCATTGATCTCTGATTTGATTTTGGATATTTCTTTTCTTCTACTGAGTTTAGGCTTAGATTGTTCTTCTTTTTCCAATTCCATAAGATCTTTTGTGAGATTGTTGATGTGCTCTCTTTCTGTTTTTCGAATGTAGGCATCTAAAGCGATGAATTTTCCTCTCAAAACTGCTTTTGCAGTATCCCACAGGTTTTGGTAGCTTGTGTCTTCATTGTTGTTATGCTCAAGGAAGTTAATGATTTCCTGTTTTATTTCTTCCTGCACCCATCTGTTATTCAACAGAAGATTGTTTAATTTCCATGCCTTTGGGTGGGGTCGAGCATTTTTATTAAAGTTGAGTTCCACCTTTAGTGCCTTATGGTCTGAGAAGATACAAGGTAAAATTTCAATTCTTTTGATTCTGTTGATATTTGTTTTGTGTCCCAGGATATGATCAATTTTGGAGAATGTTCCATGGGGTGATGAGAAGAATGTATATTCTTTATCTTTGGGATGGAGTGTTCTATATGCGTCTATCAAGCACAGTTGTTCTAGGGTCTCATTTAAATCTCTTATATCCTTGTTTAATTTCTGTTTAGAGGATCTATCCAGCTCTATAAGAGGAGTGTTAAGGTCCCCTGTTATTATGGTATTATCAGATATCATATTGCTCAGACTGAGTAAGGTCTGTTTCAAGAATCTGGGAGCATTTAAATTGGGTGCATAAATATTTAGAATTGAAATGTCTTCTTGTTGTATTTTTCCCTTGACCAATATAAAGTGACCATCTTTGTCTTTTTTGACTTTAGTTGCTTTAAATCCACAGGAATCTGAAAATAAGATTGCAACTCCTCTTTTCTTCTGAATTCCATTTGCCTGAAAAATTGTTTTCCAACCCTTGACTCGGAGCTTGAATTTGTCTTTTGAAGCCAGGTGTGTTTCTTGCAGACAGCAAATGGATGGCTTGTGTTTTTTAATCCAGTCAGCCAATCTATGTCTCTTCAGTGGGGAATTCAAGCCATTAACATTTATTGAGATAATTGATAAGTGTGGTAGTATTCTATTCATCTTATTTTGTAAGAGTCCATTGCTTAGTTTTATCTTTTGCATCAGTGTGGAGGTTAGGTTCTGTCCTTTAATTTCTGAGTTCTTACTTTGCTGCTGATCCATTGTGGTGGTCAGTGTGCAGAACAGGTTGAAGTATTTCCTGTAGAGCTGGTCTTGTTGGGGCGAATTTCCTCAATGTTTGTATATCCGTAAATGATTTGATTTCTCCATCAATTTTGAAGCTTAGCTTAGCAGGGTACAGAATTCTGGGCTGGAAATTATTCTGTTTAAGTAGATTAAAGGTAGATGACCATTGTCTTCTTGCTTGGAAAGTTTCATTAGAGAAGTCTGCGGTCACTCTGATGGATTTGCCCCTGTAGGTCAACTGGCGCTTACTCCTGGCAGCTTGCAGAATCTTTTCTTTTGTCTTGACTTTGAACAGGTTCATCACAATGTGTCTTGGAGAAGCTCGGTTAGAGTTGAGGCGACCTGGGGTCCGATAGCCCTCTGAAAGCAGTGTGTCAGAATCTTTGGTGAAATATGGGAAATTTTCTTTTATAATATTCTCTAGTATGGCTTCCATTCCTCTGGGGCATTCTTCTTCCCCTTCTGGAATTCCTATAACTCGTATGTTGGAACGCTTCATAGAGTCCCATAATTCTGACAGTGAACGTTCTGCTTTCTCTCTCTTCTTTTCTGCCTCTTTTACTATCTGAGTTATCGCAAAAACTTTGTCTTCTACCTCTGAAATTCTTTCTTCTGCATGGTCTAACCTGTTGCTGATACTTTCCATTGCATCTTTAAGTTCCCTGATTGATTGTTTCATTTCCTTCAGCTCTGCTATATCCTTTTTATATTCTTCATATCGTTCATCTCTTATTTGATTCTGTTTTTGAATTTCCTTTTGGTTAATTTCCACTTTATTAGCAGTTTCCTTCATTGTTTCCATCATTTCTTTCATTGTTTTCAACATGTGTATTCTAAATTCCCTTTCTGTCATTCCTAACATTTCTGTATAGGTGGAATCCTCTGCAGTAGCTACCTCATGGTCCCTTGGCGGGGTTGTTCTGGACTGGTTCTTCATGTTGCCTGGAGTTTTCTGCTGATTCTTCCTCATGAGTGATTTCTTTTATCTGTTTCCTTGCCCTAATTTTCCTTTCACTTCCTCTTGCTCTTTAAGTTCTCGTGCCTGCGGACTAAGGGTTACAGGACCAGAAGGGTGAGAAGGTTGAAGAGCAAAAAAGGGATGAAAGAAAGTAGGACCGAGTGATAGGAAAAAAAGAAGAAAAATAGAGAAAGGAGAGGGGGTGGGTAAAAGGAATATTGACAAAAAGAAGAGAGGCACAGAAAGAGGGAGACAGAGCAATATAGGTGTACAGTAGGGTACTTTGATACAACCTTAAAAAAAAAAAAACCACCTTCTGGGGGTGCCCAGTTGGGTGGTTCCCTTGAGGTCAGCAGCTCTTTGCTAACCTGATCAGACACAGTACCCCACCTCCACCAAGTAGAGAGGAAAGACAAAAATGCTATAAATCAAACCAAAAGAAGCAAACAGAAAACTTTACGGTATAAAATTGGCTGGAAAAACCAAATAATAGCGGTAGAAACACTAACAAAAATGAAGTTCTAATTATTGAAATAGGCAGCAATGGGAAATTATAATTAAACTAGAAAAATTGAGAAAGAAAAAGGATCTGTATGGAAAAGGTTGAACTTAAAAAACAAAACAACAATCAACAACATCAAAATAAACAAAAAAACAACCAAACCAAAAAAGAAAAAAAAGCAGTATGTAGATGTTATTGAATATTGTCTGGGCAACACGTGGTCTTCTGGGGTATGAGATGTTAATTACAGTTCTGATATGACTGGAGGCTGCTAGTTTCTCAAACCCCAGCAGGTAGACACCCTAAATCTCTCTTCAGCCCACTTAAAAGGCACTTTGAACTTGTTCACTTGCTGAGCAGAAGCTTTCCCAGGGAAGAGCTTGTCACTGGAATCACTGCTGAAGTGGCTATCCACTTACCCTGTGTGCCAAAACTGGTCTCCCTCTGTCCCCGAGGGTTAGGGCTGCAAGGCGGCTCAGACCCCACCCTTAGGCTACTTGGTCGCTGGGTTACCAGCTCCCACCCAATTCTAGCTCTGCGACCCTGAGGGCGGAGCTTGCCGGGGCAGATCGCTCACAGTGGCTGCCTGTGACCCAGAGCCAAACACTATTAGCTCCGTCTGGCTCAGCGGCTCAGACTGGGGCCCTAGACAACCGCCAAAGTTCTCCGCACTCCCGCTCAGGCTCTCCCCAAGGCAGTTCAGCTGAGTGCCAAGTCCAAAGACACCAAAACAGTTCACAGGTAAGGCCTTTCTGGTTTGCAGTCTCACTGCTACTGAACTTACAGTTTTGGGCGGGTTTAGACGGATTGAACACACGCGACCACTTGCCAGTTTTCCACTGTTTTAGTCCTCCTCTTGGGGTCCAGAAGTCTCTCGCTGACTCCCTGTATCCTCTCAGGGGTGATGATAGGCAGATCCCACCAGCCAGAGATGCCTGGAGTCCTATCTCCCCAGACTCACGGTGCCCAGATGCAAGGAAGCTGTTACTCGGCTGCCATCTTCGTAGCGCCCCATTTCTAAAGAGGTACCTGATCTCACACTAAAAATATCTGATCTTTCAAAAAATTCTTCTACCTCTCTCAAGATGTTGGCTGATACAGCTTAAAATATTTATCTTTCCAGAGAATGTATATTTTTACAATCTTATGGTCTAAAAAATCATTAATGAAACGAATGAAACTTGACGGTAGTTTACTGGATTTACAGGTAACAGGACAATGAAGACAACATTCTGAGTAAGCAAATCCTCCCAAAACCCTTAAAACTCACACTATGATGTTACCAGGCCTACACCACTTACCGCTACCACCTGATCATACTGTACACACAGTAAACACTAATGTTGAGTACAAAGTCAAGTACAAATTGCAATGTAAGACTCCTACCTGTTGCCAAAGAGTGTGTCCCAAAAACCACCAATATTGGGTGCAGATTCCAAAGTTTCCATTCCTCTGGGTTTATCAGATGAGTTATTTCCATTTTCTCGATTCCCATCACCATTTACAGTTTTTCGTAATTTTCTACAAAAAGAATTTCAATAACTTCAGACTATTCAATACCTTTCCTATTTATGACTAAAATATCCCTACAGAAAAATTATTCTGACAAATTTCTACCTGAATTCAAGTGTAATTAACTTCATATACTGAGGATAAATTATGTAAGAACATTTCTGATTTAAGGGCAAAAGCAAATCCCAAACCAAAGTCCTATTCAATCACTTTGCTCCATCATTAAGGAAATAGAACTGCCATCCAGAAACCTTACTAGAAGGATGATTTCCACGTCTATGACCAAGAGTCTTTTCAGGCACATTCAACACCAGTAGCACAGGGAGCAATTTCAGTATGAGCATCGGGACTCTTCCCCTTTCACACATTTTATCAGAGTAACACAAAATAATAACAAGTGATCACTTTTTATTGATATCCTAGGCAATTAAAAGACCTATCTTACAAACACCAATGAGACACAGCACAAGGATTTCTTAGAAAACATTATTTCAATTTAGTTAGACTTACAAGAAATCTTTTTAAGTTTTGAAAATAACATTCAAAACTAAGACTATGTTGAAACTCATTGCACCACATGAAAAATTTTTATTTAGTAATTGCTTATGGGAGCAAAAATCTAGAAATGTTCTGAGAAAAGATAACGTAACTATGGAAGACGGTATTGCACATCCTTAAGAAATCTTCAACAGTTCAAAACTCAACTAGTATCACATCAACAATGAGAACATGACATGAATTCGATATGTAAAAAATTCCAATCAACCTTTGTTAAAAGTTTAGATCACATAAACATCGATTCTTATTATACATCTTTGGGAAAGGTAAAATGTTGGTAGCACTGACCTAGTGTACCGAGTTCTTTCTTTTACAGTGAATTTTCACCAAATTTTGATTAAGACTGAATTTCAAAGAGAATACTTTTCAAGACCATTACTTAAGATAAATTTTAGAAAGAATAATATGGAAATTGACAAAATCTTGGTTAGGGTTAAAAGTTCACAACAAGGTTTCTTAGCATGAAGGAGAAAAGTAAAATATTCAGTTTTTTTTTTGTTTTTTTTTTTTTTGGCCGGGGCTGGGTTTGAACCCGCCACCTCCGGCGTATGGTGCCGGCGCTTTATTCCCTTGAGCCATTCAGTTTTTAAGGCAAAAAATGATGAAAAAGTACACAAAAGAGGAAGATGTTAAGTTACTTAATCAAGGATTTTATAAATCTCTATGATGCCTCTCCCAGAAATATGCAACGACAGTACAATTCCTCATCTTACCTTCTTCTCCGGCTGCCATTGTTTCCTGCCGGCTTTGTTATCTGAGTAGACACAATTTGACAGTGGACAGTTCCCATGAGGAGCATAAGGCACAAGGGTCCAAGTACTTCACTTATATTCACAATGGGCATCATCAAATATAAGATGATCGCTATCACTGAAAAGAGGAGGATTTGAAATTCCTTCTAATAATGACACAAATTGTTTCTATAAAAATCCGACAGTTCAAAAACAACACAAGTAAAAGTAAGCGAGTTTCTGTAATTCTCATCCACTTGTACTTTAGCCCAGGGAAAATCTGAAGCCCTAATCCCTGACGAAGGGAAAAAGAACACAGTAAAAGGATCTGCTTTTCTGGCAGTATGACCATCTAGATGTTCCAAAAGGGTTTCAAATACGAAACAAGATTCTATATAAAACACACATTGTTTTTAAATTTCAGGTTAAGGTGAGAGTACAAACGATTAAGTCCCACTGTTGGCCTTTGTCGGGGGTCTCTTTGCAGTCTTGCACCGCACCCCGGAGGTTTGCCAGGTACCCTTACGTTGTCCTGCTAGGTGAGAGCTCACCACTCCCCCTCCCTTCTCCCCTTCCCACTCCCTCCTCCCCTTCCCCCACTCTGAATTGAGTTATTCTCTTGTGTGGGGGTAAAACACATTTTGAAGTGCTGTGCTGCTCTAAGGAAGACCATTTTCCAATGCTATCCAGAAAGCAATTACAGAGCTGGGTTCTGAACACACACAGCCATACACCAGAGACCTCACTCTTAACTTCTATGCTATATTACACTCTTTAAGTGTGTATATGAAATGCTCAAATGATGAAAGAAATGAAAAACTATCAAAAATTATCCCCACAAATAAAAAAATTATCTCATAAAATTACCACTTATGGACAACTAAGTTCTTTCAGACTTTTAAGATACCATATTTAGCCATGTATGAAGTATACTTTTTCCCCAAATTTTTGAGGGAAAAATAAGGATGTGCATTATGCATGGGGGGGTACTAATGCTTTGTCTATATAAATTTTTTATAATCTTTTTTTTTTTTTTGATACAGAATGCCGTGGCATCACAGCTCACAGCAACCTCCAATTCTTAAGCACAAGAGATTCTCTTGCCTCAGCCTCCCAAGTAGCTGGGACTACAGGCGCCCACCACAACGCCCACCTATTCTTTTAGAGATGGGGTCTCATTCATGCTCAGGCTGGTCTTGAACCTGTGAGCTCAGGGCAATCCACCCACCTCGGCCTCCCAGAGTGCTAGGATTACAGGTGTGCGCCACCACGCCAGGCCATTTTTTTAAAATCTTTTATTTACGTTTATGCATAAAAGTGTAATTCTAGAAAGCAATAATGATATCTATATGCAAATATGGTATTACCATCTGAAATACAGTAATCAGCTTTGTTGAACTTAGAACAAACTTCAACAAAAGCATTTGCAGCCAACAAAGATTGACATATATTTCTCTTTGTACATTTTAAAGCTAGCAATCTAGCTGGTATCTCCATAATAATTCCTAGAAAATCCCTTAGAAAATGTCAGAACAGTTTCTGTACACTGCAAGCTTTAGGTTAACAGTTATTACATACGCTAAGAGCATGCCAACAGAGCTGCTGAGAGACCCTGCGGACACCCTCCACAGACAGTGTCATCAGACTGTGGTACAAACAAGAAGAAAAGCTTCTGAGATGCGAAGACAGAAGGAGGCAATGCCAGAGAGACCTCCAAAGTGGCCTAAGACGGAGCAGAAGGTGGAAACCTGGGTGCTGGGGCAGCATCAAACTGGGATCTCTGTTTCAATCAAGACGAAACAAGAAGAAGGTAAGAGGATTGCACAAAAAAAAAAATGATTTCTCAGGGACACCTAAATCTATTCACTTTATGAATAGAAAAGGTTTGAGCATGAGGACACAAACAAAGCAGCCTATAAGAATCAAGTTTTGGAATTTCATTCCTAAGTTATCAACCTTTGAAAGACAACATTGAGCTGTCCCAAACTGCCAGTACAGACGAGGTCCCACTCACTTTTGGTGAGGCATCCAACAGAACTGTGGATGTCAAAGGAGCAAAGACTGTGGCTATTATAACCAGTGGACATGAGAAAACACATTTCACTGTTGCTCTAGCCTGTTGTACAGATGGGACAAAGCTACCACCGATTATCATCTTTAAAAGAAAAACATTTCTGAAAGAAAAGATTCCAAGTGAGCTACTGAAAAAGGATGAATGAATGAGGAAAGCATGAAAGTCTGATTTAACAAAGTCTGGTCATAACAGCCTGGAAGAGTACTTAAAAAAAACCAGCTTAGCTAGTTTTTGATCACTTGAAAGCTCATGTTACACAAAGTGCAAAAGCAATCACAGTGGGCTGGAAAACTCAGCCCGCTGTGATACCTGGTGGGCTAAACAGCCAACTGCATCCTCCTGATGCATCAGCAAACAAGTTCTGTAAGGCCCTAATGGAGAAAGAGTGGACACCAGTCAGCTGGTAATGATTTAATACCTACAGGCGTAATCAAGAAAGCATCCATCACCCAGCTTTGTGATTGGATCCTAAGGTCATGGAATGGTGACAAGAAGGGAGTGGCTGTGAAATCATTTTTACAAATGCAGCATTAGCAATGCTATGGATGGAACTGAGCAAGGTGAAATTTATTGAAATGAGGAAAGCGACTCTTCAGAAGACTCCGGCAATGTGGAGATTAAAGAAGACAATACTTCTGATATTGACAGTGACAAAGAGTTCTAGGCCTTATATGATGGATAAAATCATAAATTTGTTACCAATATATAAAATGCCTTGTACCTTATATCTGTTCCTGTGATTGCAAGAGGGACTTTACCTAACAATTGCAATCAGTGTAACCTGGCTTATTGTACCCTCAATGAATCCCCAACAATAAAAAAAAAAAAAAAAAAAATTAAATTTAAAAAAAAAAAAAGAAAATTTCTTGCACCATGTTAAAAAGTAAATGATAAAATTCTTTTATAATGCAAAAAAGCAAATACCTAAATATAAACAAACAAAAATTTGAATTAAAAAATTAAAACAAAAGTTTGTTTTGTTTTCAGACAGAGTCTCAAGCTGGGTAGAGTGCCATGAGATCATGATTGCTCATAGCAATCTCCAGCTCTTGGGCTCAAGTGATCCTCTTGCCTCAGTTTTTCTATTTTTGATAGAGATGGGGGTCTCACTCTTGCTCAGGCTGGTCTCAAACTCCTGAGCTCAGGCAATCCACCCGCCTTGGCCTCCCAGAGTGTTAGGACTATAGGCGTGAGCCACTGTGCCTGGCCTTAAAATAAAAGATGTTTTCCCTCAAAGTCTGGAATAAAAATGTGAGTGCACATTACACACGGGAGCATGTAATACATGGCAAAATACAATAATGGTGGGCTTGGTGCCCATAGTTCAGTGGTTAGGGCACTGGCCACATAATACCAGGGCTGGCAGGTTTGAATCCGGCCCAGGCCTGCTAAACAACAAGGACAACTACAACAGAAAGGTGGCCGGGCATTGTGGCAGGTGCCCGCAGTCCCAACTACTTGGGAGGCTGAGGCAAGAGAATCTCTTAAGCCCAAGAGTTTGAGGTTGCTGTGAGCTGTGACGTCACAGCACTCTACCAAGGGTGACATAGTGAGACTCTGTCTCAAAAAAAAAAAAAAATACACAATAATGGTAAATTTTGTTATATAAACTATTCTACGCTATATAAATTATTTGTGTGAAGAAAAAGAAAACTTAGCAAATTCATTTCATGCCCTAATAAAATCCAGATACTCAAACATAACAATGGCAGCGCCAAAACAGTGTCTACAGACCTTGCTGAGTTGTGAATATGGGTATAAAGTTACCACTCAAAAGGAAGCACTCTGAATGTGGGGATCTTTTTGGTTTTATTCACTGCTTACCTAGATCAGTATCCAGGGCACAGAGGGAGCACTCAATATTTGTTTAATAAATAACTGAAATACTATCAAAATGAATTTGACAATATAGACCAAAAGCATGTAGTTACAGCTTCATTATAACAGAAGAATATAAATGAGAAGCTGCACAGGCAAAGGCTGCTTCTGTTGTCCTCGAGTACCAGCATGCCCTGCCACCCAGGGAAGCTCACCGGGCTTGGGCATCTGGAATTTTGTAGAAATGCAACATCCTTGCATTTCTAGCATAAATTTCAAAAAGGAGGAAATTTATCTCAGCATCTACAATAGCCGGCACAGACATAGTAGGTTTAAGTATTTGTTGACTGAACTGAATTAATCTAATAATTTAGTATTTTTTATCACATCAGTACAAATAATCTCAGTTGAAAGTTATGTAATACAGAACCTGGCCTTTGATCCCCTGACCTGGGAGATAATATCTAAAACCCTTGAATTTCCTACTTGTCAGAAGTATCTTTTTTATTCGTATGGGCAACTTGTACTGGACTTAACAGTTTATGCTAATGAGGTAATTAAGGAAGAGGCCGATTCACACCAGAAAGACCAACTATGAGGTTAGAGGGGTGAGGCTTTGAGAAACATTGTATCCTAAGACCTCAGGGGATGAAGCCCGCTAGAAAATGAACTCAACCACGTGGCCAGTGATTCAATCAATCAAGTGTACACAGTGAAGCTTCAACAAAAATTCCAGATGCCCATGCCCGGTGAGCTTCCCTGGGTGGCAGGGCATGCTGGTACTCGAGGACAACAGGAGCAGCCTGCTGGGATCATCCCAGACTTTGCCCTGTGCAGCTTCTCATTTCTATCCTTCCGTTATAATGAAGCTATAACTATAAGCTTAGCACTCCTAGGTTCTGTGAGTCATTCTATCTAATTATCACCCCTGTGGTAGTGAGTGGGGGACCCCTAAAACTACAGCCAGCTGATCAGAAGTGGGAGTGTCCCCACAGACTCCTAAACCTGAGGCTGGTGCCTGAAGGGAGTGCAGTCCTGTGGAGGACTGTGCCCTTAACCTCTCAAGCCTGGCCCAACTCCAGGTAACAGTAAAAAAAAGTATTCCGTTAAAAAAAAAAAAATCAACATTTGGTCATGATTTGTAATTACTCTTAAATGCTAATCTCTTTTAAAATACTAAGAATATAAAATGTTTCCTTAACATGCTGAAGAGTATATAAATAAAATCAATGCACATCATGTATTAATGAAGACGCCCTGAATTGGGAACAAAACAATGACAACCACTCCCACTGTTATTACTTAATGCTACTCTTAAACGTTGAGCAATTTGTTAAAAGTAAATGAAGTGTATAGAAAAGAAGGAGATCAAATTTTTATTATTTGCCAACAATATGGTTATATAATTATAAGAGCTAAGAGAAGTGAAAAACTAATAGAATAAAAAAGGAGTTCAATAAAGTGGTTGATTACAACAATTTTAAATATAAAGAATATCTTTCAAATGTAACAGCAATAACTAATTGTAATTTATAAAACAAAAAAAGTTGTGTCTTAGCAGCAGCAAAATACCTATACAATATTTGAAATTCAGGTGGAAAACCTGAAGTGTTCATCACGATGAATGTGGTATACACACACAATGGACTATAATTCAGCCTTAAAAAGGGAAAGAATTCTCCACATGCTACGTGGATGACCTTGAGGACATTATGCTAACTGAAATAAGGCAGTTACAAAATGACAAAAGGTATATGATTCCACTTACATGAGGTGCCCAGAGTAGGTGAAATCACAGAGACGGAAAGTAGAATGGTGGCTCCCGAGGTGCAGGTAGGGGAAGGAGAGTTATTGTTTAATGGGTATGGAGTTTCAGTTCGGGAAGATGAAAAAATTTCTGAAGATGTATCCACCAATGATGGCTGTATATCAATATGAGTATACTTAATGCCACTAAATTGTACACTTAGAAATTATTAAGATAATAAATTTCATGCTATGTATATTTTACCACAGTAAAAAAAATTGAGTTTAGGGCGGTACCTGTGGCTCAGTGAGTGGAGCGCTGGCCCCATATACCAAGGGTGGTGGGTTCGAGCCCAGCCCCAGCCAAACTGCAACAAAAAATAGCCCGCGCTATTGTGGCAGGTGCCTGTAGTCCCAGCTACTCGGGAGGCTGAGGCAAGAGAATCTCCTGGACCCAGGAGTTGGAGCTTGCTGTGAGCTGTGATGCCGTGGCACTCTACTGAGGGTAATAAAATGAGGCTCTGTCTCTAAAAAAAAAAAAATTGAGTTTAACTTTAATAAAATCAAAGAGGGACTTGTAAGAAAAAAAATCCAACAAAGCTTTACTGAAGAATAAAATAAAAGTCTTGATTAAAAGGAGAGGTGTATCATATACCTATAAAGGAAAATAAATATTGTAAAAAAGTCAATTATCTGCCCTTCCTCCACAAGTACATCTATATGCATATGTGTTGGCAAAAGGGAAGGGTCTAGAGAATTCCGATTCCAATTCCAGTGCTGTTGGTTTTGGCTTTAGAGTTTTTGTTTTATTTTATTTTGTTATGATCATAATGAAATAATGCTAAACTATTTTGAAAAGTATAAGCAAGAAAACCTAAGAGAAAATGTTAAAAAGCAAAATAATAAAGGAATTATTTGAAAAGACAAATAAAGGAATATTTGTCTTGCTCAATATTAATCCGTATTAAACAGCTACAGAAATTAAAGCCGTAGGGCAGAGATACAAATCTAACCAAAAAATCAATGGTACAGAACGTGTAGTCCAGAAACAGACTATGGTGTGTATGAAAAGCTAATATAAATAATGTAAGGTATGTAAACAAGGAAAGAATAGATTCTTTAAAAAGTATGTGAGACAAATATTTAATTCACTCTTACAAATAACCAAGGAAATGCACATTCAACAAGCAAAATATTTTTTGCATCTCAAACTACATGACAATTCTAAAAATTATAACATGCTGGTAAGATTGTGCCAAACAGGTATTTTAATCCAGTGCTTGCCCAAAGAATTGTGCTACCAGCAATTTCACTATATAAACATTTATATTCTTTGATCTGTTAGTTCTATTTCAGATAATAAATCCTAATAAAATAATATAAGGAAAATTTTGTTCATGGTGGCATTATTAATTGGAAAAAAACAGAAACTAAGTGCCCACAATATGGAAAGATTCATACTGAAATCCTCCCCTCTAACGGGATCATACTAGGAGGCGGGGACTTGGCAGGGATTAGGTCCTGAGGGCAGAACTCTGCAGAATGAGATTAGTGAGATTAGTGACCTTACAAAACAGACTCTAGAGAGCTCCTGTGCCCCCTCCAGCCACGAGACATGAGCCAGAAGGCAGGCCGTCAGCAGACTCTGAACCTGTTCATGATCTTCAATTTCTCAGCCTTCAGAATTATGAGCAATAAATTACCTCCACCTGTAACTAAGCAAAGTGTTGAAGGTGCAGCTTGACTCTTCCCAAGTGCTTATGGTAAAATGCAAGAAGAGAGAAATGACCTAAAGACAGAATTGTCAGGCTGGGTGCAGTGACTCACACCTGTAATCCCAGCACTTAGAGCGAGGCAGGAGGACCACTTGAGGTCAGGAGTTTGAGACCAGCCTGAGCAAGAATGAGACCCTGTCTCTACAAAAAATAGGAAAGTTAGCTGGACATGGTTATGTGCAACTGTGGTCCCAGCTCCTTGGGAGGCTGAGACAGGAGGATCTCTTGAGCCCAAGAGTTTGAGGTTGCTGTGAGCTGTGATGTCACAGTCTCTACTCAGGGCACAGAGTCAGATGCTGTCTCAAAAAAAGGAAAAAAAAAAAAAAAGAAGGAGGAGGAAGTTTGCCACCTATGAACTAGAAAGCAGGCCCTCACCAGACAATCGAATCTTCTGGCACCTTAATCTTGGACCTCCCAGCGTCTAGACCTCTCAGAAATAAATTTGTGCTGTTTATATGCCACCCAATCTCTGGTATTTTTGTTACAGTGGCCCATATAGATGAAAACAGAAGAGTTACATAAATAATGGTACCCTTAAAAAGCTATAAAAAGGTGTTTATGGTAAATCCATATAACAGATTCTGATACAGACATTAAAATGATAGTTTTAAATGATGCAATGTCTGTGTGATAGATTATAACATAGCCATTAGATTGACAGTTATAAATATAATTAAAATTAAATTTTAAATTCAGTTTCTTATTGATACTAACTACATTTTTTTTTTCGAGACAGAGTCTCACTATGTCACCCTCAGTAGAGTACCATGGCGTCACAGCTCACAGCAACCTCAGACTCTTGGGCTTATGTGATTCTCTTGCCTCAGTCTCCCAAGTAGCTGGGACTACAGGTGCCGCCACAAGACCTGGCTATTTTTTGGTTGTAGCTGTCATTGTTGTTTGGCAGGCCCGGGCTGGATGCGAACCTGCCAGCTCCGGTGTATGTGGCTGGTGCCTTAGCCGTTTGAGCCACAGGCACCGAGCCAATACTAACTACATTCTAAGTACTCAATAGCCACACAGGGCCAAGCAGCTATTATACTAGACAGCACTGAACATCTCTATCTTCACAGAAATTCTTTTGGATGGTACTATTCAAAAAAAATTAAACCTATAGATTTGTAAATTCAGATGACACAAACAAAAGTAAACAAAATAACCCACAATTCTTTCACCTTAACCCAACTTTGTCCTACTCTTTGTTCTATTTCATGTGTTTTGCACAGGTATAACCACATTATATGCTGCCACTTTCTAAAAATATTTCTGATGGGCAACAGGGATATGGTGGCAAAGCAATTATACTTGGTCCCGGCACATAGCGAGAAGAGAAAAAAGCAATATCAGGTAGTGATGTATAATACAGAAATTAAAATTAACTCATCTGATGCTAACTGGGCGTTGGTAAAACCATTTAGAAAGTATAGGTTGGAATGGCCTCTCTATGAAAGCTGCATCTGAACTGAGATCTTACAAATGAGGAAAAAGCCAGCCATTTAAAAAGTCTTAAGAATGCTTGAAACAGGTAGTTCACTGCTGTAACCCCAGGACTTCGGGAAGCCGACGTGGAAGCACCACTTGAGACCAGGAGTGGCCAGCCTAAGAAACATAGTGAGACCCTATCTCTACAAAAAGGAGCAAAACTTGGCCAGATCTGGTGGTACATTCACAGTCTGGCTACCCGAGAGGCTGAGACAGGGAAACTGCTGGAGGCCAGAAGTTTGAGACTGCAGTGAGCTATGATGACACCACTCTACTCTAGTCAGGGTAACAGGGCAAGACCCTGTCTCAAAAGAAAAAAAAAGTGCTTCAAACAGAAAGAAAAGCTCTGTCTGAAGAAAAGAAAAAAATCGTCATGGGCTCGGTGCCTGTAGCACAGTGGTTACAGCGCCAGCCACATACACGGAGGCTGGCAGGTTCGACCCCAGCCCAGGCCGGCTAAACACCAGTGACAACTGCAACAAAAAATAGCTGGATGTTGTAGCAGCCACCTGTAGTCCCAGCCACTTGGGAGGCTGAGGCAAGAGAATCGCTTACGTCCAAGAGTTGGAGGTTGCTGTGAGCAGTGACGCCACAGCACTCTACCAAGGGTGACAATAGTGAAACTCTTGACTCAAAAAAAAAAAATAATAATAATAATAAAGGATTGGGTGGCACCTGGGGCTCAAAGGAGTAGGGCGCCAGCCCCATATACCAGAGGTGGTGGGTTCAAACCAGGCCCCGGCCAAAAACTGCAAAAAAAAGAAAAAAGATCTTTATGCCTGGAATGAACATGGACAACTGTGGGGAGAGGTGACATCTGAAAGGCAGGCAGGGAACAGATCGTGTAGGGCATTGCAGGCCAAGTAAGGACTTTGGATTCTTCTTATAAGGCTAACAGAAGTCACCAAAGAGTTTTAAACAGGAAAATGACATGATATGGTTTCTAGTTCTGAAAGATTTCTCTAATTGCTGTGAGAAGAATGATTGGTAGAAAGAAAGCTCAGAGTAGAAGTTATTTCAGTGGTCTAGACAAAGATGCCGGTGCTGTGGACAATGATGACGGCAGGACAGTCTGAGATAAACAGAGTTTAGAATTTGGAGGTAGAACCTACAGCCCTGATGACAGGATATAAGAGCTGATGTTAGGGTGGAGTAGGAAGATTTAATTTGGGGGGGGGGAGGGGTGGGCAGAGTCTCACTTTGGCATCCTGAGTAGAATGCCATGGCATCATAGCTCACAGCAACCTCAAGCTTGTGGGCTCAAGTGATCATCTTGCCTCAGTTTTTTTTAATTTTTAGTAGGGATGGGGTCTCACTCTTGCTCAGGCTGGTCTGGAACTCCTGAGCTCAAGCAATCCACCCGCCTCTGCCTCCCAGAGTGCTAGGATTCCAGGCGTGAGCCAGCACACGCAGCCTAAGATTTAACTTGCATACTGGTGATCAGTGGTATCATTTAGTGAAATGAAGAAGACCTAAAAAGGAGTAAGTTTGCATACACATACAAGAGTCCATCTTTTACATGACTAAGTCCAAGATATCCATATGGAAATGCCAAGCAGATAGATTTTTATACGTCTCAAGTTCATCACACAGATCTGGCCTAAAAATATAAATCTGGGAATCAGCCATACAACAATTACAGTAGACCCTCCATAGCTGACCACCTCCCTACACTGACCGCCTCCTTAAGTGAACCTACTTTTCATAGACATGGACAGTAGGCACATATCCGTACAGTAGGCCTCATTCCTTATGCTGGCCACCTCCATGTGTTGACCGGTCTGCTGCAGTCCCTTGGGTGGTCAGCGCACAGAGGTGCTACTGCATATTCAAAGTGACAGAGCTTGATGAGAGTAACCAAGAGAAGAGGAGAGAACCCAAGACCCAGCCGTGAGGTGACCCAAGATTTGCAAGTCAGGCAGAAGACAAGACTGAGAGGGATGGCCAGGGAGACAGGCAGAAGGAAATTCAAGAAAGGAGAAAGAGGTAGGCAATCCGGTTTAGTCTCCCATAGCAAATAATTTTAAGGTGACCCCAAATAGTGTCTGTCCCTTCATTTCTGGGTAAATATAAGAACAGTAGATCTTCACAGTACCAAAAGTAGGAAAAAGAAACTGTCATAGCTTATTCCTCCTCTGCCAATTACCTTGCATGAGGTAAAGCAGTAGCAGCCAAACAAAGATCCTTAAAGAGGTAACCTGAATCCACCAGTTGCTGAAAAATGGAAAAAGTACAACTCGTACAAGCCCCTTCCGAGTCAGAGATGTCCATGGAATTTCAGGCTTGGCTTTGGCAAATGTTGAGCCTTTAAACATACGATAAAACAAAACATTAAACATTTATATATTACACACCATACTGATGCCAACTTATAGCACTACCTTAAATACAAGTGAGAGCAAGAGTCAGCACAGGACCTGTTCAGTTAAAAAAACCCTCTCAGATGTTCATTCAATATAGAAACTCCTAACTTCAATCCCTTGAACAGCAAGTCTCCAAGTTCATCCCTCTTTCACCTTTATAATAAAAACCATGTAATTTACGTAACCACACAGTGCTAAGACAAAGGGTAAAAAGTGCGGATGCATGAATGTTGAGAGAAGAATGTTACCTTTAGAAAATGAAGCACACCACCACATGGGTAAGATATCGAAAAATAGTCTTCACTATCATTATGAAATAATACGATAATGTGCGTAAGAAACAAACCAGTTTTAGAACTCACCTCTGATTAAGTCAACATCAATCAAGTCTGGCTTTATGTGACCCAACTTTTTTGGTTTGTTTTTGAAGCCCTAGGATAAAATAAAAGCATACTGAAAAATCAGAAATAAACAAAGGAGGAAAAAGAGAAACATTTCTTTAATCCTAACGTTCCCAAAAGGAACTTGCCATTAATATATATTTCATTTTAGTTTTTAGCCTTATCAACTAATGCATCCATATACCTCATCACTTTTTATTAAAATATTCAAACAGTGCTGAAAGATCAGTAAGTGAAAAATAACAGTCTCCTGAGCCACCTCTGCTCCCCTCCCATTTCACTCCTCTAAACCAAGTATGTTTCTCTTTTTTTACTTCTATTATTATTTATGTATAATTGTAAACACTTATGGGATAAAATGTGATACTTCAAGACATTTACACAATATATGTACAGTGATCAAATCAGGGTAGTCAGCATATTCATCACCTAAAACATTTGTCATTTCTTTGTGGTAAAATCATTCAGAATCCACTCTTCTATTTGAAAATATGCAATAAATTGTTAATTACAGTCACATAGAGTGCTACAGAAGGCTAGAACTTACTCCTCCTATCTGGCTGTACTTTTGTAATTGTTAGCTAATTTTTGGCTATCCCATCCCCCACCCTTACAACCTGCCCATTTCTAGTAACCACTATTCTACTCTTTACTTCTGTGAGAGCAACTTCTCAAGCTTCCATATATGCATGAAAACCTGTGGAATTTATCTTTCAGGGCTTAGTTTATTTCACTTAACATAATGCAAATGACAGATTTTATGGCTAAATAGTATTCCATGGGGTGTATATATGCCACATTTTCGTTATCCGGTCACCTGTTGCTGAACATTTGATTCCACATCTTGCCTACTGTGATCAGTGTGCATTAAACACAGCCATACATACAGTACTTCAACATACTGATTACTTTTCTTTTGGATATATACCTAGTAATGGAATTACTGGATCATATGGTACTATGTAGTTGTATTTTCAGTTTTTTGAGGAAGTTCCATTTTTCCATGATGGCTGTACTAATTCACATTGCAAACAAGTGTATAGGAGTAACTCTTTCTCCGCTTCTTTTTCATAATAGCCATTCCCATTAGGGGACATGCTATCTCACTGTGCTTTTGATTTGCATTCCTCTGATGATTCGTTATGTTGGTCAGTTGTATGTCTTCTTTTGAGAGATGTCTATTTAGTTCATTTGCCCATTTTATTTTTATTTAATTTCAAACTAATAGAGGGTACACATATTTAGGTTACATTGTTTTCATTTCTAAGGTAAAGTTGCAGATGTAGTTGAGCCCTTCACCCAGAGGGTGCGCTGTTTACCCTTAGATTGTGCACATTAGGTGAGAAATTGACCATTGCCCTCTCCCTCCCCGCTCCGTTCCTCATTTGAATATACATGTGCTTTTCCTTTGTGTGGGCATGTAACTGTTTATAGATTGGTTTCATATTAGTATTGAGTACATTGGATATTTGCTTTTCCACTCTTGTGATGCTTTACTAAGAAGAATGTGTTTCAACTCCATCCAGGTAAATACAAAAGATGTAAAGGCTCCATCTTTTTTATAACTACATAGCACTCCATGGTGTACATATACCACAGTATGTTAATCCATTCATGAGTTGATGGGCACTTGAGTTGCTTCCACATCCTGGTGATTATAAACTGAGCTGCAATAAACATTATGGTGCAAATATGCTTGTGTTAAAATGTTTTTTTTTCCTTCTAAGTAGATACTTAGCAATGGGATTGCGGGATCAGATGGAAGGTTGACTTTTTTTTTTTTTATTGTTGGGGATTCATTGAGGGTACAATAAGCCAGGTTACACTGATTGCAATTGTTAGGTAAAGTCCCTCTTGCAATCATGTCTTGCCCCCATAAAGTGTAACACACACCAAGGCCCCACCCCCCTCCCTCCATCCCTCTTTCTGCTTCCCCCCCCCATAACCCCATAACCTTAATTGTCATTAATTGTCCTCATATCAAGATTGAGTACATAGGATTCATGCTTCTCCATTCTTGTGATGCTTTACTAAGAATAATGTCTTCCACGTCCATCCAGGTTAATACGAAGGATGTAAAATCTCCATTTTTTTTAATGGCTGAAGGAAGGTTGACTTTTAACTCCTTGAGAATTCTCCATACTGCTCTCTGCAGAGGTCATAGCTTGCAATCCCACTAGCAGTGCAAAAGTGCTCCCTTCTCTCCACATCCACACCAGCATCTGAAGCTTCAGGGTTCTGTGATGTGGACTATTCCCACTAGGGTTAAGTGATGTCTCAGAGAGGTTTTGATTTGCCCTTCCTCCACCCAGTTTAAAAGAGCCGTGGCATTTCCTGGAGTTCCTGCAGTAATAGGTTTGAACTGCTGCAGCCCCATAGACTATCCATGGATAGTCCCACTATTTCTGCCCCCATGGCACTGAGAGAAGATACCCAGGAAAATTAAATTCTAAAAAACAACAAACGAATTAAAAAAAGCTGTAGTTTTTTGCCGGAGCCTATGGCCCCATGCTAGTGGCAGCTAGTGGAGGGGAATCTGCAGACAATCTCAACTGTTCCTGCTATCAAAGCACAAATGTTCCTTGTTTGAGTTCGGAAAAGTCAGTTTTTCATTAGAGTCCTGCAGCCCACAGCCAGTGGTGGTATCTGGAGAAGGGGACAGTCCCAACTGTTCCCAATTCCCCCCAGCGAGAATGCCCCTTGCACAAACAAATTTTTAAAAAGCCACAGCTCTTCCCCCAGAGTCCTGGCTCCTTAGTTTTATCCATTGCAACATTGTGGAAGCTTGGCTTTGTTCTCTAATTTCTGGGTGTGTTTACATGGATTTATTTATGAGTTCTCTGTTCTGCTGCACTGGCTTCTCTGTCTACTTTTATGTAAGTATCACTCTATTTTGATTACCGTAGCTTTGTAGTAGATTCTGAAGTCAGTGTGATGCCTCTAGTTTTGTTCTTTTCACTCGAGATTGCTTTAGCTATTTGGGATCTTTTGTGATTCCATATGAATTTCAGGTTGTTTTTTCTACTTCTGTGAAGAATGTCATTGGTATTTTGATAGGGATTGCATCCGCTTTTGGTAGCACAGTTAATTCACAGTATTAATTTTTTTTTTGAGACAGAGCCTCATTCTGTTGCCCTAAGTGGAGTGCTGTGCTGACATCATAGCTCACAACAACCTCAAACTCTTGGATTCAAGCAATCCTTTTGCCTCAGCCTCCCGAGTACCTGGGACTACATGTGCCTGAAAGGACATCCAGTTAGTTTTTCTATTTTTAGTAGAGACGAGGTCTCTCTCTTACTCAGGCTGGTCTTGAACTCCCAAGCTCAAGTTATCCACCCACCTTGGCCTCCCAGAGTGCTGGATTAACAGGTGTGAGCCACCATTCCCAGCCCACAAAATTAATTCCTTTTAATACAAACATGGAATGTGTTTCCATTTTTTGTGTATCGTTTTCAATTTCTTTCACCAGCGTTTTGTAGTTTTTCTTATAGAGCTCTTTCACCTCCTTGGTTAAAGTTATTCCTAGGTATTTTCATTTAATTTTATTTTTTTGTAGCTGTTATAAATGGGATTGGTTTCCTAACTTCACTTTCTGCTAGCTCATTGTTGGCATATATAAATGCTACTGATTTTTGTATGTTGACTTGTATCCTGCAACATTACTGAATTTGCTTATCAGTTCTAAGAATTTTTTGGTGAAGCTTTTAGGATTTTCTGTATATAAAGTGGCCAAAAAGTTCATGTGCAATTTAAAATAGAATTGGGTAAAATTTAACATCCCTTCCTGATAAACACTCTAAAGTTGGATACAGAAGGAATGTACCTCAATCCGTTGGGCCCTATGTGACAAACTCACAGCCAACATCATACTGAACAAGGAAAAGTTGAATACCTTTTCTCTAAGATGTAAACTAAGACAAGGATGCTGACTTTCACCACTCATATTCAACATAGTACTATAAGCCGGAGGAGGCAAGAAAAAGAAACGAAGGTCATCCAAACTAGAAAGGAGGCACTCAAATTTTCCTTATTTACAGACAACATGATGTCTGTAAATAAAATACACTGTGCACTATTTTAAATTGCACACAAACTTCATGGCCACCCTGTATAATATCATGTTGTCTGTAAATAAGGGGGAGGGGGGAGTATAAAGGATCAACAAAATGAAAAGTTGTGAGCTATGATGACAGCACAGCACAGCACAGCACTCTACTCAGGGTACCAGAATGAGGCTCTGTCTCAAAGCTGTTTTTTTTTTTTTTTTAATCAGTCACTGTTTATTAACTAACTAGATTACAAAAATAATCATGGTACATACCTTAGTTCATTTTTCTAATAATCTGGTCTTCCCCATTGCCAGCATCTCCACCTTCTTTAAAATGGGTTATCTTTTTCTTCATTCTACCCTTTGAAGATGATAACTTGAAGGGCCCCAGGAAGTTATTTGCTTCTTTGAAGCATTTCCAATAGTATAGTTCTCCTGAATCATATTTTCCATGGAATGGAAGATATGGAAATGATGCCATATTTACTGACAGATCAAGGAATCTCTGGCTAGTTTGTATTTATTTATTTTATTGAGAGAGTCTCTGTTGCCCTGGGTAGATGCCTTAGCCTCCTGAGTAGCTGGACTCACAGTTGTACACCAAAATGCTCAGCTAGTTTTTTCTATTTTTAGTAGAGAGGAGGTCTCACTCTTGCTCAAACTGAGTGGGAATTCTGAGCAATCCACTCAACTTGTCCTCTAAGCATGCTAGGATTATAGGTGTGAGCCATCACACCGGCCAGTATGCTGTACTTCTATTTTCATTTGTTTCAAGAATTTTTATTTATTTTTCCTTTTTTAGACAGTCTCACTCGGTCGCCCAGGCTACAGTGCTGTGTTGTCAGCCTAGCTCACAGCAACCTCTAACTCCTGGGCTCAAGTGATCCTTGTCTTAGTTTACATCTTAGAGAAAAGGTGTTCAACTTTTCCTTGTTCAGTATGACGTTGGCTGTGAGTTTGTCACATAGGGCCCAACAGATTGAGGTACATTCCTTCTGTATCCAACTTTTAGAGTGTTATCAGGAAGGGATGTTAAATTTTATTCAATTCTATTTTAAATTGCACATGAACTTTTTGGCCACTTTATATACAGGAAGGCACTCACCCTTCCAGAGTGCCAGGATTATAGGAACGTAATTACCACCATGCCTGGTATGTCTCAAAAATTTTTTTAATTTCCTTCTTAATTGCTTTATTGATCTATTGGTCACTCAGGAGAATGTTGCTTAATTTCTGTATTTGTTTAATTTTGAAAGTATTTATTGTTCACAACTTTGTCCCAGATTTTTAATTGCCTCACTTTTTCACTCACATAGTTTTCTACGTGTCTGTTACCAATTCATCTTCAACATCCCTCTAGGTGTTACGCATCGGCTTCCAGGGTGCTCAAACACAACACCAGCTTCTCTACTCCCCCTTGAAGAGGTCCCACTCTCTGTCCTTACGGTCCATGCCAGACTGGGTGTTTTCTACACCAGACATAGGCTATCATCCCAGGACATTAAATTACCCTGAAATCCCTTTTATCTCTGTGTTGGCTACCCTATTTCCTGATAACTCTGGATTCTTCTTTTTATGGCTTATTCATTCACTACATTACAGTTTACATCCTACAGCTTTCAGAGCGAGGGAGCATGAAGATGCATTTTCTTGAGACTAAATATATCTTTATGTGGTGTCTTCACACTTGATAAACAGGCTAGGCATCAAGGTTGGGGCTGAAAATCATTTTCTCTCAGGTGCCACTGTCTTCTACCTGCCACTGAAGGTCGCCTTGTCTTCCAGCTTCCAGATGAGCTAGAAGTTGCCTTGGAAAGCCCAGTATCATTCTGACTCACATTCTTCTAGATGTGCTCTCTTTCAATCCTTCTCTCCCACCTTCTACTTCTGAAGGTCCTAAAACTTCATGATAATGTTTCTTAGTGCTGATCAAAGACGCTTTCAATATGGAAATGTGTACATAGTACTTCAGTTCTAGGGAAATTTTTTGCATTTTTGTATTTGATACTCTCTTCTTCTACATGTATTTGCTTTTCCTGGAACACGTCTTAGCTGGATGTTAGATTTCCTACATGAACTGCACTCACTGTACTATCATCTTTGTCCTTGTTCTTTTACACTATTTTTCTGGGAAATGGTCTCAACTTTATTGTCTCACTTTTCTCAGGTATTTGATTATTTTTCATGTATAGCTTAAGTATTCTTTTTTATTTCTTAAATTGACAGATATAAGTGTACACATTTAGTTTGTACAACACGATGTTTTTTGTTTTTTTATAGAGACAGGGTCTCACTTTATGGCCCTCGGTAGAGTGCCGTGGCCTCACACAGCTCACAGCAACCTCCAACTCCTGGGCTCAAGCGATTCTCCTGTCTCAGCCTCCCGAGTAGCTGGGACTACAGGCGCCCACCACAACGCCTGGCTATTTTTTGGTTGCAGTTTGGCCGGGGCCAGGTTTGAACCCGCCACCCTCAGTATATGGGGCCGGCGCCCTACCGACTGAGCCACAGGCACCACCCACAACACGATGTTTTAAAGTACATAGTCATGGTGGAATCACTAAATCTAACTACTTAATACACGCATTATTATATATTTATCATCTTCGTGTGAGACCACTTCACATTCACTCTCTGAATACAATATACCGGCTGGGCACAGTAGCTCACATCTGTAATCCTAGCACTCTGGAGCACAGGCGGATGGACTGCTCGAGCTCAAGAGTTTGAGAGTACCCTGAGCAAAAGCCAGATCCCATTTCTATTAAAATTAGAAAAAACATCCAGGGGTTGTGTTAGGAGCCTGGAGTCCCAGCTACCTGGGAGGCTGAGGCAGGAGAATTGCTGGAGCCCAAGAGTTTAAGGTTGCTCTGACCTATGACTCTACCCAGGGCTACAGAGTGAGACTTTGTCTAGAGAAAGTCTAGGATACAACATGTCAATTATAGTCACCATGTAGTACAACTGATCTCTTAAATTAATTCCAGTATCTTTTTTATAGTATCCAGTTCTTTAAAGATATGTCTTTAAAAAGTGTTATGATTCCTGAATTGCTTTTTTCTTTTCTTTAGGTCTCAAATATCTGATGATCTTTAATTTCGCATTTATACTTAAGAGTGAGGCACTAATATCAATGTACACAGCTATGATTTAATAAAAATAAAAAATAAATAAATAGGGTGGTTCCTGTGGCTCAGCGGGTAGGGCGCCGGTCCCATATGCCGGAGGTGGCGGGTTCAAACCCAGCCCCGGCAAAAAAAAAAAATAAAATAAAAAATAAAAAATAAAATAAATAAATAAATAAAAGAACCAGTACAACATGGAAAAAAAAAAAAAAAGTGAGGCACTAACAACCTCGGTGTGCAATGGATAAAGCTCTTGGAACAGAGGGCCTCACGGTAGGTCAGGGGCCAGCCATTTCACTTCCAGTATCCTTGGTTTTTTTTTTTTTCTCTTTGGTCAGTCTGTTTCTGTGAGAAGAAATCCAGTTTTCTGTTTGGAGGTTATAAACCTAACCACTAGACTGTCACTTAATCCCCACTATTAATACAGCACCTCGACCAACTCCCATTTGGTTCTGGTGTTCCAGAATCCAGAACTTCTCTGGCTCAGCCTCTCCAGGCTTCACTCCAGTCTCTGTCAGAGGAAGACAAGGGTAACTGTGTGGCTACGTAAAATAAGGAAGATGATCTGGGTGGGTGTATTGTCCTTTACACACATGCTCTAACAATCCTATTTTCAGTTCTGCCTCACTCGTGCAAAACATAACTGACATATCTAATTCTTAATTCTTAAATTAAACATGGGGGTTTCACTTGTTTCTTATTGGCTTTCCCTATCACAAACACTTAGATTTTTACTTTCTTCACTTTCCTTCTACTTTCCAACCTTCAAAACTGAACTAATAATTAACTGTGGTCTCCTCTTCCAGTCTTAATAGTCATTCTGGGCTGATGTCTTTCCATATTTTTGTAATTTTGGAGGAGTTTCAGGAGAGATCAGAGGGAGATTAATGTGTGTATTCGAACTGTCATCTTTAACGAGGAGCCTCATTTGTCATACACCCACCATCCAGCTTAAGAAATAAAACACTATAAATATAGCTGAAGTAGTCTCTGTGCTTCTGATAAGGCTTTTTTTATCCTATAGACATAGAACCACATTGTTTTCAAACAGTGATTTTTGTTCATTCTAATTTTTAAAAAAATCAAAGAGAAAAGAAAATATAATATTAATCAGAATGTTTTGCTTATCTTAGCAAACTTATCTCAAACAGCATGTTAAATAGTAACAGGGAAATTCTTGTTTCAGTCTTATTTTGGAGGACTAAATTGAGTTTCATTACTGAAAATAATTTTAGACGTTAGACTGAAAATATTCTCTCAATTAAGAAACTTTAGAAGGGCTCAGTGTCTGTAGCTCAAGCACCTAAGGCACCAGCTACATACACCAGAGCTGGTGGGTTCGAATCCAGCTTGGGCCTGCCAAACAATGACAACTACAACCAAAAAATGGCTGGGCGTTGTGGCAGGCACCTGTAGTCCCAGCTACTAGGGAGGCTGAGGCAAGAGACTCGCTTAAACCCAGGAGTTGGAGGTTGCTGTGAGCTGTGACGTCACAGCGCTCTATCCAGGGCTACAGCTTGAGGCTCTGTCTCAAAAAAAGAAAAGAAACTTTAGAAGATAATTTTCATAGTGAATATTGTATAAATGTCTTATGTACGTCATAATTTTTCTACTTTTTCCTATCATAGATTTTTAAAAATAGTTTTATAAGATATAATTTACACACTATTAAACTCATTTTTAAGCATATGGTTTTAGTATATAAATTTACAAAAATCTAAATTATAAGTTGTGCAATAATCACCACACTCGAACGTTAGAACATTTCCATTACCCCATTATTCTCATTTGTGCCTGTTTGCCAGTTTCTACTCCCGTAACCAGAGACAAACATTGATTTGCTTTCTATTTCTCTAAG
The DNA here is from genome assembly GCF_027406575.1 of Nycticebus coucang. NCBI lineage: Eukaryota > Metazoa > Chordata > Mammalia > Primates > Lorisidae > Nycticebus > Nycticebus coucang. Next base: position 44,061,407 of record NC_069784.1, read on the forward strand.
TCTCTAGAAATTTCATATAAACAAAATCACACAATATGTTGTGTGTTTTGTCTGGCTCCTTTCACTTAGCAAAATATTTATAAGGTTCAGCCACGTTGTAGTATGCTATTAATAGTTAAATGCTGAACTGTGTTCCATTTTATGGCTGTAACACATTTGTTTATCCATTCACTGGCTAATGGATATTTTGAGTTTTTCCAATTTTTGGCTATTATGAATAGTGCTGCTATGAACATTGGTGTGTGTTTATGTTTGCACTTTTGGGGGTAGACACCTAGAAGGGGAAATGTTGGGTCCTCTGGGAATTATATACATATATCATTTAAGAAACGGCTGAACTATTTTCCACTTTCCGCACCCACTGACAATGTGTGAAAGTTCCAGTTCCTCCGCATCTTTGCCGACACTTAGTATGGTCAGTCTTTTTAATTTTAGCTATTCAAGTAAGTGTCTTAACACAAATACAACAGGGACAATACCTAACAGATGCAAACATTGTAACCTAATTCTTTGTACCCTCAAATAAACCTAATTTTTAAAAAATAAAATAAAAATAAGTGTCCTTGAAGTCTAGTAATGTTAAGTCCACCACTACTGTTCTTTTAAAATTTGTTTTACTTCATGTTCTTTGCATTCCATATATATATTTGGCCTCTTATGTAGTTTTCATTTGTACTTCCCTAATGACTAACAATGTTGAGCATCTTTTCACGTGTCCATTAGTTACTCATTTACCTTCACTAGGGAAATGTCAATTCAAATCATCTGCCCATTTTTAATTTTTCTGTCTTATTTCATATTCTGTATATAAATACTCCATTATATTCATGACTTGAAAATATTTTCTCTCAGTTTGTGGCTTGTTTTTTTATGAGATATTTTGGATAGAAGTTTTCAATTTATTCAAGTCAAATTTATTTCTTTTTTTTAGATGTGTTTCTAAGAAATCTTTGACTCTCCCAAGGTGACAAAGATCCTCTGTCTTTTTTTACAGTTTTTCTTTCTACAGTGTTGCTTTTTATACTTCCATCTATGACCCATTTTAAGTAATTTTTGTGTATAGTATGAGGTAAGAATCAAAGTCCATTTTATACGTGCAAATATCCAATTTTTCCAGTATTGCTTATTAAAAAGACTATCATTTCTTAACTGAATTGCTTTGAAATCTTTATTTAAAAATCAACTATTAATGCAAAGAATTTATTTCTAGATTTTCTATTATGTTTCATCAATTATTACTCATGCCAATACTATCTTGATTACTGTAGCTTTATAATAAATCTTGAAATCCAGTAATGTAAGTCCTTCAATTGTTTCCTTTATGTTTGTTTTTAATATTCTACATCCTTTGGTTTCTATATATGTTTGAAAATTAGCTATTCAACTTCTACCCAAAAAAAAAAAAGCCTGCTGGAATTCTGAAGGGATTACATTGAATATATAAATACATTTTGATAGAACTGACATTACAACAATATTGAGTCTTCAGATCATGAACATGAAATGTCACTCCATTTATTTAGAGCTTTAAATTTTTTTGAGCAATGTTTTCAGTATACAGGTCTTACACTTTCTCCCAACCAAGTACTAACCAGGCTTGAGATGAGATGCGATCAGATTTGTTCAGGGTCTTACATTTTCTATCTCAAACTTATTCCTAAATATGTTATTCGCTTTGATGCTGTTATGAATTGTTTCCTCAATTTTATTTCTGAATTACTCACTGCTGAAACATAGAAACACAATTTCTGTATACTGTTCTTGTATCTAGAGACGTAGCCAAATTCATTTGTCAATGTAATATTATTTGTAGATTGCTTAGGATTTTCTAAATAAAGGATAATGTCACCAGGCAGTTTTCATTTTCCTTTTCATCTTGATGTGTTTTATTTCTTTTCTTTGCCTCATAGCATTGGCTGAGACCCCCGGTAAATGCAGATATCTTTGCTTTGTTCCTGACTGTAGGAGAAAACAGTCTTTAACCATCCAGTGGAATGTCTGCTGTAGGCTCTTCCTAGACAACCTTTAACATGTTTAAGAAGTCATCTCTATTCCTACTTTATTATTAATAGCCATTGAACTAGATCAAATGCTTTTTCTGTGTCTATTGAAATCATGTAATTTTGTTTTTTATTCTATAAATATGATACACTGTAATACATTAATTTATTTCCAAATGTTAAACCTATATTGCATTCCTGAGATAAATCCCACTTGGTCACAGTAGATGATCCATTTTATATGTCAACATTTTGTTAAAGATTTCCACACTAATGTTCACAATTTTTTTACACTTTGTCTGCCTTTAGGGTAATACTTCAGAGTAATACTGGTTTCATAGAACGAGCTGAGAAGAATATTTCGTCCTTCGTTTTCTGAGTGAATTTGTGTACGATTTACATATTTGTTTTTAACTTCTATAGATCCTTTAGATCTAATTGTGAGCATCAATTTCTTAGAGAAAGTTATCCGACCTTGACAGGGTTCATTTATTTCCCTTATTTTAGGTATAGTAAAAAATAGCTCTTCTTCACAGCAAATTTACCACAAAGTAATTTTTATAAATTTATGGGATTATTTTTGTTATTTTTCTCTCCCTCTTTGCCACAAACTCCATGAAAAGAAAAATGTTGAATGTTTTTACTCACCATTATGTAGACACAGCTACTGCCTGACACCTGCTAGGTAGGTACTCGACAAATATTTGTTAAAGGAAGAATACTTAATAGCTGCTTTAATTTTATGTTTTGTGTTTATTCCCTTCTTTACTTTGGCTTATTACTATTTTCTTTCTCTAGATTCTTCAATATTAACATGATTCACTGTAACTCTTCCTAGTCAATCCAGACATCTGTTAATGTAGACATTTAGAGCAAAATGAGGTCTGACAATTAAGTTCACAACTCATCCTAGAAAAAGTACTACATATCTCTTTGCTAAATATCACTAAGGTCACTCAAAGTACTTGCCTTGGGAAGCTGTGCACCAAGGCCAGTGCCTAGTCCACCCTTTAAAGCAATTTTGGAACTTTTTTTCTGGAATGACTAGCAGCGCTGTCATTAAAAACACGCGACAATAACGAACACCACTTAGCAACACACTGCCACGTGTCGACATGAACACAGCTGTGACACTGATATACCAAGGTTATGAAACCTTACTGAGTGGCTGGGCTTGGGAGCTCATCCTGTAATCCTGGCACTCTGGGAGGCTGAGGTGGGTGGATGGCCTGAGCTCACAAGTTCCAGCCCAGGATGAGCAAGAGCGAGACCCCTGATCTCTAAACATAGCCAGGTCTTGTGACAGTCACCTACAGTCCCAGCTACTTGGGAAGCTGAGGCAGGAGAATCACTTGAGCCCAAAACTTTGAGGTTTTGCTATGAGCTATGATGCCAAAGCACTCTAGCCCGGATGACCAAGTGAGACTGTGTCTCAAAAAAAAAAAAAAAACAAGGTTATCAAGTTGTCTGTAAAGTGCTGCCAACATAAATGCATGGTGGCAACTTTGCAAACTTAATGGTCAGACCTCGTATGATGACAGCTCTGATAGTTTTTTTTCTATTTTTTCTATTTGTTTAAAAAATATATATTTGTGTCACTCTACAGTTCAATTGCATTAAATATTTTTTATATGCTATACTTTGGCCAATTTTTGTCTAAGACCTAACATATTAAAAAGATACCTTGGCTTTTCTCCTATCACTATAAGACTGGGAAACTCATGAAGGCAAAAACCTTCATGCTTAAGAGAAGGTGTATTCTTAGCACCTCATACATTAGCTTAGTAAGTTTTCTTTTTCTCTCTTTTTTTTTTTTTTTGAGACAGAGCCTCAAGCTATAGCCCTGGGTAGAGTGCTGTGGCATCACAGCTCACAGCAACCTCCAACTCCTGGCCTCAAGCAATTCTCTGCTTCCACCTCCCAAGTAGCTGGGACTAAAGGCACCCGCCATAAAGCCCAGCTATTTTTTGGTTGCAGCCGTCATTGTTGTTTGGTGGGCCTGGGCTGGAATCAAACCAGCCAGCTCAGGTGAATGTGGCTGCTGCCTTAGCCACTTGAGCCACAGGCACCGAGCCAGCTCAGTAAATTTTTATAGACGTTTTAAATTTCATTCTTTCCACTGCTGCTAAAGTAAAAAGCACACATCAAGGAGCTGATCGGTAGATTGCCCTATGAGAAGACAATGAGTAAAAGATATGCTCCATGGATGGGGTTCGATTAAACACAGCCACAGACATGAGTTCCTAATATGAATCAAGATGTTCTAAGTGTGGAATACAAATGGAATTCCTACTCTCAAGGACTACGAACACACATAGGTTAACAAATAACTTTGATCCGGTACACTAAAAGGAATGCATTAAATCAGGTGTCCTCAAACTTTTTAAATAGGGGCCAGTTCACTGTCCCTCAGACCGTTGGAGGGCCGGACTATAGTTAAAAAAAAAAACAAAAAACTATGAACAAATTCCTATGCACACTGCACATATCTTATTTTGAAGTAAAAAAAAACAAAATGGGAACGAATACAATCACACCGTCTCATGTGGCCCGCGGGCCGCAGTTTGAGGACCCCTGCATTAAATGATGCAGAAATAAGAATGGAGGAAATCTATAAATTGTCTAGGGGAAGGAAGAAGGTAAGGAAACTCTAAAGCAGGAAATAAAATCCTTTTAAGGATAAGGAAACCAAAATCCAAACTACAGTACTTGTTCAAGTTCACAAGGCTAGAGACCACAAAATGAGATCTAATGTCATACTTACTGTCATTACTATTTAGCAGTTCACAAAAGAACAATAGTATAGAATTTGGAGAGTGACAAATTAAAATTTAGGGATTTATTCATCCTAACTCCATCTCCCATTAACAATCAAGGACTATACAAAATTATGAAAAGTGAGTCAAGTACTTGTCTTTCAAATAACTTTCTAGTTGGTCTACTTAACAGAACTAGTAAGTTGTATTCACTCATTTTTTTAAAGCATTAACAGAGGATCCATAGAACATCTTTTTAAAAGAGTCCAAAATCATGAATCTGTCAGCATTTATCAGCACTTTCCAAGGAAGTGAGTGAAACCATGAATCTGTAGACCTAATATTAAAGTCAGTAGAGAAATAACATTCTTTTGAGAGCAAGGGATGGTTCTTTGGGCTTTTCTACATCTCTCAAGACTATTCAATTACTAAAAGCTACCATTCCATGACTAATTGGCACTAGCATGCCTATACATCTTGACCCCACAACCCCTCACCTTGGAATATGGGAAGATTATTTAACCCTCTCCTTCCCTATTATAAATTAGTCAACTGCTATTCCAAATTATAGAACAGATTTTCATTGCTTGGTTAGCATGAAATAGCCTAAGAATCTGCTCAGTTCTAAGAGAAGTGTAGAAAAAAGTTTAAGAACCTGAAAAACTTAAGACCATGCTCTAAACCAGTGATTGAAAAAATGGGGAGCCCACAGGCTGGATTCAGATCACTTATGGCTTTTATCTGGCTTGCAGGAGATGAGGGCCACACTTGACTTTCTTAAAACTCTGGATATTTCACATAAAAATGCATTATTTTCAGCTGCTCACGAAAAATCTGAAACTTGCAACAGTGCACCTACATTGCCATGTGGTAAAAATTGCCCAAGCTCAGTAACCGTAGCCCTGTTTATATAAGACATTTGCTCTCTAATTCATCATAGACCAACTACTCCTATTTCCCTGATACTGGGCCAAATGTCAACTGTCACTTATCACCATGCTTGCACTGTTGTTTTTCTAATAAACTACTTGGTAGATACGTGCAGATTTGTTAAAAAGTAAGTACAATCCATTCTTCATGTTGATAAAACCACGTTCTCAATTTACCCTAATCAAAGAAATTAAATCAAAGAAATCAATTTACCTTAATCTGAGTTTGTTCGATTGACTTTTCCCATATCTGCTGATCATACGCTCCAATCTGAAATAGGGAGCAGGCTATTTAAATGATGCAAAGAAAATCCTTATATTAGTCAAGACTCACAAAAGTCATGGATTATTTGGTGCCTCTCAGAGTTAGAATAAATTAGTACTTCCAAGAGACTGTTTCTTTCAGAAATCTAAAATAGCTCTACTTAAAACTTAAGTTAAAAAGCAAGGCCCAAAATATTTCAAATTAAATTACCTTAAAAGATATTTCCACTTCTTAAGGAAAACTAGAGAGGATAAAAGGGACAGCTCAATAAGATTGTTGATAGTACTAATCTGAGCTGTGCAAAGGCTTCATTTCTATTTTCTTTTTAAAGCAGTTTAATCAAAAGAAAACTTTCAAAGTATTGCCGCCGCATTGTGCATGCTGCCTGGGGCGGGGGTGGGGGGTAAGCGACTTGAAAATCTTATTCTGGGACTAGAACGGGGTTTAAAAGGCAGAATGACCTTGTCCATCAATTTTTTTCATTTATGTTCAAATACCACAAAAGAATGCCTGGCACTACCAAACTCGGGGGGAAAGTAACATGATATCCTTTGTGGAAGCTTTTAGTAGGAATAATGGTTCACAACGAAAAGATACTGGTATTACCTTCTTTTGGTACCACGATATAGCATCGCTCTCATTTGAGGCCATCTGTGTCTCCAGCCAGAGAATGGGATTTCACTGAAAATGAAGGAAAACCAGTCGGTGAGTCCAGTTGCTGAAGTTTATTCTCCCAGTTTGGGTAAAACTCGAAAATCGCATCCCTCAGCCTCTCCATGAGCTGCTGTCTATTTCTTCTGCCGTTTGCCAGGATAAAAAGAATAAATAAACCAAAAACACCCTGGCGCAGCGGCGACCCGAGCCAAGCCTCTGCAACATCTTGAGCGAGTGTGTTCCCGGCTGCGGGGGAGTGGACCGCTGGGGCTGACCTGCGCCCCACCTCCTCCGCTCCCGGCCCTCACCTGGTGCCCGCTGCCCCGCAGGCCAGCGGCCCGGGCCTCCGTCCTCAGTGGCCCCCGCCCGGCCGTGAGGCGGGGGGCGAGGCTGCGGGCCCTGCAGGCCGCATCTTCCCCTGGAGGCGAAGACGCCGGCTGGGCCGTTACCATGGAGACGGCGGAGGCCACCTCCCCTCCGAGGCAGCCCGCCTCCCCGCGTCCGCTCCGCCGGGGCCTCTCGCCGCAGGGGCGGCGCCCGACGAGCGCAACCTACACGGTCGTCAGACGGAACGTAAAATAAGCAAAGAATGAACGGGGAAATGAGAGGGATATAAAGGGAACGGGTCTACGCTAGGCCGCCATAGCTACGGCGACAGCTGTGGTTTTGTGCCAGGCTGGAAAAGACAGGTGCAAAGGCCCCAGGCCCGCGGGGCGGCGGGGCGGCGGGGCTCGTCTCTCGCCCAGCCGAACCGGGCCGGGCCGGGCCGGGCCGAGCGGTGACTCAGCCCGCCCAGAGCGAGGCGAAGGCAGCCGGGCCTCCCGCGGCGCGCCGCCCTCGGCTTCCGCTTTCCGGCCTTCTCCGCGGAGGCAGCTCCGCCCCTGGGCCGGGCCTCCCAGCCGCGCCTCGGTCCCGGCGCCGGGGTGGAGGGGCTGGGGACACAGAGCGAGCCGCCCCGGGTCACACACCAGGTCTCGACTTGAAAGTCGCTTTCTCGGAAATGACTTTCCCATCGAGCCACCTAAAGGAGGTCGGTCCTGCTATTCTGATCGTTCCCGGCTCATGTCTACGTAGCACTTTGCGTTTCATTCAACATCGGTTTTCCCCAGTGGCCTGTATGGGCTCAATGAGGTCGAAGACCCGGACCTTGCACGAGCCTGGCGCACAGGTTCTCAGTATCTGTTAGATGAACTAATGTTTGCTGGCATTTACGCTGCCCTGGGACGAAAAGCCTGGCAGGCTGCGGCTTAATGACTCCCTCCCCCGCCCCATCACCTCTGTGACTTTAGATTTCTGGTGACAAGGCTTGAGGGAGTCACAGGAGACTTTCCCCAGATTAGAATTAAAGGAAAGTGGCAGCGGAGACTGTTTCTAGATTAAGAATTCAAGCAGGCTGATAGAGGTCAAGAGAAAAGAAGGATTGGGATTGAGCCCTTTAGTATCCTTAGTATTGAAGGATATGTTAAAGGGGTTTCTGAGCCACTCTATTTTTGCCATTACTGGAACTCTGGCCCCTACAGGTCATTCTCACCTCAAGAACCTCTAGCTTGCCTGCAGCATGAATCATTTGAGTCAGGGAATGCCAAAGACGGTAATAGCTTCCACTTGAGAAAGCCTAAAAGGCGGGGAACTAAATGTTTTACAAACATTTCTTATACTCTGTTAAATCAGCACCTAGGAGGAAGTTAACTCCATTTTACCGACGAAGAAAATAGATTAAGATAAAAGTAACTCCCACAAGACTAATTCTTAAAAATTATTTCACCCAGACTTATTTTTGTACATTATTAAATACATTCCTTCTGCTTTTGTTCCGTGATAGTTTTTCCCCTTCCCCTTAGAGCTAAACATTAGGGTTCTGGTGGGCTTTAAGACAAATGGCCAACTTAAAAAGTAAATGAATAACAAATGAAAAAGTCATTTAGAGCACATCTATTTGCTTTAAAACCTAAATTACATTAACAGCAAAAGCATTTAATTTCCTTGTGAGGTAGTGAACGAAAGAGCTTGGTTTAGGGGTGTGTGGAGGAACTGAATCACTTAAAGTCCTTATGAGAGAATAGGGGTAAGTAGCAAACTGTTTTTCAGGAGCCCTGTCAGAAAACCTTCAGTGCTTCTAAGGCAGCCACTAACAGGGCATTTGAACACAGAACAGCATCCAAATCCCTGCTTCCACTAATGAAGTACATGATCCTAGGCAATTTATTCAAACTAACAAGCCTGTTTTCTCACCTGGATTATGGAGATAATTACCTTCCTAGTAAAGGCTGTGAGGATTAAATGAGATTCCCTTGTATGAAGTACCTGGGCTGTGGCATACTCAAAAAATGTTAGTTCCCTTCCTTGATCAGATCAAGGGCTGCTGTGGACAGGTGCTTAATGAAGAGTTCACACAAAAACTGATGAGGAAATCCATTTTGTTGTATCACGTAAAATACATCAAAATGACATCTGAAAAGTCTATTCATCTGCATTAATACTCCGTGTATATCACCAGAAAAGTGTTAAATGGTCCTCTTAATTTAAGCAACAAGATACATAAATGCCACGAATGTCAAAGGTAATTATTTTTCTTCCCCAAAACTAACTACATCTCAATATGGATGGAATTTCCTCCAGACATCTTTAGAAAGGAAAATTTCAAGATTTTCTAAATTTTTTGTAATAACGGGATAGAGAGAAGGGCAGGGATCAGTACCCTAAAAACAGGTTCCAGGTATCTAGGATTCACATGTGCTACTCATTTTGTAATGAAACACGAGTAAAGGACAAATCAGACTTTGTTTATTAAAAAAATACTTTACAGGAAAAAAAAAACCTCTATGCATTCCATTGTCCTATTTTACAAAGAAATAGCTTAACAATTTAACACACTTAGACAGCTACAAAAAAGCACTGTTAAAAGGATTATTATTCACACAAATTTAGATTTAAGACTATTCATTAAAAACCTTTTTAAAACACTTGTTAATGTCAATAAACAAACTAAGGCCACACAACGCAAATAGTCCGCCAGGCAAATTATACATTTCATCTATATGCAAAGACCTCTTAGATAAATTAAAGCCACAGGAAAAAAAGTCATAGCTGCCAATCAAAATGGAGTTTAGTCACAGAAAACACTATTACATGAAAATTTACAACATGTGATAGTAATACATAAGTATTTCTTTAGAAAGAATTGAAAAGTGCTATATTTTAAGAGACAGTGGTCTCAACTACATGCACAAGTGGATCCTAAAAAATGGATGAAGAAAATGGAAGGCCATAATATTTATGGAGAGACATTTGCTTTTAAAGCAACCACCTTTCAAGATAAGAGTAAGACCCTTACGTGCTAAAGAAAAACATGTACTGTGCATTTCCTCTACTTGCATGGCCAATAAATACAGCTACAACCTGTCTTAAAAACATAAAACTTAGCACAAACATCAACATCTGGTATGTGCTAGTGAAAGGTTCTTTTTTAAAAACCTGTAGCAATGATAAAAATAAACAAAATCGTCCTAAAAATATAAATGCAAATAAATTTTTAATGGCAAATACAGATGAAAATATAATAGGCTAATATTAATGATCAGGAATATATTCACTAAGGGTTTTCATGGATTTTGGAGTCTTGTTCCTATATTAGTTTTCATTCTAAACAATAACATTTATATAGGGAAAGGCAATAAAAGAGTTTCTCCAGTCATTAAAGTGTGACCTTTATGCCTATTAAGACTGATGCAAGACATTTTTTCCTAAGGTTTAGTAAAGAATTCATTTAATAAGGTTCTTTTTCCCCCTGTAAGAGTTTGTAATATTAGTCAATTGATATTCCAACTGTCTCTAAGGGGAAAGGGCACTTTTCAAAAGTCTTTAATTAAAAACAAAGTACCAGTTAAAAAATTCTAAGTACTAAATAAGCAAATTAAAAATACAATTAAGTCTAGGAATTCAGTTTTAAAGAATTAAAAGTTTGGGGGGACTAATACGCAGGTTTTTATTATTGCTTTATGAATTTGGACTACCTCTTTGTATCATAATCCTACTCAGAGCATATCTTGGTAATCAGAAAATGACTTCTGGGGCAAGGGGAAGACTTTAATCCTATTTAATGGATACCGTAAAATCACTCTATTTAACTAAGTTAGGAATATTCATTTATTGGGTCCTTTCCATAAGCACATTTTAAAAATATCCCTCTGCTCCACAAAATACTAAAACTTACAGCCACATTCTGCAAGTAATCTCAAGAGTTGGCACAACAAATAATATACCAAAAAGGAAGATCAGCTTAAATTCCAGTTACAACTTCACTGCCATCACTACTTTACAAACCAGAAGACGCCAGATTGCTCCATGCCTCACTCCACCAAACCAAGTAACTTTATGATTTAGAAAAGTTGTGATCATTTGCATCACTAAACTAGGATATAGCTTTGAAAGCAGTAAAAAACTCAAAAGGTCTGCTTTTATAGTCATCAGTCTTTAAAGCATGCTATTAAAATCTAATACTCACTCACATAGGACATTCAGGGTTTCCAGATACATTACTAGCTAAATGTTTCTCTCCATTCTATTGCAATTCTAACATACAATGAATTTACTAGTACATGATTTCAAACATTTTTATACTTTTAATGTGTTTATATTGGAGGTGAGGGTAGAATGTTTTATAAAAGGAAAATAGGGATTTGCTTTTGATTGTAGGTCTTTGCAGATCCGCTGGTTCCTGAGTGATTAAACACAGTGCTGGCTGTCAGGAGACAGTCTCCTTGTTTATTAGCAATGACCAGCTTAGATGACAGATGACATCTGCTGGATGGCAAGTGGGAGATGGGAAAATTGGATCTTGGAAGACAAGAAAAAAAACTTTTTGCTTAAACAACCTTGCTCTTCATGATTATTTTAAAAAGCAAATGTTGCCTGAGAAGAATTTTACTTTGCACAGCCTGGTAAAGCTCTATGAAATTCTTCTGGACAGAAAAATAAAAACGAGATACGCAAACCCACACACTTTGTGATTAACACTCTCCCCCCAAAATAACAAAAACACCCTCAAAGGCAGGTCCCTTATAAACTAGTCTTGATAAACTAGAATTTAGCCTAGAATTTATACCCAAGATTAAAAACACCCCTGCAATAATCACATTACCTTTCATACCATTCTAATTACCTTATTTACAAAGATAACTAAAGCCAACATCACTTCCAATTCATAAATGGTTTACATTAAAATGTTTCCCTATTTGTCTTCATCCTTTGTAACAGAGAATACATACATATACATATATATAAAGAATAATACAGATTCTAACTAATCACTGCAGTATTTGCTGTTGGTTACTTTTCTATCGTTTTACACAGTGACCTCTATACTTTGCTAATATGCATTTAACTACACAACAATATTGCACAAAGTAATATTTATATAAGATTTAACCTATTTCAGAATATTTTAGAAATAATTCATATTTGATATTTCAAAAGATGCAGCTAAGTTTTCATGGTGACAGACATAATAAAGCAGCAGCATCTTTTTTTTTTTTTTGCCTATGTTAATGTAAGTATTTCAAATCTCACCATCCAGGGAAAAAAAAAATCTCCAAATTGCACTGTAACCAGGTAGATACAAGAATCTGGTCTTAGGTGTGGAGAGTACTCTTCCTTTAAGAAACAAAGGCCTACTGTTATTAACTAAGAGAAAGTATAATGTGTATAGTGTTAACATTCTAAAATAATACAAAGTTAGGACCACATTAGCTATATGAACAGTGCCTGTTTGAAAGAAAAAAATTGAAATACTCAGGCACTAAGCATTAGGCTACCTGAAACTCTAGGATGAAGCCTAATGCCGTGTTCCTTATAGAAAATAGCAACACAGAGTAATACTAAAAAAAACCCAGGTATTCACCAGTTAAAACTGTGAAGTGTCTCAATAATAGATAGTTAATCATGAAGAGGTTGATGCCAAATACAAGAATAGTTTACCCTAAGTTTGATGTTCAAACTATGGCAGCCTCATCAGAAAGACTCATATCATTCTCTAAGTTTGATTATTTGTAATCAGTTTAGGCAGCAAAAGTACTCACACAAAATGTGAGGATGCTAGGATGCTAGAATAGAGTATCATGTCAACATTATCTCTTTTACTCAAAATATCTTCCATAGTTACCACATATTTTAGAATAGATTAATGAACCGTGGATAATTAATGACCAAGGACTATTCATCTTTAGATTTTTTTTTAATTGAATATCCACTGGGCTTTAAATAACATACAAAAAAGACAGTTTGGATCAGAAAGTGCTGTGCTTTCTCTTTTGTTAAGAAACCAGAGAGCCACTGAATTTTCCTTAGAAACTACTTGTTCTTTGTGGTTAGAACTAAATAATTTACTTGCCCATACACCAGATGCAGGAACTCTTTCCTGCAACCTATGCCATTTTTACTATAAAAATTGCATCTGTGCCATAAAGACATACAAATCCTAAATCATAAATCTGGTGTATCATAAAAACAGCAAATATGGCAAAAGACAGGCAAGATAAAATTAAGGGAAGTGAATAATTCACCAAATAAGAATCTGTTATTCAAGAGAATTCTCATTTTGATTTCAAGAAGAGATTGAAGTGTTACCTCACACCTTAAAAACAGAAAGTAGCAGCAGACCCACTATTACATACTGTACTAACGGGATAAGATACAACTCTTAACTTTGCATAATCTGTGTAAAAAAGATATGCTTGACATTTGTGGAATGTCATTTCTCTTTATAGAATTATAGGCAAGATTTCTCCGATAAAACTTAACTTAAGCCAGTTATAAAACTATAACTTCACATCAAAATTTAAAAAAGTTAAAAAATGTGTTTGAATATGTACATATCACACAGGAGTGCCTGAATGTTCTTGCAGATTGTGTTGCTGGTCAGAGTCCAGTCTACTTTCCACTTTCAAAACTGGAATAGGCTGAGTCTTCTGATCTTGCTGTACATTAAGTTCTGATGAAGATGGGAAGGGTGTTGAAGCAGTTGTCAGAAGCTGCATCTCTGTGCTTGTTTCTTCGGATTCAGTTTTTATCCTCACACACTGGGAGGGAACTTCTAATTCTCGCTTTCCAGTTAAACCACAGTCCATGTTAGAATTGCCTTCTGTGTTTTGAGTGGCTTCCACAACAGGGTGGTACTGTTTAAGTCTTATATGCCAAGCTAAGCTGCATACTGCTGACACTGTTTTGAACTGATGAATAACATTTCTAGGGATGAAGTAGATATCATTGTCGCAAAGCTGAATTCTAGCATAACGAATACCTTCCCGTCTCATTTGGTTTAGTTTAGCTTCATCCACCCACTGTACACACTACAGAAAGAAAAAAAGTTACATGAAACTTTAAAATATGTAATAATTTAGTGAAATGAAATGTAATTAGCACAAGAAAATAGTAGAGAGGAAATGTGTTACGATGACAAGTAAAGTAATACTCAAGGATGCATAACTTGCTAAATATTCCTATAATGCTTGGGAGACATTTTTCCTCATATTAAAGTCAGGATGGCCTACAGAATCATTTAAATAAGTATCTCAGAATGCAGCTACATATCAATATTCTTTGCCACATCTAAGGGCAACATTTTATCTCCCTTTCAGTGTCATGTCAACAAGTAAAGACTGCCCAGAACTGAGGAGCCTGGACCCTTTCTCCATCCCAGACCCATATGGCATCCCAAAGGTTGAAGAGACCTCAAGCATTCTGCTTGGGAAGCTCTGTTTTAATAATTTTTAACACCCTTCCCACTAGCCTTTGATAGTAATAAAATTAAAGTCACTATGCAAAATAAAATAGGTACAGATACTTATTTCAAGTATCTTACTCAAAGGGTAATAAAAAAAGTTATTACCTGGGAAACTGGGGGTTCATGAAGGTCTAACTGAAGTCTCTGTACAACATCAGTAAAATCCTCAGCATGAAAACAAATCACATCTTTGGTTATGCGAGGTTGGTCACTCCTAAGATTAACAAACTAAGTTTTAGAGATAAGCATGTCACAATGAAAAATGGCAAATTTCAATTTTCTTGTTCCTGGAAATGCTACTACTGGCAAAGAAATAAACACACAGATTCTAAGGACTAGGTACACTATTTTCAAAAAATAAAAGTAATAAAACAAAAAAAGATGAAAATCAGATTGTTGCAAAATTAAAACAAAGGCTAAAAAGAATAATTTTATTCTAAATTAGTTGCATTTATAATTTTCTCACCACTTTGCATCTCTATGTCCTGAGCTTTGTTAAATTGGGCCCCAACTTTAGACAGGTGCAGTGGCTCACACCTGTAATCCTAGCACTCTGGGTGGCCAAGGCAGGGGGATTGCTTGAGCTCAGGTGTCTCTACTAAAAAAAGGTATCAGTGGGGAGGGTAAATGAACATAAAATAGTGCACCACTATGGAAAACAGTCTGGCAGTTCCTCAAGAAATTTAAAGTATAGTTACCATATGATCTAGCAACTCCACTTCTGGGTATATATCCAAAAGGAATGAAGGCGAGGACATGAAGATATTTGTACACCCATATTCATAGCAGCATTATTCACAATAGCCAGGGGAAAGCAACCCAAATGCCCACTGATGGACAAATGGATTAACAAAATGTGGTATATACACACAACGGATTATTACTCAACCTTAAAAAAGGAAGGAGCTATGAAAAGGAGAGTTTGAGGGTGGCAAAAAAAAAAAAAAAAAAGGAAATTCTGACATTTCCTACAACATGGATGAACCTTGAAGACATTATGCAAAAAGAATTAAGTCAGTCACAAAAAGACAAATATCGTATGACTATATTTATATATAAAGTACCCAAATTCATAAAAACAGATGGGGAAATGATGGTTACCAGAGCCTGGGGGTAAGGGGAAAAATGGAACTATTGTTTAATGGGTACAGTTTCAGCTTTGCAAGATGAAAAGGTTCTAGAGATCTGTTTCACAATGATGTAATTATACTTTACTATTCAGTTTAAACATGATTAAGATGGTGAACTTTTTGTGTATTTTATCACAACTTAAAAATTGGTCCCCAATCTTTAAGTAGAGCCCACATTTTCTTAGATGTTAACAAACCTTGCAGTTGCATTCCATTAACTTACCATTCACCAAACTGTACAGCTTTCAAAACTCCAACAGCAGCCGTACTCTGCCAGTCAAACCCCTGACCTACATGATCAGCATGAGCTCTTGTCCTATCTTCAAAGAGGACTTCACGGGGTTCGCTGGTCCGAGGTAGGTACTGGAGATTTTTAATTTCATTCATTGATCTGGAGTTGATGTGGTTGTAAAGCAAAGGGAAAGCAAGGAAGAAAGAGCCCCCCAAAACTTATCAATAACAATAAGGCACAGAATACCAGATTCAAATAAGATGGGAGCTCAAAAGGGTTAAAAAATTTTGATCATTAGCATTTAACATACTATACTATCGTGCTTAATGTGATTAACTTCCCCTTCTTATAGGTCATAATAAATAATCAGCTATAGCTTAGATTAGGCTCAAATGTAGTATTTCTACATTAACAACGGAAAATGTAATTCAAAGTTTAAGGCTATATGCTTCTTTATCTTCAGTCATCTTGATTTCCAACCCTCAAAACATTTCACTAGAGATCTGATTTAAGTTGGCAAAGTAAGTATCCATGTGATCTCTTTCAACATTAAAATGAAAGTAAAAGGCTTCAAACTCATAATAGGAGGAGAGAGGATTATATGAGGGAATGAATGAGTATATAAAATGGGCCATGGGTTGATATTATTAAATACACAAGGAGATATCTTCCGCATTTTTATATGCTTAAAACTTTCTACATATAATAATCTAAAGGTGGACAGTAAAGGAATAAGAAGCAACAAAGGAAATAAATTAGTGAATAAACAATAATCAACAAACTTCTACAAGATCGAAAATTACCAAAGTCTTAGACTAATAAAACTGAACAGAGAAAATCACAGGCCTAGAATATACAAGAAGGGATAAGCACCCAAACAGACAGATCAACCCAGTAGATTTTGGAGAGGGCTATTTCAAAAAAACAGCCAACTGGCACTCTGGGAGGCTGAGGCAGAAGTCTGAGACCAGTCTGACATTCCAGTGAGCTATCATGACACCAATGCACTCTAGCTGAGGAGACAGAATGAAGCAAAAAAACAAAAATAACCAGCCAAGCATAATAATGACAATAACCCTTGCAGGTAGAAACAGAGACAAGCATTTACCCCAGGGAGTAGACAATGACTACCCATGCAGCATCCACTCCTCTTCTTTATTCCCCTTGACAGACCTTGGTTTTCATGGGGTATATGAGCCTACGCTATACATGATGTCATTCACAAGCTCCAGAGGTTTTAATAGATCATGATGAGTCCTGGAAAACTATGATAAGCTCATTTCCCCTGCCAGTGACTGATTTCAAAAAGACATGAACTGATTCTGGCTAATAATAATGAAAGGAAATCTGCTGAAGAGACTTCTGGGAAGTTTCGTAGCTCCTAAGAAAGAAGTACAAGAGGGGCGGCCCCTGTGGCTCAACGAGTAGGGTGCCGGTCCCATATGCTGGAGGTGGCGGGTTCAAACCCAGCCCCAGCCAAAACCCACAAAAAAATAAATAAATAAATAAATAAATGTGTTAAAAAAAAAAAAAAAAAAAAAGAAAGAAGTACAAGAGAAGACAGTCTCTTCCTCTACTAGATACAACCAGATCCAGATTGATGCCTGGAACTGCTGTAGCCATCCAGCAATCATAACAGGAAAACAGTGTGAATACAAAGCCTAGGAGGATCTTGCCTCTAGACTAGACCAAGAGAATGATAAAGCAGAAAAGGAAAAGGATCTGGTTCCTTGATAACAGCATTGAGCCACTGTCCAGATGAGCACCTAGAGCCAACTTCTCTGGACTTCCTGATACAGAATATAACAAACATTTTATTTTATGAAGCAGTTTGAGTCAAAATTGCCTATACAAAAACATCCTGGTAAACTTTCAGCCAAAAAAAACTACATTTTCTCTGAACACATTGAACTTGCCATATAAATAGAACATAATCCTCTGATGTCTAAACACATCATTTAATGTCCTCTTCTATGCCTGTTTACTCTAAATTCAAACCTACCTGTTAACGAGCCTCATCAAGAAGTAAACAGAACTCTCTAGGCCAAAGCTCTATCTTAAAATATGAATGGGTCAACTAAGAATTACTAGATATATTTGAAGATAGCAGACTGAAAGAGAAAGACCAAAATAAACAATGCTAAAATTTAAAAATTCAAAAGAAAAAGTTAGAAGACAAAATTCAAGGGGCCAGGAGTGGTGGCTCGTGCCCATAATCCTAGCACTGTGGGAGGCCTCAGCAGGTGGACTGCCTGAGCTCACAGGTTTGTGACCAGCCTGAGCCAGAGCAAAACCTCGTCTCTAAAAATAGCCAGTCGTTGTGGCAGGCACCTGTAGTCCCAGCTACTTGTGAGGCTAAAGCAAGAGAATTGCTTGAGCCTACGAGTTTGAGGTTGCTATGAGCTATGATGCCACAGCACTCTACCAACGGAGACAAAGTGAGACTCTGTCTCAAGGAAAAAAAAAAAAAGACAAAATTCAAGTAAATGTCTCAATCAAAAGCAAAAAGATAAATAACAAGAACTATGAGGATAATCATACCAGTAGCTGAATAATAGATTCCAAAAGAAATGAAGAATTACCAATTAAGCAAGAAAAATACCCAGAAAGGACATTTAAGAAGCCTACCAAACAATAAAAAGGATGATTAAAAATGGAATGAAAGACTGAAATAAAAATATATCACTGTGAAATTTTAGACTGCTAATGATAGAGGATCCCATAAGCTTACAGACAAGAAAAGAAACAGGGTACCTACAAAAGAATAAAAATTATACCAGCATTAAGACTTCTCATAAATAATATTAGATGCAGGAAGCCATAGAGTAATGCTAAAAACCCTTTTAATCATATTTAGTGTCAGAAAAAGAAATTTTCAACACATAATGACTTAAAATACTTTCCTTTTCCTAAAATTTAACTTGAGAATTTGCTCAAGCAAGAGAAGGAAATAAACCTAGGAAGACAACAACCACAAAATAATGCAGAAAAGCATGAAATGGGAAGTCCTAGGTTGTTGGATTGTGAACTAAGCCTTCCACATTGAGGCAGAATACAGAGCTTCAAAAGATTTCCATGGGCTGGGTGTGGTGGCTCACACCTGTAATCTCTGCTAGTCAGCAGGCTGAGGTGGGAAGACCACCTGAGCCCAGAAGTTTGAGGTTATAGTGAGCGAGGATCATGCCACTGCACCCCAGCCTGGGTGACAGAGCAAGATCCCGTCTCAAAATAAATGAATAAATAAATAAATAATTTTTTTTAAGTAAATAATATTTTTCTTTAAAGATTAATGTGTTAGAGCAGACAGCATTAATAAAATTCTGGAAAAAATTTGAGGCTACAATAAAATTACAGGATGCAAAGTAACTACCAACACCCTAAAAAAAAAAAGAGGTTATAGAAGAAAGCCATAGTCATGAGAAAGTCAGTGTGGTTCTAGAAAAAAGTAATGTATCTTAAGCAATAAACAGAAAAGAATTTATTTAGGAGATGGTCAAGAAAAGTTTATCCCCCCCCCTTCAAAAAGGGCAATCAGAAACTGCAAGAAAAGCAGAACTTTTTTAAAAAGCATGATTCACATATAAAACTTTTAAAAATGTGGCATGATTTTGAGTATCTAGATGAAATATAGGCAAGAAAGATTCTTTTATATAGTCTTCCTTTGAGTGGTAACACAAAATTGGAACCTTACAGTAAGAATTTTTAGCTTACTATCTGCATCTGCAGTAAACACAGATACCTATAATATTACAGATGCCATTTCTTGGCTTTCAAATTTTAGAATCCACCTATTGACAAAGCATATAAGACTTGATTATGATTTTAAAGCAGAATATGAATCAATCTCAACCATGTGTAAGTATAGCTGACATAAAGAACTAGCAAAGAAGACAGTAAAGTAGAAGTTATCTAACTAATCAGAGAATAAGAGAAAAGACTATCATACCAACAAGTCAAAACCCTGTCAAAACTTTTGGGAAAAAAAAAAGAGATTATAAACAAATGTTTTTGCTTCTAGTAAAAAATGTGTTTGCCCCTGGGAAGAAAAAGAGGACAGGATTTTTCATTATAAGCTCTGCTATAGTATTTCTTTTCTTTCTTTCTTTTTTTTTTTTTTTTTTTTAACTATGTGCATGTGTTTCTTTAACTCTAGAGTTCAAAAAGCCAAAGATCAGCCAGGCACGGTGGCTCACGCCTGTAATCCTAGCGCTCTGGGAGGCAGAGGCATAGGCAAGAGGCAGGTGGACTCCTGAGCTCACAGGTTTAAGACCAGCCTATGCAATAGCAAGACCCCGTGTCTTAACATAGCTGGGCATTGTGGCCAGGGCCTGTAGTCCCAGCTACTCGAGAGATTGAGACAAGAGAATCACTTATGCCCAAAAGTTTGAGGTTGCTATGAGCTATGATGCCATTGCACTCTACAGAGGGCAACAAGTGAGACTCTGTCTCAAAAAAAAAAAAGAAATCGGAAGATCAACTACAACAGCAGTGCCCTTGGTAAGTGAACTACTTCTCACATTTTTATTCTACCATTTTCAGCAACAAGAAGTTCTCATTAATACAAAAAGATAATATGAGTATTTACATTTTGATGAATTCACTGTAATTCAAAGTGCTTTTGAATGTTTCACTTAAGAACATTTAATACCAACAGAAATAAAATTTGATGGCAACTTAAGACTATTGGAGAAATAATAGATTATTAAATAAATGATGTTGGTACAGCTGCCTAACTACTAGGGAGAACATGTTAAAATTTCTCCCTCTATACCAAAACCAATTCCAGGTAGATTAAATAATACTGAAATCACAAAAATATTAAGAAAAAATGTAGGTGAATAATTTTAATACTGAAGAGAGAAGGCCTAACACTACTACTAAAGGAGAAACCTCAAAGGAAAAGATACATACATCTGTCTACATATAAACAAAAACTTCTGAGTAAAAAACAACAAAAATTTAGAGCCAAAAGAAAAAGAAAAATGTGCAACAGAAGAAAACAGAAGGTTAACAATCAGAATATACATGGAATTTTTACAAATGAAAAACATTCAAAAGAAGAAATAACAAACCCATAAAAGAAAAGCAAATTAAAATGAAACATTTTTGCACAATCAGATCAATAAAATTAAAAAGAATGTTAATTGAGAGTCTGAAGAGGCTCGAAGCTCATAGCTCAGTGGTTAGGGCACATACACCAGATCTGGTGGGTTCAAACCTGGCCCGGGCCTGCTAAACAATGACAACTACAACAACAACAAAAATAGCCAGGTGGTGTGGTAGGCACCTGTAGTCCCAGCTACTTGGGAGGCTGAGGCAAGAGAATCACTTAAGCCCAAGAGTTTGAGGTTGCTGTGAGCTATATGACACCATAGCAATCAACTCTCTGTCTCCAAAAAAAATAAAAAAAAAGTTGAAGAGTTTGAGGAAAAGGGCACTATCTTACTATACAAATGGGGTTATTAATTGGTATACTCCCAATGGTCCATTAGAAATGTGTATATTTTTGACTCGGCACCTGTAGCTCAAGCTGCTAAGGTGCCAGCCACATACACCAGAGCTGGCAGGTTCGAATCCAGCCTGGGCCTGCCAAGCGAAAATGACAACTACAACCAAAAAATAGCTGGGCGTTGTGGTGGGTGCCTGTAGTCCCAACTACTTGGGAGGCTGAGGCAAGAGAATCGCTTAAGCCCAGGAGTTTGAGGTTGCTGTGAGCTGTGATGCACCGCACTCTACCCAGGGTGACAGCTTGAGGCTCTGTCTCAAAAAAAAAAAAAAAAAAAGAAATGTGTCTATTTTGAGCCTTTAGGAATTTCTACTAAGAAAACAAACACCCATATGCACAGATACATATCTACCAACATACTTCTATGTGTAATCAGTGGTATACTGTACATGCTTAATACCTGGCTTGGGGCGGTGGGAAAAGGTGGCAGATTCATAGCTGATCTGCTGATTTCTGTGTATAAATACTCCCAACTTTCCAGCTATTAATGTGCTATCACTCAATGTGGAAGTAGAAGGTAATGCTAATAATGGCTCCCATGAGCAGGTACAAATCAGCTCTAGTGCACCACTGCCATGTTTGTCAAAATACTGTTTATATTGAAAAACTGGAAACCATTTACACTAAGAAAGAATTAATCAAGTAAATCCTTATACAACCACACAGTGAAGTACATAGTCATTAAGAAGCGATACAACAGCATCTTAATATAACACATCAACCCTAAGGGAGAAAAATTTCCAGTTTTAAAGTAAAGAATGAGTTCATTATTGCACAAAGAAAATTTATACTATGAGTATATATGAACTAAAGGGTTACAATGCCTAAATGTGTAGGAATATGGCCCCATATACGGAGGGTGGTGGGTTCACGCCCAGCCCCAGCCAAACTTTAACCACTACAAAAAAAAAACAAGTCAAGCATTGTGGTGGACGTAGTCCCTGTTACTCAGGAGGCTGAGGCATGAGAATCGCCTAAGCCCCAAGAGCTGGAGGTTGCTGTGAGCTGTGACAAGGGTAACAAAGTGAGACTCTGTCTCTAATAAAAATAAAAAATAAAACTTTAGCCCAATATGAACTACTAAAGCTCTATACTAGACTATAGCATTGGCTCCATTCAGCAAATACTGGACACTATTTTGTGTCACAAGGACACAGATGAATGGAACAGTTCATGTCCTCAAAGAGCTCCCCTCAAAGAGCTCCAGTAAAAAATAAAAACACGTGAACAGACGATTAATGAACGGGATGTTGTTGACACAGAAAAGGGAACAATTAATCACCCAAGGGAACAAAGAAAAGTTTCACATACAAAGTAACTCCTAAGTTAAGTTTTGGAAAACTGTATTAAGAGTCTGCTAGGTAGAAAGGAAGGTGGGGGATACCATTGTACGTAAAAAAGAACAGTACATACCATACCATTTGTATGTAAAAAGAACGATACAAAAGCAAAATGTTATGAAAGACCAAGGCTTGGAAACTGAATTCAGGATGGCTAGAGCAGACTTAGAAGCAGACACATCTGAAGAGGTACTATTGGGGCCATAATAAAGATCCTTACAGACTACACTGGAAAGTTTGATCTTTTATCCTGCAGACGGTTAGGACCAAGGTTTTAAGAAAATAAAAATTAAATTTGTTTTTTAGAATGATGCCTCACCCTGGATGACTATGTTATGAATGAGTGGATCAGACTAAGGAACTTACAACTAGAAGATCTATGGGACCTCTTCAAATAATCTAGATACATGGTCTTCAAGCTGTGGTCAGGTCTGTAGCATTTTCATAAGCAACCAACTGAATAAAAAGTGGCTTTGCTTATTTGAGAAAAATAATGTTTACCGTCGTCTTTTGAAGGGTGACTTTGGCATATCTGCTGTAGGGATCATCTGCTCTCCTGGCCTTACCCACATTATAGGCCCATCATCACTTTGGGACCTACACTGCAGTCGGAGGCTGGAGAGTGTACCCCAGGGCAAAGTCATCTAGAAATCAGATGAATGAGTTACATTAAAAAAAATTGTACATTATTTACAAATTACTCCCACCCATTCAAGTGAAAGTTCTAAAAAGTATATTTTGCAAGTATATACAAAGAAATAAATGCTATTTGCACAGTAATTTAGATAAAAAAAATAATTTGGGTACTTTGTAGCAGTACTTTTCTAGTATATGTGCTGCCAAAGCGAGCACAATGTAGCAGTACTTTTCTAAACATTTCTATTCAAAACATTGGATAAAACTTTAACAGGCAATGTTAACACTCTTCAATGTAAAATATCCACTTAAGAAATGATAAGAACTTTAATAATCTGAATTAATACTCACTTTCAGAAATGGTGATTCCTCTAACATATCAAGGAACTCTGGGAAATAATCACCAACTTCTTCATCTACGGCTCCAACAAGACTTATCTGCCGCATAGGACCTGCTCGGTAGGTGCCACAGCAGTATGTCCTGTTGACCTGAGATAAAAAGAAAGAGAGGAGAAAATGGACCAAAGTACACTATAATATAAAGTAGGAGAGGGTATTGTTTCCAATGCTGCTGTATCTTCTATATACTAAGAACTTAATTGTCTGTACCTTGGATGAAGTCAATAGTTAGAAAGAGACACCAAAGCACACTGACAAATACACTGATACATTTGCCATAAACAGAAATTTCAATGTGCAAGTTGGCTTATAGTCCCAACATCTCAAAGAAATATTGACAACATTAAGATAAACTTCTCTAAGAATGATGATTTTTGAACTTTGTAAATACTTTAAAGTATGATCTTTATTTAAGAAGAAAAACCAGAACAAACAGTAAAATTGGCACAACAGGAAATAAAAAAAGACCATGGCCGGGCAATGCCTGTGGCTCAAAGGGGTGGGGTGCCGGCCCCATATGCTGGAGGTGGTGGGTTCAACCCAGCCCCGGACAAAAACTGCAAAAACTGCAAAAAGAAAAAAAAAAAAAAAACCACAGCCAAATTAATCTCCCATATTCATTTTGTATTCCCTAGTTTGAAAGTCTTCATTTCAGGCCAGATACCAAAGCTGACCATTATCAAATCCAATCTCCCATTAATACTGTATAAGAGCTTCCACTTTTAGGTGAGCTTATCTTTTTCTCTATTTAAGTCAAACTTATTTCTACCTCCAATGATTTTTCTCTTGAATCTGCCCAACTTGGAATGTCCTCTTTTCTGTCAACCCAAATCTTATCCATCTTTCAAAGATCAGTTCAAAAGTTCTTCTTTTCCAGAAGTCTTCCCGGTCACCCTCCACAATCCTTCCCTTTTCTAAGGTCTATTACCTACGAGCACATAAACATTTTCTCTACATCAACTCGCTCATGAATCTAGGGCATACCCTATAGAAATTTGCAGCGTAGAGTATCCTATCTAGCATTTAAATCAGCGGTTCTCAACCTGTGGGTAGCGACCCCGGTGGGAGTCGAATGACCCTTTCACAGAGGTCAACCAGGACCATCCTGTATATCAGATATATACATTACTATTCATAACAGTAGCAAAATTACAGTTATGAAGTAGCAAGGAAAATAATTTTATGGTTGGGGGTCACCACAATATGAGAAACTGTATTAAAGGGTTACAGCATTAGGAAGGTTGAGAACCACTTATTTAAATGGAATCTACCTATTAATTCCATACAAATGATTCTACTCAATTAATTTATGTTTTTATCTTATCCTACCTTCAATTTAGAATAAAGACTTTTCCAGGGTAGAGAGATTCTGTGTATAGAAATGGACTAGACCAGAAACACTGGATTCTAACCAGAATTCCCACCTCAGATCCATTATCCAACACTTTCTACTTTAACTAAGCTGCAAATTAAATTGAAAAGCCTAACATATATAGCTTTACCTTTATAAAAGCAGGTTTCTGTTGAAGATTCAAAAAAAATTTTAAAGGACCAAATGTTACTGTTTCAAATGCCCCCTATTTTGTTTGTTTTTCAGAGACAGAGTTTAACTTCGTTACCCTCGGTAGAATGCCGTGGCATCACAGCTCATAGCAACCACAAACTCTTAGGCTTAAGCAATTCTCTTGCCTCAGCCTCCTAAGTAGCTGGGACCACAGGCACCTGCCACAAGGCCCAGCTATTTTTGGTTGTTGTTGTTGTTGCAGTTGTCATTGTTGTATAGCTGGCCCGGGCTGGGTGTGAACCCACCTGCCTCAGGGCATGTGGCCAATGCCATAACCACCGTGCTATGGGCACTGAGCCCACCTATCTTGTCTTAATAGGAAACAATCTGCATAAATGACCACCTGATATTTCACAATTAGTGAAATGACCACCCAGTACAAAATTCTTCACTATTAGTTCTTCAGCATTTTTGGAATCAACTCTTTTTTTATTCCCATAAACAATTTAACATCACCCTCACACATATACATATACACAGGAAAAAAAAAATCTTGAGATCTTGTTCTCAAGAAGCAGAGGGATTTCTTAATTCCTTGCAAATCCATCCCCTAAGATCATTGTAGGCAATCCTTAAGAAGCAAGTACCCAGGCCAGAATTACGTTGCATGTATTTGTACGAATTACCGTCCCTAAGTTTTGTATGACAGCCATACTATTAAATAGCCAGAGGAGACAGCAAGGAAAAGAGGACCACCATAGGGATAAGGAAGAGGAAAAAAGGACTCTTTTTAAAACCACTATTCAAACATTGCTAAGCCAATCATCCTAAAATAACTATAGAGTTAGCCTTCAACAACAGTTCTAGGAATCATTTACTTTCAGAAGTACTACGAAATACCAGTCTCCCCACTCCTCCCCCCCCCAATATTTCCCACAACTATTTCCCATTATCAGAAATTCCTTTACCTATTCCTTTACTAATCTGCACAGGGTAGTGGCATTTTATAGAAGAATGTCCTGAAGACCTATCAGAATTTAAAGCTCCAGAAATTCAAACCCAATTCTGAAAAAATACAATGCCATATCTGCTAGCTTTGAGATTATGCAACTCTTAATGCATTATTTGAAAGAAATCATGTTACTTTAAATTTGATACACAAAGTGAAACAGTATTTTTATATCACACCACTCCAAGCTTATTTAATTTAAATTTCATTAAAATTCACCAGCATTGAAATTGAAGACATCCTAGAAATGAAAACATTGGCCGGGTACAGGTGCTCATGCCTGGAACCCCAACACTTTGGGCAGCCAAGGCAGGAGGATTGCTTAAGCCTAGGAGTTCAGACCAGCCTGAGAATGTAATGAGACCCACCTCCACAAAAAAGAAAAAAAAGAATTGCAAACACCAAGGATAATAAATATGTGATATGAATAACTATAAAGCATCTTTCCCTTTTGGAAAGAAAAACAAAGTAAACCTCAAAGAGGGGAAGGAGGGATCGACATAAGAAAAAGAGAGGATGTGATCACAAAAGATAGCAAACTTTCATGACCTCCTAATCTTGCCAAGGTCAACGTGTTTATTTTCATCTACATGCAAAGAAAGCTGCTCATCTGACGAGGATCTTCAGGGTCATATTTATGTGTGAGTACCCAGGAGTGCTGAGGAATTAACAGTGTTCAATTTTTATTTAGCAGCCAAAGCACCATCAGGTAAATAAATATGCTACATAATACCAAGACTAGATTTTAAGAGCTGCAATGTATAAGGCCTATCTGGAAAAAATGTGGCTAAATTAGAGAAAGTCTTTATTATAAACCACAAACTTCCTGTTTTCATTCCTTTACTTACAAGAAATTAGACCTCTGGCGTTCCTTTACCTATGTCTCTTTCTCAGTATCAGTCCCCTCCTGCTTTTAGTGCCCTCTGCATTTAGCCTAGACTTCAAGATTTATACCCTTTCATAAAAACACACTCTGATATGCTACCCAAATCCTTCTACCAGCCAGCCCTGCCTGCAAACCCCAAGCCTGAAACATTCTAACCATTTAGTTCTATCTCTGGGCTATTCCAATTCATTTAAGCTCATTTTAAAATTAAATATTCTGCATCTTGCCATCACCTTGATATACCTTTTCCACATCAAAATTCTACTCCCGCAATATTCATCTGTATTTCCTGTCTCTACTGCCTCGCCTTACCTTTTATTCACATTTCATATGATTGCAATCAAGCTTCTGCCCAGGCCATTCACCTGAAACAAATCACTAATGACCTCCTAAGAGCCAAATTCAAGGAGTGTTTTTCAGTCATCTGCTTCCTCCTCTCAAAAATGTGGTTGTTGCAGAGTTGGCCCAGTTCTCATTCAACATATTATCTGTAGGTGGTTCCAATTATACTACAGCTTTAACTACCACCTGTACCTCTACTAAATTTCATAGCTACAACTCTAACTTAAAATTATTCCTCAGATGGGTGCAGTGGCTCATGCCTGTAATCCCAGCACTCTGTGACTGCCTGAGCTCAGTAGTTCAAGACCAGCCTAAACAAGATTGAGACACCCCACACCCCACCCCGTCTCTAAAAATAGCCTGGCCTTGTGAAAGGTGCCTGTAGTCCCAGCTACTTTGAGGCCGAGGGAAGATGAGCCCCAGAGTTCGAGGTTGCTGTGAGCTATGACACCACAGCACTCTACCAAGGCCGACAAAGGGAGACTCTGTCTCAAAAAAGGAAAGAAAAGAGAAAAAGAAAAAAAATTATTCCTCAGATTCAGACTTTTACATACCATTGCCTCCTGGACAGCCCACAGACATCCTCAAAACCTACAAAACTGGGCTCATTTTCTTATGAGGTTCCCTTCCACCCCCAAGCCTGCTTTTTTTTTTTCTTGTGTATTTGCTGCACCAGTTAATGATTTTCATTCTCAGTACCCAAATCAGGAATTAACTCCTCTTCCCCATCCCTTAAATCTCAAAATCTATCCTTCTAAATCTACAGCACCACTCACTGCCTTGCTTCAGGAAATAATCATTTTTCACTTAACCATAAAACCCTCTTAATCATTATCCTCACTTCAGGATTCCCATCCACAAGAGCCATCCTACAAGGTGCTACAAATAATCTCTTTAGGAAAAAACATTTTACCATTAAAACTTCCTGTTTTAAATCCTTTACTACACACAGATCTAGCTTAACATCCTTCTCAGTGCAGACAAAACCCCTACTGATCTATTATTCCCAAAAAAAGACATTTGCCACAAACCAAATACATATTTTCAGCTGGGCATGGTAGCTCTCCCTGTAATCTAGCGACTTCAGTGGGCAAGGCATGAGACTAGCTTGAGTACAGGAGTTCCAGATTATAGTGAGCTATGACCGTGCCACTGCAATCCAGCCTGCTGACAGACTGAAATACTTCAATTAATTAAAAATATAAAAAAATGTAACTACTTTATGATATAGTAATCCTACTTCTGGGTCTATATCCAAAGGAAATAAAATTACTATCTCAAAGAAAAAACAGAATACATTTTCAGTAAAGAACTAGGCTAAAGGAAGTTGAGAAATGACTGATAAGGAAACATGTTGTTAATTACATCAGGGTTTGGCACACTGCAATCCACAGGCCAAACCCAGGGCACCAAAGTTTACTGGGCCACAGTCATACTCATTCACTTACACTACAAT
Source organism: Nycticebus coucang (assembly GCF_027406575.1). NCBI lineage: Eukaryota > Metazoa > Chordata > Mammalia > Primates > Lorisidae > Nycticebus > Nycticebus coucang. Next base: position 44,090,231 of record NC_069784.1, read on the forward strand.
GGAAGAGTTAGGTAAGTAGTTCCAGTAGTAATGGTATGGTCTGCAGAGCCTAAAATACTATCTGGTTTTTTTTAGACAAAGTTTGGCTAATTTAAACTACTCAAAAAGAAATCAGGGTATGTGTTTGAATGTAACCACTGTGAAAGGAAATAATCTGTACAATTCAAGCATGTGTCTGTAATACAAAGTGTCTGGTAAGTAGTAACATTTGTTGAATTTATATATGCTAGAAATAAAGTAATCGACCATTAAACTCTAGAAAAAAAAGAGGAAGAGCTGCTGATTAACAGTCTATCATATTCAAAAATTAAGTAAATGCAAATGTTTGTGATGCATTTAAATAATTAACAATATAAGTTAGAAGATGAGCGGCATTTGTGACCACAAATTCAACATGCACCAACTGGGTGAAACTGATGCCAACAAGCAAAATACTTTCCTTTTAGTAAAAGAACTTCCTGGGCATATGGCCAATGAGCTGGGATCCCTGACAGCTAACTGTGGCCTGTGACTAAATTCTGGCCAGCAGGATATAGCCTAAGTACATATGCAATTTCCAGAGCATGCCTTTACGTAGTATAAGGAAGTGGTCTGCCCTCTACTTCCTCTTTCTCTCCTTTGAAGGCTGAAACAGAGTGGTAAAGAGCGAGACTCAACCATACATCTAACCCCAGAAGGAAACTAGGATCCGGATGTCATCATGGAATACAGTTGCTTAACCCTGGACTGCCACACAAAAGAGAAACTTTTATTTTGTTCTAGCTACCGTCTCTCTATTATAGTTACTGTCTCTTTTATTCTAGCTCCTGGATCCAGTCTCTTTATTATGGTGGTTTTGTCTATATCTTGTGTACTTAGTACTAAGGAAGGCAATACTCTGCATTGCATAGAAAACATCTGGAGTATTATCTCCTTATCTGGGCTAGAAAATATCTGTAACTAAAGCACACACAAAGTGAACCATTAAGGTGTTAAGAGTCTTGTGACCAACACAGATCAGAGAAGTGTATAGGAAATTAAAGTATTTCGAAAGTACTTGACTATAGAAAAGATTAAAGGGAGTACACAACGGTCTTCAAATACTTAGAGGCTAATCACAGAGAATGAATTTACATAACCTTAAAGAATAGAAAAGCAGGTTTTCTTGGGGGGGCCTAACATAGCCACACACAAACCCTTTTCCCTCCTCCTCCCAAGACAAAGACAAGAAGACTCTAGCTGGGAGAAGTCCATGCCAAAAGACCATTTCTAGGCAAGCTAAGTGCCCCCACCACCACCAAGGGTGCAGACAGCACCTTTGCACTGCTCTGGCGGGTCACCCTTCTCTTTTCAATAAACCTGGCCTGAACTCCGCTACAGCCTTGTCTCTGGGTGCCACCTTTTATATCTGTCATGGTGCTAAAGATCCAGGACTTGTGGCTAACTAGAGGCTGACTGCTGGCCTCCCTAGTCACCCCAGTTTTCTCAGAACCTAGTCCAGTTGTGCCAGACAGACTGTGCTGACTCGCCTGTTGGACAGTCCTAGAGGATTTCGCCCCAACTACCATTCCAATGTAAGGCCTCTAAACAACTTCCAACAGACCCTCCTCAGCTCTCTCAGTGCCTCTTGTTCTCACCTCCACCTCCTCCTCACTGCTTCTTCACTTATTTGTTTGTTCACATCTAAGCAGAGGATTCTGTCTTAGTGCTATACTCTCTTCTGTGCTCCAGGGCTTCAAATCATTTCATTTTTGTTTTTTGCTTCAAGCCCAGTGCTAGACCCTCTTTTAAGCTTTTGTGGTGCCAGGAGCCCTAAGTTCGCTGAGAAAAAAAATAGAACACCTGACCTTTCTCAGTCTTTCTTCATTTTTCGCTCCTGATTTTTGGGAAACAAGGGACGCCTTCTTTTCCAGCCAGATAAGGGAAGGACATCTGAGACATGAGAGCTGGCTGTTCCACCTCCCTCAACAGAGACACCCTAGAGGTGTCTCCTTCGACCCCAATACAAATTAGAAATGAGACCTTTAATTTCAATATCTTAAAGAATTTAAATAATTTCATCCAAAAAAAAAAAAAAAAAAGGCAGATGGAACAAAATCCCCTATCTTCAGGCCTTTCTTCCCCTCTGCTCTTACCCCTTCCTATACAAACTGTTGCTAGAACACCTTCTCCTCTGTCTTTCCGGGTCTCCTTCCTTGTCTTCCCTCCTCCAGAGATTTCTCAAGCTCCTACCATTCCTCTACCTCTCAATCTGAACCCCAGAGCCTCAAGGCCCTCTGCTCTCCCCACCCTTCATCCCAGCACTTCTCACAGCTTCCTCCTCCCACCCAACAGCCAGCGTGTCCTTCCCCCTGGGAGAATGATGAAGCTGCAGACCTGGTAGCAGCTCCAGTGGCGGGGAGAGGGGTGGGCAGGAAGCCATGCGTGCTCCCTAGGCTGCACAGAAGCACCAGGCGGGGCAGGGTGGGGCAGGCTCACAGACAGGGAAGACACCTTGGCCCCCCACTGTGGTTCACCAAACTTCTCTTCGGCCTGCCCCACTGCTGGCTTTCCTCCACCCAGCCAGCTTCCCTCGGCCATGGACTTCCCCCACCCCCACCAAATTCCCTCTTACCATGGGCTTTAGATGGAGAAAGGATAAAGAGTGAAAATGGGACTAACAGGAGTTTTTTCATAGTGGTTGCCACTTAAAAACTTCTCCAGAAGGCTGGGTGCAGTGGCTCACCTCTAATCCCAGCACTCTGGGAGGCCCAGGCCGGTGGATTGCTTGAGCTCACGGGTTCGAGACCAGTCTGAGCCAGAGCGAGACCCCTGTCTCTACTAAAAAATGCAAAAAACTGAGGAAAGAGGATTGCTTGAGCCCAAGAGTTGGAGGTTGCTGTGAGCTACGGCGACAGCTTGAGACTCTGTCTCAAAAAAAAAAAAACCTTCTCCAGAGATAGTTACTCAGAAGGCCCAAGTGATACAACCACGCCCTTCTACAGAACAAAGCCTATGACTCTGTGTTCCTAAAATTAGATGCCCCAAAAGGCATCTTTTGATAAAACCCTGGAACTGTGTCTTCTCTATAAGGAGAAAGGCAGGAGAAAGGAGAGCATATTCACCTTCTGGAAACAGTGGTCCCCTAAATCAAAGTAGGAATGGCTTTCAACTGACCAACATGTCCAACTTGAAAATGGGCTCAACCTCATCACACCAGAATGGCCTTAAGTAACTTACTCTCTAACACAGGAAGTAAATTAATTCTAATAATAGTGAAGCCATATCCTCCAGTCTTTCTAAATTTTAAAGACCTCTATATCTCCTATCTCCATCTTAAAATTAAAACATGAAGTACACCCTCTTTTATGTATTCCAAAGTTTCTGAGTTCTCTGGACGATAAAGTTATCCTGTTCATCCTTTTATTGCTTTCCACTTGCTTTCCCCCTCCCACTCCCCCCACCCCCCATTTTAGAGGCTTAGATCTAACCATGGGAGAGGAAAGGGGACTTTACATTTTTACCTGCTGTTTCTACACCAACAAGTCTAGTCTGGTCCAAGAGGGCATCACCCATCTCCAGGAACAAGCTACCCACCTGAGATCTCAAAATGAGAGACCCTAGTTCCACAGCTCGTCGGGATGCTAGATCTTACCCCTGTTGGGCCCCCTCGCTACAATATTCCTGCTATTAACCATTGCCCCTTGTGTCATCCAATTCCTGTCCTTGTTTATCCAAGACAAGGTAAAAAAGGTATCAGCTGCAGTTGCAACCCAATGCCTATTACTCCCCAAACCCTCTCCCAGTGTACGCCAAACCTGAGTAGCCCTACCAACAGCCAACTCATCCCACTGAGGACTACAACTCTATCCAGCCAGAAGCAATTTTGGAAGACATACCATTGTCCCCATCACCCTTTTTAACAAAAGTTGGGAATGTTGGGGGACCTAAAGCATCCGTGCACACAAACCCTTTCCCCTCCTTCTCCTCTGACTCTCTTCCTAAGACAAAGACCCAAAGGATCTGTCTAGCCCAGCCCCTGAGAAGTTCATGACAAAAGACCCTAACTTTCCAGGCAAACTGTGGAATTTACCTACCCCCTATAGTCCCATATAAAAGGGGTCTCTAACTGCCCCTGGGTACAGAAGCCACCTTTGCACTGCCCAGGTATGTCACCCTCCCCTTTTCAATAAAGCTGGCTGAACATCTCTGCTTTGGCCTCATCTCTGGGTGTGGCCACCATTTATACCTGTCAAGTACCATTCACTTAATACTAATTTATTGTACAGTGTTATGTTGCTTAACAATGGGGATATGTTCAGAGAAATATGTCATTAGGTGCTAGACTACCTAAAAGCATGTTATTGTATTGAACATGCAGACAACTGGAACATAATGGTAAGTATTTATGTTTCTGAACAGAAAAGGGACAGTAAAAATAGTTTTAAAAAATTAAAAATGGCATAGCTATAAAGGATACTTACCATGAATAATGTTTCCAGGCCTGAAAGTTGCTCTGGTTGAGTCAGTGAGTGAGTGGTGAATGAATGTGAAGGCCTAGGACATTACTGTACACTACTGTAGACTTTATGAACACCGTACACTCAGGCTACACCAAATTTATAAAAAAAAGATTTCCTTTATTTAATAATCAATTAACCTGGCTGGGCACAGTGGCTCACGCCTGGCATAGCACTCTGGGAGGCCAAAACAGGAGGATCACTTCAGCTCAGGAGTTTAAGACCCACCTGAGCAAAAACAAGACCCCATCTCTATTAAAAACAGAAAAATTAGCCAAGCATTATGGCAGGTGCCTATAGTCATAGCTATTCAGGAGGATGAGCCAAGAGGCTTGCTTGAACCCAGGAGTTTGGGGTTGCTGTGAATGAGGCTGACTCCCTGGCACTCCCACCTGGACAACAGAGTGAGACTGTCTAAATTTAAAAGATAATAATAATAAATTAAATGTATCCTACTGTAACTTTTTTACTTCATAACTTTCTAAGTTTTTTAACTTTTTGAATCTTTTCTAACATTAGCTTAAAACACAAACATGCTGCACAACTGTCCAAAAATACTTTTTCTTTATATCTTTATTCTATAATCTTTGTTTCTATTAAAATTTCCTTTTGTTTTACTTCTTAAACCTTGTTAAAACCTAAGACACAAACATACACATAAGCCTAGGTCTACACATGGTCAGGACCATCAATATTACTATCTCTACAGCTCCTCCCACTGCAAAGTCTTCAGGGGCAGTTTACATGACTGAAGCCATTATCTCCCACCACAGTAACTATGCCTTCTTTTGGAATACCTCCAGAAGGACCCACATCAGGCTGTTCACAGGTAACTTTTTTTTTTTCTTTTTTTGAGACAACAGAGTCTCACTATGTTGCCCTGGGTAGAGTGCCATGACATCACAGCTCACAGCCACCTCAAACTCTTGGGCTTAAGCAATTCTCTTGCCTCAGCCTCCCAGGTAGCTGGGACTACAGGCGACTGCCACAACGCCTGGCTATTTTTTTCTTGTTGTTGTAGTTGTCATTGTTGTTTGGCAGGCCTGGGCCAGGTTCAAACCCACCAGCCCAGGTGTATGTGGCCGGAGCCTAGCCACCGAGCCTACAGTTAACACTTTTATAAGCAAAAGGAATATATATACTCTATAACAGCAATAAAAAGTATAGTAAATACTAGTGACAAGAATTTTTCAGCTCCATTTCAATCTTATGGGATCAGTGTCATATATGGGGTACTTCAGTAAATGAAACACTCTAATGTAACATATGACCGTATGTTACATGCCCAGGCACTATCCTCAACATAGACATCGCAGAACAAACTTATTCCTGGGCACTTGAGACTTACAGTCTAATAGGGAGAGGAAGACCCTAAACTAAATAAATACAGCAGAACCTCTCTAAGATGACCATTCATGATTCAAAGGACTGTTAACAAAATGGTCAACATATGGAGGTGGTCAACATAAGGAAGCAGGTCTACTGTACTGATATGTACATGTACTTACGGCTTTTATTAAAGAAAATTATACAAAATCATACATACAGTATCATACAAAATCAATATTTACTTTGTTCTCATGGTTCAATCATTCTTTCTTTTTGAAAAAAGAGTCAATCTCGGTCTGTTTCCTATTCTTATTATAAACTTACGTGGAGAAAGTACTCTCAGTACTGGCTATCCCACTCAGCACACCTGGGCATATATCCTTAGCAAATGACTTCAACTACATTACCAGATGCCTGATATACTCTTTTTTGGAATCTGCAATTTCTGTGTCATCCTCACTTGTTTGTTCCACTTCAATAGCTGCTTCATGCACTGCTACGCTGCTCAGTACTTAAGTCAGTATCTCTTGGAAAATTGCTTCTGGGTCAGTTTCATCACAAGTTGCCTCATCATCAACCAGTGCAAGAAAACTTTCAAAATCTGCTCCTTCGAATTCTGCCATGGGAAATAGAGTGTCCTACTCTTAGGTTATGACAAATCCAACTTTCTGGAAACACTTCTTCTGTATTGGTTCTGGCTGAACTTCATTCCAAGCAGAACTGATCTAGAGAACTCCAGAGCATTAACTGATGCAGCGGATAAGATTGCTTCCACAGGTGGACCATACAGGTTTGTGTTTTGGTAATGACCCACTATAGGAGCTGGGCTAAGTGATGCATTTTAAATGTTCTTTTTGTTTGTTTTTTTGTTTTTATTGAAACAGAATCTCTGTCACCCTCAATACAGTGCCATGGCATCATAGCTCACAGCAACCTCAAATTCTTGGGCTTAAGCGATTCCCTTGCCTTAGCCTCCCTAATAGCTGGGACTACAGGTACCCACCACAATGCCCAGCTATTTTTTTGTTTGTTTAGTAGGACCAGGCCGGGTTCAAACCCACCAGCCCCAGAGCATGTGGCCAGGGCCCTAACCACTGACCTACAGGCACCCAGCCACATTTTAAATGTTTTAATGATGCCTTGGTCAAGAGGTTGAATTTCTGAGGTCTTGTCTGGAAGCAGAAATTTATTTTGTATTTTTTTTATTTCAGATTAATATAAGAGTACAGAAGATTCGGTTACATTGTTTACATTTGTTAGGTAAAGTCCAAGTTGTAGTTGTTTCCCTCCACCAAAAGGTGTGCTATTATCCCCCTACATTGTGCCAGAGGTCAAAGCTTGCTGACCCCCCTCTTTTCTCCTCTCTCTCCCTCCCTGTTCTCCTCCACTTGAGGTTGTGTTTTTCTCTTATGTCAGTACTTGTTCATCTACTGGTTTCATATTAGAACTGAGTACACTGGATACTTGCTTTTCCATTCTTGTGATACTTTACCATGGAGAATATTCATGGAAAATATTCATTGAGGGTGGCCAGCAACCCTCAATTTTTCTTCATTTCTCAGTCAATACCCCTTACCAACTCCTCCAACAGGGCACCAGTCATACATGCACACTGTTTTGATCACCAAGTGATGGGGAAGTCTTCAGGCATTAGGTTCTTAAACGCACATGGCTTTGCTGATTTACCAATCACCAAAGACTTTAGTTTCTTTTTAGTTGAGCTAGTCAAAGCAGAGCTGTGAAACATTCTTAGTATAAGTCTTCCATTCTTACATTTGTCTCCCTTCATGATGAGGCTCCTGTCCGGCGTCACCTTGAAAAAGAGCCTGCACTCATTAGCGTTAAAGATATTATCATCTGTGAAGGCTCTGGTTAAGTCTTGGAACTTGTTGATGAACTTTTCCACAACTTCTACTGGAAACTGACTCACCACATAACATTTTCTGGGAGACCTCATGTCCCAGTTTAAATTTCTCAAGCCAAATTACTTGATGCTTGGAAATCTGCCATCCCGGATTTCCCCTCCTCCCCGCCAGACCAGAGTTTCACTTTGTTACCCTTGGTAGAGTGCTCTAGCATCATAGCTCACAGCAACCTCCAACGCTTGGGCTCAAGCAAATTTTTTTTTTTTAAGACAGAGTCTCACTATGTTGCCCTGGGTAGAGAGCCATGGCGTCACAGCTCACAGCAACCTACAACTCTTGGGCTCAAGCAATTCTCTTGCCTTAACCCCTCAAGTAGCTGGGACTACATGTGCTTGCCACAATGCCTGGCTATTTTTAGAGGGGAGGTTTCGCTTTGGCTTAGGCTGGTTTCAAACCTGTGAGCTAGGCAATCCACCTACCTTGGCCTCCCAGAGTGCTAGGATTACAGGCGTGAGCCATCATCCTGGATTTCTTCTCTTTTCTTTTTTGAGACAGAGTCTTACTATGTCGCCCTGGGTCAAGTGCCATGGCATCACAGCTCACAGGAAGCTCAAACTCTTGGACTTAAGCAATTCTCTTGCCTCAGCCTCCCAAGTAGCTGGGACGACAGGCGCTGGCCATATGCTCAGCTATTTTTTTGTTGTGGTTGTGGTTGTCATTGTTGTTTTTAGCAGGCCTGGGCTGGGTTCGAACCCGCCAGCCCTGGTCTATGTGGCCAGTGCCTAACCACTGAGCAATGGGTGCCACACCACCAACCCAGATTTTTTAGCAACTTCTTGCATCCTCAGCCCAGAGATTCAGACATTAACTGTCTTCATTTGTTCAAACCAGCTTAACGTGGCTTCATTGACTTCATCAAGAGAAGTTTTCTTCTTTTTCTGCTGTAGGTCTCTGTTTTCCTTACTATCTCTCTCCAAGTACTCATGTTTACATTTGGATATTACTGTGATCTTGCTAACACAAAAATGTCCTACTGTCCATCTTTGGCTGCTGTTTTCCAGAACGTGTAGATCAACCTTTTCCTTCAATGTCAGCTCTCTGAATTCTTTCCTTTGGGCCACGATGTCATTAACTGCAAAATTTTTAATAACTGTGAGATGTACCTACAATTCAGACCAGTCCTTCATGTTGAATCTAGAAAAGGCAAAATATATTTTCCCTCAGGTCCTTCAGAACTGTAAAAGAGTAATTTTGTGTTGTTTTACACCCCCATATTTATGGTAATTCGCTATAGCAGCAATGAAAACTATTAATAGGTACTTTGTATAACCAAGTATATATCAAAAAGGCAGCTGGGTCCAGAATCAAAGAAATCTGGACTAAGGTTATAAATTCTCAATAATCAGAAGTTTAGATTAAATCTAACTAGAGAAAATATATAGAGTTCAAGGTGGGGAGGGATATTCTTATGAATTCAATTAAATAACCTCAATTAAAAACCCCAAAAGGGGAAGAAAAACTATCAAAAAAAGGAATAGTCAAGTGGTCACAAAGGTTAAGAAGAAAACCAAGAGAGCACTGTATTCTGAAAGTCAAAGAAAGAAACACTTTAAGAGCTTGGTCAAAATGTTGCTGAGGCTTCTAGTAAGATAAAGATGAAAAATATTCATTGGTAACACCAAGAGATGTTTCAGGAAAATTACATGAATGGTAACCAAATCTGTACAGCCTGAGAAATGATGAAGAAATGGGCACCAGTGTAAATAATTCTTTCAAGTTCGGCTGTGAAAATAAGATTGACAAAAAGGGAAAAAGAATCAAGGGAGAATGTTTAAGATGGAAAGACTGAGCTACCCTCTATAATGGGAGAGCCCAACCCACAGCCGAGAGAGCACGTGTGGCCCAGAACAGCTATAAATGCAGACCAACACAAAATTACAGACTTACTTAAAACATAGACTTTTTTTGTGATTATTTTGTGGGCCCCAACTGCGCGGTCCTTCAGCATGAACTTTGAAGACAACAATGTCATGTCTCAAATGTCACATAAAATACACATATGCTCTCACTACTTGTACACAAATATAGCTTAGGTTTCACGGTGGCATGCAGCTTTCTAGTGTGTTATCTTCCAAGTGCATACAGCCCAACTGATACCATCAGATGTGACATGTGCTCAGAGTGACTTGGCAAGGCAGTGATTATCATAATATTTCAACCTATCGTTGCAATGTTAGATGTTTGATGTGACTTAGAAATCAGGTAAGCATTTTTATTTGATTAAGGGTACCTCCACGCTTCGGTGGTGCTTCACACATTGCTCACTGCACTTCGAAATCGGCCCTCCTTTTCACTGTGCCTCAGCAGCTAAGATGTAGAAGGGTGAAACCTTGCTTTCTATCTTCCTGTCAATTAATTTTCATAAAAAGTAAATATAGTCTCTTATGTTATTATTTTTTTGATCCCAACATGGCTTCTACAAGGCCTCAAAAGAAACAGAACCCAAACAAAGAAAAATTATAAACGAAGAAGATTGTTCAATGAAAGTAGACAGATGACGATTTTCGTGGCAAAGCAGTGACACACTTTCCTTAATTTGTAGGGAATTTGTGCAAGTTTTTAAAGAATGATTTGAAAAGGCATTATATGCAAAAACATGCTGCCAAATTCGATGGCTTATGAAGAAGGATTGTGTTAAGGACAAAACAACAAAACTGATCAAATGCTGCCTTCTCCAAAATTTTTTCTTTGAAGTTACAACTCAGACGGATTCCACTGTAAAAGCTAGTTTATGTGGTAGTGTATTTCATAGCCAAGAAAACCAAAACCATTTACTGAGGGTGAGTTTATTAAACCATGTATAAAAAGCATGGCAGATATAATTTGTCCTGAAAAGGGGGAATATTTCTAGAATCTGTTTGTCTCACCAAACTATAGGCAGGCAAACTGAAGAAATTAGAAAATCTATCAAAATTAGTTTGGAGAAAAAAAAAAAATTAGTTTGGAGAGGGCAACCCTTTCTTGGGTCCCTTCTGTGACTATGCAGAAGCTCACTTTCTCTCTCTCTGAAATAAATTGGCTCTGCAACACACACACACACACAAATTAGTTTGGAGAGCAAAGCTGCTAATTTTAAAGTATATGCTTTGGGAAGGGATGACAGCATTGAGGCTACCAATATGGCTCAACTTGCCTTTTAGCAGTTATTAATGACGACAGTCACCCAAAACTCACATTTGATGTATCATTAAATAATACATCAAAAAAATTATGCATAAAAGCTTTAAAAATGGGTAACATCATGCAAATCGCCACCAAAACTGTGAATTTCGTAAGGACCAAGAAACTGAATCATTGTCAATTCCAGGAATTCCTTAACAGTGTTGATGCTGACCATGGCAACATCATTTACTTTTCAGAAGTAAGAAAGCTAAGTTGAGGCCAAATGTTGAAAAGATGATTTGCGATATGTTACGGAGTTGTTTTATGGTAGTGCCAGAACATGATGATGGAAATTAGTTTACAGATTTAGCATTTTTAGTGGACTTCACCGCTCATTTAAATGAGTTAAACATGTGTCTTCAAGGTGAAAACCAACTTATCAATAGCATAACAGCATTCCAAATGAAACTGAAATTACGGCAAGCTCAAATCAAAGTGAGCTCAAATTAAGGCAAACAATTTTATGCATTTCAACATGTTGGCTAAACATAGTCCTGTGAACAGTAAAAAATATGCAGCCTTGGTTTTCAATCTGATAGAAGACTTTGAAAAAAAGACTTTAAGATTTCTGAGAAGGGCGGCGCCTGTGGCTCAGTCAGTAAGGCGCTGGCCCCCGAGGGTGACGGGTTCAAACCCAGCCCCAGCCAAACTGCAACCAAAAAATAGCCAGGCGTTGTGGCGGGCGCCTGTAGTCCCAGCTACTCGGGAGGCTGAGGCAAGAGAATCGCTTAAGCCCAGGAGTTGAGCTGTGTGAGGCCATGGCACTCTACCGAGGGCCATAAAGTGAGACCCTGTTTCTACAAAAAAAAAAAAAAAAAAGATTTCTGAGAAAATAATACTTTGGTACATCTGCGACTCCATTTTCAGTCAACATAAACACCTTACCTACCAGTTGTCAAATGGAATGCAAAGAGCTGCAATCTGATTTTCAACTTAAAGAAAAATTTGATCTTGTCTCTTTATTGAACTTATTTATAGGTCCTATCTTTCCTGAGACAAATATCCCTCCTTCATAATCATGCCTTATTCACGTCCTTGCTTTTGCGCAGCAACTACATTTTCAAGAATGAAGCACATTAATAGTAAAATTAGAACCAAAATATCTGATAAGCACCTTGAGAACTCACTAAGAATTTTGACTACTTCCATTCCATCAAACCAGATATAGATGTGTTAGTTTCTCAAATACAATGTCACATATCCCATTAGCTGTATGCTGCCCAATTTTCTTTTATAAGAAAAAATTTTTAAAAAGACATTTTATTACTTAGTTCTGAACATTTTCTATATTAGAGATCACAAACTTGGGACTTACACAACAATTTTAAAACACTCTCTAAACAGGCTAATGCATAATTAGGATTATGATGTGAGGACTTTTTTGCTTATCTGTGGTGGTAGATGTCACAAAAAGTATGCAGGGACCTTATTTTTTTCTCATCAGCTTTTGTTAGTGTTAGTGTACTTGATGCAAGTACATTTGGTCCAAATCAACTTTTCTTCTTCCAGTGCGTCCCAGAGAAGCCAAAAGGTTGGACACCTCTACAGTTACGTAATGTAAACTTCCATTCCCACCAGCAATGTAAGAGAAATACCCCACAACTTCACTAATAGAATATTATCAAACTTTCAGATAGAATATCATCAAACTTTCAGACTTTTACTAATTTCCTAAGTCAAAACTGGCATCTTAGTAATTTTAATTTCATTTTGCTTGTCAGACAGATTGCTTCAGCCCAGGAGTTCATGTACAGTATAAGCAACCAATGAGACCCTGTCTCTATAAAGAATGAATTAGCCAGGTGTGGTAGCACACACCTGTAGTCCCAGCTACTCAGGAGGCTAAAAAAGAAGAATCACTTGAGCCTAGGAGTTTGAAGCTGCAGTAAGCTATGATCATGCCGCTGCACTCCAGCCTGGGTGAAGAGTGAGACCTTGTCTCTTAAAAAAAGAAAAAAATAGAGGGACTTTACCCAGCAGACACAAGCAGTGTAACCTGGTTCATTGTACCCTCAATGATTCCCCAACAAGAAGAAACAATAATAATAATAATTTTTCTTTTTTCCTCTATCTTTTCAGAATTTAAAGGACCATCTATATTTTTTCTGTAAAGGGTCCATTCACACTGCTTACACTTAAACTGGGTTGTTGGTATTTCCCCTTGTTTATTTCTAAAGCTCTTTATAATCATTAACCTTCTGTCAGCGATATTGATACAAGGTTTCCCTACACAGGGCTAGACAGAGACTCCCATTTTTCTAGGCCTGAGCAGGCTCAGGTCCAGACCCCATTTCTAGGCACAAAGCTACTCTGCAGGTCACATTCTCTGGACAAACATGCTCATAAAATGCAGCCTGACCAGTACTTCATCTGGGCTGCCTCTCTCGGAACCCACCCTATTGCTTCTCCCAGAGCACAGCAACATCTCTCAGGCAGGACCATATTCTCCTGTATGTCAGTTTTAAAATTAATTATTGCCCAAGCCCCTGGCGCCAAACGGTTGTGACATATCCCAGACATACATTCCATCTCCTCAAAACGTCCTGCCCACAAGACAGGAAACACAGTATATAAACCCCTAGAAAGAAGGCCCAAACAAGCTGCCTATCTGGGCTCTCCCTGCCAGTACCAGAGGTTCTATTCCCCACTTTTACTTATCTCTTATCTTTTAATAAAATCTGTCCTTTCACTGACTCACTAGGGGTTCATTCCTTGAATTTCTGAGATCAAGGACTCAGCAGAGAGAAATTCCAGGTACAATATGAGTTGTAAATAATTTTTATATTTGTCTTCTGACTTTGTTTACAGTATTTTCTGCTTTTCTAGGGGTCATCATTAGAAAGACTTTTCCCATTTCAAAGTTATCTAAGATTCTTCCATGTTTTCATCTATCACTTTAATGTTCCCATTTTACACATTTAAATCTTCGATCCTATTTAAGATTTAACTTAGTATACAATAATAAGGATACAAATTCTAAGTATGTACCCAGATGTCCCAACCCTATCTTCTCTCTGCCACAAATGATCTGAGATACTATCATCTTTGTACATCGAATGCCTATATAATGGAGTCTATTTTTGGACTTTTCTGTCTCATCAAACAGTGTTTATAAACTAGTATACAGTGATTTAATAATTAAATCTTTAGAATGTACTGGTATGGTAGGGCACTCCTCCATCATTTCTTTTCTGGTTGTTCTTGCCTATTCCTTTTAATACATAAACTTCAAAATTTGCTTCTATGCCCCAGAAAAAACTATACTTTATTGGGATTGTATTCTATTGATAATTTAGGGAAAGTTCTCATACTGATGTTGATTCTGCTTACCCAAAAACATAGTAATATATTTTTCTATTTAGGCTTTCTTTTATGTGATGACGCTTCACTAGTAAAAGGAAGAATCTTATAAAGATGAAAAGGTAAAGAGAACGCATGTTTAAACATGGTAGACTGAGCACATGATTTATTTCTATTTCTTATCAAAATCTCATTCAAATGAGAGTAAAACAGAAAGTGTTTGAATGCCAAAAAGTAAAAGAGTAGAAGCAAAAACTACAAACAAAAGCTATGAAAACTTTTTTGGAAGGTGAAACGTGTAGGTAGAATTAGCAGACTGAGAACTTCTGAATACAGAGTACCTGCTTACCTGCACCGAGAACACGCAAAAAGCCAGTTTGTGCTACAGAACCCTGGGAAGGCTAAGTTTTCTGAAGGTGGAGAAAGAAGGAAAGACAAAGGAGATGGTTTTAAAATTTCACTGGGGTGTCTAACCTTTATTCTTTTCTGCTTCACACCAAAAGAAAGAGAATTAATTGTCTTTGGCCACACATTAAATACACAAACACTAACAACAGCTGATGAGCCAAAATCAGCTCATTCATGTAATGTATTGATAAGCCAAAATCAGCTCAGTAATTTTACATTAAATATACAAACACTAACAACAGCTGATGAGCAAAAAAAAAACAATAGAACAAAAAACTCCATGCATACCTTTCATGATACCCAACACTACAGATAAGTAAAACAGTCCTCAAATAATCTGCATTCAGATTGGAGACTCTTGGAAGGGCTCCTTAGACTCCTCTACTTAACTTTCTACCTTCCTACCTCATATTTCTTTCTTTGCCCTATTTGTGGAGGTAGGGAACGAAAATGATTACAGACGCAAGGATACAAGGCATAAGTATGAGAGAAAGGCATTGATGAAAAGCATGGGCTTAAATAAAACTCCATTTAACAATGCAACCACCTACCTACTTTCATAACTCAGTTCTGAGAATTTTAGCAGACAAGTGTACGTATAACCTACTCCATCCCCTGGCAAAAATATGATAGATTCTTAGCTACAGGAAGAAAGCCCTTGAAAATAAAAATCTCTAAATACTGCTATCTTGGTTCAGCACCTGTAGCTCAGTGAGTAGGGCGCCAGCCACATACACAAAAGCTGGCTGGTTCAAGCCCAGCCAGGGCCTGCTAAAACAACAATGACAACGAGGGGGGAAAAAAAAAAAATAGCCAGGGGCGGCGCCTGTGGCTCAGTCGGTAAGGCGCCGGCCCCATATACCGAGGGTGGCGGGTTCAAACCCGGCCCCGGCCAAAAACTGCAACCAAAAAATAGCTGGGCATTGTGGCGGGCACCTGTAGTCCCAGCTACTCGGGAGGCTGAGGCAAGAGAATCGCTTAAGCCCAGGAGTTGGAGGTTGCTGTGAGCTGTGTGAGGCCACGCTACCGAGGGCCATAAACTGAGACTCTGTCTCTACAAAAAAAAAAAAAAGTAAAAACAGGAGCGGCGCCTGTGGCTCAGTCAGTAAGGCGCCGGCCCCATATACCGAGGGTGGCGGGTTCAAACCCGGCCCCGGCCAAACTGCAACCAAAAAATAGCCAGGCGTTGTGACAGGTGCCTGTAGTCCCAGCTACTCGGGAGGCTGAGGCAAGAGAATCACTTTAGCCCAGGAGTTGGAGGTTGCTGTGAGCTGTGTGAGGCCACGGCACTCTACCGAGGGCCATAAAGTGAGACTCTGTCTCTACAAAAAAAAAAAAAATAGCCGGGCATTGTGGCAGACGCCTGTAGTCCCAGCTACTCGGGAGGCTGAGGCAAGAGAATTGCTTAAGCCAGGCAGCGCCTGTGCTGGTCCCATATACAGAAGGTGGTGGGTTTGAACCCAGCCCTGGTCAAAAACTGTAAATAAATAAATAAATTAATTAATTAATTAAAAAAAGAAATAAGATTTTAAAAAAAGAGAGAGAATCGCTTAAGCCCAAGAGTTGGGATGCTGTGAGCTGTAACGCCACAGGACTCTACCAGGGGCAACATAATGAGACTCTGTCTCAAAAAATAATTAATTAATTAATTAAATAAATACTGATATCTGAGGCTTTTCTCATAATGGTATACCCAGATTCCTTACCCACTCATCAAATGATAAGTCCTCCCTATGCATTCAGACTTTCTAATCAGTTTTATACTGACTCATATTTAAAAATGAACAGATCACCAGATAGCTGATGAAAAGCATCTAACATAAACAGAAGATTAAAACAAAAAGAACTTGAAAACAAAGACAACTGATAGCATAAAAGAAAACTTCAACGCAAGAATTAATATCATAAAGATAAAAAAGATACTACAGCCATGAAACAATATTAGGAAGTTACTTAAAAAAGGAATCAAGAACAAGAACAAGCTCTCGGATTTAAAAAATCAGCTGCGCACTGTAGGGCATGACTGCAGTCCCAGCTACTTGGAGGCTGAGGCAGGGAGATCACTTAAGCCTATGAGTCAGAGGCTGCAGTGAGCCATGAGGACGCCACTGCACTCTGTACAGGCAACAGAGGGAGCTCTTGTCCCACTGCTCCCCAAAAAATTTCAGAAAAGAACACTGAAAATTGAGAGAAGGAAATTAAGAAAGAATATGAGAAATTTTTCTTTTTGTTTGAGATAGAGTCTCACTCTGTCACCCTGGGTAAAGTTTCATGGCATTATAGCTCATAGCAACTTCAAACTCTTAGGCTCAAGTGATCCTCTTGCTTCAGCCTCCCTAGTAGCTGGACCTACAGGCACCCGCCACAATGCCCTTCTTTTTTAGAGACGCCCTTCTTTTTTAGAGACGGGGTCTCGCTCTGGCTCAGGCTGGTCTCGAACTTGTGAGCTCAAATAATCCACCTGCCTTGGCCTCTCAGAGTTGTAGGATTACACGAGTGAGCCACCATGCAAGCCAAGAAAAAATTTTTAAACAGAAGGACATGGTTTCCATATTAAAAAGATAGGGAAGGGAGCACAGTTATTTGCATTGGTGATGTTTTATTTCTTAGGGAAGGTGATGGAAACACAGCTATTTGTTATTATTCTCTATAAAATTTTATGTCTGAAATATTTCACGGTGGTTTTTTAAGGAAAAAGACCTATCTCAAGGCATATAATCCTTTGTATTCTGAATTCTATAGTAAAGAGATTTTGAAAGCTTCCAGAAAGAAAAAAAAGAAGACACCCAAAAAGAATTAGGAATCATTATGGTATTGGATTTTTCAACAGCAACACTAGAAGTGTAAAGACACTGGAGCAATGCCATCATAAATCTGAAGAAAAACAACCTCCAACCTAGAATTCCACACTTATCTAAACTACCAATCAAGACACAATAGTGGAAGAAAGACTTTTTAAACATGTGAGGTATTATTTGAGTCACTGAAACCAGGCAACAGTCATGACATGCCAGACAAGAGAAAAGGCAAATAGAGATACCAGGATAAACATGTGGATAAACAGATACTTACATAAATGCTAACTGTATCACAATAGTACAATACTGTACAAAAGCCTGAATGCCCAAGAATAAATAAATTGTGATACAGTCACCCAATGAAATACTAAATATCGTGGTTAAAATGAATGAACTAGAATTACATGTATAAACATAATTTTCAAAAACCAACCAACCCACAGAACAATAAATGAAATACACTATTCATAAAGTTTTAAAACACACAATTACATATAGTTTTTCAGTTCATACACGGTAGTAAAATATTCAGATACATGGAAACAGCAAACAAAAAATTCAGACTGAAGATTTACTTGTGCAGAGAAAGGAAAAGTTGATTTTTTGAAAACTGAAGGATGTATACAAAGCAGAAATTCACGTAATGTAATTTATACTTTTCTTCCTGTGGAAATGGAGGAGGCAAAGGTTGAAGGGGTGGCGGCAGATAAATGGGTACAGAGTTTCTATTTGATGTGATGGGAAAGTTCTGGAAATGGATAGCAATAATGGTTACACGACACTGTGAATGTACTTAATGCTACAGAACTATACATTTTTAAATGGTTAAAATGGTCACTTTTATGTTATGTATACTTTACAATAGTTTTTTAAACCTTACTGGGCTTATCAATGGACTTCAGAACAGAAAAATTATCCACTATAACACCTAAGCAAAACTATCATAAATCCCATTTTTATTCCTAAAGTAATGTATGTATGTATGGACAATTTTTTTTCTTTCTCCAGAGAAAATTCTGGAGGTCATTTTCTTCAGATTAGCCTTTGAGTCTGCTATCTTCTCTAAAAGGAAGGAATATGCAAAAGATATATACAGATAGAAAAATTTAAAGAATTATGGGTCAAAAATAAAGTGATTACAGAGAACAGGCAAGCAAGCTGACCAAAGAAAAGTAGACTTCTAGGCAATGATGAGACACCAATGGCAGCCTTCTGAAATCTTACAGAAAGACAAGGTCCCAAATGATTACCAATTCAAATGTAATTTTTTCCTTTGTAGAGATCAGACAAGATTATCTCTTAGCTTATGATGTTACAAAATTGTAAGAAGATGGTATCCACAGGTGAACTTAAGAGAATTGGAGTAATGATAGATAGGGTGTATGACTTAAAATAGTGTTCCTTAAACTTGGCTGGTTCTACAGATCAAATCGACTGAAGTACATATCTCAGGCCTTACTCAAGACCTAATTAATGAATAGGAATTTTCAGGAAAAGAACCTGAGATTTAATGAGTATCCTGAACTAGCAACACAAGATTATTCTTTGGATCTGGCAAGTTTGAGAAACCCTGGCCTGGAAATGGTACCTGAAAGCAAAGAACAAATTGAGTTCTACCCTTTCCACAGAGTAAATAGTAGGGCACAGTGGAGTAAGAAACGAGTGTTAGGAAGACTGAAGAGCAATAGAAAATAAGGCTGCCATAGAAGCAGGAGACATTACACCAACAGTAAAAGCTCAATCTTTAGTAAAATCAGAAGGCAAACTGGAAAGAAGGATGTGGGATCAAAGAGAATATATAAGCCTATGAGAAAACAGTAGCTAGCTTTTGCATAAAAAAATATATTTAGGCTTGGTGCCCATAGCTCAGTGGTTAGGGTACCAGCCACATACACCAGGGCTGGAGGGTTCAAAACCAGCCCAGGCCAGCTAAAACAATAATGACAACTTACAACAAAAAAATAGCCAGGAGTTGTGGCAGGCGCATGTAATACCAGCTACTTGGGAGGCTGATGCAAGAGAATCGCTTAAGCCCAAGAGTTTGAGTTGCTGTGAGCTGTCATGCCATAGCACTCTACTGAGGGCGACGTAGTGAGACTCTTACCTCAAAAAAAAAAAACTTAATATATTTATAACATTAATTAAAATATTAAACGAATACCTTTAAATGTATACATTGCTCTACTTTAATATACATATAGTATTTTACACTAGAAACTTAACTTTAAAAAGTAATAAGTAGGAATGTTTGAGAGTTAAGTAAGCTCAGCTGTGTTCCAATACATTCACCTTTCACAAAGAATAGTCATAAGTCAGTTAAGTCAGGACACCAAGCTAGAAATGCACTTTATGGAAAACACTAAGCTAGAAATGCACTTTATGGAAAACTCTGTATATGGGAGTTGAGGGAGGTGGATTATTCCACAGAACTCATGTTTCCGGAAGAAGTCTATTCAAGCTTATTATTTTAAAAAAACAGAAGTGCAAAAGCTAGCAGGGTTCCTACTAACCTTGTGACCTATGAATCAAAATGCATTTCCACTTTAAAAAAAAAGCAGTATGAGTGGGACAAAGTAAGTTTATTATAAGCTATACTCAAAATGAGACCAAAAAAAGAATCAAACTTACCACTTTTATTAGTGTTGTTTTATTTTATAAAGCCTGCTACTTAAAATATTTACTTCTCCTTTTATATAACACACTGATGTATAGTGTCCCTTACAGGTTTCTCAGTTATTCCTGAACTACATAGCCACTTTACTGGTTCCACTTTATTAGTACCACCAGTTCACTATAAAATGTTAATTATGTTTATTAATCAAAGATCAGAAAACATATAATAAGCCCATTTAAGGACTTTGTCCCAACGCACTATGAAGAAATAACATTTTGTTTTCTTTGGAACAAGAGGGACATTAAAATTGAACACTCCAATCCTACAAACATCATTTTATAGAATAGTAAAAGTAACATTATAAGAACTACAACTACCCCCAAAAAGTTTAAAAGCTGTGATCCTCAGTAAGATTTCAATATTATATACAGAATTTTTTTGAAAAGAACTTAAAATATGCAGATTCATCCACCTCCTCTTCCCCCATACCCAAATGTGCGTATGCACACGCACCCTTCAATTACTCAGCAGCTATAAGGTGAAAAGTCTCAGGGGGTGGTATTTAAAACAATTCCCTTTTAACTTTACTATATTCTTAATGTTTGTTATTATTTGTGTTTGTAATATATGGATAGATTTTGAGACCAGTAGCCTTGCTAGCCCACTGACAGCAATAACAGCATCACCTGAAAGTCTGTCTGCAGACTATAAAGACCACCTTAAAAGACAAAAAAAAGATGATTAAATAATTTGATATGCACAAACCTCAAAAAAAAGAAAGAAAAAGACCACCTCAGACCTCCAAAAGCAAAATCTGCATTTTAAGTAGATTTCCAGGTGAATTATATTGCATTATAATTTGCTAATCCCTAATCTATAGAACAGAATAATACCACCCAAAGTTAGGCAATTCTTCTTTGGAGATCTGCCAATATTTAAACTTGGGCATGTTCATAACCAAACTGTGATCTTGTCAACTATAAAAAAAATAAAAAGAGGTTGGAAACGGCTTCTCCCTGCTTTAAAATCCTGTTAGTCCATAAAATGACTGGAAGATTTGAATTTTTAATCAGTTTATCTGATGCTATAGGATTTTCACAAAGCAGGGGAACCAAGGATTGCATACTTACTACAAAAACATGACAATTCAGTTTGAAATCATTTAAAAAGTTTTCATGTAGCCAATAATGATAAAATTTAACACCTAAGCAAAACTATGATAAGTTATATTTACTGTTAAAGTGTGTATAGATTTTTTTTTTGGAAGAATACATTTTTAAGTGAACACTAATTTTTCTCCATTGCCTAACCTAAAGAATCTACAAACACTCAAAACTTTTTGATCAAAACTAGTATTCAGGGGCAGCGCCCGTGGCTCAAAGGAGTAGGGCGCTGGCCCCATATGCCGGAGGTGGTGGGTTCAAACCCAGCCCTGGCCAAAAACTGCAAAAAAAAAAATAAATAACTAGTATTCAGCCAATGCCTATTTAAAATGTACTCAGACCTGAATAATCCTACAGAATTATAAAGACACCATATTGTATCAATACATATGTAGTCCTTTAGATTAGAAACTCAACTTTACAAAGTTAGCCTGTGCAACAGCTGACAGTTAAGTAATCAAACAAGGACCAGCTTAGTGTTTCAAGTGATATCATGAATTTACCTCTTTTGATGTTAGAACATTTAAGTTTTATAGAATATTAACACTAAAAAAAAAAAACACCTATATATGGGGCAGCACCTATGGCTCAATGAGTAGAGCGCCAGCCCCATATACCGAGGGTGGCTGGCTCAAACCCAAGCCTGGCCAAACTGCAACAAAAAAAAATAGCCAGTAAATATTTTCTCTTGTTTTTCTATGTAGCTTAATTCCAACAATTTTGTAGTTTAATAAAATATTCTAAATATTAAAAAAAAAAATAGCCAGGGGGCGGCGCCTGTGGCTCAGTCCGTAGGGCGCCGGCCCCATATACCGAGGGTGGTGGGTTCGAACCTGGCCCCGGCCAAACTGCAACAAAAAAATAGCCGGGCGTTGTGGTGGCCGCCTGTAGTCCCGGCTGCTCGGGAGGCTGAGGCGAGAGAATCGCTTAGGCCCAGGAGTTGGAGGTTGCTGTGAGCTGTGTGATGCCATGGCACTCTACCGAGGGCCATAAGGTGAAACTCTGTCTCTACAAAAAAAAAAAAATAGCCAGGTATTGTGGTGGGCACCTGTAGTCCCAGCTACTCGGTAGGCTGAGGCAAGAGACTCGCCTAAGCCCAAGAGCTAGAGGTTGCTGTGAGCTGTGAGGCCACAAGACTCTACCGAGGGCTACAAAGTGAGACTGTCTCTAAAAAAAAAAAAAAAAAAAACTACATATAAGTCTTAGCTTTAGCAAATGCAATAATTTAAAAATATAAAAATAAGAGATCTTTTTCTTACATAAAACAACCCAAAATTTTACTTCCTCCTGCTACTGGAGATGAGTTCTAAAACTTCTCAAATCTTAATGTGCATACAAATCACACCTGGGGATCTTTTAAAATGCAGATTCTGATTCAGAAAATCTGGGTAAGAGCCTGAGCATCTACATTTCTAACAAGTTTCCTGCTAGTGCCAAATTCATAGGTAGAGTGCACTTTGAGTAGCCAAGCCCTAAAGAAAAGGCATAATGTACAGTATCATTTTGATGCCCATGGTTTGCAAAGCACTGGTCTTGATAATGTCTCCAATTAAATTCCAAATGACCAGCCTACCACTTTTCCATCCTTACTCGATTCTTCACATGCATGAAATACTTAATCAAGCTCACTCTTAAAATCTAAAACACCTAAATCCTAATCTTCTATCTTTCTGGTCTCTCCCCATGTTCCTCATACTTACATATGGGTACATCAGAAGATTTTACCCTTAGTTTCACCCCTTTTTCATTCTAATGCTATCTCTAGATCACCAATACATTAATGGCTCCAAAGTCTACATCTTCAATTTTACAGCTCTCAATTTTAGATTGATATATTCAACTACCTAATAGACATTTCTTTTTTTTTTTTTTTTTTTTTAATTTGGCCGGGGCTGGGTTTGAACCCGCCACCTCCGGCATATGGGACCGGCGCCCTACCCGCTGAGCCACAGGCGCCGCCCCCTAATAGACATTTCTAACCATAAATCCCCAAAGGAACCTCCAATTCTAATTATCTCAAACTGAACTCATTACCCCTACCTCACCAAAAACCAGTTTTTCCAACCTGTACTGACTTTGACCAGCACCACCGTCCACCCATTTATCCAAATAACATCTTGAGATTCTGTCCTTCTCCCAGTTAATCTCCATCCTCTAATTATTTTTCAGATTTCATTCTTTTCTCTCTTGTGTTCATACAGGTTTGGAAATGGATAACTTCTGATCTGGTCATTTTAGTAACCTAATCAGTTTTCTTACTTCTTTTCATTTTCCCCTCAATCCCATACCCCAAACTGCTATACAATTTTCAGAAACATAAATTGACAACACTCCCCTACTAAAATTCATCAATGACTCCCCTTTATCTTTAGGGAAAGTACTAACTTTTAAAAAGCATATCATAAAAGACTCTTGATTGTGTCTCTGCCTCTGGTCTCAACTCCTCCCATCCTTTAACAGTCAGTGTTTATATACTCCTGCTATGTCAAACTATTTGCAGCTCCCTGAAAAGTATCACATTCTCAAATGTCTCTATGCATTTGCATAGGCTTTTATTCCCTTAAAATGTCCCTACAGAAGCATTAACCTGCCCCTGTACATAAGGGCCTAACATAGGTAGTGATTCACTCCTGTAATCCCAGCACTTGGAGAGGCCATGGTACATGTCTGTAATCCCAGCCAGGGGAGTCTGAAGCACAAGGATTGCCTAAGCCCAGAAGTTCAAGGCTGCACTGAGCTATGATGACACCACTGCACTGTAGCCCAGGCAACAGAGCAAGAACCTGTCTCAAAAATAAATAAATATATAAGACTGTATTCAAGCATTACATGCCTTAAAATGTCTTTTCTAAACACCTTCTAAAAAACGCCTTGAAATGCCTTTTCTAAACACCTCCAATCTAAGTTACATAACATCATGGATTGTGCCCCCTCCATTATAAGGTTTTCCCTATGCATGCATACCGCTATCTAGTACTTACATTGTATAAATGCCTGGTTTACCATCTCATACACTAGACCAAACTCACCAATTAGTCCATTTAGAACACTGGAGTGCCCAGTACATGGCAGATCCTTAATAAATGTTTGTTGAATAAACTATCTTGAAATATAGTTATGAATAATTATTATGGCTACATATATTAAACTATCTTCTCACAAGATAGCACCAAAGGCAAAAAAGGAAGCTCCTGCCCCTCCCAAAGCCGATGCCAAACCAAAGCCATTGAAGGCCCAGAAGGCAGTGCTAAAAAGCATCCACAGCCATAAAAAAAAAGATCCACACATCATCCACCTTCCAAGGGCCAAACATTGCGGCTCCAGAGGCAGCCCAAATATCAACAAAAGAGCATCCCTAACAGAAACAAGCTTGACCACTATGCCATCATCAAGTTCCCCCCCCAACACTGAGTCCGCCATGAAGAAGACAGAAGACAACATAACACTTAAGTTCATTGTGGATGTCAAAACCAATAAGCACCAAATCAAAAAGGCTGTTGAAGAAGCTCTATGACACTGATGTGGCCAAGCTCAACACCCTAATCAGGCCTGATGGACAGAAGGCGTATGTTCAGCTTGATGCCCATAGCTCAGTGGTTAGGACACCGGCCACATATAATAGGGCTGGCGGGTTCAAACCCAGGCCGAGCTTGCTAAACAACAATGACAACTAAAACAAAAAAAATAGCCATTGTGGTAGGCAACTGTAGTCTCAGCTACTTGGGAGGCTGAGGCAAGAGAATCGCTTGAGCCCAGGAGTTTGAAGTTACTGTGAACTGTGATGTCACCACACTCTACCGAGAGGGATATGAGACTCAGTCTCAAGGAAAAAAAAAAAAGAAGGCATATGTTCAACTGGCTCCCAATTACAATGCTTTGGATGTTGCCAACAAAACTGGGATCATCTAAACCAAGTTCAGCTGGCTAATTCTAAATATATAACTTTTCACCATAAAAAAATAAAATAAACTGGGTGGCCCTGTGGCTCAAAGGAGTAAGACGCCAGCCCCACATGCTGGAGGTGGTGGGTTCAAACCCAGCCCTGGCCAAAAACTGCAAAAAAAATAAAATAAACTACAAATAACTTCCAATAACTGTCTCTAAGTAATAAAAAAAAAATGACTTTATTTATAGGGTTAAGAGAACTTTGTAAGATTTCACAAACACAGAAGTCCAAAATACCCAAGGCATTCACTTAATGCTATTTGTTAAAAATATTAGAAACAGGGCCAGGCATAGTAGCTCACACCTGTAATCCTAGCACTATGGGAGGCCCTGGTGGGAAGATCATTTGAGGTTAGGAGTTCAAGACTAGCACAAAACTAGCACACAGCACAAGTCTCATTATAGTCCCCAATATTCTTACATGGTTGAAGTATTTAATTTTGTAGACCCTGGCTCCACAAAAAAATAGAAAACCAGGCATGGTGGTGAATGCCTATAATCCCAGGTATTAGGGACGCAGGCAGATTGCTTGAGCCCAAGAGTTTGAGGTTGCAGTGAGATATGATGACATCACTGCACTCTGGAGGGTGACAGAGTGAGATTCTGTCTCAAAAAAAAAAAAAAAGAGAAAAAAATTAGAAACAAAAGCTTTTTGCACATTGTTTTAAACTGACATATTTTAATGCCACTGAGTTAGACAAATAAAAGCACTAATCTGTTCTCCAATGGCTGAAGTAAGTCAGAAATACGGTAAAATTATGTGAACTTTGTTCAGGTGGCCTAGGTTTACATTTGGACTCTTCTAATTAGCTATATTATTTTGAAAACAGTCACCATCTCCAAGCCTTAGTTTCCTCAATGGAAAACAGATAAAATTGCTTACCCATTCCTTAGGTATTTTCAAATACTCAGATATTAATATAAAAGGATGCGAGTCCTCAAACTTTTTAAACAGGGGGCCAGTTCACTGTCCCTCAGACCATTGGAGGGCCAGACTATAGTTTAAAAAAAAAAAAAAAATGAACAAATTTCTATGCATACTGCACATATCTTTTTTTGAAGTAAAAAAACAAAACGGAAACAAATACAATCACACCGCCTTCATATGGCCCACGGGCTGTAGTTTGAGGACCCCTGCATGTGCTAAATGAATCTGAACTACTATGCTAGCTTCCATCTCAACATCTGCCAAAGATTTACCAGGTAAGAACTTAAACCAAATTTTCATAGGCTAATCCAACTTCCTATATCTACCCCACACTCCTCTGTCCAATGACTGAAAATTCACAAGTAAAACTAAGTTCAAGGACCACCAGAGAACAAGACTCATTATAGTCCCCAATATACTTATGTAGCTGAAGTATTTAATTGAGTAACAATCTGATGTTCTCTAAAAGTGGTTATTTTATAAATCTCAAAGTAAACCTCAAGGTAAGTTGTTGGTACAGTCATTTAAATTTCAGCTCCCTTTAAAAAAATTAATTGGAAGACAAAAATCAGCAGGGAATATTTTGAGATATATTCTTTTCTTAATTATTTATATAGGATACTATCTGTTGACATAAAAATATGATGCACTACAGACTAATATGAAAGTGAAAAAAATCACCCTTCTAAAACCAGGACTTTTTCCTCAAAATTTCTCGCTTTATTTCTCAGATATGCTTACTGGTCTATCAATCTAAAGAGAAAATTTGTTGCATTTTTTTTTAAACTAAAAAAGTGATAAAGCATGGTTAACTCTGCTCTCAGCAATACCTTTCCTTTTTAAATAAGGACTTATGGGGATTAAGGATTATATTAGAACTATTCTCAGTCTCTTCTGCAATATTATAAAAATAAGATTCCTTAACCTTCAAAGGGCAGAACTCTTTAAAAAAAAAAAAAAAAAAGAAAAACTACTATGAAAGTCAGCACTTCGGTACCTGATTGCAGTAACAAGGCCAAAATCCAAGACGAAGCCCTTTATTGCACATCGTGTTCCAACATCTTGGGCAGCCCCATCTTGCGACCTCTCCAGATTGGCTGCTCCTGCTCTCTCTACTGCAGAGAGAACTTCAATTAGAGAAATTCTGAAGCTCATAAATCTAAACTGGATACTCCCCTCACTGGAGGTAAAGATGGTAAGACTCACTAAAAAGATTCAAGTTAGAGGAGGTTTCGAATAAATCTAAGTGCCTTGAAACCACTATAATGTAGGCAGCTGAGAGTCTTATGCAAGTCTATTTAAAAATATATATATATCTTACGATATATGAATGGCAGCAAATTACTAGATAATCTGGGGGAAAAAGGGATCTTTAAAAAGTGAAATACATACTCCACTAAACTTGAATTTATAATATATACAATACAAACTTATAGCTGACCATTCACATTCATAATCGTTATGAGAAATGCAAGCAAAAAACCTAGGACACATTATTAACTTCTTCTTATGCCCCCAAATAATTTCACTGAAAAAAGTGTTTGGTTAATACCACTGATTAAGAAGGAGACATTTCCCTGCTGACTTAAGCCTAGCTGCCCAAGCAAGGCTTCAGAAAATGTCTTCACCTAGAACAGTGCATAGGCAGAAGGAGCAGAGTCTATGGCGGTCTTCCTAATGACAATAAGTAAGGTATGTTTCTGGGATAGACTGCCAACAAGTTACTGAAAGAAGAAAAAAACTGAAAAACCTGGCAAATAAATAAACAGGCCAACACCCTCACGTGTTTTATTATGACACAAAAGTAAATCTTAACTAAAGTTACCTTGAGGCTACCAGATCTAAATCACATACTCCATACTAACATCACCTGATTTGTAAAAGACCGGATTAGTTTCAAACTGGTTTTCCATGAAGATCTGTAATGATACATAACATGTATAAAGTATTTCTTCAAGTAACAAGCCCCACCACAAAGAACTCAGCAATTAAGATTTTTCAAGTAGAGGTACAGAAAAACAATCTGAAGCACCTTTATCACCATGAATTTTTATCAAAAGTGTGCTGGCTAAGAGCTATGCAACAAAATGAAGTTAATACTGTTGAGATACTGTTATTATTGTTATTCAAATAATTGAATAATGATTATACCTTACCTGAGTGTGGAAATTTGAAATGGTGGTTGTTTCAATATCTTTCTTGCCCAGAATTTCCATTTTTACCGGAGTGTTGGGGAAATTAAAAGCAAAGTAGTCCAAGAAGTCTGGGAGATAAGCAGCTGCCCCATGCACTATTGCTAAAGCATAGTAAGCAGCATTCTTCTCATTTTCACTGAATGTCAAAGCAAGAAACTCCTCAGAAAATCTCTCCATCTCCATTGGAGACAAAAATGAAAGTTCATCCATGTAAGCATGAAGGACAAGAGCACCACCATTGGACTGGTGTTCCTCATGAATAAAGTTGCTAAATTTAGTACCTGTTTTTAAGTAATTTCTACGAATAGAATGTTCCTGGTGAGTCATAAATGGTGTTTGTACTCCCTGGGGTACCCGATATTCTTGCATGCCCAAATTTAATCGGCATAGCTGTTCATCTTTCAGATACCTGAAGGACTCTTTATTAACTCCTGAAGTGCTATTTATTTGTCCTTGGTTGAGAATTTCTTTACTGATGCGGGTCAGGCCAGCACAGACGGTTTGTACTTCCTTATTGTACATTTTAAGTCGTCTTCCTCGCATGTCTTCTCGGTGTTTCTTTTTCTTTTTCTTCTTTATTTTCTTCAAGACAAAATCATCAGCTCTCTGGGTCTTACCATTTTCATCTGATGTTTCTGGCCACAATAATTAAAAAGAAGTTAGTTGCTAGTATTAATGTCAACATACAAACTTTCTAGGGTACTTGATCTCAAATTAAATAGGCTATTCTCAATTTCTCTGAATTTGTCATTATAAGGTAAATGTTTAGAAAATGCATAAAACAGAGATCTTAAAATATAATGTTCTGGCTTAAAGATTATTTTAAAAACTAGATGATGCAAGGACAAACAATAATTTAATACGACTTACAAATGGAAATATCTAAGTAATTTCACATATGCTATCATAAAATCTAAATGAAAGCTGGTCATATTTTGTGATAGTCTAAAAGTTACTATGACACGTATAGTCAAATCAAACTAAGACAAATTAAGCCATAATACACTTTTTTTTTTTCTTTTGAGATAGAGTCTCAAGCTGTCACCCTGGGTAGAGTGCCATGGCGTCACAGTTCACAGCAACCTCAAACTCTTGGGCTTTAACGATTCTCTTGCTTCAGCCTCCCAAGTAGCTGGGACTATAGGCGCCCACCACAACGCCTGGTTATTTTTTTTGTTGCATCTGTCATTGTTATTTTAGCTGGCCCAGGCCAGGTTTGAACCCGTCAGCCTCGGTGTATGTGGCTGGCGCCCTACCCACTGAGATACGGGTGCTGCCTAATACACTATTTTTGACTAACTAACTGGCAAACGTTTTTGTTTTAAGGTTCTTTATCATCCTCATATACTGTTCCTGGATGTATAAACTGGTATAATTTTCTGAAGGACAATTTAGTGATATATGTCAAAAGTCTTCAAAAATACTACAGTAGAACCTCTGTAAATTGACTACCCAAGGGTCTGTAAAAAACTGGTCAACGTATGGAGGTGGCCAACATAAGTAAGTAGGTCTATTGTATTGATACATACATCCATGTCCGGTCCACAAAAATGAGGCTAGACCATCTTAAGGAGGTGGTCAGTGTAGGGAGGTGGTCAACTATGGAGGTTCTACTGTATAATCCTCAGACCCAGTAATCCCACTTCCAAGTAAAAGTTACCTAAGAAAATAATTAAAGATTTTATATAAAGATATTCATGACAGTATTATTTAAAACAATAAAAGCAAGGAATCCTCTAAATATTTAATAACAGGGAATTGATTAAACTCTGGTATTATATACTATGAAGTACTATCCAGCCATTACAGATTATCATAAATGAAAAATACTGACATACAAATTATAAAGTTACAAAATCTTTACACTGTCCCTCTTCCAGAAAGCCTTCTCTAATAATCTTCCCTATCCAATCCGGATAGCCTAATCCTGCTGTAAGATCCCTTAGCAGTATATTTTCCCTGTCTCAACATTTAATCATACTCTGTGTTATTACATATTTAAATTTTCTACTTCTCCCCTAGACAGTAAGTAATCTAAGGTCAGTTATGTGTATCTTATCCTTTTTTCCAGACCACTTAAACACATGGACATTCTGATCTCATATTTATAATATTAAACATTTTTTCATTTGAGTATTAATACCTCCTGTAGGTTAGGTACACTTCTGGGCACTAGGGATAGGCGCTAAGACAGACACAATCCCTACTCTCTTGGATCTTACAATCTAGTTAGACAAGAAAAAGAAAATACCAGGTAGAGGTAAGTAGGCTATTCTAGATGTTGGGGAAGCTCTTTTTAAGGAGGTGGTGCTTAGACTGAGTCCTAAAAAGATAAGCCAAACTGGTAAAGATCTAGAAGAAAATATTGCAGAGACAAAGAAAGGACTCAAAGAAAGGAAAAAGTCATGTTGATCTACACTTGTTACACATTTACTTAACACAGAAAACTATCTGGAGAAACATACACCAAGTTATTAATCATAGTTGTCTATGGGTGGTAGGATCATAAATGTCTAGCTTCTTTTCTGCTGATGTGTCATTTTCTAATTTTCTACAATCAATATTTTTATTATTAAAAAATTATTTTTCATTTGTAAAGGATTATCATGAATTAACAAGCCCAAGGCAGAATGGCATCTTTTATATACTAGTTGGAAAATATAATAAGAAATCTTGAGGATTAAGTATTAGGCACAGTACTGACCAACCTTCAAATCTGGTCTAGTATTTACAGTACAGTACTTCTGATACGATTCAAGTAACTCAACATTAAGACAAATACTCCAAGTAATCCCATTATACAGTGGCAAAGAAAAAATTCAACAAATATTACAGTGAAGAATTTACTAGGTATAATATGTAAATATATATTAGCTGCAGTACTCTATATAAAATCACTCCAAATCAACCAGATATTACAACAGAAATGAAACCTTCTGAAGAAAATATTTAAAAGTGTTAAGTCAAAGATTTTAAGGTGTACAGATAACACACAACTTTCATTTAATATTTGATTTTAAGAACAAAATGAAAACCTTTCATTTGCAAACATCATTTGTTTAATTAAACTCAGATTGAATACCATTATACATGTAATCAGATTGATTATAAACTGATTACAGCAGACAATTTTTATTCTACATGCAACTAAATGTTTGAGAATAATTTAAAATACTTAGTAACAGTCATTCATATTTCTTACCAACAAAATTAATCAAAATACTTTCCCCAATATCAAATCAGTAATTTTAATAATCCCAAGCAACTAGATGTTAACTCCATTAAATATAAAGGCTAGACCAATTTTAAAACAGTCATCTAATAACCCTCTGCTAAACGTTTTCACAGTTTCACAAGTAAAAAAGAAAAGAAAATGTCTCTGAACAGAACTTGTTATCTTAAGCTTCAGAAAAGGTTAATTGGTATGCAGAAGATGGACGGCAACCTAGATCTGCCACTGAAATTAACTCCAAAAAGGAACTGCCTCGACTGTAACACGTTTTCTATATTACTATCAGCTTACCAGTGGTATTTCTAACATAGCCAAGTCTCTGTGGCATTTATTCCAAAACTCATTTATGAAAACCATTCAATAAATCCAACATATCCCATCTCAAAGAAAACAAAAAACCAAGGAAATGAAAAAGACCGTAACCTGTAATCTCATTTGTCAACATGATAAAAATTTAAAATATGAAATAAATTCCAATCTATCCCCTCACTAATCCTGTTTTTCAAATTTTGACTCTTATCTAAAGCTGAGATATAGAAAGCTCAACTTTATTTATAGAGAAGTTTGAGACTACCCATCTCATATTAGTTAACAAATTTCCAAGAAGAAAATTTATTCTTGAGTAAGTTGTGGTGGCAACTGAGAATGGCATCCATATACATAAGCCACTAGAGGTTATTACTGTAAGTTGGCCACCATTGCTTTATGAGAAAGATATCAACTGTTTTGCCTTGAATTCAAGACATTATTTAAAAGTCAATCTAAGTCTGGGCACTATTTCCATTTCTAGTTTTAGCTTTCCAACAGAGAATGTATTCAAGTAGTCAGTCACATTTTGAAGTTTCCCAGGGTACAAAAGCAAAAATGTATTGACCATAGTTCTTTATAGAAAAAGAGCAAAGCAGCCGGACACAGTGGCTCACACCTATAATCCTAGCACTCTGGGAGGCCGAGGCAGGGGGATTGCCTAAGCTCAGGAATTTGAGACCAGCCGAAGCAAGAATGAGACCTTGTGCCTAAAAAAAAAAAAAGCCAGGCATTGTGGCAGGTGCCTGTAGTCCCAGCTATTTGGGAGGCTGAGGCAAGAGAACTGCTTCAGTCCCAGAGTTTGAGGTTGCTATAAGCTATGACGCCACAGAACTCAACCCAAGGGCAACTGATTGAGACTCTGGCTCAAAAAAAAGAAAAGAAAGAAAGCTTTCACATACTGAAACAAAATTAAATATAAAAAGAAATACGTAATTCTACAGAGGAAGATACAAACATTCATCTGAGAATTGCTGGCAGTCTTTAAAAAGTCTTTTTAAAAAAAATCAATTCTCATATGTGCTATTAATATCAATTATCAAATACCACCATTTATTAGACATCAGAATTTCACCAAGGCAAAAAAAATTAGCTTTCCACTTTACAAAACAAATTCATAACACCATTTTTATGGAAAAAACTGGAAAAAAAAGTAGTATCTTTATTTCCAAAAATCATAGTAGATAAGCCAGAGCAAAACTGCTTACATCTTATTAATCATACATTTTAAAAGGGCTACATTTATTTTCTGACAATAAATTCTTCTCAGTCTGCTTGAGAGTTCTACCAAAAAAAAAAAAAAACCTGACTACAAAGGAGAAACCAAAAGTGCTCATTTTGAAAATCAAATTCTTGTGAACATAACACTGCTTCAATTTACCCCACCCCTCTTATGGTGTTTTAGAATTGCTGGGTAGGTCTGTGGCTGGGCATGATGTCTCACACCTGTTAATAATCAGCACCTTGGGAAGGTGAGGAAGGATCCCTTGAGTCCAGGAGTTCCAAACCAGCTAAGCAACACAGGGAGATCCCCATCGCTACAAGAAACATTATCCGGCCATGATGCTACATGCCTGTACTCAAAAGGCTGAAGCAGGAGAATCACCTGAGCCCAGGAGATTGAGGCTGCAGTATGCTATGATGATGCCACTGTACCTCAGCCCAGGCAATAGAGCAAGATCCTGTCTCAAAAAAGAGGTTTGAATCCCTGTTCTAGCACAATTTTTTTTTCCTAAGACTTTATTTTTTAAGCAGTTTTAGGTTCACAACAAAAGTTAGAGAAAGTTACAAAGCTTTCCCATGTATACCTCCCATCACCACATATACACAGCCGCCCCCATTACCAACACCCCCCTTCAAAGTGGTATGTTTGCTACAACTGATGAATCTACACTGACACACCGTCACCCAAAGTTCATAATTTGTATTAGGGTTCATTCTTGGTGCTACATTAATTCATTCTATGGCTTTGGCCAAATATATGTATAACAACATGTATCCATCATAGTATTATGTACCACACAGAGTGTTTCCTGCCCTAAAAATCCTCTGTGCTCTGCCTACTCATCCCTCTCTCCCAAAACCCCTGATGACTACTGTCTCCATAGTTTTGCTTTTTCCAGCACATCATACAATTGGAATCATAGAGAATGTGGCCTTTCAGACTGGCTTCTTTCACTTAGTCATATGTATTTAAGCTTCCTCCATGTCTTTTTATGACTTGATTGTCCCCCCCTTTTATTTTGGCGACAGGGTCTCACTCTTGCTTAGTCTGGTTACGAACTCCTGAACTCAAGCAATTCTCCCCTGAGCCTGAGCCACCACACCTGGCCACTAATTTCTTTTTGATTATTTTTGATATTCCATTGTCTGGACGTACCACAGTTTATCCATTCACCTGCTGAAGAATATCTTGGTTGCTTACAAGTTTTGGCATATGAATACAGCTGAATTATATGATAAGGGTATGTTCAGTTTTGTAAAAAAACTGCCCACTTGTCTTCCAAAGTAACTGTACCACTTTGCATTCTTATCAATAATGAATGAGGCAGGATAACCTTTTGTTAATTTCTTTGTATCTTGTTTCTCAGTGGTAAAATGGGATGGGGGGTGGGGCAGTATCTCCTCATAAAAATCATGTGTAAACAAAAACTGCATGTTATAGTACTTAGTCCTAGAACATAACAAATACTTAATACACAATAACTATTATTGCCCCAAAATAGTGAATTCTAGACACAACAGAGTGTACTATTTAAGATAAGAACAGGTGCTTTACAGTTAGACCTAAGCTAATGCCCCGGGTCTACTGCTTACTAAAGTCTCTGGCCAAGTTCATAAATGTCAATTTTCTCTTCTTAAAAGACTATTTATACTAGTCTTTCTCACAGTGTTATTATAAGGATTAAATGAGACAATGAATATAAGGCCCTTATCACATTGACAAGGACAATAAGACCATAAGTCCTTATCTTGATTATCATAATCATAATACTATAATAGTATTTGATAACATTCCTTGAAATAACTGGCGACAACTCTGGAATATCAAAACTAGAGCTAGAGATTACTGGCCTACAGTACAATGTAGTGTACCACAAAAAACACACATAAAAAGGAAAAAAAAAATCTTCTGAAAGAGGAACGAAAACTATTATTTACCAAGTGTCTAATAGGGATCGTCTATGTTATCTCTTTTTAATCCTTAAACTAGTAGAGTACAACCTAAAATAAGATATGTAATTTATACACGTATTAGGTCATAAATTATGTAACAGCCAAGATCCAAACTCTCACCTAACTCCAAAATTCACTTCCAAAACACTACACTACACTTTCTTCCTTTCTGCCTTCTAGACAGGGCTCTGAGCCCTCCCTGAAACATTCCCAACTAAGATTATCTAGTTATAAGGTTGCTTGGAAGAACTTCCAATAAGTAGAGTATTACTTCATTAAACAAATATTTAGTTGCTGTCTATTACAAAATAATGGACAGATCACTAAGATGGCATTATTTATGTTACACAAAAGTTTTCAAGATCACTAAGATGGCATTATTTATGTTACACAAAAGTTTTCATATCCTTTTAAAGGTGTTTTTGCCTCTCTCTGGATGAACAGGGGAAAATATCGATACCGAAGGTATTGCTCTGATAAATGAGATTATCTGTTTATTACCAATTCTCTTTATAATCCCAGTAATTCTCTATTCTTATCACAAAAAAAAACAATCTAGTGTTTCTGGACTTAAAATTCCTCCCAACCTAGGCACAATGGCTTGTATCTATAGTAATACTTTGGGAGACAGGGGTGAGAGAATCACTTGGGGCCAGAAGTTTGCAAACAGCCTGAGGAAGAGCAAGACTCTGTTCCTACCAAAAAATAGAAAAATTAGCCAGGCATGGTGTGGCATGCACCTGTAGTCGCAGGTGCTGGGAAGGCTGAGGCAGGAGGATCTCTTGAGCCCAGCAGCTTGAGATTGCAGTGAGCTCTGATGACAACCACCGCACTCTAGCCTAGGCAACAGAGCAAGACCTCATCTTTAAAAAAAAAAAAAATCCTGCCAATGCTTTTTGACATCACAGAAAATTTCCATCATCTATCTAGTTTAGGAACACTTTCCCTGTGGTAACAGTTAGGCAGGTGGTCAAAAGCGAAAAACATATGAGAAAAGAAGGATGACTACCAGGGCATGCGTAAGAGCAATCCTGTCATTTAATGGCACTGGCAAAGGGACCCATGAGGGTTTGTCCTCCCACCCCTTTCATTTTTAACAATTAAAATAGTGTTAATATCACAAATTTACTGACCAAGAATAATTAAAAAGTATTACTTCCTTTAATTGTTTGACAAGTATGTTTGGCCTGTTTTTAAGAGCGTTAACAGGGAAAGAAATAAGGCTTCAAAAGACACTGCCTGTTTAGACTCAAGGCTACTGCTTACATAAAATAATTTAAATATTTCTTTATTAACTTCTAAATTCCAATATGCATAGTGGAAAAAGAAAAGCCAACTGGCCCATGAATCAACAAAACTGAGTTCTATACTCAGTTCTATCAATAACTAGAAAATTTTAAGCATTTCACTTCACCTCTTTTAAAATCACTTTACTTTCTGTTTTACAGATGAAGCAAGTTACTACCCTAGCATTTACAGATTAAATTTTGGTTTCCGCTATTTATGAGCAACTCCAAATGTCTGGGATTACAATTTGTAATTAGCCTACATATGAACTTGGACTGAATGCTATTGGGCTGGTGTGCTGAACATGTCTTAACTGAATTCAGGGCAAACTTTTCTGTACAGAGAAAGTAGATTTTGCAGGCCATATGGTCTCTATCTCAGCTACTCTGCCACTGTAATGCAAAAACTCCCATAGTTTTGAAGAGAGATATTCCAATAAAACTTTATTTCTGGAAATTGCCTCTAAATTTCACATGATTTTCCCATGTTATAAGGTTTTTCCCTCATAAAATGTAAAAATCATTCTTACCTCAATTTGTACCCATTTTTGACAAAGGTACAAAAAGCAGTTCAATGGAAGAATAATCTTTTCAACAAAAAGTGCTGAAGCGGGCGGCGCCTATGGCTCAGACGGTAAGGTGCCGGCCCCATATACAGAGGGTGGCGGGTTCAAACCCGGCCCCGGCCAAACTGCAACCAAAAAATAGCCGGGCATTGTGGCAGGCGCCTGTAGTCCCAGCTACTCGGGAGGCTGAGGCAAGAGAATCTCTTAAGCCCAGGAGTTGGAGGTTGCTGTGAGCTGTGTGAGGCCACGGCATTCTACCAAGGGCCATAAAGTGAGACTCTGTCTCTACAAAAAAAAAAAAAAAAAAAAGTGCTGAAGCAACTGGATATCCTTAGGCAAAACAAACAAAAAAACCTCGACCTAAAAACCTCACACTTATACAAAATTAACTCACATGGATAACAGATTTAAATGTAGAAGTTACTCAACTACTTGGGAGGCTGAGGCAAGAGAATTGCTTAAGCCCGAGAGTTTGTTGTTGCTATAAGCTGTGTGTGACACTACGGCACTCTACCAAGTGCAACATAGTTAAGACTCTGTCTCAAAAAATTAAAAAATAAATGTAGAAGTTAAAATTATAGAACTTTAAGAACAAAAACATAGAAGAAAACCTTTAGTACTTAGGACTTGGGACCTGAAACATGCCGCTAAAAAAAAAATTCAGTAAACTGGACTTCAACAAAATTTTAAACTTTTGCTCTGGGAAAGACCTAAGACAACATTAAGATAACCAACAGACTTGGAAAAAATATTGGCAAATTATATAGCTGACAAAAAACTTGTACCTGCAATCTACAAAAAAAAGCAGGTACAGAGACAGAGTCTCACTGTGTTGCCTTTGGTTGAGAGCCGTGGCAACATAGCTCACAGAAACCTCCAACTCCTGGGCTTAGGTGATTCTCTTGCCTCAGCCTCATCTTAAGTAGCTGGGACCACAGGTGCCCGCCACAACGCCCAGCTATTTTTTTGTTGCAGTTTGGCTGGTGCCAGGTTTGAACCCGCCAACCTCAGTATATAGAGCCGGCGCCCTACCCACTGAGCCACAGGCATTGCCCTACAAAAATTTCTTAAAACTCAGTAATAAAAACCCCAAGCAATTCAATTACAAAATGGGCAAAAGACATACAGATATTTAGACATCCTACTGACAAAGATACACAGATGGCAAATGATAACATGAAAAGTTGTTTAATATCACTAGCCATTAGAAAAATGCAATTTTTTTTTCTTTTTTTGGAGACAGAGTCTCACTCTGTCACCATGGGAAGATGCCGTGGCATCACAGCTCACCAGCAACCTCAAACTCTTGGAATTAAGAGATTCTCTTGCCTCAGCCTCCCAAGTAGCTAGGACTACAGGCACCCGGCCACAATGCCCAGCTATTTTTTGGTTATAGTTGTCATTGTTGTTTAGCAGGCCTGGGCTGGATTCAAACACACCGGCTCCAATGTTTATGACTGGCACCCTAGCCAATGAGCTACAGGCCCCAAGCCAGGAAAATGCAAATCAAAACCAAGATGAGCTATTACCACACATTCTATTAAAATAGCTAAAATAAAGACTAACAATACCAGATACTGGCAAGAATATGGGGGAAATGAATTTCTTATACATCACCGGTAGTAATGTAAAATGAAACAGATATTCCAGAAAATAATTTGAGAATATATTAAATAAAAAACAAAAAAGCAGGGCGGCGCCTGTGGCTCAGTCGGTAGGGCGCCGGCCCCATATACCGAGGGTGGCGGGTTCAAACCCGGCCCCAGCTGAACTGCAAACCAAAAAAAAATAGCTGGGCGTTGTGGCGGATGCCTGTAGTCCCAGCTACTCGGGAGGCTGAGGCAAGAGAATCGCTTAAGCCCAGGAGTTGGAGGTTGCTGTGAACTATGTGATGCCATGGCACTCTACCGAGGGTGATAAAGTGAGACTCTGTCTCTACAAAAAAAAAAAAAAGCAAATTGCAGTCATCCTTTGTATCCATGGGTAACTGGTTCCACGCCCTTTCAAGGATACTGAAATCCAAGGATGATCAAGTCCCTGCATAGAACCTATGCACATCCTCCCTTATACTTTAAATCATCTCTAGATCACTCACGATATCTATTACAATCTAAATGTTAAAATAGTTATGGGCAGCACCTGTGGCTCAGTCGGTACGGTGCCGGCCCCATATACAGAGGGTACTGGGTTCAAACCCGGCCCCGGCCGAACTGCAACAAAAAAATAGCCGGGTGTTGTGGCGGGCGCCTGTAGTCCCAGCTACTCGGGAGGCTGAGGCAAGAGAATCGCTTAAGCCCAGGAGTTGGAGGTTACTGTGAGCTGTGTGATGCCATGGCACTCTACCGAGGGCCATAAAGTGAAACTCTGTCTCTACAAAAAAATAAATAAATAAATAAATAAATAAAAATAAAAATAGTTGTTATACTATATTACTCAGGGAGTAATGAAAAGAAAAAGTCTGTACATGTACAGAATAGAAACCTTTTTCCCAAATATTTTTGATCTGAGATTGGTTCAATCTACGGATGTGGAACCCACAGAGTTGCGTACTTGACCATATAACCCAGTAATTGCAATTCCTAGAGAAACCAAAAGGTACATACACACAAGAACCTGAACATGAATGTAAAAGTTTTATCCATAATAGCCAAAAACTAAAAACAACTAAAATGTTCTTCAATAGGTGAACCGCAGTACATCCATATCCTGGTCTGTTTACTCATTTCATCAATGAAAAGGAGTGAGGTACTGAAACATACAACATGGATGGATGAATCTCAGTCACATCACACTAACTGGAAAAAGCCAATCTCAAAAGATTACATACTGTATGATTTCATTTACGTAATAGTCTCAAAATGACAAAATTATAGAGATGGAGAACAGAGTAGCAGCCGCCTGGAGTTCGGGAGGATAGGGAGACAGAGGGAGTGCCTAAGGCTATAAAGGGATAGCACCAGGAAGATATCTCTGAGGTGACAGATTAGTTCTGTTATCTTGATTGTAGTGATGGTTACACTAATGTACATGTGATAATATGGCACATAACACACACATACTGTACTAATGTCAGTTTGCTGGTGTTGGTATAATATTTATGCAAGATGTAGCCACTGGAGCAAAATTGGTGAAGGGTAAGGACTTCTTTGTACTATTTTTGCAATTTCCTGTGACTCTATAATTATCTCAAAATCAAGAGTTAAAATATTTTGTTTCTGAAAGTCTGAGAATAAACAAAGGAAAGACATAACTCTATAAATAACAAGGGCCTACACACTCTCTTTATTCATCAGTTGTTTCAAGAACCAAGTACAATAAAATAAAATGGCAGTTTTAACTAAGTGCCTACAATGAGCGAGAAACTATTTTAAGTGCCTTCCACACATTGCCTCATATAATCCACATAACTACCTTATAAATAAAATACCATAACCCCATTTTACAGAGAGCAAAACTGAGGGTGAGAGAAGTTAAAGCAATTTGTTGGTCAAACTAAGTGGTGAGCTATGACTTAAACTCAGATTGACCCTGTAACAAGTATAAAGATGTTCAGAGAATAAAAAAAGTATCAGTTATACTGTGCAAAAGCCTGGATTAAACAAATTCAAACCAGTTTATTTTCTGTGGGGTTTTCAAACCTATTTAAATATTAGTGCATGTCAAGCATCTTTCTTCTAAATCTATTGAATTAGGGAGCCCTTTTTTCCCAAAGTATAGTTTGAGTACATAATTCAACAATTTTTCAGCCAAAAGTAAAAAAGGGTAAATGGCCTGATCTTAAATCACTTCTATTCTTCACATACTGGCAAACTACAAATGTTTAGAGCTGTGCAGTGGTAGCTGCTAACCATATGTAACTAATTGTAAATTAATTAGAATTGAATAAAATAAAAATTCAGTTCCTCTGTCACAATGGACACCCTTCAAATCTGTTCAAAAGCCATATATAACTACCATATAGGACAGCACAGATACAGAACATTTCCATCACCTGAGAAAGTTCTATCAGTCAACACTGGATTAGAGGCTTATTTTTGTTTTTTTTAAAAAACAAGGGATCTGTGCAATCTTAAGAAAAGTACTCTGCATATTACACATGCTACTGCCACTATTCCCCTATAAAAGGGGACTAGGTCAGATATACTTGAGGATCTAAAATCAGCTCTGTTACTGTAATGTCAAAGCACAGAGAAAATGTAAACAAAAGACTGGGAAAATATGAATTGCAAGTAGAGAAATAAATAGCGTGCAGCTTGAAACTGAACTTAGTTTCAGGGGTCTGGGTTCTACTCCCTATTATGCCAATAATTCATCTTTTAAAAAATTAAAAAATTTTGGTACTTGGTACTATTACTTGATTAGAAAAGTCTCTTCACTACTTGAGCCTCTGTTTCCTCTTCTACAACATAAATTTAAACCAGATGACCACTAAGATTTCTTCTAGTTTTGTACACACACGCAAAAGAAATGAGGAGGTAAGGAATAAACGTAGAAATAAAAGAGAAAAATCATTGCACATTGGTGGTGCAAACTGGCACTCTTGTCAGCTTGCCGCATGGTTCTATTCTGAGAATAAGATTTGGATAACACCAAAAGAAGAAAGATTTAATTCTGCTCAATAAATACTTATTGAGCAATTATTTGTAACAAACTACACTATTCGTTTATAGCACTACAAAATTCACCTTGTAAGGAAGAGGTGTTTTTTTAAAAAAGAAAAAAAAAAAGGAAATAACACCACAAAAAACTGATTAGCCCTAAGTTAAGCCCAAATATGTGGGAAGAATGCAAGACCCCCAAAACTTTAGGTTAAAAGACTGGTGCATCAGCATGTAATAACTGGCCCAGTACTAAGACACATAAGTATCTTAAAACCTTGAGAAGAAACAACAAAGTACATAAAATAATATACAAAGTACAAACATATGGCATAGTCAAAAGCATATCCCGTTTCTTCCACGAATAACACAAATAAATGCTACAGGTACCTGGAAAAAAGAAAACACCAATTTTGACCAACTTTACTTCTTTAGAACCCACACAACCAGATAGTCCTACATTTTCTAGGTTGAATATTCTTCAGGGTTATTAGAATTAAACAGATTCACAAACAGTGCTAGACAGAATAAAATGTAAGTGTAATTCCTGCCTTTACTATCTCTGTACACGTCCCCCTTTTCAGTCACTGTTGGTCCTATTTCCCAGGATCAAAAGGAACAGAAAATCTTCCCCCTCCCTACTCTAAGAATTAAAATACCTAATATAAAAATGCAGAAATGATTTTGACTCTAGACAAAAAAAAAAAAAAAGAACCAAGATAAACTGCATTTGATATTTTACCTTACAGAAGCTAAGTCAATCGGTGGGTCATGTAACCTCTATAAGAATTCCCTCATCAAATTCCTGAACTATACCCGTGAATATTATGGAACAGAAAGAGAGTAAATACTAAAGCTTTCCAGGAGGGAAAACAGGGAGAAGGAATTGTAGACAAGCCTTTCCTTCAGAAAGGCAGTTTTTAATACCCCCACCTACTAATCTAACGCTCAGAACTGCGCGGCGCGGAAAGCCTCCCGAATTTGAAAACAAACCTAGCAAGGCTCGGGGAGACTAGTCGGGGGGTTAGTAACTGACAGCTCGGCCAAGGAGCGAGAAGCCTCAAGTAGGTCAAAGAGTGTCAACGGTCTAAAATCCAGAGTCCACCCCAGTGCGCTTAGCAGGAGATAAGCGAGGGTTTGGCGTCTTTCAGTGCTTAACGTGTGGGATACTGGAACTGGCA
The DNA here is from genome assembly GCF_027406575.1 of Nycticebus coucang. NCBI lineage: Eukaryota > Metazoa > Chordata > Mammalia > Primates > Lorisidae > Nycticebus > Nycticebus coucang. The sequence continues at coordinate 44,132,822 of NC_069784.1, forward strand.
AAGACCTGGAGCCCAAGCCAGCGCAGTTCGCCTGCTCTCACCTCTCTTAGGGGCTTTAATCAGAGGCACTCCTCCAGCCCTCTCGCCGTTTTCCTGCTTGTCCTTGTGCTTGAGATCGCCCGGTACGCAGGAGCTGGGGTCCCCATCAGAGCCGCGGTGATGATGGTGCTTGTGCCGCTCCTTGTGGCCCTTATGCTTGGGCCCGGCCGCGCTCACCGTCAGGGGCGAGAAGGTGAAGAGGGCCGAGGTGCCTGGCGCCGGGAGCGGGGCAGCAACAGCGGGCCCGGCGGGTGCCAGCGAAGGTGGCGGAGGCGGCGGCAGGAGAAGAGGCTCAACAGGGCCTGGGACCGTTGGGGCTGCACTGGTTGGCTGCAGCGGCCCGGGATGTTGGCGGCTGCGACGCCGCCGGTGAGGGGGAGCGAGAGGGGGGTCCTGGCTCGGCCGCCCCCGCTTCTCCTGAGACCCCCCACTGCTAGCTCGGCGCTGCCGCTTCACTCCCCGCGGCGAGACCCCAGCATGGGGTTTCTCCTTCCCCTCTTTGTCCGGCTCCTCCTGCGCCGCCACCGCCCGTACTACGCGAACCGCTCCGACCTGCGCAGCCATTTCACCCACAAACACACATTTAAATGGCCCGACCGCCCCCCCGTCCGCGCAGCGCGCAAGCGCTACCCGCGCACGGCCCGCTGGGCATTGGAGTCTCTCCCGCGCCCTCCACTTGTCGGCCGTGCTTCGTCCAGAGCCCGACATGCCGGAAGCGGCAGTCCCCAGAGCTGCTCCGCAGGCCGCTCCGACCGAGCTTCTATTGTAAACACCCCGGCCGCGCAAAGCCCTCTGGGAGCGGTAGTTCCGCCGCGCCCCGCGCAGCATCTCCGGCTCTGAGTGGAAGAGCGGAAAGGGAGCGTGCGCCGAGTCACGCTCCGAGACGCGACGCAACCGCCGCTGGGCGGCGACTGGCAGACAACCGCCTTAACCGCCGAAACAATGTTTCTGGCTTTCCGAGTCTGGCGGCGCGTTCCCATTATCATCCTGCGCCCCTTCGTCATTTCACGCGGAGTAGGTGGTCTCCATAGTGACTTTTAAATTTCATATTCCTCTCGTAACCTTTATGAGGTAAAAGAATCTCCAGCCTTCCATCTTTGACAAGCGACGAAATGGAGGGGGAAAGACGATGTAGCGATGTGTAAAATGAGGGCCGCAAGTCGGCAACTGTTTGCAGCCCTGCGCTGGGCATTGCTATGGTTACGACGGCGCGTAATTAGGCAGGTGCCGGCGCCCCGGGGACCTGCCGCCCAGCCTCGTGCTGACCAGTGCCCGGAAAGGTAGAGACTAGCGTTTATCTCGAATATTTCCGTACGTGGAAAACCAGGTTTACGATTTTTTAGTTAACATTTTTTTTCAAATCGTAAGCGTAAAATTGCCTGTTTGAAAAGTGCATCTAACCAGAAGACACTCCAAAAATCATCACTGTTCACTAAGGGATGGTTGCTCCTCGCTTTAGCTTTTTTTACCTAGGGTTTTTTGTCTTTCTTTTTTTAAGAGACGGATTCTCGCTGTGTTCCCAGCCTCGGGCTCTGGAGTGGATGGGACTCCAGGTGTGCGCCACGCACAGGGCTTCACCTACGATTCATTTAATATATTTGGTCTTTGATCAAGATACTTGGAAACAGTTGATGCGGTGATACACTCAGCAGATGACATTACTGTGATTTTCACGCAGGACACCAGGGTAAAAACAAAATCAAAAAAATTAAAAAAGGTAAAGGAAAAAATGACTATAATTTGATACCACTGTTTTCCTGGAGAAATATTACCTAAATGAATACTATCTGCAGTGAAATTAGTTTAAAAAAGTAAAAAGTTTATTGATCATCTATTAGGGTATATTGTACCACAATAGGAACAATAGTTCAATTTGTCCTATCATTAGGCTTCTAAATGAAAAGCATTGAAGAGCAAAAATGATGTTTAAATAATAGAACATATACCTGAAAGTTAGAAATAGTCTTTTTTTTTTTTTTTTTAATTTTTGAGACAGTCTCACTATGTACCCCCTGGGTAGAGTGTTGTGGGGTCACAGTTCACAGCAACCTCAAACTCTTGGGCTTAAGCGATTCTCTTGCCTCAGCCTCCCAAGTAGCTGGGACTACAGGCACCTGCTACGACGCCCGGCTATTTTTTGGTTGTAGTTGTCATTGTGGTTTAGCTGGCCTGGTCCTCGGTGCAGGTGGCTGGCGCTGTAACCACTGTGCTACGGGCGCCACGCCAGAGATAAAGCCTTTTAAAATAAAAAGATGTTAACTCCTAGAAGTTGGGTGGATTCTTCATAATAATAATCATCCACTAATTTATTTACTACATAAAATTAGATTTAAAATAAATTTTTTTAAAGGCAGGCATATTCACATAATATTTTAAACTAGAATCTCTCTCATTGGTTGAATATAAATTTTTAAGTGAAGAAAATGCTACCAAAAGATAGCTGAGGGTTGATGATTTTCTGGAATTGATAATGGAATAATGTAGGTTGAAACTTATCAGGAACGAGTTGAACATCTTATTAGTTGGCATATCCAGATTTAAAAGTGATAACTGCTGTTATTTGCACATTTTGTTCTGTTAAATATAATTTCTCCATTTCTTGCCACTACTTTCCTCCAACATTTAGGAAGATGTGTATTTAGTCACAAATAACTACCAGAGAATAGTCATTGTCACAAGCAGGCATTTTATACTGCTACCACAAGGAAAGACTTACAACTTTTTTTTTAAGACAATCTCACTATGTCACCTAGGTACACAGCCGTGGCATCACAGCTCTCAGCAACCTCAAACTCCTGACCTTATGTGATTCTCTTGCCTCAGCCTCCTAGTAGCTGGGCCTACAGGCGCCTGCCACAATGCCCGGCTGTTTTTTCGTCGTCGTCGTTGTTGTTGTTGTTGCAGTTGACATTATTGTTCGGCTTTCCCAAGCCAGGTTCGAACCTGCGCCTCTCCATGTACATGACTGGCAACGTAACCATGGGCGAAGAGCCAAGACTTAAAACTTTTAATAGTAAATTCTAAATATTCTAAAAATAGTAAAAATTTAATTGAAATCCAAATCTTATCAACCTTTTAAAGTTTAAAAAATATATTGTATTTCCCATACAGTGTTCTTTACATAAGCTCCAGTGACAAACTTTTTTTTTTTTTTTTTGGTTACAGTTCAGCCAGGGCCAGGTTTGAACCCACCAACCTCGGTATATGGGGCCGGCGCCTTACCGACTGAGCCACAGGCGCCACCCAGCCAATGACAAACTTTTATTTGTAGTTTCCAGCCCAATGTAAATGATAAGAAAATGCAAAACAGATGGCATTTATTTGCATATTGATTTTCTTTTAAAAGTACTTTTAAAAACTATCTTCATTTTTAATATTATGAATCTAGAATACTTAACTAGTAGTATTCTAGTAGTTTTATTTGCAGATGCACTTGCAGCCTATATTCTTACAAATCCAGAGTTACATTAAATATTCCAAGTTGGTGGAGGGTTTCTTGGTCCTTTGGGTTTTGAAAAACGATTGGCAAAACCTGGGAACAAAAATAAATTTGAATGAAAAGAGTAGATGTTTTTAAGACATGAATGAATACTTGGATTTTAGAGTATATTTTAATATATGCAAATGCATGGTTTTTTAAAATCCAATCGTCATCTTTGACCAATTTAGTAATAGATTATAAAGGCATTATAATAATTTAAAACTTAAACGATAATAATATTTTAAGTTTGTAGAGCACTTAAAAATTTAATGATGGTAATAATAGGATGAAAATCCCTGGTTATGATAGCCTTTGATAATTTAATATATAATGTCATTTATTTATGGTTTTCTTTTCACCTACCACCCATCCATCAAAAAACCAAAGCTGGCAAATTAAAATATCACAAAAATAAGGACAATTAGGTAGGGGGCTGGGGGCACAATTATAAGAGAGACTTTAACAAATGCAATCAGTGTAACCTAATTCTTTGTATCCTCAATGAATCCCAAACAATAATAATAATAAATAAGGACTATTACTTAGAAAACTATTATATTAAATTTAGTTATACCTCTACATCAGCCCAGAAAGCCATAAATACACTAAGAGATTCCATTTGAAAAGCTGAGAAAAAATAAATAAGAAATCCTGAAAAGCTAAATAGTTAAACAATCATTTTTATTCCTCTTTCTTCCTCAAACTTAGGCTTCCATGCCCACCCCAAAAAAGGAGGATGAGGAAATTTTCCACAAATAATAAAGTCTTTCTGGATGCTTTCAAAATATTTGCAAATCGATGACATTTTTCTTTAATCACTTCAGCAACAAACTTTTCTTTGGTGGCAGTGTACTTTCACAGTTTTCTTACACTTAACAACTTCAGAGACTTAAGAAATGAAAGGTTCAAAACACAGAAGAAAAACAGAATGGGAAACTCAAAGATATTCCTAAGCCTTTAACGTAATTCATCTTACCAAATATATTATGTACCTTAAAGAACTGAGGTAAGGATCAAATGAGATATTTGTTGTGAAAGTATCCAATACAGTGCCTGACACATAGTAACTATTCAAATGTTGCTTAATTACTGAACCTAAAAACTATACCAGACAAGAAGAATATGGGCGGGGGTGGGGGTGGGGGGGTGGTAACCACTAAAATTATATGTATTAATGATGATGATAAGAAAAACTGAGGAAGGGGGCTTAAAGCCTAGTTCATGTACATTTTACTCTTCTTTTTTGTTGTTGTTGAGACAGAGTCTCATTATGTTGCCCTCAGCAGGGTGCCAAACCTCAAACTCCTGGGCTTAAGAGATTCTTTTGCCTCAGCCTCCCCTGTAGCTGGGACTACAGGTGCCCGCCACAACGCCACCTGACTATTTTTTGATACAGCTATCGTTGTTTTTAGCTAGCCCTGGCCAGGTTTGAACCCACCACCCTCAGTGTATGTGGCTGGCACCGTAACCACTGTGCTACAGGCGCCAAGCCTACATTTTACTCTTCTGAGTGGTGAGAAAGAAAGTAGAAAGAAGAATACTTACAGGTTAAATGGTTTCACACAATAGTCAAAAATCATCCCATCAGTATAGATAGCTTGATTACAACCCAAGCAGACGAGGAATAGAAGGAAGGACACATGTAAGTACTAAGTATGTAAAATTTTAGGAATACCTATGTCTCTTTTATTAGTCAATTCTCAGTAGCTAAGAACTGTGAGCTACCTATTTTATGTGCAGTCCAATTCAGGAAAATGAACCTGAACCATAATATTTTTTCATTCAAATTCAAATAGTTTTATAAATGATATGACCTTATAACTTATATTGCTTTCTTTATAAAAAGGATCCAGTGGAAAAAATGTATTGATTTTACATTTTATCCAGTGGATAAAATGTTCAAATTTAGGTATATTTGAGAGAAAGCAACATGGAACCAACTCTCTAATATTTTATCCTCATATTAGATCATAGACAATTGTAAAGATGAATAGGCCTTGAATTACTCAAATGGTATCACTGAGAAAAAAGGAGGCAGGGAACATTTGTGTTCTAAGAAAACTATGAAAAGAGTTTTGTTTCATATATATATGTATAGGTTTTGTATAATATAATTTTTGTGAATGTTTTTAGCTAAATAATTTCATAAAACTTACAACTTCTTTTTTTTTTTGAGACAGAGTCTCAAGCTATCACCCTGGGTAGAGTGCCGTGGCATCACAACTTACAGCAACCTCAAACTCTTGGGCTTATGTGATTCTCTTGCCTCAGCCTCCCAAGTAGCTGGGACTACAGGTGCCCGCCACTAGCCCGACTATTTTTTTCTTTTTGGTTGCAGTTGTCAATGTTGCATAGCAGACCCGGGCCGGGTTCAAACCCGCCATCCTAGGTGTATGTGGCCAGTGCTCTTGCTGCCCATAACTTCTTTTTTCTTAATTATAACATTGTAAAATGATAGCGTTAATTAAAGCCAAACATAATTTTACAGCTAAAGAAAGAATGCCAGATATTCTAATTAAACATTTTGTCAAGGTGATGTGGGGACCATATCCCAGGTGGGGCAGAGGTTGGCACCTGCCCACCAAAATCTTTCTTCCTCAAATAGAAATGCATCTAGTCATTTGTATCTATCTGCCTAGCAATATTACACTTCCCAGTTTCTCTTGCAATTTAGTTATAGCGCATGTCTTAAGTTCTCTTAAAGGAAATGTAAGCTGACTGCATTGTTACCACTTCCAGGCCAGGGCCTTAACACCATTAGAGGAGGCGGCGGCGGCCACATCTCCTCCATGTTTTTCTGTTTTCTTGCCACCTGCAATCTGAATGTGGCAGCAACTAATTTTGACAATACAAACAGGCACAATACCAGTAAACAGCAGTTCTCAAAGTGTGATCCAGGGATTAATTTCTGGAGGTCCCTCAGAATCTTTCAGAGGGTATGCTCTTTGGTTAATAATAATTTCTATTGGTCATCTCTTACTACTAATTGCTATACCTCTTACAAAAAATTGGATTATACGTGATACTTTTTAAAATAGTATCTTAGGGCTCGGCGCCTGTGGCTCAAGTAGCTAAGGCACCAGCCACATTCACCTGAGCTGGTGGGTTCGAATCCAGCCCAGACCTGCCACACAACAATGACGGCTGCAACCAAAGAATAGCCGGGCGTTGTGGCCGACACCTGTAGTCCCAGCTACCTGGGAGGCGGAGGCAAGAGAATCGCTTGAGCCTAGGAGTTGAAGGTTGATGTGAGCTGTGATGCCACAGCACTCTACCCAGGGCAACAGCTTGAGGCTCTGTCTCAAAAATAATAAAAATAAGAAAGCATCTTAGGCTTGGCGCCCGTAGCATAGTGGTTACGGCGCCAGCCACATACTCTGAGGGTAGCAGGTTCAAACCCAGCCCGCACCAGCTAAACAACAATGACAACTGCAACAAGAAATAGCCGGGCATTGTGGCAGGCGTCTGTAGTCCCAGCTACATGGGAGGCTGAGGTAAGAGAATCCCTTAAGCCCAAGAGTTTGAGGTTGCTGTGAGCTGTGATGCCACAGCGCTCTACTGAAGACAACATAGTGAGACTCTGTCTCAAAAAAAAAGTAATAATAAATTAAATAAATAGTATCTTAAATTTTTATATAATAGTAAATATACAAAAATGTTGTATAATGCTAAATACACAAAAATTTAAGATACTAAAAATAGTATCTTAAATGCTTAAAATAATATAAATGATCATTTTAAGTTCATAAGTCTTATAATAGGACCAATTAGGTGAACAGTTTCTTCATACTGCTGGAATTGTACTTTATCACCTAATGTTGAATGAGTTAGAAAAGATGAGACAGCACCAGCTACTATTCTTTTTGTCGCACTTGTATGTTTTTTTAACTTTGCTTTAGATATGAACCAGAATATCACAGCATCTCAATTTCATTTAGATAGTCAATTTATTTACTACATGCCAACATAATAATTTGGTTACCTAGTTTTATTTTCAGCACATGCTAGACAAGTTAGTTCTATGTATGATGTTAAAAGGTAGCTGAGGTTAAAAAAAATTATGAAAAAGAATATAAAGACTGTTACATACAACCTTCAATCATATTTACATTTGTATCTGTTACATTGCAAATGAATAACTTAGATAATTGTTTAAAACTCTGCTATAAAATAACACACATACCTAAATTCAGATAGGAGCTAGAGTTATTTGACGGAACAGATTCTGCAGGCTTGCTTGATGAGGAAGAATTACAGATAGCTGGAATCAAAAGAAAAAAATTGTAAGGGAAAGATTGAAGACAGACTCAGATTACTGTTTATGAGGTTGCATGATTGTTGAGATTAAACATTTTCACTACAGTAATTAATGTTCCCAAATAAAAATATCAGTATAAAACATTAACAAAATATACACGCTTACAAATGGGTTTACACTATAATCTTCTTATCTGTGTGTATGTGTAGTTTTTTTAAAGTTTCTTTTTTTTGTAAACAGATTGTACAGTAAAGCCCAAAACAAAATTGCCAAGGAAATAAGAAGCTTTTGGGGGGATTCACATTGGCTCTGGGCTTCATCTTACTCTGCTCTCTGATCATTCTTAGAACATTGCGCTTATTCTCCACAATAATTCATCCAGGGCAAGTTTGTGATTTTTCTTACACACTCCTCTACTTTTAGAATCTTTCTTCATTCTTTCCCCCCCACTATAGATGGTTCTAATTTAGTCCCATAATCTCCCAAAGCATTGCTATACTGATTTGTTTTGCTATTTTAGTTAGATAGCCACCCATGCATATGTATGCATGTATCAGTTTCTGCCCAGTTTTGAAAATAATCCAGTGAAATTCCACATTTTGCACATATATTATGTTGCAGTGAAAAAAAACATAATTTCAAGTTTATATAAACTTTCTAAACAAACAGCATATAAATGGGGAGAAATTAGTAAATATTCTTTCTCGTGGCGTTTTCAACATTTTCAGAATGTAATGTGAGAACTATATACATGTGTTTGCCCATACACACCTAATATTAGGGTTCAAAAAATTCCTTTGTCTTCCAGGAGGTAGTTGAGTATGAATCACTAGACTACATAGTAAATTTCAATCAGATCCAATTAAAGTACATATTCATTGAATACCCACTATGTGCCAAGCCTTGAGCTAGACAGGGAAGTTGGAGACATGAATTTGAAGTAGGTAAAGGTAAGGAAGTTCAGGAGACGTCAATAGTCTACTACATTTGAGCTGAGTTGTATATGTGCCTCATGAAGAAAACAATTGTCCCAAAGGTAAATTTTTTTTTTTTAATAAAAGAGGCAAAGATTCTCCACATATCAAAAGGAGCTGCTATTTTGCATATTGTCTTATCACAGATATTTTTATGCTGCCTGCCTAGCATTCATTTCCCCTTCTGGCAATAGAACTTAAATTTTCCTTTGGGAAACCATCCTTCCCCAGTCTTCAGTTCTCATACTTCCAGCAAAGCTGTTTTCTACCTTTATATCAAGGCAATGACCTATAAGGAAAAATGGTTTCTAATTGGTACATTGGCATTGCTACACCAGATGCATAAGTCTGATCTCATTCCTGATTGGTCAGTGTCTACATGTAACAAGTGTTAAATATGTATTTTGGGAGGGGGGACAAAGTCTCACTTTGTGAGAGTGCCGTGGCATCACAGCTCATAGCAACCTCAAACTCTGGGGCTCAAGTGATTCTCTAGCCTCAGCCCCCAGAGTAGCTGGGACTATAGGCTCCTGCTACAATGCCAGCAATTTTTAGAGATGGGGTCTTGCTCTGGCTCAGGCTGGTCTCGAACTCCTGGGCTCAAGCAATCTACCCTGATAGACCTCCCAGAGTGCTAGGCGTGAGCCACTACGCCTGGCCCAAGTGTTAAATGTTAGATATGGCACTATCTTGCCTAATCAAAACTTGAAATACACTGGCAATAATTGGTTCAAGGATGAGCAAGTGAACCAAGCCAAAATAATCAGATCCACGCACCCAATCAGCATCAGTCACTGGACTATTGTTTGAACAACCAGGAAGAACTATTTTTTTTCCATCATAAGCCTAAACTCACATGCTAAAAGCTTGCCTCCAAGGGAGCTAAACATGTGAAACCAACCTGAGAGAGATGGAATGAGAGATTAGGTTCTGATTACATCATTGAATCCTTGGTTACAAGCCAATAAATTTCCCTTTCTGCTTAAGTCAGCTTAAGCTGAGTTTTCTGTCACTTGGAACTAAAAGATTTCTGAGCAATTATAAAGTTTCCTGAGATGGCATCGGGCATCTTATTTGACAGCTTCCAGTCTTGTCACCCTGTAATTCATTCTCCACACAGCAGCCAAGATGATCTTTTTTAAAAATTGGAGGATGTAACATCTCTGCCTAGAACCCTTTAATAGCTTCCCAGAATAAACTCTAACATGACCCGTAAGAATCCAACTACTCCTCCCCCATCTTCCCAGCCTCACCTTACTCCTGTCCCCTCTTTACTTAACTACCCTGCAGCTCTGATGGCTTCCTTTTCCATTCCTGCCACACACCAAATCGTCACACTTCATGTTTTTTCCTCACTGTGGAGGGCTCTTCTCCCCACAGTTTGCCTGTCTGGTGGCTTCTGCGTGTTTCACGTTCAGTTATCACTTCCTTAGAAAGGGCTTCCTGGACCACTCATTCTAAAGTGATCCCCTTTGTTATTGTTCTCACAATTAGCCTTTTGTTTTCCTTCATAGCATTTATCACAATGCGTTATTTCATGGTATTTGTGAATTTACTTGTCTAATGTCATAATCCCTCACTAGACTTACTAAGCTCCACCAAGGCAGAGGCCATGTCTATCATATACCAAGTGCTGTCCAGAAAGCCTGGCCCTTAGAAGGCACTACCCAAATATTGATCAATTGAATGAATGAAAGATACTAGGCTTAGATGCTAACTTAAAATAACAGATGAAGGATCCTAATTTCATTAAAAGTAGGACCAGCTTTAACTATGTACCAATAAGAAATCCAGGCTACAGGGAGAAAAAAAGGGATTCTGGAGTTCTGAACCATCTCTAAGAAGCATAGGGTGCATATGAAGTACAGGTAGATAAATTCTAAAGCTTCAGGCCCAATTTTAGTGGCCAGTTAAGGGGAAAAGATCAGAAGATCAAGTTAACTGAAAAATAGAAATACAGCACAGCCTCGAATAGCCTGGAAGCACTGAGAGTGAGGCTATCTCTAAGAGCCCCACCACACCTCAAAGCTATATCAGTCTAAGTCTACCTGAAGTCTGAATCTCTGTTTCTGTGTTTGATCTTCCCGAATAGGATTGTTTCATAAGCTAAGCTGATCAATCTTTGGCTGACTATTCAAGTCACATAGTTCTTTGCTTTTTGACTGTTCCCCATTTACTACCATAATTTCCTTCTGAAATATTTAAATTCTCTTGTGAATGAATTTAGGAGAAAGGGCATATTTTCCAATCATAGGTTAGCCATGATGAGTAAGAAATCAGTTCATTTCAGACATTAGGTAGGATGGCAATGATGGCAAACTAGCTCAAAACTCTGGACTTTATGCATAGGGAGAAAGAGTAAAAACACAAAAGAAAAAATAAGATTCTACTATAAACCTTCCTACTTAGACTATATCTTAAATCAGATGTTTCCAGGGCTCTTTGTCCCTCCCTATAGCACCAAAATAACTTCAAGTAACTGTTTGGTCCTTCCTGATTGACCAAATGAATCAAATTTTTAAAAAGTGTATCGCCATGTTATATGTGTTTTGTGTTTGTAAGTAAAGATTTCTAAGATAATGTCTCACAGTTTCCGGAGTCTATGGGCTTTATTTTCATTACAATATAGCAAAAATAGTAAGCAACAGACTTTTGTTGCTAATAATACTTGGTAAAAATGTAAATGTGTCAGTGCTTTGCTTAATGCATGAAGTCAACACATTTGTTTCACAATATGCTTTGCTCTATTTTCAAAGAAAAACACATCAGAGGTTAGATTACTGGGGATTTTAAATAACACACATGTATGACAGCATCCTAGGGTGAGAAGGTAGTGCCAAACACTGTACTGATTATTATTTCTGTCTATTAAACAGAGAAATTTCCATTTTCTAATCCCTGCCCAATATTAACATTGTGGAGCCTAGCACGATGTGTGCAAGGATCAGGGTTGATTGTTCTGACCCAGAGAACCCTAGAGAGGCTCTGTTTAGAAAAAATATTGTTAGTTTTTTCACAGAGTGGTTATATAAAGCAAAATTACATAATCGTGAAAGTGACTTTTTTATATATATATATTCTACAACATGAATACAAAGAAACTTACTCTTCTTCATGTTTCGCAAAATTTTCAAACTCTACAAAAGTGAAGAAAGGGAAAATGTTAGTTTTTCCTGTGAAATCCAAAATACTTTAAATCAAGTAGAAGCATAGACTTAAGTCAAAAGGATTAACTTCTTTAAAAATAGCCATGAATATGCACAAAGTTATTTTTCCATCCTGCTTTTTTTTTTTAAACAGATTCTCACTATCTTGCCCTCAGTAGAGTGTCATTGTGTCACGGTTCACAACAACTCCAAACTCTTGGGTTTAAGCAATTCTCTTGTCTCAGCCTCCCAAGTTGCTGAGACTATAGGCACCCGCCACAACACCCAACTATTTTTTGTTGTTGTTGCAGTTGTCATTGTTGTTCAGCTGGCCTGAGCTGGGCCGAACCCACCAGCCTCGGTGTGTGTGGCTGGCACCATAACTACTGTGCTATGGGTGCCGACCCCATCTCGCCATTAATTTAGTACAAAGTCTCCACTTGATTCTATTTTGCTATTTGTACTACATATTTAGAAATCATGCTATCAGAGTATCAAGAAGGAAAAATAAAGTTTCTACTTCTCTCCTTTGTTAGGACCATTTCAGAAACCACGATGGCTTCAGAGTGTAGCTGTGATACATAGCCGTTCCCATGCTTGCTAAGAGTATTCTGCATTCTGTTTGCGAAGGCCCACTTCCATACCGTTAGTTCCTCCTTCTCCCTTTTCTCAGCAAATTCATGTCCTCTACCTTCTTTATGGTGGAATCTCTAACTTATTTCTTCAAGGAACCTACCTAAATTTCTTCTTTATTCCATACTTGCTCGGCATATTTCTTTTTAATCTGCTTCATGGTATTTTATTCTTTTTGAAAATTTTCTTCTTGTTTCTCATATAGGTGTTCTGTTCCAACAGAATAACTACTCTTTTCGGCTTGGCGCCTGTAGCTCAAGCAACTAGGGCACCAGCCACATACACCAGAGCTGGTGGGTTCCAACCCAGCCCAAGCCTGCCAAACAACAATGACAACTACAACCAAAAAATAGCTGGGCGTTGTGGCAGGTGCCTGTAGTCCCAGTTACTTGGGAGGCTGAGGCAAGAGAATCACTTAAGCCCAAGAGTTGGAGGTTGCTGTGAGCTGTGACATCACAGCACTCTACCCAGGGCAACAGCTTGAGACAAAAAAACTAAAACTCAACAAAACAACTAAACAAACTATACTCTTTTCAAGGGCAGATAGATGTCTTTTATGACATTTCTCTTTTCCTAACACCTAACAGAAATCTACTCTTACATAAATAGATGTTTAATACATTTTTAGGTTTTTTTTTTTTTTTTTTTTTTTTTTTTTTTGTAGAGACAGAGTCTCACTGTACCGCCCTCGGATAGAGTGCCGTGGCATCACACGGCTCACAGCAACCTCCAACTCCTGGGCCCACGCGATTCTCCTGCCTCAGCCTCCCGAGCAGCCGGGACTACAGGCGCCCGCCACAACGCCCGGCCATTTCTTTGTTGCAGTTTGGTCGGGGCTGGGCTTGAACCCACCACCCTCGGCATATGGAGCCAGCGCCCTACTCACTGAGCCACAGGCGCCGCCCCATTTTTAGGTTTTTAAAAGAATAATTTATTTACAATTTTTTAAATCCTAGCAAAATGTTCATATCCATGTCTTCTACCCAGTTTATAACCCTCCTCTTGTAGTTAACCACGATCAGTTTCTATGTATCCTTCCTGAGTTACTTATGAATATGTAAATAAATATGCATATAGATCATATTTTCCTTTTTAAACAAGAGTTAGTGAATTATATGTAAATATAATTGAGAGAGTCCTCATTCTTTTTTAAGCTGCATAGTATTCTATTGTATGGCTATACCACAACTTATGGCTTATTAATCAGTTTCCCTAATGATAAACATTTGTATTGTTTCCAGTCATCTGCTTTTATAAACAGTATTGCAATGAATACCTAGTATACCCCTCATTTCATGTGCCTGCAAGAATATTTGTAGGATGAATTTCACTTCTAGTGAAACTGTTGAGTCAAAGGCTATATGCATTTGTAATTTTGATGTTACTAAATTGCCTTTCATACAAGTTGTAACAGTTGACATTTCTTGACATTCCCACCCACAATATAGGAATGTGTTTATTTCCCCATAGTCTCCCTAACAGCTAATGTGCTCAAACTTTTGTGATTTGCTATTCTGATAGATGAAAAACAATATGTCCTTGTGTTCTTAATTTGTATTTCTCTTATTATGAATGAGGTTGAACATATCAAATGTCTAAATGACAGACCACACACATTTATTTTCTCTGCACTATCTGATCATATATATTTGCTCATTTTTATTTCAAGGCGATTATTTTCTATGAGCTTCTAAGAGCTCTTCGTATATTAAAGAAATAACCTCTGCTATGATGCTTATTGCAGACTTTTTTCCCATTTTGTTCTATGTTATTTTATTTATTTTTTATATTTATTTATTTATTTATTTATTTAGATAGGATCTTTCTCTGTCACTCACGCTAAAGTGCAATGGCATAATTATAACTCGGTGCAAACTCCAAGTCCTGGGCGCAAGTAAACTTTCTGCCTCAGACCAGAAATAGCTAGGATTACAGGTACATACCACAACATCCACCTAATTTTTCTAATTTTTGTAGAGAAGGGGATCTCAACTTTTGCTCAGGATAGTCTCAAACTCCTAACCTCAAGTAATCCTCCCACCTCAGCCTCCCAAAGTGCTGGAATTATAGGAGCCACTACACCTGGCCTTCTTTTGATTTTTAAGGTAATTTTTCTTTTTTTGCTGTGGAGAAATTTTCCATTCTGCTTAGTTGAATTTATATGTCATTTTTCTTACAGCTTCTGGGTTTTTTTTTTGGGGGGGGGGTTGTTTGGGTTTTGTGTGTGTGTGTGTGTGTTTTTGAGACAGAGCCTTAAGCTGTTGCCCTGGGTAGAGTGCCATGGCATCACAGTTCACAGCAACCTCAAACTCTTGAGCTTAAGCGATTCTCTTGCCTCAGCCTCCCAAGTAGCTGGGACTACAGGTGTCCACCACAATGCTTGGCTATTATTAAGCTGTAGTTGTCATTGTTGTTTGGTGGGCCCAGGCTGGATTCGAACCTGCCAGCTCCAGTGTTTGTGGCTGGTGCCCTAAGCTGCTTGAGCTACAGGCACTGAGCCAGTTTTTCTTTTCTTTTTTCTTTTTTTGAGACAGAGCCTCAAGCTGTTGTCCTGGGTAGAGTGCCATGCCATCACAGCTAACAGCAACCTCCAACTCCTAGGCTCAAGCGATTCTCCTGCCTCTGCCTCCCAAGTAGCTGGGACTACAGGCGCCTGCCACAACGCCCGGCTATTTTTTGGTTGCAGCTGTCATTGTTGTTTGGCGGGCCTGGACTGAATCTGAACCCGCCAGCTCAGGTGTATGTGGCTGGCATGTTAGCCACTTGAGCCATAGGCGCCGAGCCACAGCTTCTAGTTTTTAAGTCGTTATTTAAAAAGATCATTCATACTTCCAGGTTATAAAAGAATCTTTCTAAGTTTTTTAGTATTTCTATGGGTTAGGGCTTTTTGTTGATTTGTTTGTTAACATTTAAATATTTTAGCCATTAAAGAATTTATCCTGGTGTAGATATGAAGTACAGATCCTATTTTTTCCCAAGTGGTTATCTATTTGATCCACTGACAATTAATAAACCATCTATCCTTTTCCCCTGATTTAAGACACCTCCTTCATCATATACTAAACTCCTTCATATATTTGGAATTATTTCTAGACTTTCCAATTTACTCTATTGATATGTGTTTCTTTTCATATACTAGTATCATACTATTTTAATTATTAAGGGTTTATAATATTTTAATACCTGGTAAGACTAACCTCCTTTCATTGCTTTTATTTTTATTTATTTATTTGCAGTTTTCTGGCTATTCTTTCTCCTTCCCTTCCCCATATGAACTTTGAAATCAGATTGTCTTGTTCCAGGAATAACGAATCTGATAGATTTGGGGGGCATCTTTTAAATTTGTGAATCAAATTTAATTAGGGAGAAATAAATTCTTAACTAAGTTGTATTTTTTCTTCTTTTTGGTTTCCTTCCATTAATTTTGTTGTAAGATTAACAGTTTTAGTAAATATATTTAATCTAATTTTTCTTCTTAATGCTGAGGCGAGGGGACCTTCAATAGCAGAGAGTCTCTGGCGTGTTTTCTAAAACTCCCATCTTCTTTTTTTGTTTTGTCACCATGTGAGTGAACCCAACTATCTTCTTTACCTTACTCCTTGTGAAACTTTTTCCAGGAGTCTTCAATGTCTGTCTAGAAGATGTTGAATTTTCCATGATGTTTGAACAACTAGTAGAATAAGTTTCTATAGATTTGGCCTGTATACCTTAAAAAGAGAACGAAAAAAAAAGTCACATCTCTTTAAGCTGTCAGGTGTGTATAGGTATATATTCAGTAATGTTTGACTTTCTTTTTTTTTTTTTTCTTTGAAGACAGGTCTCACTTTGTCACCCAGGCTGGAGTGCAGTCAAGGCTCACAATAACCTCAAACTCCTGGCACAAGCTAATTTTTTTTTTTTTTTTTTTTTTTGTAGAGACAGAGTCTCACTGTACCACCCTCGGGTAGAGTGCCGTGGCGTCACACGGCTCACAGCAACCTCTAACTCTTGGGCTTACGCGATTCTCTTGCCTCAGCCTCCCGAGCAGCTGGGACTACAGGCGCCCGCCACAACGCCCGGCTATTTTTTTGTTGCAGTTTGGCCGGGGTTGGGTTTGAACTCGCCACCCTCGGCATATGGGGCCTGTGCCCTACTCACTGAGCCACAGGCGCCGCCCGGCACAAGCTAATTTTTTAAAAAATTTTGGTACAGATGAGGTTTCACTATGCTGCTAAGGTTGGTCATGAACTCCTGGCCTCAAGTGATCCTCCCTCCTCAGCCTCCCAAAGTATTGTGATTACAGGTGTGAGCTGCTATGTCTAGCCTTAGCTTGTCTTTTTTTAAGCATTATTTTACTACATATTATGGGTATTTATTTATTTATTCATTTATATATTTCTGGAGACAGAGTCCCACTCTGTTGCCCTGGGTAGAGTACCATGGCATCATTATAGTTCACAGCAACCTCAAACTCTTGGTCTGAAGTGATCCCCTTGCTTACAAATACCCAGCTAGTTTTTTTCCTATTTTTAGTAGAGATGTGGTCTCACTCTTGCTCAGGCTGCTCTCAAACTCCTAGGGCTTTTATTTTTAATTTTTTTTTTTTTTTTTCCAGAGACAGAGTCTCACTGTACCGCCCTCTGGTAGAGTGCCGTGGAGTCACACAGCTCACAGCAACCTCCAACTCCTGGGCTTAAGCGATTCTCTTGCCTCAGCCTCCCGAGTAGCTGGGACTACAGGCCCCCGCCACAACGCCCGGCTATTTTTTGGTTGCAGTTCAGCCGGGGCGGGGTTTGAACCCACCAGCCTCGGTATGTGGGGCCGGCGCCTTATCGACTGAGCCACAGGTGCTGCCCTATTTTTAATTTTTTTAATTGCCTAATATTTCTGGGGAACCTTATGGGTATATAAAATGTACTCTTTTATTTGATCATTCTTCTTCCATTTAGGTCCTACTTTACTGTTAATCTTTTTACGTCATCATTTTTTAATTTTTTTTTTTTTTTTTTGCAGTTTTTGGCCAGGGCTAGGTTTGAACCCACCACCTCCGCATATGGGGCCAGCGCCCTACTCCTTTGTGTCACAGGCAATGCCCTTACCTCATCATTGTTATAACTTTTGTGAAGAGAAACTACTGCTACTTACAATCTTCATCAGCAAGAAAGAAAGACTCTGGAGTTCTTTCTGGAAGTGGAGGTGGCGGGGGAGAAGAACGATCTTGATGTAGATCTGTGATTTTTAAAAAGTATACAACAAAGCAAAGAAATCCATCAATTAAAAGCGATAAATCATGACTCTTTTTGGAGTTCTATAATTTTTTCCATTAATCAATCTTAACCTACAACCACCAAATAAAAAATTATCTGAACAATGACTGGAGCCTCTAGAATTTTGTTCTTCTGTCTCTTTAGCAAATGAGCCTATGATTCACCCAAAAGTGAATTCAGTTTCACCTATGTTGAAACTGAATTTTTTTCTTTTTTTTTTTTTTTTTGTAGAGACAGAGTTTCACTTTATTGCCCTCAGTAGAGTGCCGTGGCGTCACACAGCTCACAGAAACCTCCAGCTCCTGGGCTTAGGCGATTCTCCTGCCTCAGCCTCCCTAGTAGCTGGGACTACAGGCGCCCGCCACAATGCCCGGCTATTTTTTTGTTGCAGTTTGGCCGGGGCTGGGTTTGAACTCGCCACCCTCAGTATATGGGGCCGGCGCCCTGCTCACTGAGCCACAGGTGCCACCCGAATTTTTTTCTTTTTTTGAGACAAAGTCTCAGTCACCCTGGGTAAAGTGCTGTGGCATCATAGCTCACAGCAACCTCAAATTCTTGGGCTCAAGTGATTCTCTTGCCTCAGTCTCCTAAGTAGCTGGGACTACAGGCCTGTGCCACCACACCTGCCTAATTTTTTTCTATTTTTAGTAGAGATGGGGTCTCCCTCTTGCTCACACTGGTCTCAAACTCCTGAACTGAAGCAATTCACCCACCTTGGCCTCTCAGAGCGCTAGGATTATAGTTATGAGCCACCATAACTGAATTACAGTTATATGCCCAGCTCCTGACTGAATTTAACCAAGTTTCTAGATCTAACTACCATTTTACATGAAATCCTAGGGATAGAGGAACATATTGATTGAAATCATGACGATACAATTCGCCAAATCCAGAATGTTAAGCAGTCTTTAAGACAAATGATCCATTCTCTTTAACAAATAAATGGCATGGAGAATATATAAAAACAGAACTGTTACAGATTTTAAAATATGTAAAGAAACATATAATCCAAATGCAATGTGTAGACTTTGAATCTAGATTTAAATAAGGCAACTGTTAAAAGACAGTTTTGAGACAATTGGAAAAAAATTGAACACAGTCTTGATATTAGATACTATTAAGGAATTATTAATTTTATTGTTATGATAATCCTCTCTGGTAGGTTTAAAATATGTGTTTGAAATTTTTCATAATAAAGAATTTTAATTAATGGAGCTATTTTCACACAATATTAGCTTCTTTTCTTTTCCACAATGTAAACTTCTAAAGATGTACATTGTGGTCTGTTGATATAAATGTCTCCTTGTTAGTGCTGAGTATTATTATATATTACATTAATTCCTTTTCTTTTTTTTTTTTTTTGAGACATAGTCTCAAGCTGTCATGCTGTGGCATCACAGCTCACAGCAACCTCAAATTCTTGGGCTCAAGCAATTCTCTTGCCTCAGCCTCCCAAGTAGCTGGGACTACAGGTGCCACCACAACAGCAGGCTGCTTTTTTCTGTTGTTGTTGTTGTTGTTGCAGTTGTCATTGTTGTTTTAGCTGGGCCAGACTGGATTCTAACCCGCCAGCCTCAGTGTATGTGGCCGGCACCCTACTCACTGAGCTACAGGTGCCCCCTTTTAATGCCTTTCAAATACAAAAATGCAGTTAGGTACTAGAGTTTCACCTATCATTGGTCATTGTGGCTTTTTAGGCCTTGGAATTCATCTATAAATAAGTGTTCTGGCTCAGCGCCTGTGGCTCAAGTGGCTAAGGCGCAAGCCACATGCACCTGAGCTGGCGGGTTCAAATCCAGCCTGGGCCTGCCAAACAACAATGACGGCTGCAACCAAAAAATAGCCGGGCATTGTGGTGGGCGCCTGTAGTCCCAGCTACTTGGGAGGTGGAGGCAGGAGAATCACTTGAGCCCAGGAGTTAGAGGTTGCTGTGAGCTGTGATGCCATGGCACTCTACCCAGGGCAATAGCTTGAAGCTCTATCTCAAAAAAAAAAAGTTTTGGCTCGGCACCTGTAGCTAGGCGGCTAGGGTGCCAGCCACATACACAGGGGCTGGCGGGTTCCAACCTGGCCCCCAGCCTGCCAAACAATGACAACTACAAGAACAACAACAACAAGGAGCCAAGTGTTGTGGCGGGCACCTATAGTCCCAGCTACTTGAGAGGCTGAGACAAGAGAATTACTTGAGCCCAAGAGTTTGAGTTTGCTGTGAGCTGTGACATCACAGCACTCAACCAAGGGCAACATAGTGAGACTCTGTCTCAAAAAAAAACAAAGTTTTCTTATTTTTGCTGGGTAATATACAAAAGTACAATATTTATTTCTAGCACCTAACCCAATGACTGAGGACAGTAGGCATTTAAATATTTGATAGCTACTCTGAAGTAGTTTATCCTCTTCCACTGCCATTAGGAAATATTTTGAGAATTAAAGCTATTAGTTAATGATATCCTGGCAGATATCTTCCTAAAATATCATTTTATCACAATAGTCCCCTGTTAAGGACCCCAATGGCTAATACTGCATTAAATCTAAATCCCTCCACCTCGCTTCGGGTATGTATAGTAAAATGCATAAAAGATTTGCCATTTGTGACATTTAGTATAGTCACAATATTATATAACTATCACCACTATCTTGTTCCAGAACATTTCTCATGACCCTAAAAAAAGAAACCTGCACCCATAAAGAAGTCACTCCCTATTTCCTCTTCCCCTCACCCCTGGCAACCACTAATCTTGCTTTCTGTCTTAATGCCCATTCTGGATATTTCATCTGACTGGCTTGTAAGGCTTTCAGAATCTTGCTACATCTTGTCTACCTAAATTTATTTTTCTGTCTTTCATAAAGTAGAACTTCTATTGCAGGAATAATAATCTACTCACCATTTCTCTGTACACATCATACCCATGTCTATCTTTGGGTCATTGTTAGGCTAATCCTAACAGTGCTCCTGCAGTTCTCTCCTTTTCCTTCTGTGTTTATACAAATTCTTTAAAGTTCTTTCTTCTCTACTCGGAGAAGCGTTTCCTAACCGTTCCAGTGATACACCATTCTGTTGTTCCAAACTTCTAGTGACTTTAATAAGGGCCACATAGATTATCATTAAGGGTTGGGTATTTGCTTTATCTACCCGAACATAAGCATTAAATATATATCCTAATGATTCTAACACCGTGTAAGGTACACAGAAATTGCTTAGTAAATGCTCGTTTAATGATTAATAAAATTGTAATAGGTAATATTTAATGAGGATGTATTATTTGACAAGCACTGTGCTAAATGCTTTATATGCATTATCTCCCTTAATCCTTATACAAATCCCACAAAAGGTTCTATTCTCCTCCTTTTACATATGAGAAAAAATGATAATTAGAAAACAGTATGTGATTTAACCAAGGTTATGCAGTTCGATAATTCTTCGTAGAGTGGGGATTTGAAATTAAAGTCTATCTGACTCCCAAAGCCCACGTTTTTTAACCTCTATGTTATATTGCCTACTTATATGTTTAAATAATATAATATGAATAAATATCTTAAAGCTAACTACCACCTGTAATAATGTATGCAAAGTACCTAATAAATGCCCAATACATGTTAGCTGTTGTTATTTAGTGTATAAAACAAACACATCTCAGGAAAGCACTGAAGAAGCGAATGGCAAACTGAAGAACGAGGTGACCAGAGATGGCTTTTTAGAGCCTCACGGTTAACAATGGTAAAACCTATGTAATGGAAATGAAGCAAAATTTTAAAACATTCTAAAATAACTTTTAAATGGTTATCCATTAAGGAGCAGAATTCTAAAATCTGTCTTCACCTTGTCCTTAATAAAACAAAATTCCTAGTCTGGGAAAACCAGATGTAAAAAATAAATAGTGGAACTTATTATGGGAATCAAGGAACCTCCTGAGGTAAATTAAACTTAATGAGTCAATCTTGGGGTACAGATTTTTAGGTCTAAAATCTAAAGCCAAGGGAAATTTTTACCTGATTTGGGACTCCGGAGTTTTACACTCTGAAAGAAAAAAAGAAAGGAAAAGTAAAAGAAGAATATGTATATAAATTATACAAATTCAAAACAAAGAATGGCACTTTCGAAACTATACATCATATACCTATAAAGGTGGTTATAAAATGTAAACTCTTTGTCCTCAGTTGTAAGTGTGCTGAATCACAAAAGGCATTCTTAACTCTTTTTTTTTTTTTAAGAGACAGAATCTCACTCTATCGCCCTGGGTAGAGTGCTGTGGCGTCACAGCTCACAGCAACCTCCAACTCCTGGGCTTAGGTTATTCTCTTGCCTCATCCTCCCGAGTAACTTGGACTACAAGCGTCTGCCACAACACCTGGCTATTTTTTTGTTGCAGTTTGGCCGGGGCCAGGTTTGAACCCACCACCCTCAGTATATGGGGCCGGCACCCTACCCACTGAGCCACAGGTACTGCCCACATTCTTACAGTGATTTTTTTTTTGTTGGTTTTGAGACAAGAGTCTCACTTTGTTGCCCTCAGCAGAGTGCTGTGATGCCAGCAACCTCAAACTCTTGGGCGCAAGCAATTCTCTTGTCTCAGCCTCTCCAGTAGCTGGGACTACAGGCACCTGCCACAACCCCTAGCTGTTTTTTAGAGACAGGCTCTCACACTTGCAATCTCCTGGCTCTGGCCTCCCAGAGTGCTAGGATTATAGGCGTGAGCCACCGCACCCATCCTCTTACAGGGATTTTCATATCCCGTGGTAATTAGTCCTAAATTGATCGCCTTCTGACATCTGTCCTACTTAGAAGATTTCCCTGAAAATTTAGAGATAAATTGTCAATATTGAAGTTACTTCATGACGTTGGAAAAAGAGTAATTGTTCTTTGCTTTGGGAGTTGTTAGGATAAAGACCATTAGGCTCATGCCTGTAATCCTAATACTTTGGGAGGCTGAGGCCAGAGGATCACTTGAGCCCAGAGGATGGTCAAGGAGTTTGAGCTCAGGAATTTGAGATCAGCCTGGGCCACATAGCAAGACTCCATTGCTACAAAAAAAAAAAGGGGGAGGGAGGAGGAAATACTGCCAGGTGTGGTGGCAAGCACCTGTAGTCCTAGCTATTCAGGAGCATGAGCAAAGAGGACTGTTTGGTTGAGCCCAGGAGTTTGAGGCTGCAGTGAACTATGATCATACCACTGCACTCTAACCTGGACAACAGAGCAAGACCCTATCTCAAAAATAAATCAGTCAATAAATACCACTATATAAGTGCCTATTATTAACAAGAATACCAATAACTAGCACATTAAAACTTTTTTTTTTTTGAGACAGTCTCACTATGTCACCCTCAGACTGCCATGGCATCACAGCTCACAGCAACATCAAACTCTTGGGCTTAAGCAATTCTCTTGCCTTAGCCTCCCAAGTAGCTGGGACTACAGGTACCTGCCACAATGCCCCACTATTTTTGTTTATTTGTTTGTTTGTTTAGCAGGCTGGAGTGGGGTTCAAATCCACCAGCCCGGGTGCATGTGGCCAGTGTCCTAACCACTGATTATGGGCGCCAAGCCTAAAAGGGTAATTTAAAAAGTAGACAATATTTTCCTGCCAGCACTGTAATTGTAGGACATTTTAAATGTTTGTTTAGCTAACTGCTTTGTTGGTATCTGAAATTTTAAGATAATTGGTATGCAGAATATATTGAAATGCATAACATTGTTGAAGCATAGATTTTTATTCCAGAAGTAGGAAATGTTATTCCAAAATATATCTTAAATAATGTGCACATCTGTCATTCAAACAAATTGGTCTACATAATACATTATCACAGCTAACATGATACAGCCTACTAAACTTATGAAACGTTTATTTTTGCCTTAACTATCCTTCAAGAATCAGTTCAAATGTTTCCTCTTCCACTAAATCTTCCTTGATCACTTCCAACCTGATAGGATCTCCCACACTTCAGAATCTATTTTTCATATGGCATTGATCAGACTTGCCTTGCTGTAATAAATATAGATAAAAATAAAGACTTAGGTACACATCCCTTATCTCTAATGCTAGACTGCAAGTTTCTTATGGGTGACAATTGTGTCTTATACAACTTTTTTATCACCTATATCCTGTATGTTGTTTGATATTTAGTATCTCCTTAATTTTTTTTGTGTGACAGATTCTTACTATGTCACCCTTGGTAGAGTGCCATGGCATCACAGCTCACAGCAACCTCATACTCTTGGGCTCAAGAGATCCTATTGCCTCAGCCTCCCAAGCAGCTGGGACTACAGGCGCCCACCACAATGCCCCGCTATTTTTTGTTGTTTTTGTCATTGTTGTTTAGCAGGCCCAGGCCAGGTTTGAACCCACTAGCCTCAGTGCATATGGCTGGCACCTTAACCACTGAGCTACAGCCTTAATTTTTTTTTTTTTTTTTTTTTAGATAAGAGTCTCCCTCTGTTGCCCTGGGTAGAATGCCCTGGTGTCACCATAGTTCACAGCAACCTCAAACTCTTGGGCTTCAGCAATCCCTGAGTAGCTGGGACTATAGGTGTCTGCTGCTACACTTGGCTATTGTTTCTATTTTTAGTAGAAATGGGGTCTCACTCTTGCTCGGGCTGGTCTGGAACTCTTGGGCTCAAGCAATCCACCCACAGTCTCCTAGAATGCTAGGACTATAGCCATGAGTCACCGCACCAGGCCAGCTTAATATTTATTGAATGATAGGTGTTAAAAATTAAACAGAGTAGAACTGTTCTCTTTTAAATACAAATGAATAGAGTCAGAAAAAAAGTTATTGACCTTGCTTGGTCTAAGTCTCACAGAGTCATCAAATTTCTTTGGTTCAGATGTTCCACTCCATTCCAGTGATGTACCAATTTTTACCTTCACAGTTGAGGAAAAGGATTTGGGAACACTTGGTGAGAACTCTCCTGGAAGAAAGCAAATATAGTCTAATTCTTAGGAGTGGTATTCTTTTAGAAATCAAATGTTGCTCAGCAAACAGCACATAAAATATTGAAAAGACCCAAGACACATTTTATTTTATACTTACTGAACTATACTCACCAGCTTCCTCTACCACAATAAATGATTCAGGTGTTCGTTCAGGAAGTGGAGGGGGAATTTCCTCATCTATCTTTACATGAGTTGCTATCCAAAATGTCAGAAATACAATCACAATTGTTAATTAGAACAAAGGAAATTCTTCCATATATTCTAATCTCACATTAAATATAAATGTAACAGAATTTATATTTAAATGTCACCGAAGTACCATTAACAGTAGTTAAGTTGGCATTGTATTTGTTCACTCAAGGAAAAAGCAAAATAAATTATCTCATTTTAAGATGCAGACACAGAAAGTTGTTTATTCCCCAGTTTTTTGTTGTTGTTGTTTGTTTTTTGAGACAGAGTCTCAAACCATTGCCCTGGGTAGAGTGCTGTGGCGTCATAGCTCACAGCAACTTCAGACTCTTGGGCATAAGCAATTCTCTTGCCTCAGCCTCCCAAGTAGCTGGGACTATAGGCGCCTGCCACAAGGCCCAACTATTTTTTTTTTTTTTTGCAGTTGTCGTTGTTTTAACAGGCCCAAGATGGGTTCGAACCCGCCAGCCCCAGTGTCTGTGGCTGGTGCCCTTACCCATTGAACTATGGGCACTGCCTATTCTCCAGGTTTTTTGTTTTTTTTTTTAAACAGAGCCTCAAGCTGTCACCCTGGGTAGAGTGCCATGGCATCACAGCTCACAGCAACCTCCAACTCCTGGGCTCAAGCGATTCTCCTGCCTCTGCCTCCCAAGTAGCTGGGATTACAGGCACCCCCCACACTGCCCAGCTATTTTTTTGGTTGTAGCCATCATTGTTGTTTGGCGGGCCCAGACTGGATTCAAACCTGCCAGTTCAGGTGTATGTGGCTGGCGCCTTAGCTGCTTGAGCCAAAGGCACCGAGCCTATTCTCCAGTTTTTATTATTTGTTTTAAAATCCCAGAAGTATTTTGATGGAGTCACCTAGTATTAGTCAACATAACATAAAACAATATATTAATTTAAGAAGCTTGGACTGTTTTCTACATAACTCCTTTCCTTTTGTTTCACATAGAATATACAATAAAGCATCATAAAGTACTTTGATATGCCAAAGATTAAGTTATACAGTAGGTAAAATCATAAAGATTTTAGTATTTCTTCTTCATTCCACACAGAGACCAAGAATATGGGTGTTTTTCCTTTTTACAACACAATAGTAAAACACAGTTTTCTATATTTCTGTAGAAACATCGAGAATTTGTATAGAAAAATTTAAATGTTATTATAAGAAACTGCCACCAGAGGGCACACATGTCAATGTTGCTGCAATCCCTGAAAATAATGACTTAGTTTTTGATGATGTTCAGAGTAGTCTAAGGTATTCTAGGTATCTAGAAGAAGAAAATACTTTTAAATTGTAAAACAAGATTAAAATGCATAAAGTAATCTAGTTGAGGAGGAATTCCCTAGATATAGATAAACTATTTTTCCAACAAAGTTACAAATCCAACATCTGTTAGGAAAGTCTGTAAAATAAATAAGTAATACTATAGAACAAACGTTTTCTCTACTTCCTATATAGGTCAAATATACTTTATAAATTATTTGAGTAGAATATACTGTATAAAGTATTTGATGAGGCCAGACACAGTGGCTCATGCCTTTAATCGTAGCACTCTGGGAAGACAAGGCAGGTGAATTGCTTGAGCTTAGGAGTTTGAGACCAGCCCCAGCAAGAGTGAGACCTGTTTCTACTACAAAAAAGAACTGGCCGGGCATTCTGGCAGTCACTTGTAGTCCCAGCTACTTGGGAGGCTAAGGCAAGAGGATTGCTTCAGCTCAAGAGTTTGAGGTTGCTGTGAGCTATGATGACACCATGGCGTTCTATCCAAGGTGACAAAGTGAGACTGTGTCTCAATAAATAAATAAAAATAAATTTAAAATAAATAATTTGATGATATGCCTAAGGGAGTTAAACTTGCTCATTTCTTTCTCTTATCTTCTCCCACTTCAAATTATTATAATCATCTATAACAGGACATTTGTTTCTGCTTGCAAGATACTCAATAAAACAAAACAATATGCATAATATGAAAAAATAGAGAATTATAAAAGAGATAAAATTTGAAAGTAAAGCTGTATATAAAATAAAAATTTTATATAAAATCCCAAACACATATTCTTCTCATCTATGTTATTACAAAAGGGCAAGAAATCAAGTCTTCCCCTTCTAACTTCTGCAGGAAAAAAATTCAGTTTTTAGCAATATGTTCAACTCATTGTAGCCACATAACCACACAACAAAACTTTTGGATGACCATGTAGTGCTGTTGATAACATTTTTTCTGCTGTTCTTTTGGAAGTTGCGTCTATATGTTAAGGGTAAATTGTGGGCCTTTGATTTAGGTACATTTCTAGAAATGAGAATTGCCTTCTGTAGAAGCATTCTTGCTAGCACAGCTCCTGAACCGGATCTGACTGCCTCCACTGCTACCTGTTTCATGAAATATTACATTTTTTTTTTTTTTTGAGACAGAGTCTCACTTTGTCACCCTTGGTAGAGTGCCCTGGCATCACAGCTCACAGCAACCTCAAGCTCATGGGCTTAAGCCATTCTCTTGCCTCAGCCTCCCAAGTAGCTGTGACTACAGGTGCCCACCACAACACCCGGCTATTTTTTGGTTTGAATTGTCATTGTTGTTTGGCAGGCCTGGGCTGGATTTGAACCTGCCAGCTCTGGCGGTGCCCTAGCCGCTGAGCTACAAGCACTGACCTATATATTACATGTTTAATGTTGCTATTGTCAACTTACTACATCACCAAAACACTCCTGAGATTTACTTCTTTGAGGATGAGAAGGAAGTACAGGAGAAGGGAGAAGGTGGAAAAAAGCCAAATATGTTATAGGAACAAAGGGAAATCTAAAAATCCTATACAAACTTTAAAAGAATAACTTACCCACTACTGCTGTCTCTTGGTTCATTGAGGAAGGAAAATTGGATGGAGGATTTAGTGATAAAGAATCGTGTGAATCGTAGTAAGAAAAGATGGTTGTAGAGGATGTTGGCAACAAAGAACAGGGAAAAACAGTTCCATCTTGCTTCTCCGGTAAATCAAGAGACATCTTAGAACCAGCACTACTTGGAGACAATGATGAAAAATGAGGATCTTCTACTAAAGACATGTAAGAATCTTCACTCAAACCACTGGACTGCTTTACATTAGAGGCATTACATATCTGGTGCTTAGAGTTACACGGCAGTGAATAATTCAGTTCTGCTGAAGAAACACACATTACTTTTTGAGCCTGCAACTCCACAAGACAAGAATCACGTTTTCCAGATTCCAAATAAGAAAACTTTTCCTTGATGTCCAACTCTTTGGTTTCTCTCTGCTGTATCAATTCAAAGGGAGTTGATTTGGTCCGTATTATTGGCTCCTTTGAATTAAAATATCTTCCTGCTGCATTTACAGGTTTAGAATTAGGACATGCCCGAGACAAAATAGAGCTCAAGTCCAAACTTTGATGCTTCTGAAGAGGTTCCCCAACAATTGGAAATGCCTTTGTCCGCCATTTCATGGTCCTGTCAACATTTTTGTTACAATCATAGTTTAGCTCCAAAAAGTCGAAAGAAGTGCTCAGTTTAGCAGGGTGCAAAACCAACCCTTCCTTTGTATTTATTTCGGAAGTCCTAAAGTCAAAGGAGGAAACGCCTGCGTTTTCCAGCTCTGTCCTTTGCTCACTTTGTTGGTTGATCACTTTTGCTTCTTTGACGATGCTAAAACAGACAAAGGAAAGATCGATGCTGATACCAGACGCCACAAAGGCCTCTTCCCAGCATCACAACCGTGTAAAATGAGATTCCTCTCCCAGACACCACATTCTCCCCACCCCAATCCACCCCCAGGGCTAAGACAGGATTTTATTAGACAGAAAGGATTACGGAAGCAGTAAAGAGGCAGAGCTTCTGGCAAAGGGGAAGACCTGAGTTGGAAGTCTCTCTCTCAGGTCCTTTGTCCAGGGAAGTGCAACATTTAACACATAAAATCATACTCACCTTTTTGGTGGATTCGAAGTATAAGAGTCTGCTTGCAGAGTGTGATTTGGCTCAGAAACTGAATACTTTCCTTGACCCTTCAAGAGAAATAAGTTAAGAGATTGGTTTTTAGTGAAGTAATCTTAATGAGATATTTTAATATCTAGAAGTCTTGGAAGTAATTTTTTGGAAAATATGAAAATTTTAAATAATTCCTGAAAGTTCTGTAATTATATAGGCAGTAGGAAAAAAATGATAAAAACAAAAAAATGTTTAAAAATAATTCATGAAGGCCAGATGCAGTGGCTCATGCCTATAATCCCAGCACTCTAGGAGTCTGAGGCGGGTGGATCACTTGACCTCATGAGTTTGAGACCAGCCTAAGCAAGAGTGAGACCCTGTCTCTAAGAAAAAAAATAGCTGGGCATTGTGGCCACTACCTATAGTCCCAGCTACTTGGGAGGCTGAGGCAAGAGTATCACTAGAGCCCAAGAGTTTGAGGTTGCTGTGAGCTATGACACCATGGCACTCTACCAGGGGCAATAAAGTGAGACTCTGTCTCAAAAAAAAAAAAAAAATTTAAAAAAATTCATGAAAGTGTTAGACGAGCTTCCAAAATATGGAAGCTAGCAAGAACTTGTTCATATACTGATATAAAAATGACAAGAATAAAAGATTAACAGTGGGCGTATGTGGTGGCTGTGCCTATAATCCTAGCACTCTAGGAGGTAGGAGAATTGCTTAAGGCCAGGAGTTCAAGCAAGACCAGCCTGAGCAAGAGCAAGACCCAGACTCCACAAAAAATAGAAAAATTATCCAGGTGTGATGGTATACGCCTGTAGGCCCAGCTATTTGGGAGGCTGAGGCGGGAGGATCAATTGAGCTCCAGGGTTTGAGGTTGCATCAGACTGTGATGACACCACTGCACTTTAGCCCAGGCAACGAAGTGAGACTCTGTCTCAAATAATAATAATAATAATAATAATAATAATTAATTGTGTGATTGAAACTAAAAAGGATTTGCTTTTATCTTCCCATTTTCAAATGAGAGCTTAAGATGCTCTTGGTGAGTAACTTCAAGTCTCAAGATCACTCCACCTTCAGAAATTTAGCATCTCAACCCTAAAGTTAATCGGTGTTTAGCAGGTCCCTGTACCTGTCTCATCTGGTTCTATGGTTTTCTTCCCAGTCTAGGCATATAGGTTTTCTTGCCATTCTTTTAGCATGCCAAATTCCCTTCCAATTCAAGGCTTTACCCTTCCTGTTCCCTCTGACTGATGTACTTTTGCTCCAGAATTTGTGTGGCTCTTTCTTAGTGATTCCTCTCTGGTTAACTGTCACCTGCAATAAGAAAACCTTCCCTGACCACCCAACCTACAATCACATTTCAGCCCCCTGTCCAACCACGCTCAATCTTTATTTTTTTTTAATAGCAAATATCATGTTATGAAACTTGTTACATAATTCATGGAATTTTTTTTCTTTTTGAGACAGGGTCTCACTCTGTCACCTTGGCTAGAGTGCAGTGGCATGATCACAGCTCACTACATCCTTGGACTCCTGGGCTCAAACAATCCTTCTGCCTTAGTCTCCCAAGCATCTGGGATTCCAGAAGCATACTGTCACCCTCAGATTTTTTTTTTTTTTTAAAGAGTCTCAATCTATTGCCCCAGGTAGGGTGTCATCCTAGCTCCCATAGCAACCTCAAACTCTAGGGCTCAAGAGATTTCTCTTGCCTAAGCCTCTTGAATAGCTGGGACTACAGGTGCCCACCACAACACCCGGCTAGTTTTTCTATTTTTAGTAGAGAGGAGGTCTCGCTCTGACTTAGGCTGTTCTCAAACTCCTGAGCTCAAGCAATCCACCTGCCTTGGACTCCCAGAGTGCTAAGATTACAGGCGTGAGCCACCAATGCTCAGCCTAGAACCTTTTTTTTTGAGACAGAGTCTCACTATGTCACCCTCTGTAGAGTGCTATGGTGTCACAGCTCATAGCAACCTCAAACTCTTGGGCTCAAGCAATTCTCCTGCCTCAGCCTCCTGAGTAGCTGGGACTGCAGGCACCCGCCACAGCACCCAGCTATTTTTTGGTTGCAGTTGTCATTTTTGTTTAGCAGCCTGGACCAGGTTCAAACCCCAGCCTTGGTGTATGTGGCTGGTGCCCTACTCACTGAGCTACTGGCACTGCCATTTATATTTATTTAGTTAGTTTTGAGATAGGGTCTTGTTCTGTCACTGGGCTCGAGTTCAGTGGCATTATCATAGCTTACCACCACTTCAAACTCCCATAATACAAAGCATATTCTATGATACAAATCATATTAAATGTCAATATGGAGTTGTAGTCCTGCATTTACTATCTGGAACATTTTGAATTACCTCTATTTATTCCATGGTTTTATTTTTTTTTTTTGTTTGGTGGGGTTTGTTTTATTGCTGTTGTTTGTTTGTTTGCACTCCCAGCTGGAGTGCAGCTCTGTGATCACCACTCACCAATAACTTCCGACTCCTGGGCTCAGCCCCCAAGTGACTGGGACTGCAGGTGCACACCACCTCGCCCAGCTAATTTTTCTGTTTTTAGTAGAGACAGGGGTCTCACCCTTGCTCAGGCAGGTCTTGAACTCCTGAACTGAAGCCACCCTCCTGCCTCGGCCTCCCAGAGGGCTAGGATTACAGACATGAGCCACTGCACCCAGCCTACGTAAGCCTGTTTAAAAATGCACAAAAGATTTCTCAAAAGAAGATATACAAATGGTCAACACAAGTACATGAAAAAATGTTCAGCATCACTAATCATGAGGGTAATGCAAATTAAAACCGCAAAATGATATCATTTCACACTTGTTAGGATGGCTATGATCAAAAGGCCAAGATACAAACAAATGTTAGCAAAAAGGGAACACCAGCACACTGTTGGTGGGAGTGTAAATTAATACAGCCAGTATGGAAAACAATGTGAAGATTCCTCAAAAAGTTAAACATAGTGAGACTGTCTCAAACAAAAAAAAAAAAAAGAAAAAGAAAAGTGTATGCAACACATTAACCAAGATACTGATTTTTTAGTTAAATTACATAAAATTAATTTGTCCTTCTCCTCAGGAGATTTTCAGTGCAGCCTTATACATACCTGACATCCATTTGAGCTGTGACAGTAGGTAAATCTTACAACTCATCTGAGATTCCCTTGAACAAAAGTGAGGATGAACAAGATTTTTGACACATTTAAACATTACCTCCGTTCCAGAGTATTTATCTCTGATGACATCCATCTGTCTCTTAAATAGTTCCAATACAGCACGGTAGACCAATTCATACTGTTCCTGAAGAGTGTCACGAACAGGAACAAAGGAAAAAACAAACAAACAGCTTGGTGAACTACCCAACCAGAGTTTAGCACCATGCCTACCAATCAAATCCTAATATAGCAGATCTGAAAGGACCATCAACGTAAACTTAATAACAATACCTTACATTTGTGTGGCCCACTTCATATCTCAAAGCACTTTTATGCTACTAGAAATGAATGGGTAAATATTTGATCTGTCCGGCTAATGTACAAGGATCTTATGACTTGTTTCTTTTATGTTCTAATACCACTTTGTTACTCATCTTTCCCTTGTTCATAATCCCTCTAATTCTGTTTTCTTTGCTCCCATTTTAAAAACTTATTTCACCCTGGATGCATTTTTTGTAAGCCATCTTTTCTGGATAAAGGTACACAGTAGTTGGTGTATACATAGATAGCTTCAATATGCATTCTTTAACTTGATCCTCACAATTGCTCTATGAATGATGTAGGCCATATTAGACCTATTTACAGACAATTTGTCCAAAGCCATTCAGAAGTGATTTATAGGACTTGGATTTAGAAACCAAATCTTCCAACTCTTAGTTTAATATTCTTAGATGTAATTGCTGAAAAGTCATCCTATTAAAGATACCAAAGAGAAGCTAACCACTGAATAAGGTTTGGAAATGTGTGGTTATAAAAGGATTTCATGATAGAAATGAGACCTTTACTGCCACAGGACTTATGGGTTATTACCACTCCATTTTTGCCTCTGTACTTCTCAAACATTTGATGTTGGATTCACTTTTTATCTGAATGGGTCTACACAGGGTTTTCCTGGACATTTTATATAAGCCCATGCAAATAAAGAACAATATTTTTCAAAGATAATGTAGCAAGATACAGTGCAGACTCTCTGTCATCCCGCACAGCTGTTGGTGCACTCTGTCATTTTTTTTTTTTTACTCTTTTTTTATTTTATGAACATAATTTAAGTGTGCCACAGAAGTTTAACTATAGGTTCAAGTGTGCCAAGAGATTAAAAAATGTTGAAAAACATTGTTTTAGAACTATCAATTTAGAGATCTTCCTGTGGTAATTGTGGCACTCCAACAGAAGTGTCAAATGGTAAAATTCATTCATTGAGGGGTAGCTCCTAAGTAGCTGAGAGTGCTATGTTTTGTTTATTTGTTTTCAGGTATGCCAAGATCAAGTTATCCTTTCACAGAACAGAGAAGGTTTTCAATAAAGGAGAAATCATGAGACTGTCGAATATTTCTAGACAATAAACCAAGATAAGAACTAAGAAGTGCTCATTTGATTTACTGATGTAGAAATTGCTGATTTCCTTAGCAACTGCAATTTCAATGGAACTGTTGGTGGGAAGAAGCCAGATTGCAATGGGTTGAAAAGTGAGTGGGAGGGAAGAAAGAATTCATGATGAGTTAGAGAACACTCCTTCCAAGTGCTCTGTTATGAATCAGGATCACTCTGTCATTTTTTTAAGAGACAAAGTCAGACAGGAAGCTATCACCTAGTTGCAGTGCCATTTCCTGGTTAGAGCAGTGTCAGAAAAAAGCAGCTACAACTGCTGAGATATTTGTTGTCAATAATGCCAAAATATGAAGGCTTTTTCAGCTGTCTTCTAACTCTTAAGAATAGACCTTAAATGGAAGTTTTTTGAAATAGGGTATGGTTTTATTAATTGAATATTACAATTTCCATAACTCGGTTGCATGCTTCCTGGAGTCTTTAATACATGTACACGAAATTGCCTTTTTCAAGCCTGACAGCACTAGCTGAGGCTTTCATTTCACAGGAACTTTCCTCCTCACAGGTTGAATATAGAAAACACCTACAGCCACACATGAAAAAAAATTAGTTTTTTTTCCACCAGCTATTCAGCGGAAAACCTGTGTAGGCTAAACAGATGGGTTTATAATAGCTCTTAATTTTTCCCCTTCAATCCACAACTTCTTCATTAAACTATCTGAACTGCCATTGTCACTTGTTTTATCTCTAAACTTATGAGCAAGTTCATTTATAAATTTTAAACACTTGAAGATCTTGCTATTTAAATAGTAAAATGCAGTTCTTACAAATTATGTAAAAATGCCTGTTACACATAAACGTCAATAGACATTTGACAAATGAATGAATGGGTAAATGCCAAATTCTATATTAAAGACAGAAAGCATCAGAAATGTGGGTAAAATTATTGCTATAGAAAGACGATGAAATGAATATTGTAGACAGAGAGGTTTGAGATAAGAAGAGAAGTACACTCCCTTCTTATGGGGTGAATGGGACAGACTAAAAGACTTTGGTATATAAATATAGTATGACTGTAATTTTTTTTTAAGTATGCATGTAATAAGGACCACAAGACCTACGGAAAGGCTAGGTGCAGTGGCTCACGCCTGTAGTCCTAGCACTCTGGGAGGCCAAGATGGGTGGATTCCCTGACCTCACAGGTTTGAAACCAGCCTGAGCCACAGCAAGACCTCGTCTCTAAAAATAGACAGCCACTGTGGCAGGCCCCTGTAGTCCCAGCTGCTTGTTGCTGTGAGCTATGACACCATGGCACTCTACCGAGGGTGACAAAGTAAGACTCTTATCTCAAAAAAAAGAGAGAAAAAAAAGGGCAGGGCAGTGCCTGTGGCTCAAAGGAGTAGGGCACTGGCCCCAGATGCCAGAGGTGGCCGGTTCAAACCCAGCCCCAGCCAAAACTGCAAAAAAAAAGAAAAAAAGACAGAAACTATGAAAAAACAGTAACAATGGCTCTCTGCAGGTAATAAGTATATGGTTGATCTTATTTTTATTTTTCAGTGTTTCCTAAAATGATCACATGGACTGCATTCTACAAATTCTATTGCCACTTCCTGAAGTAGAAATTACAAATTCCTGATTTTCTGTGGCTTCAGAGATTAATTTCAGTACTATAAAATTTCAAGTTTTATGTCAGCTATTTTTTTCGAATAAGTCAAGTAGCTTGTTAAATTTTTTCAGCATCTTTTGTAGGAAATATATTGGTTTCTTAATATTTTATGAATAAATAATAAAATATAAGGAATGAAAGGAATTTGATACAGAATTGATTCTGTATCCCTATACAGAGATATAGAAAAAATACTGGAATATTCAGAGTTAGAGAAAATGGCAGTGGACTTGGAAGCGTTAATAGTAAATTAGTGTTATATCTGGACAGTCAGCTATTTTGTTTTTGTTTTTCTGAGACAGAGTCTCACTTTGTCACCCTTGGTAGAGTGCCATGGCATCAAAGCTCACAGCAACCTCAAACTCTTGGGCTTAAGCGATTCTCTTGCTTCAGCTTCCCAAGTAGCAGGGACTACAGGCACCCACCACAATGCCCAGCTATTTTTTTTTTTTTTTTTAGAGACAGGGTCTCGCTCTTGCTCAGGCTGGTTTTAAACACGGGAGCTCAGGCAATCCACCCACCTCAGCCTCCCAGAGTGCTCGGATCACAGGCCTGAGCCACTGTACCCAGCCTCAGTCAGCGATTTTTAATGCCTTACTATTAAACATAGAGAAAACCCAGGTGCGTTATGATCCATTCACCACAGTCCATACCTGAGTTTGAACTAATGAAGGCCTCTGTGTTCGCATTTCCTGGATCAAACCAAAAACATTGAAGTTCTCAGGAATTATCTATCAAACGAAAGGGGAAAATATCTTATTCCTTTTGATCCCCTGTTAATAAATGATTGCCGCTCTCTTATAGTCTTGTACTTCCATGACATCTGCACTCCTAACATGAGATAGTATCAGAAAGAGAATGCATGTTTAAAACAAATGAGGTTTCTTATCACTTGCAACATGATTTTTAGAGCCTGGTATTTTCCCTAGAAAAGATTGAAAAAATTTTTCAGAATGATTTCACATGGTGTAATGAAATTTCTCAAACTAAAGATATAATGAGGGACAAGGGCTAAGTAGATGAGCAAGTATGAGAGTTTTGTGAAACGGAAGAAGTCAACAGATAGGTCTAAAGCCCATATTTTAAACTTCCCATTTCCTGTTAGACATTAAAAATGATTTATAGATTAGAATGCCAAGTTTGAGGCAGTGTCTGTGGCTCAGTCAGTGGGTAGGGCGCCGGCCCCATATACCGCGGGTGGCGGGTTCAAACCCAGCCCTGGTCAAACTGCAACAAAAAAACAGCTGGGCTTTGTGGCAGTAGTCCCAGCTACTCGGGAGGCTGGGGCAAGAGAATCGCCTAAGCCCTGGAGTTGGAGGTTGCTGTGAGCTGAGATGCCACAGCACCCTACCGAGGGCGATAAAGTGAGACTCTGTCTACAAAAAAGAAAAAAAAAAAGAATGCAAAGTTTGATTACAGTACGTTGGTTCATCTACTAAAGCAGTTTGGATAAAGGAAGGGTAATGTGATTTAGAACAGTGGCTCTCAAACCTTAGCATGCATCAGATTCACCTGCGGAGCCTGCTGAGCTCCACCTCTGGACGTTCTGCTTCAATCCACTGGGGTGGGGCCTAACGCTTTGCATTTTTAACAAGGTCTCTGGTGATACTGAGACTTCTTGTCTGGGTAAGAACCACCTACTCTAGGAACAAATTTAAGCAACTGACAGGGTGAGTCTATAGGTAAATATTTTAGAAAAGATGTATCACGAAGATAAATATTTTGAAAAACCATACAATTAGTAAGTCTGAAAGAAGTAGAGTAACCAAATGGGAAGAACTTGCGGAGAGAAACTCACCCCATCTTTCAGCAACATCCATGTGTAATCGATAGCACAAACAACGCCAGTCCTTCCACAGCCGGCGCTGAAATGAAAGGTCACAGTAACTTGTACACTTGGGGGGACTGGATCATTGACCTTAGCAGGGAAATTGTGCCACCAGAGTTGAGAAAGAAGAGGCCTAGAGGCCTTGAAACTTTTCAAACCCTGCCATTTCCAAAAGCACATCTGTCACACCACAGTGAACCTCGGGACAGGTACTGTTCACAAGTAACTTAACAGAAAAATACGAATTTAATGCTCAGATTGGATTTAGTAGAGTTTGGTTCTGCTATTGACCTTTCCCTTCCAATCACAGAGTCCGGCCGGACTCTGATGTTCGGTTTGCTGGAGGGAGAAAGCTCATACCCCGCATCATACCTGCAGTGAACGCACAGGGGCACACGGTCATCCTCTTGGTAAGAACGCACATCCCGGATGAGCTCGAGAATAGGATCTATGGACGAAGGCACATCATGGTCTGGCCAATTCTTGTAATGAAACTGATAGATAGTTCGAGTTTCCTATTCAAAATAAAAGTTTCAAGGTTAGGACTCCACCTAACCTTAGTCTGACTTACTAAGTTGTATCTATATTGCTTTTTCAATTTATTCTACTTTCTTCTCTATAGATCTTGGGTGAACAGGTGTTTTCTGAGAACAATTAAAAGCGATTTCAGGTCACTTACGATTAGCCCCATTCACAAGAGGAGGTAAATAAGAAAACAGTTCAAGCTACCACTTCCCAACGTGTGTGCTTCAGATGGGTCAGGGGCAGTGAAGGTACTAGACCCCTTTTCCTTAGAAAGGCTGAGCAGGGCCTCGGGCAGCCTAGTCTCTCATGTTGGTCCCTGGTCTCTAGTCATTGTTTAGCCTCTGTTCACCCCACAAATGTTATTCTATACATGTGCTATGGTGTGGAATTGATTGGGGAAACAGATCACACCAAAGGAAGAATGAGAAAACTCCCCATTTTCTTATGCCCAGGCTGAGTCACATGCACATTTACTTACCTGCCTGATCTCTGAAGGCTTTTGAGTTTATCACTCTGTTTTATACTTACACTATTGAACTTAGCTTTTAGAGTCCTGATGATATAATCGGATTTCCTTTTTTCATCTTCCTACGAAGAAGAAGATTAAAACATTAGTAATTTCAAAGGCAAGCAAGCTCTCTATAAACTAAACCCTGGAGCCTTTGCTCAGCCATCATGGGAACAGACTTTATACTCACACAGGATATAGAGAAAGGGCCAAATTGCAGCTGCTTCTCTCCTGGCTCAGCCCAGTAGCGCTCACATTTTTTCTGTTGCACAAAGCAAAATGTAGTGATTTCCTTCCATCTATTCTAGTCTCCCCTGGGAAATACAACCCACTCCCTCACTCAGGAGCAAATTCAGCTCTGTGTCCATCCTCTGAGGTCAGGTTCTTCTAACCCCTATCATTGTAATCTCTGAATCTTGGAATCTCCAAGGGTGGGAAAACAAACATTAAAGGATATAAACCACAGACTTCATGGAAGTCTAGAAAAGTGGAAATAGGGGTTTTTGACCTTTTTTCAGTATTTCAAAAGGACCAACAAATTACACATCTATGAAAACAAGTGTACAAGCTAAGTGAGATACCAGGTTTCCCTGGCTCTGATTAGCAGTATCAACCCAGTATCAACCCAGAATCAACAACAGTAGATTAGAACAGTGATGGCCGGTAAAAATTAAACAGGAGCCACACACATAACTTAAAGTTTTCTAAAAGTCACATTAAAAACTGAAAACAGATGAAATTAATTTTAATAATCCATCTTAGTCCAATATACCAAAGATTTTCAATGTATAAGCAATATAAAATATTTAATAGATATTTGACTTTTTTTTACTTAGCCCTCAAACTCCGTACTTTGCTGTGTATATATGCTCCTGTGTATGATGTGCACCCATGTTTTTTCCCCAAACTTTCAGGGGAAAAAAAATGTTCTGTTTTAATTTTTTAAAGAGGGACAGAGGTGGCTGTGTAGTGGCCCCTGCTCTTGCCAGAGGCCAGAGACATGAGGTGCAGAGCTGGGCACTGCCGAGAAGCCAGAGTACCCGACCTCACCCGCTGTCCCCTCCCAGCCCACCCTTGTCCCCACACCCTCTCATGTCCTATCCCCGTCCATGTCTGTCAGTCGGAACATGCAAGGGCTGCTCCACTGAGAACCCCAGTGGGCTTATTTCCTAGGAGGCTGGGAAAATGGAACAAAAAGAAAAAAAGAACAAAAAACTCCCCAAATCCCCAGAGTCATGTAGCATTTCCCAACTGAACACTAGGAAGATAACATAATTTTTACCTAGGCACACTTAAGGTAAGTTCTGCTGCCAGTCCCCCTCCCCACCTTTATTTTCTTCTTCCCTTTACCTTTAGGTCAGCAGGTACTAGAAAGTAACTCACCTTTCCCATTTCAAACTCCATGCATGCCATAACAATGATCTGGGGGGGATGAGATAGGTAGAAACGTCAACATATATAGTTACAGCTGTTAATACCTGAGTCCCCAAGTCAGAAATTGTTACTCATTCTTTGTTTGTTTGTTCATTTGAGACAGAGTGTTGCCCTGTCACTAGGGCTGGAGTGGCATCCTCATAGCTCACTGCAACCTCAAACTTCTGGGTGCCAGAGATTCTCCTAGATCAGGCTCTCAAGTCGCTAGGACTGTAGGAGTGTACCGATATGCCTGGCTTATTTTTTCTACTTTTTGTAGAGATAGTGTCTTGCTCTTGTTCAGGCTGGTCTCAAACTCCTGGCCTCAAGCTGTCCTCCCACCCTGGCCTCCCAAAGTGCTAGGATTACAGGAGTGAGCCACTTCCCCAACCTATTTTGTTTCCTTTTAACCGAGAAAGAAATTCTGTAACTTATAAAATATTGCTGTA
The DNA here is from genome assembly GCF_027406575.1 of Nycticebus coucang. Lineage (NCBI taxonomy): Eukaryota > Metazoa > Chordata > Mammalia > Primates > Lorisidae > Nycticebus > Nycticebus coucang. The sequence goes on from NC_069784.1 coordinate 44,172,586, forward strand.
CTCTTTCTTCTTTCTGTCCCCACTTCCCCTTTTTCTACTCAAATCAGTAAGTTTTTATTACCAAATGAGGCTGTCAAGAATCTATTTTCTTGAGAAAGAATGATATTGTGATTTGATGCCTGAACCCTGAAATTTCTTGACAAAGAATGATATTGTGATTTTGATGCCTGAACCCTGAAATTTCTTCATCAACCAATTTTTTTTTTTTTAAGAGATAGAGTCTCACTTTGTCACCCTCAGTAGATGGCATCACAACTGACAGCAACCTCCAGCTCTTGGGCTTAGGTGATTCTCTTGCCTCAGCCTCCCGAGTAGCTGGGACTACAGGCACCCGCCACAACACCCGGCTTTTTTTTGTTGCAGTTTGGCCAGGGCTGGGGTTGAACCCGCCACCCTCGGTATATGGAGCCGGCGCCCTACTCACTGAGACATAGGCACCGCCCTCATCAACCAATTTTTAAAAAGCATTTTAATAGATAGGAAACCTTAGTCACACATTCTGACATCCTACCCCCTCTATCCCTAAGAACTAGAGAATAAAGTAACAAAAGCAACTCTCACCAGGACACTGTATTCCCAGATCATCCTCCAGAAGTCCAGGAGTGTTGAAGACAAAGGGCCCTGGGTGGCGATATAAGCCTTGGGTGCATAAACTCCCTAAAACAGAATAGAAATTGCATGGGGTAATTATTATTACCCTACAGATAATACTCTCTTCTCACCTGGTTTCCCTCCAACTCCCGCCTTTTTTTCAGGTTCCTAGAGAAATATAGAATGTTTTTATTTCCTTTCAGTGTACCTTAATGAAGTTGGCATTGATATAGTTGGAATCCTCATCCGAAGTTATCAGGGACAGCTCTACCCGGCTGTAATCATCTATAATACAAAGCAAAGGCTTAGTAAAATTAAGAGGGCTGGTTAGAGGGTTTACTGCTCTGTCAGGGTCTAACCCTTTGAATAATGGATGGTTATAAGTCAGAAGCTGAGTGAATGCATGCTCTGCTCTTTTGCAGTCATAAATAATGCAAACTAATTTTCCAATGCCCTGTTCTACAATTAAGAACAGTAAGCAATGAATAAAAAGAGATAGTAGTGATTGAACTTGAGAGCAAGTATGAGTTTAGAGGGGAGAAATAGAACTTACAGGGCAAAATATCCTTATATCTGTTTTTCTTGATATTCTTGGGCCTCTCAGCCACAGTGGTAGGATAAGTTTTGTCTGCCTTGTACTTGGTAGATTGCCTTTTCAGCTTCTGTAATAAAATTCCAAGAATAATTAACCTTCCTAGAGAAAGGAGGTAAGAATCTGTGTCTACAGAACTTGGCTTTGTCACTGCCCAGTCTACAAGCTTTTTAGCATCCTCTGGGTCTGACTTTCTTCACGATGGAGCTACAGGACATACGGACAGCAGAGTTCACTGACTTTTGGAGAAGTGAGAAGATCACACACACGGCAGCTGAACCACAAACAGCTAAAACCCAGGGGTGAAACTGGTGAATATTTTAAAAACCAAATATCTTCAGAAGGGGAGCTCTGTGCTCCACCCAGTAGGCAGGCATTAGAAGTTTGATTTACTTTCTTTATAGTTGCTATTTATATTTAGTTCTGTGATTAACAGGAAAGGTAAATGAGTCTTTTTACTTCAGATGATTTTTTTTTCCCTAAGTGGAAATAAAACTTAAGTTGCATAAAATCTGTATCTAGCAAAATTTCAAAGATTTCAGTCCCAAACTTTAAATCCACCCCTCAACCAAACAATAATCTTTTTTATTGTATTTTATTTTATTTTTTTGAGACAGTCTTACTCTTTCGCTCCAGGCTGGAGTGCTATGATGTCATAGCTCACCTCAGCCTCAAACTTTTGGGTTCAGGTGATCCTCTTGCCTTAGCCTCCCAAGTAGCTGAGACTACAGGTGTCCACCATGACACCTGGCTTATTGTTTTTATTTTTTCAGTAGTGATGCTCTTGCTCAGGCCCGTCTCCAACTCTTGAGCTCAAGTGATCCACCCACGTCGGCCTCCCAGAGTAGGATTCAGGTGTGAGCCACCATACCCAGCTCAAACAGTAACCATTAAAGAGCACCACATTCTATTGGTAGAATATGACCTGAGCCAGGCAGGGGCTAGCTTACTGTGGTTGAGCAAGATTCCTCAAGATAGTGAAGTAACTCCTTAAAACTATTCCCATTTTCCAATACTGTGCTGAGGACCAAAACTGAAGGTCAGAGGAAATGATAGCTCTTCTTTGGCTCTTTTTTAGGAACCCATCCTTCTCTAAACTTTTTTTTTTACTAGATCTTACTTTTGTGAACCCTTACTCAGTTTGCAAAAGATGGAGGGAGGTGACATCCATGATAATAAAAATATTATTGAATTAAACTGAAGAAAATAATTTTCATTATTCTCCCACCACTGAATGGTGAATGGTCACATGAGGAACATTATTTGCCTCCAGTGGGGTAGATACTCAGTGTCAATTCAGTCTTCCTCTCTGTAACTTCCTCTTGAAATTTCCTCCCACCTTGGCCCTGACCAGTTCACATTATCACGGTTCTCCTCTTTCTTCTCTGACTTCTCCTTCTCACTTCCCACTCTCTCTTCCTGGCTCCCTACTCCTTTCTATCTTCTAATCGAGAATCACCGAAAGTTCCAATGTTAATTCCTCAACTCTCTGCCTTTCTGTCATTATATGCAGAGATATCATGCACCACAGAAAGCATATAGAAAGCATCCTGTAGAAAGTGTTTGCCAACTCATTTAACTGATTCAAAGTGAATTATATTTCCAACCCCTATTGGATCAGTTTCAAATGTTTACGTTGAGATTTGATTGCTAAACTCTGGTCCTGAATTCCCAGCCACGTCCTGAACATTTCCACTCAAGTATGTGATTATGCCTTCAAACTCAGAACGTTTAAAACATCAACATTGTCTCCCCTGTAAACGCCAGTGGCAGTCTTTAACAGCCATACTCCAGAAACTGAGAGTCACTTTTGGATCCCTCTTCCCACAATCCCCGCCTCTGATTCAGTGAGCCAGTTCATTTGATTCGTCCCATGTACTGTCTTTCATTTGCCTTCCTTCCTTTACCCACAAACTGATATCTTAGTCCCAGGGGTGTCCAATCTGTGGGCCACATGCAGATTGTTTGAGGACGGTTCTGCTTATCTGCGGTGTCCAATATCACAAGAAGTATGCACGAACATTTTTTGTTGTTGTTCATCGGCTCTTGTTAGTGTTTGTATATTTAATGTGTGCCCCCAAGACAACTCCTCCTCTTCCAATGTGCAGCAGAAAAGAAGAAAGATTGGCCACCCTGATAGGCCTTTTCCCTTAAAGTTTGAACTACGACAGTTGCTTTCCTTTTTCCTTTGAGACAGAGTCTGGGCTAGAGTGCCATGATGTCATCACAGCTCACAGCAACCTCAAACTCTCGGGCTCAAGCAATCCTCTTGCCTCAGCTTCCCCAGTATCTGGGACCATAGGCACCTGCCACAATGCCCAGCTAGTTTTTCTGTTTTTAGCAGAGATAAGGTCTCACTCTTGCTCAGGCTAGTCTCGAACTCCTGAGCTTGAGCAATCCACCTGCCTCAGCCTCCCAGGGTGCAAGGATTACAAACATGAGCCACTGCACCCAGCTTCCACAGTTGCTTCTTAACTCATCTTCACACACTTCTTTTCTCCATTCAGGTCCATTGATCATTATTATGCCAAATTAATTTTATTAAAATACTGCTTTATTTTTCCTGTATTCAGAACAACTTCAGTGAATCCCTTTTGCCTCTAGGGGAAAAAAAACTCCAAGCTCCTTAGCCAGGTACTTCAGGCTCTCCCTAGGTAGATCCCAAGCTCACTTTCATAAACTTCAGGCGGCTCTCTAAGTGAGAGATCTCTAAAGATGACTTCTAGGTTCTTTCCAGACTGTACAAATCGATAGCACTGACAGCTATGTATAGTATGACTTCTTTAAAATTAGCATTTTCCTTTTCTTTCTCATAAATGTACCCCTGTACTGCAATTGAATTTTTAAGCCATACTGATGGTCTATTTTGTTCCACAGGGTGAACTAATAAAGAGAGGAAGATATTCCCTACAAAGGGAATAGAGGAAGATATTTTCTCAGGAGACCAGCAACAAGAAAACATTTTTAAAAAAGGAAATTGCAACTTAGTTGCTGATATTTCATATAAGCAACTAATTAATTAGGATATGCAACTACAAGGAGTTTACTTAAGGAGACTTAAATAAGTAGTTTTTAAAAAGGGGTGAGGGGCTGGGCAAGGTGGATTGCTTGAGCTCAAGAGTTCCAGACTGAGCAAGAGTAAGACCCATCTCTACTAAAAATAGAAAAACTAGTCAGGCATTGTCGCAGGTGCCTGTAGTCCCAGCTACTCGGGAGGCTGAGGCAAGAGGATCGCCTGAGCCAGGGTTTGAGGTTGCTGTGAGCTATGACACCACAGCACTCTACTCAGAGCTACAGAGTGAGACTCTGTCTCCAAAAAAAGGGCTAACGGTGAGGAAAAGGAAGCCTAAAATAAAGATCTGATAATATCGAGGGGGGAGAGAGAGACATAGGGACAGAGAAAGAAGTGGTAGAGAAAAAATTTTGATTCAACATCATCTCATCCAGCAAACTGCAGCTATAAGTGAAATGATGTGTAACAAAACCAATTTGTATTGACATAAACTACATTTTACTTCCTGCATCATATTTCTGATCACAAAACTTCTTAAATAAAGACCAAAGCACTTCTAATATTAAGTATTGAAATAAATGTGAGCTATACAAAACAAAAACACAAATCATCCGAATCTATTAGTAGGTTTCAAAATTGGCTAAGAATACCTTGTTGAATATGTAAGTGAGTCAGCAAGAAGAAGGAAAATGTTGAGATCATTTGTTTGTTAGCTGCAAGTTCATAATATAAACATTATGGCCCAGCACAATGGCTCCAGCCTGTAATCCTAGCACTTTGGGAGGCTGAGGCCAGTGGATGACTTGAGCTCAGGAGTTTAAGACCAGGCAGAGCAAGAGCCAGACCCCATCTCTACTAAAGATAGAAAAACTAGCCGGGTGTTGTAGTAGATGCCGATGGTCCCAGCTACTTGGGAGGCTAAGGCAAGAGGATCGCTGGAGCCCAAGAGTTTGAGGTTGCTGTGAGCTATGCTGCCATGGCACTCTACCAAGGGCAAGAAAGTGAGACTCTGACTCAAAAAAAAAAAAAGTATGTAAACTTTTTCCAACTAAGGATACCAAATGGAACAGACAGCCAATGCTTGCTTATTTGCTGGACCACAAATGCCAACATGTATTGTTACAATGACCATTTTTTTCTATTTATCTAGAGTTCAATCAGACGCAGGCAACCTTGAAGCAGGTACACAATCAGTTCTTAAATCTTCTTTTTAACCACACAGCACTCCCCTCTTATCTGCGGTTTTTCTTTCCATGGTTTCATTTACCTGTGGTCAACTGCAGTCCAAAAATATTACAGTATTTTGAGAGAAACTACATTAACATAATTTTTGTAACAATGTATTGTTATAATTGTTCTATTTTATTGTTACCTATTGTTGCCAAACTCTTCCTGTGGCTAATTTATAAATCAAACTTTACCATAGATGTGTGTCTGTAGGGAAAAGCAACATAGTATACTTGGGGTTTAGTACTATCCGCAGCTTCAGGCATCCACTGGGGGTGTTGGAATTATCCCCCACAGATAAAGGGGGACTCCTGTAGTTTGCATTCTTGTGGATTTTCAGAATTGGATAGGGATAAGAGATATCTGTACAGCGTATTTTTACACCAAGATTTATACAAGTGGACTAGTTTGGGAATTAAACTACGGGCATGACACAGATACATGAGAGCCTATAAAGTGCTTCTACTGAAGTTAGACCAAGTTCCCAGCCCTCTCTGCTCTTATGCAACTTCAGAATCATTATTTTCAGGTTGTTATTGATCTCAGGGCTGCTGAAAAGATCTTGAGTCCCTGCACAGTTATTTCTAGAAATTTCCAGAACTGAGTCCAGTGCCTACTCTTTGTTATACTGGTTTTTATTTATTTTGTTTTCCTTGTGGAATGCTTTCAAGGGAGAATGACATACACAAAGGTCTTTTTACAAAATATGCTTTGATTAATTCAACAAAGTATCACAGATAAAGCTCTGTGTGTCAGTGTGTGTGTGTGTGTGTGTGTGTGTGTGTGTGTGTGTAACTTAGCTGCCTTCACTGCCACCTTCAACAATAGAGCAGAATGTCTTTCCCCACTCTTCCTCTTCCTGGAGTCATTTGTTGGAATGACAAAGGGAGACATTCTTTTAGAAAAACATCACACAGGAAATACCTACAGAATTTTTAGCTTGTAGAGCAGCGGTTCTCGACCTGTGGGTTGCAACCCACAGGAACTGTAAAAGGGTCATGTCATTAGGAAGGTTGAGAACCACTGTTGTAGAGTGTGAAAGATTTTATTTCACCCCCATCCCCCCCAGACATCTTAACGTTAGACCACTGTGAAGGCCTCCCCTTGTCTGGATGCCAGATATCCAGGCTGCAACACCCAACGGAGAACCAAACAGGGCTGAATTAGGGCAGAGAAACTGACAAACCACACCAAGAAAAGGAACTCTGGGAGTAGGAAGCAAATGGGGTATAAAAAGGAAAGCAGGCCCCTGGGGGTGTGTCGAGGTTTGGAAAGAGGAGATGGGAGATCACAGGGGTTATAGGCATTTCTCTGCCAACCATAAGACCGGAGCTGTGAGTTCCCTAGAGGAGGCACCATCAAGAAAAATCCAGAGAAGAACTGTAAAGAGTGAAGTGAAGTGAGAGCCTAGCCCCCTTTGTGGTTCTGAAGTAGGATGGAGTGAGTGTATAAGGAACCAGATTCTCTGTGTGCTTGTTAAGCTAATAGTAAGTTCATTTGGTTGTAGACTAAACTACTACTTTCCTTTCAAGAAAGGAAAGAACTGGGGTGGTGGCCATGAGACTCTTGAAATTGGGATTGAGCCTTTTGCATACTCTTCTTACACACTAGATAAGGTCACTCCCGGAAGAGAACAGAAAGGGGAAAGCACGAGACCCTGATACCTTTGCCTTGAGGGACTACGTTATTACACAGAAGACATAACGTCAATTACACTTTAGAGAGAGGAAAGCGCTGGGAGGGAAAGGAGAATCCAAGCCTGGCTGTCTCCAAATTCCTTGCTGTGGTCCCTCAGGGCCCGACTGCCTGCAGCTCCGTATTATTCCAAGCCTCCATCAGGAAAAATCAAGCCTGAGTGCCAAACAATGGAATTAGGATCTCAGGCCTCTAACCCCAGTGAACGAGAGTACGGCCAGCAGGAATGAAGGGTGAGGCTGAGCTTCTCCGTGCACACACAGTCATTTCCAACAAGACCAGCAAACTTAGGGAGCTTGGGTTCCAATGCACTAAGAGGGTGAGTGGGAAGGTGGGTAGGCAACAACTAAATGGGGTGAGCAAACCAAGGTGTTTAGCCTTAGATACATAAAATGTAATGAATGGCAAGAAATTTATTTACTCCTGTGAGTAACCAGGAATTTTTTTCTTTTTTTCTTTTTTTAATCAGAGTCTCACTCTGTAGCCCTGGGTAGAGTGCCCTGGCGTCATAGTTCACAGCAACCTCCAACTCCTGGGTTCCAGCAATCCTCTTGCCTCTGTCTCCTGAGTAGCTAGAACTAAAGGTGCCACCATGACACCCAGCTAGTATTTTTTTTTTTTTTCAGTAGAGATGGGGTCTCACTCTTACTCAAGCTGGTCTCAAACTCCTGAGCTCAGGCAGTCCACCTGCCTCAGTGTCCCAGAGTACTATGATTACAGGCATGAGCCCCTGTACCTGGCCTCTATATCTAGCGATTTAAACTGACATAAGCACTTAAAACTGGCCTTCAGAACTGAGTATCTTCTCTCTATTAGGGGCTTGATGAATCCTTCATGTTTAATAAATATGTCTTTGTATTTAATAAATATGACATATCCTTTCTACAAAAATGCCCTACCCCTGAGAAATAGAAAATTCACCTTTTTTTCTTGCTTTTTGTTGTCTTGATCAATTTAACAACATTAAAGGAAAAAATTAAATATAAATCTTGAAAATATCATACTCACTGAAGAAAATTGAGAACATGGCCAGGCACAGTGGCTCACACCTGTAATCCCAGCACTCTGGTAGGCCAAGGCAGGTGGATTGCTTGAACTCAGGAGTTGGAGACCAACCTGAGCAAGAGTGAGACCCTGTCTATACTGAAAATAGAAAAATTAACTGGGCACTTGTAGTCCAAGCTACTTGGGAGGCTGAGGTAAGAGGATCACTTGAACCCAGGAGTTTGAGGTTGCTGTGAGCTATGATGCCACAGCACTTTACCCAAGGAGACGGAGTGAGAAAAAAGAGAAAGAAAGGAAGGAAGGAAGGAAGGAAGGAAGGAAGGAAGGAAGGAAGGAAGGAAGGAAGGAAGGAAGGAAGGAAGGAAAAGAATTATTAGATCTCGGCTCAGCACCCATAGCTCAGTGAGTGAGGTGCTGGCCACATACATCAAGGCTGGTGGATTGGAGCCCAGCCCAGGCCTGCTAAACAACAATGACAACTACAACCAAAGAATAGCCAGGCATTGTGGTGGGCGCCGGTAGTCCCAGCTACTTGGGAGGCTGAGGCAAGAGAATCACTTAAGCCTAAGAGTTTGAGTTTGCTGTGAGCTGTGATACTACCCAGGGGCACATAGTGAGACTCTGTCTCCACAAAAAAAAAAAGAATTATTAGCTGTCAAAAATTATTAATATCTAGAGAAATAGGAGTGTGAGGACTGTTCAAGACAGAGGTAACAGCGTGTGTGCAACTCTGTGGCAGGGAAGCCCGGCAAGGATAAGAAAATGAGCACGTCGCCGTGAGAAGCAGAGAGGCCCTGGAGGCCTGGCCTGGGCAGGACTTCAGTAGCCATTTTAGAGGAAAGTACTTTTAGCATAGTCTGGTACACAGTGCATGGTTTAGCTACTGTAACTGCAGAAAGTGAAAAGAAAATGTGTATGAGGAAATGCAGACTGAAAATAATCCTGGAACTTTTTGGGCCCCAAAACCAACCAAATGCAATTAACAAAGTACTTATTTTGCACTAATTAAATTAGAAAAAAAAAACATGTTACGATTTTACCAGATAAAGTTTAAGTAAAGAGGTTAAGAGGCTTTGGAATCAAGCAGACCAATGTTTCCAATCCTGGCTTTGCCATCTCTCGGGTAAAATGAAGATAATACTTTCATTGTGTAGCGAGTAACTGAGATCTGATGGTAATGCTCTGGGTAAGTGGGCCAAAAATTGTCCATTGTTATCTTTTATAGTTATTAAATGAATACTAGCAAGGTAGTAGATGTAAATTGGCATATGGCAAATGGAAAAACTCTTTTGGAAATAATTTGGTGATACTTAACCAATGAGAGCTTAGATTCTTCGACCCAGTCATAACACTTTTGGGGATCTGGTCTCAGGATTAAGCCAAAAGAAGGGAAAAAAATCACATAGATAAAACATATTAATTACAGTGTTATCAATTATTCTGAAAAAATTAGAAATGACCTAAATGCCTAATAGTAGAGAAATAATGCAATTATTTGGGTGCCTACTGTGTTTCAGGCAGTTTACATACTCAGGATCTTCATAGCAATTATGCAAAGTACATATTATTCATTCCCATTTTTTTAGTATCACATAGCTAATAATAGGCAGAACCTAAATTCAAACCAAGATTTATCTGACTGACTCCACAGTAGTTACAACTTCAGATGATAAAGCAAGACCACTTGAATTTGAAATTCATTTCCACCTCTCAATAGCCATGTGACCCTGAGCAACTCAATTAACCCACATGTCATCTATAAAGTGGAAATAATAACAGTACCTTCTTCAATGGAATGTGTTCACAGAGTGTGTTTAGAATAGTATCTATAGGAGTATAGAAATATTCACTCTTATGATTATTATTCTTTCATTATACCATGTTGCATCATGAGCCATCAAAAATTATGTACATTTTGGGTGACACCTGTGGCTCAGTGAGTAGGGCACCGGCCCCATATACCCAGAGTGGCGGGAACAAACTCGGCCCCGGCCAAACTGCAACAAAAAATAGCCTGGCATTGTGGCAGGCGCCAGTAGTCCCAGCTACTCGGGAGGCTGAGGCAAGAGAATCGCCTAAGCCCAAGAGCTGGAGGTTGCTGTAGCTGTGATGCCACAGCTCTCTACCGAGGGCGCCAAAATGAAACTCTGTCTCTAAAAAGAAAAAAATTATGTACATTTTAATCAGCATGATAAATAATTTGGTATGTTAACTGAAAATAATGAGAATACAAAATTATATCCATGCTCTGATTAAAATAATTTATTATTATTATTATTATTATTGAGACAAGAGTCTCAAGCTGTTGCCCGGGGTAGAGTGCCGTGGCATCATAGCTCATAATAACCTCCAATTCTGGGGCTTAAGTGATCCTCTTGCTTCAGTTTTTCTATTTTTCATAGAGATAGAGTCTTGCATTTTTGCTCAAGCTGGTCTCGCACTCGTGAGCTCAAGCTATCTACCCACCTCAGCCTCCCAGAGTGCTAGGATTACAGGTGTGAGCCACTGCGCCCAGCTCAAGACAGTATTGCTTAAAGATTAATTTCATAGGCTCTGAAATAAGACAGATATGGGATAAAATTCTGTTGTTTTTTTTCTCGAGACAGGATTTCACTTTGTCACCCAGGTTGGAGTATAGTGGCACAATCGCAGTTCACTGTAAACTTGAACTTCTGGGCTCGAGAGATCCTCCCGCTTCATTCTCCCAAATAGCTGGGACTACACAGGCACTAGCCGAGGCTAGTCTTGTCCCAGCTTGGCCTCCCAAGGTACAGAGTTTACAAGCATCAGCCACGGTGCCTTAAATGTCATCTTTCTGAACAACTGAGTGAGTTTACACCAATTACTTTTATTTTTTTTTATGGTTGGGCAATTCATTGAGGGTACACAGAACCAGGTGACATTGATTGCTTTTGTTAGAGAAGGACCCTCTTATCTTTGTGTCCTGCCCCCAAAATGTGTACCACACCCCTTGAGCCCCCCAACCCAGCCTTCCTTCCCTTTCTCAGCTCTCCCCATCCCCTACCCCTACACCAATTACTTAACCTCTCAGAGCTTCAGTTTCCAAGTCTGTAAGTCGGGGATCATAGCTGCAGCTACCTCAGAGGGTTTTTTTTTTTTTTTTTGCAGTTTTTGGCCAGGGCTGGGTTTGAACCTGCCACCTGCAGTATATGGGGCCAGTGCCCTACTCCTTGAGACACAGGCATCGCCCAAGTTTGTTTGTTTTCTTTTTTTTTTTTGGCTGGGGCTGGGTTTGAACCCACCACCTCCGGCATATGGCACCGGCGCCCTACTCCTTGAGCCACAGGCGCCGCCCAGTTTGTTTGTTTTCTAATGAGAAGGAAACAAGATAATGTTGATGCTTCCTTGACACCCACCCATATTATCACAATTATAATTAAATATCATTAGAGTAATTAAGGTTTTAATGCCTGCTCTCTAAGATAACTGTTTCTTTTCTTTTCTTTTTTTTTTTTTGAGACAGAGTCTTATTATGTTGCCCTCAGTAGAGTGCTATGGCATCACAGCTCACAGCAACCTCAAACTCTTGGGCTTAAGAGTTCTCTTGCCTCAGCATCCCGAGTAGCTGGAACTACAGGCGCCCGCCACAATACCCAGCTATTTTTTTGTTACAGTTGTCATTGTTGTTTGAACAATGGCAAACAACAATGGCAGGTTGGGTTTGAACCTGCAAGCCTGCGTGTGTGTAGCTGGCGCCCTACCCGCTGAGCTATGGACGCCGAGTCACTAAGATAACTTCTAATGTCCTAGGAAATAAGCCCCGCTAAAGTATGGAGCATTAGCTTGCATTCCCAGCATCCAGTGTCCTGCTCTGCATATAGTGTGCACTCAACGAATACTTGAGTGAACGTATAAAAATTTATATAGGTAGTCAGGGGCAGCTCCAACTACAGGAAGGTTTCTGAATTTAGTCCTGGCACAGGAAAAAGGCCTAAGCAGCATGGTCTTGGCTTCAGTTGCAACAGCACCGGTGCCACATCTAATTAGGAATATAGTCATCCCTCAGTATCGGCAGGGCATTGGTTTCGGAACCCAAGAGATACCAAAAGCTGTGGATGCTCAAGTCCCTTGTCTAAAATGGTATAGTTCTTATATACCCTACACATGTCCACCTGCCTGCTTCACATCATCTCTGATTACTTATCACACTCTACACATGTCCACCTGTCTGCTTCACATCATCTCTGATTACTTATCACACCCTACACATGTCCACCTGTCTGCGTTAGACCATCTCTAATTACTTATCACACCCTACACATGTCCACCTGTCTGCGTTAGACCATCTCTGATTACTTATCACACCCTACACATGTCCACCTGTCTGCGTTAGACCATCTCTGATTACTTATCACACCCTACACATGTCCACCTGTCTGCGTTAGACCATCTCTGATTACTTATCACACCCTACACATGTCCACCTGTCTGCGTTAGACCATCTCTGATTACTTATCACACCCTACACATGTCCACCTGCCTGCTTCACATCATCTCTGATTACTTATCACACCCTACACATGTCCACCTGTATGTGTTACATCATCTCTGATTACTTATCACATCCTACACATGTCCACCTGCCTGCTTCACATCATCTCTGATTACTTATCACACCCTACGCATGTCCACCTGTCTGCGTTAGACCATCTCTGATTACTTATCACACCCTACACATGTCCACTTGCCTGCTTCACATCATCTCTGATTACTTATCACACCCTACACATGTCCACCTGTATGTGTTACATCATCTCTGATTACTTATCACACCCTACACATGTCCACCTGTCTGCGTTAGACCATCTCTGATTACTTATCACACCCTACGCATGTCCACCTGTCTGTGTTAGACCATCTCTGATTACTTATCACACCCTACACATGTCCACCTGTCTGCGTTACATCATCTCTGATTACTTATAATACCTAATGCACGCAATGTACACACTAGGTAGACAGTTGTTCTACTGTATTTTTTTATTTGTAATTGGTTTGTTTTTCAAATATTTCAATCCACAACTGATTGAACCTGAGGATGTGAAATTTGGGGATATGAAAGCCTCTCTGTGTTGTATTCCACACCAAAATACCTGGCCAGGGGAAAGTGGGGACTGAAATCTGAGCCATGCACCTAGGGTTCAGGGTGGAGGTTAAGATGCACAAGGATCTGAAAAATAAAAAAAAGGATACACAGGGTACATTCTGGAGGTAGAAATGCCTTTTGGTGATTTGCACAAAGGTACTACCATGTAGCTAACAGTGGCCTTGTGTCACAGAATCAGTCCTCACACCTCAAGAACATTAAATCCCAAGAAAATACATTAAGAGCTTAAGGCTGGGTGTAGAATAGAACCAGGTGGAAAGAGCTCCAATTTAATGGCAGTATTTACCTTATCCAAGCAATCTGGCCTTATTCACCACTCCCATCTCCCTCAAAGCATACTCTCTCTCTCCCTGATGTCTCATCTGAACCTTTAGGTGGGGCTGAGGGCAAGACTCTGTTTTTTCCACTGGAGGACATGAGTCAGTGAACTGTGAGGTTCCACTTAATCACCACCCAAAAAAACAAAGTCCTTGCAATCAGGAGCTAGAAAAGTGAGGAAGTGATTGATATAAAAATCAGGATATTGATTATCCCTTAGTCAGGGAACGACAGGGAATAGGGGTGGGGAGGGGATTGATGGGGAAAGGGTCTTCTGAGGTCTGACGGTGTTCTATTTCGTGACTTGGGTGGTGGTTGCATGGGTGGTGGTTTCTTTATATTTATTCTTACATGTCTTATGTACTTTTCTAATTATGTGTTATAGTTGACAGTTTAAAGCAGTTAATACAAACTATTGGCTGGTGAGGTGGCTCATGCCTGTAATCCCAATACTCTGGGAGGTGGAGATGGACAGATTGCCTGAGCTCAGGTGTTCAAAACCAGCCTGAGCCAGAGTGAGATCTCACCTCTAACAATAGCCAGGCATTGTGGCAGGCACCTGTAGTCCCAGCTATTCGGGAGGTTGAGCCAAGAGAATCATTTGAGCCCAAGAGTTCAAGGTTGCTGTGAACTGTGACACCGCAGCACTCTACTGAGGATGACAAAGTGAGACTCTGTCTCAAAAAAGAAAAAAAAATACAAACTATAAAAGATTTTTAGGCAGGGGGGAAAAATTACCAGATTTTTATTATTAAACGATCATTTAGGTGTTGAACTGAAAATTGATTTAAGGTAGGACAATGCTAGAGGCAGAGAAACCAGTGAGGAGGCAGCTGCTATATTTTGGTGAGAGATTATAATTGCCCAAGGTAAGAAAAGAACCTTAGAGATGGAGTATACATTATTTAAAAAAACAACCAAAATAAGACAGAGGCTGGCACTGCTCCTCCATTCACTTTCTACCTGTACATCTTGGGTGACTCTGGCTTAAAAATTATAGTCCAGAGGCAGGCACGCACCTAAACAGACACATGGGCTAAGTAAGTTTCCCTCCTTACTATTACCTCCCTGGAGTCTATCCCGAGAGGCTCAGGCTGCCAACGAGCACATTTTTCAAGACACCACAAGATTATCCAAGTTGAGCTGACATAGGGGTTCTTGTCATAAAATCTAATCATGCGATCATAATATTTTACTAGTCAAGATACTCTGAATATTTTCACATGTACTGTCTGGCACAGAATGTCAGCTCTACAATGGCAAACGTTTTTGTTCTTTTTGTTCACTACTCTATCTTCAGTGCTTAGAATGGCCCTTGATACATAGTAGGTGCTCAGTAAATAGTATTGAATAAGTGACCATATTTAATCATTATTATTAATATTTAATCATCACAAAAATCTGTGAGCATAGGTAGGATGTAAATTATTATCTCCATTTTGTAAGTTAGAAAACAAAGCTGGGCACGGTGGCTCACTCCCACCTACTTGGGAGGCTGAGGAGAGAAGATCCCTTGAGCCCAGGAGTTCAACATAGCGAGACTTTGTCTCTAAAAAACAAATAAAAAATAAAAAAACACAGACTTAAGGAGATCAAGGAACATGTCAAATAGTTGATAATTTGGTGATAGAATCATGATTTAATTTCAGGTTTTATACTTGAATTCCCTTGTTTTTTTTTTTTTTATTTTTTACTTTTTCACAACTGAAAGGCTAGAGTTTAAAGTTATTATAGCTCTGAAATACCAGCTTGAAGTATTCTAAAATACACAATATATTATCTCCTTTATTATCTGATGTGCCTATAAGACACTTCACCAGCTTCCCAAGTGAATGAGGCCTACCCAGCTGCCATTGCATCCATACCACAGCTCCCTTAAAGGAGAAGCATTGTTTCTCTGGGTAATCAAATCTACTTGACCTGTTTCTCTCCAGGACCCTGACAGTCTCTGCACCCTAGCCATTCTGCTTCTCCAAGTTAAAGAAACCCTGTTATTGCAAAAACACATTCTAGTATTTTCAATAAGAAAAAAGGAAAGAAAGAAGGAAGAAATGTGGCAGTGTAACCCTTAACCACTAGGGAAGAAGAAAGAAAGAAGAGGAAGGAGAAGAGAAAAAAGAAAAGAAAAAGAAGAAAAAGAAAAGAAAGAAGAAAACTGTGAGTAGGTTTGGTGCCCTTCAAAGAACTTTGTTATCTGAATGGAATCCCATGGCGGAGCTCAAAACTAATGTACCGTGAAAAATTACTCTTGGTCTCTTTCTTCTTAATATTAATTAAAATCAATAGTTTGAGGCATAAACTCAGATACCTGGAGAACTCAGGATTGTTAAATCGAAGTTAGTATTCATGAATCTGGAGTTGTGTATGTCTTCTATAGGATTTCTACCCAAACTCCAAGAATTAGAATTCACAAACAAAATACTAAACCTTAAGAGAATTTCTAAAATACACACAAACCAAAGAAGTCATATTTTTTAGTTGCCTTCTTCTCTTCTTTCTCTCCAAAATCTGATATTTATTTCATAGGAGGAGCACCTTGGGCTAGGCAAGTTGGACCACCACAGTGAGTTAAATAGCGTCTGTGACCACCCTGAGAGTTTCACACATAGGACTCACCAGAAATTCACTGGACAGCTGCTCTTTGTTAATTTTCTTGTTTTGGGCCTCATCCAGGAACTTCTGCAGGATTTCTCTTTGGTCCATGCTGCAAAGCAAGAGAAACCGTCTATAAGGAGATTGAAGGAGGGCATGTTAAATGTGTGTCATGGCCGAGACAACTGAGGAGCCACTGCTGCCACCTAAGCAGAGCATGCTAAGGGCTGTGGTTAACTGACTTCATCACAAGCCCTGGAGGAAATTAGTATGCAACCAGCCTCTGTGGTCACACAACAAAGTCATCACCTCACTCCAGGGCCCTAGTGCCTTCCTTCTTAACAAGGGAACCTGGTTGCAATTCAAGTTTTTAACAAGTAAGAGGCTAACAAAAACATAAACCGTGGTCTGCTTAGCTCTGGGACTCCATCACCCTTAAGCAAAATTCCACTCCACTCCATCACTCTTAAGCAAAATTCACCCTTCTTGCTTCTCAGAAAAAAAGGCAGAATTACAGTTCTTGTGGATGAGTTCTGCCTCTCCGCCTTTCTCTGATGAGCAGCAAGTCCCCGTTAATACCTTCCCTTTTCCTCATGTCCTAAATGAACTCTGCAAAGTTCAGTTAGGTCTGGAAAAGGAGCTGGGTACTGTCTGGAGTCACACATCTTCTACAAGGACCATTCACCCAAAAGTTGCTTGTCAGTGTCATCAGTGGCAAATTCTGTTCATCAGAAAAGACATTTTGATTCAGAAATTTAAAGTCTGCCATAGGGACCTCAAACTCTCTTTTGGATGAAACAAAGTCAGCTGCTTCTGACAGTCTGAGTCTTTCCCAGGACTGGGGAAGTGCTGACCTACATTAAGGGAAGTGTTGATTTCAGCACCTCTAAAACCCACCAGAAGCTTTTGGAGCGTCCCTTGGGTTCTGGATATAAAGAATGAGAGTGATGGTCTACATAGGATCAGGAGCAAGGGGCCCCCACGAAAAGTGCCCGACCAGGTAGTTAGCACAGTGGCCCCATATGTAATGCTAAACTGTGAACAAAAAGAAAGTAAAATCAACCACCTGCTGACAACTGTAATTTTTAGGGCAGAATATCTGAAGGTGTGTTTCCGGAGAAGACATCTCTACTCTGCAACCAATGTCTTGGAGAAGACATTGTTTCAGGAAGCTGTACCTGTTACCTTTTGTCCCCGAAGGTCAGGCTGTTTAGAAAAAAGCTTCCTCAGCTAGTGTAATTTCTCTTCTCAATGGGTAGGAATCTCCCCCAAATGTCTGGTTCCATGTGAGAATGTCCCCAAATTAGCATATCATCTTGTTTGAGGGCAGAAGTTCAGTAAATTATGTGTTAACAAATTAGTCTTAAATAATACTGAAGAAAATTGGGAATTGTGCTGTTAGTACTTCCTCTTTTATGATATTAGCAATCAATTCAGGTTTGCAACATCATTCAAAGGTGGGCCAGGAGTTTGGGAGATCCAGGAAATGATTCCGAACACTATCCTGAACATTGAAGAGGTTGCACCTCCTTACTGAGCGCTACAATGAGAAAGGAGAGATCATTGAGGTATCTTGGTTATGGGCAGCCAAAAGACAATCTTCCAAATGAAGAATTTCTATCCCGGTCCACATAAATTCGTCAGCAATATTTTTGGAGAATAGAATATTTCTCAAATTATCCCCATCTAACATTAAAGGAAACTTCCTTGCTTCTCTATATAATACAATGTTTATTTTCCCTGTTTTCCCTGTTTTGAATAAAATGTGGGAAAGCTTTACATTCAGAAAAATGCAAAATTTCAAATTTATGACCAGGCTCAGTGGCTCACACCTATAATCCTAGCACTCTGGGAGGCTGAGGTGGGTGGATCACTTGAGCTCAGGAGTTCAAGACCAACCTGAGCAAGAGACCCCATCTGAACCAAAAATAGAAAAACTAGCTGGGCATGGTGGCACTTGACTGTAGTCCCAGCTGCTTTGGAGGCTGAGGCAAGAGGATCACTTGAGCCCAACTGTTTGAGGTTGCTGTGAGCTATGAAGACACCACGACACTCTACCCAGGGCAACTGAATGAGTCTCTGTCTGAAAAAAAAAACTTTTTTTCTAATTTACAATAAATACTGTGTAAAATATTTACATAGTTCAGCAAAGACAAAAAGATCCTTTCCCCAAAAAAGAATCAGTTGTAGGAGTGTGATAGGATTACGGATGCTTTAAAAAAATATTTTTAATAAAGCCAAAAAAATTCAGGGCTGTGCCTGTAGCTCAGTGAGTAGGGCGCCGGCCCCATATACCAAGGGTGGCGGGTTCAAACCTGGCCCTGGCCAAACTGCAACAACAAAAACAACAAAAGACAAAAAATTCGTTAATTCGTTCACCAGATTTATTGAGTACCCACTTCATGCCAAGCGCTATTAGGACCTAGTATGTAGTATTGAGAAAACCAGGATATGATGAAAAACACCCTTAACCAGTTAATTAAATATCTCAGAACTAAAAATAGAGACTTGATTACTGATAAAAATAAAAACATTCCAAACCAACTGGCTTTACCGTAGCAGAGCATAATCCTAAAAGGAAAATTATTTTCTATGTTTGGACAAATAAGAAAGAGTTTCATAATCTCTCCCCTTAGAATGTCCTCACATCCATCAAACCCAGAACTCTATTAATATTTGATTAATTAGGCAAAAAGGTACATAATAAAATAAAATTTAGATCTGCTTTTCTCAAGCTCATATTTTAGAACATTTTCTCACTAAGTTTCTTGTTTCTTCTTAGAGAGTGAAGAAATATAAATAAATATGAGGGTGAGCACGGGGGCTCATGCCTGTAATCCTAGCACTCTGGGAGGCAGAGGCAGGTATATCACTTGAGCTCACCAGTTCGAGACCAGCCTGAGCAAGAGTGAGAGCCCCCATCTCTACTAAAAATGAAAAATTGAGATAAGATGCTCGCTTGAACCCAAGCGTTTGAGGTTGTTGTGAGCTATGACACCATGGCACTCTACTGAGGGCAACAAAATGAGACTCTGTCTCAAGAAAAGAAAGAAAGAAAGAAGGAAGGAAAGAAAGAAAGAAAGAAAAGTAAACATCAGATAAGAAAGAAAAATTGCTTAGATGCCTCCGTTAACCTTTTACCCACGATCCAAGGGTCCACAGTGTCTTGGAAGAACTGCAGACTTAAAAAAAAAAAAAGCAGCATTTCTTAGGAGTCTTTTTTTACGGTAAAACCAAAATGTATAGAGATAATGTGAAATAGCCAAACCTCAAAAACCCACTTAGCAACAAGGCCATTTCCTGTGTAGACCACTCAAGAAAGGGGAAAAAAACAAACGGAAGGAGAAAACAAAAAAAAAAAAATTAGCTTTATTTTTAATAAATGTAAGCTACTACTTAATTTATCACACTTCCTTCTACATTTACTAGAGGGAAATAGGAACATAATGTTTTTCGGTGAAGATTGTGTTGACTCCTTTGTATCCTGTGGGAAGATCAAGAGCTGGGGAAGGGAAACAAGTTAGGCAGTGAAGGTTGGCAAATCCCGAAAAGGGTTTAAGAATTTACAATGAAACGTTTAAGTGAATGTGGCCTAAAACCTAAGCGAATGCAACAATATCATACAATAAAAGACTCATAAACCCTTTGTGGAAACCAGCCAGGGCGAGCACCTGAACAGTGAGGAGGGTGCCACACCTTTCTGCGGCCTCCCGTGGCCAGTGTTTTCAGAAGGAAGACTCCAACAAAGGGGAGTGCCAGTTACCGTGTCACACAGGAGGGGGTGTGCCAGGTTAAAGGGTAATTTCAGTGTCATGGAGGTCAGGAATTAGATAACAAAAAATGTTATTCAAAGAGAATTTCAGGGTCCCGGGCACGGTGGCTCACACCTGTAATCCTGGCACTCTGGGAGGTTGAGGCAGTTGGACTGCCTGAGCTCAGGAGTTCAAAACCAGGCTGAGCAAATTTGAGACCAGCCTGAGCAAGAACAAGACCCAGTCTCTACTAAAAACAGAAAAACTAGCCGGGTGTTGTGGTGGCCTGTAGTCCCAGCTACTCCAGAGGCTGAGGCAAGAGGATGACTTGAGCCCAAGAGTCATCTTAGGGGGCGGCGCCTGTGGCTCAAAGGAGTAGGGCACCAGCCCCCATATGCTGGAGGTGGCGGGTTCAAACCCAGCCTGGCCAAAAACTGAAAAAAAAAAAAAAAAAAAAAGAGTCATCTTAGAGCTCTCATAGCTGAGAGCTGAGAGCTATGACACCAGGGCACTGTAGCCTGGTGCAACAGAGTGAAAAAAAAAAAAGAAAAAAAAAAAGAGAGAGAATTTCAGGGGAGATGATTAGGGCAAAATAGTCAGTAGGAAAAACACTCAGATCTCTCCTATCATCCTTCTGTTTCTTTGAGGAGATGTATTTTGCCCTAGGCTTTACTTTCATTTCTCTTACTTATCACTATATCCCAATGTCATTGATTTGACATGGGTTATGCTCGTTGTCTGTGAAACAGAGTCTTTCGTAAGCATTCTCCTGGTCACCCACACATATTGGTCATTTCTCCTCAATGTCTTTTTAGATTCAACCTGTCTTTGTACTTCACTGCCATTCTCATTTTCACAACTGGATTCCTGCAGCTGTTAAGCTCTTCAATGATCTTCCTGTCTATATATCGTCCAGTCTAGTATTTCCTGGTAACCAAGGCTTGATGAAAGTTCTTAAAACTGTACTTTAATGCTAAAGAATGAAAATAATTACTGATAAGCTAGAGGACCAAGTCCATCTTCCTTAGCTTGTCCCCAAGCCACTCCCTATCAACTGTCACCACCCGACCTATCCAACCATATCACCCACAGACTTTGTTCATTTCACTGCTTCTTTTTCTTTTTGGAAATTTAAAGAAAAAATGTATTGAAGATCTGAAAAACAATTCCTAAAAGATTGACTTTTCCAGAAAACTAAGTACACAATGCATTGCATCTATCATGTTAAAACGTGCATTAGACACAAATACAGAAACCATGAAACAAGGCACCATTCTTCAACAATTTGAGCAAAGATAAAATGCCTAAGGAACAATATGGATGACTTGCAAAGGATGAGCTCTTTAAGCACCATTAAAAAAAAAAAAAAAGGAAGAAAGAAAGAAAAAGGAGCACAAATGGATGAGTGTGTTCAGTTATATACACTGAATTGAACCTTTGGCACTAGGAATCAGAGCATTTTGTCATACAGCATTAACACACATTATAAAAGTGCGTAGTGTCAAAGGAATAGAACCACCAGCATTCAAAAGCAGCTTTGTCAACTAGGCAATAAAACACTCTACAGCATGTCTTTCTGTTACCCATCACTGAGTACACTGGTAGCAACTTTGAAATAAAAAAAAGAAAAAAGGAGCTATAACCCTTTTTATTTTCTCTGTTTAAAATCAAACAGAAAACAAACATCAATTCCATTATACACTACCATCTTCAAAGTACATCGTTTGTACAAGAGAAAGACTAAGAACAAAAATGTGTTTACAGAGATCTAAACATAACATGAGTGAGACCATCTGTCACGCAACTTTCCGATGGTACTCAGGCGGAGCCACTTCGTAATCGCTGGCAGGTTGCAGAATTCTTTGCCAGATACTTTAGGAAATCATGAAGATAGTTCAATAATAAAGCAAGCCTCTTCTCATCCAAAGGTGTATAGGCCAACGTGGCTCCGATTCGTACAAATAATCTGAGTAGATGTGGCGCTCCACAGCCTTGGGACCTGGGTGCATCAGGGTGATCTGCAAGAATTTCAACAGACTGTGGTTTCACAAATTTGTACAGGAGCTGAGTGCCCAACATTACATTGAAGTATTCTTTTATCCCTGCCACAACTTCATTAACAGCATACTCCTTATTATCTGTGTTTCCACAAGATTTCTTATAATTTGCATAATCCTCCAGCATGGAATCCACATTCTTCTTAACAGGAAGATAAAAGAGCTGTTCTTGCCTGGTAATTAAGTCCCAGGCATCAACAAGCCAAGGTGTTAGCTCTTCAGGAATCTTTCCTTTAACTTCAACTCTGTTCATGAATGTTTCTTCATTTTCAGCAGTAGGGTCTACCAGGGCCCTTTTCTTCCTAGGAGGCTGAGGTCTCTCACTGGTACTGCCACCGTCTCCATTTCCAGGTGTCTTCTGCTTATTCTTCTTTGTTTTCACTTCAACATTTTTCTGTTGCAGACCAGATGTCTTCTTCCCTGGGGTAGCCCCTCTCATCTTCCCCTCTGCAGACTGCTCCTGATTGGCTTCTTGAAGTTCTCACTGTTTCTGTAGATTGGTGTCCACATATTTGAGTACTCTGCTCTCTGGAACCCAATCATCCCAACTTTTATTCCAACCACAGTAATGTATAAAGTATTTCACTTGTTTGTCCTTTATGGCAACCTTTACACACTTTGCTTCATAAAGAAGAGGCCCGGGAAAGCACAGTACTCACTCACCCTCCTGGAATTTTTTCACTGCTTCTTTTTCTACTTCTCATCTTTACTCTAATTTTTGCCAAGATGAAAATGAAGCCATAAAGCTTCACGATTTGGGGTTCTTCAAAAATCTTGCCCCTAATTCCATCTCATCATGATCTTGTCTTTATCTGAATCTCTTCAGTATAAATCTTTATATTCAGCTAAAGAAGTTTTCTTCATTTATTCACACATTCCTTGTCTCCTGTAAGTTTATTTAAACTTTCTTCAAAAGAGGACACGTTAAGATGCCTCCTATAGTTTCAGGCTTATCAAAGGCAACGGTAGCATCTTCCATGCATTTGTATAACCCATGGTTCTTACATGGTCTTGAGTATATCTCAGGGAAGTCTGTTGGGATGAAGCATGCTAGGTAATGAGGTTAGGCTTTGGTGAGAGAGCTGCTCTATCAGTTACCCCAGGCAATTTGCCTGGATAGTCCCTGGCTAGGCTCTTCCACAATGCCAGGAGCAGATGGGCCTTCCTTATAGGAGGTATAAGAACCTGGCAAAAGGCGGCGCCTGTGGCTCAGATGGGTAAGACGCCGGCCCCATATGCCGGAGGTGGCAGGTTCAAACCCAGCCCTGGCCAAAAACTGCAAAAAAAAAAAAAAAAAGAAGAACCTGGCAAAAGGTACTTTTTAATGCTGCTGCCTAAGCTACAGGGTTATGACCCTGAAAGGACCCTGTCACTGAGGTACAGAGTCCCACTCCGAATGACTGCAATGCCAGAAAGAAGTTACTTCCTTTATCTCCAGAAAAGCCCTGCTTCTCTTTTATAAATGGACATAGAAGATGCTTATAAATATCTTTAAAGTAGCTTGGTGATTTGTTCGTGTTTTCACATCATTTACAGTAGGAATCTCCCCTACTCATCTTCCAATCTGCTTATTGTTGTTATAGCTTTGTGAGAACTCACCAAGCCCTTCAGTTCACCTGCTACAGACTTCACGGTCAGCTTCCCACACAGCACACAGAGAATCACACTCTGCCGTTGCTGTCAGAATTTCAGAGACAAAGGTCAACCCATAACTTGCAGTGGAAACATTATTTTTTTAAAGAAAGGTGTGCTGTGGTGGCTCACACCTATAATCTCAGCACTCTGGGAGACCGAGGTGGGTGGTTTGCCTGAGCTTCAGACCAGCTGGAGGAAGAGTGAGACCCAGTCTCTAAAAATAGCCGAGTGCTGTGGCAGGAGTCTGTAGTCCCAGCTACTTGGGAGGCTGAGGCAAGAAGATCAATTCAGCCTGAAAGTTTGAGTTTGCTGTGAGCTGTGATGCCACGACACTCAACCCCAGGGTGACTGAGTGACTCTGTCTCAAAAAAAAAGAAAGAAAGAAAGACAAAGTCAGGACTCCTGGTAAGGCTTAGCATCCTGTTCAAAATATAGGCCAGGCATGGTGGCTCACGCCTGTAATCCTAGCACTCTGGGAGGCCAAGGCGGGTGAATCGCCTGAGTTCATGAGTTTGAGGCCATCCTAAGCTAGACCGAGACCCTGTCTCTAAAAAAGAAAAAAATAAAATAAAAAAAAAAAACAATAGCCAGGCATTGTGGCAGGTGCCTGTGGTCCCAGCTACTTGGGAGACTGAGGCAAGAGAATCGCTTGAGCCCAAGAGCCTGAGGTTGCTGTGAGCTGTGATGCCACAACACTCTACCGAGGATGACAAAGTGAGACTCTATCTCAGAAAAAAAGAAAATCAAATATGAAGTCTCACCTAAGTCAATCATCCATTTATTCATTTAATGAATATTTATAATATTCATGTACATGCAAGAGAATGGGGAGGAGGAATACTACAGAAATGTACAACAAATTGGATAATTCAAGGATCTTTTATCCTAGTAGGGAAGATAAATATAGAAATAACCTCAATTTAAGGCTGTTTGTGATAAGAACCATAAAAGTGGTGCAAACCAAAGTTTGCAGAGGCAAAGTTCACTTCTTGTTCAGGTTATCTGGATAACCATCATGGAGAAAATGACCACTGTTTTATAAAGGCATGGGGTTGTAGAGGAGAATCATGATTGATAAGGCTAGAAATGGTAGTCAGAGCCAGATTCTGGCGGAATTTCAATACCCAGATGAAGGTCAGCCTTTATTTGATTGACACTGGGGAGCCACTGACGGTTTTTTCTTTTTAAGAACTTTATTGAGGTAGTACTGACATACAACACACATCTCAAAGTGTATAGATCGATGAGCTTGCCGTGTATATACCCATGAAACCACCACCACAATCAAAATAATGAACATATCCAATCACCCTTGAAAGCTCCAGTGAAGGACTTTAAGAGAATGGCAATCAAAGCCATGCTATCAGAAAGTATTTCATGATTTAAAAATAATATATTCTTTTCTGCTGACACTGGGTAAAATGAGATGATAAAAGATACTTTAAAATATTTTAAAGAAATAAATGCCTCCTTCTGATAATTTTTTTAAAGTCTTATAATCTCCTTTAGTAGTATATTAATTTTTTTTAATTATACCATATCTAAAAACAAGTTAGGCTCAGCGCCTGTAGCTCAGCAGCCAGGGCGCCGGTCATATATACCAAGGCTGGCAGGTTCAAACCCAGCCCAGGCCAGCTAAAACAACAATGACAACTGCAACAAATAAAATAGCTGGGCGCTGGGGTGGGTGCCTTCAGCTACTTGGGAGGCTGAAGCAAGAGAATCACTTAAGCCCGAGTTTGAAGTTTCTGTGAGCTGTGACACCATAGCACTCAACTGAGGGTGACATAGTGAGACTGTCTCAAAACGAAGACTAAATAAATAAATAATAAAAACACGTTGACACAATGGACAAATAAGCTACCAGAACTTTGGTCAATCCGGGGTCAGCACATGACCAGAACAAGACAATCAATTGAAGGCATAATGAGGAGGATTTTTTTTTTAACCAATAGTTCAGACAGTTGGTAATAAAATCATACAGGAAGAACCATAACAAAAAGGAAGGAATGAATGAGAAAGCCAGGCATGTTGGCATGAATCTATAATCCCAGCTCCTCAAGAGGGTAAGGTAGGAGGATTTTTGAGCCCCAGAGTTTGAGACCAGCCTGGGGAACATATCAAGATTCTGTCTAAAAAAGACGAAAAAAGGACTAACTGGGTAAGTTGGCTGGAGCGAGGATGATGGTGATGGTAGAAATGGCAGAGGTTTGGGGCTAGTTGTATGACAATCTAGGAGAGGATGGAGATAAGAAAGGCACACATAAAGAATTAGAATTTGTGGCTATGGATTTGAGAAGAACGGAAATAAATCATATGTAGGAATCACTCACATCCAAGTAAGAGGTAAAGCCAGGAAGTGGTTTGCATCTGTGAGAGACAGAGTTGAAGGAGAGTGAAAAAGTCGACCGGGAACCACAGAATTCCATATCACAGAGGCGCCATGTTGTTTAAGATATCCTAGGCACTAGCAAAGCCCTTTACAAAGTGTATTTTTTTCATTCACCCCTCATAACAATCCTGTGAAGTAAATACCAAATCGTGTCTACTTTAAAAATGTGGAAACTGGCTGGGCATGGTGGCTCATACCTGTAATCCTCACACTCTGGGAGGCCGAGGTGGGTGGATTGCTTGAGCTCAGAAATTTGAGACCAGCCTGAGCCAGAGTGAGACCCTGTCTCTACTAAGAATAGAAAAACTAGTTGGGCATGGTAACACATGCCTGTAGCTCCGGCTACTTGAGAGGCTGAGGCAAGAGGATCAGTTGAACCCAGGAATTAGAGGTTGCTGTGAACTATAATGATGCCATGGCACTCTACCCAGGGCAACAGAGTTAGACTTGATCTGAAAAATAAATAAATAAATAAATAAAAATGTGGGTAGATGCTTGCTAGTGAGATGCCATGGCATACTATTCAGCCATAAAAAGATGGTGACTTTAAGTCTTCTATATTAACCTGAATGGAGCTGAAACACATTCTTCTCAGTAAAGTATCACAAGAATGGAAAAGCAAATATCCAATGTAGTCAATTCTAATATGAAGCCAGGCTCAGCACTTGTAGCACAGTGGTTACAGTGCCAGCCACATGCACTGAGGCTGGCATGTTCAAGCCCAGCCCAGGCCAGCTAACAATGACAACTGTAACAACAAAAAAATAGCCAGGCATTGTGGTGGGCACCTGTAGTCCCAGCTACTTGGGAGGCTGAGGTAAGAGAATTGCTTAAGCCCAAGAGTTTGAGGTTGTCGTGAGCTGTGATGCCATGATACTCTACCCAAGGTGACAGAGTGAGACTCTGTCTCAAAAAAAAAATTAAAGTAAATAAAATAATAATAATAATATGACACCAGTAGATGATTTAATTTATATAGGAGAAAAACTCATTTCAATTCAAGTTGGGAGGAGGCCGAGTGAGGAGGGAAGGGGAGGGTTTGGGTGCTCCCACTTAGAGGGCACAATGTAGGGGTGTATGGCACACGTTTTGGGTGCTGAACACAACTACAAGAGGGATTCTACCTAACAAATTCAATTATTGTGACCTGGTTGGTTGTACCTTCACATTAACAGGAAATTTTTAAAAATGTGGAAACCAAGGCACAGAGGAATGAGGTTAGTTGTCCAGTGTCACATAATTAGCCCAGGATGAAATTAAATTGTTAAAATCAGGCAATATGAATTCATTCTCAATCTCTGGGCTACAGTGTCTTCTTCCTGCAGCCCAAACACTTAAGCATTGCTAAGATTGGGTCTCCTAAGACCCACGACACCTAGGCCAGAGGCACTTACCCATTCACTTGGTGAATCCCAATGGGCAGATCTCAAAATAACACAGTATCCTTGGAACTAAATCTTCAGTCTGATGCTTTATGGGCAACATAGGGTAAAAGAAGGAGCTGGTATTTATTTAATTTAGGTTCAAATGCATAGAAGAATTTTATTTCATAAACAGAACACCATTAGTCAAAGTGAAAATGAATAGTTGCCATTGTTCTCCCTTTCCCCCAAAATACATCTAACAAAGGCCTGCCCCATTGCCTGGAATTCTATCACTAACAAGTCATTACTTTCTGTCTGGAGGTCTCTGCTTTAACAGAACTTCATTAACACTCAATGTAAGAACAGAAAGTAGAAAATGTCTGTAGGCTTTTGGGAACTGCTTCCAACTTTAACAATCAGTAGAAAATAATTTATTGTACTAAATTTAGTTCTGATCAAATGATGAAAGTGTCTTTTGATTTAACTCCAGAAATCAATCACAAAATCAAAGAAATGATGTTCACTCTTGGGAATAGCTCCACTTCTTCAGCTCTCCAGATTTTCCTAGGAAGAGACAGTGAAAATCCTACAGTCAAAGGAATGGTGTTCGGAACTTTCTAAGAAACCAGGGTATGATGTACAGATACTTCTGGGGAGTACAGCTCTTTCTAAGGTTTCTGCTGATCCTGCAAAGGAGGGGAGTGCTCCATGATAGCAGAAGTTCTAAAGGTTACTAATTACTAATACATGGGATTAGAATGGCGTCCTGTAGTTATCACTACAGCAGATAAGATTGGGTTTTGTTGGATCATATTTAGATGATTTCAAACTTCCTCAGCATACACCTAAAGATATTAGAGTAAGAAGACCTGGAAATTTACAAGGGTCAAGAGTGAAGCCAGCCTGAGATAAGAGCTCTACCACCAATGTTCTTTATAGATGATTATGTAGGAAGTAAATATTAGCTTTGTAAGAGTCAGCAGTCAACATTTTGGATAGCATTACTTGGCAGTCCAATCCCCACATGCTGATATTCTGTCTGCTCCCTTTTTCTATGGCCAGAAAATCCAGGCATTTTCAGCAAAGTAGGGAGGTCTGTTTTCCTGCTTGCTTTCCAACTTACAAAAAAGGTCATGATTTGGAATACTAGGTATTAGTACAAAAACAGCAAATGCCTACCAGAGCCAGGAGCCCCAACATACTTACCCAGCCTCCTTGGGCCTGGATGAATTCCCGGATGGCTCCTTTCCCATTGATCATATCCATGATGGGGCTAGCCATCTGCCTTGCTATTTCAGGAGCCCTGCAGGCCACACACTCCCAAAGTTTCACAAGCACTGCCAGAAAGGCTATCTCAGAAGCTAAGCTGGAATTCTGGGCACGCCATTCCTCGCTGAGTTTGTTCACTGTTTCCTCGAGTTCAGGTCCTACCTGAGGAGACATATACAGGATGTGTCACAGTAGAGTACAGGAGCCAGCAGAGCAAGTCTCTCAAAGAGCAGCGAACATACCATTGATGGTGTCTGAGGTAGTCTTAGGGGGTAAACTTTTCTCATTTTAGTATTTTGATATTTTAATTGGTATTAGCAAATATAAAAGTAGTCCATCAAACCCATGATTTCAGATAATATTGGTTGGCATGAACAAAATGAAAGAAAAATAAAATGATTTGAGTGAAAAATATTAAGTATATGATAGTCCAGCAGATTGAATTATAAAGGTATTACTTGTTTGACAAGAAAATGTCTAGGAAACTCTAAGTTAAAAATAAATGGTTAGCTCTTTTTCTTCCTTTTTCTTTCCCAAATGATGTGATCCAAAAGCAATTGGGTGGTGCCAAGCAAGATCTTTTGAGGTGTAGGGAGGTCGACAGTGCACAGAGAAGGATATCATAGCCCATACAACTTAGAGGGGCCTCCACCTGGGAGGGTACCTACATCTTGATTTTGAAATAGCATTCTCCATTGAAAGAAACTAGAGGGGCTGGGCATGGTGGCTCATGCCTGTAATCTCAGCACTCTGGGAGGCCAAAGTGGGTGGATGGCCTGAACACAGGAATTTGAGGCCAGCCTGAACACAGCGAGACCACATCTCTAAAAAATAGCTGGGCATTGTGGTAGCCACCTATAGTCCCAGCTACTTGGGAGGCTGAGGCAAGAGGATCACTTGAGCACAAGATTTTGGGGTTGCTGCGGTATGATTCCATGGCACTCTACCAAGGGTGACAAAGTGAGACTTTGTCTCAAAAAAAAAGAAAGAAAGAAAGAAAGAAACTAGAGGTTGCTAGAGAATAGCTGATTCCAGTTTGGGGCTTGGAAAGTTCAAGACTTTCTGCTAGAAATTAAGGAAGAATGACATAGACATGTTTAAAAGACGCAGTCCTGGCTCGGCACCTGAGTCCTGGCTCAGCACCTGCAGCTCAGTGGTGAGGGCACCAGCCACATACCCCGGGACTAGTGGGTTCAAACCCGGCCCAGGCCTGCCAAACCACAATGACAACTACAACAAAAAAACAGCTGAGGACGGTGCCTGTGGCTCAGAGGAGTAGGGTGCTGGCCCCATATACATCAGGTGGTGGGTTCAAACCCAGCCCCAGCCAAAAAACTGCAAAAAAAAAAAATAGCTGGGTGTAGCCAGGTGTTGTGGCGGGCACCTATAGTCTCAGCTACTTGAGAGGCTAAGGCAAGAGAATCGCTTAAGCCCAAGAGTTTGAGGTGGTTGTGAGCTGTAACACCACAGCACTCTACCGAGGGCAATATATTAAAACTCTGTCTCAAAAAAAAAAAAAAAAAAAAAGAAGAAGTAGAATCAGTCCAGATTAAAAGGACACCACTAGCTAAATCTCGGGCAACATGAACATCTAAATAAAAAACAATAGCAATAGATTATAAACCATTGAATAAAGTAGGAATTAAAGGGTCCATGCTGATATAGAAATAAATTTATTGAAAAGTTTGATGAGGGTGGCGCCTGTGGCTCAGTCGGTAAGGTGCCGGCCCCATATACTGAGGGTGGCGGGTTCAAACCCGGCCCCGGCCAAACTGCAACCAAAAAAAAAAAAAAAAAAAAAAATAGCCGGGCGTTGTGGCAGGCACCTGTAGTCCCAGCTACTCGGGAGGCTGAGGCAAGAGAATTGCTTAAACCCAGGAGTTGGAGGTTGCTGTGAGCTGTGTGAGGCCACGGCACTCTACCGAGGGCCATAAAGTGAGACTCTGTCTCTACAAAAAAAAAAAAAAAGAAAAGTTTGATGAGATATGGGATAGTTATGTAGTTTTAAAGTATCTTTCTATAAAACATTTATTAATTACAAAGGGGAAAGAATAACTTTACCATGGAGAAGCCACACAGACACTTTTTTTTTTGAGACAGAGCCGCAAGAGGTCCCCCAGGGTAGAGTGCTGTGGCATCACGGCTCACAGCAACCTCCAACTCCTGGGCTTAAGCGATTCTCTTGCCTCAGCCTCCCAAGTAGCTGGGACTACAGGCGACCGCCACAATGCCTGCTATTTTTTTTCTTTCTTTTTTTTTTTCTTGTTGTAGTTGTCATTGTTGTTTGGCAGGCCTGGGCTGGATTCGAACCTGCCAACTCTGGTATATGTGGCTGGTGCCTTAGCCGCTTGAGCTACAGGCACGGAGCCACAGATATTTTTAAGTGATTAAAATTAACAACACCTATAATGGGATAAAACTAAATCTTATGACAATTGACAGGATGCAGTGAGAAGAAAGCAGCAACACTTCTGTGAAGATGCAAAGGCTGAATCTATTCAAGACAAAACAGCAAA
Source organism: Nycticebus coucang (assembly GCF_027406575.1). NCBI lineage: Eukaryota > Metazoa > Chordata > Mammalia > Primates > Lorisidae > Nycticebus > Nycticebus coucang. The sequence goes on from NC_069784.1 coordinate 44,203,732, forward strand.
CAAGCTCAAGTTAAGGGACATTCAATCCAATAATCGCCCATAATCTTCAAGTATCAAGGTTGTGAAAATCAAGGAAAGACTGCAGAAATATTCCAGATTGAAGGAGACTAAAGAGCAATGACAACTAAATTCAATATATGATCCTGATTGGATCTTTTTTACTATAACTTACTTTCCTGGAACAACTGGCAAAACTTGAAGGGGACCTACGCATTAGATGATAATGTATCAATGTTAATTTCCTAGTTTTGATAATTGTAGTTCTATAATAAGAATGTCCTTGTTTGAAGGAAATATTAGGAAGGAAGTATTAGGGGGTGATGAAATAGATCACCTACTTACACTCAAAGGACTCAGAGAGAAATTCTTTGTACCATATTTACAACTTTTCTGAGACTGTTTCAAACTTTTGTGACTGTTTCAAAAATTTTTTAAATGAGGTAGAAAAAAGTAGATTCAGCTAGAAGTTACACAGGACAGCCTCGGGGCAAGCAATTGGGAGTAATAAGTCCAGTTCTGCCTGAATGTAATGTAGGCACACTATCCCAACTGTGTACTGTAGGGGGAATAAAACATAAATGATTAAGAGCTTGGTTCCGGAATCAGTCTGGGTTTAAATCTTAGCTTCACGCAAGCCAGGTGCGGTGGCTCGTGCCTGTAATCCCAGCACTTTGGGAGGCTGAGGCGGGAAGATCACTTGAGGCCAGGAGTTTGAGACCAGCCTGGCTAACACAGCAAGACCCTGTTTCTACAAAGAATAAGGAAAATTAGCCAAGTGTGGTGGTATGCATCTATAGCCCTAGCTACTAAGGAGGCTGAAGCAGGAGGATCACTTGGGCCCAGGAGTTTAAGGCTGAAGTGAGCTGTGATCTTAGCACTGTACTCTACCCAGCACTTACCGAGTGACTTAATTACGTATTTCCTTGTGCCCCAGTTGCCTTATCTGCTTAAATGGTATCAGGTCAGGAAATACATACTTACTGAGGGCCTTTTGTATATCAGGCACTATCGAGGTTGTGTGATTACATCAGTGAACAAAATAGGTTTACGCTCTTGGTGTTACATGCAGAAGAGGAGCAGTTGCTCTAATGGATCAACAGCTTCTAGGATGCTCTGACAACTCAGACAGGGGTGAATAATTACATGAGATAACAATGGCACATAGGAAGTAATAAATCAGTATCAGTTGTCACTGTCGATATTAACCTGCAACATCTTCTAAGACACTGCCTTATGGTCTTTATATCCAACACAAAAGCCAAGGACTACTGTCAGTAATCAGCATTCTTTCTTTTTCTTTTGAGACACAGTCTCATTCTGTCACCCTGGGAGAGTGCCCTGGTGTCACAGCTCACAGCAACCTCAAACTCTTGTGCTCAAGCAATTCTCTTATTTCAGCCTCCAGAGTAGCCAGGATTACAGACACCCACCACAAAGCCCATCTACTTTTTGTATTTTTAGTAGAGATGGGGGTCCCACTTTGCTCAGGCTGGTCTTCAACTACTGATCTCAAGGGATCCACCTGCCTCAGCCTCCCAGATTTCTAGGATTACAGGTGTGGGCAGCCATGCTCGGCCTATTAATCAGCATTCTGATGAAAGGCCAGTGGGCTGTTGTAAGGGCTTATCCCTCATTGCGTCTGACTTGTAAACTGCCTGTCACTCCTGTATATAGTTCACTGCTGAGCCCTGGCAGGGAAAAGACATTGTGCCCCAATAAAATAAGTATTAAAATAACTTTTATTTTTTTTTGAGACAGAGTCTCACTATGTCACCCTTGGTAGAGTGTCATGGCATCACAGCTCACAACAACCCCCAACTCTTGGGCTTAAGTGATTCTCTTGCCTCAGCCTCCCAAGTAGCTGGAACTACAGGCACTCACCACAATGCCCCACTATTTTTTGGTTGTAGTTGTCATTGTTGTTTGGCAGGCCCAGGCTGAGTTCAAAGCCACAACCTCTGGTGTATGTGGCCGGTGCCCTAGCCGCTGAGCTACAGGTGCCAAGCCAGTATTAAGATAACTTTGCCAAGAGTAAAGTGCAATCACTATGGTGCACTAAGCACAGCTCTGATGAAAACGTGGAGGCTCGGCGCCTGGGGCTGCCAAACAACAGTGACAACTACAACAAAAAAATAGCCCGGCATTGTGGCAAGTGCCTGTAGTCCCAGCTACAAGGGAGGCTGAGGCAAGAGAATCACTTAAGCCCAAGAGTTTGAGGTTGCTGTGAGTTGTGACGACACTCTACCAAGGGAGACATACTGACACTGTCTCAAAAAAAAAAAAAAGAAAGAAACCCAAGTGGAGACAGGCTGAAGGCTGTTCAGCTTATGCCAAGAGCTTTCCGTCTCTATACCCACTTAGGTTTTGATTAACTTCTGAACAATTAGCAATTGGAGAATTCCTGCTCGGTCTCCTTGGATGAATATAAGCACCCAAATATTCCTAGTCACACTCACATAAAAGTAGTAAAAAAAAGAAGTTTGAAATAGAAACAAAGCATCAAATAGTAGCATAAAGTAGAAATCTGACCTGTCCCTGAATGGTTCCTGCAAAGTTTTTGACAGAAGCTTCCACCTCTTCATTAATCTGGTCCCCCAACAACCGAAGGCGACCAACAATGATAGTGCAGTCAAAAGCGGAAGCCTCTCCTACGTAAGAGAAAGGGAACATATTGGTTACATTTTTCACAATGCTTGAAGGGATGGCAAGTCCCAGGAATTGGGACAATAATAGAAAGTTCTCTAGTCTTTTAAACAATTTTGTTATTGTTCTCTCCCAAGAACTTCAATGCTGTCAATACCAATAGCCAGAAAATCTCCCTTCGTTGAACTCTTTTTTCCTTTAGGTGTTGCTAAAGCTGAGCGTTTGCCTTTGACACTTGAGAAGTAAAGCATAATCTTTTTAAACCTGTTATCAATAGCACAGGCCAAGAGCCTTACCTGAATCAGGTTTGTCTTCAGAGGTTAGGGTCCGATTAGCCACCTGTGGTGCTGGGCCCAAGAATTCCTTGAGCAGAGCATCCACAATGCATTCCGTTTGTTCCTCAAAAGTTGGGAGGCTTTTCATTTTTGATGTTTGTTTCTGAGTTTTACTCTTCCACAAAACAAGCAGTTTTCAGCCCAGCCGGAAGTTAGAACTACTATCAACCTACAGAAGTGTCTAACTCTTATAAAGTTTCCTAATTGGACATGTCCTGAAACCTTTCCTACCAGCTCTCTTTGAAAATACCTGCTCAGAAAAGTAGGACTTCTCTGAAAAGTTTACCTACACAGAACTGGGAGACTTGTTGAAGACTTTAAGTTCCTTATCCCACAACCACACCCTGCTGGTACAATGAGATTACTGCATAACTTTTATAGTTAACCCCATCTATAACTGAACTTGAGTTGAGAAAGCTTCCTGGATGATTTCATTAGTAATACTTCCTGTGAAATTCCATGCACCATACTTTGCTGGTATAATGTGAACCTTGCTTCTGGCTCAAATGTTCATGAAAAAAATCTTTCATTTAAAAAAAATTATTTTTGGAGGAGGAGCAAGATGGCGGCCGAGTAACAGCTTCCTTGCATCTGGCCACTATGAGTCTGGGGAGATAAGACTCCAAGCATCTCTGGCTGGTGGTATCTGCCTGTAATCATCCCTTTGAGGATACAGGGAGTCAGCGAGAGACTCTGGACTCCGAGAGGAGGACAAAAACAGTGGAAAACTGGCAAGTAATCGCATGTGTTGGATTGGTCTAATCTCGCCGACACCTATAAGTGCAGTAGCAGCAAGACTGCAAACCGGAAAGGCCTTACCTGTGAACTGTTTTGGTGTTTTCAGACTTGGCACTCAGTTGACCTGCCTTGGGGAGAGCTTAAGCAGGAGTACAGAGAACTTTGGGCATTGTCTAGGGCCCCAGACTGAGCTGCTGAGCCGGATAGAACTAATAGTGTTTGGCTGTGGGCTGCAGGGAGCCATTGTGACAGAACTGCCCCAACAAGGTCTGCCCTCAGGGTTGCACAGCAAGGATTGGGCAGGAGCTAGTAACATAGTGACTGAGCCGCCTTACAGCCCTAACCCTCGGGGGCAGAGTGAGACCGGTTTTGGCACACTGGGTAAGTGGATAGCCACTTCAGCAGGGATTCCAGCAACAAATACTTTCCTGGGAAAGCTTCTGCTTAGCAATTTTAGGAGCTTAAAGTGCCTTTTAAGAGGGCTGAAGAGAGACTTAGGGTATCTACCCTGTGGGGATTGAGAAATCAGTGGAGGCCTCCAGTTGTATAAGCATTGTGATTAACATCTCATACCCCAGAAGACCACCTGTTGCCCAGACAATATTCAACAAGATATATATACTGCTTTTTGGTTGTTTTTTGTTTATTTTGATGATGTTGTTGTCGTTTTGTTTTTTAATTCCAACCTTTTCCATACAGATTTTTTCTTTTCTTTCTCCATTTTTCTAGTTTAAATACAATTTCCCATTGCTGCCTTTTTCAATAACTAGAACTTCATTTTTGCTAGTGTTTCTACCCCTATTATTTGGTCTTTCACCCAATATTATCCCATAAAGTTTTCTGTTTGCTTGTTTTGGTTTGATTTATAGCATTTTTGTCTTTCCTCTCTACTTGGTGGAGGTGGGTTACTGTGTCTGATGAGGTTAGCAAAGTGCTGCTCACCTCAAGGGAACCACCCAAATGGGCACCCCCAGAGGTCAGGTTTTTTTTAAGGTTGTGTCAAAGTACCCTACTGTACACCTATATTGCTCTGTCTCCCTCTTTCTGTGCCTCTCTTCTTTTTGTCAATATTCCTTTTACCCACCCTCTCTCCTTTCTCTATTTCCCTTTCGTTCTTTCCTTCTTTCTTTCATCCCTTTTTCCTTTTCAACCTTCTCATCCAGAATTTTGGTCCTATACCAAAAGGACTCATCGAAACTTTAGTCCACAGGCACAGGAACTTAAAGAGCAAGAGGAAGTGAAAAGAAAATTAGGGCAAGGAAACAGATAAAAGAAATCACTCATGAGGAAGAATCAGCAGAAACTCCAGGCAACATGAAGAACCAGTCCAGAACAACCCCTCCAAGGGACCATGAGGTAGCTACTGCAGAGGATTTCACCAATAAAGAAATGTTAGGAATGACAGAAAGGGAATTTAGAATACACATGATGAAAACAATGAAGGAAATGATGGAAACAATGAAGGAAACTGCTAATAAAGTGGAAAATAACCAGAAGGAAATCCAAAAACAGAATCAAATAAGAGATGAATGATATGAAGACTATAGAAAGGATACAGCAGAGCTGAAAGAACTGAAGCAGTCAATTAGGGAACTTAAAGATGCAATTGAAAGTATCAGCAACAGGTTAGACCCTGCAGAAGAAAGAATTTCAGAGGTAGAAGACAAAGTTCTTGAGATAACTCAGATAGTAAAAGAGGCAGAAAAGAAGAGAGAGAAAGCAGAACGTTCACTGTCAGAATTATGAGACCTTATGAAGCGTTCCAACATACGAGTTATAGGAATCCCAGAAAGGGAAGAAGAATGCCCCAGAGGAATGGAAGCCATAGTAGAGAACATTATAAAAGAAAATTTCCCAAATATTACCAAAGATTCTAACACACTGCTTTCAGAGGGATATCGGACTCCAGGTCCCCTCAACTCTAACTGACCTTCTCCAAGACACATTGTGATGAACCTATTCAAAGTCAAGACAAAAGAAAAGATTCTGCAAGCTGCCAGGAGTAAGCACCAGTTGACCTACAGGGGCAAATCCATCAAGTGACTGCAGACTTCTCTAATGAAACTTTCCAAGCAAGAAGACAATGGTCATCTACCTTTAATCTACTTAAACAGAACAATTTCCAGCCCAGAATTCTGTACCCTGCTAAGCTAAGCTTTAAAATTGATGAAGAAATCAAATCATTTATGGATACACAAACATTGAGGAAATTTGCCACAACAAGACCAGCTCTACAGGAAATACTTCAACCTGCTCTATACACTGACCATCACAATGGATCAGCAGCAAAGTAAAGACTCAGAAATTAAAGGACAGAACCTAACCTCCACATTGATGCAAAATTTAAAACTAAGCAATGCACTCTCACAAAATAAGATGAATAGAATACTACCGCACTTATCAATTATCTCAATAAATGTTAACGGCTTGACTTCCCCACTGAAGAGACATAAATTGGCTGACTGGATTAAAAAACACAATCCATCCATTTGCTGTCTGCAAGAAATACACCTGGCTTCAAAAGACAAATTAAAACTTCAAGTCAAGGGTTGGAAAACAATTTTTCAGGCAAATGGAATTCAGAAGAAAAGAGGAGTTGCAATCTTATTTTCAGATACATGTGGATTTAAAGCAACTAAAGTCAAAAAGACAAAGATGGTCACTTTATATTGGTCAAGGGAAAAATACAAGAAGATGTTTCAATTCTAAATATTTATGCACCCAATTTAAATGCTCCCAGATTCTTGAAACAGACCTTACTCAGTCTGAGCAATATGGTATCCGACAATACCGTAATAACAGGGGACTTTAACACTCCTCTTTCAGAGCTGGACAGATCCTCTAAACAGAAATTAAACAAAGATATAAGAGATTTAAATAAGACCCTAGAACAACTGTGCTTGATAGACGCATATAGAACACTCCATCCCAAAGATAAAGAATATACATTCTTCTCCTCACCCCATGGAACATTCTCCAAAATTGATCATATCCTGGGACACAAAACAAATATCAACAGAATCAAAAGAACTGAAATTTTACCTTGTATCTTCTCAGACCATAAGGCACTAACGGTGGAACTCAACTCTAACAAAAACTTTTGACCCCAAACAAAGGCATGGAAATTAAACCATCTTTTGTTGAAAAACAGAAGGGTGCAGGAAGAAATAAAACAGGAAATCATTAACTTCCTTGAGCATAACAACAATGAAAACACAAGCTACCAAAACCTGTGGGATACTGCAAAAGCAGTTTTGAGAGGAAATTCATCGCTTTAGATGCCTACATTCGAAAAACAGAAAGAGAGTGAATCAACAAACTCATAAGACATCTTATGGAACTGGAACAAGAAGAATAATCTAAGCCTAATGTCAGCAGAAGAAAAGAAATATTCAAAAATCAAATCAGAGGTCAATGAAATTGAAAACAAAAGAATCATTCAGAAAATTAATGAAACAAGGAGTTGGTTTTTTGAAAAAAATAAATAAAATAGATAAGCCATTGGCCAGACTAACAAGAAATAGAAAAGTAAAATCTCTAGTAACCTCAATCAGAAATGATAAAGGGGAAATAACAACTGATCCCACAGAGATACAAGAGATCATCTCTGAATACTACCAGAAACTCTATGCCCAGAAATTTGACAATGTGAAGGAAATGGATCAATATTTGGAATCCTACCCTCTCCCTAGACTTTGCCAGGAAGAAATAGATCTCCTGAACAGACTGATTTCAAGCACCGAGATTAAAGAAACAATAAAAACTCTTCCAACCAAAAAATGCCCTGGTCCAGATGGCTTCATACCAGAATTCTATCAAACCTTCAAGGAAGAGCTTATTCCTGTACTGCAGAAATTATTCCAAAAACTTGAGGAAGAAGGAATCTTCCCCAACACATTCTATGAAGTGAACATCACCCTGATTCCAAAACCAGGAAAAGACCCAAACAAAAAGGAGAATTTCAGACCAATCTCACTCATGAATATAGATGCAAAAATTCTCAACAAAATCCTAGCCATAGATTACAGCTTATCATCAAAAAAGTCATTCATCATGATCAAGTAGGCTTCAACCCAGGGGTGCAAGGCTGGTTTAACATATGCAAGTCCATAAACGTTATCCACCAAATTAACAGAGGCAAAAATAAAGATCATATGATCCTCTCAATAGATGCAGAAAAAGCATTTGATAAAATCCAGCATCCTTTTCTAATTAGAACACTGAAGAGTATAGGCATAGGTGGCACATTTCTAAAACTGATTGAAGCTACCTGTGACAAACCCACAGCTAATATTTTACTGAATACAGTAAAACTGAAAGCTTTTCCTCTTAAAACTGGAACCAGACAAGGTTGTCCTCTGTCACCTTTACTATTCAACATAGTGCTGGAAGTTCTAGCCAATACAATTAGGCAAGACAAGGAAATAAAGGGAATCCAAATGGGAGCAGAGGAGGTCAAACTCTCCCTCTGTGCTGATGACATGATCTTATACTTAGAGAATCCCAAAGACTCAACCACAAGACTCCTAGAAGTCATCAAAAAATACAGTAATGTTTCAGGATATAAAACCAATGTCCACAAGTCAGTAGCCTTTGCATACGCCAATAACAGTGAAGATGAGAAGCTAATTAAGGACACAACTCCCTTCACCATAGTTTCAAAGAAAATGAAATACCTAGGAATATACCTAACAAAGGAGGTGAAGGACCTCTATAAAGAAAATTATGAAATCCTCAGAAAGGAAATAGTAGAGGATTTTAACAAATGGAAAAACACACCATGCTCATGGATGGGCAGAATCAACATTGTTAAAATGTCTATACTTCCCTTGGGCGGTGCCTGTGGCTCAGTCGGTAAGGCGTCGGCCCCATATACTGATGGTGGCGGGTTCAAACCCGGCCCCGGCTGAACTGCAACCAAAAAATAGCTGGGCGTTGTGGTGGGCGCCTGTAGTCCCAGCTACTCGGGAGGCTGAGGCAAGAGAATCGCTTAAGCCCAGGAGTTGGAGGTTGCTGTGAGCTGTGTGATGCCATGGCACTCTACCGAGGGCCATAAAGTGAGACTCTGTCTCTACCAAAAAAAAGTCTATACTTCCCAAAGCAATCTACCTATTCAATGCCATTCCTATCAAAATACCAACATCATACTTCCAAGATTTGGAAAAAATGATTCTGCGTTTTGTACGGAACCAGAAAAAAACCCATATAGCTAAGGCAGTTCTTAGTAATAAAAATAAAGCTGGGGCATCAGCATACCAGATTTTAGTCTGTACTACAAAGCCATCATGGTCAAGACAGCATGGTATTGGCACAAAAATAGAGACATAGACACTTGGAATCGAATAGAAAACCAAGAAATGAAACGAACATCTTACAACCACCTAATCTTTGATAAACCAAACAAGAACATACCTTGGGGGAAAGACTCCCTATTCAATAAATGGTGTTGGGAGAACTGGATATCCACATGTAAAAGTCTGAAACTGGACCCACACCTTTCCCCACTCACAAAAATTGATTCGAGATGGATAAAGGACTTAAACTTAAGGCATGAAACAATAAAAATCCTCAAGGAAAGCATAGGAAAAACACTGGAAGATATCGCCCTGGGGAAAGACTTCATGAAGAAGACTGCCATGGCAATCGCAACAACAAAAATAAACAAACGGGACTGCATTAAACTGAAAAGCTTCTGTACAGCTAAGGAGACAACAACTAAAGCAAAAAGACAACCTACACAATGGGAAAGGATATTTGCATATTTTGAATCAGACAAAAGCTTGATAACTAGGATCTATAGAGAACTCAAATTAATTCACATGAAAAAAGCCAACAATCCCATCTATCAATGGGCAAGAGACATGAATAGAACCTTCTCTAAAGAAGACAGACGAATGGCTAACAAACATATGAAAAAATGTTCATCATCCCTATATATTAGAGAAATGCAAATCAAAACCACCCTGAGATACCATCTAACCCCAGTGAGAATGGCCCACATCACAAAATCTCAAAACTGCAGATGCTGGCGTGGATGTGGAGAGAAGGGAACACTTTTACACTGCTGGTGGGACTGCAAACTAGTACAACCTTTCTGAAAGAAGTATGGAGAAACCTCAAAGCACTCAAGCTAGACCTCCCATTTGATCCTGCAATCCCATTACTGGGCATCTACCCAGAAGGAAAAAAATCCTTTTATCATAAGGACACTTGTACTAGACTGTTTATTGCAGCTCAATTTACAATTGCCAAAATGTGAAAACAGCCTAAATGCCCACCAACCCAGGAATGGATTAACAAGCTGTGGTATATGTATACCATGGAATGCTATTCAGCTATTAAAAAAAATGGAGACTTTACATCCTTCGCATTAACCTGGATGGAAGTGGAATACATTATTCTTAGTAAAGCATCACAAGAATGGAGAAGCATGACTCTTATGTACTCAATTTTGATATGAGGACAATTAATGACAATTAAGGTTATGGGGGGGGAAGGAAAAGCATAGAGAGGGAAGGAGGGAGGGGCGTGGGGCCTTGGTACGTGCCACACCTTCTGGGGGCAAAATATGATTGCAAGAGGGACTTTACCTAACAAAGGCAATCAGTGTAACCTGGCTCATTGTACCCTCAATGAATCCCCAAAAATAAAAAAAAAAAAAGATGAAAAAAGAAAAAAAAATTTTTTTTTTTAAATTATTTTGGCTTGGCATTGTAGCACAGTGATAATGGCTCCAGCCATATACACCGAGGCTGGAGGGTTCAAACCCAGCCTGGGTCAGCTAAAGGATGATGACAACTGCAACAAAAAATAGCCAGGTAGGGCGGCGCCTGTGGCTCAAGGAGTAGGGCGGTGGTCCCATATGCCGGAGGTGGCGGGTTCAAAAAATAGCCAGGTGTTGTGGCGGGCACCTGTAGTCCCAGCTACTTGGGAGGCTGAGGCAAGAGAATCTCTTAAGCCCAAGAGTTTGAGGTTGCTGTGAGCTGTGACACCAAGGCACTCTTCCCAGGGTGACAGAGTGAGACTCCGTCTCAAAAGAAAAAAAAATTGTGTGTGTCATAGCTTACAGCAACCTGAAACTCTCAGGCTCAAGCCATGTACCTCCCTCAGCTCCCAGAGGGTGGGATTACAGGCGTGAGCCACTGTACACAGCTTCATGTCCTCTAGTTTTAACAGCTACTGTCTTTGCTCCTCTGACATCCACAGTTCTGTGGAATGGCACGCCAAATGTGAGTGGGACCTCATCCATGTTGACAATTTGCGTCAGCTCAAAGTTGTAAGTCTCAGACATTGATAACATAAGTATGAAATTCCAAAATGTGATTCTCATAGGCTGCTGGAAGTTTGGGGGCAAGTTTTGTTCATGTTCTTATGCTCAAACCTCTCTTCTTAAAGTTAAAGCACCATTTCGGTGTCCCTGAGAATTCATCAATGTTTTTTTTCTTGAGCATTTTTTTTTTTTCTGTAGAGACAGAGTTTCACTTTATTACCCTCAGTAGAGTGCTGTGGCGTCACACAGCTCACAGCAACCTCCAACTCCTGGGCTTAGGTGATTCTTCTGCCTCAGCCTCCCGAGTAGCTTGGGACTACAGGCGCCCGCCACAACGCCCAGCTATTTTTTTGTTGTTGTTGTTGCAGTTTGGCCGGGGCTGGGCCTGAACCCGCCACCCTCGGCATATGGGGCCGGCGCCCCGCTCACTGAGCCACAGGCGCCACCCTGAGCAATCCTTTTACTCTCTTCTTGCATTATCTTGGTTGAAATGGAGCTCCCAGTTTGACGCTGCTGCAGAATCCAGGTCTCCCTCTCCAGCCTCTTTGCAGGTTGCCCTCACATTGCCGCCTTCTCTCTTGGCCTCTGAAGGAGCTTTTCTTCCTGTTGCCTCCACACTCCGATGACACTCATGGGAGGAGATCCAAAGTGTCTCTCAGAAGCTCTTTTGCCATGCTCTTAGCATATTTAATAATTTCACAAGGGATTTTCCAATAATCTTTGTGAAAATATTAGCTAGATTGCTAGTTCCTGAAGTACAAAGTATAGGAAGAGAAATACATCACTCTTCTCTGGCCGAAAATGCTTCCATTACCATGTTCCAGGTATTATTTTGCATAGGCGTATTGTTATTGCTTCCTGGAGTTACACTTTTGATGCATAAGCATAAATATAAACATTAAAAACATTTATAAAGAGGGTCGTGCCCGTGGCTCAGTTTGTAGGGTGCCGGCCCCAGCCAAAGTGCAACAGAAAATAGCCAGGTGTTGTGGCAGGCGCCTGTAGTCCCAGCACCTCGGGAGACTGAGGCGAGAGAATCACCTCAACCCAAGAGCTGGAGGTTGCTGTGAGCTGTGATGCCACAGCACTCTACTGAGGGCGACAAAGTGAGGCTGTCTCTAAAATAAAGAACAAAATTTATAAAGATATAGAATTAGTATGACCCATGTATAATGCACATTCTTATTATTCCCTCAAAAATTTGTATAAAAAATTGTGTATTATATGTGGCAAAATACAGTATGGTATAATTTAAAGGAAGGTTTTCAAGTTTTAATAGATTAGTTTTAGTAGATTTTCATTTATCTTTTTACTTTTAAAATGTATTTTTATTTAAAAATTAATTATTTTTTTTAGCATTCAGCTTTTATCACAATCATTTAATTATTTACTGAGCACCTCTGTGCAAGGAACTATACTTGGCACTACAAATAAAACAGAAAAGTGACATAGGCACAGTTCCTGTGTTCACAGAGCTTATATTTCAGTAGAAATGGCATTAAATGACTAATCACATAATTTTTTGTGCTACTGACATACAGCGCGCTTTGAGAGAATAATAAGAAAACAAACGTAGGGGATTGGGAAGACTTCTTTAAAGTAGTAACATCTGAAATGAGCTCTTCTGAAGGATAAGTGGGGATTCATTAGGTGAAAAGGGAGACATAACATAAGAGTGCTCCAGAAGGCTGGGGAGGTGGAAAAAAAACAAAACTTTTGAGCATTTGAGGAATTATAAATGGAGATAATACAACGTATTTTACAGGGAAATTATGAGGAGTAAAAAAGATAGGTAGAATGACCCAGCACTGTTTGGCATGTAGTGAATGTTAAATGTCTTTCCTTTTATCCCAAGGCCCATTGACAAGATAAAAGGGATCTGAGATTCACTCTCTAATGAGAGAATTTTCCTAACAGTGTTGGACTCCATCATAGTTTTAAGAGATTTCAGAATTGGACACTTACCTGTACTGGCTGCTTTCTTAATGCAACTAAACCCGTTTGGAGTCTGGGTCTCAAAAGCAGTACTCATTATCAGCAAACCTATTGTTCAACCTTTCACTCAAACCTGTCTGAGGGGAAGTTATTAACAGCTCCAACTAATAAGATTCAAGCATAACCAGTAAGTCATTTGTTCAGAATACAATTTCTACCTGGCAAAATAATCAGAGCCAATCTTCTGTTTTCTGTCCCATTTTAAACAACAAATGACCACTACAGTTTTCAGAACTACATGTCCAATTAGATGACCAGCAATGATAACCTAAAGAACAAGTTCTCCAGAGACAGAGGGAACACATTTGTTACAATGCTTAAAGGGATGGCAGTGAATACACGCATATTATAGTAAAATGGACAAAATCCAGAACACTAATGAAAGCAAATGCTGGTGAGCATGTGGAGCAACAGGAACTCCCATTCATTGCTGGTAGGAATGAAAAATGGTAAAGTGACTTTGGAAGATGTTTTGACAGTTTCTGACAGAACTGAGCTCTTACCACGTGATCCAGCAGTTACACTCTTTGGTATTTACTCCCACAGAGTCGGGGTCCACACAAAAACCTGCATATGGCTGGGCGAGGTGGCTCATGCTTATAATTCTCGCACTCTGGGAGGCCAAGGTGGGTGGATCACCTGAGCTCAGGAGTTCAAAGCAACCAAAGCAAGAATGAGACCCCGTCTCTAAAAATAGCTGGGTGTTGTGACAGATGCCTGTAGTCCCAGCTCCTTGGGAGGCTGAGACAAGAGGATCATTGAACCCAAGAGTTTGAGGTTGCTGTGAGCTATGATGCCATGGGACTCTACCGAGGAGACAAAGTGGGACTCTGTTGCAAAAAACAAAAAATACTGCCAAACTTAGAAGCAACCAAGATGTCCTTCAATAGGTAAATGGATAAATAAATTGTGGTATATCAGCTCAGCACCTATAGCTCAGCACCTAGGGTGCCAGCCACATACACCAGAGGTGGCGGGTTCAAATTCAGCCCGGGCCTGCCAAACAACAATGAAAACTACAACCAAAAAATAGCCTGGCGTTGTGGTGGGCACCTGCAGTCCCAGATACTTGGGAGGCTGAGGCAAGAGAATTGCTTAAGCCCAAGAGTTTGAGGTTGCTGTGAGCTGTGATGCCACAGCACTCTACCCAGAGTGACATAGTGAGACTGTCTCAAAAAAAAAAAAAATTGCAATATATCTAGACAATGAATATTGTTTAGTGGTAAAAACGGAATGAGCTATCAAACCATGAAAAGAGAAGGAGGAATTTGGGTGGTAATTGTGGATTCTTGGTGATAATTTATGAGGTAAGTTTACTAGTTATAACAAATGTACCATTCTGGTTAGGATGTAGATAATGGGGGAAGCTATGCGTGTTGGGGGCCAGAGTGTGTACAGGAAATTTCTTTTTTTTTTTTTTTTGTAGAGACAGGGTCTCACTTTATGGCCCTTGGTAGAGTGCCGTGGCCTCACACAGCTCACAGCAACCTCCAACTCCTGGGCTTAAGTGATTCTCTTGCCTTAGCCTCCCGAGTAGCTGGGACTACAGGCACCTGCCACAATGCCCGGCTATTGTACAGGAAATTTCTATACCTTTCTCCCAAGTTTGCCGTGTACCTAAAACTGCTCTAAAAAGTCTTAATTAAAAAAAAAATGATCATAAATTGCTTTTGGACTAGGACCAGAAAGTAAGCTCCTATGTACCTAAAGGACTATTTTCATCTGTTATTCTTTACCACTCCTCTCTAGAAATAAAAGGGCTGGAATTTCAGTTACTACTAGGTAGGCTTCAGACCTCTAGTGTCAGAAGAGCCCTCAGAGAAAATTCTAGGTTTCCTGTCACATTAGAGACAGCTACTTGACAACTCAAGGATTCTAAAAATACATTTATGACATACTCCCAAAACAATATACAAAAACAAAATGTTTATAAGAGATCATCAAACTGGTGTTAAAGAGCTTGCCCAAGTTCATACATCAGCAAGTGGCAAAGCAGAGATTTAAAACAAGGTCTGTCTTACCACAAACTCAAGCTTTTCCCACAATAATCAACCACCTTCCTCATTTCACTATCAGTATGCTTATGTCATCTTTCTAATCTCATCTTGATTGCTTTGCATTATCTTGTGTAATCAATGCTATAAAGCTACAGAAAGCTACAGGTATAGGCTCTCAAGGGGCAAGGTGGACTACATTTTCCTCCTTTGGTTACTTCTCTCTGGGACTTCAATGTAGCACTTTGCCAAACCATCCTTCCCACCCACATCCTGGCCAGCTACCTTTATCCCTGTAGTCCTAATTATTACTGAAAAATGACAAGGCCAGAAGTTTTGTAGTCACTTGTTTACTTTGCCATCCTCTGGCCATACCAATTTTCATTCCTCTCCCCAAAACTTCTTCTCTTTATTATCTTTGGCTCAGAGTCTAGGATCGGATCATCTCTACCAGGTGTGCATGTACATGAAGAGCGTATAGCACCTCTCAACCAGAAGAGTAGTCATGTGTCCTCTCTCCTCCAAAGACCTGATAATTGAAAGGGATAGCATGATGATGATAGAATTCCTGCTCAAAAAGAGGGGAATGGAGATGCACAATAGTCACTGGTCCATAGCAATAAAATTATGGTCTAGGCACAGTGGCTCATGCCTATAATCCCAGCACTTTGAAAGACTGAGGCAAGAAGACTGCTTGAGGGCAGGAGTTCAAAACTAGCCTGGGCAATATGACGAGACCCAGTCTCTAAAAAAAAATTAGATAGACATGGTGACACGTGCTGATAGTGCTAGCTACTCAGGAGGCTAAGGCAGGAGAATTGTTAGAGCCTAGGACTTTAAGGCTTCAGTGAGTTATGACCTTGCCACTGCATTTCAGCCTGGGTGACAGATTGACACCTGTCTCACTAAAAAAAAAAAAAAAAAAAAGGAAGAAGAAACGGACTTCATGATATACTTCTTGACCTTTGCTCACTTTGCTTATAAATTAGTAAATTTAGGCTACAGGACAAATCGGTTCTTCATTGAGATCATTTTAAAAGTACAATTTCAGGCTGGTAATGGTGGCTCATATCTGTAATCCTAGAACTCTGGGAGGTTGAGGCACTGGGTCACTTGAGCTCAGGAGTTTGAGACTAGCCAGAGAAAGAGTGAGTCTCCATCTTTACTAAAAACAGAAAAATTAAGGCTGGACGTGGTGTTTCACGGCTATAATCCTAGCACTCTGGGAGGCTGAGGAGGGTGGATTGCCTGAGCTCAGGAGTTTAGGACGAGCCTGAGCAAGAGCGAGCCCCCTGGGCGTTGTGGCAGACCCATGTAGTCCCAACTACTTAGGAGACTGAGGCAAGAGGATAGTGTAAACCCAAAAGTTTGAGGTTGCTGTGAGCTATGATGCTATAGCACTCTACCAAAAGTGACAAAGTGAGACTGTCTCAAAAAATTAAAAAGTTAAAATATTTAAAAAATTAAAATAGGCTCAGTGCCTGTAGCTCAGCAGCTAGGGCACCAGCAACATATACTGGAGCTGGTGGGTTTGAATCTACCCCGGACCTGCCAAACAACGACAACTACAGCCAAAAAAAGCCCGGTGTTGTGGAGGGTACCTGTAGTCCCAGCTGCTACTTGGGAGGCTGAGGCAAGAGAATCGCTTAAGGCCAAGAGTTGGAGATTGCTGTGAGCTGTGACACCATTGCACTCTACCCAGGGCAACAGCTTGAGACTCTGTCTCAAAAAAAAAAAAATTAAAAGAGGCTGAACGCCTGTAGCTCAGTGGTTAGGGTGCATGCTGCTCACATGCTCCAGGGCTGGTGAATTCAAACCTAGCTGGACCTGCTAAACAAACAAAAAAACAAACAAAAAAACCTAGGCTCAGTGCCCATAGCTCAGTGGGTAGGGTGCCAACCACAAATACTGAAAATGGTGGGTTTGAGCCTGGTCTGGGCCTGCTAAACAATAACAACTGCAGTAAAAAAAATAGCCAGGCAGTGTGGCGGGCACCTGTAGTCCCAGCTACTTGGGAGGCTGAGGCAAGAGAATTGCTTAAGCCCAAGAGTTAAGACGTTGCTGTGAGCTATAACACTACAGCACTCTATAGAAGGTGACATAGCGAGACTGTCTCAAAAAAAGAAACAATCTAGCCGAGAGTTGTGGAGGGCGCGTATAGTCCCAGCTACTAGGGAGGCTGAGGCAAGAGAATTGCTTGAACCCAAGAGTTTGAGGTTGCAATGAGCTATGACACCATGGCACTCTACTGAGGGTGACAAAATGAGACTGTCTCAAGAAAAAAAAAAAAAAAAAAAAATTACCTGTGCATCATGGTGGGTACCTATAGTCTCAGCTACTTGGAAGGCTGAGGCAGGAGGCTCGCTTGAGCCCAGGAGTTTGAGGTTGCTGTGAACTGTGATGCCATGGCACTTTAGCCTGGGCACTAGAGTGAGACTCTGTCTCAATAAATAAACACATAAATAAATAAATAAAAATAAAAAACAAAAATAAAAGTACACTTCCCATACAATTTTCTAGTTTATACATATGCCCATTAATTACATTACATGAAAGTGACCAAGTAGAACTTAATCTTCTAAAAGCTCCAGCAGTAGGGATCACTTTGGTATCATTTACTCAATTGCTGGGACACATCTAATTTTCTTCAGGTCACAACTTCAGTTACAGTCTTCGGTTTATTAAAGCCAATCAGTTTATTAAATTTCCACCACTTGCATTCTATTCCCTTGTTATACTCTGAATTAATATCACTTCAGTTTTCCTTTAGTACCTACTTAAACATTCACAGTTTAACTGAACAAATAAAAGCCCACAAAATGTACTTCTGAAGCTGTCCTGATCCCTCCCTTTCCAGTCCCTGGGGATCCAGGGTCTAAATCAGTGATTCTCAACTAAGGGCTATTTTTCCTCCCACTCCCCAGGGACCTCTGTATATGCTCAGAGACATCTTTATTTGTCACCACTGGGGTTCTACCAGCACCCAGCAGGTAGAGGCCAGAAATATCGCTAATAATCATTCTGCAGTACAGATGAACAAGCCCCACCCCACACACAGAGAATTACCTGGGTTATACTTTGTGGCTCACACCTGTAATCCCAGTGCTTTGGGAGGCCAAGGAGGGAGGATCGCTTAAGGCCAGGAGCTAAAGACCAGCCTGGACAGCATAGAAAGACCCTATCTCTAGAAAAGGAAAAAAAGAAAAGCCAGGCACAGTAGCTATTCATAAGGCTATTCTTAGCTACACATGAGGCTGAGGCAGAAAGATCACTTGAGTCCAGGAGTTTAAGGCAGCAGTGAGTTGTGATCACACCACTGTACTCTAGCCTCAGCAACAAAGCAAGACTCTATAGAAGGAAAAAAAAAAGAAAAGAAAAAAGTGAATATTTCTTCCTGTCTGATCATTTTAAAACTGACTGCTGAATCACCTATGCAACCAAATCTGAGGCTCAACTGTATTATTTATGTAGGTCTCTACCGCCTGAACATTTGTGTATTTCCCCATCTCCAACCCATGTGGTCTTAATTGGTATTTTCCTTTTCCCCATTCTGGATTCTCTGGTCTTATTTATAGTTTACCATCATTTTATTACATCTGTTCTTGCCATAAGTTGTCTCAATTAGTGCATAAAATGTGGTCAGGTATGAATAAAAAGTGAGGACAAGTAACAAGAAAACAATTACAATAGTGCTGCTGGATGTGTGCCCTACCTACTCTGATAGCTCAAATAAGAACCCTAACAAAGGCAGTGAGGGTCACAGGAAACGTGCTGAAGGAGCTCATGAAGAGCTTAATACCGAAAGACAGAGTACATATTAATTAATGAAGATACAAGAGTGAGGAAATGTTCTAGACAAGAAATAAAAGCAGATACTAAGGCACAGAGGTAAGAGAGGCTGCTACATTCATAAAAATGCAAGTGGTTTGGGCGGCGCCTGTGGCTTAGTCGGTAGGGCGCCGGCCCCATATGCCGAGGGTGGCGGGTTCAAGCCCGGCCCCGGCCAAACTGCAACCAAAAAATAGCCGGGTGTTGTGGCAGGCGCCTGTAGTCCCAGCTACTCGGGAGGCTGAGGCAAGAGAATCGCTTAAGCCCCAGGAGTTGGAGGTTGCTGTGAGCTGTGTGAGGCCACGGCACTCTACCGAGGGCCATAAAGTGAGACTCTGTCTCTACAAAAAAAAAAAAAAATGCAAGTGGTTTGCTTCTGCCAAAAGAGAGGGTGTTTTGGGAGTGGCAAAACATGATACTGAAGAGGTACTTTAGACACCATGCTAAGGACCCTGGACTCTAGCCAAAACAGCATGATCAGAAATAGAACAATCAGGAATTTACTGTAAAAATCCAAGGAATAAAGAATGATCCTCGCAAATGATGACCTCTATCAGTTTCCACCCATTAGGCATCTTTAGTTATTAATGCCATCCCTAAAATTCATTAGAAAAGAATCGAATTCCATCCTCACCCCATTCCTACCCCTTACCAACATTAATCTTTACAACATCACCGTTGAAAAATTGGGTCAATGATCAGTAAGCATGAAAGGAATAAGTTGATGGTCTTTGGGCAAAGACAGAAAAATCCTAATTCCATTCTCCTTTGCATCTGATATTATCTGGACTTACAAGCAGCTCTAATAAGAAAAACTAAGAAACTCTGATAGTTATCCATCTTATTCAGGACAAGCAACAAGAATTTGCTATGATTTTATGTCTCTAATTGTCCCAATCACAGTTTCTAATACAGAAATAAAACTGTTCAGTGTCTCCATCCTTGCCTCAGTTTGTTTCACAGAGATCTGTATTTCTGCGTTCTCGGGCTCCAACAGCAATTCTGTTAAGAAGAGACAGCCAGTATCATCCTGAGCACTGAGGTACGCTTTCCATGGCTGAGCCCCAGCCCTGCTCATTGCGATGGTCTGGATGTTTACTACTTGAAGAGCCATCTGGAGAGTGTCAGGATGGACTGCTCCTGGCCACGGCAATATGTGCTGATGAGCAACTTTGAGGCTAAGCCAAGTTTTCTCAAAATACTCAGCAGTTAGCTGGAGATTGGGAATTAGCATGAGGCTTCCAGAATCAGGGAGTCCTTGTATTCTCTCCTTGTTTTCTTCAGGAATCAGGGATCCTAGAAGAGTCAGAAAGCTTGTGTAAGAGATACTCTTAATCTGTAGGAGCTAAATTTTTTAACCTAAATCCCCATAAGGATACAATGTGTACTTCTGTCTTTGGACCAATAGCTTAAGTAACCAATGAACCTCTATCTTGCTCACAAAGTCTTCAAATTTTAGCATACTCTACTTTTACAAATCATTGCAAAGATAAAGATTTACCATGACAAAATATAAAATGTAATGATTATTTTTACCTGATGTGGTAAAAGATGCGGTGTTAGAAAGCTCTGGGCTATGACGCTTTGCCCCGTGGCATTTAGAAATAGTTGCCCAGCGGGCTTTGCCATAGACTGGCACCAGCGTGTTGAAGTCTGAGGCCCAGCTGTTCACAGGTCTTTCTGCTGGATCCTCCAAAAGTCCAAGAGAAGGGTCAGATTTTGGGCTACACAGGATTCGCTTAACTTCGTCAATACCGGCTAAGAGGAGGCGATAATAAAAGAGACCTCGGTCCCGGACAGCCATATCCTTCTCTTCCTCTGAAGTAAGACAACAGATTGAGTTAATTAAAAACAAAACCCCCTTCCTCCTATCCTCATGACAACAATAATAGGAGAAAAAAAAAATGAAGAGAAAACCCTATATAGTATTAGCATTTTCTTCTTGGGCCCCCGACATGACTTATCAAACAATGAAAACTGGGAGAATTTTTACTGTGGGTCATACCAAGTACTATTTCCTTCTGAAAAACCTACCTATGCAGTAATGTAACAAACGTCCCAGCATGTCCTGGCACTCAGCAGGTCGAGAGAGGAAAAGGCGCAGCAGAGCCGTGAGTAGCTCCATCTTAACAGCTGGAAATGTCTCTGATTTCACATTGTCTACAAAGTCCTCTAATACATAAGGAGCATTGGGAATTCTTTCCCCGTGGACCCCAAGTAGCCAAATAAGTGCCTGCTTCCCCTAAGGAATAAAAGAATTAGAACAGGTGTGCAATACTTGGCTGTCCAAAACACAGGACAGTGGGTGGTGCCTGTGGTTGAGTAGGGTGCCAGCCCCATATACCAAGGGTGGCGGATTCAAACTCAGTCCCGGACAAAGTGCAACAAAAAATAGCCAGGCATTGTGGCGGGCGCCTGTAGTCCCAGCTACTTGGTTGGCTGAGGCAAGAAAATCACCTAAGCTCAAGAGCTGGAGGTTGCTGTGAGCTGTTACGTCATGGCACTCTACCGAGGGCAAGAAAGTGAGACTCTTGTCTCTAAAAAAAATTAAAAATAAAAAACAAAACTTAGGACAATAAACAACCTAGTTTTGTTTTTCCCTAGTGATAGCAAAAAAGACATAATCTTTCATTCATTCCAACTTGCATTTTATTGATTACCCTCTACTACACTGTTAACAAATACGAACAAAATTCTAAGGTATAAGAGGAAACTCAAAATTGTCATAACCTACGTTCATTAAGCAATAAATAAGGCTTCTTCAGCTTTGGGGCCTCTTGCCCAATGTGCGGTTTAGTGTTTAGTGGAAGCTACTCAGAGTCTTAAGTTTTTCATGAAAGTGGTGAATAAATTAATAACCTAGAGTGCACATCAGAGTTATCTGTGATAGTTTTTTTCTTTTTTTTCTGAAACAGAGTCTCACTATGTTGCCCTTGGTAGAGTACCGTGGTGTCATAGCTCACAACAACCTCCAATTCTTGGGCTTAAGCAATTCTCTTGCTTCAGCCTCCCAAGTAGCTGAGATGCAGGTGCCTGCCACAACACCCAGCTATTTTGCTCTTTTTTGTAGTTGTCACTATTGTTTGGCAGGCCTGGGCTGGGTTCGAACCCACCAGCCTTGGTGTTATGTGGCCTGCGCTACTGAGCTACAGGCACTGGGCCTGTGATGATTCTTAAAAATACATCTGTCTGGGCGGCACCTGTGGCTCAAGGAGTAGGGCGCCAGTCCCATATGCCGGAGGTGGTGGGTTCAAACCCACCCCGGCCAAAACAAAACAAAACAAAAAAAAATACATCTGTCTAGGCCCACCACTCCTGAATATTTAAGTCAGTAGACCTGGGATGAAGCCCAGATCTGTAAAAATTCCACAAATGATTGATTCTAATTCCAGCTAAAAACTCCATGGTCTAAATCTCTTACTCAAAAATATTGAAAAGAACAGTGGCACCACAAAGTATTTATAATAAAAATCATAGATAAAGGCCAGGCACACTGGCTCTCACACCTATAATTCTAGCACTCTGAGAGGCTGAGGTGGGTATGTTGCCTGAGCTCACAGCCAGCCTGAGCCACAGCGAGACCTCATCTGTAAAAATAGCTGGGTGCTGTGGCAGGCATCTGTAGTCCCAGCTACTTGGGAGGCTGAGGCAAGAGAATCGCTTGAGCCCAAGAATTTGAGGTTGCTGTGAGCTGAGGCCACAGTACTCTACTGAAGGTAACAAAGCAAGACTCTGCCTCAAAAAAAAAAAAAAAAAAAGATAAATCCTATTTTTATTTTTAATTTATTTCCTATAATCCTTTTGAGAAAGGATCTCTCTCTGTCATCCAGACTGGAGTACAGTTACACAACCACAGCTCACCGCAGTAAGTCCAACTCCTGGGCTCAAGCAAGACCCCTGGCTCAGCCTCTCCCACGTATCTAGGACTGTAAGTGTGTGCCACCATGCCCAGGTAATTTTAAAAATTATTTTAGAGATGGGTTTTGCCATGTTTGTCAGGCTGGTCTTAAACTCTTGTGCTAAAAAAATCCTCCCACCTCAGCTTCCAAAACTGCTGGGATTACAGACATGAGCCACCACGTCTGGCCTATTTTATAATTTATTTCCCCTCTAAAGCCAAAAGAGAATCTGTGGTGACAAAAGAGTTTCCACTTCTAACATGGGCTAGAAAGAATAATCCGATTCTATTTCAGAGAGCAGGGTCCCAAGCATTCCCCTTCTACCTAGAAGTAAAGGAGAATTACAGTCTACCTCGCTGTCCTGAATGTTCTCCTCACAGCCGGGCAGCGCCTCACACACAGCTTCGGTACACTGAGGACACAACCAAACCAGGTCTCGGAAAGTCTGCACCACCACTACAACACATCCCAGGATACAAGAAGACAGAATTAAAGCCTCTCTGCAGGAAGGAAGCTTAAGAAGAGTCATATATTCAGACTAGTTTTCTGGCTAAATTTCTGTAAAACTTGTTTTGGAGGGGTAGTCAATGATTATCTGAGAAATGAGAAATGCAATCACACGGTAATAATTTTTTTTTTTTTTTTTTTGCGATTTTTGGCCGGGGCTGGGTTTGAACCTGCCACCTCTGGCATATGGGGTTGGTACGCCACTCCTTTGAGCCATAGGCGCCCTCCCCCCCCACCAGTAATAATTTCTTGAATGAATCTCTTATCAGACATCTCTTATCAGACTGCATGAGGATAAATGAGGTAATGTATGGGAAAGCATTTTGTAAAATGTAAAGCTATGTGCAAACGTGGGGTAGTGTTGCTACTGAATGATACTCTAAATTTAGATCATGTAAATGGAGCCACCATGACTGGGACTATGGTGAGGCAAGGGAGGTGTATCTAGGGTGCACAATTTAAGAAGTCATACGGGTTGGTTATTACATGAACCTGACAGTTGTTTTCTTTTTTTTGAGACAGAGTCTCAATCTGTCACCTTGGATAGAGTGCGGTGGCATCATAGCTCACAGCAACCTTAAACTCTTGGGCTCAAGCAGTCCTCTTGCCTCAGTCTCCCAAGTAGCTGGGACTATAGGAATGCGCCACTAAGACAGCTAGTTTTTCTATTTTTAGTATAGACGGGGTCTTACTCTTGCTCAGGCTGTTCTCAAACTCCTGAGCTCAGGCAATCCTCCCACCTCAGCCTCCCAGAGTGCTAGGATTACAGGTGTAAGCCACGGCACCCACCAGTAAGAGCTTTCTTAAATTTTGCATCCTAAGCACCTTGCTTGCTTTACCCTTATTATAGCCTGGAAGCCTACAGTATACAGGCATAAAAGAAAGAGGGGTAAAAATGGGGAAATAATAAGCAAGTCATCCTCGTACCCTTCATTATCTGTGTACAGCCTTGCAGACTCATGGTAGCCCGAAGACTCAATACCCTGTTAGGTCTACACACTGTATGCTTCTCTGACAGCAACAGATGATGATATAAGGAAAAGTTAAAAACGCTGTATTACTCCTTCAACAACAAATTTTAAAGCAACTACTACAGGCCAGGCACTTGTCGAGAAAGCTCCTAGAAAGGTAGCCATTACCTGTGGTAATGTGCTCTTGTCGAAGCCCTAGCAACTCTGTTAGAATCTGTACACATTGATCTGTGTAAGTCCTAGCAATGCCACCTACAGAGAAAGCAAAGAAAAATATTAAGTCAAATACTAGTACCTCATTCTAGAATTATTTCCCACCAAAGGCAAAAGGGTCAGAGACTACAAAAAAAAAAAAAAAAAAAAATTTAAAAAATCACCTCTTATTTGATAAAATAAAAAGAATTTAAGTTTGCTATAAATGTAACTTCAGTAAAAAACATTCCATTTTTTTTCATTGACTACCAGAAAATTAAGAATTTCTCACTGAACAAGGTTGGGAACTTATAGTAACAAAGGTATTTATGTGGCAGCCAGCTATATGAAGCACTGCTTCTGCTGAAGCACATCCACAAAGGGTATTCCTGATGGAAACACGTGCCAGCAGTCTCCTGAATGAGGGATTTCTATCTCCCCTTTTCTCTGCCCCTAAAAATAACTATGCTTTATTTTAAATATGAGGATTCCTCCATTTCCTCTTACACTTCAAAACACTCCAAAATCTAGCTCCTTAACTACTTTTAATTTTGTTATTTTTCTCCCAGAGACAGAGTATCGCTCTGTTACCCATAGCTCACTGCATTCTCAAACTCCTGGGTTATTTGATTTCTGCCTCAGGCTCCCGAGTAGCTGAGACTACAAGCATGTGCCACCATGCCCAGCTAATATTTTAATTTTTTTCTAGAGATTGGCACAGGCTGGTCTCAAATTCCTGGCCTCAAGCAGTCTTCCCACTTCAGCCTCCCAAAGTGTTGGGAATACAGGCATGAACCACAGCACCTGGCTTGCTCTCAGTTTTGAGTTACTCTAGGCTTTTACATCCTAGACAGAATCGTATGAAAAAGTCTAGATGATTTAAGAATTCTTTTGTGTTGGTCTATACTCAGCACAACACACACTCTATAGCAGAAGTTCAATAATGAATTGACATAGGACTTTGAACCAGAAAAGCTAGACTATAGTCCTAGTTTGGCAATTTGATAACCTTTTTTTTTTTTTTTTTTTTTGCCAGGGCAGGGTTTGAACCCACCACCTCCAGTATATGGGGCTGGTGCCTTACTCACTGAGCCACAGGTGCCACCCTAACCTTTTTTTTTTTTTTTTTTTTTTGTGCAAGAATTTCGTTTTTAATAACACTTGTCTACTTATCCTGATTGCCTTGCAAGACTGTGGTAAGATGATGTATAGGACAGCATTTTGGACAGAAGACAACAAAAATTTTAAATGTTGTAGTTTAAGTTACCTGTATTCTCTTATCCTGGAAGATACACAGCAACAGTTGGGGAAAAAAGTCTCCCTTATTTGTAGTCACTGACCCAATTCTTGAGTGCATGGTACTTTATCTCTGAAACAAGATTCATGCCCTTTTGCTTTCTATGTTCTTCTGACCATAGCTTTCTAGCTGGCTCGTCTAGCTTCTCAAAAGGAAAAGCAGCAGATATTTACCTATGGCAAAGATGGCAGCCTGTGAAAAGTCAGCAGACACATCAGTGCAGTACCCACGGAGCTCCTCCAGCACCTGCTGCACGTTCTCGTCATTCACCAGCTCACACAGCACCTCCACCTTCTGCAGTTTGATGTAGTGGGGCTCCGAGTAGGAGCAAAAAAACTTTTTATAGTGGCTGCTAAAATGACCTGGCAAACTATGCAAGATCTGGCGCACGTGGCAAAGGGCAACAAAACAGAGTTCTCGGCTCTCTGAAGAACAGGCAGCTAGCAAAGGCCCCTTGACTCGCACAAGCACATCAGTTTGTACATGTGGAAATTTTTTTGCCAAGATCAGAAAGAGTTTTGTGGCTCCTATCACCACACCTGGGCTACTGCTTTTGAGAAAGCTGTCCAGCAAATTGAGAATGTCAAACAATTCTTCCTCACTGCGGGGTTGGTAGCGTAGCAGAAAGTTCAATACTTCAGCCTGGCCCCACTGGTCCAATTTTGACATTCTACACCAAAATGAAACAAAAGCACTATTTTAGCAAGAAAATTAGCACTATCTCCATGCTACTGCCACTTAACCAGTCAGCTATTCATCATAACAAGGGGAGAATTCTTTTTTTTTTTTTTTATGGACAGAGTTTCATTTTGTTGCCCTTGGTAGAGTGCCGTGACGTCACAGCTCACAGCAACCTCCAACTCCTGGGCTTAGGCAATTCTCTTGCCTCAGCCTCCCAGGTAGCTGGGACTACAGGCGCCCACCATAATGTCCAGCTATTTTTTTGTTGCAGTTTGGCCGGGGCCGGGTTCAAACCTGCCACTCTCGGTATGTGGGGCCGAAGCCCTACCCACTGAGCCACAGGCGCCACCCACAAGGGGAGAATTCTTAAAAATAAGCTATAACATATTGAATCATTCTTTTTACATACTATTAATATGTAAAGGTAACACAAAATAGTCTTTAAATTCCAAGATGAGCTGATGATATAAATGCACACTCATTTAAGGTCAAAGATGTGATCAGTACAGAAGGGGTACTGATTCTCTACATTTTAAGACACTAAGTACGTTAATTTGGGAGGACATAATGACCAATTATAGATAGGAGGAATCTATCTCTTCAGGATTTCCTGCTATCTCTCTGTATCACCAAGAGAAACTAAGATTGTAAAAAAGAAAAAAAAAAATTCTCACAGTGAAATGTAAGGAAGTTAATAATTATGGTTATGGCTTAATGTCTGTAGCACAGCAGTTACGGCGTCAGCCACACACATTGAGGCTGGCAGGTTCAAACCCAGCCTGGACCAGCTAAACAACAATGACAACTTTAACAAAAAACAGCCAGGCATTGTGGTGGGCACCTATAGTTCCAGCTACTTGGGAGGCTGAGGCAAGAGGATCACTTAAGCCCAGGAGGTTGCTGTGAGCTGTGACGGTACAGGACTCTACTGAGGGTGACATAGTGAGACTCTGTCTCAAAAAAAAAAATTATGGTTAACTGTCCTTTCGACCCTATAAAAGTTGTTCAAGACTTCGTAATTCAACACATCAGTAAGATTCCATTATGTTGCAGATCTCATAATAAAAAAAGCAGTAAGGAAGGCATCCAAACCGATTTAAGAGATGGTGGGCAATGGGCTTATTGATGACAACACCTCCTTCCTGTTTCAGAATTTCCTCTAGAGATCTCAGGCAGTTCACAACCACAATTGGATCCTGGTCACGTAGCAAACTGTATAACTCATTTACCAGGGCACCATCTGTAAAAAAGTGAACAAAGATCTCAGATAAAGAAAAAAAGCTTCAGAGTCACAGGGATAGAGCCAGAGTAATAGTTCCTGACAGACAAAACTGAACTTCTCTGCCACAAAAACCACAAAGGCAATAACAAAGTGCAAGGCAAAAAACTGTCATCTCCAGACTGTTCTAAGTAGCTAAGTGAGAGCATAGGCTCTCACTTGTACCCCAAAGAATTTCTTTAACCTCAGAAAATACCAAGCTCTACAGCCTATTTAAAGAGACATGTTAAAAATGGGACCACATTTTTATTTTCTACCAAAGCTACATAATCTTAAGCTACATTTTTTTCTTTTTTTTTGCAGTTTTTGGCTGGAGCTGGGTTTGAACCCACACCTCCGGCATATGGGGCAGGCAGAGCCACAGGCACTGCCCAAACTACATTCATAATAGAGGAACAAATATTGGTCATGAGGGGTTACACCGAACTTACCCACTTCAGCGTCTCCATGAAGATTATGCATCTTGGCACAGCCAAGGACTGCTACCCTCCTGACATATGAAGCCTTATCCCGTAAGCCACTGAGAATAGGTTGTTGGATATATTCCTGCACACCAGGCATCCTAAGCAACATATCCTGGAGTTAGCCAGATCCTGAAATACTAGTTTTTATATAATTCAGCCCTTTTTCACTTAGCAGAGAGTTCAGTAGATGTTTAAATGTGTTATCATCATGAAGAACTGCAGAAAGCTTCCACCAAACTCAAAAAGCCATAATTTCACTTTCCATTTGGAATAATGCTGCACAGGTATAAAGACAGATATCTAGGTAATAGTTTAGAAATCTTTAACAACTGAGGGCTATCTTACTGAGATGAGTATGGAAAACTCCCTTTAACCACATGATATTGCTTATTAAGTCAAAGTAATAACTAAAAATCTGAGTTCAGGGTATAATACTGTTTTTTCCACTATTAAGCTCAGTGCCAGGCATGGTGGCTCAAGCCTATAATCCTAGCACTTTGGGAGGCCAAGGGGGGGTGGATTGCCTGAGCTCACAGTTTTGAGACCAGCCTGAGCAAGAGCAAGACCTCCTCTCTAAAAATAGCCGGGCATTGTGGCGGGCACCTGTAGTCCCAGCTACTAGGGAAGCTCAGGCATGAGGACCTTTTGAGCCCAAGAGTTTGAGGTTGCTGTGAGCTAGGATGATGCCATGGCGCTGAACCCCAGGACGACAGAGGAAGACTGTCTCAAAAAGAAACCTGCACCACGATCTCCAGAATTCATCAGGCACTGAGGACCAGTCAGAGCAGAGGGTGCTTACCTGAGGCTACACATGCTCCGTAGTGCCAGCCCTCGCACCATCGGGTTGGGGTCTGAGCAGTCTTTGCACAGTGTATTGATGGCAAGAAGAGCCAGATCTGGTTTCAGGGGGGCATATGTGCACATGTAAAGATAAACCAACTTCTTCTGAACGATGTCCACAGTGGCACTGGCCTTCACCATTTCCATGAAAACACCAGACATATCCAAGCCCTGAGTCATGTGCCTGAAAACAACACACAAGGCAGAAAGAAATAAAATACAAAATCTCCAACTTACAGTGGAGGTTTACTTACACACATACTGGTTATCCAACAAGATCACGATTTCTTCCAAGGAAGTAACTAAGGCTACCTTGTCTATCCACCACACAATACTTCATACCATGGGCCTGGAATAAACATTATTCTTCTATTCATTCAATAAATACTTATTGAATCCCTTGTACATTCTAGTGAAATTCAGCTTTTCCATCCAGGGACGTGCTCTGGGGACATAATCTTGAAGAAGGTATGACCTCTGGGAATTAAAAGTCTATTAAGGAGCCAGACAAGAAAATCACCAATTCCATACAACAAACAAGTATTTAAACAGAAGTAATGTGCAAGGTACAGAACACCACTAATTATAGTACAACAGGTAAGTACTAAAACAGAAGTAACGTACAAGGTATAAAAGGGATCCAAGTCTGACAATGGCAGGAAGTCAGAGAATCAGTTCACAGAGGAAGTAATACTGTAGCTGCATGAGCAGGAGCTCACCAGGCAGATGTGACAGAGAGGTCATAAGCTATGAGGCATGTACATATGAGCAAGAATAACACACTCGTTTAAGAGTATGCAGGGAGTTGGATTAATAGGTTGTTCCTTGGCTGCAATGATGTTTGGACTTTATTCTGTAGATTATCATTTCACTGAGGTCTCTTACTGGTATCAGCTATGTATACAGAATATACAGTTGTGTATATTCAACAAACATCTATTCTCCTGTATTCCATTGCACCCTACTGTAATCAGAATCAATCCTTGGACTGGATAAAAAAATCTGCATTTTTATGCCAGATGTGGTACTTGTAATCCTAGTACTCTGAGAGGCTGAGGCAGGTGGCTTGCTTAAGCTGAGGAGTTCAAGACCAGGCTGAGCAAGAGTGATAATCTATCTCTACCAAAAATAGAAAACCTAGCCAGGCATTTTGGGGGGAGGCACCTGTAGTCCCAGCACTTAGGAGGCTAAGGTAGGAGGATCACTTGAGACTAAGAGTTCGAGGTTGCTGTGAACTATGATGCCATAGCGCACTACCCAGAGTGAGAGTGTCTCAAAAAACAAAAAAGAGAAAAATATGTATTTTAAAATAAATCTGTATTCTGTGCACACTAAAGCTGATGAACCACAGCTGTAGGCGAAAGTTCTATGTTCAGATTTGCAAATGGGAAAATTCTGACTGAAATGAGGTAAAGTGGCCTTTAAGTAAGCTTCTGCAATTGCTGTGGTGATAAAGGCCTTAGCCAGAACAACAAT
This sequence comes from Nycticebus coucang, assembly GCF_027406575.1. Lineage (NCBI taxonomy): Eukaryota > Metazoa > Chordata > Mammalia > Primates > Lorisidae > Nycticebus > Nycticebus coucang. Next base: position 44,234,141 of record NC_069784.1, read on the forward strand.
GCCAGTAAAAAAGAGGATGGATGTTTAGAATTATACATTCATACCATTAACCTTCAGCAGTGAAGGATCAGGTGTTATTAAGGTTGACTTGGCTGGCTTACAGTGGCTGACATTCACCAACACAATTATAAGCTGAAGAGCAGATTTGGAGAGAAGAATGTCGGTGTTGCACAAACCTTTGATAAATTACCCAGGTAGCAGTGGGATATGTGGATCTGAGGCCTGCACTGTGATATATCTTAGATTCAGGTGTCAGTAGTAATTGTTCAAGCCCATGACAAGTGGAACCACTCAACTGAGTAAAAGATGTCACACAAGGAAGACTGAGATGGTACTTCAGAAAAGGACGATGTAGACCGAATCATACAACTGCCGTGTATGGACGTTCATTTACTCTTCCAGAGCGGCCAGGGTAGTGAGCCCAGATGGGGACTGCTACGGGGGTCGGGGTTAGGGTGGGGGCATTTAGGAAGCCAAAGGAACTGGGTGATACCTAATCACTCGTTGGATAACATTCCGGTAGCGCAGCCTATCAGCTTGAATGTGAGGATTACACAGAGCCTTCTTCAACTCCTTCACCACGTCCTCGGAGCCAAAGTAAGGCATCTTCTCTAACAGTCAGGAGGCAGTCCCCACAAATCCCTGGGTAACTCCCGGGAGTCGCGTTGCGGGAGCCTGAGTAAAGGAAAAAGACTAAGGCGTGCTCTCGCCCCAGGCCTGGATTCCCTAGGCCCGGAACCCAGGCCCTCCGACACACTTCAACTCCCTCCGCTCCCCGGCGAGCCCCACCAAGGCCGTTCAAGCCCCACCCTAGACCCGCAGGCGTCTGCTCCGCCGACAGGACGCTCCGCGACCTCTAGGCCCTCCGCCCGATTCCAACCCCACCGCCGACGTTCCGTAGACCCCTCCCTCTGCAATTCCAGCCTTTCCTGCGCCTCCGCGCCGTTGCCGTCACGGATAAGCCCAATCATGCTCTCTGCGGAAGTCCCGCCCCTTCGCGCCGTCACGGATAAGCCCAATCATGCTCTCTGCGGAAGTCCCGCCCCTTCGCCCGGGGAACAAACAGAGCAGCTGCCACTCTCCCAGCGAGCACAGAGCGTAGTCCGCACACAGACCTTAGGCGCCCTTCCCCCAACCTCTCACCTCCTGGCGCAGCCGCACGGCCGCCTTTCGGACGATCGGTGATCGGCTACTTCGGCCTGTCTCCTCCCAGCAGCGCGCGCTTTGAGTGCCGGGCCTGCGCTCCCGCGCGCGGGTTGGAGTGTCCGGCGCCTGGCGAGGTTGGGGTATCTACGGATCGGTCGCTTTCTTCTTTGCTCGCACTAGAAACTTACTTCTCTACTTAGCTGACTTTCCCTTAGAGTTTCTGGCCCTGTTCTTGCCCCAGCATGACTTTTTTCGGGTCGCCATTGTGGAAGCCTCACACAGAAGCCCTGTCCTCTTGAAGTTCCCGGCGGTGACGCTCCAGCCCCGCCACCATGAACGGGGTCTTGATCCCCCATACGCCCATCGCGGTGGACTTTTGGAGCCTGCGCCGGGCGGGTGCCGCGCGGCTCTTCTTCCTGTCCCACATGCACTCGGACCACACCGTGGGCCTCTCCAGCACCTGGGCGCGGCCCCTCTACTGTTCCCCAATCACTGCCCACCTCTTGCGTCGGCACCTCCAGGTACGGCGGCTGGAGCCGGCCTCGAGGAGCTGGGTCGGACATCTGCGTGGGGACTCCCGCTCCGTTACGGCCTTGGAGGCGTCGAAGGGGGGCCAGGAAAACGGATTTGTACAACTGCGGGAGTTGTTTGAACGTAGAAACGCATCTTTAGTCCAGAATAAGAGTGTGGCTTCCGGCCTACTGACTTGAGATATTTTAGCTATATGCTGTGGAGATCTTCTTAGTCTAGCCAAGGAAACTGTTCCCACTTTTCGGACAAACTAAATATTTCCCAAATTTGCCACATCTTAATCCAGCTAATGTGCTGGGTACGTAGTACAGACTCTCCAGCCCCTTCCCCACCTCTATCCCATTTAATTCACTAAATATGGCTAGTATGGATTCTGGATTTGTGCTCAGAATTTTTAAAACAATTGCTTTCAATGGGTTGTTAAGACCAGGAGAAAGTTTGAGAATCGCTGACTAGACTACCTTCTGAACTCTTAACAGAGGGTGAGGTGGGGAGGAGGAGGATGGGCGGTTTGCTTGGGAATTTCCATCACAGCTGCTGTTCCAGGTGGCTAAGGATTTGGTTAGCTTTCCTTGATTCGTGCAACAGTGATAGTCCCTGATGCAGGAAAGGGAGTCTGTGTTCATTGGGATGACCAGTTGTTTCCTCAGGTATCTAAGCAGTGGATCCGCGCACTGGAGGTTGGTGAGAGTCATGTCTTGCCTCTAGATGACATTGGAAGAGAGACCATGACTGTAACCCTCATCGATGCCAATCACTGCCCAGGTTCTGTTATGTTTCTCTTTGAAGGATATTTTGGAACCATCCTCTACACAGGTGGGCCTCTGGAGGGTCCCTCCTACCTTTCCAGCAAAGATACCACTTTCCTTGGGCATCCTTAATTCATAACAGAAGTCTGAAACCTTCTAGCTTTATCCCATATGAGCACAGTGACCCCTTATCAACTAATTTCCCATACTTTAGGAGTCTAAACCTTATAAAGAGTAATTTAAAAAGGAGTAGAATGGAGACATTTGTATACTGCCTAGTTCAGTGCCAAGCCACATAACAGTTCTTCCACAGACCTATAAGCAAATGCTAATCTGGTGTGGGAGGTAGGAAAGGCTTGTCTTCTGTTCTTTTGTCTCTGACCTTCTCCCATATATGTATTTTTCCAGGTGATTTTCGATATACACCATCCATGCTAAATGAGCCAGCCTTGATGTTGGGAAAACAGATTGATACTTTATACCTAGACAACACCAATTGCAACCCAGACGTGGTTCTTCCTTCTCGACAAGAAGCTGCCCATCAGATTGTCCAGCTCATTCAAAAGCACCCACAACATAACATAAAGATTGGTGAGTTGTTGCCCCTCCTTTTTCTCTCACCCATAGCTAGTGAGTCAAGGTTTTTTGAGGGTTCTTAACATTTAAAAAATCTTTGTGTAGCTCTTATGTGCTCCATGAAACCTACTTTGACCACCTTGTTTAAAATTTCAACCTGCTCTCCGTCCCCTTTCCCAACTCCCGATTCCTTACACCAATTCAATTTTTTATGCCACTCATCACCCCTGAGTATACTTTATATGTTTTTAAAAGTTATTGCTTATTTATTATTTATTCCGCCATTTCCCTTGCCACCCTTCACATACATGAATATAAACTTGAGGGCATAGATGGAAGTGGGGATAAGCTTCATGCATTAGTAGAACAGAGAGTTGGTGACTCCAGTATGACAGTGGGCAAGAAAACTGGAAAATCATAAGGGGCTGGAGTGTTGGCAAGCCATTTTGGACTTGATCCTAAATCCAAGAATATTAAGTAGAAGAGGGACAATATGGCACTCATTACCTTACAATATATTCCATAATTTACATATTTACTATATTTTTTCTTTCTTTTTGAGACAGAGCTTCATTTTGTCATGGCATCATAGCTCACAGCAACCTCAAACTCTTCGGCTCAAGCTATTCTTTTGCCTGAACCTCCTGAATAGCTGGGGCTGCATGTGCCCACCACAGTGTCCGACTATTTTTAGAGACAGGGTCTCACTCTTGCTCAGGCTAGTCTAGAACTCCTGAGCTGAGATGATCCACCTGCCTTGGCCTCCCAGAGTGCTAGGATTACAGGCATGAGGCACCGTGAATTTGCTTTCTATTGTGTGTCTCACCCTACTAGAATGTAAGTTCCATGATGGTGGAGCTCTTTGTTTTATTATGGGTAATATCCCAACTGCCTATATTGATACCTAACAGAAACATTCAATTGGTATTTGTTATGTGAATGAGTGGAATTTATTAGTACATAGTTGTTGTTTGTTTTTTTTTAAGTGATTCTTTTGCCTCTGCCTCCCAAGTAGCTGGGACTACAGGGGTCCTCCATAACGCCTGGCTATTCTTTTGTAGCAGTTGTCATTGTTGTTTAGCAGGCCCAGGCTGGGTGAATGTGGTAGGCGCTCCACTGCCTGAGCTACGGTTGCTTCCTAGAACACAGATATTTAAATGAGCAGTGTGCTTTAAATTAGGTACATTGAGGGGAGTTCTTCAATTCTTTCCCCCTTCCAGAAGCTCTGGTGCTTTTTACTTTTTCTGTATTCCTTTCTAATTTCTAATAAAAGTCCTATCTTACCACTGAGGGAAAAAATAATAATAATAAATTAGATACATTGAAAAAACAGCTGAGGGGGGCACCTGTGGCTCAGTGAGTAGGGCGCCCGCCCCATATGCCGAGGGTGGCGGGTTCAAACCCAGCCCCAGGCAAACTGCAACAAAAAAAAAAATAGCTGGGCGTTGTGGCGGGCGCCTGTAGTCCCAGCTGCTCGAGAGGCTGAGGCAAGAGAATCGCGTAAACCCAAGAGTTAGAGGTTGCTGTGAGCCGTGTGACGCCACCGCGCTCTACCGAGGGCGATACAAGACTCTGTCTCTACACAAAAAAGAAAGAAAAAACAGCTGAAGAAAGAAAAGACAGCCATATGATTGTTCTGGTGATTCCACAGAGGTACAGAAGTATTTGGGGGACTCTTCTTTTGGAGTTGCCTTTTGAGATAGTTTATGAAAAAATATATTTATTTTATTTAAAAAAAAAAATTTTTTTAACCCAGCCCCGGCCAAACTGCAACCAAAAACATAGCTGGGTGTTGTGGCGGGCGCCTGTAGTCCCAGCCACTCGGGAGGCTGAGGCAAGAGAATCGCTTGGGCCCAGGAGTTGGAGGTTGCTGTGAGCTGTGTGATGCCACGGCACTCTACCGAGGGCCATAGAGTGAGACTCTGTCTCTACAAAAATAAATAAATAAATAATAAATAAAATTTTTTTTTTTTTTTTTGTAGAGACAGTCTCATTTTATCGCCATCAGTAGAGGGCCATGGTGTAACACAGCTCACAGCAACCTCCAACTCCTGGGCTTAGGTGATTCTCTTGCCTCAGCCTCCCGAGTAGCTGAAAAATTTATTTTAAGAAATGTAATAGCTGAGTGGGGTGGTGCTCACCTTTAATCCCAGCCAGTAAGGAGGCTGAAGCAGGAAGATCACTTGAGGCCAGGAGTTGGAGCTCAGCCTGGGCAATAAACCAAGACTTTGTCTCTAAAAAATCTTTATCAAAATTTAGCTGGTTGGTGAAGAGGAGGAGGGGATGGGTAAATTTACCCATTGGGTACAGTGCACACTATCTGGGTGAAGGGCACACTTAAATAATTTTGACTCAATCTGTACAAAAAGCATATAAATAAAACGTGTACCCCTAATATTTTGAAATTTAAAAAAATTAGCTGGGCATGGTGGCACATACCTATAGTCCCTGCTACTCAGGAGGCTGAGACAGAAGGATTGCTTGAGCCCAGGAGTTTGAGGCTACAGTGAGCTATGATCACACCACTGCACTCAAGGCTGGGTAACAGAGCAATATCCCTCTGTTTAAAAAAAAATTAATAGATTTAATTCTAAAGAACTTTTTTGATTCTTTCCCAAAAAGTCCATAAAAGGGAAAGATTTGCCAAATATTTTAAAAGGAGATATGCCAACTCTGAAAGGAATTTCAAAGTGAGATTAAACAAAGGCTTTGAAAAAATTTTATACCTTCCAGGGTGACTACCAAACTGCTTGAAAAATATTCTCTATTCCCAGAATTGCTTAACTGGTCATAAATATTAACGCTAATCATTCTTGAAGTTTTAATGCAGAATTTTCCCAAAGAAATACAGTTGGCTAGAAGGGTGTTGTGGTAGGGCTTGATAAACTTGCAAATACTGTGTGTGTGATAAGCTCTGTGCCAAATATCCAATAAACAGTGGTGAAATAAAGCTGAGTAAAATGGTCTCTGACTTTGAGGGCCTACAGTCCACTAGGGAAGGACCTAGAGAGGAGGAAGAATGGGTATATGTAGAGAGAAGAAAATCCGCTACATTTTTGCCCAGAGAGTGAGATTTTGAACTATAATTAGGAATAAAGTGAGAATAAAAGCAATGTAAGTTCTTCCGGGCAGCACCTGTGGCTCAGTGAGTGGGGTTCCGGCCCCATATACCGAGGGTGGCGGGTTCAAACCCAGCCCCGGCCAAACTGCTACAAAAAAATAGCCGGGCTATTTTGCTGTGAGCTGTGATGCCATGGCCTTCTACCAAGGGTGATAAAGTGAGACTCTGTCTCCACAAAAAAAAAAAAGCAATGGAAGTTCTTCTAAGGAATTCACCAAACAAAAAGGGTCCTTTTCTTGCTACCTTCTTTCTCTCTCTCTGAAAAAAAAAAGAAGGAATTCACAATCCGATTGTGGATTTATTTGAAATAATTCTTCAGAAAAGATCTGAGACCAACTAAGAACAATTATTAAATCATAACCATTACCCAAATTTATGTCTCTGTTCCTTTCTTTTTTTTGAGACAGTCTCACTATGTCGGCCTCAATAGAGTGCTGTGATGTCACAGCTCACAGCAAACTCCAGCTCTTGGGCTTACGCAGTTCTCTTGCCTCAGCCTCCCGAGTACCTGGGACTGCAGGCGCCCACCACAACACCTCACTATTTTTTGTTGCAATTGTCATTGTTGTTTAGCTGGCTTGGGCCGGGTTTGAATCCAGCACCCTCAGTGCATGTGGTTGGTGCAATAACCACTGTGCTATGGGTGCCAAGCCCTTTTTTTTTTTTTTTCTTATTAAATCATAAATGTGGGCTGGGGACAGTGGCTCACACCTGTAATCCTAGCACTCTGGGAAGCCAAGGTAGGTGGATTACTTGAGCTCACAAGTTTGAGACCAGCCTGAGCAAAAGCGAGACCCTGTCTTTACTAAAAATATAAAGACTGAGGCAAGAAGATCTCTTGAGCCTGAGTTGGAGGTTGGTGTAAGCTATGATGCCATGTCATTCTATCCAGGGCCACGGCTTGAGACTCTGTCAATAAATAAATAAATAAATAAATCATAGCTGTGTACATTTATGGGATATAGTGTGCTAATTTGATATACAATGTGGAATGCTTGTATCAAACTGATTAACATAAACATCACCTCACTTATTTTTTGTGGTCAGACATTTATACTCTTAATAGATTCAAAATGTACTATTGCATTGTGCAGAATAGGTGAGGTCCCAACAAATACCCTCCCTCCTCCCACCCTCTAAACTATACTTGGTTTTATCATTCGTATGAATATGTCTTTCAACTGGAACTTATACTTCCAGCTTCTTCTCCAGGCAGTCAAATAATATTGCTGCTGGGGTTTTTTTTTTGTTTGTTTGTTTTAAACAAAGTCTCACTTTGTCACCTTCAGTAGGTGGTATGGCATCCCAGCTTAGTAGCAACCTCAAACTCTTGGGCTCAAGCAATTCTCTTGCCTCAGCCTCCTGAGTAGCTGGAAATATAGGCACTCACCACAATGCCCAGCTATTTTTAGAGATGAGGTCTTGCTCTGACTCAGTCTGGTCTCGAAACTCTGAGCTCAGGCAATCCACTCGCCTCAGTCTCCCAGAGTGCTAGGATTATAGGCATGAGCCACAATATTGCTGCTTTCTAAAACACTGCTCTATTTGGGACCAGTGAATTGCTTAAGCCCAAGAGCTTGAGGTTGTTATGAACTCTGACGCCACAGCAGAGCTCAACAAATAAATAAATAAAATAAAACACTGCTCTGATGATATTATTCCGCTCCCCCCCCTTTTTTTTTGCAGTTTTTGGCTGGGGCTGGGTTTGAACCTGCCACCTCCAGCATATGGGGCCGGCGCCCTAGTCCTTTGAACCACAGGTGCAGCCCCCTCCCCCCTTTTTTTTTAGACAAAAGTCTTACTTTGTCACCCTGGGTAGAGCGCTGTGGCATCATAGCTCACAGCAACCTCAAACTCTTGATCTTAAAGGCTGTGTGCAATGGCTGACTCCTGTAATCCTAACACTTTGAGAGCCCCAGGCGGGTGGATTGCCTGAGTTCAGGAGTTTGAGACCAGCCTGAGCTAGAATGAGACCCCATCTCAAAAAAAATAGGTGTTGTGGCAGGCGCCTGTAGTCCCAGCTACTTGGAAGGCTGAGGCAAGAGGATTACTTGAGCCCAAGAGTTTGAGGTTGCTGTGAGCTATGATGCCATAGCACTCTACCAAGGATGGCAAAGTAAAACTCTGTCTCAAAAAAACAAAACCGGAAATTCTTGGGCTTAAGCAATCCTCTTGCCTGAACCTTCCAAGTAGCTGGGACTACATGTGCCTGCCACAACGCCTGGCTATTTTTAGAGACAGGGTTTCAATCTTTTTCAGGCTGGTCTAGAACTCCTGAATTCAAGCAATCTACCCACCTCAGCCTCCCAAAGTGCTAGGATTACAGGCGTGAGCCACCGTGCCCACCCTTGTTCTGACGATTAGAATTAGCTATTTTCCTGCTTCTGACTCGATGACTCTCCTTCACTTACATGATTTGAACTCCAGCTTCTTAGCACTCTGCATGAAGGCCTTCTAATATATAGCCTTTGCTTAACTTCCTAGTGTCATTTCTCATCTATTCCTTTTTTACTTTAGTAATGTCGAGCTGACTCTTAAAATGTTTTCTACCATACCCTTTCCTTTCCAGGATAACTCTGACCCATCTTTTAAGACTTAGTCCCCCCCCCCCACACACACACACACACAAAAAAGACTTAACCCAGTGGTTAACAGGAAATTCCCTGACTCGATCAATTAGTAGCTACCGTTCTTTTGTTTCCTCATAACACTATATACATGTCTCTAACATTGCCCTCAATTGTCTTTTTACTGGGTCTCTGTGTATGCTGTTCTTCTGGAGGGCTAGGACTTTTTTTTTTGAGACAGAGTGACAGAGTCACTATGTAGAGTGCTGTGGCATCACAGCTCATAGCAACCTCAAACTCTTGGGCTTAAGTGATTCTCTTGCCTCAGCCTCCCAAGTAGTTGGGACTACAGGCACCTGCCACAATACCCGGCTATTTTGTTGTTGTAATTGTTGTTTAGCAAGCCAGAGCCAGGTTTGAACCTGCCAGCCCCAATGTATACGGCCAGCACCCTAACCACTGAGCTATGGGCACCCAGCCTGTTGGTTAGTTTTCATAGTGCCAAACACTTAGTAGGTCCTTTTTTTTTTTTTTTTTTTGATGAATGGAGTGAATGAGTGGATTCTGTGTGCCGCCTCCCCCATACTCCATTTCAATTTTATTTTATTTTTTTTCGAGACACAGAGTCTCAAGCTGTCAGCCCTGGGTAGAGTGCCATGGTGTCACATCTCACAGCAACCTCCCAACTGAGGCTTAAGCAATTCTCTTGCCTCAGCCTTCTAAGTAGCTGCCACAATGCCTGGCTGTTATTTTTTTGTTGCAGTTGTTGTTGTTTTAGCTGGCCCGGGCTATGTTTGAACCCGCTAGCCAAGGTATATGTGGCCAGCACCCTACCCACTGAGCTATGGGCACCGCCGAATTTCACGTATTTTTGTTACACATTTGGTTGATTAATTAGGATCTCTAGTAGTGTCATTCTCTTACTTTCCTCACTCTTTACCATTATTCAGGACTCTATAGCCTGGGAAAGGAATCACTGCTAGAGCAACTGGCCTTGGAGTTTCAGACCTGGGTAGTATTGAGTCCTCAGCGCCTGGAGTTGGTACAGCTGCTGGGCCTGGCGGATGTATTCACGGTAGAGGAAAAGGCTGGCCGCATCCATGCTGTGGACCATATGGAGATCTGCCATTCTACCATGCTGCATTGGAACCGGACTCACCCTACCATTGCCATCCTTCCCACAAGCCGTAAAATCCACAGCTCCCACCCTGGTATTCACATCATCCCTTACTCTGACCATTCCTCGTACTCTGAGCTTCGTGCCTTTGTTGCAGCTCTGAAGCCTTGCCAGGTGGTACCCATTGTCAGTCAGCGGCCTTTTGGAGGCTACTTTCAGGACACCCTGAGCCCCAGGCTCTCTATACCCCTGATTCCAGACTCTGTGCAGCAGTACATGAGTTCCTCCTCTAGAAAACCGAGCTTTCTCTGGCTGTTAGAAAAGAGACTAAAAAGGCAGAGAACACCGGGTGTTGTGTTTGAGTCCCCTGAGAAAAATGTTGATGAAGTTGATAGAAACTCAAAGAAGGCTGAGAAAGGGGAACATTTTCCCTGGTCTGGGGACCTTAAAAAGCAGCCCTCCCACCATCCTTTGCAGATCAAGAAGCAGTTGTTCCCAGACCTCTGTGACAAAGAATGGAATAGGGCAGTCTCGTTCTGTGAATCCCAGGAGAAGGTGACTGTGCTGCCATCTGCCCCTTTGGGATTTTCAGTGCACTTAAGGTCTCTAGAGGAGAAGCTTATCTCTCCAGAAACGAGGGAGGAAATTGGTTTAGGGCCCCCTTTGGTACTCATGGGAGATGATGATAGCCCAGCAACCACAAGGAACCAAGGTGCCTGGATGGCCTGTGGTTCTCCCCTGTCACACAGTAAGGCCACCCCTGTTCTAGCTACTGAGTTCAGTGGCTTTGCACTAAAATACCTTCTGACTCCAGTGAACTTTTTCCAGGCCCAGTTTTCTTCCAGAAGCTTTGACCAGCAAGTGGAAAAATACCATAACCCTTGCTGAAGTATAGACAGGAAAGTGTAGAATGATAGCATTATTTGAGTGCACATTGCAGTTTTAAAGACAGTAGCTGATGACCAGAAGGGAAGAGTTTGGGGCCTTTTTTTTTTTTTTTTTTTTTTAAGAGACAGAGTCTCTTAAAGATCCCTCAGTAGAGTGCTGTGGCATCACAGCTCACAACAACCTCTAGCTCTTGGACTTTTAGACTATTCTCTTGCCTCAGCCTCCCGAGTAGCTGGGACTACAGGTGCCCACCACAGTGCCTGGCTATTTTTTGTTGCAGTTTGGCTGGGGCTGGGTTCGAACCCATCACCCTTTGTATATGGGTCCGGTGCCCTACTCATTCAGCCACAGGTGCCACCTGGGGCCTTACTTTTCTACATTTATAGGATCCTTATGGGCTTATACTGGAATGGCACTTCCCAAAGCTTACTTAGTTGGCTTTGAAATATGTAGTTTTATAGTTGACTTTTTTTTTTTTTTGAGACAGAATCTCACTCTGTTGTCTGGGTTAGAGTGCAGTGGCATCATCATAGCTCACTGCAACTTCAACCCCTGGGGTCAAACAATCCTGGCTTAGCCTTCACTACGGCACATGCCACCATGCCCAGCTAATGTTTCTATCATTTTGTCTCACCGTGCTGCTCAGACTGGTCTCTTTACTACTGGCCTCAAGTGATCCTCCCACTTCGGCCTCCCAAAGCGCTAGGATAGCAGGCATGAGCCACTATGCCTACCCTATGGTTGACTGTTCAAGAAATAACGTTTTGTTATAAATTCTTTGGAGTATGTATGAGTACACTAAAGGTTGTTAGGAGTCCTGCAGTAATTTAATCTAACTTTGTTTAACTCAGTATTTCTCAGACTTTTTGAGCGTGCAATCGTATGTTAGTACAGAAAGAGAGAGTCTGAATCAAAAAGGACCAGGTTATTCCCATTGTTATTTTGTGTGTCATGTGTAATTTCCCTTGTCCCCTCCTCCCTTTTCCCAGATAAAAGTCACTTAAGTCGTTCTGTTTTTTAAATTATGAACTGTGGTACGGGAAGACAAAGTGGTGATCCAAGCAGTACATTCCAATTCTGAATGTCACTGACTTGCTGTAACCTCCATCCAAGTAACTTCCTGTCTCTGCCTCTGGGAGAGAACAGGAAGGGATTAAAGGGGCCTTGGAACAGTGGTGAAAAATTCCACCTCTGCCTCCTTCATGAGGCTGCGAAGTCAGGTTGCTGGGGACCCACCTGAAACAGCCACCTAGGGGGTTGGACACCTACCATCAAGGTAGTATCTGGAACCCAGCTGAACATTAAATTAAGGCTTGAGTGTGACTAGGCTCCCCAAGCCCTGAATCTTTGGCTGAAGTAAAGTTACAGAAGATCAAATGTGCTGCCAGATATTCCTCTGATTGTACACATAGCTGGCATTTTGTTCCCCCCCCCCCCTCTTGATTTGAGTAGGGAGCCAGAGCACACAGCCTCTTTGTTTTAGTATCCAGGGAAGAGACCAAGAAGCCAGCTGGCTGGACGGGGTGGGGGTGTGCAATCTGCCCTGTCCTCTGCTCATAACCTGACAAAATGCCAAACCAGTAAGCAGGACAGCCAATACCAGGGTTAGAAGGGAATAGGCCTGAGAGGGCATAAACACTCCCGGCTGGATATGTTGATAAGAACTGTTTCTGAGTAGAACCCCAGGCCTCAGTACTGATGAAGTCTCTGATTCTTGTACAAGGGGAAAAAGAGTTTTCTACTTTTGGAGGAAGAAATGAAGAGTTTAGAAAACAAAATAAAGTCTTGCTCTTGGGCAAGCCATATACAGCTCTTGTTTTGCCATTGATTTTCACTGTAAGTCTCCCGAGGGCTTACTAGGAGCCACAGCAGGTAAGGCATTTGGTACAGTAGGAAACATGGGCATTTCTGGGCTTGAATCCAGGGCACCCAGAGCCAATTGCTTAAATAGTGGAGCCTAGTCCCTCATCTGTAAAATGGATTGAGATACCTACCTCTCACAATTGCTAGGGAGAGTAAATAGTTTGTAAAATTCTTCTAGCTCAATGTCTGCCGCCTGATAGGTATTTCAAAAGTTGATTCTCCTTAGCCTCTGGTTCTTCATCAAGAAATTATTCTGAATATAGGCCAGATGTGGTGGTTCACACCTATAATCCTAGCACTTCAGGATACTGAGGCAGATCACTTGAGCTCAGGAGTTCAAGACCAGCTCAGCTGAGCAAGAATGATACCCTGTCTCAATTAACAATAGAAAAAAATTAACTGGGCCTTGTGGCAGTTTCCTGTAATCCCTGCTACTCAGGAGGCTGAGGCAGAAGGATCACTTGAACCCAGGAATGTGAGGATTCTGTGATACTGTAGCCTGGGCAACAGAGTGAGACTCTGTCGCCTGTGGCTCAGTCGGTAGGGCGCCGGCCCCATATGACGGGTTCAAACCCGGCCCCGGCCAAACTGCAACCAAAAAATAGCCGGGCGTTGTGGCGGGCGCCTGTAGTCCCAGCTACTCGGGAGGCTGAGGCAAGAGAATTGCTGAAGCCCAGGAGTTGGAGATTGCTGTGAGCTGTGTGAGGCCACGGCACTCTACCGAGGGCCATAAAGTGAGACTCTGTCTCTACAAAAAAAAAAAAAAAAACAAGAAAAAAATTATTCTGAATATAAAGTATGAAACTTTGGAAATGATAAACATAGAAACATTTTTTTTTTTTGTAGAGACAGAGTTTCACTTTATTGCCCTGGGTAGAGTGATGTGGCGTCACAGCTCACAGCAACCTCCAACTCCTGGGCTTAGGCGATTCTCCTGCCTCAGCCTCCTGAGTAGCTGAGACTACAGGCACTTGCCACAACGCCCGGCTATTTTTTTGTTGCAGTTTGGCTGGGGCCGGGTTTGAACCCACCACCCTCGGTATATGGGGCCGGTGTCCTGCTCACTGAGCCACAGGCGCTGCCCAACATAGAAACATTTTAATTTCCCCACATGGATCAATTGATATGTTTTCTTTTAGTCTTTTTTTCTATGCATGTAAATGTGTTAAATATATGAATTTTTTCAAAATTGAGATATACTATATATAATTTTACATCCTACATTTTACTTTTTTTTTTTTTTTTTTTTTGAGTTAGGTAGAGTACAGGACTGATCATCTTATTTGTTTGTTTTTATTTTTGTTTTCTTTGGTTTTGTTTTCATTGAGGCATTTCATTTGTTCAGTATATATTGCATCCCTAGAAAAAGAATCGCAGGATTTTCCCTCCCGTGTGTTTTCTTCTTGCTTCTTCGTGGTCCATGATGCCAGCTGAAGTTGTCAGTACAGTGAAACCAAACCGGCAGGATGGGAGCAGACAATTCTGCCATCTTTCTAGAGTTGCACAGCAAACCTGGGGCTGATCGCTCCACACTCGTTTAACCTGTCTGTGAGGTTCTCAACGATTTTCCCAGCTCTGCGATCATTGAGGATTTCAAATTTACCAATGTAACCATGCTTCATCATCACAGCGGACAATGGGGTGACTCCTGTGGCTCACTCCTCCGGTGGCTCGTCTCCAACCTACAGGCTTCCTCATCGTCCAAGCCTTTTTAGATAGACAAAACCTCGTTGCTTTAACCCGTCAAAGAATCCCTTTTTTTTTTTTCTGTAGTGTTGCGCGACCCGAGACGCGAACGAGCAGCAGCTTTGCTCTAGGTGTGAACTCGCTCCTGTAATTATTAAGTCAAGAAACAGACTATACACCATGGGATGGCATATAGCTACATTTTACTTTCTTAATATTGTAAGCAATTCATGTCATTAAATATTATTTTAAAAAGTAATTTTTAATATGTAATATCCTAGCATGTGACTATTCTTTAAACCATTCCCATATTAACATTTTCAGTACTATTTTTAAAATTGTATACATTACAATGAACATTCTTATGCATATATTTTGCATTTTTGTTTATTTCCTTTGAGCAGATTATTGAAAATAGGGTTATAGTTTCAAGTTCTTGATGCAGATTATGCCACATTACTCTTCAGAAAGTTTTCCTCACCATCTTTTTTTTTTTTTGTACAGACAGAGTTTCACTTTATTGCCCTTGGTAGAGTGCTGTGGCGTCACACAGCTCACAGTAACCTCCAACTCCTGGGCTTAGGTGATTCTCCTGCCTCAGCCTCCCGAGTAGCTGGGACTACAGGCGCCTGCCACAACGCCCGGCTATTTTTTGGTTGCAGTTTGGCCGGGGCCGGGCTTGAACCCGTCACCCTCGGTATATGGGGCCGGCGCCCTGCTCACCATCTTTTAAGTTCTAATGATTATCACTAGAATAGTACAAGGATAGCATATGGAAAATCATCTCAAGTGTTAAGTCAATAAATACTTACTAAACTGTGGGCAGGGCTCAGCCTGACTTCCCTTAGCAGCCTTTAGCTCCTCTCACTTCTGTGTGGCCTGAGGGTGGCTGGAAGAGATAAGGTAGTTGTCGGTACAGGGGACCCTGTGTTTGTGTTGGTGTTATCGTCACCAACAACAGCCTGTCACTCTTGGCTTGTGCTATCTTCTATATGAATTCAGATGGGGAAGCAGAAGCAAAAGGCTTAGAGGAATTTATTGTTGGTGGCATGGTTTTATATATATATATAATATATAATATATATATATATTATATTATATAATATAATATATATATATATATATTTTTTTTTTTATAGAGACAGAGTCTCACTTTATGGCCCTCGGTAGAGTGCCGTGGCCTCACACAGCTCACAGCAACCTCCAACTCCTGGGCTTAAGCGATTCTCTTGCCTCAGCCTCCCGAGTAGCTGGGACTACAGGCGCCCGCCACAACACCCGGCTATTTTTTGGTTGCAATTTGGCCGGGGCTGGGTTTGAACCCACCACCCTCGGTATATGGGGCCGGCACCCTACCGACTGAGCCACAGGCGCCGCCCGGTATGGTTATATTTTAATAGTGAGAAAACTTCATGCTATTCTCCTTAAGTAAAAATGTCTGACTTCTTAATACTAGAGCTTGGCAGTTGCCTTGTTTGGTTTTGCAATGTTCTCTCATACAAAAATGCCACATCGTGGGCGGCACCTGTGGCTCAGTGAGTAGGGCACCAGCCCCATATAGAAAGGGTGGTGGGTTGGGCGGCGCCTGTGGCTGAGCGGGTAGGGCGCCAGTCCCATATGCCGGAGGTGGCGGGTTCAAACCCAGCCCCGGCCAAATTAAAAAAAAAAAAAAAAAAAGAAAGGGTGGTGGGTTCAAACCCAGCCCCAGCCAAACTGCAACAACAAGAACAAAATAGCCGGGCGTTGTGGTGGGCGCCTGTAGTCCCAGCTACTTGGGAGGCTGAGGCAAGAGAATCGCCTAAGCCCAAGAACTGGAGGTTGCTGTGAGCTGTGATGCTATAGAACTTTACCAAGGGTGACAAAGTGAGACTCTGTCTCTAAAAAAAAAAAAAAATGCCACATCATGCCTATCTTTAAGTGGTCAATTAAAGTTAGTTTATTTTTAGAATGTGGGGGTGACCCCTTAAATGTATGAAGATCTTAAAATTAGGCTTGAAGGTGCTGGGAGAAAGGAAGGTCCCTAGAGAGCCATTAGTTAACTTGTTTCATGATCTGTGAGAGGACTTGAACTTTTCCACAAGGATACTAACAGTGGCTTAATCCATTACAGAAAAAAAGTCTGGCTGCTTTGGGGTACCATCTCTCACTCCTGACCCAGCTTACTCTATTTACCTATGCGATAGGAAATAGACAAGTGAGTCTGCTTGTTTTTTTCTCAAGAAAAGGCTTCAACTAAGGATCTCTATCCTAGGGAGTAGTTCTCTTTGCATCCTTAGAGCAAAAGAAATTTCGTGGTGCCTGTAGCTCAGTGGGCAGGGTGCTGGCCACCTGGACTGAGGCTGGTGGGTTCGAACCCAGCCCTGGCCAGCAAAAGCAACAATGACAACTGTAACACAACAACAACAAAATAACTGGGCGTTGTGGTGGGCGCCTGTAGTCCCAGCTACTTGGGAGGCTGAGGCAAGAGAACTGCTTAAGCCCAGGAATCGGAGGTTGCTGTGAGCTGTGAAACCACAATACTCTGCTGAGGGCAACATAATGAGACTGTCTCAACAAAAAAAGCAGAAGAAATTCTGTGGGGGGGCCATGTGGCATATCATTTGATATCACCATAGTGAGTAGCTGTCAGTTCCTCCCACTGCTCATCCACCACATCTGTTTTGGATTCATGGTGCTTTCCCTCTTTTCCCCAGGACATACTGCCTCTACCTGTACAGAATGACACTGCTCTCCTTTATAATCATGAGTCTACAACTGCCTGTGAGGGATTTAACTATATCCTTCTACTTTGACTATCTCATTCCTAGGCAACTTTGTCTTTCTTGAACATATCCTTGACCCAATGAGTCACAAATACTCAAAATCTTGAACTTGGTTCTCTTCCTATAAAGATAGCTTACCAAATTCTTTCAATCACGAAAAACTTGTGGCTGGCCTTGAGTTAGTCTTTCCCTTACAGTATTTGCTCTATTGTAGTATGGCTATCTTACCAGTCCTGCCTCCTCCCCTCGATTTATAACAACTTTGCAGTGTGGAGGATGGAGAGTTTTTTTCAGTGTTATATCCAATCCTTACTGTTCTCACTGACAGGTGTGCTTTTGAGGAGCTAAGAAAATTGGGTTAAACTCAGGCTCTGTAGAGATAAAGCATTAGGGTGGAACCAGACTCCTGGTGTTTAGGGAGTCAGGGATATAAAGTTTAGAGAAAACTTGCCTTCAGGAGGAAGAAAAAACCTTGATTAGCTCAATTTCTTAAAATTCCTACCATAGGCTTTCTAATTTCCCTCTCAATGATGGGATAAAAATCCTTTAATTACCTCTTATTAAGAAGACATGTCCTGTACTCAAAAACCTTTAAGAACCCAAACGATGGGCAGTGCCCGTGGCTCAGTGGGTGGGGCGCTGGCCCCATATACCAAGGGTGGCAGGCTCAAGCCCAGCCCCAGCCAGCCAAAACAGCATGACAACTGCAACAACAACAAAAAAAGCTGGGTGTTGTGGTGGACGTCTATAGTCGCAGCTACTCTGGAGGCTGAGGCAAGAGAATCACTTAAGCCCATGAGTTGGAGGTTGCTGTGAGCTGTGATGCCACAAGACTCTACAGAGGGTGACAAACTGAGACTCTGTCTCAGAAAAAAAAAAAAAAAAGAACTCAAACTATTCAGCTTCAAACTTCAGTTCTTACCAAATTCAGAAAGAATTTGGTAAGAACATTTTAGGGCCATATGATACAAGGGCCAACCTATCCTAAGACAATAAGCCATAGTGGTAAAGGCATAGATTTTTGAGTTAGCTGACTTGGGCTTGAAATAGTGATCCTATGACTTGCTAGCTGTGAATTTATCTCTAGCAAGTTAGAAATTAGGTTACTTAGTTACTCAACTTTTTGGCACAGAAGGTTTTTTGTTTTTAGAGTGAGAATAATAATGCCTACCTAATGGGGTTTGGAGGAGAATGACATGAGATAAAGCATCCCATACTTTTTTTTTTTTTTTTTTTGCCTTATGCTTCCTGCCACTCTTTAAATTCTGGTTACAGTGGAGGGGCTAACATTCCTGGTGCATGTCCTGAATAATGCCATTGGCTAATCCTATCTTCCCAGCCCAGAAAAACCTACTAAAAGGTTGGTTGATGAAGATACTTCCTGGAGGGGAGATTCTCTACAGCAGTGGTTCTCAACCTGTGGGTCGAGACCCACGGGAACTGTGATAAAGGGTTGAGGCATTAGGAAGGCTGAGAACCACTGCCCTAGAGCCATGCCTAGCCAAAAGGGCCATTACCTGAGGCATCCAAGGAATTGTTTGTCCACATGGAAAAAGAGAGTAAGGTGAAATCAGGTTTCAGATGCTTTGCCCAGCAGATTTAACTAAAATCCTAAGGCAAGGCCCAAACACAACGGAGGTATGCAGGGTACAACATCAGGGCTGAGAGAGTCAGAGAGGAGGAGGCTGGACTGAGCATTTCAGAACACTGTAAACAAAGGGCAGACGCTATGACTGATCTGGTTCTAGGTTCTTCTGCCACACCTGCTTTGGATCAGTTCTGGAATTTTCCTTTTCAGCTCCTAAACAAGAAAAGAAGGCAGAACCACTGGAGAAAATAACCATATTATAACTGGAATCACTACAAATTTCAGCCTTGGGTATCTTCAAAGCTACTTCTCATTTCCTTATGCCCTCGATCCACCCCCTCTCCCAGGCACCTCATGGTTTATGAGTCAAACTCTTACAACATATCAAGCCTTAAGAAGATACCTTTGAACATCAAGGGTACCGAGCGAGCTACAATAACCTGGGGTAACCTCCCTGGGCCTTAAGAACAGATCTGGTCACACACCCTCCCCTGGAAATGGTAGAATTAATCCCTTTACACCTATAGCCCTGTTTAAACCCCAGTTACTCTCACAGGTCTATCTGTAAGGCCCAATTCCGGCCCTTTCCTGCACTCCTTTTACTAGACTTTCAGGTCTCATGCTCTGTGATCAGCAATTTCTCCTGTGTCCTAAACATCTTTTCTAAAAGTCTTCTTCACCCTCCTTGCCTAAACTGAAGACTAGCTGTCCTCTGAGCACGTTGCTTTCTGGCCAGCCCTCTCAAACAGGGGCCATTTTTCTCTGGCCCGCTTCAGGGAAAGGAAGTGACCCTGATGTCCTTGCTCTCCTCGCTGCCTCCTGACCATTACCACCACCACTTCCCATGGAAGCCTCTTCTCCTTTCAAGTGCAGGTCATCTGGCTGTACCATCCTCTCCCCTCCTCACCAACACTCTTGAGTCCTTCTCCTCCTTCACAACGCTGTCAGCACTCTGACCATTCGGACTCTTTGACCTCCTCATCTCCAAAGACCTTATTTTCCCTCTATCTAGCCACCCTGTTATTACCAGAAATTATACAACATCTAAAAAAATCTCAGTGAGAAGGGCGCCGGCCCCATATACCGAGGGTAGTGAGGTCAAACCTGGCCCCAGCCAAACTGCAACAAAAAAAAGCTGGGCATTGTGGTAGGTGTCTGTAGTCCCAGCTACTTGGGAGGCTGAGGCAAGAGAATCACCTAAGCCTGAGAGCTGGAGGTTGCTGTGAGCTGGGACACCATTGCACTCTACCCACAGTGACAAAGTGAGACTGTCTCTAAAACAACAACAACAAAATCTCAGTTGTAAACCTTTTCTCCTGGCTTATTTATTTAAGTACCTATTCATAAGCCTTCCCCAAGCTTCCCTTCCCATCTGGAGTTGAATGTATCCCTCAATATAATATTACTCTCCTATTCCCTCTCACATACCTGCCTTGAAAAACTCCAATTCTGGCTAAATCATCCTGTCTATTTACTCTTTGCCTGCACTGGATCAGCTAGATGTTGGAGACACCAGGATAACTGATTTCATTTTAAATTAATGATTTCTTTTTTTTTTTTTTGTAGAGACAGAGTCTCACTTTATGGCCCTGGGTAGAGTGCCGTGGCCTCACACAGCTCACAGTAACCTCCAACTCCTGGGCTGAAGCGATTCTCTTGCCTCAGCCTCCCGAGTAGCTGGGACTACAGGTTAAATTAATGATTTCAAACATGCAAATGGCCTTCTTATTCTGTGCTGCTGAGCAACCCTGTTTTGTTTCCATAGTAGACTCAGTGCCCTGTTCTCCCTTTTGCTTTTCCTTCCCCTCCCACCCACACTACTATCTGTCAGTAAAACTGTTGACTCTACCTTGAGCACATCCCAAATCTTACTTCTTTTCACCATGTTCACCTCCACCACCCTTGTCCAAACAACATTCTCTGGGCTATTATAATAGCCTGTAAATGTTCTACCTGCTTCCAACCTTGTCCCTTTCTGCTCCCCAAATAGTCTATTCTCCACAGCAGGCATGCTATAAATCAGATCATACTACTTCTCTGCTCAAATCCTCCAATGTCTTTCCAGCTCACTCAGAGCTGGAAAAAAGTTCTTAACAGTGGTCTGGGGCGGCGCCTGTGGCTCAGTCGGTAAGGCGCCGGCCCCATATACCGAGGGTGGTGGGTTCAAACCCGGCCCCTGCCGAACTGCAACCAAAAAATAGCCGGGCGTTGTGGCGGGCGCCTGTAGTCCCAGCTACTCGGGAGGCTGAGGCAAGAGAATCGCTTAAGCCCAGGAGTTGGAGGCTGCTGTGAGCTGTGTGAGGCCACGGCACTCTACCCGAGGGCGGTACAGTGAGACTCTGTCTCTACAAAAAAAAAAAACAGTGGTCCGCATGGCCCACAAGATCTGCTGCTTCATCTCCAACTACTCCTGGACCGTTCACTACTCCACTCCAGCCCACACTGACCTTCCTGCTGTTACTGCAATGTGCCAGGTAAGTATCAGCTCACTTGTTCCCTCTCCCTACAATGTTTCCCATGCAGATACCTATCTGGCTCCCTCATCTTCTTCAAGTGCTTTCTCTATGAAGCTTTTTTTGGTCACCTTATTCAAAATTGCAGCCACCCTGCCTGCCACTCCTTAGCTTTCTTTTTGCAGTTTCTGGCTGGGGCTGGGTTTGAACCCGCCACCACCCGGCATATGGGGCCCGCACCCTACCCCTTTGAGCCACAGGCGCCGCCCTCCTTAGATTTCTTTTTAAAAATTTTCTCTGGATGGGCGGCACCTGTGGCTCAAAAGGAATAGGGCACCACCCCCATATACCAGGGGTGGTGGGTTCAAACACGGCCCTGGCCAAAAACTGCAAAAAAAAAAAAAAATAATAATAATACTAAAAATGTTTTTCCTCTGCCTCAGCACCTATAGCTCAGCAGCTAGGTTGTCAACCACATACACCGGAGCTGGTGGGTTCAAACCCAGCCTGGGCCTGCCAAACAACAGGGACAACTACAACCAAAACGTAGCCAGGCATTGTGGCGGGCACCTTAGTCCCAGCTACTTGGGAGGCTGAGGCAAGAGAATCGCTTAAGCCCAAGAGTTGGAGGTTGCTATGAGCTGTGACAACACGGCACTCTACCCAGGGTGACAACTTGAGACTCTGTCTCAAAAAAATTAAAAAAAATAGGGCGGCACCTGTGGCTCAAAGGGCGCTGGCCCCATATGCCAGAGGTGGCGGATTCAAACCCAGCCCCGGCCAAAAACTGCAAAAAAACAAAATAATAAATTTAAAAAATTAATAAAAATAAAAAATTTCTCTATAGGGCGGCACCCATAGCTCAGTGGGTAGGGTACTGGCCATGTACACAAAGGCTGGCGGGTTCAAACCTGACCCAGGGCCAGCTAAAACAACAATGACAACTGCAACAATAACAACAAAAAAATAGCCGGGTGTTGTGGCGGCTATGGGCATTGTGGGCCTGTAGTCCCAGCTATTTTGGAGGCTGAGGCAAGAGAATTGCTTAAGCCTAAGAGTTTGAGGTTGCTGTGAGCTGTGACACAGTGGCGCCCTACCCAGGTGACAGCTTCAGACTTTGCCTCAAAAATATACTCTCTCTATATTTTGCAACTATCCTTTGAGAAAACTAGTGTCCATAAAGTCATTCGTTTGTTCATTCAACAATCATTTATCAAATACCTACTATGTGTCAGCCCCTGTTCTAGACATTGATGATACAAAGCAGAAGAAAATGTCCTGCCCACGTGGAACTTACATTCCAAAAGACAGATAGGGCATATACACAAACATATCAGATGGTGAAGGGGCTAAGAAGAAAATAAAACTGGCAAAGAGTGGTGGGGAGCAGTTTAGGTACAGTGGTGGAGGAAGGTTTCTCTGTGGGATTGACAAGACCTCAGTGATGATAAAGAGTCAGCCAGGTAAATATGCAGGAGAGATCAGGAGGCATCAGAGCCCAGATCATGAAATGGATGAGCTTTGTGCCTAAGGAGTATCAAGAAGAGTACATGGCTGGCTTGGCGCCCGTAGCTCAGTGATTAGGGCACCAATCACATTTACCAGGGCTGGCGGGTTCAAACCTGGCCCACGCCTGCCAAACAACAATGACAACTACAACCAAAAAATAGCCAGGGGCAGCACCATGGCTCCATTAGTATACTGAGGGTGGTGGGTTCAAACCCAGCCCTGGCTAAACTGCAACAAAAAATAGCAGGTGCCTGTAGTCCCAGCTACTTGGGAGGCCAAGGCAAGAGAATCGCTTAAGTCCAAGAGTTTGAGGTTGCTATGAGCTGTGACGCCACAGCACTCTACGGAGACTGTCTCAAAAAACAAAGAAGAGCACATGGCAGAGGGAGAGATGTAGAGAGGACATTAGAGTGGGAGGCAGGAATTGGATTAGAAGTGACTTACTGGGAGGTGCCTGTGGCTCAAAGGAGTAGGGCGCCAGCCCCATATGCCGGAGGTGGCGGGTTCAAACCCAGCCCTGGCCAAAAAACTGCAAAAAAATTTTTTTTTAATTTTTGAGACTGAGTCTCACTCTGTCACCCTGGCTAGCGTGCTGTGGCATCATAGCTCACAGCAACCTCAAACTCTTGGGCTCAAGTGATTCTCTTGCCTCAGCCTCCCAAGTAGCTGGGACTACAGGCACCTGCCACAATGCCCTGCTATTTTTATAGATGAGGTCTTGCTCTGGCTCAGGCTGGTGTCGAACCTATGAGCTCAAGCAATCCACCTGCCTCAGCTTCCCAGAGTGCTAGGATTACAGACGTGAGCCACCGCACCTGGTCAAGTTTTTCTGCCTTTACTAGAGATAGTGTCTAGCTCTTGCTCAGGCTGGTCTTGGACTCCTCAATCCACTTGCCTCAGCCTCCCAGAGTGCTAGGATTACAGGGTGAGTCACTGTGCTGGGCTGTGACTTATTTTTCATTTTCATTTTCTTTGAGACACTCAAAAAAAAGTGGGAGTGTCAATATGTCGCCCTCAGTAGAGTGTCCGTGATGTCACAGCTCACAGCAACCTCAAACTCTTGAGCTCAAGCAATTCTCTTGCCTCAGTCTCCCAAGTAGCTTGGACTACAGGCGCCCACCACAACGCCCAGCTATTTTTTGGTTGCAGTTGTCATTGTTGTTTAGCAGGGTTGGGCCAGGCTAGAACCTGCCAGCCCTGACGTATATGGCCGGCACCCTAACCACTGAGCCACAGGCGCTGAGCCACTGTGACTTTTTTTTTTTTTTTTTGAGACAGAGTCTCACTTTGTTGCCCTGGGTAGAGTGCTGTGGCATCACAGCTCACAGCAACCTCCAACTCCTGGGCTTAGGTGATTCTCTTGCCTCAGCCTTCCGAGTAGCTGGGACTACAGGTGCCCGCTACAACTCCTGGCTATTTTTTTTTTTTTTTAGAGACAGAGTCTCACTTTATGGCCCTCGGTAGAGGGCCATGGCCTCACCCAGCTCACAGCAACCTCCAACTCCTGGGCTTAAGCGATTCTCTTGCCTCAGCCTCCCGAGTAGCTGGGACTACAGGCGCGCGGCTAACTCCTGGCTATTTTTTATTGCAGTTTGGCCGGGGCCGGGTTTGAACACACCACCCTCCATATATGGGGCCGGCACCCTACCCACTGAGGCACAGCCGCTGCCTGATTTTTTTTTTTTTAGAGACAGAGTATAACTCTGTTGCCCTGGGTAGAGTGCCATTGTGTCATCATAGCTCACAGCAACCTTAAACTCTTGGGCTCAAGAAGTCCTCTTGTCTCAGTTTTCTGAGTAGCTGAGACTATAGATGCCCACCCCAACACCTGGATGGTTTTCCTTTTTTTTTTTTTTTTTTGAGACAGAGTCTTAAGCCATGGCCCTAGGTAGAGTGCCTGGCATCAGAGCTCACAGCGACCTCCAACTCTTGGGCTTAAGTGATTCTCTTGCCTCACCTCCCAAGTAGCTGGGCACCTGCCACAGTGCCTGGCTATTTTTTGGTTGCAGTTGTCATTGTTGTTCAGCAGACCCAGGCCGGGTTCAAACCCACCACCCTAGGTGTATGTGGCCAGAGCCCTTGCCCACTGAACTACAGGTACCATCTGGTTTTTTCCTATTTTTAGTAGAGACAGGGTCTGGCTCTTTTCTTTTTCTTTCTTTCTTTTTTTTTTTTTTTGAGACAGTCTCACTTTGTCACCCTCATTAGAGAGCTCTGATATCACAGCTCACAGCAACCTCAACTCTTGGGCTCAAGCAACCCTCTTGCCTCAGCCTTTTGAGTAGCTGGGTCTACAGGCATTTACCACAACACCTGGCTAGTTTTTAGAGATGGAATCTTGCTCTTGCTCAAGGTCTCAAACTCCTGAGCTCAAACAATCCGCCCACCTCAGTCTCCCAGAGTGCTAGGATTATAGGTGTGAGCCACTGCGCCAGGCCCTACAATGAGACTAAAGAATCTAATCTCTAGGGTTTTGATGGAGCACATTCTCCTCTCCCAACCCCAATGGCAAGAATCACTTGTTGAGTGCTTGCAGGTTTTATCAAAGTGAGTATCCAAAAGTAATAATAAAAAGCTTAGTTGAGGGTGGCTCCTGTGTGTAGGGCAGCTCCTGTGTGTAGGGCGCCGGCCCCATATACTGAGGGTGGCAGGTTCGAACCTGGCCCCAGCCAAACTGCAACAAAAAAATAGCCATTGTGGTGGGTGCCTGTAGTCACAGCTATTCCGGAGGTTTAGGCAAGAGAATTGGCTAAAAAAAAAAGTTGAATTCACAGCCAATGGGCTGGGGGCAGAGGCTTATACCTGTAATCCTAGCACTCTGGGAGCTGAGGCCAATGGACTGCTTGAGCTCAGGAGTTGAGATCAGCCTGAGCCAAAGTGAGATCCCATCTCTACTAAAAATAGAGAAACTAGCCAGGTGTTGTGGTGGATGCCTATAGTCCCAGCTACTCTGAGCTTAAACCCAAGAGTTTGAGGTTGCTGTGAGCTGTGACTGACTACACGGCACTCTACGGAGGGCGACAGAGTGAGATTCTGTCTCAAAAAAAAAAAAAAAAAGAAAAGAAAGAAAAAATGAGAAACAACAAATGGCCCAAAGAAAGGGGGAGACAAACACTATTCCTTGTTTTTGTTGAACAAATGGTCTATGACAAAAGTGGAAGAGAGTAAAATGGTAATGTGTAGAAAAAGGGAGGCATTAGAAATGAGCATGGAGGAGGAGGGTCTGAGAAGTCAACATGGGTTGTACGAGAATTTAAGGCACTTGCTCATCCCCTGGAATAGTCTCTGGGTTGACCCCTGAAAATTAGGGTTAGAGACTCTTGCACATTGTCTCTAGATCCTGAAGAGCTCCCTCAACCCACCCTTTTTTATTGCAGTAAATTGACATAATATACAATTAACCATTTTAAAATGTACATCAGTGGCATTTAGTAGCATTTGGTGCATTCAGAATGTTGGGCAGCCAGTACCACTGTCTAGGTTCACCTCTTTCTTCCTTTGTGTGGTGTCAAATCTTCCCCTTCAATCCCATGGCATGCCTTGCATTGTTCTGGGTGTACCTGTTTCACCATACAAACTCTATTCTATCAAGCTACCATTTCTGCTGAGACCCAGTCCTCAAAATGTCCTTTCCTAATTTTTGGCTAGGAAGTCCTTCATGAAACCAGTTAAGGGGCCAGAACTTCCCCTGATGATTCCTGCAAATCATGATTAAGTTCATGACTTCCCGAATGTAGGCAATATGGACAGCACAGACCCCAGCAGTTTGTTGGCTATGAAGAGGTGAATATAGCTATTGACCAGAACAGATTAGATCATCCAGTTGGACCAAACCATTGTTCCCAGCTTACTAGTCACCACTCATACCGTGAATAAACCCACACAGGAACCACTACAGCATCTACTCCAATATGCCGCTAAAATTGTTCTCGCCAAGACCAGGAGTGACCTTTCAATTGCCAGATTCACTTAACACTCTTCAGTTTTTATTCTCCTCCATCTCACAGAGCCTTTGGATAGTACAAATTAGCTCTTTCTTCTAGACAATCTCTTCTAATTTTTTCCTGTATCAGTTAATAATGATGTTAGCGGCAAACAATAGAAAATGTATCTAAAAGTAGCTTAAAGCATTAAGAACATTTATTTACTTAAAAGGATATCCATACAAGAGAAACTAGGAAGAAAGAAATAAATGAGTAAAATTTTAAAAAATAAAAAAAGAAAGTCCAGAAGTGTACAGTCCAGGTTCATTCAGAAGCTCAGCCATGTCTTCAAGGACCCACTCTTTTCCTGGGTCTCCTCCGTTTCCTCATCAAGCCGTCTTCACTGCTGTTTGTTGGCACATTTGTGGTCACGAGATGGCTGTGACAGCTCCAGGCTTCATGTCTTCATGCCTTTATCTCAGGAAGAAGACAGAGGCAGGAGCAAAGACTTTTTTCCCCTCTAAGTGCTATCTTTTTTTTTTTTAAATACAAAAAGCATTTTTTGGCTGGGCACTATGGCTTATGCCTGAATCCCAGCACTCTGGGAGGCCAAGGCAGGACCTCTGTTTGAGCTCAGGAGTTGGAGACCAGCCTGAGCCAGAGTGAGACCCCATCTCTACTAAAAATAGAAAAAAATAGCTGGTGTCATGAGGGGGGCCCTTAGTCCCAGCTACTTGAGAGGCTGAGGCAGGAGGGTCGCTTTAGCCCAGGAGTTTGAGGTGGTAGGGACCTAATGCCACTGCACTCCAGCCAGGGTGACAGAGCAAGACTCTGTCTCAATTAAAAAAAAAAAAAAAGGGGCGGTGCCTGTGGCTCAAGGAGTAGGGTGCCGGTCCCATATGCCGGAGGTGGTGGGTTCAAACCCAGCCCTGGCCAAAAACCAAAAAAAAAAAAAAAAAAAAAAAAGCTAGGCACCTATAGCTCAGCAGCTAGGGCACCAGCCAGATACACCGGAGCTGGAGAGTTCCCACCCAGCCCCGGCCTGCCAAACAACAACAATTACAACAAAGAAATAGTGGGGTGTTGTTGTGGCACCTGTAGTCCCAGCTACTGGGAGGCTGAGGTGGAAGAATCGCTTGAGCCCAAGAGTTTGAGGTTGCTGTGGGCTGTGACGTCATGGCACTCTACGGAGGGCGACATAGTGAGACTCTTGTTTCAAAAGGAAAAAAAAATAATTTTTCCCAGGAGCCAGGAGTCTCTCAGCAGACTTCCTTTCATATTTTATCAGCTAGAATGAGTCCCATACTCATCCCTAGAAATATATTTGCAAAGAGAAATGGAATTACCAGGATTGGTTTAGAGTAACTGATTTATCCTCTAAATTGTGGGAAGAACTAATCTTCCTTGAAATCAAAGGATCTTCCTTCTACCTGAAAAAAATGGGGATTTATTAACAAGGAAGGAATAATTTAAAGAAGAAGGGTACCACACTTTTATTTTTATTTTTTAGAGACAGAGTCTCACTTTGTTGCACTCGGTAGAGTGTCGTAGCATCATAGCTCACAGCAACCTCCAGCTGTTGGGCTTAGGTGATTCTCATGCCTCAGCCTCCCACGTAGCTGGGACTACAGGCACCCACCACAACGCCTGGCTATTTTGTTATTGTTGTTGTTGCAGTTTGGCCAGGGCTGGGCTTGAACACTCCACCCTCGGTACATGGGATGGGGCTGGTGCCCCACTCACTGAGCCACAGGCGCCACCCAACACACTTTTAGATAATTATTAACAGAAACTGGATAATTTTTTTCTTTTACTATAATCATATCTCTTTTCCACCTGGGCACATAGCTAGATTACATCTCCAAACCTTGCTTTCTCGTTAGTATCATGCATCTTCCAGAAATCCCACCAACATAACATGTGCAGAATAGATAAATGTGTTTGCTATGTCCAGGTCTCACCTTTAAAAACTCCCCGTACAATGATCCATATTTACTCTTCTCATTATTATTATTGTTGTCATTGTTATTATTTTGGCCAGATACAAAGGATATAGTAAAGAAACTCAAGGCTTCAAGGAATGATGAAGCCACAAAAACCTAGATGGAAAGGTGCCTTAATCCTTGAATGACTTCATGGAGCAGAGCAAATCCCATTACCCCAGGCATCCACAATGGATGATGATATGAGCAAGCAATGAAAACTGTGTTAAGCCACTGAGTAGGGGAATTGTTTGCTACAGAAGTTAGTTAACTCTAATGATTCATTTGAAGAGGCAATGAACAATGTCTACCACATTCCCGTATGCAAGCTTCTCTGCTAAGGATAGCCTAAACAACAATGACAACTACAACAAAAAAATAGCTAGGCATTGTGGTGGGCGCCTGTAGTCCCAGCTACTTGGGAGGCTGAGGCAAGAGAATTGCTTAAGCCCAGGAGTTGGAGGTTCCTGTGAGCTGTGATGCCAC
Organism: Nycticebus coucang; assembly: GCF_027406575.1. Lineage (NCBI taxonomy): Eukaryota > Metazoa > Chordata > Mammalia > Primates > Lorisidae > Nycticebus > Nycticebus coucang. Next base: position 44,263,088 of record NC_069784.1, read on the forward strand.
AGCACTCTACCCAGGGTGACAGGGTGACAGCTTGAGGCACTGTCTCAAAAAAAAAAGACATGATAACTAAATGTAATATGTGGTCCTAAACAGAAGCTTGTGCTGGAAAATTAAACTAAATGCTAAGGATGTTATTGGATCAATTGACAATAATTGGAATATGAATGGAAGATTAAAGTATTATGTCAATGTTAAGTTTCCCAGATTTCATAATTGTATGTTTTATGTTTATGTAAGTAAATGTACTTATTCTTAGGATATTCAAGTATTAAGGGGCAAAGAGGCCTACAATTTACTTTCAAATGATCAGAAAAAAGTGGATATGTGTGCATAATAATATATCTTTGTTTAACTCTGTCTATCTAAGAGGAAAAATGTTAAAAAGAGGGACAATATATATATATATTTTTTGTAGAGACAGAGTTCTGCTCTATGCCCCGAGCAGAGTGCAATTGTGTCATAGCTCACTGCAACCTCAGACTCAGGCTTTGGGCGTCCTGCTGCCTCAGCCCCCGAAGCTGAAGCCGCTGGGATTACAGGAGCTCGCCATGTCTCCTGGCTGTTTTTTTCCATTCTTTTTATGAGTCACGGTCTCTCTCTCACTCAGGCAAGCCTCGAACTCCTGAGCTCAAGCAATCTTCCCGCCTCAGCCTCCTACGTGCTGGGATTACAGGTGTGAGCCACCGCGCCCTGCAAGAGGGATAATGTTAATAAATGCTTTTCTCCATGTTTGAAATATTTCCAAGTAAAAGTTTTTCTTTTATTATTATTATTATTAAATCATAACTGAGTACATTAACACGATCATGGGGCACCATACACTGGTTTTATAGACCGTTTGACACATTTTCATCACACTGGTTAACATAGCCTTCTGGCATTTTCTTAGTTATTGTGTTAAGACATTTATATTCTATATTTACTAAGTTTCACATGTACCCTTGTAAAAGATGCACCGCAGGTGTAATCCCACCAATCACCCTCCCTCCGCCCGTCCTACCCCCTCCTGCCCCTCCCCCAAGTAATAGGTTTTCAGGGGGTCTGGATTAAAAAAAAGTCACTGAGCTTCTCCTGTTGGTTCAAGGGGTTTTTCCAGGTTCTTCCTCTCATCCCTTACTTCAGATCTTCACTTTCTTCTGGCTTTCCCATACTGACTTCTATTTGAACTCTTTTTCTTCCTAGCCCCTGGATTCACTTCTTGTTTGGACAGTTTGCCTAGCTTTTTGATTCAGGTTTTCCCAAGACATAGCCTTCTCCCATTTGGCCTTAAGCACTGCAGCGCCTGAGCAAGAGACTTCTTGCCTGAAACACCAAATTCAGGCTCTAGGCCCCAGGGGGATATCATACCCTAAATGAGACTTCAATACTTCCAACTGCTAACAGCCCTTCTCCCTTCAGCTGTCCTGACTTTATCTGGGAGGAAACATTTCATATATCTGCCCCCTTATCTCAATAGTCCCTGCTTGATCAAACCTTCATCATTAATTTTCTACCTAGACTCCCTTTCCCACTCCAGCCATCCTCCTCCTCATCATTAGTTCTCTCCTAAGACCTGTCTGATTAAACCTCTAAAGCTCTTCACTGCCTTTCAAAATCTGACTTAACCTACTTTACTAATTCCACATCCTGCCACTGCTCTGCTGAACTGTAAGCTCCTTCAGGGAATGGGCACGTCTTTTCTTCTTTGTATCCTTAATTTCTAACATGAGTGTCTGGCACACAGAAGATGCTCTATAAACATCTGTTAAATGGACAAATGACCTTCAGTTGTACTAAACTTGGAAACTTCTTTGTACCATGCTCAAATATTACCTTCTCTGATGGTATTCTCTCCCTTATTTAAGTCTTACATATGTATGCGCACATTTTTTTCCTAACTAGACTGTAAGGTCGCTGAGGGAAAATACAATGTTTTATTCATATTGTATCTGACCTGGAGTCTAGAAGAGTGTCTAGCACAGAACAGGCACACAAGCAGTTTGCTGAATGAATGAATGAATAATTCTAGAGAGGAGAAAATATTAGACTTTAAGAAGCTCCTGTAATCTAGGGCAAGGGCTCATGTCTGTAATCCTAGTTCTCTGGGAGGCCAAAGTAGGTGGATCCCTTGAGCTAAGGAGTTCCAGACCAGCCTGGGCAAGAGCAAGACCCTTTTTCTACCAAAGACAGAAAAACTAACTGGGTGTCATTGTGGGCCCTAGCTACTCAGGAGGCTGAGAGAACTACTCTTCAGCTACTCTTCAGCCAAGAGACTGAGGTTGCTGTGAACTATGATGCCATGGCACTCTGTCTCCAGGGTGACAGAGTGAGGCTTTTTCTCAAAAAAAAAAAAGTTCCTTGTACAGTGAGACAGACTGAGGAAATGACCTAAGAAAAATGACAATAAAGATCACAAAATACAAATAACTAAGGTACAAATAAATTATCTAAGTACTTAGATGATGATAAAGAAGTAGAGAGTCAATCTGCAAAGTCTCCCTAAATGTAAATTTTGAGAGATGTTTGAAAAGAGGAAAAGGACATAAATTGGGGGAATAGGAGATTAGGAACGTGTCATAGAGTTTGATTGAACCAAGGCATGGTAAATAATTTGTGTTTATAGCTGACTTTTGTGTGTGAGAGAGACAGTCTCACTCTGTCATCCAGGCTAGAGTACAGTGGTGTCATTATAGCTCACTGCAACCCCAAACTCCTGGGCTCAAGCAACCCTCCCAAGCAGTGGGACTACAGGTGTGCACCACCATGTCCTGCTTATTTTTCTGTTTTTTGTAGATACAGGGTGTGGAACTCCTGCCTCAGCCTCCCAAAGTGCTAGGATTACAAGCCTGAGCCACAATGCTTAGCCAAAGCTGACTTTTTGAGCAGAATCTGCTCTGCTCCAGCCTAAGGTTTCTGCCTTTCTTCTGGCTCACTAAAACACGCATGTTTATCCACTCTCTATATTTTGATGTTTCCCAGGTCAGCCCAATGTGAGAACCTTAAGTTCTTTAAACAGTAAGAAGGAAGTTTCTGTGGAAATATGCAAACAAAACTGCCCTGGGGGATTGAACACTAATGCTGGTCCTCTAGGGAAATAAACTTCCTTGTTCCCGATAAAATGGAACTGCTCCCAGTATGGTTAAGGCCGGGAGAAACACAAATGATTTCCCTTACCAGTTACAAGCTACTTGGCACATTTTACAAAAATGTTGTCCTTTTTTGTGATGGGGAATCCAAGGAAATCAAGGATGTTAATGAGTGAAACTTGAGAAATAAAGCTTGATAGCAAAATCTTGTCTTAGCTACATCTGCCCCCCCTTATGTTTCCTTGCCATCAAGAGATGTTCTAGCAGTGTGACTTTTCTGGCCCCCTCCTCACAGAGTATATGCAAATACTCACGATGCTGGACAGACCCTTTCTAGGGCTAAGATCACTGCTGCCTCCAGCATTTGTGGGATGGGGAACAAAAAATGAATATTACACTACCGTCTCCCTAAAAATGCCCTCCACTTTAAGAATGTGAACATTTTACACAGCAGGAGGTGTAACTGAAGTCTTATAGAATTTCTTTCTAGTAGTATTTAACTTAGTTTTCTTGCAGTGTCCATTTTCTCAGAATGTTTTGCCCAACACATCCTGTTTCCTGATTACCCAGCCTTGCTATCTTCTGGTAGATGCAAGAAAATCATGATGTTAGCATTCATTCACTGCACGTTTGAGGTGTTGGGTTCAGATCACCGCTATTCTTTCTCAATTCCTAATGCAAACACAAGTTCCCAAAGCAGCAATGGGAGAGCTTTCTAATGATTTCCTGATGTACAGGGAGGCTTCCAGATCCCATACACCGATGTCACCCTGCTAGAGCGTGTCTTGATGGCAAGGAAACACGAAAGCCTAATCTGAGTTAATTCCTCTCCAGCTAGGGATTTCCCGGGTACGCACGGCATCCCCGCACACTTCCCAATTTCTGGGGTTGTCACACTAGACCGTGGTGATGTCACACTGGCTGGGATGACATTTTACAGCTAGATCCCCTACGGCCACCAGGCACCTTTAAATTACCGCGGAGTCTACCGCGAGGAGGGGGCCCGAAATCCGGCCCTCGCCTTCCAACCGCGCTGGCTCCTCACGGAGGCTCACGCCCTCCCACCGCCATCAGTACAATGCGGCGGTTCTAGGGGGAGGGGCCCTCAGTACTTCCGCCTCAGTAGGTGTCATGGCGCCGGGTGGGTGAACAGTTCCGGCGAGGCGGGGCCGGCCGGATGAGGGCGGCCGCTCAGCGCTCAGCTCATCAGGTCTGGCGACGACGGCGGCTGCGGAGTAAGGGGCCCGGCGATAGCCCCGGACGGCAGCGGGAGGCCGAGGCGGGAGAGCGCGGGGCCAAGGCGGCGGCGGCGGCGGTGGCGGGAAGGGGCCGGGTGGCGGAGCGGGCGGGAGGCTGAGGAGGCTCCCCCCGCGGGACGGGCGCGGGGACGGCTCCGGGGGGCGGGGGCCGGGGCCCGGGCCGGCTCGCGCGGAGGGTATGATGACCCGGCGGCGGGGCCCCGGATCTCGTCTCCTCCGCCGCCTCCTCACGGCAGCCCCAGCTCGCGGCTGAGAACCATACACACCGGCGGTGAGTGCGGACGGGCGGGAAGGGGCCTCGGTACGGAGTGACCTCCTGTCGGCTGCCCGAGGCGGGCCGGGCGGGCCGCGGGCTCTCCTGGTGCGCCCGGCCTGCTGGGGGCGCCTTTCCGAGCCGGCCCCCGCCCGGGACCGGGCGCCGCGTCCTGCGGCCCGGCAGGTCTCGGCCGGTCTCGGCTGGTCGCGGCCGCAGGAGGGAGTTACGTTCCTAGGAAAGTGGGCAGGCTCTGGGTTTGTTTTGGGGGGAATTCCCCAGTCTCCTGCCACTTCTCTGGGTGTGTTGTTGTCTTTAAGTGACAGGGGACAGCCTTCCGTCTCTTTACCCGACCGGTATTTTCCCGGCAGCCGCGGCAGGTTCCCAGTGTGGCGTTGTGCTTCCCAGCCCTGCTTATCCAAAACCCATGGTTTTGGGTTATTTGTGCTGTTTGGGACCGGGAAGCGGTGTGGAGAGAAGACGACGGTGGTGGGGTGGGTGTGGAAGCTTTTCTTTTCCCTCCGCTGGTGTTCTGTAATCGTTAGGTTTGTAATGATGGTGTAGCCTTCGTGGGACCAGCCCTCCTAATGTGTATCTGTGCAAGGCAGTTCCAGAGGTCTGGCTCAAAGGGAAACTTTCGCTGCCAGTCGCCACTTTTCAAAGCTTTCATTAAAAAGAAAAGAGGGGAAAACAACCAGAACTCGTAGGTGAGGTCTACACTGGTCACAGGGCTGTGGGGAAGAGTCGTTTTTTGTGCCTAGCAACCAAGACCTGGGGCTCATTCTCCAGAAGCGTTGGTCTAACCTCCAGTTTGTTGTGGTGACGAACTGTGAGCAATGGCCTGTGTTTATGCTGGGCGTGCTTTCTTTCCTGTTTGAGGAAGGGGGATGGGAATAGGAGGGAAGAAGGTAGGGAATGGGGAAAAGCTGCAGTTATGTCTTTTCTCGGTTTAACCGCTGATTGTGGTAGATTCTTTTTGAGGCAGCCCTACATGCTTTTTCTTGTCTATTAGTGACACTTTGAGAATTCTCAGTAATCGCATTAAAATAATAGTTTCAGCTGTATAGACCCTTCTGCCCCAATCTCTCCTTCATCTTATTTGTTTCTTAGTAACTGATGAAAAACAGCATTGTGGCTTCCTGCTCCTGATGAAGTGGAGTTAAATTAAGTGGCTGATGCCTTCAGCAGAACCTACAATTTTGCTCTTGTTTGCGTAAAGCTATTTTTGATTTCTGGTCTGCAAAGTTTTTTATTTTCTTCTTCCTTTTTTTTTTAAGATTATAGAGAATGCAAACCATTACCGACTTTTATTCATGTAAAAAACCTGAAGCTTTCTGTAAAAATTTAAAAGTCTAACATCTTACCTAATTGTTGTAATTCAGCAGGTGATTTTGTTCTTTACATGTAATTATGTCAAGGTTCTGTGTTATAATTCTGGTATGATGTAGAATGTAATTGACTTTAAGATACTGTTCCTGACTTGAAGGGTATTTTATTTTAGTAAAATACTTGTGGTCAGAACTGGAGACAGCCTTGTCAGTACAGCATTTGAGAGTAAAATTGGTTAATGAGATCTTATAAACACACTGACTTCATCTGGCCAGTAGGACTTTTGCTGGTGATATCTTCATGAGTACCTTATCCTTATCCCTGGACATTGTAGTTTTATGGATTTTGGAACGACAAACTAGAACACCCTTCTAAAAGAAAAAAAAATTTGTCTCAAAATTCACAACTCTTTGGAAAATAGAGTTCATTCTTTCTGTGCTTTTGTTTTAGAAGTGCAGCTCTATCAATGGTTTGTTGGTAGAAATCAATGACCCAAACCTGCCCTGTAAACTTTTTACATTTGGAACTTAAGTAGCTTGTCTTATATTGTAACTGTTCCTTTTGTAATTTGAAGTAATTTTGCAAACATGAGCTGCTCGATCGGCCATCTGTCCTTTTATTTATAAAAGCTTTCTATATTTTGTAGGTCTTTTTAAAAACTTACTATTAAGTCTTTCCCAGTTTCTTCCCCTTATATTTCCAAATATCACTTTATTCACTGATTTGCTTTTTGGTTCCTTTTTGTTGTTTTTGTTTCTGATCTTCCTTGTAGTTGTAGAAACCTACATCCTAAATACCTAATGTATTTCTGTGTAGCTTCTAATTTGGCATTTAAAAAATTTACAACCTATTTTTACGTTTTCTCCTTATTTTTTGTAAGTCTTATCATTTCAGCAACATCCTAAGCTCTTTCATGGTAGGAAATTTTAGTTGTATTTCTTTAGGATTATTTAAGAGCACCTGGTAGAGTGCTTTCTCAAAGTCCTCAATGAAAAAGAATCAGAAGACCTGAATTCTTTGCCAGCATTAGTATTCATTAGCTCCATGTAAAACTTGTTTGGCCTTTTTGGATCTCTTTTTTCTCATCTTGTAATTAGGGAGCTTTAGAAATAATTTTTTTGACATCTTTTTTAGTTGTAAGAGTTCCTCGTTTTTGACAGTGTCTTCTGTTCCAATCAAATATATCTCCTTTCTTTATACAGTTTTTGTTTTTCCACCTTCCTTGGCATACTGGCAAAAGTCGGCTCATTTTCCTGAAGGAGCTTATCATCTTCTGTCTGCCACACCTTTGTTACCTGTTTTCCTTCAGCCTTTGCTGGTTGATCTAAACAGTGTCCCCTCTTAGTGTTGTTTATGCTTCATATTGATCTCTGCTTTGTTTTTTTTTTTTTTTTTGTAGAGACAGAGTCTCACTGTACCGCCCTCGGGTAGAGTGCTGTGGCATCACACGGCTCACAGCAACCTCTAACTCTTGGGCTTACGCGATTCCCTTGCCTCAGCCTCCCAAGCAGCTGGGACTACAGGCGCCCGCCACAACGCCCGGCTATTTTTTTGTTGCAGTTTGGCCGGGGCTGGATTTGAACCCGCCACCCTCAGCATATGGGGCCGGCGCCCTACTCACTGAGCCACAGGCGCCGCCCTGATCTCTGCTTTGTTAATTAGACCGTTTCCTTATGTTGGAAACTCCTCAGTGTATATTATATTTGTTTTGTTTTTGTTTTTAATTTATAATGCACCCCTGCCTTTAAAAGGTATAGTTTTCTTTATTCTAAGCTTTATAGACTCTTTAGACTGTCCTGTGCACATACTAAAATAGTCCCTTTTTACTAAACACAAAGCACTTACATTTTTTTTGTTCTATTGCTGTAGGTGTCATTTTAAGTATACCTAAGAGTGCTATTACTGACTTTGATACAGACCGACAGCCTCTACTATACTGAATACATGAGCTTTAACCAGAGACTAGAAGGAAAGGCTAAGACAGGAAAACTAAGTTCAGATAGGGAACATTACGAATGAAGGAACTAAGGTGGGGAACAGCAAGGCCTACTCTAGGAATTCAGAAGAGAACATGCCTGGGGAAAGAATGGATGAAACAAGGCTTTAACCCAGATCTTGCAAGTCTTGATTGTAAGATTTTAAGTGGTGGACAGATGTGTTCCCCCCCCCCCCCACATGTGCATTTTTATTTATTTATTTATTTTTTGAGACAGAGCCTCAAGCTGCCCTGGGTAGAGAGCTACAGCAACCTCCAACGCCTGGGCTCAAGCGAGTCTCCTGCCTCTGCCTCCCAAGTAGCTGGTACTACAGGCGCCCGCCACAACACCTGGCTATTTTTTTTTTTTTTTTTTTTTTTTGGTTGCAGCCGTCATTGTTGTTTGGCGGGCCTGGGCTAGATTCGAACCTGCCTGCTCAGTTGTATGTGGCTGGCGTCTTAGCCACTTGAGCCACAGGCGCTGAGCCCACATGTGCATTTTTAAAAGCTTCAGTTATAAGGTGAATGAATTGGTAGACCTTAGAGGGCTTGTGAGTACAATTTGGGGGAGACCAGTTAGGCTGCTTGAGCAAGTACAGAATTGTACAGTAAGAGTAGAGAAAACTTAGTGGAGTAGAGAGAGAGATAGGTGTTCTGATGAAAGAATTTTCTTCCCAAACTTGTATTGCTTTATTTTTATAGAACATGTACTCTTTTTTTTTTTTGAGACAGAGCCTCAAGCTGTTGCCCTGAGTGCCGTAGCATCACCACTCATAGCAACCTCCAACTCTTGGGCTTAAGCAATTCTCTTGCCTCAGCCTCCCAAGTAGCTGGGACCACAGTCACCCGTCACAACACGTGGCTATTTTTTGGTTGCAGCCGTCATTGTTGTTTGGTGGGCCTGGGCTGCATTTGAACCTGCCAGCTGAGGTGTATGTGGCTGGCGCCTTAGCCGTTTGAGCCACAGGTGCCGAGCCAGAACATGTACTCTTATTTATTTACTTTAGTGATAAGAATAGTCTATATGTCAGTATGTGTGCTGGAGAATATGTACATCTGTGTATCTGTCAGCTGAGCATAAGTACTAGAGGAAGAAATCAGTATGTAGTACTGTTTTTAGGTTATTTAGGTCACCAATTGTTAAACTGTGTCAAAGAAGCAAAGATGACATTGAGCAAAAGCAATATGAATTTATTATTGGTGTGTGGGGGTGGTGGTGAAAGTTACTGAGGACTTCAATACAAAGCACTGAAAAGTGGTTATTTTGGTTGTCATACCTGGCTGTTCCATTCAAGATTATAATAATTGAATTTTTTTGTAGTAAGATTATCTGCCTACAGTGTTTCATATGGGGCACCCAGTAAGTGTTAAATAGATGTGACCATGCCAGAGAGTAGGGAAGCTGTTGATTGTTTTAGAACACCTTAGATTTCCTTAATAATTATTATCTTTTAGGAATAAGTGCAAGTACTAGTAGACTTTTGCCTGTCAGTTCTATTTTGAGATTAATGCAGCAGGCACATTTGTCATTACATTAAGATGCTTAAGTCCTTGGAAGTTTAGGTTTAAAATGGAAAGACTTGGGGCGGCGCCTGTGGCTCAGTGAGTAGGGCGCCGGCCCCATATGCCGAGGGTGGCGGGTTCAAACCCAGCCCCGGCCAAACTGCAACAAAAAAATAGCTGGGCGTTGTGGCGGGCGCCTGTAGTCCCAGCTGCTCGGGAGGCTGAGGCAAGGGAATCGCGTAAGCCCAAGAGTTAGAGGTTGCTGTGAGCCGTGTGACGCCACGGCACTCTACCTGAGGGCGGTACAGTGAGACTCTGTCTCTACAAAAAAAAAAAAAAAATGGAAAGACTTTGTTATTGTTGGAGTTGAGGTACAGAATTTTTAGAAAGTCAGAAATAGCCTTTTAATTTATTGGGGAGCTATTCTCATGTGACTTCAAAAACTTTGTAATTTGCCAAAGAGAGTCTGATACATATGGTAAATTTTCCACTGGTATTAATCTGTTCTATATTTTTGTTTGGTTGCTTTCTGCCTAGAAAGAATTACCTCCCCATTTGCAAATTTAAAATTTGTGGAACATGGTATCTTTACTGTTTTAGCTGAATTTCAGAGTGGAATATAAATAAGAGTATGCTGATTTTTCTAGGCTGTTTAGATTTTGCATTTCCTTCTCATTTTGTGTTAGTTGAGGCCAGAATGAGTCTCAGCACATAAGTCCTGGTGGTCTGATACTGACTTTGATACATCTTTTTCTCACTGTGGGGAAGGCCAGTAAAATTCTGAATTATTCTTTCCTTTCGGGTGGATTGTTTGTCTTTCTGAATAAGAATTTTATTCATTTTTAGCCAGGCTTTGTGGTGGGCACCTGTAATCCCAGCTACTTGGGAGGGTGAGGCAAGAGAATCGCTTATGTCCAAGAGTTTGAGGTTGCTGTGAGCTGTGATGCCACGACACTATACCCAGGGTGACATAGACTCTGTCTCAAAAAAAAAAAAAAAAAAAAAGAATTATATTCATTTATATGCTTAAACATTCTGGAAAATGTCCGTTTTGCAGTACCCAATGTGAAGATTTAAAATCATAAGTAGCTGTTATTTTGTTTACTGGGTAAGACCTTGTCAATAACATTATTCTGATAAATGCTGTATTTTTATAAAGTATCTAGTCGTGAATGTGTATTTTAAAATCTGGTATGACATTTCATGAATTTCTTTTAGCATTTTTACTTTAGTTGCTACAAACTTCAAATTTCATTCAGATTTTTCACTAAATATTTTTTTTTTTCTTTTTGTGGAGACAGAGTCTCACTTTATGGCCCTTGGTAGAGTGCCGTGGCATCACACAGCTCACAGCAACCTCCAACTCCTGGGCTTAAGCGATTCTCTTGCCTCAGCCTCCCAAGTAGCTGGGACTACAGGCGCCCACCACAACGCCCAGCTATTTTTTGGTTGCAGTTCAGCTGGGGCTGGTTTTGAACCCGCCACCCTTGGTATATGGGGCCAGCGCCTTACTGACTGAGCCACAGGCGCCGCCCTTTCACTAAATATTTTTTATTATATAAAGATTGTATTCATGTCTTTTGATAGATTATTAAATTTAGCAGCTCAACACATATGATGGAAAACTTTTACTTTTAAAGATTTATATAAATTATGTAAACTCTTGATTAAAGTAACTCTAAACTGCATTTAAAAAATTGAAGGCTGGGCGGTGCCTGTGGCTCAAAGGAGTAGGGCACTGGCCCCATATACTGGAGGTGGCAGGTTCAAACCCGGCCCCGGCCAAAAACTGCTAAGGATTTCTTTTTTCTAGCTGACTAGTCCAGTGCAGATGGTTTTTAGTTGTATTCAAACACAAGGAAATGTACGTTTTGGATTTTGATGTTCTTTAACATTCTTTGTCACATTTCCTTCCTTTCTGGTTGTGTGTGTTTATTCTCTTGTGAATAGTAAAACTATACTATATGGATTAGAGTGGAGACTTCTACATCTCAAGGACCATGCAGAACAGATAAAAGGGAAGGATATTCAAAGCAAAGCTGACCCAAAAACCAAACATTTGAGAAGACTGCAATTTAATATGAGGGGTAGGGAATTGTAGTAGAATGTGAAGTTGGTAGGCAGAGGTCAACTCATTCATCCAGCAAATATTTAAGTATGTATATATTGCCAGAGTTTGTGGTTAGCTCTAGTGATACAAAGAACAAGACCAAGGTGCTACACGTCCTTGTGGAACATAAGCTATAGCTGGGAATGTAGCGTTAAATAAATATTTTCAAGTTATAAGGGAAGAACAGGCAGTTGTGGAAATGGCATGGTGGGGGTGGGAGATGATTGTGTTAGGGTGTTTGGATGGATGGTGGAGCTGTCAGAGGAACGGTTCTCCACAGAAAGTCTTCAACATTTTAGTGGGCTTGGAGTTGAGAATAAGGAGTGGCTTTCCAAGGATTAAGGAAGAACATCGTGGCTAGAGTGGAGGAGTCAAAGTGGGGAATGTTTGAAGGCAGCAAGCGGATTTGGAGAGTTTTTTTAAGGCAGGTGGAGAATTTGGGGCTTTATTCCCAAAGCAATGGAAAGCCCTGGGGGCAGGGGAAAAGAGGAGAGGATAGTTATCTGATTTGCATTGTTTAAAAGGAAAAGCCCTCGGGAGGCTGAGGCAAGAGAATCGTGTAAGCCCCAGAGTTAGAGGTTGCTGTGAGCTGTGTGACACCATGGCACTCTACCCGAGGGTGGTACAGTGAGACTCTGTCTCTACAAAAAAAAAAAAATAAATAAAAGGAAAATCCCCTACGAGCATTTAAGGAGATTTAGTTTGAGACTGGTGGCCCTTTGAACTAGAACTGTGCCAGTAAAAGTAGAGAAAAATGGCTGATTTGAAATAATATACTTAGGAGGTAGAATGGATAGGTATAGATTGGATGTGGAAGCATAAAGGAGAAGAATGATTTGCAATAGTATTTGAATGTGTACCGGGCACTGTCATTTTACATGTATTAATCGTTTAATTCTCGGAACAGCCCATGAGGTAGGTATTGTTATCAGCCATGTATAGTTGAGGATAGACATTCATAGTCTCCCTGATTTTTAGCTTGAAACACTGGGTGTTCAGTGACATCACATAATTGAGATAGAAAATTGAGGGAGAGGTGGAGGCTCTTAAGTTTAACTTTGAACATGTTGAATATGAAGTGTCTATAAGATGTCCAAGTTGCAGTATCAAGTCGCCATTTGGATATAGGGTTTGGAGTTCAAAAGAGAGAAGTCTGGGTTAGAGGTAGATATTTATTTTATTGCCTTGCATATGACTAATCTAGGTGAGTAATGAAAAGGAGGAAGATGTGGAGCTAGAGAAGAGTGATTAAGGTAGAGCTCTAATGCATCTGAGGCTCAGATCGTTGAGAAGGGAGAAGATATAAGCTGTGAAATGGCTTGTGTGCTGTGTCAAGTGTTTAGATTTTATTCTGAAAAAATAAAAACTAGCTTTCAGTTTAGTCTTTGGGCTTAATGAGCTAAATGTGTCTGTTGGCTATTCACGGACAGAAAGCTAGACTGTTCTCACTCTCTTTCTCCCATATTTGTGTAAGAATAACTTCCCTCAATTCAGATTAGAGTTTTCATCATGCTGATTACTTTGTTCTGGTCAGTTTATCAATGGTCCTTTAGACAACTGGAAATATTTTATGTATGATCTGAGCAGAGTAGATAGGCTTCACTTTGTTTAGCATGTTCTGAACACTATTTCTATGAATATACGAGATTGGACATTTAAATTTGTGAAACTAGAAAAAGTACTACATACCTCATTACTGAATATCAAAGCAATTATGGAACTCTTTTTCGGCCACCAGAGCTGTCGTGAACAGTTAAGTTCATGAAGTCATCCTAGAAGTGCTTTGAAAAGTGGACTAGGCCCTGGTGCCAGTTCATAGCTTCTGAAGGGAGTACTTTGAAGGTGATGGTAGCGATATTCAGCAGTGAAGGTATGTAGCATTTTTTCTAGGATGACTTCTCGAACTTAATTGACCTTGTATGTCAAGATTGAAGTAGCTTTTGAAAAGAGGGAAATGTTATCATGTGTTTCTTTCTTTCTTTTCTTTTTTTTTGGAGACAAGAGTTGTCGTCCTTGGTAGAGTGCTGTAGCGTCAGAGCTCACAGCAACCTCAAACTCCTGGACTTAAGTGTTTCTCTTGCTTTAGCCTCCCAAGTAGCTGGGCTTACAGGCGCCTGCCACAATGCCTGGCTATTCTTTTTTTATTGTTGTTGGAGTCGTCATTGTTGTTCAGCAGGCCCCAGGCCAGGTTTTTACCTGCCAGCCTCAGTGTATGTGGCCGGCGCTCTAAACGCTGAGCTATGGGCCTTGAGCCTATTACGTGTTTCTTTTATCAACTGCTTTTCATATATAGTGCTATTAAGCCTTGCATCTCTTATCCTGGTAGTCTCATTCTTCCTTTCTTTCAATGTAGGTATGGCATCACAGTTGCAGGTGTTTTCCCCCCCATCAGTGTCGTCGAGTGCCTTCTGCAGTGCGAAGAAATTGAAAATAGAGCCCTCTGGTTGGGATGTTTCAGGACAGAGCAGCAGCGACAAATATTATACCCACAGTAAAACCCTCCCAGCTACACAAGGGCAAGCCAACTCCTCTCACCAGGTAGCAAATTTCAACATCCCTGCTTACGACCAGGGTCTCCTCCTCCCAGCTCCTGCAGTGGAGCATATTGTTGTAACAGCCGCGGATAGCTCAGGCAGTGCTGCTACGTCAACTTTTCAAAGCAGCCAGACCCTGACTCACAGAAGCAACGTTTCTTTGCTTGAGCCATATCAAAAATGTGGATTGAAAAGAAAAAGTGAGGAAGTTGACAGCAACGGTAGCGTGCAGATCATAGAAGAACATCCCCCTCTCATGCTGCAAAACAGGACTGTGGTGGGTGCTGCTGCCACGACCACCACTGTGACCACAAAGAGTAGCAGTTCCAGCGGAGAAGGGGATTACCAGCTGGTCCAGCATGAGATCCTTTGCTCTATGACCAACAGCTACGAAGTCTTGGAGTTCCTAGGCCGGGGGACATTTGGACAGGTGGCTAAGTGCTGGAAGCGGAGCACCAAGGAAATTGTGGCTATTAAAATCTTGAAGAACCATCCCTCCTATGCCAGACAAGGACAGATTGAAGTGAGCATCCTTTCCCGCCTAAGCAGTGAAAATGCTGATGAGTATAATTTTGTCCGTTCTTATGAATGCTTTCAGCATAAGAATCACACCTGCCTTGTGTTTGAGATGCTGGAGCAGAACTTATATGATTTTCTAAAGCAAAACAAGTTTAGCCCACTGCCACTCAAGTACATTAGACCAATCTTGCAGCAGGTGGCCACAGCTTTGATGAAGCTCAAGAGTCTTGGTCTGATTCACGCTGACCTTAAGCCTGAGAACATAATGCTGGTTGATCCAGTTCGCCAACCCTACCGAGTGAAGGTCATTGACTTTGGTTCTGCCAGTCATGTTTCCAAAGCTGTATGCTCCACCTACTTACAGTCACGTTACTACAGGCAAGTGGCAAATGCTGAAAAGCATGTCTTAGACTAGAGAGATTTGTTCTTATATATAACTTATATTCCATAGAGCTATGTATAACAGTGAATATCTTTATATGTGGATTTTCTGATAGAAATAAGATAGCATGTTTTAGCATATTCTGTGAGTGGCTTTCCCATATATGACATTATCTTATATCTGAAATTTTATTTAGTATTAGAAAAATGAACTCAATCTGATTCTGAAGGTTGGTATTAGTTGAAGTACACTAGCATCTAGTTTCTTAGTACCGTTATACCTAATTTTTTCGATTTTAAGAGTCTTTAAATAAATAAGGATACTTATTTGTGATGAGTTTGAACATATGCTGCTGCTTTTTCTAAGTCCTTATCTTGGCAGGTAAAATGCCTTGGCAATAACTCTAGGTTTAAAGCATTTTATTCTTTTACATTTTCTTTCTTCTATAATAACATGAATTGGATTAGAAGATTGATACTTTCTCTTCTTATTTTAACATTCTCTATGATACTTTGAACATCCTAGAACGGATTTAATTCAAGTATCTTACACTTCAGTGATTTGTTATTTTTTGGTTGATGCCTTTTTTTTTTTTTTTTTTGTAGAGACAGAGTCTCACTTTATGGCCCTCGGTAGAGTGCCGTGGCCTCACACAGCTCACAGCAACCTCCAACTCCTGGGCTTAAGCGATCCTCTTGCCTCAGCCTCCCAAGTAGCTGGGACTACAGGTGCCTGCCACAACGCCCGGCTATTTTTTTGTTGCAGTTTGGCCGGGGCCAGGCTTGAACCCGCCACCCTCGGTATACGGGGCCGGCCCTTACCGACTGAGCCACAGGCGCCGCCCAGTTGATGCCTTTTTAATGTATAATTATCGGGACGTTACTTAAATGCTGGTGCTGCTATATACAATTTGTATCATAACAAAGACATTTTTTTTTTTTTTTTTGAGACAGTCTCAAGCTGTTGCCATGGGTAGAGTGCTGTGGTGTCATAGCTCACAGCAACCTCCAACTCTGGGGTTCAGGCAGTGCTCTTGCCTCAATTTTTCTATTTTTAGTAGAGATGGGGTCTTCCTTTTAACTTAGGTTGGTCTCGAACTTGTGAGCTCAAGCAATCCATTGGCCTCGGCCTCCCAGAGTTCTAGGATTACAGGTGTGAGCCACTGCACCCAACCAACCAAGGCTTTTTATTAATAAATTTGCTTTTACTTCTCAGCATTTCATTTATTTTATTATCTAGTTATTTAAGAAATCTAATACTTAGTTTTGTTTTTTTTTAATCTTTCTTTTTGAGATTGAGTCTTTCTCTCTCTCCCTGAGCAGAGTTCTGTGGTGTCATAGCTCATAGCAATCTCAAACTCCAGGGCTCAAATGATCCTCTTGTTTCAGCTTCCTGAGTAGCTGAGATTGTAGGTGCCTGCCATAACACCAGGATTTTTTTTTTTTTTTTTTTTTTTTGTAGAGACAGAGTCTCACTTTATGTCCCTCGGTAGAGTGCCGTGGCCTCACACAGCTCACAGCAACCTCCAACTCCTGGGGCTTAAGCAATCCTCTTGCCTCAGCCTCCCGAGTAGCTGGGACTACAGGCGCCTGCCACAACGCCCGGCTTTTTTTTGGTTGCAGTTTGGCCGGGGCCGGGTTTGAACCCGCCACCCTCGGTATATGGGGCCCGTGCCTTACCGACTGAGCCACAGGCGCCGCCGGGATATTTTTACAGATAGGGTCTCGCTCTTGCTCAGGCTGGTCTCAAACTCCTGAGCTCACGCAATCCACCTGCCTCAGCCTCCTAGAGTGTTAGGATTACAAATATGAGCTACTGTCCCGAGCCCCCTAATATTTATTTAGTTTTCATGGTCATGTATTAAATACAAATCATGTAAAAATCCAATTAAGAAATGAAACAATAGGCCGGCCATGGTGGCTTACAGCTGTAATCCTAAAACTTATCTAAAAGGCCAAGACACACAGATTGCTTGAACTCAGGAGTTCAAGACCAGCTTGAGCAAGAGTGAGACCCTGTCTCTACTAAAAATAGAAAAACTGAGGCAAGAGGATTGGTTGAGCCCAAAAGTTTGAGCTTGCTGTGATCTATGACACCACGTTATTCTATCCAGGGCGACAGAGTGAGAGACTGTCTCAAAAAGAAAAAAAAAATGAAATGAAAAACAACAAAAAAAATAGGTAACCCACAAAATATTTATAAGGAAATACTTCCGATGTGCTGAATGCCTATAATAAATTTTGAGGAAATAGAAATTCTGAACTAAGAGTTTTATATGTGAAAATAATGATCCAGAAAAAATGCCATTTTATATACATATATATTTTTTTAATTTTAGTATACTTTGTATAATGTGAAGTTTACCATTTTAACAGTTGGTACCATCACAGTGTTATGTAATTGTACTACTATTTCTAAATTTTTTCGTCACTCAAAACAAACTCTTAACTGTTAAGCAATAAATTCTTATTCTTCCTTCTTCCTTTTTTTTTGAGATAGTCACCCTCTGTTACCTCAGGCTAGAGTGCCATGATTAGCTTTCTCAGGGCAATCTCTAACTCATAGGTTCAAGTGATCCTCCTGCCTCAGCCTCCAGAACAGCTGGGACTACAGGCACTTGCCACAACCCTCAGCCAATTTTTTCTATTTTTAGTAGAGATGGGGTCTTGTTCTTGCTTAAGCTGGTTTCAAACTCCTGAGTTCAAGAGATTGTCCCGCTTCTGCCACCCAGATTATAGGCATGAGTCACTGCCTCTGACCTCTATTCTTCCTTCTTCCTACCCCTGGCAAACCTCTAGTTGATTTTCTGTCCCTATGGATTTGCCCATTCTAGATACTGCGTATAAATGGAATCATACAATAGTTCTCTTTTGAGTCTGGTATATTTCATTTAGCATAATGTTTTTGAGGTTAATCCCTACTGTAGCATATATCAACTTCATTCCTTTTTATGGCTGACTGATATTTTACTATGTGTATTTACCACCTTTTATCTTCATTCATCTGTAGATGAACACTTGGGTTATTAACCACTTTTTGGCTATTGTGAATAATATTGCTGTGAACATTGGCATACACGTATCTAAGATCCTGTTTTCAGTTTTTTTTTTTTTTGGTAGATAGCCAGGAGTGGAATTGCTGGGTCATATGGTAATTCTATGTTAACTTTTGGGGGGACCACCAAACTGTTTTTCCACAGAGGTTGCACTGTTTTACATTCCCACCAATAGTGTGTGATCATTCCAATTTCTCCACATTTTCGCTAACATGGTATTTTTTTTTAAATTTTTTTTTTTATTTTTAATTTTAGTGTGCTTGTTCATGTTTGTTTGAAGTACTCCTTTTTTGTTGATTTTCTTCTTTCTCCTGCGGTGCTGGCTGTTTTTGATGTTGTTGGTAGAGACGGGGTCTTACTCTGGCTGACTGCTGCTCATATGGGTTGTGAACCTCTGAGCTCAGGCAATCCACCCGCCTCGGCCTCCCACAGCGCTGGGACTACAGGCGTGAGCCACCACGCCTGGCCTTTGTTTAGTTTTTTAAATATTAGCCATTCTTATGGGTATGAAGGAGTATCTCATTAGGTTTTGATTTGTGTGCCTCTAATGCAGTGGTTCTCAACAACCCACTATTAAAGGGCGGTGGCATTAGGAAGGTTGAGAACCACTGCTCTAATGATTAGTAATATAGTGCCATTTTTCATATGTTTATTGGCCATTTATGTATCTTCTTCCGAAATGTCTGTTTAGCTCTTTTGCACATTTTTTCGACTTGGGTTTTTTTTTTTTGTTATTGTTGAGTCCTCGAGTTCCTTATTATATATTCTATATATATATATATATATATATATATATATATGTGTATATATATATATATATGTGTATATATATATATATATGTGTATATATATATAGTTTTTTAAGAGACAGAGGCTCACTTTGTTGCCCTTGGTAGAGTGCTGTCAACCTCCAGCTCTTGGGCTTAGGTGATTCTCTTGCCTCAGCCACCCAAGTAGCTGAGACTACAGGCACCCGCCACAACGCCAGGCTATTTTTTTTTTGTTGTTGTTGCAGTTTGGCTGGGGCTGGGTTCGAACCCACCAACCTTGGTATATGGCGCCAGCGCCCTACTCACTGAGCCACAGGCACCACCTTAAATACTCTAGATATTAATAGATACATAATTTATAAATATTTTCTCCCATTTTATGAGTTGCCTTTTCATCTCTTGGTATTGTTTGACACATAAACATTTTAACTTTGGGCTTGGCACCTGTAGCTCAAGTGGCTAGGGTGCCAGCCACATATACTGGAGCTGGCAGGTTAGAACCCGGCCCAAGCCTGCCAAACAGCAATGACAACTACAACAGAAAAATAGCTGGGCATTGTGGCAGATGTCTGTAGTCCCAGCTACTTGGAAGCCTGAGGCAAGAGAATCACTTAAGACCAAGAGTTGAAGGTTGCTGTGAGCTGTGATGTTATGGCACTCTACCCAGGGTAACATAGTAAGACTCTGTCTCAAAAAAATATATATATATACACACACACACACACACACACACACACTTAACTTTGGTGAAGTCCAGTTTGTCTACTTTTTATTTTGTTGCTTATGCTTTAAGTATTATATACAAGAAATCATTGCCAAAACCACGTCATGTATCCTAAGTTTTCTTCTGAGAGATTTATAGTGTCATGTCTTACATTGAAGTCTTTGATTCTTTGTTAATTGTGTATGGTATAAGGTAAGGGTCTAGTGTCATATTTTTGTATGTGACTATTCCGTTCTTTCAACACCATTTACATCCTCATTGAATGGTCTTGGTATCTTTGTTGAAATCATTTGAACATATGTACAATTTGGGTTTTTTTTGGCTGTGTATGCTATACCATTAGTCTATATATACATATGTCTATCCTTATGCCAGTATCTATTTTGACTACTATAGATTTGTATTAAGTTTTGAAATCAGAAAATGTTCTTTTTCAAGATTGTTTTGGCTATTCAGGGTCCTTGAGACCCTATATGAATTTTAGGATAGATTTTTCTGTGTTTTTGCAAAAAACAAAACAAAACAAACATTGTTTTTTAATAGAGATAGCATTGAATCTGTAGATCATGTTGGATAGTGTTGACATCTTAATGATATTAAGTCTTTAAATACATCCTGATAGCCAGGCAGGGTGGCTCATGCCTATAAATCCTAGCACTCTGGGAGGCTGAGGTGGGTGGATCACTTGAGCTCACAGGTTTGAGACCAGCCTGAGCCACAGTGAGACCTTGTGTCTAAAAATAGCCGGGTGTTGTGGCAGGCTACTTGGGAGGTTGAGGCAAGAGAATTGCTTGAGCCCAAGACTTTGAGATTGCTGTGAGCTATTACACCAGAGCACTCTTCCAAAGTGAGACTGTCTCATAAATAAATACATCCTTATAGTTTTATGAAATTGCAATGATGTTTTTTACTGGAGGTAAAGAAACTTCTAGAGCCTCTAGTTTCTGGTTTCGTGCTGACCTAGGCTAATTTTAAGAATTTCACTTCTATTTACTTTATCCGTGGGAGATTGAGGTTCCAACTACATTTGCCTTTTTTTTCTTTTTGTTTTCGTTTTTTTGCCTTTTAATATTCTTTGAGCAATCCCCACCTCCTCCAGCACTCATATATATAAAACACACTCTACAGATACACTGAAGAGTTCAGCTCAGCACCACATTCTGAGAGCTGGGGAGGTAACAGGAAGATGGCAGCTGAAGGGTGAAGGCTGATCAGCTTTTTCTCAGTCTTTACTCTGTACCTTTAGATGTTCTTTGTGTACCCTGTCAAAGACAAAGTGCATTCTTTTGTGGTAATAGAGCATCTTTAAAATTGAAAAGGGGAGAGCAGTGGGAGGTAAGAATTAATATATCATGAATCATTTTTGAAGGAATTTTCACTTAAAGGGTAAAGGAGATTTGAGTTCTGTTTAGCTTTCATTTAAATAATTTTCAGCATTAGGTTGCTGATTTTTATATTTTTTCCTTATCCTTTTAAATTGTAAATTGAGTAATTTTGCTTTTGGTTTTAATAAGAAAATCAAACTTTTATATATATATATTTTTTGTTTGTTTGTTTGTTTTTTTGGCCGGGGCTAGGTTTGAACACACCACCTCCGGCATATGGGACCAGCGCCCTACTCCTTGAGCCACAGGCGCCACCCAAGCTTTCATATTTTTTAAATTATTCTTTAACAAACCTTCTTATAAATCTATTCCATTTTAGTTGTTGACTGTAACAGTGTGTTTTTTTTTGTAGAGACAGAGTCTCACTGTACCGCCCTCTGGTAGAGTGCCGTGGCATCACATGGCTCACAGCAACCTCTAACTCTTGGGCTTATGCGATTCTCTTGCCTCAGCCTCCCGAGCAGCTGGGACTACAGGTGCCCGCCACAACACCCGGCTATTTTTTTGTTGCAGTTTGGCCAGTGCTGGGTTTGAACCCGCCACCCTCGGCATATGGGGCCGGCGCCCTACTCACTGAGCCACAGGCGCCGCCCGTAACAGTGTGTTTTTAAAATTGCTACCATTTTTAGATTTATTTATTTAAAAAATAGTCGTAGAGAAAGACTCAGTAATTACTAAACCCAGAATAAGGATTGATTTAGCTTACATTTTATGGTAACATGTATACCTTTTTTCTTTATTTTTAAAAATTTTTTTTAGAGACAGAGTCTCTCTTTGTCGCCCTCAGAGTGCTGTGGTGTTACAGCTCACAGCAACCTCCAGCTCTTAGACTTAGGTGATTCTCCTGCCCCAGCCTCCCCTTATTTTTTTAATGATTTAAAATTTTTAAACCAATGTCTGTTCAAAGTTATCCTACAAATAGATATGTCAATTTTCATAAAATTTTAATTTGTTATTAAAATTTTTGGATCCCAGTCAGTTCCCATCTAAATTTTTCCTCTTTTTTTATTCTTTTTTTGAGACAGAGTCTTTAGCTGTCACTCTGGGTTGAGTACTGTGGCATCACAGCTCACAGCAACCTCCAGCTCTTGGGCTGAAGCAATTCTCTTGCCTCAGCCTCCCAAGTAGCTGGGACTACAGGCGCCCACCACAACCCCTGGCTATTTTTCTTTTGTTGCAGTTGTCATTATTGTTTTTTAGCTGGCCTGGGCTGGGTTCGAACCTACTAGCTTCAGTGTATATGTGGCCAGCGCCCTACTCACTGAGCTATAGGTACCACCTCCTTTTTTTTTCAGAGACAGAGTCTCACTTTATTGCCCTTGGTAGAGTGCTATAGTATCAAAGCTTACAGCAACCTCTGGCTCTTGGGGTTAGGTGATTCTCTTGCTTCAACCTCCCAAGTAGATGGGACTGTAGGCACCCACCACAACACCTGGCTATTTTTAGAGACAGGATCTTGCTGTAGCTCAGGCTGCTCTCCAACCTGTGAGCTCAAGCAGTCCACCCACCTTTGGACTCCTGAATGCTTGGATTAAAGGTGTGAGCCACTGAGCTGGCCTTTTTTTTTGAGACAGTCTCACTCTGTTGCCCTGCCATAGAGTACAGTGGCGTCATCATAGCTCACAGCAACCTCAAACTCCTGGGCTCAAGCCATCCTCTGCTTTAGCCTCCCGAGTAGCTGAGACTACAGGTATGCACCAAGACACCTAGTTAATTTATTTATTTTTATTTTTAGTAGAGACAGAGACAGGGTCTCGCTTTTCTCAGGCTGCTCTTGAACTTCTGACCTCAAGCGATTCTCCTGCCTCAGCCTCCCCTAGTGCTAGGACTATTGGCATGAGCCACTGCACCCAGCTCATAAAGATTTTTTAAATTTTTTTTGAGACAGAGTCTCAAGCTGTTGCCCTGAGTAGAGAGCTGTGGCATCACAGTTCACAGCAACCTCAAATTCTTAGGCTTAAGCAATTCTCTTGCTTTAGCCTCCCAAGTAGCTGGGACTACAGGTGTCTGCCTCAACGCCTGGTTATTTTTTTTTTGTTGTAGTTGTCATTGTTTTAGCTGGCCTGGGCTAGGTTCAGACCTGCCAGCCTTGGTGTACGTGGTCGGTACCCTACCCACTGAGCTGTAGGTGCTGCCAAGATTTTTTTTTTGTGGTTTCTGGCTGGGGCTGGGTTTGAACCCGCCACCTCCAGCATATGGGACCAGTGCCCTACTCCTTTGAGCCACAGGTGTTGCCCACTGCCAAGATTTTTTATTTTAAATTATTATGGGTACTACATAATAGTTGTATTATTTGTAGTTTTCTTTTTTTAATTGCTCCTATTTGAAGATTTATTTTCACTTAAAAATCGTCTTTAGTCAATAGTAACTAAAGAATAATTATTGATGAGTTAACATTTTGTGGTAACATGTACACCTCTTTCTTACTTTTTCATTAACTGGTAATATAAGAGTAATTTTTGTTTGTTTGTTTTGTTTTAGTTGCAGTTGTTTTTTTTTTTTGTTTGTTTGTTTTTTTTTTGTAGAGACAGAGTTTCACTTTATCGCCCTTGGTAGAGTGCCGTGGCGTCACACAGCTCACAGTAACCTCCAACTCCTGGGCTTAGGCGATTCTCCTGCCTCAGCCTCCCGAGTAGCTGGGACTACAGGTGCCTGCCACAACGCCTGGCTATTTTTTTGTTGCAGTTTGGCCGGGGCTGGGTTTGAACCCGCCACCCTCGGTATATGGGGCTGGCACCCTACTCACTGAGCCACAGGCGCCGCCCTGTTTTGTTTTAGTTGCAGTTGTTTTAACTGGCCCGGCTGGATTCCAACTCGCCAGCCTCCGTGTATATGGCCAGCGCTCTACCCACAGAGTTATGGGCGCCACCTTATATAAGAGTAATTTTAAGTGGAGCTCAGGTTGCTGTTTAAAAACAGGAGTTCATTCTGTGTGTTACTGAAGTTCAGCGCTTGACTATGTTTAGGATGTTAGAATGTTATGTTTTGTAATAGTAATACTTGATAATGAACTTAAAGCAGATGGAATGGCTGCTGAGGCATTCCTTATCACTAGTTTTATCTACAGTGGTCCTCTTAAGCTTCTTTCCTGTTGCTTTGTTACCCATATTAGAGTCCATTAAGTCCTGACCCTCTTGTCCAGGGGTCCTCAAAATTTTTGAACAGGGGGCCAGTTCACTGTCCCTCAGACTATTGGAGGGCCGGACTATAGTTAAAAGAAAAAGACTGGGGCGGCGCCTGTGGCTCAGTCGGTAAGGCGCCGGCCCCATATACCGAGTGTGGCGGGTTCAAACCCGGCCCCGGCCAAACTGCAACCAAAAAATAGCCGGGCGTTGTGGCGGGCGCCTGTAATCCCAGCTACTCGGGAGGCTGAGGCAAGAGAATAGCTTAAGCCCAGGAGTTGGAGGTTGCTGTGAGCTGTGTGAGGCCACGGCACTCTACCGAGGGCCATAAAGTGAGACTCCGTCTCTACAAAAAAAAAAAAAGACTGAACAAATTCCTATGCACACTACACATATCTTATTTTGAAGTAAAAAAACAAAACGGGAACAAATACAATCACACCGCCTCATGTGGCCTGCGGGCCGCAGTTTGAGAACCCCAAAAACCTTTGTGAAATCCTCTTGGTGATGAATTCTGGCTCCAAAGCTAGCTACCTTCTTACCCTCCTTTTTAGTTTACATTGCTTTTTCTTTCTTTTGGAGATAGAGTCTCACTTTGTCGCCCTGGGTAGAGTGCTGTGGGGTCACAGCTCACAGCAACCTCAAACTCTGGGGCTTAAGTGATCCTCTTGCCTCAGCCTCCCAAGTAGCTGGGACTACAGGGGTCGGCCACAATGCCCAGCTGTTTTTAGAAACAGAATCTCACTCTGGCTCAGGCTGGTCTTGAGCTTAGGCAGTCCACCTGCCTCAGCCTCTTGAGAGTGCTAAGATTATAGGTGTGAGCCATGGCCTGACTGGCCTATATTGCTTTTTCTTGTGATGTAACATAAAGAAGAAGTAGTAAACAGGCTCTAACGACAATAGCTAAGTGGTAGAAATAGCAATCCCTGCCTTTTGATTTCCCAGCTTCAAACTTCTTTAAATTAAAGAAATCTTCCAAAGTTGTAAAGCTTTATTTCACTGGCACCTATAGCAAGCTCAGGCTAGGATCGCTTAACAGCAAAAATCATTCTCTGATTGTTTTTATGAATATACCAAAATATTAGTATTTGACATAAATTTGCCACCCTGCTGTCTCTGTTGGCTATGGGCATTGCTGAAATGTTTAGGCAATGGAACTAATATATCCTGTTCTCTGACACACTGTAAACATAGACTGGCTCCGAGAAAAGCTAAAGTATTTGGGGCTTCAGTTTTGGGGGCAGTGGTTTGCCAGGCTTATAAGCTCAATACCTTTCCATTCTGAAAAACTAGCCAGCCTTTATTTTAAGCTGAATCACTTAGTTATTTTTAGGAGGACCAGGCCAAGAAGGGGAAAGCGTATCTTCAGTTTAGATAAATTAGACAAATAAATAATCTAATTTCCTCTGACAGTGAAACTACAGGTTCACCTAAGCCACAGATGCAGGAAGTTAGGCTTTATGTAACTTCTCTGATCTGGCAAGTAAGTAGGTTTGATGCCCCTAAGATGGGAAAAAGAAACAAGAATGTTCATGAAAATAACCTGAGACTTATTTGTGCTATTAAGTGATCCTAATCTGAGCTTGCTCTGGGTTCCAGTAAAATAAAGTTTTACAACATTGGAGAAATTTTCAATTTAAAGAAGTTGAAAGTTGGGGCTCTGCGCCTGTGGCTCAAGCGGCTAAGGCACTAGCCACATACACCTAAGCTGGCAGGTTTGAATCCAGCCTGGGGCCCGCCAAACAACAATGACGGCTGCAACCAAAAAATAGCCGACGTTGTGTCGGGCGCCTTTAGTCCCAGCTACTTGGGAGGCTGAGGCAAGAGAATCACTTAAGCCCAGGAGTTGGAGGTTGCTGTGAGCTGTGATGCCATAGCACTCTACCCAGGGTGACAGCTTGAGGCTCTGTCTCAAAAAAAAGAAGTTTGAAGTTGGGAAATCGAAAGGCGAGGATTGTTATTTCTGACCACTTGGCTATAGTAATTAGAGTCTGTTTAACTTTTGTTCTTTAAGCATATCTTCAAAGAGGAGACCTGCCATGTCCAAAGCACAATTAATGCCATTTTTCTACTAGTGAACACTGCCATTTTTTTTTCTTTCTTTTTCTTTCCCATGTTTTAGTCGATAATCTTCTGTACTGCCCTATTGTTAGAATGTTAGAGCTGGAAAGGGACCTAGAAGAGTAATTATCTAATTCAACTTCCTTGTACAAGTAAAGCAGAACCAAAGTTTCACTGTCTATATAGAGTTTATATGGGGGACTGAGAAATGATAGAGGCCAAGGGAAAAGATGTAATACAAATATTTCTAAGACTTATAATTTAAAGTCAGAGTTTAAAACATCCAGTATTTAGAGATGAACCTGCTCTAATGATGCCACACTGTTCAGTAAGGGAGAAAATAACTTCAGTCTTCTTGCTTCCTAGTGTTTAGGTAAGTAACATTTCTAGGCCCAAATAATAAAAGCCTTCAATGGACTGAGCAATCTTTTTTTTTTTTTTGGTAGAGACAGCGTCTTACTTTATGGCCCTCGGTAGAGTGCCGTGGCATTACACAGCTCACAGCAACCTCCAACTCCTAGGCTTAAGCGATTCTCTTGTCTCTGCCTCCCGAGTAGCTGGGACTACAGGCGCCCGCCACAACGCCCAGCTATTTTTTGGTTGCAGTTCAGCCGGGGCCGGGTTTGAACCCGCCACCCTCGGTATATGGGGCCGGCGCCTTACCAACTGAGCCACAGGCACTGCCCTGGACTGAGCAATCTTATTAATTTTTTACTATTTTTTTGTTTTTATGTTAGATGTGCTAAAATTGATGTTTTTGAGTGAGCATTTGCTGGAAACTCTTAGCTGCTTGTGTTGTTTCAGGGTGAGACCAATTGAAAAAACTCTTTGAGCCAGTCTTTAGTTTGTTTTTTAAGACATGGGCTTGGGGACTGGAATTTAGTGTTTCCCTTAATTTCCCTGAAACTTTAAGCTCTAGAAGGCTGACAGTTATCATATGCCATCTTTTTAAAGAAATGTGTTGTTGTATGGCCCAGCCATTCTGTGTGTTTTACTTTTGGGACTTTAAAATGTCCTTCTGACATTTTAAAGGGTGGGAAAAGCAAAATCAATTGATGCTTTGGAATGTTCTAAGCCTAGTTTTTATTTTGGCCCAAAGCCATTTTCGCTTCCCCTGCTAGCTATTTTTGGCACAGTCATGAACTTGGAAATTAATGATTCTGCTCACTGGGAATAGAAAATTTTGTTCCTTTTTAATTTTAGAAAAGCTTTTGTGTTGTTTCTGAGTATTTCTTTAGTAATGCTCCTGTCAAACTTGTGTGATCTTAAAAACATGTTATAATGGTTGGGATTTAATTGAACTCTGAAATTTGATCAGTAATATGTGGCTCTAGCCACCTCCAATAGGAATATCACCTTTGAAGGTTTTTTTCTTTGGTGAACAAAACCATAATGCTCATCAGATACTACGAATCTAGTGATATTGGGGGTTCCACTGATAGCTGTCAGAAAGTATGAGTCTTGGCCTGGGTCTTCTGTTACTTCTGTATTAGGATCAGGGAAGTTGTTAGACACTGTGGGGTCCCCTAATTTACTCTGTTTTCTAAGGGCTACTATTCATATATAATTACTTGGAGAGGATATTCTTATTTAGGGAAATAATTTTATTCCCTCCTTCTCAGTCTCTGCCTTTCTTCTACTCCCTGCACATATATACAAAACAACAATAAGCAAATACTATTTGAAAGCAGTTTGGGAAACCCAGACATTCCATGAAGAGACATAACCAGTTAGATGGTTGTTCATGGAGAAATTTGCTTTTCCATTTAGCTCCTGTTCTATGAGGGATTTGGGTCTCTGGAGTGTCATCACAGATCCAAATTCTGTGAGAAGAAAAGGAAATAATTTAGAGAAGATGATAAAATGCTTAAGAGCTCCAGACCTGGGTGCCATCATTTAGTTGTTATGTAGCCTTGGGCAAGTTATTTAACCTCTTAGTTGTCCAGTTTCCTCATCTTTAAAATGGAGATAATACTTTATTATATAGACTCTAAGATGCCATTGATTATAAGATACATCATTATTTAAGTACCACTTAATAAAAACACACTGCCGTTAAACTAAAATATACCATCACTTGTGAAAATGTTCTTAATTTCAGAGATGTTAAAATGTTAAGGCAGCTCATACCTGTAATCCCAGCACTCTTGGAGGCTAAGGCAGGTGGATTGCTTGAGCTCAGGAGTTGGAAACCAGCCTGAACAAGAGCGAACAAGAACATATCTTCTAAACAAGAACAAGACATGGGCTTCTAAACATGGGTTTCCATGTTCCTCTTTTATTAGAACATCTACTAAAAATAGAAAAATTAATGAGGCGGACACCTAAAGTTCCAGCTACTCAGGAGTCTGAGGCAAGAGGATTGCTTTGAGCCCAAGAGTTTGAGGTCGCTGTTAGCTATGAGTCCATGGCACTCTACCCAGGGCATCAGAGTAAGACTCTGTCTCGAAAAAATAAGTAAATAAATAAGATAAAATGTGAAAAAAAAGTACATGTTAGAATTTATGACATTCAATAATTATACCTACTTTTATAGAACTATTGTAAGATTAAGTGACTTAACATTTATAAAGAACTTAGAACAATGTAGTATGTTATCTGTTATAATTATTGGTGTTAGCATTACCTATCGTCATTTCATTTTTGAACTCATTTATCTCTTAGTTTTGGTCGCAGTTTGAAAAATACCCATGTATATATGCATACCACCATGTCAAACAGATTTATATAGAGAAACAGTATAAGGGCGGAGTCTGTGGCTCAAAGGAGTAGAGCGCCAGCCCCTTATACCGGAGGTGATGGGTTCAAACCTGACCTCGGCCAACAACTGCAAAAAAAAAAAAAAAAAAAAGAGAAACAGTGTAATATTTTCAGCTCTGGAGCCAGACTGCTGGGATTCATATCCTAGCACTGCCATTTAATAATAATGTGATTCTGAGCACACTGAAACTTAGTCTTTCTTTGCCTCGGTTTTTTTGCCTAGGGATCATTTACCTTAGAAGTGTTTATATATATAAAGCTCTTGAGTTATGGATTACCTTGGTCTCCTCTTTAAGATTCCCTACGGTATGTTTCTCAGTTGGAGCATGAATGAAAATGAATATTTCTGAAAGCACACAGTTCAAAGTTTTAAAATAATGATAACATAATAATAGCTATTATTGTGTCTAACACTTATATAGTAATTGCTGTGTGCCAGGCACTGGTCTAAGAGCTTTAATATATTTATTTAAACTTCATAACACACTTAGGTGATAGCTATTGTTAACATAATTACAGCTATTAATTGATGGAACTAGGATTCAACTCTGACAGGCTGACTCTAGAGTGTGTTGTCAGCTACCATGTATCTGTAGAAACCATTTAGGTCACGAAATTGATTTATTTAATTGACCAGACCATTTAATTGATTTATTTCACAATTAAAAAGCTGCTAGAAATAAAAAGAAAAAATCTATAATCCCTGATCTATGATTCCAAATTTCAGAAAGCTCCCCCAAATAAAGATTTTTCCCCTCTAAATTTGGTATAAATTCATTTATTAGCAAGACCCGAATTGAACCATTGTAAATCTATTTAAAGTCTTGATTTAGCCAACTTAGTATGACTGCTCATTTTTTATTACAGGAATGTTCATTCCATGTGTTTGCTCATGGGATACTTGCCCTGAACTCTACTGGGGTAGTATGCAGTGTATAGTTTGTGTTCTATGTTATCTTTCTGAAATTCAAAAAATTCTGATTTCTAGGATGTATCTGGCTCCACGAGTTTTGGATGACAGAGCATATACTAAGGATGGTTTTCAGTTTCATTAAATAAGTATACCTTTAGCTGATACTAAAATAAGACTTAATCAACATAGTTAATTTCTTCAAATTATGTTTATTTTTTTACCTGACGTTTTTGTTTTACTAGAGCCCCTGAAATTATTCTTGGATTACCATTTTGTGAAGCTATTGATATGTGGTCACTGGGCTGTGTGATAGCTGAGCTGTTCCTGGGATGGCCTCTTTACCCTGGTGCTTCAGAATATGATCAGGTAAGAGTATTTATTTGGATGGAAATAGAAAGTTAGTAGTTACTAATGAAATAGATTATAAAGGAAAAGAAAGAGCAGTCAGTTACCATTTATTTTTGAGACAGTTTCATTTTGCTGCCCTTAATAGAGTACCATGAGTCATAGCTCATAGCAACCTCAAACTCTTAGGCTCAAGTGATTCTCTTGCCTCAGCCTCCCAAGTAGCAGGGACTATAGGCGCTTGCCACAATGCCCGGCTAGTTTTAGAGACAAGGTCTTGCTCTTGCTCAGGCTGATCTGGAACTCGTGAATTCAGGCAATCCACTCGCCCTCAGCCTCCCAGAATGCTAGGATTATAGGTGTGGGTCACCGTGCCCAGCTTAAATAATTTTTTGAAGAACAGTAGAATTTTTTCTTCCTGTTTCTTAGTGTAAAGTATGTTTGCAATTCTAAAATTAAAGTATTTTATTTTATATTACTTAAGGTTGGTACTTTTCTAGATCTGTAATGAACATTGACTCACTCCAAGTTAATGTTACTTTTTTTATACATGGTACACACTGAGGTAAGTACTCTCTTCAGTCTGAAACAAATTCAGTCCCAGAAACTGTGATACATATTGGATCTCTGTAAAATAAAATTTAAGAAGGAAATCTGCTGAGTTTTAAAGCATTGCTATAATTGATCTGTATCTCAAAATAGATAAGCTTTAGGAGAAGATATGCTATAATTTCCTAAGGAATTGGTCCATTGAGGAAAGAAATTTTGCTATGGAAGTAAATTGCAAATTCTCATTTTTTGTTCTTTTTTAAAAAAGAGATTCCTGGCTCAACACCTGTAGCTCAAGTGGCTAGAGCACCAGCCGTATACAGCAGAGCTGGCCGGTTCGAATTCAGCCCGGACCTCCCAAACAATGACAACTACAACCAAAAAATAGCCGGGTGTTGTGGCGAGTACCTATAGTAGCCCCAGCTACTTGGGAGGCTGAGACAAGAGAATCACTTAAGCCCAAGAGTTTGAGGTTGCTGTGATCTGTGTCACCATGACCCTCTATCCAGGGCGACAGCTTGAGACTGTCTCAAAAATAAAAAAAAAAGAGATTCTGCCCTCCATACAGTAAGCTCCTTGAGGGCATACTACCAGTGTATCCTCAGCTCCTGACGCTGCATCTGGCTTATAGCATGTACACAAGTGTTCTTGTTTTTTTTTTTTTGTTTTTTTTTTTTAAGAGAAAAATGGTTATATCTGGAGTGATTAGAAGGGGGCGAAGAGCAAAACAATGTTTTCCCCTTGTCAATATAGAATTTTGTTTCTTCAATCTGAATAAATGCAGCATTTACCAACTGTCCTTTCCACATTGGATTGTCTTAGCATCCTTGTATTTTTTTTTTTTTTTTTGAGATAGAGTCTCACCATGTTGCCCTGGGTAGAGTGTCACGGCGTCACAGCTCACAGCAATCTCAAACTCTTAGGCTTAAGTGATTTTCTTGCCTCAGCCTCCCAAGTAGCGTCTTAGCATCCTTGTTGAAAATCAGTTGACCATAAATATATTGGTTTATTTATGGACTGTCAATTATATTTTACTGATCTATATCCTTTATTCTTATACCAGTATCACACTTTTTTTTCTTTTTAAGAGACAGAGTCGCACTTTGTCACCCTCGGTAGAGTGCTGTGCATCAGAGCTCACAGCAACCTCCAGCTTAGGTGATTCTCTTGCCTCAGCCTCCCGAGTAGCTGGGACTATAGGTACCCACTATGGCGCCCGGCTATTTTTTTGTTGCAGTTTGGCTGGGGCCGGGTTTGAACCCACCACCCTCGGTATATGGGGCCAGTGCTCTACTCACTGAGCCACAGGCGCTGCCCCACACTCTTTTGATTTCTGTAGCTTTGTATTAAGTTTTGAAATCAGAACATATGAGTCCTCCAGCTTTGCTCTTTTTTTGAGATTGTTTGGCTATTTGGGACGCTTTCATTTCCATACGCAGCTTAGGATCAACCCTGTCAATTTCTTCAAAAAGCTAACTGGGGGCAGGGTGGCCATAGTGGCTCAAGCCTGTAGTCCCAGTACTTCGAGAGGCTGAGACCAGGAGGATTGCTTGAAGCCAGGAATTTGAGAGCAGCCTGGGCAACATAGTTAAAACCCTGTTTCTACAAAAAATAGAAAATTAACCAGGCCTCATGGTGGCACTTGCTTGTAGTCCCAGCTACTCAAAAGGATGAGGCAGGAGGATTGCATGAGCCCGGAAGTCCAAGGTTACACTGGGCTATGATGACACCATTTCTCTCTAGTCTGGTGACAGAGCAAGACTCCCATCTCTTTAAAAAAAAAAAAAAAGGAGGAGGAGGAGGAAGAAAAACCCAGCTGTGAGTTTAATTGGAATTGCATTGAATCTGTAAGTCATTTTGGGGGTACCTTTCTATTTAGTTAGGTTTTCTATATTAGTGTTTTTTTCAGAGTACTAGTCTAAGGTAATTTTCAGAGTATAAGTTTTACATGTCATTTTAAAATTTAGTTTTAAGTATTCCGTTTTATTGATGCAATGGTGAATGGAATTACTATTTTTTAACATGTTGGAGAGATTTGGAGTGAATGAAATTATTTTTAAATTTCATTTTCAGATTATTTATTGCTAGTTTATAGAAACAGTTAATGTTTGTAATTCAGCTTGCATCTGACAACCATGTTGAACTCTATTTTCTTTTTTTTTTTTTTTTTTGTAGAGACAGAGTCTCACCTTATTGCCCTCGGTAGAGTGCCGTGGCGTCACACGGCTCACAGCAACCTCTAACTCCTGGGCTTATGCGATTCTCTTGCCTCAGCCTCCCGAGCAGCTGGGACTACAGGCGCTCGCCACAACGCCCGGCTAATTTTTTGTTGCAGTTTGGCCGGGGCTGGGTTTGAACCCGCCACCCTCGGCATATGGGGCCGGCGCCCTACCCGCTGAGCCACAGGCACCGCCCTGAACTCTATTTTCTAATTGAATTCTACTTTAATAGTTTTTTATGAATTCCTTGTGATTTTCTATATACAAGATTGTGTCATCTACAAATGTAAATTTACATTTATTTTTCTAGTCTAGATGCCTTTTTTTCCTTGCCTAATTGCTTTGCATTGTATCACTAATATAGTGTTGAATGGAAATATGAAAGAGGAAATCCTTGTCATTTTCCTAATTTTAAGGGGAAAGCTGTCAGTTTTTCACTGTTAAGTATGAAATGTTAGCTGTGAATTGTTCACAGATGCTGTAGCTGAGACTTTATAGCACATTTGTCATTGTTGAAGTCAAATGTGTATTCCCTCTCTACAGATAATTTAATACATTCAAATTCATTGAAAGCATTTTTTTTTTAGAGACAGTCTCACTTTATTGCCCTCAGTAGAGTGCGGTGGCATCACAGCTCATAGCAACCTCCATCTGCTCGGCTTAGGCGAGTCTCTTGCCTCAGCCTCCCAAGTAGCTGGGACTATAGGTGGCCGCCACAGTGCCCAGCTATTTTTTGTTGTAGTTTGGCCAGGGCCGGGTTCGAATCCACTACCCTCTGTATATGGGGCCAGCACCCTACCCGCTGAGCCACAGGCACCGCCCCATTGAAAACATTTTAATTGTTAAAAATAACAAATGAGGATAATAGTTATTTGCTTAAATTTGGGGTTTTATTGTTGCTTTATTTTAAGCTATGTGAAAGCATCAGGGTGATACAGGTTTCCTTTTAACTTTCATGAAGAAATTCATAAAAGTTTTAGATGTTTTATTCTGTAAGTGTATCAACATTGAAAACTTAAAAAAGATTCAGTTAGCCAAGAGACAAGAATTGCAACAACCTCTAGTTTCACTAGTTGGAAGTAATCTGTTATGTTTGGTGGGTTTTGTGTTTATATACTTTATTAAATTTTTTTTTTTTTTTTTGAGACAGTCTTGCTTTGTCTCCCTCAGTAGAGTGCAGTGGCATCATAGTTCATAGCAATCTCAAACTCTTGGGCTCAAGCTATTCTCTTGTCTCAGCCTACCAAGTGGCTAGGACTACAGGTGTCCGCCAAAATGCCCGGCTATTTTTAGAGATGGGGTCTCCCTGTTGTTCAGGCTGGTCTCGAACCTGTAAGCTCAGGCAATCCACCCGCCTTGGCCTCCAAGTGCTGGGATTACAGGCGTGAGCCACCACACCTGGCCCTATTATTTAATTTTCATCATGTGTTTAGTGAGTACCTTCTTCATGTCAGGTACTATAGGCAAGGGGATGCAATGCTGAGTAAAACATTGTCCTGACCCTCATGTAGACTGTAGTTTGGTGATGATAAACCCACATTAAGTAAATAATCATAAAAATAGTTGCGTAGTACAATTGAGATAAATTCTGTGAAGGAAAACGAAGTTTGCAGTGAGTATGTCTGTGTGTGCACGTGTTCCTGTCTCTTGTTTATGTCCTAAATACTTAATTATTATATTTAATTATTCCCATTGCTACTATTCTAGTTCAGGCTATCTTCATCACTTATCTGGGCTACTAGACTGTCTCCCTTTATCTGTTCTCCAATCTTTGTCCAGACTGGTTTTCTTCCTTTTATTTTTCTTCCTTTCTTTTTTTTTTTTTTTGAGAGACAGAGTCTCACTTTGTTACCCTTTGGTAGAGTGCTGTGGCATTACAGCTCACAGCAACCTCCAACTCTTGGGCTTAGGTGATTCTCTTGCCTCAGCCTCCTGAGTAGCTGGGACTACAGGCTCCCGCCACAACACTCGGCTATTTTTTTTGTTGTTGCAGTTTGGCTGGGGTAGGGGTTGAACCCACCACCCTTGGTATATGGGGCCGGTGCCCTACTCACTGAGCCACAGGCACCGCCCCTTTTTTCTTTTTTTAAAGATAGGATCTTTCTGTGTTGCCTAGGCTAGAGTACAGTGATGTCATCATAGCTCACTGTAACCTCAGCCTCCTAGCTCAAGTGATCTTCTTGTCTCAACCTCCTAAGTAGCTGGGACTACAGGTGCACTCCACCACACTTAATTTTCCTATTTTTTGTTGAGGCAGGGACTTGTGTTTCTCAGGCTTGTCTTGAACTCCTGGGCTCAAGCCATCCTCTCACCTCAGCCTCCTTAAGTACTAGGAGCATTAGCAACTGTATTCAGCCTTGAGGCAGGGTCTTGTTTTGTGACCCAGGCTGGTGCAATCATTGCTCATTGTAATCTCCAGCTCTTGGGCTCAGCAATCCTGCTTCAGCCTCCTTTGTAGTAGCTATGACTAAAAGTGTGTGTTACTAGGCCAGTCTAATTAAAAAAAGAATTCAAAAAGTTTTTTTTTTTTTTTTTTTTTTTTTTTCAGTTTTTGGCCAGGGGCTGGGTTTGAACCCGCCGCCTCTGGTATATGGGCCCAACACCGTACTCCTTTGAGCCATAGGCACCGCCCAGAATTAAAAAAGTTTTTTTTTTTTTTTTTTGTAGAGATGGGTTCTCACTATGTTGCCTAGGCTGGTCTCAAACTCTTAGTCTCAGGTAATTCTCTTGCCTCAGCCTCCTAAAGAGCTGCTATGTTCACCCTAGACTAAATTCTTCATGTGTCCTCTGAACCCCCATATGGGCTATTCCTCTCCTTTTTGTCTCCCTGTCTAGATTGATCTTGTACCATTTCTCCTCTCTTTCTGTGCTCTAGCCCCATTGACATCATTTCAGCACTAGTTAAGAATATATTTTCTTTTAGCATAGGCTGTTGCATATACTGTTCCAGTAGTCTGGAATACATCATCATCTGCTTATTTCATTCAGTTAGTGCCTACTCATTCATCAGCTGAAGTGTCACTTTCCTGGGGAGCCGTGCTGTATCAGTCTCTAGGTTTCTTTGATATATGATTTTATAGAAGCCTACTTATTTGGGCAGGGCATGGTGGTTCACACCTGTAATCCTAAGCACTTTGGGAGGCTGAGGCGGAAGGATTGCCTGAGCTCATGGGTTCAAAACCAGCCTGAGCCAGAGCAAGACCCCGTCTCTAAAAAAAAAAAAAAAATAGCCAGGAGCTGTCGTGGGTGCCTGTAGTCCCAGCTACTCCGGAGGCTTTGGCAAGAGGATCGCCTGAGCCCAAGAGTTTGAGGTTGCTGGAGCTATGGTGCCATGGCACTCTACTGAGGGTGATAAAGTGAGATTGTCTTTAAAAAAAAAAAAAGAAGAAAGAAAAGAATAGAAAAAAGAAGCCTACATATTTTCTTTAGAACACTAGCTTAGTTTAAATTATATATTCAGGCTCAGCGCCTGTAGCTCAGCGGTTAGGGCACCAGCCATATACACTGGAACTGGTGGGTTCAAACCTGGCCTGGGCCTGCCAAACAACAATGACAATGACAAAAAAAAAAAAAATCATTGGGCATTATGGCAGGCGCCTGTAGTCCCAACTACTTGGGAGGCTGAGGCAAGAGAATCACTTCAGCCCAAGAGTTTGAGGTTGCTGTGAGCTGTGATGCCACGACACCCTACCGAGGGCAACATAGTGAGACTCCGTCTCAAAAAAGATAAATAAAATAAAAATAAAATAAATTATATATTCAGTATCTGTCTCGTTTATTAGACTGCAAGCTCTTTGAAAGTAAGAACCATGTTTAATTTTAAAATCACCTCTGCTTGTCTCAATAAAAACTTACTGAAAGAATGAATGAATATTTACTACATACAGTTGTGTTCCTAATAAACTTGTGGATATAAAGAAACATATATGTATTTCATCAAATCTGAAAT
Source organism: Nycticebus coucang (assembly GCF_027406575.1). NCBI lineage: Eukaryota > Metazoa > Chordata > Mammalia > Primates > Lorisidae > Nycticebus > Nycticebus coucang. The sequence continues at coordinate 44,299,869 of NC_069784.1, forward strand.
ATAATTGATTTAAAGATGCATCATTTTTCTGTACCTCAAGAATGCTACCCATTATGATGCTATCAGTTGTAACATACTGATTTGAAAGCTGTTGTGAAAAATGTGCCTCTTAGAATCAATGAAAAGAGACTAATTGGTATCTGCCTTTCTACTTAATGTATTGCAAAATATCTTTATATTCAGTAAATTTACTGCTATCATTTAAAATATTTGCATACATAGTATTCTATTATATAGATTTAACATTAGATTTTAAAAATATTTTACCTTTCTGGGCGGCGCCTGTGGCTCAGTTGGTAAGGCGCCGGCCCCATATACCGAGGGTGGCAGGTTCAAACCCAGCCACGGCTGAAATGCAACCAAAAAATAGCTGGGTGTTGTGGCGGGCGCCTGTAGTCCCAGCTACTCCGGAAGCTGAGGCAAGAGAATCGCTTAAGCCCAGGAGTTGGAGGTTGCTGTGAGCTGTGTGATGCCACGGCACTCTACCGAGGGCCATAAAGTAAGACTGTCTCTACAAAAAAAAAAAAAAAATATTTTACCTTTCTTACTTTTTTTTTTTTTTGGCAGTTTATGGCCGGGGTTGACTTTGAACCCGCCACCTCCAGCATATGGGACCAGTGCCCTACTCTTTGAGCCACAATTTGCCGCCCCTGTTTTACCTTTCTTATATGCAAAAGAAGTTCACATTTAGAATATTTTATTTGTGGCTGGCGTGGTGGCTCATGCCTGTAATCCTAACACTCTGGGAGGCCAAGGTGGCTGGATTGCTTGAGCTCATGAGTTCAAGACCAGCCTGAGCAAAAGCAAGACACGCCCCCCACTCCCCTATCTCTACTAAAAATAGAAAAACTGAGGCAAGAGCATTGCTTGAGCCCAAGAATTGGAGGTTGCTGGGAGCTATGATGCCACGGCACTCTTTCCAGGGCAACAGCTTGAGACTTTGTCTCTAAATAAATAAATCAATAAATAAAATGCTCTTATTCACATTTAAAAAATACTTTCTGGGCAGCGCCTGTGGCTCAAAGGAGTAGGGCGTAGGCCCCATATACCCAGATGGCAGGTTCAAGCCGAGCCCTGACCAGAAACTGCAAAAAAACAAAACAAAACAAAACCTTTTCTACTTTGCCAATGCTGTATTTTAGTTTCCACTTATGAGCTTCCACAGATTTGGAGTATTGCCTCGTTGTCTAAAATTTTCTTGTGTTGGCAGGCCACATTAGGCCTATAGGCTGTTTGCCATCCCCTGCTTAAGACTCTTAAAAACTTATTGAGGATTCCAAGACCTGTGTTTCCATAGCTTATATCTATTAATGTATACTGCATTAGAAATTAAAACTGAAAATTTTGGGGCTTGGAGAAATGAGAAGTAAGATTTATTTCCTTATAAATTTTTTACTTTTTTGAGACAGAGTCTATGTCACCCTCCTTAGAGTGTGGTGGCATCACAGCTCACAGCAACCTCCAACTCTTGGTCTTAAGCGATTCTCTTGCCTCAGCCTCCCAAGTAGCTGAGACTACAGGCACCCACTACAGCACCCAGCTATTTTTTGGTTGTAGTTGTCATTGTTGTTTGGCAGGCCCAGGCTGGGTTTAAACTCTCCAGTAATGGTGTAATGTGGCTGGTGCCCTAGCTACTGAGCTACAGGCACCGAGTGTAAATTTTTTACTTTTTAATTTCATGTTAAGTATAGACATTTATGTGTATATTGAATTGGGTTATTAAAAAATGTGTCTCTTGTATTGCCCTTGTAGGTAGGGAGAGAAGAAAATCTCTTCTGTTGCTTTTCTGGTTAGGGAGAATTATAGAAACAGACAGAAATATGAACAATAAAATCTTTTTTTTTTTTTTTTGAGACAGAGTCTCAAGCTGTTGCCCTGCGTAGAGTGCGTTGGTGTCACAGCTCACAGCAACCTTCAACTCTTGGGCTTAAGTGATTCTTTTGCCTCGGCCTCCCAAGTAGCTGGGACTACAGGCGCCTGCCACATCACCTGGTTATTTCTATTTATTTATTTATTTTTGAGACACAGTCTCACTATGTCGCCTTTGGTAGAGTGTGTGGCGTCACAGCTACCTCAGACTCCTGGGCTTAAGCTATTCTCTTGCCTTAGCTTCCTAAGTAGCTGGTACTATAGGTGCCTGCCACAGTGCCAGGCTATTTTTTTGCTGTACTTGTCATTGTTTATCAGGACTGGGCTGGGTTTGAACCTGCCAGACGCAGTGTATGTGGCTGGCATCCTAACCACTGAGCTATGGGTGCCAACCAGTAGAATAAATTTAAAAAATGAGAATATATATGCCCATTTCATAGACCATTTCTTTTTTTTTTTTTTTTTTTTTGTGGAGACAGAGTCTCACTTTATGGCCCTCGGTAGAGTGCCGTGGCATCACACAGCTCACAGCAACCTCCAACTCCTGGGCTTAGGCGATTCTCCTGCCTCAGCCTCCTGAGTAGCTGGGACTACAGGCTCCCGCCACAACGCCCAGCTATTTTTTGGTTGCAGTTTGGCCGGGGCCGGGTTTGAACCCGCCACCCTCGGTATATGGGGCCGGTGCCTTACCGTCTGAGCCACAGGTGCCGCTCCATAGCCCATTTCTTTTTCTTTTTTTTTGGAGATAGAGTCTCATGGTGTCGCCCTTGGTAGAGTGCCACAGTGTCACAGCTCACAGCAACCTCAAACTCTTGGGCTTAAGCGATTCTCTTGCCTCAGCCTCCCAAGTAGCTGGGACTACAGGCGCTCGCTACGCCTGGCTATTTTTTTGTTGTAGTTGTCATTATTGTTTGGCAGGCCCAGGCTGGGTTTGAATCTACCAGCTGTGGTGTATGTGGCCGTCGCTCTAGCTCCTGAGCTACAAGTGCAGAGCCTCATAGCCCATTTCATTTTGGAGCTATGACATCATTACACATCACCCTGAAAATCTCTATTGTACACCCATGAGAAGAGAGTGAAGGAAAGCAAATAACTTCTTACCATTTTTATGAAAATAGTTTTTACTTCATAGACCTATTGAAAGAGTCTTAGGGACCTCCAGAGATTTCCCCCAGCCATATTTTGAGAACTAGTAGCCTAATTCATACTAGGTATTCAATAAAAGTTGAATAAATTTAAATAAAGTACCTCTACTGATACGGAAGATTAAGTGGTAAATTTCATGTATGAGGGATAAGCTCTGTGGCTATTTAGAGTAGGGGCTATTGACAAGAGGTGGTGTCCAAGGAAGAAACAGGTTTAAGTAATTTTTTTCTTAAACTTTCTAATTTGAATAGTACATTATAAAATAAAACAAAAAAATTAGTAATTCATGAAAAAGTTTTTAGAAACTATACTAGAAATCTAAAATTTTCTGAACTTTGAGCAGTTTACAAAAATGAAAGAGATTACAGTCAAAATTTGCAAAACTGGGTTTGTAAATAACAGGTAAAGTAACAAGGAAGTTACTAAGTAAATATTTGGGAATTACCTGTGGAAGGGTTGGCATGTATGTACGTATTTACAGATTTATTTCATTTGTGTTAATTAAAGAATTAATTTCTTTGTAATACCTTTCTTTTGGAGCTAGAGATAAAAATGTTTAAAGTCTTTAATAATTTCTTTTTTCACTCCTAATTGATATTTGATGGTTTTGATGTTTCAGATTCGTTACATTTCACAAACACAAGGCTTGCCAGCTGAATATCTTCTCAGTGCCGGAACAAAAACAACCAGGTTTTTCAACAGAGATCCTAATTTGGGATACCCACTGTGGAGGCTTAAGGTCTGTCTTCTTTGTTATACTGCCTGGCCCTGTACGTCTCAGCCTCAACTTTGAATTCATAGTTTAGTTATTAAATTCTAGAGGTAGAGGAAGGGAGAGTATGTTTGTAGGAAGAAACTTTTTTTCTTGAGACAGAGTCTAACTTTGTCACCCTCAGTAGAGTGTCATGGTGTCACAGCTCACAGCAACCTCAAACTCCTGGGCTCAAGCAATTCTCTTGCCTCAGCCTCCCAAGTAACTGGGACTATAGGCGCCCACCACAGTGCCTGGCTATTTTTAGAGATGGGTCGTGCTCTGGCTCAGGCTGGTTTTGAACCCATGAGCTCAGGCAGTCCACCCACCTTGGCCTCCTAGGCTGCTGGGAATACAGGCATGAGCCACTACGCCTGGTCCCTGTAGGAGGAAACTTACTGAAAATTATTTCATTGCATTCATTTGGCCTTGTTCTTAATTAAAAAAACATCAAGTTCCAGTTCATTTGGCTGAGGTTATTTTGTGTATGTTGAATCAGTGAGCTGGTATGGGATATGGAGAGTAGTGTTCACTATTAAGTGATATAGTGATATGAAGAACTGGAGACATTCTTTAATTTTTTATTTTTTGAGACAAGAGTCTTACTTGGTTACCCTTGGTAGAGTGCCATGGTGTCTTGGCTCACAGCAACCCCAAACTCCTGGGCTTAAGTGATTCTCTTGCCTCAGCCTCCAAAGTAGCTGGGACTACAGGCGCCTGCCACAATGCCCGGCTATTTTTTGATTGTAGTTGTCATTGTTGTTTGACAGGCCCAGGCTGGATTTGAACCCATGAACTCTGGTGTATGTGGCTAGTGCCTAAACCACTTGAGCTACAGGCGCCAAGCCTTTTTTTTTTTGAGAGAGAGTCTCACTATGTTGCCTTCAGTAGAGTGCTGGGGCCTCACAGCAACCTCATACTCTTGGGCTTAATTGATTCTCTTGCCTCAGCCTCCCAAGTGGCTGGGATTATAGGTGCCCTCCATGACGCCTGGCTATTTTTTTTCTTAATTTAATTAATTAATTTAATTATTATTTTGTTGTTGTTGTTGCAGTTGTCATTGTTGTTTAGCAGGCCTGGGCCGGGCTCGAACTGCCACCCTCAGTGTATGTGGCCGGCCCCCTACTCCCTGAGCTACAGGCGCCAAGCCGAGCCTATTGCTTTAACTTGAGAAATCTCTGAGTAATTTGATTATCCATATGAGTTGAGATATCACTTCATTTCAGAGTAGCTTTAAGACAGTAATGGGTTTGTCCCCTTTTACCTGCCACTTCATTAGGAATTACGCTGCATCATTGCTTGCACGTGTATTTTATCGCTGTTGAAAGGGTGAGTAGATATCAAGGTCTCATCTCTCCAGAATATTTTCTGATTATAAATTACTTCCATGTTTGCCATCTATGGTTGGCAAGGTGACAACACTTAACCTCTTTGTATGCTGGCTTCGATTTTGAATAAAATGTGAAAATAATATACAGATAGAATTTAAAAAGTCCATATTTTTTAGACACCCGAAGAACATGAACTGGAGACTGGAATAAAATCAAAAGAAGCTCGAAAATACATTTTTAACTGTTTAGATGACATGGCTCAGGTAAGTATGGACAATTTCAGAAAGTTAGACATGTATTTATTTAATCAAAGATACACCTCTGTTGATTATACTGAAGATGGATTTAATCTCTTTCTAGCATTCATTTTCACTTTATATAGAAAAATACATTAATATTCTGCCATATTATATTAAAAGAACATTTGAATCCAAACAAAGTATGCTTTTAGAATTATACATTTCTTCCTTGCTTTGCTTAGTCTTGTTATGTATTGATGTTTTAAAGTATTACTCAATGAAGGTTTCCTTCTTGTCCCATTTTCTCTACTAAATAAATGCTTGCGTAAGAACTATATTTATTGAGTGCTGATTATGTGACAAACTCTGAACATTTATACTTATTTAATATTTTCAATAGTGGAAACTTTTATATCTAAGAAATAACTTTTGCTTGTTTGAAATTTTTATGACAAGAATTTATCAATTTTATTCTACAAAATTTAAATGAAGATTTTAATTAGCATAAAAAGAGCTTCTTCCTCCTGTGAAAATGATTATACTGTAATAAAAAGAATTTCCCCAGATTTCTCTTCTGATGATTTTATATAATAGTTTAGAGAAAAAGCAGCTGTTTAGTGTCAGCATTAAAGTTTAGGTGAAGAGGTATAATATTTCTAAATTTTCCTCTAAAGGTGAATATGTCTACAGACTTAGAGGGAACAGATATGTTGGCAGAGAAGGCAGATCGAAGAGAATACATTGATTTGTTAAAAAAAATGCTGACAATTGATGCAGATAAGAGAATTACTCCTCTGAAAACTCTTAACCATCAGTTTGTGACAATGACTCACCTTCTGGATTTTCCACATAGCAATCAGTGAGTATGGTATATTTGGGGGCTTTTTGCCATGATGTGGTCTTTGTCTTTACAAATGGAACTATAAAGTGAGCAGCAGCTTTGGTGCTCACCGATGCTCTTCTTTCTCATTGAAAAATCACAAGATTAAAAATTAGATGTGTATTTTTCCTCTTCATGATTATAAAAATCTTTTGATTCATCTTATTCTGAAAGTGCTTGGAAGAAAAACTTGAATCTGTGTTCATTGAGTTATTTTCTATCTGTTTAAATCTCAGCATTCATGTGTCGATCTTAATCTCTTTTTCAGTGTTAAGTCCTGTTTTCAGAACATGGAGATCTGCAAGCGGAGGGTTCACATGTATGATACAGTGAGTCAGATCAAGAGTCCCTTCACTACACATGTTGCCCCAAATACAAGCACAAATCTAACCATGAGCTTCAGCAACCAGCTCAATACAGTGCACAATCAGGTATTCAGCAAATGATTGGGAACTCAAGCCTAAGTGGGAGAGAAACTTAGTAAGATTACAGGGTGAGGAACCAGTCTTTGTTATAGTGATCTTGTTGTTTAAGAATTTTATATTTGGCAAAAGTTAATGGAAGACAGGATAGACATAACACCTTCCAGTCATGTGCTGACAAAAATTACATACAAAGACTTAATCCATGCCCTCGTATGTCTTAGCACAGTCAAATAAATGGGGTCCAATTGTTGTATTGCTGTTAGTTGTATTAACTTTACCCGGATGACTCTTCTTTCCTATTAGAAGAAGGATTTTATATTTCATTACTGTTTTGAAAGGTTTCCAATCATTGACCTTAAGGGTAGTTTTGCATTTGTTTGCTAATGAGTAATATTTACAGGTAAGCTTATTTGTGAAGATGAAAGCTTTCTGGTTTCTTAGGTAGGTCTACTTTTTTTTTTTTTGCAGTTTTTGACTGGGGCTGGGTTTGAACCCACCCCTTCCGGCATATGGGGCCAGCGCCCTACTCCTTTGAGGCACAGGTGCCGCCCGCTAGGTCTACTTTTTAACTGAAAGAGCTTATGAAATTTTGGTGGAATTTTCTATTTTTTTGTACCGAAGTAGTTAGTGTTTATACATGGTATGTATAGCCATAACCAGTACAGTACTGTTTGTTATTCTTTGCTTATTCAACTTTATAATATTCCTTAAATTTAGGGACTGAGAAAATTTCTTAAGCAGAGAGTTATTTCAAGGACAGTTCAGGTTATATTTTAAAACTTTGTTCTCAGTTTTTCTGGGTAAATTCTGTATATTTCCTATTTTTCTGTATATTTTCCCTATATTTTCTGTATATTGTCTATTTCCACTTTATGCAAGTGTACAAATGCAGTCCTTTTGTTTTTAGGCCAGTGTTCTAGCTTCCAGTTCTACTGCAGCAGCTGCTACTCTTTCTCTGGCTAATTCGGATGTCTCACTGCTAAACTACCAGTCAGCTCTGTACCCACCATCTGCGGCACCAGTTCCTGGAGTTGCCCAGCAGGGTGTTTCCTTGCAGCCTGGGACCACCCAGATTTGCACTCAGACAGATCCATTCCAACAAACATTTATAGTATGTCCACCTGCATTTCAAAGTAAGTGAGGAAACTCCTGTATTATATGATATTATATTAGACCTACCTGCTTTGTTCTGAAACAAACAAACAAAAAAAATGTCTATTTCATGATTTGATAATGATTTAGGCAGATGTAGTTGTTTAGTTCTGATCTTTGACAAGTTTAAACTCTATCTCTGATGATTAGGATAACTAAAATTGGGTGATATCACAAAGTAGATTTTTCTCTTTTTGTGTTGTTTATCTAATTATAATACTATCTGAGAATTATAGGCGCTCAATTTGTGTTTCCTTAATCAAATTGCCTGATACCAGTTTTCTTGCCCATTGAATCCTTGGAAGTGTCATATCTTAACTTATATAAGCATGTATCTATCAATATGCTGATTATATACAGCTTGAAAAAATTAGTTGTAACCAGAATTGCTATATATTTAATCTTACTTCCTATAACATTCTATTATGGAATTATATTCCAAATAAAAGGTAATTTTATTCTAAAATGTAAAAATCATGTTTAAGAATGTAGAAACCTCTTTAATTGGGCCGGGTGCGGTGGCTCATGCCTGTAATCCCAGCACTTGGGAGGCCAAGGCAGGTGGATTACCCGAGCCCACAGGTTCGAGACCAGCCTGAGCCAGAGCAAGACCTCATCTCTAAAAATAGCCAGGCATTGTGGCGGGCACCTGTAGTCCCAGCTACTTGTTAGGCTGAGGCAAGAGAATTGCTTAAGCCCAAGAGTTTGAGATTGCTGTGAGATGTGACACCACGGCACTTCTACTGAGGGGGACAAAGTGAGACTCTGTCTCAAAAAAAAAAAAAAGACACCTCTTAAATTATATTCAGAAGTAAAGATCATCGCTTATTGTATTGAAAAATTCTACAAGCTGAGATGCTTATGTGGGGAGGCATTAAGATAATCTGCTTTACGGTGGTGCCTGTGGCTCAGTGAGTAGGGCGTCGGCCCCTAATACCGAGGGTGGCGGGTTCAAACCCAGCCCCGGCTGAACTGCAACAAAAAAATAGCTGGGCGTTGTGGCGGGTGCCTGTAGTCCCAGCTGCTCAGGAGGCTGAGGCAGGAGAATCTCGAAAGCCCAAGAGCTGGAGGTTGCTGTGAGTCCTGTGACATCATGGCACTCTACTGAGGGCGGTAAAGTGAGACTCTGTCTCTACAAAAAAAAAAAAAAAATTATCTGCTTTAGTCTATGAATCGTATCATTCCTGTCAACAGAGGAACAAAATAGCTGAAGGAGGAGATTGACTCTATGTGTTGTAATAAGATTTTTAATTTTGGGCCTGGCACCTGTAGCTCAGAGGCTAGGGCGCCAGCCACATACACTGGAGCTGGCGTGTTTGAATCCACCCCAGGCCTGCCAAACAACAATGACAACTACAACCTTGGGAGGCTGAGGCAAGAGAATTGTTTAAGCCCAAGGGTTTGAGGTTGCTGTGAGCTGTGATGCCATGGCACTCTACCCAGGGCAACAGCTTGAGACTCTGTCTCAAAAAAAAAAAAAAAGATTTTTAATTTTCACACCTCTATTCTTTATTTTCTTGTTGTTGTTTTATAATGCAATCTGTCTAGTCCTTTTGTTCTGAAACAAAGGAAATGTATATTTAATGATTTGATAAGTTATTTAAAGGCTGTATACTGATGAGACGTTTAACTTTCCCAATGGAAAGTCAGTGTCTATGCCCTGTGAGAATAAACCAGGACTGAGGCGTCACATAATTCTTAACATAGAAGCAGGTAGCATTTTTGTCTTTTTACCATCAGTTACTTACTGACTGTGACTCTTTTGTTTCTTTGGTTTCTGACAGAGTCGGAGCAAACAGAAGGAAAAGAGGGGCTAGGGGAGACTGAGAGATTACCGGGAGGACAGGAGAGCGATAGCAATGTAAACCAGGGAGAAACCACAGGGCGAGCGGAGGAGCAGATTCAAAATCCGTAAATGCAAATTTAGCTTGACTTAACAAATTATTCTCTGCATATACTTCATAATAGTGCATTCTATACTGTGGGTTGTCATATGTTGAGTAATTAATTCTTCTGCTGAATTTAGCAAATTAGCCACACTTTTCCTCCACGTTTTCCAAAGTGAGTTTCATTGGAACAGTTTTTACATGTGGGACCCTGAAGTTTTCTGCTGCTTTTCAGATGACACTTAAGAGATGAAGCAAAAAAGAACTTTTGAGTTCCTTTAACAAAACAAAATGTAAACTGAAAAGGTAGAGGGAGGAAAATGGGGTAACCTTTTTTGGTATAATTAGGTTAAGTATAAGGTTGGAAGAGCTAGTGGAACAAATTTTAAAATTTCCCAGTGAAGGAGAGTTTTAAAATTAAGGTGATGTGATGATACTTGATATGTAAGTGCCTTTTCCTTTATTAATTCATCCTCACTAACATCCTTAAGAGGTGGGTAATGTCATCCCCAGCTTGTAAATGAGAAAATTGAGCACAATTCCCTCATCTGCCCAAAGTATTATAACTAATTATGGAAGAACCATGATTTAATTCCAGGTGGTAGAATTCAGAGCTTATGTCTTTTGAAGTAGTATTCTGTACTGCCTCTCAGTGTTTAAGTTCACAGCTGTAAAGAGTCATTGGTTCATTTGCCAGCCACCACAGTTTTCCGATTTTTGCCCAACAGTTCTCTATTCCAGGTTGCCCACTTTTCTTTGACCATCCTCTACTTAGAAGAGAATAGACCCTCGTCAGTTAGGCAATTACTCTTCTTCCCATACTTTCAAGGTTCTATATTTAAAGGACTGTTTAATAAAACAAAAACAAAAATAGCAGAAAATGGAACAAATTCTTCTTCCGAAATTATTGCCTTTTATCTGTTCCCACTTGTGGAAAGAAGAAACTAGTTTTAAACTAGCTTGCCTACTGTGGCTTAATCTAAATTATTGTAGCAATTTAATACTATGTACTTTAGAGCAGGGGCATCCATTTTTTTTTCCTCCATTGCACTTTGGATGGATATGAGTTGTCTTGGGTGAAGCGTTGAATACACAATCGCTAATGAAAGCTGATTGGAAAAACAAAGGTCTGTGCATGCTTTTTGTGATACCAGACCCCACACAGATAAGCAAAAAATGTCCTCACAAAATTAGCAGGTCACAGATTGGACACTCCACATCTGTAGGTCAGTACTATTAATATAAATCCTGCTTTCCATACTATTTCAGTCGACCAAAATAGACATTGTGTTCAGTGATAACTGTATTCTGTAATTTTGTTCCCCTTTTTTTTTATCATCCCAGGAACCATAGATGAACTTCTACACTTGATCTTAGCCAAAAGGCTGAGAAGTGATGAGCTTCTATAGTGAACATTTCCTCCTAAATTTTCCCTCCATACTTCCTACCAATTTCTAGGAGGCTATTATAAGAACACTGTCTGGTAGTTAGGCTTGCATCCTGACACTATAGACCTGTAGACAAGCTGCCTAAGGAAGCATGCCTGACACCTCGTTTATCTTGATATATGGATTTGTTACTTTTCATTTTTATATAAATAGTGCTTTTTAAAAGAAAGATATTGGCGAAGTATTTTAATTCATATTTTACTATTTCCTCTTATTTTATACATGTCTGGATTGTATTTTTCTTTGTGACAACTTCTTGTTAAATTATTCCTTAATTACTAAAGTGGAAAATTGGAAGACTTGCTGAAAATTGCAGTAGTATGATTTATGAGTTACGCTCATTTAATATCTCCATAGTAATATTAGGATAAATTAGTTGGTGATAGCTTAGAATGTCACTGAGTCTTCTCGTTAAAATGTTCAAGCCAAGCATTGTGGCTTATGCCTCTAATCCCAGCACTTTGGGAGGCTAAAGAGGGAGGATTGCTTGAGGCCAGGAGTTTAAGACCACCTTGAGCAACATAGACCTTGTCTCTACAAAAAAAATTTTTTAATTAACTAGGAGTGGTGGTGTGCAACTGTAGTCATAGTTACCTGAGGTAGGAAGATTACTCTAGCCCGGGAGTTTGAGGCTATAGTGAGCTTTGGTCATACCTCTGTGCTGGGTGATAGAGCAAGACCTTGTCTCCTAAAAGTTCCATTTATATATTCACTTAACAAAATTGCAAGCATTAGTGAATTGGAGGCATAATAGAAACTTCATTTCTCTATATTGAAGGGTTTGATAAGGGTAAGTTTAGAAGAAAACTGCTCCATGATAATGAGAGAGCTTTCTTGAGAAGGCTCTTTTCTAAAGTCTTGGCAAAAGGAAGAACTGTCTTCAGCCCCTTTTCCCCCAGTAAAAGATCTTCCTATTTATAAGAAACATTCATTCAATATTTGTGCTAAGAGCATAATGTATAAAAAGATAAATAAGGCACAGTAACTATTATAAAGGCAGCAAAATTCTTAATTTTCCTAGCTAATTTCTAAAATAACTAGAGAAATGTTTTTGTAAACCAAATGGTCTTTTAAAATACAGTAGAACCTCTGTAGTTGACCACCTACCTACATTACCACCTCCTTAGTTGACTGAATTTTCATAGGCTGGATATGTACTACATGTACGGTTCAGTACAGTAGGCTTAGTCCCTTTGACCACTTCTGTATGTTGACCTGTTATAGTCCCTTAGGTGGTCAACTTACAGAGGTTCTGTATTTTTATCCTAGGCATAATTTCTTCAGTTCATGCACTGGTTAAGATAAATATATGACTGATTTGTGAACTAGGTTATATTTTTTGAGGAGTAGGGAAAAACTTCCTTTAAAACATTTTAAACAGGTTGAGCACAGTGGCTCAAGCCTATAAACCTAACACTCTGGGAGTCTGAGGTGGGGGGATTGCCTAAGCTCATGGATTCAAGACCAGCCTGAGCAAGTGCGAGACCCTGTCTCTAAAAAAAAAAAAAAATAGACCAGGGATAGTCCTGCACAGAGGAAAGACCATGTGAAGACACAAAAAGAAAGAGGCCATCTGCAAGCCAAGGAAAGAGGCTCAGAAGAAAACAGACCTGCCTACACCTTGGTCCTGGACTTCTAGGCTCCGAAACCTAGAAGTCCTAGGTGAACCTAGAAGAACCTAGAATGAGAAAGACATTTCTGTTATTTAAGCTACCCAGTCTGTGGTACTTTGTTATGGCAGCCTTAGCAAACTAACACAGATGAGTATCAAATCTTGACATACCGCCCGGACCTCCTTAAGAACTGGGCTGCCCGGACCTCCGTAAGAGCTGCGCCTTGACCACAATTGGCTCCACCTGGACCTCTGTAAGAGCTGCGCCACACACACCTCTGTAAGAACTGCGCTGCGACCCCTGACCTGCGACCCGCACCTGCTGGGCCTCCACACGCCCTGACCAGGAACTGCAGGACCTGCGGAACCCCATGTCCTCCCTCCTGTACTCTCCCTGCCTCCACACCGGCCTGCTTGTCTGGCCAGGGACTCTGGTAGCCGTGTGCCCTCCGGAGCCCTCCCTGCCTCTGAGCGGAACCCTTCTCCTGGCCAGAGACTGCTGGAGCCTTAGGCTCTCTGTGCCAAAGTCACTGGGTGCCAGGCACTCCCAGAACCATGTACACCACCCCCAGCCTTGTTACTGGATCTGGGTGTGTCACACTCCAGAGCTGCTTCCACAACCACAACTCCCTGGCTGGGGCAGCCCCAGAGGAACTACCTAGGGTCACTCCCTACAAAGATCCAGCAACAGTAGAGTGATCCTGCTGGGGTCTAATCTTGGAGAGACACCTCCCCAACTCTGAGGATGGCCAGAGGCAATGGTGAAAAACAATCATGACGTGAAATCAACAGAAAAACTCTGCCAATATGAATAATCAGAGTAGATCAACTCTCCCAAGGATCAATGGGGCAGACACAGAACAAACAAATAGCTGAGATGTCAGAAATCGAATTCAGAATCTGGATAGCAAATAAGATCGAATAGAATTCCAAGTAGTAACCCAAAAGATATCTCAAGAATTCAACGAATTCCAAGACCAAATCAGCAAAGATTTTGACACATTGAGACAAGAAGTTGCATCCCCCAAAGATCTGAAAAATACAATAGAATCCCTCAGTAACAGAATGGAGCAAGCAGAAGAAAGGATTTCTGACATTGAAGACAAAGCTTTCGAATGCTCCCAAACTCTCAAAGAGGAAGAGAAATGGAGGGCAAAAACAGATCACTCTCTCAGAGAGCTCTGGGGATAATTCGAAGAAAACCAATATTTTTCTTATAAGGATCCCTGAAAGTAATGAAGTGGCTTCACAAGGTACAGAGTCTCTTCTCCATGAGATTATGAAGGAGAACTTTCCAGACATGCCAAGAGATTCTGAAATTCAGATAGCAGACAGTTTCAGAACTCCAGCACAACTTAACCCAAATAAGACATCCCCCAGACACATCATAACCAATTTCACTAAAGTTAATATGAAGGAGAAAATTCTGAAAGCTGCCAGACAAAAGAAAACCATTACAAGGGGAAGAATATCAGAATAACTGCAGATCTCTCTGCTGAAACCTTTCAAGCTAAAAGAGGATGGTCATCAACTTTTAATCTCCTAAAACAAAATAACTTTCAACCCTATACCCAGCTAAACTGAGTTTCATTTATGAAGGAGAAATTAAGTACTTTAATGACATTCACATATTGAAGAAATTTGCCATAACTAAACCAGCTTTCCAGGATATTCTCAGACCTATCCTTCATAAAGACTAGCATAACCCTCCACCACAAAAGTAAACCCACCCAAAAAATTTTGATCAAATGCCAACTTCCACAGTCACAAAAGGATTAAAAATGTCCACTGGACTCTTGAAAGGCTTATCAATATTCTCAATTAATGTGAATGGTTTAAATTGTCCTCTAAAGAGGCACAGGTTGGCTGACTGGATACAAAAACTCAAGCCAGATATCTGCTGCATACAAGAATTGCATCTTACATTAAAAGACAAATATAGAGGTGAAGGGATGGTCACCTGTACTCCAGGCAAATGTAAAGCAGAAAAAAGCAGGCGTTGCAGTCCTATTCACAGATGCAATAGCCTTTAAACCAACCAAAATAAGGAAAGATAAGGATGGACACTTCATATTTGTTAAAGATAATACTCAATATGATGAGATTTCAATTATTATTTTTTTTTTTTGCCGTTGTCCCAGATTTATTAGAATATTACAGCACACAGAAGATAGATTCAAACAGTTCCACGTGGTGTTTTGAAATTCATCCCAACTGTAGGCTGAGTGACCTGGAGGTTGGACAGACTGCCAAAGTCCAAAAGCTTCAGCATTTCCTTAGTGTCAGGATCTACTTCAATGATCTCCTGATCTAGGGCTGAGACCTCAGGGACATAGTTGTCTCTCCTCTCCCTCTCCTCTTCCTGCAGCTTGATGGAGATGCCTCTCACTGGGCCCCTCTGGATCCTTTTCATCAGGTGTGTGACATAGCTGGCTATCTTGTTGCATAGCTTCTTGCTGGGAATGATGGCAATCTCCTCACACACGCGCTTGTTCGTGTGAAAGTCGTTGCCCAGATGGGTGTAGTACTTCTTGATGATGACCCGGGCTGCCTTCTTCACGGTTTTGGTGCGAACGCGGCCCATGTTCGCGGGTCCTTGGCTAAAGAGGAAAGAGGAACTTCAATTATTAATATTTATGCAACCAACCAGAATGCACCTCAATTTTTAAGAGAAACTCTAACAGACATGAGCAACTTGATTTCCTCCAGTTCCATAGTAGTTGGAGATTTTAACACCCCTTTAGCAGTTCTGGATAGATCCTCCAAAAAGAAGCTAAGCAAAGAAATTTTAGATTTAAACTTAACCATTCAACATCTGGACTTAACAGACATCTACAGAATATTTCATCCCAACAAAACTGAATACACATTCTTCTCATCAGCCCACAGAACATACTCCAAAATTGACCACATCCTAGGCCACAAATCTAACCTCACCAAATTTAAAAAAAAATAGAAATTATTCCTTGCATCTTCTCAGACCATCATGGAATAAAAGTTGAACTCAGTAACAACAGGCACCTGCATACCCATATAAAAACATGGAAGCTAAACAACCTTATGTTGAAGGATAGATGGGTTATAGATGAGATTAAGAAGGAAATCACCAAATTTTTGGAATAAAACAACAATGAAGACATGAATTACCAGAACCTCTGGGATACTGCAAAAGCAGTCCTAAGAGGGAAATTAATAGCACTGCAAGCCTTCCTCAAGAAAAGAGAAAGAGAGGAAGTTAATAACTTACTGGGACATCTCAAGCAACTGGAGAAGGAAGAACACTCCAACCACAAACCTAGCAGAAGAAAAGAAATAACCAAAAATCAGAGCAGAATTACATGAAATTGAAAACAAAAGAATTATACAACAGATCAATAAATCCAAAAGTTGGTTTTTTGAAAAGATCAATAAAATAGATAAACCTTTGGCCAACCTAACCAGGAAAAAAAGAGTAAAATCCTTAATTTCATCAGTCAGAAATGGTAACGATGAAATGACAACAGACCCCTCAGAAATTCAAAATATCCTTAACAAATACTATAAGAAACTCTACTCTCAGAAATATGAAAATCTGAAAGAAATTGACCAATACCTGGAAGTACACCACCTACCAAGACTTAGCCAGAATGAAGTGGAAATGTTGAACAGGCCTATATCAAGTTCTGAAATAGCATCAACTATACAAAATTTCCCTAAAAAGAAAAGCCCAGGACCAGATGGCTTTACACCAGAATTCTACCAAACCTTTAAAGAAGAACTAGTACCTATACTACTAAACCTCTTCCAAAATGTAGAAAAAGAAGGAATATTACCTAGCACATTCTATGAAGCAAACATCACCTTGATCCCCAAACCAGGGATAGACCCAACAAGAAAAGAAAATTATAGACCAATATCACTAATGAATATTGATGCTAAAATACTCAATAAGATACTAACAAACAGAATCCAACAACGCATCAAAAAAATTATACACCACGACCAACTGGGATTTATCCCAGGGTCACAAGGCTGGTTCAATATACGTAAATCTATAAATGTAATTCAGCACATAAATAAACTAAAAAATAAGGACCATATGATTCTTTCAATTGATGCAGAAAAAGCTTTCGATAATATCCAGCATCCCTTCATGATCAGAACACTTAAGAGAATTGGTATAGAAGGGACATTTCTTAAACCGATAGAGGCCATCTACAACAAACCCACAGCCAATATTGTATTGAATGGAGTTAAATTGAAATCATTTCCACTTAGATCAGGAACCAGGCAAGGTTGCCCATTGTCTCCATTGCTCTTTAACATTGTAATGGAAGTTCTAGCCATTTCAATTAGGGAAGAAAAGGCGATCAAGGGTATCCACATAGGGTCAGAAGAGATCAAACTTTCACTCTTAGCAGATGGTATGATCGTATATCTGAAAACCACCAGGGATTCTACTACAAAACTTTTAGAAGTGATCAAGGAATACAGCAATGTCACAGGCTACAAAATCGACACCCATAAATCTGTAGCCTTTATATCTACCAACAATAACCAAATCGAAAAAAGTCAAGGACTTTATTCCTTTAACAGTAATGCCAAAGAAGATGAAATATTTGGGAGTATACCTAACAAAGGACGTGAAAGATCTCTACAAAGAGAACTATGAAACTTTAAGAAAAGAAATAGCTGAAGATGTTAACAAATGGAAAAACATACCATGCTCATGGCTGGGAAGAATCAACATTGTTAAAATGCCTATACTACCCAAAGCAATATATAATTTTAATGCAATTCCTATTAAAGCTCCATTGTCATATTTTAAAGATCTTGAAAAAAATAATACTTCGTTTTATATGGAATCAGAAAAAACCTCGAATAGCCAAAACATTACTCAGCAATAAAAACACAGCAGGAGGAATCATGCTACCATACCTGAGACTGTACTATAAATCAATAGTGATCAAAACAGCATGGTACTGGCCCAAAAACAGAGAAGTAGCTGTGTGGAACAGAATAGAGAACCAAGAGATGGATCCAGCTACTTACCGTTATTTGATCTTTGACAAGCCAATTAAAAACATTCAGTGGGGAAAAGATTCCCTGTTTAACAAATGGTGCTGGCGATCTGTAAAAGACTGAAACTGGACCCACACCTTTCACCATTAACTAAGATAGACTCTCGCTGGATAAAAGATTTAAACTTAAGACATGAAACTATAAAAATACTTGAAGAAAGTGCAAGGAAAACTCTTGAAGGAATTGGCCTGGGTGAATATTTTATGAGGAGGACTCCCAGGCAATTGAAGCTGTATCAAAAATACACTCCTGGGGCCTGATCAAACTAAAAAGCTGCTCACAGCCAAGAACTTAGTAAGTAAAGCAAGCAGACAGCCCTCAGAATGGGAGAAAATATTTGCAGGTTATACTTCTGATAAAGGTCTAATAACCAGAATCCACAGAGAACTCAAACGTATTAGCAAGAAAAGAACACGTGACCCCATCTCAGGGTGGGCAAGGGACTTGAAGAGAAACTTCTCTAAAGAAGACAGATGCATGATGTACAAACACATGAAAAAAAGCTCATCATCCATAATCATCAGAGAAATGCAAATCAAAACTACTTTGAGATATCACCTAACCCCAGTAAGAGTAGCCCACATAACAAAATCCCAAAACCAGAGATGTTGGCGTGGATGTGGAGGAAACGGCACACTTCTACACTGCTGGTGGGAATGCTCACTAATACGTTCCTTCTGGAAGGATGTTTGGAGAATACTTAGGGACCTAAAAATAGACCGGCCATTTGATCCTATAATTCCTTTACTAGGTTTATACCCAGAAGACCATAAATCACAATATAACAAAGACATGTGTACCAGAATGTTTATTGCAGCCCATTTCACAATTGCTAAGTCATGGAAGAAGCCCAAGTGCCCATCGACCCACGAATGGACTAGCAAATTGTGGTACATGTGTATACCATGGACTATTATGCAGCCTTAAAGAAAGATGGAGACTTTACCTCTTTCATTTTACATGGATGATGGAGCTGGAACATATTCTTATCTTAGCACAGTATCTCAGGAATGGAAGAAAAAGTATCCAGTGTACTCAGCCCTACTATGAAGCTAATTTATAGCTTTCACATGAAGGCTATAACCCAAGTATAGCACAAGAATATGGGGAAAGGGCCAAGGAAGGTGGAGGGAGGGTAATGGGTGTGGCCACACCTTCGTACGGTGCATCTTAGAATGGGTACAGGTGAAACTTACTAAATGCAGAATATAAATGTCTACATACAATAACTAAGAAAGTGCCATGAATGCTTCGTTGAACAGTTTGATGAGAATTTTTCAGATTGTATATGAAACCAGCACATTGTACCCCTTGATTGTACTAATGTACGTAGCTATGACTTAACAATAAAAAAAAAAAGAAAGAAAGAAAGAAAAAAAAAAACAAAAGAAAAATAGCGGGCGTTGTGGCAGGCATCTGTAGTCCCAGCTACTCTGGAGCCTGAGACAAGAGAATCACTTGAGCCCAAGAATTAGAGGTTGCTGTGAGCTATGATGTCACAGTACTCTACTGAGGGCGACAACATGAAACTCTGTCTCAGAAAAAAAAAAAAATTGAAAAAAATGTTAAACCAAAGGGTAACTTAGATTAAAAATCATTGAGCTTTTCAGAATTTTTCTTTTTTTTTGAGACAGAGTCTCAAACTGTCGCCTTGAGTAGAGTGCCATGGCATCATAGCTTACAGCAGCTTCCAAGTCAGGCTCCAGCCATCCTCTTGCCTCAGTTTTTCTATTTTTAATAGAGATGGGGGTCTTGATTTTTGCTCAGGCTGGTCTCAGACTCCTGAGCTCAAGCAATCCACCCGCTTCGGCCTTCCACAGTGCTAGGATTATAGGCATAATTTTTCTTAATTAGCCCCAAGTTATTATTAAGTCATACTTTTAAGAGATTATACTCTTTTAAAAAACTGAAGTGTTTTCTTTCCTGTAGTGGATTAAAAAGTGAATGTAACTTACCACGTGAAGGACTTGTTTATTTTTTTGCCTGTCCTGTTAATGGGGATGGGATGAGTACTATGTCTTAAATTTTGTAGCATAAAGAAAATCTAGAATTCTTTAAAACCAGGCCTCCCTGTATCAGACGTTTTTCTATTAATCAAACCTGAAAGGAATTAAGTCTCCCTTTTAACTTCCAACACATCTGGGAATAAAACTTCTTTGTCTTACTTGTCTCTAGAACTAAAACTTGAGTGGTGTATTGTTTGAACAGAAAAGTTAAATACAAAAACATCTAAAACAGACAATACTCCCAGACCTAGCAAAGCAACTTAACTGTGATACTGTTTTCAATAGCTGGACTACAAGCAACAACAAAGCATTCTGGATTCCCTGTGAGGATGGATAATGCTGTGCCCATTGTACCCCAGGCACCGGCAGCTCAGCCACTACAGATTCAGTCAGGAGTTCTTACACAGGTAAAAGCCAGCTTGGTACTGCTGAAGCACTATTGAGAATCATATTTTGTCCTAGAAAATGATATTTGCTTTGACTACAAGATCTTTCTTGGTCATGATTCAGTGGACTTTAAATGAAATATCTATGTGGAACGTTGTAGTCACTCCTAACAGTGTTACAACTGCCAGTGTCTTCCTTAGATTTGCACAGACAAATATCCAGAGTAATGGTCTTCTGAGTAAACTTACTCTGATTTTGTGGGGTGAATTTTTTTTTAACCTCAGAGCTCTTAAAAATATACTACAGGCAACATTTTGATTTTGAAATAAAAGGCTCTGCTTTTGCTGCCTTTGCCTATCTTTTGCTCACTCTTTTAAAATTGCATTATGATTGACAGGTTGTATCACATCAGGGTAGCTCGTTAAGTGCTGTAAATGTCTTCATTTCTTGCCTTTTATCAGGCTATAGAAAACTTTAAAATTTTATATGTGCCATGGAATGTGCAACAAAGATGGTTGAGAAAAGGTGAAATATTTATATGTTACCAAAAATTACTTTTTAAATTTTATACGTAAATGTTTGTGGCCTATGACACACAGGAAATTCTGAAATCCAAAAACTCTGTTTTATGAGTAGGAGGAAGGATTGTTGATGTCTTTGTTTCATTGAACTGATCCCCTGAATCTGGCCTAAGAAGGATTCCTATACTTTTTTGCTTCAGGCCATTGACATTTGACCTAGTGGGTGAATGCTGTACAGAGATGAATGGGGAAAACTGTGTTTGGCACATGCATTTTAGGGGATACGAAATTACTGTTTATTGTCAGTAATAACGTGGGGGGAATGAGAACTCTTCTGAATCCAGATAACCTGCCTTCGTGTTTGTTTCACTCACCTGCCTAATCTACGTTTCAGGGAAGCTGTACACCACTAATGGTAGCAACTCTTCACCCTCAAGTAGCCACCATCACACCGCAGTATGCGGTGCCCTTTACTCTGAGCTGCGCAGCCGGCCGGCCGGCGCTGGTTGAACAGACTGCCGCTGTACTGGTAATTCCCCTCACTTGATTGTGTTACTAACGGAGTTTCTTTGGTTTTTTTCTTTTTTATTTTTTCCTGTTTGTTTTGTTCTGTTTCCTTCTGGTTTTCTCATTTAAAAAAAAAAAAAAATTTTTTTTTTTAACTTAGTCTTTGCAGAAGGCATGGAAGCATGTGCCATCTTATGGCTATGTTCTTGCTACATCTTTAATGTCTCATTGTTTTCCTCCCCAACATTTGCTGAAGCACTGTTTGACTCTGATGTTCAGTATGGTTCTGTAAGGAGCCAGATCCCTTGATTCTTTTTTGCCAGCCTAGTGTGATAAAAGCTCTTGGTGTAGCCTCAGAAGAGCTTCAACACTGTTTATCTGTTTTCTACCCTTTTACCCTGTGATCTATGAGAATGAAGGAAATGGCCTTCAGTATGGCTCTACTACAGGTACCTGGATGGCCAAAATTTGAACCTCTTGGCAACTTAGCTTTCTTCTTTTTTGCTATTTTAAGCTTTTAACTTTTGTGTGTATACAAATGCTTAAGATGCTTTAATTTATTGCTTTATCTGTTGGTATTAACCATACTTCTATGACCACATGAAGATAGCTCTTTTTGCTATTCATTATCAATGGCAGCTTATATTTTCCATTTAAAGATGTTCCCTTTTGTATGTAGATCATATTAGCTATCATCATTGGCTGAAATTAATGGTGAGCTCTTTTTTTTTTTTGGATTTTTTGAGATATTAATATACTTTATAAATAGGTCTTTGTATAAAGGTGATAATATAGCTGACAAAGTATGCAAATACAGCATCTTTGTTACTAAAAGTCATGGGGAAAGGTTATTGAAGAATATAGCTACAATTGTAGTAGTACTGCTTAGAGCTAGGAAAAACAAATAGGACTTTGAGGTATATTTCAGGATTTATAACCTTAAGAGCAATACTTTGATGTCTTTTGGTTTATTTGGGGAGTTAGAATTATTTATCTTATATCCAGCATTTCATTATTTGAAATTTAAAATTAGGTAAGCATTTGAAAACCTAAACAGTACTATTAGATTCTGATGTTTCTCATTTTCAGAGTAGCTTTAAATTCTTGCATTGTTTCTCCAGTATTCATGTGAGTAAAAATACTTCCAGAAACATACTTTGGTTGGAATTTCTTTGTTTCTTAGTTTAAAAGTCTTTGTCACCTTCAGATTAATTTTCTCAAAAGCATAAGATCTGTGTGCCAGGGAGTCAGATATTTTCCAATTTAAGTGATCTAAGACATGGTTTTTAACTTGCTCACCTATAGTTTCAAGGTTGGGATATTAGTTGACACTTCTTGGCTGTTTCTCTTAAGTTTGCACTAGCCATTTGCTAAGCTTTGCGCATTTTTGTTCTTCCTCTGTCAAAACAGTTCGTCGCTTGGAACGCCAGATTTCTGCCTCACATTGGAATGTTATTTCTTGCTTTGTATTAAACTACATGCTTTGTCTTGTGCAGGTGTTGGCTTATGGAAAGACGCATGGTGTGACTTAACATACTTCTCTTATTTTTGTTTTGTTTTGTTTTGTTTAAATTCTGCTTATGGTAGCAGACTTGTTTGCAGTTTCTCTGCTTTGAAGGCTTCTTGTTTGGAACCAGTATTTGTAACACGTGGATCTGTTACTTGCAGAAATATTTTTAAAATAGTGTGTTGATGGCCTTGCAATTTGAAATTCAAGAAACAGAACCATATGTACCCAAGCATTATAGGTATTTATACTGTAGATTTCAAGTTTAAAAAGGATATTTCCAAATCTGTTCTTGTTTTTTCAGAAAATGTACTTTTCTTTTAGAAGTACAGAAAACGTGGGCGGCGCCTGTGGCTCAGTGAGTAGGGCGCCGGCCCCATATGCCGAGGGTGGCGGGTTCAAATCCGGCCCCGGCCAAACTGCAACAAAAAAATAGCCGGGCGTTGTGGCGGGCGCCTGTAGTCCCAGCTACTCGGGAGGCTGAGGCAGGAGAATCGCCTAAGCCCAGGAGTTGGAGGTTGCTGTGAGCTGTGTGACGCCACGGCACTCTACCGAGGGCCATAAAGTGAGACTCTGTCTCTACAAAAAAAAAAAAAAAAAAAAAGAAGTACAGAAAACATTTGTTGCTTAGTCTATTGCAAGTGATATGGCTTGTTAAATACTACAAATGATGTATTTTCTTATAGGGATTAGCTTTTATGTTGAAGTATTTCTACAAATGATATATAAAACAAATTATTTTATGTAACTATTAAAAATAAAACATGATGCTTTCTGCATCTGTTTCTTAAGTATTTTACTTATTGCCTTACTGTTTAATTCTAACATATGGCTATAAGTGATGAAGTTTCTTTCCTATGCTGGCATAAACTTTTTTCCCCAAAAGGATTTGGCATTTTGTCATCCACATCTGGCTCCATTTTCCAAGAACTACCTCTTTAAAAAAGGGAACATTTTGTGGGTTGAATCGACCTGATGTCTTATCTGATTGGCACTCAAATTTTTATAGTTCCTTTTTTTTTTTTTTGAGACAGTCTCAAGCTGTCGCCCTAGGTAGAGTGCTGTGGTGTCACAGCTTGCAGTAACCTCAAACTCTTGGGCTTAAGGGATTTTCTTGCCTCAACCTCCCAAGTAGTTGGGACTATAGGTGCCCACCAAAATGCCTGGCTGTTTTTTTTGTAGTTGTTGGCAGTTGTCATTATTGTTTTTAGCTGGCCTGGGCTGGGCTTGAACCTGCCAGCCTCAGTGTTTGTGGCTGGTGTCCTAGCCACTGAGGACTACGCCACTGGCACCGCCTATGGTTCCCAGTTTTAATCTCAAAGGAGTTTTATTAACTCTTTCTAGGCAAGTGTTTTAGAATTGTTGCAAAAATGAAACTAGTATTTAACCAGAGCTTACTTCCCAACTTTCAGACTTCTTTTCTCTACAGTATAATAGAAACTCTTTTAACTGCAGGGATCTTTTCTTTAATACCCTGGTGGTTAGGTTATGGAGGTAGCTAAGAGAAAGCAGTATGTTTTCTTTCCCCATTCATAAGACTTATAGCCTTGAGCCCCTCTGACCTTTTTTAATTTCTGCAAGTCAACAATCTACAAACAACTTCTTTTAAGATACGAATTTTTCTTTCTTTAAAAAAACAGAGGAGAAAACCAAGAATGAGTCAAGTCTGGTTCTTTTTGTGTGTGTTTCCTTACAGCAGGCTTGGCCTGGTGGAACTCAGCAAATTCTCCTGCCTTCAACTTGGCAACAATTGCCTGGGGTAGCTCTACACAACTCTGTACAACCTACAGCAGTGATTCCAGAGGCCATGGGGAGTGGCCAGCAACTAGCAGACTGGAGGCAAGTGCCTTAAGTTACTTCAGATTTATTTGTAAGGGAAGATCCCTTAGGAGCACTTGATGATATAGAGAGAGAATAAGAGAAAAAGAAAGGAAAATTGGTCTCTTTTAAAATCCTTTAGGAAAAGAACTCTTATCAGGCTATAAGGTAGAGTTATAAGAAATTTTTGAATATAAGAAACTAATAAGTTCTAAGGTCAGGAATCATTTACTCCAGATTTAAAGAAAGTCTTAAGCAATTAGATATTATACAGTAAGATCCTAAAGCCTTGTATTCCGGGTATTTGGCTTTAAAAATAAAAGCAGCTGAGTATTTGGTTAATTGCTTTTAATACCTATTAAATATTTGGTCTGGATTTCCCGGTGTTTTGGGGATTCTCTCTTTCTTTTCATTGGCACAGGAATGCCCACTCTCTTCTCTTTTTGTTGGCACAGGAATGCCCACTCTCATGGCAACCAGTACGGCACTATCATGCAACAGCCATCCTTGCTGACTAACCATGTGACCTTGGCCACTGCTCAGCCCTTGAATGTTGGTGTTGCCCATGTTGTCAGACAACAATCTAGTTCCCTTCCTTCGAAGAAAAATAAGCAGTCTGCTCCAGTCTCTTCCAAGTAAGTCTGTATTAGAGCTGAGAGTTGAAACTGTGCCAGATAGGTTACCCAGTATTTGCAATGTTGTGATGTAGACCCTTTTGGTATGGAACAGCAAGCACCTGCCGAAGAAGAAGAGGCGGTGCTCTCATTTGGGCATGTGCACCAGGTGTGCAGGCTGCTGCCACTTGGAATCCAGGCCTTTATGATGTTCTTATTTTTCTGCCTTCTTTATAGAGTGGAATTTAACCATGGCAAAGAACTTAGAAAAGTAGCATTTCTTTTTATTTTAGTGTTTTTGTCCCTGGAAATTCTGATCACAGTGATTGGTTTTATTTTCATTGGAACTTTTATTAGTTAAGTGTATTATTAAGGAGTCAAAGAGCAAATTAGAGGGCGGTCTGGGGGAAAGGTGTCCCATTTGGAAGGCTAAGGACTGAACCGTCTTTCCTTGTGAACTTTTGCTGCAGGTCCTCTCTGGATGTTCTGCCTTCCCAAGTCTATTCTCTGGTTGGGAGCAGTCCCCTCCGCACCACATCTTCTTATAATTCCCTAGTCCCTGTCCAAGATCAGCATCAGCCAATCATCATTCCAGATACTCCCAGCCCTCCTGTGAGTGTCATCACTATCCGAAGTGACACTGATGAGGAAGAGGACAACAAATATAAGCCTAATAGGTAAGAGAGGTGAATGACTCGCTCCTAGGTTCTTTTAGTCTTTTGACTTCAGTCAGGTGGCTTAGTTTTGGCTATGAAAGAAAGGACTAAAAAGTATTTTGGAAGTAGAGCCTTGGATGAGTCAGCCTAAGCACCTTAAGTTTTCGTAACCAAGCATCGTCTGGTTTTTTTTATAATATACTTATTCATCAGTTTTATCAGTCTTTTACATACATTAGAGAGCAGGTATATACATTAGTAGCTGACAAACTACTCTGGTTTGAAATGCACATTATACTACAGACATGATCCTTGTCTTCATGGAACTTTATTTTTATGGTCTGAAAACAGGTACCGTAACAGAAGCTTAATAAGAAGTTAATTAGAATGAGTATTTGCGCAATTTCTTAATATGAAAAGGCCTCTTCAGAAGAAGTAGAACTTCATGTAGGGCTGCCTTCCTTTTCCCTTCTGCTGTATGGTCTGAAAGTGTAAGAATTTAAATACCAGATTTTCAAGTCCTTAACTGAGAAGTTAACTAAAAGAGAGTAAGTTTAATAACTGTTGTATATATACACACTATATGTATATACACACACACACTCCACTGTAATATACACGTCTCAGTGTGAACATACCCAACCGCCTTAATTGTTCTATGTTGTATTCTTTATTGGGCTTTTGGTGTTAGGCATGTGAAAGAGGAAATAACCCTGCTTTTACCTGAAAAGATAGGATTCATATATACAAGTAACTATAAGGAGACTTTACAAAATAACACTTACATGAATTTGACAGGGTAAATTTATAATGAATTTGAGCCTATTAGTTCAAAGAGACTGTTTATAAGATGTTAGACTTGAGGTTTGGCGCCTGTAGCTCAAGCGGCTAAAGCACCAGCTACATAACACCAGAGCTGGTGGGTTTGAATCCAGCCTTGGGCCTGCCAAACAACTATGACAACTACGACCAAAAATAGCTGGATGTTGTGGCGGGCGCCTGTAGTCCCAGCTACCTGGGAGGCTGAGGCAAGAGAATCGCTTTAGCCTAGGAGTTAGAGGCTGCTGTGAGCTGTGATGCCATGGCACTCTACCCAGGATGACAGCTTGAGGCTCTGTCTCAAAAAAAAAATAGTTCAAGCAAAAGAGACCTTCATCTCTACAAAAAAAAAGATGTTAGACTTGAAACTAAGTTTCACAAGTGCTCATGAAACTGATTTGGGGAAGAGAAAAAATTAACCTTCCAGTGAGGAAAAGTGGCATAATCGTGGCAGAAATGCATGAGGTGCAACCAGCATGATTGC
This sequence comes from Nycticebus coucang, assembly GCF_027406575.1. NCBI lineage: Eukaryota > Metazoa > Chordata > Mammalia > Primates > Lorisidae > Nycticebus > Nycticebus coucang. Next base: position 44,326,988 of record NC_069784.1, read on the forward strand.
TTTGACTTGAGCCAACCCTGTCAGAAGCCAAGGAAAACTTAAATTTAGTAAAAGTGGTGTTCGAAGAATATTGAAATAGTTGTGAAATAGAGGCAACGTGACGTAGGTGTTAGAGGTGTGGACTCTGGAGTCATTCTGTTCTGGGTATGAATCCTGTCTTCACTACTTACCACTTGTGTGACTAGACAAGTACCTTAATCTCCCTATGCCTCAATTTCCTCACCGGCAAAATGTGAATAATAGTACCTATTTCATAGTATTGTTGTAAGGATTTAACGGGATGTATGTAGAGCCTAAGAATAGTACTTGATTAATAAGCGCTTGGAAGTTTCCTGCTGCGTATTAATACTATCATTATTATCATGGGAGGACCACAGACCATCTCAGAAACATTGTTTAATAGGACACTTGATTAATCTCCAAATAAAGAAAATGTAAAAATAATTTTAAGAAGGCAATTGAATTTTTATGGATTTTTCCTTTCTTTAGCTCAGGCCCGAAGCCAAGATCTAATGTCATTAGTTACGTCACTGTCAATGATTCTCCAGACTCCGACTCTTCTTTGAGCAGCCCTTACTCCACCGATACATTGAGTGCTCTCCGGGGCAATGGTGGATCTCTTCTGGAGGGGCCCGGCAGAGTTGTGGCAGATGGCACTAGCACTCGCACCATAATTGTGCCTCCGCTGAAAACTCAGCTTAGCGACTGCACTGTAGCAACCCAGGCCTCAGGTGAGTGTGTCCTTATAGTTAGACTTAAACCTTCCTTTGATGTATATATACTTAATACTTTGCCATATCTGCTATGTCAGTGGTAGAGACTGGTGGCATAGACATTCTTAAAGAATACTTAATTCATGTGAAAGCCCTAGTTTCATAGTAGGGCTGAGTAAAAAAAAAAGAATTCTTAATTCAGGAATCAATTCCCTGGTGTGTGAAATGTTTGGCCATCAGTTTATCTTCCTGTATTCATTTTCTTTGGATTAATACAAAAAAAGAGAATTTAGTCTCAGAAACACATTCAGTCTAGAAGTAACTGTACAAGTGTTTTAGAAAACAGTTGTGTCCTTTAGATTTTTTTCTTACCCAGTGTTGTAGCAATGATGCTTTTGTTGATTTTATGATCGGCCTGATTACCTTCATGTTTTTTGCTCTTTTAGATACTGGGTTTAGGGTTCTGGTTCATTTACTGTGTTAAATAATATGTAGTACCAGCATTAGTAACAAATTCCAGATTTCTGTGGCTTGACATACTAAAAGTTATGTCTGACTTGTAACTTCCCTGTTGCCAGTATTCCTGGTTGGTAGGCCTGCAGTGAATTAGGACCAAAGCCCTGAGCATACAGTCAGAAGGAGAAAGAAAGTTTGGAGGAAGTACACACATTTCTTAATCTCTTTAACTTGGAAATGTGAACATTTCTCACATGGCCCCACTTAGATGCAAGGGAGCTAAGAAAATGTAGACTTAGCTAGACAGCTACTTCTCAGTGGCAACTTTATACCAAGGAAGGGGAGCATGAATTTTTACTGTCAGCATAGCCGTCTGTACCACTCTTGCATTGATGGTGTTCTGTTATGGATTATATTACTGCCATAGGCATACAGTTTCTAACTTGAAGGTATTGTGTTAAGCCTCAGTGTGACTTTCCTCAGTAGTAGACAACAATTCCATTACAGACAAGGGAGAACTTCCTAATGCCAGGGTAGAGAATAGAATTATTAGGACCTCTGTCCACTCTTGGGTCCAGAGAATATAGGCTACTCCCAAGTCATTGAATAAATGCTCCAGACTTCCTAATGGGAGCACAGAAGGAAGCAAAATTGTATATTCAACTGTCCTGTAATTTCTTAGAATTTGAAAAGAGTAAGTGCTCAGCGGCTAGAATCTTGCCTTCTTTTATCCTTTTGACAGTTAAAATCCTAAGAATTACCATTATCTTTCTCAGCTTCATACTGCCATTTCTGTTAGTCCCTTCCTGCGTCAGACCGTAGGTTCCTGGTGGGTAGGGACCGTGTCTTTTTTTTTTTTTTTTAGACAGAGCCTCAAGCTGTTGCCCTGGATAGAGTGCTGTGGCATCACAGCTCACAGCAACCTCCAACTCCTAGACTCAAGCAATTCTCCTGCCTCCGCCTCCCAAGTAGCTGGGACTACAGGCGCCTGCCACAACGCCCAGCTGTTTTTTGGTTGCAGCCGTCGTTGTTTGGCGGGCCTGGGCTGGATTTGAACCCACCAGCTCAGGTGTATGTGGCTGACGCCTTAGCCGCTTGAGCCATAAACGCCGAGCCGACTGTGTCTTTCTTATGTTTGTATTTCTAGTGATTCTTTGTACATAACAGGAGATTAGATAATGTTTATTCAGGCAAAAATCTTTTGTGCAAGACGGAAAAGAAATAGGTGATACAGTTTCTGTTCTTCTGATGTGAATGGAATTGAGGAAGTAGGGTACACATTAGGTTTTAATTAACTCTTGCAAGCAACTACAGATGTGGACTGATAATAGCATCTGAGGTTAGCTCAGTGATAACTGAGTAGATATCTATGCATCAGTAAATAAACCCTGACCCTTCTTTTTTAGGTCTCCTGAGCAATAAGACCAAGCCAGTGGCCTCAGTGAGTGGGCAGTCATCTGGATGCTGTATCACCCCCACAGGGTATCGAGCTCAACGCGGGGGGACTAGTGCAGCACAGCCACTCAACCTTAGCCAGGTAAGCGCTAGGGGCTGCTGCCTTCTGTTTGGGGCCCTCCCTGTTGTTACTTTCTGGAGAACCCTGCTTCTGACTGGACTGCTGAATAAAGCCATATGAAGCCCCTCTTGTTTCAGACAGTGTGATGTTCTGTGGACGGCGTCATACCTGCATATGCTGTGTCTCTTCATTCCCTCTGTGCTCAGGGTATACATTCCATATTTTCTCTTGGACCTCTCTAGTCTATGTGGAAAATTAGAGAAATGTCTGGAATTTAGAAAGAACCCAGGATGTTTAGCCATGTCTGTTTCTGTACTACTTTGAGACTAGATTCTTTTCCTTTATCTCCCAGGCCATAAATAACCTGAACCTCACACTGTTTCCTTGAGTCTAAAGATAGTGAAAAGCTGGGGCGGCGCCTGTGGCTCAGTGGGTGGGGCGCCAGCCCCATATACCGAGGGTGGCGGATTCAACTTGGCCCCGGCCAAACTGCAACAAAAAATAGCCGGGGCTATGTTAACCAGTGTGATGAAAATGTGTCAAACGGTCTATAAAACCAGTGTATGGTGCTCCACGATCTCATTAATGTACACAGCTATGATTTAATAATAATAATAAATGGGCGGCGCCTGTGGCTCAGCAGGTAGGGCGCCGGTCCCATATGCCAGAGGTGGCGGGTTCAAACCCAGCCCCGGCCAAATTAAAAAAAAAAAAAAAAAAAAATAGCCAGGCGTTGTGGTGGGCGCCTGTAGTCCCAGCTACTCGGGAGGCTGAGGCAAGAGAATCGCGTAAGCCCAGGAGTTGGAGGTTGCTGTGAGCTGTGTGATGCCACGGCACTCTACCAAGGGCGATAAAGTGAGACTCTGTCTCTACAAAAAAAAAAAAATAGTGAAAAGCTTTTTGCCGTTTATTCAACTGGCTCTAATCCTACTTGTTGCTAGAGTCTGGGATTTGGGGTTCCCTCTTCACTGCCCATCTGATCTTCGGATGGGGTGGTAAGGGTCACTTTATTCCATTTGTGTTCACTCTTTCCTCAGCTAAAATCCTGGTGCTTGTCTGTCTCTACTAGTGAGAAGGTGTCCCTATGAGGGTGTAATGGTGTGAGAGAGAGTGCACACATGCAGGTGCAAATGTAAGTTTGAGTTAGTGCGTGTGTTTTAGGCTCCACATTTCAAGAGGGATATGAAGAACTTAGAGGAGAACAAAAGAAAACAATGGCAAGAAAGAAAGGTTAGGAAAAATTCACATTCACTGATGCCAGAATAGGGTGAGTTGAGTCAACAGTTACTAACATGCAGGAGTGGGGAACCCTAAGAGCCCTTGATTCTCCCCCCTTCCTCTTTTGTACCTAAGAGCAACCTGCTGTTAAGCTGAGCTGGATTAGGATCTGTTCTGCCAAGAGGTAGAGGGATGGGTGGCTGACCTCTGACAGCACTCATTGCCAGTCTGGGAAGTGCCATGCTATAGCATCCAGAAACAGTACAAGTCAGGACCTCAACTCTTAACTTGCCCTTTGGTGCCCTGTGCCAGAGTGATCTCAAGATTCTTCACTCCCTTCTTCCTTCTTTTAGAATCAGCAGTCTTCGGCAGCTCCAGCCTCGCAGGAGAGAAGCAGCAACCCTGCCCCCCGCAGGCAGCAGGCGTTTGTGGCCCCGCTCTCCCAAGCCCCCTACGCTTTCCAGCATGGCAGCCCACTACACTCGACGGGGCACCCACATCTGGCCCCAGCCCCTGCACACCTGCCAAGCCAGGCTCACCTGTATACGTATGCTGCCCCCACCTCTGCTGCTGCATTGGGCTCCACCAGTTCCATTGCTCATCTTTTCTCCCCCCAGGGCTCCTCAAGGCACGCTGCAGCCTATACCACTCACCCTAGCACTCTGGTGCACCAAGTCCCTGTCAGTGTTGGGCCCAGCCTCCTGACTTCTGCCAGTGTAGCCCCTGCTCAGTACCAACACCAGTTTGCCACCCAGTCCTATATTGGGTCTTCCCGAGGCTCAGCAATTTACACTGGATACCCGCTGAGTCCTACAAAGATCAGCCAGTATTCCTACTTGTAGTTTATGAGCATGAGGGAGGAGGAATCATGGCTGCCTGCTCCTGGCCCTGAGTTCTTAATAATGGGCTACGGTGAGCTCCTCCTTTACCCTCTCTTGAAACTTCTTAGCCAGCAACTTGTTCTGCAGGGGCCCACTGAAGCAGAAGGTTTTTCTCTGGGGAACCTGTCTCAGTGTTGACTGCATTGTTGTAGTCTCCCAAAGTTTGCCCTATTTTAAAATTCTTTATTTTTGTGACAGCGTTTTTGGTATTTGGAAGAGTTCAGATGTCCATCTTCTGCAGTTACTAAGGAAGAGAGATCATTCTGAGTTACCCTTTGACAAAAAATTCTGTCTCTCTGACTTGATTTCTATAAATGCTTTTAAAAACAAGTGAAGCCCCTCTTTATTTAATTTTGTTTTATTGTGATTGCTGGTCAGAGGAAAAATGCTGATAACAGGACGTGAAATCTGGCAACAAATGAGAAAAGAAAAATCATTACTTTTTGTTTGTTTAAAAACAGACTTGTCTATTTTATTTTAAAATCAGCTTACGCAAGTCTGTATTTTAATATCAGGCATTTCTCCTCAAAATTTCATCTTTGTTCATGGGACATGTAAACTTAAGAGTTTTTAGTTTTGTTTTTATGTGACATTATACTTAATGGGTAGTTTTTTTTACAAAACTGGTTACATATATTACATATTTTTCTGTGTTATTGTTGGTTTTCTCTCAGTTGCTTCTATGTTTATTATAAAGTGGTGTTAAAAAGGCAGCTCATCCTTTGCTGGTAACTCAGTGTGCAAGAATCCATACCTCCCGTGAAAGCACCAAGTATTCTTTTTAAATGAAGCACCATGAATTCTTTTTAAAATTATTTTTTAAAAGTCCTTTTCTCTCTGATTCAGCTTAAATTTTATTATTAGAAAAGCCATTAAGGTGATTATTGTATGGTGGTTGTTTTAGTATATTCAAAGTCTCTTTGTCTATTACGAGATACTAGCAGTGATGAGCTTTGCCTATGGATTAGTATGAATTTTCAGAAATACACCTCTGTGTGTTTTCTTTGTCTCCCTTCTGTTTTATGTGATTTGTTTGGGGAGAAAGCTAAAAAATCTAAAACCAGATAAGAACATTCTTGTGTATAGCTTTTATACTTTATAGTAGCTTCCTTTGTATGCCAGCAGCAAATTGAATGCTCTCTTATTAAGACTTATATAATAAGTGCATGTAGGAATTGCAAAAACTATTTTAAAAATTTATTACTGAATTTAAAAATATTTTAGAAGTTTTGTAATGGTGGTGTTTTAATATTTTGCATAATTAAATATGTACATATTGATTAGAAAAATATAACAAGCAATTTTTCCTGCTAACCCAAAATGTTATTTGTAATCAAATGTGTAGTGATTACACTTGAATTGTGTATCTAGTGTGTATCTGATCCTCCAGTGTTACCCCGGAGATGGAATTGATGTCTCCATTGTATTTAAACCAAAATGAACTGATTCTTGTCGGAATGTATGTGAACTAATTGCAATTATATTAGAGCATATTACTGTAGTGCTGAATGAGCAGGGGCATTGCCTGCAAGGAGAGGAGACCCTTGGAATTGTTTTGCACAGGTGTGTCTGGTGAGGAGTCGTTCAGTGTGTGTCTCTTCCTTCCCTCTCTCCCTCTTCCCCTTATTGTAGTGCCTTATATGATAATGTAGTGGTTTATAGAGTTTACAGTGAGCTTGCCTTAGGATGGACCAGCAAGCCCCCGTGGACCTTAAGCTGTTCACTGGGATTTATCAGAACAGGATTAGTTGCTGTGTTGTATAAATGCATTGTTCTCAGTTTCCCTGCTGACATCAAAAAATAAAAACAGCAGCTTTTCGCCTTCACTACCACTTCTGCCCCTTTCCATTTTGGATTCTCAGCTGAGTTCTTACAGAAGCATTTTCCCTTGTGGCTCTCCCACTGTGCATTGCTACCTTGCTTCTGTGAGAATTCAGGAAGCAGGTGAGAGAAGTCAAGCCAATATTAAATATGCATTTTCTTTTTTTTTTTTTTAAAGTATGTGCAATCATTTTTAGAACGAGATTTTTTTTTCCTTTTCCCATGTATCAGTCCTTCCTGCAAATAGTTGACATTCCTAGTAAGATATTTGCTTGTTGAAAAAAAAACATATAACAGATGTGTTTATACCAAAGAGCCTGTTGTATTGCTTACCATGTCCCCATACCATGAGGAGGAGTTTTGTCGTGCCATTGATGACAAGGAACTCACAGAAAGGTTTCTTAGCCAGTGAAGAATATCAAGAAGGAACCAAAGCCTGTTGAGACATTGGGGCTTTTGAGGTTTCTTTTAAACAACTTGTATATTCTTGGGGGGCCCTTCAAGCTGTGAAATTGTCCTTGTATTCTCAGCTCCTGCATGGATCTGAGTCAAGTAGAAGGTACTGGGGATGGGGACATTCCTGCCCATAAAGGATTTGGAGGAATAGGACATTCAGATGGATGTCCCTAAGATACAGATGTGTTCCATCTGAATTGAAAATCATATATTTGAGAGATAATTCTAGGAGTGGTTCTGTGTAGAGATGGTGTCAAGGAGGTGCAGGGTGGAGATGGGAGATTTCTGGAGCCTGGTCAGCAAGCTCTGTACCGGGTTGAACCCCGAGGAGCTGTCAGAGTATTTGGAGATTCTTTATTGTAAGGAGTGAGGGCTTCCAAGATGGGGCAGGTAGTCAGTACAGCCTACCAGAACATGTTGTGTCTTTTGTATTTTTTTATCATTACACTGAGTTGTGTTTGTTGTGTTTCCAGACAGCACAAGACTGCCAAGCAGTTTCGTATAGTTTCTGTCACTAGTGTTACACAGTTTTCTAGTCATTCTGTGTGGGCTCTGTGTCTCCTTTTTTACTAAACACATTCTGATTTTCTTGTTCAATTGCAGGTTTAGTTTCTAATGGTAACATTTTTTGTTCATTATCTTTCCTCTACAAGGACAATATTTGTTGTTTTTGTAAGAAATGAGATGCAGAAAAAACAAAACTCCACTCTTGCCCCCCCATAAATAGATTCCATTTAAGATAGGAGTCTAACATCACAGAAAAAGGTAATACAAGAGCTTGTATCATACTTTAGTCACTCGACTAGTAGTGTGTGACTTTAAAAATTTAGAAATTTTCAGTCTTACTCGGCAAACTAGCATTTCAGATTTACCAAGATCCCCCTGTGTCTGCTGAATGTGATGTGCTCAGTGTGGCTTTCAGTTCTGTCCCTGAGGCTCAGCACTGCTCGCCCTGACAGCGTGCAGGAGGAAGCCTTGTCAGTTTAGTGGGCAGCTGGCCTGAGTCACAGTGGCCTGACCTCAAACCAGCTTAAGGCTTTAAATCCTCTCTCAGAGCTTGCCCTTCCAGCCTCTCCCCTTCCTAGTGAGAAAGGAAGTAGGGAGGGTGAAGTATAGCCACGGTGGGCTCATTAGGACACTGATCACTCCAGAGTTTTTAATAGCTCCCAGGAAGTGATGCCACTCTCAGTGCTCAGCTGAAATACCAACCCCAGGAATATTAACTCCATTTCAAACAGTTCTGGCCATTCTGAGCCTGTTTTTGTGATTGCTCATCCATCGTTCTCCACTAGAGGGGCTAAGCTTGACTGCCCTAGCCAGGCAAGCACAGTAATGTGTGTTGTATTCAGCATTATTATGCAAAAATCCACTAGTTGAGATGGTTTGTTTTAGGATAGGAAATGAAATTGCCTCTCAGTGACAGGAATGGCCCGAGCCTGCTTCCCTTTTTGATTTTTTTTTTTAACTGACGGATGGTGCAGCATGTCTACATGGTTGTTTGTTGCTAAACTTTATATAATGTGTGGTTTCAATTCAGCTTGAATAATAATCTCACTACATGTAGCAGTACATTATATGTACATTTATGTAATGTTAGTATTTCAGCTTTGATTCCTTGATATTGCAATGGAATTCCTACTTTATTAAATGTATTTGATATGCTGGTTATTGTGTGTGATTTAAACTTTTTTTTTGTTTGTTTTCTCCCCTTTCTGGTTGTGCGCTTTCTTTTACAACAAGCCTCTAGAAACAGGTAGCTTCTGAGAATTACTGAGCTATGTTTGTAATGCAGATGTACTTAGGGAGTATGTAAAATAATCATTTTAACAAAAGAAATAGATATTTAAAATTTAATACTAACTATGGGAAAAGGGTCCATTGTGTAAAACATAGTTTATCTTTGGATTCAATGTTTGTCTTTGGTTTTACAAAGTAGCTTGTATTTTCAGTATTTTCTACATAATATGGTAAAATGTAGAGCAATTGCAATGCATCAATAAAATGGGTAAATTTTCTGATTCATGTGGCTGTTTTTGACTTCTGTTATGGGATATAAAAGAGATCATCAAATGACACCTTTGGAGTAGCTGAACACACTGCATTTGAACATCAGTAGGGTATTAAAGACATTCTTTATATAAATATCCATAGTGGAAATGAATAGGGCTTGGTAAAGAATATTTTGTAAGAATGTACTGTCCAGGGCCCTTTACTTTTACATTGTCTGCATCTGACCCTTTGAAAGAGGTGGATGACTTTTGAGATAGGCTAATTAAACTTTTTTTTTTTTTTTTTTTTTGAGATAGAGTCTCAAGGTGTCGCCCTGGGTAGAGTGCTATGTCATCACAGCTCACAGCAATCTCAAACTCTTGGGTTTATGCAGTTCTCTTGCCTCAGCCTCCCAAGGAGCTGGGACTACAGGCGCCTGCCACAATGCCCAGCTATTTTTTGGCTGTAGCTGTCATTGTTATTTGGCAGGCCTGGGCTGGATTTGAATTCACCAGCTCTGGTGTATGTGACTGGCGCCCTAGCTGCTGAGGTACAGGTGCCAAGCCAGGCTAATTAAACTTTGTTTCCTAAGGTATTTCAGGAAACATCTAAAAGTAGTAGAATGAAAATAAGAGTCACCACAGGAAGATGCTATCTTTTCCCTCCTTTCAAATTGTACTCTTACAGCAGTGGTTCTTTTCAGAGGCAGAGTACCTCTAATCAGATTTCTCTTTCTAAAGTAAATAAAATTTCTTCTTATAAAGGAGTAGGGATTTGCCTAGATTATTCACTGCAAGTCTCTGAATGAATGCTATATTGTTGGACTTTTTTTTGAGACAGAGTCTCAAGCTGTCACCCTAGGTAGAGTGCCATGGCGTCACAGCTCACAGCAACCTCTAACTCTTGGGCTTAAGCTATTCTCTTGCCTCAGCCTCCCAAGTAGTTGGGACTACAGGTGGCCACCACAATAACCGGCTATTTTTTGGTTGTAGTTGTCGTTGTTTTAGCTGGCCTAGGCCAGGTTTGAACCCGCCAGCCTTGGTGTATGTGGCCAGCGCCCTACTCACTGAGCTACAGGAGCTGCCTATTGGATCTTTTTTGACACGTATTTTAGGCCAAGTCTAAAATGGCCATTAGGGGCCACTAATTAATTTGTGACTCCTGCAGTCTGAGTTGGGATATAGAAATGAGAAACAGTAGTACCCTTTCGGATCATAACCAGGAGTAATGATCCATAGTCTTGCTTTCTCTCAGTAGTAGGGAAGTCAGAATACATTTATTTTGATTTAGACTGAAACACATATATATTTTAATTTTCTTCCTAAATTAATGTGAACTTGCTTTTGGTAAGAGAGTAACTTGATCACTTTTCAGGCAAAAGAAAGCCATGTAGAATGGCTCTGTTGTCAGTCTCATTTCCAGGTAAACAAGTTAATTTTATTAACTTCTCAGTGACCTGTTATGTTTTTTACCAGTTATATTCTCTTCTTGAGGCTAAGTCAGAGAGATCGGCATAGTCCCCACAGTAGTAATTAGGTCATCTATGGGGACATCTGTATTTTAGTGATGAAAAGCCCTGAGAATTCAATCTACTTGGCTTGCTATATGTAAAATTTTCCACATGGAGTGTAGGTCTAAACCTTGGCTTCTCCGTTAATCATGAGAGATGACATCAGGTGGTTAACACAAGGTGGCGCCAATGAGCTGTAGAAGAAGTTAGACTTAAAACCTTGACCTTTTTCCTGCCTCCTCCCCTCAAACCTCAAATTACTCTGCTTCCAGCTTCCACTAAACAAGGCGGAAAACCATACATTCTGTGTTTGCAGGGTACGGGAAGGATTAATGGAGGATGTCAGTTTCTTAAGAAGTCAACACGGAAGCATTCTTCTAAATCAGGAATAGAGTTTGCCGAGTTTTCTCTGGGGTCTCTGCTTCCTACAGCTAGCTTCTTGGTCTGGGTGACAGCCCAAAAGGCCTCTGCCTTCATGTTTCCCTCTCTTTCTCCTCCAGGGGATCCTACAGCCTAGGCGGGAGGTGGTTAAGGCTTCTGGCTGCTGTGCAGTGGGGCCATCTGTGTTTGATCAGTCCAGGCGGGAAGGAGGGGGTGGGGGTTGTAAAGAGACTGGGAAAGCATTCCAGAGTAGTGAGAGAGACCCAGAGATCAGAAAGAGAAGGCCCCGCCCCCACCCCGCCTCTCAAGCTAACCCGCAGGCGTGAGGGGAAGAGGCCGCTGCACACTCGTTCCAGTCCTATGGTGGCCTCTCTCCAGGCTGCCATGGGGCCCAACTCTTCTCTCCTCATCCTGTTCCTTTTGTCCTGGTCTGGACACCTTCAAGGACAGCAGCACCACCTTGTGGAGTACATGGAGCGCCGACTAGCCGCCTTAGAGGTGAGGAACTCTTTTTTTCTAGACCAGCCTGGAAGGATTCTTCATCTTCTGTTGGTTCAACTACTTTGATAAGGGTCTGGGGATGACCAGAGAGGGTTCTGTAAGAATCTACAGAAAATTCTGTCTTTTAATAAGAGGATCCTCAAAATTATAAGCCTTCCTCTTTCCCCACATAGAACAACAATTCCAAAGCAGATAGATCTTTGTAATTTATCCCTAGGATTTAGTTCGGATAAGGGCACAGAGTGAAAATGAGAGCCAAGCTTGTGGGGGTGCATCTCAGAAAAAGCGGTTGGGTCTATTGAAGTTGCAGGTTCCCAGAGCATCTGCAGCTGCTTGTCCTTTTTAGCAGTTTGAGGTCTTAGTGCCTTAATTTCCTACAGGGGAATTGTGTAGTGGAGCAGAGGTCCCTACTACCTTCATGCACTTAGACCTCCCTGGGGGTCAGACGACTCAGTGGCCCAGGTTGGAGACAGGGAGTCAGGGCAGGGACCTAGGTGGATCTGAGCCGGGCTTTTTACACGTTTGTATCTGACCATCTGGTTCTTTTCCTGTGGGAGTAAAAGTGGGCATTGAAGCCCTGCTAAGTCTGCTCCTTTTCCCATTACTGACCCCTTGGTTGGGCCTCTTCCTGCCTGGGAGTTGTAACCCTGCAGCCTCCCTCTGGGGCCCCCATCCCTTCAGGAACGGCTGGCCCAGTGCCAGGACCAGAGCAGTCGGCACGCTGCAGAGCTGCGAGACTTCAAGAACAAGATGCTGCCACTGTTGGAGGTGGCAGAGAAAGAGCGGGAGGCCCTCAGAACTGAGGCGGACACCATCACAGGGAGAGTGGACCGTCTGGAACGGGAGGTTGACTATCTGGAGACCCAGAACCCAGCTTTGCCCTGTGTAGAGTTTGATGAGAAGGTGACTGGAGGCCCTGGGACCAAAGGCAAGGGCAGAAGAAATGAGAAGTACGATATGGTGACAGGTGAGTAATCAGGAGGCAGGCCCCTCACACTCTCCGAACCTGCATTCTTCCCTGCTTATTTTTCCCACTTGGTCCCAGACACACTTGGCTCTGTCTTCTGGCATCGATATTAAAGAAATCTCTGGTCCATTAAGGGGAGTTTCTGGAGACCCAGCCCACCGTTCTCCAAATAGCCACCCTGGGGTAGGTCCTGCTGCAGGCATCCAACTCTTCCCTCTATTTCCTTTTCCTGTGTTTTTCTCCTTCCCCACCAGACTGTGGCTACACAATCTCTCAGGTGAGATCAATGAAGATCCTGAAGCGGTTTGGTGGCCCTGCTGGTCTGTGGACCAAGGATCCATTGGGGCCAACGGAGAAGATCTACGTGTTGGATGGGACACAGAATGACACAGCTTTTGTCTTCCCAAGGCTCCGTGACTTCACCCTTGCCATGGCTGCCCGGAAAGCTTCCCGAGTCCGAGTGCCCTTCCCCTGGGTGGGCACAGGGCAGCTGGTATATGGTGGCTTTCTTTATTATGCCCGGAGGCCTCCCGGAGGACCTGGAGGAGGCGGAGAGATGGAGAACACTTTGCAGCTCATCAAATTCCACCTTGCAAACCGGACGGTGGTGGACAGCTCAGTATTCCCAGCCGAGGGGTTGATCCCCCCGTATGGCCTGACCACAGACACATACATCGACTTGGCAGCTGACGAGGAAGGCCTTTGGGCTGTCTATGCCACCAGAGAGGATGACAGGCACTTGTGTCTGGCCAAGTTAGATCCACAGACACTGGACACAGAGCAGCAGTGGGACACGCCATGCCCCAGAGAGAACGCTGAGGCTGCCTTTGTCATCTGTGGGACCCTATACGTGGTCTACAATACCCGTCCTGCCAGTCGGGCCCGCATCCAGTGCTCCTTTGATGCTAGTGGCACCCTCATCCCAGAACGGGCAGCACTCCCTTATTTTCCCCGCAGATACGGTGCCCATGCCAGCCTCCGCTATAACCCCCGAGAGCGCCAGCTTTATGCCTGGGATGATGGCTACCAGATTGTCTATAAGCTGGAGATGAGGCAGAAGGAGGAGGAAGTTTGAGGAGCGAGCGAGGCTTGTGTTTGGAATCTCTCACCTCCATACGTTTACACTCCTGCTAAATATCCTCTCCTCATTCTTCAATGAGGGCAAATTGCAGCTCAAATCCTCACCAACTTCTCATAGCCCTTTAATTTCATATGGAACCCCAGATCTTGAGTAATCCTTTTGCAGTAAAGAGTAAAAACCCTCAATCTTCACTCTACTCTCCAGCCCCATGTTAACAAATTTCAGGCCAAAGATGACTCAGATCCAGAGCTCCAACCCTGGTATGGGGGCCACCCCAGGGAGTAGGCAAGTGTGTTCTCACCCTCCGTGTGACTTAGGGGAGAGAGGAACAGGAGGAGACTTCCCCTCTCTGCCCTAGCTCCCTGCCCCTCCCAGGGTCCCTTTCTCCACATCATTTTGTATTGCAACATTTTGCATTAAATAGAAAATACACCATTTCTCTCCCGTGTTTGTTTGGGGTTGCCCACCGATCAAATTTCTCCCTGTTACCCTCCAGTTTCTTCCTCTCACCATATCCCCACCCCTTAAGCCACTTCAGGCACTTGGCTGGGACCCCTCTGCTGAGGCCCTAGGAAGCGGCGGAATCCTGCCACCTTGCGGCTGGATGAAAGGCGTCCTGCCATACCCACTGTCACCCACAGCAGCTACCCCAGCTCCTCCTCAAGGGCACCATGCCTCTGGCCATGAGACTCAGGGCCCAGGGGCAAAGCTTCCAACTCCAATTCTCCCAAGATCTGGAGCCAGAAGAGGATGCGAGTTCTATTGAAGTCTGCCCTGGAGACCAGAGCCCTGCATGCATGTGTTTTTAGTAAGCACTGAGGTTTCACCTCCCACCCACACCCCCACTGCCACCTCCAGCGCTGGGCTCGTCCCCAGGCCCGGGTTGCACAATCATTCTTGGTCTGAACCGCTCTGATTTTCCTGCTGCCACAGCGTCTGCGGTTTGGGCAGGGAGGAGGGGCAGGAACCATGTCCCAGATGCTGGTCTGTCCGGAGCCCCAACATTTCCCCACTCTCCTTTCCAGCCCCGCTGCCCCCCTACCTACACACCCCAGTCCTGAGCCTGGCTGAAGACTGTCCAGTACTCTGGAAGGTTAACTCTGTGGACTAACACCCTGGCCTCTGGTGCTGGACTGCAGAAGTGGGCTGGGAAAGGGAGAAGGCGGGGGAGAAGGAAGCGCCAGGGTTTGGGCTCTGGTCTCTAGGGATCTGCTGCTTCTGGACACTGGCCCACACCCTGCCTGCCCTGATGCAGGTCCATTCCCGTGTGCAGGAGGGGGCTGGCCTGTGGAAAGCCACTGCTTTTCTGGAGCACTTTACCCCAGGTGACCCTGGGAGTCCTCTTAGTTACTCACCCCGCGGGAGGGTGGGGGGCGCTTTCTCCCCAGAGCACAGCCCTCCTCCCTTTGTCTTCTTTCCTTCTCTCCCCAGGCAGCGCTGCTGTAGGCTGGGAAGGGAGGGGAAAGAAAGGCAGGGAGCACCTCACCACAGTGCTATTGTGGGGAGCGAGGTGGGCGGGGGCTCGCTCCCATTCAATTCTCTCCTCGTGTGGGGCTGGCAACAGTAATGACTGCCTGTCAGCGCCCAAGGTCTGCCCACGGAACATCTGGCTCCAGCGCAGGCTCTGCGCCCCGGGGGTTGTGGAGGAGGAAGGGGGCTCAGGGCGGACTGAAGAGCCTGGTCTAGGTGATGAGGGGCTGCTGTGACTGTGCACTGGGGAGCGTGTCCCCTCCCTAATGTGACTGTGTGAGTGTGCACAAGCCTGCATGTCCCGGGGGGCATGCCTCCTGCCTTTGTGACTGTGTGTGTGTGTGTGTGTGTGTGTGCGCGCGCGCGCACACGTGCATGTTGCTGGAGAGCGTGTCTCCTCTCTGTGTGTGTGTATATGTGTGTGTGTGCGCGCATGCAGTTAGGTTAGGAAGAGTAAGGCTGAGTTTGAAAGAAGAGCCATAGTGGCAGATGAAAGATAATGGGACAGGTTGAGGCGATACCCATTCAGCTTCTAACGTGTAACTCTTGAAGGTGGAGTCTTAAAAGAAGTGTTTAAAAAGGACCATGGTGGGGGGTAAAAAGCAAAAAGGAATTTATGGATGAAAAATGGAGTTTCTTGCTCCACCATCTTGGGGAAAAGCTGTCTACTTCTTGAAGACGTCTGCTTCAGGGGCCTGGGAACTGGCCCTGGAAATCCTTGTTTTTAAGCCACTTGTAGGGGTCATCCTTTGGGTGTAGTTTGGCATGGTTTGTGTGAATCCAGGAGGATTTTTCTTTTATTTTTAAGGCAGAGGAAGTAGTTAACAGGGTCTTCCTAGTGAGGTGACAATGCATGGCTTCTAGACTTTACATGTGATCTGGGGATGTCAGCTGGCAGAGGCCAGGCTCCCTTCACCTGCTCACAATACGCTCCAGGCCTAGTTAGTGCCTGTATGTAGCTAGTCATGGTATCAGATCGTTCTCTTAAACGTCCATAGCGTTCCGTCAGTCCAGGAATAGGTTTGTAGGCGTCAGTAGGCATGGCTTTACAGAACTCTATTTATAAAAGGGGTTAAACCGGGTCTCCTGATTGGAGCATTTCAAATTTTTGTAAGGACCCAGGGAAATGTTTCTGGCCATTGAAGTCCAGTGCCTTGACAGGCTTTCCTCAAAATCATTTTTATGTAGATTTTATGTTCCACTTGCCCTGAGGATTGGAGATGATATGGGGTTTGAAATTTTAATAAGTATTCCAGAGCCTTTATAAGCAAGTGCTTTAAAATGGGTCCCTTGATCTGATTCAGTCCTTAAAGGAATACCAAAGTGAGGCATAATCTCAGTTATTAGTTTCTTTAGCACATTTGTAGCATTTCGTGCCAACTTGAATAGCTTCCAGTCTGTCCTAACCATGTAAACACTAGCCAAACAGTGAGGAAAGCCTAAAGCTGGAGGTAAATGTGTAAAATCCATTTGGAGTGCCAGAAAGGGATCATCCGGGCCTCTCGGGGCAAATTTCCTGCAGAGATTTGGTGAGATTAACAAACAGGGCACTAGGAAATAATTTGGTCAGAGATACTGCAGATCCCAGGGCAATACCAACTATATTCTCTCTCTCTCTCTCTGTCTCTCTCTCTCCAAATACCCTGTTTCCCCGAAAATAAGACAGTGTCTTATTTTAAGGTGTGATCCCAAAGATGCACTAGGTCTTATTTTCAGGGGATGTCTTATCTTTCCTGTAAGTAGGTCTTATTTTCAGAGGATGTCTTATTTTCGGGGAAATAGGATGTGTGCAAGTCAAAAAGTTAAAAGAAAGGAGGCCACTGAGAGTGTCTGGCCCAATATACAGTCTATCTGATGTTATAGTACAGGCCCATTGGCAATCGGAATGTCAGCAGAAATTAGGAAACAGGATTTTCAAGTTGTGCCATCTGCATGGTAGACCCTGAAGACACATTTGGAGTCTGTGACAACAGCGGTAGCTTTTCCTTTTGCCAAGGTACAAGCTACTTTTTTGTTGTAGTTGTCATTGTTGTTTGGCAGGCCTGGGCTGGGTTCCAACCCACCAGCCCCAGTGTATATAGCCGGTGCCCTAATCACTGAGCTACAGGTGCCAAGCCACAGCTGATCATTTATACGTAAATATCTAAAATCCCCATATGTCTCTATAGAATACAGGAAAGCAAAAGTTATGCACAAAAGGGAAGAGAATCAATGAAGGGTGAAAGTCATACAAATTTCGAACCAGAACGGGCTCATTCACTACCCAGGAACCAAATCTAGGCTGCTGAGTTGAGAGCATAGAACTTTAATCATCTGGCTGCAACGTAAATCAACCTCTGCTATTATTCCCACAGGGGGAGTATTCAAAGGATTTTTTCTTTTTTGAGACAGAGCCTTACTCTGTTCCCCGGGCTAGCATGCCACAGGCTCAGCCTAGCTCACAACAACCTCAAACTTTGGGGCTTGAGCAGTCTTCCTGTCTTGGCCTCCTGAGTAGCTGAAACTACAGGCGCCCACCACAACATCCAGGGAATTTTTCTGTTTTTTGTAGAGATGGGTCTTGGTTTTGCTGAAGCTGGTCTTGAACTCCTAAGCCTTGGCCTCCCAGAGTGCCAGTACAGGCATGAGTCACCGTACTTGGCCTTCAAAGAATTTTTTAAATCTTCTTTTAGATTGAGCCTCAATTTTGTCAAGAGAATTTTTAAGGCTACCCATAACATTATATGTCTTTCTGTTAATCTAATTTCTCTATTAATGCCAATAAGGCAATTGTTTCAAATAAGAGATCTCTAAAATTTATCTTTATGAAAATTTAGAAGTCTTTTAATTTAAAGGATTCATCTTTTGGCCCTTAATCTCACTGGCATATTTATTCCAAAAGTGACTCAATCATAGAAAACTCAGGTAGCAATTTTCCAGGTTTAGCATGGAGAGGGCACAGAGAAGGCAGATTCCCAAAAATTCACTTTCAGAAATAGACAAAATGACAAAGACATCTTAAGACAAAGACTTCCCCTAGAGCTTGACATGTTCTGTAGAAAGACTGAGCTGCTAAGAATCTTAGGTGTCTCAGACTCCCAATCTTATCAGACACGCCGCCTGATGTGTTCCCTAAAAAATACGCCCCCCAGATGGTGGAGACCGAGGAGAAAATTCCCACTCTGTCAAAAGACAAGCTCAGGAACGTGAGACAGGACAGGAGAGAAACCTCACATGGTTTTTGTTTTCAGAGACCTGTTGCAAAGTCTGTCTGAAATAGATGTTGGTCCAGCCAGAACCATGTAACTGGCTAATCTGCAGGGCCGGCTCTGACGCTGGGCTGATGGGATGCTCTGCCGAGTTCTACACGAAGGTAACCCTCTTTATGACTCAAACAATACAAAACGAAGAAAGACAAGTGAAAAAAGAAAGAGCAACAACAAACAGTAACAACAACAATATGAGCTATTTCTGAGAGAAAATGGAATCAAACCACATAAATGTTCATATCACAAAGTACAAAAAAATACACCATAACCAGTCACTCGCATAAATAGTCACTCACAAAACTTTTCTCTCATTAATCTTAAATTTGGAAAGGACAATGATCTTTTATCATCTGCTCAACCAAAGCCCACAGAGAGAGGAAAGCTAGGCATCCGACTGGTAAGTAAGGGATCCTACCATGTTGCAAGCTGATCGGAGTTCTAATTTACCTCGCTGTGGCTTTTATTTTGCTGACTTTTTAAACAGTAGAGGTGGGGGAAACTTGTCCTTTCTCCCCTCAAAAGTTCACTGAAAGATCAATTCACTAGTAAGGCAGATAAATAAGAGAAAGGTTTATTTACGTACACGGAGAGAATCACATAGTGATTACCCAATACCCCAATGAAGTTCAGGTATTTTTATAACTGTCTTTTTGGAGGGGAGGGGAAATAAGAAGTACAGGTTATTCTGTTTAGGGGGTACAAATGGTGTTAGGGAGGGGGTACAGGTTATTCTGTTAGGGGGTACAAATGGTGTTAGGGAGGGGGTACAGGTTATTCTGTTAGGGGGTACAAATGGTGTTAGGGAGGGGGTACAGGTTATTCTGTTAGGGGGTACAAATGGATGGGGGAGACAGATTAACTTGTAAATGATTCTCTTTGTGAATTAAATCAACCTGTATTCCTGATCTTCGGTCCTGTAATATATTGAGGTGAGAGAGAGAGGAAGGGAAGGCAGTTGCGTCCTTTGATTTTTGATCCTGTCAGTCTGGTTTATGCAGATAGAGCAAAATCCCCTTCCAGTGCTTTTAGATATCAAATGGTCTTTAATGAAAAAAACTTTTTTTTAAGACAGAGTTTCACTCTGTCACCCTGGATAGAGTGCCATCATGTCATCATAGCTCACAGCAACCTCCAACTCCTGGGCTTGAGCACTCTTCTTGCCTCAGCCTCCCCAGGAGCTGGGACTAACAGGATCCTGCCACCATGCCTGGCTATTTCTATTTTTAGTAGAGATGGGGTCTTTCTCTTGCTCAGGCTGATCTTGAACTCCTGAGCTCAAGCAATCCATACCCCTTGGCCTCCCAGAGTGCTAGGATTACAGGAGCCACTGCACCCAACCTCAAAATATTCTTTATACTAAGCAGAGATATTTTGGGGTGAAATTTTCTGTGCTCCTTTGGTGCACACATGGTAGGGGAGCTTTCTTCCTCCCTGTGCAGCTCTGTGTGTGTGGCAGGAGAGGTTATCCCCCTTGTGTGACTGTGTGTGTCTGTACACGTGGCACGTGAGCTTGTCCCCCCTTGTGTGACTCTGTGTGTGTGTGTGTCTGTCTGATCTGAAGGGTGGGTGTGTGTCTATATCTAGATCATAGCACCAAACATCAGAAGTTGTTTTTTGATGACCTGGACTAGAGAACAGTTCTGAGATTCTGTGTGTGTACATGACAGGAAGGAACAAACATGGGAAGTCCAGCCTTAATGCCCTGTCAGCTTCCTGGAAGCTGGAACCTTCTGCGTCACACGTGTGTTCCTGTCTTTGTGCTCTCTCTCTTTGCCTGCTTCCTCCGCAAGAAAGAAAAAGCAGCTTTTTTTACGGCTTAAAATTTCTTTTGAAAAGTTCACTCAGACTTTTCTGAAAGGGCAGAATTCTCAGGCACCTTGTCATTTATTACTTTTCTCTTTTTTTCTGTTTGGCTCCCATACAATAGCTAGTGCTATTTTGGAAGCATTTTGGAAGGTGAGTGGAACTGTGTGGGCAGATCCAGTGAACTGTCCAAATTCATTAAACTAAACTGCCAGCCTTGGTAGTTGAGTCCGATCCTGAAAAGCAACCTCATCACCCCTTCTCAGACCCTCTATAACAGTGGTTCTCAACCTTCCTAATGCCGTGACCCTTTAAGACGGTTCCTGTGGGTTGCAACCCACAGGTTGAGAACCGCTGCTCTATAAGTCATCACTTGGCAGAAACAGGTTATGACTGGTTTGGTTCAACAGAGGCAGACAAAGACCTTAATGGAGGAGGAAGGGTTAAAAGTCCAAAGAGGAGTCCCACATCTGCCCCCAACAGCTGGCCCCAGACAGGAAATGCCAGGGATGGGGATGCCAGGATAGTGTCAAGAAGCAGGGGTGCTGCTGGGGTGGAGACAACTGCCCACCAGAGCCGTGGGCCAGATGTTGCTTCCCCATCACCCCCACACTGGGCCCCAGTGTTTCCTGCCCTATCTTCTAAGCTTCCTCCTCTTTGTTCTCACTGTCCTCTGCTTCAGACAAACCAGTCTCAGCATCTGCCTGCCAGAGAAACTAGTGTTCATTTTGTTCATTTTACTCAAGGAACCTGAGCCAATGTTGTGAGAGCCTGGCTGGGGGGGAGGGGACAGAGATGAAGGGAATGAAGTTGTTGATTCAGCTGCCAGTGTTTCCTCTGGGAAGGGAATCTGGACTAAACAGGAACCAGAGCTCTTTCCCTCTTCCTCCAGTCTCAGATTTTTCTGGATCCCTTCTCTACCATATCCCTTTCCACTGCTCCCATTTCTCCACCGGCCTAGGTGAAGGCATACCATTTTGAGAGCTGCGGAGACTGCCCACCCTAGCATTTCTCTGGCCTTCAGAGCAGCGGGCAGCTAAAGCTTGCTGTCCAGCCTCTCTGCACCTGCCTGCCTTTGAGTGTGGTCTCTGGTCCCCAGGGCTTTTCTGTTTCTTCAGCTGGAGGCAGGGGCTAACCCTCCAGCCTTAGCCCAGTCAGCAGCTGCAGCCTCTGAGGGCCTCCGCCCTAGCATCCTGGAGCTGGGGGCCTCCTCCTGGGCTCCCCTGGCCACCAAGGCTGGGAAGCTCTCATCTGCCTGGTCTTTAACTTCTGCACTTACAATGCAGAGCTTAAAAGATTAAATCTTTATTTATGGATTTAATAATTCCATGGAAGAATTATAAAGGTAGAAGGCAATGTATTATTTTAAAGGGCAGAGTTAGAAAGTAAAAATGAACTCTCAGCACTCCCTCTCCAGAATACTCCAGCATGACCTCTAGGGGGTCTACCCAACTCAAATTCTACCCTCTCTGTGAATAGACACCCTTTCCCCCTGGCCATTGCCATGTGGCTAGAGGGAAACAATCAGATTTCTTCCCCTGAGGATATAGAATTGCCAATCAGAGAGGGATCTTTGCCCTGCTACCCAAGGCAGTGAAAGTGAAACCTGCAGGGCGGAAAGGATGAGGTGGACCCCCAAATAGAAGCAGACACAGGAGAGAGAGGAAGGCTGACCTCAGTGCGTTCATGCCCCTTCTCTGGCCATCTCTCCTGAGGTCACAGTACACATCCGGCTCTGGGTTCTACAAAATGCCCTCATCCTTAAAATAATCCTTTTTTTTTGCTTTGCTTTTTTATTTGTATTTTGCTTAATTAGTATGATTGGATTTCTGTTTCCTATAATCCAGAGACTCCTCCTATTCTTCACCCTGCCTCCTCACCAACAAATACACCTCCCACCCCCGGACTGCTGGGCAATAGTCTTGACCCCTTAGAGAGGCAGTCTCCAACCTTTTTGGCACCAAAGACCAGTTTCTTGGAAGGGGGAAGCATTAGAGTCTCGTAAGGAGTGGGAAACCTGGACCCCTCGCATGCACAGTTTATAATGTTGCTCCTATGAGACTCTAATGCCACCCTGACCAGACAGGAGGCAGGGCCTGCGTGGTGATTTGAGTGGTGGGGAGGCTGTAAATACGCATGAAGCTTCCCTGGCTCACCTGCCACTCACCTCCTGCTGTGCAGGTTGTGGACCACAGCCTCAGAGCATTCCTCCCTGCACAGGACCCAGAGGACTCACTAGAATAATGAAGGAGCCTGTGCAAGCCTGTCCTGGGTCATTCTGCCAAGGCTCCCTCAGGTCACACCTCCTCCCTGACACCTTTCAAGTGGCCCGATCAGACTCTTTCCTCTTTTGTTCATTCATGATCTGTTGTCTCTTTCTCCATCAGAGCTTGGAGCACAATATCCTTACAGGCAGCCAGAAGCATTAGAAAGAGCACAGAGTTTCAGCTCAGAGCTCCCGGGATCGGAGTCTGGCTCTGCCATTTACCAACATCACTTTACACCTTATCTAGAAAATAATATTTATCCGACAGGATTGTTGCTGTGAGGACTAAGGATGAGGTTCGCAGACAGTCAGCATGGGGTTAGTTCTGAAACCTCCCTTGTTTGGAGAGGCTTTTCTGCTATTCTACCCCCACCTGCAGGTGTCAGGGACCTTTCCTATGGGCCCCTGTGCTTCCCTCAGAGGGAGCCTGTATCTCGGTGTGTTAGATCTTCCTCACCTCTGTGTCCCCAAGACCTAACACAGAGCCTTGGTCATAAAAGTGGCTCAATCAGTCCTTGTGGAATGAATAAATGCTGGTATATTCTCAAATCCCCCCATCGGACTGCGAATCCTTGGAACTCAGCACACTTGTCTTGAGACGTTGCCAGCAAGCAGTCAATGTTCTTGGTAATGTTTTCCAATTCAACTAGACAAAGACAAGACAGAGATAAGAACCAAATGCAGTCACCTTTCAACTGCAGAACAGCTGGCCTTCCCACAGTGATGATTTCTGGCATCTAAGGGGAAGAAGACTTCAAGCCAGGCCATCACGTCTCTACCCTGTGGCCACAGCGGGGAAGGTAATAAAATTACAGAAGGCAGTGGGAAGACCTGGGACTCAGCACTGGCTCATAGCAAGTGTTCCGAACATGTTCAATCCGGGTTCCCAGTTCCTGCCCACGCCTGGCCACCTGCTGGGGTATGATGTGGAGGAAGTTACTTCACCTCTGTGACCCGACTTTTCTTCATCTATAAAATGGAGGTAAAAGTACCCATTTCACAGACAATTCTGAGGATTAAATAAATGAAGTAATCTCTGTAAAGCAGTAAGCCCAGTACTTGGCAAAATAAAGTATCTTTATTGCTGTTGGTATCATCACCGTTGCATAAGGTCTTTTCAGTTAGCAAAGTCCTCTCCTGTATTTTATTTTCTCTCTTTTGATCATCACAATAATCCCATCAGAAACTTGAGGATTAGAGAGGTTAAATGGTTTGTCTCAGGCACACAGCTAATAAATACCTGAGCCAGAGCCGAGGCCGGGGTGTATGTGGAGGAGCCTGGACCCAGGCTGACCCCAGTGTTGTTCTGCCACTTGCTAACTGTAGAGTCCCGTGCAAAGCTCACTTCTCTGAGCTGCGGTGACCATTTCCACCCTCAGAAACATGTTGTGGGGATTGGAAGAGCTAGTGTTTATAAGTTATCTAGGAGAGGCCTGGTGCGGTGGCTCACGCCTGTAATTCCAGCACTCTGGGAGGCCGAGGCAGGAGTTTGAGACCAGCCTGAGCAAGAGTGAGAACCCATCTCTACTAAAAATAGAAAAACTAGCTGGGTTTTGCAGCAGGCGCCTGTAGTCCTAGCTACTCAGGAGGCTGAGGCAAGAGAATCCCATGAGCTCAGAAGTTTGAGGTTGCTGTGAGCTATGACTCCACAGTGAGCTATGACTTCACTCCACAGTGTGACAGAGTGAGACTCTGTCTCAAAAAAAAAAGTATCTAGCAGAGCATCCAGACAGCAGGTGCTCAATAAACGTCTATACCCAGGCCTGGTAGTCCTTGCTATTGTGACACTGAACGGTATGCCGGTGACCGTCTCTACTCGGCGTTAGAACCAGTGGCTCCTCAGCTCCTTCCTTCGGCCTTTGTGTGTTGTTTGGTAGGAGGACATGGCTCCTGTTTCCCACCTCAGATCTCCGTGTTCTCAGTGACAGCGGCTTGACAGGTGTCCTGCACCAGCCATCAGGGAAGAAAGCAGGGCAGCCAAAGCATCCTGCCTCTTCTCTGCCTGGACCAACCCTGCCAGCCATGAGTGTGTGTGTGTGAGTGTGAATGTATGAGTGTTGTATGTGTGTGTGTGTATGTGTGTCAGTGTGTGTGAGTGTGTATGTGCGCAAGTGTGTGTACGTGTGTGTGAGTGTATGTGTGCGAGTATATGTGTGTGTGAGTGTGTATATGTGCATGAGTGTGTGTGTATGTGTGTGTGTTCTGCACATAGTGCTTCCACCCTTTTTCCTTCTACCACATTTTTGCTCAAAAATTTTAACTGTTCAGCACGTGTCCCTAGGAGCCATCACTATTAGCTTTTTTGACGCATCTTGCTATTGATTTTGACAGATCATTCAATGCCATTTGGCGGCACTTCATCTTACAGATATTTATTACTGTCCAATTGCACATAATTTTTGTTTTGTACCTGCTGAATTTTGTGTTCCAGACCTGTAAATCCAAGAAGTTGTCGAATTCACAAGCCGTTCTCTCTATTCTGGTTGCCCCTTTGAAGGAAGGGAGATAGTGCGGAAGGAGCACTGGGTGGAGTGAGATGACCTTCCTAATTCTATGCAACTGGTCCATGTGGCTTTGTCCTGTGACCTTGAGCAAGATGCTAACCCCTTTGTGTCTCAGCTGGCTTAGCAGGACAGGATTATATCACCTGGATCACCAGCCCTAGGATTGTTGATGTTTAAACCCTAATGCAGGACTCACACAGCGCTCTAGGAAAGGATTCCTAGGAATCATCCACGCGGGCTTCTGCATCTTTTCTTTCTTTTTCTTTTTTCTTTTAGACAGAGTCTTACTCCTGCCCTGGGTAGAGAGCTATGTGTCACAGCTCACTGCAACCTCAAAGTCTTGGGCTTGAGCGATCTTCTTGTTTCAGCCTCCCTAGTAACTGGAACTACAGGCACCTGCCACAATGCCTGGCTAGTTTTTCTATTTTTAATAGAGGAAGAGCCTTGCTCTTGCTCAGGCTTGTCTCGAACTCCTGAGCTCAAGCAATTCACCCACCTCAGCCTCCCTGAGTGCTAGGATTACAGGTTTGAGCCACCTCACCGGGCCTGCCTTCTGCATCTTACAACTAAAGAAACTGAAGTCCAGAGAGCTTTTTGAGGGCTGGCACCATCCCCTAGCCATCTTTCTAATGCCCAGGATATGAGTTGAGTGACCAGCTCCCAGTGCCATATTTAACCCCTTTTGATGACACAGAGTTATTATCCACATCAATTATTATACTGTGCTGAGCCGCCATGACACCGTCAGAACCAATTACACTCCGTGGAATGTGTTAGTTATGCTTTTCCACTCGGCGTTTCTTCTCTCTCCTCTCTCTCTGTCACCTGTCAGTTCTTGCTGTAGCTGCTGGATCCACTTTGAGGAATCTCCACCACTGCTTCTAATCAGCTGTCCACTCTAGCCTGAGGCAGAACAGGAGTAAAAGGGCTTTGAGAGATTTAAAGCTGGGGCACAGGGCAGCACCTGTGGCTCAAGGAGTAGGGTGCCGGTCCCATATGCTGGAGGTGGTGAGTTCAAACCCAGCCCCGGCCAAAAAAAATAAATAAATAAAGCTGGGGCACATACCAAGTACCTTGAATGGAGTGCCAAATATTATAGCAACGTATTCCACAGACCAGAGCATCATCAGCTGTAAGCTGGGAGAGGCCTTAAAGCCACCTGGTCCAACACCCTCAGGTTATGCAAGTATATCCCAGCTCATACGCGCCCTCCAGCTCCTTCTGTACCTGGTGTAAGTTTACTCCGTGGCTCGTGAAGCAGCTGCATGTTTCATGCTGGTTATGGCTGAGGCAGCTACGGTTTCTACTCTCTGCAATCTCTGCCCCAGTGTTTTCCAATCTTTTATTATCTCACAGCACACTTGAACCTATAGTTTTTGCTTTTTTTTTGAGACAGAGTCTCACTATGTCACCCTTGGTAGAGTGCCGTGGTGTCACAGCTCACAGCAACCTCAAACTCTTGGGTTTAAGCGATTCTCTTGCCTCAGCCCCCCAAGTAGCTGGGACTATGACACCCACTATTTTTTTATTGTTGCAGTTGTCATTGTTGCTTTAGCTGGCCTGGGCCGGCTTCGAACCCGCCAGCCTCACTGTATGTGGCTGGTGCCCTACCCACTGAGCTACAGGCACCACCACCTATAGTTAAACTTCCATGGCACACTTAAATTATGTTGATTAAGAAAACAGTAAAATAAATAATGTTCTTACTGTGCTTTGAACTTCTTTTGAAAACAATTTAATGATATTTAAAATTTTTCCTGGCACACCTAACCTAAGATCCTGACATAGCACACCGACTGAAAATCACTGCTCTACCCGATAACCTGGATTCTTAAGCATGTTTTTCTTCTCAATACAGAGGAGATAAATGCACATAAAGGTGAGTTTCTCCTCTGATTTCAAATTATGACCCAGCAAATCCCTTCTCTTTCCTTCTCTGTTCTTTCTAGCCCTCTTAGTCATGATTGAGGTGAAGTATTTTTTACTTTCATATTTTGCTTGTATATCTAAGGGAAACTTTAAAAACATAAACTAGAAACACTGAAGGATAATTCAGTACAGAAGGGAAGATGTAAGGAAATACCAGTCGTATCTCTGTATTTTAACTTGAAATATAAGTAATCTCATTTAAACCAAACTTCAGTATTCATTCGAAAGCCTATAAATTGCAAATTATGAGCCATATATTGTGCTTTGTGGTCTATGGGTTTTTAATGAGGGCAAGTGAGGCAGAAAAATACTCTTATTGATTCACAGTCTGGGAAGGATCGGGCTGGCTTACCCTGTCTCTGAGGGCAGTGTTGTCCAAGGGCCTGGAGCAGACAGCCAAGGTTCAAGTTGTAGTTCAGCTGTGTTCTGCCTGTGTGACCTCAGTTTCCTCCTGTGAAAGACAGCAACAATATTAATATCTCCCTCACAGGATAGTGCCTGTGGCTCAAAGGATTAGGGTGCAGGTCCCATATCCCAGAGGTGGCGGGTTCAAGCCCAGCCTCAGCCAAAAACTGCAAAAAAAAAAAATCTCCCTCCAGAGATGGTGTGATGACTACATGAGATGGTGTATGCTAGTGTTTTGTAAATCATAAAGCTCCCCCAGTGCCAGCTGCTCTCTTTATTCAATACTATGTGTGGAGAGTTGCATCTGTGCTGGAGTCTGGGCAGCCAAGGAATGGGACAGGCCAGGAGGAGGATGTACAAATGACAGGTCATGAGAAGAGGAGTTGATTAGCACAAACGAAAGCTAATTGTAGGTATCCCAGACTCTGAAAGATGTCATGAGCACTATCTTCCCTGGACCACACCCCAGGCCACTCACTCTGGACTTCTGTGAGTGGCGGTCAGCAGGCGGGGAACACAAAGCCAGCAGTGGTGTTCAGGCCATAAAGTCAAACACCGTGATCATTAGAGCAATGTTTTTGTTTGTTTGTTTGTTTTTTGAGACAGAGTCTCACTGTGTCACCTTCAGTAGAGTGCTGTGACATCACAGCTCACAGCAACCTCAACCTCTTGGGCTTAAGTGCTTCTCTTGCCTCAGCCTCCCAAGTAGCTGGGACTATAGCCACCCACCACAACACCAGGCTATTTTTTTGTTGTAGTTGTCATTTTTTTTTTTTTAAGCAGGTCTGAGCTAGGTTCCAACCTCCAGTACTGGTGTATATGGCAGGTGCCCTAACCTCTGAGCTATAGGCACCAAGCCTATAGTAGTGTTTTTCAACGTTTTTTTTACCTCATACCACACATGAACCTATAATTAAACTTCTGTGGCACACTAAAATTATGTTGATCAAAAAAAAAAAGAGTAATAGAAAAGAATATACTTACTGTGCTTTGAACTTCTTTAAAAAATAATTTAGTTGATGATCTTTAAACAATTTCACAGCACACATAAGATCCTTTCAGAGCACACCGGTGGAAAATCACTGGTGTGGATCAAGACCTGACACTGTGTTCATGGCAAAGGAGGAAAATCAGGACTGGGGCGGGAGGGTCAGTCAGGGAAGGCCACGGAGAGACGCTGTGGTCTGAACAGCACCTACGAGAGAGGCAGAGTCTGTGCGAACATTTCAATCTCAAAGCCAAGTGGAACAGACAACTGATTAATTAAAAACGTAATGAACGAGGATGGAGTATTAACTGTGTGTCTGTGTTTATCCACAATAGTGAATAAAGCAGACGCTGACTTGTCTTCACAGCTGTGGACCAGAGGGATCAAGAGATGAAAAAACAGGCAACCACACTGCAGTGTGACAGGTGTTATGTGATGGGAGGACCTTCGCCCCCAGCCTTGCCTGGGACGGGGATGACTCACCTTCCTGAGGCTCCTTAGCCTGAGTTGGAGGGAAACTGTGAGGGCTCCTCTCCACACCCACCACTGCTGTCATGACCACTTACGGACCATTGCAGGAGCTCACAGGTGCCTTTGCCTCCCAGCTCCAGCACTGGTGCTCTTTATTTCTTGTTTTATGGACGCATCTCCCTGAACTAGGCTGTGAAGCTGTCCCTTTCTGTGGGAAGCATCCCCTGGGAGGGCTGGGACAGTAACTTTCTCTTTACAGCTTCTGTGCCTAGTGGTCTGGTTCAATGAACATTTGAAGAAAACAGGGAGATGAAAAGGCACAAAGGAAGAAAGGAGGGTCTTTGATTGTTTCCTCTTTCTGAGAAGGCTTTCCAGGAGCTTGGAGGCAAGTTCCCCAGACCTGTAGTTCTGCTCCCAGAAGCAGCTGTTCCTGTTCCCGCGTAGAACACCTGAGGGCTGCCAGCCAGGCAGGAACCAGAGCCTCCTTTGTTTTGTTTACAGTTTAAACTTTACAGTTTTTTTTTTAAGTTTCCTAGGAACAAGGCCCTTTGACCAACTTTGGGGCCCCTGGAGCCTGGACACACTCCCATGTGTGTCCCAAGGGACACACACCCTTGCCTTAGGCTGCAGCTTTTGCAGGGCACTTACTCAGCCCCTGCTGCCCTACGAAATAATAAACTGCAGCACTGTTTGCTGAGCCCCTTCCACTCCTGGACACAGCACTAATGCAGTGGTCTCAGTCTTCACGACGAAATATCCCTCCAACAAATATTTAATGAGAGCCGGCCTTGGTGCTGGGTGTCGAGGGGGACGCAAGATGGCTCCTGTGCCATCAGGACCTTATGGCTCAGGTAGGGTGGCAGAATGAGGAGGTGGCTACGGTCAGGGTAATAAAACAGGCATGTGGCTGGGTGCTGTGGCTCATGCCTGTAATCCTACCATTCCGGGAGGCCAAGGTGGAAAAATTGCTTGAGCTCAGGAGTGAGGGACCAGTCTGAGCAAGATTGAGACCCATCTCTACTAAAAATAGAAAAACTAATGGGGTGTCGTGGTGGGGCTAAATAAAATAAAAGAGGTATATGTTTCCCTTTACTACTTAACATTACCTAATTAGTTTAAGATAAGTGCCTCAAGAGAGGGATGATGTTTGATGAGAATTCCAAAGGGGAAGCGGTTCGAATCCCCTGAGGGATATTTGAAAGGGCTCCATAAAGGCGGAGGCAGGTCTTAGAGGACAGGGCGACTGCAGGAGCACAGGAGTGGACTGGTAAAGCAGAGTCAGGAACCATCAACAAGGTCAGTTTTATGTGAATGTAAATTGCCTCTAAAGATTCTGGTAGAAAGAAAAGCAAAAAACAAAAGACAAAAAATCGCCACCAGGGCAATATTGCTGCAGAGACTCATTAGAGTCCCCGTAAATTTGTTGAAGCTGTGTGACTATTCACTACCTCTTATTAAATTAATAGTATGGGCATTGCTCTTATTTAATCCTTACAACCTGCCTATAGATTAGGGGCATTGTTATCCCCATTTTACAGATTAGGAAACTGAGGTTTGAACACACAATTTGCCCAAGGTCATACACCACTGCCTCTCACATGATTGCCATACGGAGCCTGAAATTTTACCAAAATCGATTTGGATCCAAAGGTCGTGTTTTTGAGCTTTTCATTGTAGTGAATGCATGGGAGTGGGTGAGCTTGTTGAGGGAGAAAGTACAAATGGTAAAAGAGGCTTGAGGTTCAAGATGAACGTTTCTGTATTCAGGGGTTGGGTCAGTGAAGGAGAGAGATTGAGTAGAACCAGGAAAGTCCTCATTTCTACATCCGAGAGAGGAGAGAGATCCAAGGAGGAGGCAGCCAGGAGTCTCCAGCATTCAGAGGGGTCAGGCAGGTAAGCCACAGAGCTGGGAGAGGCTGGAGGGGTATGCAGGAGGCACAAGCTTCTGTGAAGGGAGACGAGGCAGTGGAGGCAGCAGCTACTCAGGGAAGAAATTTGGTGATCAACAGGCAGACAGGGAGGGTAGAGTGGGAGAGGAAGAGGAACAGGGCTGAGGAAGCTTTCTAAAACATTTTTAGTCGGGCGTGGTTATTCACATCTGTAATCCCAGCACTCTGGAAGGCTAAAGCTTGTGGATTGCTTGAGCTCAGGAATTCCAGATCAGCCTGAGCAAGAGCAAGACCCTGTCTCTAAAAATAGCCTGGCGTCATGGCCACCGCCTGTAGTCCCAGCTGCCTGGGAGGCTGAGGCAAGAGGATTTCTTAAGCCCAAGAGTTTGAAGTTGATGTGAGCCTTGATGCCGTGGCACTCTACAACAGAGCAACAGAGTGAGACTCTGTCTCAAAAAAAAGTGTTTTTAGTTATACAACATTTTGAATATACAGACAATAATATAATTGGCAACTGTGAACCACCACTCAGACTTAAAATATTAATATTTATGATGCTTGCTATAGATCTTTCTCTCTCTTAAAGAAAAGACGTGTAAACTTACAGATACAGCTAATGGGTTGTCCCATGTCCCCCAACCATTCCTCGCTCCCTTCCCACAGGTCACCATCATCCTTAAGTTACTCTCATCCCCAGCCTTTTAGAGTTGTGTTTGTTGAGTATATTTGTAGCACTACCATTTGTATCATTGTTTTGTATTTTTTTGAGACAGAGTCTCACTATGCCGCCCTCAGTAGAGTCCTGTGGCGTCACAGCTCACAGCAACTTCCAATTCTTGGGCTTAAGTGATTCTCTCGCCTCAGCCTCCCAAGTAGCTGGGACTATAGGCACCTGCCACAATGCCCGGCTATTTTTTGGTTGTAATTGTTATTGTTGTTTGGCAGGCCTGGGCTGGATTTGAACCTACCAGCCCATATGTGGCTGGCGCCCTAGCCGCTGAGCTACAGGTGCTGAGCCTGTTTTGTATGTTTTAAAAATTCACATAAGGGCGGCGCCTGTGGCTCAGCGGGTAGGGTGCCGGTCCCATATGCCGGAGCTGGGTTCAAACCCAGCCCCAGCCAAAAAAAAAAAAAAAAAAAAAAAATTCACATAAAAGGTGTCATCTGTAGCTACATTTATGCAATTTTTAAAGATCATGACAGTGTTATCATGTGTCGATTTTCAAGAGCTTGATGAATGTGATATGGTGTCTCGTTATTATGCTAATTATCAGGAGAGAAGACATTTGTAGGGTAAGAAAACATTTTAATTTTTTTTTTCCCCCAGGAGAAAAAGTAGTTGGTAGGCAGAGACTGACCGTGTAATGGAGAAAAAGGAACACAGAGGGAAGCTGGAGGACCAGGGAGGAAGAAGAGGGAGGGCGAAGACGTGGCTTCTTGGGGTGCAGGGCATGAAGACTGAGATGCCTGGGGAGAGCGTTTGCATTCCGAATTCCAGTCCTGCTGGGAAGGGAATAACAAAATGGCCTGCTGAGGGTGAGAGGATGGGCGGCAGTTCGGCGGCGTCTGTGGAGAGACAAGCTGCTGAAGTGGATTTGGTATGGAGTCAGCAAGAGATGACCGAACCGTGGCTGAGAGAAGTGAGGGGCCAACTGGACAAGGTGTCCCCACTGCCAGCATCTCCTCCTCCCGTACAATACCGGTCAAGCGGAACAACTAGCAGAAACACACTTTTCTTAAACCCCCCTGTGCCATGTAGGACTCGATAGGTATCGTCCCTACTCGCGATCACCTATAATCGCACTATAAAGATTTAGTTTAAAGCTAAGAGACTTGAGGATTTGGGTCAGTGTTAGGCCTGGGTAAGTAGGTACTGTGTGGCGTTGTTACCAAAAGCTCCGAAGCTGCATCAGAAAAACAGCGTAAGTGGTTGACAGAAGGAAACAGAAGGTGATTGCTCTGCTGGCAGAGGAAAAAATCCCTAAGTACCAAATTTCCTTTCCGTAAGCAGAAACACAACTTTTAAAGTGAGGGCCCTAGGTTCTAAGCTATTGTCATTTAACGGCAGTTAATGATTCTAATTGTCCCATCTGAAGACAGAGGGCCATCTGGTCCATCTCCTGCAGTGCAAAGAACAAAAGAGATGCAAGTCTTGTCTCCAAAAAGAGTGGAGGCGGGGTTTAAAGCGACCGAAAAAACATTTTCCACTGCCCCTCGCCGCCGTTCCCTCTGCTACATTATGGTTGCTGAAAAAGAAGATACTCCTCAGCCTGCGTTAGCGTTGTGTGTTGAACGCTGGAAGAGCCAGGCCCTCAAGGTGGCTTCTGAGCAGCTAACTGGGCCTAAATTCAAAATAGAGCCCCACTTGGGACTTCCCTGGTTGCCCTTTACTGGGTTCGAGGCCTGAACCGACGACAAGAGGTAACTTGCCTTAACCAATCAGAACTAAGCAAGTTTGCGTCCTTCATTTGCATAAGCCAACCAGAGTGGGGATCTGGGAACTTTCTCTATAAAAGACAGTCCCTCCCTTTGTTCTCCAGAAGCGCCTTCGTTTTGGAGGGTAGGCTGTTATTTCCTGCTTTGCCAACCTGGAATAAATCCTCCAAATTCCTTTTCAGAGAGCTTTTATTCATAGTGTGAAGGAGAGGTGACAGTCCTGTGCTGGTCCTTTGGGGTTAGGCTGGGGGTGCACTGTTTCTCTCTGTCCTCGGTAAAGGTGGTAATCAGAGCTGCTACTATTACTATTTATTAGGCACCTACTATGCGTCAGGCTCCTGGGAA
This sequence comes from Nycticebus coucang, assembly GCF_027406575.1. Lineage (NCBI taxonomy): Eukaryota > Metazoa > Chordata > Mammalia > Primates > Lorisidae > Nycticebus > Nycticebus coucang. The sequence goes on from NC_069784.1 coordinate 44,360,232, forward strand.
AGGTTTACATGCATTCTTTTTAAATCTCAACAACAATCCTGAGAGGTAGATGATATTATTTCCATTATGCAAATGGGAAATCTTAGCCTCCAAGAGATAGTTACATGCCTGGGTCCTTGGGAAATGGAGAAAATAATACCTACCACCGGAAGACCTATGGGAAATAAAAGCACTGTCTTCAAATATCAGAAAGGTCATCATAATGAAAAAAAGCAGTACTTGTTTTATCTGGCCCCCAAATGTAGAACTAGGCTCAATAGATGTAAATTGCATGAAGGGAGAGTTCCACTTAACAAAAGGAAGAGGGTCAGCTGCACCTGGAAGGTTTCACGTTTACCTTTGGGATAGTGAGCTCCCTGTTCCTGAAGGTGGTTAAGCAAAGGCTGGATGAATGTTGGGTGAAGCTGTACAGAGGATGCAAACATAAGCTGAGGAATGGAACTAGGAGCCCTTCACAATATTCAGATTTTGTTCCATAGTCCTTCCCCACCCCCTAGACAGAGTCTTTCTTTGTCACCCTTGGTAGAGGGCTGTGGCATCACAGCTCACAGCAGCCTCAAAACTCTTGGGCTCAAGTGATCCTCTTGCCTCAGCCTCCCGAGTAGCTGGGACTACAGGCACCCAGCACAATGCATGGCTAGTTTTAGAGATGGGCTTTCACTCTAGTTCAGGCTGGTTTCAAACTGGTGAGCTAAAGCAATCTTCCCTCCTTGGCCTTCCAGAGTGTTAGGATTACAGGCCTGAGCCCCTTGTTGGCCTTTGTTCCATTTTCCAGCAAGATAAAAGAAAGGGAAGGTCTAGAGGGAAGAGCTTCAAAGGTGTTGGAATAACTGGTGATGGAGCGAATCTCTACGTGGTGCAGGGAGGAAATGAGGGGTTCTTCTGGCCCCTGGATGAGGAGGAGAACTGGGCCTCTGCCCCATCCCATCCCATTACCCGTAACTTGGCCTCAGGTAAAATGTCACCCAGAGAAGTTAGAGAAAGAAATATAATGTGTGTTTCTGCTTAAACATTTCTGCATTCATTTTTTTTTTTTTTCACCAGCTCAGGCTCAGCAGGTGGTTGACTGTGGTTTGAAGCTGATTTGTTTGCATTTCTGTGGCAGGCAGCTGCTGTGACTGGTTGCAAAGGGAGAGATTTGCTCTGCACATAATTTAATCCAAGGGTTAGGTAATGAGTTTGCTCCCGCTCAAAGGAGGGGGCTCCACATGCCTCCTCCAACCTGGCCGGTGCTTGGTTACTAGCAGGGATGCTGCTCTGTGGACCTTGTTAGGTAGATCTTCCTGTTCCTGTGATTTACTGTAACTCTTGATAGTAAGAACGTTTGGATAACACAATCAAAATGAATAATGCTCTGTAGTGAATTTGTTAATGAGTTTCCTTTCTGCTCTCAAAAAAGAAAGGAGGAGGGGGGAAGGGTGTTTTGAACCAGGGAAAGACCGTGATACTCTGCTAGTCAGGGTGCCTGATGATTCTGGAGAGAAAATAATCAGAAACCGCTTTTCAAAAGAATTCCACATTCTGTTTTCACTTAGGGACTGTAATTAATTTCAGGGTAGAAGATGGCTTGGCATCTTTCTGGTATTCTAAGCAGAATAAATAAGCAGCCACCTTAAAAAAAAAAAAGAGGTTATGATCCAGGATTAAAGTAATCTTGGCTGGGCTTCTGATTGGCATATGTATATGACAAGGGGTACCTCTGTCCCCAAGGTTGATTGCTAAGAAGCTGGACTCATGAAGAATAAAAATCTGCATTTGAGGAGGCAGTGGGCCTTCCTGTCAGTTCCTCCGGGTGTGTACCCACCTGCAAACCCTCACCTGTTGGGCCAGGGTGTCCTGCTCCAGGCCAATGAGCAGGGCCAGCTACCTGAGCATGTGGTCCATGCAGTGAATTGCACAGGGCCCTGAACTCAGAAGCTCCTGAGCTTGGTTCAAGGCTCTGCTGTTGCATCCTTAAAATTCTTAATTTTTGAAAAAGGGACTCTGCATTTTTTTTTCTTGAGACAGAGTTTCACTATGTCACCCTTGGTAGAGTGCTGGAGTGTCACAGCTCACAGCAACCTCAAACTCTTGGGCTTAAGCTATTTGCTTGCCTCAGCCTCTCAAGCAGCTGGGACTACAGGTGCCCGCTACAACGCCTGGCTATTTTTTGGTTGCAGTTGTCATTGTTTGTTAGCAGGCCGGGGCTGGGCTCAAATCCGCCAGCCTCTGTGTATGTGGCTGGTGCCCTACTCACTGAGCTATGGGCACTGAGCCTGTATTTTCTTTACATCGCTGGCCCTGCCAATCATTCTTTTGTTGTGAAAGGCTCTGCCTTATGTCCATCAGCCTTTTCTCAACTCTGGCCTTTCCTCAAGGGGCAAAGTAATGAAAGTTTTCTCTACAAAATATGTATTGGGTAAAAGTGTGTGTCTGTCTTGTAAAAAGACAGACAGTTGGGCGGCGCCTGTGGCTCAGTTGGTAAGGTGCCGGCCCCATATACCGAGGGTGTCGGGTTCAAACCCGGCCCTGGCTGAACTGCAACAAAAAAATAGCTGGGCGTTGTGGGCACCTGTAGTCCCAGCTACTCGGGAGGCTGAGGCAAGAGAATCGCTTAAGCCCAGGAGTTGGAGGTTGCTGTGAGCTGTGTGATGCCACGGCACTCTACTGAGGGCCATAAAGTGAGACTCTGTCTCTACAAAAAAAAAAAAAAAAGACAGACAATTTATTGCTGTTATACCCCCATTAAAAAATAACTGCTAATTATAGACAATTCGAAAAGTACAAAGAAGAAAAGAAAATCATTCACATACCCCACACAATAATACATCTTTCCATTCATTTTCTTATATATTCTTCTGTTTTTTTCTGTCTTTACATCACTGGAAATAAACTGAAATAATGTTTGGGAAAATGTTTTTTAAAGACTACCAAGACAGTATGAGAGTTTTCCTTATATCGTTAATTTTTTTCAGGAGTTTTTGATGGCTGCTTAGTATCCCACTATACAAAAATGTCATTATTTACTCAAACAATCCCTATTGTTGGGTCATTTATGCTTTTTATTATATAAATAACACTCCAAAGAGAACACTTGAATGTGTAAAACAAAATAAAACAGATTATTTTCTTGAGATAAATCCCTGGAAGTCAAATCTAGTGAGACCTTTGCCATACATTGCCCCTTTATCCCTAAAGAACCCTACTAATGTATAGTGGTGATGGAGGGAGGTAGGTTGAAGGAGGGGTAGAGGGAAAGAAGTTCTGCTCAGTTCTTTGGGCTTTGTGGGTCAAGTTTCTCTTTCTTTCTGTACCAACCACATTGATTTAGAGCAGAGCTAGCTTGTCCATTAATCCAGAATTCTTTTCCTGGAGGTGGCCGGTCCCAAGCATTTTTCTGTCACCCCTAGTGCAGTCACAGGTGCAGGTATAGCTGACAGTCATGGTGATGGGTAAGCTCCCAGGAGCTATTTCATGTCCACTTGCTGTAGGATTGCAGCACCACGTGCTCTTGGAAAAGTTGCCACCAGGAACATTTGAGGTTGTGAGGCTTAGTTTAATGTCATTTTACTGTTTCCAAAGTCTTCTGAGGGATAAAAAATAACATCCCAAGCTCTGTGGTCTCTACTAAGGGTCTCTAATGAGAAAAGAAAGCTTCAGAGGAGGCCCTTCCTCCTGGGCAGCTGCTGCTGTCTACCAGACTAATTCTAAATGTCAGTGATCCTGGATTGCACTCACCAAATGAATCTGCTAGTTGCTGTCATGATCATTTAGGTTTTTATTTAGATTTTTGGGAGAGGGACTGGTGAGCAGTTGATCTGTTTAGTACTGAGGGGTTGGCCTGACTACCTAGGAAAAACTACCATCTGCTGCTGGTGGGGAGGGAGCATTCAAATCTTTTTGAAACCCAACTTGGAAAATCCCTAGATATTTTCACTCTGAGTCTGTGTTCAGGATGACTACTAGAAAAGGCCCTTTCTGAGGACAGAGGTGAGGTGACGATTGGGTTTGGGGGGGTGCTGGGTTGGGAAGTGGCACTTACAGAGCAGCTGTGCTGCATACCCCCACCCCAGAAGATCCTCAGCCCCTGCAGGGCGTACTTTGCTCCTGTGGGTCTGGGACAGGGAAGAAGGAGAGGAGGGGTTCTCTTTACATTGAGCTGCCCTGGGTCTTCTTTGGTTTGAATGACTCTCTCTTGCCTTGGTGATTTTCCCATCAGCTAGAGGTATAAAATTCCTGAGTTACATTATTTTCCCTGAACTTCTTTCTGCCTCTGCCCACAAGCCCTCTGCTTGCCGCAGTCCTGGTCCTCTCAGTCTTGGGCAAGGCCCCGTTGGCTCCAGGTCTCAGGCAGGAGGTTGTGTACACTCATGGGCTGGAGCCACACCAGGCTAGAGTTGCCAGGGACAAATACTGGCCTTTTGGCTCTTCTTCCCCTTCCCACTTGCCCATTCTATCCAAAAAACAAAAGGCCATGGTCTCTGCAGACCACCTCCAGGAATGTTCTCTGGAAACTACCACACCGCCAGTAGTGGAAGTGTAACCCCCCTACCCCGCCAATTTTGGCTTTACCCTAAGTCAACTTAGTAAACAAAAACTTCTCAGATTTGGGTGTGTGGATACAGCCTTACGTTCTGTAAGTTTTCTAAAAATTGCTGGAATTTCAACTTTGTGATAAGCTTTACAAAAATTGCAAAAATTCTTATGCCATTTGTAAAGACAAAACTTAAGTCATTGTTTTTGCATAATTATTCTCAGGGTTCCTATGAAAAATTTTCTCCTTCAAAAGGGATTGAATTTTATATAAGTTTGGGAAACAGTACACAGCCTCTAATGATGACAACTGCCTTCCTTGAGCCCTGAATCAATGGCAAGCCCTGTGCAGTAGGTCCCTTGGCTCCCACGATAGCCATGAACTAGGCTTCACCATTGCCATCTCCATTTTCAAAAAAAATAGAGCAAAGCCTAGAGCAGCGGTTCTCAACCTGTGGGTTGCAACCGACAGGAACTGTATTAAAGGACCGTGGCAGTAGGAAGGTTGAGAACCACTGGCTTAGAGGTAAAATGGCTGGCCACACAGGTCAGGAAGCCAAGGTTCAAATGCCTATCTGATTCCAAAGCCCATGCTCTCAGTTTTACAAGAAGTTCCCTCTCTCCCAATTAAAAAAAAAAAAAAAAGGCTCAGCGCCTGTAGTACAGTGGTTACGGCGCCGGCCACATACACTGAGGGTGGCGGGTTTGAACCCAGCCTGGGCCAGCTGGGCAACAATGATAACTGCAACAACAACAACAGCAGCAAGAAAATAGGTGGGCGTTCTGACAGGTGCCTGTAGTCCCAGCTACTTGGGAGGCTGAGGCAAGAGAATTGCTTAAGTGCAAGAGTTTGAGGTTGCTGTGAGCTGATGCCACGGCACTCTACCGAGGGAGACATAGTGAGACTCTGTCTCAAAAAAAAAAAAAAAAAAAAGGAATCTTCCTGTAAGAAGCATGTCATTCTAGGCAATGCAGGGATGGGAGTGGAATGTGGCTACAAAAATTAATTTCAGAGCTCACCCAAGTCCTCTTTAGACATCATGTCCTTCACCACCCGTTCCACTGCCTTCTCTAGCAATCACCAGTTCCTGGGCTCAGTCCAGGTTCCCAGCTACAGTGTCCGGCCCACCAGCAATGAAGCCAGTGTCTATGCAGGCACTGGGGGCTCGGGCTCCCAGATCTCCGTGTCCTGCTCCATCACCTTCTGGGGCAGCTGGATGTCCAGGGGCCTGGCCACAGGAATGGCCGGGGGTCTGGCAGGAGTATGGGGCATACAGACCGAGAAGAAGACCATGCAAGAACTGAACAACCTCCTGGCCTCCTACCTGGACAGAGTGAGGAACCTGGAGACTGATAACCAGAGCTGGAGAGCAAAAATCTGGGAACACCTGGAGAAGAAGGGGCCCCAGGTCAGAGACTGGGCACATTACTTCAAGACCATTCAGGACCTGAGAGCTCAGATCTTTGCAAATTCTGTGGACAATCCCACATTGTTCTGCAGATTTACAATGCCCGTCTTGCTGCTGATGACTTTAGAGTCAAGTATGAGACGGAGCTGGCCATGTGCCAGTCTGTGGAGAGCAACATCCATGGACTCTGTAAGGTCATTGATGACACCAATGTCACTCTGCTGCAGCTGGAGACAGAGGTTGAGGCCCTCAAGGAGGAGCTGCTCTTCATGAAGAACCACGAGGAGAAAGTAAAAGTCCTACAAGCCCAGATTGCCAGCTCTGGGTTGACTGTGGAGGGAGATGCTCCCAAATCCCAGGACCTGAGCAAGATCATGGCAGACGTGCGGGCTCAGTATGACGAGCTGGCTTGGAAGAACCAATAAGAGCTGGCCAAGACCTGGTCCCAGCAGATTGAGGAGAGCACCTCCGTGGTCACCTTACAGTCTGCTGAGGTCAGAGTTGCTAAGACAATGCGCACAGAGCTGACACATACAGGCCAAGTCCGTGGAGATCGAACTGGACTCCATGAGAAATCAGAAGTCCAGGTTGGAGGACAGCCTGAGGGAGGTGGAGGCCCACAACGCCATACAGAGGGAGCAACTCAATGGGATCCTGCTGCATTTGGAGTCAGAGCTGGCACAGACCCGGGCAGAGGGGCAGCGCCTGGCCCAGGAGTATGAGGCACTGCTGAACATCAAGGTCAAACTAGAGCCTGAGATCACCACCTACCACCGTCTGCTGGAAGACAGGGTGGACTTCAACCTTGGTGATGCCCTGGACAGCAGCAACTCCATGCAAACCATCCAAAAGACCACCACCCGTAGGATAGTGGATGGAAACGTGGTGTCTGAGACCCTGAGGCAGTAAGAGTAGTGTGCCCTTACGCCGTAAAGGGTTCAGAGGTCACTGGAAAAAAAATAATTTCAATATTCCTGGCTGGTTAGTCTGTAACCCAGAAGGGGATAAAACACGTATGGTATATACACATAACTGAGAAAGATTGGAGTGTGACAACTGCCAGACATCAAATGCAAGGGAGTGCTGAAGAAAAGGCGAAAAGACGAATTCTAGTTTAATGGATTGGGCTTGATGAGAGTAGGAAAAAGATCATTCATTTTTAAATTAGAATTGTGCTCCTTTATTATTTAAGGAATTGGGCTGACTACTGTCCTGCCTTTAAAGCGCTCTACGAGGGTGTGGGGCCCTTTAAGTGGCCAGGAGAGTGGCTTTAAACCGTGTCTGGAGGAGCCCTGGGGGGGACCCCTGAGAGTTTCCTGGAGTTTCTTCAGCAATCAGCCAGAGGAGGGACTAGGCTCAACCAGAGAAAACCAGCATTTCTCTAGTTTGTTTTTCATTTCCTAGGTTTGATTTACTTTTTAAATCACTGCTATCAGAAATTAAAACAGATTATAATCATTGCATTCTTATGATGTTCTGGATATTAGGCCAAGCATTTAAACTGGATCATCTCATGTTATTTTTACAACAGCTCTGTGAGCGTGACACTAGTACTCGTATCCTCTTTCTGTGGCCCAGGAAACTGAGGTGGAAGAGAGTGGAAGCGACTTGTCTAAGGTCGCACAGCTGGTTAAGTGAAGAGCAGTTGTGATTCTACAATCCACGGGGCTAAAGAAAGAAAACAAACAACTTGTAGACTGGTAAAGGACAAAGTGTCACCTTTATCTCTGATGACAGCTCTCACCTCTAAAGCAATATGGGGCTGTTAACTCCAGCCCCACCAGGCTACAGGTGAGCAGCCTGGAAAAACTAAGGCTGCCTGGCCCTCACAGTGCCAGGAGGAAGGGAAGGGAGGGCAGGCACCTGGCTGGGTTCCTCCCTGCATCCAGCCGATCTGGAGGTGAGCGTGGAGTCAGGCAGGAGTGCCCTGTTCAGGTGGGCCTCTGCACAGCTAAGGAGCCGTTAACAGGGGAAAGAAGAGCCCCCCACTGACAGCACATACATTGAGGTGTGCTGCTGTTGAAAGCCTAGGGTTAGATGGAGAGAGTTAATACAAACGGAAAGCAATGGCTTGAAGCCAATAAAAACCAACTGCCTGGAGAGAAACATTCACATTTAAAAAAATCTTAAACAAAGGCCCTAAACCAGGACAGGGCAGGCAAAATCATAAATAAGAAATTGGGGCTCGGTGCAGAGCTAAGGCACCAGCCACATACACCTGAGCCGGTGGGTTCGAATCCAGCCCGGGCCCGCCAAACAACAATGATGGCTGCAACCAAAAAATAGCCAGGTGTTGTGGCAGGCGCCTGTAGTCCCAGCTACTTGGGAGGTAGAGGCAGGAGACTCGCTTGAGCCCAGGAGTTGGAGGTTGCTGTGAGTTGTGATGCCACAGCACTCTATCCAGGGTGACAGCTTGAGGCTCTGTCTCAAAAAAAAAAAAAAAAAGAAAAAAAGAAAGAAAGAAATTGGTCTGCTGGGAATTGTGGGGAGCCCATACCCCATCCGAAGGGCAACTGCTACCCTGAGCTAGCCATCTGTGGCCACTGGGGAATGTGGACTTTAGGTTGTCTCATTTTACAAAAAAAAATCTAGATTTTTGTGTAAAACCATCTGACTTTTAGATGTTGTCAAAACCCCCCAAAACACAACATGATCCAAACCAATAACTTCAAAGGGTCACTTCTGGCCTGCAAGCTGTGATTTGTGTCTACTGACAAGGATTCTTAAGCTCTTTGGGTCTTGAAAACCTGATGAAAATATTGAGGCATTTTCTGGTGAGAGGGGGGAACTCTAAACACACAACATTTTAGATACCATTTCTGCATCTCTCTGCCCCTTTCTGAAGGCACACTTTGTAAAGGTGAAAGGGCTTCTGAACAGAACTGACCCTGGGGGTGAGTTGTTCCCTACATCTGAATAAGACAATAGGGGGTGTTGGGGTCAACCTTTCCAGATTTGTGGGTTTGTTAATCCCCTTTGTGCCCACCCTTTGTCTAAAGGTTAGTCTTGGTTAATTCCCACTGTGGCTAGGTATGGGTCAGTAAGATTGGATAGGAAGGGCCACGGGGTTTGAACACTGGTCTGGAGGGGGTAGAAATGCAGATATGGAGGGAGTGAGGGACGCTGGATGGACAGGGAGCTTTTGAGCTGGAATTTGAAGTGCTGACAGTTAAAAAGAGGAATGAAATATTTTCTTGCTCTGGGGCAAGGAGGAAGGAGGTGGATTTAAAGTTGGAATGTAGTAAATGGCAAAGCTGTGTACATCCAGGACAGGTATTACACGCAGGAAGTTCTCCTGCCTGTTAAGCCGGTGCCCTAGCTGGGCTCCTGAACTTTCACAGGAGGCTGACAGCCCATCTCCAGCTCAGCCTATTAAAGAATATGGTTCTGCCCTTAATTGGCAACAGAGAGGAGCTGAACTCCATGTACTTGTCAGACAGCATAACACTGAGCTCCCCACAGCTCAACATTTACCAAATGCTTTGTTGCAAAAAATAGCATTAATGGAGGTAAAAGACATGTGTGCCCACCAGTTTTCTAGGTTCCATAAGTCTTAGCTACAGATAGTCAGACTTTCAGAGAGTTGGGTCCCTGAGCACATGATTTTGGCCTCTGGCTGGCTAGCTCTATTGAGCAAGACTGACCAGTTATCCCTCTCATCTGTTTATGTATTTATCAAGAAGGTTGAGGATGTCCTTATGTGGCAGCTTCCAAGATGGCCCCAGCGATCCTTGCCTTTTGTGTAGTTATCTCCCATGTTGAATAGGGCTGACCCATGTAGTAAGATATCCCAGAAGCAATGAAGTGTGACTTCTGAAGCTAGATCATAAAACATATTGCAGCTTCCATCACGTTCTTTCTTACGCTGCCCACTGTGGAGGAAGTCAGCCGCCATATTGTGAGGACACTCAATCAGCTCTATGGAGAGGTCCTTGTGGTTTGGAAGCGAGCCTCCTGCCAACAGCCAGCAATTACTTGCCAGCCATGTGAATGATCCTCCACCCTCCCTTTGTAAGCCTTTTTTTTTTTTTTTTAGGTTTAACTTCCATATCTCTAAATAATAAGCTTATAGAATAAGCATATAAAGAAAAAATATTTTTGTACAGCTGTACAATGTTTTTGTGTTTTAAGCTATATGTTATTACAAAAGAGTCAAAATTAAAGAAAATTCTTAAAGTTTATAAAGAAAAAAGTTATATCGGGCGGCACCTGTGGCTCAAAGGAGTAGGGTGCCGTCCCCATATACCGGAGGTGGTGGGTTCAAACCCAGCCCCAGCCAAAAAATAAAATAAAATAAAGTTATATCAAGCTAAGGTAGATTTACTATTGAAGAAACATTTTTTAATGAATTCCCTGTAGCTTCAATGCAGTGTTTATAAAGTCTAGAGCAGGGTACAGTAATGTCATAGGCCTCCACATTCACTTGCTACTCCCTCACAGACTCAGCTATGCAACGTCCATTTATGGTAAGTGCCATATACAGAAGTATCCTTTTCTTATATTTTGTACCATAATATTATTATACTTTTTCTATATTTAGATATGTTTAGATATACAAATACTTACTATTGAGTTGTAATTGCCTGAGGTATTCAATACAGTAACATGCTGGACAGGTTTGTATCCTAGGAGCAACAGGCCATACCAGATATCCTGGGTGTGCAGTAGGCTGTACATCACATTTGTGTAAGTATACTCTTTGATGTTTTCACAATGATAAAATCACCTAACAACACATTTCCCCGAATATATCCCCACCATTAAGCAATGCATGGCTACGTCATCCATATTTGATGATTACATTATTGTGACTACATAAATTTGACTCATAATAGAGGTATTAATTTTTCTTTCTTGTGCTTTTATTATTTTATACGGAGGATCATTATTGTCTTTCTACATACTTATCATTAATTTCTACTTGAACTTTCCCCCAGTCATCTAAATCTTTCAGTACTTTCAAACATATCAAGTGTTCCATCGGTTTTCTCTAATGGAGAGAGCTGTTTCAAAAAAGCTTCTGGAATGTTCTGGTGCTCTCCAGGCCTGCTGCCTGGCTGACATCTGGGATTTTTGTTTATTTTGTCCTGGAGGTTCTCTTTACCTCTCTCTTACTTTGGATTCCTGTTTCCTTGTATTTTGCAATAACTTTGTTTTTATTTAAAGGTGCAGTGAATTGTATACCCCATCATGTATACATGAATTGCATACCCCATCGTGTTTCTCTCTTTACCCTGGCTGTCAGGAAGCTCAGAACTCAATCTATGACCATTTAAAGTAAAGTGTATGGAAACTGACAAAGTTCATCTTGGGCATTTATTCTTGGATTTATCATATTTCTTCTAACTTCACTTTTCCTTCCCATCCACGATCCCATTAAACACATTTTGTTATAGTCAACATGTCTTTGATAACCACTACTTATCTCTTTTTGAGTGAGGAAGGGCATAAGCATGTGACCTTTAGCCAAGATAGTAAAAAACTAGAGGTCAAAGAATTGAACACAAGGCAAAACTCTCAAGAAGGAGCCGAAAGTCAGAAGTCAGAAATGGGAGAAGAATCTCTACATGCCAAAGGGAGGAGCCAGAGTTGGGAGCCAGGGGAGAGTTAGAAGAGGTTTAAATCGTGAAGAAGCCAGGACAGTTTCCCCAGGACCTAGTGAACCCCCTCAGCTGATTTCTTGTTTGGCAGAGGCATTGAGTTGGGTTCTGCCATCGACGGCTGCACTTGTCTTTCCCACCCCCACCTCCCCTGGCCCTGCCCTCCCTCCTGCTTCTCAGGCACTTCTGTGTTCTCGTCATTGTTGAAAGGAGCTGGGGAGAGAGGAAATGAGGGGAGGATGGAGTGGAACAAGCTTTACAGTCATCTCATTAACAGACGCCAGTCTCATTTGACAGGAGCGTATGGCTACGTATGGAGTATTCTTTCGAGAAAGCTGGAAAGTTCATTCTCTCCGGGGTGGGGAGAGAGGTGGCCTTTCTGTAGTCCCGGTGTGTCCCTTGTGCTGTGTCCTGCACTCCATCCTCAGCCCTCTGCTTCACTAGGATCCCCTTCCATCAAGTTTCCCTTCTCTTCTATGTCTTCAATTTCTTCCGTTCTCCTGAATCCTTTCCTCTGAATCTACCCAAATTGCTCTCATACTTCAAAAACGCCTTCCTTGATCCTTCTGGTTGTGGTTCTGTTGTCTCCCTTCCCTTGACAGCAGAGCTTTCTGCACGGGCTGCCTCCGCTCCCTGTGCCTCAGTCCGCTGCAGCCTGGACCTGCTCCTTGTTGCCAGCAGCCTTTTGGTTGCTACACCCATAACAGTCTCGATGTTATTTGTATTACCTGTTGGTCTCTGTTTTCTCTTCCTTGAAACTACCCTTCTCCTTGATTTCCAGGACTCAATTACTCTTCATTTCTTTTCTTTTGGTCTTTGTTTCCTTCTTTACACAGGTTTCCATTCCTCTACCCATCACTCAAATGGATGGTCTGTTTGGCCGCCTTCTCTTTTCATCCTCTGACTTCTCCCTGACGTATCATCTCTTCCTGTGGCTTCACATCCCAGTGCTGCCGAGGACAGATCTTTCTAACTCAAGACCCACTCCCGAGTTGTGTATGTGTGTGTACAATCACTTTCTGCACCCCAAACCCAGTCTCTTCAAAACGGAATTCATTGTTTTACCCAAGGCTGTCCCTCCTCTTGGATTTAATTTTCTGGGGAAAATGGTCATGGTCAACTACACTGATTTCTGAGTCAGGAACCTGGACATTATCCCTGACCCTCTCTTAGCCCTTCTCTACCCCACATCTGGTCTGATACTACCTGACCTAATACTGGACTCCACCTCTTACTATCTCTGGCCTCGGTTCCTTCTCTCCATCCCCACTGCCTTAGTTCAGGGTCCCAGGGCTCCTGACTGGTCTACCCACCTTCATCTCCATGAACCCATTCTCCACACTGTGCCCAGCATAGCTATTTAAGATACATCCCTGAGCGTGATGTTCTGTGTACGATCACATTGGCTCCCCTGTGTTTAGGAAAATCTGATCCCTCATCTTGGTCTTGAAGATCTTTGGAGTGGGCTCTGGCCTACACCTCTGACCTTGGCTTTCCCAGGTTCCTGCTGAGGGACAGTCTGTGCTACCCTGTGCTCAGCGACTTGCTGCTTTAAGTCTCAATGCCACTGCACCTACTGTTTCCTGTATCTAAATTCTCCACCCCCACCTTCCTCAGCAGATTAACCTCTAGTCATTTCACTTTAGCACAGCTCAAGCATCCTCTTCCAGCCTTAGCTGACCCAGGCTCCTCCCCGAGCCCCAGGTGGGGTAAGGGACCTCTCCTCTGGGTCCCTTTGTCCTCACCTCTATCGGACATCATCCTGCCATGTTGTGACCATTTGTTTCCTTGTCTGTAAAGGAGATGTAAGGACACGACTTTTTTTGTTTTTGAAAGCTCTGTAAGTCTGGTGCTTGGCACCGTTCGTGCTGTTGTGGATGTCCAGCAAATGTTTATTGAATAAATTGATAAAGGAGTGACTACACTCCAGATTCTCTCTCTGGTTCTCACAGACATGTCATCCCCTAAGGACACATTTCTCAGAGTATATCCCCACCACTAGGCAATGCACGGCTGTATCATCAATATTTGATGAGTACATCAAACACACACAAAGTCGATGCTTAATAATAATATTTTTTCCATCACTATTCTGATTTGTTTTGATTTTGTTGTGAGCATCTATTTTTAACTTACGTGAAAAGTATTGTGTTATATAGTCCATTATATTTCTTTTTTTTTTTTGTGGTTTTTGGCCGGGGCTGGATTTGAACCTGCCACCTCCGGCATATGGGACCAGCGCCCTACTCCTTAAGCCACAGGCGCCGCCCAGTCCATTATATTTCTTGCAGTCTCTATTCAGGGCCATGTTTTAAAAATCCAATCATATTTGCTAAATGTACATCTAGCTAATTTCTTTTAACTGTTTCATTATTCTCCTAAAGCAAATGTTTAAACACTGTTTTTGTTCCCGGGATGTTTTTTTGTTTTTTTTTTTGAGACAGAGCCTCAAGCTATCACTCTGGGGAGACAGCTCACAGCAACCTCCAACTCTTGGGCTTAGGCGAGTCTCTTGCCTCAGCCTCCCAAGTAGCTGGGACTACAGGCACCCATCACAACACCCAGCTATTTTTTGGTTGTAGTTGTCATTGTTGTTTGGCAGGCCCAGACTGGATTCGAACCCGCCAGCTCTGGTGTACGTGGCTGGCGCCTTAGCTGCTTGAGCTACAGGCGCTGAGCCTCCTGTGATGTTTTTGTTTGCCTTGTTTTTGTTATTTATTTATTTATTTATTTATTTTTAGAGACAGAGTCTCACTTTGTTGCCCTCCGTAGAGTGCTGTGAAGTCACAGCTCACAGCAACCTCCAGTTCTTGGGCTTAGGCGATTCTCTTGCCTCAGCCTTCCGAGTAGCTGGGATTACGGGCACCCACCACAACGCCCGGCTATTTTTTGTTGCAGTTTGGCCGGGGCCGGGTTTGAACCTGCCATCCTTGGTATATGGGGCCGGCGCCCTATCCACTGAGCCACAGGGGCCACCCGCATTGTTTTTGTTTTTGAGTTTGATGTTCATATCAGCAAATAGTAATATCTCTGTTTTACTGTGGAGGAAGCTGAGGCTCAGAGAGTAAGTGACTTGCCAAAGTTGTCCTGCACCTTTGTGGCAGAACCTGCGTGTGGTTCCTGCCTTCCAGTGCCAAGCTCAGTGCATGCCCAGGGCTCACGCTCCCTTCTCAGCGTGAGTGCGGCCAGAGCTAAAGAGGTGGGAGACCTGAGTCTGCCCTGGTGTGCAGGGGCAGGAGGGTCCCAGGAATCTTCCCGGCATCTTGCAGGGTTCCAAGCATTTTCCTCTTGTCAGCACTCCTGCCTGCTCAAGGCCAGGTCAAGATGAGAGGCTGGCGGTTGGGCACAGAGGAAGCGTGGAGGACACTGTGTAAAGGCAGCAGCTTTGGCAGTGCTGGGATCCCATGGGCCAGGGCTGTGGGGTTGCCAAGTGTGTATAATGGACACTTGCTTCTCCCTCCTTCAGTTACTTCCCTGAGCTGTCGGGAGACACCCCACGGTGAAATGGCCTCCACCCAACAAAGCTCGGTCCTCTGGAGATCACCCCTCTGCCCACTGCTGTCCCTGCTTCTGCCGTGGGTGCAGGTGTGTGCTCTGCGAGTTTTCATAAGTGACATCTGTGCTTGTTTTTCTACATAATGAAAATGATAAAGGACTGTGAGTGAATGAACCTCCTAGAAGAAATAAGATGAACCCTCTGTAAATCCTGTCCACAATAGAGTTTTCAGGGGCTCAGGCCACTGCCATTCACACTTGTCCCCTCCTCATTACTAGAAAAATACATAATTATAATCATAACTAATATCCACAATTAACTATAGACACATTGTTTACAAGGCACCCATTACTTCTTTTAATACTCACATTTCTGACCCATGTGGTTTCCACTGTCCCTTTTTATAGATGACAAAAATGAGGCTCAGAGAGGGTAAGCAACTTTCTCAAGGTCACACAGCATAAAAGTATGACAATTGGGACTCAGAGCTAGACCTTCTGATCACAGGTGCTATAACTTATCCATTACAACTGATCAAGGGCAGATGTCCATTTTCTCTGTAGGAGAATCCAGGTTGGTGCCCAAGACGCAGCATGAAGACGATGCTATAAAAAGAAATTGCTCATGTTTATCCTGTAAATACCCTACTTGGAGGAATGGTGTTATTCATCATTTAGCAACTATGCCCGGAGCCCTTGCTGGGTGTGCAGCCAGCTCTGTGTAGGTGAGAAACTTCCAGGTCTCCTGTCTTCAGGGTAACAAAGCCATTTTCCAGTGAATCATGGATGATTAATTAAATTGCACACTCTTTGGGGCTCTCTGGATAAATCTTTCCCCACTAGGCAGTGATGGGGGTGGGGGTGGAGTTGTTGCAGGATGGAAAGAAGAAGAGAGCAAAAGAGGGGGCCAAAAGGAAGGGGAGAAAAGAGGAAGAGGCAGGAAGGCAGGGAAGCTGGCCTAGTTTCCTCAAGGAAAACAGGTATATTTTTAAAGTCTTTATTTATTTATTTATTTATTTTTGGCCGGGGCTGGGTTTGAACCCGCCACCTTGGGCATATGGGACCGGCACCCTACTCCTTGAGCCACAGGTGCTGCCCTATATTTTTAAAGTCTTAACAAATGTATATTGGCTTGTATTTTACAACATATGCTATTTCAGCTCCTGTTGAGCCACATAAATACCTTATGTTTAAAATATTTTAATCCAACTTTACAAATTGGGGGAGGTTAGGGATCATCTAACCTTGCAGATAACCTAGAACTAGAAAGTCCTTGAGTTTTGCTGCACAACAGTGCTGGATTCAAGTCCAGACTATTTATGATTTATCAACACCACCTTTGTCAAGTTACTTAGCATCTCTGAGCTTTCATTTCCTCTTCTGTAAAATGAGGATAAGAGCTCCAATCCCTCAGGATTATTTTGAGGATTAAATATGATATTGCATGACGTAGAGAAAGACCTCAATAAACGCTAGCTATCTGGTTTCTGTATTACTTTTGCTGGTACCACCACTGCTATTACTGAAGTGTCTGGCAGGATTAGTACTTATAATAGTATGCATTCAACAAACGTTACCTTTCCCCTACAGAACCCCACACCCCCACATCCCTAAGGTATCATAGCTAGTAATTGTTGGAAGCAGGAGGGCCATGGCATTGGACTTTATTGCTTCCGTGGTATCGTGCTGCCCATCTCTCTATTTAGCACTTTAAAAATGCAATTTGACCATATCGTATACCTTCACGACTCTAAAATTCTTTTTCCTTCAAAAAACTATTTAGATACTATAAGATCAATTGTTAGAAATATGAAGGACAGACAATTAAGTTCACTAACTCATCTTAGAAAAAGTGCTGAATATCACTATAGTCGCCTTCGAAGTACTCCCCTTGGGAAGCTATGCCCCGGTGCCAGCACATACTTCACCCCTCAAAGCACTTTTTCCTAAGATGAGTTCGTGAACTTAATTGTCAGACTCTGTGCAACAGCTTTGATGGCAATTCCAGAAACTCCAGAGTTCCACAATTGCTTTGAGGGATAGACTACCTGCTGGCCTTGGTACAGAGCTTCCCAAGGGGAGCCCTTCAAAGGTGACCACAGTGATGGGCAGCAGTGAGACAAGTAGCACTTTTTCTAGGATGAGTTCCCAAACTTAATTGTCCAACCCCAGATTCAATTATCTTCTACTGCTTAGGAAAAGACTCGTGTTCCGTTTATATTGTAGCCTAGTATCCCAGGATATGTTTCCCCTAATTATTTTTAAGTTTGAGGAGACAATCAATTCTGTATACATAACAAACTAAGAAGCTTGAAATAATGAGCAGAGTTTAATGTTGAAATTAATCTTAAAGCAAAGTTAATCAACACATAATCATCTTTGTGCTACATGGTGATTAGGTATAAATGAAAGCTATTTGTGTAAATGAAAATAGTAATACTTTGTGCAATCAAACAAAGCACTTGCAGAGACTTCTGGAGGAGAGCAGTAATCCTGAATGTGGGTGGATAATGCAATTACAGCTACCAGTGTCTCCAAATTGCTCGAGGAAGGGATTGGCCACTGGGTCCCTAAGATGCTTACTACAAGCCCTGAGAGTTGTATATGTTCATTAAATGCTGGCTCTTCTTGCATGTCCATTTCCTCTTCTTTATCTTCCCCTTCCCATTATTAGTATTTTATTATTATGTCTTAGCCTTAACTAAAATGACCCCAGGGCCACTGACTCGGTTCCCAGTTCTGAGAGGGAGTGTGAGCCAGGAGTCTGGAAGAAGAAAAAACATACTCTGGAAAAAATGATTTTAGTATCCATTAAAAAGTTCACAAATTATACTTTCACAAATAAGAAAAGTGACTAATAAAGGGTAGATGCTAGTCATTTTTAACATTTGGAGGTTATTGGAGTTAGGGCAACAGAGCTGCAAAAGTGGCAGAATAAATAGTGGTTGTAGGTCCACGTGGGGTAGCGATATGGTCTGGACATTGGGGGGACTGCTGCCTAGCCTTCAGTAACCCCTTTGTCTGAGCACCCACCCTGCCTTACTCTACCTCCTCATTGGGACTGTGCTCCCAACACCTGTTAGTGTATGTTCAGTTGGCCAGGAGTGGATGCTTAACTCTGGCTAAGCAATCAGATTCTTCCTCCCAGGGATCTGGAGTTGTGATTCCGAGAGGGCAAGTTCCTGTGTGTGGCTAGAACGGAAAACATATCAATGTGGGCATGGAATGGTTGCTAACAGGTAGAGAGAAGCAGAGAAAGCCAGGCTGTAGAAGAGGAATGAAACCTCAGAGATGCAGCGGGAACAGAAGATGAGAGTCTTTGTGATCCTAGAGTGAAAGAAAACTAAGAAATGGCTGATTTGGTTCCCGGGCTTTTTTGCAGTTTTTGGTCAGGGTTGGATTTGAACCCGCCACCTCCAGCATTTGGGGCCAGTGCCCTACTCCTCTGAGCTACAGGCGCCACCCTGGCTCCTGGGTTTTTTTAGCTTCTGGTTTAGATATCTCCTGAGAGATAGCCTGACCTTGGGTTCTGTGAGATACTCATATCCATATAATTCATTTTCCTATTTTGTTTAGGAAGTGGATTTTTGTTGTCTGCAATCAAAAGTGCCTTAACGAAAACATAATGCTTAATCAGATTCTTTCTCAGCACCTTTTGCTAAAGGAAGAGGAATTCAAATAGTTATTTTGGAAGGTAACAGTGCCCCCAGTTTTCCTGCTGCTTCCCTCTTAGAGGCTAGTGCCAAGCTCACTCAACTTTCTTTAAATCACTTTCTTCCTTCTCCTGCCTGGTTTGGATTGATTAGGCCAGAATGGGAACGGGCGCGTACAGTGACGGGTTCAGAGCCAGGACAACTGCTGTATTGCAGACTTTATGTCCTGTGGGCTATTGTATTCTTAGACTAGCAGTAGTGACCGTGTTCAGGACTTGCCATCTCAGCCTCAGTTTCCCCTCAGCTAACTCTGCTTCCTGCAGACTTTTCAAAGGCTTTAGGAGCCCATGGCTGCAGTTCTCGCTGCTGGGCCTGGATAAGCTGCCCAATGGGTTTTGAGTGAAGAACACTCCTGGGAGGGGCTTAAAAGTCAATGGGCCTTCAAGGAAAAAAAAAAAAGAGCGTTCTGAGAGAAATCAATTTTTAAGAAATACAAATCCACTTTCGTTTATTACAAAGAGATTCAAAACGTCTGAGAATAGCACCAAATATGGACTTAATTAAAAAATACATTGTTCTTAGTTTTCTTCTTTATCCCCTGTGGCAGAAAAACTCATTTTCCCAAGCAGTTAGGAGTGATCAGAGAACGACTGGCCAGGGGCTCTAAGCGTGTTCTATGTGCTAGAGGTAATTAAAAATTCAGGAACTGTGTGCACATACGCGTTCAGCTGGACTGTCAGGTCCCAAGTGTGTGGCAGATCATCCTCCGTGCATGTGGAGGATGACTCTGCTTGCTGAACAGGTATGTCTTCCATTGGAAAAGTGGAGGGCACATTTTTGTGTCTCATCTATGCGCCTTGTGTGATGGATTTCTGAATGTGAAATCCTGAGATGGCAGAGAAAATTCTGTGTTTAAGACGAATCAGAAATTCTAAAAGAAAGACTTCTCTGGTCATCCCAGTGACAAGCGTTAAGTAGCTGGTGAATACCTGTTTGGGTCACAGCACTGAAATGGGAGGAGCAAAAGACATGAGAGAGACACCAAAAGGACCGTCCCCACTCTGAGACCCTTATCCTTTCATTTGTGCAGTCAGGTGGCCTTTATGAAGCTTCTGTCAGGTGCCAGACACCGTGCTGGACACTGGAAAAGAGCAGTAAACAGGACAGACGATCCCCCTGCTCTCCGAGAGTGTAAATCCTAATGGGGAGACATGAGAAACAAGCCAAAAAGTAAGTTTATATATGATCATTTTCAGAGAATGAAGAAAATAAAACAGGGCAATGAGATGGAACAGGGTTAGGGAAGGGAGTTTTTTAAATATGGGAGTCGGGGAAAGGGCTCTAAAGCCTAAACAATGAGAAGGAAGGAACAAGCTGAAGTTCTGAGGGGAGAATGTTTTAAGCACACCCCCAAGGAATGTTTGAGGACTATCAAAAGACAACCAGACTAGTGTAAAGGAAAATAAAAATCTCAGGACCCCTCCCCTACAACTCTCTATAAAAGGGAAAGTGGAGCCTGGAGGCTGAGTCACACAAACTGCCTTCCAAATGATCAGCCAGCTCCCCACAGAAAGGTAAAGGCCGCAGGCATCTGGGAGGACTGGCCCCACAGATCATTGGCAAGGAAGTTCCCTGCTGACCTCCCATAAAAAATAAGGACGTGTGAACTGTAACTTTAGGTCTGCAGGCTAAGACTAGCTCCTAAAACTAAAGTCTGTTCAGTTCCACACTAATAATGTTGCTGACAAGTTTCTCTTCCCAGGCGCAGAGCAGAGACAAGACAAGATCAATTATTCTTCCACCTACCCAGGGTCATCTACATAACTGATGCTTCCTCCACTTCCTTTTTCTCTTCTCTTATTAGCCTTCTGTAAAATGTAGATTTCCTGGGAACTAACTGAAGTTTTGCTCACCTCCCTCCTTTCTCTTTCTGTGTCTCCTCTCCCCTCAAATAGAGTTCCCAATCCCTCCCTGTAGAACACAGGTCACAGATGCTTCAGTGGTTCGTGCATTTCCTAGACATGTCCTCAATCAATAACCTCCATTGATTGAGATCTTTGCCTCAGTCACTTATTTGAGTTGTCACCAGCCTGGCTAGAGAGTGAGGATGAAGCTAAGAGGAAGGCAAAGGCCAGATCATCTGAGTCTTGCGGACCACGCACAAGGTGTAAACTACAACCTTTGAAGGGTTTTAAGCAGGACAGTAATATGGTCTCATTTGTTTTAAAATGTAAAAAGTCATGCTGGTAGCTCTGTAGGTAAAGCAATAAGGGATTTGTTATCTCATATAATGAGATGATCAGAGTCAGGTTATTTGTGGTGGTGTGATTTGGTAGTTCAACATGTTTCAGGGGCTGGAATGGCTTCTCAGGAATTCTGTTGGCCTTTCCCTATGGTTCCAAGATGACTGGATAATTGCATTCACGCTTTTCTGTTTTCTTGAGAAATAAACTGTTCCTCCCAGGACAAGTCAATTCCTAGAGATAGTAAACTACTTGCCTAGGAGCCTGCTTTTCATATACAAACCAGTGAATGCAGGACTCAGCCTCCAACCACCTCCTTCATTAGGCTCTCACTGGGCTTTGATGCTTTGAACCACTATCCCCACCTGCCCTAATCACCCCAGGCAAACCAGGGACAGTCCCTACACCCCAGAGCCTGATGAAATTACTTAAACTAGCCAATCCTGAGTCTGCTTTCTCTCCTTCACTTGTTCCATCCTGTGGACTCCTGCCTGTGTTTCCCCTGCTCCCTCTCTGTCCTGATTAACCCTGCATGCTTTCCCAGGTGGCCCCACATTGTGCAGTGTGTCCCCTCATCTTGGGAACTGTGAGTAACAAACTATCTAGTCAATGACAATCACCTTCTGCTCTGTTGGCTTTGACATATCTGAGTAATTATAAAACCTACATTTAAAAAATAGTTTTAATACCCTGCAAAAAGACCCCTAAAGGCCCCTGTCTCAGCCTGAGTCCCTGCATGTCTCAACGCGCCCCCCACCACCCCCAGCAAAATCTGAGAACAGGTTTCAGAATAGAATAAGGAAGTTCCCTGAGTTCCCAGAGACTCCTAGCCATAGGTAAAACAATGGTGAAGGCTTACTCAAGCAGAGTTTCCCAAGCTACCAAGCTAAGTTTCCCAAGCTGTCCCCATGCCAACTGCCACAATGTAACCCCCTGAGCCAACCACCGGGCTGTAACCCCGCCCCCAGCTAACTGCCACGTTCTGCTTCTGTGTTTGTTCGCTTGCTTGCCACATAGCAACAAAAAAGGTATAAAAAGCAGCCTGCTTTTCTCTTTGGGGCCGCCTGCACTTTAGGGCAGTGGCCCCCTGTGCAGGTGTAATAAATCACCATCTGATTTATACCTGAAGTGGGGTCTGAGTTTTCCTTACAGGTGGTAATGGGTACAACATAGTAATATCCTCGCATGCCAAGCCTAAAACCAGGACTGGGCTGGGGAAGGAACACCTTCCTTGAGCACAGGGGAGGGTGAATATCAGAACTAAATCTGAGGCGGCGCCTGTGGCTCAGTGGGTAGGGCGCCAGTCCCATATGCCGAGGGTGGCGGGTTCAAACCCAGCCCCGGCCAAACTGCAACCAAAAAATAGCCGGGCGTTGTGGCGGGCGCCTGTAGTCCCAGCTGCTCGGGAGGCTGAGGCAAGAGAATCGCGTAAGCCCAAGAGTTAAGAGGTTGCTGTGAGCCGTGTGACGCCACGGCACTCTACCCGAGGGCGGTACAGTGAGACTCTGTCTCTACAAAAAAAAAAAAAAAAAAAAGAACTAAATCTGAGTTCTGACAACATGAAACGAAGGGACCTTGGATGTTTGGGTAGGCAGCCTGTCCTGTTTGTATAAGCCTTAAGGGAATGCAAGTAAGAGAAAAGGGCAAAACTGGGTCAGTCTAATCAAGAAAGGCTTTCTGGAATGCAGGAGCTCCCCATGAGACCTAAAAGTCCTAGATGCACTTGGTGTGTGTGGCTTGTGGAAGCCAGAAGGCAGGGAAGGAGAGGCAGAGACAGAGAGCCTAGGAACCTGTTATGCGTTGCCAGTGACGGGAAGCAGACACACCTGATGTGACTAGGGAGGTCACCTTGGCTGGGAAAGTTTGAAGATCCTGGTCCTTCTTGACTTTAAATCACTTGCCTTTGGAAAGGAGAAAGACAGACATCAAATGAACCAACCTGGCTGCAAGGAGCACCCAAGTTCTGGTTACAGATGCTACAAGATGTCTGTGACAAGGAACAGTGGGTTATAAGCTCTATTTCTGCCTCCTGCCTGTGACTCACTGCATGTCTCAAGGTGAACATCTTCCCATCTCTGAGGCGCTATTCCCCACCCATGGAGAACAGAAGATCACATCAGTATTTCCCTTCAGCAAGCTTAGCCATCCCTGCAGGGGCTCTGCTAGACTGCTCTCTCTGCCAGCTCACTCTCCCTTCAGCCTTTCTGCCTCTTTCTCCCCTCCCACTTTCCCGCTTTATTTTTATTTTTCTCCTTTTCCAAATAGTGCTGCTTCAAAGCAACCCAGGCAAGTGTCCTGGGAATGGCTCTGTAGGCTACCTCTGCTGTGGGGAGCAGGCCTGTGATTGCTTGCTCTTTAACAACTCCGTTTGCAAGATAAATAATAGGAACCTGAGTGCAGGCTCCTGTGGGCTGGGGAAGCTTTCCATTTTGCAGTGGGTCAGCTTCCATTCCACTAGAGGGGTTTGGAGGTTAATAGGCATTCCTCTCCAGGTACCCTTCTCCAGTTCTCTGCACCAGTCCCCTCGGGCCCTTCCATTGGAATCCTACAGAGACAGTTACTCTTCTCATTGTTTTCCTTGCGAATTAGATTCTGGATTTAATGGCTCCAGTTGCTGAGCAGATTTAGAAAATTGGGGCGGAGGGTGAGGTAGGGTGAGCTGGGGAGCCCATTATGGGAGCTGGGTTATTGGCTGCCTCCAGGAGTGTGGGGCTTGGGATTTGAGTGGAATTAACTCTCACCAGTTTCTTGGGGAGTTGGGAGGTGGTGGTGGGTGAGCCTTCTTTTCCCTTGGAAGGAATTCTGTTTGTTGTTATTGCATGTTTAAGAAATTTATAGAAATTGTAGCATTGGAATACAATGGATAGAGAACAGAAATGCTCAGTGGGATTTGTGAGAGTGTTGCTCAGTTGAGGGAAGATTTGGAATTATGGTCAGAACTGGGGATTGGGCATTACCTGAGCACCATTTTATTAATGCCACAGATCATAAAAGTAAAAAAAAAAAAAAAAAATCCAGGGATGTCCTGGTGCAGTGTGGTCAGGGACAAAGGTGAGGACTGCCACTCCAGGAGGACAGGGCTGCAGAGGACTGGTAATCTGTGATTCATCTTTGGGCTTAGGGTGTGGTAGTCTCGTCTGCAGCGAGACTCCTGAGCCAGGAGGTACCATTTGGGCTGGAAACTGCAGCTAAGTGGGAGTTCCCTTGAGGGGCTGGAGTTTGGAAACAGGAAGATGGAATTGGGCAGTGGGATTAGCGGCAAGAAAAATGCTATTATTAAAAGAGACATTTGGGAACAGAGAAATTATGCAAAGGATGGTGCCATTAGTCTCCTGATTCAGGCAGAAGGCTTTTCAGTTAACAGGAGATGCTTTATAATAAAATCCAGGCCAGGAAGTAGGCAAATGATTCTTTAGCATAATAGGGCCAGGATAATTACTTCCTTAAGAGTAGGGTCAAAGCTGTGTTAATGGGAAGAATATGCAGTCCTTACATATCCTAGACTGCAGTCTCTGGAAGAAAATTAATTGTTGCTGTGACAGGGGTATTTGCTTTTAGGTCACTCGGTGAAAAGCAGACTGCAGCATCTGCTGGTGGAGAGGAGTGAAATGGAGTTGAAACACCCACCATCTGTGTGGGAAAGGGATCCTCAAACCTTTGATACTTCCTTAGCGTAAGCACAGTCATTTTAGGGAGGTAGCCATTTAGAGGAATTGGGCCAAGAAATCAAATGAATTGAGCCAAAGTTCAAAGGGCAGAACAGTGGCCAAGCAAGAGGTCTGGATGTGAACCGAGGAACCATGGTTAAAGCCCTGTGTCTCTGGAATATTGTAGGGCAATTACTCCTGGAATGTTGCGGCATGTGGACTTTCCAGCCTGACCAGTGGTCTCTCTGCAGGAGGGAGTGCCGCCCAGGGCTGCCCACATTCTATACCAATAAGCTTGATAAAGACTTCTGAAATGGGGAGGAGCAGACTGACTCTGTTCCAGAACCCGACTTCTGTTCTTTTCTCTAATAAACTCCCCTTTGTCTCAGGACTGCCCTCCTCTCCTTTCTGCTAACTACCACCCCATTTCTATCCCGTAACCCAACAATCTGCTCATCAGCCCTCCCCCAACCCTGTGTGTAGTTCTCAGCTGGTCAGCAGAGCCCTGGACAGATGAAGGCAGCACTGACATCCACCAAGGAGAAAATGGGTGAGTCTTGCATCACGCTATGGGAGGGAGAGACTATCCCAGGAAAGTCTTAAAGGGAGGAGCATGAAGGGGAAGAAGTGGGTCAAGGAAGGCAGTCAGAGAATGAGGAACATTATTCTCGAGGCTTTGCCTCTCTGTGCAAACAGTAGTAGCTGTTTGTTTATATGAATACCTGCTCTGTTCTAAGGTCTTTTACGTGATCATCTTATTTAACCCTCACAATAACACCAAGAGAAGGCATTATTATTGTTTATTCATTTTATAGATGATGAACCAAAGGATTAACAGTTCATGTGACCTGCCTATGGTCATTCCACCAGCGAGTGGTAGAACTGGGATCCATCTCAGTGTCTGTCCCTCTGGAACTCAGACTCTCAAACCCCAGACTGTGCAGGCATAAGGGCATGGAAAGGAAATGGTCACAACCTTCAGTGCTCTGTGTCTTTCCAGCTGTGGGTTTCTTTGGTAAAGAACTGCTTTAACTGCCATCAGAGATGCGGCTATATAGTCTGGCAAAGATTGGTCAGGCCATATTGGGAAAGGGGAGAGTTCATACTCTGTGGTCCCCTGACACACACCCTAGATGACAGCTTCCATTATCCAGGCACAGAAGATGACCAAATGGCAGGTAATTGGCCTGCTGTTGTTATTGAGCAAATGAGCTCACTGCCCAATATGCACAGAAGTCATTGAGCAAATGAGCTCACTGCCCAATATGCACCAGCTCTGGAGAAAAGAAAAGCTTTTATTGCAAAGCTGGTCAGCAAGGAAACAGAAGTAGGCTCAAATCCGTCTCCCCAGTCCATGGTCTGCGGCAAATTTACGGGCTCAGAGGTCAAGGGAAAGGATTTAGGAATGCTGACTTGGCAGGGTCTGATTGGAGAGCTTTAAAGTTGACTCTGGAAAGGTATGTTGAGGTAGATTATAGCCTCAGGCAAATGACCCTGAGGAGCTTCCTGGCTAGCTTGCCTCTAAATTGTACCACAACAGGTCCATTGCATCAAACAAGTTCATTGCCCAATGCACAAGGCACTGGGTTGCAGCAGAAAGAGAGGTTTAGTTATAGAGCCACAAATGAGGAGATGGGAGGACAGCACAGATTCACTTCTCCATGGAATTTTTAAGGGGTTTGGAGTAGATCAATGTGTGGAGAAAGTTGTTTGGTTGAAGAGTGCAGGATGAAGTCCTGGGATACTCTGAGGGTCTTGAAATTGGTTGGTGCCAGCTATTCCACTGGAATTCAGGATTAAGGTCTGAAACACATGTTAAGACATTTTTTTTTTTTTCTTTTTTTTGAGACAGAGTCTCACTCTGTAAGCCTGGGTAGAGTGCTGTGGCATCATCATAGCTCACGGCAACCTCAAACTCTTGGGCTCAAGAGATCCTCTTGCCTCAGCCTCCCCAGTAGCTGGGACTACAGCACCCAGCACTATGCCCAGCCAATTTTTCAATTTTTAGTAGAGACGGGGTCTCACTCTTGCTCAGGCTGGTTTCGAATTCCTGAACTCAATCCACTCTCGTTGGCCTTCCAGAGTGTTAGGATTACAGGCATGAGCCACTGCGCCCGGCCAGCAATTCTTCAACAAAAGACTTACCATTCTAATATCAAAAATTTTATCTATAGGACCAGTGGGGATGCAAAATTGCTAGTATCTAGTGCTATGTAACTTTTGGTTACAAGGAAGTGGGCCAAAGTGTAGCCTAATTAATGCTTAATTATACTAAATTTCAGCTGAATTCCATGAGAATGGTTTCACCAGTCTGCCACATTGCATATATGTAAACTAAAATCACATACGTGTAAACTAAAACTAAAATAAATCCCCTCGTATCCCAAGGGACCCCAGTAAACCTTAAAACTGGGTTCCTGGCTATGAAGGGGAGGTGGGATACATTTCATTACACCCGCACACCTTCCCTTTTGGAGTTTAGAACCAACTGACCAGCATTAAAGTTAAAACAGATTGTAAGACTGAGATGAAATGGACTCTTTGTGACAATAAGATACAGAATTATTAACAGGACCCAGAGCCATGCCAGGCAAAGGTGAAATCACATCTACAGGCCATCAGTTTACCTAACAGATCATTTCAGTCTATCTATTGTGGCTTGTCTCTGATTGAGAGACTTCCTTTTCTTTTCTTTCTTTCTTTTTTTTTTTTTTTGTAGAGACAGAGTCTCACTTTATCGCCCGTGGTAGAGTGCTGTGGCATCACAGCTCACAGCATCCTCCAGCTCTTGGGCTTAGGCGATTCTGTTACCTTAGCCTCCAGAGTAGCTGGGACTACAGGCACCCGCCACAATACCCGGCTATGTTTTTTGTTGCAGTTTGGTTAGCTGGGGCTGGGTTCGAACCCGCCACACTCGGTATATGGGGCTGCTGCCCGAGACTTCCTTTTCTTAAAAGACTTTAAGCTTTTATACAAAGGTTTATTTATTAACCAACTACAAATCAAAGAATGTTTGAACCCATCCATCACCTGTAAGCCATCCCCCCAATCCTTCCTCTTTGCCATGTCTTGCCTTCTAAGGCCAAACCATTATACACCTTCCAGGTATTGATTTGTGATTTTACCCACAATCTCTGTCTCTCTAAAATGTATAAAACCAACTGTAACCCTGAGAGAGGATACCTGGGAAAAGTAAGGTCTGAAAGAACAAAAGGCTTCTCACAGGAGCCCAAGGACACTCCAGCAAAGTCCTCCCTGTGGTGACTCAGCTCTTAGGAATTTGTAGAAAGTTAACTTCCTGGGACCTTGAAACTAACACTTGCTTCCGTTTCTGTAAACACTCATACCTCCTCCAGCTCCATTCAAATTGACCAATGAGAAGGGTACCTGTGGATAAGGAGCCCTGTAAAAGGGAAAGAATGGAGCCAGTGGGGAGTTGGGGGTAGCTTGGACATTTTTGGACTCTATTCCTCTGTGGCACTGCTGGCTGAAATAAATCCCTTCCTCTTTTAAACATGGGTGTTTGGATGTTTCTTTCTCTCTGTTGGGCCCTGTTTTCCTACAACAACCCAATTGATACAGAGTTCCCCATTCAGGGCTGGACAGGGGACCCCAGTTTCCTACGCCTGGGCAATTTCATGTAAGTCAGCTGGTCTCTTCTGAAGTGGACACCCTGCACTTGGAGGGACTGCATTCATTCATTTGTTAATAGACTCATTAACGTTGAAAAAGATGTCTCCCATCTACCAAATCCTGGCCAAATGTAATTCTCATGACCTTATACACATAGACCAGTGGTTCTCAATCTGTGGGTCATGACCCCTTTGGGGATGGAACGACCCTTTCACAGGGGTCACCTAAAACCATCACACACACCCCATACAAATACAGGTGTATGAAAATAATTTTGTGGTTGGGGGTCACCACACCATGAGGAATTGTATTAAAGGGTCATGGCATTAGGAAGGTTGAGAACCACTGACCTAGACAAAAGACCCATGTGGAGACCCACTTGGGTATTCCCTCTGTCAGACGCTCTGGTGCTTTATATTCCTTTTGTATTCCTTTCTATCTAATAAATCCTATCTTACCAGTGATCTGTGGTCTGTGGGTTCATTCTTTGAATCCCTGAGACCAAGGACCTACTACAGAAAGAAATTCTGTCAGCACAACTGCCTCGGAATTGCATGCTGAAGCCTTCTTGGGTATGGATTTTCAGACCCATGGTCACACATATTCAGCTCAGAATAAACCTCTTTAAATTATTTTACAGAGTTTGAGTTTTTTTCTGTTAAATGTGTTAAACTAAAACGTGGCCTTGAGAAAGCTTTGCACTCACCTACTTCAGTTCTCACCTATGAACTGTGGCCTAACTTGGCAGGTGAACTGTGACAACAGCTGCCTCTCAGATGATCACAGCAGCCACACTTCAACCACTCACATCACAAGTGGCCACCTGTTTTAACTGTGTTCAAATAAGACAGACTCTGAGCTGTAACCAGTTCTATTGTTCCCGTACCTCACTTCTGTTTTCTGTACGTCACTCAACTTTTTCTGCCTATAAATTTTCCCAACCACGTAACAAAGCTGGAGTCTCTCTAAACCTGCTACGATTTCGAGGGTTGCCTGATTTGCCAATTGGTTTTACTCAAATAAACTCTTAAATTTAACTTCTCTAAAGTTTTTCTTTTAACACATGGCAGCTTAGTGAGATTCAGCTCTGTGGCCCAGGACAGCAGAGGTCACAGAAGAGCTGAACTCACTGTAACATCTATTAAGTCTGTGCTCTGCAGGCAACTGCATGTGACAGAAATAGTCCAGTACTAAGGTTTTATGGAGAATAGAGCCATGGCACCTGGAGGAGGGCAGGGAAGGGCTCCGTTCATTTATTCATTCAGTCAGCAAATGCTCATTGGCCAAGTACTACCAACCAGGCATGCTGTTAGGTACTAGTGAGAGTTCGTGTGGTGAAAATAAGGTGGAGTCAGGCAGGGTAGAGCCAACATGACACAGCTGGTCTGGTCATTTAGGTCCTGCCTGACCTCACCTCCTGCCTCCCATTCTTACTGTTTTGTAAATTTTGCTTCCACCTTAAAAATGCTTGTCTTGAATAGTCTAGTAAGATTAATCTAGGAAATTAACTTTTGAATCAAAAATGCTGTAATTGCTCACTGAGTTACGCTGATTGTTATTTAAAATAAGGGTTAATGTGATCCTCGCTTTAGGATGATTGATTTAGGAAATTCTGAATTAGAAATGTTGTATTAGGTCACTGAGTTATGTTGATTATTATTTAAAATAAGAGTTAATGTGGTCTTTGCTTTGAACCTTCATGTATAAAACTGTTGAGAGAGGATACCCGGGAAGGGTGAGGTCTAGGAGAACAAAGGTCTTCTCAAGGAGACCCCAAGGATACACCTAAGTCCTTGT
Organism: Nycticebus coucang; assembly: GCF_027406575.1. Lineage (NCBI taxonomy): Eukaryota > Metazoa > Chordata > Mammalia > Primates > Lorisidae > Nycticebus > Nycticebus coucang. The sequence continues at coordinate 44,390,221 of NC_069784.1, forward strand.
GACTGGTGACGCAGCTCTCAGGAATTTGTAGAAACTTAACTTCCTGGGACCTGGAAATGTCTTCTGGTGTGAAATCCTGTAGTTCTCTGAGGGCTGGAACTTTTTGACTGAGGATAAAAAGGGAAAGACCAAGCCAGTTGGGGGGTAAGGTGGGGGTGCAACCAGGTTGAGATTTTTAGATTTGTCATATCTTGCCCAGCTGAAAAGGAACTTTTTCCTCTTAAATACGATGTTTGGATTTTTGTTCCCACAACACTGTGATTTTGGAAATGGAAGAACAGAACAGTGTTGGAGAGGCTACTCTCACTGTTCTCCAGAATCCCAGCCTTCTAACAAAGTTTGGTGGACCTATCCCCATCTCTGTATATTGGCTGACAGTGACAGGGAGCTGGAGCCTCTTTGTCTGGTAATAGTAAAGATATGAGAAAAGAAAAATATCTCAGTGCAGTCTAAGCTATGTGAAATATGTGAAATCTACTGGGCTCAGTCTGAGACTTGGGTATTTTCCCACCTGCCTCCCCCAGGGCACATGAGCTCGGGGCAATTATTTAAAGTCATTTTGTTCTTGAATAGCTGCCTCACTCATTATCTTCACTGTTCCTGGAGTTTGGGATACGAAGAACAATAAATACATAGCCAATATATAGCTTATGTTATTTGAATATACATTAATGGTAAAGAACTTAGTGAGAGAGGATACCTGGAAAAAAGGAAAGTCTAAGAGAACAGAGGTCTTCTCAAGGAGACCCCAAACTTAACTTCCTGGGACCTGGAAACTAACGCTTGCTTCCACTTTTGTAAAAGCCCAGGATTCTGTAAAAGCCGGAGTCTGCTTCTCTGGCTTGTTTCCAACTGAGCAATGAGACAGGGACCCGTGAGCTGAAACTTTTTGACTGGGGATAAAAAGGAGAAGACGGAACTAGTCGGGAGCGCAGCCATTTTGAATTCTTCTGTGCTATTGCTCTGCCAGCTGGAATAAAGCCCTTCTTCCTCTTTTAAACATGGTGTTTGGGTGTTCTCCACGGGGCCTCGTCTTCCTGCATCATTAGGAATGTCTTTATTTTCCTTTAGAAACCCATTGTATATTCAGGGCAACTTCAATCTATGTTCCTGGTTGCAATCTCAAGCTTGGCACAAATAAAATTCTCCTGTAGGGAAGAAGGAAAAGTTCCTTTGCCCCTGGAAGGTTTTCTGAAAGATCAGCTCACAAGGAAGCAGATTAATAAGAGACTATGAATTTATTTACTGTGCACACTGTGATTCTCCAGTATCCCAGTGGGGTCCAGAAGTTTAGATACCCTCATTAAGAGGGAAGGAGGGGATAAGGGATATAAGTAATTCTATTGAGGGAAAATAAATTGTTACTAGGGAGGATGAACAGTTACTTTGGAGAATGAATGGATGCTGGGGAAAATAGATGACTTGTAAATGATTCTCTTTGGAAATTAAATTGGCCTGAGAGACAGGTATTATCTTTAAAATGGGTTGGGCCAGGTCTAGTTGAATTCTTGATCTTCTTCCCTGCAACATATTGGGATAACAGGAAGGGGGAAGGAAAGACCACTGTTCTTGATGGGTCCATCTGGTTTTTATGAAGAAAGAGGGAAAGCCCCTGCCAGTGTGTTGATCTCTAAGGGCCTTTAGTTCAATGTATTCTTTGTTAGGGTTGGTACGTGCTCCATGTGGGTCAAGAAAAGGTTTTCTCTAGACCAAGGTTAGAGTGTAAAAGTACAAGGCTTATTTTATCTTCTTAGAAGGAGACAGGGAGAGAGTGGGGGAAAAGAGAGACAGAGAGAAGAGGGAGACGGCATGGCATAAGAAAGAAAGAAAAAGAGAAAGAAAGAAGGAAGGAAGGAAAGAGAGAGAGAGAGAAAGAAAGAAAGAAAGAAGAGAAATGTCAGCACTGAGGTCAAGAGGTGACTGCATTTAAGCAAAGAGGAAAAAGAGCGATTGTAGCCAACGCACAGGGCCCTGTGACACTGTGGCATCTCTCCTTCTTAGCAGCTGGATGATAAGCCCTTGGAGACAGATTTGCCACAGGTGTTTCCCATCTGAGGCCTGACGCTTGTGCCCTATCATTCACCCGGGTGAAAGCTCTGATGGTGAGAATAACATGGAGTCGGTCAGGTGGGGCCCAGGTGACACAGGCAGGTCCTAAGTGACCTTCACCTCCTGCCTCCCATTCTTACTGTTTTGTAAATTAACTCCCACCCTAAAGATGCCTATCTTGAGTAGTTTAGGTGGATCGATTTAGGAGATAACTTTTGAATTGGAATGCTGTAATAGGTCACCCACTGATTAGTATTTAACATCAGGGTTAATGTGGTCTTTGCTTTGAATCTTTATGTATAAAACTGTGATTTTGGAAATGGAAGAACTGAACAGTCTTGGAGAGGCTAGTCTCTCTGTTCTCCCGAATCATCTGCCTTCTGACAAATAAAGTTTGGGGGACCTATCCCAATGTCTGCATATTGGCTGACAGTGACAGGCCGCTGGACCCTTTTCCTCCCGGAACTCAGGGACAACCCCGGAACCCTGAGGCTGTCAAATGGACTCTAAAAGATAAGGAGCTGGTGAATGGGAAGACAAAGATTTACAGTTCCTTTCTGCCTGATCTTTTTAGTGGCTGTGAAAACGGGAACCCTACTGGGTGCCTGCTAGCAAGAGAGTGCAGAGATTTGGAGAGAGAGCAGAGATTGGAGAGAGAGCTTGATTTTTAGCCCTTCCTGAAAAACTACCAGTTAATAACTGAAAGGTTACAGAGTCAAAGATGAAAGATTATTCCTAGGTGTGATACAAAAGCAAAACAGAGGCCCAGTTTGTGCAATTAAAATGGCTTTGTTCCACCTGGGTTCAGGGGGGTAGGATTTCCAACTGGGGAGAAATCCACATGAGGGTAATGGTGAACAGGGTTTTTTTTTTTGTTTTTTTTTTTATTATATATATATATATATTTTTTTTTGTAGAGGCAGAGTCTGCTGTATCGCTCTCCTGGTAGAGTGCCGTGGCGTCACACAGCTCACAGCAACCTCCAGTTCTTGGGCTTACGCGATTCTCTTGCCTCAGCCTCCGGAGTAGCTGGGACTACAGGCGCCCGCCACAACGCCCAGCTATTTTTTGGTTGCAGTTTAGCCGGGGCCGGGTTTGAACCCGCCACCTTCGGCATATGGGGCCGGCGCCCTACTCACTGAGCCACAGGCGCCGCCTGGTGAACAGGGGTTTTAAAGGTCAGGAAGGTGGGGGCCGGGACATTCCCTTTACTGGGGTGGGTACCTGTTGTAAGGTTGGAGGTTGGCCCATTTATCTTTCCCAGGTGGGACATCTGGTGGGTAGGGTAGAGTGTTGACCATTCACCTTTCTTAGGTGGGACATCTGGTGGGGCAGGGTAGGAGGTTGATTCTTTTAGACTGGCCCACTCTATTTGGGTGGGGTTTGATCTTATCAACAACTTTTCTGTTATTTCACTATCAAGATGGGCCATCCTTTCACTCTTTACACCAAGGAGTCATATTTTTGGAGTGAAATTCCTGAGCTTCTTCACTATTTATATTAATTTTGCCTCAGCTTCTTCCTTCTACGTCAACAAACACAGGATGTGGTTTACGATGGCAAGGTTGTAACAGTATAGATGGACAAATAATCAAACAAAATACAAAGAACGTAAAAAGTGGGAGCAAGCCCTATGTGCTAGCGTGGGGTGGGGTGAAGCCAGGCACACACTCCTGGAAAAGGAGACATCCAAGCAGACAACAGAAAGGAAAGGGGAATGAGGCAGCCCTCGGGGATGCTCGTGTCTGGGAGGACAACTTTCCGGGTGGAGCAAATGGCATGTGTAAAGGCACACAAGGGAGACAGAACGTGGTGGGCTGCAGAAGGTGAGCACCAGTGGGGAGAACGAACACCCAAACACCATGTTTAAAAGAGGAAGGGCTTTATTGCAGCCTACCGAGCAACAGCACAGAAGAATTCAAAATGACCGCACTCCCTGACTGGCTCAGTCTTCTCCTTTTTATCCCCAGTCAAAAAGTGCTGATCCATGGGTACCTTTCTCATTGGTCAGTTTGAATCAAGCCAGAGAAGTGAGCTTTGGCTTTTACAAAACCACTGGTTTTTATAGATGTAGAAGTCTCCAGGTCACAGGGAGTGAAGTATACAAATTCCTAAGAGGTGTGTCACCACAGGGAGCCCCTGGCAGGTGTATCCTTGGGGGTTCCTTGAGAAGACCTCTGTTATGCGTATCCTCTCCCAGGTGAATCTAGTTTTTTCTGGTTGAATGCTAATATCAGAGAGGTGAGCAAAGCAATGTTATGAATGACCTTGTAGACTTTGTGAAGAAGCATGGATTTTGTCCTGGGGTAATGGGAGCCACTGAAGAGTCTCAAGAACGAGAACAGTGAGATCACGTATGAACTTAGGTGGCTCTGGCTAAGATATGGTGCGCTGTCTGGAGGGAGACCATTTAGGGGACTACTGAAGTTTTTCAAGCAAGAGATGACAGTGCTGTAGCCTTCAGGTCTGCATAGAACATCCAAAACCTGGGAGGAGTCTGTAGGTGTGGTTTGGAGATGGGCCTTCCTTTGCCCTTGCCCAGGGTACAGTCCAGAAGTGGCAGCATGGGCACATGCCAAGAATAAATGCAAAATAGCTCAGGGCTAAAAGTGCCCACACAAACAGGGAGATTTGGAGGAAGGTTCTGGAAAAGACCAAAAATTCCATCAGATGTAGAAGAGGTGTCAAATAGATATCTGGGGGCTCACGGCTTAGTAGCTTACTGTGCTACCAATCAGACAATCCCCAGAAGGAGAACTGACTGCCCCGCAGGGAGGGCAGTCTGAGGGGGGCTCTGAGAGCCATGGAACTGAGAATCCCAGGGATAATAACCTCTCTGCTTCTTTATCAATTTTCCTGTGATTTTCTCCCTAGATTTATCATTTTTAACCTCTATTTGCTTTTCTTTTCTATGGGAATTGGCAGCAAAACTCTTAAAATGCAAAGGGTCATTATTTGTTTAGAGAAGGTTGGTAGGGGTGAAACTGGGGAGACTGCTCAGTGGGAGTTTTATGAGGGAGGAATCTGACTGTAGGGGATGACAGCTGGGGAAAAGAAATCTATTTGCAGGTGTGAGGAAGAGGGTTGCTTCAAACAGAGCCACAGGTTCTTTGACGCTACTTTCAAAAGGTGAAGTCTAATTCCTGTCCCCTTGACTGTGGGCCAGGCTGAGTAATTTGTTTCTAGTAACCAGAATATGGTGAAGGGGATAGCGTGTGACCGGACTGGGTCACAGCAGGCACTGCTGCGTCTGCTTTGCTCTCTCAGACTACTTGCTCTGGGGCAAGCCAACTGCCATGCCATGAGGACCTTCAGGCAGCCTGGGCAGAGGCGCTCACAGACTTTACGCAGCTCCACTTACCACCGCCGTGAGTGAGCTACTTTGGAAGCAGATACTCCAGCGTTGTTAGTCACGACTTCAGATGATTTCAGGTCTCAGCTTTCAAGTCTTCCAGCTGAGACTGCAGAGATTGTGGAGCAGAAATAAGCCATTCCTATTAAACTTTGTCTAAATTCATGACCCTCAAAACTTAGGGGGTGATAATACTTGTTTTAAGCCTCTCTGTCGTGGAGCAATTTCTTACCAAGTGATAGATAACTAACACAGGGAAAAAGATGGATCTGGCTTGGTACTATAAGGTGACTTAAGTTTAATTAAAGGAAAGATCTTTGTTCCCTTATACATTGGTCATTAGTAAAGTTTTTAGATACACAAAAAACAAGAAATTGGCATGGATGGAAACAAATGAAGACCTCCCAGCAACACCAGTAAGCTGAGCAAGTTGAAACTTGCACCAGTAGATCAGAAATGACGCTGCTGTGTTTCTTGAAAGTGAAATAGTGGACCATGACACAGTGTGTCTTAAAACTTTCAAAGTGACCTACATATAGTGGACTTTCTCACCTCAAAGATTCATCTGCTTAATCACTCATCCATCCATCCCTCCCTCTCTCTCTTCCTCCCTCCCTCCATCCATCCTTCTGTGCTCCCATCCACCCACCCATCCACCCATCCAACCACCTAGCCATCTATCCAACAAACATTTAAAGTATAAGTTCCATGAAAACAGAAGGATGGATGTATGTCTGCTTTATTCATTTTTATTACATGACCTCAATGTCTAGAACAATGCATCGCACATAGTCAGCACCCAATATACATTTTTAAGTGAATAGATAATTGATCATTCCTCTCTTCAGGGAGTTCTCAGTGTAATAGTAGCAGATAGGAATGTCAATAATTGGAATTCAAAGAATGCTATACTAGGGATAAGTATGGATGTCACAGAGTTTAGGGGGAAGTGTGTATGTCAAAGTTATAGGGGTGTGGTGGAGTCAGGAAAGGCACTGATGTCTGAGCTGAGTTTAAAGGTTGAATGGAGTTGACCAGGAAGTTGAGGCAGGGCTGGCATGAGAAAACATGGGATGTGTGGAGAGTGGCAGAATTCTGGGGTTGATTTTGTTGCCCCTGGTAGAGCGCCATGGCCTCATAGCTCTCCACCCCTTACACCTTTTATTTGAAGGATCTGAAGACACATGTATAGAGAAGCCTCATGACCTGGCCTCAAGAAGGTCTGGGCCATTCAGGAAATTCAGTCCCTCTTCAGTTACCTCCACTCCACCTACCACCAACTGGCTTACTCCCAGGCTCACTCGCCCTCTTTCCACCTCACCTTCAATTTCTCATTATCTTGGTCTGCTCATACATTATATCATTTTGTCTGCCTGGTTAACACATGGTCATCCTTTATGATCAGTTCAAGAATCATCTCTTTTATGACACATTTTCCTGATCCACCTGCCACCTGGTAAACTGGACCTAGTCTTAGAGTCCCATCCTTCCCTTTCACCCTGTCAGGTTCAATACCTACTACTGATGGACTCATTCTTTTGTCTTTCCCAGAGTGAGAACGGGATTGATTGGTCTTATCTAGTTATGGGTTACTCGCATGCCTAAAGCCTGGCCTGGCTGCCTTGGGACGGGTGATTGTCCTTGCTCCAAGCCACAGGAGTACATGGATGCAGTCAAGGGTATGAGGTACAAAAAGGGCCCCACAGTGGCACCTCTGCAGCAGAGTCTGATGGCAGAGAAAATTCTTTTAGGGGGGCTGTAAGCTAGGGGAGGACAAATGTCAAGCAGAAGGTTTTGCATCTTTTGGAAGCCCACACCACACCCCCTGCCCACCTCTGATTCTACTTCCTGTCGTGTTGGAGGGTTCTATGCAAGCTCAAGCTGGCTCTTCAATGATGTCTTTCACCCCAAGGACACTTTTTGCCCCCGACTGACCCATCAGTTTTTTTTTTTTTGCCACTGACCCATCTCTGGGGCCACAGGAACTGCTCACTTGGGGAAGGGACAAGTGTTTGATGCTCTTCAGGACAACCTCATGCAGTGCAGGGGCAGCCTGCCTATTCTAGCCTCCTGTCTTTCAAGTGGGCAGTTCTGGAAGTGACTCCATAAACATCTCAGGGGTCTTCAGGGAGCTGATTCCCTGTCGTCCTCAGCAATGGTGTCCCTGTCGTACCACACAGTAGCTTGTTCTCTTCGTCTGCTCCCTGGACAGCCTTATAAACTATCTGCATCCAGTTTTTAATCTTAGACTCTGATCTCTGGGGATCCAACTATGATTTATTCTAAAGGCAATAGGGAGAACTGGAAGCTTTTCTTTTCTTTCTTCTTCTTCTTTTTTTTTTTTTTGAGACACAGTCTTATTTTGTTGTCCCCAGTAGAGTGCAGTGGCCTCATAGCTCACAGCAACCTGACTCTTGGGCTCACATGATTCTCTTGTCTCAGCCTCCCTAGGGGCTGGGACTGCAGGCGCCCACCACAACACCCGGCTATTTTTAGAGATCAGGTCTCACTCTGAAAGACTTGGGGTAGGACCCCCCACTCTGCCCTGAGCGATGACGACCCCAATCAACCGCAAGAGACGGCGCTTGATGCAAACAGCAAGAGGATTTTATTCCAGCATGCTGGGGCTTGACTTGCAACTCTTTTAGGAGCCGAGGAGTCAAACCCTGAACAGCAGGTTTTACAAGCTTATAAAAGCAAAAACCACAAAGTAGGGAGGGGTAGCAGACATAGCAGGGGCTTTAGGGAGGGGTAGCAGACATAGGGGCTTTTCCAGATAAGAAGAACTCTGGTTCATTACTCATCTGTCTTAAGACAAGATCAGCAGTTAAACATTTGCTTAGCTTTTTTCTTTCAGAACCAGTTACCGGTTATCTGCTTCAGCTCGGGGCTATTTCCTAGGACAGTTACAAAAGGTCACATTCTTATGGTAGGGGGCAAGGGGTGCTGCTACATATCTGGTCCCCCCCCCTTTGTGGATTTGGTAGTACTTTCCTTCATTCCCCCATTTGTTTTTTGGGAAGTTCTAATCATGGAACTTCTGGCTCTATGTATTCATTCTCATGGCTATCGTCCCGGTGGAGAAACTGGTAATGCTGTCTGAGCATTAACACTTGTATAGCACTTACTCTCTCCCGGACGAAGGTGACTATACGGTTGAAAATGCAAGGCCCAAAGGTAAGAATTAGAAGCAGTATGATAAGGGGACCTATTAAACTGGAAACGAGAGTGGTGAACCAAGGGGATCGGTTGTACCAACTTTCAAACCACCCTTGATGGGCCTCCCAGTCTCGTTGCCTTTTTTCCAGTCTCTCCCTGAGTTTAGACATGGAGTCTTTTACCATGCCAGAGTGATCTATATAGAAACAGCATTCTTCTCTCAGTGCAGCACATAACCCTCCATCTTTTAGGAACAGGAGATTGAGTCCCCGTCTATTCTGTAATACTACTTCAGATAAGGAGGACAGTCACTCTTCTAGTTTTGTGATTGATTGTTCTATGGCTTTTAGGTCCTCATCTACGGCTGCTCGCAGTTCTTCGGGATACTGTGGGGTCTGGACAAGCGCAGCCATTCCTGTTCCTACTCTGGCTGCCACCCCTATAACCCATCAGGACAGCTAGGGTAATAGAGACTGGTTCCCTCTTCTGTCTATGGGGTCTGAGATCGAATTCTGCCTCGAAGGAACTCGCCTCGTGGTAGATAACTCTAGGTATTAACTGTACGAGGATACAGTAGTCTGCAGTGGAGTTAAACGCTGATGAGGAAATGCACGGGGTTAGCCCGGTGCTGCAAGCCCACCATCCTCCTTTAGGGGGCACTAGATAATAATTGGTAGTGGTTGACGGGCTTTTAATGGTCTGATTACACAGATGCTGGCGATTTTCGGGGATTGTGCCTAGGCAAATGCCTCGCCCAGAGACTGCTGTAAGGGTGATCTTGGATCCCCAGTCACAGGAATTATGGGAGGTGGTATTTTGGAAGATACCTGAGAAGGCGATCCCTTCATAATAGGGCGGGCCTGAGGCTAGACACAACCAGCAAGATTCGGTAAGATTAGGGTTGGAAGTATTGAGGACATTGAAAGCCCCCTGTATTAAGTTAAGGAGTCTCTGCCCGGTGCTTGGAGTCTCCGGGGATGTCACCTGGGGAGACAGTTCCGCAGGCAATGGGGCTGTGCTGGCCTCAGTTAATTGGGTGCTCCCCGGGGTCTGGGACATACGGGGGGGAAATAGGCGGCCTGGCTGGCGGCTGCTGTCCTGAGAGTACGATGTTGGGTCCTATCTGGACAGCGACAGGGGTCTCTATTTTTAATTTGATAAAGAAGGTAAATCCTTTATCCCACCCTGACATATAGAAACGGAATCCCCATGTTTTTCCTTTTATCCAATCTCGGGCTTGCTTCCCTCTCTCCATGAAGGAAATATTTAGGGGGTTTGACCCTGCCCCGGTACTGCTTCTCTTTACGGTTATTAAGGCCCAAGAGGAAATGGGGTGTCAGGAGGCCTGCCCAGTCGTTTCACATCCCCATTGCTTACAATAGAAATTTTCTATCCCCCCGCATCTGTTGGCCTGGCTTCTCGTTCTCCCGTCCCGGGGACAGATATAGAACTCCGTTTGTCGCATCCAGCGCTGGGCGGGCAAGTTGCCACAGCCAGGGGCATCTGCAATGTACTGGCCTTGGGATGTGGAGCCTCGGGTAAGTGAGCGCTTTGCCAAATGATGATCAAGGCTTGATGGAACCTCCTCAAAGGTCTCATCGGGGATATCCTAATTATCTAGCCCTGCTATTAAGGCGCAAATATCTGGGGTGAGGGACGGCCACCAGGTCCAAGGAGGGTCCTCTTTTGTAGTACTCCATACTACATCACCAGTCTGATAGAGAACCTGCCAGGTTAACCTCTGGGGGGCATGGGGATTGGGACCAGAGCTACTTATCACCGGGAGTTGTATCAGCAGGAGCAGGGCTACTGCGGTGGATGCGGAGCTTGAGGGGGTTGTCCGTCTTTTCCACTTTCCACCCAGAGTCTGGCGGCAGTGCTGGTTTGACATGAGACGCGTGGATCCAGGCTGCGATGCCATCAACTTTTACCGTGGTCGGGGTTGTGAGCAGTACTAGGTATGGTCCTTTCCACCATGGTTCAAGGTTGGCTGTCCGGTGGCGCCGGATGTACACCGAATCTCCAACCTGGAACTGGTGAGGTATTTGCAGATCTCCGGGCTTGTAGGCTTTGATCAGCCAGCTCCACACTTCCTTTTGCACAGTTTCAAGGGCTTTTAATCTGGTGTATAGAGATTGAGAGGAGTAAGATTCTGGGGAAGGGAAGTGCTGCATGGCAACGAGCGGGGGGTGAGCTCCATATAGGATTTCAAAGGGGGTCAGCTTGACAGTACTAGGGGTGTTGCGCACACGGAACAGGGCAAAGGGAAGGAGGACTGTCCAGTTAGTAATGCCAGTCTCTAAGGATAATTTAGTCATGGTCTCTTTTAGGGTTCTATTCATCTTCTCTACCTGCCCTGAGCTCTGGGGCCGATAAGCACAATGTAATTTCCATTCAAGCCCCAGGATTTTGGCCAAACCCTGACTAACCTGGGCAACAAAAGCGGGACCGTTGTCGGATCCGATTACTTTGGGTAGCCCAAATCTTGGAAAAATCTCTTCTAATATTATTTTGGCCACAACTTGAGCAGTCTCCCTCTTTGTAGGAAAAGCTTCGACCCATCCTGAGAAAGTATCTATGAACACTAGCAAGTACTTGTATCCATACTTAGCCGGCTTAATCTCAGTAAAATCTGTTTCCCAGTAGCTTCCAGGGCGATCCCCTCGGAGTCGTTTTCCCTGAGGTAGTGTGCTAGGCTGGGTGTTTACTAATTGGCAAGGTCTGCACTCTTTTACAGCTGCATCAACGAGCTTACTTAATTCTATAATATAGTATGGAGAGGACGGAACAATGGTTTTCAGATGCTTGGGGCCCAGATGGGATAATTTATGAAGTTGCCTGAGAAAGGTGATTGCCTGCTCCTCAGAGAGGATGTTTTTCCCTTCCGGGGTTTCTCGGATCCCCTCTGGGGATTCTAGGTGGAGGCCTAATCTGTCCATCCTCTCGAGATCCCGCTCCGAATATTTAAAGTTTTTGATAAGGGGGGGTGCTATTTCTTTAAGGCTAGGCCTTAAAGTGTTTTCATATAGCGGTAGGATGTTGAGCCCTTGAGCCGCTAGCTTAGCTTCTCAGTCGGCTCTTTGGTTTCCCTCGGCAACTCTGGACCCCCCTTTCTGATGTCCAGGGCAGTGGATTATGGCCACTCTCTTAGGGAGGTGAACAGCCTCCAGTAGACTTAGGATTTCTTCCCTGTGTTTAATTTCTTTTCCTGCTGAAGTCAACAGTCCTCGCTGCCTGTAAATGGCCCCATGGACATGGGCTGTAGCAAAAGCATACCTGCTATCGGTGTATATGTTAACTTTTTTTCCTTCTGCAAACGTAAGGCCTGGCGACCAGCTCGGCCTTCTGGGCCGACGTCCCTTCAGGCAGACTACTTGCCCAGATGGTCTGCTTATCGTCCACCACCGCCGCCCCGGCCACCCTTTTACCTTCTATTATGGAGTTGCTCCCATCAGTGAACCAGGTCAATTGGGCATCCAGCAGGGGCTGATCACAGAGGTCCCTCCGAGTTCCAGTCTCCTCAGCCAGTACTTCTTGGCATGTGTGTAATACATCCTCCCGGACAGAGGTATCAGGTAGCAGGGTAGCCGGGTTGAGGATAACAGGCGGGCAAAACTGGACTCTGTCTCCATTTAATAGGAGACTCTGGTAGTGTGTCATGCGGGCATTGGACAGCCACCGGTCAGGGGGCTGTCTGATGATGCTTTCTAAGGCATGGGGGGCAATGACTGTCAACTTCTGCCCCATAGTCAATTTGTCTGCATCTTTTACCAGTACCGCTACTGCCGCCACAGACCTCAGACAGGCTGGCCAACCACCAGCGACGGGGTCCAATTTCTTGGAGAGGTATGCTACCGGTCTTTTCCATGGCCCTAAAGGCTGCGTCGGCACCCCTCGGGCCACTCCTCTCTTCTCATCTACGTATAGGACAAAGGGCTTTGTTACATCTGGTAGAGCCAGGGCTGGGGCTGATAATAATGCCTTTTTAATGTTGTCAAAGGCCCGCTGTTGGCTGGCACCTCACTCGAAGGGAGTGCTTTTCTTGGTCAAAGGGTAGAGGGGGGCTGCCAGCGTAGCAAACCCCGGTATCCATAAGCGGCAGAACCCCGCAGTCCCTAAGAATTCTCACACCTGGCGGGGCGAGCGGGGAACTGGAATCTGAGTCACAGTATGCTTCCTGGCTTCTGTTAACCATCCCTGCCCTCCTCTTAGGGTGTAACCCAGGTACGTTACCTCTTTCTGGCAGATCTGGGCTTTCTTGGCGGAGGCTCGATATCCTAAGCGGGCTAGCTCTTCCAGTAACAGTTCTGTGCCCCGATGGCACTCTTCCTTTGTCGTTCCAGCTAGTAGTAAGTCATCTACATATTGTAGGAGCGTTACCTGAGGGTGGCTGGCGCGAAAGTGAGCTAGGTCTTGGTGGAGGGCTTCATCAAAGATGGTTGGGGAGTTCTTGAACCCCTGTGGAAGTCGGGTCCATGTCAATTGCCCCGTCATTTCAGAGTCCCGGTCTCTCCATTCAAATGCAAAGATGTTCTGGCTAGAGGAGTGTAGTCGGAGGCAGAAGAAGGCATCCTTCAAATCCAGGACGGTGTACCAGATATGGTCTGGAGGGAGAGAGCTTAACAGATTATAAGGGTTAGGCACGGTGGGGTGGATGTCTTGTGCCTGCTTGTTTACTTCTGTCAAGTCCTGCACAGGGCGATAGTCTCCTGTGCCGGGTTTCTTGACGGGTAATAAGGGGGTGTTCCATGGTGACTGGCACTTTACTAGTATGCCCAGCTGTAGGAGACGCTGAATGTGAGGCCTAATCCCTTCCCGAGCTTCCCTAGTCATAGGATACTGGCACACTGCCACAGGAGTGGAAGTAGCTTTGAGTTCTATGACTATAGGCGGCCTTTCTGCGGCCAGTCCCATTTCGGCAGTTTCGGCCCATGCCCCGGGATATTTTTCTAGCCAGTCATGTATGAGACTAGTCCTTTTCTCCCGTTGCTTTTCAAAGAGTCTATGTTCATCCTCCAAACGCATGGTCAGGGCTGTTACTCTCTTATTCTGGGTTACCTCTGGGCCATCAGGAGTGAAAGTGATCTGGGCTTCCATTTTGGTGAGTAAGTCTCTCCCAAGGAGGGGCGCAGGGCACTCAGGGATAATTAAGAATGAGTGGGTTACCCGTCCCACTCCCAGATCTACTGATCTTCAGGTAGTCCATGAGTACTGCTGATGCCCTGTGGCCCCTACAACCCAGGATTTTTTCTCAGAGACGGGTCCCGATGGTTCGAGTAGGACTGAGTGTTGAGCTCCGGTGTCTACTAGGAACTCAACTGGCTTCCCCCTCCACCTTAAGTATTACCCTAGGCTCGGGGAGGGGTTCCGAGCCCCGTCCCCACTAATCTTCTTTCTCTAAGGCCAGTACTTTCTTCCTTTTTTTAGGACATTCCCTGGCCCAGTGCCCCTTCTCCTTACAGTAGGCACATTGATCCTTATCTAACGGGACACGGTTGCCCAGGCTACCTGACTTCTTAGTTCTACTTTGGGTCTGTTCTTGGCTCTTCTCCCCTACTACTGTGGCCAAAATCCGTGTTAAGTTTTTCTCCTGTCTTCGGTCTCTCTTATTTTCCCTTTCCTCTCTCTCTTTCTCCTTTCTCTGCTCTTTTTCTTCCTCAGTTTCTCTTTTATGGTATAATTTCTCAGCTTCCTTAACTAAATCCTGCAAGGTATAGTCCTGCAATCCTTCAATCCTCTGCAGCTTTCTTTTAATGTCTACAGCTGACTGCCCTATGAAAGTCATAGCCACGGAAGCCCTCTGTCCTTCAGAGGCAGGGTCAAATGGGGTGTAGCGCCTAAAAGCTTCCATTAGGCACTCAAGAAACACTGAGGGGGGTTCCGTGGCCCCCTGTATTACTTCTCTTACCTTAGCCAAATTAGTGGGGTGTCTTGCCGCCCCACGGAGGCCAGCCACTAGAGCCTGGCGATAGACTGTCAGTCGCTCCCTACCTTCTGCTGTGTTGAAGTCCCAGTCAGGTCTGGAGAGGGGAAAGGCAGCCTCGATGATGTTGGGGAGCTAGGTAGGACGCCCGTCTGCCCCGAGTACATCCTTCCTAGCTTCTAGTAAAATCCTCTCCCTCTCTTCAGTAGTGAAGAGAGTCTGTATGAGCTGCTGGCAGTCATCCCATGTGGGCTGATGAGAGAACATCAGGGACTCTACCAGCCCAGTCAGTCGTTGGGGGTCTTCTGAAAAAGGGGGGTGATTAGTTTTCCAGTTATACAGGTCTGCGGAAGAAAATGGCCAGTACTGGAGGGGCTGGAGAGGAGGTGGTCCCTCATCTGTTGCCACTGGCGGGGGGCCGTATGCCCTCAGGGACAGGGCAACAGTAGTGTCGGGAGACATTCCTCCCTGGTGGTGACTCCTGGTACCTTGTGCAGGCCCCAGTGAAGGTTCCCCCGGGGGTGCAGAGGGGGCAATCGCCGGATCTGGCGATGCTGGTCCTCCCTGCCCCCCGACAGGAGCCAAGGCGGGAGGGTATGGGGGAGGAGGAGGCGGAGGGTCGAGGAGAAGATGATCAGTCTGAATTTCCGGGTAGATCTTCTTAGGGGGGGTCTGAGCTGTCGCCCCCTTTTCTAGAACCGGAAGATTGGACAGCGAGCACCCGAGGATTAGACAGGGGCCTGGATGTGGCAGTCCACGGCCGAACCCAGGGGGACGGATTCTGCACCAGGTCCTGCCAGACTATGATGTGAGGTTGTTGATCCGGATGGGCTCCCGGTCCTCTCTGAAAAACAATCTCTTTGATAGCAAAAATAAGAGATAAGTCAAAAGTTCCTCCTGAGGGCCAGCCAACGTTAAAAGTGGGCCACTCCGAGGAGCAGAAAGTCTGCCATGGGCCTTTTTTAACCTCTACTGACAGGTCACGACCTCTTCTCTTCACTTCAGTCCAATGATCTAGAGTCAAACACAGAGGGGTTGTCACAGTCTGTCCCATCGTCAGTAGATATGTCAGAAACACAAATAACAGGAATAACAGAAATATTATAGATACAAGGATCTACCTACCACACTTGGTCCCTCACAAGCCTACAACAGAATCAGACAGGCACGTTTCCCATAATTTTTGATCGAACAACTGGACTCAATCAGCGCCCTTACAGCAGGAGACAACCAGGCATCCCTGGTTCTCCTCAGTTCCTGGAGCGTACCCCAGGATTTCAGCCTGTGGTCCTCCGGGCACGTCTACCGACCACTGTCTGGCTACTCTCACGAGGTGCCGAACGGCTGCGAAATCGAAAGCGCGCACACAAAGTCAAACAAAGGACTAAAGACACAGACCAGACAGTTTTCGGGGTACCCCTTTCTTACCTCCAAGGTCGACTCTGCAGGTGAGGGGTGGTCATCAAATCCCGGGAGAACCCCCAAATGAAAGACTTGGGGCAGGACCCCCCACTCTGCCCTGAGCGATGACAACCCCAATCAACTGCAAGAGATGGCGCTTGATGCAAACAGCAAGAGGATTTTATTCCAGCATGCTGGGGCTTGACTCGCAACTCTTTTAGGAGCCGAGGAGTCAAGCCCTGAACAGCAGGTTTTACAAGCTTATAAAGGCAAAAACCACAAAGTAGGGAGGGGTAGCAGACATAGCAGGGACTTTAGGGAGGGGTAGCAGACATAGGGGCTTTTCCAGATAAGAAGAACTCTGGTGGGCGGCGCCTGTGGCTCAGTTGGTAAGGCGCCGGCCCCATATACCGAGGGTGGCGGGTTCAAGCCCGGCCCCTGCTGAACTGCAACCAAAAAATAGCTGGGCGTTGTGGCGGGCGCCTGTAGTCCCAGCTACTCGGGGGGCTGAGACAGGAGAATCGCCTAAGCCCATAAGTTGGAGGTTGCTGTGAGCTGTGTGATGCCATGGCACTCTACCGAGGGCCATAAAGTGAAACTCTGTCTCTACAAAAAAAAAAAAAGAAGAACTCTGGTTCATTACTCATCTGTCTTAAGACAAGATCAGCAGTTAAACATTTGCTTAGCTTTTTTCTTTCAGAACCAGTTACCGGTTATCTGCTTCAGCTTGGGGCTATTTCCTGGGACAGTTACAAAAGGTCACATTCTTATGGTAGGGGGCGAGGGGTGCTGCTACATATCTGGTCCCCCCCGCCTTTTTGGATTTGGTAGTACTTTCCTTCAACTCTAGGCTGGTCTCGAATCTGTGAGCTCCAGCAAGCCACCTGCCTCGGCCTCCCAGAATGCTAGGATTACAGGTGTGAGCCGCGTGCCTGGCCCATTTTTTCCTTTTGGGTAATAGTCTTGTAATGAACTCCAGGCACTCTGCTGGGCATAGAAGATACAGCATAATTAATCATGGTCTCAAAATGTAAGGAGTTTATAAACCCCACCTCACACCTCTTCCCGTAAACTTTTCAAAGTGTTTCTATTTTCATGCTCTCACTTGGCCTTCTCAGCATCCTTTCTAGGAAAGAAGTGCAAACATCATTATCCCCACCTTCTAGAGAAAGGGAAAGGGGACATAGAAAGGTCAAAGCTGTTTCCAAGGTCACACAGCTGGTGAGTGACCTTCTATAAAATTAAAATCTGTGTCTGGGTGTACGAATGATCTTAGTTACTCCGAGAAAGCAGTGTGAAAAGCAACACATTTGCCATAATTTAATTATCCGCTTGCCTTCATTACATTTTCTTTGTGTTTTCTGTTTCTCCTCAACTTTCCAAATATTGTACTGGCTTTTAATCAGTGCTATGTAATTTCTTCTGCAAAACTAGGTCAATGTACAACACGTTAACATAGCTTTCCTCTTACAGTTTAAACAAAATTTTAGTAAAATTGAAACTTAAAAGGAGAAAGGAAAGCCCTTTGACGGCCATGGCGTAATTTTCAGAGCACGACAGGACGGGATTTGTGTTTTAGACGACAGTATCATGGAGGGCAGTGTGGGGGAGAGACTGGAGGAGGCAGATCCCACATTTCCTCCCGGCTGGTTCTACCCCTCTGCGTGGCTTACATAACACGGCTGGCTGGTGACTCACATGTGGATATCTCCAGTCCCAGCTTCTCTTCTGAGCTCCAGATTGGCATATTCAGCCCTCTAAGTGACATCTCGACTTGGCTGTCTCGCAGGCACTCCGACTTAACACGTCCAGAAGGAAACTTGATTTCTACTCTTTCCCCGACTCTTCCTCTGCTAATGTTTCCTTCACACCCAGCTGTTCTTGGTCCCTTCTCTCTCGCCCTCTGTGTCCAACAATTAGCAAGTCTGGCAATTTATACCTTCCAAACATGTCTCAGATCCACCGACCACCTCTCTGCTCAAGCCACCGTCATCTCTTGCCCTCCTGACAGTCCCCCCCCACCCTTGCTTCCTACTGAGGTAGAGGTGATGCCAAGGGGGAGTCTTGCTTCCGTGTGGAGGCTTCACCCCCAGGTGGGCAGTCCTGGCCTGGCCTGAGTGGTGGGGACAGAATAAGCCTGCAGGGCTTATCTACTTGCCTTCTTTGACAGTGGGGTCTGCCTGCCTCAGGGAGGCTGTGCTACTTTTCCAATGTGTAACAAATAATCACCAACCTGGTAGCTTCAAACGGCACACATTGTCTCACAGTTTCTATGAGTCAAGAGTCTGGCTCAGCTGTACCCTCTGTGCAGGGTCTCTCGAAGCTGGAATCAAGTGCCAGCCCCGCTGCATCTTCATCTGGAGGTTTGACCAGGGATGAATCTGGCCAGGTGCAGTGGCTCATGCCTGTAATCCTAGCGCTCTGGGAGGCCAAGGCGTGAGGATCACTCAAGCTCAGGAGTTTGAGGTTGTGGAGAGCTAGGCTGAGGCCAAGGTACTCTACCCAGGGCAATAGAGTGAAACTATTTAAAAAAAAAAAAGAAAGATGAAGAATCTACTCCAAGTTCATTCAGGTCTTTGACAGAATTCATTCACTTGGGGCATGTGACTAAGAGTCTGGCTTTGCCTCGATGTCCTTCATCTGACTGCCTTGTCCTCACACGTCAAGCCTCAGCTGAAGTCACCTTCGCTGGAACTCTGTTGACCACTGGTCTAGAGCGGATCCCCCACTATGCTCTCTCGTGACCTCCTCCCTGTCCGTGTAGCACTTAGCACAGCTGTAATGTCATACACATTGGTTGACTTGTTTATTTTCTTTCTCTCTGCCACAGGTCCCCGAGGTCCCTGAGGGGGGACTGTGTCTGGTGTATACCAGTTGCTCTGTCGAATGAATGAAAAATTGAACTTCGATTCAAGTCTTATAGTTACCCAGATGAGAAGTCATGAGGACCTAAAACGAAACAGAAGCCACAGCAGTGGGGAGGAAAGGGAATGAAGTGGCTAAGGAGGAGAGGATAATGACGCCACGGTTTCTGTGTGTGGGGTTGCTTCTGGACACTGCCATGTCTAGGCTAGCTGCCTCTATATCCTTTCCTCAGTTTTCATTTGGAAACGCATCCCTTATCCATTTTGTTAGATTACCTCAGCTTAAACTGGTCAAAGCTTCATAGTCCCTGGCCACAGTGATGGACTTAGGTTGGGCATGTGACCTTAGCTTGTCACTGGGCCAGAGGATCTCTCCTTTTTTCTGCTGTTTCTTGGTAGCACAGCTGATTCCCTTCTTGTGATAAAGAGTGGACAGTCTATGAGAATGAACCCAACACACCTGGGAGTGGGGGAGAGTATGACATGTGGGTCCTACTGACCTCATTTGAGCTCCTGGATCAAACTCTGCATGAGTCCCAAACCACCAATGGCAATGCCAATGAATTTCCTTTCCACTTAAAACATTTTGGATTTTTTATCTTTTGTAACCAAGAAGCTTGACTGGTGACAACTTGCTTGGGGGCCATCTTGGTGGAAGTGTTAGATGGCAACTGGATACTGTGTAGGGGTCAGAAACTTAGAACACTCCAAGCTGGAGACGCAGACATGGGTGCTCACAGCACAGGAAGTGAAGCTAGTGAGGTGAACGTACACCCAGGAAGACGTGCACGCTGACAGGTGCACACCGGGAAGACGTGCATGCTGACGGGTGCACACCCGGGAAGACGTGCACGCTGACGGGTGCACACCCAGGAAGACATGCACGCTGACAGGACAGCAGAGTGATGGGGGGGGGGAGTCTGAGAGCTCCCGTGTCTATGATCTGGGTGAGGAAGATGAGCCTGTGGAGGAGAATGAGAAGTGCCAGCCATGAGGCAGGAGGAAACCTCGGGCAGAGGTGGCTACGATCAGGGGAGTCACGGAGACGCACAGTCTCAGATGCTGATGAGATTTCAGGGGTGGGGGGGAGGAGGGGGAGGGCAAGAATCGTAAAGAGTCCATCTGGTTGTCAACTAGAAGGCCAAACATGATTTTGGGAAGGACAGTTTCAGTGGACGTGGAGACAGCACAGGAGAGGAGGACAGCAGAGGCAGTGACTGCAGGCTGACTTTGCAAAAAGTTTGTGACGCGGAGAAGAGGGGATAGTAAGAAAACACGCAGGAGTTGTTTCCAGTGTCAGAATTTCTGGTACTCTCAGAGATACTGTGAGTTACCTAATAATGTCTGATAATAATTTAAAAAGAAAATCTGAACTTGGGAACAGATTTTTTTTTTTTTTTTTTTAAGATAGTGTCACTCTGTCGCCCAGGCTTGAGAGCTGTAACATCATTATCGCTCACAAAAACCTCAGACCCCTGGGCTTACATGATCCTCCTGCCTCAGCCTCCTGAGTAGTTGAAAAAGCTCCCATAACACCCAGCTAATTTTTTTTCTATTTTTTCTGCGCGCCCAGGCTGGAATGCAGTGACATGATCATAGTACACCGTAACCTCAAATTCTTGGCTTCTAGTGATCTTTCTACCTCAGCTTCCCAAGTATAGGAATGTGCCACCATGTCCAGCTCATTTTGAAAATTTTCATAGAGATGGGGTCCTACTATGTTGCCCAGGCTGGTCTTGAACTCCTAACTTCAAGGGATCTTCCTGCCTCACCCTCCTGAAGTGCTGGGATTACAGGCATGAGCCACTGCACCTCAACGTGATAATAAACATTTTTTTTCTAGTTAACTACTAGAATGGGTTCTGTTGCCTAAAATTCAGAATCTTGATGAAACAAAGAGCTTGAGGAAAATGATGAAGGTCTGAAACAGTAATTTTGGAAAAAAGGGAGAGGGTTTGAAAGAATATTTTAACAATAGAAGATACTTGGGCATGGCTAGTTGTTAAAGGGAAAGCAATTATTGAGAAGAGTGAAGATAAAGGGCTGAGAATGACTGATGGATGGAGCAATGTCTTTGAGGAGCAGGAGGAGGAGGTAGGAGCTGTGGAATCCAGGGCAGAAGTGGCAGGGCTGGCTCGGTGCCTGTAGCTCAAGCAGCTAAGGCGCCAGCCACATACACCAGAGCGGGCGGGTTTATATCCAGCCCAGGCCTGCCAAACAACAATGACAACTACACCAAAAAATAGCTGGGAGCGGCACCTGTGGCTCAGTCAGTAGGGCGCCGGTCCCATATACTGAGGGTGACGGGTTCAAACCTACCCTCAGCCAAATTGCAACAAAAAAATAGCCGGGCATTGTGGCAGGCGCCTGTAGTCTCAGCTACTCGGGAGGCTGAGGCAGGAGAATCGCCTAAGCCCTGGAGTTGGAGGTTGCTGTGAGCCGTGTGATGCCACAGCACTCTACCAAGGGCCATAAAGTGAGACTCTGTCTCTACAAAAAAAAAAAAAAAAAAAAAAAAAATAGCTGGGCATTGTGGCAGGTGCCTGTAGTCCCAGCTATTTGGGAGGCTGAGGCAAGAGAATTGCTTATGCCCAGGTGTTGGAGGTTGCTGTGAGCTGTGACACCACAGCACTCTACCCAGGTGATAGCTTGAGGCTCTGTCTCAGAAAAAAATAAAAAATAAAAAAGAAGAAGTGGCAGAGCTGACCCGGGACCAGTGGTAGGCCACCACTTTCAGTGAGCCCAGAGGAAAAGCAGTGAAGATGGAAACTAGGGAAGGTCATTTGCACAGGTGTCATGTGGGAGGTAGAGAAAGTCCCTGCTAACACAGCCTCTGTGTTCTCTGTTGAGGAGGAGGTAAGGTTGTTTTCTAACTTTGAGGACAAAGTGGTGACAGAGGGTGGAGGACATATTTGTTTGACAATGGTTCTCTGGCTCCTTTGTAAAAATTTCCTTTTCCTTTTGAAATAATCTCACAATTACAGAAAAGTTGCAAGCACAATTCAAATAACCGAATCATTGGAGAGTAAGTTGCCAATACAGTGTCCTATCTCCTTTTTTTTTGTTTTCTACAAAAAAGAATATATTTTTTTTTTTTGGTTTTTGGCCGGGGCTGGGTTTGAACCCACCACCTCTGGCATATGGGACCGGCGCCCTACTCCTTGAGCCACAGGCGCTGCCCTACAAAAAAGAATATTTGCCATCAAAATAGAAAATCTCGGGTAGATACATTACTACTGTTTATTCTCAGGCCCTACTCAAATTTTACTGATTATTCCAATAAGGTTGATTATAGCCAAAGTATTCAATTTAGGGTGATGCCTTTCAGGGGTCCTCAAACTACGGCCTGCGGGCCACATGCGGCGGTGTGATTATATTTGTTCCCGTTCTGTTTTTTTACTTCAAAATAAGATTTGTGCAGTGTGCATAGGGATTTGTTCATAGTTTTTTTTTTTCAAACTATAGTCTGGCCCTCCAACGGTCTGAGGGACAGTGAACTGGCCCCCTGTTTAAAAAGTTTGAGGACCCTTGCATGATCATGTCTCTCTGGAAGAGTTCCCTCAATCTTCCCTCAATTTTCATGACCTTGACCCTTTTGAGGATGATAGACCAATTATTTTGTAGACTCTTCTTCCTGTTTGGTTTGTCTTTTGTTTATTTGTGACAGCGTTTAGATTGTGTGTCTTGGGTACAAATATGACAGGAGTGATGTGATGCTCTTCTCATTGCAACCTGTCAGCTGGCACATAGTTTCTACCTGTCCCACCACTGATGACATTAACTTTCACCATTTAATTTAAGTCATGTCTACCAGACCTCTCCACCATGGAGTTACTCTTTTTTTCTCTATGTAATTCGTAAGTATTTGGTTAGAAAGCATTTAGAGACTATGTAAATACATCTTCCTTATCAAATTTCCAATTTATTCCTTTATTTCTTTCTATCAGTAGTGACTTGTGGTTTTCTGTTTTATTTAAAGGGTCATAATTTACTATTATTACTTATTTTCATGATTTTTTTCCCCCAGATTTGACCATTGCAATCTACGTCAAGCTGGCTTTGATGTCTTTTTAACACATTTCCATCATTCTTTGAATGTTCCCTTATTTTTTAGCAAAAAATGTCCCAGGCTCATCCTATACTTTCTCTGCCCCAGTCATGGGCTATGAACTGAATTGTCCTCCCTAAAATTTATATGTTGAAGCCCTAACCCCCAGTCTATATTTGGAGATAGGACCTATTAAGTTTAAAGGAAGTCACATAAGCCAGGCCCTGATCCAATAGGATAAGCCCTTCAGAAGAGGTAGAATGATCTGTCTCTCCACACCCACCTTGTGAGAACCAGCAAGATATCAGCTCTCTGCAAACCAGAAGACAGCCCCCACCAGGAATGAGATTAGCTAGCACTTTGATCTTGGACTTGTCAGCCTCCAGAACTGTCAGAAATAAATTCCCATTGTTCAGGCAACTCTGCTTGTGGCATTTTGTTGTGGCGGACTAAGTCATCATGGAATTAGCCATTTTTCTATGAAGCCCTAGTTCCTTTTACTTAACAGTGGTTATTTACAAGCTGCTTGTGCTCCTCACCATGGTGGTGTTGCTGCTTTCTACGGGACAGAGACTGAAAATACATGCCCATGCTCACATGCACATGTATGTCTGTGTACATATGAGGTCAAATAATTAAGTTCAAGAGCTCATCCTAGAAAAAGTGCTACCTGCCGAGTACCACGTGTACATATTGGTACAGTAATGCAAGTTCCTTATGTTTGTTTACATAAGGCTTACAGTAAGTTGACCACCCAAGGCACATATGGAGGTAGTCAACATTAGGAACAAGGCCTGCTGTACCAATATGTACATGTGGTGCATGTCTGGTCTATGAAATTAGTTGAATTTAAGGAGGGGGTCAACTATGAAGGTTCTACTGTTTATGATTTATTATGAGAATTGGCTCATGTGAGGCTCATGTGATTCTAGAGGCTGAGAAGTTCCACAACATGCCATCTGCTAGCTGGAAACCCAGGAAAGCCAGTGGGATAATTCAATCTGAGTCCAAGACCTGAAGACTAGCAGAGCCAGCAGTGTAACTCCCAGTCTGACTCCAGAGGTCTATGATCTGGTGCTGGTGGAGTGCTGGTGTAAGTCCCAAAGTTAGAAGGCCTAAGAACCAGGAGGTCTGATTCCAAGGCCAGTAGAAGATGCATGCTTCCGTTCAAGGAAAGAGAGGGAGGGTTCTTCCTCTCCCTTTATGTTATATCTAGGCCCTCAACAGATTGAATGATGCCTGCACCTGCTGGGGTAGATGGCTCTTCTTTACTCAGTCTACTTATTCCAATGCTAATCGCTTTCAGAAACACCTCGCAGACACACCCAGAAATGATGTCTTACCAGCTATCTGGCATCCCTTAGCCCAGTCACGTTGACACATACAATTAACCATCACAGGCTACCATAACAGAATAGCACAGACCGGGTGGCTTGAACAGCAGAACTTACTTATTGCTCGTGGTTCTGAAGGCTGGGATGTCCAAGATGAAGACTCCTGCAGACGTACTGAGGGCATTCTTTTCTTCTTGGTGTGCAGATCGCTGTGTTCTCACTGTGTCCTTACACAGTGAAGTTAGAGAAAGCAAACCTGTGTTTCTTCCTCTTTATATAAGAGCACTATCCCATTCATGAAGGGTCTACCATCATGACCTATTTATTTCCCAAAGGCCCCACCTCCAGATGCCATCACACTGGGGATTTAGGCTTCACCATATGACTTTTGGTAGGACACGCACATTCAGTCTCTAACACGCACCCCCCTCACCGTCTTGGGCTCTGATGCTTCCTCCAGTGTAGACATCACCTCTCCTCACCCTGCTCAGGCTCCATCTTCCTGTGCTACCCACTCTTGTTTGCTAATCCTCTCCCCATCCTACTCAGGCCCTGAACCCTGCACTGGACACCACCCCCTTCCCTGTGTAGACAACTCACCTTAGCCGGGCTCTGACTTCCCACTCCAGGACACCACAGTCTCCCCTTCCCTGTGTAGACACTGGACACCATCCTCTTCCCTAGTGCAGACGTCCAGTATGTGTGGCTCCATCCAGTGGCTTTTGGGTGGAGTCATTCAGGAAGGGGGAGGAAGAGGAAGAGGAGGAGAAAGAGAAGGA
The DNA here is from genome assembly GCF_027406575.1 of Nycticebus coucang. Lineage (NCBI taxonomy): Eukaryota > Metazoa > Chordata > Mammalia > Primates > Lorisidae > Nycticebus > Nycticebus coucang. The sequence goes on from NC_069784.1 coordinate 44,415,130, forward strand.
GTAATCCCTTATCAATTTCTGGACAGCTTGTCCACTTTTGGGAAATTGAGTCCTGACTCTCTAAAACAGAAACCAGGAATTCAGCTTCCTCTTCCACACCGCCCCACCCCTTGCAGCTTAGGCATAGACATGAGGATCTACAAACATCAGGACCCACATGAGACTTTAGTGTAGACGCGAATGATGGGAGGAAGCAGAATCTACCTTTTCATGAACACAGTGGTGTAGATTCTGGCTTTCATAGGGGAGCTTCTTTCATGAATCTCCAGCATCATCAGGGAGAGCCACCATGTGTATGATGAAGTGGTGGGGACAGTGAGCCCCAGCAGAGAGTCTGGGGCATTGTGTTTAACTGTGTAGCCTCTGGGCCACTCTCTGGCTCTTCTAGGGACTCTTATCTTTTTTTTTTTTTTTTTTTATTGTTGGAGATTCATTGAGGGTACAATAAGCCAGGTTACACTGATTGCCTTTGTTAGGTAAAGTCCCTCTTGCAATCATGTCTTGCCCCCATAAAGTGTGACACACACCAAGGCCCCACCCACCTCCCTCCTTCCCTCTTTCTGTTTCCCCCCCATAACCATAATTGTCATTAATTGTCCTCATATCAAAATTGAGTACATAGGATTCATGCTTCTCCATTCTTGTGATGCTTTACTAAGAATAATGTCTTCCACGTCCATCCAGGTTAATACGAAGGATGTAAAGTCTCCATTTTTTTTAATGGCTGAATAGTATTCCATGGTATACATATACCACAGCTTGTTAATCCATTCCTGGGTTGGTGGGCATTTAGGCTGTTTCCACATTTTGGCGATTGTAAATTGAGCTGCAAGAAACAGTCTAGTACAAGTGTCCTTATGATAAAAGGATTTCTTTCCTTCTGGGTAGATGCCCAGTAATGGGATTGCAGGATCAAATGGGAGGTCTAGCTTGAGTGCTTTGAGGTTTCTCCATACTTCCTTCCAGAAAGGTTGTACTAGTTTGCAGTCCCACCAGCAGTGTAAAAGTGTTCCCTTCTCTCCACATCCACGCCAGCATCTGCAGTTTTTAGCTTTTGTGATGTGGGCCATTCTCACTGGGGTTAGATGATATCTCAGGGTTGTTTTGATTTGCATTTCTCTAATATATAGAGATGATGAACATTTTTTCATGTGTTTGTTAGCCATTCGTCTGTCGTCTTTAGAGAAAGTTCTATTCATGTCTCTTGCCCATTGATATAAGGGATTGTTGGCTTTTTTCATGTGGATTAATTTGAGTTCTCTATAGATCCTGGTTATCAAGCTTTTGTCTGATTGAAAATATGCAAATATCCTTTCCCATTGTGTAGGTTGTCTCTTTGCTTTGGTTATTGTCTCCTTAGCTGTACAGAAGCTTTTCAGTTTAATGAAGTCCCATTTGTTTATTTTTGTTGTTGTTGCAATTGCCATGGCAGTCTTCTTCATGAAGTCTTTCCCCAGGCCAATATCTTCCAGTGTTTTTCCTATGCTTTCTTGGAGGATTTTTATTGTTTCATGCCTTAAGTTTAAGTCCTTTATCCATCTTGAATCAATTTTTGTGAGTGGGGAAAGGTGTGGGTCCAGTTTCAGTCTTTTACATGTAGACATCCAGTTCTCCCAACACCATTTATTGAATAGGGAGTCTTTCCCCCAAGGTATGTTCTTGTTTGGTTTATCAAAGATTAGGTGGTTGTAAAATGTTAGTTTCATTTCTTGGTTTTCAATTCGATTCCAAGTGTCTATGTCTCTGTTTTTGTGCCAGTACCATGCTGTCTTGAGCACTATGGCTTTGTAGTACAGACTAAAATCTGGTATGCTGATGCCCCCAGCTTTATTTTTGTTACAGAGAACTGCCTTAGCTATACGGGGTGTTTTCCGGTTCCATACAAAACGCAGAATCATTTTTTCCAAATCTTGAAAGTACGATGTTGGTATTTTGATAGGAATGGCATTGAATAGGTAGATTGCTTTGGGAAATATAGACATTTTAACAGTGTTGATTCTTCCCATCCATGAGCATGGTATGTTCTTCCATTTGTTAATATCCTCTGCTATTTCCTTTCTGAGGATTTCATAGTTTTCTTTATAGAGGTCCTTCACCTCCTTCGTTAGGTATATTCCTAGGTATTTCATTTTCTTTGAGACTATGGTGAAGGGAGTTGTGTCCTTAATTAGCTTCTCATCTTGACTGTTATTGGTGTACACAAAGGCTACTGACTTGTGGACATTGATTTTATATCCTGAAACATTACTGTATTTTTTGATGACTTCTAGGAGTCTTGTGGTTGAGTCTTTGGGGTTCTCTAAGTATAAGATCATGTCGTCAGCAAAGAGGGAGAGTTTGACCTCCTCTGCTCCCATTTGGATTCCCTTGATTTCCTTGTCTTGTCTAATTGTATTGGCTAGAACTTCCAGCACTACGTTGAATAGTAAAGGTGACAGAGGACAACCTTGTCTGGTTCCAGTTCTAAGAGGAAAAGCTTTCAGTTTTAGTCCATTCAGTAAAATATTGGCTGTGGGTTTGTCATAGATAGCTTCCATCAGTTTTAGAAATGTGCCACCTATGCCTGTACTCTTCAGTGTTCTAATTAGAAAAGGATGCTGGATTTTATCAAATGCTTTTTCTGCATCTATTGAGAGGATCATGTGATCTTTATTTTTGCCTCTGTTAATATGGTGGATAACGTTTATAGACTTGCGTATGTTAAACCAGCCTTGCATCCCTGGGATGAAGCCTACTTGATCATGATGAATGACTTTTTTGATGATAAGCTGTAATCTATTGGCTAGGATTTTGTTGAGAATTTTTGCGTCTATGTTCATGAGTGAGATTGGTCTGAAATTCTCCTTTTTGTTTGGGTCTTTTCCTGGTTTTGGTATCAGGGTGATGTTTGCTTCATAGAATGTGTTGGGGAAGATTCCTTCTTCCTCAATTTTTTGGAATAATTTCTGCAGTACAGGAATAAGCTCTTCCTTGAAGGTTTGATAGAATTCTGGAGTGAAGCCATCTGGACCAGGGCATTTTTTGGTTGGAAGATTTTTTATTGTTTCTTTGATCTCAGTGCTTGAAATTGGTCTGTTCAGGAGCTCTATTTCTTCCTGGCTGAGTCTAGGGAGAGGGTGTGATTCCAAATATTGATCCATTTCCTTCACTTGTCAAATTTCTGGGCATAGAGTTTCTGGTAGTATTCAGAGATGATCTCTTGTATCTGTGTGGGATCAGTTGTTATTTCCCCTTTATCATTTCTGATTGAGGTTACTAGAGATTTTACTTTTCTATTTCTAGTTAGTCTGGCTAATGGTTTATCTATTTTATTTATTTTTTCAAAAAACCAACTCCTTGTTTCATTAATTTTCTGAATGATTCTTTTGTTTTCAATTTCATTGATCTCTGATTTGATTTTGGATATTTCTTTTCTTCTACTGAGTTTAGGCTTAGATTGTTCTTCTTTTTCCAATTCCATAAGATCTCTTGTGAGATTGTTGATGTGCTCTCTTTCTGTTTTTCGAATGTAGGCATCTAAAGCGATGAATTTTCCTCTCAAAACTGCTTTTGCAGTATCCCACAGGTTTTGGTAGCTTGTGTCTTCATTGTTGTTATGCTCAAGGAAGTTAATGATTTCCTGTTTTATTTCTTCCTGCACCCATCTGTTATTCAACAGAAGATTGTTTAATTTCCATGCCTTTGGGTGGGGTCGAGCATTTTTGTTAGAGTTGAGTTCCACCTTTAGTGCCTTATGGTCTGAAAAGATACAAGGTAAAATTTCAATTCTTTTGATTCTGTTGATATTTGTTTTGTGTCCCAGGATATGATCAATTTTGGAGAATGTTCCATGGGGTGATGAGAAGAATGTATATTCTTTATCTTTGGGATGGAGTGTTCTATATGCGTCTATCAAGCACAGTTGTTCTAGGGTCTCATTTAAGTCTCTTATATCCTTGTTTAATTTCTGTTTAGAGGATCTGTCCAGCTCTGTAAGAGGAGTGTTAAGGTCCCCTGTTATTATGGTATTATCAGATATCATATTTCTCAGACTGAGTAAGGTCTGTTTCAAGAATCTGGGAGCATTTAAATTAGGTGCATAGATATTTAGAATTGAAATGTCTTCTTGTTGTATTTTTCCCTTGACCAATATAAAGTGACCATCTTTGTCTTTTTTGACTTTAGTTGCTTTAAATCCACATGTGTCTGAAAATAAGATTGCAACTCCTCTTTTCTTCTGAATTCCATTTGCCTGAAAAATTGTCTTCCAACCCTTGACTCGGAGCTTTAATTTGTCTTTTGAAGCCAGGTGTGTTTCTTGCAGACAGCAAATGGATGGCTTGTGTTTTTTAATCCAGTCAACCAATCTATGTCTCTTCAGTGGGGAATTCAAGCCATTAACATTTATTGAGATAATTGATAAGTGTGGTAGTATTCTATTCATCTTATTTTGTGAGAGTCCATTGGTTAGTTTTATCTTTTGCATCAGTGTGGAGGTTAGGTTCTGTCCTTTAATTTCTGAGTTCTTACTTTGCTGCTGATCCATTGTGGTGGTCAGTGTGCAGAACAAGTTGAAGTATTTCCTGTAGAGCTGGTCTTGTTGTGGCAAATTTCCTCAATGTTTGTATATCCGTAAATGATTTGATTTCTCCGTCAATTTTGAAGCTTAGCTTAGCAGGGTACAGAATTCTGGGCTGGAAATTGTTCTGTTTAAGTAGATTAAAGGTAGATGACCATTGTCTTCTTGCTTGGAAAGTTTCATTAGAGAAGTCTGCAGTCACTCTGATGGATTTTCCCCTGTAGGTCAACTGGCGCTTACTCCTGGCAGCTTGCAGAATCTTTTCTTTTGTCTTGACTTTGGACAGGTTCATCACAATGTGTGTTGGAGAAGCTCGGTTAGAGTTGAGGCGACCTGGGGTCCGATAGCCCTCTGAAAGCAGTGTGTCAGAATCTTTGGTGAAATATGGGAAATTTTCTTTTATAATATTCTCTAGTATGGCTTCCATTCCTCTGGGGCATTCTTCTACCCCTTCTGGAATTCCTATAACTCGTATGTTGGAACGCTTCATAAAGTCCCATAATTCTGACAGTGAACGTTCTGCTTTCTCTCTCTTCTTTTCTGCCTCTTTTACTATCTGAGTTATCTCAAAAACTTTGTCTTCTACCTCTGAAATTCTTTCTTCTGCATGGTCTAACCTGTTGCTGATACTTTCCATTGCGTCTTTAAGTTCCCTTATTGACTGTTTCATTTCCTTCAGCTCTGCTATATCCTTTTTATATTCTTCATATTGTTCATCTCTTATTTGATTCTGTTTTTGAATTTCCTTTTGGTTATTTTCCACTTTATTAGCAGTTTCCTTCATTGTTTCCATCATTTCTTTCATTGTTTTCAACATGTGTATTCTAAATTCCCTTTCTGTCATTCCTAACATTTCTGTATAGGTGGAATCCTCTGCAGTAGCTACCTCATGGTCCCTTGGCGGGGTTGTTCTGGACTGGTTCTTCATGTTGCCTGGAGTTTTCTGCTGATTCTTCCTCATGAGTGATTTCTTTTATCTGTTTACTTGCCCTAATTTTCCTTTCACTTCCTCTTGCTCTTTAAGTTCTCGTGCCTGTGGACTAACGGTTACAGGACCAGAAGGGTGACAAGGTTTAAGAGCAAAAAAGGGATGAAAGAAAGTAGGACCAAGTGATAAGAAAAAAAAAAAAAAAAAGAAAAATAGAGAAAGGAGAGGGGGTGGGTGAAAGGAATATTGACAAAAAGAAGAGAGGCACAGAAAGATGGAGAAAGAGCAATATAGGTGTACAGTAGGGTACTTGATAGAACCTTAAAAAAAAAAACCACCTCTGGGGGTGCCCAGTGGGGTGGTTCCCTTGAGGTCAGCAGCTCTTTGCTAACCTGATCAGACACAGTACCCCACCTCCACCAAGTAGAGAGGAAAGACAAAAATGCTAAAAATCAAACCAAAACAAGCAAACAGAAAACTTTACGGGATAAAATTGGCTGGAATAACCAAATAATAGCAGTAGAAACACTAACAAAAATGAACTTCTGATTATTGAAATTGGCAGCAATTGGAAATTATAATTAAACTAGAAAAATTGAGAAAGAAAAAGGATCTGTATGTAAAAGGTTGAACTTAAAAAACAAAACAACATTCCACAACATCAAAATAAACAAAAAAAAACAACCAAAAAAAAAACACACACACAACCAAAAACAAAGCAGTATGTATATGTTATTGAATATTGTCTGGGCAACCCGTGGTCTTCTGGGGTATGAGATGTTAATCACAGTTCTGATATGACTGGAGGCTGCTAGTTTCTCAAACCCCAGCAGGTAGACACCCTAAATCTCTCTTCAGCCCACTTAAAAGGCACTTTGAATTTGTTCACTTACTGAGCAGAAGCTTTCCCAGGGAAGAGCTTGTCACTGGAATCACTGCTGAAGTGGCTATCCACTTACCCTGTGTGCCAAAACTGGTCTCCCTCTGTCCCCGAGGGTTAGGGCTGCAAGGCGGCTCAGACCCCACCCTTAGGCTACTTGGTCGCTGGGTTACCAGCTCCCATCCAATTCTAGCTCTGCGACCCTGAGGGCGGAGCTTGCGGGGCAGATCGCTCACAGTGGCTGCCTGTGACCCAGAGCCAAACACTATTAGCTCCGTCTGGCTCAGCGGCTCAGACTGGGGCCCTAGACAACGGCCAAAGTTCTCCGCACTCCCGCTCAGGCTCTCCCCAAGGCAGTTCAGCTGAGTGCCAAGTCCAAAGACACCAAAACTGTTCACAGGTAAGGCCTTTCTGGTTTGCAGTCTCACTGCTACTGAACTTACAGTTTTGGGTGGGTTTAGACGGATTGAACACACGCGACCACTTGCCAGTTTTCCACTGTTTTAGTCCTCCTCTTGGGGTCCAGAAGTCTCTCGCTGACTCCCTGTATCCTCTCAGGGGTGATGATAGGCAGATCCCACCAGCCAGAGATGCCTGGAGTCCTATCTCCCCAGACTCACGGTGCCCAGATGCAAGGAAGCTGTTACTCGGCTGCCATCTTGCTCCACCCTCTTATCTTTTTTAAATACCTTCCTTTTCTGCTTTAATTAGCTAGCGTGGATTCTATTGTCTGCTACTAACAAAACTGAATTTTATCTCCTTTGTATCTTTTATGATATCATTACAACTATTTATTAATATGATAATTTTGCAAGACTTTACTTTTGCAGGGGACTCTACTTCTTTAGGTAACATAGTAAGCAAATATTTGGGCTGGCACCCTACTCCTTGAGCCACAGGTGCCACCTGGAAGTATTTTTTTTTTTTTTACTTTTTTCAAATGATGGAGCCAATTGATTTTGATTTACCATCATCACTAGAACAGTTGAAAAAAGGAGTTAGAATCAGTGTAACCTGGCTTATTGTACCCTCAATGAATCCCCAACAATAAAAAAAAAAAAAAGAAAAGAAAAAAGGGGTTAGTGTCAGCTTAGCAAGAATGAGCTGACCCTCTCAAAGCTTGGAATTAAGGTTACTTCAGGGACAAACTAATAAAAACAATTTCCAATGGATGTGATTGTATGCCTGTGGGAATAAACTAAGAGATTGTCTATAATGTGGGATTTAAGAATTTAGAATTTAGGAACATTGGCTAGGTGCAGCGGCTCATGCCTGTAATCCTAACACTCTGGGAGGCCAAGGTGGGAGGATCCCTTGAGCTCAGGAGTTCAAGACCAGCCGGAGCAAGAGGGAGATCCCATTTCTAATAAAAATAGAAAAATGGGCTGTGCCTGTGGCTCAAAGGAGTAGGGCGCCAGCTCCATATGCCGGAGGTGGTAGGTTCATACCCAGCCCTGGCCAGAAACTGCAAAAAAAAAAAAAGAAAAGAAAAGAAAAGAAAAATGAGCTGGGTGTTGTGGTGAGCACCCGTAGTCCCAGCTACTTGGGAGGCTGAAGCAAGAAGATTGCTGGAACCCAGGAGTTTGAGGTTGGTGTGAACTAGGTTGAGGCCCTGGAGCTCTAGCCTGGGCAACAGAGTAGGACTCTGTCCCCCCTTCCACCCCCCAAAAGAAGAATTTGGTAACACATAAAATTCTACTCAACGTGTTTTGGGAGGAATCTCAGGGAGGTAGGACTAAAATGTGATTGTAATTTAGTGAGTAGTAACCTAGTGATCAAATTCCAATGATTGCTGTCATTTCAGAAAAAATATGTGTGTATTAAAGAAGAGTCAGGGTTTGGCACCTGTGGCTCAAGTGGCTAAGACGCCAGCCACTGCACCTGAGCTGGTGGGTTTGAATCCAGCCCGGGCCTGCCAAACAATGACAGCTGCAAACAAAGAATAGCCGGGCATTGTGGGACGCCTGTAGTCCTAACTACTTGGGAGGCGGAGGTGGGAGAATTGCTAGAGCCCAGGAGTTGGAGGTTGCTGTGAGCTGTGATGCCAGAGCACTCTACAAGGGCAACAGCTTAAGTCTCTGTCTCCGAATAAAAAGAATAGGCAGGTTCAAACCCCAGTGCTATTGATATAGACAGTCTCTGAATCTTCTGTACACGTTTCTCTGACCAGTCATTATGGCAGCTGTTCAGCTGTTCTTCCTAGAGCTCCCCTCGCTCCCTTTCCATAATTCTCTGGCCCACCCGCTCCTTCTTTTCTCCTTTCTAGCTCCCTTCTCCTCACACATTCTCAGTCTCTTTTCCTCCTGGTACTTTGCTTCCATCAATCTGATTAGCTTTTACCCTCTCATTCCACCCATACTCTGATCCAAAAGGTAAGAGTGGGAGAATTTTCCTTAGAAAGCAGAGGGTGGGGGCCAGACTGAATACATTCATATTTTTGTCCTTATCTGAAATAAAAGGACTTATTAGTTCTTAGATTCTTTTGATACAAGTATCCAAAATCAACTCAACCCAGGTAAAGTTAAAAGGAGAATGTATTGTACATATTCATGGATTCAAAAAATGTGTTGACTAATGAGGTATCTGAAAGGTTGAGATTCAGGGCAGCTCGGGGGGCTTAGCTCTTGAGATATCTGTGGGTCTTTCCTCCAGGGTAGAGATCTCAAACTTTCCATGGTGATCCTCTGATGAGAGACAAAAATCTCAAAACTTTTCAATTATTCCCGATTTCCAGAAGACAAAAAAAAGTCCATATTACATGAATTACCACTATAGTAATAAAATTGCAAGGGGCGATACGTATTGCACGTACAAGGTTGTGATGAACCTTATTTGAATTATAATGTATAGTTTCAAAGTGTAATTATTGAAAATTTGTAAGATCACTACACGCAACAGCCACCAACAAACTTCACTGATAATTCTGAAGCTAAAGAATCATGCAGCCAAATTTACAGTAATTTATAATTAATGACCAATGTAATTAAGCTATGAAAAGTCATAGTTAATTCAAAGCCACGCTGGTGAAGCACCAACCATAAAGTGCCATTACCCCAAACTGCAGGGACTCCAGCTCTCTGTGTGCCTGTGCTGGTGACAGGCCACCTGTGTAGCAGAAAATGCCATTAGAGTTCTTAGGACACTCTCATAATAATCATTTTAGTTTGTGAATTCTAAATTTTAGCAACCCATAAGAACCATTCAGTAAATTATTAGAAAATAGTCCCTTATCATATACAAAAATGTATGGCTTTATATGTAAAAGTCATTTGCACGTAAGAATTATCACATAGGCCTGTAGTCCCAGCTACTTGGGAGGCTGAGGCAAGAGAATCGCTTAAGCCTAGGAGTTGGAGGTTGCTGTGAGCTGTGTGAGGCCACCGCACTCTACCGAGGGCCATAAAGTGAGACCCTGTCTCTACAAAAAAAAAAAAAAAAAAGAATTATCACATAGGGACTTGGACAGGTCGGTTTGTGGCTCCCCAGGGAGCTCCTGTGGTAATCTGGGAGTCACTGCTCTGGAAATCTTCATGAGCGTGTCTGAGCAACTAACAGCTCATATTCCTCAGATCAAAATCACTGAATCCTAAGGTGGAGATTCTGATGGACTAGCTTGAGCCAGACGTCCACCCATCCATGAAGTTGGGGCAGCGGGGGACAGAGAGGCAGGACCTCTTAATAGAAGATGTTTGTTGGGACTGCTCTGTGGGAAGGGACGGCCAATTCTTGAATAGGGGGACTCTGCAGATGGCAGTACCCACTGAAGTAACAACAAAAGTAAACACTGTATCAGGTCATAAAATTTATTTCACACCTTGAACATGCACAGGGCACTGGAATCTATTTTTGTCTTTAGTCTCTGGGTAGCTGCAAGGAAAATCTAGATTCTGTTCAATTCAAGACAACACAAACAATACTTCTAGGAAATATTCCATCTCTTTGTGTAAAAATACTTGGTCTCCCAGCTTTTGGAGTCTCTGTCCACTTGTCCCCCCACTACTGCTCTCTTGGAATCATGTGATGGTGTCCCTGGTCCTGGCTCCTGGGCTCTCCCTCTTGTCCCTAATCCCCGCCTCAGCTTGCACTGCCCAGGGCGGCTGCTAGAGGGAGTTGTGAGTTGGTGTCTCTCAGCCTGGCCAGGGCCCTGACCGACTCCTCGGCTGACTCAGCTGTCCTTCAGAGTTTGTGACTGGGTAAAGATCCCCCGAGGTTCCGTTGTGTCCCCCACTGGCTCCCGGGTGGTCTGCTCATGGTCTTGTGGATGGGACAACTCCCAGAAGGCTCTGGAACTGTGAAGCTCAGGAAAGCACAGTAGACCCTCATTCTGCCTAGCAGGCTGCTTAGGCCTCGGATCTGTGTGTTACCTCATGAGGCCTCTGTGTTCTCAGCCCTTTTTATTTTCTGGGTATTTCAGAAGCCCAGGTGCAACTGTGTTGTGTTGTGTGTATGTGTGTGTGGTGTGGTATGTGTGATGTGTGTGGTGGGTAATATACATGTGATAAATGGTTATGTGTGGGGCATGTGGCAGGGTGTGTGGCATGGTGTGTGGTATGTGGCATGATGTGTGGCATGGTGTGCAGCATGTGGCATGGTGTGTGGTGTGGTGTGTGGTATGGTGTGTGGCGTGGTGTGTGGCGTGGTGTGCAGCGTGTGGTGTGGTGTGTGGCATGTGGATGATGTGTGGCATGGTGTGTGGTGTGTGGCATGTGGTGTGGTGTGTGGTGTGTGGCATGGTGTGTGGTGTGGGGTGTGGCATGGTGTGTGGCATGTGGCGTGGTGTGTGGCGTGTGGCGTGGTGTGTGGCATGGTGTGTGGTGTGTGGCGTTGTGTGTGATGTGGTGTGTAGTGTGTGGCACGGGGTGCTATGTGTGTGTGGAGGTGTTTTCTTTTCCTTCTTTTTCTCCCTTTTTTTCCTGATGCCACAAAGGCTCCCCCCCCCCATTAATATGAGGGCCCAAACGCTTAGGCTAAAGTTTGCATTTATCAGGTGGCTGTGCCGTGTACTCTCACACTGTGCCCATTAGGTGGGAACAGACCAGTCCCCTCCCTCCTCTCTCCTCCCACCTACGCAAACTTGAATTAATGGAGTTGTTCTCTGGTGTGGGCCTGAATCAGTTCCTCTCCTGGCTTCATATTAGTATGGAGAACGTTGGATACTTGCTTTCTTTTTCTCACTTTTGTCTTCACAAGCCCTTAGGACTGAAAGGAAAGGCTTTCCACACTCTAGGTCTTCTGCCCTGCTACATGGAGAGGGCTTCATGGCCGCCTTGGCACTTAAAAGCTGGATCTTGAGACACTAAAAAAGAAGATAAAGGAGTTTTGACAATGGCAGCCTGTGTTTATTGAATACTTGCTATGTTCCAGATGCTTCCTGACTCCTAGGTGTTACAGTGCTGGACGTCTAGAAGGCATCTCATAAAGCTTTGTTGAATGTGTGCTGTATGTGTGTCAGCTCATCTTTAAATTCACCTTTCCCGCCCTCCTTCCCTTCCTCCCCCCAGGTCCTCCCCCCAGGCTGGGGTGCAGGGGCTATTCACAGGCACCTCATGGTGAATACAGCCTCAAACCCTCCCATCTCAGCCTCAGGTGAGCCCCCCTGCCCCTGGCTTGGATTAGCTTATTAAATTCTCATAACGATCCCCTGAGGTAGGTCCTATTATTACTCCATTTTTTCAGGTAAGGAGACTAACTCTCCTGTAACTCATCCCAGGTCACACAACTGACAAATGGCAGGCCCTGGATGTGCCCCGGGTACTTTGCCTCCAATTCTATCATTTTATCTTACCAACAATTCTACCTCTCTCAAGATAATACCTTGGATCTGCAAATTAATGCCTTACTGAGAAATCTCATTTTAAATGTCAGTAGCAAAATATTAGCTCTCTTTATTTCTTTTTGCATTATTCCGTAACAATTTAATCTCTCCCTAGGCAGATGGATGCGTGGGGCCAACCAAGGAAAAAGGTTATATTCTCTGAAGGGCAAAAGAGAAAAGCACATTAATCATTTTCCCAACTATTACCCTCTTTATGGTAATAATAACAATAAAAACAATACTAATGACAAACAAACGTAAAAATAAGAACGTGACAGGAGAAAACTCGGAGAAGTCTTGGCCAAGCAGACTCCCCACCAAGACCTCCACGAGGCTACTCCTGGTGCTGACAGGGCCTCAGGCTCCGCAGCTAAGAAATGCGTCCTGAGATGATGAGAATCCCCTAGAATGCCAGGGCTTCACTGCTCACCACGTGGCATTTCAATTGTCTCACCTACAGGTAGAAGATGCCCTTATTGGGTGCACACAAGTTTTCTTTGACAGTTATGTTTTCCAAGGCCACTAAATAGACTGGAATTCTGTGGCTTGGATAATGTGAGCTGCTCCTTTGGTTTTGAAAAAATTAAGTTTTTGAATCAACAAGGCTAAGGACAAGACATGGAGAATGATAACCAAGACAAACACCCTCTTATGGGACCCAACTGGGCAGCCAGGCGTTCCCAGGGCTCCCCCTCTCTACCTCTGTCAGAGTCGGGGCTCTGTGGGCAGAGGAGCCTGAGAGACGCCGGGCGAGGGGGCTCCTGCCTGTAATCCTAACACTCTGGGAGGTGGAGGCAGGTGGATCGCTTGAGGTCCTGAGTCCGAGACCAGTTTGGGGAAAAGTGAGATCTGCAGCTACTAAAAATGGAAAAATTAGCTACGCGTTGTGGTGGGTGCCTGTAGTCCTAGGTACTTGGGAAGCTGAGGCCAGAGGATCTCTTGAGCCCAAGAGTTTGAGGTTGCTGTGAGCTATGATGATGCCGTAGCTCTCTACTCAGGGGGACTGAGTGAAACTGTCTAAGAAAAGAAAAAGAAATAAAGAAAAGGGGAGAGGGAAAGAGGGGAGGGGGAGAAAAAAAAAAGGAAGAGCCTGAGGCAACAGCTTAAATGGGAGGATTTTATTGGAGAGGGGGAACCAGACAGTAGAAGGAGAATCAAAGATGCGTTAGCAAGTGGGCTGCTTGGTGGTTGCTTGGTCGAGAAGGACTGCGTAGGAAGGGATTTGACATTCATGTCAGGACTGTCTGTCCAGAGAAAAGAGAGAATGCATTTACTCATCAGTTCCCATCCCATCCCAAACGCGTGGTCAGAGATTTGTCCCTGCACATATTAGCCGAAGTTCACTGCTAGCGTTCCTGCATTCCCTTCCACACAGCCAGGAAGCCTTGATCAGAAGCCAGCCGTGCCGAGGTGACGGTGATCAAGTTTGAGCGTCCAGATGGTCTCAGCTCATGGAGGGCTGAGTGCTGCATGCAGAGACTGAGGCAAGGCCAGAAGTGTCTGGACAGATGTAAGAGGCATGAGGGCCACCCTGGCCTTCTTCGGCAGTCCATTTCAACCCTCGGGGCATTAGTTTCCTCAGCTGTGGAGGTGGGGGCCTGAAGGGGCAGCAAACTCAGTCTTTAGGGCCTCTTTTGGTTCTGCCACAAAACTTCCAAATGTAACCTGAGGTGAAAGGGTGGGTCAGGTACCAGACCAGAGGGCAGGCAAAGACTTCTTGGGGGAGTGTGTCTCCAGAGTCAGGAGAAGGAGGTAAGGCTGAGGTAGAAAATACGGAAAGGTTCTCAGGATATGGGGACAGCAAAAACCAGTTTGAGTAGAATGTAGGTGATTTGGCAATTGAAGAGATGACAACTTTTAAAGACCAGTTGGTTCAAGACATGTGATGTGATGCAAAGATGGGACAGAAGTGCAGATTCTCTGATCCCAGCTCTGCCACTGACAAGCTGTGTGACCTTGAGGGGTCATTAACCAGCTCCAGGCCCCAGGTCTTCACCCATAAAGTGAAGAAGGTATTTAGGGCCCTTAGAAGCTCGAGTGTTTACTCACAGCAGTTGGGTAACAGCAGAGGGCCCTTAAAATGTGGAACTGGTGCTGGGCAGCTAACCCAGCCATGGGGGTGGGGTGGGTGGATGTGGCCTTTTTCCCCCTCATAGGACAGGGCATGGATGTCTACTGATGGGGTGGGCACTCAGTTCTAAGGCTCCTGATTCAGTTCTAAGGCTTCTATAGATAGTGGAGCTCTGAGGGGAAGCTGAACTAAGTAACTGTTGGCCCAGGGAGAGGAATCTGGGGTTAGTGGGGCCCAGATATCTAGTTGGGGTTCATGGTTTGGGGTCCCTTCTGCTGGGAGAAAGACTCATATAGACTAGCAAAGCAGGCCTTTAGTCATCAGCCCCTCCAGGTAGCTACTGTGGCAGTGGTGGTAAGTGACACCAAATACATAAGCTCTCCTTCCACAGTACAGAGGTATTCTTCAGATGTAATTGTCTAGCCAGACACCACAGTTCTCCGTTCCTGTCTTTAGCTATACGCATAGGACTAGGTCAAAGGAGCATACACAGATATGATGTGTGTCATTTTTAAGCTGAGGAGATTAATTATCAGCTGTGATTCCTTCACTCCCTTGCCCTCACAGCAATCCTAGAGCCTGCATTCTAAATATGGCAGCCTTGCAACCTAGGAGGAGCCTGGATCCCTGAGTCATTGCTCGGAGGAGAGGTGCCCAGGATCATTCTCACTGGATTTTTCATGAGCAAGAAATAAACTTGCTTTCTGTTAACCCAATCATATTTTAGAGTTGTTGCCACAGCAATTAGCTTTTTTTTGAGACAGAGTCTCAAGCTGTCACCCTGGGTAGAGTGCTCTGGCGTCATAGCTCACAGCAACCTCCAACTCAGGCTCAAGTGATCCTCTTGCCTTAGTTTTTTTTATTATTAGTAGAGATGGGGGTCTTTCTTTTGCTGAGGCTGGTCTTGAACTCTTGAACTTAAGTACTCCACCTGCCTCGGCCTCCCAGGGTGCTAGGATTACAGGCATGAGCCACCTTGCCCCGCCTGGTTAGCTTATTCTATCTAACATAGCTGTCCTAGAAACTTCCAACAACCCCCAAAGCAGAAGCTCATTATTTGAGGACCTGCAACTCGGGAAACTGAAAGATGAGTTCATTGATCAATCTTTGATGATATTTATTTTAAAATATTTACAGGATGCCTTCTATCCACCAGGCCTTCTTCTTGTTCTGAGAATACAATAGTTGCATGACAAAGTATGCAAGGGTGCCCACCAGACCTTCTTCTTTGTTCTGAGAATACAATACTTGCATGACAAAGTTCACGGTCATATTCACCGTGATGCCACTGGAAGGACAGATAACAAGCTGATATACTAAGTGTGTGATTTATAGGATGGAAGCCTAACTCACGTTTTGTCATCCACTGCCCGTTTGAAGTGTATTTGGTGGTGCTGATCTGTTCTTGTAGCGTTGGCAGAGCCCGTGATTGTTCTGACCACTGGTAGCTGCCTGGAAGGACTGAAGTCCTGCCTTGCCTGTATAAGTGAGTCCTCTCCTCAGCAGAATGGCCCCAGACCATGAAGCCCAACTAGATATCTGGATAACCCTGGATTTGCCTCTCTGGTGCCATCTGCTACGTGGTTCAGCTTCCCTTCAGAGCTCCACTATCTGTAGAAACCTTGCTATTTCATCAGGAATCTTAGAACTAAATACCTGTCACATCAGTACAACTCCTGGGCTATAGATCATCCTTTGGTCTCTTTAAATTTGAGATTAAATTTATTTATTTATTTATTTTTGGCCAGAGCTGGGTTTGAACCCGCCACCTCCAGCATATGGGAACAGCATCCTACTCCTTGAGCCACAGGCACCGCCCTAAATTTCAGATTAAATTTAAAAACTGGAAGGTCAGATAGAGGATAATGATTAAATGCTCTCAATTCATCCAAAGGTTGAATTTGTGTCCTGGAATTATGGCCTGTAGTTGACGGCTTCCTGACTCAGGGAAGGCAATGTAGCTTTCTTTTTTCTTTCTTTTTTTTTTTTTTGGCAAAGTGATTACTTAATGTCTCTGTTTTTTTTTTTTTTTTAAATGCATTTATGGGGTACAATCTACTAGTTTTATATACAATTTGGAATGTTACATCGAACTGGTTAACATAGCCTTCACTGTACTTTATTAATTATTGTGTTAAGACATTTTTACTTGGCTCAGCACCTGTAGCTCAAGAGCCTAGGGTGCCAGCCACATACACCAAAACTGGCGGGTTCAAATCCAGCCTGGGCCTGCCAAGCGACAATGACAACTACAACCGAAAAATAGCCAGGCATTGTGGCAGGCACCTGTAGTCCCAGCTACTTGGGAGGCTGAGGCAAGAGAATCGCTTAAGCCTAAGACAGTTTGAGCTTGCTGTGAGCTGTGATGCTATGGCATTCTACCCAGGGTGACAGCTTGAGATTTTGTCTCAAAAAAAAAAAAAAAAAGATATTTATTCTCTCTATATAATAGATTTGCCATGTACCCTTGCAAAATGCACCATAGGTGTGGGGATGTAGCTTTTGCTGTCTCTTGTTTTATCTTCTTCCACATCTGACTTCTTCCTGGTTGTATTTTGTTTCTTTCAAAGGTTATAGGGTGTGTATTTTTGCGTGTGTGAGGTGGGGGTGGTGGGACAGTTCTTACTAGCCTGGGAGATTTCCTGTTCTTTTGGCCTACCAGATGGTTAAAGACGACTCTTTGGCCCAAATAACTGCCTCTTCAGAGTGGTAAGTTGTTATTCTTTAGTCCCCAGGAAGAATAGGACTTCACCTTCAGTTCTTTGTTGCTGGGGTCACTGTATCCCCTAGGTACCCACATTGGGCAGAATTTAAGGCAACCCTCTCTGATTTTTATCTCATGGTCCACGTTAGTCCACAGGATGTTCAAGCCTCTCTCATTACAGCAGGCTCTGGAAGTGCAAACCCAACCCAACCCAGCACCCTCTGTGCTGTTTTCCCGGGCTAACCACTTTAGTGTTCTCTTGAGAGAGTTGGGAGCAAGTTCAACTTCTAACACTCCTCCTCCCATCTCACCAACTTGAGAGGGCACAGCACACTCTCTACGTGGCTCCCTGAAGCTGTCTCTCTCCAGGATCCAAGGAGGCAGCGCTCTCCACATACTCCTTCCCCTCGGCCAGAAGAGGTGGCTCTCACAGAGCAGCAACAACTCCCTCCAAAGAAATCCTCCATAAGCCTCCTTCATTCTCTTAGCTCTTTTTATATATTTGATTTGGCCAAGGAGCCCAAGAAACATCAAAAGCTTCTTAATTATTTCCTTTGTAGGTTTTGCATATGGTTATTTAGCTTCAAGTTTTACATTTATTGTCTCTTGGTGTTTTGTCGGAAACTTCCATTTTAACATCCTGTGGCACAGGAAAACAAATAAAAGGTAATTTTAAATAGTAACAGACTCCACGAAGGAAGGAAAATGGAGTGATGTGAAGAGAGCAGCCTGGGGAACAAAGAGGCAATTTTGAACGTGTAATCAGAGAAGGCCACTGTCTTCGAGGAGATGGCAGTTTGAGCTGTGACCTGAAGGGCAGGAGGAAAGTTCTGGAAGATCTGGCAGGTGTGTGATGGGGGAGTTGGGGGTGAGGATAAAGCACTTCTGGCAGTGAGACCAGCAAGTGCATAATTCCAGGTGGGAACACATTTGGGGTGTCTGGGGAAGGCCGCTGGGGCTGGTTGTGCCCAGCTAGTGGTAAGAGAATGCTGGAGAGGTGGGCAGGGCCTGGGGCAGAGTCAGGGTTTGGGATTTTATTCTAACTGCAAAGGGAAGCTGTTGAGGGGGAGTTAAGCAGAAAATGGCCTGATCTGATTCATATTTTGAAGAGAATGATCGATGACATGAAAAGAAAGGAGGATGGAAGACTACGCTGGAGTAAAAGAGCCTGAAGGGAGAGAACCAAACTGTGTTTGGACCTAGTTGGATTCTTTTTTTTTTTTTTTTGGCCAGGGCCGGCTTTGAACCCACCACCTCCGGTATATGGGGCCAGTGCCCTACTCCTTTGAGCCACAGGCACCACCCCCTGTTGGATTCTTATTCAAACAAACTGATCGTAAAAAGAAGTTTTTGAGACAAGGTAGGAAATTTGAATATGGAGTTGGTATTAAATGATATTGAATAATTATTATTTATTTTGTTGATGTGATAACAGTATGATTCTTAGGGCAAAAGAAAACTTGTATTGGTTTGAGATGTATGGTCCAGAAGTGGTTTTCAGTGATGTGTTAGATGTCTAGGATACACTTTGAGAAATTTCAGGAAATAATTAAATAACTGAGGTTTCACTATGCTCTCTGCTTTTGTGTAGGTTTGAAAAATGCATATTGAAAGTTATAAAGAAAAAGCTAGGCATGGTGGCGGGCACCTATAGTCCCAGCTACTCAGGAGGCTGAGGCAGGAGGACTGCTTGAGCCCAGGAGTTTAAGATTAGCTTGGGCAACATAGTGAGATCCTGTCCCTAAGGAAGAAAAAGTAACAAAGAAAATAATCTGACTATTGTGTGGAGAATGAGTTGCAGGGGAGAAGAGCGAAAGTAAAGAAGAGACTAGTTAAGAGACTGTAGGAATCCAAAGAAAGGGAAGAGGTGGTGGTGACTTGGAGTGTAGGGTGGGTGAGAGATGGCAGTGGAGCAAGTTGAGAGGTAAGGCCAGCACAGCTTTGCAGGTGGGATGTGAGGATGTGATAGCAGGCCATGTAAGAAATATGAAGGTGACCTTGGGAACAATATGGGGCCCATTTTTTCCACACCAAGGATTGTTTTCTCAGATTAGTCTTCATCAAATCGAGGATGAGAAACTGGAGAACAAACATGCTTCAATTATTTATGTCTCGAGTCAAATTTACAGTTTTGGGACTGTGGGTAGGCGGAGCCCAAGGTAGCAAGGAAATGGCTAAGAAGTCTGGAACAGCTAGAAATTCTGTATTTCTACAAGGCAGACAGCTGGAAGAAATTTCATGTTAGAAATTGTTGTTCTCAGGCCGGGTGTGGTGGCTCTCACCTGTAATCCTAGCACTCTGGGAGGCCGAGACAGGTGGATCCCCTGAGCTCAGGAATTCAAGACCAGCCTGAGCCAGAGTGAGACCCTATCTCTAAAAATAGCCAGGTATCATGGTGGGCACCTGCAGTCCCAGCTACTTGGGAGGCTGAGGCAAGAGGATCTCTGGAGCCCAAGAGCTAAGGTTGCTGTGAGCTATGATGCCACAGCACTCTATGGAGGGTAACAAAGTGAGTCTCAAAAAAAAAAATGTAGTTCTCAATCTTCAGGTAAAAACCATTGGTTTATTAGCTCCTGGATTAGTTATTTTTTTTCTACACTGGCCATGGCATTATACATTTCAGTGGTGGATCCCAGAAACACAGATCTTGAATTTACTCTCTGTCAGGTCAATTATGCAAACTCAGGTTTAGCTGCTGGAACTACTGTGTCAGCATTCGGGAGCTTTGCTTCAGCCACAGTGCTAGACCAGGCAAAGGAGCTCCTGAGGCCTGAGACTGCCCAGGGGCGAAGCTGTGGTTGTAGCTATTTGTTTCTGGTGTAGTCCTTTCTTTTCCTTTTAGACAACGGGTAATACGAACGGACACGTGCATCTGTCCCTGTGGACTGTCAATGGCTTGGGTTTCTGGATATATAGAATCTTATTTATGAAGACAGGGTTATTATTATTTTTTTCTCTTGAGTTTTTTCCCTATGCGTGAAGCATTTTTTTGGTGGTAAGGTGCTCCAATGTATTGGCACTAAAATAATAATAAAATGGCAACGGGTCACAAATAATGTTTTTATTGTTCTTCAAGAAAGGAGGCTCTGAATAGTACTCGGAATGTAGCTGGACCGGCATGTCAGGTGGGCAGCCCTCAGCTCTCTTGGGCAGCAGCCGCTTAGCCCGTTCTGTATTCCACATCCTCCCTGACCCTCGATTTCCTCCCTTTACTTGGCCTCCCTTGTCATGTTGTTCTCTAGAAAATCAGGTCACCCTGTACCTAACTTTTCCCTGGCCAATGGTTTTTAGCAGCTTACTGAGCTTGTTGTGTTACATCTAATCCTTGTTCAGCCCAGCCATGTGCGTTGCATTAGGGAACATCATAAGTCATCGTTTAAGGCCCAGAATATCCACCCTCATGGTCAGAACGCGGAGTCACAGCCTCCCTTGTGTCTAAGTGGCACATGTTCCTCACCATCGTCCTGTTGGTTTGAGACCCTCGGTCAGGGTCTCAGATTTTTCTGGGATTTTTCAGGGTCTCACAGTTTTCTTTAGAATGTGCTCACTTTTGTGTTTTCTCTGCCACCAGAGATTGGTACCTGCTCCCCACCTGTCACTTATAGATGCCCCTAATAGGAATTAGCCCTAGCCATTTGCTGTCAGGCAAGCCACCGGGTATATTTGTTTTATTTTATTGATTTATTTATTTATTCCACTGAGCATATTTGAATTACGTTTCCTTCTTAGGTAAATAAGAGTAACACTCCTCTTGTCCCTCTTTCTTGGCATTGTGCTAGAGCTGGGAAGACTTTGCGTGGGGTTTACAGAGATGATCTAATGAGATAAGACTTGGGAAGGCCCCGGGAGAGGCGTCAGGCACCAACAAACCTGAGCCGAAAGAGAGACTAGAAAACATGGCTTCTGGGGACTGTGAATTGTTCAGACTGTCTCTGAGAGTGAAATCAAGTGGGAAGGCTGGAGAGGTAAAGAGCAGCTAGGCTGGGGAGGGGTTGAACATTGGAGTGCTGCTGAAAGGATTTGACTGAACGTCATGGGGGGATGTTTTGAAGGAGGAAACACGGAACAAGGGAGATCAGTGAGAACGCTACTGAAGAGACCATAATACCCTGTTTCCCTGAAAATAAGACATCCTCCGAAAATAAGACCTACTCACAGAAAAGATAAGACATGCCCTGAAAATAAGACCTAGCGCATCTTTGGGAGCACACCTTAAAATAAAACGCTGTCTTATTTTCAGGGAAACAGGGTAGCATGATCTAAGATAGTGCT
Organism: Nycticebus coucang; assembly: GCF_027406575.1. NCBI lineage: Eukaryota > Metazoa > Chordata > Mammalia > Primates > Lorisidae > Nycticebus > Nycticebus coucang. Next base: position 44,436,358 of record NC_069784.1, read on the forward strand.
GGAGAGTTGAGGAGAAGTGGGTGAATTCAAGAGATTTGGGAGGTAAAAATCAACGTTTGATATTTAATTAGGTATGGGGAATAGGGTAGAAGGCTAGTGGAGGCTGACTCCATCCCTTCTCGCTTGGAGAACTCTATGGGTGGTGTAATATTCACTGAGATCAGGGTCAGTGAAAGCAGAGAATGACTGAGGTATGGAAAGATGATCATTTCAGTTTAGACTATGACCCCTTCTTGGGGACTATGGAGTCCATGTAGAGATATATACAGCACTCAGATATTCTGATATTTACGTTTCATGATACTTGGCTGCTCACAGCTCCAGGAAGGGACAGAATTACAGATTGCATAGTTCTCACACGACTGCCTGTGCTGGCTTGCCATGGAATTGATATCAGACACAACAACAGTGAACACTGGCTGTTCAGTAATTTTTCATGCATGGTCTGGCTTAAATGAGTTACGCCAATTAGATTCTGTCTCTGGACAAGTTCAACCAACTAAGCCACTGATTACTTTGATCCAGGAATGGAGATAGGTATTGGAAGGTCTTACAGACTCAGGGGCTATGGTAGCCATTGAGCCCAAATATAAGTTGCTAAAAGGGCAGAAGAAAAGAAAAGAAAAAAAAATATATATATTTATTTATTTATTTAAATATTTAACTTTTTAACTTTAGTTTTTTTGAGTATATAACCTGAAAGGCTGTAATTAGAATAGAAATTGGTACCAGAAGTGGGGTTTCAAGATACAGAGCCTTAAAATGTGAGCCTAGATATAGTATCATTGGGGTGAGACATAATTTTTAAAAATTTATTACAGGATGGGAAATTTGCAGTCTGTTATTTTTGGTGGAAACACAACTAGTTAAGTGTCATCTACAATTCTTTGAGACTCAAATCATATGCATACCAAAGGTAAAGGTTTCAGAGGTTTAATGACTGAATGTAAGAATAACGGAGCAGATTGCTTATTGCTTGTAACCTTAGATAAAGGTTAGCTGCAAAGAGACAGGTTTCTATCCAGAATGCCTGTCCATCAGCAAATAAGAAAAACAGGATGATTATATAACTCTGGTGCAGGAAGCTCATTTTGGCTATAGCTGGAGCTCTCTGATTACTTCAAGCCAAGTCCAGAAACTAATGGGCCTTGCCAAACTATGATCTGGGCCTAATTTTCTGTCTCATTGAGTTTCAACTGCCAAAGCTAAAGCTCTGATTGACAAAGATAGACATGTAGGCCATCGGAGAAGGATTGTACAGGGGGAGCAGAGGTTTCTAGGGAGCACGGTACCCCCACAGGCTCCTCCAGGGCCTTTCTCACTCTGCATTCTTCACAAAACAGGAAGATACTTTTCTACAGAGAAGCAAGTCTCACAGCTACAGTTAGTTTTGGATAATGAAAGACAGATACAGAAAGATATGCCTAGTACTTTTGCCTATATCTCTTTCATACCACGTGGCACCAGCCCCTAAGAGAAGCACGGTCAGAATGAAGAAGCTAATCCTGGGTTCCAAACAACAGAAAATGTGCAGGCCTGGTCCTCAGGATTCACTTCACTATTAAGGATGGGCAGCCTCTGGGTGGCACCTGTGGCTCAAGGAGTAGGGCGCCGGTCCCATATGCCGGAGGTGGTGGGTTCAAACCCAGCCCCGGCCAAAAAAAAAAAAAAAAAAAAAAAGGATGGGCAGCCTCTGAAGGACGTTGGCCTTACAGTGCCAACCAGGGGCTCTGCAGCTTTGGGATTAAATATAGGCTTGGACAAGGAGCCACTGTAGGGTTCTTGGTCTAGATACCGCTTTCTTTTCTCTAGTTTTCTAAGTAAATGCTTTTTTAATGCTGTCTCCTGGTTTTGTTCCATATTGGATGTTGAGGGGATGGCAGAGGTTAAATTTATCATTTAGTTTAGAAATTGTAGGAAGATGAGCAGTCACTTTAGGCTCTCACAGAAAAACTAGAAGAGGAATGGCTATAACGTAAATGTTGTGGATTCTGCAGCAAGCAAGGAACCTTCGAGCTGGCCTCATGACACCCACTGCCTTGGAATGAGGAGCAGACTCCGCCTTCCAGTCGTTTCCTGTGGGAAGAAGATGTATGATTTGTAGTTGTAAATGTGATTGAGTTAGATGGAAGCATCTTTGAAAATGTCTGAATAGGGAAAAAGATACGTGTGCCAGGCAAGCAATAGAATGAAACTGACAGGCTTTGTTACTTGTCCTGTCTAGTGATGCTGGAAAGGACAAGTTTATACACTACCTGGACCTGGGCGGGATACCTAACCCAGGGCAGCCGATCTTGTGACTTCTGCTGTCATTCGAGCAGACTCTTTCTCCCAAAATTTGAACAAAGAGACATGGAATCCATTGCCGTTGGAGTGGGCTCTTAAGCTGAGTCCTATACATTGGGGGAATGATGAGTAGACGGAGGAGGGTGCTGAGGTGCCAGTGGAGAATGGAGCAGACGCTTGGAGAGACCCATGACTCCTCAGACAGGCAGAGCTGCTGCTTCTGGCTTAATGGGTGTCCCTGGATTTGCAGATCCTCTCAGATCTGTCCTGGGAGTTCATGGAATTTCTTCTTTCTTATAACAAATCCCAAACTGTAGCAGAAATCTAGAGTTTAGGGGAAAGAGTTGGATGGAAATGTGTTTTTCAGATCCATCTACATTTCCATGAAATCAAAACCCAAAGAGTGGACAAAATCACACAAGGAAGGTGCAGAGAAAGAGAACATGTCATTATTCTGATCATTATAAATTCCTAACATTATATAGTATATCACAAGATATTAAATGTTTGCATATGTTATTTTATCTAGCCTTCTAGAGAACTCTGTGAAATAGCTGTTATTGTCTTAATTTTATAGATGAGGAAAGGTGATAAAAAAAAAACCAACAACAAGGGTTGAGTTACTTTGCCTGAGTCACACAGCCTGTAGCAGAAGTGATGGGCCGTGTCTTCTGACTGAATCCATTTTTCAGTTTCCACTAGGTACAGAAAGGACTCAGAATTTGCAGGGAAGAGCTGTCTGCCTGGAACCAGAATCTGGACCAGAATTCTTCTCCTGGGGTGGGCACCACTTTACAATTTTAAGGACCAGCATTGCCTTGTGTTTGCAGGAAGTTGGCAAGAGAGTAAATGAATGAAACGAAGGACGTTTATCCCAGAGCCTCTGCCTCCCACTGAGGGTTTCCTCCTCCCCACACCCATCACTTGCCCTGATGCTCTCCCCTTTGGGGGGACCACCCACCTGCCCCTTCCACAGAGCAGGGAGAGACCAGTGCTCTAAATGAAGCCAGGAAAGCGGCTGCAAGTAGAGTCTGAGCAGCTCCACTGACACAGTGCAGCTGACCCTGTCTGCTCAGCCTTCCATGACCACCTAGTTCAGGTTTCACCACGACTGTGAAGATACCTGTCTCAAAAGACTTTAGGGGAGGTCATCATAAACAATAAGTATTTTAGTTTCTTTTCTTCTCCCCCTCCCCCCTCAGTTTTGGCCGGGGCTGGGTTTGAACGTCTCCGGCATATGGAGCCGGTGCCCCACTCCTTTGAGCCATAGGCACCACCCTAAACAACAAGTATTTTAGAACAGAAGTTACTTTGATGTTGTTCTCCTTGATGATTCTCTTAGATATTTTGTTGGGGTACATGTTACTCGTATTACTATTTTGTTAGAATGAAGTTTACTTTCTGGTTGTTTAAACATGTTACATCATTAGAGTGAAGACTACTTTGTGTTATTTTTTTTGTCAGATAAAGTTAAAATAGTCTACGTTTGTTTCCTTGCATTTCATTATAAAAAGTATTCAAATTGTAACGCAGACAGAATAGTCTTCGAGAAGCTCCTCTCTCTGTTCTCCACAATTGCTGGCCTTCTGATGATAAAGCTTGTTGGACCTAATCCCCATCTCTGCATTTGGCTGACAGTGACTGGCGGCTGGATCCTCTTCATCCGGTAACATAAAGTTATCCTTCAATATACCCAGTTCTTGGTCCCTGGGGCTGTATTTAATGCCCCAGTTTGACTACTTGGGGGTGGGGAGTGGAGAGGGATGGTAAATGGTATTTTGTGGAAAGAGGGGTTACATGGTCAAAGTGTTTGGGAAATGCTGAGTTAAACAAACAAAAAGAGGTTCTCGACCACAGTTCTTCTCGAGCTTTACATGTGTTAATGAGGCTCTCTCAGAAGGGCATGTTATGGGAAGAATTTCCCAGTCTCACTTGACCACAGAACAACTTCCTAATGTGGTAGCATTTTAAGCAGTTAATGGGGAAGGAGATGAAGACATTGTGGAGGTGGGGGCAGCAGGAGGTGGTGGGCAGACAAGAACATCTCAAGTCCGCCTCAAGGGGTAGCAGCCGTCTACTCTCTATTCATGAGCCTTGGCCCTGGTTGAAATCTCATCTGATAAGCGGGGTTTGTTTGTGTGTGTGCCTGAGAAGAGTGTGTGTGCGAGCTATTGTGTGTTTGTGTGTTCACGTACCCACGCACACAGGCAAAACTCCTGGCTGACAGCTCAAAGGCAGAAGCTGGATTGATTTTTATCACTTAGCTCTTAAGGTTTCCCATCCCCTAATATTTGTTCAGGATTCTTTGGGGACTCCCGGTTAAATAAGGCACAGCCTGCCTCGCACTGGCTCTGGTTGCTTGGTTGTGTGCTGCGGTGGTGAGGGGGAAGCTCATTATTATTCTGAAAAGTCTAGGAAGAAGGAAAGGCAAGTTCAGAGGACCCTGGAGTCCTGGCTCCTTGGGAGGGGGTGGCTCTCTCCCTCTTTGTCCTGCCCTAGCTACTGAGGATGTGATGGAGGAGCCTTCACAGGGAACTTCTCTCAAATTGACACCCTCTGTTTATTTTTGCACCTCTAATTACCCTTTTAACTTGCCATGGTTTATTTTTAGAGGTTCCCCATCCACCTCATTAACAACCCATAAAAGCTCCTGTCTCATATTTCCACCATTTATACCCTTAATTAAACACAGTGGCCTTTGTTATCACAGAATACAGGCCTTGTTAGAATTTAAATGGGATGAGTCCAGGCTACCACCTCTCTGGCTTTTAAGCATTCTTCCCATTTCTTCTAGTCCTGCTGTCTACCCTGGGGGGTTGTCCAGAGCCCTGTCCCCAGGGTTTTCTCTGTTCTTTTTTGGTTATTTTTTTTAAATAATCAAGGGCTGAGAGTGCAAAAGAAGGAGGCTTGGGGTTCTGGCTGCTGTTTTGCATTTTGCTTTTGTTTTGTTGATCTTTAGGGGGAGAGGAGGTTTTGCCTCCTTCCTCCACCCTCACCAGAAGGAAAAAGGTTGGCTGGATTTTTTTCAAGCTTTGCCATCCAGCATGTGAGGAGAGCACTGATACTTAATTAAATGCACACCAGGACTCTGATCCCTGACCTTACACCTGCTGATCCTCCTCCCTCATCAGAAGAGCACCACCTGATTAACTTTTCCTGCTGGCCCAGTTTATATTCAAAGCTCCTTAGTGAGACTGGCCAAAATGTTGAAAGCATCCATCATCACGGGCCCTTGGCACCAGGTACCCCTTGCAGAGAGAGGAAATCTGGTGTAGGGCAGAGTAGTACATTCAGTCTGGGGATACTGAGTGGCATGGGCCCAAGTTGGAAAGGATGATGTTTCCTGGGCAGTGCTTGGGGGTCTGTGGGGGAAACTACACTTTGGCCAGGGCAGAGCAAGCCCGGTCTTGGTGTGTCTTTTGTGCCTGGGCCAAATATGCCTGGTGCAGCTCTCAGCTCCCTGGCAAGGGAGAAAGCTGTTGTCTGAGCTGTCAGCACAGGCAGAGAAGGTCCCCACGAGCTCTAGAGGTAGGATAGAGCAGTTAGGGTCAGATGCACCCAGGTTTGAGTCTCAGCTTTTCTCCTTGGCCTAGGGAAGTTACTTTATTTCTCTTGTTTCCTCATCCATATAAAGAGATGGCACGGACAGTACTACCTTGCGGAGTTGATGTCAGAACTGCCTCAGATCCTGTGTGTACAGAGCTCGGCACAGCGAAGGAATAGCATCATCACTTAACAGACGGCAGCTGCTGTGCTGGGTGTTAGTATTATTGGAAGACAGTGGCCAGTCTGGTCCTGTGTGGCCACTTGAGACCAGAGGGGCCGTGGGATCACTTAGAGACTCTTCCAAAGATGCACTCTTTTTAGCTTATTTCTCCCAGAAATGACCCTGTGCTCTGTGGCTGGTATAGGATAATTCTGTGAATTTTATCCTGCAGAAGTCATCTAATCATTCATTCACATTTCTATTTATCCAACAAACATTTATCAAGCACCAATATGTGCCAGGCACCATATGAAGCGGGGACAAAGCAGGGATGTCTCTGGGGAATCAGGTCTCTTCGCTGATGGAGGAGGCCCTATCCATAATGTGCATTAGACGGAGTAGGAACCAGGAAGCTGCTACAAGTGTTGGGCTTACAGGAGAGAGGAAAGGGCTGTTAGTGTTGATCTGGGAGATGCAGAACTCAGGGAGGAGAGACGTTTGAAGAGGAATGCGAAGGATAAGAAAGGTCTCCGTGGGCAAGGTAGGATGGGAACATTCTAGGATGGAGAAACAGCTCTAGCCAAGTCGTGGGGCAGTGGACATTCCTGGTGTACAGAAAGTGCAGACCGGGTGGGCAGAGAGAGTGAACAAACACACAGGGCCAATGGCGGCTGCACTTGAACGCCCAGGAAGGAGGCCGAAGAAACAGGAGTCTTGAGTGAAGTGACATTAGACCTTTGTTTTACAGAGGGAGCTAATTGGGACTCTGTGAAGTAGATTGGCAGTGGGTCCCAACATTTCACCACTAGAAAACCCCTTTCATTAATTTACCCCCGCAGATCTGACAGTTTGATTTTTGACATTTAACACATTACATTTATTAATAGTCCATGAGGCTTTAGTGAGGTAAAATATACAGTTTCCAGCAGTTCTTTTAAATATTGAAGATCCTTTAGCTATCTGAGAGTGCCAGGTTGGGAATCAAAGGGGGAGGGAGGTAGAAGAGCAGAGATCTGAAGACCCCTCAGTATATTCCTATGTCCCCTGGGCCAGAAGTTAAGACCTAGACTAAAACAGGATGGGGGCAGGTCTGAGACAGGTTACTGGTAGATTGGACAGAATTTGGTGAGTGGTTGGGGCTGAGGTGAAGGAGGAATAGAAAGAAAGTGACTCAGAGGTTCTGGGTGTGGGGATAAGAGAGGGGACCCAGGGGGACTGGTGGCTGGGAGGGAGGAGAGTCAGCTGGGAGTGGAAGCCAGCTCTTGCAGCCATCTGCCTGGAGTTCCCAGCAGGGAGTAGGGGAGCGACATCACTGCTTTGGGCAACTCAAGGCATTTCCTCGTGGACAGAGAACTCAAGGCTCAGTTAACCTCCCATCTTCAGACCCAATGACTAGGGCTGGTGTCCTCCCAGGTCCCCACCTCCTCTCTTACCTTCTGTCCCTGTCAGACCCTGACCATCTATAGTCCACTTCCTAAAAGTCTCCTAAGGTCCTGCAGAACTTAGGCAATGCTTGTTGACTACAGGAAATAAAGCCTGAGTTAGGGAGAGGGTGCATGGAGGGCTCCCGAGGAGGGGCCGGGCCAGGGCAGCACGCCACCACTGCCTCCTGTCCTGCTTGTCCTCGCCTGCAGCCAGCCTGCTGTGGAACAGATGCCCTCAGTCATCAGCAGCCTGTCTGCTTCTGCTTTTGCTCCATGGAGGCAGAGGCAGGGAAATGGTCACAGGAAGCAGATGGCTTGCTCCGCTGTAGTGGGGACTGAATTGCAGTGGCAATGGTGGCACCGGGCGAGCTTCCAGAGTGTGTGCCCTTGCTAACACCTTCCTGTGCAAGTTAGCAGTGTAGTGCCCAGGGAGGTTCAGAAAGATGCTGGGGAATAATCACACCCTAAGACTACCAGACTGGGCAGACACGGACCCTCTGTGACTGCCATGTCATGTGGAATTCAGAACACAATCCCTCTGTGAGCTGGGTCTGTGTCAGGTTCTTCTTGGCTTGGAAACAACTGTCCTACTCCCGTTGCAAGTAAAGCCACATCTCTACTTCTTGGTACTAAATGTTCCTCAGTGTAGGAGCCTGGACCTTATTATGCAGCAGAACCACCTGCCACCTTGTGGAAACGGATTCCTAGGCTCCCCCAGTGCATCAGAACCTCTGTGGGTAGCAATTTACTCTTTTCTTTTCCCTTCTCTCTCTCTTTTTCTTTCTCTTTCTTTTTTTCTTTGTTTCTCTCCTTCCTTCCTTCCTTCCATTCTTACAGAGACACAATCTCAAATTGGTGGCCTCAAGTGATTCTCCCACCTCAACCTCCCAAAGTGCTGGGATTGTGCTGGCTGTAATTTGCATTTTAAGCTTTGTGGTTCAAATGCACGGAAAATGTTGAGAGTGGCTGCTGCAGATCACGCCCATTGAGTTACCTGAGACTTCATTCTTCTTGCATCCTCACGTCTTAGAACGTGTGTGTGGGGTTACCATCAGGCTTGGTTTTCTAGAAACTGTTTGCTGACACCCACAGAAAGGGTAAGCCCCAAAGCATGTTTTTAATCTGTGTACTTGACTCTGGTCTTATGCGTCCTGCCCCTTTCTAGCAGTAGGTGTCTCCTCTCAGGCAGGCTCTCCAGGATGGGGCACCTGGCTATGCAGGGTAGTCGGAAGGAGTCAGATGAGAAATAGGCACGAAGGAAATGACCGGTCGCCAGCATCTGCTAAGGGAGTGCGCTCAGCACCGGCTTCGGGGCGTGGAGGGGAGCACTGCCCCTGCAAAGGGAGAGGAGGGGGTTGCGTTTCACCATAGGAATGGGTGGTGAAAACCCATCAAGTGTCCTGAATGCCAGAGTAATGCATTGTCAGTTTCATGTAAGGCAAAGTCCCAGGTAATTTTTATTTTATATTTATTTTTATTTTTTCCAGTTCTCTGAATTGTTTGGAGCTTGGCAATTTTTAAAGCTGTATGAAGACATTAATCATTCCTTTCCCCTCCTGTGGGCAGAAGGGAAGTCAGTACAATTCTTTGAGTAATAACGGTGGGATACATACCAAAGGTACTGGAGTGATTCAGCTATCAGGAAGTGGAGCCCGGTGGTGTACAGATCCAGAAGCAGTCGGCCAGGGACAGAATCTGATTAGTCTGCCTGGCAGCGAGTGTTTGTTTTTCAAATACTTTGAATGTGAATGTCTTCAGATGGAGCTTTCACCTGCCAGTTCTTAGGACCTGCCACGTTACCTTTGTTTTATAGCCTCCCACTTAATTCTGGAAGGTATAAGAAAATTCAGGCCCTGGGTTGGCCTGGAGGAGGGTGAGAGGATGAAATTCCAAGTCGGAGAGACTACAGCAGGAATCCAGGAGGGACGCACTGAGGGTCCAGAGAAAGGGTGGGGCAGCAAGATAAGAAAGGAGATGACGCTGAAGAAGAAGAAGTAAACAAGACACAATGACTGACTGAGGGACAGAGGGAGGCGGGGATTAAACCAAGGGGACAGTGCTGCTGACGCCCATGGAGGCCGAGGAGCCAGCTCTGAAAGACGTTTACTTTGAGGTTCACGGGGTTTAGGTTGGGCCTTGTCTAGTGGCAGCTGGCAGTTTGGGTCTGGCCCTCAAAGAGTGAAGACACTGGGGGCAAGGGTCAGCCCAGGCCCGGAAGTGGTAGGTGAGCTGGACGCAGAAGCAGAGGTGGGTAAGAGTGTGGGGGAGGGGCGGAAGGCTGGGGAGAGGTTTCAGACTGGGCCTGGGGACTTCTCGCTTCCAGGAGTTGTGTGTAAGAGCTGGGGCGGCAGCAAGACTGGACCCCACCACGGAGACCAGAGTTGGATAAGGAGAGAACCTCAAAGAGGGACTGCAGGGGGCACTCTGCCAGCTGCGAAGAGAATTGATGGAGCATGCTTGTCACGTGGTGTGGCTTTGCTCCCCAACAGGGTGCACTTAGACGGTGGCTCCGGCTTCCCCTGGGGGGCTGGCATGGACTCCCTGCAAGACCTGGCTGTGAGCTGGGCAGAGGGGACGGCCTCTCCTCTGACATGTCTCGGGGTCTTCCCTGAGCAGCTGTGCTTGGCCACCGCTGAGCTGTTAACATTTGTCCGAGCTGGCGCACCTTTTCCCTAGCTGGCCTGGAAGGCCACGGTCCTCTTTACTCCTCAAGCCAGAAGCTACACTCTGGTCAGTGAGCTGGGGTTGCTGGAACTTATAAGGCTGCCTAGGCCACGTGAACTTCCAGGCCGCTGAGCACGGGACAGTTCTCTGCCTGGTCTTTGACAGTCCCTCCTCATCCTCCCTCAGCACCCTGCCGGGTTAAGAGACCTGCCGGTTGCTCAGCTGTGGCTGTTGTGGGGAATCTCACTTTAGGGGGCAGGGACTGGAGTTTGGGATGAAAACTGTTTGGTGACGCTTGGCTTCACGTATTCCCCCAAAATGAAAACCCAGCTGGTTCGTTCCCCCGGTTTGTCACTGAAGCAGTATCCGGTATTTATAGAAGACGGAACCAAGGGCCAATCATCTCAGAATGGAAATTCCTGAGCCTGGAGTTCTCTGGAGCAACCATCTCCTGGCTTTCTCTCTCTCTGGAGTTCAGCTAAGGTTTTCTCTTGAAAACTTTCAAGCTTTTAGAAGTTCGAAGAGGCACAAGTGTGAGAATGGACACTAACACACACTCATTCTGGTGCAGACACTTTGTGTGCTCTTTAGAGTCCACGGCAAGAAGGTAGGTGGAGAGCAAGGAGAACGGCCCAGTGGGGGCCGAGGAGCAGCTGCAACGTCTGGCTCTCTGAGGGCAGTGGGCATTGTCTCCTGTCCTGGCAGCCTCTGGGACTCCTGCTTCTAAAACTACGTGCCCTGCTAACCTACTGGGCAGAAACCAGATTGTCTTTGTTAGCGCACACCTCCCAGCTGCCAGGGAAAAGAATTGTGAGATAGTTGACATTTAAAAAGGCAGCTGAAATGAGTGAGATATCAATTGACACATCCATTAAATGTCACCACTTTTGTTTCTCTTCAACGTTCAGTGCTTAAGTTATTCTAAATTAATTATACAGCCTCTTGATTTATTCCTTCCATCCCCCTCCCTGCTCCTTGCCACCTTCTCCAAGCTTAAGAGCAGCACAGTGGCTCATGACCTTTGTTCTCAAGTTACCCAGCTGAGAACGGTGAGCAGAGGCCTTCAGAGAAAGAGCAGACTGTCCCATCGTGTTCCCTGGGGGAGGTCAGAAGCTGAGCCTGACCACTGCCATTGAAGCGGTTATAGCCCTGTTTTCCAGATGAGGGAAATGAGGCTCAGAGAGGGTAAGTGATCCATCTGGGTAGAATGAAGAGGCTCAAGGAGCCAGAATTTAAGCCAGGCCTTCTGGCTCCAGGCTCCTGAATTTAGCAAATCTATTAGGGTCAAAGAAAGGAATTCATCTTCATGTGGCGAATCTGGCAGGAAACAGCATTCCACGTCAGGTAGCCACTGGGATTAAATACACTGGAGAATTAAATAAACTGTCCAGCTCCACTGCCAGGGAGGATGATATGGGGGATCAAATTAGTGTGCATGGGCTGGGGGCCGTGGCTCACGTCTGTAATCCTGACATTCTGGGAGCAGGAAGGCAGCTACGGAGCAGAGTCCAGGAGACACACGGGCACTCTCTCTGCATAATAAGTCGGGCATATTTGGATCATTTGGAAAAGAAAGTTATTTCTTCCTTTATTTTAATTTAATTTAAGGAAGATCATATCTGAAGCTTGTCTGGTTCTTTGATTTCACAGTCCATTTTAACTGCTGTGTGTCATTGTCGATAATTTCTCCAGAGAGATGAAAGACCATGGTACAAAGGGCTGTAGCCCTTTCAACTGTGATAAGTAAGTCCTCTGTCATCGCAGGGACTCACATTTTCAAAAACACTTAGAATTTCTAGCCACCGGTTTTCATTCCTTCTCACCCTACCCTGAAGAGCTCCCACGAAGCTGCTCAGGCACAGACTGCAAGGTGACATGGAGAGGAAGAAGCGCTGCATGGCCCCGCGGGGCCCGAGGCACCACCCACACCAGGGCTCTGTGTCTCTCTCGATCATCCCTGATGTGTCACCGAACTTCCCCAATCTGTGTGGAAAAAGAGCCACCTCAGGGGAAAGAGTCGCACATCCCCTGGGTTCCTGCCCCCAGCACTAATTTACTGCAAGTTAGTCATCCTCAGCTGTGGTCCCCGCAGGAAGAGTTGAAACTATGCTCCAGAAGGGAGAGGGACCGGGGGAGGCTGGAGAGGCGAGCCAGCCTGTGAGTGTGCCTGAGTGGCAGGGTTCCTCCGAACCCCTGAGTTCTGTCTGCTCTCTCTCTTGGCAGCTCATTGAATTTTCCTTCTCATCAATGGCCTTGGTTTTGTTTGGAGCTCCATGTGGTAGCCGATGAGGCTGCCTGTCTTTACTGAGCTCAGCCCTGCTTTTCGGGAGAGCTAAGTTACACTGAGACTTGACTTTTCCCTGCGCTGTCTGTCATAGGACACATTTGTAGGGTGACTGACTGGGGTTGGGTGAGATGGGAAGATCCCACAACTTTTTATCTGTTCCTGGAATAAATGATATGGGGGATCAAATTAGTGTGCATGGGCTGGGGGTCATGGCTCACGTCTGTAATCCTGACATTTTGGGAGGCTGAAGTAGGAGGATTGCTTGATCTCCAGAGTTTGAAACCAACCTAAGCAAGAGTGAGACCCTGTCTCTACTGAAAACAAACAAACAAAAAAACCAACTAGCTGGCTGGTGCCCATAGCTCAGTGAGTAGAACGCTGCCCATATACACAAAAGCTGGTGGGTTCGAGACGGCCCAGACCTGCCAAGCAACAATGACAACTGCAACCAAAAAATAGCCAGGTGTTGTGGCAGGCACCTATAGTTCTAGCTACTTGGGAGGCTGAGGCAAAAGAATTGCTTAAGTCCAAAAGTTTGAGCTTGCTATAAGCTGTGATGCCACAGCACTCTACCGAAGGTGACATAGTGAGAGTCTGTCTCAAAAACAACAACAACAGCAACAAAACCAACTAGCTGAGTGTTATGGTAGGCACCTATAGTTCCAGTTACTGGGGAGGCTGAGGCAAGAAGATTGCTTGAACCCAGGAGGTTGAGGTTGCTATGAGCTGTGATACCACGGAACTTTACTGAGGGCAACAAAGTGAGACTCTATCTCAAAAAAAAAAAACCCAAAAAGCAAACAACAAATTAGTATGCATGACAGATGGTCCTCAACGAGGCCATTACAGGGTCTCTTCAGGAAGGGATGAGGTTGGGGTTGCAGAGGGTACAAACACCAGTGCACCAGTAAAGAGTATGCCCAGATGTCTGGGTTAGGGAATCCTGCTCTAAGATGCCTTACATCTCTGGCATATCTCTAGTTTTGCCCTTATCATATTATAGAGTAATTTTTACTTTATGTGTCTGTCTCCTCTGGATTGTGAACTCCTTAAAGAGTTGTGTTTATTAGACGGCACTTAGCATCATGCTTTAACATTCGAGCTCTGGGATTTAATTACCTGGGTTTAGTTTTGTGACTTTGGCAAGCTCTTAGGGTTGGCGGGAGAACTAAATGAGATTATGCACTCAGAACAGTGCCTGGTATGGGGTCAGTGCTTAGTGTATGTGGGTTGTTGTTGTTATTACTTTGCATGTCCTCAGACCTAGCATGAGACCTGATATACACTAGATGCTCAACCTGTGTTTGCTGAATGAATGGGTGAGTAAATACGTATGTGCCTGCAGAGAAAGGGGAGCCTGCCACGACAGGAGTAAATCCCCCTGGAGTTGTTGAGCTTTCTGGGTCTAAGGCAGGGAAGGAGAGAGAAGTTGGCTCGTGGGCTTGCGTTTTGTTGGCAGGTTGGGAGTTGGGCCAGGACATTTGCAGACATAGGAGATGACTTCCACAGGAAACTGGCAAAAGTTGAGTTTAATGTGAAAGATCTGGTCGGCTGGATTTGACTTCTATGCTGTACTTGACTCTAAACTAAGGTACGTGTGTGTATTGGGTGGACCCCAGAGATGAGATGGATGGAAGGTCAGCAAATGACACCTTGTCCTCAAGAGTTGGGTCCCTGTAATTATTACCCGAAGCAATCTGCAGATTCAATCCTATAAAAATCCTGATTTTTTTTAAGAAATAAAAAAATTCATATGGAATCTCCAAGTAGCCAAAACAATTTTGAAAAAGAACAAAGTTAAAGACCACACTTGACAATAAACGCAGATATATATACCAATGAAATAGAATAAAAAACTCAATAAGAAACCCTTGCAAATATGGTTAAATGGTTTTCGAGAAGGGTACCATACCTACTTCGAGAAAAGACAGTCTTTTCAACAAATGCTACTGGGAACTGAAACTAAAACTCTTAGAAGAAAAATAGGAGAAAACTGCATGAAATAGATTTGGCAATGATTTCTTGGATATGGTGTCAAAGGCATAGGCAGCAAAAGAAAAAAAGACAAATTGAACTTCATCAAAATTAAAAACTTTTGTGCATTGAAGTCCAACAGCATTAGAAGGCAACCCACAGAATGGGAGACAATATTTGAAAATCACATATCTGATAATGCATTAATATCCAGAACACATACAGAAATCCTACAACATAACAACAACAACAGAAACAATCTGTTCAAAACAGGCAAAGGGCTTGAATGGACATCTTTCCAAAGACAGAATGCAAATGTCCAATAAAGACGTGAAAAAATGCTCAACATCACTAATCACTAGGAAAATGCAAATTGCAAATCAAAACCACAATGAGATATCACTTCACACTCATGAAACTGGCCACCATGAAAAAATAAATATTGGCAAAGATATGGAAAAATTGGAACTCGGTGCAGTGCTGATGGGCATGTGTAACGGCGCAGCTACTGTGGAAAATGGTATGGTGGCCCTCAAAAATTTAAAAATGGAATTGCTACATGATCCAGCAATTCCACTTCTGGGTCTATATCGAAAGGAATTGAAGGTGAGGTCTCAAAAAAAGATATTTGTACACCCGTGTTCATAGCAGCATTATTCATAATAGCTAAAATACGGAGGCAACCCAAATGTCCCTTGATGGATAAATGGATAAGCAAAACGGGGTGCGGGCATACAGTGGATTTGTATCTCTCCTTAAAATAGAAGGGAATTCGGACACATGCTACAACACAGTTGAGCCCCGAGGACATTATGCTGAGTGAAAAATGTCAACCACAAGAGGACAAACATTGAGGGATACCACTTGTATGAGGTGCTTCTTGTGGTCACATTCACAGAGACAGGAAGTAGAACAGTGGCTTCCAGGAGCTGGGGAAGGAATGGGGAATTATTATTTGATGGGTATGGAGTTTCAGTTTTGCAAGATGAAAAAAGTTCTGCGGATGGCTGGTGGTGATGGTTGTACAACAATGTGAATGTAGTTAGTGCCACTGAACTGTACACTTAAAACAGTGAAAGTCCAGGCGCAGGAGCTCACGCCTGCAATCCCAGCACTCTGGAGGCCGAGGCAGGCGGTTCACCTGAGTTCAGGAGTTCAAGATCAGCCTGAGCAAGAGTGAGACCCCATCTCTACTAAAAATAGAAAAACTAGCCAGACTTTGCGGCAGGTGCCTGTAGTCCCAGCTACTTGGGAGGGTGAAGCTGGAGGATTGCTTGAGCCCAGGACTTTGAGGTTGCTGTGGGCTATGATGATGTCATAGCACTCTACCCAGGGTGACAGAGTGAGACTCTATCTCAAAAAAAAAAAAGTTAAAATGGAAAATTTTATTTTATATATATTTTACCAGAATTTTTAAAAATATCAAGGGCACAGTTGAGGGGGTAACGTTGGGGGGTCCCACAAACATGGGCAAAAATGGACTTTTGTGAATTAAGTTATATTTAAGCAACTCGAATTATCTTGTTATGAAGAATCATTTTAGGGAGGCCTTGATTGATCTGTTTTTGTTCAGTACTTTCATCAATTAGCTTTGCCTGGGCACCTCTTCATTACTATTCACATCATTTTCTTTTTCCCTGACCTCTAAATGTTGATGGTTCCTCAAGAACCTCTTTTCAAGGCTCTCCTTGTCTACTTGTGCTAGCTTCACAGCTCAGCCTCCTCTCTTACATCTCATTGTGGTGTGTAAGCATTCTGTGAGCTAACTTCTCCTGCCTGACCTCTCTGCCAGCTGCGTCTTGAACTGCAGCTGTCTGCTAGATATTCGTCCAGCATCTCAAACTCAGTTTGGCCCAAACTGGGCTCATTGTTTTTGCTTGCTCTGCTGAGTCTCTGGTTTCTGTGGAAGGCACAGAACACTTGGTTTCCAAGGCATAAAAGCATACAACATTTATGAGTCCCCTTCCATCTCCCTGTCTTCCAGATTAGCTCAGCTGTCAGCCCTGTTGCATTTTCCCTCTGTGACCACCCCATGTTGTACAGGTGCCCTGTGTCCAGTGACCACCTGTGCCGGGCTCAGCCCCCTGCCCACCCCCCGCCCTTGAGCAGACTGCTGCAACTGTCTCCCCCCTCTTTGCCTGTAGTCTGTCCTCTGCTGTTAACCATGCAGAAGAAAGCTGGGGAGAAGCCGGTCCTGTTTGCTCTACCAGGGAATCAGACATCGGATAGTTCTCACCCTGAAGGGGAGCAGAATACAGCACAGATCATAAAGTTTTGAGTGGCTTCTGGCTGAAAACAGCCCAGGGAGAAGAGAGTGGCTAAGTGAATGGGCTTGGGCAGCTGGACCGATTCTCATACTCAGCCCATTCTTGCAGTTCCAGGCTACTGGTGCATGTGGGAGTAGGCGCCAAAGCAGCAGGGGAGAGTGGATGTGGTTGGTAAGAGTGAGGCAGGGGCCAGGTCTAGAGCCTGGTGCAGTGGGGTTCAGGGCAGGGGACAACAGGGCTCCTTGGGCAACAGTCCTGCAGTCTGCCTGGATTGACCAGGGCAAGCAAGCAAGGTGGTGGCTGAACCCAGGGGCTTCGCTGTCTCCCTAGGACTCAGGGTGGTGGCAGCCCTAGGAATTCCTCAAAAGCTCTGGGGCTTTGATTGTATGGACCCCTCAACCTCCAAATCCCACTTATCCTTAAGGACCTAGATTAGATGCCACTTCCTGCTGGAAGCAGCTGCTCATTCTGCAGAGCTGTGATGTTCTTTCTTGGATATCTACAGCCTTCCCTTCCTGCACTTCCTCTTTCTCCCCTGAACTATCATTACTTATTGCCTCTTTACTAGACTAAAAGCTTCATTGTTTCCCTATATTAGTGTCTCTGGATCTGCGGCTCAGTATCTATCAGCCTCCACAGGCCTGTTTGAACTCACTGTGATCAACTCAATATTTCCAGTTATTCCCCCTGGGTGCTTGGGGCCCTTATGTCTTGGGAGGCCCTATGAGCAGCTCTGGCCATGGGCTATGAAGGAAAGTGACATGTGCCACTTCCAGGCCAGAGCATCTAGAGCAGTCTGAGACCCTTCCAAGTGCTCTCTGCCTTCAGATGTGGCAGCTAGCAACATTTGTGATGTTGGCCATTCTGTCATCCTTGAGCCCCCTGAATAAACAGGACAGCAGAGTCCCCTTGCTGACCTGTGATGGGCACCCAGCATGAATGAGAACTAAGCCTTTGTTATTTTCACACACCGAAACCTACAGGTTGTGGCTGAGCAGAGCCCAACCCAGACTGCAAGGCACAGTTTAGCTATGTCCTGCTGGCTAGCTGGTGACCTGACCAGAAGCCACCAGCCAGGAGATGCTGCCTCTTTAGGCTGCAGACTGCTCCTCACAGCAGTGCTGTTCCCTGGGCCTCTCGTGTGGAGCTCCAGTAATTTAGATGCAGATGGGCAGGAATGGCTGCGCCTTCCACTCTCCTCTCTATGGGCTGCCCTCTAAATTAATTAAAAGCTGGAGGTGAGCCGAGAGGATACTCTATTAAAGTTAGAATGTTCTTTTCTAATTTTCAAGGCTGCAATAGCATTTTCCCATGGCATTGCCAAGTTGTGCTTCCTGAGAGTTAGCAAGATTACTCTGCTGCTGGGCGACAGCACAGTACTTTCCAGATATGAGTGTGTGACCCACTTCCCTGGAGTAGCTTCTGCACTTAGAGGGGCTGCTTGTTGAGCTGAACAGGTTATGGAGCAGCTGAGCCTGTGCACCAAAGGCTCTGGGAGCCATAAGCCTGACAAAACACAGGTGGATTCCAGCTGTTGGAGTTCAGAGGTCTTCCTTGGGCAGAATTAACAAACAACAAAACCCCAAGCCCTTCTGCTGCACCTCTGATAGAAGGGAAGTGATTATCTATGTGAAGCAAAGATTAAAAATAAAAGCTTTGCGTTGGTTGTCCTGTGCGTGTGCTGACTGCTAAACCTCAGGAACATAAAATGACAAGAGAAATGGGCAAGAGACAGAAATTTAATTGAATAAAAACTCCAGGCTGTGACGGGGGTGGGAAGACACAAATCAGTAATTAACAACATAATTTTTTAAATGACAATGCAATTAATTAACATTCTGGGTAAGTGCAGGAGAGGGGGCATCTTTCAGCACAAAACAGCTGCTAAATAAAGGAGAAGGGAACTTTGTGTTTCTCTTAAAAAAAAAAACAAAACTATATGCAAATGGCCCTGGTTATCACGACTTCAGAGAAGCTCACACCATCCCAAAAGGTTTTGCACTCCAGAGGAAGCCAACAATGAATCCACTTTATATTTCATTTTATTTTCATCTGTGAGGGAGAAATACTGGGCTGGATGATGAAATTAGCAAACGTTCAGGTTTCATTCACGATTCAGGTTGAGGACTAGTCTCTCCTGAGGGCGAGGCTCCAGGAGCTAAAAGCTTCTCTGGGGTGGGGTCCCATGTCTGCAAGGAATTTATGAAGATTGCTAGAGCAGGAGTGGGAACGGTTGGTCAGCGGTGTCCGGCCTGGCCACAATCAGTCCAGAAAATGATTTCCTGAAATTTCCGGGATATTCACTCACGTGAGATAGCTTCTTGAATACAGGAAGAATCTCTCAGACAAGCAATACTATTCACTGATTCAAACTGACCCCACTTACTCCCTTCTCCAAAAGTTTAGAGTAGGTATCCTCAGCTACCTGAGGGTTTAAAGATGACAGCTAGGCATGGATTTTCAGTTCACTTCTGGAAAGACGTTTTTACACTAATTTCTGGGCTCCTTATGACCCAGGGAACTCAAGTATTCCCTTGGTCACAGCAAGACCCCCAGCTTCTGCTCACCGACTGAGATGGTCATCCTGATGGAGTCAGTCTCACATCAAGAAACATAATGAAGTTTGTCATCTGCTGAGCGTCTTGTCATGACCTTGAGTTTTTTCCCTGCTCTCAGGAGAACACCCAAATGCAGGGCTGCCTGACTAGGAAGGCCTGTCAATCAAGACATTTGGGGAGGAAAGTTATCTTTACACATTAGTCCTTAGCCTAAGGCTGAGTACAGGGTGGAATTTAGACGTATCTACATTTGCTTTACTAAGTGGAAAACTTGTGTCTCCACAATATCCTGTTAGCTCATGCCCAATCTGGTTCATTTTTGGTGCCCAAGTTGAATCAGCAAAGAAACCTGATAACTTGGCTTATAAACAGGGTTACTGCAGAGGTTGTTTCTTCAATAGCATATGACAAATATAAAGAGTAAGACACAAGGTGTGTGAATGGTTTTTATGCTCTTGGTCTTCTGTTGGTGCAAGGAGGGGTTCTCAAGCAGACTTGCCTCTTGCAAATCATACACACAGCTCTGAAAATTGGCCTTGTGTAGTTACAAGGTGAAGTAGAAACTCACCTCCACGTGCTTACCAGGGACAGACCGACCGAGACTCAGCAAACCGCCCTTCTTAGGGGTTGGTGGGAAGGCCGCTATTAACTCAACAGATATGTGCTATTACGATACAGAACAGTTCAAATGTGGTTTTTTTTTTTCCCTAACTGAACTTGGCCTAAGGTAGATATCTAAAGGAAACCAAAACCCCTCACCAGCACTGCAACAAACACACAGAAGTACTTAGTAATTTATAGAATTAAAGTTTAAGATAACTATCGTCCCAGAGTCAATGGGCTGACATAGATTTAAGCTGTCTTGATTTCAATCAAGAAGATACTCTTCCGAGAAAGGTGGACTCAAACTGTTATTTGGATTTCAAAACTCCCCATTCAGAAAAGAACATTTTTATCTAGGTTTTTCGTTGATCTGTTTAGGCATTTTAAACAGCTGCTTGAGATTCCATGGAATTATAAAGCTATGTATAACACAGAGATCATTCTGGAACATATGTGCTCTCTCTTTCTTTACAATGAAGGTTATTTTTGAGAACAAAGATTCTGTTTTCAAACAAATGTGATCATTAACTGTGGTGCGTCAGAAAACATATGGCATGTTTAGTTTCAGCAGAATCATTCCTAAAGAAAGTGACTGAGTTCCTGTGAGGAATCGAGATGTTTTCAGTTCATGAAGAAAGCCAAAGGGGGGGGGGCACCAGGAACCCTGCCCCCCAGCTCGAGGTTCACAGACACCTCAGAGGTCCTGTGGTTTCAGCGCGGGACCAGGAGTCCCACCATCCCAGAGCTCCAGAGAAGAATAATTAGCCTCATAAAGGCTCTTTGATCGATTCGTGCCATTCTACAGGGTGTTGAAAACACAGACACCGTTCCGACCCACCTCTTCCTTCTCCAGGGTTGCAAAGCTTAGTGGAGACACAAAATTTCAGAAACTCCATCCATTTCTCCTGAAAAGACTACTTTTTACATTTGTATTTTATAGAACCAACTACTGGGTTCTTCACCCTTTGTTTTTTCCTGCTCTCTCTTTTTTTTTTTTTTTTTTTAATCTTTTCTTGACAGAGGACCCATAAAGAGTGAAAACCACAAAAACATCACCTTGGGAGACAGAAAAGAATAAGACAGATCTGACCACAGACAAGTGTCTCAGCCTTGACCTACACAGGAGTAGGTAAGACTCTGGAGTGACAGGCAGCTGCTGCTGCCACTGCCACTGCGCGACACTGCATTTAGATGATTGAACAAGTGTAAAAAGAACATCGCTGAGTCCCGTTTGTGTCACTCGGCTGTGCAGCTCATGGTGTCGGAGGTGGTTTTGGAGACGGACAGGAGCTCTCACTGTCGAAGCTGGCAGCTCGGCCCTGCCACTGCCAAAAGGAGAAAAAAACCCGGTTACTGGTGGCTGAGAGATTTACGTTTCAACTTGCAAAACTTAACTGGCCCATGCACTGAATTCACTTTTCCCAGCTTCTCATAAGCTTTCTTGAATTTTGCTGTCAGCCATGCAAAAACAACGAAAATAGCTTTGAGCTTCTAGTTTGGAATACCTGATTTTCAAAAAGAACTATTACAGAGATAATTGAAGCTTTCTTTGTTGTGTGTGTGTTTTAATGAGGAGCTGTGACTAGACCATTTGTGAGTGTGTTAGCCATTTTTCACACTGGGAATTGTATTATGTTAGCAGCAAAAGAGGCAGTCTGCCGAGTGTGCCCTTCCTGCCAAGAGCCCGCGATCATGAATTATTAGCAATTTGTCTGGGAGCTGTTAGTACAGCTCAGACCCTGATAGTGCTTCAGCTCTGGGCTTCCTTCTGTCTTAATTCTCCCTCTGGGCATTTGTGCCCCACTTGTGAGGAGGTAAGAGGTGTGAGGAGACCCTTTGGGCTTCTCCAGCCCCTTCTTCTCCCCAGCTCTCCCCAGCTCACAGATCCTCCTCTCCGCCCGACTTCAACCCTTCTGCGAACATGTGTAATGCAATGAGGAGTGATGGGGTGAAGGAGGGGGCTGGCGATGGATGCACCCAAGCCATTCAACCCTCATTTGAATGGAAAAAGCCAGCCTCAGGTATGGCAATGTTTCCTCCGCAAGGATCTGAGCCTGTGAATGTTCTCGATGTGTCTGGGGGATGCATAGCTTCAAAGCAAGTCAGCGTCCCCTGCACCCCCCAGCCCCATGTGAGCTGAGGAGACTCAGTATTCTCCCAGGTGCCTCCAGCACAGGGCGCCAAAGACAGAGGATAGGTCGGTGGTCAAGGTGACTTTGAAACTGAAGTACAGCCTATTTTGCTTCTCTTGAGCACTAAGGGTCCTCCCTGTAGAGAGATGAGGCTGAGTAGAAGCTGGAACTGCATATAGACTTGCGTGTTTGGGGGTGGGATGGGGAAGGATGCTTCCCCCCTCCCCCCAAACAGCTATTTTTAGACAGAGAATAAAGCATGTGCCATCCAGCTTCAGCTATGGAGGAAACCCACAAAGCTGAGCAGCAACGCAGACCTATAGAATGACCTTAATGTTGCCAATTTTAAGGAAAGCTTCTATTAACCCTTCTCTGGGCCCAGTTCTTCATGGGCTTTTTCTAACGCCTGTGCAGGCCAACCAACCAAGGGCTGGACCGATGGGTCTCCATGAACTTGACCTAAGGAATTGTGGCATGTCAGGCTTGGGCAATCATCCAGTCTAGCCCTCTTATTCTTGCAAATAAGAAATCAATACACAGCTAGTTAGGAGCAGAGCCAGGACCCCAAACCAGGTCTTCTAACTCCTGACTCAGTGCTCTTTCCGCTTGCTCTGCTGCTGTCTTAGCACCTGGCCACTCTAGGAGAAGGAGACACAAAATGTAATCAGAAACCTAACCTCTTGGGGTGCACACCAGGTACTTACTCCTAACTCCGGGGGGCAGTCTCTCTGCTTGCAGCATCCACGTGGATGAAATCACAACCGAGGGTTTCCCTGGTGAAATATTTTAGATAAATAAATGCCTGGTTGTTGAGCCCACTGTGGCTTCTGACTCAAGTGTTTCTTACCCAGAAGGTGACATAAGACGATTACTAAAGCTTTCATTTAACAGACCTTCATTTTAGGAGTTCTACTTTTTCCTGTTACAACCTTTAATGTTAGTGGAAGGTACATTGTAATTACTGGCTTCTTCCCTGGGTGAGCATGCCACTCAAACAACCTGATTGGTAGGCCAGGTTGGAGGGGAAAACATGAAGTGGCTACACAGAGAACCTTTTTTCCTTTATGTAACAGGCCAAAGAGTAGTCACAGGGAACATAATTGTTTATCCAGAACAAATGAAGAAGGAACACTGGCTCCCCTGCTAGTCCCTGATTTTTCCTATGAAGATGAACAAAGGGAGGAGATGGGGCACATGAACAATGGGAAGGCAAATGATTGCAGGAGGCTTATGGTAGCTGTAAAATAGCAGAGAACCTGTCCCCAGCCTGCAGGGAGATTATTGTTCTAAGATGGCTGTGCTCCACTAAGTTCTTCTATTGTTTCAAAATGGGTCGTGTTCCAGCAGAGATCTAAACTCTCTGGCAGATCATCTGAACTTGGCTCTGTGTACTCAATGCCTGGAGAAGAGAACTGGTCAACCCAGCTGTGGTGACAGTAATGACACAGACACTGGGCAGCAGTGCTGAGAGGAAAGGGGGCTGGCGCCGCGCTGGGGAAGGGCGCTCGTAATGGCTCAATAAATTTTTATTCATGAAAATAATCCCAGAAAGGACAGACACCTTTTCGGTTAATTTGTTCCCCTGAACCTTATTTTAAACCCCAAGCAAGCAAGCAAGCAAGCAAGCATGATGCCTTCTGTTCTGATTAATAAAAAAGAAATGAAACTTGAAACTCTTCTAAGAAAGGTACAAGATAAAAACTGAGACCTATACAGATACGATGCCATTTGTCTTCCTGGGAGCTGGAAAAGATTTCTTTATGAATGGGAGATACAAGTTTTGGGAGTGAGGCTCTTGTTCCGTATCCAGAACATGATGAAAGGAAGGCAGGTTGTGAGCTCCTCGTATGACTGGGAGGATGTATGTCCAAGTACAATGCATTACATGACCACAAAGGGTGTTTACTTACTGTTAGCCTGCTGGGTTTTTAGGTGCATTTTTGATAAAGATATTTAAACTGTGGGTGCTAAAAGTATCAGTAAAAATGATAAGAGAATGTGTCTGTTGAAATCCTAAGTTGCCAAAACGAATGTCATTTTCAGCTTCTTCCTACAGAGAAATAATCAGCTGAGGAGCGGATTTGTGTGTGGGGGAAAGGCTAGCCAATAGGGGAGGGGTGGGCGCAGCGTGGTGTGCAAGGTCAAGAAAAAAGAAAACCCAAAGGCCCTCAATTTATTCTCTTTTCATTTTCCATATACTGTTTCTTTCCCTTCACTGTTTCATCAAATATTCATTTTCAAGGGCTTGCTTCTACTTTATCTTTCTTTTGTAGTCTGGACGAGGGAGCCAGAATTCTCAAAGAAATGGGGACTTGGAATCAATTATTTGGCTTAATTAGGTTGTATGCATCATGAAGGAGAGGGATTCTTGGCCAAGTCCTGGCCCTGTGTGGCACACTGCACCCCAGCCCCGGCTCTGGCCCCTCTCTTGCTTACTTTCCATTTTCCATGGGCAGGCCCAGGCTTGGAACAGTGATGGGTTACTGCAGGTTCAAGGGCAGTCATGGTGCAAGATGTGAGCTCGCGGGCTTAGCCATCATTTAGGGTGGGATTTTAGAGAAGCAGAGATGGGAGGAGCTGACCCCCTCGAAGCCCTGTGGCCCACTAGAGGCCCCTTAGCTCTCATTCCATGCCCTGGCCTTAAACCATCCTGCACAGTTAAGCATACCTGTAGTTATTTCATTCTTAAACATCTCAAGGGATTAAAAAAGAGGGTCCTATTATGAGCCCTCCTTGAGTTGCGTCAATGCAGCGTTCAGTGAGCTGCTGGGTGTGGCCTCCAGGTTGTCCAGTGTGCTGCCCGGTCACGCCTCCTGAATGGGGGTGGGGGGTACCTCACCCACACTCTGCAGAACAGGGGACAGGGTCCCCAGGAGAGCTTACTCCTTGTGGTAGAATAAAAGACAACTGCAGGACAGAATCATGAGGCCTCAGCTGACAGGGACTTTGTGTCTTTTTACGCCTTGGTGGTGCTTCACAAAGCACACGCCTCCCTGGGGCGGTAAATCCATCAGCACAGTTCTCAGTTAGGAGGTCTCTATGCCCCTCAGTGGCTCCTGCTACTGGGGCAGGTGGAAATAGGCTTGTTCACCCTGAGACGGAAAAGGATCCAGCAGGTTCTCCGAGTTTGCTACTCTGACTTTTCTGCAGCACAGAGTGTGGGGAGTGGATTACTCTGTTTTTAAGGGAATTCTGATTTTAAGCTGAGGGGCCATGTGATAGAAGAGATAAAGGTTTATTTTTGTATTAGTAGATTTTCCAATTGTACACAAGTCTCTAGACTTGCTGGTTTGGAAGCCTGTTGAGATGCTGCAATCATCACCCAGCTTTCTAGGACATGGGCTGGGGTCTGAGATATTGAAAATGAGGTTTAAGGCTTTCCTGGTCATTCCACATCCCAACCCACTTGAGAAAAACAAGGGCTCGTGACACCGAGGAGATAGATCACAGAATCTTAAATTGGTGAGGGTCAGTGGATGGTGGAACAGACTGTAAACATCAGCCTAAGAAATACCACCTTTGCACTTGTGAGAGAAGTGACAGGTCAAGGGTATACAGCAAGTCAGGAGGGGCCGAGATTGTAGCCCAAGTCTCAGGACTCCCAGCCCAGTGTTCTCCGTTACATTTCTGGTAGAACCCACACGGATCCAGCCCCACACCTTTATTTATTTATTTATTTTTTGTTATTGCAGTTGTTTAGCTGGCCTAGGTCGGGTTCGAACCCGCTACCCTCAGTGTATGTGGCTGGTGCAGTAACCATTGTGCTATGGGCGCTGAGCCAGCGCCACACCTTTAGCCAGAAAGTGCAACACCGAGAGTCCACACTCCCCTCCTCAACAATGGTAAAAACCAACATTCATAAAAGGAAGAATTTGCTCTTTGGCAATCTCCATTCAGCAGTGAAAAGCCAAGTCACCGCCTGGCTTGAGCCTCAGGGAACTTACTGGTCCAACAGGGGTAGAATTTCTTGCCAAGCTCTGATCTCACACCCCTGGGGCCTTTTCCTAAAGGACTGACTTGGCCAGGGGCTTTGTAAAAGCTTTTCAGGCCTCGTAGTGGTTTTCTGGGAAGGCTTCCTCAAAGTTCTTATTTTCCATTAAGAACTCAGTGCTGTTTTCACAGTGCCTAATGTCAGGGGCTTTTTGTCAAGCGGCCTCTACCTCCCTCCTTCATTTCCTTCCAGCCTGTTACACACTGGGCAAGAAGTATGTGACCCATGGCCACCTTCCCACAAGGGCCCATGGTCTCGGAGCAGCCGACTGCCATTCTCCAGCCCACACTGCCATGCAGCACACATGCCGAGGCCCAGGCGACCTCACCCACCTCTTTGAAGGATTTCTTTACCTCCACCAAGGAGTGCCAGTGTGCAATGGGCTTCCGAGGGTACGCCAGCATCTCGTTCCAGTGGTCCCTGCCCAGGCCTTCAGCATTGATTCCCACACGGCAGACTCCTATGATCTCATTGTGGCCCACTCTGAGGAAGAGACAAAGGGCCCAGCATCGGCTACCACACGTGCTCTCAGAAAGGGAGGTCCCAGGGCAAGACTCTGCCCAGTGGGTCTAACTCTGAGCACTGAAAACAGATGGGCAGGGGCTTTGGATGCCTGCAGCAGTGAAGCCTTGCCCAGCCTCCTTGGGTGGACAGTGGACAGATGAGCAAAAGTTGTAAGATTCTTTGGACTCTCAGGAAATGGTGGGCGAATAGCCTGAGTTTGGGAGGTGGGAGAGTTTAAGTTCTTTTCCTTGTTTGCCTTGGCCAGCACTTCACAACCTTACTTGAGACATCAGCATTTGCAAATAAATCAGCCCTCTCTGAGCACCATTTCTCCACACCCCTGGAAGCTGGCATGTGATACAGTCACTCAGCGAGAACATCAATCATCGCTCAAGTATGTTCATCAAGCATCCACCATGCAACAACTTGTGCTAAAAATCCTGTGCTGAGACTTTTTTGCATGGTTTCTTTTTCCTTTAGCTAAAGTGATTACTGAAGGCTGGAGTCCTAGAGGCTCTGATGTCTGGGGGCCAGCCTAGATGGAAGAGTGGGATGAATGGAAGAGAAGAGATATTAATATATCTGAGGAAGTAGAAATCAGGTTGGACAGGTGTGCTGGGTCCAGATTGTGGAAGGCCTTGAGAGTTCAGGAGAAAATCCTGGACAATAGGAACCACCAATGGTTCTTTGTCTCAAAAAATGAAAAAGCTCATTCTGTTGCCCTGCGTAGAGGCCCATGGTGTCATAGCTTACAACAACCTCCAACTCCTGGGTTCAAGCAATCCTCCTGCCTCAGCCTCCTGAGTAGCTGGAACTACTGGCACCTGCCACAACATCCAGCTAGTTTTTCTATTTTAAATAGAGATGGGGTCTCACTGTTGCTCAGGCTGGTCTCAAACTCCTGAGCTCAGGCGATCCACCTGCTTTGGCCTCCCAGAGTTCTAGGATTACAGGCGGGAGCCACCACACTTGAGAAAAGCAGGTCCAGGAAAAAGGTGGTCATTTAGGAAGATATGTCCTCAAGATGGAGGCAGAGATCAGCTAAGAAGCTGCACAGCCATCCCACAGTGAGAGGGGGAGCAGCAGCAGAGATGGAGAGGACAGAGACCCATGTCAAAGGACAGATGATAGGACTGGGTACCAGATAGGAGAATGGGAAAACCTAGGGGGCAATTCAGGCCAGGTGATGGGTGGCGCTGCCCCTGATGGGAACAGGGCAGCAACAGGGGAAGCTTGAGGCCTGTGTTAAGGGGGGTATCCATGCTCTTCCTCAAACGCCTGCACCCTTCTTGGGTGGAGTCAGATTTGAGGTCACTGAGCACCTGAGCCCTGAAGCACAAGGTCTAAGGTCAGGGAGCCCTGTGCCGCGTGGGACGCGCACCCACCGGTCATAATCCATCACCGAGATGAGCAGGCTGACTTGGTCCATGTTCTCCGGGGGGATGTCAAAGATGATGGCCTCGTTGTAGACAGGATTGAGAGTGTTCTTCTTGATGGTTGTTTTCTTCTTCTTCAGCCTCCGCCCATCACAAAGCAGGGACACTTTGACATATGGATCTGTGACAATGGGGCATGGAAAGGGAAGGGAATGTGTCACACAGATGTTCTCGAGCATCATTTTCAGTAAGGGACCGAAGCCCTAGGCCTACTGCTGCTTATCAGATGGCAGCAGTGGGTGGTTAAAATAATTAAACCACCTTGGGTTTATGTAGCACACCTGCCTCTGAGGACACGCCGTGCTTAACAGAGTCTTTAGCTACCTCAATATTCTTGGGAGAGCACTTAACAGACTTTCAGTAATGGATAGGCTGGCCCCAAATCAGATGTGACACCTGCCCATGGGTATGGCGTTCTCAGCCTCACATTGGCTGGTGGCTCAGAAGTGTGGCGAAGCTGAATAAGGACGCTCTATTTCTTTCTTTGTTTTGTTGTTGTTGTTTTTCCCAATATTATTAACCAAAGGACAAGGGGCATAAAAATAGAACTTAGTGATGCCCAAGGAATAGCAACATGTCAGAGTTAAATGAACAGCACCGTCACAATGCCGCTCATGTCCTCTCCCCTGACAATGTGATTTTGAGTCCCATTGTCCCAATAATCTCCTTTTCATTTGGCATCTGAAGGGGTAAGTGGCCCTGCTGTCTGCTCCCCTGGAAGCCATTTCCTGCCCACTTCTGAGCAGCCCAGGAGGAGGGGCTGTGGCCAAGGGAGTGAGAGAGGCAATCTCATGGATTCAAGGCAGCTGGTTGACATTTCCTTTCTCAGTAGGATCTTGGATTCTCTCCATCCTGCAAAGAGATGTCTTTTTATTGAACTTCATGTGCCTCCTACCCTAGTCTCTTCTTTTGTTTTCTGAATGGGTATTTCAGGGTCATTTTTCTACCCTGAAATTTTCTACTCATCCAAGTGAAGTATCTCATAGCACAGGTGTCTGGGTCACTATCGTAATTGTTATTTATGCCGCACAGCTCAAGAAAGGAGAAGGCAGGAGTTTGAGCTTGCTGTGAAATATGACACCAAGGCACTCTAGGCTGGGGCAACAAGTGAGAGTCTATCTCCAAACAAGAAAAAAAAAAGATGTTTTCATGGGTAGCTTCTTCACCTCTATCAAGTCTTTGCATAAATACAACTTTTTTCATGAAGGTTATTCTGACCTCCGTGTTTAAAATTCCAACCCTTCCTACCCTATACTATTGATCACTTCTATCATTTCTAATTTTTATCCATTATACTTATTACCTTCTAATATGCTATATAATTTACCTATTTGTAATTTTTTCCATCTTTCTCCATGAGGACATAAGATCTATAAGAGCAGGTATTTTAATGTCTTGATCACAGATGTATCTCAAGTTCCTAGGTTAATGATGAATAAGTCTTCTCCTTTTTAAGTTATTTTGTATATTAAAAAAAAAAAAAGAAAGGAGAAGGCGACTTGCAGGTTATAATAGCTTTTGAGACGCTGATGTGCTGTGACACCTTTTTGCCAAGAAGCCAGGTCTCCTGTGAGTATGTCAGGGGGTGGCTGCTCCCTGGCTCTGTGACTCACAGGCATGCAGCTCCATCCCCTCCCCTGGGCATCTGAACACACTAGGCCCTCATACTCCCTGGCACTGCTCAGGTAGCAGATGAGGCACACACCGATGGTGGGAACCAAATCAGAAACTCCACGCCTTGAAGGCCTTTCCATAGACATCTAAATGAGCCGCTGACTAATCAATGTGACAGTGACAGCTATGCCTTAACCACAGGGACACTATGGGGAGACGGTGAAGCGTTTAATCAACCTGCCACCTCTGACTTCCCACTTGAATGAGCTCTCTCTCAGGCGATGTTTGGTGAAAAGCAAGGCCAAGTTGGGAGAAGGCACGAGGCCGCTTTCGGCAGGCTCCATCGTCTAGTCCCAAGACCCTTCGCACGGCACCTTTAAATCCTTCAGGGTGCACACTGCCTTGGAAAGTGTCCCCAGGCTGGAGGTTGCTGGAGCTGCCTTATCCCCTGCTCTGCCTATTTCCCTGTGCCCCACATCAGAGCAAGTTTCCACATCATGAGGCTTC
Organism: Nycticebus coucang; assembly: GCF_027406575.1. NCBI lineage: Eukaryota > Metazoa > Chordata > Mammalia > Primates > Lorisidae > Nycticebus > Nycticebus coucang. Next base: position 44,466,311 of record NC_069784.1, read on the forward strand.
CAAAGTATAGGAGAGGTGCTTGTCCCATGGGCCATTGAGCAGATGCCTTAGCACCTTCCCCACCACTGTTCACTCCTGTGAGGCATAACCCATTTGTGCAATTCAGCGGACACATTTCCCTCACCGGACCCAGCATGCTCACCAGCATTTCTGGGCCTGGATGGACCAGTGATATTCAACCAGAGTGCTGTGGCACCCTGGGGTGCCATGAGAGGATCTTAGGTGTGCTGTGAAAAAATTTTAAAGATAATTACTTAAATTATTTTTGAAAGAAGTTCAAAGCATAGTAAGTATATTCTTTTTTTTACTTGTTTTTTTTTAGCAACGTAATTTAAGTGTGCCATGGAAGTTTAACTGTAGGTTCAAGTGTGCCGTGAGATAAAAAAGGTTGAAAAAACACTGCTCTAGACTATTCACTAGGGTTCCCTGGTGCAAAAGAGAACTCTGTCTAGTGGAACCTGGTCCCAGGTGATCTTGGAGGTTCCTTCCTCTTAGCCTGTGATGCCCTATGCAGCTAAGGGAGGGGACACAAAGACCATCAGTGTATTTCAGCCTCATTGTCATGGGGGCCATCAGAATTCAGCATTTAGGATGTGCCAGGCACTGTGTTAACAGCTTTGCATATCATGTGATTTCAACTCCACATCAGCCCTATAAAATATCATCATCATCCCCATTTCATAGATGGGGGAATTGAGGGTTAGAGAGATTAAGGAATGTGCCTAAGATGTGAACCCACATTTGTCTGACTCCAGTGCCCACATTTTTGACCACCGGATTCAGAGCAGGACAGAGCAAATATAGTAGAGATGAGTGGGTTTACTCACTCAGTAGCCCTTTGTCGCATACTGGTCCTTATTACTGTTTTGTACTATTTTTATCGTCAAGGATCTAGCAGATAGGTTTAGAGAATTGATCCAGGGCTAGTTTAGATCACAAATAGTCAGATGGTTGGTTTTAGAGGTCAATGGCATGAGTTTTAAGAACAAACAATTAATAAGCTCTATTCACTCCCTGTGTTTACTCCAACATCAAGCCAGGCTGGGCTCAATGCAACCTCAAACTCATCCTCAAGAACAGGAGATCTATGCCGGGTGCAGTGACTCACACCTGTAATCCTTGCACTCTGGGAGGCCAAAGTGGGAGGATCCCTTGTGCTCTGGAGTTTGAGGCTAGCCTGATCAAGAGCAAGACATCATCTGTACTAAAATAGAAAAGTAGCCGGGCATTGTGGTGAGTGCCTATAGTCCCAACTCTACTCAGGAGCCTGAGGCCAGAGGATCTCTTGAGCCAAAGAGTTTGAGGTTGAATGAGCCATGATGATACCAAGGCACTCTACCCAGGGTGACAGAGTCTCTGGGTAAAAAAAAAATAAAGAAGAAAGAAATAGGAGATTTAGTTTTTGAGGCCCCTGGCATGTACGCCTGTGCCTACATCACCCTCAGGCCAGGTCCCTCATGCTATAAATAAATAACAAGTAAATTCATTCATTCAATACAATTTTTTTTTGAAAGCTCACGGTGTTCCAGGCACTGTCCATACCCTTGCTGTAAACAAAATAGAAATCTCTGCCAAAAAGAGGGACCCCTGTATCTTTGGAACCAAGCTGAGATTTAACACCAGCTTCCAGACCCAGGTAGAAAAGGGAAATTATGAGAGGGGAGTTAGAACTCATGATAAAACCTCTCACCCTAAACCCTCTCATTTGGAACAGCCTTTGCAATGACCTCAGTGGCTCCACCATACACTCCCGCTCTAGCACATCAATTTAATTATACCAGAGAAGATAGTGTGGGGACTTAGGCAGCAAAATCCTATTTCCCTCTGCAGTCTCGGGAGTCCTTGGTGAATTTCTGTCCCCAGCATGTACTTATTTTGGTATTAAAATGAAATCTGCATTGGCTGTATTTGGGGGGGACGCTGACTTGCTGCTGCCTGAGAGCTTTTCCCAAGTCAGCAGAGGTCCGCTAATCAGTCTGGGGGTGGGGGTGGAGGGCTGGCCTGCAAGGCAGGAGCACTGCAGAGAGACAGCTGGAGGCTGGAGCAGGGGCTCCGAGGGATGGATGCGAAGCCGCCCTACGCACAGATGATTTCATGGTTTCCTGACCACCTCTCCCTGAAACCTCCATTCCCAAAGCTTGATACCTTGTCTTCTCCCAACTGCAGCAGGTTGCACCTGTGCCCAGATGTTTTCAGTTGAACTGTCACTTCTTTATAGCCACTGTGATTACACTAAGGCATTTTCCAGCAAATAAATAATTAATGCATATAAAGGAGATATGAGGAAAAATCTTCACTATATTCCCAGCCAAGTTCAGAGGCACGTCCTGAGTGGTTTTACATTGATAATCTCAGTCATCAGAACAGCCTCTTGGACTTGGGGGCGGGAGTGGGTGGTTGGAGTTTTGTTGTTGTTGTTGTTTTTGGAGGCAGAGTCTCACTATGTCACCCTTGGTAGAGTGCCACGGTGTCACAGCTCACAGCAACCTCAAACTCTTGGACTCACGTGATCATCCTCCCAAGTAGCTGGGACTACAGGTGCCCACCACAACCCCTGGCTATTTTTTTGTTGTAGTTGTTGTTGTTGTTTAGCAGGCCTGGGCCGGGTTAGGACCCACCAGCCCCGGTGTATGTGGCCAGTGCCCTAGCTGCTGAGCTACGGGAGCCAAGCTGTACATGCCTATTCTTTTGGGAGTCTCAGCCCATTTCACTCCTCAGAGAAGTTTGAGCTGGGGTGGGGGAGAAGGTCCCCAGGACTCAAGCTACTCCTCTGTTATTCCCTAATTCAAACACCTTCTCCTATATCAACTCATGGAATTCAGGGGGAAGGCTTGAACCTCGGACACCATGTCCTGCCTGCAGGTCTCCGCAGCTGTCCCCAGATAGCACTGCCTCTGTTGCTGCACTGGCACCCTCTGCTGTGCTCCTGCTATGCCTAGCAGCTCTCTTGGTGCTGAGGCTGGGGCCAGGAGCCCCGCAAGAGAAACTCAAATATAAATGCTCTTTGCTTTTCAGTGGATTTTCTTCTTTGACTCAGTCCTCAGGGCTGCTGCCGTAGGCCTGCACAGGCCTACAAACATTTACACACCCTTCCAGAAGTGCTGAGGCCTCACATGAACAAGAAACACTGTCCTTAATTTTTTTTTCTCCTATATATTTACTTCTCTCCCTCCTCTAACAGAAAGGATGATAGTAACAGATGGTATCTACTGAGTGCTTTTTATGTGCCAGCCATGATTCTAAACATTTACATGAATTAGCTTGTTTATTCCAAAAGCAACCCATGTAAGGTATCACCATTCCCACTTTTCAGTTTAGAAAACCAAAGCATTCACAGAGCAAGGAAGGGGCAGATCTGGAATTGACTCTGGGCAGTTTGCTCCCAGAGCTGGTGCTTCTATTCCAAGAATACTGACAATTCTTTCCCCTTCTCCTCGAACACCCTTCCAAATCCTACTGTCCATGCTGCTGGCAGCCCGCCGGGGTAGGAGGTACCTGAGTAGCCTGTGATGTCCATCGCCTTGAGGTTCCGACATTTGATCACCGTGAGGGTGAGCCTGCCTGCTGTGGGCAGGTAGCAGAGGGAGAACATGATCTCACCCAAGTCCACGCTTTCCTGCAGAGAAGCAGACAAGAGAGCAGGTGAGGGGCACGCCCAGCTACTCAGGAGGTAAAGGCAGGAGGATCACTTGAGCCCAGGAGTTTGAGGTTGCCATGAGCTATGATGACACTAAGGCACTCTACCCAGGGTGACAGTGTGAAACTCTCTTGAAAACAAACAAAAACTTCAAGATGGTAAACTTGTCCTTCCAGTAAATAGTGTCATGCCAAATTGCTTCCTCCGCTTGACGAAGGAGGGGCTGTCATGGTGAAGCCTCCTCCTGCAGGTGTGAGGCTGGCTTGGGCTCTGAGATAGGCAGATGTTTCTTCCCTCAGTGCTCCCAGAGCCAGGTTTGAGCAGGTTTGAGTTTGAGGAGGTCAGGGTTTGGGGTAGCTCTGATTTCAGGGGGGCCATTCATCCATCCAGCCGTCCGTCCATCCATCCACTTGAGAAATATTTATTGAGCACCAGCTGTGTGCTAGGTGCTGATCTGAGTGCTGGGGATATAGAAGAGACCAAAACAGACAAAAATCTCTTCTTCATGGAGCTTACATTGTATTTGGGCAAAGGACAATAAAAAAGGTGAATAAATAAATTAATAGTCAAAAGTATCAAGAAGAAAAAAATAAGGCAGAGAAGGGGATATAAAACATGACCACAGGGGAGACGATAGTTGTATGTTTAGCCAGGGATGGCTCCCTGAGGAGGGGATGACTTCTGGGAAAGAGAGGAGTCAAGGGCGACACCAAGGTTTTTGTCTATTCTTTCCACAAAGAACAACCTTCTACCGGAGACTTCTAGAGTCTTGCCCCCACCTGGAGAATAATCCAAGACCCCCTCTTTCCCGCAACCCTCCTCATCAATAGCATACGGTCCCAACATTCTTCTCTAGGTGGCTCCGACACCCGCTTTTCCCTAGCCCTAGATTTGTCTTTCTGTTCGCCCCGTGCCCCCCAATCAAATCCCAAGAGTAGCAGGAGGTGAATATACCCCACTTTCCAGGAGAGGCTCTGGAGGGGCTGGAGCTGGGCACCCTGCAGAGATGGTTACCCCCTCTAGCACAGAGCCCTGGGGCCTCTGCAGAGCCAGAGGTCCAGGGCCAGCCCCTGTGGACAAACATCCACCTCTGAGGGTCACAGCGACTCTGGGGGCAGGGGCTGCTGTCATTACTCCCTCCACTTCACAGACAAAGAACTTGAGACTCAGGTTTACAAGCCTTGCACAGCCAGCTGGACCCCTGAATTTTGGGAGTGTGCCTTTGTACTCTACCTTGAAGCAGCGCCCTTTCCAGCTCACCTAGGAAGCACCTCGTGGTGACCTTTACTCCTTTGTGCTTTGGGCCACACTTAGGCCATTTATTTGTCCATTTATATTTATTAGGCCCTGCCAGAGACCCTCTCCCACCCTCAACACCCAGGTGGTCTGGTGGATATAACCAGTTAAAAGAAACTGCTACGATATTGACCACCCTCAGGTGTAGCTTCTGTCCCCCTAGTCTCTGGTCAAGAGAGGGGCACGCAGCAACTGCCCTGTGCCATTGATCCGGCAGCAGGGATCAGATGGCAGGTGCACTGGTGAAACGTTCCGTCTCTGACAGAGGTGCTGGGGTCTGTGTACAAGAAGCCCCAGCTCCCTTTAATTCCCTCCAGGGTTCCATCCTGCTCCAAGTTACCGAAACCCTTTCGGACTGTGAAAGCGCTGCAGGAGGAACTAACGCCGCAGCACTTTGCTAAATTATCCTGTGAGTCTTACACCAGCCCTACCAGGTAGGCGCTCTTGTTATTCCCATTTCACACAGGAAAAAAATGAATGTCTGCAAAGTTAAGGAACTTGCTGAAGTTTGCATGACTAGTGTGTGGTTTGGCACCAGACTTTTGTGTACTGATGCCATTGTTCCAACACTCTCAGCGGCTCCTCGAACTTAGTTTCTGGAATCAAGGCTCATCCCCTTAGCTTGCATTTGGGCCTCTGAATGAGGAGCTAAGAGTCGCGTCTTCCCTCCTCGTCTGACTCTCTCCCGCTCTCGCCCTTTACGCCAACCCTCTGTTCTACGTGCTGCTGTACTTGGTCCCTTTTGCCAATATGCCTCCCCTCCTCCTCTTTGCTTGGATACTCCTATTCCGACATCACATCCCCCCGCCCTGGACCCTGGCCCAGGTTCACCCACAGAGAGCGTCTCCCTCACATCCCTCTGTGCTTCCTGCCCCTCAACCACTCACTAGAGTCACTGAGGCCCCCTTGGCCCTGCAGGACGTTGACTCCTGTGCCTCCCTCCCACCTGGTGATGTGGCCTTTGGGCCTTGCCTTACACCCATGGGTGCTTCGGAGTGTCCACCAGCACACAAGGGGAGCCACACAAGTGCCTGCTGAAAGGGACGGTTACATTTCAGCCAAAGAACCCTGGAAGGAGTGATTCTTCATGTCCATGGTATAATCACGTCAGGGCTCTGGGATGAATTCTAGAAGCTCCTAGACCCCCTGAGAAGGCGTGAACTTTGCTGCTGTCACTGTCTCCCCCCTCCCCCCTTCAGATGCAGAGCTGTGCTCTCACCGCTTTAGGGAGTCTGAAGTAATTTGTTTATGGACTTGGGAGACTTGCCTGGAGGGTGTGGGGGTCCCTCAGGGTAAATGGAATCACCCAGGGCTCTATGAACTGCTCTCAAGGATGGCTCCCTCCAGGGCACGTGGAGCCACAGGGCCCCTGCCCTTTCTCACAGGACCATGGCGGCTGGTGTGATGTGGCCCTTCATATAGCAGGGGACTCACTCTCCATCATGCCGTCTGTGAACCCAGACAGGCCAAGGGACTGGCCCAAGATCCCACTATGAACCGGAGGCAGAGAGGTAACAGCGGCCAGGGACGCAAAGCCCAGTTCTGGGGACTTCTGCTGTCGTGACTGGGCCTCACTGGGCCTGATGGCAAGTTGGAGCTCTTGGCTCAGCGGATTGTGAGGACATTGTCCCCTGCACATGCCAGCAGCAGAGGATGGGCTTGATAAACAGAAGTAAACAGGTTAATTTTGAGTAAACAGAGAGATGGATCTAAGCAAACTGAGAGTCAGCATCGCCTGTGGCCACCCTCCCTCTCTGGAAACCATGTCCTCGGTCCACGTTGCCCTTTCTCAGGAGGTGTCAGCCCCAGATTCCACACATCGTACCAGCCTTTTATCCTCATCAGGGTTGTTTGAGACTTTGGACTTCAATAAAACCAGGGGTGACCAGGGCTTGCAGAACAGCAGCACGTTATTGCTTTCCTCTTCACCTGCTGGCAGGAGAGGCTGCCTCAGGGTCCCTGGCTGGTAACGAGCTGCTCTGGTGCAGGAGAGGTCACTGCTGTCCAGAAAGCAGCAGAAACCAGCATGGCCCTCTGGACTCCCAACTGAGGAGCGTTTGGGGTGGATCCCAGCTCAGTAGCAGCTGGCTAAACGTCTTGGCTAGTGCTTGGAGTGGGTGGACCTGCTGCCAGTGGAGGGGAAGTCAGGATGTTGACTCCTAGAGAAATCTGTCCTTAAGCGGAACCTGCCCACTTGCTGTGGCTGCCTGTGATATAGCTTTCTCCCTAGCTGCAGTGCCCAGGATGCCTGGGTAGGGAGACTCCCAAGGGCCATCCATTGAACGGCATTGCTCTCTCTGGCTTTCCAGTGGCCCATCTGCAGCATCTTGTTAAAGAACTTCTCTCTCCTGATGCACTCAAACAGCCCTAAGGCACAGAAAAAAAATCCTATCTGTGAGCTGCCCAGGACAGAGCAGTGAATCACAAGTCAGGAGACCCAGGCCTTGATCCCTCTGCCCCCAACTAGCTGTGAGACCTTGAGCAAGTCATTTTACATCTTTGGGCCTCAGGCTATAAAATAAAGGGGTTGTACTAGGTGAGATAATCTATGCTTAAGGTCCCTGTCAAGAACAAGGATTCAAAATGGAAAATCAGCCATCACCCACTGGGATGGCCCAGGATGCTTAGCTGGTGTCTACTGCCTGCGTCAAGGAATCTAGCAGTTCTGTTCTGAAATCCCAGAGCTCTCATTTCCTCCATCCTCACTGCCCCCAAATGTTTGTCCTTCTCCAAGGCTAGACAAGCTTCCTCCTAAACAGGCAATGAGTGGCATCAATGCCTCTGAGTCTGTCTTGGGAATCTGGGCTGAGCAAAGCAAGACAATGCTTCCCCGTTTCTTAGAGAACGCTTCTAGTCTCTTAATCATTAAGTGGCTTGTCTGACTCTCCCATCAGCAGCAGAGAAGCATCCGCTACATTTTCAGGAAAGCCACAGGAGACCTAAAAAGGATTTCAGAAACACTGAGCAGGAAGTACCGTTAAGTTACCCTGGGTCAGGAGGCCTGGAAAGAGAAGGGGTGGAAGCCAATTCTGCTCTAATGGTTAAAGAAACATCAGTGAGCAACCCCTCTGTGTGGGCCTGGGGCTCCATGTGGCACAGAGATGAGTTAGACAAGGAGTACGGACACTTGGAGCTGGGCCGACCACCCTGGCATCTGCCCCCAGGGCAACACAAACCTCTTCACGTTGATCTGGGGATGATATGATGGGTACTGTGGGCTCTTTGGGGCAGGGACAGGTCTGCATTTCTTCATCATATCTGCTATGTTTAGCCCCGTGCCTGACATATAGTAAGTGCTCAGTAAATACTGGCCAATGAATGAACCATCAGTGACATGGAATTGGGGTCAGGAAGCGCCCTGGAGCCGAGTCGTAGCTCTGACTCCCAGGAGTGGACTGAAAGACTTTCTTAACCTTTCATGGTCTTGGTTTCCTGACCTGTAAAATGGGGTGAAGGCAGGACCCAGCTCTTAGGGCTGTCACTAAGATTAAACGACGTCATCTAGGTCTCTCTCTCACCTTCTCTCCTCCATGACCCCCTTCCAATGCTCTTTGGAAGTGCTCTAAACTTTCTCCTTGTTCTTCCTACATAAAATTTCTCTCTGTTACCTTGAAACGTATGCAGGTTACTTCTGCTTTCTGTCCACACTGCCTGTTTCCACTCACTTTTGCTTTCAATTACTGCCCTTCCTTGGCTGAATTTTCTAGCTCAGCTGAGTAATCGAAAACCAGATCAACTGGGTTGATCTCAACCAGATCAACTGGGACCCCACCTCCAACAGGCCCAACCCAGGCAACCTAAAAGGGAACCCCCAGCCACATTCAAGGTCTCTTTGTCTACTTGCCCTAACGATGGAGACCCATTCACTGTCTGTGGTAACTTTCTCTTCCTCAATAAACTATTCCTTATTTGCCTTAAAAAAAAAAAAAAAGGTAATTTGTGCAAAGTGTTTAGCATCTGGCATGGAGTAGGTGCTCAGTAAGCTTGAGCTGCAGTTGTGATTGTTATACTGTTGTAAAGAGCCCACGTTCTAGGGGCAGGGGAGAGAAAGATGTGTAGGGAAGTAGCGGGGCCATCCTCTGCCATGGATTTCATGGGCTTCCCTGAGTGGGTAATATTTGATAGGATATAGAAGCGTGAGGAATAGGAGTTCACTGGCAGAGGAAAAACAAGCAAGGGCATTCCAGGGAGAGGGCTCTGCCATTCATCAAGATGCAAAGGGGGCGAGGAGTGATGGGGGCCATGAGAGGTTCCAGGTGGCTGGAGGGCGTGATGGGAAATGGGGGGCAGAGAGCAGCCTAGATAAGGCTGGACAGGGCCAGGGCCCAGCCTTGCCTGCCTCCTGGCCCACACTTGAAGCTTGCCCTTGATTCTGCAGGTGACAGTAGACTGTCGCTCCACCTGCTCTTCCTTCTCTGTTTCCTACTTAGCCCACCGTGTCACCGTCCACCCAGACTCCCACACCAGAGGCTACTTCATGTGTGCCGTTCACATGCCTACTCAGTGTTGGAGAATCGAGGGAGAAATAACAGTAAGACAAAGTCCCAGCTCTCCAGGAGCTTGCGGGGAGGGGGCTGGGCAAGAAACTAAAATAAACTAGGCAAGATAGTCTATGAGGGTGTTGGAGGAGCCGGTGACACGACAGAGGGTAATGGTGGGGGGAGAGGGGCCTGGAGGCAGAATGGTCCTCAGAGATAGGGAGGAGCCAGCTGCTTAGTGGTGGCCTTGGGGGCAGGGGTGAGGATGGGAGCAAGGAGGTCAGGGAAAGATCTGCAGGTGTTTGGATTTTGCTCCTTGAGAAGAGCAGGGCCCTCAGAGGACTCTGCCCTCAGCAGCTTGTAGATAACAGGGGGCAGTGACACGGAGCTCAGATGCCTCCTGCAGCCTCTGTCCCGGAGCTACGTGGCTCCTCCCTTCCCAGTGTCCCCATACTGAAGCCCTGGCTCCCCTCCTCCTTGCCCTGCTCAGCTCTGGTGGTTGTCCCATTCTCTCTGCCGCCCCCCCCCCCCCACCCTCCTCGCTGTAAACAGGAGGTTGTTTTCCTGCTCAAAATTCTTCAGTGGCTTCCCATTTCACACTTGTTTTGTGGTAGGAAAAATCTCTTCCTCAAGTGAAAAATTATCCAAAAGTCCAAATATTACAACAGATAAAAAGTGGCTCAGAAATAGCTCCTTCCTTCAACCCCTCAGGCTGTCTCCTTGGAGCTTCCAGGAGCAGCATGAAAATCACTCCTCCCGGAATCAGACAGCATTCAGGCTTCCTTTGGCCCTTGCTTTCTTGCCAGCCTCACCTGCTACCACTTTGCCCCCGGTAGCCGACGCTCCAGCCGTAATAACTAGTGACTTTTATCTGTTACTAGTGACTTTTATCATGGGTTAACTGTGTGCCAACCTGTCCTAAGTGCTTATAAGCATTAAGCCATATAATCCTCACAAAGGCCTTATGAGGTGGGTACTCTTACTATCTCTGCTTTTCACCTGGAGACACTGAAGTACGGAGGACAGGTTATGTCCTGGCCCAAGGACACACAGTTACCACATGGCACAGCCAGGATGTGTGCTGAGGCTTGAGAGCCCCCGTGTTTAGCCACTACACCTCCTGCCTCTCTGTGACGCCTCCTGCCCAACCTCTCTGAGATCGTTCCCACCTCCAAGCCTTTGTCCTATTCTTTCCACCACCTGAAATAACCCGTCAGTACCTCTGCCTGTCCTGGACAACTCTCGTCTTACCAGGCCAGCTGTACTGTTGGTCACCTCCCTGACTCCCTTTTTCTGACTTAGGGATGTGCACCCACTGCCCCTGGATGCTGAAGGCTGAGGGATAATTGTTACAAATCTCCCAAAGGCAAGATGTGTCTGAGACAGGAGCTGGTGGCCTCCGGGATGAGGGGCTGCCAGAGAGGAGAGTGGAGGCTGATGCTGTGCCCATTCTGTGTCCCCACAGCTGGCTCAGCTCTCCTCTGGGAGAGAGGAGTTGTAAGGGGGTTGCTCCTTCCCCACAGCGTGCCTAGAGGGACTCCTGCTGTGCGCACTGAGATGGGATGACCTGAGCTGTCTCTCTGCTCCTCCTCAGCCTTGGACTCCCAGGGCTCCGGCGAGGGTGCTGGGGGAGGCTGAGGACGAAGGGCAGGAGGAGTCTGTCCTGACACTGCTGGGTGCTGGGGCAGGTTCTATTTGTTCTGAGTTCCTGTCTGCTTTTCCTCTCAAGTGCTTCCCTGCCCCGAGGGCTTTGCAGTGTTATGAATAAATGATCAAGCAGAATAGAGGCTCCTTAAACAAACAGAATACTCCAGTGTCAGCCTGTGGTGTGGACACAGAGTTTGGCCCCCGGGGAGGAGAGGGAGCCCCCACCAACGGCTGGTGTGGTGAGGAGCAGAGCAGGCCTGTGGAGGTGGGCTGAGGGCAGCCAGGTTGGGCTGGCTTAGGAAGCCGGGAGCCTCCCACACCACGGGAGGCAAACGCTTCTGTGTCTGCGCATGTTCAGGGAAGCAGAGGGTTTTATTTCGAAAACTTTCCCTCAGCTTCTCCCTTGTGAATCTGCCCCTGTAAAGTGGTTTAGTGTTTCACATGCACCATTACTTTGGGCAAATATCCATGAGTCAGAATCATACTGGGAGATGCCATCTCTTCCTAATGACTTTTAAAAAGGTGGGCGGAGAAGGAGCGGGGCTGAGAGAGGGCGGAAGGGAGCTTGAGGGCAGCAGATTTTGGAGAAATCTTGGAGGAGATGGAGGCGATCCTGGTTGAGCCAGAAAGTCTGCACCATGGGGTGCTTGTCCACGAGAGGCCAGAGCTCAGGCCCTCAGCTCAGAGCTGGGTCTTTAGCCCTCGTCTTCATTAGGGACAGGGTGGGGACTTAGGGACAGGGTGGGGACAGTGATGGTAAATGGTACATTAATGAAGTTAATGAGGAGAAGCTGTTGTCATTTCTTGTTGCCAATTGTCCTGCTGTGTGGATGTCAAACAGCTGTCGTTTTCCCCTTGGGAAGAGGGCAGGCATCTCAGGGGTGAGTGATTGCTTGCTGCCCCTCAGGGGTCCGTGGTGGCAGGGGATCTCCACGGAGGGAGGACACCCTGGTCCCAGTGTGGGGGCTAGGGGTGCAAAACAGGCAGGGCTTTAGTCTCAGCCAAAGGCACATGCTTCAACTGCCAGTGACACTGGCTTTGGCTTTTTCATCTCTTTGGGGACAAGCACCCTGATGGTTGAAGTCTCAACCCACTTCCTCTGCCCACACTGCAGAATTTCTTGGTCTTGCCATGGCAGGCTGCTCTGTGAGGGGACTTTCTACCCCTCCATGGAGGTGACCATCCTGTCCCTGAGACGTCCTCTCTGGCTGCTCCTTCCCAGTCTCCTCTGCTGCTCCTGCCTCACGTCCCTGCCTCTAAACAGCAGAGCTCAGCAGGACTCAGGTCTGGGCCCCCTTCTCTTCCTGCTTATCTGAAATGTTCAAACCCCTCTCCACACTCACAACTCCCAGATGTACGAGGGAAGACAATAAAGTTCTCAAACCATCCTAGAGAAGTGCTACATACCTCATATCTGAGTATCACTACGGTCACCAGATGGCCAAGGGGAGTACTTTGGAGGTGACCGTAGTGATATTCAACAGTGAGATATATAGCACTTTTTCTAAGATGAGTTCTTGAACTTAATTGTCAGACTTTGTATGCCCCCACTGCCCGACCTCTCTTTCACCATGTGGCCATCTCATAGAAATCTAAAACTTCTCAGAAGGCTCATAGGTAACCTTTGCGTCTTCCATTTCATTCTCCTCTCGTTTCCCTTCCATCCACCCAGTTGCTCAAGCCAGAAATCAGATGTCATTGTGGAGTGAAGTCTCCCTCCCGCTCCCCTCTCTCCTTTGCTTTTAGCCATCACCAACCCCTGCTAGTTCTTTCTCCAAATTCCATCTCGAGTTCACCCACCTGCCTGCATCTCCAGTGCCGCACGGAGGCCAAATCCTGTCCACCTACCATCATACGGCCACCGTCTAACCCGCCACCCCCACTTTGTTCTCCTGCTTTGCTCCCCAGGCTGCAGCCAGAGCCTGGGTCACCTCACTCCTGTGTTTAAAACCCTCTGATGGCTTCCCCTTATACTAGGAACAAAAAGCAAAGACGCACCAAGACCTGTAGGGCCCTCCCCACGTGGGGCTAACTCTTCTGCATCCCCGTGCCATGGCTGTCCTCAGTCCACGTCAGCCTCACAGCCTTTCCTAAATGGCACAGCCTCTTCTGTCCCCACGGCTGTACACACTCTGTCCCTCTGACTAATCAGTCTTTCCCCAACTCTTCACGTGGCAGGTGCTCGCTCGCTCGACCTTCTGGCCACTTCCTCCAACACCCCACCATCCAAACATGGGTCACCAGGCCCAGTCCCCTTCGTGCAGGGTGCAGGTGAGGAAAGCAAAGGGAAGGAGACGCTCCCTTTCGGGCCATGCACGTCCCCCACAGCCCCAGCGTCCCTCGCTCACCTCGCCCTGCTCCCTAACCTACATTTAACTCACCATTTTATTCCCAGCACCCAGTACAGTTCCTGATATGTAACAAATGCTGGCAAACTCTTTGTTGAATTAATGAGCGACCCAGCTTGGTGGGGCTTGCGGGGCTAAGAAGGTGGTGAAAAGAATTGGTGGCAGGAGCGGTCTCCTCTGGTCTCCCCAGGAGTGTCACCATGAGTAAGGAGATGGTTTAGGGTGGAGCCTCATAAATGTTCCTTGGGGATGGTCTGAAGAGCTCCTGCATTAGTCACTTTGGGAGGTGGGGACTTGATTCCTGAGCTGCACCCAAGGTGTACTGTGTGCGAATCTCTGACGGCAGGCTGGATATTCGCTATCAAGGAGCTCCTCAGGGGAGTCTTATGCATCCTCAACCTGCAACCTAAGGCAAGAAAGGAGATTCTGAGGCTGCCCTGGGGCAGACCCTGTCAGAATCTCCGTCCCAGGCTGGAACTTGTCCTAGTGCAACAGAAGTCATTAAATATCAGGGCTGCCAGGTCAAGTTAGGAGCATAAAAGTATCTCTTCTTTTTTGTTGGGCATAATCCAAGGTTTGGAAGGGTGGAAGCCACGTGGGATCCTGGGCTGGTCCTGGCGTTGGGGAGCAGCTTGCTCAGACCACGCTTTGCCTTCTTCCTGTGCCCCACAACTATGAAGGTGCCTTACCCAAGTTCAGAGAGTTTAAGACAACTGGATATCCAGTAATGATAGTGCTTCCAAGGCATCTGACTGTAAATACTCCCCATAGCTCTCCAACTGTGGTTTCCTGACTATCAGCCTCAGCATCACTTGGAACTTACCAGAAACACAAATTACAGGGTTTACCCTCACTGGGGCACAGGGAGCAATAATCTGTGTTTTAGCCAGCTTTAGAGAAGTCTCAGGATCTGACAACCATTGTTTTCATCTAGTTAGAAGAATCAATGGCATACACACACTCTGATCAGAATTGTGGAGTTTCTTCCACTTCTTTTAACCCACTTATTGTGGTGTTTGAAGCCAAAGTCAAGATAAGAGAAGGCGACTAACAGTTGTAGAGCATCTACTAGTGCGTAGGGAATATGCTGGGTACTTACTATATATCACATTCACTTCATTCACACCACATTCCTTGGAGGAACCCGTCCATGACTGTCACCACCCTGTACTAGAATCCGTAGCGGGTAAGTGGCTGGCCTGTCATTTCAGGTCTCAGCTGCACTGACTGTTCTCCCTCCTACCCAGCCTCCTGGGGACTGTCCTCCACTCCTCGCCACTCCTGCCCTGGTTATTAAGGATTGGGGTGCTGAGGACCCATGTAAAGTTTGAATGCAGAATTTCTCAACATTCTGGAAGCCAAAAGCACAAGAGGGAACCTCCAAGAATTAGAGCATTTGCCTCCCTTCTGCCTGACCCCGCCTGCTTCTTCTGGAAAGAAGAAGAATGGACGGTGTCACCAAATATTGCAGACTGCAAGAGCGTCCATCTCCTGCTCACTCAGACCAGCTGGTCTGGCACTCCGGCCTCAGCCGGTCATTTCTCACAGAAAGCACCTGTTACAGCTTTGCCTCACTAGGAGCCAAACTGCACCAGCAGATACCACCTCCTGGGGGTCTGGGGATGGGAGAAGTTGGGCCGCAGCAGGCAGAATCCCTGGGCCGGGCTCTTGTCGCCAAGCAACAGCTCAGCAGAAGGACCTGGGCTCTCTCTGCACAGATCTTTCCACCTGAAGTCTCCTGGTGTGGCCTTCAGGGATGAGAGGAGCAACCCACTGATGAAGAAGGTTTGAGCAGGGAAAGTGTTTCCCCGTCTCCTTCAGAGTTGGAGTGATTTTTCTTAGTTTTATTTTCTTGCTTTTTTAGGAGGGGAGAGGAGATGGTCTGTGATTTCTGTAGGCTCTGGAGGACACTTGAACATCTCAAGTCTCCAAGTTCATTCCTTTGGTATGGCATCTTTAAGAATCAGAACCAGGCAACTCCAACCACCTGTAACTGGGCAGGAAGAGGCCACAGGTGATCGGTCAACTCGTCCCATCCCAGCTGCCAAGCAGGAGCACACTAACCTTAACAAGCAATGCCTCTTTTCCAGGGTTTTGCCATCCTGGGGCTCAGGAATTTCTCCTTGACGACTGATCAGTGCCTTCTGGGCTCTCAGCCCTTCCCTCCCGGTTCCTACCTCCTACTGTTCCATCACAACTTAGACATTATGCCTGCAAAGGCTGTATCAGTTTTTACTCCATCCTTTCTTCTCTAAAACCAAGAAATTCAGTTTTCCTGGCCTTCCAAATTTTTCAGGCATTTTAGTGACCTTCATCAGGAACAGTGATTTTCAACCGGTATGCCATGAGAGGATCTTAGATATACAGTGAAAAATTTTTAAGGATCATTAATTAAATTACTTTAAGTGTACGTGAAGTTTAACTATAGGTTCAAGTGCACTATGAGATAAAAAAAAAAAAAAAGGCTGAAAAACACTGGTCTAGACCCATGACTGATCATCGACAAGGAACTCTTGACTGGGAGTCTGGCAGGAAGCTGGAGTCCTGGCTCCTCATGAAACCAGAGGGAGGGACATGGGCTTTGGGCAGAATTGGGATCATGATCCCTGCCCTGCTGTTTTCTTCCTGAGTGACTGTAAAAGTCACTGGCCTTCTCTGAGCCTCTCGGACAGTGGGCAGTGTTGTCACACTTGAGGAGGACCCCTACGGGTAAATGCTTCAAGCCTTAATTTAGAGGCATATGAAGAAACCATAGGGAGGGTGTGACCAACTGTTGGAAAAACCGAGACTCAAAGGCAGCAAGCATACAATCCATTTGTAAGCCTCTCGTTCCCCTGCCAGGTTGGGGCAGGACTGGGAGTGCTATCCCATCTGCTTGCCTGGAGGGCAGAGGGGTCAGGCGTGCCCGGTGGATGTCTGAGTCAGCAAGAGGAAGAGAAAGGGGCAGCTGCCTTGGGGTTGTCCCTGGGTAAGAGAGGAATGAAAATATCTTCTAGTCTGGGTTTCAGAGGTCACAACTCCTGGCTTCAGGACCCAGTGGTAAATGCCTCTTTCTTCCCTCCCAGCCCTGGGCTTCTCTGCCCTCCAGCACCTTGGACAGGTGATTAGAGAGGAGAGCATCTAGCGGGTCAGGCTCCAGGCTCCAGTTCAGGTATTCCCAGCACAGGAATGAATTTAGGAAAAACATTCAACTGAGAGCCAAGGGTCTGTGTTCAAACCCCAGTCCTGCTGCTAATAAGCAGAGTGATGGAGAGCAGGTCACTGTGCCTCTCTGAGCGCTATACCAAATGACCTCACCTCCTCAGCAGTGAAATAGGGCTAGCCCGGAGGGTAAGTGAATGCACGCACTTATGACGCCTTGCATGGTGTCTACTGATCAGCACGGGAGTTTTGACCTGCTCTGTTTCCGACCTGGGCCAGTTCACCCCTCCTTAGGCAACCTGGTGGTCCCCCGCTCCCGGGAGGACACTTATTGATGACAAACTCAGTGCGGACACCCGATCGGCATAGCACACTACAGCCCAGAACTCCTGGGCTCAAGCCATCCTCCTGTCTCAGCCTCCCGAGTAGCTGGGACTCCAGGCGCGCCACCACGCCCGGCTTTGCATGGTGTCTAATGCAGAGCAAACGTCATCCGTGTCATTAGATTTTCAGGCCCTTCCTACTTGTTCCTGCTGTGGAACTAAGACTGGGGGGCTGACTGAGTTGGCCTCAGCCATCTCCACGCTGCACCCTGACACTGCATCACAGCAAGGAGAAGCAGTGGAGGGGAGCACAGGGCTGGGACGCCGGAGGTGCCCGAGGAGGTTCTGAGCTCTTTGCTGGGAGGTTTCTCTGAACCAGGTCCCAGGCTCCCTTCCCCTGTGCTCACCAGGACCATGATAATGAAATGCCAAATTAGCTCCACTATTGTCACTCCTCCAAAAATTATAGGCCGCATGTTCTGCCAGAGCCAGCGAATGTCTCCCATTGGTGAACAGGTGACATTAATGGTTATTTCCTCCCATCCAGGCACCAATGCACGGCGGCAGAAACTGAGAGTGAGGCTCAGGCTGGGAGGCAGCCCCGGGGCAGGGAGGATGGGGACCCACGGAAAAGCTGAGACTCTGGCCTGCCCTGGTACCAGAGCCATGGCTAGCAGGGTGCCTGAACCCCACAGTAGTTTTCAGGCCCTCTTTCCCTCCCTGAGAGAAACTGCCTCCTACTGAAGGAGCCTGAGAAGCTCCCTGCTCAGGGCTGATGCCAAGGGCAAACCACACTCACAGGCAATGTCTCTGGCCCTCAGGCAGGGCACTGCTGGGGTTCCTGCTGTTGCTGCTGACAAGGGTCCTGTGCCCCCAGCTGTCCCATGGCTCAGGCTCCTGCTCTGAGGATGCCCAGCTTTCCCTCCCAGGCCCACGCAGCAGCCAGCAGTTCCTCTGTCGCCTCTTCCCTCCTCCCCCGCCCACATCTGCCTCTGCTCTCGCAGCATGCAGAGCAGCTGCCCTGTGTCAGCTGAGGCAACTCTTCCTCAGTGGGACAGGGCCCCAAACAGGAGTGGAAATAGCCCACTCCTGGGCAGACTCAGGCTCCTTCCTGCCAGGCCCTGCAATGAGAAAGGACAGATTCCTGGACCACGGCCGGGCCTGCAGACCTGTGATCACTGTCTTCCAAGCACCCCATGATTCTGCACAGCTCCCAGAAAGCCCATCCTCTAGGCCAGGGTGGGAACCAAGTCTGCCTAATGCCCCTCTCTAAAGAATTCTCAACCGGGCCCCTTCAACAGTTAGTACTTGCAGAGAAAAGCCCTCTCTGTGACACTCACTGTGAGAGCTCAAGGATCCTCAGAGATGACAAAGACCCTTCTCATTTTACAAATCAGAAAACCAAAGCTTTGAAGGGCCATGTGCGCCCTGTCCCCTGGTGAGGGTAAACGCCATAATTTGTGTTTCTGGTAAGTTCCAAGTGATGCTGAGGCTGATGGTCAGGAAACCACACTTGGAAACACACCAGTGGACTCCAGGTGGAGTTTTCCACCTCCCAGGCCAAGCTGGAATCCCTCTTACTGTTAATTCCATCCCACAGGTGCTACGTGTAAATCGAGTGCTACGAGGTGGGAGGCTGGGGTCAGGGCTATCGGGGGTATACAAGACTGTCGGGTGACTGTGGAAAGCCAAGAGCCCTGGGTTCCAGGGAGCTGCCTAACTTTAACACAGCACAGATGGAGGGAAGACACGACTCATCACTGGCATTCACCGAGCACACGCCATGTACTGGGGTGCTTGGCTAAGACTTCCCCTTTAATCCTCGCAACTTTATGAAATATGGATTATTCTCACTCACACTTTACAGATGAGGAGACAAGAACAGAGAGACCAAGTTAACCAGCCCGCTTAGCTAGAGAGCAGGAAGATGGGGCTCAAACCCAGGCAGCCAGACCAGGGCCTACCCTCTCAACCACCTGCCAAGCCAGCTTAGCTCTCTGAAAGGCTGTCGCTGAGGATCGTCCTCATCACACCCACAGCCCAGTGCTTTGACTTCCCCTGATGTCTCCAGAGCCCTGACTCAGTAAGGTGTGACAGATCTTTATACCTGGTCTCAGTAACTCAATTTTAAAAGTCTCTCTGAAAGAGTCTCATTTACTGGTTGTGACGAATTTATGAGCTAGGTTTAACGATCACCCCCACTTTACAGATGAAGACCCTGAGGCTCAGAGGGATTAATAAGGTCTCAGAATTCAAAGACCATGCTCTGAACTGGCCCCATGATGTTGCTCTTCATGTGATATAAAAAATTCCCTCCAGGCCTGGAACCAGGAATAGCTTTGTTTTTCCTAAGCATCAGGTTCGGTTTTACTTAATGGACACTAAATTCTGGGACTGTATTTCCCCTTTTGTGTTTGCTGCTAGCACGTTTCAAGTCAAATATGTGGCCTGCCTTTTGGCCATATTTGGGCAACGGGGCGTGAGTGTTGTGTAGTGGCCTCAATTTTACATTCTCTGACTTATCCTTCCGCTACTTTTATACGGTGTTTTAAACTTATTTTTAATCTCGTCATATACCCTGTGAGCTAGCTGAGTCCTTTCTGGAGCAAAACAAGACGATGGACAAAATCAATGCAAGTTTGTATTATTAATACTTGCTGTGCAACCTCAGACAATTCATTTGTCTCTCTTAGCTTAATTCTCTCTGTCTGCAGAATTAGGATGATTCTTCCTACAAAGATCTGCTGAGGATTAAATAAGACAATGTGTGCAAAAAGGCTCTATAAATTCAATAGTGCTATACAAAGGCAAGATGGACTCATTATTGACATTGTTATTAATGACAAGACCGAGTCCCCACCCCTGGGGCACCTGCACCATGCGTGATTGGTGGAGAGGGCCTGGCTAGCTGGAACCCACTCCTGTGTCCCTGGGAAGACACTCAAGAGTTTCATGGCCAGAAGGAGCAGCTGCTGATGCCCTGGTAGGGGGCAGAGAGCTGTGTCAGATCTCACACTGCCTGTGCCTGCAGGCCGGGCCTTAGTTGAAGCTGTCTCTACTGCTCTGCCAACTGAGAGCCAACTGGCCACAGAGGGGTAGGTGATGTCTCCAGGGTCATTGGGCTCCCCAAGGGAAGGTCTGAAGTTCCCCGTTAGGTTGTGGAGCTCTTCAGAGAGTCTTCCAGGATATCTCAACTGCATCCCCTGTGGCTGCTCCACCTCCTGACATCTCAGAGAACCCAGTTCTTGCTGATGACAGCTCAACCATGACCTTGGTTTGTGAGAGGAGGCTGGCTGGGGCTGGCCAGATCCATCACCTTGTGCTCATCACCCCATCTCAGCCCTGTACACACGACAACCTCCTTCCTCTCGGTCCCCAAACCACGTCACTCCTTTCTTTGCAGCATTCTTTCAGAGTCACTTAATCCCAGGAACTCCCGGGCCCAGCCCAGCCATGCGTCAGCCCGGCTCACAGTCTCGGAGCTTCCTTGCTCCTGCTACATTCACAGGACTTTCTAAGTAACAGGAAGATTCTGAGTTTTGTCAAAATATTAATTCTCTCTCATGGGAGAATGGGTTTATGGTGAATTGTATTTTTTGTGGCTTTCTGTGTTTTTCAAAATATCTAAAACAAGAATGTAATACTTTGCCTTCAGGCAAAGAAGGCTACAATATATTATAGTTATACAGCATTTAAAGAAAATAATCTGTTTTTGTTTTCTCCTTTATCACTTTAAAACTGTATGACTTCAGGGAATTTCCTCAGTTTTCCTTATCTATAAAATGGAAATGCTAATTTCTTCCTGTATTGAGGACATTAAATGAGAGAAATGTCCTTGAAAATTTTTTTAAAAATTATTTAATTTTATTTTTTGAGACAAAGTCTCACTCTGTTGCTCAGGCTAAGGTGCAGTGGTGCCATCATAATTTAGCAACCTCAGACACCTGGGTTTAAACGATTCTCCTGCCTCTGCTACCTAAGTTGCTGGAACTCTAGGCCCACTACGCCTGGCTAATTTTAGTAGAGACAGGGTCTCTGAGCTATTGCTCAGGCTGGTCTCAAACCCCTAAATTTAAGTGATCCTCCAGCCTCAATCTCCCCAGAGACTGGGATTAGAGGCATGAGCAGCCACACCTGGTTGGAAATTTCCTTATAAACATATTAGGTGTTATTGATATTAGATTCAGCAGTTACAGTCATGAGCCACCATACCTGGCTGTAAATTTCCTTATAAACATATTAGGTGTTATTGGTGTTAGATTCAGGAGCAAAAACTGTGACAAGAAGCTAAGAAGGCCCTTTGTCTCAAAAAAATTTTGTTGCATCCTAATCAGAAGGCTGTGATAGAGATTATTTTCCACATTTTACTAAGGAGGAAATAGGCAACGTGGTTTGTCTGAGGCACACGGCAGAGGCAGGCTTCAAGCCGTGGTCTCCTACTCCCCACCCTGCCCACCGCAGGTGAAGGGCTGGCTCCGTGGCTGCCCTGGGACTCGCATCCCTTGCAGGAGGCCCTGACTGACAGCTCTGAGCCGACTGTGTGGCCCTGAACAGTTCCTCTCCCTTATCAGTACCTGAGTTTCTCAGTGAGGGCACCAACAGGTAACCTTCATCCTTCCTCCTCAATGCCTGAGGAGTTTTCGGGTTTAGCCACCCACCATGGTATTAATAAGCTACACAATGTTCAGGACCCAAAGACTCCTCAGGACGCAGTTTCTTGGGGGGGACCAAAAACATGTCCATCTCTGGGAGGCTGGAGTCCTCTCAGGGAAGGAGGAGTGATAAAAAGCCAATGAAACAAGAGTAAATGGGAACAAGCCCCATGCGCTTCCCGTGTGCGCACGCGGCTTCCCGCAGTCTGGCTCGGGGACACTCCAGCTGGCTCCAGCTGGCCAGCCTCTAGGTGGGCAGCAGGGGCCTCTGCTGAGATTCTCCTTTCCTATCTCATGCAAGAGAGAACGGGAGTTCAGCCAAAGTTTCTCTGGTACAAACTTCCCAAATGGGGTTGGGGGAATATTTTTCCTTAGGGAACACTCACTCCCTAAAGAAAGCTGGGTGACTGCCCAGTCTTGGATAGGATTTACTAAAAAAATAGAAGAAGAAGAAAGAAAGAAAAAGCCCTGTCAGCAAGACTCGGAATTACAGAGGCATTTGCTGCTTGCCTTTCCCCCGGCCTCTTTTTCTCCCTAAACCAACCAAAAGGGCCCTGATGCAACCAGGTTGGTCCTCTTGATCTCCCCCATAAAAGTCACCTCAGAGGCCCAGCCCTTCACTGGCAAAACACCGGCTCAGGGGCTGCCCTCCCAGAACAGCTCGCTAGCTAGCTCAAGTCCTCCTGAGCTACACTCCCCTTCCTTGGGGCCCTCTGGGGGCTGGAGGTCCCCTCCTTCCCACTCCCCAGCCAACTGTTGGCTGATTAATCTGAGGTGCTGATCCTGGGGAAGTGCTTGGCAGGGCCCCTCACAGAGCCACTTAACAAGAGGCCCATAGGAGTGACTCAGCTGGAGTCACTCACTGCCAATGTGGGGGAGGCATTTTCCAGCAGGTGCCTCAAGTCACAAAGCCAGCTCTGTCCCCAACTTTTCAAGGGAAATGCTTATCATGCTGTCATGACACACCACCAGAGCTGTTTTTCTCTCTGGAAGTTGGACTGTTCCTAGCACATGGTCCAATGTGTCACTACAAAGATATGAGTCAACCAAAGGCTCCAGGAGGGATGGACTCACTCAGCCCCGCAGGGAAGGAGCCCCAAGCCAGTGCTGTTCTGGAATCCAAGCAGGAGTCAGGTAGGGACAGCCTCATACTCTCCTCTTCATGAAGAGGTGACCTCCCTTATTCAAACAAATACAGAGCCTTTCTGGGGACAGCAGTGAGGGGTTCCTGAGAAGCCTGGCCAGATGGGAAGGGTGGCTGAAGCTCTCTCTCTGGAGTCTTCCCGTTTGTCCTGTTGGGTTTTCTTTTCAGTTCTAGGTGCCCTTTCATGTTCTGTCCCTCTAATCTCTTTAGAACCCTAACCCTGAACCCTCCTCCTGGTTCCTACAGCATCTGTGAACCATCCTGGCACTGTAAAAAAGGACATCTCTAAATGCTAAGGGTGAACAAAATAACTGCAAATGACAATGGCCTCAGAGTCTTCAGCCACTGGGCTCCGGCCCCAAAGGGCTGGGCTGCTTATACAGGCCCCTGCCTGGGTTCTTCCTTGACATTTGTCTGTGGTCTCTCCTTTTTTTTTTTTTTTTTTTTTGTAGAGACAGAGTCTCACTTTATGGCCCTCGGTAGAGTGCCGTGGCCTCACACAGCTCACAGCAACTTCCAACTCATGGGCTTAAGCGATTCTCTTGCCTCAGCCTCCCAAGTAGCTGGGACTACAGGCGCCCGCCACAACGTCCGGCTATTTTTTGGTTTTGCAGTTTGGCCGGGCCAGGTTTGAACCCGCCACCCTCGGTATATGGGGCCGGCGCCTTACCGACTGAGCCACAGGCGCCGCCCTGTCTATGGTCTCTTAACAGCCTTCTCCATCCTTGGCTGGGGCCTCCTTCTCAGGCCTCATTTCAGCAGATGGACTGGCCTGTTCTAAGCTGGCTGGCAGAACTGGGGGGCTGAGATGGAAAGTGGCTTCCCCCATCTCCAGCCCCTGAGGAGGGGCCACTCCACCGCACAGAATGCTGTGGCCACAGCAGTTCTAAAGTAGGTAGAAAAGAAATACCATTTAAAACCACGGCTGCCATCTGTGGAGGGTGGAGCCTGGCAGAGGCAGCATAACGATCTCAGGGTCCCCCTGCTCCTAGAGAAGCTGGCCAATTCCAACTAAAACCTTTGAAATGTGGGAAGATGAGCCGGAATGGTGCCGGCCGGGGCTGGAGAGAACTAAATCTCCCAAGGGGTGAGTCTTGTTCTCTCATCTCCTCCTGATCTCACTCCCACTCCCTCCCACCCCAAACTACCCTCAGATGCATTCTTTGTGATGAAAATATAAAACCACTCCTAGAGAAACCAGTCTCATGTCAAAGATGTTGTTGAACTCCAAGCTGTGTCAAGCCCAGACCTTTGGTGGGATGGAAATCTACAATGATAGTCTTTCAAAGCAATCATTGGTGTTTCTCAGGCTGTCAGGACCAAGGGCAAGGCCAGCCTATGCTGGCCAGAGAGAGGTGAATATTGGAACATCTTGCCCTGTCCCCTTCCATCCCAGGGGCTGTTTCTTGCCCTATTCCTTCTTTCCAAGGTCATGTGAACTTCATAGAAAGCTCTCCACCCCCCAAGTTTGGATGCAGCCCTTGGGGGACCATCAAGGTCTTGGAGACTTTGACCAGAAAGGAAGATATTAAATATTTGCAGAGAATTAATAGGTGTCAATTCAGACAAAAGAGGAAAATGTGGCTATAGGGGACAACTGATGAGGATGAATGAGGACCAGATGGCCAGAGGATGGAGGGGAGAGGGGCTGGCTGCGATAGAAACCACATTTTTCTATATTTCTGCTGACACAGAAACCTCATACAAATATGCCAGCAACTGGATTAGTCTGACCTAGGACTCCATATCCTGCTTTGTCTCCACCTCCCTCTAATATATAAATATTCATTCACATACAGTGGGGTGGTTTAGGGAGAGGGTTAGCTGGCTCAGGCTGATGGATGGCCTCTTTCCTCCCTGGTTTTCCTGCTGGTGGGGCCTGTCGCCTTGCCTGTTCCCAGTCTCAGTAGATCTTCCTTGCACGGAAGAGACAACTTTTGGCAGAGGGACTGTAGTCTTTCCTCTGGGCCCTTTGCCTTGGACTCAGGTTTTCTGCAGAACAGAAAGGTTGATGGTACAGAGTGAAGGCAGTGAGTGGGCAGAGGGCTGGGAAGGAGAGGCAGGAGTGAGTGAAACACAGAATGTGAGAATTCCCTATAAAACCCTCAGACAAGGAAGGCTGTAGAAGGGCTCTCCTGAGACCTGGCTTCAGGGACCAGATTTGCCTTGACTCACTCCTTGAGCCACCCTGAGCCAGCCGTGTGACTTTTCTCAACTCAACTTGCTCATCTGTGGCAGGAGGAGGTTGGGCCAGATCCTCTCTGAGGCTCTTACCAGTTCTGAACTTCCCCAAGTCCATGACCACATGGAGGCACAACACTGTGGTCTGCAGGACAGTGAGAAACTCCTCAGGGCTGCTCCAGCCATAGTCCCAGCCCATGACCCTCACCTCTCTGCATCACTGTGGATCCAGGGAATTCAGTACAGTCCCTTCCCCCTGAATGAATCGAGGAGTTCAAATGTCTGTGACAATGCCCAGAGGGGAAATGTGGCTGTTGCTTCCCTTGTGACCAACTAATCTCTCTCCAGGAGAAAATGTCATTGTGTGTTATCAGGCGATGGAAACAATGAGACAAATACATATGCTCTTTGCAGACAGGTGGGGGGCGGCCCAGGAAGTGCCTCGGTGTTGGAGGAACAGATTTTTGTTGATGCATAAGCTTGTCACCTAATGATTTCCCATTCATTCTCTTGTAAGAGAAAGATTATATATTTGTGCCATCCAGAGGCACAGCATACTAATGAGGGACATGTTGGGCCAGGGGCAGGCCAGGGTTGGCTTGCCCACCATCTCTATGCCATAGCAAGCTGCGGTCTGGCTGCCAGAGGGAGACAGGCCTTCAGGAAGCTAGCCTGAGTGGGCAGTGGGGATGCCTGGATGCTAGGGAGCTTGTCAGGGTGAGAGTGGCACTGTCTCCGCTGTCTGGGCCTCCAGCAGCTTTGTAAGGCCAGTTCCTTGGAAGCTGCAGGGAAGGACCTATTGTGAAAGGCCAAGTTTAGAAATGACTTCAAGAAGAACACCCAAGGCCAGCAGAGCTGAGCAACTCTGCTTACAGCCAGGTCAGAGCCCTGTCTGGACTCATTAGCTTTGTTTTCCAGCACCACATGGGAAACCTTTAACCCCCTTAGACCCAAAAACAGCTACGGGTCCCAACTGACCCAAGTGAAAGGTGTGGAGGGTTGGTGCACACCCATCACTGCTGCAGGAGGAGAATGTTGTGGACTTGGAGTTCTCACCTATGATGGAGGGGGGAGACAGGCTGTCACATAGCTTTAGGATGTGTGACCCAACTCCTGGACCAAGCCCGGATGACCCTGGTGAAGGCTGTACAAGGGATAGAGCTTGGACCCTAAACCTCTCCTTTTCCTCTTCTGGGTTCTTGATGAGTTTTTAGCAACCCTTTTCTGGGGGAGACTTGGCCTATGGAGCAGTCCCAGAAAAGTCAAAGTCCTCTTGGTTTCAGAACTGGAGCCAGACACATTGAGCCATATTCTCAGAGTCTGAGCTTTGAGCACGGAGGGACCTCCCAGTGCACCCTTCCCCCAGTTCCCTCCCAGCCACTACAGGATAGGAGCTCTGAGGCTGGGGCTGCCATTCTTATTATTCTGGAGCAGAAGCTGCTCCTGGCTTGATGTCCCATCTGACGGAGAAATCCTCCCAGGAATGCTGTGGCTCTAGGAAGAGGCTGGGAAGAGGCTCTGCCCCTCCTCCCCTGTTCAGTGAAGGAAGCAAAGGGAAGTTCCCACCCGGTTGCCCGAGGACTTGTGGGGGAGGGGATGAACATTTCTACCTACCAGCTTCCTGAGGGAGGGGTGCTAGCAGGGGACAAGGCAATCCAGAGAATAACGAGCATAATGAGGCCAGGCCTGAGGGAGTGGTGCAGATGAACTTCCTGCAAAGACACCCAGGCTCCACCGCTTCTGCTGGGCAGCAGGTTAACAGGGAGCCTCGGCCCTGCTGGCCACCCAAGTGGCTTCTGACCCAGGTGGGTGGAGGTCAGGCAGTCAGAGGGTCACAGCCAGAGCTCACTTGGGTTGCTCAAAGAGGTGACAGGGCTGGCTGCCTTCCTGCATTATGCATGAAAGGAGTGCTTGGGCTGCACATGGGCCTGGAGAGAAGTCTTCTGAGTTTGGGCAAGCCGCCCAGGCTCAGGCACACCTGCTGGGGCTTCTGTGTGACCCTGATTTGCCCTGTTGGCCTCTTTTGGAAAGCTCGCTCTCTGCTTCAATCCTGGTCTGGACAGGGATGTGAGAATACAGACAATTGGAGATTGATGGCAGAATTCTAGGAACACTGAGGCTTGCTGCAAATTCCTGATGGAAGGGGAGGTCTTTCAGCTGGGGCTGCTCACTCCAATCCCTGCCCCCACCCCCACTCCAGCTTTAAGGTATGGCCCACAGCTGGCACCCTGCCAAACCCATCTTCCTAGGCCTTTCAATTGCATTTCAAAAGCTACACCCTCCAGAAATTTTCCCTAAAATAACAACAGCCCATGTCCCAGTCTTCCACAACTGATCTTCCCTAAACAGGCCCCACCAAAATGGCTCTTGTCTGGGCCAGTGATGGTCTCCTTGATGAACAAAATAGTTTTCAGCCTGCATTTTACTTGATTTGTCATAGCATCTGATACCATACATCCTTCCTTCTGTGGTCTTGGAAACACTTTCATTGTTTCTTGAGATACATACCCTCCTGGCTCCCCTCCTAGTTCACTGGGGCAAGTTTTCAGTCTCCTTTGCTGGTTTTCCCTCATGGCCCCATATCAAATATTAGGTGTCCCGGGACTCAGTCCTGTGTCCTCTTCTATCTAAACTTATTCCCGCTGGGGTCTCGATTGCTTTCACGGCTTTTAATACCATTTGTATGCTGATATCGCCTAAATTTGGATTCTACATCCAATTTCCTACTCAACATCTCCACTTAGATGTCCAAAAGATAAATCAAATACAACTGTCCAGATCTGAGCTCCTCATCTTCCTCCCCAAATGGGTTCTTCCTCCAAGATTCCCCAACACAATCAATGCTAATTCTATTCTGAGTTGCTCAGGCAGAAAATCTTGAATCTTCTTCTCTTTCTCTACACTTATATCCTCCACTCCACCTGTCAGCCAAAACTGCTGGTTCTACTCTCAAAATATATTTAGAAGTTAGCCACATCTTACATCTCCATCACCATCCTCGGTCAAGAACTCTTTTCTTGACAAAGGCTCCCGCTGACTTCCCTGCCTTGGCTCTGATTGGATACAGTTGTCTAATCAGAGCCTGGCAGGAAGAGGGATCTCTCTAAACTTTTACTTGCAGAGCCTTATTAACCTCTCCCAACCCTTGGCCTCTCTCACTTTATCTTCTGTGCTTTCCCCTACCCAGCTCCTTTTCTGCTTTAGCCACATTGGTCCCCTGCTGTTTTTTGGTCAAGCCAGGTGCCTTCCCACCCCACAGCCCCTGCATTTCTTTCTCTCTGCCTGGACCTCTCCTCCTCCAGATATCTGCATGGTTCACTCCTTCTTTTCCTTCAGGTCTACTCAAATGGTGCCCTTCAGGGAGGTCTCCCCTGCCCGCCCTGTTTTACCCTACGATCTCCCTTCAACTCACCCTTCCGAACCCCTCCCCTCCTATCACACTCCCCAGCTTTAATTTCTCCCTGCCATTTATCTCTCTCAGACATACTGTATAACTTAGTTAGTCGCTTGCCTTCCTCTGCTGGAGTGTCAGCCCAATGAGAGCAGAGACTTTGTTGACTACAGAATCCTCAGTGCCAGGACTGTGCTGGGTACCTCGCTCATGCTCAGACAGATAACTGCTGAATGAAACAGTTCCCGAACTGTTCCTCTTTTAACTTCCTCAGTTCCCCTTTTCCTGGAAATCCTGTCTGCTCCTTCATCTGGCTGCGGGTATTCCCCAAAGCTCAGTTCTGGGTCTGGAATTCTTCCTTCACCTGTATCCCTCACCCCATTCATTCACTCTTCTAGTTTCAATAATCACCTCTATCTCCCCTTTTTCCTTTTAATGCAATTTAAATAATCGTTCCTTTCATTACAGTTTTACTTGCTCTGAAAGCCCTGTTCAACTGTAAGCTCCTTGAAAGCAGGGGCTATATCTGTCTCTCCAATGCCCAGTTGTTCTAGGACCCACGTATGTTCTTGGCAGGCTCAGTGAAGATGCCTGTAGTGGATGAAGATTCAGGACGCTTCCCTCTCGCTCCTGCCTGCCTCCCAGGTCTCCCAGAATGACGCAGGAGCCTGACTTCTAGGTGGACACTTAGAAGGCTCTGTGTCACGCTGCTGCTCAGTGTGCTTTTGGAAGTCTTCATCCCAGGGTAGTTTAATGAGTCATAGTGGATCAGTAAGCCGATTCTCTGCTCTACTTGAAAAAGCCTTTTGTGGCCGCTCCTAGATCTCATTTGACTTAAGTATGTGGGTGTGAGAAGAACATGCAACTGAGGTATTTTCTGGCAAAGAAGGCAATTCCATTGCCTTCCCTTGACATGCAGGGCCAGCGAGGACCTGTGTGTCCCCAGAACAACAGAGCTGCTTTCCTGCCTCCCCAGTCAGACTCTGA
Organism: Nycticebus coucang; assembly: GCF_027406575.1. Classification (NCBI taxonomy): domain Eukaryota; kingdom Metazoa; phylum Chordata; class Mammalia; order Primates; family Lorisidae; genus Nycticebus; species Nycticebus coucang. Next base: position 44,495,536 of record NC_069784.1, read on the forward strand.
GGCCTTCGGACTGGAGTTGAAGTTGGACTCCAGCCTGGTGCCTGGGGTATAGTATCCATACCACAAGTAGTTATTACACACAAAACAGGGAAGTTCTCTCTAGGTCCTTCCCCCAATACAAAGAAGATAGAGAAACATACTCCCCCTCCCTGAGTCTTCTGTCACTCTCTGTCCTTCCTGTCATCAAAGCTTGGCCTAAAAATTTCCTTTTCTAGAAAGTTTTCCAAAGCAGTCTCATCTGACTTTGATTTCTTTTCTTGGTTTTCCTCAGTACTTCTGCACCTGACTGGGGGTACAGCAGACTACATAGTTGTACTGCAAGTGTCCTGAACTGTTCTGTCCCTGAGTGCGTGTCCTGGGTAGGAGGGCTCGGGGGTCTGGGCCTGTGCACGCTGCTGACGAGGGCTCTTTCTTTGCCATTCTTTCCACAGCCGAGCCCAAGGCTCTGTATTTAACAAGTGCTCAATGATGCACTGACCAGCACATAGTTGGCACTCAAATATCTGTTAAGTGAAAGAGGATGAATGTCAAACCCAGTGTTCACAGAATGAATATTGGTTAAAAGGTAAAGGAATCCAAGGGTCAGAACAAAACCTGCTCCCAAAACAACCAGCTTTTGAGACAAATGAGGGAATGTAACCAGCCCATACACAAAACAAAACAAAACAAAACAAAACGTACTCTTCTGAATTCCTTGAAGAGCTGCACAATTTCAGTGCCTATTTTCTGTCCCAATGAGCAATGCAATCACTTCCTCTGGCCACACAAAGATCATGGGTTCTGTTGAAGACTGGACTTCAAATCTTGGCTGTACCACTTTCTCTCTGGGTGACGTTAATAAGTCACTTAACCTCAAACCTTTTCTTCTTTCTTTACATGTAGCAGACAATCATAGAGTTGTAGTGAGGATGAAATGTGATGGAGTAGATTGTGCTCCTGGACTCTAGGAGGGGCTTGTCAATAGCAGCCTGCATATGGCCGGTAAATAGGGATCTGAAAGAGACCAGGCCAGAAGGACTGAGTGCCCACATGGGACTGTGGCTCATTGGACAAGGAGGAGGAAGGGTGGATGGCGGGGTGTCCCTGTGGCAGAAACCTCCCAGAGGACATTCCCCAGGGGCTTGAAGAGAGGACAGACTCTACTGGCATTTAAGGTAGGGGAGGGGATGTCTGGACATTCTGCCCAGTGGCCTATCACTCTCTGGTTTAAGCCTTGGCTATGGTGACTGGACTTCAAGGTGCTCTGCTCTGTGACAGCAAGAGGGCCAAGAACGTCTCCATGGGAGAAGCTGAGATTCTCAGAATTAGGGACATGGTTTAACACCAAGGAGAATGCAGCCCCGAGAGGGGACGTCACTTTCCAAAGTCACACACGTCATAGCTAAGACAAGAAATAAAAAAGAACAGGAAACAGTCAGAAAAGCTGGCAGGGAGAGAAGGGGAAGGTGGGACCCAGGAGCGGTTCAGAGGTGACCCACAGGCTGAGCCACAGGGGAACGGGGCTTGGCAGATTGCTCTGTGTCAGCCACTCTAGGTAGCTCACGTTTTGTTTCACTTGCTACACGTAATACCGTGAGAAGCTGGCTGCCATTATTCTTCCCATTTTGCTGATCTTAAAAGTGAGACACGGTTAGGATAACATCTCAAGGTTTGGAAGCTAGAATATGTAGAAACTAGAATGCAAACAGGTTTGTTTGGCACCAAGGCCTGAGCTCTTTCTGCACAGCTCTGCCCATTCCCAAGCGAGTGGCTATTTAACGACATACAACCTGTCTTCTTCCCTGCAGACCTAAATCTAGGCCCCTGGAAGTATACGGTGTCCTCCACCACCACCCCCCAACACGTGCACACATGCACACACGCACACTCACACACAGGCACACACATAGACGTGCACGCACACAGTACACTCGGACCCGGTGGGGGCCTAGTGAGGCAGGAAGATGACCGAGTCCATTAGTGCACCAAGCACAGCACATATTTATGGCCCCAATTACAGCCTTCGCTTCCCGCTGCAGCGAAGGAGCAGCTACAGTGACGGGAATAGTTGTGTGCACTGGGGTCTGAGGCCTCTGTAGCAATAACTACAAGATTACAGAGATGTTAGCAAACCCTGGTGACGGCAGCTCTATTATAATGATAAATCTACAGCTTTATATAGAAATAATGAGACTGGGGGCAGGAGACGGGGGACGGAAGAGCAGGTGCTGTTCTGATCCGCCCCGTCTGCCCGTCCCGTCTGCCAGCTGGCTGCTTGAGCTGTTCTTTGGGACGGCATTTCAGGAATGCAAAGGTAAGGTGGCACCGAGACATGGCACTCAAAGCTCTGGCTGGATACACAGTGGCAAATCCCTGGGAATGCTTCAGACACCAGCAGGGCCCTCAGGCAAGCCAGGCGGGAGGAAAGGCAGTGGAGCTTGGGGCAGCCCTGCCCAGGGCTAGAATGGATGCAGTGAACTCCCAAGATTTCCCTCCTAGGCCTCTGTTGCTTGATTCAGTGGAAACCCAGAGGCCTCCAGCTGCCCTCCAGCCAGTGGGGCACAGGGCAGCCAGACTTCCCTCCAGAGCAATCCGGGCTGGGGGAGTGAGTGTCCCTGGCTTAAGATTTGCAATTAACGAAGAGCTAGACTCCCTGGGTGTGTACCTCCCCTTCATAGCCCTGAAGCTCAGGGTTCAGCGGCTGTGAGAAAACAACAGAAAGCTTCAGATGTGGCTCTTTCACACCAACAGGGGCACCATTCACTGCACTTAATGTGACCACAGAACAGGCTCCTGAGACCCCTTTCTCACAGCCCCTTTCCTTTTGCGCAGCCTGTGGGTCACCCTCTGCTTTGTCCAGTCTACCTGATCTGACTGGTTATTCTTGGCCACCCAGATGCAAACCGTCTACTTGATTCATACCCCTGAATGAATGCGCAGACTGGTCTCTCCCCACCAAGTTGGCAATACCCATTTTCAAAATTCTACTTGAGCTTCTTTTCCAGGAAGCCTTCCCAGGTTAACTGGGCCCTCTACCCCCAGCTCCAACTGCTTCTTTAATAATCCTTTCCTTGGGTGTTGACATATAGTTGTAATTGAATTAAGTAAGCCATTGGTCACTTATCGATGACCTGAATGTGCCGGTTCTTACACTCAGCCCTGAGGGAAAATATAAGAGAAAGTCCAATGCAGGACATAGCCATTCCTGAGCCATTGGGGGGGACTTTACAAGACAGAATGTGATTCAGGACATAACTGAGGGATCTGGAGAATATATTGGGGGCGGGGAGCAATTGCTGTGAAACCAGAAGACCATGAGGAGGACAGCTTTGGGCAGGCTCTGAACGGTGGAATTGGTTTTGGGCCAGGCAGAGGAGGGGGACAGGCCTGCCTGACAGAAGGAACCTGGTGGGCAAAGGCAGGAGGCAGGAAGTTCAGGCAGGGGAGCTGCCGGGGGTCCTTAGCTCAGGTCCAAAGGGCAGCTCTGGGAACGGAATCTGGCATGTGGGAAAGATAGGAGCCCACTGTCAACTGTGCCCATCTGTACTGTCCCCTGTTGCGCTGGCCACATGATTGATTTCATATACACTGAGTGCTCTGCCATCCCTGACTGTGACTTGGGCCTCCCTGGCCTACAGATAATTAAATTTTGTAGTCAGCACCATACAAAAGGTAAACATACCAGCTCTCTTGGCTCTCTTCCCTCTCCTTTGCTTGAGTCCTTGCCTGCCAGGGTGATGACCTGCTCCTGAGAACCATGCCTGCAGGTGGAGGGCCCCAGGGGACTCACCGGAAGAGGACTGTCCAGCTCTGACTGTGAGTAAGGCCAGGTGTCTGAGCATGGTCCTCAGCTCTGCAGCTTTGGAAACTCCTGGGCCTGGACTCCCTCTGTTCCTGGCTATAATGCTTCTTCTTCCTCCTCCTATCGGGGTATTTGTACAAGTCCTTCCCCACCTAGTTTAATTCTGCTCATCTCCTTCCCAGCTGTCTAATGCTCAGGGATCTTATAACTGCAGACAGTATGTAGCACTGGCCGCCCTGCATTGCTAGTCACTGTGAGGACATTGCTTGTCTCTGTGATTTGATTATGCTTTTGTGGGTCAAAGAGGCTATTTTTTATCCCAGCCTCACCCCAACCCCCACCCCCACCCTGTGCCTGGCCCAGGGTTCCTAGGAGGAAGAGATGGAGGAAGACTATGGTGATATTGACTGAGGGTGATGGGGGTGAGTTGATTTGTGTGGTGCTCTTGGATCCATCTGCCTCTTGGGGAAGCTGGGGTAGGGACTGGGCACGGGACTGGGGCAGGGAGAGCCACAGCAGCTCTAGGGTATGAAAATTTCCATCCTGGAACTCAGGTCTGGAGCTAAAGGCATAATATAGGAAGGTGGGGGCTCTAGTAGGAAGCAAAAAGGCTCCTGGGGGACTGGGCTGAACTCCGTTTCCTGTAGCCTCTGGCTCTCACCTGCCTGTCTGGGCTGCGGCCTCACTGTGAGGACAGAGTTGCTTTTCACTACCTACACAGTCACCATAATGAAGCTGCTGCCTTATAAGACCACAAGGGACAAGCTACACCAGATGTAAACTTCACAGTGATTTATAGAGCAGAGCTTCCAGGCCTGGGGTGGCGCACAGCTGCTGTTCTGATCCGCCCCGTCTGTCCGCCCCGTCTGCCGGCTGGCTGCTCGAGCTGTTCTTAGGGATGGCATTTCAGGAATGCAAAGGTAAGGTGGCACCGAGACACGGCACTTGACTTGGCATAAGTCAGCACAAGCTATGACCACAGGGTGTCCCAGAGACCCTTCCTAGGGTGGAAGTGAACCCATCAAGCTTTCTGTCTTTGAACAAATCAAGATCTGTACCATTTGCCCACCAGGACAGGGCTAATTTTCCAAGCCTCTCTCCTCAAAAATTCAATCCAGAGATACCTGAGTACTAACTGTCCAAAGGGAGGTCTGCAGACAGAGTGGGTCACCTCTTACAGATATGGTGCAAGAAATACCCAGGAAGACACTCAATCGGTTAGCACTTGAGGCCTCAGACACGAGGACCCTGGAGCTTGGGGGAAACAGCCCTGTGAGCTCCCCGTGGGTTAGATGGGCTTAGAGAGAGGCACACCAGCTACCCCTGCAGACCACAGTTACACAACTTCCTCCGTCCCATGGGCTACACACACCATCTATGCCAAACCAAAGGGCTCTGGACAAATCTGTCCTCCCTTTTCTTCAAAGCCAGCCTGAGTCTTTGCTCTTCAAAACTGTCCCTGGCTAATTCCAGTTGGTTGTGAACAGCCCAGCTCTCATGTGTGGATTAGCTGCGTCTCCCTCTGAGACAGCCTCCCCCATCCCCAGTCTGCACCAGGAAGACAAAGCCTAAGAGAAGGGACTCTGTTGGTGCTGTTAGGTCATGAGGTCTCTGCAGATGTCCTTCTGGGCACATGGCAGGATTGCTTAGCCCCTGCCCCTTGATAGTAGTACTTGCGATGTGTCTTGCTTTGGCTAATGAAATGTGAGTAGAAGTGACATGGGTGGCTTCTGCATGGCAGCTTTAAGAAATAGCACATGATACGCCACATCCTCTTCCCCTGATGTTTACTTAACTGTGGGAGCCCGTGTCCACATGGAGCCTCTGTCGGCTTGGATCCCTGGGTACTGGAGTGGAGCAGGGCTCCCAGCCAAGCTGCAGAGCTCACGTAAAATGAACAAAACATAAACCTTGGTTGTCTTAAGCCACAAAATCCTAAGAGTGTTGCTGCAGCATAGCTTGGTTCATCCTGATTGATATCGCCTGACCTTGGTCTTCTATTCTAAGCTTCTAACACACATCAAGGCCCTCGGTAGATGTTGTTGTCTGATTCAGTCCATAGGCCTGGCCCAACCCTTCCTTACCCATGAGCAAAGGTACACGTAGCATAATTTTATAGGCAGCAAAACTGAGGCCTAGTGGATAGGAAGAACCACCTCAGAACATGCACTCAGAAGCCACAGATAGTTCAGGCGCTGTGGCTCACGCCTGTATTCCTAGCACTCTGGGAGGCCGAGGTGGAAGGATCCCTTGAGCTTAGGAGTTTGAGACCAGCCTGAACAAGAGTGAGACCCTGTCTCTATTAAAAACAGAAAAAATGAGCTGGGTGTTGTGGTGGGCATCTGTAGTCCCAGCTACTAGGGAGGCCGAGGCAGAAGGATTGCTTGAACCCAGGAGTTTGAGGTTGCTGTGAGCTGTGATGACACCACAGCACTCTAATCAGGGTGACAGAATGAAACTCTGTCTCAAAAAAAGCCCAATAAAAACCCAGCGAAAGAAGCCATGGATAAAATTCCCTTCCCTTCCCATCCCCCTAGAAACTCTGCTGTCCACCACCCCAACCCGGGGCAGAGTGCAAGGAACTTCCCAGGGCAGGCAAGGCCATCAGGCAGCTTCCAGAATCCCTCTTCACATCCTGAAGGGCAAAGGCCCATTTGTCTCTAGGGGGGAAGGAGGCTGGGGACATGTCCCACCCAACTCAGAACTGCAAATTCTCTAGAAGCCAAGGGAACAGAGTGTACTCACACTCGTGGCATACTGGATGTCCTTCCAGATGGAAGTCTCCCGGGACAGGTCAGAAGCCTCAAAGAGGTTGTCCAGGATGACCTCACCGATCATGTCGTGGCGGGAGAAGCGGTCGAAGTCGAAGACGCTGAGGTGCAGCTTGCGGTCAGCCAGCTCCTCATAGGGCACGGGGAAGTGGAAGTTCTCGTCAAAGGTGGGGTTCAGGGTCTTGCGGTGCACCCGGGTCTGCAGCTTGCATTTGCGGTCGGGCAGGAGGTAGATCTTGACGTAAGGGTCAGAGCTTCCGCAGAAGTCCTTGGCAGGGAGGTCGAAGGCCTTCAGGATGCGCACGATCAGGGTCTCGCTCTCATAGTCGTAACGCAGGCTGAAGTTAATCTTCCCGCAGCTCTTGGTGGCCTCGGACTTGGCGTCGTCCCCGTCCACTGACTTCTGCTTGTACAGCTCGGGCTTGATGCGGCCAATGCTGGTGGGCTGCTCTGCTGCCGGCGGCAGCTCATTGCCGTAGTCTACGCTGGAGACATGCATCTGCCGAGGCAGGTGGCGCTTGAAGGATGTGTGCCTGGCAGAGGGCAGGAGGGGGCGGAGAGAGCATGGTCAGGGCTCGGGGGAGGGCAGTCCTGGTGCCCCTGGTTCACCCTATCCTTGGTTGAGCCCGCTTTTCCTTTGCACGTGCTCTGCGTGCAAGGGAGTTGAGAGCATTATATGTCTTAATATATGTGAAGAAGCTGGAAGGGTCCCTGGTACAGAGTAAGCTCTATAAATGTTAGCCATTGCTATCATCATTTTTCCTGCTCTTCTGTTACTTGCTTTCTAGGTTTCTTTCCTAGGAGACTTGACTCCAATTTCCCCATTAAACCATAAAATCCCTTAGGGAGATGACCATCATGTCTTACCCTCAGTGTGGCACTCCCTTCATCACCATCATCACCGCTACCACCATTTATTGAGTACTTACTATATGGCAGGTAGTGAAGTGGTCAAAGCCCGGGCTTCAAAGCCAGACTGCATAGGTTAATTTTGGCTCTGCCACTTTCTGCCTATATGATCTTGGGCATGTTATTCAATCTCCCTGTGCTATAAAAATATTAATTGCATAGGACTGCTGTGAGGGTGAAGTGAATTAAAGCATGTAAAGTACTTTAGTATAGGGTCGGGGATAAAATAAATGATATTACGTGTCAGCTCTTGTCATCAGATGGATTCTTTCACTGGTTCCACACAACAACCGTATAAAAGTGATTAGCCCTGTTTTATAGTTGGAGAAAGTGAGGCTCAGGGAAGGTAAGCAACAGACCCAAAGCCAAACTCTGTCAGTGTGATCCCAAGTTCTTTCACTCCCGGTCTCCAGTCTGAAGACAGGGCCTCCTTCCCTTGTGTTGGTCCCCTGGGAGCCTGGAGAGATATTGCAGGGACCCAGGAATCCATCAGGGCCCTAAGTTTTGAGTTAATACAATGCTGTGTCTGAATTTAGTGTGGGGGTTTGTCATGAAGTGTTTCTTGTTGCTGTTTTCAGTTCAAGGATGACATATGTACAGCGCTGTCATGCATAGAACCTGAAAGGTCTTCAAAGAATATACATTATCCAGCTACTGGAACTCTCTTGCCTTATCTCCCACACACGGCAGACTCCAGCTATGAGCCTTCACCGGCACATCCCTGAGCACACCTTGAACTTTTCTGCCTCTGAGCCTTTGCTTGTTCTCTTCTCTCTGCCTGAAGCCTTTCCTTCCAAACACCCAGCACTCCCCTCCACTACTCTCCCATTCCTCCCACACCCACACACATCCTGAGTGCACACCACACACCTCAAAGGTTTTCCTTTCATGAAATCTTTTCCCATGGCCACTTCCTAGTCGACCGCCCATCACAGATCACACCATCTGACATTTTTCAGTCAAAGGATATGTGTTATTTTTTCTGTCTCTGATCCTCCCAGGCTGGAATCTTGTGAATGTATTAATTAGGGTAGCTTGGATATTGGGGCGGGGAGAAGGGGGCCAGGTTAGGGAAGGGAAGGGTCCACGCCTCACCTGGTGGATGACGCTGGCTCTGTGGTTTGTCGCTGCAGCCGCGTGTGACGCATGATGTGCTCCTTCACTGACATCTGCACCTCGGCTGGGATGTCTGGGGACGTGTGGCTGATCTTCACAGCCGCCTCCAGGAAGCCCAGGCCACTTGGGTCCTTCAGCTTGTCTGCCATGGTGCCTCTGGAGCTGGGGCTCTGGAGGGCCTCCAAGGTGGGGTTAGCGGAGGAGGGACTGGAGGCCTCCTTGTTCCTCCAGGGCATCCAGCACAGCTTCCAAAAGAGAAAGAGAAAAACTGCCACCAGGGCCACGCCACACACAATAACTACCACTGCGAGGAGGCTGACAGAGCTGCCTGCCCTCGGCACGAGCCGGGCAAGGAGGGACAGAGACAGACAGAGGCGGGGAGAAGTGGGTGAGGGTGTTGGAAGAGGGGGCACACAGAAGGGACAAAGACGGAAGAAGAGAAAAGAATGGTCGTGAGAAAGCTGCCAGGTCAGACGGAGAGATGGTTTCAGGGTTGACTCTTGATTGTCCACTTTGTGAAATGTCTGTAACCTGCGTTTATCCCAAGCATCATCCCCCTACCTCCTGGCCAGCGTGGGGAACACCAGGGTTGCCTCCCCTACTGCCTATAAAGGAAAGTAATTTAAATAGCAGCCTAAGCAAATGTGCGAATTCTGGAAACATTCCGTTCACATTTGGATGCTGTGTGAATTTGTATTAGAGCTGTTAGTATGGCCAGACTTAGAGTCATTTCTGTATACAGCTCTTTTCCTTAACAGGCTGTGAGGCCCTGTGGGTAGAGGCTGGCTAACTCGGCTTCGCTTCCTTATCCCACCCCCAGGGAGCCCGAGACAGGAGCTCAATAAACACTGAGTTGACTTCAAGTGAATAAGATGGGGCATAATCTCTTTAAGGGTGGGGATTAATTTCTTCTGGACTCCCAGAACTCTGAACATAGTAGGTTCAATAAATACTTCTATTAAGTTGGAATCCAATCCACACGTTATATTTCAAAGCTAACTACAGGCACACCTTGTTTCATTGCGCTCCCCTTTATTGAGCCTTGCAGACACGGCATTATTTTTTCAAATTGAAGGTTTGTGGCAACCCTGCACCAAGCAAGTCTTCTGGTGTCATTTTTCTAACAGCGCGTGCTCACTTTACGCCTCTCCATCACATTTCGGAAATTCTCACGATATTTTATTATTATATCTGTTATAGAGACGTGTGGTCCGCGATCAGTGATGTTACTATTGTTACTGTTTTGAGGCACCGTGAACTGCATCGATGTAAGATGGCAAACTTAATCAATAAATGTTGTGCATGTTTTGACTCTTCCACTGAATGGCTATTCCCCTCCTTGGATTTTCCTATTCCCTGAGACACAACAATATTGAAATTAGTAAATTTCCTAACTCTACAATGGCCTCTAGGTGCTCAAGGGAAGGGAAAAGTCACACATCTCTCACTTTACATCTGAAGCTAGAAGTGATTAAACTTATCAAGGGAGGAATGCCAAAAGCTGAGATAGGCCTAAAGCTAGACCTCTTGTGTCAAACAGTTAGCAAAGTTGTGAATGCAAAGGAAAAGTTCTTGAAGGAAATTAAAAGTGCTACTCCAGTGAAAATACAAATGATAAAGCAAAACAGCCTTACTGCTGATAAGGAGGTCTGGATAGAAGATCAAACCAGCCACAACAATTCCTTAAGCCAGAGCCTAATCCAGAGCAAGGCCCTGGCTCTCTTCAGTTGTATGAAGGCTAAAAGAGGAACCCACAGAAGAAAAGTCTGAAGCTAGTGGAAGTTAGTTCATGGGGTTTAAGGAAAGAGGCTGTCTCCGTAACACAAAAGTAAGAGCAGGTAGTGCTGATGCAGACACTGCAGCGAGGTATCCAGATAACCTAGCTGAGATAATGAAGGTGAATACACCAAACAGATTTTCAATGTATAAGAAACAGTCTCCTACTGGAAGATGATAACACCTGGGACTTACACAGCTAGAGGAGAAATCAATGCCTGGCTTCAAAGCTTCAAAGGACAGGCTAACTCTCTTGATAGGGGCTGACACAGCTGGTGACCTTAAGTTGAAACCAACGCTCGTTTGCCATTCTGAAAATCTTATTGCCCTTAAGAATTATGCTAAATCTACTCTGCCTGTGCTCTATAAATGGAACAACAAAGCCTAGATGACAGCATATCTGTTTACAGCATAGTTTACTGAATCCTTTTTTTTTTTTTTGTAGAGACAGAGTCTCACTTTATGGCCCTTGGTAGAGTGCCGTGGCCTCACACAGCTCACAGCAACCTCCAACTCCTGGGCTTAAGTGATTCTCTTGCCTCAGCCTCCTGAGTAGCTGGGACTACAGGCGCCCGCCACAACGCCCGGCTATTTTTTGGTTGCAGTTTGGCAGGGGCCGTGTTTGAACCCGTCACCCTCGGTATATGGGGCCGGGGCTTTACCGACTGAGCCACAGGCACCGCCCTTTACTGAATCTTTTACAACCACTGTTGAGACCTACTGCTCAGAAAAAAAGATTCGTTTAAAAACATTATTGCTCATCGACAATGCACTTGGTCATCCAAAAGCTCTGACAGACCTATACAATAAGAGGCATGTCGTGTTCATGCCCAACACAACACCCATGCTGAGCCTATGCATCCAGGAGTCATTTCAACCTTCTTATTATTTAAGAAATACATTTTTGTAAAGCTGTAACTGTCATAGATAAAGCAAATGCAAAGTAAATTAGGCAAAGTAAATTGCCCACTTTAATTGGAATCTGGTCAAAGTAAATTGAAAACCTTCTGGAAAGAATTCACCATTCTAGGTACCAGTAAGAACATTTATGATTCCCGGGAGGAGGTCAAAATAGCAACATTGACAGGAGTTTAGACGAAGTTGATTCCAACTCTCATAAATGACTTTGAGGGCTCGGTGCCTGTAGCTCAGCGGCTAGGGTGCCAGCCACATACACTGGGGCTGGCAGGGTCAAACCTGGCCTGGGCCTGCTAAAAACAACAATGACAATTACCACAAAAAATAGCTAGGTGTTGTAGCAGGTGCCTGCAGTCCCAGCTACTCGGGAGGCTGAGGCAAGAGAATCACTTAAGCCAAGAGTTTGAGGTTGCTGTGAGCTGTGATGCCATGGCACTCTACCGAGGGCAACAAAGTGAGACTCTGCCTCAGAAATAAAAAAATAAATAAGGCTCAGTGCCTGTGGCTCAAGTGGCTAAGGCGCCAGCCACATACACCTGAGCTGGCAGGTTCAAATCCAGCCTGGGCCCACCAAACAACAATGACAGCTGCAACCAAAAAATAGCCAGGTGTTGTGGCGGACACCTGTAGTCCGAGCTACTTGGGAGGCGGAGGCAAGAGAATCGCTTGAGCCCAGGAGTTGGAGGTTGCTGTGAGCTGTGATGCCACAGCACTCTACCCAGGGCAACAGCTTGAGCTTCTGTCTCAAAAAAAAAAAAAAATAATAATAATACATAAATAAATAAATAAATGACTTTGAGGAGTTCAAGTCTTCAGTGGAGGAAGTAACTGCAGACGTGGTGGAAATAGCAAGAGAACAAAAATTAGAAGTGGAGCCTGAAGGTGTGAAGGAATTGCTGCAATCTCACGATAAAACTTGAATGGAAGAGGAGTTTCTTCTTATCAATAAGCAAAGAAATGGTTTCTTGAGATGGAATCTATTCCTGGTGAAGATGCTGTGAACGTTGTTGAATTGACAACAAAGGATTTAGAACAGACTTAGTCGATAAAGCAGTGGCTATGTTTGAGAGAATTGATTCCAATTCTGAAAGAAGTTCTACTGTGGGTAAATTGCTAACAATCAGCATTACATGCTACAGAGAAATCACTTGTGAAATGAAAAGTCAATTTATGTAGTAAACTTCATTATTGTCTTACTTTAAGAAATTGCCACAACCACCCCAACCTTCAGCAACCACCATCCAGATCTGTAAGTGGACATCATCATGGGGGCAAGACCCTCCACAGACAAAACATTATGACTTGCTGAAGGATCAGATGATCATTAGCATTATTAGCAATAAAGTATTTTTAAATTAAAGTATTTACATATATTACACATAATTCTATGGCACACTTAATAGACTACAGTGGAAATGTGACTTTCATATGCACTGAGAAACCAAAAAAAAAAAAATTGTGTAACTTACTTTACTTTGATACCCCTTTCCCCGAAAATAAGACAGTGTCTTATTTTCAGATGTGCTCCCAAATATGCGCTAGGTCTTATTTTCAGGGGACGTCTTAGCTTTCCTGTGAGTAGGTCTTATTTTCGGAGGATGTCTTATTTTTGGGAAAACAGGGTATTTGCTTGATTGTGATGGTCTGTAACCAAACCTGCAGTATCTTAAATGCATGCCTGTACAAATGATTTCTATAGCTGTCCTTTTCCGTAAAACTGGTATTTTTAGTGTTGTCATAGGTTTGGAGGTGGGCACTCACTGCCCTAACCTCCAGCCCACCCATGACCACAGTGATCAGATGGCCATTATCTCGGGAGAGCTGTGAGGGATGCCTCCCTTCACAGGAAATTGTCAAGCAGACCTCTCATCCCACTTCCCTCCCCAAATCTTGGATGAACCTTTGAACCTAAGACCTCTTCTCACTCTGAGCAGAGAAGTCAGAAGGCTCAAAGCCAATGGCATGCCTGGCAGTGTTTGCAAAAAGTCACTTGTGGCCAGAAGCAGTGGCTCATGCCTGTAATCCTAGCACTCTGGGAGGCCAAGGTAGGTGGATTGCTTGAGCTCACAAGTTAGAGACCAGCCTGAGCCAGAGGCTCATCTCTAAAACAATCATCTCTAAAACAATAGCTGGGCGTTGTGGTGGGTGCCTGTAGTCCCAGCTACTTGGGAGGCTGAGGCAAGAGAATTGCTTGAGCCCGAGACTTTGAGGTTGCTGTGAGCTATGACACCACAGCACTCTACCAAAGGTGACAAAGTGAGACTGTCTCCAAAAAAAGGAAAAAGTCACTTGTGGACGAGCCAGCAGAAAAGTTTCATCTGGCGTCTATAATGATTGAAAAGTTAGGACGTTCCATCATCATCATCACCCCAGTTCTGGCTTCTCTGGAAAAGATCAATGAGTTGGTGACCGCACATGTGCCCCTGCAAGGGTGTAGGGTATGTTCTTACCAAGTCAATGCTCAGCTCCTTGTTCCTTGCCTGGCCCCTATTGGCTTGTGAGTTTGCAGCCCCTGGATCAGCCTGTTCCAGTACCTTAAAAATTTTACCATTTAAGGTGAGAAATGATCCTACAGGTACTGCGCCATGCTGTGCTTTTATAGCTGGGAGCCGAGAGGGGACTTGCCTGGAGGGTCACACACAGAGCAGAGTCCAGATGTCTACCTGGCATTCTCTCCTCTGCCTCTGATTAAACTGTGGGCGACCCTAGGCTACTACATCCCTGTGTTTTTCCCATGTGTCTGACCCAGGGCCTTACATAGAAACTGGCATGTGGGAATGAATGAGTGAATGAACTAATGGCACATAAAAGGGTGGTAATTATCTCACATTGCAACCAAGTTCAGCCAACATTTACTGAATACTGGCCATGTACCAGGTTCTGAACTAGGCGTGGAATACACAGATGCCCACGTCCCTCCTGGGGGGATCTAGGGGACTGTCATAGCACACAGGGAACGCTGTCCCACACCCAGAGGAACTGAGAAGGAGGGGAGGCCATCAGCTGCTCTCTCTGGGAAGCCAGCACCGCCTTTGGATTCCCTTGCTGCAGGTTATTTACCTGGCTCAGGTGCTTCCTCCACAAATAGAGCAGAGAATCCTCAAGCTCGGAGCCACCTCCCACCCCTCTCCCCAACTCCCAGCCCAGCTTCCTGATCAGAGATATGGGGGCCTTTTCCTGGCCAGGGAGCTGGAGTTAGTCCTTAGAGACTGCCAGGAACCAAGAACGTTGATTCTAAATTAACGTCTAGACTAACGGTCTCCAGTGTGGTGTGCAAACATCTCAGGGGCCCAGAGGGGGGAAAAAAAACCTAGGTTATTTAAATACTTATTATCTTAAAAGAAACCAAAGCTTTGATATATAGGTTCATTGTAACAATAGCATTTTATTATTGGATTTATTTATTTATTTAGAGACAGAGTCTCAGTGGCATCCTAGCTCATAGCTAAGAGACTCACTTAGGCTCAAGTGATTTTCTTGCCTCAGCGTCCCGAGTAGCTGGGTGCCCGCCACAGTGCCTGGCTATTTTTAGAGATGGGGGTCTCTCGCTAGCTCAGGCTGGTCTCGAACTCATGAGCTCAGGCGATCTACCCACCTCAGCCTCCCTGAATGCTGGGAGTGAGCCACCGCACCTGGCTTATTATTGGGTTTAGTTCATTTATTCAACATTACTATGTCCAGACTTTAAAGTATATTTTTATATGTTCATTCACTTAATCCTCTCCAATGAAACAGATATGATTATTATCTTCTTTTTACAAGTATGGAAACTGAGACGTAGAAGGTTAAATAAATGCACAGATCACACAACTAGTAAGTGGTAGAACTGGGCTAGAAACCAGTTTCTAGTCAGTCCGGTGCTGCAATGTCACCTTTGTAGAACATGTATGTAACTTGGGAAGGAATAAACATATATTGGTGGTACTAAGTCAATTTTTTTTTTTTTGCTAAATAATTTGGAGACCAGTCTTCAGCTCCTTATCTCACCAGGATCACCAGGAAAACTACCACAGATCCGTATCCTTACTCCACATAGCGGACCATTCCCAGACCCATCACATCTGTTCTCTGTTACAGTTGTTTTGAATTCATTCTCAGCAATATGAGTCACCTTAAAACAAAAGGTATTTCTAGGGCTTTGCTTCCCTTTGATCATACATCTTACTTGTTCTGATAATAATTAGAATTTTAATGAGAAGTGGGGTGTAGGGGGAATCCAGAGAGCATAGAGTGCATTTAAATGTTCAGCCTGACAAAAAACTGAATTCATAAATGAATAGAGAGATGGGGGAAGGGTGCGAGCCAGTTGAATCAGTTCTCCCTTGTGTGGTTCCTATTTAGATTGCTTCTCCACGTGACCCTCAGCTGTGGTTCCCTTGGAGCTGTGATCAGAGAAGGCAGAGGGTACGGATTATCAGTAGTCAGCACCCAGCACCCAAGGCTGGTAACAGAAAACCAGGAGACCCTTCGGGCCTGAAGAATCTTCTTCCAGAATCAGGAAAGCCAATAGCATCTCACCGGCAGGCAATGAAAGGAGAATTAGGTCTGGAACTGAGAGAGTTCATCCTCACAGGGGGTGCAAGGTGGTTGGGCGGGGAGTACTGTAGAGGATTTAGCCCCTTTAAAGTCACTATATGCGAATTCAGACAGTTCTCACCCCCTGGTCAGGGGTACATTAAGTTTAGGAAGGGGTGTAGGCTCCTGTAATGTCCTAGGGCAGTGATTTTCAAACGGTATGCCATGGCCCACTGTTGGGCTGTGAGATGATCTTAGTTGTGTGGTGAAAATTTTTAAGTCATTTGTTAAATTATTTTTGAAAGAATTTCAAAGCACAGTAAGTATATTCCTTTATTTACTCTTTTTTATTAATATAATTTAAGTGTGCCATGGAAGTTTAACTATAGGTTCAAGTGTGCCAAGAGATTTTTAAAAAAGTTGAAAAACACCAGCCCAGCCTAGGGATATGCTAAAGCCTAGATGATCTAAGATATGTGACTTCTAAGACATGTGACTACTCAGGCGGGCTGGGGCCAACCACTGAGAAATGTTACCCCCTAGGAAACCGCAAGTGCACAAATAGCCTTCAGAACCTCTTTGCTACTCACATCTTGTTCTAA
Source organism: Nycticebus coucang (assembly GCF_027406575.1). NCBI lineage: Eukaryota > Metazoa > Chordata > Mammalia > Primates > Lorisidae > Nycticebus > Nycticebus coucang. The sequence goes on from NC_069784.1 coordinate 44,511,924, forward strand.
CCTTGACCCTGTGAGGCAGATAGAACTCTGATGCACAACTCTGCTACCTTTCTGCATCCTGATCCAATGTTCTTCCTATTCATACCGTGTGTTAGCTTCAGGACAAGAGAGAGGTAACCCTCTAGTAAGGGAGAAAGTGCTCAGCACAACACTGAACCAGAGAAAGTACTTCCTGAGTATTTACTTTCTTCTTCCCTCTCTTCTTCCTTCTTAACTTCCCCTTCAGCCTAGAGAGAAAGAAGCACAGGAGAGCCAGACTGGGGTCATTCTATGTCCACCTCCCCTGGTTTTAAACTGTGTGACTTTGGCAAACAATGCAAGATATCTCAGCCTCAGTTTTCTCATCTGTAAAATGGGTATAATAGTCGGAGTGCAGTGGCTCACATCTGTAATACAGGAAGCTGAGGCAGGTGGATCGCTTGAGCTCAGGAGTTCAAGACCAGCCTAAGCAAGAGCAAGACCTCATCTCTACTAAAAAATAGAAAAAATTAGCTGGGTGTTGTGGCAGGTGCCTGAAGTCCCAGCTACTTGAGGAGGCCGAGGCAAGAGGATCTCTTGAGCTCAAGAGACTGATGTTGCTGTGAGCTATGATGATGCCACAGCACTCTATCCAGGGCCACAGAGTGAGACTCTGTCTCAAAAAATAAAGTTACAGGGCGGCACCTGTGGCTCAGTCGGTAGGGTGCCGGCCCCATATACCGAGGGTGGCGGGTTCAAACCCGGCCCCGGCCAAACTGCAAAACCAAAAAATAGCCGGGCGTTGTGGCGGGCGCCTATAGTCCCAGCTGCTCGGGAGGCTGAGGCAAGAGAATCGCTTAAGCCCAGGAGTTGGAGGTTGCTGTGAGCTGTGTGAGGCCACGGCACTCTACCGAGGGCCATAAAGTGAGACTCTGTCTCTACAAAAAAAAAAAAATAAAGTTACATAAAATAAAATAAAATGGGGGTAATAATAGATTCTACCTTGTAAAGTCACTGTGGAGTTTAAAAGAGATCAAAAGTGCTGACAACACCCGCCAAACAACAATGACGGCTGCAACCAAAAAATAGCCAGGCATTGTGGCGGGTGCCTATAATCCCAGCTACTTGGGAGGCGGAGGCAGGAGAATCGCTTGAGCCCAGGAGTTGAAGGTTGCTGTGAGCTGTGATGCCACAGCACTCTACCCAGGGCGCCAGCTTGAGGCTCTGTCTCAAAAAAAAAAAGTGCTGACAACAACACCTAGAATTTAGTAACCAATATAATAATTATTACCCATTGTTATTAGCTATACCCAGTCTAGTTCTGAATATCCCTTAGTTTTGAAATTTGTTTAATAGGCAGAATATCTCCAAGCCCTGAACACTAATAAATAGAGATAGCTTTAACCTTATCATTATAAACCAAGAACAATATTACTAGCAGAAATAATATAACTATTTCATCCATAAATAATGTAACTCTCTTTATCTCTAGACATAATACATACTATATTAAAGATCACACATCTCCAAGTTTTTCTATTAATATTCATCTGCTTGCTACTTTCCGAGTTGTTTTGTTGTTACTATCAGCTGGTGAACACTAATGAATTCCAAAGGAGTAAGAAGAGGTTCATGGGAGAAAAATAATTTGAGAACATCTCATGCTCTTGCAAAGTTTTCTTGGAAATTGTAGGAAAGAAGTCCCTTCTTCAACATTCATTGTTAAATATCTCCATTCGGGTTTCAGAGGAGCTCCAGTATTCCACGGGCATCTGGTTTGGTAAACCACAGCAGTGAATTATCCAACGGCCTCTGGGAGAGAACAGAGCTATAGAACTAAGCCTTGGAAACATTCCCAGTGACATGGCTTTGTACAGGGAGGGGCACATGGCTCCTAGTCCTGGCTGGGAGACTGGACTTCACAAGCAACTCGGGTGGGCACCAGTGCCCTCATGACCACAGGGCACCTGCCATCTACACTGCTTCCTAATTGTATGACTTTGAGCAAATTATCTAACCTCTCCAAATCCTGGTTTCCTCTTTTATTTAGTGAGGATTCTAGTTACCTCACCTCACAGAATCACTGTGAATATTAAGCAAGCGAAGACTTTGAGCACAGTCCCTGGTAGGTGGTGAATGTCCCCCAAATGTAAGCTGCTGTTATTCATCATGTTTTGGTTTTTGGAGGAGCATAACAGTTTGCTGTGTACAAAACAAAGCTAAGCCTCAGAGAGAGACAGGGAAGGGAGACACGAGACAAGAGGGCAAAGAATCTGTGGGACCTTAGTCCCTTCTCCTCTCCTGGGAAGGTAAGAGCCCCCAAAGGCCATCAGGGCAGGACCTGCTTGTCCCCTTAAATGAGACTATGGCCAGAGTAATGTTCCACGCTCTCCTTTCTCTTCCAGAAAGTGCTTCATTATTCATTAGCAGCCCAGAGTTTCTTGTCTTTCTCGATGACACTTCTTTCTCCAAAGACAGCCCTGGAGCCCCCTCCCCTTGTCTCCACCCATAGTGTTAGGATTCATCAGCAGTTTTCCTCGCCTGCTATTGGTCCCATTTTTCTGATGGGCTCCCACGTCAGGAAAATCCATTTTGTAACAGTAACGGGCATTCTCACTAACAGATTGTAATTGAAAAGGTAAACTGGGGAGATGAAGCAAAAAGAAAGGATCATTTCCCCCACTCACACCAAGCCAGAGAAGGCTGGTTTCAGGGCCTGAGATTGCTGCTGGACCCTTAGAAACACACAGGGCCAAGGCTGTGGAGAGCAGGAGCGGCTTTGGCTGAGGACACAGACACAGACCAGAGACATAGACAAAACACAGCCTGGAGACTGGATAGCAAGTGACACAGAGGCCCAAGAGCCTGGAAGAACTACACTTCGTCTAGGAAAGGAAGAGAAGCTGGGCAGAACCATTAATATTAATTCTAAAATACCACTTGTTATTTATTTCTACATGATAAGCCCTATGATCCTTACATTATCTAATTAACCTTTGCAGCCTCCCTAAGAAATTGGTATTCACCTCTCAAAGATAAACCAAGTGTAGAGATGTTAAGTGACTAAGTTCTTCAAGAGTACAATGCAATTAAGTGGAAAAGCTAAGATTCGAACCTAGGATTTTCTGATGCCAAAGGCTGGGCTCTTGATCCAGGCATGTGAGGGGACTGAAAGTTGAGCTGTAGAGTCCTAGGCTGGGCAGAGAAGCTGGAGAGGCATTTCTCAGCTGTCCTCGGGGGCCTCCTCCTCTTTTTGGCCTGACCTGAGCAGAAGCCTGGAGATGGGGATTATGAGTGGCCTCCTCATGACCCGCCCCCTTCTTCCCTGGAAAGTAGACACTGCAGGCTGCCTGCCAGTTACCAGGTGGATAACTGGTGGCCTCTGGAGAAGTCCCGTGTAGAGATGTACTTGAGGAATACCTGACTCTGTGAGTGTGTGTTGGGAGAATAGGGCTACTGTGTACTGAAGCTCGCAGATGAGGTCCATTAATAATAAGCCCTGCTGGGGTTTGTACGTTTATTAGGAGAACCCGGTGTAATTAAAATTCAGGGTTGGGGGCAGGGGAGCAGAGGGCCTTTGCCTCCTTTCCTTCTTTCAGAGATGCAGGCTGAGCTACCGATGGGGATAATTAGCAGAGTCCAAACAGAGAAGGAATTAATGCTCCTGAAAAAGCTGTGATGAGGAGAGACAATGCTGAGCTAATTAAGGCGCACCAAGCTTTATGACTGGTGCCCATTTCCACCATGATTATGGATTCGGAGTTAAATTGGAGACTAATGTAGAGTGTTATGGCTAACAGAGCATTAGCACTGATGGAGCAATTATTAATATTATTTTGGCAGATGGTAACTATACCTGTCTACCTGACGGGTTAGGGTGTGTGGCCCCCCTGAATGTGGGATCAAGGCTGGTGGGACAGAGGGGAGGGGCAGACAGGAAGTCGGAAATTCTCTGGAAATTCTCTTCCCTCTCTACGCCTCCCTGTTTACACCTGCAGCTAGTGAGAGGGCCCTTGTGGAGCAAGAAAACTAATTCAGCAGCCCTAAAAGAGAGAAGGGAGGGATGAGGCAGTGTATTATCATACTTTCCTTTTTGCTTCTACTTTTAAAGGCCTCTCTGATTTCAGTTTCTAGTGTGGCCCAGTCCTCAGAGGGTTCTTTTCCTAAGCAAGGCCAGCAGGGTGCTACTTAGCTTAGTCAGAACCTTTTCTTGCCATGCTTTACCCCACTGTAGACAACCTTACACAGATCCTAAAGAAATGTGACTTTATCCAGATGCCTCAATGCCAGTCCTAATCATTTGCAGCCACAAGTTATATACAAGTCAAGTTAGAACATTAGATCACATCTTTCGCACAGAGCTTAGGCATGGGGCATCCTGAAACCACCACCTCTCTCGAAATTCCCAGCTTCGGAGGGACCTTCTAGAACCATAAATTAAGAGAATTTCTAGAACTATGAGACTAGAACTATAACTGTAATTAACGCATAGATACTAAACCATGCTTCTAGAATTCTAAAGCTCAAAGCACCCAGAGTCAGGATATCTTTTCCACAAGTTCTAAAGGATCATGTACAGCACCTTTCCTCAAAAAAGGCAAAATCTGCAGAATTCCTTCCTTCCAGGGAAGAGTGAGGGAGTTGCCGATTATTTCGTTATAGAAACAGGACCTGGTATTTTAATGACATGTACATTTAATTTGTCATCACAAGCAGGCAGGAAAATATTCTGTGTTGCAAAAGGCTCCTTCAAAGCCAGGCGGCTGAATCACAGAACATCTCCAGAGTCATTAGTGAAGTGAAAAAACACCACATACATCTCACGGCCATAGGTGACCTGGAGAATAACCACTCCTGGTTGTCAGCCTGGGAGGGAGAGAGCAGCTCAGGGTCTTCTGTCATTTTCTGGAAGGCTTCTGCGTACCACCTTAAGTCCAGAACCCATGCTAACCATATCAAACCCTCTGCAACTTGGCCTACAGATAAAGTTCATTCACCTCCACAAGGCAAATGACACAAAGGAAATTCGGAGAACTGCCTGTTAGTGTACACTTGGGGTATACTAAGGAGGAAAGCAGACCCTTTCCCTTTAGAGTTTTTAAAGAAAAAGGGGAACTTGCTTGTAGTTGAAAGTTTGTATACAGGTGTTTCCAAGTCATGGTCTGATTAACTGAGATATCTGTGCAATTCCTGGCACAGACCCTGGCAGGTGAGAAGCTCTCCATAAATGACAGTGAAGTCATTTGTTGACTTGCAGGGTGTCACTAGAAATCCAGAGAACAGGAGGAAGGCAGGGAAACATAAAGTGGTAATGGGAGCTGAGCACGCTCTAGTGATCACCTGCATGCATTTTTCATGAAACTGCAATTGAAAAAGCTTCAGCATAACTCTGGCCAGAGAATCTGGACCCAGGTAAGTAGCTCAGAGCTGCAGGGAGCAGGCTGGGAGGTGGGACACCTGGAGGCTTGTCCTGAGCTCTGCAGCAGCTCCCAAGACCCTGTGGTCACCTAAATCCTCAAGATCTCAAAGCCACTCTCAACCACTTTCTTTCTTTCTTTCTTTTTATTATTATGTGTATTTCTTTTCTTTCTTTCTTTTTTTTTTTTTTTTTTGCAGTTTTTGGCCAGGGCTGGGTTTGAACCAACCACCTCCAGCATATGGGGCCAGTGCCCTACTCCTTTGAGCCACAGGCACTACCCCTCAACCACTTTCTTTCTTTTTCTATAATCAAGGCCTCCTTCTGCCTCCTCTGTCCCTTTCAGCCTCCCAGCATGGCCCTTGGGCTTCTTGGGATTTGTGACTCAGCAGCCAAAGTTAAAGTTTACCAGGGCTGACAACTCTGACTCCCTTCTGAGGCAGCCTGTGGCGAAGGCATACTGATTCATCTGAGCCTGCTGACTCTCACCCCTCCGGTTTCTCTCCCCTTGACCTGGCCATCCAGACACCTGTCACTCTCCACCACGGGGCATCCCTCTGGAGTCAGAGCACCCATGCCGCCCCCTATCAGGACATGCTGAAACCACGCACCTGTACTCCCCAGCAGCCCTCACCCCCACCCCCAGCACTTCTGCTCTGGATGGACAGGAGGGGCAGCTTCCTTCCCAGGGGGAACTCAACAGGTGTGTTCTCACCTCTGGCTCTGAGCGGTCAGGACCTGTTTTAAGGCCCCACTGGAGATGGATCATTGGTGGAAAAGATGGAAAGGAGCAGGAGAGTAGGGAGAGTCAGGAAAAGGCGCCCTGGCTTGGGGAAAATTCTGTGTCTGGTGGGTATAGGGAGACCGATGGTATAGGAGGCATGGCACCAGAGAACCGGAGTCTGATAATACTTGCTCTTCTGAGAATCTCCAAAAGGGAGAATCAGCTTCCCCACTCTCCATCACTATACCCCACCCCCAGTTCTTCTTTGTATCTAACCTTAGTCCCTTCTACTGCAGTAATCAACCCATTGGTTAAACATTTCCAGGGCCAAAGAGAAAGTAGCGCCCCCTATGACTCTCAGAGGACTGAGGTGGGAGCATCACGGACCCCGAGGCTGGATACAGCCCTCTCCTCACACAGGCACACTCACAGCCTTCCCTGGGCTCACTACCCCCGCCCCCAAACAGCTGGGTGCCTCATCCAGAATCCACCTCTATCTCCAACCCTTCACCTCAGGTAAAAACAGGGCCTGGGAACGGGCGGCCGCAGGGGGGCTTACCCCACCTGTACCTGCTCCGGAACCCTCTCTCCTGTCCCTGCCTTCCTGTCTCTGGAAAGGCGTTTGGGGAGCAAATTCTCACCTCCCGCAGCCCTCTCCTCTTTTTCTCGCGCCAGCTGTGCAGAAACACCGGGCAACTCCCGCGAACCCTTAGGCCCAGTATCGCACTACTGGGGATGGGGGGAAAGGAGGGGTGGAGTCCGCTGAGCCTCAAGGAACCCCAGCGCTTCGGTCCCCGCTAGATCTCCCCACCCCCATTCCGCGTTTTCTCCAGGCCTCCAACTCCCCCAGCCGCTGCCCCCCGGAGAGGACCCGGCACTCGCTCCGGCCAGGACCCTCCAGCATCGGGACAAAGAAGCCGCACCGCAGCGGGTGAGCGTGGCCGCACGGCGCTGGTGCAGCAGGTAATACCCGGGGCTGGCCGGCCAGCACGCTGCCCACCCTCCGGCCCGCAGCTCCCGCCTGCAGGGAGCGACACGCCATTCCAGCTGTCGCGACTCTCGGGAGACGCCGCAGCCGCCGGGCGCGGGCTCGGGACTCACCCGCTCAGGCGAGCTCGACTCGGCTCGGCGGCCGCCCCGGGCTGCGTCCGACGCAGGGTCCGCGCCGCCAGGGCAGGAGGCGCCCCCCGGGCAAAGTCGACGCGAGGCACCGGCTCCGCGGAGCGCCGGCAGCGAGTCCGAGTCCGAGGGAGACCCGGGCGGGTTATAGGGGCGCGGGAGGCGCGGGGGCGGGCGCAGCGACACCCTCCCCAGCCCGCCCCTGTCCCCCGCCCCCCGCGGAGACGCTACACGGTACACAAAGACCTCGTGCCAGCCGCAGACCCAAGTTTCTCCCGGAGGGACCCAGGAGGCTCGGCCGCTGTCACCGAGAGGACAGACAGACAGACGCGCAGGCCGACGACCCTGGACCTCGACACCGGGGAGACGAGCTTTCTTCCCGTGTCGGATGTCCCGGTCTCCCGCTTTATCCGCTGACCCCTCTCCTGGCAGATCGCCGGGGGACCGAGCCCGGCGTGCCGCGTCCCGGAGCCGGGCTTTCCGCTGGGGTCCCCGCGGGAGTCACGCGGGAGGGGCTGGGGGTCTTCCCTCTCCTGTCCCCTTTGGGTGGCTCCACGCTCTGTGGGCCATGGACCGGGGACCGGCTGGGGCTGGCTTCCAACCCGGACTCCGGAGCTGGAGTCATCTCTCCGGGTTCCGGGGCTCCCGGGACCGCTGCCTCGGGGAGGGGACAGCCTGCACGAGGGTCCAGGAAGGGAGGGCCCGGGTCTCCGGTTACCTGAGTCGGCGGCGCTGGGACTGCGCTCGGGGGGCTGCAGCTCGAAGCTCCGACAAGTCTCCACGTCCAGCCCGAGAGGGGGCGGCCGGCCCCGGCACAGCGAGGCAAGGACCGCGAGCGCCGCCTGGCACCGGGGCCCCCCGTCCCCCCACACCTCGCTCATGCCCCAGACACCAGGCCTGCGGAGCAGCCACTGGAACCCGCTCCGCGGCGGGGCTGGGCGGGGCGAGGCGGCCGAGAAGACCCTCCCGCAGCGGCCCCCTGCGGCTCTGTTCTGCTTTTAATCACTTCCCCGCAGGGTCCCCGCCCCTCACGTGGCATCCCGCGGCAGCTGACAAGTCTGGCGCCTCGCGGCCGCCCCCTCTACACCCGGGGACCGGCCTGGGCCCGGGCGGTTCGCGGCGACAGAGCCCGGTGGTCCCGAATGTCGGAGGGTGCCAGGCCGGGAGAGAGCCCTGCTTCCTGCTCCGTGGTCACTGCCTGGTGTGTGTGACCTTGGGCCTCTCTGAGCCTCAGTTTTCCAATGGGTAAAAGAAGTATGATGATTTTGAGTGTTTTACGGGCTCCCTGGGGATGTAAAGACAGTGTTTGTAAAACACACAGTGAACTGCTACATGCCACAGAGTGGCAGCGAAATAGATAACCCCGTAGTGGAAAGAGGGGTGACCGGGCTGCAGGTGGGAGGCCCTTGGCTGAGGTTCCTGATGGGAGAAGTTAGTCACACTTGCCCTAAGTCCCACCTTCGGAGGTAGAAGACCCCAAGACAGCGGGGCGATGCGAACTGCGAGAAGACTTTCTGAGCCCCGCAATCCTGCGGTCCGCGGTCCCGCACGTTGCTATGGCGACAAGAGGCAGCGGCTGTCTCTCTCCATGGCAACCGGAGGGGAAAGTTTCTGGCGAATAGGAATGGGGGGCATTTCAAGACGTCGCTCAGTTGCCACCGACCCACCTCCCCGCTTTGGTGCAAAGACATAATGTATCTACGTAGCATAACTAGGGGCGAAAAGGCAGAAAACTAAACTGGAGGATTGAGGCTAGACTTAAAGTAGAGTGACCGCCCCAAAACTGTGGAGCGAGGTTCAGGAACAGATTGGGTGAGGGGCTACGACGTGCCCCACTCTGTTCTGGAAATGTATGGGCCGTCTTCAGGACGGTCAGGGAATCTGGGCCCTGCAAGGGACCTGTCACAGCCTCCTGTCCTCCACCTGTCGGCGGTGGGGGGGCTCACCCAAAGCTCCAGACTCAGCTCCTTTTGCTTCCTGAAGCTGCGAAGGAAACTTTAGCTGGAGACTCCGGAAACCGCGGGACTGTCGTCTGCCTGGTGACTGGTGGGAGAGAAGGGTCTTTCCTCCTAATTAAAACGTTAATTAGAAGTGGCTCGGGCAGTGACTCACTTTCCGGAGGGAGGAGATTCGGAGCCCCAGCTCCTGGCGGTCTCCACTGCGCGCCATCTGCTCCAGACGCGCCAGCCGGCCCATGGACATGCAATCCCCGGGTAGCTCGGGCCTTGGGCACCAGGAGCCAAGGCAAGGCCTGCGCGAACCCTGGACTAACCAGGCGGTTTTCCTGCCCGGACAAGCGCCTTGGCTCTGTCCACGGTGCTGAAGGCCCAGTTGGTGCTACAATCTCGCAGGCACAGGATTAGGAGAGAAAGGGGTGGGGGGGGGAGGAGGTCACTGGGGCAGGCTCGCAGCTTCCACTCTGACTCCAGGCGCCTGCGATTGGTGAAGGCTAGAAAGTCGGGCGGAGGGACTGAGCAGGCTGAACTCAGCAGCACTGTACAATCCAGGCTGCCTTCCTGCGGAAAGTATTCGGCTGCTGTTCAAGAACTGGTGAGGCTCTGGGGTCCCCTTTAGCCTCCTGGGTGCTTCTAAGAACCCGGCTGAGGAGCCCAGAGACCCTATCACCGTCTCCTCCACCCACGATGCGTACCTCAATCCCTGGGAGGGACCGGAGCTTGGAGGACTCGGTTAGATGCTCATTAGCAGTTTCCAAAGCGGCAGGTTTGTGTTTATGTAAAATACAAATGGAAAGGAACTGCTCTCTGCCCGTGTTTATGGCAACTCTGTCACTCCACCGGCGATTTGCTCCCTCCCCTTCTCCAGTTCCTGGGGAAATTCGCAGAACAAAGCGCCTTGTTTTGCCTTTGCAGGGAATGAAAAAAAAACACAAGATCGTTCCAAGGGCCCAGCCTGTGAGGCAGGGAAATCAATATTTTGATTACATCGAGTGGGGGAATTTGCATCTAAACTGAAGGCAAAGGAGCCAGCTCAGAGCAGAGCAGGTGGCAGGATCCGAGAATTAACAGATAATTTCTCATTGTTCCCAGATTCAGCCTCCACACTCGGCAGGCGGTTCGGCAGTGTCTCTGGCGCCCCAGCAGCAGCTCTGGACCTGGCATTTCTCAACCTACCAGTGCCAGGGAGGTTCTCCCCTGGCAGGGTTGTAGGAAGAGGCTGGGGCTCCCAGGTCAGTTACTTTTCAATCTGGAGTAAGGATGTTTGAGAGCAACCGAGAAAAAGAAACAGAGACAGAGATAGAGATAAGAGACAGAGAGAGATACGGACATGGAGGGGCGTAGGGTTAGATGGACTTGGCCGTAGTCACAGGGGATATGGAGACAGATGCAGAGAACAGAGAAACAGACAAATGCACATTCAGAAAGAGACATTTAAAAAGTTGTCTCTTTTAAAAAAATAAGATAAAACCTCATTCTAGTTTTCCTCTGCTTGCTTCTCTCCTCCCCCAGGATACTTGCTGATACCACTGTGGTCACATAACTAGCCACTAAATGGGAGGGGAAAGAGTCTCAAAAGATGAAAACTAGGGCCAGGCCGGGCACAGAGGCCCACACCTGTAATCCTAGCACTCTGGGAGGCCAAGGCAGATGGATTGCTTGAGCTTGGGCGTTCAAGACAAGCTTGAGCTAGAGCAAGGCCCCATCTCTAAAAATAGCCAGGTGTGGTGGCAGGTGCCTGTAGTCCCAGCTACTGGGGAGGCTGAGGGAAGAGGATCACTGGAGCCCAAGAGCTAAGCTGCCACCACAGCCCTCTACCAACGGCAATAAAGAGAGACTCTGTCTCAAAAAAAAAAAAAAAAGAAAGAAAGAAAAGAAAACTTTTCCTCTCCAAGCCCAACTCACAAACACACTTATGCTCCTCATATGAAAAGACCGAATTTGGTCTCCCAGAGTCGCATCCGGACCTAGAAGGAAGCAGCCACCGTCCCACTCAAACCCAGGAGAGGGGGAGGTGGACAGAGTGGAATTGTTGCCCCTCACCCTGCCTTTCAGAGAACGACCATTCTGAGTTTGGGTTTAGGGGTGGGGAGGCGTGAAGAGAACAAGCAGCATGACACGGTGGCAGGCAGGGCCACGCGGCAGGCCCCAGGAGGCCTGGGCTCCAGGACCGCGCATCCAACAAGCCCCTATCTGGGGTTCAGTGTCCCTTTCTGAAGTTAGATTAGGAGCTCACTGAGGTTCCTTCCAGCAACAACACTCTAGGATTTTACAGGAAAGGAAAGGAGGAGCCTGGGGGTGAGGAGGAAGGAGGCAACTAAAGAGCAGCATTTTCTAGCTCTGAAGAAGGGGGTGGTTTTACATATGTTCAACCCACGTTGGGCTTCCCCTCCCCCATTGCTTGCTCTCATCAACAGGCACGGATGGAGCATCCTGAGTCTGTACACCCCGAGCCAGTCCCCACCCTACAACAGCCAGACTGCTCAGAAGCAGGAAGAGGGGCTGGGACGGGGTGGGAGGCAGAATAAGAGGAGGTTTGAGGCAAAAACCAGAAGCCACCCGCTCCTATGCCCTCCTTTCCTCAGAAACAACCAAAGCCCACATCCCCTGCCCCCACCCCAAGTCTCTGCCCTTGGGCAGATTCCCACCCTGTTCTGAACAGCAATGTCCTATTGAGTTATGCTCCAAATAAAATAAATTGAAATCAAACAATAATTTTTAAAAAATTGAACCTTGGTAGGAAATTGCTAATGCTGTAGGCGGGAAGAATGAGCTCCCTTGACATGAGCTGATGTGTCATATTGTCTTTCCATCTCAGTGCGATTTCTAAATAGGGAGCCCTTTCCCCATTCCCTCCTCCCTGCTAAGCCCCCAGCAGAAAAGTAAAGGGAGCAGTCTGAGATCTTAGCTTGATTGTTTGACATGGAGGGAGGGACACAGAGAAAAAGACACAAGTGGATCCACTGCTCTGCCAAGTGGATAGAAGCTGGGGGGCTCAAACCCAACATTGAGAGCCCCCATCTCTTCTCTCCACCCCAACCTCTGCGTACTGAGGCATGTGGCCATGTTCTGCAAAGGTGTAAAATTTAGTCCAAGAAAGGGACATCAGTTCAACCTGAGCTATTGTTGTTGGAGAATTAAATTGACTATATTTGGGGATGGTGGGTAACTTTATATCATGGCTTGGAATGAACTTTGCTATAGATTTCCTATGGGCTTTCAGGCAGAACAGTATTTATCAGTATTTTCAGCAGATTTCAACCTCTACCCCTCACCCCCACACCCATATCGCAACTCTAGCCAAAGCCAGGTGACTTCTGCAAACCATGCCATTCCAAACCAACCCCGACTTTTTAAGGATTTCTCCTTGTCTGAGAAGACACAGAAGACAGTGCACAGCTCCAAGTCAATGCCCAGGTGATTTTTCCAAGAGGCTAAAAGATGTCTGGCACTTCAAACAGCCTGAACCAGGGATTTATTTGCCTTTCAAACCAGGGGTTTATTTGCCTCTCTCCTGCTTCTCTCCCATTTCAGAGAGACCATCTCTGTTCTGTGTTCACTGCTCAAGTGCACAATATTCCAGATCAGACTTGGGAAGAATGGACAAGGTTGACTGCTACCAGTCTAGTTTTATGGACAAAAGCAGACTGGAATCCAGAAAAGTAGAGATGGGTTAAAGGTCAGAAGGCAACATCATCCCTGAAATAGTTTTAGAGCCAGACCTAACCTTATGGGTCCAGGGCTCTCCTCTGCACTATTGAGGAAAGAAAATGATGTTGCAGGGGAAGGGTGAGGAGGGAAGCCAAGCACTCCTCTACTCACTTCCCAGTGTAGAAGAGAAAGCACAGGTTTTGGAGTCAGATCTGTGTTCAGATCCTGGGCTTGACATTTATAGGATGTATTACTTTACTGTATTGTACTGCACTTTAGCTCTCTGAAAATGGGACATATAAAGCCTGCAAAGCAAGGATCACATGAGTGGGGTTAAATGCTGAATATACTGTTACCAATCCACGGCAGGTGTTAAACGAATGACAGTTCCTATTTCTTTCTTTCTTTTCTCAGGCCACAGAGGAATGGTTAGCAGGCACACTGTCTAGAGGTTGACCTATACTCTTCCCTGGGGCAAGTCCCTGAAAATTGCCAAGGAGGAATTTAACCCTTATAATATAAAACTGAGGGCAGAAGGAATGGATGCTAATAGCCCACGTGGCATTTTGAGAAAATTAAGTGACTGATCTTCAGTCACATAAGCTGGGAAGTGGCGGAGAACTGGAATTCAGGCCTTCTGACACCTGATCAGTGCACCTTCCTTCATTACTAGACTGGGAGAAGATGGTGGAGATATGAATAATTTTTCTTCTTAAAAAAGTTTGTGATATAGGCGGTGCCTGTGGCTGAAAGGAGTAGGGCGCCGGCCCCATGTACCAGAGGTGGTGGGTTCAAACCCAGCCCCGGCCAAAAACTGCAAAAAAAAAAAAAAGAAAGAAAGAAAAAAAGTTTGTGATATCTTAAAATTGGCTTTATAAATTATTTCCAATAAAAAACACTTGGAAATAATTTATAAAACAGTGAAAGATTTATTCCTGGGCCTCTTTGCAGAATGCTTTGCTCTGAACTTAACCATCCCAATTATCTCCTGGACACAGCTGCTGGTCCAGAGGAGAGATAGTGTCATTGATAAAACACAGGGCTGGCCAGACAGCTTCATGGCTCAGGTCACGCTGGGCTGCATCTCTCTTGACAGAGATAGGACTCTTCAGAGGGCAGCTCGGGGAGTCTCAATTGCATCTGGATTGTGTCCTACGGTCAGAGCCCTGCTTCCAGGAAAGAGCCAAGCCAAGATTCTTGTAAGACTAAGACCCCAAAGACTGGAATTCTCCCCAAGGAGCCTGGAAAGAGTTTGCAATCTTAGAACTCTGGCTGTTCTACTAATGAAAGGAAACCAGATAAAATGCCAGAACTAATTAAAGTGACAAATCCAAAAAAGACCCTATTGAAACTAGGAAGGCTTAATCCCTGATTTCAACAGAGTTCAGGCAGGAAGAATCAACAGAGCATGCTTTAGGGCAGGACCCTAAAGCCCCCTGTGGACCCCAGGGGCTGCATCCCCTGGAGAGAACAAATCTGTTCACCAAATTCTAGTTTCTATCTATTTGCTGCAATAAAAATCCTTTTCTATTCCAGCCCCCGAGCCTTATCTACATTTCTGCCCTTTCCAGAGGTACCATATATGGTTTTAGCGAGTCAGACCCCCAACCTTTATTAATACTCCCATACATGTGTAAAGCATAGTCGTTTACACAACAGTCGCGCACACGTCATCTCATCTCATACGGCATCCCTGAGAGGTGGATATTAATCATTCTCATTTCACCGGCGAGGTCCCAGAGAGGCTAGAAGTAACCGGCTTGGGTTCACAGCTAGCAAGTGGCAGAGCCAGAACTCAAGCCTGTCTTTTCACATCATTAATTCATTTGTTCCTTTATCCAGCATTTCCTGAGGTCATACTAAGACTCAGTCTGCACCAGGCATGAGGGACGCAGTCCTGTGCTGTTTCCTGTACGCAGTGGTCTTCAACCACGCAGTGTGCAGAGCTCTGAGCACCTGGATGTGCCCGGAGGGAGTGCACACCAGCAGTTGTGGAGAGAGACCACAAAAGTTGATTTCAGATGAGTTCTTTAACCTCTTTGCTACATCGCTGGAAATTCTCTTCTGATAGGATGCTCTCTGGATCTCTCTCCCTTCCTGACTTTTTCACTCTCTCCTCTGCATCCTTCCAACCCTTCCATGTTCTCCAGGGTTCAGCTCTTGGCTCATCTTTCTTTTTTTTTTTTTTTATTGTTGGGGATTCATTGAGGGTACAACAAACCAGGTTACACTGATTGCAATCGTTTGGTAAAGTCCCTCTTGCAATCATGTCTTGCCCCCATAAAGTGTGATACACACCAAGGCCCCACCCCCCTCCCTCCGTCCCTCTTTCTGCTTTTCCTCCCCCCCATAACCTTAATTGTCATTAATTGTCCTCATATCAAAATTGAGTACATAGGATTCATGCTTCTCCATTCTTGTGATGCTTTACTAAGAATAATGTCTTCCACTTCCATCCAGGTTAATATGAAGGATGTAAAGTCTCCATTTTTTTTAATAGCTGAATAGTATTCCATGGTATACATATACCACAGCTTGTTAATCCATTCCTGGGTTGGTGGGCATTTAGGCTGTTTCCACATTTTGGCGATTGTAAATTGAGCTGCAATAAGCAGTCTAGTACAAGTTTCCTTACGATAAAAGGATTTTTTTCCTTCTGGGTAGATTCTTGGCTCATTTTTCTTGTGTCTCCGCACTTTCTCTCTGAATGGTCTTGTCCAAGTCTAGGGCTTCAAATACTAAATAATACCAATATTAATAATAGTAGTACTAGGCCGGGTATGGTGGCTCATGCCTGTAATCCTAGTACTCTGGGATCCTGGGGTAGGTGATTACTTGAGCACAGGAGTTTGAGACCAGTCTGAGCAAGAGCAAGACCTCATCTCTACCAAAAATAGAAAAACTAGCCAGGCATTATGGTGGGTGCCTATAGTCCCAGCTACTTGGGAGACTGAGGAAAGAGGATCACTTAAGCCCAAGAGTTTGAGGTTTCTATGAGTTACCATGACACCATGGCACTCTACCTAAGGTGACAGAGTGAGACTCTGTCTTGAAATCATAGTAGTTAACACTTCCTGGGCACTTACTCTGTTCCAGGCTCCATGCTGCTTGCTTAATATGGATTATATCATTTAATTCTCACAATAACCCTATTATTGTCTGCAATTTGCAGGTACCACGTGATCGAGTCAGGATTTGAACCCATGTGGTTTCACTCCAGAGCCACACACTAAGGATTTCCAATTCTCTAACTCTGATTCATTTCTCTTTGCTTCTCCATGTACATTTTAAAATTCCTTTTCTGACCAACTTGACCCTGGACCTGAATCCAATGCGTCCAAGGCGGAAATCAGCCTTTCCTTTGTAAACCTGTCCCACCTCCTTAAAGACAAGCATGACTAGGCCAGAGAGTTACTTAAACTACAAGTTGCATCTCCTTCCTGGATGCACCCCTCTGCCTTGCCCACTGCGAGAGGAGGACGGACTCCTCTTATTTCTATCTCTAAGATGTTTTGAACCCCTGCCTCCTCATCCTGCGTCCACTGTCATGGCCTCAGCTCAGCCACCCAACATCCCTCCTCCACTAGTGGCAGTTGCCTTGTGGGGTAACATGATTATGTCACCCTCTCTCTCCTTCATAGACTTTCTGGGGCCTTCAGGATGAAGGTGACACCCTCCAGCATGGCATACAAAGCCCTTACGTACCTGGGGCTGTCCAACTATGTAGCCACCTCTCCGGACACTCCTGGGTGTGCTGTGGTCAGAGAGTGGCAATTCCCATCCTGTCTCCTCACTCTCCACCCCACCTTCCGTGTTCCTCTTACCTCTCTGTGCCCATTCTAGATTCTGGAACTTTGCAGCCTCTTGTCCCTCTGCCCTGAACACTTGTCCTCACTCTAGATTCTGGAACTTAGAAGCCTCTTTTCCCTCTACCCTGAACACTTGTCCTCACCCCCTAGCTGGTTCCTACCAGATGTAGTGGTGCATACAAGTTAACAGTGCAGGCTTTGGAGCCAGGTTGCCTGGTTTAAATTTTGCATCTGCCATCCAATTGCACGAATGCCATCGTAGCACTGTAACCTCCGACAAGTTACTAAGCAGCTCTGTACCTCCATTTTCCTGTCCTTAAAATGAAGACCATCATATTAGTTTCTCTCTCTCTTTCTTCTTTTACTGGCAAGTACAGAGAGCAATGTAGTACCTCTCTCATTTGTTAGCTTGATATACATGAAGCGCTCAGAACAGCCCCTCTCTGACTCCCAGAGCTGATTCAGACGCCCCTTTCTTGTCAGCCCATTTCACTCAAAGCTTTCCTTTGAGGCAGAGTTCAGCAGCCATACTGTTGACTGTTACCAGACCATGAGCTCCTTGAGCTGAGGTCTGTCTCTCATTCATCATTATACCCTCAGGGCCTCAGTAGCTAATCCACGTTCAGAGAATACCACTCGGAAGAGAGATGCAAGCGTGGGCATAAAATAGTGGAAAGGGAGCATGAGAGGAGAGTTAAATGGCCAAATCAGGGAAGGCTTCTTGGAAGAGTAGAATTTTGGAGGGTTTTTGTTTTCTGTTTTGTCAGGAGAATCTTGAACTGAAAGGAATGGAGGAACACATTTGTTCTAGCTGCAGGGATAACCTGTGACACAGGGTTTCAGACAAAAATAAGCTCTTTGCCTAGAGGAGGAATGAGCAGATTTTCTTGCCTGGAGCAGAGTGAGGGAGAGTGAGAGCACCTGCAGCCCACGGTCCTGC
The DNA here is from genome assembly GCF_027406575.1 of Nycticebus coucang. Taxonomy (NCBI): domain Eukaryota; kingdom Metazoa; phylum Chordata; class Mammalia; order Primates; family Lorisidae; genus Nycticebus; species Nycticebus coucang. The sequence continues at coordinate 44,529,496 of NC_069784.1, forward strand.
TCCGACGTCCCATCACACTCTGCTTTCCTCAAAAACTTGGTCATTGTGTCCAGTCAGAAGACAAGGGAGGGGGGACCCAATCCCTGCCCTAAAGGAGATTATGATAAAGCCACAGGAAGCTGGGAGTCACCAGCTCAAAAATCCTCGCAGACATACTAAAGATGGGTCGTGCAAAGTTTTGTTTCCTTCCTTCCTTCCTTCCTTCCTTCCTTCCTTCCTTCCTTCCTTCCTTCCTTCCTTCCTTCCTTCCTTCCTTCCTTCCTTCCCTCTCTCCCTTCTTTCCTCCTTCCCTCCTTCCCTCCTTCTTTCTTTGACTAGGTCTTGCTCTCTTGCTTGGGCTAGAGAGCAGTGTTGTCATCATAGCTCACTGGAACCTTAAACTCCTGGGCTCACATTACCTCGCCTGGCAAATTTCTATATTTTTTGTAGAGATGGGGGGCCTCACTATGTCGCCAGGCTGGTCTTCAACTCCTGGCCCCAAGTGATCCTCTTACCTTGGCCTCTCAAAATTCTGGGATTCCAGTTGTGAACCACCACGCCTGGTCTATGGAAAGTTTGTTTTTGAGAAGAAATTACTCATGTTTCTCCAGTGTCAAGCCATCACTGTGAAGCAAGTATGTGTCTGCTGGGGCAGCTGACTGTTTTCCAGGATAAATTTCTGATAATAACACACAGTCATTACTGTGCAATTAGCGCTGCTAATGAGGTATTCAAAGTTTCCTTCCCACTCCTTCCCTCCCTCCCTTTCTACCTCTCTCTGCTTTTGTGTCTGTCTTCACGCCCATTCTTCTCAGACCCCTCCCTCCCAACCACAGAGCTGGTGGTAGGAGCAGGGAGGGCCCTGGGTGGGACTGTCAGAGATTGGGTTATCAGATCAGCTAAGTGCCTGCAAAGCTGGGAGAGGGGCTGATGCAGAGGAGGGAGAGGCTGGCCTTGGAGTTGGACATCAGTAAAGTTGGGGAGGAGGCAGCCAATAGCCCAGGGGCAGGGAGCTACTTGCCTACAGGGTATGTAGCAGTGATCGGCCTCACTAGACACCCTGTCTGTGACCTGGGAAGATTTGCTCCAGTTAGTGGGGAGACAGCCCAGCACTAAGGCCAGGTAACAGGGCTGTGTGAGGGTGATCTTGTGTTTGTTTAGGCTGCTGGTAACCTTGATGGAAACATCTTTTATTTCATTCTGAGTAATTTTTTTCCCTACACACACACACACACACACACACACACACACACATACACACATGCAAGCACATAGACACATGTGCAGAAGCCCCATTCAGATACACACACACACACACACACACACACACACCGGGATTTTTTAGCCCTCCCTGGAAACACCTGACAGATTCTCTGACACGCTCCCTCTAGGTGACTATTGAGCTTCTAGGAAACTTCAGCAGCCTTTGTAGGGTGGAGAACTGCTTAGAAAATCACTCAGAGGTTCCTGGAGCTCACTGATGCCTCTGTTTCTGAGTCAGCTTCTTCATGTGGGCTGTGGAGCTGCTCACTGACCTGGTGAGCCCGGCGATGTCAGGGGTGGCCGACCCCAGCCCCATCACCTGGGGAAGGGGGGCGGCAGATGAGGCAGAACAAGGAGCAAGGGGAAATGGCTAAGCCTAGGGCTTAAGGAGGAGGACACAGGGCCAGGAGGTTGCTGAAGCGGGGCCCTGAGCCAAAGGCCACTTGTGAGGAGAGCGGCCATGGGGGTGGTAACCCAGGCCACTGAGAGCAGGAGGGGGATTGGATGGCCTGGCTTGCCTCATGTCCAATTCTTTATGATTCTTATGCATGAAAATTGCCAAAAGCCCATCACTTCCCTCACAGCTGTGCTAACCTAGGGTGGGGAGTGGTAGGGAGGATGGCAAGGGCTTAAACTATTAGAGCCAAACACCCCAACAAAGGAAAGTCCCTGGTTTTTTCTGAAAGCTGTGAGCTGAGCTAGAGAGTGAGACATACGGAGAGGCTCATGGTGGCTTTATGCTGCCTTCGGGTTTATGAACAGAACTTGGGCCATGTTGCCCTCTGTCAACCCTCAAATCTTCTTTAGATGGTTCCCTGGCCAAGTGTCTCCCATTCCACACAAGGCTAGGCCCAGGGACAACCTGGGGGGCCCTTCTTCAATTTGAGCATCTTCTTCGGGAGGAGGGTCCCCTCTTCCTGATTGTGCTTCAGCTCCACTAGAGCCCTCTTTTTCTGCTGCTCCAGCTGCTCCCGACTTTACGGTAATCACTAATTCAATGAAATCTAATTATTCGCCTCCTAGACAAGACAGGGGTTAGACCACGGGCGGTGGGAGGGCAAGCTCTGTTCTTTCTTGTTCACTTTGGGGTCACCAGGCCTTGCTATGGCGTCTGCTGCCTAGTAGGTGCTCAGTCTATTTTAATTGAGGGAGTTAGCTGAGATAGGAGTTTAAAGTCTGGGGCTGGGGGAGTTATTTTTGGTTATTTTTAGTTATATCAATTCTTGCTTGCCAGGGAGAGAAGGGAAAACCATAAAGTATCTAAAAAGGGAAGGTTTGCTGATTACAAAGTAGGAAGCAGGGCACATCCTTCTCCTCAATCTGGAATTCCTAAAACACAGGCCACACAGTGAGAGCAACCGCTTTGGAGATCTGCTGGGAGAGATTTGAGATCTTCCCGTAGAGCTCCTGGGCCAGGGTAACCCTCCTGGAAGGCCTGGGCCTCCCCCCACCCCCCCCCACCCCCTGCCCCGTGCCCTCCAGAGACCCTGGGCTGGTGCCGTCTGACAGCTCTGCGGGGTTAGGCAGGTCAGGCACCAGCAGGGTGGGGGCGGATGCAGTTAGGCTATTTTGGACTGCTTTGCGTCAGCCTGACCGGGCTATTGTGGGATGGGGGCTGATCACTAACTGAGGCCTTGCAGGTGGGTTGTTTGGGGGGACTGATTAATGTCCCTGAGACTTTCTGATGTGGACAGACAGAAATAAATTGTTATAGGAACATGTTATCAGTACAGAGTTGATCAAGACCCTGGGAATTTCCAAGAAGCAGCTGAACCCCTCAAAAGTTGCGTATAAAATCCACACACTGCATTCTCCACACTGCCTGCAGCCGCTAGGATGAGACAGGGCCTGCTATGCACGCTGTTAAAATTAATTTCCCTTCTTGCTAAAACTTCACTTGCTCATGCTCTCTTCAGTTATTTCAGCGACTACTTTGAGCCATCACTGGGCAGTCCTAACATTTGGGGAGCCAACCAGGAGAAGCTCTTGTTTAAACTTTGGTGCTCTGCCTACTTGCCCCTGCCCGCGCTCTGCTCATCTGCTCTGGTGCTCTGCCTACTCGCCCCTGCCTGTGCTCTGCTCATCTGCTCTGTCCACTCAGTACCAGGAACCATTCTATAGTACTGGGAACCTGGGAAGAAGGGGACTTGACATCTGCTCCCACCCCTAACAGCTCCATACCCTGGAAATCCTCTTCCTTGAACCCTGGCCTCACTCTTCCCTTGGTGTCATTCCCCCAGGAGCTGGTGCTTACTCCATAGTCTGCTTTCAGGGCCGCAGTCCTACCTCTTGCCACTGCCCTCTAAATGAGGACAAAAGTCCTCTTTCCAAGGAGAGGGGGAGGAGGAGGGGTTGTGCTACCCCCTAACGGGCACAATGTTGTGGTGTATGACACACCTCCTGGGTGAAGGACTCAGCTTCAACTTGGACTTTACCTAACAAATGCAAACAATGTAACCAAATCCTTTGTACCTTTATATAATCTGAAATTTTAAAAGAATCCTCTTTCTTGGTTCTCCTTGGTGTGCAGTGACAGCCTGGCAATTGGAAAAGAACCTCAAGGATGACTCAGGAAGGAATTACAGACTATATAAAAAATTTCCGGCTTGGCGCCTGTAGCTCAGCGGCTAGGGCGCCAGCCACATACACCAGGGCTGGCGGGTTCGAATCCTGCCTGAGCCTGCCAAAAAACAATGACAACTACAGAAAAAAATAGCCAGGCATTGTAGCAGGCACCTGTAGTCCTAGTGACTTGGGAGGCTGAGGCAAAACAATCACTTAAGCCCCAGGGTTTGAGGTTGCTGTGAGGGTGATATAGCAAGACTCTGTCCAAAAAAAAAAAAATTTCCTAATCTCCAAGAGTTGCCACACAAGAAAGAGCAGGTGCTACATCACGGGCTCCTCACTGTGGTCCTGGCCTTCTAGCTACAGCCAGTCTTCAGAGGGGTAGGTCAAGTCACACTGGTAAAAACTTAAAAGAAGACCACAGTAAATTATCATCGAAAGGGTTGGTTGATCCTCCTTTTTAGCTGAACACTATTCCAATTGCTAAGTCACAAAAGAAGTTAAGAGCACGGACCTCAGAGTCAGTAGGAGGAGGTCCTAAATCATCCGGCTGTGTAATTTATTTGTTGTATACAGTACACATGCACACGCACCCACATAAACCCCTCTCAAACTTACATTTCCTCAACTGTAAAGTGGGTATAATATGATCACCTGTTGTATGATGCCCCATAATCATATCATTGTATACAGTTATGATTTAATAAAAAAAAAAATTAAAAAAAAAAAATATGATCACCTGTTAAAATTTTCAGGAGAGGTTAGGCATGGTGGCCTGTAACTGTAGTGCTCAGGGAGGATGAGGTGGGAGCATCACTTGAAGCTGGGAGTTTGAGACCAGCCTGGGCAGCCTAATGAGACCCTGTGTCTAAAATAAACTAAAAAAAATTGCTAGGCATGGTGGTGCATGCCTGTAGCCCTAGCTGCTTAGGAGTCTGAGCCAGGAGGATTGCTGCAGCCCAGGAGTTTGAGGTTGCAGTGTGCTGTGATTGGACCACTGCACTCCAGCCCATGCAACACAGAGAGACCCTGTCTCAAAAAGAATTTTGGTTTTGTGTTTTTTTCAGAATTAAATGTAATATACCTGAAAAAGACCTAGCATACAATAAGTGCCCAATGAATGGCAGCTCTGTGATTACTATTTTGACTTAGTAAATGCTTACTGAGTGCCTCAAATCCCAGAGTATAATATTGATAAAGTCCCCTATTACAGGTCACCAGCTGAACATTTAAGCACATGAGGGCAATAATTCAGCACAACAGAAATTGCCCTCAGCCCCAGAGAGCAGGCCACCTCCAGGTGAGGTCAGCAGTTGTCTTCACTGGCTTGGAAGCCTCCAGAGGGCCCCTTTCCCTTCCAAGATGAGGCGGGCACTAGTATGGGCTAATGGTTAAATTGAGGCTTTGGACATAAATTATGAATTGATGACCTTTCCTGGCTTAATTACCCCCTCAGCTGGGTGGTCTGGGCTCTGGCGCTAGCCCTCAGGGGGCAAATTCTGCTCACAGCTAGCAAAGCCTGGGGCCTGGAGCTTCTGCTTTCATCCCCCTTGGTGTGGCTATTTCTGTGACAGGAAAACTCACTGTGATGAAGGTCATGCCCTAGTCTAGGGGCAGACCCCCTTTGGGCTCTCCTAATCCCTTTGACCTTTGCAGAATCACCTTATTCTTCTTTTAAGCTTGTTGCCATCGTTACCAGCTCATTTTTAAAAAGTTGAATCTGAGGATTTTTAATAAAGCCATCACACTAACAGATCTGTGGGCTCTGGCTGAACTGATACACAGACGCAAATGCATTTAGACAAAAAGAGGACAGTCCATGGAGGGTAGACCCTCTGGGGCCTGAGAGGACACTGCTAGCTTACCGCTCCAAGGGGAGAGAAGACTAAGAAGTTTAATTATTTTATTTTATTTTTTTAGAAGTTTAATTATTTTTAAAGAAAAATTTCCAACATGTACAAAAGTAGAAAGAATAAAAAATGAAATCCCACATCCCTATTCCCTAGATTAAAAAAATTACCAGCTTTCTGCCAATCTTTCTTTGTCTCTTGCCCCCCACTCCTTTGTTTTTCTAAAATATCTTAAAGCAAATTCCAGGTATTATATCATTTCACTTATTAATTCTTCTGTTTGCATTTTTGGTAAAACCTTTCTAACCTTTCTAGACTCTAAATAGGTATGACCTTATTTGTAGACAAGTACTTATCACCCTAAAATGAAACTAACAAATAACAATTCTCTTATATTGCCTGTCTATATTCAAGTTACCCAGATGTCTGAAAATGTCTTTTTTTTTTTTTTTTTTAGGCAGAGTCTCACTTTGTCATCCTTGATAGAGTGTCGTGACATCACAGCTCACAGCAACTTTAAACTCTTGGGCTCAAAGCAATTCTCCTGCTTCAGCCTCTCTGGATACAGGCACCTGCCACAATGTCCGGCTATTCTTTTAGAGACAGGGTTTTGCTCTGGTTCAGGTTGGTCTTGAACTCCGGAGCTCAAGCAATCCTACCCACCTTGGTCTCCCAGAGTGCTAGGATTATGGATCTGAGCCACCGTACCCAGCCTGCAAATGGCTTTTTACAGTTAGCATATTTTTATTAGCATCTAAAGTGGTTGGTTTTTCCCCATCCAAGGTTAACACCCGGTGGAATGACCCAGACAACAACCAGGTGTGGGTAGTCTTCAGGTAACGGTAGAAATGGGAATAGGAGGTTTTTCCAAAACAGGGCCTGGGCCCCAGAAAAGTCTATTTTAAGTGTGGGCTTCTTCGAGATGTGCTTTGGAGCCTTGGGTACAGAGACATCTCTTTGGCATATTATAACAGCCATCTTTGGGGGTAGGAATCTCATAATTACTACCAAACCAGGCTTGGGCTTCTGCAGAGCCTTTATGCCGTCCTGTCTCAGAAGCTGTGGCTGTCTGTTCCATTCAAAGATTTACTGAGCACTTCTTGGACGCCTGTTCTGAGCCAAGAGTTGGGGGAACAGACAAGGGACAGACAGGCCAGATGTTCTGGGAGCTGTCTGGTACAGTGACAGTCCAAAAACAGCCTGTGACGCCCTTTGTCAAATGTGTGCGAAGAGCTGCAGGAGCCAGAGGAGGAAGGCCCCAAGCCTGCTGAGAGCCGAGGAAGGCTTCAGAAAAGGTGACACTTTACACTGATTCTGGAGGTGTTGGAGTTTCTGAGGGAGGCCAATGAGTCACATCTGCAGATTCTGAAGCAGAAAGAGACCCAGAAATTGAAGAGAGATCAAATATCTGCCGTGTTACAGGTGAAGCTGAATTGGAGAAAACAGCTTAGATCCAAGGCCCCAGGGGGCTCGTTGCTTCTCCTCATGAGTGATTTTAAATTAAATGCATGGGGGTGCAGAGAGGATGCAGACGGCAGAATGAAGCTTTGAACACACACTATAGTTTGTCAGATGTTATTATAAACTAGCCGGAGCGTCGCTGGAGTAGACTCTGGAGAATGACAAGTCTGTCTCAGAAAGGGTGGGCCGGGGAGACGCACCGAGTCAGTTCAGGGCAGCCTCGGTGTGCTGGAGAGGAAGGCTTTCTCTTGGGTCAAGGGCCGTCATGCCCTTGCTCCAGGTGTTCTCCTGGCCTGGGACCCTGCCTGAATCTCCTCAGCCCTGTCCCTCACACACCCTTCCTCAGAAAATCTTCTCTTGCTACTTCTTGTTCTCCATGTCAGTTCCTGTAGACCTGCTCAGCCATACTCACACACCTGGGGTTGAGCCCCTGGCCCTCTACACGGACTCTTTCATTCACACAAATTCTTGTTGCCAATGTCAAGTCATCATCTGTGAACTTCTGGACAATTCTCCCTGCCCTGAGCTGCCTTTGTATCCCCAGCATACTTCACAAAGGTGCTCACGCTTGGCAAGGGCCTTTCTCGTTCATTCATTCATTCAACTAATGGCTAAATCACCCACAGAGCACAGGACGCACAGTAGTGAATAAAAACAGACTTCTCACCCTCATGAAGCTTATAAACTAATGGAGGATGTGGGCAAATAAACACATGTGTGCAAACAAGTGTGTTATATTGCAGCTGCCAGCAGTAACTACCAACATAAACTGAGCAGGGGAAAGAGAGAAACAAGGGATGCTTTTATTGACAGGGTATTTAAGAAAATGCTCGTGAAGAGATGACCTGTGACCGAAATAAAGTCAGGGAGGGAGACACTTGACTATCCAGGAAAGTAAATTCTAGATAGAAGAACAAGGCCAAAGGCCATGAGGTGAGAATGAGCTTAGAACATTCAAGTAGCATCAGGAAGGCCAATGTGGCTTGAGCAAGTTGAGTGAAGGGGACAAGAACAGGAGGCTGTGGGGTGTGCAAGCCAGCACGGCAGTCACTAGCCCCATGTGCCTATTGAGACTTAAATTAATTAGAATTGGATAAAATTAAAAAATCAATTTCTCCCTTGCTCCCTCATTGCAAGCGCTAACTGCCTGTGGCCAGTGGCTGCCATATTGGACAGCACAGATACAGGACATCTCCATCAGTGCGGACAGCTCCATGGGACAGAGCTGGTGCAGTCTGTCAGCCCCAGTGAGGACTTAGGACTTCATCCTAAATGTGATGGGAAGCTCTGGGAGGGTTTGGGGCAAGGGTGTGCCTGTTCTGATTTGCGTTCCATGGGATGATTTTGGCTGTGTGGAGAATGTGGTGTAGGGGGAAGGGTGGAAGGAGAGACCAGCCAGGAGACTGCCGCAAATTTCAAGACAGGCATGATGGTGGCTCTGACTGGGATGTGGCGCCAGAGGGGTGACACTTAGTTGGATTTGGGACCTATTTTAAAGGTAGAATGAAAAGAATTTGCGGGTGGGTTAGATGTGAAGGACAGGCGTCAGCAAAGCCTCACAGTGTATTGGTCTGAGAAACAGGATGAACCGTGGCACTGTTTAGCAAGCTAGAGATTCTGGGTAAGAGAAGGTTTGATGAGGGTGAGGCCCGTGGAAATCACACATTCCGTGTGCACATGCTGAGAGCAAGGGTCTATCAGACTTCACGCAGAGACATGAGCAAGCAGCTGAACACTCAGGTGTGGGGTTCAGGTCAGGATAGGGGATTCAAATCTGGGAGAAGGTGGGAGACTTCATGACATCATGCAGGGAAATGTGAGCTAAATATTTGTCTTTCCTCCCCCACCAGATTCGCATGTTGAAATCCTAACCCCCAAAGGGATGGTAATAGGAGCTGAAGCCCTTGAAAGGTGATTAGGTCATGAGGGCTTTGCTCTCTGAATGGAATCAGGGCCCTTACAAAAGAGGCCCCAGAGCTACCCCTCATTTACCGCGTGACAGTGCAGTGAAAAGGTGCCATCTAGGAGACACAGGCCCCACACAGCACCAAATCTTGATGTTGGACTGAGCACCTTGATCTTGAACTTTCAGCCTCCAGAACTGTGAGAAGCAAATATGTGTTCTTTATAAACTGCCTATTGTGTTTTTTTTTTTTTTTTGCATTTTTTGGCCAGGGCTGGATTTGAACCCACTACCTCTGACATATGGGGCCAGCACCCTACTCCTTTGAGCCACAGGCACCGCCCAAACATAACTCCTTTTTTTTTTTTTTTTGCAGTTTTTGGCTGGGGCTGGGTTTGAACCTGCCACCTCTGGCATATGGGGCCGGTGCCCTACCCCTTTGAGCCACAGGCGCTGCCCTTGTGTGGTGTTTTATTACAGTTGCCTGAAAGGACTAAGGCATGTGGGGAGCATGAGGGAGGGAGATGAGCAGGTCTACAAATTGAGCCTGGAGGCCCACACTTTTCACATGCTGGGAAGGAGGATCCACAGGGTACCTGGGAAGGAGCGGCCAGCAGGGTGGGAACTTGCCACTTCCGGCATATGGGGCTGGTGCCCTACTCCTTTGAGCCACAGGCGCCACCCAGCAGGGTGGGAACACAGGAGCTCAGTGCCCTGGAAACCAGCAAGGGTCAACCACACTGCCAGCAGCTACGAGGGCTGGTAATAGGAGACCCGAGACCCAACTGCTGGATTTGGCAACACAGGACCTTGACAGTGGTGCAGGAGGGGTCAGAAAAGCAGGCAAAGAGAACAGTAGGTGGGGTTGTGGACATAACAAGCATAGAGTCAAGTCTGTCAAGTTTTGCTATAAAGGGGTACAGGGGAATGAGGCTGTTTCTGGAGAGGATTACGGGGTCAAGGGAGAACTTTATTTTTGAGAGGGAAGATATTACAAGATGTTTGTATGCTGATAAGGATGACCCAGTAGCGAGGAAAGAAAGGGGAGATAGTGCAGGAGCAATGACCTGGATTAGGGAGAGGAGCGATCCATAGCCCAGGCCTTGGGTGGAGGGATGGGCACTTCCTCCTTGCAGGAGGGGGGCTCTGCAGATTCAGCGTGCAGGCAGGGTGAAGAGTGTAGGAGTGAGCATTTCTGTTTCCTCAGTGAAATAACATGCTAGCTCATCAGCTGAGAGTGAGGAGGGGACTTGAATGCAGGGAGGTTTCGGAGAGAGAGAAAGTAAGCAACAGTCCACTCCTCTTGGAGAGGAAGAGAGAGAATTAACTGGGCGAGTGTGGGAGCACTGCCGGCAGCATTCAGGGCACACGAGAGGTTTGTGGTCATGAATCTAAAATGAGACAAATCAATCTGGGTGTGTATTTTTTCCAGCAATGATTGCAGGTGAAGAGTAGCAGAGAGTCATATTTAATCAGAATTGGAATTTTGCCACACAAATAGCAAGAATGAAGCGGGGCAAGATGGCTGATTATAATAACGCAAGGCAGCAATTGTATTGATGGGTGTGGGAGTCTGAACTAGGTAAGGAGGGAGATGGGTGTAAGCCAGACGGGGGAGTAAAGGGGTGACACCATCGACAGTTAGGAGGTCCTGATTATAGATGTAATGACGTGGTAGGTGATGACAAATGGGAACCATCTGAGGAAGAGAACAGGACGGGGGCAGTGAGCAGCCTGGGAACTGAAGGGCGGGGGGGCATTATATGGCCATGGAAGCCACCAAGATTCACAAGTAGATGAGGTGATGAAGTGATCAGTGGGGGGGAGGGGGTTTAGGAGGACAGTAGATAATTGCAAAACAGGAGGATACTGGGTGGTGTCTTCTGGTGCTTCAAAACAGTTGAAGAATTTTAGCAGGGGTGGAGGGAAAAAATAGTCTGCGAGTGGCAAAGAGGAGTGAAGGCGCTGACCCTAACTCCATCCAGGTCCAGGGAGAAGTATGTGGTATCCGATTCCTGGTGCTCGCATTGAGCTATGAACCAGACAGACAAGAACTCTGATTTTATGGAGAATATATTTTAATTGAGGAAATACATTAGTAAATATGCTGCATACTATCCAATAATAAAAGGTGTTATGAAGAAAATGAAAACGTGATGTTATAGATGGTGTCTGGCCACAGCAGCTTGGGTGGGATTGTTTTAGTTCAGGTGGTCTGAACAAGATGGCCTTGGGGGTCGGATGTCTCAGACAGAGAATAAAGGAGGTGCAAAGGCCAAGTTCAAAAGCATCACATGCTTGAAGCAAAAATAGAAAAGATGAGGATAGGACTGGGCTCCTAGTCTGAAAGAGGAACTTTGCTGAACAAAGCCTCCAAGAAACAAGGGTCTGAACAGGAATTGTTTGTCAACAATGTCTAATGATGTGTTAGAACTGAAAATACATTCCAGATGAATCCCTTCATACAGCTCAGAAATGTTGCAGTATTCCCAATACCTGCTTTCTATAAAGTGCTACATTTTTTTTTTTACCCTTAACAAAATTCTTCTTCCTTTGTCTCAAATCGAAGAACATTTTTATTCTGTTTGCATTGTTGGCTGAACATTAAAATTGCATCATTGCTTTTCTCTCTCACTTGTTCTTGTTTTTTTTTTTTTATTTTATTGTTATTCAGGGCAAAACAAAAAGCTGTGATCAGAAAAAGACAATAGAGCGAAGCTTGTCAAAATAACCTCCTGTTTAGTAGTTTTGCTTCTGCTCATGCTTCACTTTCACATGCATAAAAAGGCCAGAAATTTATCACAAATGGCAGAAAATTGCATTCCATTAATTTCAGAGCCTTTGACTCCAACAGCTCAATATTCAGGAGCGGTTGCTTCTATGATGTTCAAGAAAACAGAGAATAAAAGCTATTTTGCTTATCTGTTTTATATTTTAGAAGAATATATTTCACTAAATTATCCAGAGGGGATTTAGCTCAGAATCTCATCAGCTTGTTTAGAGTCAGCCTGTCTACACAAGCCCTTGACTTCAACTTGAACACAAAAGCTTAGAATCTACGGGTGAGGTTGGTGAAAGGAGATCTCTTCTAGCAACCAAATTAAGAAAAGTGAAATACATTTCAAAATGAACTGAATTACTTCAGAAGCAGAAATTGAAAACTGCAAACCTCAGAATTGTTACCCACACTGTATCCCTGATATGTGTCCATTCAGCCTTTGCTTGAATTTCTCCAGTGACAAGGAACTCACTACCTTCTAAGATAGACCATTCCTTTTTTTTTTTTTTTTTTTGCAGTTTTTGGCCGGGGCTGGGTTTGAACCCGCCACCTCTGACATATGGGGCTGGTGTGCCCTACTCCTTTGAGCCAAAGGCGCTGCCCTAGACCATTCCATTTTTAAACAGTTTAATTTCTACTCTATCTCTGTCAGAGTAGAAAGGGACTCCCTGAAACTTTCATCTACTGATCCCAGTTCTACCCTCCAGAGTCTCCTGGACACGATTCTTTATGTATCACGAGATAACTTTCCTGCCTGCTCTGGGCTCAACACCCCCCATTGCTTCTCCCTGGGATCTCCACTTTCAGATGTCTCTTCTACAGCTAAATCAGCCTTCGAAAATCCAAAATGGTAGGACTCCAAGGCTGCAACTCAAATTCAGACTTGCCTTTATCACTTGTTTAGGAAATATTGAGCAGAGTGACACCAAATCTCCAGAGGCTGAGGGACCAGAAGTGACTGTATACCAGTCGGTAGTGCCAGCAAATGGCTGGTGCCGCCCTCCAAATCAGAGCTTACTCCATCCCCACTCCTCCACTAGGGCCAAGGCCAAAGATTACACAAGTGTATGAAACTCTTATGCTTTTGGGGGGATCATGGGTCACTTTGAAAAGCTAATAAAAGCTATGAATGCCCTCTCCAGAAAAATGAACATACATATACTATATTGTATTCCATTTCATCAAACTTCCCTCCCCTTCCCCTGTATGAACGCAGGGTATTTAAGCTCCGGGTTGAGCATCCCTGCTACAGACAAAGTCTACACAGCTCAGCACTAAGTCTCCATGGTATTTCAAAAGCTTTTCAATTGAGGGCTTGAAACGAGTCAGCCAATCCACCCATCCTTTCAATCAAATGTACCAAGTATGTACTACCTGTCTTGCCCAGGAGGGGTATGGCACTGAATGTGACCCAGTCTCCATTCTCAGGGAGCTCATGGCCTAGGGCACAGAGCAGGGGAGCAATTGCTTTTACACCATTATGCTATTATGACGACAGTGCTATAAGAAATAAAAGGACACAGCAAGCACGGATGTGTAGACTTTGTCTGTAGCAGGGATGCTCAACCCGGAGCCTAAATACCCTGCGTTCATACAGGGGAAGGGCAGGGAAGTTTGAGGGGAGACACCTAACTCAGCCTTGGAGGTTTTCAGAAGGACTATTCAAAGGAGATTGCAGAATCCTGAAAAAGTTTAATATTCGATTAAAAATAAAATTTAAATCCCAGTGGTACTAATTGAATAGGCCGAACTGCCCACACTTGAGTACAGCACAAAGACGCCCTTCCTCCTCCTTGCAGAGGCCTCCCCGCTGCAGCCTCACAGTAAAGCCGCCAGGAACCCCCTGGTCCTTGCCATCCTGGGGGAGATTTTCCGTAACTGCTAACCCTTCGCTGGCCTGTAGGCAGGTAAAATTGGTACACATCTCCTTGCGAATGAAGAAAGGATGTTTCTCTAATGAAAATAGGACTTGGTGCTGGGAGCCCGCTACAGATGAATAATTACACCCTAATTAAACTCTGTCTTTTGTTTCCCCATCATGTATTCAAGATTAGAGATGAATGAAGTTTGCTTTGCTCAAGACTCGGCTCTGACACATGCCTATGGAGTCACCAAGAAGCTATTTTTCCCACGGTACTTGGTATTCCTTTTAAAAATCAGAATGTATATATAACCTTTGTAGGTGGCAAATATGCCCTGCAACTCTGGATCCTCTTCCGACAGATGATCTGCACTGGGATTGTTTTCTGAATGAGCCTTGCCTTCACGTGGCATAATCCTCCACTGACTGAATCCACTCTTCAAAGCCACGATGACCAATTGTGTTTACTCTTCAGGCCCACCACAGCCAGGCAGGGAAAGATGAGAAAACATCTCCTCAGCTCAATTCTTGACATGAGGGGCGTGGGGGATGTTGTCTCCTAGCACAGAGTAAGGCTGACTTGGGAGAGTTAGGCCATTTTTCAAGTCCTTGTAGATTATTTCTTCATAGTTTGGCTTTATCATCTGTTCAGTAGCTTTGTAATTACTCTGAATACTACAAATCTTCATATTCAAATGATTTCAAAGCTCAGAGAGAATTTTTCTGGACTGAACAGACTTGTCTGGTCAGCCTGGAGAATCAAGGACTGTCTATATTTTGCAATGATCATGACCCCCAAATGGGCGGACGCCAGCGCGACTGTGGAGAAAGAAGACCAGATGGGAATCAGGAGTCATGGCTTTTCCCAGCCATGTTTGCCAGGATGGCAATGCTGCTTTCCTTGTGTTTGGGCCCACAGGGTTAGTTTGGGGCAATGAGTTGTGAACAAAAGAAGCATGTGACACTTTCACACGAAAGCATTTAATTGCTGGTGTGATAGCCTAGAGCACTGGCGCTGGTGGCAAGGCCATCAGCATCAGTGGGACCCTCACACACACATACTACCATAATTCACTCACTCCTCAAGGCCCTTAGGGTGACAGTCAACCACTAATAAAAGAAAAATGTAAACTCACATTTCAGAAAGCGTTTCTGATCATTTCTAACTTTTTTTTTTTTTTTTGGCCAATGTCTTGTCCGATCTGATTAGATCATCATTGTTTTCCTGCATAATAAAATAGCTGCAGAACTTATCTCAGAGTCCAAATGTCACTTCTACCTCTTTCTTACTGTTCACTCAGGCTTATTATCATCAGCATTAACTTCAAACCACAGAGACTCTTTTAAGCCATTTATCTATTTTATGAGGACCAGTGAAGTTAAAGCTAGATTACATAATCTCTAACTCAATACAAATTAAAAATTATGGGCATACAAAAGAGCGCATTGACAAGGGAGGGCATCACATTAACCCTTCCTGGGTGTGGAACTCCCACTTTTGTCCCTGTGTCTCTCATACGTGGTTCAGGACCATCCAGCATGTGAACCAAACAAAGGCTCCAGTGTCAGCTCGTATGTTAAATACTGGTAAGGGTAATTTCTATCTTATTTTTTAAAATTATAAAGTAAAAACACTGCATTTTATTGATTTAAAGACAATTCATTTTTCAGATTTTATATTTCTGTAATTAGAATGCATCTTATATCATGTCATATTTTAATTGCTAGCTTTTAAAGACTTTTCCTAACATACATAAAATAATGGCAATCTATGGCATCTTCAGGAGATAAAATATGGCAAATAGAAATTCTAGATTCTTCTTCTCTTAAGCCAAAGGGATTGTTTGGTGATCACTTTTAGAGGCCAGTGCTCTAGAGCCTTGCCTCTCAAAATGTGTTTTTGGACTAACACGGGCATCACTGCGGAGTTTGTTAGCAAAACAAGTTGCCTAGGAAAGGGTAGAATGCCCCAGGTCAAAAATGGAGCAGGTCGGCAGGGTTGGGTGGCACTCTGGGAGGCCGAGGCAATAAGTTCACTTGAACTCAGGAGTTTGAGACCAGCCTGAGCAAGAGTAAGACCCTGTCTCCACTAAAAATAGAAAAAGTAGCCAGGCATCATGGTGTATGCCTGTTGTCCCAGCTACTCGGGAGGCTGAGGCAAGAGAATCACCCAAGTCCAAGAGTTGGAGGTTGCTGTGAGCTGTGACGCCAAGGCACACTACAGAGGGTGACAAAGTGAGACTGTGTCTCAAAAACAAAATAAACACATAAAAAGAAAAAAAGAAAAGAAAAGCAGGTTTTCAGGCCCTGCCCCAGACCTCCTAATTCAAATTTGCATTTTAACAAGATCTCCAGGTAACTCATGTGCAGAGTAAGGTTTGAAAAACCCTGCCCCTGGGTGGCACCTGTGGCTCAGTGGGTAGGGCATTGGCCCCATATACTGAGGGTGGCAGGTTCGAACCCCAGCCCAGCCAAACTGCAACAAAAAAATAGCTGGGCGTTCTGGCAGGCGCCTGTGGTCCCAGCTACTTGGGAGGCTGAGGCAGGAGAATCACCTAAGCCCAGGAGTTGGAGGTTGCTGTGAGCTGTGATGCCATAGCACTTTACTGAGGGCGAGAGAGTGAGGCTCTGTCTCTAAAAAAAAAAAAAAAAGAAAGAAAGAAAAGCCCTGTCCCTGAGGCACTGAAATTTGGAGCTTGTCCAGTGAGTGCGTACATTATACTTGATGCTAGCGGGCCTTCCTCAAAAGTAAATGTCTTATCCACCTGGCTGAGGTCTACTCTTTAAGATTCTGGGGGTACCTCATCAGTGGTGTGCAGGTAAACGTTTAGCCCTCTGGGAAAGGAAAAAAAAACAAACAAACTTGATTCGTCACATTTGAGAGTTTCCATGTATAGATTTTCCTTCCATAGCTGATTTCAAGCTGCAAATGATCGTTTTGTTTAGCATTCTTAGAAATTTGACAAGCAACTCTGCCAGTGGGCAATCTCTGTGCGTCCCCCAGAAAGTCCTTCCTGAGTCTTCCTCCTCTCCCTTTTCCAAGGCTGGGTAAGAACCACACCATTTGTGCATTTCTTCTTCAAGGCAGAACCATACTGTGCTATTTATTCAGCATTTGGCAGGCAGAATAGTGTCCGGGCCTAATCCCCAGCACGTGTAAATATGATCTGTGATATTACCAATCAGCTGCTCTTCGGACAGGAAAATCATCCTGAATTATCTGGATGGGGCAAATGTGATCTCCAAGGTCTTTGTAAATCAGAAAGGCGAGTCAGAGTGATGCGATGTGAGAAAGACTCAATCAGAGTCAACGGAAGGGGCCGCAAGCCACGAATGTGGCAGCTTTTGGAAGTGGAAAAAGGCAAGAGAACGGATTCTTCCTTGGAGCCTCCAGAAAGGAATGCAGCCCTACATTACAAATCTCGATGTTAGTAAGATAGATTTTAGTAAGATTGCTAATAGGGAGACCCATTTTGAACTTCTAACCACTAAAATTATAGTCATACATCTGTGTTATTTTAAGTAAATAAGTTTGTGGCAATTTGTTACTTCACCCTAGAAAACTAGTATAGTTTGGTTCTTAATCTTGGCTACACATTGGAATCATTAGTAATATATAAAAATTACAGATGTCTGAGTCCCTCCAACAGAGAATCTGATTTCACGCCAGCCTAGGCACTGGGGCTTTCTAAAGCATGGACAGAGGGAGCTCAGGCCTCTTGACGTTTGAGAACCAGTGCTGTAAAACAGTGTAGCAGCGTCTGACAGCCTGTTAGAAATGCAGGACTTCAGCCCCTCACTCAGATCTACAGAATCAAAATCTGCATTTTACAAAGTCCCTGGGTGATTTGTATGCACACAAAATTGAAGGAGCAAGTCACCAGCTCCTGAGCACACCCAGCACAGTGCCAGCCCCGGGCAGGCACTGAGGAAATGCTTAGTACGTGGGTAACTGGTTTCTGAGCAAACTGGAATGCTCGAATGCTAGAGGGCCTCAGAAAGAAACTGATGGTTGCAGAAAGGTCTAAGATGACCCTTTTAAAATTTGTTCTTTTAAATAGGGCAGCTCTTTATGTTTTAACTTACATATTTTTAATATATAAGGCAGATAAAAGCAGCACCAACAGTTTTCCCCTGCTTAGCCTCTCCTTTGGCCCCAGGAACCCTTCGGGGTGTTCCTCTGAAAGCTGACAACACAGCAGGACACTCTTGCTAGAATGAGGACGGGGTGGGGCCTGGAAAACAAGACGCTGGATACAGGAGGCTTGGAGCAAAAGCAGGTGGGGGCGGGGAGGGACTCACAGCAAGGGTCACTCCTAGATAGAAAGCAGAACAATCGACCTCTTTGGGGTCCATATCCCCGTTAGCAGGAGGAGGACTGGTTGCCTCCATTTACAATCTGTCAAACACATATCCAACAGGAAAGAAGAGATTCCCCCAAAAGAAATCAAAGTGCTCACAGGAGTGGATGATCAACAGACAGCACCTGGTTGGTATGAGCAGATAGGGGTTATGCCCATCTTTCAGATAAGAAATTCAGGCTCAAGCTGGTTAGAAAACTCGCCCATGTTTGTATAGACAGTAATTGCCAGCCCTGGGGCTTGAGCCCAGGCAGTCTGACGCAGAGGCGGAGCTCTCTGGGAGGCAGAACATATGGTAAGAGCCTACTGCCTATGACTGGGGCATGAGGACAGGGCAAGACCAGCAGCAGCCCCATGCTGAGCAGCTTGGGAGGCCTGCACCCCTCTGCTCAGGACAGGATTGGGGCTCAGCCTGCAGATGGGGGCTTGAAGGAGCCTTGCTGGTTGATACAAAACAGGGGGCACCGTGCTTCCTCATCCCCAGGCAAACCCACTGATCCTCACCTGCAGGGGGCTGCATACCTTCTGCTCATTTTAAGCCCCTGTATCAGTCTGCCAGGGCTGAGTAACAATAAGTGCCACAAAGACTGGGTGGCTTAAACAACAGAAATGTGTTGCCTCCTAGTTCTGAAGGCTAGATGTCCAGAATCAAGGTGTGGCAGCTTCCTCTGGGGCCTGTGAGGGCAGGATCCCCTCTGGGCCTCTCTCCTTGGCTTGCAGATGGCCTTTTTCTCCAGTGTCTCTTCACATCATCTTCCCTCGACGCTGTGTCTGTCTCTGTCCAAACTTTCCCTTTTAACAAAGTCAGGTCATATTTAATTAGGGCCCATCATAATGACCTCATTCGAACGTGACTATCTTTATAAATACCTTACCTTCAAGTAAGGTCACATTTTAAGGTAGTGCGGGTCAGAATTACAACATAATGGATTTGGGGTGGGAGGATACAATTCAGCCTATAACAACCCCCTTCTTGGTGCCAAGAGAAAATTACTGGCTGGTGTCTATTCCTTCCTGACTCAGGGCAGGACTGTACCTGGGGTGTGTTATTTCCAGAAGCTTTGGAACATCTACTGTGTACTTGGTGCTAAATCCCAGCCCTTATATAACTCATGGACTGGTAAGAGAGAAAGACGTGTAAATGGATGATATCACAAGGCATTAGGTGCCACATTAGAGGAACTTCAGCCCAGTGGGGAAGAGCTCAGAATCTATAACCATATTGCAGGGTTTGAATTTTGGCTTTGCCCCTTACGGGCTGTGTGACCTTGGACAAGCTTCCCAGCCTCTCTGTACCTTTGTTTTCTCATCTGTAAAATAGTCATAATAATACCGACTACTTCATTGGCTGTTACAAGGATTCTGTGAGTAAATAATGCTAAAAGTGCTTAGCAAATCCTATACAGTGTAAATGTTTGTTAAATAAAACCATTAAAAGTGGACCCAGTGCCCCAAGGAAACCCAGAGGTGAGGTACCTAACCCAGATTCAGAAGACTGTCGGAAACTGTCAGGATGCTTCCTCGAGCCTTCACCCGATGGAGGCTTCTGAGAAGGACAGAAAGGCGGTTCTCTGCAGCGTGTCATTACAGAGGGACGGGGTGAGGGAATGGGGGTGTCAGCTCCTTGGAATGTGTTCCTTCTCTTCTTCCAGACATGGTGAGGACAGGCTAGACCTGTTCAGCCATACAATTGGTTCTTGAAGGAGAAAATGGCAACCAAAAGAAACATAAGCCCATTTGAGCCCTATTATGTGAGCCCTGTGTGAAGACTTCCTGCTGCTGGGAGGTCAGATGGGCCTCGCTCCTGTTACATGCACCCATCAGTTCTGCAAGACCTGAATCCAAGTCCAGCCACCCACCCTTGCTAAGTACATATCAGACTTGCCTCACTGGAGTCTCTGTACATCCAAAGGGTTTTTCGAAAAATGAAGCCAAGACTGATTAGAAACCCAACCATTCTTTAACCCTATCTCAACCCTACTCTCATCACCCAAATTGTTTTAATCCCCTCACAGGCCTTCTGTAGTCATCCAGTCACTGCTGGATAAACTGTAGTTTTAAAAATTGTCCATGTCCCAAAGACTCACCCCAGAGGGTGGAGGGCTTGGATAATTAAAGGCAACCTGATTCCTACAAATTGCAACTACAGCCCACCTTTGATGTGAGCAAGCGCTAATGAGCTCTTTTGCTGATAGGTGGAGAGAGGGCCACAGATAGGAGTCAAGGGTGATACCCACAAAATTCAGAAGCAGAAGAGGCAGACACCATTTAAAAGGCTTCCCTCTGAGGTCTGTAATCAGAAATGCAAACTAGGGACTCACATATAACCAAGCCACACCGCAATCTCTTGGCCCAATCTCAGGGCCCTTGTTCCCTCTCTCTTCCCAAGTGCTCCGAGGAATATAGACCTGATACTGAGATCTCTCATTATTTCCATTTCTTGGTTTGTTTGGAATGTTTCTTTACTGTGCTGTGAATGACACTGAGGAGGAGGTTAGTAAGGATAGAGCCCTCCACCCCCCCACCCCCCCCCACCCCCCTCCGCCTATTGTTTATGAGGAGTTTCCACACTGAGACAGGCTCCAGCCTGGGGCTGTTTCCTCTAGAGAGGTCACATGCACTGAGGCCTGAATGAGGCCAGTGTGCAGGGAGGAGGAAAACCCGCTTTCCACTTGTGTTACTATTGATGAATGTGTGTCTGCCAATACATTGAAATAGAAAAGAGCATCAGGTGGCTTGGATGGGGAGGCGACTGCACTCTGGGGGAAGATGAGGGGATGGGGAGAAAGAGGGGATTTCTCAGAATCAAATTTGCCAATCCCTGGAAGCCCCAAACATGCCACTCGACTTGCTGTCTCTGCTCCTGTCCCAGAGAGGAAGGAGCAGGCGATGTCTGAGATGGTGAAGTGGAATCGCACTAAAGTCGTGATGCCTGAATGATGGGGCTCAGCGCACCTGCTCCCCTTTGCAGACAAGCTTCTGCAGGGCCAGAAGCCCCCACTGATCCCCTTCAGTGTTCTCACCGATGGGGATGCAGGCTAGTGCAGAAACTGCTGTGGTGGCAGAGGGGGGAGGGGAGAGGATGCCAGCTTCTGCAGTGTTGCTTAAGACCACCGAAGGAAGGCGAGGGGTGGTAAAAGATCGCAGTGACTGGACTAACGTTGTGAGTTCTGTTTATTGAGCTCTTACTCCAGGGTGGGCACCCCATGTGCGGGGCACAGACCCCTGGGATCCTAGAATCCCAGCAGTGGGAGAGCTGTAGATCCCTACCCATTAATTTTGTTCCAACACACATGCGTTGGGGGTGTCTTACCATAATTATCACAGCAACATTAAAAGGTAGGATGCATTATTCCCAGTTTGCACACAAGAAAACTGAAATGGAGAGATGGCAAGGGATTCGGTTAACAGCTTATAAATGGCAGAGCGTGGATCCAAAGCCTGACTGGCCCGTCTCCAACGCTGGTGCTCCTGAAGTCTCTCCCTGCAAATACTCACTAGGGGAGGCCTAAGCACAAACACAGGGTCAGGTCCCTGGCAGGACTCTTGCACAGGTGTCTCCCTGAGGGTTAGCGGCAGTTCAGCAACTGTCTCTACCAGCCAAGGAAGCTGATCACTGTGGAAGTGTGGAGAGCCGTGCCATCATGTCTGTTTTAGTCAAAAAGTAATTTCCCAGATTGGGTGCTTTAATTATTACTAGCAGAAAATTAATTTGCAATAGCCCTCACCACTGCTTGTGACATATGCCCCAGTGGTTCCTAAAGGAAGCAACATATAAGAGCCAGTTTCCTGAATCTCTACCCCACTGATTCCAAGCTACTTGGTCTGGGCTGGGCCTCAGAAACCTGAATTCTAAGCCACTTCCCAGGGACTCTGAGTCAGTCTCCCCACAGGCCTGCGCTGAGGAACCCTGCCGGGAGGATGCTGTGTCTTCGCCATCTCATCGTGGGGTGTGGAAGGAAGGGCACTAAGATCACGGTCAAGAGGCCTGGCTTCTGATCTCAGCCCAGCAGCTCCCCAGCTGTGGGGCTTTTTTTTTTTTTTTTTGGAGACAGAGTCTCACTTTTTTGCCCTGAATGGAGTGCTGTGTCATGAGCCTAGCTCGCTGCAAACTCCTGGGCTCAAATGATCCTTCTGCCTCCACCTCCTGAGTAGCTAGGACTGCAGGCACCCATCACTATGCCTGGCTAATTTTTTCTGTTTTTTTAGAGACAGGGTCTCACTGTTGCTCATGCTAGTCTTGAACTCCTGAGCTGGAAGGATCCTTCCACGTCGGCCTCCCAGAGTGCTAGGATTACAGGTGTGAGAGTCGCTGTGCCCAGCCGCTGAATGGCTTTCACTGCCCTCTCTGGCACTCAGTGTCCTCCTAGGCTGTGGGACTGGATGTTCTCTGAGGTTCCCTAAAGCCTTGGAGTGGACGGTCTTGAGGCAGGGCCCTGGCCTGCGGGTCAGGAATGGAGATGCACGCTGTCTCAAAGGCAGAGAGGAGGGGAGGGACCTGGGGGAGAAGGGAGGTGAGAGGGGAGTTGATAGACAGTTGAGTTGATAGACAGTTGTGTTGATAGACAGTTGTGATTCTGCCAGCCAGTGAGCAAGGCCCTGCGGCCAGGGCCATACCCAACAGGCTTCTGAACAGTCCAATCCCCTAGACCTGGTTTCCTGGAAATTTGCAGCCCTGCCCAAGGAAGGGCTGACTGACTGGGCTCTATCTTGCTACAGACAGATTCCAGGTAGAAAGACTCCAGACCACAGCAGGTGCAGGGCGGGGATTTGAGTGCGTGGGGCTGTGGGGAAGATGCAGGTGGCTGGATTCTCCCTGCTCTGGTGCGAACCGTGTGTGTCCTTCCTGAGTTCCTTTAACTCTGGGTCTTAGGGCCACACCATAAAACAAGGCCCTGGGATAGACCTGTACCCAAAGCCTCTTCTAGGCCTATGATTTGATGATTTGGAGACATCACTTTTACCTGGCTGTACCCCACATCTTGTAGAGCCTGTCACCATTGCCAAGCTCTTGAAGACAGCCCCACGTTGCTCCACACCTCAAAGGTGAATGAAGAGTGACAGAGGGAGGAAGCTGTCACAAGCCTCAATTCTATACAAATGAAACATCTCAGCTCAGAACTGCCACTTGTACGTCTGCACACGCTCAAAATTAATGTGCCATTACTACTCGACAGCCTGTTTCTAACACCGCAGCCGAAATCACTTTGCTCCTGAAGCAACATTAGGAGGGGGCAAAGCACAGCACCAGCTGTGCCCGTGCAAATGGCTTTGTGTTGGGAGCGAGATCCTCCTGGTACTTTCATTAATCTGACTACAGAGAAACTTAGGGGACAGAGACAGTGTGGGGGGAGAGGGGGAGTGGGAAGAGGCTGGGAGGGCGGGAGCAGCCATCCCCGCTGTGGGGGGGCTGGAGAGGACAGTGGGGCTATGTTGTGGCAGGTGCCCGCGACCTGTCCTAGCCCTGACTGTCAGCCCCTGGAGCAAGACCCATGATGCAGCAGGGGACTGTGCCTGTCCATTTAGCATGGACTTGTCAAGCCTCAGGGGAGGAGAGACTGCAGGTGCTACATGTACGGGATGCACCATCTTTTATCTACCACCGTCTTGTGCCACAGATTGGCCTGATTCCTGCCACTGGGAGACACCCGCAAGGCCCAGCTGGAGGGAACCCCTTAGATAAACAGGAGCAGGCTGGGGTGCAGGGCAAGGCGATGCGAGGCTCTAACTCCGTGACATCGGGGATCTCTCTCTCTGCTCTCCATCATTCCTGCCCTAATTCAGCTCTTTATAAACCTCCCCTGGAAGTTATGAAGGCCTCCTCATAGTCATGAGACCATGTTCTAACAGCAAGGAGCTGGGTAAAAGAGATGGGGCCTGGGGCCATGCAGTAAGTTGATAGGTCAGTATCTCAAAGTCTTGAATTCACCCTAAGACCTCTTTATTTATTTTTTAAATCAGTCTTAAGAGCAGTCTTGTTAATACCTTCCTTCCTTCCTTCCTCCCTCCCTCCTCTCCATCCCTTCCTTCCCTCCTTCCTACCTTCCTTCCCTCCTTCCTTCATTTTGAGACAGAATTTTGCTCTACCAGTGAGGCACTATCATAGCTCACTGCAGCTTAGAATTCCCGGGCCTCAAGTGACCCTCCCACTGTCGCCTCCTAAATCTCTGGGATTACAGTAACAAGCCGCTGCACCTGACTAATTTTTTTAATTTTTTTGTAGAAACAAGAGTCTCACTATATTGCCCAGCCTGGCCTCAAACTCCTGGTGTCAAGTGATTCTCCTTCCTTGGCCTCCAAAAGTGCTGGAAACTGTGGAAAAGACCCCATACTGAGGAGCTTTGCTGGGAAAGGACGTCACTCTTCTGCTCCCTCCTTTTCCCTCCAACTAACCAGTCTCCGGGCTTCCACATTTTGTGCCACATTTGTGCGCCTTAGCCCTCCCAGGTAAACCTCTCAGGTTTGACAGGTTGTGCTGCTGCTCATAGACCCCTCAGCTTCAGGCTGACTGATAACAGTGCTTACAGGAACAGCTGTCACGGCAACCATTCGCCATCTGCTGCATTTTAGAAGCTGTTATTCATGCTCTGCGCGCATCACCGCATGTAATCTTCATGCAATCCTATTAGCTGTTATTACTACCCCATTTTATATAGATGGGAAATCTGAGCTTCAGTGAAGCTAAGTTGCTGTGGTCACAGTGTAAAAGTGACAGGATTTGAAACCTCAGCCTGTTTCCTCGCCACTCTACTCCAGCATCAATCTGTCCTTCCAAGTGTCCACTAGGTAATGTCCATGCTGAGAAGCAAAGGCCAGAGCTGGGCACATTAGCAGTCATCTGGGAGTGCACTTTCCCAAGGTATATTCTGTGGAACGAATGCTGGAGACGCTGGGCAGAGGGGCGCCTGCAGGTCATATACCCACGGGAGAGGCTTTCACTTCTGTCCACCCTGGAGGGTCACAGTGCACAGCAGCTCTGAGATGTTCTCCGAGAAGGGAACAGTGTCTCTCTGCACGACTGGGCTGTTTAGTGAGATGCTCTTTGCATCTTGTTCTCATTAGAGTTCCTCCCCCAACCCTTTCTCCCTGAGAAAGTTCTTGGCCTTTTGACTGAGGGGAGATTTGTTTCAGAGGATCTCAGTAGCACCTGTTGACACACCCTTTCTGCCTTTGACTGTGGAAACTCTGCTAAATCCTCCCTAGGCAGAAGGAAGCAGGCAAGTGCTTTGCCCAGTACAGAGTGGGTGGGAGGCGAGTGCAGAGAGGGAGCTAGAAAGTCTTCAAGATGAGGAGGGAGCAGAGGTTGACAGGGTGGGAATTCTGGGGGAAACTGGTACTAGACAGGGCCCCTTGGGGCTGTGAGGACTTGGTGGTGAGTATGAGGAAGCAGGGTCCCAGGCACAGAGGCTCCGGCCTCTGCAAAGCTCCCTGAGCCCAAACCTGGCCTGCGCTCAATGGAGCCACGCTCTTCCTACGGCCGTGCAGGGGCCCAGAGCACACTGCTGATGCCACTGCTGCCTGAGCCCTGCTGAGTGTCAGACCTGAGTGTCAGGCCCTGGAGTGCAGTGTCCTGGAGGGCAGAGGCCTGGATCAGGAGGAGCTTTTTGTGGCAACTGAGGATGAATTTTTCATTCACCCAGAGGGTTGGAGGCTCAGGCTCAGTCAACCTGACTTTAAGAAAATAAGGTAACATGTGAGTTCTTACATATCCAAGTTTGTATTTGAATTCTTACCCATGATGTTTGGTAAGTCATAATTTTTTTTTTTTTTTTTTTTTAATTTTGGGATAGTCTCACTCTGCCACCCTGGGTAGAGTGCCATGGCGTCATAACTCACAGCAACCTCAAACTCTTGGTCTCAACTGATTCTCTTGCCTTAGCCTTCCAAGCAGCTGGGACTACAGGTGTCCACCACAATGCCCACCTATTTTTTAGAAATGGGGTCTCACTCTTTCTTAGGCTGGTCTTAAACTCCTCAGCTCAAGTAATCCACCAGCCTTGGCCTCCCAGAGTGCTAGGATGATCTGCTATTTTTTTAAACACATAAAACCTGCATTAGCAACTGTTGGAAATGTTCATCATTAGATTACCTTTTGGGAAATTCTGACTTCAGAACACTGGCCTCCATATTTGTGCCTTAACCCCCCATGACTAATGCATCTGAGTAGACTGTGTAAGAAAGACAAGGGCCGAGGGAGCAGGAAGGGAGAGTGTGAGAGGGAGAAGGGAGGCGGCAGGGAGAGACAGCAAGGGAGTCAAGGGGATCGCACCAGAGAGCAACAACAGAAAGGGACAGAGAGGAGAGGGGAGGGAGAGACTGGAGGAGGAGAGGTGGGGAGACTCCACTGTGCAGGCAGGTGGGGACTTGGCCACACTACGCAGAACTCCTGGGACAGCGCAGCACCCCACCTGGCCTGTGAGTAAAGCAGACCCTGGGTGTTACAGCACCAGCTGGGCGCACTGTGAGAGGGAGGAGAGGGCTGGGCAGGGGACTGAGAAGAGGCCCAGCTAGCTCTGAGGACAGAATCCTTTCGGAGAGGTGTCCTGGTGCTCGTGACATCCCGGAGGAAAAGAGGGATTCCTGGCTGGAGTAGAGTTGCACAGCTAGAGGCTCGGTACCTGGGCTCTCTCTGCCTGTCCAGAGGGAAGGCTGATGGCAGGTGCCCCCTCCTGGCTGCGCCCCTCCCCCACCCCCGAGAGCTTCCTCCCTCTTTGCCCTCCCCCTTTCTTCAGAATCACTCCTCCCACCTCTCTTCCAGGCACCTCCAGGGAGGACGTCTAATAAACCCACTCCCACTGGGGTGGCTTAATTTGTTATCACGGTGGTTTGGGGAGAGAAAGGAAACCTCTGTAATTGTGGGATTTTCATAGACAGTGCCTAGACAATGGGAAAGATGCTTTGGAAGGAAGGGGATCAAGTATTTTGGCCAGATTCTCCCTGGCTTTTCTTAGAGTGAGACAAATGACTAAGCTAAGAAGGGTGACTCTGACCTTGGAGCTGAGTGGTGAAGGGAGCTGTAAATCAGGAGACTCGGTACAGATCCACCTCGGCAGGTTGGCTGGGTGACCTGGAGCAGGTCATTAGCCCAATGCACCTTCCATCCCCGGGTGGGTGGAACTGAAGGATTTGATTCTCTGGCAGGTACCTCCCAACTCCAATATTCTATAGCTCCATAAGTAAAGTTCACTATAAAAATTGAGTAAAACTTACAACCTGGTACAGATTTGAGATGCCCGTAGTGGTTACTGAGCTATATAGATATATGCTGAGGACTTATTCAGACAGCTATTCTTAGTGGTACTTTGCCCTCGGCAATAATGTTTCCAGGGTCACGTGCACATTGATGGACTGAGGAGAGATGGGGACAGAGAGTCTGTGGGCTCTGCCTTCCCCTCTCCCCGCCCTCCCCCCCCCCACCTGGGCCCCAGAGAGAATAGCTCTCTGGCTTCTACCGACTTTGGGGCTGGTACCTGAGGCCCTAGCCTGCCCCAGTCTGGTCTTAGGAGAGAAAAACATAAGAGAGAAAAACACTGTGGCCCAACCTTAATCCCCTTACAAGCTTTATTCCCTCAAAAGCCTCAAGGTAATATACTCGTCAAGACTTTAGGAGATGAATGGCAGAAGCCCAAGTCAAACTAATTTAACAAAAAAAGGAAATTTATTGACTTAGATAACTGGGATTCAGAAATGCGTCTGCTTTCAGCCGTGGCTGGAATTAGGAGATGCAATGGTTTCCTTAGTACTCTCTTTTTAACTTCGGCTTGGCTCCATTTGTTAGCTTATTCCCTGCACTGCAGACTCCCATTCTTTCATTTTGGCAGC
This sequence comes from Nycticebus coucang, assembly GCF_027406575.1. Lineage (NCBI taxonomy): Eukaryota > Metazoa > Chordata > Mammalia > Primates > Lorisidae > Nycticebus > Nycticebus coucang. The sequence goes on from NC_069784.1 coordinate 44,557,340, forward strand.
TCCAACAGAAAGAACCTTTCTTAATAGCTCCACCAGAAAGGCCTGCTTGACCAGTTTGGGTTGTATGCTCCTTGCTGAATCAAGCGTATGGTTGGGGAGGATGAAATACTCTGATCAGACATAACAGAGGCACAAGCCTCCCCACTTACTAGGAGAATGAAGTAGGCGTTGGCCACATTTAGACCCCATGGAACGGATTACTTACAAGAAAGAAGGGGCTAGAGAAGGGATTCTAGACAGATGAAAACATCAGATTTCCCCAAATAGAATGCTTTAAAGCCCATTATACAGACAAGAAAACTGAGGTAAATAACTGAGATAAATAACCAAGGTTCACAAAAGTAGGAAGTCGCAGAGCCTGGACTTGAAGCCACATTTGTCTGGCCTTTACATATTTCAACCACTACACTCTGCTAGCTCCCAGCATCCCCAGCATCCTCAGCTATCTCATCTCGGAATACCTGGGCTTGTCACCCAGAGCTCCCCGAATAATGCATGTTGCGGGGAGCTACACAGTGCATTCGAGAGTCCTGGCCCCTCCAGGAACCTGCTGCTCTGCTCTGCTCCTCTTCTTCTGCCTTTCCCTCTAGTTGGAGGGGAGGAGTTGGGCAACCATAATTTTGTTTGTCTTCACCTGTTCCAAGGCTGGGTATGCAAGTGTGTGGAAAAGGTTGAATGCCAACCTGTAGGGCAGACATTCCCATCACCGTGTGCTCACACTGTCAGCAAACTGTTTGCTAGGTGCATCACAAGTATTTTGTTCTATTAAAGTTCAAATACTGGAGTTTGCAAGTGATTTCTCTTTTTATAAAAATAAACCAGAGAAAATTCAAGGTTATCCCTATAACAACGTCTACTGTGTTTGCTTGTATTTTTTGAATGCTTTTTTGAGCAGGAAAGAGAGAGATGGAGTTAGATAGAGCAAGCAGGCAGACACCTTTCAGCACCCTGGGGACAGCACCCGAGATTGCCTTGCTCATGTGCCCAACTGGGAAAGGGGTTGGGAGGTATTGATTTAACGGAGGACTTCGGCCCACATATAGCTCTTCAATACCTACTTTCAATCCCGCCAGGTAAAGATATGTTGGTTTTAAAAGCTAAAGCTGGGTGGGGAGAGTATTCAACAGTCACTCACATATTAGTGTGAATTATAGGACACTCTGTTCAAGAATAAAGCATTCCAGAAATCTCAGATGAATGGAGACATTTCTGAATATTTTCAGATAATAAAAACTTCTGAAGGACTAAAAAAAGTCAAACTTTAAAGTGACGCTTTAAATAGAGTTGAAAGCTTTGAATTAATAGATAATTTTATGCAAAATGACTTTCACACCAGCAAGCAAGTTCCAAAGTGAGTGACAAAGTAGGCAGCTGATTTTTTTTTTTCCATTGTGGCAAAGTGGAGCTTTATCCTGTCAGTTCTTTTTTCATTTTGGATATTTTTAAGGTAGTCGTATTACAAGAGAGAGCCAGTTTGCACAAGCATGTTTATGGAAGCATTATTCACAACAGCCAAGAGGTGGAAGCAATTCAAATATTTATCAGTGGGAGAACAGGGCAAGGTACCGTGTATAAACACAACAGCGTATTATCCAGCCTTAAAAAAGAAGGAAATTCTGACACAAACTACAATATAAATGAACCTTGAAAACATTACACTAAGTGAAACAATACAGTCACTGATAGACAGGTACTAGATGATTCTATTATATGAGGTACCCAGAGCAGTCAAACTCTTAGAAACAAAAAGTAGAATAGGGGCTGCCAGGGGCTAGGAATGGGGGGCAGGTCGGAAAAGATGAATTATTGTTCAACGGGTATAGAATTATAGTTTTGCATGAGAAAGTTCTAGAGACCCCACTGCACACCATTGTAAATATAGTGGACATTACTAAACCGTGCACTTAAAAATGGTTAAGATGGTAAATTGTATTTTATGCATTTTAGCACAATTTTTGAAAATATTTTTTAAAAAGGAAGCAAGAAAAGAAAAAGTAAAAAACAGAAAACTAAGGCTGTTCAGTCATTTGAGACAAGAGCCAACAAAAGAGGGGGAGGGGGTATGGTGGCTCATCCCTATAATCTCAGTACTTTGGGAGGCCAGGCAGGAGGATCACTTCAGGCCAGTTGGAAGCAGCCTGGGTAACATAGCAAGACCCCATCTCTACAAATAATAATAAGAAAAAATTAGTCGGGTATGGTGCCACCTGCCTATAACCCCCGCTATTCAGGAGGCTAAGACCGGGAGTTTGAGGCCGCAGTGAGCTATGAGCAGGCCACTGCTCTCCAACCTGGGCAGCCCAGTAAGACCCTATTTCTAAAAAAAGAAAGAAGCAGAGAGAAGAGAGAGCAATTGGTCCTAGAATCTAATTTTAGGAGTGTCTGGAAGTCAAGAGCATGTCCTTCTCTCATGGGCAAAAGACGTGTACACGGAGAGATTTATTCCAAATGAGGATGCAGGGAGCAGCGGGAGTGAGGTGCAAGTTGAGGTAGATTCGAAAGAAATAACTATTTTCAGCAGTACACAAAAAAGAAAATAATGCAGGGATGCCATACCCAGTATTGTACAAAGTATCAAAGTTCTGCCACAGCAATTCCAAAGCCCTCATGCTGCAGGCAGGGACAGGAGGGACTACTTAGAATTTATCAAAACAAAATCTCACCAATGTCACTGGTGAGGACTTGGGAGTTTACTCAGATAGCTTTTCCCACACCCAGCATAAGAAAATGGAGGGAAGTTGAGCATATTAGTCCCTTTTGTGCTAAATTCCTGAGGCCATAATTTATAAAGAAAGAGGTTTATTTGGCTCAGGGCTGTACACGGCTATGCTAGAAGCCTGGTGTCAGCATCTGCTTCTGGTGATGGCTTCGGGAAGCGCCGAGTAAAGATGGAAGGGGGAGGGGAAGCAGGCATGTCACATGGCAAAGCGGGAGCAAGAGAGGGAGGAGGTGGTGCCAGGTTCTTAAAACAACCAGCTCTCCTGTGAACTATAAAGTGAGAACCTCGTCATGATCGTGGGGAGGGCACCAGGCCATTCACGAAGGATCCACCCTATGACCCAAACACCTCCCACCAGGGCCCACCTACAACACTGGGGATTAAATTTCAGCATGAGATTTATAGGGAACACTCAAACCATAGCAAGAAGGAATAATTTGAAAGCGTGGAATCCTATGAAGATGAACAGACCAAAGCTAGTCATGGGTGGTCATAGGCTAGTTCACGGAGATGACAGGGAGGAGAGGGAAAGAGACCGTTCTTGGCAGCCCGGATGGAGGCAGTCAGGCTGGCCAGTGAAAGAAGAGAAGGAAACAAAGATGAATTTTATCAGTTTAAAAAATTGCTGAAATTGGTTCTCTCTTCTCCCTTTTTGAATGTTCCCTACAAATCTCATGCTGAAATTTAATCCTCAGTGTTGTAGGTGGGCCCTGGTGGGAGGTGTTTGGGTCATAGGGTGGATCCTTCGTGAATGGCCTGGTGCCCTCCCCATGATCATGAAACAAAATGGCTTTTACTTAGACTACTAAGGTCCCTGCTATGTGCCACCCCAGTTGCCTTGAGCACTAGGGGGCTGAGACAAGGCAAAAATAAACCCCGCCAAGGGGAGCAGACTCAGTGACAGTGAGAGAGACTCCAAGGACTGCCCCAGGCTCACTGCAGGATAAAAGGGGGAATGTGCTGGGTTACTGATGCCATGAAGTGATGTACACAAAGGCCACTTGGTGGAAACTCTGTCACACAGATGGCTACAAAAAAGCCAACCTGGCCGGCAGCCATGCATAGTACCATTGTAATGTGCAGCCCTGCTGGGCCAGGAGAGGGAGGCTGTGTTATTTGCCCTGCCCACTCTGGATGGAAGGATCCTCTCAGCGGGAGTTAGGTGGGGCTCTTTTCTCAGTCAGATTCCATTTATGAAAATCCTGGAAAGTGTTCTTTAATTTACACTTCAATGAAGATAAGACAAAGGTTAATTGAGAATGGCTGAGTCTCACATTATGTAATAAGAACTGCCTAAAATTTACTGTATTGTTAACTCAGAAAATTGCAGCAGAATTCTGATATTGATTTCCATACCTTCCAAGCTAAGCAATTGATGAGTCTGCTGATTTTATCTTTTCCAAGTCCAGCTGATCTGCTGCTTCTTGGTTCTTACTGGTCTGGGTTCAGATGGATTTTTTTCCTTGTGTCAAGGCTCTTGTTACTAATTACAGAGAATTCTCAATCTCTACATCTGTGATTTCTCAAAGTTCAGATTTTAAATAACAAAGGCCACATCAATTGCTATCTAGGAAGGTTGCCTCTTCCAATGTGTTCTGCAAAATGCCTACAGTCAGTTATTTATAACCTAACCATGGTTCCCTTCTCCACTTGTAAGGTGCTGCTTTGCTCCACCGTCAGCATCTGCTTTGCCTCCACGCCGTTGCCTGTATGGTGAGCTGGGCTGGGAACTGGCTCCTTTTAGTAGCAAGAATTATTTCTGGACTGAACATCCTCTTCCCCCTTAGGAAAGAAACACACAATCTAGAACAACATTATTCAACATCCTCCTTTGGCTTCAGCTGGTTTTAGGGTTTTACTCTACATATTCGGTGTTTATGGGTGGTGGCAAGAAAAAACTTGAAGACTGGGCCCTGGGGATGGATGTGAGTCTGTACGCTATGCAAAGGTGCCCATCCACGGGGGTGACTAGAACTGAATTCTAGACTTTGGGCAAAGGCAGCAGCCTTCCCTGACACAGGTGCTGCGGGGTGGGGAAATTAGGTTTTTAAAGAGCTAAAGAAAAGTTTTCTAGGAAATGTCAGTATGATCACCCCCAAAGAGGAATCCAGCAATGATCCATCAAAGGACCAAAGACTAAGAGTCCAGGGCTCCCCAGCTGACTCTCCACGGGGATATGCGTCCCTTTTTCAGTCTCTTTTTCCCTCTCCCCCTACCTTTATTTCTAAAAAGGTGAAACCTGATTTTTCTATGTGAAATTGGGAGGAAGAGAGCTTAGAGGATGCAACAAATACCACAGGGTCCAGCGGCCAGTTCAAAGACGTGTTAGATGCCGCCCGTTAAGTGCTCCCCTACCCAGTGGAGTAACTGGGGGACTGTGGCTGGGGGGCCACCTGCAGCTGACTCACATCAGAGGGCGGCTTTGTTCAAACATTGCTTCTCCAGGCTTCCCTTTCATTCTCTCCTTGCTGGCACCTTCCCTCTTGCTGCTTATATTTGATGTTCTGGAATTCTCACTGCCTCCCAGACCAGGCTTCGCTTTGATTGATGCTGTTTGTTCTTTGCATGAGTGGAGCACTGCTGAACAGAACAGCACCGTCCTTGGTCAACTCCAGTTGTCCCTCCTGTTCCTGCCCTTTCCTGATCTGGCACACCAGTAAACGTGGGAACAAATGTTCCTGAGCACCTACTACGTGATACATGATTCTAGGGATTCTGGGAATACAGCAATGATCCAGACAGTCAAAAATCCCTGCTCGCATGGAACTTACTAGAGGCAGCAGGGTGAGGGAATGGACAATAAACCAAATATATAAATAAGATGTAGAGTATGGCACCACCTGCCATACTGTACATGTAGTTTGTTATTTTATAACAAGTGGACAAGAAAGCAATGAATGAGAAGATGTATTTTCATTAAATATCTGAAAGAGGTGGGTGAACCTTGATGTATGTGAGGGAAGACATTGCAGTGATCCTTTTGTAATTCTCGAGCTTCTGGTTGGCTGTACCAGGTCTATAGTTTACGAACTCTCACCAAGTGTATTACTCATTACTCAAACCAACTCGTTACTCAGTTGCTGTGGAACAAATCACCCCAAACCTTAGTAGTTTAAAAATGACAGCATTTTATTTTCTGACAGTGAGTTAAGGATCCCAGTGCGGCTTAGCTATATCCCTCTGGCCAGTGTCTCTCACCTGTATTAAGGTGTTGACCTGGGCTGTAGGCATCCCAAGACTCCACTGGAAGAGAATCCACTTCCAAGGTCACTAGGGGGAATCTCTCCCTAAGGCAACTGACAACAGAGCAAGCCAGAAGTGAGTGAGCAGGTCAGAGGTCACAGACTTTGACTAGCCTAGTCTTAGAAGTGAAGTCCTATCATTTTGCCTGCCGTATTGTATATCCTGGGAGCAATTTATCAGGTTCGGCCCACAGTCAAGCTGATTCACTCTACGTGAATCCCAGGAGGTAAGGATGAGGGGCCCTCTTCGAGGCTGGTTGCTACCCCAGGAGGAGAAGAAAGGTATGCCTGTCCTGGAACAGGCACCTGCATGACACCTCCCAATTTTGCCCAAAGCAGCCAGAGCAGTTCTTACAAAACAGGTGAGAGCATATCCCACCTCTGCAGACCCTCTCTCGCAGCTCAGAGCCACGTCACAGCTTTGGGCCTGGCCCCCTCCCCCTTATTCTACCTTATGGCCCCCATCACACTTACCACTACCTGAAATCACCTGTTGAGTATCTGTTTATTATCTGTCTGCCTGACTAGAAGGGAACTCCACGGGCGAAGGGATTTCTGTCTATTCACTGCCATAGTCCCAGTGCCTGGCACTTAGAAGGGTCTCAGTGGACATTTACAGAAAAAGGGAATGAATTAACGGCATTCAAATGTGTGCAAAGATGAAATCATCTCTAACGCGGTGATAACAGTATTTTCCATCTGGGGGGTTTCTCGTATCCTAGGCCATTTACAAAGAGAATTTCATTTAATCCTTACAAAGATCCCATTAAACAGGTATTGTCATTATCCTCATCACACAGAGGAGGAACATGAGGCTTGAGACCAGGAAACCTACACAAGTCACACAGTGAATGGAAGGACCGGGTTAACCCAGGGCTCTCTGAGCCTGCAGCCCACACTCTCACCTGCCCAGAGATAGTCTCTCCCCAGCAGTAAAGCGAAGACAGTGGCCCTCGGGCTGGCCGTGCACAGGAGCACCTGCTGGGCTTGGGGCCACCCCCACAGAACTGTAGTCACTATGACACCATTTCTGCTCCCCCTCAAATCCTGATGTACGGCCAGGATAAAGACCTTTTCTCTGAAGGATCATGTATCACACTTCAAAATCTAGTGAAAAATATGAATGCAGTTCCTACCTCAGCCTGTAATTTAACAGCACCTTTAATCTCAAGCCTGCTTTAGGCAAAACTGTGACATTTAGCTTGGGGGTCCCCAAAGAACCTGCTCAGACAGGGGGTTTCTGCCTTCCCCACCCACATTTACCCATGCTGAGTCCTCCTCCCTCAGAGTCCTGTGCTGTCCCTCAGAGATGGTAAGGGGACACACCGGGGCTGCCCCCAGTCAGAGTGCTCATAACTGCCACTGGCTGTAGCCTTCCACTTACCCTGCTTCTCAGCCCAGTGGACAGCAACCTCAGCTGCCTCGGAAGGCTGCTCCTGCCACAGTGAATTTCTTCCAGTCCCTAAACTTGTCAGGTTCTCTCACCTGCTGGCTTAGCTCATGCCTGTGCCTCTACCTAGAAGATTCTTTCCCTCTTATCACCTGGTTAAACCCTGTTTCTGTTGAGGTCTCACTGCCACCAGGAAGACTTCCCTAACCACATCACTGCCTGCCTGCGTTAGGCACTTCCCCACACCACCAGCACCCAGGACTTCCACTCAGAGAGGGGACTTAGATTCATAACTACCTGGTACCTCCATGGAGGCTCCCTGAGATCAGGAACCACAGCAGCTGGCCTTCTGTCTGCAGCCCAGCATTTACTTCCCCTCCTCTGGGAAACAGTTTACCAAATTTCCCTTGGGGCCTTCCTCCCTCCCCATTTTGGCCTGGCGGTATGTGCAGGATTGATACTGCAACTCCAGCAGCACAGCTTCACTCACCGGCACACCCTACCTCCATTCTCCCAATGGGTCACGGTCATTGGCTCAGGGTTGACATGCTCTGGGCCAGGCCAACCAGACTGGGCCTCAGGGCTCTGCCTGGAACTGATACACCCTGGACTTTCTCCCCTGCTGGACATGTAGCCTCCTGGGACACTGGAAGAAACCCAGCATCAGCACCAGCAAGGGTTGGGGCAGTAGGTCCGCCAGCAATGGAGCCAAGTGGGGCTAAGAAACGGAGAGGAAGAAATGGAGTCCTGGTCACATTATTTGAGGGACTGCTGCTAAATCAACCATTGCCTGGAACTAGAGCCACCTATAGGCTTGTCAGCTACACAGATCAGTAAATTACCTTTCTTGTTAATCCAGCTCAAGGTTTTGCTTTATAATTTATTGTTGCTTACAAGGAAGAAACATTTTAATTTTAAATCCTGCTTTATTCCCCTCTGTATCCTCAGTCCTCAGCACAGTGCCTGTGTGAAAGAGGAAGTTTCTTTGCTCTGGGTCAGAAATTCGGGGACCAGCAAGTCCCTCGGGGCCTGTGCAGTGCAGGCCTTAGGGGTGCTCAGCTCTTTCTGATGCTTGTTCTCCCTCTTTCTCCCCTGTTCCTACATGGGCCAACTCAGAGATCGCTCTCCCAGCTCCTCTGGGCCCTAAAGACCTGGAGCTCTTTTCTCCGGATACTGAGACACAGTCTCTAACTCCTGGCACCATTTACAGAATCAGCCCTAATGAGTTCCTGTCCAGTCCCCAACCTGCCTTCATGGTAACTCAGAGCTGGTCATGGACAATGGGGCACCCAAAACGCTGTCTATTTGCTTTTTTAAAAAAATCCCAGGCTGTGATTAGGTCCCCCCGTATACATTCTGGGCCCTGTCTTGTGTCAGCGACCCCTTTCTATTCCTGTTGTTGGAATCACAGAATTTAAGAAAGGAACACTGGTGTCATCTAGTTCAAACCCAATCTTGGGGAAGATGCCACCACTAGTACATCTCTGGCTGGGGTCTCGCCCGCCTTGGCTTGAACGTGACAAGGGACCGGCTGCTCCATTCTTTGCGAGGCAGGCATATTGTCAGACAGCTCAGATTGTTAGAAAGTTTTTCCTGAAATTGAGCTGGAACCTGCTTCCTTGTCATTCCACCTAGTCCTGGATCTGCCATCTGGAGTTCCTGGCATCAGCCTGATCCCTCCACCACGTGGCAGCCATTGGGACATATGAGGACAGCTCATCTGTCCCTCACGTCTGCTTGACTCCAGGCAAAGCATCCCTTGTGCCCTCTCTCAGTCCTCACCTGATTTAGTTTCCCAGGATTGCACTAGTACACGATCCTCTGGAAATGCTCCCACTGTGGTTGGCCACCCCTCGGAAAATACAGCTCCGGGAAAGCATCTGAGCACCAAGTGCGGCAAAACCAGCTCCTCCCTTGCTCTGAACTCGCCACAGTGATGAGATGCAAGTTTCCAGTGTCATTTTTAGAGCCTCATCATCCTGCTGGTGCAATATAATCTTAGAGAAAATGAACCCCCTCCCTTGAGTTTTCCCATATTTGAACATTTGATGTATGGGGCTTTGCAATGATTTCTCTTCAGTTTGATCTTGCCAGTTTTAGACTGGGGAGAATCACTAAAGTGATCTATAATTTATCATCCAAATTGTGACAGTTTTAAGATGGAAAAAGAGGGTGCTATTATTACTGTTAATAATTATGTGGAGACGACAGGCACGGCCAGGACTTTTCTAACGAACCTGCACCCAGGGCCACCTTGAGCAATGTGGTTACAACCACAGAGTCCTATTATGATCCTAGTTACCAGTTCCATACTTAATCTCTCGATGTTTGTTTTCCCCTCTTGGCAAGGGAGATAATGTTTCTACATTGTAAGATTATCATAAGTATTAAACAAGATCATATATGGAAAGCACTTAACCCAGAGCCTGGCTTACTGTAAGCGCTTAGAAAATACCATCTGTCATTTTTAGCTTATTGAGATGACTTTGAATTTGACCAGTTATCCCCTCTCAGCACTGTGCCATCTTTAAATCTGACAGGTATTGGTTCCACAGCTTGGTCTGAGTTATTGCTTAAAACATCCTGGGTCCGCATGACAGAGGGCCATTTCACGCCTCTGGTGTTCTCCTTCCAAGTTGAGGCTGAAGCATTGGTCACCATCCCTTGGATATGGCTGTCACACCAACCAATCCCATGAGTTAAAGGAAAGTAAATTCGGTAATGAGAGATACCATGACAACTCAGGGGCTTAACAGGTGTACACATTTATTTTTCTCTCATGTAACAGCCTAGAGAGGTTCCACTTTGGCAGGAAGCCACCCTTCCACCATCAGTCACGGACCAGGCTGATGGTTGCTCTTGTGTCTTCAGCTTGTAGCTTCCTAAGTTGCTCTGCTGGTCACCATTCCCACCTGCAGGAAGGGGAAGAAGAATGTGGAGGAGCGAAAATGAGATTCATGGGCAGGCCTGGAAGGGCATGAATCTGCTCACAGGCCAGTGGAGAGAACTCAGACGTGCAGGTGCACCTGACTTCACGCAACACGGGCAGTGCAGTGAGCTGGGCAGCCCGGGGCCAGCTCCTCTCCTGTGCCTGGGGAAGAGAGGAGGTGAGATTTTGGTAGAGAACTAGAGTCTCCTCCTCTCCCTTCCCCTTAATGCATTATTATTCAAGCCACATTTTCTATCCTCTCCTCGAGGAAATAAGGTGAGACTCTACCAAACACCTTATGAAATCAAAGGCCTCCTGCATTCTGCTCTGCTGCTAGTGAAGACCCTATCACAAAAGAAAATCATTTCCAGGGCCTCACGAGGAGATGGCACACAGGCGGCCCGTGGTGTGTCTGGGAAATGACTTCCCATACTAGACAGTGAAATTCATTGAATTCTTCCATGAAACGGTGTGGGAAGAAACAAAAAGAAAGCAGGAACATAGTGGTGTTGAAAAAATGAAATGAAATGAAATTCCAAGTAGAGTTTTATGGAAAAGTCAAGCGGAAAAGGAATTTTACATAAACATTAAGACAATCTTATGTGTTGTTCAATATTCCTCTTGGAGCAGTCCTGAGCTCCTTGGAAAAAGTTGCAGGATGCAGATTCCTGACGCGAGTAATATATGCAGTATGTTCGGCTCCTTAACTCCAGCCTGCAGCTATTAAAATCAAGCTTGCAGATAATCTGCCTCCTCCAAAAAACTCATTTGTTTCTTCTACGCACTTGTGTAAAGAAACTTCTCGGTGCCATGCACTGTGTGGGGAAGAAAGGAATAAACACACTGTGTGTGGAAGGTCTTTCAGACTAAAAGGTTTCTAGGTGTGAAAATCAGAAACCAACTTGGGATACCTAGCACATTTATTAAAGAATATTAATTAGATCACAAAATCTCTAGGAGGCTATGCATCTGGGAATAATAGCCAGAATGCTGTGCAAAACTCTTCTAGGGGAAGCAGTGCTGGTCCCACTGCTGGGGCAGACAAATGGCTTAAACTGGTGACCCTGCCAATACAGGACCTTGGATACTCTGATTGGAATGTTCTGAGACAGAGGTAGACAAAAGCCACCTTTGTGAGAATATGCTGCTCCCGGCTCTCACTGCTCTTCTTCACCAGCTTCTGGTTCACAGTCCTCCACAGGCAGATGTGGTGCCCCCATGTGCTGTGTCCCAGCTGCAAGGGAGGATGCGGAGGGAGGGTCTGCCTAAAGTGGGACGTGGAGCTTCGCAGAACAGCATTCCCCAAACGCAGGCAGGACGTGAAAAGGCCTGGGTGGCCAAAACATCGGCAAGTGTCCATGATGAGGTGGAAAAACATGTAAATTCATTTATTAAAGTGGAATATGTGATTTATGAACTTTATGAGCGAAGAGTTGTGGAAATACACAGGACAGAAAAATAACATCTGAGTAGGGAGGGCAGCAAGGATCTCACCAAGGAATCCTCATGTGATGCACTGTCACTTCACCCACCTCTTCTATCTTGTCTTCTGGGTCATAAAGGACGTGTAAAAACTCTGGAAAACGTTTCTGGGCATGTGAGACGGCATGAGAGTGGCTAAGGAAGGCTGGGTATGTCTGTGGAGAGGCTGCATGTGACAAGGGCAAAGCTGTATGTCTGGGGCAGATGGGGCAAGAGCCACAGGTCAAGGTCAGATCACAAAAGGTCTAGTATGGCGCAGAGGTGGTGGGGGCTTTATTTCAAGGGACAAGGGGGAGGGTATTAGATGTCATTTAAGGGTAGGAGTGACGTGGTCTGCCTTTCATGTCACGTGGTACAGCACAGAGGGTGGATTGGATGGGAAAGAAAATGACGATGGAGAAAGGGGAGTCCAGAGTCTGCTGAGAAAGACAAAGTGAGCATATACGACCTGAGTGAAGGCAGGTGCAGCAGCAGTGCGGGGAGAGTTGGATCTGAGACATGCTTCCCAAGCGGGTGTGTCCAGTGGGAAACTCAAACTGTGGGTATGGAGATAAAGAGACGGAATCGTTAGCTTTTGATGGTAGTGGACTCATTAAGAGAGGGCCCGGGGGTGAACAGAAGACCGCTGGGAGCCCTCAGAGTTAAGTATGAGAGAGCGTGAGTCAGCTTTCCCAGTCCCAGCACGAGGCCAAAGGCAGCCAGCATGAGAGTCTGCACTGGATGTGGGGGTGAGGGAGCAGAACCTGAGCCAGGCTTCCTGGAGCTCACTGTGGTGTCCAGGTCCATAGAGGGCACTGTGGCTTTTTAGCTACCTGGCCTCAGTCTCCTCTTCCCATTGCAACGCAGCCAGATCTCTTGGGAGAATTATCTCTCACCCATTCTGCGGCATCAGCCAAGGTGCCGGTCCACCCCTGGCGAAGAGGTGGGGACAGAGCCCACCACCACTCAGAGGCTCTTCAAGGACTTCTTATTTTGAGCCTAGTGAAGCAGGAAGAGGGAAGAGGCGGGAAGAGGCGTTTGAGGCTGGTTCAACCCAGCAGTAGCTCCCTGAGGAGGCCGTCCTTCAGCTTCCGCTCCGTGCACTCCTGAGCTGCCCTAGCTCAGTCCCTTCGTAAGCCTGGTTTTCAACCATCTTTTCACCTCTGTGAACTCAATCCCTTCAATTAGATTTCTCTCCTGCTCAGGGGAGTCAGAATCTGTGACTTGCAATCAGAAGACCCCGGAGTGACTCACACAGTCATAGACCCTGTGGTCTAGGAATTCTTCTAAATCAACCTCCCGACAGGCACAAAGCATTTGTGAAAAGGGAGTGGGGCTCTCATGCATGCTAGACAGAGACATTCCAGCCATGACTACATCCTCACTTGTCCCAAGACCTGGGACAGGCTCCTTTACCTCTCTGGGTTTTGGTACCTCCTCTGCAAATCACAGCGCTGGGCTGATGAAAGTTGGTGTCCAGTGGTGTGCTGGTAAACCAGTTCTAAAAATAAAAAATAAATCTTTGATTTACAGAGTTTGATGACTTCTGTGGTATAAATATTCCTCCTGTGGCTAACTTTCAAGCTACCAATATAACAACCAGCTTGCAAATTTCCTGAAAATGTTGCTTCTGCCATCAAGTACAAGCCAATTCTGATACATCGCTGCTGGTGTCCCTTCTAGGGCTTTACTTCCAGTCGGAACCTCTCTAAACTGGGAAGCTGGAAGACAAAGTCGTTGACTGTTGTGGGAAGGAAACAGTGTAAGGCAGCGGCTCACAAACTCTGCGGCAGGGAATGTGTTAAAATGCAAATGCCCCAGAGTTTGTGAGCCGCTGCCTTACACTGTTTCCTTCCCACAACAGGGAATGTGTTAAAATTCTAATGCCCAGGCAGTGCCTGTGGCTCAAGGAGTAGGGCGCAGGTCCCATATGCCGGAGGTGGTGGGTTCAAACCCAGCCCTGGCCAAAAACCACAAAAAAAAAAAAATGCAAATGCCCATAGACCACCATTAGGCACCCTGAATTAGCATGTGGAGTGGAGGTGGGAGTTCCCAGAAATCTGCAATATTCACACATTCCCCAAATGATTCTGACACAGTGGGGGTGAGGGCTAGGCTTCGAGAGACACTGGCTTGGAAAGTGGAAGGGAATGCAAAGATGGAACAGGGTGAGAGTGGTGGGAGGAGATGGGGTCAGGAGGCAGGGCAGAGAAGGGTTGCACAGGAAACGGTAACCCAGACCATGGACACAACTGGGGCGTGGAGGCCGAGAGGGTAAAGTGGAGGGAAGCGGGAGATACTCTCACCAGGTACCAGAGGGCTTTTAATAAGAAGTAATGGGATGATGATGAAGATGATGATGATGAAGGACAATCAGCTTTGCTCACCAGCCTTGCAGGGCTGGTAGGAAGCAGAGCCATCTGGTGCATATTTGGTACATTACAGAAGCTATTTTACTTTCACCAGGGCTGCTCAGCCAAATTTATATCTGTTTCTGGCTGCAGAACTTGCCTGGTATTAGACTAAGCCCTGAGCTCTGAGCAGGAAGAATCCCATGCCAAGGACGTGATCAGTTTGTGCTGATCCTGGGGCAAGGCTGGATTTCTGAGCCTTCCCAGCATTCGAGCCCTTGTTCCAGAGGTTGGGAACTCAGGGACGTTTCAAATGAATGAAAGCCCAAGAATCTGTTCACATTGCCAACCTCTCTGTCTCTTCCAGTAGGATGGGGCAGCTTTGGCCCCAACCTCCCTGCTTTTTCACATCCTCATTCCCCTTCGCTGTTGCTTCAGAGGGGCAGGGATCTTACTCCTCTTTTCAGCCCAGGGCCTGCTCCATGAGAGCTTCTTGTGAGAGTCTGGTAGGTGCATGGACAGACAGTGCAGCCAGGTGCGGGGAGTGGCGTCACCCAGACCACAGAGCTGGAAGGCACCATCGGGCTGGCCTGGCTGAAGCAGATACTGGTAGAGGAAGAGTAATTGCCCTATGGGAGGGGTGGCTAAATATTAGGGGTGTGAAAAGTCTGAAAATTACCCTTCTGGAGGAAGAAGATGAGTCTATGTAAGGATACACAGTGAATTAACAACAACAATAACAATAACAATAACACATTTTTAAAAACTGCCTAATGTGCCTTCCTACCCCCATCACTCCAACACTCAGAAAAAAAACAAGATAACTGTCACAAAATTTGGGGAGGGGAGGTATGTGCTGGTGTGAAAACCTCTCGGGCCATCAGAGCATTTGTCCTGTCTTCTTAATTTGGGGCCTTATTCTTTCCCCAGCTGTTCAAAGGCACATGGGCAGGATTTGTCTTCCCTGGGCTGGAACGCAGGATATCAGTAAACCTCCTCTGATCCTGGAGGGATGCTTCCAGTTACAAGCACCTGCCCCAACTTTCCCCATTTAAAATTCCTCATCAGGACTCCTTCCTTCCACTCTGCTGCCCCAGACATCACTCTCAGATCTCCAGCCCCGCTTGCCTTGCATCCCCACAACTCAGCTCAGACAGATGAAATGCTGGATAAAACCTCCCAGTCCACAGGGCAGGGACCTTGTCTTTGTTTCTCACAAACTGCCATGTCTACCTGCAGTGCTTTGTAAATAATAAATGGCCGTAATAAAGAAGCTGCCTCTGTGGGGTCAGGGATGCATGTTTGTAGAAAAACAACTCCCCACCACCACCAGGTCTGGCTCTGCCTGGCACAGCTGTCGCCAGAGCCTGAGGAGGCGCTGCACAGAGATTTCCAAGGGACATGTGATCTGAAAACTTGGGGTTCTGAACAGAACAAAAGGCACAATGCCAGGATTGCTTAGCCAAGGGAGGTCAGAGAGCAGCCTGCCGACACACTATGTACTTGAAAAATAAATGCGCCGTGGAAATGCAAGATGTCGTTATTATTACTTCAAATTTTATTGCTATGCTTAATCTGGCCTTTACAAATTACCACAGCACAGGCCCTTTTAGCCAAGTATATAATAATAATTTACTACTGAAAGAGAGATTGGTTGGTAATAACAGGTATTATTCTTATAATAATGACTTGCCAATTTAGCCTAAAGGCAAAGGGAGACCTCTTTCCAAGTGGGTGAACAAACTGAAATAGACAAAGAGGATTTCATCAGGGAAACTGTAAGAAGGGCAAGGACACCATTACCCCACGGTCATCCACCACCATGACCTTATGTCACTGCCGCTGAGAGCAGGTAGAGTGAAACGCCCACTGCTTTCTCACTACTACTAAGAGACCACATCTTTTATCCTTTTGAAAATACACTGCTGAAATAGTCCCTTCTTCTTTTGCTCTATCAGGACAAGACAAAGTCTGCAGTGATGAGCAGACCCTCAGATAATTCAGGGGCAGAAACTTAGCCCATCTCCATCATAATAGGAGCTGCCATCTCCTGCAGGATTGCTATGCGCCAGGCACTGTGCGTCCCCTTATTTAACCCTCTCCCCCTACTCCGTATCCATTTTACACTTGCGAGACCTTAGGCTCAGGATCTGTGTCCAGGGGTGTAGCCAGGATCCAAAGACAGACTATGTGAATTCAGAGCCTAAGATTTTAACCCTCACAATCTACACCTCTACTGCCATTTGGCAGTGTTTCCATGGTTGAAATCACTCAGTATTAGTAACTTGAACTTGACAGTTGTAGTCAAGAGGGAATACTTTCCAATCACCCAAGCTGATGGAAAAACAGAGTGGTACGGAAAACACCAATGCACAGATAATCAGAGAGTCCTTTAGACTTGGCTCTGGACCACCTACCTGGGATACTTTGCACAGATTTGCTTTTCGAACAACATTTTTCCAAGGCAGGTATTAAAAATCGCCCATTGTCTCTGAGAATACTTTGGCTAGGTGGGAGAGGGAGTGACCCTGAAGAAGAGGTGGCAGTGGAGAAACTCCTGTGGCATGAGAATTTTACCACAGACGGTTGGTAATGCCGAGAATCAACGTTGATTAGATTTGCTCTTTCTAATTAGCAGAGCTATATGGTTGTAGCTCCTTCGTACCTCTGAGACCTTATTTATTTTTTAAATCTCTCTTGCCTTAAATGAGGAATGTGGAGGAAAATTAGAAGGCTGGATGCTTCCAGATTCTTATTACCTAGCTCTGACCATCTGCCCCAGACTCAATTTATTCCAGATTGCAAGATCCATGAGCCATGTTAATGAGCAAACAGGCAGACGGTCTCAGTCCAAGGCCTGCTCTGGACTAACATTATTGCCACACAAATGACTCACTCATTTTTAATCAATCCTCTGATCCATCCCAGAGCCCTGGCTTCAGCGTATTCTGCTCGCCCCTTCCCGCTCCCCTCATAAGCAGGAAGTCTCGGGGATGGTTGGGACAGGAAGTGTGGCCTGGGCAGCCCACAGCCCTTTCTTCCTCTTCGAAGCCACAGAACCACATATGTTTCGAGTGTGGAGGGCTGGGGTGGCGGACAGGCCGTGTGTACATGGTGGGGCCGCCAATAACATGTGGTCGTGATGGTCAAGGGCGTGTGTCCATGTACAGTACACTGTGTGTGATGTCGTGGGAGTGCCCTCTTCACATCAGGTGTGTGTGTGTGGTGTGGTGTGTGTGATGTCGTGGGAGTGCCCTCTTCACGTGAGGTGTGTATGTGTGGTGTGGTGTGAGTGCATCGTGTGGGTCAAGTGTGTTTGGTTTGTGATTGTGGTATGTGTGCGTGTGGAGTGTGATGCGTTTAATGCAGTGTGGGGGTGCACATGGTGTGTGTGTGTGGTGTTTGTGTGCTATGGTGTGTGGTGTGTGTGTGTGCAGTGAGTTGGTGATGTGTGACATGAGTGTGTCAGTTGTGTGTGGTGTGTGTAGTGTGGTGTGTGTAGTGTGGTATGAATATGGGGGTGGCTGTGGTACTGGGAGGCGTGTGTGTGTGTGTGTAAAAAGAAGCCGCGTGAGAATGAAGGCATCTCTCACACAATAAGCTGCTTGCAAAAGGAATTTTTCTATTCCCTAGAAACTTGCTGGAATATCTTCCTTTTTGGGTAAAGCGTCTGTCCAGAGTCTTGCTGATGCCCTGGATAAAAAAGGCCAAGCTGGGTCTTGACCAAATAAAAGAGTGTTGAAAGTATTGCAGGGAAAAGTGTTGAAAAAAACAGCCCGGTGCTCATAGTGCCGTGGCTTCGGTCTCCTTGCACTGGGTGAGAAGAAATATTTAATTTTAAAACAAGTCAAGTCTCTGGTGACACACGGCAGGGAAATGAGACGGGAACGTGCCGCCCTCTGTGTAGATTCATCTCTGTTCCCTGATGGCTCCTGTTTGCCAGGGTGCAGATGTGATGAAATTCTCTCTTTGTGGAATATTAAAAAGGACTTCTGGTCTACTCGGGTTTGGAATGAATCCTGCATAAGCATCCAATATGGAGGTGCCATTTAGGGGCAGGAAGGGGCTGCAGGAGCCTTCCCCACAAACTAGGAAATGAGGCACGCTGAAAGATTTAGTCACAATCCTTCACACACGCTTCCTGGAGCAGGGGTCTGGGTGCAGGGAAGTGATAGAGAAAGGAGTCAGCCCCAACAACTCCCGCAGCTTCCAAGATATTCCACTGAGACGCTTGCCTTCACGCCCAACTGCCCCGCACAGAGGTGTTCCGGAGAAATGCAAATGAAGCAAAATATGAAAAGAAGTTTACACTCACCAGTCATCAAGGAAATGAAAATTAAAACAATAATTCTCCCTGACTTGGCAAAAGTTTTCAAAATGATCATACTAGGGTATTCTCGTGTCCTGCGGGAAGAAGTGTAAACTGGTATAACCTTTCTGAGTGCGGTCTGGCAACACATATCAACAGCCTTAAAAACTTTCCTACCCTTTTATCCAATAATTCCATTTCTAACAGCTATTCTAAAAAACTCATCGGACTGTAAAAATTTCCCATTGCAGTGTTAGTCATAAATGTGAAAAATTGGTATTAACTTTAACATCTAAAATAGGGAAGTCTACAAGTAAATGTCGTAACATCTACATGATGCAATACTGTGTTGACATTAAAAAGAATATTTTTGGACACTACCTTATGACATGGGAAAATAATCGAATACAATGATAGTGAAGAAAGAAGCATATAAAGGTTATGTATATATACATATATACAATGTGTATCTTCATAGGAAAAAGGGGCTGGAAGGACAGACACCAAATTGTCAATAGCTGTTTCCTTTGGGGAAAGACTACGGGTGATTTTTCTTTACCTTTTTCTGCATTTTCCATATTTTTTCTACACTGAGCATGAAGATTATTATGATAATAATAAAAATGACGTATGTATTTTTAAAAAATCATTGCTATGAATAATAATGACAAAAGTAGTACAAGAATTCCTTCCTTCCTTCCTCCCTCCCTCCCTCCCTTCCTTCCTTCTTTCTTTCCTTTTTTTTCTCTTTGAGACAGAGTCTCACTGAGTCGCCCTGGGGAAGAGTGCCATGCTGTCATAGCTCACAGCAACCTCAAACTCTTGGGATCTTCTTGCCTCAGCCTCCTGAATAGCCGGGCCTACAGGCACACACCACAATGCTTGGGTGGTTTTCTATTTTTGGTAGAGCCAGGGTCTCACTCTTGCTCAGGCTGGTCTCAGACTCCTGAGCTCAAGCAATTCACAAGCTTGGCCTCCTAGAGTGCTGGGACTACAGGTGTGAGCCACCACACCTGGCCATAGGAATTCCTTTTGATTAGATGGAAAGGCACTGGCATTTCTAAGAGTTCCTCCTGTGTGCTAGGCCCTGCACTGTCATCTCATTTGCTACTCACAATAGCCTGGGAGTGGGGGGGGATGTCTCATCTCATACCTCCAACACCTCTCTGCTCAAGCACTTTCAGCCTATGGTCTTACTTTCTGTTTTACTGAGAATAAATGCAACAAAAGCAGTCATAAAACATCTTCCACAATCTCATCACCACACCTCCCTCAGACCTGTATCTATGCCCATAAACAGGCATATCTGGCCTCCTTCCTGTTGTTACAGGCGACTTACCTGTGCTCTTCTGTAAGGCCAGCCTCCACCCTTGTGCTCCACATCCAATCTCCTTTTGCCAACTCAACATTTCTCCAGCAATCTTCTCTCTCTGTCTCCCATTGGTTCATCCCTTCAGCAGAGA
The DNA here is from genome assembly GCF_027406575.1 of Nycticebus coucang. NCBI lineage: Eukaryota > Metazoa > Chordata > Mammalia > Primates > Lorisidae > Nycticebus > Nycticebus coucang. The sequence goes on from NC_069784.1 coordinate 44,577,204, forward strand.
AACATGCTGTAATATTCCCCACATTAAAAAAACCCAAATCCTTTCTTGAGTGACAGCTCCCTCCAGCCATGCTTCCTACTTTCTACACCTACTTTTGCGACAAAACTCAAGAGTTGTCTATACTCACTGATTACATTTCTTCCTTAAACCTCAATAGTTCAGCTGTCACCCTGCCCAAGTTCATTGGAATTGTTGTTATCAAGTTCACCACTGACTTCCATGTTACTAAGTCCAATGATCAATTCTCAGTTTCACCTTGTACACCCTTCTCAGCAGCCTTTGACACAGGAGAAACCATTGATGACATGGTTTCTTCACTTGACTCTCAGTACTCTGCCCTCTCCTGATGTCCTGCTCCTTCACAGGCCACTGAGTCACAGTTTCTTTTTGCTGATTGCATCTGGTTGAATCTTCACAGTTGCATTCACTGAGCTCTTTTCTTCTCTAAATAGGAAACTTTCCCTTGAACTCCAGATAGATAGATGATAGGTAGACAGATAGATACTGTATCAAATTTAACACAATCAAAACCAAACTTCTTTTTTTTTTTTTTTGAGACTGAGTCTCACTATGTTGCCCTGGCGTCACAGCTCATAGCAACCTTAAACTCTTGGGCTTAAGCAATTCTCTTGCCTCAGCCTCCCAAGTAGCTGGGACTACAGGCACCCACTGCAAAGCGTGGCTATTGTTTTGATTGTAGTTGTCTTTGTTGTTCAGCAGGCCCAGGCCGGTTCGAACCCACCTGTATTGGTGTATGCGGCCAGTGCCCTAAGCACTTAGCTACTGGCGCCAAGCCCCAAACCAAACTTCTGATCCTCTTCCACAAACCCATGTTCCTTCCACCGCCTTCCTCATATCAGTATTTTTTTTTTTTTTTTTCAGAGACAGAGTCTCACTCTGTCGCCCTCAGTAGAGTGCTGTGGCGTCACACAGCTCACAGCAACCTCCAGCTCTTGGGTTTAGGTGATTCTCTTGCCTCAGCCTCCCAAGTAGCTGGGACTACAGGCACCCCACTACAATGCCCAGCTATTTGTTTTTTATTACAGTTTGGCCAGGGCTGGGTTCAAACCCACCACCCTTGGTACATGGGGCCAGTGCCCTACCCGCTGAGCCATAGGCACCGCCCGTCATGTCAGTATTCTTACAATGGTATCCTTACCATTGCTCAGGTTCAAAATTGTGGAGTCAGTCTTGATGAATCTGTTTGTCTCCTACTCTGCATCTACTCTACAAGAAAAAGTTGTTTCTTCCACCTTCATAATATATCCAGAATCTAGCCACTTATCACGTGCGTTGCCACCACTGTGGTCCAGCCCACCGTCATCTCTCTCCTGGATTTTTTCCAGAGGCTCCCAACTGGTTTCCTTAATCCCACCCTTGACTGCCTACTTCTATTGTCAACAGAACCAGGGCAACCTGCTAAAATTAAAGTCAGGTCGTGTCCCCCCTTCCCAGAAAAGGAGCCGTGTCTCTATGACAGCCTAGAAGGTGCTCTATGATCTGCCTCTGTTTTCTCTCCCAATTCCTTCTTCCCTGTGCCTTCCCACTCTGCTCTTCTCACCGTGGTTTCCTGGCCATGCTAGAACACACTAGTCATGTTATACCTCGGCTATCTGCCTGGCTGCTCCCTGTCGTATCTCCATGGTTTGGTTCAACTATCACTTTCTCAATGGGCCTTTCACTGCTCAGGCTAAAATTGCACCCTGTAACCCTACCTCGCCATGTCCCTGCGCCCTGCCTCCTGGCTCCACAGGAGATGGCACTTGCCATCATCTGGTATACAACGCTGTTCACCTTTCATTTGCTGTCTGGAGCATAGGCTCCAGAGAGCAGGGTCTTTTGTCTGCTTTGTCCACTGTTAGATGGTCAACCCCTTGGTGCCTTAGGCTGTAATAGATACTCCTGGACATCTGTTGCATGAACGAATGAGTGGGTGAACTAGTAGTGATTGATAAGGCGTAACAGCCTACTCAGGGCTTTAAAAATATGCTAATTATAGGCACAGGAAGAAAATTGGCCGTGAGCATTTCTTTTCTGTTCCCATTAGAACTTCTAATGAGACTGCATGGTTATTATTTCAAAAGCAACAGCTTTCCAGTGTTTAACAATTTGCTAAATGCTTTTGCTGTTTGTTTCCATTCCTTTGCCCCCAATGGGTGAGGGGATTTGCTCGCTGCTGTCTCACCCAAATCACCATCAGGAGGCTGATTTCCCCCCTGGCGCTTGCCTTCTCCTCCGTTCACATTTAGCCAGCACTTTGTCAGCCAATAAAATCTTTGCACACCTACTCCGTACTATGTGTAGGGCTCTCTCCCTGAGTTACAAGTCTATTATGCACCGCAAAACATAAACCAAATGTTGGTGCCCTGATCCTAGTTAACTTTACTCCCAGGAATTTTGTGCCCCGTGTCCCGGTGCTAAAGGATGTGGCATCTCTGCCAGGAGATCTTTGATGACAACATGGGGCGATGTAGTGGTTCCCAGACACTTTCAAAAAACTCTGCATTAGTGTCAAAAAATTCTGGGCCCTCTTCACATGATAGCAGTTTATGTATCTATTGACTGAGGCTGCAGAGGGTGCTTCCTGTAGATTTGGGTCCCAAAACTTTACAGTAACTGGAACTGCCGATGTATACAGGTTCTGAGACACTGTTGCCCTGGGAATTGTATTAACCGTAGAGCCAGAAAAGATCTGGGGTCTCACTCTGGGTTCTGCCACTTACTGGCGGTGCCTCCCTGAGCAAGTTACTCTTTCTTTTTTCTCTTTCTTCCCTTCCTTCCTCCCTTTTCTTTCTTCCTCTCTCTCTTTCTCTTACTATCTCTCTTCCTCCCTCTCTCTTTCTTCCTTTCATTTTTTGAGACAGTCTGACTCTGTCAGTGTGGATAGAGTGCCATTGGGTCATAACTCACAGTAAGTTCAAACTCTTGGGCTCAAGTGACCCTCTTGCCTCAGCCTCCCAAGTCGCTGGGACTACAGGCGCCGGCTACAGCACCTGGCTAGTTTTTTTTATTGCTGTTGTTTTTCTATTTTTAGTACAGATGGTATCTTGCTCTTGCTCAGGCTGGTCTCGAACTCCTGCCTCAGCCTCCCGGAGTGCTAGGATTATAGGTGTGAGCCACCCACTTGCCTTTTCTGTAAAATGGAGATATAAAACCTGCCTGGCTACTCCTGCTAAGGTTGTGGTGAGGATTAACCGATAGACTGTGAGGGGCTTGTAAACATACCCAAGGATGAAGCATTAGAACGAGGTGCCTTTAGTCTCTTCTCTCAACACCAACCTACTCAGCTGGCTGCCATTTAATTCCCTTTGGCCTGTCTCAAGAAATTAGCTGAGGTCATGTTGCGATGGTCTTCTCTGTCAACTTCTCTTTCCCAATTTCCTTAACCATGCCGAGAATAAATTTACTAATCAGGCTAGGTGTCTCTAGGGCAGTGACAGAGTTTCCCCAGTTCCACTACCCCAGAAAGGCCCTATCGTCAGCAGAGCACACCTTGGAGTCTGGAATCAGGGGGAGCCTCCCTCCAGACTGAGGGAGGATGTCCAAAGAGGACCTGCAGGCCAGGCTCCTTCTCAACTCAGTCAGAGAGGAGCTTTTCCTTTGGCTTCATATGCAGGCTTACTGCCTCAGAGAACATTTTCCCCAGCTGCTATCAATCCTAATATTTTGGCAGCCAAACAGCATGCTGTTCTGCAAAAGAGTTGGGAAACTGCTAATGATCTGATTTTAACAGTCTCTCAACTCTCCCGTGTTCCTGCTCAGAACCCCAGGTTGATAGTGGGACATGGTGCCTCCTACTCGCTGGCTTTTGTTCCAATAAGAGAAGCCACTGCCCTGGGCCTCAAACTTTACAGGTCAACCCCATATCACAAACACACAGGTCCTCTATGGGAAAAACATGGGCACCTCTGTCACTCAGGCTCTGCGGCTCAACTCTGGTACAACCGACACGTGACCTTAAACACCCTCTCTTGAAGTGACACCATTCGGTCCCCAGGACAATGCTTCTCCACAACGCTTGTCTATGTCCTCAAAACAAGAGGTGACTGCGTCTGAGGGTCAAGAGTTGTGGGTTGTGTTGCTGCTGGTGATAGAGATGGATGCGTGTTAGCTGGGAAAGGGGCGATGACATTGGCAGAAGTGCTTAGTAAAAGAAAAGACAAACTAATTTACATAACAAATCCTTCCTCTCACAGAGCCAAGAATGCAATAGATTCTCCCATAATGCACACATCCATTTCCTTGCTTCTCTTCATGGTCCCATTTGTGATTCTGGACTTACCTGTAAATTAACGCAGCAATTGTAGACAGCAGTTAAGGAACATTTGCACCATGAAAGAGTCCATATTACTTTCAAATGTGTGTGTGTGTGTGTGTGTGTGTGTGTCTAACCACGGTCTCTCAACCTCCGCATTACTAATTTTTATTTTATGGATGATTTTGTGATTTTTCTTTTTAAAATTTTACTCTTATTTATTTTTTAATGAAATCAAATTGATATGATGGTCCAATTTTTCGGTTACATTGTTCTCAATTCCAGGGTAAAATTCCATTTGTAAAAGAGCCCATCACGGGGGGGGGGGGGAGGGGGTGTATGTTATCCACCCTCACCATGGGCACATGAGGTGAGCTACCACCTCATGCCCTCCCTCCCTCTGCCAAACGTCCTCCCTCTTCCTCCCTCCCGCTTCCCTCTACCCCCAAACTGGACTGTATTACTGTTTTATTGTTCTTAGGAGCATGTAATTATTTATATATTGGTTTCATATTACTATGGAGTACATTGAGTATTTATTTTTCCATTCTTGTGATACTTCACTAAGAAGAATTTATTTCAACTCCATCCAGGTAAACGTAAAAGATGTAAAGTCTCCATCTTTTTCAATGGCTGAATAAAAACAACACACAATGGCTGAATAAAAATACACCACAGTTTGTTGATCTATTCACGGGTTGATGGGCACTTGATTGAGCTGCAATAAACATTCTAGTGCAAATGTCTTTGTGGTAAAATGATTTTCACTTTTCTGGGTAGATACCAAGTAATGGGATTGCAGGGTCAAATGGAAGATCTACTTTTAGATCTTTGAGAATTTTTGCATACTTCTCTCCAAAAAGGCTGTGTTAGTGTCATTCTTTGCTGTGGGGCTGACCTAGGGTGTTTGGCAGCATCCCTGGTCTCTACCTGTTACAAACCAGTAGCAGCTGTGTCAACCAAAGACTTGCCCCCGTAATGCTCCTGGTGAGGGAATCACTAGATGTGGACATATTTACAGACAGCATGTGCTTGAGGAGTGAGGCTGTTTTCTTTACATTGTTAATTACCTGCACATTACACACCAGAATCGTGGGAATAGTTTTATTTAGCTTTATTTAAATAATTTTGATTAAACATTTTCACATCCACTAATTATAATTTCCATCTTACTCTTACTTTTAATTATTAGTAATAGATAATTTTAAAATATTAAAAGTAAAATTACTTTTCTGGAAAACATATTTAAAAAGGACATTCAAATAGTTTACCTTTACTTTAATTTATACTTTATGATGAAAATACGTTGAACCTTTGGACACTGAATACTACGACTTTTTTAAAAATCCAGATTATTACCATCAATAGAACATGCATGATATGAATGTCTGGATTATATTACAACATAATTAGTGATTGATTCTGCTGAAATAAAAACATGAAAAAGAAAATTTATGGCACAACTATGCAATCGTTTATGAATTACATGTGCTTTTATTTTATTAGTCACCCCATCATCACTGTCCCAGCAACCAAACACCAAGCCATGCATAAGGACAATTTAATTCTGTCTTCTGACATCTGGCTGAATTTCTGTCATATAAAAACTGCAGTTTTGCATGTATGTTGTTGTTTTGAAGGCATAAGTCAAAGTAGGAGGCTAAAATATATTTTATTGAATAGTTTATTCACCTGGTTATAATATATTGTCCATTTATACCTTTGCCAGAGGTCTGGGACACATGAGGACCAGGCCCAGACTCATCACTTGACCTGAAATCTCAGTCCAGGGCCTAAAATGGGACCCTGCAGGCACTGGTGCCAGAGTTGGGGGTGAAAGTGGGACTGACTGATCAATCACAGGTCTGAGGTGCAGACAGGCCATAGGCAAAATGGTTAAATAGGCAAAGGGATTATTCTCTCACTGGGGGCTTCCCTAGCCCACCCCAGATCCAGGTTCCTCAAGCCCTACCCCAGATAAGACTTAGAAGCTGACAGAAGCCCAACCTAACTGTCCCCACCCACCTGCCAATTATTCATTTGAAAAGCACCTGGTGTTCGCCTATACCCCAGGGACTAGGCTAGGCCATGGGCAACAACACAGGCCCTGCTCTAAGTGGGAAGTTCATCTGGAGGAAAGCCTTACCAATCCTCATTTGTGTCCTCATTTCCGCAGTCTTCCTTCCTCCATAAGCCATAATAAAGGAGAAAACACTTGTTTAGGGGGCATTGTATTTACTAAGTTCTTCATTCACTCTTTCAGAATCTTGCTTTCTGCTGTCCTAAGTAACAAGTAATTTATTTCCACAGGGACTGAATCACAGAGCTACTGCTACCTGGCAGGCATGGGTCTGTACCCAGATGATTTAAAGGAAAAAAAAAAAAAAAAGAAAAGGCGCGTGGCCTTAAGGAGTCACACACTGAGGAACTCTCCTGCTCCCGGCTGGAGCTGCGCAGAGAGTTTGCACAAGGCCTAATGACAACAGAGGAGGAAAAAACAACTTTTTCTGGGAAATTCAGGTGAAGCTTCGCCAAGGGTGCTGTTTGCGCTCAGCAGCGCGTGGTCTATAGAACCTCTGCAGGCAGAGAAGTGGGGGAAGTCGCGTATGCGCAGAGGGGGCAGACTGCAAGTGCTCAGGGCAAAGGGAAAAGCCCTTGGCACGTTGCAGGTGCTCTGTGGGTTCCAGTTCCCTTCTGCTGTATTCCAGCTGTGTGACAGTGCTTGGTTTGGTTACAGTACAGCTTCAGTTAGTCCTGGAGACATACGCTGTATCCCCAAAGAACACATTTTCCTAGGGGTTTCTGGGTTTTCTCAGGGTCGGAAGTGTGTTTCTCAGCAACCTGTACCATGTACAGACGGGCATGGAAGGGCAGGAGCTGGAGCTGAGCACACCCTGGCTAATTAGTTAATTAGCAGTGAGCAGCTGCCTACCCTCCCAGGGTGGTTGTGCAGATCACAAGAGATAAAGAGAGTGTGATGCGGGAGGCTCGTTGTTTCTGGAGTGGCCAAGAATCAGAAGATACCACTCTTGTCAAGGAGCTCATATTCTTGTCTAAGAGAAAAACATGCCATGAAATGCATGAGGGTGACCTAAGGGACTTGGAACGTTCACAAGCAAGGCATCAGCAGGTAAGTCACACAGAGACTCTCCCTGCAGGCTGAGGGCCGGAGAATGAGGGCAGTGGCTGGGGCAGGGTGGGTGGGGGAAGGGAGGCGTGCCTCCCAGAGAAGATGCATGGGGCCGTCAGAGAGAAGACATAGCGCTCTGGGCGGGCAGCAAGGGGCAGGTGAGAGGCCACCTGTGGAAGGGCAATGGGGAAAGGAGCTGGAGAAGTGAGAAGGAGGAAGGTGAAAAGGTGAAAATGCTGGCTGGAGGAGACTTCCTTAGAAAAGTTGGTTTAAGATCCACTCCAGTCCTGAGACCCTCCTTGCAGACAGAGCACCACTCATTTGAATGCCCACTTCTTCCCAGCACAACCTAATCCCTGGCTCCTGGGGTTTATCCTGAGTGGTTTAAACTAATCTCAACAGTGCCATTGCACTTCGTTTAGGGAGTATCTGTAATTAGGTGCCAGGCAGTAACCATACAGCTAATGTGTTGGGAGGTTCTGGGCAGGGAGACACAGGGAAGAAACAGGCCATCTTCTTCTCATCCAGGGTGCGAATGTGTCTGAATGTGTGGCCTGAAACTATAATCTGGCTTGGACCCCTGAATGGGCTCACCCACTGGGGCCACTTCTCAGGGAGAGTTTCCCTTCCTGTCTCTAAGGAAGGCCTTCTAACTCCTTGGTACCCCTAGTCACAACTCTCAGGCAAGCTTTCCTGTAGAGCAGCCTCACACCCTGCAAAGAGCTACACCACGCCCATGCCTACCCAACCTGCACCCAAAACAAATTCTTTTTTAGATTAGAACTGGTCCAGAATTAATGCTCCCTGCTCAGGCCCAAACCATAACCTTTGTAAAGGATTCTAGAGGCTTCATAGAATTGTCATTTTCTCAGCACTTTATAGTCCCATGATACCATTTCTCAGACAGCCCACAAGTCTGTCACACCAGTGGTCACTGAAATTAGCTCATTGTTCTGATCTCCAGCTTCAAGGCTGCCACAAGATCCAGTGGCCCTCTTCAGTAATCCCAAATATCTCCTTCCACAGGATTCAAAACCTTTCCTCACCTTCACCTTGGAAAGTACAAGAGGAAGAGGTAAAGCACTGCACCAGTGTAAACGTTTTTTACGGTCGTATGACATGCATCAGAAAAGAACACACATCAGGATGTCATCAACAAATGTTCACAATATGGGCCGGGTATGGTGGCTCACGCCCATAACCCTAGCACAGTGAGAAGCAGTGGCAGGTATATTGCTTGAGCTCAGGAATTCAAGGCCAGACTGAGCAAGACTGAGCCCCCATATCTACTAAAAATAGAAAAACTAGCCATGCATGGTGGGACAGGTGCCTGTAGTCCCAGCTACTCTGGAGGCTGAGGCAGGAGGATCACTTGAGCCCAGGAATTTGAGGTTGCTGTGAGCTGATAGTACTCTAGCCTGGACAACAGAGTGAGATGCTGTCTCAAAAAACCCCAATACCCTCCTCCCCCCAACCCCCCAAATAATCACAATATGACTGCCCACATAACCAGACCCAAGAATAGAACATTGCCAGCCTTCCAGGAAACTTCCTCATGCCCTTCCCTAACACCAACCCCACTCTCCCCTCAAAGGCAAACTCTAAAACCATAGATGTGTCCGCACCAAGGGAAACCACCAAAAGTTTTAAGCAGGGAAGAAATAAAATCGTATTTACCTTTAGGAAAGCATTTCCTGGTTAGGAAGAGGACAAGAAGCAGTGATATTGGGACCAGAAAGGGGCAGTAAGAGTGGGAAGAGGGGAGGGAGGGAGGAGAAAGGAAGGAAGGAAGGGAAAAGAAGGAGGAGAGTGGAGGGTGGGGGGAGACAGGGAGGGGAGCAGAGGTCGCGAGGCCAACACCCTGCCAACTTGTCCACTCTCTTAGCTGTGCTTTGTGGTCTGTAGATTGATTAAATAACCTTAAAAGCCTCCTACTCCCAACTCTGAAAGTCTTTTATTCAAACCAGTCATCTGGAAAGCAAGCCTCCCACTGGTGCTTAATTCACTCAAGGAAAGATTAGAAGAACCTGGTTACCAAGCTTTGAAAAGTTGCTCATAAAATTCAGCGGGAGCCTGCACTCCTCAGAGACTTCTATTTTTACCAGAAACACACACAGAGAAGTGGAGAATTTTCCAATGAATTAGACATGAGATTGATCTTTTTATACAAAAGGAGCAAGAAAAGGAAGAGTGACACTGAGCTTGAACGTCCCCCGCCACATTTCCCTGAGCCGTGTCATCTCGGTGGCCTCAGTCAGGCACGAGCTCTGCCTTGAGGTTTCCTGAAGACAACAAACTATGACAACCCCCAGATAGTGCCTGCTTCCACGCTGAGAGGAGCTGGCCAAGGTGGCTCCCTCAGCCCCCCCAAGTAGGACACACGTGGTGGGTGACAACTGGTGTCGAGGAGGCTAAAATAGGACCTGCTTTGGCAGGGTTGGGGGATCTACCTTGGACACCCAGCTGGTGAGGCAGAGCCCTGCAGTCAGCAGTCACTCCTCCTCAGCAGGGTTTGGTCAGCTGCCTCACACCCTTATCTTTGACTAAGGTCAATCAGGGACTCCCACTTTCCTCTTGCTAGGCCTGTGGCTATTAAGTGGTGCTTCGTGGAACCCCACAGGCTCCATGAAGGTAGCTTAAGGTCAAGAGAAGCTCTGCTTTTAACCTGGGCTAGAGACAACACAGCCATCTTTTCATCACATTTCGTTGGACAAGCTTGACTCTTCTTGGATATAGCAGGGTGATTAAAAAACTAATTTGTGTACAGTTTGCCAGGGAGGAGAAGGTAAACCTGAAACAGTCTTTGTTCTTCCAAGAACTGCACAAGGATGAGAAATTTAAATCTTAATGAGGCCAGACAGGTACATAAAATAGCAAAGCAGGCTGTGGTAAGCTAATCGGGAGTAGTAGGGACTTTGACAAACTGGAGCGTGCCTCCTCCTCCCCCGCAGCCAACTGACACCACGTGAAAATGTATGCTTAAGGCTTCCAGACCCTTTAATGCTTCAAGAGAAGACAGAGTTCATGATTGTCTGTGAATATCCTGGTTTTTAAATATTGGCAGTTAATTCAAATTTTAAGAAAACCAAATCACTTGTAGTCAAACTCATGCACAGTATGTGGGGCACAGACTAAGGTCCACTGAGTAAATTAAGCCAGGATGTTGAGGCAGAGAAAGGTGTTGAAGGCTTAGGACTTCAGGGATTTAAAAGGAGAAGGCCTGAGCCTCAGGGGTTGGGGACACAGAAACTAGGAAGAGAGGAGGGCTGCAGGTTCCAGAGTGATAAAGGACTGAGCTGACGAAAAGCACAGCACCTGGGAGGAACCTCTAGGAGGAAGGGTCTGTGAGGATGGGGCACAGGCACCAGGGCCTGGAGGGTCCTGGGAAGGTCCCACAGCTGCGCGAGGCGCGGAGGTGGTGGAGCTTCCAGCAGAGGCACCAGCCCCTGGCCAGACCAGGAGGGCCAAAGAGCAGCATCAGCACCACCACCAGGAGGGACGGAGACCCTCGCTTGTTTTCTGTGTCAGCCTTGTTGCCCAATCCAAGGGGAGAGGAGAGAATTCCAGAAAATTAAGCCCAGTGGACGTCCTTGAGCCAGAGTCAGTTTTGCTTACAAAATAATAAAGTGTAGCCGGGCATTGTGGCGGGCACCTGTGGTCCCAGCTACTCAGGAGGCTGGGGCAAGAGAATCACCTAAGCCCAGGATTTGGAGGTTGCTGTGAACTGTGTGACGCCATGGCACTCTACCGAGGGTGATAAAGTGAGACTCTGTCTCTACAAAAAATATATATATATATAAAAGAATAAAGTGTATTATTTCATGCAATCCAAATGACCTAGAACAGTAGCTGTTAAAGTTTAGGTTCCGGATCCCAGAGGTTCCCCAAGACCCTTTCTTATTATTTTTTTTATTATTATTTTTTATTATTAAATCACAGCTGTGTACATTAATGCGATCATGGGGCACCATACACTGGTTTTATACACAGTTTGACACATTTTCATCACACTGGTTGACAAAGCCTTCCTGGCATTTTCTTAGTTATTGTGTTAAGACATTTATATTCTATATTTACTAAGTTTCACGTGTACCCTTGTGAGATGCACCGTAGGTGTAATCCCACCAATCACCCTCCCTCCGCCCATCCTTCCCCCTCCTTCCCCTCCCTCTCCTCCTTCCTCCTATTCTTAGGTTATAACTGGGTTATAGCTTTCATACAAAAGCCATAAATCAGTTTCATAGCAGGGCTGAGTACATTGGATACTTTTTCTTCCATTCTTGAGCCAAGACCCTTTCAGGAGGCCCATGAGGTGCAAACCATTTTCATCATAATGCTGTCCCCATGCTGAGATTTTTACTGGTGGTGGGAAGCTCAGTGAGTGACGCTCCCACCACCCTGCACCCAGCCCCACATATTCTGCACCACCACACACATGCAGTACAGCAGTGCCGGCCACCTATGAATGTTCTTGATGAAGCAGTGAGAATTACTAATTTCATTTATCTTGACCCTCGAGTTCATGCAATTCTCTGTGACAAAGTGGAAGTTAAGCACGAAGCCATTCTGCAGTGTCTGCGGTGTGATGTTCAGTCTTGAAGAAAAGCTCTGCAGGACAGGTCTGTGCTGTGAGCTGAACAAGCCTCCTTTTTCTTTTTTTAATGGAACATCATTTTTACGTAAAGGAATCACTGATAGACAAAATGTAGTTATTCAGACTAGGGTATTTGGCAGAAGTTTTCTTTAAAATGAACAAAATGAGCCTGTCATGTCAAAGAAATCAACTGACAGTATTTATTGCCAATGATAGAATTTGAGCTTTCAAGCAAAAATTAACATTTTTTGAAAAACTTCGCATCCACCACTGTAAGCCTGACATTTCCCATTAGTTAAAGACTTTTCTGATGAGACTGGTGGTGAATTAATGAACAGAATTTTTAATGTTGTGTAAAGAAGTGTGTCAACATTTGGAAGGTGTATATAGTTCATTGAATCAATGTTTTCCAAATGGCCAATGCATAATGTTCCAAAATCGTGCATGGATGTTTTAAAAGTATAAGTTAGACTAATGGATTTTAATGGAATAGAGAATGAAAAGTCTACTGATAGGATTTTAGATTTTTGCAACTTATCTTTAAATAACTACTTGTTGGGTAGATGTGTAGTATCAAAGAACAATCATAATTATCTGAGAAGGCTTTTAAAATTCTTCTCCAAGCGTACATGTATAGAGGCCAAATGTTCTTCATATACTTCAACCAAAACAACACATCCCAACAGATTATATGCAATAAGCTAGATATAAAAGTTAGTGCAAAAATGTAAAACAGTGCCATTCTTTACTTGATAGTTTTGCTTTGGAAAATGCAGTGTTTTTTGGTTTTTTTTTAATAAAAATACACATATGTGGGCGGCGCCTGTGGCTCAGTGAGCAGGGCGCCGGTCCCATATGCCGAGGGTGGAGGGTTCAAGCCCAGTCCCGGCCAAACTGCAACAAAAAAATAGCTGGGCGTTGTGGCGGGCGCCTGTAGTCCCAGCTACTCGGGAGGCTGAGGCAGGAGAATCGCCTAAGCCCAGGAGTTGGAGGTTGCCGTGAGCTGTGTGATGCCACAGCACTCTACTGAGGGCGATAAAGTGAGACTCTGTCTCTACAAAAAAAAAAAAAAAATACACATATGTGACTTGGTGCCCATAGCTCAGTGAGTAGGGTGTTGGCCACATATACCAAAGGTGGAGGGTTCAAGCCAAGCCCGGGCCTGCCAAACAACAATGACAACTGCAACCGAAACATAGCTGGGGCTCAGCACCTATAGCTGAGCGGCTAGAGTGCTGGCCATGTACACCAAGGCTGGCGGATTTGAACTCGGTCTGGGGCCTGCCAGACAACAATGACAACTGCAACAAAAAAAATAGCCAGGCATTCTGGCAGGCACCTGTAGTCCCAGCTACTTGTGAGGCTGAGGCAAGAGAATCGCTTAAGCCCAAGAGGTTGAGGTTGCTGTGAGCTATGACATCACAGCACTCTACTGAGGGTGACACAGTGAGATTCTATCTCAAAAACAATAACAACAACAAAAAAATGCATTTGTATGAATAGTGGGTTTATTTTAATTAATTAAAAATAATTAATTTTGTAATTTCAAATTTTTAAGGGGGGAGACAAGCATTTTCCTTCCTTGTATGAATTGTTTAATGCTGAAATCAGGGCTTTTAAGTGCACCCATCACCAGAATAGCGTACATTATAACTGACAGGAAAGTTTTTAGCCCTCTCCCCATTCACACTCTCCTCCCTTCTTAGTTTCCAATGTCCTTTACTTCACTTTATGACTGTGTGTACCCATTGTTTAGTTCCTACTTATTAATTAGAACATGGGATATTTGTTTTTCCATTCCTGAGATATTCACTTAGGATAATGTTCCCCAGTTCCATCCAAGATCTAGTAACCCCACTACTGGGTATCTACCCAAAGGAAAAGAAGACACTTTGCACCCAAATGTTTATCACAGCACAATTCACAATTGCAAAGATACGGAGTCAACCTCAGTGCCCATCAATTAATGAGTAGGTTTATTATTTTCTTATAATGAATTCCTAACTACATATATTTTAAATCCAGTTTTCACTTTGAATACAGTAAATAACGATGACATACATAAATAGCCCATTTGGGGTCCTCTATAATTTATGGTATAAAAGAGGCATATGAATAAGAATTTTGAGAACCTCTTTGATGTAGAAAAAGAAATACCTGTTGTACTTTTCTGCTTCTCTGGAGAGCTCAGAAAGAGCATAGCCACTCATAGGAGGGAGAAAGAGGTGGATGTAGAAGAGTATGCTTTGCAATTAAAACTCACTTTCATGTAGAAGATGCTCTCCAGGAGGCCAGAGGAATCTGCCTTTCCCAGGTGTGGAACTGAGACTGGAGAAATATCTGCTCCCAGAACCAGCTCCCAGGAAGAGCAGTGAGGATTTGCACCCAGGTCCTCTGACTTCCAACACACCACTCTTCTTGCTCACATGCACTTTATCTCAGGACCTGAGATGGGCCTTGGCCCTTATCTCTTCCTTTCTCATCTTTCTCTTGATTTGGTGTCAAGGGCAATGTGAAGTTGTCTTCTAAGAGGAACCAAAATTCTTTTTCCACTTCAAACATCTGCAATTGACCATCGCAGGCCTACTCACGGCCCACAATCCTGTGTGTCAGGTGTCCCATCTGTTCCCTGCCTGTGACTGAGGGACCAAGAAGGGCCATTTGACTTAGAGTCAGGAACATCCAGTGAATGTTCTGGGCCAATGGACTCCTGTCTTTCAGAAATTTAAGTTGAGAGACACAGATGATGTTGTCACTTTGATGAAGAGTCTCGGAACTGAAAACTCAAACTGACTTAGGGGTTGAATTGGCTACTTTGGGGCCACATGAAAAATGACTAAACAGAAGAAATTGGGGGTACATAGAAAGAGAGTGAACAAAAAGAAGAGGCCATTGGGAGACGGAAGGGGCCTAGGTCTCTGAGTTCCCAATCCCCAGTTGAAATCCCCATAAGATCCAACAGCACCTCCTTTCCTGCTCTCCAGCACTTATGAGGGGCCATGAGGGACCTGCCATTAGCTTTCCCACCCAACTGGCTTCCTGGCAATACCACCACTCAGCTCCCTGCAACTCTAAAGGCCTTGGGATCTCTCTAAGGCTCACCTTGTCCACAGTGCTCCTGGCACTGCTGGACAGACCATGGAGGTACACTCTGGTTTGTATTTTCATCAGCCACTTTATGGACCCACAGTGCATCTGCTTTGGACCTTTCAAAACCAGAGAGTAAAAGAGTCAGATGACTCTCCCCAGTGTGGCTGGGGAGGCCAAGAGTATCTTCTCCACATTCTAGTAAAAGCTTTTGACCCCTTTTCTCTTAGAAACTACATTTTTTTTCATTCAAAATAAGACACACAATAATCAAATATACTTTCAATTCTATGAAAATCACTGTAAATGAGGAGATTTCAGCTCAGACCGATGGATTTTATTTCATAGGACTTTTTGGTCAAATAGAACTTTTCTTGCCTATAATCCCAGCACTCTGGGAGGCCAAGGCTGGTGGATTGCCTGAGCTCAGGAGTTAGAGACCAGCCTGAGCAAGAGCAGGAACACGTCTCTGAAAAGTAGCCAGGTGTTGTGGCGGGTTCCTGTAGTCCTAGCTACCTGGGAGGCTGAGCCAAGAGGATCACTTGAGCCCAAGAATTTGAGGTTGTGGTGAACTCTAGATGCCACAGCACTCTACCCAAGCAAAGCAAGACTCTGTCACAAAAAAAAAAAAAGAAAAGAACTTAAACTTAAAAACAAAAAAAGCTTTTTCCTTGTTCTGAACACAAAGAACACTAGGAGAGCAGACTGATGGACACACACACTCACCGCCCTGTGTCACCGCCCCTGTGTCACTGCCCCTCTTCTTTCTAAGCATTACAATAATAATGATACAAAGCAGTTACACTGAGTTGAGTTATAACCAAGAGACTACAGTTTGGCAGGGCTTCAGTAAAAAGGACACTGTCATACCCAGCTGGCAGGAGTGCAAACCGGTGCAAACTTTCCACAGAGGAGTTTGGCAGTATCTATCAAGGGCTTTAAAATGCTTCACACTTTTTGACACAGTAGTTTAGTTTTTTAAAGGAATTTATCCAAAGGCAATAATAATTCTTAAAGCATGTTAATATTACCAAAAAAGTGGGAAGCAACTTAGAAAATATCTAGCAACAAGAAATTAATATAATAAATCATCATGCAATCTACTGCATGCACCCATTAAAATCTTCCTACCAAAGACTATCTATCAAAGGATATGAAAAGTTGCTCATGATAAACTTGTAAAGTGAGAAAACTGGGATACTAACATCAACTTATAAATGATCCTAATGTATGAGAATAGTATATGTGATATATATAAATACATGACTTTTATTTGTAGTTAAATAGTATTTTATACATGTGTGTATCTACCTATGGCTGAAAGTTAAGGAAATAAATGATAACAGTAAAAGTAGGCTTATGGGTGTTTTTTTTTTCATATTTAATGTATTTTTCCAATTTTTTCATGAATATTCTCTACTTTTATAATTAGGAAATCATAATTTTAAAATAACTTTTAAATTATTAAATGAAAGCCCCAAAATGCTTGAGTTGGGGTCATGTGACCCTGGGCAAAGCGGGTAACAGCCCCTCTCTGGACCTCACTTTCCACGTCTATAAAATGGCAAATGATGCCCATCTTGCTTTTCTCAGGAGTGTTGTGAGAATCAAAGGCAATCAGGTACAATAAAATGTACCACACAAATATATTATTACTTACAACGTGTTTTTCAAAATGATCTATTTAAAATGACAACTGAAGCAGCTAAAAGCCTTTGCTCAACTCTACATGCAAAGCAGGATGAAGGTCCAGCTTTGAGGCTACAGCCCCAGCTCCCCCGACTCTCCATCTCATCTCCGGTCCTTTCTGACTCATGCCCTAAGCTCCAGCATCGCGAGTGTAGACCGGTAGCTCCCTAAACACCATGCTGTCTCTCCCCTCGTCTTCCATCTTGCTGTCCCTCTGCCCACACTGAATTTCCCTGCCCTGTTCATCAGGCTTCTGGTGTCTCCCCTGCATCATGGAGGCATCCAGGGAGACTTCCCTGCCTCCTCCAAGATGGTTAATGGGCCCCCCTCTAAGCACCTGAAGCCTCCTGGCGCCCTCCACTGGTGCATCCTCTGCACGGCACACCTCCCCAACTCAGCTGCAAAGGGCTTAAGGCCAGCAACCTTCTCTATTTGGTTTCGGGTCCCTAGTCCCCAGCACGAGGTTCAGCCTTAGCAGATGGTTTTAAGCTGGACATTAAGCCGGGCATGGTGGTGGGCGCCTGTAGTCCCAGGTACTCAGGAGGCTGAAGCAGGAGAATCCCTTGAGCCCAGGGGTCTGAGTTTAGCCTGGGCAACATAATAAGAACTCCCCTCTAAAAAATAAGTAAATAAAACAGGGCATTAAAGTTTTGTACTTTTTGGATAAAGAAATTGGCAACCACAACTAAAACTACTCCCCACATGGGCCGTTGCATAAGGTTTTATAAATTCTGAATTGCTCAAAAGGGTCTGGCTGAGGAGGCAAGCAAGATCTGAACTCCGTCCCACAACTGGCTTGCCAAGCCACACCTGGGCTTGCATCAGCCAGAGCAATGGGAACATTTAGCTTTGTCCACTGAACGCTCCCCCCTAAGTGGTAGCCCCAGGACTATACCCACCTATAGGTGTATAGGCCATACTCACGTCATTCCTGCAGAGGCTATGGTGGAGGGTAGCCAAGATGCAGAAAAGAGGTGACACACAGTGACAGCCACATCCTCATAAATTAATACTAACCAATGCCAAGCTCACTTATTAGGAGTAAACAGCATTTTTATAGAGTAATTGATTACATTTCACATCTTAGCATTAAATTATTTATAATCTTCTAAATCATATTTACAATTTTCTTTTTTCTTTTTAAAGACAGAGTCTCGCTTTGTCGCCCTTGGTAGAGTGCCGTGGCATCATAGCTCACAGCAACCTCAAATTCTTGGGCTCAAGCGATTCTCTTGCCTCAGCTTCCTAAGTAGCTGGGACTACAGGCACCTGCCATAATGCCCAGCTATTTTTAGAGATGAGGTCTCATTCTGGCTCAGGCTGGTCTCAAACCTGTGAGCTCAGGCAATCCACCAACCTCGGCCTCCCAGAATACTAGGATTACAGACGTGAGCCATGGTGCCCAGCCTCGTATTTATAATTTTCTTTACAGTATAGCCCTCTCTGTATCCAATGGAACTTTCTGGAATGACAGAAATGTTGTACCCTGTTCAATATAGTAGCCATGTGGGGCTTTGAGATATGGCCATGAGATTCAAGAAGTGATTTTTTAATTTTATGTAATTTTAATGAATTTAAATAGTCATAAGTGATTAGCAGCTACTATATTGGAAGTGCAGGTATAGACAAAGTGTTCTTAAATTTTAGGGCATAGAAAAGGTCTGGGTATTTGTCATGAAAATAGACTCCCAGGCACCTTCCCACAGAACTCTGATTCAGCAGGTTTGAGTGGGGCCAAGGGATTTGCATTTTAAACCAGCACCCCAAGAACATCTCATGCAGGGTGGAATTTGGATCACATTTAGAGAGTTACTATTAAATGGATGTTAGGCCATCTTGGTGATGTTGGTCTTAGGCCATTTTTAAACTTAGAATAGTTTTGGTCCCTCAGCTAGAACTTCCTATCTTAACACTCCACTCACTCTTGAAATTTTGGAATAAAAGAAGCACTTCCTAGAGGTAGCTTTCCTGGCTTCGCAGCTTTCATCTTGGAAGCTCAAACATTTGTCCGTGTCAATTTGCTCCACGACAAAGAAAATGAAACTCTCTCAGTCTGACAGCTATTGCTCAAGGTGACCACCTGAGACCATTTCTTCTTCCCTCCTCCTTGTCCCCCTCCTAAGACTGACGCCACCCCTCCTCACCCACTGTTGGCTTCTCTGCTGCTCCCCTCACACTGAGACCTCCCATAGAAGCAGCAGGACTCTCGTCTGTCCTTGGATGAGAAATCCCTCATTGGAGAGATTTGAGGAAATCAAATCTTGTCCTTCCAGGAAAGAGCCTGCACAGTTGCTGCTAAGTTCAATCAGAGCCAGAGAGATGGCAAGAAAGGGTGATGCCAACACCGCCCTGCAAGTTCTCCTGTGTCCCATAGCCTCCCAATTTGGGAGTATAAAATGGGGTTATATTTATGTGTACACCCCAATTTCAATGACCCTGAGCAAGCCCTTCACCTGCCCATCCAGAATATAGCCCCTGTCAGGGGTCTCCTGGTGGGAGGCACCTGTGGCTCAAGGAGTAGGGAGCCAGCCCCATATACCGGAGGTGGTGGGTTCCAACCTGGCCCCAGCCAAAAACTGCAAAAAAAGAAGAAGGAAGAGGAGAAGGAGGAGGAGGAGAAGAAGAAGAAGAATTACTTAAGAACGACTTCACCTCACATTTCACTTCTCTAATAAAGTAACTTAAAAAAAAAAAAAAGGGTCTCCTGGTAAATTCTCCGAGCCAGCACAGGAGAGCCTCACGCTGGGCACAAGCCAGGCTTCCAGTTGCAGCAACCACGGGGACCAGCCCGCAGCATCTCTTCCTTGGCTTCCACTCTCCCTGTAAGCTGCTTGAAAAAGACTTCAAAGGCCACCAGTCCTCAGCCCTGCACTGAGTCCTATGCAGAGGGACAGAATAGGCTTTTCCCACTCCCAGGCCACACTTTGTCACCTGCGTGCTAAAACATCCAGTTTGTGCCCACAATCTTACTCAGTTGCCCATGAAAATAATCACGTTGGTTTCAGATTCTTATACTCCTAGAGATGGAACGCAGGCCAAGGGTAGACAGGCGGAAGTCCGTGAGACCCCTACTTTCTTCCTGTCCTGATTATAAAATATAAAAGCCATACATATAAATGAAGACAGATGGAGATGATGCTAACACTTGCAATAATGGGGTTCTAGTTCAGCCAAAGTTGCCCCTGGATGTCCAGAAATGAAAACTGATCCAGTTGGTCACACCAAGGATGCCTGCCTTCTCCGTGCTTTCTAAATCGATGGCACGTCCTGTCTCCAGAAGAAGACAGAATCAGCAGAGCTGCAGGGAAGGGGGAGCGGTGAGGGGGAGTCAGAAAGATTTCCTCTTATGAATACGAACATTTCACCTCTCCCAGGGAGCACCACCTGTTGTCATTTTTCTTTCCTTTTACTAGCTTGAAAGTACAGTTCATTGATTCAGGCTTTTCACCAGGTCTAAGGAAGAATAGTTAACTCCTGCTTCGAGACTCTCAGGGCAGCCAGGCATAATTGAGTCTCTCCGAGTCTCCACCAGCATTGGGGAAGAATCTATTCTAGGTAACCAGTTCACATTTTCTCTCAAACTAGTACTAAGTTGAAAAAATAGCATCAGTAGAGTCTGTCATTACCTGCAATCAGGGCTGGGCTGTCAATCAGCACAGCTCCATTTCCCTGGAGGAAAAGTTCATTTCAATAACGAGGTATCTGGGAAGGCTCCGGGAACTAATTTCCCTGTCCTTGGATGGTCTGATCCTCCTGACCTGAGCCGTAGTCTGCCAGCCGGCTGCCTTCTCCAAACGCAGAGCAAGCACCCTCGCACCCCGGCTCCGGCAGCTTTCCAAACAAGCTGCCTGCCGTACACGACTTGGGGAGCGATCTCTGGCTGCCATTCAGGGGAAGACAGATGGCTGAGAAATGATTTTCTGGAGTTTCCTGTCCAGATTTCTCTCTTCTATTATCGTGCAGCAAACCATGGCTTTAAGACTCATCCCTGGAGTGGCAGGCAGCCACAGTCTCTGACTCGAACTTCTTGGGTGGAAAAAAAATCTAAACACTATGGGATTTAGGTCAGGGCTTGCATTTTAAGCAGCCCATTTTCATTTCCTGGGATGTAGGCAGAAGGTAGGCAAACCTGGATTTTCATAGGTGGTATTAAATCACAGGGAGAGGGGACGATGAACAGTGACATCAGGGAAGAGTCCCAAATGGCACCTGGCGCAAGACAAGGAGGAGACACGGCACACAGGCAGCTCCCAGATTCCTGCGTCTCTCCATGGTGGTCACCTGTGCTCATGTGGCCTCGCCGACCCTCCACGTTTTACTGACTCACAGTCAAGCACCGTCACCCTGACACACTTACACACAAACAATTGCCCACAAATCTGTTTAGCGCCAAACTCTGCTTCGATTCCCCATCTTCCCCTATCACGCTCCTGAGACGGCCCCTAGGACCTTCCTTCTTCATCCCACAACCACCAGGTCCAGTCATTCACCTGTGCAAGAGATTTGGCTCCATCCAGGGCTCACCACCCGCGGCCACCACAGTGGTGCTGACCCCTCCCTGCTGTGACTGCTCCCTCCGTCCATTCTGCGACTGCTCCCTCCGAGAGATCATTCTCAGCCCAGCTTGAAGCTCTACAGTTCCCCAAATTGTCCTGGCATCTGCCCTGGATGTCCCCCTGTTCTGGCACTGCTCCGTCTTGAGCGTCACCCTGCCATTCCAGTCCCCGTACCCCACACTCTGTACCCTCTCTGCCTTTAGTTCCACGGTGTGCTGTGAAGGCTGCTCCCTCTGCCTAGGATCCTCTCTCCCCACTGGACCCCCCATTCACCCCAGCCTCACCAGGGTTAGCTGACTCTGACTTACTCTCTGATGTTGGCTCAGATGCCACGTCCTCTAGGAAGACCCCTGACCACTCCCCGTGTGCTCCCTTGTCACGGATCACATCATCTTCCACCAGGCTGTGGGATCCCTAAGGATAGAAATAATGACTTGCTCACTGCCGAGGCCTCAGTGCCAGGCACACCATCTGGCACACAGAAGGTGCTGAAAACATCTTTGTTGAGCAGTGAGTGAATAACTCAACTAATGAGCCCCTAGCCCAAAGTTGCTCCGCAGGTGGAGCTGAGCCTCAAAGTCCCCTTTACCTCCAACCCCGCGGTCTTTCCTTTGCACTCTGATGACACAAGTGTCATCATGTGAACTATTTAAAGCACGGCTGGATAACCTCTGGAGCTAACGCAGTATCTTGAGAATAACTCCAGTGAACCCTTGAGGGTGATTTGTATCTGACATTTTGAAACCGACTTTGAATATTCATCCCTTCACTTACTTTCTGTTCTGGGCTAGGAGACCTCTTTCTACTCTTTATCTGCAAATGAACTAATTTAGGTCTTCAAGTTTCTTCTTTCTTTACCCTCAGAACTATAGTGCAGCATGCCTTTGGGTACAGTGCTACGTAATATGCCCCGAAGAGCTAGAAAAAGACTGAATCATGGCTGTGCTTTCTTACCAAAGAAATTGTTTGTATTTCTGTCCAAAGATTGTGCTGACTTATTGATGCAACATGACCAACTAATATTACGAAATTCAACCAGCCTGGAAAAATTCAGCAGAAGCTAAAGAAAAACCTCCTGTTCAGTGGCAATCGCTGTAAACACAAATGACAATATTTGCGCTTACATGAGACCCGGATGGGTTACATTATCTACCTCCGCTTTATTTAGATGGTGAATGACGTGTAGTTGGGGAATACAGAGACTCAGAAAAAGCCCTGAAAACCCTCAGAAGTGAGCTGGATTAATCTTCTCCTGCGGAATCTTTGGGTCCTACGGGGCAGGGAATGAGCACAATACATCAGGGCTTCCTAGGAGTCCCCCGGGCACCTCAGCAAGGCCCTCTCCTGGCCAAGGACTTGGGGGTGTGAGCACATGAGATTCCAAGAGATTTGCACCAAGCCACCTTCTGGAAAGGGAGCTTTTTATTAGTCTTCTAAATCCTCAGCTGTTCAAATGAAAACATATTGAAAATTTCCCCTCTGGATCTGATGCAAAATAATCTAGCCAAATGGAAGAGCTGTAGATGAATGAGGTTGGCGGAAATTGGTCATTATTGAATCTGAGTGATGCCTATATGGGGGAGCCATTGTTTTATTCTTTATCCTTCTGTATATCTTTGAAATTTTCCATAAATGAAAGTTTTTAAATGCTGCATTTGAGTATAATCTGGTATGATCTTTCTGAGAAATAATTTGATATTATATATTCAAAAGTCTTCAAAATGTGTAAATCCTATGACTCAGAAACTCTACTTCTAGGAATTTACCCTTAGGAAATAATCCTGAATGTGTGAAAAGATTTATCTACAGGGATATTCACCACAGTCTTTTTTATAATAAGGGGAAAAGGAAGCAACCTAAATGTTCAGTAATAAGAACTGATTAAATGGGCGGCGCCTGTGGCTCAGTCGGTGGGGCGCCGGCCCCATATACCGAGGGTGGTGGGTTCAAACCCGGCCCCGGCCAAACTGCAACCAAGGAATGGCCGGGCGTTGTGGCGGGCGCCTGTGGTCCCAGCGACTCGGGAGGCTGAGGCAAGAGAATCGCTTGAGCCCAGGAGTTGGAGGTTGCTGTGAGCTGTGTGATGCCATGGCACGATACCGAGGGCCATAAAGTGAGACTCTGTCTCTACAAAAAAAAAAAAGAAAAAAGAAAAAAGAACTGATTAAATAAATCATGGCACATATTATGATGGACTATTATGCAATCATTAAAATAATCTTGGGTCTGGTAAAGATGAAGAGAAATAGACATTTTATACACTACTGATGGAAATAAATCGAGTGACTTCTTTGAATGTACTATTGCTCATTGTTTAAAACGTGTATGTACTTTGACACAGCAATTACAATTTCAAGAATTTTTCCCATTGAAAGACCAAAATGCATATACTGTAATGACTTCCACATTCTTTATATTAGGAAAAAAAGTGGAAACAATATAAATGTTCAACAAATAAAGACAAGTTGAATAAATTAGTGTTCACCACACAGTGGAATAGTTTGAAGGCATTATTTGTATGTAATAATAATTACAGCTAACATTTTTGAAAGCTTACTATGGTCCAAGCACTGTTTTTACATGTTGCTTTCTTTCACATGCTGGTACAAAAATGTCAACCATTACTGCATAACACACTGCCCCAAAACCCAGTGGCTTAAAGCAACAAACATTTTCTATTGTTTGGGTGACCTTCCCCCTGACTCTGTATGCAGTTGTGGGTTGGGTAGGCAGCCCCGCTGGTCTTGGGTATGTTATCTTAGGTCTGGTGTCATCTAGGACTAGTTTAGAACCGTCTTAGTTGTGACAACTGGATTCCATATAGACTTCCATCACCCAGCAAGCTAGCCCCGGCTTGTTCACATGACTGCAGCAGAATCCTGAAAGAGGGTAGAAGCATGAAAGCCTTAATGCTTGGCATGAAAACTGGCACGTCGTCACTTCCACCACCTGCTACTGGCCAAAGCAGAGCAAGATTCAAGAGAAATATTCTCCCTTTTTTGATGGGAAGAGCTTCTAAGTCATGTTTTAAGGAATATGAAACAGGGAGGGGAATAACAAGACCATGTTTATTATAATCAATCTTCTTCTGCATGTCTAACATGAACAATAGTGTAGGTTGTATGCTCCTGTTTGTCCAATAAGAGATAAAAGAAACAGACTCATTCATACACATAACTGGGAGATTTCTGTCAGGTACACAAAATTAACCTTCACTGTAGTTACTCTGGTGAAAGGAATGAACTGGGGTGTGGGGTCAGAGAAAGACTTTCCTTCCATTGAACACCTTTTTATATTGTTTCAAACTAAACATACAAGTTTTAAACACTAGATATCAAAATTAAAAGATCTCAAAAAGGAGATAAAAATGTAAATAATGGAATGAAAATGAAAACACAACATATCCAAATTTGTAAGATACAGCTAAAGCCTGGCTGAGAGGGAAATTTATAGCTCTTAATGCTTACTTTAAAAAAGATAAAATGGGCAATGAGGTGGTCCTGTTACTGAAGCAAACTTGTGGATTAACCAGGTAATGTTTCATGGTGGACTGGCAAGTCTTTCTGGGATGAATGTTGAATTTATCATCTAAATCAGCCTACTTTTGAGAGTGAAGAGAGCTAAACAATTACACCAGAACAACAGATATAAACTAAGATTGACCTGGGGAGAAAATAAAAAAGGAAAAGAAAAGAGAAAAGATCTTAAATCAAAATTAGAAGAAAAATGTGGTAAAATCATATTACATTACATATATAAAAGATTATTTTAAATATGAATATGTTCTAAATGAAAATGTACAGAGTATAAGCCAAATAAACTATGACATACAAATATGAATATAAAAATGGCTAAGATGGTACACACCAAAATATTAACATTGAGAACAATTGGGTCATGAAATCACAAGTGGTTTTTAATTTTCTTCTTTGTGATTATGTTTATTTTCTATTTTTCCCTATACTTTACATTTTTTTCCAATCACAATATAGAAATAAAGGTCTTGTAAAAACAAGGAGCTAAGTTCCCAAAATCTCAAGGACAGCCTCAGTCCTCACATTCTTGGTTGTCTTTCCATAGGCTTCAGAACCCCCAGGTAGGGATTATAAATTCTGCCATAGTTTGGCCATGAGAAATTTGTGTCCACATTCAGGCCCAACCTTTAGTCATTCTCTCTTTCCTCCTCACAACAGTAAATCTGAGAATGGAATTATTAGCCCCATTTAATAGACGGGGAAATAGAGACCCACATCAGGGCTCAACTTGGCCCATAATTCCCGTTCTGTTCTTGCCACTGTTCCCCTGAGGCAGGTCTTGGACTTAGCTGCCCTGACTTCTACTCTCCTTTGGTGTTTGGATTGTCCATTGCAAACTGCCACATTCCAGGGATATAGCAGTAACCATGACCAAGACAGTCCTTACTCCACGGAACTGCATTCTAGGGAAGAAGACAGACATCAAGTAATATAAAGATTAAATTCTTCATTACAACAGTTCAGAGTACTTTAAGAGAGTGTGTGACAGCGCGGCCTGGCTTTGCTGGTAGGTCAAGGCAGACTTCTCTAGGGAAGTGACAGTTAAGGTAAAATCAGGTGATTTATCACCACTTGTGCTGGACCCAGAGCGTCCTGCAACCTGAGCAATTTTAAGTAAACATATCTGCAGCTGATGAGAAAGGACTACCAGCCTAGGATCAGGAGTCCCTGTTTTGATCTCAACTTGACCATGCACTAGTTCTGTGACCTTGGGCAACATATTTGCATCTCTGAGTCCCTGTTTCTCATCACTGAAAATGATAAACTTAGATTACTCAGAGGCTTGCAACTTTTTTTGTCTTTGTTTTGTTTTAAGTGGGGTCTTGCTATTTTGCCCAACCTGGCCTCAAGGGATCGATCCTGCTGCATCAGCTTCCCTAGATGGGTTTTTTGTTTTGTTTTGGTTTTGGTTTTAAAGCACAGAACCTAAAACACATTAAAGCTGATGGCTACAAAACCTCGTATGTTTGCCCTTTCCACTCCGGAACATACAAGCTTTCTCCTGGGTCACTGTGGCAGTCCCTAATTCCCCTCCAGGAACGCCGGTGACCAGAAAACCAGAGTCTGAAAACTTCTGACCAGGGTGATTTCTGAGAGCCCTTTCAGATGTAAAAATGCATGATATTAACTTGGAGGACGGGGACCTCACACACACATTTTCCACTGTACGTGGATGTGCAAGGCAATAGGGTTATAAGATGATAATGCCATTGACTTAGGCATTCAATGCTCTCCAATTCCCTTGTAAAGGATCTTCCTGAATGAAAAAGGCTGAAAAGCTAAAAATCACATTTTCCAGATCTTTTGTTGCTTGTGTTTCACGTGTGACCTAGGTCCACCAAGTCATAGAGGCCAAGACACCCTTGAAGGGCAAAGGTGAGCAATGTGGGTGGGGGCCACGTACAGGGAGGGGGATCTTCCAACTCATGCTGCTCTAGAAAAGCCAAGAAGATGATGGTTCTGTCCCTGCCTCATAGTCGCTGGGTGGCCAGTAATGGCAACAGTAGGTTTCCTCTAGAGCACTCTGGAGTTCACCTTAGGCTTTTTCCCTGGCTGAATGATTCCGGAACTGATAGCATCCGGGCACAATTGGAACCCCTTTGAAATTCTGTGAGCTAAACTCTGTAACAAATTCCTTTTTGGTTAAAGGGGGGGTTCTGTTGCTTGAATCCCTGGCCAAGAAACACCAGAACAGACTTGAGGATGGCCCTTACCAACACGCCTGGCCCTTATCCTTCTTGGCTTCTGGGGCCCCTGTGCGCCCCTCCTCCAGTCTTTCCAGACTGGACTCAGCAGAATCACTCCACACTCACCATAGTAGTCACACCTTTGAAGGCACAGAATACAGCCTCAGATGGTCCTGAGTTTAAATTCCAGCTGCCACTTAAGACAGTACTAAAGGTGATAGATTTCTTAATCATCCTGTTTAAAATTCCTCACTGGTAACATCAGCATTCCGTGGACCACAGAAAGTCATAGTAATAGTCAGATGGGACAATGCAAGAGAAAGCTCAGGGCAAAGCACTGGCACATGGGAGAGGCTCTATGTTGCCTTGGTTGATGTTATTATTACGATTGGCTTTGGTGATCAGCACCCTGCCTTGGTTGACCAATTGTGCCATCTGCCTATAATTTTACACATGACACAGAAACAAGAGCTCTCTTGGTTCCGGCATCCAACCTGAAAATCAGGCCTCATCTCTATACCAATCAGGATTCTTGGTTACAAGCAACAGACTGACTCATGATCTTCCGTAGGAAAGGGTGTTTATTGGAAAGATAAAGGCAACTTTCAGAATCCACTGGAGGTGGGAGAACCAGGCTTGAAAAATGGCAAGAAATGGAGGATGTCAAGAGAAGCAAGACAACCTCCCCCTCTCCTGCCTTTAGCAATCACTCTCTGCTTCTACTGGAAGTGAACTCTAACTGTCCCTTCCCCTTGGTTCACCCCCTCCAGACAGAGCCAAAGTCTGAAGCAGGCGCTGCTGACCAGTCCAGCACAGGTCATATGCCTGCACCCTGCATCCAGGGTGTGAGGAGAGGAACCACCTGAGCCTTGGGTCTCTATAGCAGGAAATGGGCACTGCCTCCCACCAAGATGATGCTCACCAAGAAACTCCCAAAACCAGACAGAAGACCTGGATGATGGGCAGTGTATAAGTCAGGATCCTCCAAGAAACAGAACCAATAGGATGTGTATGTACATACTATATAGAAAGAGATTTATTTTTAAAAATTGACTCACATTATAGAGACCAGCAAGCTGAAAACCCAAGAAAGTCAAGGGTGCTATTCCAGTCCAAAGCCCAGCAGGCTGAAGACTGAGAAAAAGCTGATGTTTCAGTTTGAGTCAAAGGCAGGAAAAAGCTGATGTTTCGATTTGAGTCCAAAGGCAGGAAAAAGCCAATGTTCCATTTGAAGGCAGTTCAACAAGTTCTCTCTTTCTGGGGAGAGAGTCGGCCTTTTTTTTCTACTCAGGGCTTCAACTAGATGAGATCCGCCCTCACCAGGAAGGGAAAACTGCCTTACTTAGTCTACCTATTTAAAAACATTAATCTCATCCCAAAACAACCATATAGAAACACCCACAATAATGGTAAACCAAATATCTGGGCACCCCATGACCCAGTCAAAATTAACCACACCAGGGCTGGGCACAGTGACTCAAGCCTGTAATCCTAGCACTCTGGGAGACCAAGGCAGGTAGATTACTTGAGCTCATGAGTTTGAGACCAGCCTAAGCAAGAGCAGGACTCCGTCTCTAAAAATAGCCAGGCATTGTGGTGGGCACCTGTAATCCCAGCTACTCGGGAGGCTGAAACAAGAAGATCACCTGAGCCTAAGAGTTTGAGGTTACTGTGAGCTATGATGCCACAGCACTGTACCAAGGGTGACAAAGTGAGACTCCACCACAAAAAATAAAATAAAATTAAATTAAATTAACCACACTGGACAGTGATCCTCGGTGTCTTTTAGGATTCTTCAGGAGGGTAGGTACTGACAAGAGTCGGCCTTTTTTTTCTACTCAGGAGGGGGTGTGTTGTATGGGACAAAACAAAAAAGGGATTTGTTACCAGGTGTCATTTAGCTCACGGAATTTCAAAGGGGTTCAAATTGTGCCTGGATGCCATCAGTTCAGGAATCAATTCTACCCGCCCCCAGACTTGCCCTAGATTGCTGACAATTGTCATCCCAGGCAACACAGAGGCCTTAATATCTACACTAGCCCTCATGGCTGAGGACAGGCTGAGGTCATGGGAAAATCTATTATTCCTCAAAGTAGGACCCAGACTGACAAAGTCTGAGAATCTGGGCTTATGAGAGAAATACGCAAATTCCTTCCCACAGCAAACTCCCAGACCAGCTTTTCTTTGGTGCCATGTGGATGGATTAGAAACATTTTCTGCCCTCACCAGTCGGACATCCAAGTCATGCTCTGTAAGAGCTCTCGTCATCACCAAGCACCTGTCCCTGTCTGTTTACGTCACTAGCACCCATCTGTCCCTATTACAATGCATTTCTGCTTGGGAGTCTTGTCATCAGAGGACCAGAGTCTTTATATGGTACACCGAGTCTTGTCATTTCCCAGATGATTGGTGTTGATATCACTGGAAAATACCAGTGCCTTAACACATTTCCTCCCTCTCACTATAAACCCTGAACATAGCACACAGAAGTGGCCTTCGGAATGATGGGCCTCTCCATCTCAACAGGCTTTTCAGGATGGATCCACCTCATTTTTGAGCACTTTTCAGGAGAACCTACTATCTGAGCCTCCTCAAATTAACCCATTACAGCAAACAACGCATTTTCTTTTGTGATACTGTCATCTGCCTTTTTGTTTTCAGTTAACAAAAAGAAAAAGTGAAAACTCTCACAGGAAAATTTGCCAAATTCCACAAAACTTATTCAATCATTTAGTCAAATTAAGTAAGAAAATCTTATCCCCTAACAGGGACTATATTAGCCATTTTCACGAATTGAACTGTTCTCTGCAAAAGAACTTTTCTCTCTAGAGAAAGAATAAACTCAATTGGGCCTGAGGTTTTTAAGGCTCTGCTTAAAGTTTTAAGAAAAGTCATTTGTGCTATAAATACACTATTTTAATTCTCTAACATGAAATTTAAAATATTTGAAAAGTCAAGCTATTAAACCACAGCCTCTTTCTTACGTACCACAGCAGAAGGACTTTTGAAGTGTGTCATGTTTTTTAAAATAGAGATTTTGAATAACCGCTTCAAAGGGTCACTCCTGATTTAGCAAGTGGATTAACTAAATTTAGCACTTATTCAAACTCTTTCCACCACCGTAGCTCAACTTTTCAGGACTCTGGCCATATCTCTATTTTCCATTATGATGTCACTT
Organism: Nycticebus coucang; assembly: GCF_027406575.1. Taxonomy (NCBI): domain Eukaryota; kingdom Metazoa; phylum Chordata; class Mammalia; order Primates; family Lorisidae; genus Nycticebus; species Nycticebus coucang. The sequence continues at coordinate 44,607,415 of NC_069784.1, forward strand.
GCTGGCAGAAGTCCCCCTCACATCTTAGACACAAGGAAATAAATTATAACAAATTAGAATAAATAGCCATGAAATAATCTTGTCTCAGAACGCCACCCACAAAGTCTGAGGAGCTGCCGGCTCCCAGGTCACACTCTTCTCCAGGCAGGGGCCACCCAAATTCCATCTAACCCCAGGCTTGCCCTTGACTGCTGACAATTGTCAGCCAGGTGGAAACACCCTGGTCACCCCTGACAGGCAGCAACGTCCACATCAAAAATCTGTACCCGGCCACAACTCTGGGCTTGCAGTCACCACATCGAGGTGGAGGAGCCCTCCTACTGCCCAAAACCAGGGGCACAATTCATTTTTTTTCCTTACCTCCTCCTGGGAGATTTCACACTCCAATGTTCTTAGACTCCCAAGTATCCAGGTATTTTTTTTTTTTTTTTTTTTTTGTAGAGACAGAGTCTCACTTTATTGCCCTCGGTAGAGTGCCGTGGCCTCACACAGCTCACAGCAACCTCCAACTCCTGGGCTTAAGCGATTCTCTTGCCTCAGCCTCCCGAGTAGCTGGGACTACAGGCGCCCGCCACAACGCCCGGCTATTTTTTGTTTGGTTGCAGTTTGGCCAGGGCCGGGTTTGAACCCGCCACCCTCGGTATATGGGGCCGGCGCCCTATGGACTGAGCCACAGGCGCCGCCCAGTATCCAGGTATTTTCAACTTTTTATAAGACTTGTGCTTCAGAAGTAATGCTGTTGAAAGTCCTAAGGGACATTTTTCATTGCATCTGAGGGACAGACTCCCACGACAGGGACGGTGGCCACGTGCAGCACTCCCTGTCCCGGCTGGGGGAGGAACACCACTTCTGGCCTGTCCTTCAGGTGGGGAAAGTTCTGGGGGCCCCACACTTCTTGCCTTTCTGCCTCTTCACCTGTGATTCCCCTTGATCAGTAAAAGTGAGAAGAGAAAACAGACCTAGGTAGCCTGACTTCCTCTTTTTTTTCCTTTTTCCTAGAAACAAGTGATTCACAATCTTCTATGTCCTTCCATTCTGTTTACAGAGCTGCCCTTGCCCCTTCAGTGGAAGCCCTGGCCAGTCTGGTCTGCCTAATTCTAGATGTTGGGGCTCGGATATCCAATCGCCTACGGATAAAGATCACATTCTTCAAGGTCAGCTTCATTTGTGATAAAGGCGAAACCTGGTATTAAAAAAAAGAAAGAAAGAAAGAAAATACTGGGAGTCATCATCGCCACCTTATTATAAGCCTTTTGCCCGTGCCCAGACATAGCAGTAAGCACTTTGCGTAGATTATCTAACTGAGCCCTCTTGGTTGCCATGGTTGTGACTAGGAAGAGGCGCTTTAGACTCTGAGATCTTAAACAAGTTACAAAACCCCTAAGTCTTACTTTCTTCAACTGTAAATGGGGATAAGAACAGCCTCTACTTCAAAGAAAAGTAAAACCATCTAAAAAGATAAAGCGAAATGGGGTACGTGACCTGCCTACCAGGATGCCTAGCACGCAGTGGGTGCTCAGTCAGGACAGTTTACTCTAAGTCTCTCCACCTGTGTGAACCGCAGACTCCCAGACTCAGGGGTCTCCTGGACAGAGGCCACTGCTGTCCCTTCCTCTAACCCTTCTCTCATTCCCAGGACTGAACTGTGACATTTGGAATCTCTCCCTTGTCCCTTGGCTCTGCTTTATTCTGATACCACTGGCTGCTGGGGCTTGACCAAAGCCACCCTGGGCCAAGCTTCTAGAACAGGACCCTCTTCTCCTGTGGTCTGAAATTATTCAAAGTCCTATGAATTGTTTTTCCAAGCTAAGGTACTTGATTTCACTGGATACCTTTTTTGTTCTTAAGAGAATAGAATTGTTCATTTCCATTCTTGGTTTGAAAAGAGCTAGCTCCTCTCAGCCCAGTGTGGGGTTCTGTTCCCAGCCCAGATGCTGCCAGGGTCGTGGTCTGTTTAGTGCCAGGCTGCCTCGAGACTGAGACCGCCACTTGTCACTCGTAGATACTCTCTGTAGTTTTAAAGGTACATGGACCTCGCTACTGTGAGAAATACGATGCAGGATACTTTGTAAGCACGTCCAGGTATGCGGCATTTGACATTAAAACGGGGGGTGGTCTTCTTACTCTAAAAAGCCGCAAACTCCTGACGTCACAGAAAGCACTCTGGCAGAGCACACGGGAGCACGGAGAGCGGGACCCTGCACGCATCACTCCCCGGCCGGACCTCCCTGTCCTCATCTGTAAGTGATGGCCGTTGAGAGAGCTAACCTCGACCCTCTAGCACTAAAATTTTATGAGTCTAAAATCACTCTGTCCCAGCTATGTGAAGATGAATATTTATAAGAATGGCTGACATTTTTAAAAGGAGGAAACCATATAGATGTGCTTTGTTCTCACATAAAATAAACGGCAGCTCTGTATCTGCTAGTCTTCCGATCAAGTGTTGGTTTTGATCACTTGCTTCTCTCCCCCAACAACTTCTCTTTCCCCTCCTCATGGCTGGCCGTGCTGAGAGTCCTCTCCTGTCAACAGGCTCCTGCACGTAATTTCAAGATTTATGAACACTGGTGTTTCCTCCGTGATTATAAGGTGGATGTTATGTCTCTCTTCATTATTTATCCATTTCACTTGCTTAGTTTTATTTTTGTCTACCATGCCCTCCAAGACCTCTCCTCGGACAGATTGCTTTCCATTACCATAGCTTTAACACTCTGTTCTAAGCCACATAGTCCTCTGTCGCCCTTTTACCATCTTAAATTCATCCCTGGGAGATGTAATTGCAAACCCTCCAACTGTTGCTTAAATATTTGCCCCTTTCCTGCAACAGCTTATGTCAAAAGAATGACATTCTCCCAGTTGAGTGATGTGTTTATGCGCTCACCATCAGGCGTGCCTTTGTGCTCAGCTCGGAGCAGGAGTTTTCTGGCCTTTCCATCACCTCGCCCTCTCTACCCTCCTCTCCCCACCCACCCTACCTACCTCTGCACCCACCGATCCAAATGCCTCTTCATATCTGGACAACCAATCATAAAATGTCCTCATTCCAAGATTTATTAACCATCTGTGAGGGAGTAAAGCCTCTCTAATAAAAGAAAACAGCTTTGGCTCAGGGCCTGTAGCTCAAGCAGCTAAGGCACCAGCCACATACACCTGAGCTGGCAGGTTTGAGTCCAGCCCGGGCCCACCAAACAACAATGACATCTGCAACCAAAAAATAGCCGGGTGTTGTGGCAGGCACCTGCTGTCCCAGCTACTTGGGAGGCGGAGGCAGAGAATCGCTTGAGCCCAGGAGTTGGAGGTTGCTGTGAGCTGTGATGCCACAGCACTCTACCAAGGGCGACAGCTTGAGGCTCTGTCTTAAAAAAAAGAAAGAAAAGAAAACAGCTTTGAGGCTTTAGCTCAGAAGAGAGAACCAGTAAGAGAGGAGGTCTGCACGTTGTGAGTTTTACCTTCTCTTTGGGGAAGGCAGACAGGGAAGTGTTCAGCCCTCCAAAGTGACAGAGCACGTGAAATTCTCTGTTTGGAAAAGACTCTCACTGCCATCACCAAGAGGGACGTGGCTACCCCTTTAATACTGTGGCTCAATCACGGACAAAAACTCTTTCTCCTGGATTATTTTAGAATAGCTAAGGCAGGTTGTGATTTTCCATTAGACTTTGTTAAACACTGAGGGATAGCAAAAAGACAGGGCACAAAGAAAATATCAGAAACATTTTTCAAATCAAGACTCCAGAGTGCAGCGTGCTTATCACTGCTGTTTTATAGAGCCTGGCCCTTTGTCTGTACTATCTGGAGTGGTTACTCATGAGCCCCAAGAGAAGTTCAACTCCAGAAGTCCCTTCTTCTACACCAGCAGCTGGAAGTCTTAACCATACGACATCATTCGTTCAGCAAACATTTCTAACCCCCCCCATTTCTGTGCTGGGCACAAAGATATAAAGTACAAGGTGACACCCGGCTGCCCTCCAGGTTTGTATGGCCCAGTCGGGGAAGCAGACCTGAGACCATCAAGGCCACTGCAGGATTGTGAGTGCTGGGGTGGGGACGGAAAAGTGCTAAGTCAGACTGAGTAGTCAGAGGAGAATTCTGGAGTCTGTCATGCTTGAGAAGAGATGTGAAAGATGAGTATGATTAGCAAGATTTTTTTTTAAAGGAGAGGAAGCAGAAGGTCACTGCCGCCAGCAGGAACTGAATGTGAAAAGCAAGAAGGTATAGTTTGGTCATACTCTTTGGGAAACCTCAGTTAGCTCTATTTGGTTAAGCGAAGAGGGTGAGAAAGACTCTCAGGGGCAAGAGGCCAGAACGGGGGTCAGAGGAGTGCATAGGGAAGGACTGTGTACCGAGGGAAAGACTGTGCACTCTATCCTGAAAGGTCTGGGCAGCCACCGAAGAATTTTAAGCAAGGGATTGACACGATCAGATTTGTGATTTTGAAACACTGGCAGTAACATCTAAAAAAAGAAAAACAGGAGGTGGGAGAAAAGGACAGGGCTCAGGGTGGAATCTGTTCCAATAATCCAGGTAAGAGATGATGAGGGGTTAAGAGAAGGCAGATGCTATAGATTTTCTGACTAGTTAGATATGGGAGTGGGAGAGAGGAAAGGAAGGGAAGGTCTAGATTATCTCCCAGCTTCATGGTTGAAAAAATCAACTAAGTAAGAGCTAACTTCATTGAGTACTTTCATTCTTTCGTCCAACTGTTTCTTATCGAAGGCCTGCTATGCGTCAGGCGTAGTTTTAAATTGTAAGTACTGGAAAGAGACACGAAGTGTGGAAAGACAACAGGGACGTCAAAAGTGGAGAGAGTTTGAAACCTTGATGAGGGTGCCCAGGGAAGGCTTCTCTGAGAAAGTAACTGGGAAGTGGGGCGTGTGGCTGCTCGGGGCACAGGCATTCTGAGCAAAGACCTTCAGGCGAAGTGAACCTCTGAAACAGCCAGTGTAGTTGGATGGAGGGATGAGGGGAAAAGTAGAAAGAGATGAAGGCAGAGGTTGGGGGGAGAGAAAAAGGGGGCCAGTCATCTGGGATCGTGCAAAGCACTGTAAGGCTCCCGCTTTCCCTCTAAGGGGAATGAGAAGCTGCTGCAAGCTTGTGAGCAAAGTAGGAATGTGACGGGACTCACGTTTTCACAGGCTCACTCTGGACACTGTGTTGGAAATAGACGGAAGAGGGGCAAAGCCGGGAGGGAGAGTCCAGCTCGGAGGCCACACTAACAACGCAGGTGAGGGGTGATGGAGCCCATGATGACGGCAGTGGGGACTGTGAGATGTGGTGAGTTCTGGATACATTCTGAAGACACAGCAGGATTGGTTCATGTTTGAGATGTGGGTATAAGAGGAGAAGGCACCGAGAACACAGCCATGGAGCTGTCAGTGATTAACATAGGGAGGCGGGGGCCAGCGCAGTGGTTTGCATCTGTTATCCCAGCACTCTGGGAGGCCGAGGTGAGTGGATTGCTTGAGCTCAGGAGTTCCAGACCAGCCTGAGCAAGAGCAAGACCCCATGTCTATTAAAAATAGAAAAACTAGCTGGGTATCGTGGTGGGCTGCAGTAGTCCCAGCTACTTAGGAGACTGAGGCAAGAGGATCACTTGAGCCCAAGAGTTTGAGGTTGCTGTGAGCTATGACAGCATGGCACTCTGCTGAGGGTGGCAAAGTAAAACTCTGTCTCAAAAACAAAGTAACCAACAAAAAACAGAATTTAGGTTTTGAGGTCCTCAATTTCATCAGAACCTGCCCATATGTCCCCATCTCAGTTTTCAGAATCACTCTTGTCCAGTAAATGCCCTGACTTTCACTACAACCGTTCAAGGTCGTCAAGTCTTTTTTTGGTAACAACGTTTTAAAGATATAAATCACATGCCATAAAATTCACCCATTTAAATTGTACAATTTAATGATTTTTTAAATATATTCACAGACGTAAATTCTTTCTGCTCTGTAATTCAGTCATCCTCAAAATGTGACTTCAAAATTAAATTGGGATTTCAGAAATCTTAGCCCTGTACCCATGGAAGGTAAGAGTTTCTTCCAGGGCAGTTATAGAAACTTTCTGACTCACCACCTGGGTCTTGATCTGGAAATGTCAGCACTGAGCTCATCATTTTCTCTACCCAAGCTCTCCAATATATTTAGAAGTCACCAAGTTCTTCATAAGTTTTATTTGTATTAAAATCTTATTTATCAGTAGACACGTAGTACTTGGTGCCTTGCAGAGCTTGATTGTCTGACTAAAGGTGGTCTTTTCAGTGCCATTGGCCTCAAGTGTCCAACTTATCGTTGACAATAGGGTCTTTAATACCCTTAAATCTAGTCAGATCAATAAATCCAGATTCCAGCTTAAGGTTCTGTTACCCTGGAACCACTTTTGGTACCAATAATAGTATTGGTCAGGGTTCAAGCAGGGAAACAGAGTCAGTACATGTATGATGGGGTATGGGATTTATGACAAGAGCTGTCAGAATTATAGAAGGAACAAGGGATGTAAAGTTCTGGGAGTGGTGTTGAGAGGATAATCAGGAAGGGTCAGTTGATCTGAGGAGCCAGCTGTGTCTGACCCCTGTGTAGAGGAACTCATAGATAGGTCTCTGGAGAGTTCTAGTCTCGGTGCAGCTGGTGTTTCTGGGGGTCCATAATCAAGCGTCTGTGTGGGTCCAGGGCTACCACGCAATAGGGCTGGGTAGGTAGAGAGAAGAGCTAGCCATGGACAGGAAGAGAGCAAGAGAATGGTGGAGACTGCTGGGCGCCTACACACCTCTCCTGACCCTCTGCCTCTGACCCTGATGCCAAATATTATACAAGGTTCTAAGCTGGAATCACACAGGAAAGGGGAAACTAAGTTCCCAGCTTAATTAAGTGGCCTAGTATAAACCACCACAGCCTACAAGGACTGAACCCTGGGGAATTCCAGCATTTGGAAGTCAGGAAGGCCAGGAGGAAAAAGCCAAATGACTGAGAGAGAGGGCAGGGGGTGCAGCAAGGTTGAAGGAAAAGCCAGGAGAATTTGTTGCCTGGGGCCCAATGAAGAAAGGCTCTCAAACATGAGAGAGCAAATGCAGATGATGGGTCAAGACCCACTGCGGGAGAAACAATCATTAAATACAGCACAAAAGTCACTGATGGCCTGCAGGACAACTGGTTTCTGTGGGATGAGGGAGTGACCTGAGTGGAGGAGGTTCAAAGGAAAATGAGAGAGAACTGGAGATAGCGCAAAACCAAGGGGCTATGCTGAAAAGGGAAGAAGAGGAAAAAGGCAGTGACTGGAGGGGAAAAATAAGATCAGAAGAAACAGCAGCACTTTTGTATGCAGAAAAGAATGATCCAGAAAGTCAAGGGAGATAGGAGGCAGAGTGGAATTCGGTGCGCAAATAAATGCAGGAGGTGGCCTTGGCTGAGAGCATGGAGAGGCTGTCCAGGCTTCAGGAGGGAAGAAAGAACAAATGGGCACAGGCAGGAGATGACTGGGGAGTCATGGCCATTAAGAGCTTGTGGAAGTTCTCTTCTGATCAGTGCGATTTCCCTGAGATTAGAAGCAAGGTCATGAGCTGAGAGTAAGGATGGAGTTGGAATCATTGAAGTTTTAGGAAAGAAAAGAGAGTTGGAAGCAGTTATGAAAGATATTTTTCAAAGATATCCAAAATAGTATATACCCCTTCCACATGCTGTCCTTACAATGCAATGTTGAAATCTTTCGAGCAAGAGGTGGAGTCTACATTCCCTACCCTTGAAACTAGGAGGTTATGAGGTGCATGGTTACTATTACAAACAGTAGAGTGTAGCGGAAGTAACCCTACAGGAATTCCAAGGCTAGGTCATAGAAGGTGGTAGAGCTTATCTCTCTCTCTCTCTCAATCTCTCTCTCTCTCCCTCTCTCCCTCTCCCCTTTGGAGCCCATGTCAGAAGCTTGGCCACCCAGAAGCTACATGCTGGAGAGGTGGTGTACAGACAGAGAGAGGTCCGCAAGGTGCCCCACGTGTGCCGTCTGGCCAGTCTTCCAGCCCGGGTGCAGAACATGAGGGTGAGTGATCCTCAGACAGTCCAGACCTAGCCTTTCAGCCACCTTGTGGGTGCCCAGTGGAGCAGACACAAGCTGTCCACACTGAGCTGTGCCTAATTTGTAGATGCACAAACAACATAGATATTGTTGCTATTTTAAGCCCCTAGGTTTTGGAATAATTGGTTATGCAGCCAATATAATCGGATCAATAGTCATCTAGGAATTTATCTAGGGTGCCATCAGCTGAAGCCATGGGTTTGGGTTAATTTACATAGGGGGTACAGTTTATATCAGAATGGCCTGTGGGACGTTTTCAAAATATATGTGGTAACCACATTTCACTACCAAAAATAGAAAAACTACTTGGTAAATGGTCTGTGAAGCTAGTGAATGATGCCCCATGATCATATCAATGTACACAGCTATGATTTAATAAAATAATAATAATAATAAAATAAAAATAAATAAAAAAATTTAAAAAAAATAGAAAAACTAGCTGGGTGTCATGGTATCCACCTATAGTCCCAGCTACTTTGGAGGCTGAGGCTAGAGAATCTCTTGAGCCCAAGAGTTTGAGGTTGCTGTGAGCTACCATGATGTTGTGGCACTCTGCCCAGGTGACAGAGTGAGATTCTGTCTCAAACAAGCAAACAAAAAAACTAAGGGGGGCGGCACCTGTGGCTCAAGGAGTAGGGCGCCGGTCCCATATGCCGGAGGTGGCGGGTTCAAACCCAGCCCCGGCCAAAAACCACAAAAAAAATAAAAAAATAAATAAAAAATAAAAAAGATAACTCAACAGGTGGTACCAGTGGCTCAAGGAGTTAGGGCGTCAGCCCCATATACTGGAGGTGGCGGATTCAAACCCAGCCCCTGCCAAAAAAAAAAAAAAAAAAACTAAGGGGGGGGGGCGCCTGTGGCTCAAGGAGTAGGGCGCCGGTCCCATATGCCGGAGGTGGTGGGTTCAAACCCAGCCCCGGCCAAAAAAAAACTAAGGGGCAGGGGAATAGGAGGGTTTGGAAACACACATCCATTCGTGGGTGATTTCTTGCCATAAGTATTCTCCTTATTTTCTAAATTAAGAAACTGAGGCCTGGAGTGAGTAACCTACCCACGGTCACATAGCTGGTTTAAGGAAAATTGTCACCAAACTTTACCTTGAACTTTTAGAAACTTACCTTGAACTTGTAGAACTAACACCATATAATTTACTGTTTCCTTTTAGTCAGCCCTGTGTTATTCTTGGTTTGTTCTCTGATTGTTTTGTGTTTAACTGGAGTAACTTTCCTTAGCCTTGGGTTTCAAGTATAATTATCCACCACTGTCTCCCTTAATTATGTGGCTCTTGCCCTTCAACTCTTATTTTCATGTATCTGTACCTTTATTCTGAGCTTCCTCCAACCCTTTTTTGGAAAGAAATGAAGCATAAAAGTATACACAAATAAAACGGCAGTTTCAAGTGTATGATTGTGACATCCCCCAATGGACTGCGAGCACCTTGAAGGTAGGAATTGTCTTAGCCTTCACTTGCCCACAGCCCCCACACCTAGAGGGGCATGTGGAGTTGTTTCACCAACACTTTGAATTGAGTCAGGGGTGGGAGCTAGTGTTTATTGAGCCCATTTTCCTTCAGTTCAGCCACATAAGAAACGAGGTGTTAGTCTTCCTGTTTTATTAGAGTGACCAACTCATCCTGGTTGGCTGGTTTTAGCACTGAAAGTTTTGTGTCCCAGGCAAAGCCAGGATAATTGATCACCTTACATTTTAGAGATGAGGCCACCAAGTCTCAAAGAGATTGGCTACCTTCTCTAATTTGTCTTATAGATTCAAATCCAAGTCTGTCCAGGGTGTAGAACTAGTTTATTAATAGGATTGATCCGAGTATAGAAGGCGAAGAAAGTGGAGTTGTCGCGGGCACCCTGGTAAAAGGTTCTGCCATGTCCCAGCAAGTGGGCCCTAGGCGCAGTTGCAGTTGCAATCTAGAAGTAGCTGTGAAGTCCCAGGGGAGAAGCTGGGGTGCTCTAAGGGCTATTAGTGGCAGGGCTGGGAGCTGGATGGGGGATTAACCATGGAGGGGTGAGGGGTAAGGTCAAAGGACAAGAGGGCTCATTCAGGAGGGTTCTCATCCCAAACAGGCTGCCTGGAACTTTTTGTCACAGCCACTGACAATTTGTCTACCCCCTGATTGTATCACAGACTTGATTCAAGCTGACTGCATCAGCTGACTCTAAATTTTCCACTTAGAGAGTAACAAATGAGTAATTTGGACCTGATCATTATTCCCTGCTTACTATTCACGTGCCAAATATTTATAGAAACTCATGCAGCAGTAAGTTCACAGCTGATAAAAGGGAAGCCATTAGCTCCCTCTCATCATCCCTCTTCTCTCTGGCAGGGAATCACTCAGCCTTGAAGGAGACCAGCTGAAGACCTTAACATGTATGATAAGATTCACATTTCTGGTTTGCAATGAAGAAATTTAGAGGCTCCCTAGAAATCTTTCCCATGTTCTATATTTTTTGCCTGTTCGGTTTCTTTGCCACTGAATCTCTACCTCTCTTCAGGTCACAAAACACGAGGCCCCATGATACCAAAGATCCAAATCCTGCAAATCCCACCCTGTCCCCAGCACCATTTCTGATACTTCCTGGACAATGAGAAAATTGTTAATTGCTTTCCTCAGGCTCAGGGCTGACCAAGGGCTGACTGTGTTGGCTCCTATAATGCAGCTGAGCTCATGTTCATGGAGCCCTTCTCTGCACCGTCCCTCAGCCAGAGCTAGGGGCACAGCTGAATGGCATGATCCCTGTTCTCAAAGGGCTCACAGGACATTAAGGTACTCACAGCTTTCAGGCACTTGTGAAGAAAAAAATATGTCATTCTTGTTTATGTTGCTGATGTGATTAAAAAGCAGTTTTATGTCCTTCAAAATGCCCAGGATGATAATAAAATGGAGTGCTTCCCAACAGGATGTGCTCCCCAACTATAGATTTAGAAAAATATTTTCATAACAGCAAAATAATAGGAAAAACAAATTTATTATGGCCTTGTATATGGATAACACCAGAGAATTCAGCCTTCCCCACTTTGTTCATGATTTTCTGTCTTTCCAGATTCCTTTTTTACACAATTTTATCCAAATACAAACAAATTTTAAGTTATACATCTTATATGTCTAGGTTTTATTAGCTGAACAATCCTGTGATCCTCCATCTGAAGCTATTATCTGCTACCAATTCTTAAAGCCTACATTTCTTTGACAGACTTTCATAAATCAGATTTTTATACAGTCATATAATTTAGATTACATTCATATTCTTATTCTAAGTGAAATTAATATCAAGTGAAAGCTTTCTATTTTTAAAACATTGGGCTCATCTGATTCAAGAGAAATGAACTTTCACCTCAAATTGCTTTGATTTGCAACTCTCTCAGCAGCCAGAACTCTAAAAGCCAATTTATGGTCTGGATTTGAGAGTTTTCTACTTTTAATTAAGTATATAAATCCCCTTTCTTCACTTTCCATTACAGCTATGTGTGGGTCCAACCTTGCTCTGTTGAAGTACGTAATATATCATGCCACTGACTGGTAGGAAATCCACCCTTGGAGACTTATCGGATGATGGATCGAAGGTGGTCAGAAGATCGGTGTTTCAAATATATTTCCTAATGCAGATAAAAGAAATTTAGCTAACAGTTAATAATTTTTTTCACATTAGGTTAGATTTATGTTAGGAAACATGGTATTATTATGAGCTCTCCAAAAGATTTTTTTAAATCCCCCTGAGAAAAAGAAATCTATATCAAAGGAAAGATACCAAGGGTGGTTTAAAAGGTGGGAACATTACTCCTTACCAATAACCCAGCTCGAGTTCCACCAGCTTCTCCAGACATATGTTCACTTCATTAAGGTCAGGAAACATCTGTGTGTGTGTGTGTGTGTGTGTCTTAGTAAAAGAGTAGCCTAGCCAGATACCGTAGCTCACACCGGTAATCCTCCCACTCAGGGAGGCCAAGGCAAGTGGATCATCGGAGCTCAGGAGTTCAAGACCAGCCTGAGCAAGAGTGAGACCCTGTCTCTACTAAAAATAGAAAAACTAGCCAGGCATTGTGGTGGCATCTCCCAGCTACTCAGAAGGCTGAGGTAGGAAGAATCCTTCAGCCCAGGAATTTGACGTTGCTGTGAGCTATGATGCCACAGCATTCTACCTAGGGTGATAGAATAAGACTCCGTTTCAAACAAAACAAAAAAGAGTAGCCTGCTTTTTAATTCATGCCATACAATCACCCAACTGAATGATATTGAGCTTTATACTTAACAATAAATGATAACGTTAGAGAACATAATTTGTACAAGGTACTTTACAAACGCCTCATATTAGTGTATTTTTCCAATTAATCTTTTCAAAAACCTTTTGAGGTAAATGCTATTATTATCCCTATTTTATGTCTGAGGCAGTTGAAGCACAGAGAGGTTAAGTAAGTTGCAGAAGGTAACATAGTGTGCTTGTAGCTCTGAGGGCCTGATGCCAGGGACCTGCTCTAGATTCCTAGGCTGCAGATCTCCGGATATGACCCATGAGAGCCATGAGAGCCAACACCATATCAGCCCCTCATGAGGCTCTGTTCAAGTGGCTAATGAAACTGATACTGAAAAAAAGAAAAAAAGGGGGCTATTGAGTTTGGCATATAGTGGGTACTGAAAAAAATTATTGAGTGATTGATAAAAATGTATTCAGGGGAAAATTTTTCATAGGATTAAAGATCACAGAATTTTAAAATGTCTAGTTGCCTTTACAATGACCTATCTTGGTCCTGCATTTTATAGTTGAGTTGGGAGGCAGCTCTGGCTTGCACAGAGGCTTCAGCAGGGCATTCAGGGACTGGGGTCATGGCCATAGTTGCAGCCAGGGCTGAGCTTGTGGAGTCTGTGGAGGCAAAATCAGGGACAAGGAGTGGAGGCCCATCACCAAACTGGGCCACCTTGTCAAGGTCATGGTGGCAGTGGTTGGGGTTACTGGTCAGACCCACCAATGACCCATGCTCTCATCTCTTGAGTGCCAACTGGGAGAGCAAAAGTGGAGACACAGTGTCCTTTCTGCCTTTGACCAATGTATGGACTCCTTTCCTCCATATAGAATCATAAGGGACCTTCCTTTATATCAGAGGTAACTCAGCAGGTAAGTAAAGCCCTACCATAGCATCTATATCGGGGCACCAGTGGGGAAGGGGATGGCAAGGGCCTCTCCTGCACAACCAGAGCACCCTGGAGCAGAAGAAGTGCCTCACCTGGTCCTGCAGGTCCTGTGACCTGTGGAGCTGGCTACACTCCAGACTGCAGACCCCCTCGGCACCTCCGGAGTACCAGCCCTACATCTAGAATGGAAATTGTGTGCATCCCGGAGACCATTATCTATAGAAAAATAGAGAAAATTAATCATACTATGAAGAAAACTATAACAAAACTTATGCCATCTACAGTGGGATAGGCTATTGCTGCTTTCCCTCCTCCTGATAAGGGTAGATCCAGAAGAAGGTTAAGTTAATCCCCTGTGAAATCGTCTCTGAGAGCCTCTTCCTAGAACCCAGGTAAGTATGGCAATACTACCATAAGTGAAAAAACAGAGTAAAGCAATTTGTCAAGGAGACAGATCAAATTCAACCATAGCTGAGTTCACCTGTTTCAGGACCCTGCCCCAGTTGGAAGCACCCGTCTACTCCTTCAAACCAGGTGACCTGCTATTGTCTAAATTTTGGAAAGAAGAAGGACCTGGTGGAGAAATGGAAGGGACCCATGAGGACAGAGAGAATCTCCATCTCCAGATTCCCCCAGTCACCTCTCCTGCTCATCTGTCCCACTGCTGTGTTTGTCATGGAGACTCATGACTCCATACTTAGAGGTCGCATAGGTCTTTCTGAACCAGTCCTGTTTCAGACATTATGTACAAGGCAACAGAAGGACCCACAGTCCTATAGGTGCGTTAGATGCCAGGAGAGGTAACACCCCTCAGCAGGCATCTTCCACTGGCCTTGTCCGTCCTCACAGCTGTGGTTGTTGCTGCTGCCCTTTTCCGCCAGGTAAGCTGTTCCTTTCTTCATATTTTGTAAATGTACTCCGAAAGCTTTGATAAACCAGAAAGAGCAATGACACAAATAAGAAAGGTGGAAACATGGAGATGAATTCTCCCTGGTGCCATAATCTGCTCTAAGGAAATGGCAGAAGAAGTTTCTATACCAAAGAGAATAACTTTTTTGCTGAATAACTTTTTAGGATTCTCTCCCCAGTTAGGCTTCAGCCACTTTGCTTATTTGACAATACTGAGCCCAGGATGTAGTTGCTCTGAAACTTATCTTTGCATTTTACTAAAGGCTTCAACTTTAGTAAAACACTTCTGTAAGGAATGTCATTTATTTACTCAAAAATTACTGTGCACCTCCTGGGCCTAGTTGCTATGGAAGGCGCTGGGGAAAGGCCCATTTCATTCTGAGGTCTTTATAGCACTCTGCAGATGGGAGCTTGAAAAACTAGCTGTTTGTTTCCTTCCGAGTTCTCCCACATCTAAGTGTTTGCTGCCAGAACTCCAATCAAAGTTGAAGGCCCAGGTCCTGCTCAGCTCAGAGGCCCTGGGCCAGAAAGTACTGGAAAGAGCACAAAGAACCTTACCAAAAACTTGGAAACCTATATGGGAAGATTTTTTTGTTGAGAGAAGCCACAGAGAAGCAGAGAGATGAGGGGAGAGGACTTTAGTGTTAAATCTGAAGAAACTTGACATTTTAAAACTGTACTACTGTTCCAGTTTCTGATTCCACAAGTAAGAAGCTTAGAAGTTGCTGGTCCATCCTAAAGACAAGTAAAGCACTGATTAAAGTCAAAAATCACAGCTCTTCTTAGATCTATAAAAGAAGTGCTGTCACAGGGCAAATCATTGTCCCCAAATTAGAGAGACAGGCAGGCAGACTCAGAGAATCACAGCACACAGAAGCAGAAACGCTCAGGTACAAACCTCTGCAGGAACCAGGGCTAGGGAAGGGAACCGGGAGCTGTAATTGACAAATTGCTGGAAGCTAAGTGGGGAGGAGTCTGAGAGTTAAAACTTCCCGGGGGACCTTGACATGGGGACCCTGTGCTTTTGTCAGTTTTATCTCCAGGAGAGCATCAGGTTCTCACAGTATCAGAGAAATATCCATGTGCTCCAGCAGAAGAAACAGAACCCATTTGAAACAGGCTTGAGCACTCTGCTCTTCTTAACAAGGTTTGCCCTCAAGGGAAACTAGTTAACCCAAGCCTAAACTGTTGGGGTTTCATGAGAGCCTAACTCAGTAGTCAGTACCAGGCCACTCTGGCCATCTTGCCTCATTGAAGGAGTCGGGCAGAGGGTGAAGGGGACCGAGAAGCACAGGAGAAGTTCACAGTCCAGAAGCACTAAAAGAGTAGGACCTCCTCACAGGACTACAGAATGCTTCTCTTCTCCCCATACCTCACCACCACACTACTAAAGTTCTAATCACTGTAGTACCCTCTACTCAGTACATCATGTCTAGCTACCAGGGAAAAAATTACAAGGCATACCGCAAAGCAAAAAACACAGTTTGAAGAGACAGAGCAAGGCTCAGAACCAGATGTGGCAAGGGTGTTGGAAGTATAAGACAGGGGATTTAAAACAACTATAATGAAGATGGTAGGGGAGCTAAAGGATAAAGTCTACAGCATGCAGGAACAGATGGCAATCTAAGCAGAGTGATGAAAATCCTAAGGAAGAGCTGAAAAGAATGCTAGAGATCAAAACCACTGCAACAGAAATGAGGAGTGCCTCTCATGGGCCGATGAGCAGAGTGGACACAGTGAGCAGAGAATCTCTGCACCTGAAGATATATCTCAGTAGAACTTCCAAAAATCAAAGAGAACAAAGATTGAAGAAAAGAACAGAGTATCTAAGAACTGTAAGACAAGTACAAAAGGTATAACATACACATAACGGGAATACTAGAAGGAGAAGTGAGAGAGAAAAGAACAGAAGAAATATTTGAAATAACAATGACTGAGAAGTTCCCCCACATTAATGTCAAACACCAAGCCACAGATCCACAAACTCAAATAACACCAAGCAGGAGAAATGTCAAAAAACAAAAACTCCATCTAGACATATCTTTTGTAAACTACTGAAAACCAAAGATTTTTTTAAAAATCCTAAAAGAAATCAGAGAAAAAACATACCTCCCCTGCAGAGGAACTAAGGTAAGAATTACATCCAAGTGCTCGGAAACCATGCGAGCAAGAGAGTGAAGTGAAATATTTAAAGTGCCAAGAGAATAAAAACCCACCCGTCCAGAATTCTGATAATTTGAAGAAATTATCCTTTAAAAGTGAGGTAGAAATAAAGACTGTCTCAGGCAAATAAAAACTGAAGGAATTGGTTGCCAGTAGACCTGGCTTACCATACCTGTTAAAAGAAGTTTTTTTAGAGAGAAGAAAAATAACATAGGTCAGAAACTCAGATCTCCATAAAGAAAGAGCCCTGAAGGAGGGATAAATGCAAAATAAGAACTTTTATTTTTCTTATTTTCCATTGACCTAATACATAATAGCTTGTTCAAATACCAATAACAGTAACAATATGTTTGATTATGTATGCTTCTGTGTATATCTTATGCTCATATATCTTTGCATAAGCTTGTGTGTAGTGAAATGAATGACAGTAATAATATAAGAGAATGGAGGAAGGAGTTAGGATTAGTTTATTATTATTATACTCACACTACTTGTGAAGCAATATAATATTAAGTTTCTTGGGTCAGTTTTAAATATATATTGCAAACTCTATGGCAACACCAAAAAAAGTAAAAAATGAAGTACAGTACAATGGGGTATGTTCTGAGAAATGCATCAATGGGCAATTTCACCATTGTGTGAACATTATAGAGTGTACTCAGACAAACCAAGATGGTACACAGATGTGTACCTATGGTGTGTAGTGGGTTACCTACTGCATGTATTGCCCCCAGGCTAAACCTGTATAGTGTGTTACTAAACTGAATATAATGGAACATAATGGTAAGTACTTGTGTATCTAAACATATCAAAATAGAAAAGGTACAGGGATGATGTAGTACCTAATTGTATGGGACCACCATTGAATATGTGGTTCATCATTGACTAACTTGCCTTTATGAGGCACTTAAGTATATAATTAATATGCTAAGAATTGAGATAAGATATAATCATATTAAAGCTCAGTTAAAACTCCAAAAGGCAAGACCAGCCTGAGCAAGAGTAAGACCCCATCTCTACAAAAAATTGAAAAGACTAGCCGGGTGTGGTGGTACATGCCTGTAGTCCCGGCTACTTGGGAAGCTGAGGGAGGAAGATTGTTTGAGCCCAGGAATTTGAGGTTGAAGTGAACTATGATGATGCCACTGCATTCTAGCCATGGTGACAGAGTGAGACTCTGTCTCAGAAAAATAATAAGAAGAAGAAGAAGAACCAAGAACAAGAGCTACAAATAGAAAACAGGAAGAAATATCAGGAATCACTTTAAATGTCAATGGTCTAATGTACCTACAAAAAGACAGAGATTGTCAGAATGGATCAAAAAACAAGATCCAACCATATGTTTCTATAAGAAACCTATTTTAAATATAAAGATAATTATAGATTAAAAGTAAATAAATGGATCACTGGGCAAATGGGCTGCAGTAAAAAAAAATGTAAATGAATGGAGAATTCATCCTATGCCATAGAAACACAAATCTACAATCTCTTTCACAGATAGAAGCAGAAAGAATACTTCTTTTTTTTATCTTTTTTACATATACATGTGTTTATTAGGTTTCCACTTTTGCCTTCACAGAATTAAAAAGGCTTAAAATTTAATAACAATAACAATGTTTAAGATAAGGACTAGAAATGAAAACCTTGTAAAGAATGAACAATGAATACATTCAGAAAAGAAATCAGACGATTGCTGCATCGAAATATTAAGCAATAATAATAATAATGCAAAGAAAGTAAGTTTCACATTGTCAGATAAGAGTATGTCTATTATAGAATGCTTTGACTCTGAGGTTCAGTATGGAGTCAAAAAGAACACTTCTTAACTCATTCCATGAGGCCAGCATCATCCTAATGCCAAAACCAGACAAAGACATTACAAGAAGAAAAAAAAAACACAAACCAGTATCTCATAAATATAGATACAAAAATTCTCAACAAAATATCAGCAAATCAATTCCAATAGCATATTAAAATAATTATACACCATGATCAAGTGGAATTTATCCCAGGAAGGCAAAGCTGGTTCAACATTTAAAAATCAAGTAAGGTAATCCATTACAACAACAGATTAAAGGGAAAAAATCACCAGATCATAACAGTAGGTGCAGAAAAGCATTTGACAAAATTTAATACCCGTTCATGATAAGAAGCTCTCGGTAAACTAAGAATAGAGGGGAATATCTCCAACTTGATAAAGAATATCTACAAAACACCTGTATCCAACATTATACTTTAGGGTGAGGAATGAGTAGCTTTCCAAGTAAGATCAGTAACAAGCCAAGAATGCCCCCTCTCACCACTCCTTTTCAGCATTGTACTTAACGTCCTAAATAATGCAAGAAAATAAAAGGCATACTGATTGGGAAGGAAGAAATAAAACTGTCTTTCTTTGCAGATGACATAATTATCTATGTAGAAAATCCAAAAGAATGAATGACAACAACAAAAAACTTCTAGAACTACTAATCAATTATAGTAAAGTTGCAGGATACAAAGCGGAAATCATTTTCCTATTTATTAGCAATGAATAAGTAAAATTTGAAATTTAAAACACAGTACCATCTACATTAGCAACCCCCAAAATGAAACACTTATGTATAAATCTAACAAAATATGTACAAGATCTATATGTGGAAAACTTCAAAACTATGACAGAATAAATGAAAGAATAACTAAATAAATGGAAAGATAGTCCACAGTCATGGATAGGAGACTATTGTTGAAACATTGTCAAGTTGTCATTTCTTCCCAACTTAATTCATAGATTCAGTGCAATCCAAATCAAAATCCAGCCAGTTATTTTGTAGATCTGTAGTATTAACAAACTGATTCTAAAGTTTACATGGAGAGACAAAAGACCCAGAATAGCAGTAAAATATGAAAGAACATGAATAGAGTCAGAGAACCGACACTACTCAAGCTCAAGATTTACTATAAAGCTACATCCAAACATGTGGTATTGTCAAAAGAATAGGCTTGGTGCCTGTAGCACAGTGGTTATGGCGCCAGCCACATACATTGAGGCTGGCGGGTTTGAACCCCGGCCCGGCCTGCCAAACAACAATGACAACTACAACCAAAAAATAGCCGGGCATTGTGGCCGGCGCCATAGTCCCAGCTACTTGGGAGGCTGAAGCAAAAGAATTGCTAAGCCCAAGAGTTGGAGGTTGCTATGAGTTGTGATGCCACAGCACTCTACCAAGAGTGACATAATGAGACTCTGTCTCAAAAAAAAAAAAAAAATAGACAAATAGATCAATGGTACAGAACAGAAAGCCAGAAGTTGATCATAGAAATATGATCTTTAACGAAGAAGCAAAGGCAATACCATGGAACAAAGTCTTTCCAACAAACAACGCTGAACAACTGGACGTCCACGGGCAAGACAATGAATCTAGGCACAGATTTTACACCCTTCACAAAAATTAACTCAAAATGGATTACAGATGTAAATATAAAATTTAAAACTATAAAACTCCTACAAGATAACATCAGAGAAATCTAGATGAGCTTGAGTTTAGTGATGACTTTTTAGTTACAGAAGGTACAATCCATAAAAGAAAACATGGATACGATTGACTACTTTAAAATTTAAATTTTCTATTCTGTGGAAGACACTAGCAAGAGAATGAAAAGACAAGCCAGAAACTGGGAGAAAATATTTGCAGAAGGCTTATCTTCTAAAGAACTGTTACCCAAAATATTCAGAGAACTCAATGGTAAGAAACAAACAACCTGGCTCGGTGCCCATAGCCACATACACTGAGGGTGGTCGGTTCAGACCTGGCCTGGGCCAGCTAAATAATAATGGCAACTTGCAACAAAAAATAGGCAGGCATTGTGGCAGGCACCTGTAGTCCAAGCTACTTGGGAGGCTGAGGCAAGAGAATCACTTAAGCTCAAGAATTTGAGGTTGCTGTGAGCTGTGATGCCACAGCACCCTACCAAGGGCAACATAGTGAGACTCTGTCTCAAGAAAAAAAAAAGAAACAACCAACCTAATTTAAAAATAAGCCAGAGACCTTGAAAGATAACTCACCAAAGAAGATATGTAGATGGCAAATAAGCTTAAAACAAGATGCCATCATATGCCATCAGGAAAATTAAAATCAGGGAATTAATTAAAATAGTGAGATACCACCACACACCTATTAGAATGGCCTGGTCCAGAACACCGACCACCAAGTGCTGGTCAGGGTGTGGAGCAAAAAGAACACTCCTTCATTGCTGGTGACAATGGTACAGTCCCTTTGGAAGACAATTTCTTACAAAACTACATATGCTTTCACTATATGATCGAGCAATTGCACTCCTTTATGCAAAGGAGTCAAAAACTTATGTCCATACAAAACTTACACACAGATATTTATAGCAGCTTTATTCATAATTGCCCAAACTTGGAAGTAACCAAGATGTCCTTCAGTAGGTGAATGAATAATAGACTGAGATGCATCCAGACAATGGAATATTATTCAACACCAAAAAGAAATGAGCTAACAAGCCATAAAAAGATGAGGAAACTCCAATGCACACCACCAAGTGAAAGAAGCCGATCTGAAAAGGATAAACCCCCGTGATTTTCAGGATCTTGGGTGTACTGCAAACATTTTAAAGATCATGAGTTATTTTTGAAAGAAGTTCAAAGCACAATAAGTCTATTCTTTTTTTACTCTTTCATTTTTTTAGATCAACACAATTTAAGCGTGCTGCAGAAGGTGATCTATAGGTTCAAGTGTTCCATGAGATTAAAAAAAAAAAAAGGTTTGCCAGAGGTTGGAGAGAAAGAACATGAAGGGCATAGAGAATTTTTAGGGAAGTGAAACTATTCCTCTTGATCCTGTAGTAGTGGATATATGTCATTACACATTTGTCCAGACGCATAGAATGTACAACAGCCTGAGTGAGCCCGGATGGGCATTAAGGACTCTGGGTGAGAGTTGTATTGTGGGTTCGTGGGTTGTATGGAGTGCACCAGTCTGGTGTTGATGCTGTTCTGGGGGGAGGCTGTGCATGTGTCCGGGCAGGGGAGATATGAGAAATCTCTGTAATATTTGTCTTGATTTTTTGTGAACCTCAAAGTACTCTTTAAAATAATAGTCTTTTAAAAAAGTGTGAGGGGTCACACATACTCAAAAAACTGCACCACTTTTGCCATAATGACACCGACTCTGACAATAATAGGATGATAAGAGTAAGTAATAGACAAGTAAAGTCAGCTAGTGAGAGCAGCCCGCTAGGTAGAAGGTGCTTGGACCCTGGTTAAGACAGATCTGCCTCTACCACTTACGCTGAGACTTCAGGCCAGTTCCTTAACCTCCCTCAGCCTCAGACTCCTGGGCTGCAAAGCAGAAACAACAGGCCAGGTGCAGTGGTTCAGGCCTGTAATCCCAGCACTTGGGAGGCCGAGGCGGGTGGATTGCCTGAGCTCACAGGTTCAAGACCAGCCTGAGCCAAAGCAAGACTGTCTCTAAAAAATAGCTGGGCATTGTGGAGGGCTCCTATAGTCCCAGCTGCTCGCGAGGCTGAGGCAAGAGGATCACTTGAACCCAAGAGTTTGAGGTTGCTGTGAGCTAAGACGCTACAGCACTCTACCAAGAGTGAACAAGTGAGACTCTATCTCAAAAAAAAAAAAAGAGAGAGAGATTATTTTTTAAAATTTATAAAAATGGGGCGGTGCCTGTGGCTCAAAGGAGTAGGGTGCCTGCCCCATATACCGGAGGTGGTGGGTTCAAACCCAGCCCTGGCCAAAAACTGCAAAAAAAAAATTTATAAAAGTAGAAACGAAAGTATCCCTTTTGCAAGTTTGTTTTAAGAACTAGAAATAAGATACTTAGCACACAGGATACAATGTCAAGCATTCAACCGCGATAGCTGTAAATCCGAAGTCTTATCCTGCGCTGCATCATTGTTTTAAATTCACTTAATGTTTAAAATTTTAAAGTTTAAAACAAACAAGCGTACAAAAAAAAAAAAAAAAAAAAAAAAAGCCAGTTGGTAGCCGGAAAGGAGTTCAAACCCAGATGTTGTCGGGAGCGTTCGTTCAGAACGTTCAGAACTAAGGCCAAGACTCAAATGAGTGCTGGAGCTCCCCCTTCAGGCAGAGATTGGTAGTGTGAATAGGCTCTCCGGCCACACAGAGGGGGATTAAAATGCAGCACGCTTCTCTGCTTGGTTTATGCTTTTCCATAAAAAATAGCATTGCTTATTCAGTCACATTTGTGCAAATTTGCTAAAAATTACTATATTTAATATAAATATATTTATATATTTAGCTTGTTTGTTTTTTTTAATGCCAACATCATAATCTAAAAAGGCAGCTTTCTCATAACCTTGTGTATTAATCAGTACTTTAAAAGAAAAAAAAACCAAAGCTTAAGTAGAATTAATTCACTCCGAATATTTCTTGGTTTAGCAGGACCTGCATCATTTCAATTTCACAAGTATGAAAGGAGAATTTATTGAACACTAGCTCCATACCAATACATTCTGTTAAAAGCTCAGGAGAACAAAAGGAAGTGTGAAGTATAAACTCCTGACCTCTAGGACTGCCTAATCTAGTTGTAAAGACAAAACATGTCAAATCTACTAAGTGCAGAGTATAAATGTCTTAACACAATAATTAAGAAAGTGCGGTGAAGGCTATGTTAACCAGTTTGATGGACGTATTCAAATTGTATATAAAACTAAGACATTGTACCCCATAAATGCATGAATGTACACAGCTATGATTTAATAAAAAAATATATGGTGCTCGCTTCAGCAGCACATACACTAAAATTGGAATGATACAGAGAAGATAAGCATGGCCCCTGCGCAAGGATGACACGCAAATTCGTGAAGCGTTCCATATTTTTATTGGTAGGACCACACCTATGGTGCATCTAAGGGTACATGTGAAATTTACTAGGTGCAGAATATAAATGTCTTAACACAATAACTAAGAAAATGCCGTGAGGGCTATATTAACCAGTTTGATGAAAATATTTCAAATTGTATGTAAAACCATCACATTGTACCCCATGACTGCATTAATGTACACAGCTATGATTTAATGAAAAAAAAAGAATAGCCAAAAGAAAAATATATATATATGCATAAGTGAAATGGCTACATCACAAGCCCAGGGGTGGGCTTGTCTGTGCTGGGACTCATACCCTAGCACTATACCCAGCCCTCCATCCCATTCCCAATACCTAGAACAGTATGTGGCTTGACCTAGAGGTTCAGCAGGTGTTTGGTGAATTAAGCTGAATAGCCTGATGATGACAGAGAACTGGGAACAAATACTGAATGGCTACAAAAGAAAGCCACATTTATTTGCCTTATTTTTCTCTTTAACTCTACAGTCTAACATACTGTCATTTATTTTATCATTTACCTCCTCCCTCTAAATGTGAGCATTCTGAGGGCAGAGGGTTAGTCTGTTGACTCACTGTGTATCCAGAGAACATAGGCTTATGTCAGAAACATCATATGCATATTCATAAATATCTTCTGAATGAATGTTTCAGCCATAATTTACCTAGTGGGTGTACGTAAGTGAGATTGAGGTTCCTGGAGTCTTGAATTTCAGAATCAGGATTGATAATTACAGAATAAAATAACAAAGACATACCAAAGTGTTTGTTGCAGTCTTGTTTATAATCATGGCAAGGTGGAGAGATTTAAAAGAAAGGAATGGCTGTATTACATCTCTATAATAGAAGCACTACCATGGAATGGTACATCTCTCTAATGGAATATCATAAATCTATTAAAAATAGCAACATTGATCTCTATTCTTTTGGAAATACTACTTAGGATATACTAGAAGTGATAAAATAAAGTCCCAAAGTAATAGTCCTATTTTCAAAACAATTGTGGAAAGTTAAATGTATGTGAACAGAAAACAGTTGGGAAGATTACACAGCATGTTATCATTAGGTATTATCATTAGGCAGAATTAAAGGTGGATTTTTATTTTCTTTTTAAACCTTTTCATATTGCATGATTTAAAAAAAAAATAATGACAGGCATGCATTATTTTAAAATCAGAAGAAAATAGATATCTCCAATTTTGAAAAGAAGCTGCCTCAGGATTCCATCCTGCAGCAGTTCAGAAGTGCGGGACAACCCGCCTGGGTCCCCACATGGTCCCAGGCACCTGCGTCCCCGCACCCTCCCCCAGGCTTCTTTGTGATATAAATTACAGTTGGCCATAACTGATCCCTCTACTCTGGGATTATAGATTTCAGATGGTGATCAAATTTAACAGCTGGAAATCATTACAGAGGCTTACCTCTCCATCTTTCTTCATGACAAAGACCGCCCTGAATTGCCAACTGAATTTCCACCAGTGAAAGCCCAAGAACTGTTGTCTGAAGTCCTGACAGCCGGATTCTGTGCCCCTGCCTTCCACCCTTAGATGATCAAATAGAAAGGGCCGTCCCTGGGTTGGTAAAAGGAGAGTTAAACAGAAGCTTTGAATGGGATGAATATGATTGGAAGTCACTGCAATTGGGGATTGGAAGGAACTAAATGTATTCCCCTTAACCCAGGGCTGTGCTGGCAATTGTAAGGGTCCCGCAGGCTTATGGTAGAACTTCCAAACAACCACTTTTTCATGCTGGTTCTGATTTAATTACCAGTATTTGGAACTAGAGTGAAACCAGGTGTTCTCCTTTAGAGAAAAAGTATTTACTGGTCCAGAGATCTGGGGTGATACAGGCAATAGGAAGGAGGAACAACTCAATATTAGTGTGTAAATACCCATAGGATGGACTTCCGCAGTCAGGTTACTGACTTTAAACAAGGTCTTAAATTCTCTGAACTTCAGCTCTCTCATCCAAGAAATGGTGTTATTAATACATACTTCACATAGAACAGATTATAAGATGATAAAATGTTTAACCAATGTACGGCACACACATTTATTGGTGTACAACCTCTGTGCACCAACAAATATATGCAGTAGAACCACTGTAAGGTGACCCAAGGGACTGTAATATAAAAATGGTCAACATACAAAGATTGTCAACATGAGGAACTAGGCCTGCTGTACTGACACCTACATGTACTTCACTTTCTTGTACAGCTTTTTTTAGAGAATATCATAGGAAATCATACATAATCAAAACACAATAAAATCATACACACAGTATCATATATAAAAGTAAAACAGTTCCTGTTTCCTCATGTTTCAATCATTCTTTCTGAAAAAGAGTCAATCTTGGCCTTTTTCCTGTTCTTATTAGAAACATAAGTGGAGAAAGTACTCTCAATACTGACTACGCTACTCAGCATACCTGGGCACTTTTCCACAGCAAATAACTTTATCAGATGCCTGACATCCTCTTCCGTTGGAGTCTCTGGAATTTCTGTATCATCTTCACTTGCTGCTTCCACTGCTATTGGGAGTTACAGGGAACTGCTTCATGCACTTTTATGCTGGTCTGTACTTTGATCAATATCACTTAGAAAATTGCTTCTGGGTCAGGTTAATTACAGGTTGCCACCTCATCATCCATTGCAACAAAACCTTCAAAATCTACTCTTTCGAACTCTGCCATGGGAGATGAACTGTCTAATGAAGCCAAAATGCCATGCTCTTGGGTTGTGACAAATTCACCTTTCTCGAAACACTTCTGTATCGTTTCTGGCTGAACTTTATTCTAAGCAGAACAGATCCAAAGGACAGCATCCAGAGCATTAACAGATGTTGCAGATGAAGTTGCTTCCACAGGTGGACCACGGGTTTGTGTTTTGGTAATAACTCACTTCAGGAGCCGGGCTTGGTAATGCATGTGAAATGTTTTGACAATGCCTTGGTCAAGAGGTTGGATTTTCGAAGTCATGTTTAGAGGCAGAAATTTCAGTGACACATTTGCAAGATGATTCACTTGTGGGTGGCCAGGCCAGTTGTTCACTCTCAATTGAACAGCCATTTCTTCATCTTCTTTTCTCATTCAAGACCCCTTACCCACTCCTCAACAGGGCATCAATCATCCATGTGCATTTGTTTGATCCCCAAGTGACCAGGAGGTTTTCAGGCTTCGTGTTCTTGAATGGGCCTGAGTTTGCCAATTTACCAAACACCAATGGCTTTAGTTTCTGCCCAGCTGAGCTAGTGCAAAACAGAAATGTGAAACATTGTTTGGAAAGTTTTCCACTCTTACATTTGTTACCCTTCATGACAAGGTTCCTGTCAAGCATCACCTTAAAAAAAGAGTCCGCGCTCATCAGCATTAAAGACGTCATCATCATCTGTGTGAATTTTTAGCAACTTCTTGGATCATTGGCCAGGAGATTCAGACACTAACTACCCTCATCTATTTGGCAGTTTTCCTCTTTTTCCACTGTAGGTCTCCACTTCCCTTACTACATCTCTCCAAGTACTCACATTTATGCTTTTAGATGTTGCTAACTGTGGTCTTGGTAACATCAAAATGTTCTGCCATCTTTTTTTGGCTGCTGCTTTCCAGAAAATGTAGATCAACATTTTCCTTCAATGTCAGCTCTGTGAGTTCTTTCCTTTGGGCCATTGTGTCTCTATTAACTGTTAAATTGTTTAGAAATTGTTAGATGTACTCATTCAGACCAATTCTTCACGTTAAAAAAAAATCTTCCCCAACACATGATAAACAATAGGACGTTAATAACACATGGTAATAATAAAACATAAAAACAACTTATACTAAAGAAAACATAATACAACTGAAGGGCAAAGCCCACACCTTCTACCTATGGTGTACAGTGGACTAAACTGGTCAAGTTATAGAGGGTAAATTAATATTGTGTGTCACAGTCTGAGTGGTCAAGGTACAACTTACAGAAGTCAACATCTAGAGGTCAGTCTTCCATTGAGTACATGTGGTGCATGTCCACTCTATGAAAATTAGGTCAACTTAAGGAGATGGTCAATGTGGGAGGTGGTCAACCCTAGAGGTCCTATATTTATTGAATATATATTATTCTTTTATCAGTGTTTACTATGGCTAATATATTAAGACCTCCCCTCCCCCTAAGCCCCAGCCACCCTCCTGGATGCTATACTTACATCTTGTTCTCACAACTCAGTATTTGATGTAAATACCTATTGTACAGATGAGGCCCACAGAGACTAAATGACTTGACCAAGATCATGGCAACATGTGACCGAGCTGTGCTTAAATCCATCTCTTCTCCCAAATCCCATTTCTGTAAACCATATTTAGGTTGTTCTAAGTGGGAGAGATAGTATATGATCCTGTTATTTTCTTGAGGAAAAAGGTGTCAGCCTTTAGATGGATATGGTCAAAGGTCCAATCTTACTTTAGTCATGAAGTTCTCTCCAATTATTCAGCTGGGAACTGAGTATGAATATATAGTACTTAATAATAATGGCAGCAACTCTGGGCATGATGGCGGATGGGACAGACGTGTAGCCCACCTCTCCCAAGTCATCAGGTGAGAGGAAGGGGAATCTGGACTTTTTCCCCATGTGGATTATTGGTGTGGACAGACAGCTGGAGATGCATGGTGAATTGGCAGATTGCTATATATGAGGTATAATTTAAAACCACGGACTCTGTTGTAGAGATTTTCCCTGCTCAGCCATGCTGGCCGGCAGGCCCCTCCCTCATGGAGGACAGCAACTTGTAATTCCTGGCAAAACCCAATTGACAAAAATTTATGCCTGAGCTGAGTTTAGCACCCCCAAAGAGGTCCCGCTCAGAGCCACAAGGGGCTAAGCAACCTGATGGAAAATTGAAGGGAAGGGATCCCGCCCGGGAAGCAGACATTTTGAATTTTCTGAAATGGCAGACACCTTCCCCCTGAACAACAGGAGTGATTAAATAGACTGGACCATTCCTGGTGGGGAATATTGGTGTGGGCTGGCAGTTCAGGCTGTGCCGTGAACTGGAGGGTGGCTAGACTCAAAAGTCCAGATTCAAAAGTGAGACGCTGAGCCACAAAAACTGAGGATAAGGTCTCTGTGCACTGCAGCCGCAGGAGCCGGGAGCAGCTAACACCGGTGGCAGCCAGCACCCTCCCCAACAGCCGATTGCAAATGCCAGTTTACAGGAGAATGTGGGAGCAGAGTGGAAAGATTTGTGAAGTGTGGACTCCTGCACTGAGTTGGGAGGTGGATAGGAGTGCTGTCTGGAACAGAGCAGCTGAGGTTGGACAATAATTAGACAATAAACTTTTACAGAAACTCCAAAATGGTGATCGGCCAGATAAGGTGGTTACCCGTGGTAACAGTGTAAACTGTGAACCAGGTATAAGCCTGGGAACCACTCACAGTGCCACCTGGTGTCCAGAAAGTATATTGCATTATAAATATATTCCTACAAAAGTTGATCCCTACATCATAGATATAGATGTATATTTCTACATACATACAAGAATAATATTTTTGTGGTTGGTACCCTTTTTTTTCTTTTACTTATCATTTTCTTGGAGGAGCTGTTGTTAATTTTTTTATTTTTTTAATATATATATTTTTTCTATTTTTTCTATTTTTAATTTTTTCTTTCTTCTATTTTAACATTTTCATGAACACCACTATTTTTCTTTCCTTTTTCCCTTCTCTCTTCCTCTTCTTCCCTTCTTATGGTTTCTGAGAGTGCTTACATCAGATTTTTAGAGGTTTTCTTTGTTTATTTGTTTGTTTTGTTCATTTGTTTTTTACCTTTTTTCAATTATTTTACGATTATCATTATTTTTATTGTAGCTATTTTTCGTTGTTGTCTGTATGTCTATGTTGTTCTCATTGTTAGTGCATCTGTGGGCTTGTGTGTCTGGTAGCCTATTTATCTGTTTATTTGCTCATTTGGTCTCAAAGAGTTTGGTGTTTTGCTAAATCCTCAGGTTGGCTATTTTCCCTAGCTCCAATTTGCATATTCAATAAGAACAAGGGGGCACAGAGGATGATGGCTGGTTGGAGCCAGCTCTCAATAGAAGCCCCAGTCTGGAGGGAGAGATAACGACCAGAAAGAACCCACCAAAGCTTCAGGAG
The DNA here is from genome assembly GCF_027406575.1 of Nycticebus coucang. NCBI lineage: Eukaryota > Metazoa > Chordata > Mammalia > Primates > Lorisidae > Nycticebus > Nycticebus coucang. The sequence continues at coordinate 44,636,658 of NC_069784.1, forward strand.
GGGAGCAGAGATGAGAGATGAGATAGATAATTACTTGTGTTCCCTGCTGAGGCAAGCTTCGACTCCAAAGAAACTATTTTCAGAGGCGGAGACAAAATGGCTGACTGAAGCCAGCTTTTCACAGAGGCTCCCATCCAGAAGGAGAGTGAGTTAAAGGACATAAATTTAGCAAGTAACCTGGTGGATTAGAGCTGCACCAAGAGAGAAGGTTGAAGAACGCACATCAACCCCTCTGAGACAACCTGCGACCCCAAGGATACAAACAAAAGGTACAAAATCCATCACCAAGCGGACAGGAGTCTCCTCCCCCATGAGAATGGCTCGGAGTGCCCCACAAACAAACGAGCAGAGTTCAAAATATTTCAGTTGTCAACAGACCCCTGTGATCTAGTTGCCAGAGTCCTTTTAAGCTCTCCAACCTGAGACAGGTGCTGACTAAGACAATTAATTTGGACCTTTTGAACTGAGCCAATCTCCTGAGGACTATTCAAGTGGTGCCCTGGGTGTGTGGTTGTTGGAAGGTTTGATTTTCCTTTTCCAATTGTTGCCTGAAGGGGGCGGGGTGACTTAATTGCTAGTATTTCTCCACAGCTGAGACTTCAACCCAGAGTAACTGTTTCACTAGGGTCGGACAGACACCAACTGAAAACAAGACAGTTTTAGCCCCACCACACCAAACAGGTCCCCAGTTTCTCAGGCCATAGCACTGTACGAGTCCTCAACAAAGCTCCAGGGGAAAAGTTAAATGGTGTAAAATAATCATGGGGCATAATCAGTGGGAAAACTCTGGTAATATGAATAACCAGAATAGATGAACCCCCCAAGGAAAGATATGGTAGATGTAACTGAAGATCCCATTCATAAACAGCTGGCCAAGATGTCAGAAATCAAATTTAGAATTTGGATTGCGAATAAGATTAATAGAATGGAGAAAAAATTGGAATTAGAAATTCGAAGAGCAATTCAAAAGTCAGAATTAGAAATTCGAGGAGAAATTCAAAAGTTGTCTCAAGAATTTAATGAATTTAAAGACAAAAACCACCAAAGATTTTGATGCACTGAAGCAAGAATTTCCAGCCCTCAAAGATGTGAAAAATACAGTAGAATCCCTCAGTAACAGAGTGGAGCAAGCAGAAGAAAGAATTTCTGACATTGAAGACAAAGCTTTTGAACACTCCCAAACTCTCAAAGAGGAAGATAAATGGAGAACAAAAATGGATCATTCTCTCACAGAGCTCTGGGATAATTCGAAGAAGGCTAATATCCACCTCATTGGAACCCCTGAAAGTGATGAAGTGGCCTCACAAGGCTTTGAGGCCCGTCTCTCTGAAATTATGAAAGAGAATTTTCCAGACATGCCAAGAGATTCTGAAATTCAGATAGCAGACAGTTTCAGAACCCCAGCATGACTCAATCCCAATAAGACAGCCCCCAGGCATATCACAATTAACTGCACTAAAGGTAATATGAAGGAGAAAATTCTGAAAGCAGCCAGACATAAGAAATCCCTTACCTCCAAAGGGAAGAATATTAGAATGACTGCAGATCTCTCTGCTAAAACTTTTCAAGCCAGAAGAGGGTGGTCATCAACTTTTAATCTCCTAAAACAAAATAACTTTCAACCCCGGATCCTGTATCCAGCTTAACTGAGTTTCATTTATGATGGAAAAATTAAATACTTTAATGACATTCATATGTTGAAGAAATTTGCCATAACCAAACCAGCTCTTCAGGATATTCTCAGACCTATCCTCCATAATGACCACCCCAATCCTCTACCACAAAAGTAAACTCACTCAGAAACTTTTGACCAAACTCCAACTTCCACGGTGGTGAAAGGATTAAAAATGTCCACTGGACTTTCGAAAAACTCGATACCCAAAATTTTACCAGACTTGTAAATATTCTCCATTAATGTGAATGGCTTAAACTGTCCTCTAAAGAGGCACAGATTAGCTGACTGGATACAAAAACTCAGGCCAGATATTTGCTGCATACAAGAGTCACATCTTACCTTAAAAGATAAATATAGGGTGGTGCCTGTGGCTCAGTGGGCAGGGCACCAGCCCCATATACTGAGGGTGGCGGGTTCAAACCTAGCCCCAGCCAAACTTCAACAACGACAACAAAAAAAAAAGCCAAGCCTTGTGGCAGGCGCCTGTAGTCCCAACTATTCGGGAGGCTGAAGCAAGGGAATTGCCTAAGCCCAGCAGTTGGAGATTGCTGTGAGCTGTGTGATGCCACAGCACTCTACCATGGGCGATAAAGTGAAACTCAGTCTCTATAAAAAAAAAAGATAAATATAGACTCAGGGTGAAAGGATGGTCATCCATATTTCAGGCAAATGGTAATCAGAAAAAAAGCAGGTGTTGCAATTCTATTTGCAGACACAATAGGCTTTAAACCAACAAAAGTAGGGAAGGATAAGAATCGTTACTTCATATTTGTTAAGGGTAATACTCAATACGACGAGATTTCAATTATTAATATTTATGCACCCAACAAGAATGCACCTCAATTTATAAGGGAAACTCTAACAGACATGAGCAATTTGATTTCCTCCAGCTCCATAATAGTTGGAGATTTCAACACTCCTTTGGCAGTGTTGGATAGATCCTCCAATAAGAAGCTGAGCAAAGAAATTTTAGATTTAAACCTAACCATCCAACATTTGGATTTAGCGGACATCTACAGAAAATTTCATCCCAACGAAACTGAATACACATACTTCTCATCAGCTCATGGAACATACTCCAAAATCAATCACAACTTAGGTCACAAGTCTAACCTCAGTAAATTTAAAGGAATAGAAATTATTCCTTGCATCTTCTTGGACCACCATGGAATAAAAGTTGAACTCCCTAACAACAGGAATCTGCATACTCATACAAAAACATGGAAGTTAAATAACATTATGCTGAATGATAGCTGGGTCAGAGATGAGATTAAGAAGGAAATTGCCAAATTTTTGGAACAAAACGACAATGAAGACACGAATTATCAGAACCTCTGGGATACCACAAAGGCAGTCCTAAGAGGGAAATTTATAGCACTGCAAGCCTTCCTCAAGAGAACGGAAAGAGAGGAAGTTAACAACTTAATGGGACATGTCAAGCAACTGGAAAAAGAAGAACATTCCAACCCCAAACCTAGTAGAAGAAAAGAAATAACCAAAATTAGATCATAATTAAATGAAATTGAAAACAAAAGAATTATACAACAGATTAATAAATCAAAAAGTTGGTTTTTTGAAAAGGTCAATAAAATAGATAAATCTCTGGCTAACCTAATCAGGAAAACAAGAATAAAATCTCTAATTTCATCAATCAGAAATGACAAAGACAAAATAACAACAGACTCAGAAATTCAAAAAACGAAATAACAACAGACTCAGAAATTCAAAAAATCCTTAATGAATATTACAAAAAACTTTATTCTCAGAAATATGAAAATCTGAAGGAAATTGACCAATACTTGGAAGCACGTCAGATTCCAAGACTTAGCCAGAATCAAGTGGAAATGTTGAACAGGCCAATATCAAGTTCTGAAATAGCATCAACCATACAAAATCTCCCTAAAAAGAAAAGCCCGGGACCAGATGGCTTCACGTCAGAATTCTACCAAACCTTTAAAGAGGGACTAGTACCTACATTACTCAACCTGTTCCAAAATGTAGAAGAAGAAGGAAGACTACCCGACATGTTCTATGAAGCAAACATCACCCTGATCCTCAAACCAGGAAAAGACCCAACAAGAAAAGAAAATTATAGACCAATATCACTAATGAATATAGATGCAAAAATATTCAACAAGATCCTAACAAACAGAATCCAGCAACACATCAAACAAATTATACATCATGACCAAGTCAGTTTTATCCCAGGGTCTCACGGCTGGTTCAATGTACGTAAATCTATAAGTATAATTCAGCACATAAAGAAATTAAAAAACAAAGACCATATGATTCTCTCAATTGATGCAGAAAAAGCTTTTGATAATATCCAGTATCCCTTCATGATCTGAACACTTAAGAAAATTGGTATAGAAGGGACATTTCTTTTTTTTTTTTTTTTAATTGTTGAGGATTCATTGAGGGTACAATAAGCCAGGTTACACTGATTGCAATTGTTAGGTAAAGTGAAGGGACATTTCTTAAACTGATAGAGGCCATCTACAGCAAACCCACGGCCAATATCGTATTGAATGGAGTTAAATTGAAATCATTTCCACTCAGATCAGGAACCAGACAAGGCTGCCCATTGTCTCCACTGCTCTTTAACATTGTAATGGAAGTTTTAGCCATTGCAATTAGGGAAGAAAAGGTGATCAAGGGTATCCATATAGGGTCAGAAAGATCAAACTTTCACTCTTTGCAGACGATATGATCTTATATCTGGAAAACACCAGGGATTCTACTACAAAACTCTTAGAAGTGATCAAGGAATACAGCAGCATCTCAGGTTACAAAATCAACATTCATAAATCGGTAGCCTTTGTACGTACCAACAATAGTCAAGCTGAAAAAACAGTTAAGGACTCTATTCCTTTCACAGTAGTGCCAAAGAAGATGAAATATTTGGGAGTTTATCTAACAAAGGACATGAAAGATCTCTATACCGAGAACTATGAAACTCTAAGAAAAGAAAAAGCTGAAAATGTTAACAAATGGAAAAACATACCATGCTCATGGCTGGGAAGAATCAACATTGTTAAAATGTCCATACTACCCAAAGCAATATACAATTTTAAAGCAATCCCTATTAAAGCCCCACTGTCATACTTTAAAGATCTTGAAAAAACAATACTTCGTTTTATATGAAATCAGAAAAAATCTTGAATAGCCAAAACATTACTGAGCAATAAAAACACAGCAGGAGGAATCACACTACCTGACCTCAGACTATACTATAAATCGATAGGGATCAAAACAGCACGGTACTGGCACAAAAACAGAGAAGTAGATGTCTGGAACAGAATAGAGAACCAAGAGATGAGTCCAGCTACTTACCGTTATTTGATCTTTGACAAGCCAATTAAAAACATTCAGTGGGGAAAAGATTCCCTATTTAACAAATGGTGCTGGGTGAACTGGCTGGCAACCTGTAGAAGACTGAAAGTGGACCCATACCTTTCACCATTAACTAAGATAGACTCTCACTGGATTAAAGATGTAAACTTAAGACATAAAACTATAAAAATACTAGAAGAATGTGCAGGGAAAACCCTGGAAGAAATTGGTCTGGGCGAGTATTTCATGAGAAGGACCCCCCTGTCCCCCGGGCAATTGAAGCAGCTTTAAAAATACACTACTGGGACCTGATCAAACTAAAAAGCTTCTGCACAGCCAAGAACACAGTAAATAAAGCAAGCAGACACCCCACAGGATGGGACAAGATATTTGCAGGTTATGTCTCCAACAAAGGTTTAATAACAAGAATCCACAGAGAACTCAAACGTTTAAGTAAGAGAAGAACAAGTGATCCCATCGCAGGCTGGGCAAGGGACTTGAAGAGAAACTTCTCTGAGGAAGACAGGCACACGGCCTACAGACATATGAAAAAATGCTCATCATCTTTAATCATCAGAGAAATGCAAATCAAAACTACCTTGAGATACCACCTAACTCCAGTAAGATTAGCCCAAATCACAAAATCCCAAAACCAGAGATGTTGGGATGGATGTGGAGAAAAGGGAACACTTCTACACTGCTGGTGGGAATGCAAATTAATACATTCCTTTTGGAAAGATGTTTGGAGAACACTTAGAGATCTAAAAATAGATCTGCCATTCAATCCTATAATTCCTCTACTAGGTATATACCCAGAAGACCAAAAATCACATCATAACAAAGAATTTGTACCAGAATGTTTATTGCAGCCCAATTCATAATTGCTAAGTCATGGAAAAAGCCCAAGTGCCCATTGATCCACGAATGGATTAATAAATTGTGGTACATGTACACCATGGAATATTATGCAGCCTTAAAGAAAGATGGAGACTTTACCTCTTTCATGTTTACATGGATGGAGCTGGAACATATTCTTCTTAGTAAAGTATCTCAAGAATGGAGGAAAAAGTATCCAATGTACTCAGCCCTACTATAAAACTAATTTATGGCTTTCACATGAAAGCTATAACCCAGTTATAACCTAAGAATATGGGGAAGGGGGAGAGGGAGGAGAGGGTGGGGGGAGGATGGGCAGAGGGAGGGTGATTGGTGGGATTACACCTGCGATGCATCTTACAAGGGTACATGTGAAACTTAGTAGATGTAGAATATAAATGTCTTAACACAATAACTAAGAAAATGCCAGGAATCTACGTTAACCAGTGTGATGAAAATGTGTCAAACTGTTTATAAAACCAGTGTATGGTGCCCCATGATCACATTAATGTACACAGCTATGATTTAATAATAAAATAATAATAATAATGGCAGCTCACATTTTAGAGGCAACGTACCATGTGTCAGACTAAGTATATATACATCTTATAGGATTCTCATTTCATTTTCACAGCAGGTCCAAGGAGTGGGCATTATTATTATTCCCATTTTTATAGATTAAAAAAAAAAAAAGATGTACAATGAGGCTAAGTGTAATAACATGCCCAAGAAGCAGGGCCTAGTTTGAGTGACTCGCCACCGAACTACCCACCATTCCCAGAGAGATGCATTGAGGCAAGATGACTGACAGCACCCAGGGCAGTTCTCTCTCCAAACTCCCCTGAGAACTGAGCAGCACCTTTTCACAAGGCCAAGGGCATTCTCAGAAGTTTGTTGTCAATTCCCACTCCCTGAGGCCTGGAGGCTCAGGTCAAATCCTCAACCCCATGAGGAGGAGCCTGGCCCTGGCATTGGCCTTAAAAGGGGAGCAAATGGCCAGATCAGTGAGAGCATCAGAGCTTGGGGTCCAGGCAGGGAGCAGGCTCAGAGTTGGACTGAAGCAGAGATTTAGTCCTATGCTGTAAAGCAGTGTTTTTCAACCTTTTTTTTTTTTTTTTTAATCCACAGCACACTTGAACCTATAGTTAAACTTTCATGGCACACTTAAATTATGCTGATAAAAAAAAAAAGAGTAAAAAAAGGAATATACTGGGCTGGACAGGGTGGCTTACACCTGTAATCCTAGCACTCTGGGAGACCAAGGTGGGTGGATTGTGTTTATATATATATATATTTACTGTGTTTTGAACTTATTTTGAAAATAATTTAATTAATGAGTTTTAAAATTTTTCACAGCACACCAGTGTCCCACAGCATAGCAATTGAAAACCACTGCTCTAAAGGAATGTTTCTTAAACATTTTATGACACAACTCACCAAGCAACACTGTGTGACATGTGAGGAAGTTATGCAAATTTTCTTCTTTACAAAGAAAAATTGTTGTCAGGCCAAGAAAGCACACAAACAAAAATAATACACATAGGCAGACAGGAGACTTAAAAGTATAAATTAAATATCACAATATGGAGAAAAAGTTTATAAACATTTCAGCATTTCTCATGATTATATAGCATAACAATGATTATTTGTTATAAAATATGGAATTATTTTTACATAAGCTTACAGCACACAGGAAAATCTTTCAGGAAACACAAGTATCCTGCTAGTGCTGTTTAAGAAATGCAGCTTGGACCAGGAGAGGTAGCTCTCACCTGTAATCCCAGCACTCTGAGAGGCCAAGGCAGGTGGATTGCTTGAACTCAGAAGTTTAAGACCAGCCTGAGCAAGAGTGAGACCGGTCTCTACTAAAAATAGAAAAACTAGCCTGGCATCATGGCAGGTGCCTGTAATCCCAGCTTCTCAGGAGGTTGAGGCAAGAGGATCGCCTGAGCTCAGGAAGTCTGAGGTTGCTATGAGCTATGACGCCACAGTACTCTACAGAGGGTGACTAAGACTCTGTCTCAAATAAATAAATAAATGCAGCTTGGCTCGGCTACTGTAGCACAGTGGTTACGGCACCAGCCACATACACTGAGGCTGGCAGGTTCAAATCCAGCCCGGGCCAGTTGGGCAACAATGACAACTGCAACAGAAAAGTGGCTGGGCGCTGTGGCAGGCACCTGTGGTCCCAGCTACTTGGGAGGCTTAGGCAAGAGAATTGCTTAAGTCCAAGAGTTTGAGGTTGCTGTGAGCTGTGCCGCCATGGCACTCTACCGAGGGTGACATAGTGAGACTCTGTCTCAAAAATAAATAAATAAATAAATGCAGCTTGTATGTGAATAAACAAGTTGTAAAGTCAGATCTATATACACTGGCCTCTTGGTTCTGTCAAAATGACAGAAAATACTGTCTTAAAGGACCAGGACTTGTTAAAGCAGGTCTAGGACCCCAAAACAGTGGCCTTTAATTTTTTTTAACTCACACAAGTCTAGCAATAAAAATTGTGGCTACCTACCCTGCTATAGTATATTTTATTTATCTATAAATTATAGGCATACACTTCTCTCATTAGCTAATATCTCAAGGCTTAGTAGACGCTTAGGTGAGGTTTAGCACAAATGCCTCTGGAGGAAAAGGCTCTGTGCTCGTGATAATTTCTAAATTTGTTTTTCTCAACTTCTTGGCTGATACAATTACACTGTCATTGTCTCTAGCCTCATAATGTGTCTGACAATGAGCTTATGTGGAATTAGGAACGGTGCCAAAGGTGGTTTGTTTGGATTTGAGTTATGGGTATTATCTTCACACTCCTTCTTTGCAGGGCTCCCCTTGACCCTCTGCTCCATTTTGTGAGGGTTAGTTTAGTTAAAACCAAATAATACAATTTGTATATTCTCTCAAGTGGCACAAATAAGCTACATAGGCCAGGAGCTCACGCCTATAATCCCAGCACTCTGGGAGGCTGACGTGGGTAGATCGTCTGAGCTCAGGAGTTCAAGACCAGCCTGAGCAAGAGCGAGACCCTGTCTCTATTAAAAATAGAAAAAATAATCAGTGCTTGGCACCCATAGTTCAGTGGTTAGGGTGCCAGCCACATACACCCAGGCTGGTGGGTTTGAACTCAGCCCAGGCTAGCTAACCAACAATGACAACTGCAACAAAAAAATAGCTGGGCCTTGTGGTGGGTGCCTGTAGTCCCAGCTACTTGGGAGGCTGAAGCAAGAGAATCACTTAAGCCCAAGACTTTGAGGTTGCTGTGAGCTGTGACACTATGGCACTCGACACAGTGCCACAGCTTGAGACTCTGTCTCAAAATAAAAATAAGAAAAGGAAAGAAAAGAAAAAGAAAAAATAATCAGGCACGGTAATAGGTGCCTGTCATCCCAGCTACTTGGAAAGCTGAGGCGGAGGATCACTTAAGCCCAAGAGTTTGAGGTTGCTGTGAGCTGTGAAGCCACAGCATTCTACCCAGGGCTGCAGAGTGAGATTCTGTCTCAAAAACAAAACAAACGAACAAACAAAGCAAAGCTACTGAAAGCAGGTGAGTAAACTGTCGATGGGGTGTTTAAGGTCTCTTCCTATCTGTGTGGAACATGGGGGCAACAGACAAACCGTGCAAGCAGGCAGGAGTCGCTCCGTATATTAAATTTAAGTAAAGTTGAATTCCTTTCTTATTGGTAAATAAACAAGAGCGAACACCCCAATATTCTCTTCCCATTTCCCCAGTAAATCATCTGCATTCCCTGGGCTGCCCACTCATTACTCTGGGATGTCAGAGGCATTATCGTCATAGAATCAGGGGTTCTTGTGATCCATGGCTGTCACTAGATTTATAGAGTTTTGATCCCCCACTGACTTAGTTTACCTGCAAAGAGACTTCAAACCTTGCATTATGGCAATAAAGCCTTCTTTGGAAAGATTCAAAAGGAAAGGAGGTGATATACAAGGTTTTCTGTCACCCCTCCCTTAAACCAATCCCAGGACAGCTTCTCACCTGACTCTGGTCATTTAAATAAAAATAGTGACTCTAGACTAAACAACTTCCCTAGGAAAGCCCATCCATCAAGCGAAGGAGGAAATTAACAAAGAGTCTGACATGATGAAGGAAGAGGAAAATTGGATTTTAAAAAATGCTACAAGTTTATTTTTCCTGCAGATCTTGTGATGCGGTGGTACCTCCCCCTACTCTGCGACATAATACATGTCACCTTGAGCTGAGTGGACTGCAACAGTTTCCTTCACTGTAGGTTCCTTGAGCAGGACTTCAGCCTGGCAGCCTCAGTACCTAGCACAGCACCTAGCAAATAGTAGGTGCTCAAAAGATACTGTTGAACGAATACACTCTTAGGATAAATATAACCTGTGAGAATCAGAGAGACCTTAAGCACTTAGCACAGGGTCGCTGCTCAGTAAATATATGTTTTAATGCATAAGATAATTGCTTGGTGAACAATTTTGTTATTATATTATACAATAGTACTTAGTAAACTGCAAAACAGTATGCTAATTCATGCTTTTGAACACCCTAATGCCCATGATAGGAACTAATCTCCTGAGAAATACTGACAGTCCTCGGCCCGCACACACCCCTTGCCACTCTGCGGGGTCAGAAAGGCTTTGGGCCAGGCCTGGGCCCTGTGCCGAGGAAGCTGTGCGTGGTGAGGATGAATGCACGTCATCCAGTAATAGGCAAGACAGATTGTGTCAGTCCCTCCACCTCTGCATCCCTGATTCTAAGATCAACGTTACATCATCCTTCCTTTGGCATTTGGCTGTGAGATTCCAGATGTCTCTACCACTCCTCTCCAGAGTCTCCACTCAGTGGGGGTCTCAGAACCCCCACTCCTCACACATCCATGATGAAAATCCCTTTCCTTGCATCCATCCATCCATCCATCCATCTGTCCATCCGTCCATCCATCCATCCACCCATCCACCCATCCAGTACTTATTTTCTCTCTTAGACCTGCTACATGCTGGCTTACATTCTGGACCAAATAGATCATAAAATATACAATGTTGGATGGTGGTAAGTGCTAAAGAAGAAAGTAAAACAGACAAGGGGAGAAGGGAATCTGGGGCCCCGGGTTGCAGCCTGCGTGTATAAGGGAGTGGCCAGCTGACATTTCACCAAGGAGGTGACATGTGCATAGAACTTGGAAGAGAGGGATAGAGCCAGGCAGACACTGGAGGAAGAGCTGCCGGACAGAGGGCACAGCACGGGGAAGGACACCCTGAGACAGGAGGTGCCTGTGACAGGGACAGTGAGCTGACAGTTATGGCAGATGACATCAGAGCCAGCACTGGGAGGGCCTGCAGCTACATTTGTGCTTTGTGTTCTAACAGGAATCACGCTGGGCTCCGTGAGGCACACGGGGACCACAAGATGGGGGATGTTGCAGCCACCCAGGTGAGAGCTGATGGACCCCATGGTAGTGGTAGACGTGGTGGGAAGTAGCCAGACTCTGGATGTGATTCTTCAGGTAGAAAATGCAGCATTTGCTGGCCCATTAAATGTGGAGGTGAAAGAAGAACGCACCCCAAGGTGGAGGCCTCGCTTGAGACACGACCCCTTCAGACCCCTTCAGCCTCCTGCCGAGAGTGACGAACTCTCTGCTCCTCTCAGCTTTTGCCCTAAGCCAAAGGCAGTTTTCTAAATTTAGCCTTTCCTTTTTAACCGTTGCTCAAAGAATGCATTTCTTGAAAAGTAAGTGTATTTGAAGTTTCCAAATAGTTTAACAGTACATAAAATATATGGTGTGTGCTGATTCTGTGAAATGAATATAAATCTCTAAAACTCCTTGCTTCCCACAGAAATTTTATCAGCAAAATTAGAATTGCAGTTTTATTCCTTGCTGGTTGTCTGATTAAGGTTTCATTTAAGCCTTGGGCTTATTTCTGAAAGCCTCATAAACATTTTACACACCTACTCATATATTACCAAAGCCATTCTGAATGCGGCCTACAGTAAAATTAATTACCATGTCACCAGACTGTCACATTTCAAGAGAAATCATAAATATTTACTCAGACCTGATTCAATGTCACCAAAAGGAAGCAATATTAGCAGCAAATTTCTTCATATTACAGCATAGCAATAGTTGGAGATTCACATGTAAATATATTAGAAGACCATTTTCCACATGCAGAGAAAATAATAAATCAACACTCATATCACTTCAAAAATCCACAGGCGTATAAAATCCACATGTTTCCCAGTTCCTCCTGGGCTGTAGCATAAGGCAGGCAGCAGCAGGAACAGAAACCTGAGAATGAGAGAGACTCTGAGCCTTCCGGGGACTGAGGGGAGGCCGTCCTTTCAGGTGCAAGCTGACAGTCTAGAGCTCAGAAGGCCAGGATCTGAGTGCGGTCTGTACCTGGAAATCTGAGCCAAAAATCACTTCCGTGGCAACCCGGACACTAAGGTGTCATGAAAACACACTGTATGATGTGGTTCAAATCCCAGCTCTGCCACTTGAACGTTGTATGACTTGCAAGGGATTCTCTCTGTGCCTCGGTTTTCTCATCTCTTAAAAAGTACCTACTTCAGCTTGGCGCCCGTAGCATAGTGGTTACAGCGCCGGCCACATGCACCGAGGTTTGTGGCAGGTTTGAACCCACCCTAGGCCTGCTAAAAAACAACAATGACAACTACTACAACAACAACAACAACAAATAGCCAGGCGTTGTGGCGGGCGCCTGTAGTCCCAGCTACTTGGGAGGCTGAGGCAAGAGAATCGCTTAAGCTCAAGAGTTAGCAGTTGCTGTGAGCTGTGATGCCACCTAGAGTAACATAGACTCTGTCTCAAAAAAAAAAAGGTACCTGCTTCATGGGGTTATTATGATGAGCACACAATGTAAGTGGCTTAAAATGGGGCCTAATGGACAATGGGTACTCAGTGCACGCACACACGTGTACTGTATACATGCACATGCATAGATCTGTGCAAATACGGTGTAGATGGCACATATGCCACTCACTACAGAGTTGTATAGTGCATAGAATGAAGTCAAAAGAACTGACTTTCGGGTCCCCAGCTCTGTCATGATCATCTTGCCTCTCTCTCTGTTTCCTGGGATTATTCATAGTAATCTTGCCTGGAGCTTATAAGAGTTAAATAAAATAATGTAAAAGAGTTGTGGCCAAATGCAATGGCTCATGTCATAATCCCACTGCTTTAGCAGGCCAAGGCTGGAGGATCACTCAAGGCCAGAAGTTCAAGACCAGCCTGGGCAATGTAGTGAGATCCCATGTCCATAAAAAAATTTCAAAATTAGCCAAGTGTAGTGATCAGCACCTGTAGTCCCAATTACTCAGGAGCCTGAGGCAGGAGGACTACTTGAGCCCATGAGTTCAAGGCTATAGTGAGCTATGATTGCCCACTGTATTCCAGCCTGGGCCATAGAGCAAAGGAAAAAAGAAAGAGACGTTTGAAAGTGTAAGAAAACAAAGAAAGACAGGTATAGGACTGGGCATAGTGGCGCACACTTATAATCCTAGCACTCTAGGAAGCCAAGGCAAGTGGATAGCTTGAACTCAGGAGTTCAAAACCAGCCTAAGTAAGAGCAAGACTCTGTCTCTACCAAAAACAGAAAAATTAGCTGACTATTGTGGCTGGCGCCTGGAGTCCCAGCTACTTGGGAAGCTGAGGCAAGAGGATAGCCTGAGTCCAAGAGTTTGAGATTGCTGTGAGCTATGATGCCCTGGCAGTCTACCCAGGGTGACAGAATAAGACTCTGTCTCAAAAAAAAAAAAAAAGAAAAAAAGATAGATGAGGGCTACTATCACAAGGATGTTTTTTATTCTGCTTTTTTCTTACTCTTCACTTCTCTAGCCTGGTGGATCTGACTCTTTCTGGGTGCTTTGGGTTTCCTAGCCCTGGGTCCTTGCCCTGCCACCCAGCCTTCCACAGCCACTGCTGGTCAGCAGAGCCTCATACCTCAGCCGGCCAGGCCTCGTGTCCCCGTGCAGAGCTGCCCCTTTGGGACTGTCTTGCAGGGAAGCCCATGAGCCCTTATACAGCTGGAGCTGAAGTTGAGCTTGCTCACATTGATAATTTGGGTCTTTGTGCTGTGTGCTCAGATGACTAAAGAACCAGTTAAAAGAGGTGACGAGAAGCTGCTGGGCCAGGTGAGCTGGTGAGGTTACACGTGGGGAGGCAGCTCAGGGAGCTGGCCTGCTCCTCTCACTCTGCTTTCCTAGTTTCCCTGTTGTTAGCAGGAGGAGGGTTCTGGACCATTCCCTTTCCTCCAAGATCAAGACCCAGTCATTAAATGAAGAAGAAAAAGACATCAAGGCTGAGGTACACCTAAAGTCTAGATCAGTGGAGGGCTGTGGGACTCCGGTGATTCTTTTCCATCCATTTCCTAAATTGAAGGAAGAGTTTCAGTAATTTTATTTATTTATTTATTTATTTATTTGAGACAGAGTCTCAAGGTCACCCTGGGTAGAGTGCCTTGGAGTCACAGCTCACAGCAACTTCAAACTCTTGGGCTCAAGCTATCCTCTTGCTTCAGTTTCCCTATTTTTAGTAGAGATGGGGGTCTCGCTTTTGCTCAGGCTGGTCTCCAACTCATGAGTTCAAGCCATCCACCCACTTCGGCCTCCCAGAGTGCTGGGGTTACAGGCGCGAGCCACTGTGCCTGGCCATTTTTTTTAATGCTTTTTTTTTTTGGCCACACTTAGCACCTTCACTGACACGTGATTTACATATCATACAATTCCCCATTATAAGTACACAGTTGAATAACTTTTACTTAACTTATACAGTGCACACTCATTACCACAATCCAATGTAGAACAGTTCCTTACTCCAAACAGAAATGTTGTCCCCACGTGTAGTCGATGCCCAGTCCCATCCCCAGCCGCAGAAAAACACTGGTCAGCTTTCTAGCTCCATAGATCTGTCTTTCCCAGAAATTTCATACAAATGAAATCATACACCACGTAGTCTTTTGTGTCTGGCTTCTTTCCATCATATAATTTTTTACAATTCGTGTATGTTGTGTGTATCAGAGTCTGTTACCTTTTATTGCTAAGTCGTAATCTATTTACTGATATATACCACTTTACGTATCCATTCACTGGCTGATGAATATTTGGATTCTTTTGTGACTTCTTTTGAAATGTTCCAGGTAAAGGAGGTTGCTCCCATTTCTTTGAAGACATTCTCTGTTAATCTTTAGTGGAAATATCCCTTCATGATAAGAGCTGGGAAACACATTCTGCTGAGCCCCTGTGAAAACATGGCCTCTTCCAACCCAGCAAGAAAGAGGCCACTGTCATCTGATACAGAGGCGTGTTCATTAGAAGTAACCCCAAGTGCTGAAGTACTCATTAATTTGTCAGTACCTGATGTTTGAAATAAAGGAATTCTCCACTTGGAGTAGATACACAGGGCTGATGAGCTCTTTGGTTGGAATCTTCACAGAATGTTTGCAGGTCACAGTCCAACGTTGCTGATCACAAGAGGCATCAGGACAAGGAAAGCCAGATGATCTGGGTCCTTTGCATCACTCCAGCAGCGGGACAGCAAACCACACTGCCACATTCCAAAGGAGGAGGAAGATCCAAAGTGGAGGGCCAAGAGCGTGGCCCCTGTCTCCAGTCCTTCCTCTACAAGTGCACCCCCAAGGCAGAGGCTAATTGTGCCTTGGCATTCTACTTTTTTCTTTTCTTTCTTTTTTTTTTTATTTGAGACAGAGTCTCATTCGGTCACCCTGGGTAAAGCGCCATGACGTCATCAGAGCTCATAGCAACCTCAAACTTTTGGGCTCAAGAGATCTTCTTGCCTCAGCCTCCTGAGTAGCTGGGACTACAGGTACCCACCACAATTCCTGAGTAGTTTTTCTATTTTTAGTAGAGACGGAGTCTCACTCTTGTTCAGGCTGGTCTCAAACCCCTGAGCTCAAGCAATCCACCCGCCTTGGCCTCTCAGAGTGCTAGGATTACAGGCGTGAGCCACCGTAGCTGGCCTACTTCTTTCTTGACTCACACCCAAGCCTCTTCTCCTGGCAGGAGGCCTAAGGGGGCCGCAGAAACCCTTGAGTTGCCTCTAGAGGGTAAAATGTGGAGCCAAAAGGTAACTCACTAGAAACTCATCATTTCTCCTGGTGAAAGGACATACAGGCTCTGCTGACAGAGGGCATGTGCTCACTCAGTCAGCAAACACCATGTGTGTCTCAGGCACTGAGCTAAGCTCTGGAGTAGAGGGACGGCAGAGCTGCTGACCTCTCACTGCCCAACAAGAGAGCACAACTGATAAACAAACGAACGCAATCCCATAGAAAAGATAAGCCCAGCACCCCATGGAAAGCACCCTAAGAGCATGGGAATGAGGCCTCCCACTTGAGCTACAGAAGAGAGGGCCTGTCATCTGGGGGTCACTACTGGGAAACACGTCAGATGGCAAGGGAGAAAGGAGAGGGCATCTACATGGACGTTTCAAGGTGATTTTACACCACCAACTAGAAAGATCCCGATTGCAGTACATTGAGCTCCACAGAGACAGCGCCGGGGCAAGTGAGAGCTGGACGGGTACTGACCTCTGTGCCTCGCTGAGGAAAAATGACTAAACATGGGCAAAGGAGATCCTAAGAAGCCGAGAGGCAAAATGTCATCATATGCATTCTTTGTGCAAACTTGTCGCGAGGAGCACAAGAAGAAGCACCCAGCTGCTTCAGTCAACTTCTCAGAGTTTTCTCAGAAGGGCTCAGAGAGATGGAAGACCATGTCTGCTAAAGAGAAAGGAAAATGTGAAGATACGGTAGAGGCGGACAAGGCCCATTATGAAAGAGAAATGAAAACCTAGATCCCTCCTAAAGGGGAAACAAAGAAGTTCAAGGATCCCAGTGCACCCAAGAGGCCTCCTTCGGCCTTTTTCTTGTTCTGTTCTGAGTATCACCCAAAAATCAAAGGAGAACATCCTGGCCTGTCCGTCGGTGATGTTGCAAAGAAGCTGGGGGAGATGTGGAACAACACTGCTGCGGATGACAAGCAGCCTGATGAAAAGAAGGCTGCAAAGCTGAAGGAAAAATACGAAAAGGATAGTGCTGCATACCGAGCTAAAGGAAAGCCTGATGCAGCAGAAAAGGGAGTCGTCAAGGCTGAAAAAAGCAAGAAAAAGAAGGAAGAGGAGGACGATGAGGAGGATGAAGAGGAGGAAGAGGAGGAAGAAGATGAAGAAGATGAAGATGAAGATGAAGAAGAAGATGATGATGATGAATAAGTTGGTTCTAGCACAGTTTTCTTCTTGTCTATAAAGCATTTAACCCCCCTGTACACAACTCACTCCTTTTAAAGGAAAAAAATTGAAATGTAAGGCTGTGTAAGATTTGTTTTTAAACTGTACAGTGTCTTTTTTTGTATAGTTGACACACTACCGAATGTGTCTTTAGATAGCCCTGTCCTGGTGGTATTTTCAATAGCCCCTAACCTTGCCTGGTACAGTATGGGGGTTGTAAATTGGCATGGAAATGTAAAGCAGGTTCTTGTTGGTGCACAGCACAAATTAGTTATATATGGGGATGGTAGTTTTTTCATCTTCAGTTGTCTCTGATGCAGCTTATACGAAATAATTGTTGTTCTGTTAACTGAATACCACTCTGTAATTGCAAAAAAAAAGTTGCAGCTGTTTTGTTAACATTCTGAATGCTTCCAAGTAAATACAATTTTTTTTATTAAAAAAAAGAAAGATCCCCTGGCTGAACTTGCTGGAAGTCCCTCCCCCTCCATTGAGCTCTCCACTTCATTCCCTGAGACCTCTTTTGCCCAGATTGAAGATGGGATTAGACAATGCCTGAGAATTGCCTGATGAGGAAACCGATTTGAAGGCACATGAAAGATAAGATAAAGCTTTTGATTTGGGGGGCTTTCTGGATTCCCCCCGCAACCAAACCAATTTAGTAGTTCTCAGATCTGCCAAGTAGTCCTGGAAATCTGACAGCTGGTTGTTGATAGTGGACCAGCCTCTTTAGCTGCTTAAACACACATGGGGTAAAGCCAAACCAACTAGGAATAGAATGACAGGGAAGGGGATTTACTTTACAGCTGACTTGGCCAAGTGACACCTGTCCCACTAAGGATGTTCTACCTGGTGTTTAAAGCCTGACTTCTTGAAGCTCTCCAGGGAGAGAGCCACAGGAGCATTGCTGAAAATTAGTTGGTATGATAGGCCTCGTGTGCACTATGAGAGGAGCCAGTGTTGTCTGTCAAGGGGCTATGATGCTCACCTTACGTTGCCCAGAGGCTTTCTCCCCATCAGCCTCTTCTATGACCAGCAGCTAAGAGTGGCTGCTTTGTGGGGGCTCCTGGTTAAACATGGTAATTAGAACACATTCCTTTATCTCTGTTTCCTACCGAAAGTCCACCAAGATGATATTACAGTGTGAAAAGAAGGACAGGAGGGAGTGTGGGAGGGAGAGAGGGAATGAGAAAGGGGGGGGACTACAAAAACAAAGAGAATAGAGAGGAAATTCAGCAGATAATCAATGTCTATAAAATTGTGGAAGCTGAGAAGCAGATGACCAGAGGTAACTGGGAGCAAAGTCAGCAAGAAAGGGAGGAATTCGAGAAGAAGCCTACCTGTACTACAGATCTCCAGAAGGGTTCAGAAATTGGAAGCACCGCATGCCTCAAAGGATAGAAGTATGTGTTCTGCTGGAAAAGGCACAAATGATCAAAAGACAAAAGGAAGTAATTAGACCCACCCATCCTTTCTCTGACCTTGCCCAGCCAGACTCCTGACCCATCCAGCAGAGGGCTGGGGATTTACTCTCTGGAAGGCTGAACCAGTCAGGCTCCAACCTTGGGGAGACTGTGTCCAACTGAGGATGGCAATTAGCTTCCTACTGAAAACAGGGATTGTATGAAAGCTTGACTACTGCAAGCCCCATACCCCTCCCCTGCTCTGCTCCAGATTTCCAGAAGCCAAGCTTATATTCCACAAGTAAGGATTTTTCTCTGGGGAAACTGACTGGCTCAGGAGAAAATGCCTAAAAATGGCAAGTTTGGGGAGATCTCCCATGAAGCACCCTGGTCCCCATCTGGTCACCACCACACAGTAATACCCACTAGAAAATGAGCTCTGATACACAGAGCTTTGTATCAGCATTTTAGTGCCTTGAAACGCTGATAATGCCTTTGTGTCTTAAAAATAGACAATCAAGGATTAGCAGGCAGTTGTAGAGTACCTAGAATGGGAAAGACATCAAAACAGACCAGTAGGTAAAAGAAGCTTAGAGGAAGAAGAGATAGCAAAGGCATCAGAAGAAAACATTTTTAAATCAGTAAATGTTATCCTTGGAGTAGGGTAAGATAATTTCTTCCATGAGTTTGACAAAAAGAGACTCTAAAAAGTAAATATTCAGAAAATAATAAAGAGCTCTTGTAAGTTAAAAATGTGATTTAAAAAATTTTAAACTCAGTCGGAAACTTGGAAGATAAAGCATAGGACATTACCCAGAAAGCAGAATCAAAAGAAAAATAAATGGTAAAGGAAAGTTAAGACAATTAGAGAACCCAACAAAGAGGATCAGTATGTGAATAAGACATTCCAGAAAGAGAAAGCAAAGAAGACAGAGGTCAAGAAATTACAAAAGAAACAATACAAGAAAAATGTTATAAAACAGAAGGCCTCCAGTATGGAAGTGTCTAATGAATGAAAAAAGAGAAGCCATCACGGAGGTTCGTAGTCATGAAATTTCAGTACCCTGAGGAGAAAGAAAACAGCCTGAAAGTTTCCAGAGAGGAGAAAACATTTTTCTTGTTATTATTCATGTTTCCTGGAATTCTATTTATTTTTTATTGTTGGAGATTCATGGAGGGTACAAGAAACCAGATTACACTGATTGCATTTGTTAGGTAAAGTCCCTCTTATAATTGTGTCTTGCCCCAACAAGGTGTGTTACACACCGAGACCACATCGCCCGCCCTCCTTCTCTCTCTCTCTGCTCTCCCCTTCCCCCCATCCCCACCGTGTACTAGGTCATTAATTGTCCTCATATCAAAATTGAGTACATAGGATTCATGCTTCTCCATTCTTCCGATGCTTTACTAAGAATAATGTGTTCCACTTCCATCCAGGTTAATACAAAGGATGTAAAGTCTCCATCTTTTTTAATGGCTGAATAGTATTCCATGGTATACATATACCACAGCTTGTTAATCTATTCCTGGGTTGGTGGGCATTTAGGCTGTTTCCACATTTTGGCAATTGTAAATTGAGCTGCAATAAACAGTCTAGTACAAGTGTCCTTATGATAAAAGGATTTTTTTCCTTCTGGGGATTGCAGGATCAAATGGGAGGTCTAGCTTGAGTTCTTTGAGGTTTCTCTATACTTCCTTCCAAAAAGGTGTATTAGTTTGCAGTCCCAACAGCAGTGTAAAAGTGTTCCTTTCTCTCCACATCCATGCCAGCATCTGCAGTTTTGCTATTTTGTGATGTGGGCCATTCTTGCTGGGGTTAGATGATAAGAGAGAGGAGAAATTTTAAAAGCTCACACACAAATTTCTGAAACTCATCAGGAATCAGAACAACAATCAGGCAACAATACTCTCAACAGCAACACTGGAAGTCAAAAAACAAAACAACAAAGCCTTCAAAATTCTAAAAGAAAAAAAATTTTTTTGAAACAGAGTCTCAATCTGTCTCCCTGGGTAGAGTGCATTCAGCTCACGGCGACCTCAAACTCTTAGGCTCAGGCAATCCTCTTGCCTTGGCCTCCCAAGTAGCTGAGATTACAGGTGCCAGCCACAATGCCTGGCTAGTTTTTCTATTTTTAGTAGAAACAGGGCCTCGCTCTTACTCAGGCTAGTCTTGAACTCATGAGCTCAAGCAACCCACCCACTTCAGCCTCCCAGAGTGCTAGGATTACAAGTGTGAGCCACCTCACCCAGCCAGAAAATTATTGTTAATGCAGAATTCTATGCCTATCCAAGTTATCCATGAAGTGTTAAGGGAGAAGGAAAACATTTTCAGAAATGCAAGCTGTCAAAAAATGTACTTGCATGTAGCCTTTCTCAGGAAGCTACTTAAAAATGTGCTCAATCAAAATTAAAACTTTTTTTAAAAAAAATCAAGAAAGAAGGAAGGGGATGAATACACAGAAAAGAGGCAAAGGGAATTCCCAGGGTATGCTGATGGAAATTTTCAGGACCACAGTTTTGCAAGCATTGAGAAAGGGATGAAGGAACAGAGAGAGGAATACTCAGGACAGGTCAATGTATTGAGCGATTATTTCAGTTCTTTCAGAGAATGTGGAGATCAATCAGTAATAGTTACTAAGGAGTAAACTAAGCTAAAGAAACACGAGATGTTTTTAACTCCAGGAAAGAGTAAAAGATGAATGAGAAAGGCCATGTAGCCACAGTGGGCCATGTGGTTCAGCTATGACTAATGGTCGTAAGAGTGTGAGCTCTGAATACGGATTTGAAGGGGATTGAACAGTGTTGAGAAGATGGTGCAGGGACAGGACTGATGGCAGGAGTGCGAGAGCTAAAGCCACAGTGTCGTAGTGAGAGGTTGATAGCTGACGCAGCACTGAGAAAGAAACAGCAAAGTGAGCACACCATTAGAAACGTGGAAGTTAAACACCCAATTGAACAATAGAGTCGAAAGCGGGTGTGATGGTTCATTTGGGGTCAACTTGGCTGGGCCCTGGTCCCCAGAGTTTGGCCAAACGTGATTTCGGGTGTTTCTGTGAAGATGTGGACATTATTTATGTGTTTGTTTGTTGCTCGGCTTTATTTGGTGGAGATGTTTTTAAGACAAAAGTCACATTTAAAATCGGTGGACTTTTCTTGTTTTTAGTAAAGGACCTTGCCCTCCATAATGTGGCTAGACCTCGTCCAATCAGTGGAAAGCCTATGAGAACAAAGCCTCTTAAGCGAGCAAGGACTCTGCCGGCAGATGGCCTTGGGACTTGAGCAGCAACAGGGGCTCTTCTTCCCTAGGTCTCCAGCCTGCCGCCTACCTTGCAGATGGGGGGCTTGCCAGCCTCCATAATCCCATTAGCCAGTTCCCTAGGATAAATCCACCTGTCCCCCTCCTGGGTACTCACACACCCCCTACGGGTTCTATTTCTCCAGAGGACCCTCGCTAACACAGTGGAGGCCACTGGAGCAGAGTGGGGCTAACAGAGGTCCTCAAACTATGGCCCGCGGGCCACATGAGGCCATGTGATTGTATTTGTTCCCGTTTTGTTTTTTTACTTCAAAATAAGATATGTGCAGTGTGCATAGGAATTTGTTCATAGTTTTTTGTTTTAAACTATAGTCTGGCCCTCCAGCGGTCTGAGGGACATTGAACTGGCCTCCTATTTGAAAAGTTTGAGGACCTCTGGAAGACACTGGGTGGCAGATTGCTGGGGGTTGTTATAAACCTAGTTATAGTTGTTGATCTTTAGACCATGCATATTTCTTGCTTTGAAGGAAAAGGATTGAATTTAAATGACAACTAAAAAGAAAAAGATGATATGCTTTATCATCGGGTAACCCTGGTTTGAAATCCATCTCTACCACTTACTGGCTGTGGCTGTACATACATTTCTCTGAGCCCCAATCTCCCCATGTGTAAGATGGGGGCCTGGTGGAGATACTACAGGAGTTCAATAATCAGAGAGTGTAGAATAAGGCCGGCGCACAGTTGGTGCTGAGTACACCATAGTAGTTCCTGTGACAAAGACGCCTTTATGTTCTTTAACTGTCCCTGCTGGGGACTTGGGTGTTACTTTGATTTTGTCAGGATTATTGTGCCAATAAAAACTCATTCTCTTGAAAAAGACTGTGTGCCCTTTTAATATTTTATACCTGCTGTGCTTTCTAAAACAAATACACTTCAGCATTATAATTAAAACTCCTTCCAGCGAAGCTGCCCTTGTCGGCCCAGGGAGGTCAGTAACAGCCAGCTCTCCAGCATCGATCCGCGGCGCTGCCCGAACTGGCCTGCTGCCTCCAGCTCCACAACTTCCTGGCTGTCACTTGCTGTGCACAAATGAAATCATTTCAAATAACCTAATGTGCGCTTCTGCCACTAAGAAAACCACATGAAAAGGCAAAGGAGTCGCAGCTTGAGAAGCCAGGGTGAGCTAACGCTCTTTCGGGCTGCATTTCTTGGGTGACTGGGCCCAGGAAAATACAAAGTCAGAAGGGCAGTGGCAACCAACGGATGGGGTCCTGCTGCTGTCAGGAAAACCCATCTGCAGTCCCCAGGGCTGATGCTTCATTTGCTGCCGAAGTTATCGGATGCTGCCTTAAGCAGCAGTCTTATACGGGGGCCTGGGGGAACCTGCAAACTCCCTAAAATAGTCTGGTGTGAGCGTGCAGTTATCCAGGAAGTGGTCAGTGGTTACATTTGATTTTCAAAAGAGCCCGTGCCCCTCAAAATGTGGCCTTACTGGCAGCTTCTCCTCTGGGTTACCCTGAGTATATAAGCCTCACAAGCAGAGATGTCAGTGCTCAGAGGGACACCCGTCCTCGTCACTCCAGGGTTCCAGGAGTCCGGGTCCTCTACCCACTGTACATGCTGGCTGTTCAGGACCATTGCATTATATTTGCAACCTCCCTACGGTGATACATGTCCTCAGACCTTTAAGCATTTCCGTACCGTTTCTATTGTTTGGCCTTCCCTCTCATCACCTGTTGACTTAAGAAAAATCTACTCAGCCCTCAGCCCTCAGCCCAGACTTCCTCTGTGCTGTGAGCCCTCCCGGACCTCCCCCAGACTCCATCTCCCCAAGCCCACTACCCCAGCTGACTGAACTCCATCCTTCTTCCTCAGGTCCCCAGCACCACGCTCGTTAAAGGATTGAGCCTTTACT
Source organism: Nycticebus coucang (assembly GCF_027406575.1). NCBI lineage: Eukaryota > Metazoa > Chordata > Mammalia > Primates > Lorisidae > Nycticebus > Nycticebus coucang. The sequence goes on from NC_069784.1 coordinate 44,660,359, forward strand.
GGTGGTTTTCTTCTCTGTCTTTTTCAAAATGAGTTATGATGAAAGACGGTTTTGTCTTTTTCATCTCTGAAAATAAGGAGAAACCACATACGTCCCTCCCTGTGGCTGCTCAAAGCTACTTATGATTCCCCAAATGAAAAGGAACTTGAATTTAAAGGGCAAGGTGAAACTTCCACTCCACCTGGCTCTTTTCTGTGCTGTTGTCCTGAGCTGAATAAAGTGCCTGGTACATAGAATGTGCTCAGTTAAAGTGTTGTTGGTTGTTAAAAGGATGGCTTGTTCCCTGACCTATACCGAACTACTCATAATCATGTTTCATTGTTATGCTTCTCAAAAACATTGCAAATGAGACGTTTCAAAAGACAGTGTGTTAACTGCTGAAATAACCTCTGTTGCTCTCGGAAGGAGAGAGGGAGAGGTGGAAGGAGCTTAGAGACAAACCTCTTCAGCCCTCTGACGGTAGCAGAGAAAGCAAGAATTAGCCTCTCTACCAGCAACGTCCTCTGAAAGAAATGGCAAAACAAACCAGACCAGACAGATTCCTGGACATTTATTTTTCTCTCGATGCACTTGGACAAAGCAGTCAGTTTCCATCCTTGCTGTGCTCGCGGCACTGGGTCTTTATTTATTGCTCCTGCTTCATGGTCATGTTTCTCTTTACTCAAAAAAGATTTGCTAGAGGCTGGCTCCTTTCCCATTAAGGTCACCAGAGAGTCACTGAATGCTGCGAAACAGCAACTTCACCGAAATGTCAGGGAAGATTTAGTGAAAATGAACTCTGCCTCGTGCCCATCGGTAAGGAGCAGAGCTAGCCGAGACCACACCGATGGCAGAGGCGAGGGCAGGCTGTGCCACTCCTGGGAGACCAAGCCGTCTGGTAAAGGAACAGGCTCCCCGAGGGTGCCAGCAGGTGAGAGGGGCCTTCTGCAGTGGGCATCTGTGTTATGGCCATTCCTGTTACTGGCTCTCCAGCTCCAGCAGGGGCTCCAGCCATTCTGTTTGTGCTCCAGAATTTACCCTCAAAACCCAACTGTGATTTGTTCAGTGATGGAAGAAGAGCAGCCGTAATTTGCACCTCAGAGCCTGATTTGAAATTGACTCTGCCCTGGGTCAGCCGAGCACCTTCCCCTCCCCTGGTCTGGAAGGCCAGACCTTCCACCTCAGAGCTCCCATTTTCAAAAGGACTCTTAAATCCTTCCCCCTGGAAAGGTCTTGTGGGTCACAGAGGTCTTAGGCCACAGGTAGACCAACTCTCTGGACAGGTTATGTGTCAGTGTCGCAGGGCCGCTGACCAGCAGGGACGAGGACACCAACAGAAGGATCAAGGGCACTTTATTGTAGAAATGATACAGCTTGGAAAAAAGCAAGCTCTCCTCTTCCTTCCTCTTCTTTCTCCTGTAATGGAATCTGTACTGCCAGGGTTTGGTGCAGGAAGGTTCACACGGGATTCAGACAGACCCGTGGGGCGCCCTGCAGGCAGCTTGCGGAGGACAGGTGAGCAAGCGCCGAGCGCCGACGCGTCCCCCTGGGTGGAAAGCCTTAAGTAGTGGCCAGAACAACAGTGGCTCTGAATCACGCCTAATGACCATTACTTAAGAAAGCAGGGACACCTGCCTGACTAATCATCCTTACTCAAAATAATCTGGCTCCTCGTGGCCCTCAGGCGAGAAAGCCTAATTGTCGCATCTTCCCAACAGAGTCTAAAACCCTCCTGGAGGGACGCCTCTGTACTGAGTCTCACCGGCTGAGAAGGGGGCCCCCGGGCTTAGGGAAGGGGCTCCGTTATAGGTTGCCTAATGTAGTACAAGCAGTTAGCGCGTCATCTGTTTCTGGGGAGCAGCTATCTCTACAGGTTAGGTTTTTCCCATCCCTCCGCCATTTTAGGCCAGCGGCCGTTGTCGTCTTACAGGTCTCTCCACAGTTATGCATTAGGGAGACATAGAGAAAAGGAACTTGAATTAAAAGGGCAAGGTGAAACTTTTCTTTTTCTGCTAGAAATCAAGCTGGTAACTGGATTCTCCCTGTTTCTGTCCCAAGCACCACATGTAATGTCCCAATGCATAGATTGAGACTAGACAAATCTAAGCCATTTGCCATTTGCCCTTTACATTTTGGAGGGTTTTGTTTGTTTGTTTGTTTTGAGACAGAGTCTCACTCTGTTGCTCCAGGCTAGAGGGCTTTGGCATCATAGATCACAGCAACCTCAAACTCCTGGACTTGAGTGAGATCCTTCTTGCCTCAGCCTCCCAAGTAGCTCAAACTTCAGGCAGCCACCACCATGCCCAGGTAACTTTTCTTTTGTTAGTAGAGATAGATCTTGTTCTTACTCAGGCCAGTCTGGGACTCCTGAGCTCAAGCAATCCACCCACCAGCTTCCCAGAGTGCTAGGGTTGTAGGTGTGAGCCACCACACCCTGTCCTCTGCACATTTTTGAAAAGGTTGTGACACACAGCTCAGTGCCATCCTCCTGGTCAGCTGACCACACAGCTCCCTGAGAGTCTCCTCAGAGGCAGCTAATTGACCTGGTAGTGACTCCTCTTCCTCCTGGGGGACTGAATGAGACTAGATGCGTGAATCTGACCAAGTCACTCTCTGGGTCTCATTTTCTTCCTCCAGACAATAAAGAAGAGGCACTTGATGGTCCCCAAAGGCACTTCCAACCCACAGGCAGTGACTTAGTTAACAACAACTTACTTCCAAGTTTTAATAAAATTACTTCATTGGTTTTATGTACAAATAAATTCATACAAAGTAGAAGAGTTCACAAAACAAGTTTCTAAAAGTCCTAAATACCATTATCTAGAAGTAACCACCCTTAATATGTGTTAAAGATTATTCTAGACATCTCATATATCATTATTATTCATATGATCAGACAGAAAGGTAGATGGACGGATGGAACTAATTTTACAAAGATCAGATTATGCTCTATATTTCATTTTTCACAAAGGCATCACATTTAATATTACTTTTAAACTTACTATGAAAAATAAATTGAAGTAAAACTGAAAATGTACTATCACAAGAAACATGCAGTGACAGACGTAGTGGCCAAATGGTCACCAACGTTTTGTCACTCCTCCAGCTAACTAAGAGATGGGGTCTATTCCTCCATACCCTTGAACCTGGGGTAGGCCAGTGACTGCTTGACTGATAGAGTACAGCAGACGTCATGCTGCTTCTGTTCTTTAACAGAACTGGCAGCTTCCACGTCCTTTCCTGTGGAACCCAGCCACCATGCTGCAAGGAAGCCTAAGTAGCCCCACAGAAAGGCCAACAAGTGGGGAATGGAGGCCCCGGCCAGCAGCCACAGCTGAACTCCCAGAAAACAGCCTTTGCCCCTCTGGCCCCAGTTGAGCGACTCTAATTGACACTAGGTGTACTAGAGGAGTGACAACTCAATGTGAAAACTTCCTGTCCTCCCCACCGGATGCCCCACCTAAGAAAGGTGAATGGGTCAACCCCCTACCCTACCCGCCGGGTGTCCTATCTGGGAAAGGTTAAAGGGCAACCCCCACCTCCCTGACCTTTAAAACCCAAGCTACCATTACCCGCATGTGGATCTCTTCCAGGTTGGAAATCTTACCCCCACCTGCACCAAGATGGCATAAAGCCATTGTAATTACACAAACCGGGCCTCCGTTTTCCTTTTGTCTCACACCTCGGAATAATCTTTCGGAAAGGAAAAAAGAAAATAGAGAATGAGAGAATATGTCTTCTAACCATGCGTCAGGAAAGAGGTTAATATATAAGGAACTCACACAAATCAAATGCAAAAACAAAAATGAGGATCTAATTAAAAATGCAAAACACTAAATAGTTATTTTTCTAATACAGACGTAGACAAGGCCAACAGGTATATGAAAATATGCTGAAGATTGCCAGTCGTGGGGCAACTGCAATTCAAATTTATGTTGAGCTATCACTTGACCAGTTGACACCCGCTAGGACAACTAATGTTAAAAAAAAAAAAAAAAGGAGGTAACAAGTGTCTGCAAGAAACAGAAATCCTGTACTTATTTGGTGAGTTGTAAGCGGGTATAGCCATGAAAATCAGGATAGAGGGTCATCAAACTTAAAAAACAAGCAAATACAGAACTACAATATATTTGCAATGCCACTCACAGCTGGAGCTGCCTGCAGCTTTTATCCCTCTCTTTGAAAGCACTGGGCCCTGGTATTGCTTCTGTTCTACCGTCTCCCCACTTCCCAGCAAGTCTTTATTCTATTTTTTGACAAATAGTTGTCTATTTTAAATTGTAAAGGAACTTTATGGCCACCCTGTATTGGTTTCCCATGATCTGGTGATAAAAAGTTTCCTTTCAAAATAGTTTCTTAGATTAAAAAAGCAAGCAGATTTTTAAAACACATATTAAGGCTGGGTGCAGTGGCTCATACCTGTATTCCTAGCACTCTGGGAGGCCGAGGCGGGTGGATTGCCTGAGCTCACAGGTCGAGACTAGCCTGAGCAAGATCAAGACCTTGTCTCTTGGGCGGCGCCTGTGGCTCAATGAGTAGGGCACTGGCCCCAAACCAAGGGTGGCGGGTTCAAACCCAGCCCTGGCAAAACTGCAACAAAAAAATAGCCGGGCATTGTGGCAGGCGCCTGTAGTCCCAGCTGCTCGGGAGGCTGAGGCAGGAGAACCCCACGTAGGCACAAGAGCTGGAGGTTACTGTGAGCTGTGTGACATCATGGCACTCTACCAAGGGCGGTACAGTGAGACTCTGTCTCTAAAAAAAAAAAAAAAGACGCTGTCTCTAAAAGTAGCCAGTTGTTGTAGTTGGCACCTGTAATCAATCCCAGCTACTTGGGAGGCTGAGGCAAGAGAATCGCTTAAGCCCAAGAGTTTGAGGTTGCTATTTAGCTGTGATGCCATGGCACTCTACTGGGGTCAACAGAGTAACACTCTGTCTCAAAAAAAATAAATAAATAAAAGACATACTAATTATGTAATAGAATGAGTGACACTAAATATGCCAAAAATTAAGTCTATGGTACATGAATGAATCTTTTTTTTTTTTTAGTTTCAAGCTGTCACCCTGTAGAGTGCGTGGCGTCATAGCTCATAGCAACCTCTGACTCTTGGGCTCAAGCAATCCTCTTGTCTCAGTTTTTCTATTTTTAGTAGAGACAAGGTCTTGCCTTTTGCTCAGTCTGGACTCAGACTCGTGAGCTCAAGCAATCCACCCGTCTCAAAGTGCTAGGATTATAGGCATGAGCCACCTCGCCCAGCTGAATGAATGGCTTCTAGAAAACAACTGTTCTTTATCCCATTAAAGAATCTGGCTTTTTTTTATTTTTTATATTTTGAGATTTTATTAAAAATCTGTTCCACAGTGGCAGTCCCCCAGTGTGGATACACTGTGCCTGGTGCAGGGATCCAGGAGCCCAGGCTTCAATGTCCACTTCCCCATTTTACTCACCTCTCTCCCCAAGGGTCTCTGCCAAGTGAGAAGACAAGAGGAAAGAGGTCAGGGTACCTGTGAGGTCAGCTCGGATGTTAATAGCTCACACTCTAGCAAGAGGAACTTCGTCTCAATCATTTCCTCCTTTGCCTTCAGCCATGCTGAGTCCCCAGTCCTTGCTGGGCATACCTCTTCATTCTCAGGGAGCTTGTCAGCAGTTTCTCCCTTCCCACTGAGCTCTCCCCTTCATTCCCCAAGACCACTTCTGCCCAGACTGAAGAGGGGATTAGACAAGTCCTGAGAATGAGGAAACTTAGTCAAAGACGTGAAAGATGAGATAAAACTTTTTGATTAGGGGTGATTCCAAAGGAAGGGCGGACTGACCCAGCTGAGGCTCGCCAGCTGCAGTGAGTCCCTGCACTGGTGTGATGCCTCGGCATCCGCTGGGAGTGGAAGCTGGACTTTCTCACCGCAGAAGCAGGGCTTAGTCATTCTTGGCACAGTTTCCAGTTCTCCAGTTCTTCAGTGTGGTCGATGCAGGTATCTGTCTGACACAACCACCTCCTGGTGACCACCTTCCTTGGGGACAACCAGATACAACCTGCTTGAGCCCCCTACAGGCCCTCCCCCCTCTCCACTACCCCACATGGGTTGCACAGATATGCCACAGAGACCCCCCTCGGCTTCAACACGGAACTTGGGCTTGCTCGCTGTAAACCTACCACGGGAAACCTGCCTGTGTAAGGTCCTGACTCCAGTAAAGGCTGTGGCCCCCAGCTCTGGTTGGGTGTGTGCCGCAGTCAGCTCCACCCTTCCCGCTGGCCCTGCAGGGCCTGTGCTTCTCTGCAGAGGTGAACTGCTGGTGCGATTTCCTGAGTCTTCTCAGAAGCGTCTTCTGCATCTCACATGACCGACGCACGTGAACGGAACTGCTTTCTTGGTCAGGGCTCTCCTGGAGAGTGGATATCTTCGTAGGAATAAACCGCACGCAAGTCCCAAGATGTCACTAGAACACCTGCCAGTATAAACACATTTCCTGTGAGAGGGACCCCGGTCACAGGTCAGATGTGTAGGCATTAGCAGGCCACCAGGATAAAGAGGCATCCCAAGAAAGATACACTGTGAACGTTCACAAATAAATCCTCCGATCCCAGCTATGGCTGGGCTGGATTTTATAGTCAATCTCCTAAGAGAGACTTCAAGACCAAACGAGGGGGAAAAACAGTTATTCTATTTTTTTATATTATTCTCTCCCTTTTTTCTCCCTCTTTCTGTCATAGACTCATAGTCACATAGACGTTTATAGAAACGCACACATTCTTACATGTATACGCATGTTCACGCACAAATATGCACACACATACAAGTTTACACACACGATGCACACCAATCTACACTCACTTTCACGTAGTTGCAGGCACACACACTCACACGTATCTACACACATTCTCCCAGACACCTAACTCACACGCTGACGCAGACACACACCCCAGAAGTACATCCTCACACTTGTACAGGCACAGACTCACCTACACATGCATCCTCACAAACTCACACACACACATTCCTGTTAAACTCTCCTCCCTATTAAAAAAAAAAAAAAAAGAGTACTCTTGCTCTTAGACATCAAGAAATGGTATCTTCACAGCCACAGAAATCCCCTAAAATATTACCTTACTTGGTATCACAAGTGGCCAACTAAATCAAAATGCAGGGACAGCCAACTCCAGGGGGCAAAAGACAGCAGTCTGGGTCCGAATTGATTGTACTCATCTCTTCTTTCCAAATGACTAAATTTTTTTTTTTTTAGACGGAGTTTCATTATGTCGCCCTGGGTAGAGTGCCATAGTGTCACAGTTCACAGCAACCTCAAACTCTTGGGCTTAAGCGATTCTCTTGCCTCGGCCTCCTAAGTAGCTGGGACTACAGGCGCCCGCCACAACACCCGGCTGTTTTTTGGTTGTAGTTATCACTGTTGTTCGGCAGGCCCAGGCTGGATTTGAATCTGCCAGCTCCAGTGTATGTGGCTGGTGCCCTAGCCACTGAGCTACAGGCACCAAGCCACCAAATTTTTGTAGTCTCCTAAAAATACTTGAATTGTTACAAAGTCAAACACCAAACTTTTTATTTCAGCTTTATAAATCTCAAATATGATCTTTATCCCAGGTAGTAGAAGCTGAGTTCACTAAAAACACATGATATCTTTTTTTTTTAACACATGATATCTTAATTAGATGACCGAGCTAAGTGCACATTCTAGGTTGGAGGTGGTGAGTGAGCAGACAGGTGGTGGTAGGTGGATTAATTTCCCCAAGTCCTGCAGCTGGTGGTGATTTATCTTAGAAATCTGCATCTTTAATTAAATATGAACAGCATCTGATTTATCATGTGCTTAACGAGATGTAACCAAAGGATCACCCTACTCAAAGAGACCTAACACTCCTGTGAACTAAATCAGCAGTAAGTCTGTGTCACTGGGCAGACACAACAGGCGTCACCTTCTTACTCCCTAAAGACTTCCATTTCATTTAGTTGCTCTTTAGAGCTGCACCTGTGCTGTTTGACTGTGCCCTCTTGGGTTTTTCAGAAGGATGCCATCAAAGCTAACAGACCCGAAGCAAACCTCGGTTGCTATTACAGAACTGATGAGCCTGGGGGGTGTCTCTTTCCATGAGCTGATCTGCGTGGTGGGGGAAGTTGGGGGGGGGGCAGAGAAATTAGTGGAGCAGAGGAATGAAAGGGAAAGGCAGTTTTGCTCCCGCCCATCTCCTCCCTTTGGCTGGCTCTGCCCGCTGTGCAGGCCAATAGATTAGATTTGTTCTCCTGCGGAGAGAGGGGTTAGGACAGAAAGCAAAAAGAGCAGCCTTAATGTAAGTCCAGCTGAGATTCTGGGCACGGCTGTGATGGAGGCAACCGAGCAAAGCCAAGTTGGGGGCGAGTGGTCATTGCCTCTGTTTCAGTGCCAAAACATAGCGGCAGGGTGCAGCAGGGTCTGCTAGCCACAAGGCACAGCTGTAATGATGCCTCACCAGGCACAGTGACCGAGGACCTCATCTCAAGAGGACCACCAGCAGTGACAGCAGAGGTCAGTTAGCCCCCCTCGAGGGCTTGTGTGCTACGGGCTTCCCTAAGGAGATCAAGCAATAGGGCTTGGGGAGACTCATCCGAGTAGCAGTGACCCCCTAGAGACTCACAGAAATACTTGGAATAGCTGGCAGGCTGAAATCCTGTGTTCCAGGAGAGGCTTCACTCTTAACGTCAATGCTACTTTTTTTGTTCTATCAGACAAATGAAATCTGAAGACATTCAGATACACACACTCCACAATTAGTATGTAAAGTATCCTTACCCTTGCATGCTAAGACCAGCTAGCTGGCTCCTGGGAACTCAGCTAGATGACATGCCCCAGGCTTCCTTACGATCAGGTGTGTCTATGTGACAGAGACCTAGCAAATGGAATGTAAGCAGGAAAAATGTGAGCTACTTCCAGGCCAGGCTTATAATAATGGCCCGCTTGCTATCATCCCTCGGCTGGATGGAGAGAATGCCAAGGGCCTTGAGGAGGTCAGAGCCACAAGGTGGAGACAGCCTAGAAACTGAATGTTCTGCATGGAAAGCCTTCACACCACAAATGCCCACACTGATGGAACCCAAGCAAAAAAGTTCTTATTGTACCAAGCCACTGAAATTTGGGGATTGTTTGTTATAAAAACTCTTGTTGCTTACCTTAACTGTTATACCAGAAAAGCATTACTGTCCCCAATCTATAAGTGCAGAAATCGAAACTCACTAGGGTTCCATCAGTGGTTCTCAACTGGGACTAATTTTGCTTCCCAGGGGACATTTGGCAATGTTTGGAGACATTTCTGTTTGTCACATCTAAGGAGGAAGTTAGAGACCACGGATGCTGCTGAACATCCTCCTCTGCGGGACAGCCTCCTGCAACCAAGAATCATCCACCCAAAATGTTGATAAGTTGAGAGACCCAGCAGGATTAATGGTTCAGTCATTTGTCTAAGGTCTCTGGGCTGGATCTAGCAGGTGGGTTCTAACCTCAGTCCTTTCTCTGTATCAAGTTTTCTTCACCTGGAAACATGAGCTTCCATGTGATGGTGCCCACACCCCCCATCATGTCTTCACACAACTGGGGGTGGGGGAGAAGTCCCCTCCTGGACAAAAAAGAATCAAATTGAGGAATAATAAATGCATGTATATACATAGTTTGATAATTTTAATGGAAAAGCGACACTGGTATTTTCTACTGACTCAACAGGGACCAGAATACTGCATGAAAATATGTAAACATATTTGCAGTTCTAACCAGTTGTCAAGCCTTAGAAACCTCATTGAGGGTGAAGGTATTTCACTGCTAGGGTCTTTGCAGCCTTCTACATGATCAAAACAAAAAGCCAGGCTTGTGTTTTCTGCATCTAAAGATAATCCATGTTTGTGATTTTTTTTTTAAAGACACTAATAGAAAAATAGAAAACAAAAAGTATTTCCTAAATTATATCTTCCTGAAGAAGTCATGGTAAGTAAATTCACTCATATTCTTCTTTACTTGTTTCTGTGCATATCTTAACATTTCTGTATTTTTTAATTAAGATACCACATACACATACACGTATGTTTGTGTGTGTGTATATAGCAGAGATGACAAGAGTAAATCTGTGCTCTCCTCTTCCTCCTGAGAACACGTCTAGAATTCATTTCCCTGCCTTGCAATTAGATGTGGTCACATGACCAAATCTAGCCTATGGAACACAAATACAGGAGATGAGCCTAGGCCTGGCCATGAAAACCTCCTGTACACGCTGCTGCGAGCTCTTTCCTCTTTCTAGCTGGCTGGAACGGAGGCGGCCCTATGTTGGAGATGACTGAGCTTCCTTTAGCCTGCGCCCTGCAGGACCACTTGAACAGGAATCTGCCCCAAGAACCTGTTCACCAGCTCTGGATTGTTGCATGAATAAAAAATCTACTGCATGTATGTGGGACATGTTTGCAACCCGAGCTAGAATATTGCTCTGCAACTTACTTCTTTCACATCAAAATACACCTGGGACATTTTTCCATGTCAGTACCTGTACTGTATTTCTTATAAGGTATAGTTTTCCCCCTGCAATTTAACTTTTCTGAAATTATGAGCTATCTCATATTTGAGAAGTACAGTTCCCCATTTTCATTAATGGTTGCGGCATCCCAGAAGTAAAACAATACTACGAATCTTACTTTTTAGGGGCTTTAAAAAATACTATGAATTTATTGTTGCTTTTAAAAATCAAAATGGAGGCTCAGTGTCTGTAGCTCAGCGGCTAGGGCTCCAGCCACGTACACTGGAGCTGGTAGGTTCGAACCCAGCCCGGCCTGCCAAACAACAATGACAACTACAACCAAAAAATAGGTGGCCATTGTGGTGGGCGCCTGTAGTCCCTGTTACTTCGGAGGCTGAGTCAAGAGATTCTCTTAAGCCCAAGAGTTTGAGGTTGCTGTGAGCTGTAACACCACAGCACTCTATCCAGGGCGACATAGTGAGACTCTGTCTCAAAAAAAAAAAAAAATCAAAATGGAACCTCCAGATTATAAAAGAAAAGGAGATGTTTCCAATGTAACACAAATGTCCAGACAGGACAGCATTTCACTTGCATAGCGGGTGAAGGAGTTGCGCTAAATGCGCTAAACAGCCACAATCCAAAGTGCTGGAGCTACACAACTCCCTGAGCCCTCCAATCTGAGTAAGCAGGGAAGTACTGGTATACACAAGCCAATTGTAGCCAGGTTTAATCTTGTGAACTACTCAGAATATATAAACCATTTATAATATTGGGGAACATATTGTCACAGGAGGACCATCGCACAAAATTAACTTGGAAAAATGTCGGAAAGCATTTCTGAGAATTTAAGTGACAAGACATAAAACAGAGATGTAAAATCCGCCATTTGGGTGCATCACTTACAAAGAGATCAAGAATTCCTTTTTTTCTATGGTTTAATAAAAATAAATAAATATAAAAAAATAAATAAATAAATATATCAAAATAATTCCCTATTGACTATCTAGTTTTCTATTATATGTTCGTGGGAAAATTAGACTTCTTCTAAACTGGCTTTTATAAATAAAACCATAAAACATTTAAAAAAAAGAATTCCTTTTTTTAAGGCTGTATTTTATTCATGTTTAGGAAGAGCTACCTGCTCAGCGTCTGTGGCTCAAGCGGCTAAGGCGCCAGCCACATGCACCTGAGCTGGCGGGTTCGGATCCAGCCCGGGCCCACCAAACAACAATGATGGCTGCAACCAAAAAATAGCCAGCGTTGTGGCGGGCGCCTGTAGTCCCAGCTACTTGGGAGGCGGAGACAGGAGACTCGCGTGAGCCCAGGAGTTTGAGGTTGCTGTGAGCTATGATGCCATGGCACTCTAACCAGGACAACAGCTTGAGGCTCTGTCTCAAAAAAAAAAAAAAAAAATGGGAGAAGCTACCATATTTTTGCCTTCTTATTTCCTGACAAACTTTCCATGTTTAGTAAGCTTTTGTAAATTGCAAGCACATTTGGTATCATATGACAAATGGAATATTGGACCTAGATTTATGGGTAAGAAAGTAACTTACCTCTCTCCTTAAAGGCTTTAGAAATATTATGCATTTGGGCAGCGCGTGTGGCTTAGTGAATAGGGTGCCAGCCCCATCTACTGAGGGTGGTGGGTTCAAACCTGGCCCTGGCCAAACTGCAGCAAAAAATAGCCGGGTGTTGTGGCAGGCGCCTGTAGTCCCAGCTACTTGGGAGGCTTGAGGCAAGAGAATCACCTTAGTCTAGGAACTGGAGGTTGCTGTGAGCTGTGTGACACCACGGCACTCTACCGAGGGTGATAAAGTGAGACTCTGTTTCTACAAAAAAAAAAAAAAGAAAGAAATATTATGCATTTAAGAAAGGCTTTTTTTATTTTTTGCAGGATGAGCACCCATAAAACATTAAATATGAAAAAAAGCAAAATGCACTGAAATAAAACTTGACATCATAAAATCAATTTTTCTTATAAAATACATTTGCCATTTTCTCTGTAAAGCAAGAGAGCTTTGTGGCCACTATACAACTGTTTTACTTCTTTTGATGGTTTCTAAGGTCTTTGAACTCCCCCAAATTATTCTCTCTGAAATTTGTTCTCTTTGGCAGAGCAGAATTATTTTTTCACGGAAAGAATTGGTGGTTTAAAAATACCTTTCTTAGGTATAGAATAAAATATTCATCAAACTCTGCCTCCCGATGTACCAACATCTATTTATGAAAACCTGCTATCAAAAGTCTAATGGTGACAAAAATGTTCCCAGGTGATAGCAAAAATAGTATAAATTATTTATATTATGATTTTTATATTTCTAGTCCAACTTTTAAACATTCTACAACTCTTTATATAGACAATGACCTTTTGGGGTTTTCTTCTTTCTCAGTCCCCAGCTATGCCCTGAACACACAGTATCTAAGAACTCATGAGTATTTAACTAGAATTCACCAGGAAGGGTAGTTCAGGATGTAGCTTACAAGATTTGATAGAATCAATTCCAGATGTTCTCCACCCAATGTCATTTCTGCCAAATGAAGAAACTATAGGCACTTTTGAAGAAGATGAGATTTGTAAAGTTGGCTAAGCCAACATCTTCCAAGTATGAGAGATGGCTGGCAACTCCCTATTAATAGGCATATTTTATACCCTTGAATCATGTGGTTTCTCTACTGATGAGTAATGAAAGCCATTTGGTTTTTCTGTCCAAGTAATAAAAAGTGTTGTTCAAGGAAACTAGTTTTATTTAAAGCTCTAAGATTGTTGGGTTTGGGGTTTTTTATTTTTTTTTTGCTTAAAAAAATAAAGTCAGCATTAAAAGACTATTCTTTCTTTACTATAAAAAGGAGAAAACTACTTAATCTTTCAGAGTCCTCTATGGAACTTGTATTCGTGCAAATAAGATATTTGCATCCCTATACCAATGTCTGGCTTGTTTTTTGAATTTTTTATTTCATTTATTCAGCAAACATTTAGATAGAGTGTCTACTTTGGGTTAAGATGAAGGAGGGGTGGCCACCTGTCACTGTCGGCCAGATGCAGAGACAGGGACTAGAGTCACCAAAATTTATTTGACAGGAGGCCAGCAATTCTGGAGAACAGCGAGAGTAGTCTCTCCAAGACTATTCTGCCTCGGTTACAATTCTGATCATTTTTATAATGGCAATACCAGGAAACAAACCTAGAAAATGTTAGCTTTATCCGATAGACAACAACATCAAAAGTAATCTTCACTCTAATGATGCGAAATGTTTAACAACATAAAGGTGATTTTCACTTTAACAAAATATCTGAGAGAATCATCAAAGGAAACATCATAGCATCAAAGTAAGCTGTACTCTACCGATATCACAACACCTATTGTCCATGTGTGACTTCTTCCGCGGAGTCTCTCGAGACAAACATCCTCACAATCATGGTGAAACCTTAACAAGTTAATCATGGGAAGTGTATATGTATGTGAGCTGAGCAGATGAGGTCAGCTGTGCTGCCTCAGCTGAGCTTCTCAGACTCCATCCCGCAGACCGCTCTGGTGGCTTCATTTGTGCTAAGCACTATTCCGCCCCATTCTAAGCACTTTTCACTTATGAACTCCACTAATCCTCACAATACTCATATAAGATTTTCCTGCTAATTTCTTCTTTCCCCCAAATTCTAAGTAACAGTGATGTATTGCTGTGGAAAAGACTAATATTTCAATTTAAGTCTTTTTTTCCTTTAGGATGATCCTAAGCAGGTATAAATGAAGAAAAATAGAGTACATTTTAAAAATATGATTTGGGAGGCGGCGCCTGTGGCTCAGTGCGTAAGGTGCCAGCCCCATATACTGAGGGTGACGGGTTCAAACCCGGCCCTGGCCAAACCGCAAAAAAAAAAAAAAAAAAAACAGCCAGGCACTGTGGCAGGTGCCTGTAGTCCCAGCTACTCGGGAGGCTGAGGCAAGAGAATCGCCTAAGCCCTGGAGTTGGAGGTTGCTATGAGCTGAGACGCCACAGCGCTCTACCGAGGTTGATAAAGTAAGACTCTGTCTCTACAAAATATATATATGATTTAGAGATCAATATCAGTAGAGAAATAACAGACAGAAAAGTATCCCCCCAAAAAGTAAATATTTAACTTTGATTTTTTTTTTTCTTTTAAGAGATAGAGTCTCACTTTATCACCCTCAGTAGAGTGCTGTGCCATCACAGCTCACAGCAACCTCTAATTCCTGGGCTTAGGTGATTCTCTTACCTCAGCCTCCTGAGTAGCTGGGACTACAGGTGCCCACCACAACGCCCGGCTATTTTTTGTTGTTGTTGTTGCAGTTTGGCCAGGGCTGGGTTTGAACCCACCATCCTCAGTATATGGGGCCAGAGCCTTACCCACTGAGACACAGGTCCCGCCCAATATTTAACTTTGACAGAGTTTATAGTTTGAGAAATTTATATCAAACAAGCTAACTTCCAACCATATAAGCTAACCAGATAAATTTTTGTATCAAAAATTCAAGCTGGAAGCCGTGGCTCACAACTATGATCCCAGCACTCTGGGAGGCCAAGGCAGCTGGATTGCCTGAGCTCAGGAGTTCAAGACCAGCAAGAGCAAGATCCCATCTGTAAAATTAGTGGGGCATTGTGGCAGGCACCTGTAGTCCCCACTACTTGCGAGGCTGAGGCAAGAGAATTGCTTGAGCCCAAGAGTTTGAGGTTCCTGTGAGCTGTGATGCTACAGCACTCTACTGAGGGTAACAAAGGAAGATTCAGTCTCAAAAAAAAAAAAAAATTCAGAACTTTTGTCACAAATATACTATAAAGTACAATGATACAGATTGTATTCTAGAGTCAATAGTGTAGTTAATACAGTTTTCACAATGCTTATTGAAGCGTTTAGAGAAAACGTCATCACATAATAGAATACTGCCCTGAATGAGAGAAGACCAAGGTTCTAGTTTTATCTCTCTGTTCCTAAATGTGTCTGGAGCTGTGTCACTTAAACACAGAGAGAGCGAATGCTACTTTCCTTAAAAAGAAATTGAGCGTTGGCCAGAAGAATCCCCACAGTCTCTCCAGTGTGATCCTCATCTTACCACTCATCTCGGGCATCAGCACAGCACTCCCCAGACTCTGATTCAGGAAATGCTAGATTTACACAAAAATCAACCCCTCCAGATACAACGGGAAATGCTTCACGTTGCGTGGTCCTCTTGGAGAGGCAGATGCAGGAGACTCGGAAACGCTGCAGTAAATGAACTTGTGTGATTTCGGGGGTTTTGTTTAGTTGGTTGGTTGGTGTGTTGTTGTGTTGTTTTGTTTCGTTTTGTTTTGAGAAAGAGTCTAACTCTGTCGCCTTGGGTAGAGTGCCGTAGCATCATAGCTCACAGACACTCAAACTCCTGATCTTTGGGCCTCAGCCTCCCAGGTAGCTGGGACTACAGGCACCCACCACAATGCCCAGCTAGCTTTTCTATTTTTAGTAAAGGCAGAGTGTCACTTTGCTCAGCATGGTCTTGAACTCCTGAGCTCAAGCAATCCAACCATTTCACCCTCCCATACTGCTATAATTACAGGCCTTAGCCACTACATATGGCATTTTGGTTATTATTTTTTATTTATAGTATCAGAATTTTCTCAATAAAAAATAAAATGATGATTGCCTGAACTCAACGGGTTCAGATCAGCCTGACCAAGAGCAAGACCCTGTCTCTAAAAATAGCTGGGCATTGTGCTGGGCACCTGTAGTCCCAGCTACTCGGGAGGCTGAGGCTAGAGAATCGCTTGAGCCCAAGAGTTTGAGGTTGCTGTGAGCTGTGATACCACAGCACTCTACCAAGGGCCACAAAGTGAAACTCTCAAAAAAAAAAAAAAAGAATGAGAAGCCTCTTTCTATTCCTCAGGGGAATAGAAAGTCACCCTCCCATTGCTGTGAGCTGTGACACCATGGCACTCTAAGGGCGACATAGTGAGACTCTGTCTCAAAAAGAAAAAGTCGTCCTTCCTTCCCAACATTCCCAGAAAGGGAGCATCCACATCCACGCCACATAGCTTCCTACCAGCTTCTTCCGGTTAGCTTTAGTGGCTTTTTATGGACAACCCATGATCACCACACACTTGAGAAAAGCATTCAGTAAGAGCAAAAAGAAACTGGAAAAAGAGAAATAGTAGAAAATGTCAGCAATCATAATATTCTCAGAAAAGATGTGGAATTTTGTTCCAAAATTCAGGAACAGAATGTCCTGGGAAAAAAAAATCAGTAAGAAAAAAAAAAACTTCTTGAGAACTAAGATATTTATTACCTGAAACAAAGATAACCTAAGAGTTAGCAATAAATTACTCAAGCAAGGCTCAGCTCCTATAGCTCAGTATGTGACACCAGCCACATACACCAAGGCTGACAGGTTCCAGCCAGGCCCAGGCCTGCTCAACAACAATGACAACTGCAGCCATAAATAGCCAGACATTGTGGCGGGTGCCTGTAGTCCCAGCTACTGGGGTGGAAGAGGCAAGAGAATCACTTAAGCCCAAGAATTTGAGGTTGCTGTGAGCTGTGACACCACAGCACTCTACCAAGGGTGACATAGTGAGACTCTGTCTCAAAAAAGAAAAAGTTACTCAAGCCAATATCCCAGCCTGGAGTGGGGATATTGTGGCCTTCCAGATCCTTGAGTGTGGCTTTTTGATTGAATCCTAATTTAATAGAACAAATTATTTTAATAAAGGGATCTGTGAGATTCAGATTCAGTCAAAGGGCATCTCACTTGGGCATCTGACGGGTCTACAAGTGGCCTTCAGGCTGCAAGTTCCCCATCTAACACTAATCAAAGAAATGTTGAGTTCACAGGTAGGAAAGCTATCTTGGTAGAAGAATAGGGAAAAAACCTCTTCCTTTGAGGAACAATAGTTATAAAGGAAACCACAGCGCCCTCTCCTCTGATTCTCCCAAGAGAGAGAAGGATCACCAGTGGCAGATGGCAACCAGGAGCCGGGCATACCCGGGAGAGGATGCTGCCCCTCCTCCTCCTGGTTCCCAGTGCTCGGGACATTCAGAGAAACTTCTCCTATAACAAACTACAGAAGTGATCCCTGAAAATATAGTCTTTAATTTCATTAGGTAATAATTGTAATAGATGTTTTTCCATTTGCCATGACGGAAAGAAACCAGAAGCAAAAAAACCACATACTTGAATGGTTCCAAACATAAGACACATCCAGAAAAGAGGAGTGCCCAGAGGTCGAATGGAGAACATCTCACACCAGGATGAGAACAGGGAGTGACTTCAAATAACATGAAGTCTGGGGGGCAGATGGGAGGCCGAGGCAGGTAGATTGCTTGAGATCAGGAGTTCCAGATCAGCCTGAGCAAGACTGAGACCTCATCTCTACTAAAACTAGAAAAATGGGCAGGGCGTAGTGGCAGGCACCTGTAGTCCCAGCTACTCGGGAGGTTGAGGCAAGAGGATTGCCCAAGTCCGAGAGTTTGAGGTTGCTGTGAGCTATGATGAGCACTCTACCCCTTTACTCAGGGTAACAGAGTGAGATTCTATAACAAAATAAATAGGTTCGGCACCCATACCACAGAGGTTATGGTGCCAGCCACATGTACTGAGGCTGGCAGGTTTGAAGCCAGCCTGGGCCAGCTAAACAACAATGACAACTGCAACCAAAAAATAGCAGGGTGTTTTGGTGGGCGCCTGTAGTCCCAGCTACTTGGGAGGCTGAGGCAAGAAAATTGCTTGAGCCCAAGAGTTTGAGGTTGCTGTGAGCTGTGATGCAATGGCACTCTACTGAGGGCAACATAGTGAGACTCTGTCTCAATTTTAAAAACAGAAAGAAAGAAAATAAATAGGAATCACTTGAGCCCTAGAGTCTGAGGTTGCTATGAGCTGTGATGACATCATGCCACTCTACCCTAGGGTGACACAGTGAGACAAGAAAGGAAGGAAGGAAGGAAGGAAGGAAGGAAGGAAGGAAGGAAGGAGACATGCTTAATATAATCACTAATTTCCACTCTCATGCCTCTCCCCAATACAAAATCATTCTAAAGTATTTTATATATATATATATCCTTAGAAATGTAAATATCTGCAAACTATGAAATGAGTTTTATGTATATATGTGATTTTAATTTACATTTATAGTATTACGCTTTGTATCCCCTTCCATTTATAGTATTATGCTTTCCATCCCCTTCTTCAACACTGTGTTTTGAAGATCCGTCCATGTTGCAGTGTAATCCTCTGGTGTTGGCGTTGCAGCATCTGGCTGCAGCATAATATTTTTAGGATGCATTTGATTCATCCATCCCTTGATGGAAAACAGTTGCTTCCTTCCTAACCAGAAACAGAAATAAATTTCTTATTTATTTTTGAGACAGAGTCTTACTCTGTAACTGCAGGGTAGATGCCATAGTGTCATCATAGCTCACAGCAGCCTCGGACTCTTGGGCTCGAGTGATTCCTATTTATTTATTTTTATTTTATATTTATTATTTATTTATTTTGTGATGGAGTCCACTCTGTCGCCCTGGGTAAAAGGGCAGAGTGCTATGACATCATAGCTCACAGCAACCTCAAACTCTCGGGATTGAGTAATGTTCCATTACATGAGATTTCTCTGAATTTCAGCTCCTGTGTCAAGGGGCAGATGCGCCGTTTTACCACATACTGCAACTTTGCTCTCCAATCAGCCAGGCCAATTTATGCCCAAGCCAGCATGCCTGAGGCCCTCATTTCCCCACGTGGACTGACACGGCCAATTTCACGTTATCACTTTCCATTCCAATTCTTCTGCCACCCGCATGCTCCCCAGTTTTTATTTATTTTGGATGGATCATTTTCCTACAAGCACAACTGCATAAATACAACACCCAATCAACGGTTCACATCAAAACGGTGACCTGCTGAGAAACAGAAAGAGTACAGCCTGCCCACCTGCTGACCTGAGTCCATACTGCCTGAGGAAACGCATCAGTCCGGCTCCCACAGCACAGCAGCCAACAAAGGAACAACAAAAAAAAGTGTCCGACATCTTCTGACATCAGAGTGGAACAGGAAAATCACCAGCAAGGGTTTTAAGAGCATCCATGTCATTCCCACTTTAAAACACTGTACCAGACATGGGCTGTTCCTCTCTTTGACTGAACTGGGATAGCACCGAACTTAACTTCACGTGGCGTCACCGCAGACTCAAGAGGCTCAGTATGGTCTCAAGTTGGATCTGATTTCTTGTGACATAAACCCTGACGATGGCTTGGGATTTCAGAGAACCAAAATTTGGTTTCACTCATAGAAGGATGATGGAGTTTATTAATGAAGGAACCAAGAAGAAAGGGGGACCATATTTTAAAGATAATATAGCATCTCCTTGGGTTAGGTTAAAAAAAAAAAAAAACCACTGACATTTTTACAAACCCCCCAAAATAAAAGCATAAATAAAAGTCCTACGCATGGAATAGTCTGACTTTAGGAATCATAGTTAACTCAGGAAATCAAGGAAAAAAATAAAAGTTTGAAAAATATGACTCATTCTTACACTCGAATGAGAAGCAGAATGACAAGTAAAGCTCAATAGAAAGATCTAATCTCTGGAAAGAGGCAGATTTCCTTGGAAGGAAAGGTGAGCTCCCAGAAGACAGGACGGGCTGGTTTATAAAGAGGATGATGGAAAGGAGCAGATGCTTTGCATGTTATTACATCAGAGAGAATGACTTGGGCCCAGTGAAATCTAACAGAAAAAGCAAGGCCAGATTGGAGAGAGACAGCTGGGAAGACCGCCCAGAAATAGCTGCAACCCACAGACCACTTGAGAGGTGCCCTGTTAAACCTGTGCTTAGAAGCTCTGTAGTTGGGGGAACCACCCTTATAGATTGGGACCACCAGAGTAAGCAGCCAGAGAAATCTTGATCAATACAAGGGTGGAAGATTGTAAATTACGGTAGGGTTCTGAGCTTTAGGGTGACTCAGTCCTTATGGCTGTGTCCTGAGAGTGCATATATCAATCCATGAAATAGCTACTTAAGGGACTCTGTGGGAAGGGGCAGCAAAATTGAGACCAATGACAGGAAAATGAGACAGGCCATTAGCAAACTGAGACCGGCCCTGCCCTGAGGCTGTTCTGATGGGAGATTTCTTTGGGCACATTCAGAACTCATCAGTTTCCTATCTTTCTCTTTAAATGTTTGTGACAGAAACCAAAGGTAAAAGAAAAAGGAAGAAAACATTTAACTCCAGCCTAAGTACAAACTCCCGCACACTTAGAGAAGGAAATAGAATACTCAGGATACAGGTTAAAGCTTTGGAAGCTCCCAGAGCCTTCCTGAGTAGAGTAGAACAGAAAAGCAAATGGACACGAGCCGCAGGTCACACCTCTATAAAAACAATACGGAGCAGAAGGAAATGCTGAGACATCCCGGAGCCAAAGAGATGGCCCGAAAGACTAGGCTTTCCACAGCCAGGCAGCTGAGGCTGCTTGTCAAAGAGAGCACTGTCACGCGCTGGGTGCTGGGCCCTGCTTGGGTGGGTGAGGGTCCTCACTGAGCCGTGCGGCGCTGGCCTGAGAAAATCAACCACAGCTTCAGTTCATTAGTCTGCTAGAAGCTGGAACCAAGTTGGAGATGAGGATCAAACTCATCTGTGTGCTTCCCACTCCAACGTTTATTTAACTCCACCACCAGCAAGAGGGCCCAAGAGCTCCCTTGACAGCCCATAACAGCGTCCACAGGACCGGCCCCACCAAGCCCCATCCCTGTCTGCTGGGGCCACCACACAAGCCCCAAACCCCAGGGACCCCTAGCACCCAGGCTCTCATCCCCTGTGACTCTATATAACTCCCACATTCCCGTCTCTCACTCCCCACCCCAAACCTTGCCCTGTGCCCTCTGGGACTCCCTCAGCAACAACCCTAGATCCTCAGGATGCTCTCTAAACAGCCAATCAGTCACCTTCCTGCTGTGTGGGACACCCCCCCCCATCCTACCCCACTCCCCCTCCCCTGCAACCCTCCCACCAGGCGGGGGAAAGGAAGGAGCCTTCCTCAGTCTTTCTTATCATTTCCAGACCATTGTTTCCTGAAAATCCTGTGACTCTCCCGCCAGAATATTCCACAGAGCGGCTACACTCACACAGACCCTGCAGCAGCCTCGTTCATTCCTTAAAGAGTTGGGCACTGGCCTCACAATTTTTCTCTCCACTGCTCCTCCCATGGTTATTCTCAGAGATTTCCTCCCAAACCCTGGCCTGTCTGCTTCTTGGCTTCCTCTCCCACCATAACCTTGTCCTCCAGCCCACACTCCCACGGCCGTCCTTGTCATCTGTGACACTTGCACCCTTGTGCTCAGGACTTCAAGCATTCTCATCCTTTGCTCACCACTTCCTATTTCCTGTGCTCCCAGGTCATTCACTCTAATAACCCCATGAGAGAAACAGAGAGAGAGAACCTATTAGAAACAATTTTTGCCAATAAATTAAACTATTCAAATGAAATGGGAAAAAATCTTGAGAGATACAAATTATCAAAATGACCCAGGAAAAATAGAAAATATCAATTAACAAAATGTAATTCATAATTTAAAATCTTCCCACAATGAAAACTCCAGTTCCAGATGATGAATTCTTTCAAGTATTTCTAAAGGGAATAATGCCAAGCCTCAGCAAAGTCTTTAAGAAAAATATAAAAAGGGAAGAAATATTTCTCACTTCATTTTATGAAGCCAACATCACTTTGATATCAAAGATGGAAAATAAAACTATGTACCAATATCCCTCATGAACATAAAGGTAAAAATTCTTAATAAAATAGTAGCAAATCTTAGTCGGCCAAAACGAGAGGATTGTTTGAGCCCACAAGTTCATGGCTACAGTGAGCTGTGACCACAGCACTGCACTCTAACCTGGGCAACAGAGTGAAACTCTGTCTCTTAAAAAAAAAAAAAAAATGGATAGGCTCAGCACCTGTAACTCAGTGGTTAGGACACCAGCCACATACACTGGGGCTGGCAAGTTTGAACCCGGCCCAGGCCTGCTAAACAACAATGACAACTACAACAACAACAAAAAAAATAGGTGGGTGTTGTGGCAGGCACCTGTAATCCCAGCTACTTGGGAGGCTGAGGCAAGAGAACCCCTAAAGCCCAGGAGTTTGAGGTTGCTGTGAGCTGTGTCGCCACAGTACTCTACTGAGAGCAATATAGTGAGATGCTGTCTCAAAAAAAAAAAAAGATAATACACCAGAACCAAATGGAGTTTATCCCAGGAATGCAAAGTTGGTTTAACATTCAAAAATAAGGGCCAGATGTGGTGGCTCATGCCTGTAATCCTAGCACTCTGGGTGGCCGAGGTGGGTAGATTCCTGAGTTCACACGTTAGTTAGAGACCAGCCCGAGCAACAGCGAGACCCTGTCTCTAAAAATAGCTGGTCATTGTAGCAGGCGCCTGTAGCCCAGCTCCTCAGGAAGCTGAGGCAAGAGAATTGCTTGAGCCCAAGAGTTTGAGATGGCTGTGAGCTATGACACCACAGCACTCTACTAGGGGCAACAGAGTGAGATTCTGTCTCAAGAAAAAGAATTCAAAAGTAAAAATCAAATTATGTAATTTACCCACCACGTGGACAGAATTAGAAAAAAAAAAACAAAACATATGATGGACGTTTCCGGGGCAGCTGACCCAGATCTTCTGAGTCCCGCACCTTCTCCTGTGCAGCTTTCTCCCTTTGTCTCATAACCATGTCCACCAATGAGAATGCTAATTCACCAGCTGCCCCACTTAACAGGTTCAAGAACAAGGGAAAGGACAGTACAGAAATGAGGTCACGCCGAATAGAAGGTAATGTGGAGTTGAGGAAAGCTAAGAAAGATGACCAGATGCTGAAAAGGAGAAATGTAACCTTGTTTTTGATGATGCTACTTCTCCACTGCAGGAAAAACCGAAACAACCAGGTACCGTAAACTGTCTGTGGATGACATTGTCAAAAGTATAAATAGCACCAATATGGAAAACCAGCTCCAAGCTACTCAAGCTGCCAAGAAACTACTTTCTAGAGAAAAACAGCCTCCCATCAACAATATAATCAGGGCTGGTTTGATCCCAAATTTTGTGTCCTTCTTGGGCAGAACTGATTGCAGTCCCATTCAGTTTGAATCTGCTTGGGCACTAACTAACATTGCTTCTGGGACATCAGAACAGACCAAGGCTGTGGTAGATGGAGGTGCTATTCCAGCATTCATTTCTCTGTTGGCGTCCCCCCATGCTCATATCAGTGAACAAGCTGTGTGGGCTCTGGAAAACACTGCACGTGATGGTTCAGTTTTCCAAGACTTGGTTATTAAGGATGGTGCAGTTGACCCACTGTTGGCTCTTCTAGCTATTCCCGATATGTCATCTTTCTCATGTGGCTACTTACATAATCTTACCTGGACACTTCCAAACCTGTCGCATAAGAATCCTGCACCCCCGAAAGAGGGATGGAGGGAGGGGGGTGGGGCCTTAGTGTGTGTCACACTTTATGGGGGCAAGACATGATTGCAAGAGGGACTTTACCTAACAATTGCAATCAGTGTAACTGGCTTATTGTACCCTCAATGAATCCCCAACAATAAAAAAAATAAAAAATAAAAAATAAATAAAAAAATAAAAAAATAAAAAAATAAAAAAAAAGAATCCTGCACCCCCATTAGATGCCGTGGAGCAGATTCTTCCTACTTTAGTGCGTCTCCTGCATCATGATGATCCAGAGGTATTAGCAGATACTTGCTGGGCTATTTCCTACCTTACTGATGGTCCAAATGAACGGATAGAAATGGTTGTGAAAACAGGAGTTGTGGGGCAGCGCCTGTGGCTCAAAGGAGTAGGGTGCTGGCCCCATATGCCGGAGGTGGCGGGTTTAAACCCAACCCCAGCCAAAAATTGCCAAAAAAAAAAAAGCAGGAATTGTGCCCCAACTTGTGAAGCTTTGGGGGGGCTACCAAATTGCTAATTGTGACTCCTGCACTAAGAGCCATCGGGAATATTGTCACTAGGACAGATGAACAGACTCAGGTTGTAATTGATGCAGGAGCACTTACTGTCTTTCCCAGCCTGCTGACCAACCCCAAAACTAACATTCAAAAGGAAGCTACATGGACAATGTCAAACATCACAGCTGGCCGTCAGGACCAGGTGCAGCAAGTTGTGAATCATGGACCAGCTCCATTACCTGTTGGTGTTCTCTCTCAGGCAGACTTTAAGACACAGAAGGAAGCCGTATGGGCTGTGACCAGCTACACAAGTAGTGGAACAGTTGAACAGATTGTATACCTCGTTCATCGTGGCATAATAGAACCGTTGATGAACCTCTTAACTGCAAAAGACACCAAAGTCATTCTGGTTATTCTGGCTGCCATTTCAAATATCTTTCAGGCTGCTGAAAAACTAGGTGAAACTGATAAACTTAGTATATGATTGAAGAATGTGGAGGTTTGGACAAAATTGAAGCTCTACAAAACCATGAAAATGAGTCTGTATATAGGCTTCATTAAACTTGATTGAGAAGTATTTCTCTTAGAGGAAGAGGAGGATCAAAATGTAATACCAGAAACTATCTCTGAAAGCTGCACCTTCCAAGTTCAGGACGGGACTCCTGGGACTGTTAACTTTTACATTGTACAGCTGAGGCACAAAGTTGTCATGTACTGTGTTTGGTATAAGTTTATCTTACCATTTCTCTACTACGAACTCTATTTAAATGTGGCTTGTTATTGTAGCACTTTTTACAACAAAACTATACTTGAACAGTTCCAAACTGTACAGTGTCCTATAAATAAAGGTTAAGGTCCAAAAAAAAAAAAAACCCCTATAATTATCTCAATAGATGCAGAAAAAGCACTTGACAAAATTCAACACTTACACTTGATTAAAAAGTAAAAATGCAGCAAACTAGGAATAGAAGCAAACTTCTTCAACCTGACAAAAGAGATCTAGGAAAACCTACAGGTAACACCATTCTCAGAGGTGAAAGACTTCCTCTCAAATTCCAGGAGCAAGACAAAGATATCCACTCTTGCCTCTTCTAGTTAACATTGTATTCGAATTCCAAATCAATACAATAAAGCAAGAAAAATAATTAAGAGGAATATAGATTGGGAAATAATAAATAAATTATTCACAGATGACATGTTTGTGTACATACAAAATCCTAAGGAAGCTACCAAAAAAGGTTTTCAGAACTAAGAAGTGAGTTTAGCAATGCCACAAGATATGAGATAAATATTCAAAAATCAATTGTATAGAAATTCTACAAATAGCAGCAAACAACTGGAAGTTAGAATTTTAAAATATTATTTATAATAGCATCCAAAGTATAAGACACTAAGTGATAAATTTAACAAAAATACATGTAAGGCCCATATCCGGAAAACTACAAACCAGAGAGAAATTTTAAAAGGTCTAAAATATATGAAGAGAAAAAATCTACAGATCAGGAGATTCTCTGTTAAGATGTCATATCTCCCCAAATTGATCTGTAGATTCAATACAAAGAAAAGCAGATTCTTCTGGTAGAAACTGACAAGTTAGTTCTAAAATTTATATTAAAATGCAAAGGGCCTATAATAGCCAAAAAGGAGAACAAAATTGAATGACATGCACTACCTGGTTTCCAGACTCTCTGTGATCAAGGCAACATGCTATAACACAAGCTCAGGCACACAGAATGATGGGACATGGTAGAATCTGAGAATGGAAGTGAAATCAGGTTAGCAAGCTGGGCACGGTGGCTCACGTCTGTAATCCTAGCACTCTCGGAGGCCGAGGCGGGTGGACCACCTGAGCTCAAGAGTTCAAGGCCAGCCCGAGCCAAAGAGAGATCCTGTCTCCAAAACTAGCCCAGCATTGTGGCGAACGCCTATAGTCCCAGCTACCTGGGAGGCTGAGGCAAGGGAATCACTTGAGCCCAGGAGTTTGAGGTTGCTGTGAGCTAGGTACTCTAGCCTGGGGCGACAGAGTGAGACTCTATCTCAAAAAAGGAAAAATAATAAACAAACAAACAAGCTAGTAAGTTCATTAAATGGGGAAATGTCTTTTTAACAAATGGTGCTGGAACTAATGGATATCCATATGGAAAAAAAATTGAACCTTGACACTTACATTATACCATACAAAAAAAATTAACTTGAAATAGATCATAGATCTACATGTAAAAACTTAAACAGTGAAACATCTAAAAGCAACCATAGGAGAAAAATCTTCTCAGCATTAGAGTGGGCAAAGATTCAGTAGGTAGGGCACAAAAAGAACTAATCATAAAAGAAACATATTGGATTTGTTCACCTTTAAAACTTCTAGTCTCTTCAAAAGATTCCATAAAGAAAATAAAAATACAAGCACTATCTTGGGGGAAGAAGTTTCCACAGATAGGTTTACTAAGACCACAAACTCAGGAAACTTTCCCATCCACTGGAAGAAGGTTCCATATGGCAGGTTCCTGATCTGTGTTTCCTCTTACTTTGATCAATTTCGATTTTACTGTAAATTTGCCACCATCTCTTCATGTGCAAACATTTTTCTTTTCTTCTGCACACTGGAAGAAAAAGAGTTGTCTTGGGCCACTGTTAAATACACACAGTAGCAAAAGCTGATGAGCAAAAATAAAAAAAGGTCTGTGCATAATTTTCACAATATCCAACACCACAGATAAACAAAATAGTTCTCAAAGAATCCAGATTGGACACCCCTGTGACCATTGGTGGCACTTAGCAGCAGTGATTTAATCCTTGCCCGCTCCTTAAACATGGCTCTTATACAGCTGGGTAATGAAACCAAGTGAGGATGACCTCTGAGCTCCCTTGGCTTGTCTCAGAAATCAGAGACAAGGAGCCCTTCCCCAAAGTATGAGTCTGTGGCTATGTGTGTGTTCACTTACATGTTTATTTTTTCTTATTTTATAAAAGCAATGCATGTTCATTACTTATAATTTAAAAAAGCACCTCAATTATCCAGCGCTTATTGGTTGCAAGTGACAGAAACTCAGTTCAAATAGCTTAATAGAAATATTTGGGGAGCCAGGCATGGTGGTTCATGCCTATAATCCTAGCACTCTGGGAAGCACGGGTGGGTGGACTACTTGAGCCCAGGAGTTCAAGACCAGCCTGAGCAAGATTGTGATCCCGTCTCTTAAAAAAAAAAAAAGCCAGGTGTGGTGGCAGGTGCCTGTAATCACAGCTACTTGGGAGGCTGAGGCAAGAGGATCACATGAGCCCAAGCGGTTGAGGTTGCTGTGAGCTGTGATGATGCCATGTCACTCTACCAAAAGCAACAAAATGAGACTCTAACTCAAAAAAAAAAAAAAACTGTTGTATAATTATATACTCATCTTTTCTATAATTAGATTTTGTTCAGTAATAGCAAAGAAGTCCCCTGGTTCCTCAACTAGTAAGTACTTTTAACAACCATGGACATTAAGTATCAAAAA
The DNA here is from genome assembly GCF_027406575.1 of Nycticebus coucang. Taxonomy (NCBI): domain Eukaryota; kingdom Metazoa; phylum Chordata; class Mammalia; order Primates; family Lorisidae; genus Nycticebus; species Nycticebus coucang. The sequence goes on from NC_069784.1 coordinate 44,688,237, forward strand.
GCCGTAATTGAAATGCAGCTCTGAGCAGCACCGTACTCATCCCCGCACGTCATGAAGTTCTCACTCACGTCTTTGGCTGTGCGGATGATGCTCTGTGGATGACAATGAAGATAAAACTTAACGTGCCAACTATGTGTGTGCACAAGTCAACCTTCCCCCCTTTTAAACTAAGCTTTGAAATGTTAAAGCCACTTCCTGCATTTCTCAAAAGAGATTGATAACACTTGACACAGGCACGCAGAAGAGGCAAACGCACGCACAAATATATCCACATTTATATACAATCTATTTGAAAAATTGAGTCTTTTTTTACTTTGTTAAAAGGAATAATTATCAGAGAAGTCCTTAAAATGACATTTAAAATGGCACTGATTTTTTTTATCAAAGGAACAAAAATTCAGCGTATGTGTAATGTCTTCAGAATACATCTATCTGTAAAGACCGATCTGCTAGTAAAGATTTGACCATGACTCCTTTATACGGCATCGTAATTTTTGCCATAACAACAGTGTAATTTCTAGGAACAGTCCATTCCGAGAGCCACCTGAGCCCCCATCTCCTTTCCAATTCTGTGATGAGCCCATACGTTTGCTGATTACCCTTCAGGTCTTGGATCCAATTTAACATTTGGTTGGTGGCAGTTGTAGGGGAAAATGTGGCACAGCAGATTGGAAATTTGCAAACCTCCTGGAAAAACTCTTTGCTAAGCCTGTGTCGAATATGCCTGAGTAGGCTGTGGCAGCTGCAAAATCCAGGCGCCCAGGGTGCAGATGGTGTTCCTGTCATATGGCCAAGGGTTGGCTGGGTCTCTACTTCACGGTGCCCTTCAGCGAACAGGGCTGGGCCCTTCTCGTAGGGCACCTGCCCGCTGTTCCAGTCACTGCCACCCGGCACTGCAGTGCTGGCACAGGCCTGGTGGCGGAGAAGGGCACCGAAGGCAGGGCTTGTTCTGCCCCTACATCTATCACGACATGCTCTGACACGGGCTTCGATGGAGACACCCTCCCAGCAGCACCTCGAATACTTAAAAAACTCCTAGTTACTCCCCAAAATAGACACATTCCTACAGCAGCGCAAAGCCTCCCCAGCCCACTCAAAAGGTATCAGCTGTCTAAAGAGACGTCTGTGGCCCCTGCCAGTCTGGGTCTGTCTGCCTCCCTGAGCCTGCACAGAACTTGGCCTTCCAGCAAACCTCCTGGCCCCTCTGTGCAGTTCAGAATTTTTCTCTGCATTGTGACTTGTTAGTATTTACAGGCCCTTGATTTATTCAGTCATGCACTGATTCACATACTCGTTCCATAAATATTTGCTGAGCATCTTCTACGTGCCTGGTGCTGGGGGATACAGTTGTGAGAAAGCCCCATAATGGTAAATGGGATAAGCAAGGTTTATTTTATAAGCAGATTTCCCATCTGGTCAGGAAGGTCAGTGAACAGGCAGGTGAGAGAAAAGGCAGAGAAGTCGAGATGTCGTCGACTTGCAAGTCAGAGTCTTCTGGGAAGAACTGATGCCTAAACTGAAACCTTAGGGCGTGGCACCTGTGGCTCAATGGGTAGGGCGCCAGCCCCATACACCGAGGGTCGCGGGTTCAAACCCGGCCCCTGCCAAACTGCAACAAAAAATAGCCAGGCGTTGCAGTGGGCAGCTGTAGTCCCAGCTACTCGGGAGGCTAAGGCAAGAGAATCACCTAAGCCCTGGAGTTGGAGGTTGCCGTGAGCTGTGACATTACAGCACTCTACCGAGGGCAATAAAGTGAGACTCTGTCTCAAAAAAAAAAAACTGAAACCTTAAAGGCAAGTGGGCAGTAGGCAGGTCCAGGGCAGTGTAGTGGGGGTGGGTTGCATTAGGAGAGGCCAGGGGATCCACAGACACGTCGTGGAGAACTGACACAGGGCCAAGGAAGAGGTGAGATTATACTCGTTGGTGCCTCTTTTCATTTTATTTCACGTGTACTTTGCAATGTATGTCTGTAGTCTGCTTTATCCTCCGTGTAGGACTCAGTTCTTAACACAGAGCTTAGAAAGCACAGGCGGGTGCTCCATGAGGTGTTGATGACCAGATTACAGCTATTTGCAAATTTGTTGAGGCAGCGTGATCTTTCTGTCGCTCCCCATGTGCTATCAGGCTGCCTGTCAGCAGAGGACTCAGCCTGGGAAACCAGCTGCAGCAGGGATGGCTTGGTGCTTGGAGAACGGTGTCTACATGCTGCCCACATCCTGTTTCCTGGAATAACGACATCTGGAGAAATAAACGGCGTTCCCATCTCCCTTGACTTTGGGGAGAGGTAGCAATAATTCATATTCCAGTGCAATAGAGGAGAAAGGGGGGATAAGAAAGGAGCAAATTTGCGGACATCGAATAATTCATTGATAAACATTTCTCAGATCTCAGCTTTCTGAGCCTCCGAGCAGGATTCAACACCCCTAACCAAGGCATCCATCTCAAAGCACCCTTCCCTCTTGGCTCCTAAATGCAGCACTGCTTTGACACCCGTCCCTTGCTACGTCTCGTTCTTCTTCCACTCAGCCTTCCAAGGCTGGGAGTTCTCAAGCCTCATTCCCAGGCCCCTTTCTTGTCTTGCTTTCTTCCTTAGAAATTTCTTCAACCCCATCTCCCTAGGGATAAACTCCCGGCTGATTGCTACCCGATGTACAGCTGAAGAAGGCACAGGTAGTTGTCACTTTTTGGCTCTTTAGCATCCAAACTTCTTTCCTATTCGTGGAGAATTTCTCTTCTTCTAGAATCCTCATAAGAAGCCATGCTTCCTTCAGAGATTCAGTTTAGAGCTTTGCAGGTGACAAAGGTGATGATGACAGCTTGTGGCAACAGCCCCAGGGATCAGGGCTAGCGCGTCAGTGACACAAAATACCCATCCTGGGCCAGGCACAGTCGCTCATGCCTGTAATCCCTGCACTCTGGGAGGCTGAGGTGGGTGGATCACCTAGCTCACGAGTTCAAGACCAGCCTGAGCTAGAGCAAGACCCCCATCTTTAAAAAAAAAATAGCCAAGCATTGTGGTAGATGCCTGTAGTCCCAGCTACTTGGGAGGCTGAGGCAAGAGAATTGCTTGAGCCCAAGGGTCTGAGGTTGCTGTGAACTATGTCACCACAGCACTCTACCAGGCACAACAAAGTGAGACTCTGTCTTAAAAAAAAAAAAAAATACCCATCCTGTTCAATAGCAGCTGAAAAGTAACAGCAGTATCTTCCCCTCACCTTTGAAAGTCTGGCGGCTCTGGACATAAGGCCATCTTTTGTTTTTTTCTGTCCATTTTATAAACCTGGCTCCCCAGGCGTCCTGGTGATTCTGTGGGCTCCCCAATACCTTTCAGGTAAATCCCTTTTCTGTTTAAACAAGCCAGAGTCAGTTTTCATTCTGGTTGTGATGGCCCTACTCAGAGGAAAGTTTTCAACTCGTCTGTTCTGCTCCACCTTGGTCAGGGGCAACTCTTTCTCTTTATGCCCAGTTACCCTAAATCAGCTGCTTTCAAGATGTGATCCTGTCTTAGTCCACTTTCTATGGCTATGAAAGAATACCAGTAGGATAATTTATTAAAAAAAAAAAGAGAGAGAGAGAGAGAGATGTATTTGGCTTATGGTTCTGGAGACTGGGAATTCCAAGATCAAGGAGCTGTATCTGGTGAGGGTCTTCTAATGACATCAGAACATGGGAGAAGGTTCCACGTGGTGAGAAAGGGCAAGAGAGGGGAGAGCGAAATGGGGGCTGGACTACTTCCTTTGATCAGGAAACCACTCCTGAGATAACTAACCATTCCCATGACAAGGGCATTAATTCATCATGACCTAATCACCTTTTTTTTTTGTTGTTTGAGACAGAGTCTCAAGCTGTTGCCCTGGGTAGAGTGCCATGGCGTCACAGCTCACAGCAACCTCAAACTATTGGGCTTAAGCGATTCTCTTGACTCAGCCTCCCAAGTAGCTGGGACTACAGGCGCCCGCCACAGCGCCCGATTTTTTTTTTTTTTTGGTTGCAGTTGTCATTGTTGTTTAGCAGGCCTAGGCCAGGTTCGCAGCCGCCAGCCTTGGTGTATGTGCTACTGACTGAGCCACGCGTGCCGCCGACCTAATCACCTCCCAATATTGCTACATTGGCAATCAAATTTCAATGTGAGTTTTAGAGACATTGGAACCATAGCTGATCCCCAGGCTCCTAGCGGTAGCTGAGGCACTTTCAGGAGGTCTGCAAAATCAAAATAATTTTCATAAAATTACTGACACTTTTGTCTTTTTCACAGTGTTCATGTTTTCCCTGAGGATACAAACAGTAAGTGTAATGTCTGGGGTCTCAGTATGAGGCTGTGGCATAAAACTGTTAATAGTAACATTATGGGACCGGTGCCTATGGCTCAAGGAGTAGGGCACTGGCCCCATATACTGGGGGTGGAAGGTTCAAGCCCAGCCCCCACCAAAATTGCAAAAAAAATAGTAGCATTATGTTCTTGTCCACCACAGTATCACTTAAGGATACCCTTTCTGAAACAATAAAGAATATTATTCTTTATTAAATCTTCACCCTGAAATACACAAAAGGTGTGAGGACTGCTATTTCATATCTTGCCCAAGTCCCCAGGGCCTACCAGTCTTCAGCACAGTGGAGCCTGGTAGTGCCATGGATGGCTGGAGGGTGCTCAGTGCACAGAGCTCTGCGTTTTCACTCCCCTGACATTGCAAACCAACATGAGAACCTTCCCCCTCTGACAAAGACCCTGGCCCCTCTGCTCCTTCCTACCCTGTCAAAGTTGCATTTTTACCTATTCACCCTTCTGCCAACACTAAATTAGGTCTAAAATTGACCTTGAGAGCAGAAAACCTCCCTCTGCAAGCACTCACCAGACACTCTTATCTAGCCCTTGGCCCAGATGTGTCTTTGAGTTTTTATTTCTGCTTGGAGTGGGCTGGGGGGGAAAGAAACCACACTCAAGAGACCCCAAAAGCAGAGTTATAGGAAAATGCATAGAAAACAGATTAATATTTCACTTAATACTTAACTACATTTGCAACTCAAGCCTGACTGTTCAGATGGCCTGTGGACTCTCCTCTTGGCCCCGACCCCTATGGCCAGCCCTCTTTGGACGCAGCTCCTCCTGCCTAGCACTGTCCCCTCACTGTGGTTGGTTATCTCCTGCTGTTGACTCAAGCCCCACTGAGCTTAAACTTCGCTTTCTCGTAGATACTTTCTTTGATGTTCCAATCTAACATAGGTCACTTCCCTGCCCACAGAACCTGGTTCTTGGGCGGCGCCTATGGCTCAAAGGAGTAGAGCGCCAACCCCATATGCCAGAGGTGGTAGGTTCAAACCTGGCCCCGGCCAAAAACTACAAAAAAAAAGAAAAAAAGAACCTGGTTCTTTCCCTTCCTAATTTGCATTTTATGTTCATCTGCGTTTGCTTCTCTGTCATTTGTTTCTCTTAGTAGGCCATGGCCACCAGGCGGGCAGAAGCCATGTCTGTTCTGCTCAGCACTGCTCTATCCAGTTCTGCGTATACTGAACAACGGAGCACTCAGTGTTACTTTATTAAATAAACTAAAGAGTTTCTCACATGTAAGTGGGAGATAAATGATGGGTATGCATGGTCATACCCATGTACCGTGGACACTGGAGACTCAGACGGGGGAAGGTGAGTGGGAGATGAGGGACAAAAAATTATACACCGTGTACAACATGCATTTTTCAAATGATGAATACACTAAAATCTCAGACTTCCCCAATGTACAATTCCCTCTTTATCTATATATTTCTACTCTCCCTTTTTCTTTTGTTTGCTAAAAGCTTATTTCTGCTTTGGTCCGTGTCCACTATCCCATCCTCGTCGCCACATGTCAGGGCCCAGGACTGGCCAGGTCTCCGGCTGCAGCTTACCTATTTATTGTCCAGATGTGGACCACTGTGCTATCTTCTCAGGAACAATTTCCCTTAGGTGTCTGAGGGCTAGACACCTTAGCAAAAGGGAGAGAGAGAGAAACAGTCTTCGAGGGAGAGAAACAGTCTTAGTAAGAAAGTAAATCTTAGTCTTCTTGGAGAGACGCTGGCAGACACCCTGCAGGCGGGAGAAGTGAAAGCTTCAGAGTGAGTGAGCCCCTGAAAGAATGTGCACACGTTCCCCGACTCACCTCTCCTGTGGCTACTTATAGACGTAATCCTGTGACTATTTACACCACAGGTGTAGAGACTGCCAAGCACTGATGTTCTCGTTGGAGAGCCGAATCCCTTCCACATGCCCTTATCACCAAGGTGTTATTTTACTGAGATGTTACTGGTGTTTCTTACAATTACAGAGTGTTCTGAGCTTAACTCTCACTTCTCCTTTCCTTGAGCTATATGGTCTGCTACACTCCGTGTGAATCTTCCTTTATAAAGACCTTAATCCCATTCATGAGGGCAGAGCCCCCATGGCCTAATCACCTCCTAAAAAGCCCACTTCTTAATACCACCAAAATGGGGATTAAGTTTCAACACATAAATTTTTTTTTCTTTTGAGACATTCTCACTTTGTCACCCTTGGTAGAGTGCCGTGGCATCACAGCTCACAGCAACCTCAAACTCTTGGACTTAAGCTAGTGGTTCTTAACCTTCCTAAAGCCGTGGACCTTTAATACAGTTCCTGTGGGTTGTGACCCACAGGTTGAGAACCACTGACTTAAATTATTCTCTTGCCTCAGCCTCCCAAGTAGCTGGACAACAGGCACCCACCACAACACCCGGCTATTTTATAGAGAAGGGGTCTCGCTCTTGCTCAGGCTGGTCTTGAACCCCTGAGCTCAAGCAATCCACCCGCCTCAGCCTCCCAAGTGCTGGGATTACAGGCATGAACTACCTCACCCAGCCTCTCAACATGTAAATTTTGAAGGGGACATAATCATTCAAACCATAGCATAGGCTATTTCCAGGGGATGGCCTTAAAGGCCGAGGGAAGGATGCCATCTTCACTCACCTCCTCCTTCCTACCCCATGGAATACGGACACAGGGGACAGTCAAATGGCAGAGCACCCGGATATAGCCGGGGTCCCTGAACACCAGCCTTAGAATACCTACCTTCAGACTATTACATGAAAGACTTTCATTCAAGCCCTTACATCCAGCAAAATCTATATGCTGAGCTGCCAGGAAGTTGGTACCTGAAAGTGTGGTACTGAGTTAGGTGGCAGGAAAGGGCCATTACAGGCTGGGAGACTGGCTATGCTTAAACATTTGGTCAACTCGTCACCTACAGTACACTGGGAGATGTGAACTGAATGAATCAGCAGTTCTGGGGGAAGTGGTTAAGAAAAAAATATAGGAATATTGGAATGTTTGGTGTGCTTTTTGTCCATTTTAGAATGCCCAGTGAGAGAGATGGTGCCTCAGAGAGCTAGCCAGTCTGCAGGCCTGGGTGGGGTGGGGGACAACTCTGCTAACGGCATCACTTTCTCTGCCTGCAGTCTGCAATGGAAGTTGTTTGAGAGTCCAAGAAGTTAGAGCTTTGGGGGGGGTCACAAAAAGCAAGGCTAACTGCCTCTGGTCACTCATTAAGCATTTATAAGTTAAGAGGTGGTCTTGTAGCAGGCATAAGAGTGCCTATTTGGGGCCCTTGTAAACTAAAAATAAAATCCTAAGCCCGCTGTTAACTGAATGGACCCTTCTCAGCAGGGGGACCCCCCCCAAAGAAAATACCTTAAAACTGAGTTCCCAGCCATGATGAGATGAGAGATAAAACACAATTGCATGCCCATGATTTCCCTTCACAAATATTCATGACTTCTCCTATACCTTACTAAATACGTATGTTTGACCACCCTGTTCCCTTCTGTCTCTTCTTTGAAACACATGGGCCTGGCTTCAGGCCAGGGCTCTGCTCCCCAATCTGTTGGGGAACTGGGTTGGCCACCCACTTTTCCTTTTTCCAAGTATAAATCTCATTAATTAATTTTTTTTTTAGTTAATACCCTAAACCTTTCTCAACCATCTCCAGGATCTCTCTCCAACCAAACACCCCCCACCCATTAGCCAAGAGTGGATTAAGGGTGTTGTTCCCACGGCTGGCCTCAACATGCCTGCCACTGAACCAGGTGGGTGGGGAACGAGCTCAGCACAAAGGTCAGTGAGCAGCCAGAGACTTCAGGCCTCAGAACTGATGTTCAGACAGGATAGCTAGCTGGCCGTGCACTTGGAACCATTCAGAAGCAAAAGCAGACAGCCAAAAATATATAGCCTGGCCTGAAAAATCAGACTGGTCAGCCCTCAAGTTTGTTTGTGATCATTCAAACATTGTACTTATACGAGGGTTGGGAGAGCTTTTTGCAGAGGGCCAGCGAGTATTTTAGGCTTGTGGGTCCCCGCATCTGAACCCACTTCTTCTGTCTGCCACTGTGTGAATCACTGCCAGAGAAAGGGCCTCCTCGCACTGATTCCCTCACCCCGCCAGAGCAGGAGGCAGCTCTGGAGCAAAGAAGCAGGGTAGTTAGAACTCACACGGGTGGCTCAATGGTGTGGCCTGTGCCCAGCAGCAGTGTCTATGCCCTCTGAAGGGACAGTAGGTCCTAACCAAGTTGTCCCTGTGGTGTGTCCCTGGCAGGAGCTTTGGCCACTGCTTCCCCCACATCCCCAGCCCATTTTCTAAGCCTATTCTCACCTTCCTTCCTTCTTTCCCTCTTTCCTTCCTTTTCTTTTTTAGACAGAGTCTCACTCTGTCACCCCAGGTAGAGTGTTGTGGTGTCATAGTTCATGGGAACCTCAAACTCCTGGGCTCAAGTGGTCTTGCCTCAGCTTCCCGAGTAGCTGGGACTATAGGTGCCCACCATGATCCTCAGCTAATTTTTTCTATTTTTCAGTAGAGACAGGGTCTTGCTCTTGCTCAGGCTGGCTTCAGCCATCCAGAGTGCTAGGATCACAGGCGTGAGCCACCAGGCCCGGCCTTCTTGTCAATTCTTGAGAAATCTCATATCTTTCTGATAAATTCCTGCTCAATACATTTCCTGCTCCAGTTAATCAGTTGTGGTGCCCTCGTTACTGCTGTTTGAAGCTACGAAGCATAATTGTTACAGTTAACTATTACTCATTGGGACAAAATAGTAGTTAAACCCACGAGATGGTTTGAAATTTCTGTTAGAGAAAGAAGTAAGCTGGAGATGGAATCAGAAATATTTCAGGGAGGGAGAAGAAGTTATCTATCAGAGGGGAGTGATAAATAAGCAGGCTCAACGCCCGTAGCTCAGTGGCTAGGGCACCGGCCACATACACCAGGGCTGGGGGGTTCGAATCGGACCCAGGTCAGCTAAACAACAATGACAACTACAAAAAAAAAAAAAAAAGCTGGGCATTGTGGCGGGCATCTGTAATCCCAGTTGCTTGGGAGGCTGAGGCAAGAGAATCGCTTAAGCCCAAGAGTTGAGGTTACTGTGAGCTGTGACACCACAGCACTCCACCAAGGGTGACAAAATGAGACTCTGTCTCAAAAAAAAAAAAAGAATGGAATGAGCAGAAAGGTAAGAGATGTGTGCAAGGGGACTGAGTTCCAAGTTCAACATTTGGAGCCGGAGTTGTTCTAAGTGTAAATAAGGTACAAAGTGAGTCAATGACATTCACAGATGCCACCAGGAGCTATAAGCCAGTAAAGGGGTAATTTAGATGGACAGGAGGTCACAGAAAATGAAACCACTGATGGCTTCTCACTGAACAAGCGTTTTCAGAGTGAATTCTTTTAATCCAATTTAATGTCTTAATCTATTTTCCATACTATGCAGTTAAACAGTTTCCAATTCCCAGCCCCCCAAGTAGCTGGGACTATAGGCGTCTACCACAACACCCGGCTATTTTGTTGTTGTTGCAATTTGGCCGGGTTCAGGTTCGAACTCACCACCCTCGTTATATGGGGCCGGCGCCCTACTCGCTGAGCCACAGGTGCCACCCACAGTTTCCAATTTTTTATGTTTTTCATTTTTATATACTTGAAATTATTTTCATGGGCAATAAACCTTTTCCATTTGAATTCTACCTCACAAAGCTAACTCGCCATCACCTTCTGGTCTGCACATCCTACTACTGACAGCATCTGCAATGGAAAATTTCCTTTTGTGACTATTTTTTTTCCTAATCAAATTTGGTAAATTTGGGCAAGTAGACTTATTCTTATTGGTGACAAAGCTCCTGAAGTGTTATTTCCTCCACTGACAGTTTCATTTAGTGATATGTGGGATGAACTGGATTCAAATAGTGAACACAGTTATGGCAGCACTCCTGTGACTGGTAGCCACATAGCTATGTGGCTCTGGACAAGTTGCTCTACTTCTCTGATCCTCAGATTTCTCATGTAGAACTTGGATCTGTTTATATTTATTGCTTGGTTGATCTAGAAGGAACTCATGAACAGTTTGATGATACAGAGAAGCAGAGACAGAAAGACGAGTCCCAGCTGCTGGGGAAGCTGTGGCAAAACACAAGGAGAAAAGATGGGGAGGAGCCGGGTAGGGAGGAAAGGGAGGGGAGAGGAGCAGGGGAGAAGTCAGGGGAGAAAGGAAGGGAGAGGGAAGCGGAGAGGGGAGGGGAGGAGAGAGGAAGTGAAGTGAGACCCAGAGGTGGGGGGGGGGAGGCAGAGACATCCTCTATCCCCAGCCTTCAATCACCAAGCACTTGATCTCCAACACTTGGTAGAGTGCACCCCTGGCCTCCCTGAGGCCACTAGGGCTGAGTGACTTGCTCAGGCCAGGAGTAGTGACCACGCCCACCCCTCCTATGGGCCAGAGCATGCAGTTGTTGGCAGGGACCCTCCAGAGTAATGTGGCTTCAGACCCAGCACTTGGCAATGCCCGAAGACTGGTGGCTCCATCCATCTGGCCCTCTAAACCAGCACAGTGCAAAGTAGAGCCATGGATATGAAACATTTATGGGAAATAAACCCTTACTAGCTCAACATAAGCCACAGAATATGGGGGTTACTTATTATGGCAACAGAGCCTGCCTGTTTCAATTGATATGTATCCTCTGTGATTCTCAGATTTCTCAAAACAGAACAAATGAAACTTAATTTGCTGAGCTGTTGTAAGAGAAAATTTATAAAGTGCCAGATGTCTAGTAAACACCCAATAAATGAGGGCTGTTTATTTTACTAATAGTACAGCTCAGGGTAGATTTCTATCTGGTTTAATCTGGAAATCGGTTGTCCTGTTTTCTTTTCCTTAAAGCATTTGGATTCAGCCTGCTCTGACAGTCCCTCACCTCCTGGGTGCTTAAAGACCCATCCCTTCGCCCCCACCTAGGGAAGGGGAACTAATTTTTGGATGCCTGTTGAGACCTATTGTGAAACAAACAGAAGGGCAGGGTGGATCATGCCAGTAATCCTAGCACTCTGAGAGGCTGAGGCAGGTGGATCCCTGGAACTCAGGTCGGAGACAGCCAGGCCCGCCCCTGAGCTCCCCTCCAGGCCCCCCCTGGGAGTCAGGGTGCTGGGGAGGAGGGTCGAGCCAGCCCAGGAGGACTTCGGGATGCCCTTTTCCTCCACTCCTTCCTCCTTCCTCACCTCCTTCTTCCAAATCCCACTACCCAACCTCCCGCCCCAAGGCATCAATGGGCTGAAAGAATAGGTCCAATTCGTTCAGCAAATGTTTTTGATACTATTGGAACGAAAAGAGACGTGTGCCTTGGCAATTAGGAATTCTTGCATGTTTTAAATTATTAGGGCTGAACCAGTGAGATCTTCCTGTATTATAAAACATCCATTATAAAACTTCCTGTATTATAAAACATACACGCCCAACTGGCAAAGAGAAACCTAACTGCAGGTCGCTAAAATCTGGCAACTGGCAACTGTGCCACCCGCAGCGCCCCCGGCGGACTGCCGGCCCAGGCGCCCGTGCAGAGCCTCGGTGTGCTACTCGGCTGTGTCCACCAGAGGGCGCCAGCGCTCCTCAGAAGAGGGGCCAGCTCCAGGCTTCTCCGGAGCAGCCCTGAATTTCAACGAGGCTGCAAAAGGCAGGGACTGCAAAGTCCGCCGCAGCCACCTTGCTTCAAGACCGTGCCTTTACCTGAACATGCAGCCCAAGGATTTCTTTTAAGGTAGAAAACATTTCACATCCTCTGTGACAGCCCCTCTCAGATAATAATTGTAATGATAATTACGATAATGATTTGATGATGACAATTATCTTTGTAATGGCCCCTTGCTCTAAAGATTTTCTGGCCCAGAACTATCATCCTCACAGGTAATTACCTTTAGAGGCCCTGTGCTCTTACCATTCTCTCAGGTATTTGCAAAATTTTAATTAATAATATTTTGTATTAGGGCCCGACACTGCAGCTCACGCCTGTTCTTTGGGAGGGTGAGGCGGGAGGATTCCTTGAACTCAAGAGTTTGAGACCAGCCAGAGCAAGAGTGAGACCCCATCTCTACTAAAAATAGAAAAAATTGCTGGGCATTGTAGCAGGTACTTGTAGTCCCAGGCAGGAAGATCATTTGCACCCAGGACTTTGAGGTTGCTGTGAGCAAGGCTGAGGTCACAACACTCTGCTCAGGGCAACAGAGTGAGACTCTGTCTCAAAAAACATGATCATTGGGGTGGCACCTGTGGCTCAAAGGAGTAGGGCGCCGGACCCATATGCCAGAGGTGGTGGGTTCAAACCCAGCCCTGGCCAAAAACTGCAATAAATAAATGAATAAATGAATATATAATATATATATAAAATAAAAAAAATGATCATCATCACCATATCTCATATTTTCATGTACTACTCTAGCTTTTAAATGTTTTCTGAAACATCTCATTTAAACTTCACCAAAGACCCAGCACAGGGCTCACGCCTGTAATCCTAGGACTCTGGGAGGCCAAGGCAGGTGGATTGAGGAGTTGGAGACCAGCTTAAGCAAGAGTGATACCCCCTTCTCTAAAAACAGCCAGGCATTGTGATGGGCACCTGTAGCCTCAGTTGCTCAGGAGGCTGAAGCAAAAGGATCACTTGAGCCCAGGAGTTTGAGGTTGCTGTGAGCTATGATGCCATAGCACTCTACCCAGGGGGACAAAGTGAGACTCTGTCTCGAAATAAACAAACTTCACCAAAATCTTTTGTTGCCCACTATAAGGATTTTTTTAAAGGGTCATTATTACTGTTGTTGGAAACAGCACTTGAGCTTGGAGTCACCAATCCCCTGGCTCTCACCACCTCCCCAGACCCTCTGCTTACAGACTTGCTGATGCCTCCCAGGCCAATATTAGCACCTCCTCCCTCTGATACTTCCTTGTTAGGTTGTATATGTATACAGGCGCCCTCCACAACGCCCAGCTATTTTTAGAGACAAGCTCTCACTCTGGCTCAGGCTAGTCTCAAACCTGTGAGCTCAGACAATTCACCTGCCTCAGCCTCCCAGAGTGCTAGGATCTAAAGCTAGTTTTTGAGATATCTTCCAGGCCCTGCATTTCAGACCTACTCAGACCAGTGGCCCATAGCAAAGAACTAACACAGCTGGTCTTACAATCCCAACCCAGAAACTAAGCAAAGGGAAGACAATTTCTACAGCCCTATTATTCTACCCAAACACAGCCCATGAGCAGACCCAATTGCCTAGGCCTTTGTCCACCAAATCATCTTTAGAAACCCTTTCTCCCAGGGCGGCGCCTGTGGCTCAAGGAGTAGGGCGCCGGCCCCATATGCCGGAGGTGGCAGGTTCAAACCTAGCCCTGGCCAAAAACCACAAAAAAAAAAAGAAAGAAAGAAACCCTTTCTCCCAAATTCTCAGAGAGACAGAGCTGATCCTTTCCTCCCATCTCCTCACATGGCACCTGTAGCATTAAACCCTTTCTCTGCGGCAACACCTGCTCTCTGGGCCTATCTGCTGCTGCCCCTGCACTGCTGGCTCTCCTTTACTACTCAGCCTCGAGGCTCACAGGGCCTTTCTCACTACAGGGAGCTCCTGGTGTCCTTTGTTTTCCATCACCCCAGATGCCACACCTGGGGACCTTGAAATATAATAAATGGATCCCTTGTAATTATCAGATTAAATACAGAATGGTCTTTTTACTGAAGAAATAAGAGAAGACTCTGTAAGAGTTTCTGGGAAGCGTTATCTAATAATAGGCTCACAATTAAAGGAAAGAGTACGTATTCCAAGATCCAACACTACTTGCATTTTGCTGGTACACTGCGTGGGTGTGGTTCAAAGAAAAATCAGGTGTCTTTCAAAAAAAATTTGCTCATTTTTTTTTTCTGACAAGTATAATCACTCTAATGTGTTTCGTTTACGTAGCACCTTTCATCCCACATCTTTCAATGTTTCAAAGTTGCTTTGGTTCCTTTCTCCTTCAGAGAGGGCTCTTCTGAGCCTATACCTGACACTGCCACGTGTCCCTGAGAGGAGGTGCAGAGCCGGAAGGGCTGGAGGCTGGGCAGAGGCAGATTGGGCAGGTGGGAGGACGGGTTGGTCCAACAGTGGCCAGTCCTCAGGGCGTCAGGGTCTGAGGCAAGACTCCTGGGCTCCTGAGGGGAATGATTCCGGTGCCCTGAGGGGGGGGCTTGTCTGTGGGCTGGGGACCGAGTGTCCCCCTGAGGCTGAGCCAAGACAGGATGAGCCTCGGGAACCCGGCCTAATGGGGACTTTCAGGATGCCATTCCTGAGGCTGCAGCTAGCAGGAGCAGGCCCAGCCATCGTGAAGCAGCCGTGTTGACTCACTGCAACAAACTGAGACTGGATAGCTCAGGAGACTAATAGGCTTCAGTCAAGCTATCCGGGCTGCAGGGAGCACAGGGCTCACAGCCTCACCCAGGGCATCGCATCGCATTCTGAGTCCTGCCGCTGGAACTGGAAGGAGTCACCCTTGGGACCAGCTGAGTGCTCCACCCCGGCCTCCCGCACCACCTGCTCTTCCCTCCCAACGCAGACACACTGCTGCTGCTGTCACGCTCCTGCACGTGTCTTCTCTAGAGCCTGCACTTCTGTCTCCTCGGAGTGTCAGCCGGACCAGACCTCTCGGAGCTCTCGCTCACCCCTGATCCTCCCCACAGTGTGACACTGCAGCCGCCGTCCCCATGCCAAGCAGCTTTCTCCACATTCATCCCTTTGGACGCCTGCCTCACACCGACGTCAGGAACGACATCAGCCTCAACACCAGGGACACCCTCGGCGTGACCTGGCACAGCCAGCTGTACTGACTTGGTGCAGTGAGGGGGTCACACACTGGAGGACCCGAGACGCATCCCAGCAAATGTAGGAGGCTGAGCTGTGGTAGAATGTTGGGAAAGGGTATGGATTAGGTGACATTTATTTATTTATGATTTTTTTTTTTGAATCAGAGTCTCACTTTTTCTCCCTCTATAGAGTGCTGTGATGTTATAGCTCACAGTAATCTCAAACTCTTGAGCTCAAGGGATTCTCTTGCCTCAGCCTCCTGAGTAGCTGGGACTACAGGGACCAGCCACAATGCCTGGCTATTTTTAGAGATGCGGGTCTCACTCTTGCTCAGGCTGGTCTCGAACCTGTGAGCTCAGGTAGTCCACCTGCCTCAGCCTCCCCAGTGCTGGGATTACAGGCATGAACCCCCTCGCCCAGCTAGGTTAGGTGACATTTAGATAATCAGTGTCTTACTAGATTCACAGCAGAGCAAAGTGGAGTGTGAAGGAAGCAACGTCAGGTCTGGGCTGCAATGTGAACCCCCAAACCTTCTGTCCTTAGAATCCACAAAGTTAGGCTAGATGTAAAATGTCTGAAGCCCTGTGGGCCAGAGCCGGAGACCCCTGCCCCGTGTCAAAGACTTAGATGCTTCAAGTAAGGAATGGATGTTTTATTCTCACTGATGTGATTTCCAACAGTGAGATTTCAGATAGTCTATTTCTCTGTGAGTGAAAAAACAGTACTCACTCGGGCAGCGCCTGTGGCTCAGTGAGTAGAGAGCCGGCTCCGTATACCAAAGGTAGCGGGTTCAAACCCACCCCGGACAAACTGCAACAAAAAAATAGCCAGGCGTTCTGGCAGGCACCTGTAGTCCCAGCTACTTGGGAGGCTGAGGCAAGAGAATTTCTTAAGCTCAGGAGTTTGGAGGTTGCTGTGAGCTGTGATGCCACGGCACTCTGCCCAGAGCGATAAAGTGAGACTCTGTCGCCACAAAAAAAAAAAGAAAGAAAGAAAGAAAAAAGTAGTCACTGAAAGGAGGGAGTGAATACTCCTCACAGGTGCCGTGTCCCCTTGGGGGAAATGTTTCTTGTTACCTCTGCAGCTCGCTTTACTTGTGCTGTTATTTCAGCCTAATAAATGTCCGGGCAGACTGTTACTTTCTTATGCCCAAGGAGCATCTGATCAGCTCAGCCTGTCCCTGTGTTCTGGGTCCCAGCTCAGGCACGAGTGTCCTTGGGTTGTACTTTCCGTCGGCCGGAGTTTTACCAGTCACCTAAGGGTGGTCTTAGGGCCACACTCCTGCAGGGGCTAGAGGCATAGCTGGTGTCCCCGTTACATGAATTCCACAGGAAGGAAACTGGGCACTCTGGCTCCAGAGCGAGGGACAGTCCTTCGTGCGGTCTGCCTGGCTCAGGTTGAAAGCATCATGAGGTCCTAACCCCCTCCCTGCTTCTTCACTCTGCCTGCCCTAATGAAAGGCATGTCCTAAGATATCGGACAGGCTGCTGTAACATGAAGATCATTCTCTGTCTCGGAGGTAGACAGGTGTCCCAGGGCTGGTGTGTGGCTCTGCCTTCATCCGAGGTTCAGGTCACTAACGCAGTCCTCGTCAGAGCCCCAGCCAGCAGACCGGGAGGCAGGGAGCTCACACTCAATCCTTTCATGTGCAAGAATATAATGTAACCTGGGCACTGGGGGGTCGTTCTTTTGTGCACTCACACATCAGATTTTAACTCACTTCTTGTTAGCAGGACTCACTTGTCAGGCAAGGGAGGCTGGGTAAAGAGCATTGGCTTGGTGGCCACCTGCCAGGCAAACCTCTCCTGCTGTGAAAAGGGGGCAGTGGACACAGGGACAACAGCTGACCCTCTCTGAGCCCACCACGTACAGACAACACCGGCTTGTTGGCCAGCCTCTTCCACACACAGGCAATGCTTCCTCTCCCCGCTGTCCTGTCTCTGAGGGAACCAGAGATTTGACACCTGAGCCTCCCTGCACCCAGAAATATGAGGAGGGGGCAGAGGACCCTGGGCAGGGCTCTCCCAGCTGAGGGTGAGAGATTGTCCCACTGACCTTGCCTGTCAGATTCCTCCCGCTGCCCTGCCCAGCATGTGGCACGGCACTGGATTCCAGATGCCTACCCACGCCCTGCTTCACCCCAGGGCCCCAGGAGCACCAGTGTCCTGAAGCCAATCAGTGCCTGGGCTTTTCCCAGCCTCCTCCAAACAGCTTGTTCTCCTCTCCCTCCCACAGGGGTGAAAGGCATGGGGCCAGGCAGGGCTGAGGGCCCCGAGGGCGTGCTGGCCTTTGTGCCCAGCCCCTTACTTTCTGCCCACCTATGCCACTGTCTTGGCTCCATGACTGGCAGGCTAGGGAGGCAGCTTTCTTCAGCATCCAGAGCAAAGAAGCAGGAGACAGGCACAGTGAGCCCCAACCCACGTGCCACAGCGACACACCTGACCCCCACCAACAGCCCTGGAGGCCAGATCCTGGTGTGTTGGGCACCGTCCCTGTCCTTGTCAGGCCCAGAAGAAGTGGGGACTGATGAACAAGATGGCCGACCCCTCAGCCCTGCACACACAATTATTGCCAACACCCGTACCCCAAAAACACTTGTCCTGAAGTTGCCATGGAGGAATGCCCCAGAAAACCAAATGCATCCCTGGCCGTAGTGACCTGATGTGCTGCAGGCCAGCGTGGCGTGCGCAGTGTTAAGTGCACAGACTTGAAGCTCCGCCTTGAAATGGAAGGTCTGCCACTTACCAATGTCTGGGGCCTGAGCAAGTACTTCAGCTCTGGAAACGTCAGTTCCTCCATGGATATTCCGGGACTAACAGCCCACTTCACAGTCGCCAGGGAAGAGTGGAAGAAGTGCCTCCCCAGAGGTGCTCAGAACAGTGCCCAGCACAGAGCGAGCACGGCGGCAGCATGTGCCCTGTGGAAGGACTAAGGGTGGTTTCCCAGACACAATGTCACAGAAGCAGGGAATGTGGTTTGGGGCCTTGAGAAAAGCGTGTGCTGCCCACAGGGAACTGTGTGATACAGAAAAGGGCTCCCCGGGACTGTGAACGTGGGCAAACTAGGCCCAAATCAGGCGACTGCTCTTAGCTTGTCTGGGGCGGGCGGGCTCCCAGAGGGCCTCCTTGCCCACCACTGTGTGAAGCCCGTTGCTCCCCCTGCACGCCTGGGACAATCCTACCCCACAAGCAACAAGGGTGGTGGTGTGAAACCTGCTGTTGTAAATCCTAAGGCCTTGCCACGCACAAAATTAGGAAAATTGTTATTATTTCAGCTCATAGTTAGTGGGAGAGCAAAGGAGAGCCTACGCTTCCTGAGGTGGGGGCAGAGCCGGCTGACTGACTAGCGTGCAGGTGGTGCTGCCCTGTAAATGTTTGCTGCCACGTGGTCAGGATGTCTGCTCCATAAGCAACCCTAGAGTCACGTGGTGACTTTGTGTCTCCCCGGGGGTCTGTTTACCCCTCTGGTATATGAGATTCCATTGAGATTCTGCCCATTCCAGGACTGGGAGTTTGCTGAGCATCAATGGAGACCTGTCTCGGTGTAAGACACTCAGGCCTCGCTGCCATCAACCACAGTAAGCTATGGGCTGGCATGTTGGTGAAAAGGCAGGGTCCCAGCCAGGCATAGTGGCTCACACTCTGGGAGCCTGAGGCAGGTGGATTGCTTGAGTTCAGGAATTCGAGACCAGCCTGAGCAAGAGCGAGACCCCAAAACCTCATCTCTACATCTGAAAATAGAAAAACTAGCCAGGTGTTGTGGCAGGGCCCTGTAGTCCTAGCTACTCTGGAGGCTGAGGCAAGACGATCTCTTGAGCCCAAGAGTCTGAGGTTGCTGTGAGCCATGATGCCACTGCACTCTACCCAAGGTGACAGAGTGAGACTCTCTCTGGCAAAAAAAAAAAAAAAAAGGCAAGGTCTCAGGTTTCTTTTCTCTTGACTCCTCAACAGACCCCTTGCAGGAGGAATGAGTCTGCAAGGGCTGAAGAATTGAACCAAATTTGGCATGAGGAAGGAAGATGAAAAGGAAGCCAGGGCAACCAGCTCCCCAGGGAGAGGCTGAGTGGTGTCCAGGGAGGGGGAGAGCCAGAGATGATGGCAGAAAGTGGCCAGCAGCTGCAAACAGCAGTGTGGTCAGGGCAAGAGCAGATGGGGCTGGCAGATGGCAGCAGGGAGGCTGGCACACACTGGCAGGAAGTTTAGCATTTCTCAAGAGGTAGGTAGCTCTGGCGAGCTATCGAATCCCCTCCTCTCCTTCCCCATAGCGTCATTTTGTCTATCTATCTACTTATTTACTATTTTTTTGAGACTACATATATAGGGTGGTGCCTGTGGCTCAAGGAGTAGGGCGCCGGTCCCATATGCTGGAGATGGCGGGTTCAAACCCAGCCCCAGCCAAAAACCAAAAAAAAAAAATGAGACTACATATATATATTTTGGAGACAATGTTCAGCCATGTTGTAGTATATGTCAGTGATTTATTCTTTTATATGGCTCAATAATGTTCTGTTGTATGGACAGATCATATTTGTTTAGACATTAGCCACTGATGAACATGTGACTTATTTCTACCTTTGGCTATTATGAATCTTGCTGCTGGGAGCATTTCCAAACACGTTTTTGTGTGTTACATGCTTTTATTTCTCTTGGGCATATACTAGGAGTGGAGTTGATGGATCACATGTTACGTCTGTTTAACAGTTTGACTAGCTCCCAGACTGGTTTTCATTTTACGTTCCCACCAGCAGTGTACGAGGGTGCCGATGACCTCCACATCCTGGCTCACACTTGTATTATCTGACTTTTTATTCTAGCCATCCTGCTGGGCACAAAGTGATATGTCGGTCACTATGAAAGATTTCTTGTTTATTTTTTAAGTTGGTGATTTTTGGGGGGTTTAAAAAAATTTTTTTTCCTTTTTTTGTAGAGACAGGGTCTTGCTCAGGCTGGTCTCCAACTCCTGGCCTCAAGCAGTCCTCCCAACACAGCCTCTTAAAGTGCTAGGGTTACAGACATGATACTGCACCTGGCTCACTACAAAAGTTTGTACACAGGCTGTGTTGTGGTCCATTATTTCAATTCCTAGAAATACAGCCAATAGCATACTTTCTGATTCACTCATGTGAACTTACTCAGGTTATTGGTGTTGCTGAGAGGGCTTCATTTGTTTCCATCTGTCCAGATTTCACATTTCTTTTCTTTTTTGAGACAGAGTCTTACTTGTCACCTTGGTAGAGTGTCGTGGCATCACAGCTCACAGCAACCTCAAATTCTCGGGCTTAAGCGATTCTCTTGCCTCAGGCTCCCCAGTTGCAGGGTCTACAGGCACCTGCCAAAACGCCTGGCTATTTTTTGGTTGTAGTTGTCATTGTTGTTTGGCAGGCCCAAGCTGGGCTTAAACCCACCTGGACCTCCCAGAGTGCTAGGATTACTGGTGTGAGCCATCATGCCAGGCCCTAGATTTCACATTTCTTGACTTTTGTGTATCTCAAAACTTTCGTAACAGGCTTGGTGCCTGCAGCTCAGCGGCTAGGGTGCCAGCCACATACACCAGAGCTGGCAGGTTCAAACCCAGCCCAGGCCTGCCAAACAAAAATGACAACTATAACCAAAACATAGCTGGGCATGGTGGCAGGTGCCTGTAGTCCCAGCTACTTGGGAGGCTGAAGCAAGAGAATCACTTAAGCCCAGGAGTTTGAGGTTGCTGTGAGCTGTGACGCCACAGCACTCTTCCTAGGGCACCATACTGAGACTCTGTCTCAGAAAAGAAAAAAAACTTTCATGACCCATGTATCCACTGAGGTTTGATTTTGCACTTCCCAGACAACGAATGATGTTGAACATCTGTGTGTTTATTGACCATCTGTGTATCTTTCTTGGAGAAATGTCTATTCAGATCCTCCCCCCTCCCACAGATGTGGGTCTCACTATGTTGCTCAGGCTGGTCTTGACCTCCTCAATTCAAGCAATCCTCCCACCTCAGTCTCCCAAGTAGCTGGGATTACAAGCATGAGCCACTGCACCTGGATTGCTTGCCCATTTTTTTCATTTCTTTTTTTTTTTAATTGTTAAATCATAGCTGTGTACATTAGTGCAATCAAGGGGTACAATGTGCGGGTTTCATATACAATCTGAAATATTCTCATCAAACTGTTCAATGCAGCCTTTATGGCATTTTCTTATGTAGGCATTTACTGTATGTAGGCATTTGTATTCTGCATTTAGTAAGTTTTGCCTGTACCCATTCTAAGATGCACCGTAGGTGTGGCCCCACCCATTACCCTCCCTCCACCATGACCTCCCCGCTCCCTTCCCCTTCCTTGGCCCTTTCCTCATAGTCTTGTGCTATAGTTGGGTTATAGCCTTCATGTGAAAGCTATAATTTAGCTTCATAGTAGAGCTGAGTACATTGGATATTTTTTCTTCCATTCCTGAGATACTTTGCTAAGAAAAATATGTTCCAGCTCCATCCATGTAAACATGAAAGAGGTAAAGTCTCCATCTTTCTTTAAGGCTGTGTAATATTCCATGGTATACATGTACCACAATTTACTAGTCCATTCGTGGGGCGATGGGCACTTGGGCTTCTTCCATGACTTAGCAATTGTGAATTGGGCTGCAATAAACATTCTGGTCCAGATGTCTTTGTTATATTGTGATTTTTGGTCTTCTGGGTATAAACCTAGTAAAGGAATTATAGGATCGAATGGCAGGTCTATTTTTAGGTCTCTAAGTATTCTCCAAACGTCCTTCCAGAAGGAATGTACTAGTGTGCATTCCCAACAGCAGTGTAGAAGTGTGTCCTTTTCTCCACATCCACGCCAACATCTCTGGTTTTGGGATTTTGTCATGTGGGCTACTCTTACTGGGGTTAGGTAATATCTCAAAGTAGTTCTGATTTGCATTTCTCTGATGATAAGCTTTCTTTCATGTGTTTGTAGATTGTGCATCTGTCTTCTTTGGAGAAGTTTCTCTTCAAGTCCCTTGCCCACCCTGAGATGGGGGTCACGTGTTCTTTTCTTGCTAATACGTTTGAGTTCTCTGTGGATTCTGGTTATTAGACCTTTATCGGAGGTATAACCTGCAAATATTTTCTCCCATTCTGAGGGCTGTCTGCTTGCTTTACTTACTATGTTCTTGGCTGTGCAGAAGCTTTTTAGTTTGATCAGGTCCCAGTAGTGTATTTTTGATACTGCTTCAATTGCCTGGGGAGTCCTCCTCATAAAATATTCACCCAGGCCAATTCCTTCAAGAGTTTTCCCTGCACTTTCTTCAAGTATTTTTATAGTTTTATGTCTTAAATTTAAATCTTTTATCCAGTGAGTGTCTGTCTCAGTTAATGGTGAAAGGTGTGGATCCAGTTTCAATCTTCTACAGGTCACCAGCCAGTTCACCCAGCACCATTTGTTAAATAGGGAATCTTTTCCCCACTGAATGTTTTTAATTGGCTTGTCAAAGAGCAAATAATGGTAAGTAGCTGGACTCAGCTCTTGGTTCTCTATTCCGTTCCAGACATCTACTTCTCTGTTTTTGTGCCAGTACCATGCTGTTTTGATCACTATCGATTTATAGTACAGTCTCAGGTCTGGTAGTGTGATTCCTCCTGCTTTGTTTTTATGGCTGAGTAATGTTTTGGCTATTTGAGGTTTTTTCTGATTCCATATAAAACGAAGTATTATTTTTTCAAGATCTTTAAAATATGACGATGGAGCTTTAATAGGAATTGCATTAAAATTATATATTGCTTTGGGTAGTATGGACATTTTAACAATGTTGATTCTTCCCAGCCATGAGCATGGTATGTTTTTCCATCTGTTAACATCTTCAGCTATTTCTTTTCTTTTTGTAGAGACAGAGTCTCACTTTATGGCCCTCGGTAGAGTGCCCTGGCCTCACACAGCTCACAGCAACCTCCAACTCCTGGGCTTAAGCGATTCTCTTGCCTCAGCCTCCCGAGCAGCTGGGACTACAGGCGCCCGCCACAACGCCTGGCTATTTTTGTTGTTGTTGTTGCTGTTGTTGCAGTTCAGCCGGGGCCGGGTTTGAACCTGCCACCCTCGGTATATGGGGCCAGTGCCTTACCGACTGAGCCGCCAGCTATTTCTTTTCTTAAAGTTTCATAGTTCTCTTTGTAGAGATCATTCACATCCTTTGTTAGGTATACTCCCAAATATTTCATCTTCTTTGGCACTACTGTGAAAGGAATAGAGTCCTTGACTGTTTTTTCAGCTTGGTTATTGTTGGTATATATAAAGGCTACAGATTTATGGGTGTTGATTTTGTAGCCTGAGACACTGCTGTATTCCTTGATCACTTCTAAAAGTTTTGTAGTAGAATCCCTAGTGTTTTCCAGATATACGATCATATCATCTGCGAAGAGTGAAAGTTTGATCTCTTCTGACCCTATGTGGATACCCTTGATCGCCTTTTCTTCCCTAATTGCAATGGCTAAAACTTCCATTACAATGTTAAAGAGCAATGGAGACAATGGGCAGCCTTGCCTGGTTCCTGATCTAAGTGGAAATGATTCCAATTTAACTCCATTCAATACGATATTGGCTGTGGGTTTGCTGTAGATGACCTCTATTAGTTTAAGAAATGTCCCTTCTCTACCAATTTTCTTAAGTGTTCTGATCATGAAAGGATGCTGGATATTATCGAAAGCTTTTTCTGCATCGATTGAAAGAATCATATGGTCCTTATTTTTTAGTTTGTTTATGTGCTGAATTACATTTATATATTTACGTATATTGAACCAGCCTTGAGACCCTGGGATAAATCCCACTTGGTCATGGTGTATAATTTTTTTGATGTGTTGTTGGATTCTGTTTGTTAGGATCTTATTGAGTATTTTAGCATCAATATTCATTAGTGATACTGGTCTATAATTTTCTTTTCTTTTGGGTCTTTCCCTGGTTTGGGGATCAAGGTGATGTTTGCTTCATAGAATGTGTTGGGTAATATTCCTTCTTTTTCTATATTTTGGAAGAGGTTTAGTAATATAGGTACCAGTTCTTCTTTAAAGGTTTGGTAGAATTCTGATGTAAAGCCTTCTGGTCCTGGGCTTTTCTTTTTAGGGAGATTTTGTATAGTTGATGCTATTTCAGAACTTGATATAGGCCTGTTCAACATTTCCACTTCATTCTGGCTAAGTCTTGGTAGGTGGCATACTTCCAGGTATTGGTCAATTTCTTTCAGATTTTCATATTTCCGAGAGTAGAGTTTCTTGTAGTATTCGTTAAGGATTTTTTGAATTTCTGAGGGGTCTGTTGTTATTTCATCTTTACCATTTCTGATTAATGAAATTAGAGATTTTACTCTTTTTTTCCTGGTTAGGTTGGCCAAAGGTTTCCCTATTTTATTGATCTTTTCAAAAAACCAACTTTTGGATTTATTGATCTGTTGTATAATTCTTTTGTTTTCAATTTCATTTAGTTCTGCTCTGATTTCGGTTATTTCTTTTCTTCTGCTGGGTTTGGGGTTGGAGTGTTCTTCCTTCTCCAGTTGCTTGAGATGTCCCATTAAGTTATTAACTTCCTCTCTTTCCGTTTTCTTGAAGAAGGCTTGCAGTACTATAAATTTCCCTCTTAGGACTGCCTTTGCAGTGTCCCAGAGGTTCTGGTAATTCGTGTCTTGACTGTTGTTTTGTTCCAAAAATTTGGTGATTTCCTTCTTAATCTCATCTATAACCCATCTATCCTTCAGCATAAGGTTGTTTAGCTTCCATGTTTTTGTATGGGTGTGCAGGTTCCTGTTGTTATTGAGTTCAACTTTTATTCCATGATGGTCTGAGAAGATGCAAGGAATAGTTTCTATTTTTTTAAATTTGCCGAGGTTAGATTTGTGGCCTAGGATGTGGTCGATTTTGGAGTATGTTCCATGGGCTGTTGAGAAGAATGTGTGTTCCGTTTTATTGGAATGAAATATTCTGTAGATGTCTGTTAAGTCCAGATGTTGAATGGTTGAGTTTAAATCTAAAATTTCTTTGCTTAGCTTGTTTTTGGAGGATCTATCCAGCACTGCTAAGGGGGTGTTAAAATCTCCAACTACTATGGAAGTGGAGGAAATAGAGTTGCTCATGTCTGTTAGAGTTTCTCTTATAAATTGAGGTGCATTCTGGTTGGGTGCATAAATATTAATAATTGATATCTCATCATATTGAGTATTACCTTTAACAAATATGAAGTGTCCATCCTTATCCTTAGTTATTTTTGGTTGGTTTAAAGCCAATTGTGTCTGCAAACAGGATTGCAACACCTGCTTTTTTCTGCCTTCCATTTGCCTGGAATATAGATGACCATCCCTTCACCTTGAGTCTATGTTTGTCTTTTAATGTAAGATGCGATTCTTGTATGTAGCAGATATCTGGCTTGAGTTTTTGTATCCAGTCTGCCAACCTGTGCCTCTTTAGAGGACAGTTTAAACCATTCACATTAATTGAGAATATTGATAAGCCTTTCGAGAGTCCGGTGGACATTTTTAATCCTTTTGCGACTGTGGAAGTTGGAATTTGATCAAAATTTTCTGAGTGGGTTTACTTTTGTGGTGGAGGATTATGCTGGTCTTTATGGAGGATAGGTCTGAGAATATCCTGGAGAGCTGGTTTAATTATGGCAAATTTCTTCAACATGTGAATGTCATTGAAATATTTAATTTCTCCGTCATAAATGAAACTCAGTTTAGCTGGGTATAGGATCCTGGGTTGAAAGTTATTTTGTTTTAGGAGATTAAAAGCCGATGACCATCCTCTTCTAGCTTGAAAAGTTTCAGCAGAGAGATCTGCAGTTATTCTAATATTCTTCCCCTTGTAGATAATGGTTTTCTTTCGTCTGGCAGTTTTCAGGATTTTCTCCTTCATATTAATTTAGTGAAATTGATTATGATGTGTCTGGGTGATGTCTTATTTGGGTTGAGTCGTGCTGGAGTTCTGAAGCTGTCTGCTATCTGAATTTCAGAATCTCTTGGCATGTCTGGAAAATTCTCCTTCATAATCTCATGGAGAAGAGACTCTGTGCCTTGTGAAAGCCACTTCATCGCTTTCGGGGATCCCTATTAGACAAATATTGGTTTTCTTTGAATTATCCCCAAGCTCTCTGAGAGAGTGATCTGTTTTTGCTCTCCATTTCTCTTCCTCTTTGAGAGTTTGGGAATGTTCGAAAGCTTTGTCTTCAATGTCAGAAATCCTTTTTTGTGCTTGCTCCATTCTGTTACTGAGGGATTCTACTGTGTTTCTCCTATCTTTGAGGGATGCAACTTCTTGTCTCAATGTGTCAAAATCTTGGTCATCTGGTCTTTGAATTTGTTGAATTCTTGAGATATCTTTTGGGTTACTGCTTGGAGTTCTAATTTGATCTTATTTGCTGTCCAGATTCTGAATTCGATTTCTGACATCTCAGCTATTTGTTTGTGCGTGGGATCTTGTGCTGTGTCTGCCCCATTGATCCTTGGGGGAGTTGATCTACTCTGATTATTCATATTGCCAGAGTTTTCCTGTTGATTTCACCTCATGATTGTTTTTCACTGTTGCCTCTGGCCATCCTCAGAGTTGGGGAGGTGTCTCTCCAAGATTAGACCCCAGTGGGATCACTCTATTGTTGCTTGATCTTTGTAGGGAGTGACCCTGTGTAGTTCCTCTGGGGCTGCCCCAGCCAGGGAGTTCTGGTTGTGGAAGCAGCTCCGGCGTGTGACACACCCAGATCCAGCAACAGACAGGAGGTGGTGTGCATCGTTCTGGGAGTGCCTGGTGCCCAGTGACTTTGGCACAGAGAGCCCAAGGCTTCAGCAGTCTCTGGCCAGGAGAAGGGCTCTGTGCAGAGGCAGGGAGGGCTCCAGAGGGCACGTGGCTACCAGTATCCCTGGCTAGACAAGTGGGCCAGTGTGGAGGCCCAGAGGACACAGGAGGGAGGATGCAGGGTTGCGCAGCTCCCGCAGTTCCTGGTCGGGGCATGCAGAAGCCCGGTGCGTGCAGGTCATGGATCGGGGGTTGTGGCGCAGCTCTTATGGAGGTCCGGGCGGCACCAGGCCCAGGAGTTTGAGGTTGCTATGAGCTGTGACACCACGGCACTCTACCCAGGGCAACAGCCAGAGTCTCCAGTGTGCCCAAACTGTCTCGCTCTGCCCCTAAGGGTTAAGGCTGTAAGGCAGCTCAGTCCCCACCTTTAGGCTGCTCAGTCACTAGGTTACTAGGTCCCACCTGATCTTTGCTCTGGGACCCTGAGGGCAGAGCTTGCCGGGGCAGTTCTCTACAATAGCTCCCTGCACCCCAGCTCAGTGGCTCAGTCTGGGGCCCTAGACAATGCCCAAAGTTCTCCACACTCTTGCTCAAGCTCCCCCCAAAGCAGTTCAACTGAGTGCCAAGTCCAAAAACACCGAAACAGTTCACAGGTAAGGCCTTTCCGGTTTGCAGTCTTACTGCTGCTTGTACTTACGGTTGCTGGCGGGATTGGGTCAATCAAACACAAGCAACCACCTGCCAGTTTTCCATTGTTTTTGTCCTCCTCTTGGGGTCTAGAAGTCCCTTGCTGACTCCCTGTATCCTCAAAGGGATGATTATAGGTAGATCCCACCAGTCAGAGATGCCTGGAGTCTTATCTCCCCAGACTCACCGTGCCCAATTGCAGGGAAGCTGTTACTTGGTCGCCATCTTTAATCCAATCTGCTTGTCCATTTTTAATGGTGTTGAGTAAATTCTTGAGTTTTAAGAGTTCTTTATGTACTCTAGATACAAGTCTCTTGTCAGATATATGATTTTGCAAATATTTTCTCCCAGCCTACGCCCAGCAGGATGGCTAGAATAAAAAGCCAAACACAAGTGTAAGCCAGGATGTGTAGGTAATCAGTACCCTTGTACACTGCTGAACTCTCAATTCTATTACACCAATCTATTTCTTGCCTTGTGCCAATATTACACTGTTTTATCACTACTTTGTAGTATGTTTTAAAATTACGAAGTGTGAGTCCTTTTACTTCCAATTCCATATGAACTTTAAGACCAGCTTGTAAGGGCAGCACCCGTGGCTCAGTGGGTAGGGCGCCAGCCACATACACCAAGGCTGGCGGGTTTGAACCCAGCCAGGGCCATCTAAAACAACAATGCCCCCCCCCCGCCCAAAATAGCTGGGCATTGTGGCGGGCACCTATAGTCCCAGCTACTTGGGAGGCTGAGGCAAGAGAATCGCTTAAGCCCAAGAATTGGAGGTTGTGTGCTGTAAGTTGTGATGCCACAGCACTACCCAGGGTGACAGCTTGAGATTCTGTCTTAAAAAAAAAAAAAATCAGCTTATTAATTTCTACAAAGTTGGCTGGAATTTTGATAGGTATTACACTGAATCTGTAGATCAGTTTAAGGGGTATTGCCAGCTAATGTTGTCTTCTGGTCCGCAAACACAGAAATTTTCCCAAAAATTTAGATCCTAATTTCTTATGCTATGGTTTTCAGAGCATAAATATTGTACACTTTTTGTTGAATTATTCCTAAGTGTTTTCTTTTTGATGATACCATAAATGAAATTTTCTATTTCATTTTCAGATTCATTGCAAATGCTTAAATACACAATAGATATAAAATTTCTTTTTTTCCTTTTTTTTTTTTTTTTAGAGACAGAGTTTTAGTTTATCACCCTCATTAGAGTGCGGTGGCATCACAGCTCACAGCAACCTCCAACTCCAAGAGACAAGTCTCTTGCCTCAGCCCTTGCCCTCTTGCCTTCCTGAGTAGCTGGGACTACAGGCGCCCTCCATAATGCCCAACTATTTTTCTGTTGCAGTTTGGCTGGGGCTGGGTTCTAACCTGCCACCCTCGGTACATGGGGCCAACGCCCTACCCACTGAGCCACAGGTGCCACCCTTTTTTGTTTTTTTTTTTTGAGACAGAGTCTCACTCTGTTGCCCTGGGTGGAGTGCTGTGGCATCATGGTAGCTCACATCAACCTCAAACTCTGGCTCGGAGCCCGTAGCACAGTGGTTACGGCGCCAACAACATACACCAAAGTTGGCAGGTTCAAACCCAGGCCAGGGCTAGCTAACCAACGATGACAACTCCAACAAAAAATAGCCAGGCATTGTGGCAGGCGCCTGTAGTCCCAGCTACTTGTGAGGCTGAAGCAAGAGAATCACTTAAGTCCAAGAGTTTGAGGTTGCTGTGAGTTGTGATGCTACAGCACTCTACTGAGGGCGACACAGTGAGACTCTGTCAAAAAAAAAAAACAAACTCAAACTCTTGGGCTCAAGTGGTACTCCTGCCTCAGCGCTGGCTAATTTGTTTTATTTTTAGTAGAGATGGGGTCTCAATCTTGCTCAGGCTGGTCTACTGCCTCTGCCTCCCAGAGTACTAGGATTACAGGTGTGAGCCACCACATCTGGTCAATATACAATTGATTTTTGTATATTAATCTTGTATCCTATAACCATAAACTTGTGTATTAGTTCTAATGGTGGTTAGTGCCTTTCTTAGGATTTGGTATATATATAAGGTCACGTTTTCTGCAAGCAGATAGTGACTTTCAATTTGGAAGCCTTTTACTTCTTTTTCTTGCTGAATTCTGTGGCTAGCATCTACAATACAATGTTGAATAGAAGTAGTAAGAGGATGTATCCTTGTCTTTTTCCTGATGTTGAGAGAAAGCATTTAGCATTCCACCATTCGTATAATGTTAGCTGTGGGTTTTTCACAGATGCCCTTTAACAGACTGAAGAAAACCCCTTTGATTTTTAGTTTTAGGATGTTTTTATCATCATGTAATCTTTTTCTTTGAGACAGGGTCTTGCTCTGTTGCTTGGGCTAGAGTGCTGTGGCATCATCATAGCTCACTGCAACCTCAGACTCCTAGGCTCAGGCAATCTTCCTGCCTCAGCCTCAGTCTCCCAAGTACCTGGAACTACAAGTATGTGCCGCCATGCCTGGCTAAGTTTTTTTTTTTTTTTTTTTTGATGTCATTAAAATTTATTCTAAGTATAGGAATTTTTTGAATAGGTAATATGATCACATTTCTTTTTGTTTTCCTTTTTTTTTTTTTATTGTTGGGGATTCATTGAGGGTACAATAAGCCAGGTTACACTGATTGCAATTGTTAGGCCAAGTCCCTCTTGCAATCATGTCTTGCCCCCATAAAGTGTGACACACACCAAGGCCCCACCCCCCTCCCTCCGTCCCTCTTTCTGCTTTTCCTCCCCCCCAATTAATTGTCATTAATTGTCCTCATATCAAAATTGAGTACATAGGATTCATGCTTCTCCATTCTTGTGATGCTTTACTAAGAATAATGTCTTCCACGTCCATCCAGGTTAATACGAAGGATGTAAAGTCTCCATTTTTTTTTTTAATAGCTTAATAGTATTCCATGGTATACATATACCACAGCTTTTTAATCCATTCCTGGGTTGGTGGGCATTTAGGCTGTTTCCACATTTTGGAGATTGTAAATTGAGCTGCAATAAACAGTCTAGTACAAGTGTCCTTATGATAAAAGGATTTTTTTCCTTCTGAGTAGTTGCCCAGTAATGGGATTGCAGGATCAAATGGGAGGTCTAGCTTGAGTGCTTTGAGGTTTCTCCATACTTCCTTCCAGAATGGTTGTACTAGTTTGCAGTCCCACCAGCAGTGTAAAAGTGTTCCCTTCTCTCCACATCCACGCCAGCATCTGCAGTTTTGAGATTTTGTGATGTGGGCCATTCTCACTGGGGTTAGATGGTATCTCAAGGTTGTTTTGATTTGCATTTCTCTAATATATAGAGATGATGAACATTTTTTCATGTTTGTTAGGCCTGGCTAAGTTTTAATTTTTTGTCATTAATTTTTGTAAAGACAACATCTCACTCTATGACCCCAGCTGGTCTCATACTCTTGGGCTCAAGCAATCCTCCTGCCTCAGTCTCTCAAAGTGCTAGGATTACAGGAATGAAACACCATGCCCATCATTAATTCTTGTTTTTATATTGTATTTATATATTACATTGACTTTCAGGTCAGGGATAAATCCTACTCGGTCATGGTGTATTATTCTTCAATTGCTAGAGTCAGTTTGCCAGTATTTTGAAAGGATTCGTGCATTCATATTAGTAAGAGATATTGGGAGTCTTGTAATAGACTTCAATATCTTGTAATAAAGAGTCTTGTAATAGTCTTTGGTGTTGGTATCAGGGTAATATTTGCCTCACAAAATGAGTTCAGTCTTCCTTTATCTTCTTTTTTTTTTTTTTTGAAGAGTTTGTAAAGAATTGTCATTGATTCTTTTTTTTTTTTTGAGACACAAACTATCGCCCTGAGTAGAGTGATATGGCGTCATAGCTCACAGCAACCTCAACTCCTGGGCTTAAGTGATTCTCTTGCCTCAGCCTTCCAAGAAGTAGCTGGGACTAGCGGCACCTGCTACAACACCTGGCTGTTTTTTGGTTGGGGTTGTCATTGTTGTTTGGCAGGCCCAGGCTGGATTCGAACCTGTCAGCTCTGGTTTATGTGGGTGGCACGTTAGCTGCTTGAGCTACAGGTGCAGAGCCCATTAATTCTTTATGTTTGGGAGAATTCAGCAGTGAAGTCAACTGGACCTGGACTTTTGTGGGTAGTGGTGTCTTCTTGTTTTTTTGTTTGTTTGGTTGGTTTTTTTTTTGAGACAGAACCTCAAGCTGTCGCCCTGGGTAGAGTGCTGTGGCATCACAGCTCACAGCAACCTCCAACTCCTGGGCTCGAGCTATCTCCTGCCTCGGCCTCCCAAGTAGCTGGGACCACAGGCACCTGCCACAACGCCTGGCTATTTTTTGGTTGCAGCCGTCATTGTTGTTTGGTGGGCCTGGGCTGGATTCAAACCTGCCAGCTCAGGTGTATGTGGCTGGCGCCTTACCCACTTCAGCCACAGGCGCCGAGCCTGTCTTCTTGTTTTTATGACGACTCTGAGTCACTTGCTATAAATCTATTCAGATTGTTTGTCTCCTTGAGTCAGTTTCAGGAGTCTCTGTCTTGCTAGTAATTTATACCTTTCATCTGGGTTATCTAATACGTCATACAAACTGTTCTTTATATTCTTCTGTAATACTTTTCAAGAATTCTATTTTTGTTTTTAATTTGTTGTAGATATGGGGGGAGTGGGGTCTTGCTTTGTTGCCCAGGCTGGTGTCAAACTCATAGGTTCAAACACTCCACTAGCCTCAGCCTCCCAAAGTGCTGACATTACAGGCGTGAGCTACTACACCTGGCATCTTCTAACACTTTTATTTATGCATCGTTTTATTTCTTGTTCTTTCCCAGAAGATGTTAATTCACCTCTCATTCTAGTAATTTCAATCTTTTTTCTCAGTTAATCTGGTGGAAAGCGTATCAGTTTTGTTGATCTTTAAAAGAAAAACAGCTTTTGGTTTTGTTGGTTTTCTCTGTTTTTCTATTCTCTACTTCATTAATTTCAGCTCTGATGTTTATTATTTCCTTCTGTTTGCTTTAGGTTTAATTTGCACTTTTTACCAGTCTCTTAAAGTGGAAATTTAGGTTATTTACATTTTTCTTCATGGTATTTACCATTATAAATTTCCCTCTATGCTGGGGAAATGTCATTAGTTGTTTCGTTTTCATTCTTTCCAAAATATTTTCTAATTTTCTTTCTTCTTTGACCCTTTAGTTATTTAGGAGTGTTTTGCTTAATAATTCCACACATTTGTGCATTTCCCAAACTTTTTCTTGCTACTGATTTCTAACTTAATTCCATCATGGTTGGAGAACACACTCTGTTATTATTTCTATTTTTTTTAATTTACTGAGGTTTGTTTTATGGCCTCACACATAACCTATCCTTCACAATGTTCCATTAGCACTTGAAAAGAATGAATATCCTGCTGTTAATATTGAGGGTAGTATTCTGTACTTGCCTGTTAGTTCTGTTGGTTTATAGCCCGGTTCTAGTCTTCCATTTCCTTATAAATCTGCCTCTTCTATCCATTGTTGAAAGTGGGAGCACTGATCCCTCCAGCCATTACTGTTGAAGTATCTATTTCTCTCTTGGTTCTTGTTGAGTTTTTTTATTTTTGGTGCTCCAGTATTAGGTGCATATATTAACTGTTACATCTCTCTGATGATTGACCCTTTTATCACCATAAAAATTTTTTTTCTGACAGATTCTCACAAGTTGCCCTCAGGTTGAGTGCTATGGTATCACACCTCACAGCAATCTCAAACTCTTAGGCTTAAGCCATCCTCGTCTCAGCATCCTGAGTAGCTGGGACTACAGGCGCCCACCATGATACCCAACTAGTTTTTCTATTTTTAGTAGAAACGGGGGAGGGGAGTCTCACTTTGCTCAAGTTGGTCTTGAACTCCAGAGCTCAGGTGATCCACTCACTCGGCCTCCTAGAGTGCCAGGATGAGAGGTGTAAGCCAATGTGCCTGGCCAACATAAAACTTTTTATTTTAAAGTCTATTTTCTCTTAAATCATAGCCATTCTAGGTTTTTTATAATGGCTGTTTGCATGATGCAGTTTATTTCATCCTTTTACTGTAGATCTATTTCTATCTCTGAATATACATTGTGTCTCCTGCAGACACAAGTTTTAAAAAAATTCAGTCTGACAATGACTTTTGCTTTAATTCATTCATATTTAATACTGATATTGTTGGATTTACATCTTTTTGTTTTCCGTGTCTTATGTCTGTTTTTTTCCTCTGCTCTTCCACTAATGCTTTCTTTTGCATTAAGTGATATTCTAATGTAGTACTTTCATTTCTTTAATGCTTTCTAACCCCAAATTTTTTTTTTTATTTTGCAGTTTTGGCCGGAGCCAGGCTTGAACCTGCCACCCCCAGTACGTGGGGCCGGTGCCCTACTCCTTGAGCCACAGGCGCCACCTGGGGGTGGGAGGGGTGCTTGTGGGGTGGTGGTGGTGGTGGTGCTTTTTTAAGTTGATCTATCAGAATCAGCTTCAAATTTATACTAGTTTCATTCCACACAAACATTATCAGCTCTACTTTGGTTTCCCCGTTTTGTGATGTTATTATTACACATTATTACAACCACTAATGTTACAATGCACCCATGCATCCGTCAGCACAGCTGGCCTAGTTTGTCATGTTCACCACCTACATATGGTCTCCAGTTTGTCATAGCTCCTTGGGTGGTCAACTTACAGAGGTTCTGCTGTGTACCACAGATTTTTTTTTTTTAATCAAAAGGAGAGAAATATTCATCTGTACTGTCCTAAATAATTTCCTGGTATGGATCCAAGTTACCATCTAGAGCAGGCGTCCTCAAACTTTTTAAACAGGGGGCCAATTCACTGTCCCTCAGACCGTTGGAGGGCCGGACTACAGTTTAAAAAAAAAAACCATGAACAAATTCCTATGCACACTGCACATATCTTATTTTGAAGTAAAAACAAAACGGGAACAAATACAATTCACACCGCTTCATGTGGCCCGCGGACTGCAGTTTGAGGACGCCTGATCTAGAGTCACTTGCTTTCAGCTTGTACTCCTATTTTAGTATTTCTTACAAGTCGGCTAGCACAAACTATTTTTTTTTAAAGACACAGCCTCACTTTGTCACCCTTGGTAGAGTGCCGTGTCATCATAGCTCACAGCAACCTCAAACTCTTGGACTCAAGCAATTCTCTTGCCTCCGCCTCCCAAGTAGCTGGAACTACAGATGCCCACCACAATGCCCAGCTATTTTTTTCTTTGAGATGAGGTCTCCCTGTGGCCCAGGCTGGTCATGATTGAACTCGTTAGCTCAGGCAATCCACCTGCCTTGGCCTCCCATAGTGCTAGGGCAGGCATCCTCAAACTTTTTAAACAGGGGGCCAATTCACTGTCCCTCAGACTGTTGGAGGGCTGGACTATAGTTTAAAAGAAAAAACTATTAAGAAATTCCTATGCATCCTGTACGTATCTTATTTTGAAGTAAAAAAACAAAACGGGAACAAATACAATCACACTGCCTCATGTGGCCCGCAGGCCGCAGTTTGAGAACCCCTGTGCTAGGATTATAGGCGTGAGCCACCGTGCCCAGCCTTCTGTTTAGTTCTTAATTATCTTCAATAGTTTCTATTTGATGTGACATTGTCACCACACCTTTGTTTCTCTAATCATGGTTTTCGTTAGTTGTGGGAACACGTTATAATGGCAACTTCCAAGTCTTTTTCTTATAACTCAACATCCTATCACTCTGTTGCCTGCTGTATTTGTAGCACATGGGTTGTGCTTTCCTGTTTCTTAGCATGCTTAGTATTTGTAAAGGACTACATAGTTCAGATACGTGGAGCAACTCTGGACACTGGTTCTTTGCCTCCTGAATCCCTGGGGCCTATTACTGTTTAGTGACTGACTAATCTTATCAGTGAAGGGTATCCCCCTCCACCACTATTAAGCCTCTGCTGTTGCTCCTCAGGTAGTCATGGCACAGGGTGTGTCCACAGCCTCTCTGGGATGACGGTTTTCCTACCCTAACTTACTCTTTCCCCAACCAGAGTTCCTGCGATCAAACTCCCACAACTGCCACCTGACTATTCTATTTTTCTTCAACAATGCCCCACCAAAATTGTTCCACAAACTAATCCAATTATAGTCTGACTCCTGAGGCAGGTGTATCCTATTTGTTTTACTCCCAAGAGTTCCTGAGAGATCTCTTATTCTCTGGTTCCCTCCCACAAACTAGCTGGTCTCTAGTTCAGACAGCCTCTTCAATCTCCTATCCGTCGTTTTACCACAGCCTCCACTATTACGCCCTTAGGGTTATCTGCGTTCCATTACAAATGAAGTCTTTTCCTTTTTGAAGAGATCAGAGATTATCTATTTCATCTGAAAAACCTCAAACCAGGGCTTTGGAACTAGAAACATGCAAACCTCTGAGGGACCTACCACCACCCCTCTCCCCACTGTGGTAACAGAGTGCTCAGTGGGGAGGAGCACAGCTTAGCATCTTACCAGCATCGCACCACCACCTCCTGAGCCAGAGCAAAGGTCATCTGTGTCCCAGTATTCTAAGCAAGCCACACCCAAGGTAGTGCCTGGTGGGAGTTGAGCCCACACTTAACTGCACTGAGGTGGGACTTAACCTCAGCAAAACCAGCTGGGGGCAGACTGAGAAATGTCAATATCCTGCTCTTCCCAAGAAGAAAGTGGGGAGCTGGGGAAGAGTGATCCCTGTGTTCTCAGGTGTAGCAGTCCGAAGGCTCTACCTTGAGAAGCATAGAGAAGGGGGTTTAGATTGAAATACCTGACTCTCACATTTCCTACAGAATTTTCATAGGTTTTCAAATTTTTTCCGTTTCTATTTTTTTGAGACAGAGTCCTACTCTATCACTCTGGGTAGAGTGCCATGGCGTCATAGCTCACAGCAACCTCAAACTCTTGGGCTCAAGTGATCCTCTTGCCTCAGCCTCCGGAGTAGCTGGGACTACAGGCACCCACAACACCCGGCTATTTTTAGAGATGAGGTCTCACTCTTGCTTAGGCTGGTCTCAAACTCCGGAACTCAAGCAATCTACCTGCCCCAGCCTCCCAGAGTGCTAGGATTACAGTTATGAGCCACTACATCTGACCCCTAGGTTTTTTTAAAAGCTGTTTTTTCTTTTCTTTTTTTTTTTTGAGACAGAGTCTTCCTTTGTTGCCCTCAGTAGAGTGCTGTGGCATCACAGCAACTTCCAAGTGTTGGGCTTAGGCGATTCTCTTGCCTCAGCCTCCCGAGTAGCTGGGATTACAGGTGCCCACCACAACACCCAGCTATTTTTTTTTGTTGTTGCTGCAGTTTGGCCAGGGGTGGGTTTGAACCCACCACCCTCAGTATATGGGGCCAGAGCCTTACCCACTCAGCCACAGGCGCCGCCCAAAAGATGTTTTTTTCTTTTGCTGTTTGCCCATAGGACATTTACAGAGGCTTTACATGTTCAATAGTATCGATTAGCTTCCCTGGGGAGTAGTAAGCAGAACTCACACTATCATGCTAGAACCATGGTTCTCAACCTGTAGGCCTCGACCCCTTTAGGGTCAAGCAACCCTTTCAAAGGGGTCACCCAAATACATCCTGCATATCAGATATTTACATTACAATTAATAACAGTGGCAAAATTACAGTTATGAAGTAGCAATGAAAATAATTTTATGGTTGGGGGTCACCACAACATGAGGAAATGTATTACAGGGTCACAGCATCAGGAAAGTTGAACCACTGGTCTAGAAGTTACTTATTTCTCTTTAGTTCTCTGACTCACGAAAATAACATCACTACTATTTTATGAAGTTCAGTTTTACCTTAATTTACCATTTTCTTTCCACACCACCTCTCATTATGTCTTAGATTCTCTTTCTGACCTTGTTTCCTTCTTCCTGGAGGAAGCTCAGTATTCCACTCTCTTCTGGTTTTCACCGTTGTCAAGCAGCTGCTGCATCGTGGGTTCTATACATGTAATGTCTTCTTTCTCTTGCTTTTTGGTAGTTTGCTTCATAAGGGCATCCCTCTTATAGACCTAGACATTGTCTATCTTCTAGAAATTAGCACAGTGGGTCTAGATGTTGATTTATTTTCTGAATTCTACAAATCTAAGGATGTATGACTTTAATCAAATCTGGAAATTTCTTGGTTAAAATACCCTTAACTATCATCCCTAACCATTCCATCATCTCTCCCTGTCTCCCCTTCCTGTGTAACTTCTGACGTTGGTCTTCTGATTCATTCTCTTTTGCTGTTTTATTTGACTGATCATTTTTCTTCCCATACATTCTTGCTTGTCCTCTATGCCCATCATTTTCTCTTGTTCCTTTTTCAAATTTCCTTCTGTTCCTTACACATACTGCTATTTCAACAAAACTAAGCCATTAAGTATTGAAAGACTATTTTCAGTACCAATTTAAAACTGTGATGTATCCCAATCTTAGAGATGTTGAAACAATTTTTTTTGTAATTTGTCTTTGAACGCACTAACCCAATGATCCCCACATTCAGTTTTTGCAGGTCAGATTCTGCTGTTATTAATTTATTCACAATGACTTATTATTGTGACTTTGAATGAAAGTCAAAAATTATTGGAACACCACCTGTGACAATTCTTTGAGACTGTTTAAAGTTCTTTAAGACTGCGTTACTTATTTCCATTAAGTACCCAGAATCATATGGAAACTCAAATCACTTTAACCAATTAGCTTAATTTTTCCAACCACATAGGTTCTATGAGTGTGGTTCTGACCTGGGTTTGTAGCTTGTGGATATAAAATTTTCTTCTTCTTACCAAACTGTTATTTGAAGCTCAAGGATATTAATTCTTAGGTGAAATTTCTTCTCAAGTTTTCTTATTATTCCCCCTTTCTGAAGTCGTACATTGTTTCACTGACTTTTTCATCTTTTGAGGTTCCAGGTTTGGGAAGATGTCTCACTGCCTTCGTATTTATGTGGGCACCAGGCTTTGTCTCACTTCTAGAGCTGAGCTTGTTTCAGCTCTATTTTCAGGCCATTATCTCTTTAACCTTATTACTTCTCCAAACTCACGCTTTTTATTTAATCCCACACTGAATTTTATATTTAAAATTTTTCAAGTCTACAGAGACAGTGAAACTATACAATATGCACCTACCTTTTGCTGGTATTCACCGTCAGTCTGCATTTGCACCATCGCCTGTTTAGGTTTCATACACACAACACACACTTTTGCCTAACTACTGAAAAGCAGAGAACAGAATGGCATGTCGTCTCTTATTTCAGCATGCATTCTCCTACAGAAGTACAAAACCACTGTTACACCTAAGAAAACTAAACATTATTCCATACCGTGTAAAAGTTCATACACAGATTTCCAAAGAGATGTCCCTAAAATATCTCTAATGCCTGGGTTTATTTAATTCACAATTAAATCCAAGTTCACACATTGCATTTGATTATACTGTATCTGATTACATACCAATCATATTGCACTGCTGTATCTAGAACAATCTCTCTACTTGTTTTGCACATTTAAGAATCCAAACCACGGTCTTATAAAGGGCTAACATTCTAGTTTTGTTTAATTATCCCATGATTAGATTCAGGTTAAATGTTTTGGTAAAAATGCTTACACTGGCGATAAAGTAGGCCTTTGGAGTATCTTTCTTCCTTATTTAGCTCCACAATGAATAGAAAAATTTTTAAAAAATAAATCACATTCAGCATTTCAGGAACTTTGTACCATTTGGGGGCTCCTCAGGGTATGCAGAGAAGACAAATGATCCTATGTATTACTTACTGCCCTTCCAGATCACCGAGAGCAACATCTTCACAAATCAAAGACTAGTGATACATTTACCACCATTTGAGGATAGTGTTAAAGTAAAAGGAGATAAAATCTTCCATTAGGGGCTCCACTTAACTCATTTTTGCATTTATTATTCCCTAAAAATCCAGAGTCTAGTATGTGTCTGTTGGGACTCTAGAAATCTAAGGATCAATTGATGCTGGATGACATTCATGTTTAAAACTGAGGCTAGATTTGAAAGACTTGGGGTCCAGTATGAAAGGATTTTCTTATGAGTAAAAAAGTAGAAATTACATTTCTAACTTGCCCCTCTTCATGGCAATAGAAGTATGAGAAAGGAAATTGTTTGTTGAGAAATTACTGTGTCAACTCTATGCTATAAATGATCTTGATTCATCTCCGTATCAATTACATGACTACCTAACCCCATTTCACAAATAAGACGTGTGAAACTCAAGAGAGCTCAAACAGGGTTCAAACCAAAGTCCATACGATGGTTGAAAACCCATGTTTTTTTTTGTTTTCCTGATATACAAAATGCATTTAGAAGGGTAATAACTAGGAATCTCCACTCTGATGTTTTACTTGACATTCATGGCTTGAAGTTCTATGTAACCTACAGAAAAACCAAAGTCCATCTTCTTGAAATTACAGTCTACATTCTGTTGTTTCTTCTGTGTCTATTCTTCTAACCCACTGTACTCTTTTTGCTGCACAAACTGAACAGCTCTTACCAAGGTCATCTATGGCTTCCATGTTGCTAAATTCCACAGGCACTTTATCTTTCCTTCAACTCTCGCCAACACCTGACATCACAAATACCTGCATCCCCTCTTGCCTTCCACTATGACTCTCACGGCTCTCCTTCTAGCTTCATCCGTCTCTTCTGTGGAGTCTTCTTTTTCTATCCTTAAATATTGCTTCCTCTGCCGTTGTAACTATTCTACTCTTCTCATTCTACACATTTCCTGAGCAGAATCACACTCTTACATCATTTTAGTTACCATTTATTATGCTAGGGACTCAAGTTAGATGTTCACTAACTGCCTACCATGTGTGGGTATATTCAGTGATGAATAAAAACAGGTACGATTCTGGGCGGCACCTATGACTTAGTCGGTAAGGCGCCAGCCCCATATACTGAGGGTGGTGGGTTCAAACCCAGCCCCGGCTGAACTGCAACCAAAAAATAGCTGGGCGTTGTGGTGGGCACCTGTACTCCTCCTGCCTCAGGAGGCTGAGGCAAAAGAATCGCTTAAGCCCAGGAATTAGAGGTTGCCGTGAGCTGTGTGATGCCATGGCACTCTACCGAGGGCCATAAAGTGAGACTCTGTCTCTACAAAAAAAAAAAAAAACAAACACAGGTACAATTCCTAAATGATGGATCTTCCAGGCTCTATCTCTGCCCAGGGATCTCTTGCAAGCACCAGAACCCTGATCATCTGCACCTTAATTTTCCATCAGTACCTCAAACGCAACACATTCTAAACTTACTGCCCTCCTTCCTGCACTGTAACCTCTTTGTCCTCCTCTTTCCTATTTTAATAGATGTTAACCATCCGATGACTTTGATTATTAGCCTATTTTACCTATTTTACTATTCTCCATTCCACTGCCAGACAGCTAGATCAGGGCTCACCTGGATTAAAATTCTAGCATACAACCGCAGCTCCACCTCCAAAATTCTCCACAATCCATTCCTCACAGTTACATTAATCTTTCAAACAGGCAAATCTAATTACTTCATCCCTCCAGTCCCCACCTTGCTTCAAATTTTTCAATGACTTCTTGTTGGCATAAATGTTAAATCTCAAACCTTTTTATATAAACTGCAAGATTCTCTGCTCGAAGAAGACCCTGCTCTTGCTATTTACCATTCCAACCTACACTGTTATATCTGCATCAAACTGTTCAGTTCCTGAAATACGTATGTGTTCTCTTTCATTTAACAGGTTTGTACCTACTGTAATCTCATTTCCCTCTCTGTTTGCCTGACCCCTTTCTTGACAACAGTTTGGGTCAGACCCTTTCCTATGTGTTCTGGCTATAGTCTGTGTTAATACCTAGCATAACATTCATTAATCTAACACAGAGGCTACATGCTGTGAAGGCAGAGACTAGACTTTATCTTACTACTGTACCTCTGGTGCCTAGCACACAGTATAATTTTTTTTAATGGATTAAAATCATCTCAACTCACAGAGGAGAAAAAAGAAGAAATTCATTTGAAAACTTTTTCAATTTTCTAATTTAATAGAAATAACCAAAACAATGTGGTTTTCAAACAAGGGTTTAAACTAATCTAATACAACTTCTACAACACATTCCAGAGCATATAACAAGAATATTTACAGGCAGCTAATGTATTAAATAACCATGAAAAGAAAAAACTTGCTTTTATTACACACCAGCAAAAACACAGGAACGGAACAATTAGAAACTGCAACCTTGTTTTAAAAAATTAAATATGATTATTTAGAGAATACGATACCACAGAAACAGCACTTTTTCTTTAAGAATCATATTGAA
The DNA here is from genome assembly GCF_027406575.1 of Nycticebus coucang. NCBI lineage: Eukaryota > Metazoa > Chordata > Mammalia > Primates > Lorisidae > Nycticebus > Nycticebus coucang. Next base: position 44,730,067 of record NC_069784.1, read on the forward strand.
GGGTAGTTAACTATGTGCAAAAATAATGGTAGTAATAATAATAATAATGATGCAGGGAGACCAATCGAAATACTGGGGAACTAGTAAGGCTGTGAATTTAACCCTTTCTCGTGTAGGTACGTCTACATAAAAAATTTACAGGCTTTCAAATTGCACAAATCTTTGCTTATAGGCTTATGTACATGTTTCACTGTGTTTTAAAACATAGTAAATACCTACATTTTTCAGACCAGGAGCAGACATGCATTCCATCCTTAAGATTGAAATTTAAGCCACACTTGAAAGGGAATATGGCAGTGGCACTTACAAAATCTTTTCAGTGCCTTCCCACATATAAATTTGGTGAATTTAAAAGAATAGCATTTTCAGTTTTAAAGATCACTGGCTGGAAAAGGGCTAAACTTAATTTTTTACATTCTGCAGTTTGATATGATAAATATATCCAAATTATTTTTGTTTCTCAGATACGATAAAAAATATAAAAAGGACCACATAGGCAAACACAAGGAACTAAAATGAAAGAAATGCTATACATGCATTTTGACCAAGTAAAAGAAACCATTATATTCAAGAGTACATGTTGAACTCTGAAATATCTATGTAAACTGTGGCATATAAATTTTTCCTTAAAAAAGTACCTTCGATTTTTTTTTTACTCAAACACCTACATTTAAAAAAATATGCAACTTTCCCCAATTTTTAAAATAAAATGCCACAATATATTGTCATTACCTCCAGCATAGATTTAAATTTCTTAATTTTTAAAAGATAGATTGGGTGATATGCATACAAACTTTCCTATAAAATCACCATCCAGGAGAGGATTCTGACACGCTATTAGGCAACAGACTTAAAGCAGTGTTATTGCTTTACTGAGGAGGAGATAACTACGAGAACAAAAGTAAAGGAAACATCCAGATCTGGTACACAACCAAACTGTTAGACAACTTTAAAATCTCAAATGACCTTCACCAGATCATTAATATGGATGGCATAAATTAAGAATTCATGGTATGTATTAAGAATCTGATTGCTTTAATTAAGGGAAATGGGAGTGTGGATTTTTATAAAACTACTCACTGATCCAAGGTTGAGTATGCAAATAAGTGTGCTGACTTTGATAAGAAATGAGGTTTTTGTATTTCATGTGTTGTATGTGGATAGGGATGGGTATGGAATATAAAGGCCAAAGGAGAGGAAGCTTCAGCATCTACTCCCTTTTTAATAACATGCAGTAGGCCATAATCCAAGGGCATAGTTGGAAGACCTCAATCTATTGATTTATTAACACTAATCACTAATAATTATCTGGCAGGGTACCTGCTGAGGTAATTGGTAAATCTACAATTTGCACACTATAAACCTTTTACTTCTATTTAAAAGCATGTCTTTGGAGTAACTAAAAACCTCAAAATTTATTTTAATAAAAAGCAAGATTTAAATTATCTAAAATTCCCTTATGTAAGGAATAAAATCATCAAGTTTGTTGATTCCAAAAAGAATAATTTCAGAGGAGATCCAATCCTTTATAATTTCTCTGTAGTAATGATTTGATATCTCCACATACAGCATGATCTACAATCCAACCATACTTTGTAACTTTCACATGGCTTTACCTTGTAAAGCAATTTCTTCACTAAGTGAATCAGCTGAGTCAAGTGCTGAAAGCACAAATTCAGGTCAGAACAGATGAAAGAACACTTTCTGGTGGAAGACTTGAAGCATGGTAAAAACTTTGAAAGCGTTCAAGAACACATTGTTACGCAGTCTTTCCTCCATGTCTAAAATACTGCCTTTTAAACAGAGAATACCAATGTAAGAGAGTATCAAAACAAACTATCTTCAGGGATTAACAGAAACTTGTTTTTTTGAAACTTAATAGGAAAACAAGATATCTGGATATCAATTTAAACCTTTTAAACTTTTTGAACTATAGTTAATATTAGAGCCGAACAAACTGGCTTAGAAGCACACTGATTAATGTGTAAGAAAGAAAGCTTTACTGAAATCTAAAGTGAATACCTTTATTCAACGGTGGTTTGTTGATATACGTGTTATTAGCAATTCCTCAGCAGTATGAACTATTTTTTATCAAAAGAAATGGAACCAATTAAATATCAGCAATAAAGTGTTTTTTAAATTACTACTTTAACCAACCATAAATTAAAACAAACATAAACCAAAAACTCCACCTAACATGGAAATAATTTTAAAGAAATACATTATCTCTTAAGGCCAGAATACTGAGAAATATTTACTTAAAATTTGTTCCTTCCCACTACTGGAGTCCCTACTTATAACTTATTACCTAAAAATTTTTTTGAAAAAGATTCATAAGAAATGCAAATATAAAATATTAGAACTCAAAGTTATACTGCTACTCCTCACTTTCCAAAATGTGCCCTTAGACGTATGTCTGTTTAGAAGTTGAAACCATGGAAGCTGTAGAAAAGAGGGAAACAGGCATAGGTAAAAGTATTTCAAAATTATTTTTCCCTCTTATTAAAAAACTTTTTTAGGAATTTTAAAATTTGAGTAAAGTGAGTTATGGTTTGGTACTGAAAGAGATGGTAAATGGAAGCCAGGGAATAAAATAAGTCAATAGCAACAATAAAATCGATAAGTGTTTAAACACAATCAGAAGGCCTGAATCATATTTGTACCCCCACACCTTGTTAAGAAAAGAAAAACAACCCAAAAGAATTTGTATAATAATTTCTTTAGAGCACTTTATTTGATTTAATACGCGCTAAAAAATATTTACCTCTTAAGACAGTTATGTCAAATAATTTTCTGAATAGTCTACTTCTGAAATGATTAAACTGAATTTTTAAAAAGGCAAATGATTTGCCACAAATCTGCTGACGTCTGAAAAATACCTAATGGCAAATTCATCTATTTTGGTCTCTTTATATTCTAAAGTGTCCGTACAAAAGTAGGACCAAGATTTTAATCCAACAAAAAAGAAGCCTGTACATCATCTAAATCACATCTTGAATTTGAGCATCACAAATGAAGAGAAGTAAAATGAACCAGAGCCAAGTTGGTTCATCTGCCGCGGGTGCTATGATCAGGTCAGTAAAGGTGGGTTTACTCCAGTAACCATTCAAGTGGGGATTGGCTCATTTTTAGGATTTACTTACAGGTCTCTTCTAAGTCCTTAAAGCCCCTAGTCTAGGCAAATGTCCCACTTGGTGGACGGATGAGTAATCTAACCCCACCGGGTTTATTTCAATAGTTTGATACTTCAATAATAAGCTGCTTCTGAAGATTTTTTGAGAAGTCTGTTCTCTATTAAAATAAGATAGAACCTCAAAATATGAATGCGAACATTAGAAATAGACAGCATATATTACAAATCCATTCTTGATAGGAACATTAGTAAGAATACACATTAGCTTAAAAAACAGGCTCAGCAAATGTTGCTGATCTGCCAGAAGTTTTAGTTCACTATTTACAAATAAGACAAAGTGAAATACAGAAAATTTTACACATTTGGTAGTTGACAGATAACTGTTTGCCAATAGTGGTCTATCAGAAAACTGATGTGAAGGAAGACTGGAGAAGAGCCAGCTGTCACCTTCTCAATCAAATTTAAATGTACAGAAAACTGGATTAATTCTCGAACAAACATTCTGACTTCTGTGAGAATTAACTATGATCAGATGATGTGACTGGGAAGTGCAACTGTGTGGAAGTGATTTCTGGAAATAACTACTCTAACTCTCCATGACCTACTACTGAAAAGTTACCATTTTTATTTCAGTAGACCACTGAAGTTGAGTAGGTCATGTTTCCTAGACCCTAAGTATGAGTAGAAAATAAAACTACTCTTGAATTCTTTAAATGAATTTAAAAATAAGACCCAATATCATCAAAATTAGAAAAAATTATAATGGCATGACTCAATGCACATCTGCACTGGCAGTAAAGTGGAATCCGAGCTACTCTGAAGTATTTTTAACTAAGAAACAACCCAGTATGTATGTATGTGGAGGGGGAGGCTTAAAAATTGTTTTTAATAACTGTGCAACCTAATCCAAAAGGACAATTTACTTGTACACCCAGTACCCTGCACCAATCAATACCGTATGATCACATCTGCTATTGTGAACCAAAGAACCATCCTCGTTAGTGACAGAAATCCTCAAATCATTTCCCTTTTGCTTTCTGTTTTTACTTTAAAGTTCCAAATAGAGTTTTCTCCCCCTTTCTTGACAAGGAATGTGTTTTCTGTCCATTATTTCAATCTAATCCTGTGTAAGAGTTATCAGCTTCTTCAGGCAGGATATTCCAGCAACACTTAAATAAAAGTTTTCTGGTTTTTTTCCTTTTCTTTTTCATTCTTTTTAAACAACTGATTTAAATCCATGTCATTTTACTTTATATGTACTGGTCTCTCATCTGACTTTAGGCGTTTTCTGCGGGGCTGTATAAAGTCTTCATCAGAGTCCTCAGTTACCTCACCATCATCCTCTTCCTGCTCAAACTCTGGCAAAGGTGCGAAGGTCCTGTCTGAGTAGATCTCTGTGAGTTTATCTTCAAAGTACAATGCAACTGCTTTCCCTGCCTGAGCTACTTCTGAATCAGCCTGCAAGCAAAAGATAGGAATGTTCACCTATTGGTAATGCATATTCCTTCACCAAGTTTGCATGGTCTGAAAAGCTTACCTTCAAATTAATCTCTTGTGTGTCTGCATAAACTTGAACAACTTTCATCATCTAAAAAGGATACCAGAGTCAAAAAAAAAAAGGGAAATTATAATCCTTTCTAAAGTCATGAGATTGCATAGGATTGGCGACGAAAGTCAGCCATACTAGGGAGAACAAACTGCTATAACCACCAGATTAAGTGCTTTCTAAAATTCTACAGAATATGGAACCATTTTCTTAACCAAGCTCTGCTGCTAAAGCTATTGTGAAACCTCAGTAATGGCCTCATTTCACATTACTGAGGTCAAGCTGAATATATTCAAGAGAAAAATTTTGTGAAACAAATGTTATAAGCTGCTTTAAAAACCTGTCAAACTTTCAGCAAACTACTCAATTGGAATTCTATCTGTCTGCCAATATGTCAATCAAAAGTTATTTAATTATTACTCGGGCAGGCTTGTTGTCTTATCAACTATAAAGCCTATTTATTTATTTGAAAAGAATCTAAGTGCATGAAAAAATAAGATCAAATCTGGGACTATTCTTTCTAAATTTACCTTCAAAGTTAGTGAGATTTTACTAATATTCTGTGTCATATTACCATAAAGGTGACTTAGAATTTTCACATTATGAGATTTTTTTGATTTTGTGGATTCTCCTTAAATTCCATTTTCTTCTCCTATAATGAAAGTATTTAATAACAATAACAGACTTGACTTTGTCCCAAAGAGAAGAAAAATACTTTCCTTGAAATAAGTATATATTACATTTCCTTTTAAAGTATGAATAGCTCAACCTTACCCTCAAAAAAATATATATAACCAAAGTCAAAGTCATTTGCTACTAAAATTAGAAAACTCAGTATTATATACTGTGGACTACTACTATTCAAGAATAAGTCAAAAGAGATTAGCTTATGATTTTAAGGTTCTACATTTATGTGGTCAATAATAAAATCTAAGGACAAGGGTACAGATACCTTTCCCAAATGAACCCCAAATTCAGGCTATTTATCATTTATTTATTTTGGTATCTAAAATAAACAAATAGATAAGAATTATCCAAAACATACTTAACTACAGACTATTCACCATACTTATCCCAACCCTCACCTCATTTTGGAAGGAATATTCAATTTTAATTTTATTATATTAAATATGCACTTAAAATTTCTTCTTTGGAGCTATGAATATAGTATTTTACTTTTGATAGGACTTTAGCCGAAAAAAATTTTAATCACATTAGAAAACTTTCATAGCAGGGAAGAAAACAAGCAAATAGAAACTAACAAACCAAGACTCTATAGGTTAGAAACTAACATACCTCATTAAACCTTTCACAGTTCTTGAAAATCAAACGGACATCAGCCACAAAGTCATCTGGGATTTGGTAGTGTTGGGAATGTTTTTTCTGAAGCTTCTTTTTCACGGTGGATAAATCCATGGGTTTCTTAATAATTTTATAGTAGTTTGGTATCTAAAATAAACAAATAGATAGATAAGAATTATCCAAAAATGCCAAAATGTTTAATTTGAAAATGCATGAAATACTGATTTTAGAAAAAATGTCGATTATTCAGCCAACTACTTGTAAATTTTGGGTACAGTGAGATTGTATTTCAAATCATCTGGCTCTAATCCTATCATGAAAACCAAACCTTGTGCAGAGTATGGCCAGTCTCTATAATTAGTGAAAGCCCCCAAAAGGGACTTTTAATTAGATTTGGGCTCGGCGCCCATAGCTCAGTGGTTAGGGTGCCGGCCACATGCTAAAACAAACAAACAAAAATAACAATTAAATTTGGAAAGAAAACAATCAGTGAGAGTAAACAACCAGTAGCCTAAGGCCATATCTGGCTCATCAGAATTTTGATTCCTGAAGAATTCTATTTTTAAAAGGAAAGAAAAAAATGTACACAATATATTAAGATTATGATTAGAATATGATGTCTCAGCCTGCTGTGGTGGTTGGTGCACATCTGTAGTCCCAGCTACTCATGAAGCTGAGGCAGAGAATCACTTGAGCCAAGGAGTTACAGGCTCCAGTGAGCTGTGAATGTGCCTGTGATTAGTGACTACACCCCAGTCTGGGCAACATAGCAAGACTCTTAAAAAAATAAGACGTCACAGAGAACATCTTTTGTATCACACAGAAATTACAACTTACCAGCATAGGAAGAAAGATGGTGATAAGAAAAATTTACTATTTAGCAGTCACTGAAAAGTTAGGGAATTCTGGCCACACCTTTGGGCAAAAATTTCTACCTTTAAGTAGAGACAAAGAAGCTATTTAAATAGTCTATGAAAATAAAATATTTGAACATCATTTTCTACTGTGAAATCCCTGAATTTGAAGATGAGACAGACTTTATAAAATCAGATAATTACTACTTACACAATACATCCTTTTGTGGTCTAGAGCCCTTTTATGCTTTTTTTTTTTTAAATAGAGTCTTACTTTGTCACCCTCAGTAAAGTACCGTGACATCATAGCTCACAGCAACCTCAAACTCTTGGTCTCAAGCAATTCTCTTGCCTGAGCCTCCTGAGTAGCTAGGACTACAGGCGCCCACCATGACACCTGGCTATTTTTAGAGACTAGGTCTCGCTCTGGCTCAGGCTGGTCTTGAACCCGTGAGCTCAGACAATCCACCCACCTCGGCCTCCCAGAATGCTGGGATTACAGGCATAAGCTGCCACATCCAGCCCCCTTTAATGGTTTAAAATTCATTTCTTAGCCTACCTAGTAAACAAGCCAACTACCATTTAATATTCTATAGCATGCCTGGTATGCAAAAATACACCAATCAACAAATGACAGCTAGCAAATAAAACGTGTATAGCACATTATTGTCTCACTTATTAGGCACTGAGCACTTCTAGTCTTACCCTTACAGTAATATTTCACAGCCTTTATTTCTAATAAAAATCTATGACTACAGACTGCTAAACGCTTTATATAGGTTACCTTATATAATCCTCAAAACATCTCAATGAGGTAAGAAACAGTATCAAAAAAGAAAGTTGATTTTTAGAAAGACTGAAGAGCTTATTCAAGAAGCCTGAGTTATATTAATAATACAAGCAGTCTATGGCCAGAGCTTAATATTCTAAGTTCCTTATGAGACCTCTTCATCAGGAAGGTACTAAGGTAGGCAACTCACCGAAGCAGGAACAGGCTCTTGGAATTCAATACTTAATTCATGGCAATAGAGGTAAAGCAGAAGACGTTCACATTTCTGGCCCAAACAAGGAAAGGAAAACACATGAAATATTTTCCCCTAAGATATTCTTGAGAATGAGAACTATATAACTACAAGGCATGATTACAACAAACTGAACATAAGCCTCCTTCTTACTAGCTATCCAACTAAATATACACAAAATGTATGCAAAAAGAAAACTGCCTTGCTTCCCATTTAGTTTCGAGATCATCTTCTACTTTAACATAAGAGTGCTTTTATTTTAAGAAGGCAACTAAAGTAATGTATTTATTAACTCTTAGTTATACAAAGGAAAGGAAATCACACTTGGTACAAAAAATTATAGATTACTTGGTAATAAATAATCACTGTTGTTCCTCATTGTTTTTTTTTTTTTGGTTGTTGTTGTTGTTTTTATTGGGGATTCGTTGAGGGTACAATAAGCCAGGTTATACGGATTGCATTTGTTAGGTAAAGTCCCTCTTGCAATCATGGCTTGCCCCCAGAAGGTGTGGCACACACCAAGGCCCCACCCCTCTCCCTCCTTCCCTCTCTCTGCTTGTTATTCCCTGAGGCAGGGAAGACAAATGTTATTATCCCCTTTCTTCCAATGACTTCACTTACATTCAAAATAAATAAAAACTGTCTTTGTCAATACAATTGTAGAATTTTTTAAAAATACAATCAGGAATAAACTAAAGGGTATTTTACATTTGTGGTTTTCTATTTACTTATATTTATCTTAATATAAGTTTGTATACCCTTAACATACTTTTTTTTTTTTTTTTTTTTGGAGACAGTCTCAAGCTGTTGTTGCCCTTGGTAGAGTACCGTGGCATCACAGCTCACAGCACCCTCAAACTCTTGGGCTTAAGCCATTCTCTTGCTTTGGCCTCCCAGGTAGCTGGGACTATAGGCACCCACCACAACACCCGGCTATTTTTTTGTTGCCGTTGTCATTGTTGTTTGGCAGGCCCGGGCTGGATTCAAACCTGCCAACTCTGGTGTATGTAGCTGGCACCCTAGCCGCTGAGCTACAGGCGCTGAGCCCACCTTAACATACACTTTTTCTTCACAGATAATTGATAGAGATTTTGCAAATATATATGCAGTACATGAGATTAGAAGCAAACTTAACTCTAATGACCATGCAACAATGTAAAGGTATTTTGTCTGTGGAAATCCAAGACTTCAGAGCAGATCAGTAGAAATAAGAGAAAAGGATTTTGAATTTCATTTTATTATATGACAATGAAAAAGCTCTATGAATCCCCAACAATAAAAAAAGTATGTATTAGAAAAAAATGAAAAAGCTATTAGAGGATTTTAGGCAAGAAGTGATATACTTTTTTTTTTTTTTGGAGACAAGAGTCTCACTACGTTGCCCGCAATAGAGTGCTGTAGTGTCACAGCTCACAGGAACCTCAAACTCTTGGGCTTAAGTGGTTCTCTTGCCACAGCCTCCAAAGTAGCTGGGACTACAAGGTGCCCGCCACAAGGCCTGGTTATTTTGTTGTTGTTGCGGTTGTCATTGTTTATCAGGCCCAGGGCTGGGTTCGAACCGGCCTGCCTTGGTATATGTGGCTGGCGCCCTAACCACTGAACTATGGACACTGAGCTGATAGACATTTATTTTTTAAAAAAAGAATACTCTGTTCAGTATAGAAAATGGACTGTGAAGGGCAACAATAAAAGCACAGAGATCAGTTAAGAGATTATTGTAATGTTCCAGATGAGAAATTGTGGTGGTTATCGAGGGTGGGGGGAGTAAGAAAATGGTATTACAGTTATTCTTGATTCTTTCATTTCTAATAGATTTCTAGCCTGAGCAATAGAGGTAAACGGTGCCCTTCAATGAAGAGGAATACTGGGGGAGGAGTACAGTTTTTTATGTTATTTGCTTGTTTTTTGTTTTTGAGGGAGAAGATTAGAAATTAAGGTTTTCAGTTAGGACATGTTAAATTTGAGGACGATGCATAGAAGAGTCTAGAGTTCAGGGTTAGAAAGATTTCAGAACACATCAATGTGCCTTCAATATATCAACAGATGATAAGATTAAAAAATAAAAATCAGGGCGGCGCCTGTGGCTCAGTCGGTAAGGCGCCGGCCCCCTATACCCAGGGTGGCGGGTTCAAACCCGGCCCCGGTCAAACTGCAACCAAAAAATAGCTGGGCGTTGTGGCGGGCGCCTGTAGTCCCAGCTACTTGGGAGGCTGAGGCCAGAGAATCGCTTAAGCCCCGGAGTTGGAGGTTGCTGTGAGCTGTGTGAGGCCACGGCACTCTACCGAGGGCCATAAAGTGAGACTCTGTCTCCACAAAAAAATAAATAAATAAATAAATAAATAAAAATCAATGTTAGTTATATGTACAATACACAGGGGAAAAGATGTATATAAGCAGACACCTACAGAATTCCTAATAACAAATCAATTTATTTGACACTTACCCTTTGGTCCACGGGGTTTAATCCCTGTGCAGTTTTCCCTTTCTTACTATGTTGCAAATTATCACAATCATATTCAACTTCTGGCTTCCCAATATCTCTACAAAATGTGCATATCCAGTCCCCACTAAACAGGGAAATAGGCAATTAGTTAGTGCAATTACGACAAAACCCATGCTATAGAAGCTAGTTCCCTAGAATTCAGTTTCAAAATCCTGACATTCCAGTAGATGTTACTATCTAAAGGAAAGAAAAACATGAAAAGCCTTAATTTCAAGAGCAAACTGCCAATGCTTTTCTTTTCTGAAAGAGTAAAGAAAAAGAAGGTCCTCATTACATCTTTAGCAATGACTGTACCTCCTAAGACTTAGGTGAGAATTACAATTCTTTTGGAAAACATTCTGTTTATATATCTACTCATTTTCCAATCTAAAATGCTGAATCTTTCAAAGAGGGTGGCATTATTCAATTAAAATTATTGCCACTCAAGAATCTGAAAAGAAAATAATTATTTTTAATCTATAGCAAGAAAAAAGCTGGGTTTCTCCCCGGAGATTGCTGGTTTATTTTCATTTAAAAGGAAATTGGAAGTTAGGAAAGGGGAAATTAAAAAAAACAAATATGACTATTTTATGGTCTCTGAAATCAATCAGATATAAGAGAGTGCATGAACATAAAATATAAAATGTTAACTAAAGGGGAAGACTTAGAGCTTTTCTAAATCAAACCCTACCACTTATACAGAACCTGATCTCTGCAGATCAGTGAACTGCCCAAGCTCACGGTAGAGTCACAACCAGACTATGGGTTTTGTAATCTACCTGGCCCCACACATTTGTTCCATCTTCCTTGTGCACTCAGCAATGAGTGTTTTAATGGTTGAAACCACATTTAGTGGGCACAGGGCATATCAGTTTGAAGACAAAGCTCATATTCTCCCCCAATCTCTTTCTATTTATCTTTATCCCAAGATCTCCTTTACAAGGAATTCAATAACTGTCTATTCTAATGAGTTGATGTCTAAAACACATTCCTATTAGCTGATCAAAGGAAAAACATGAGAAATCTACATATGCTATGAGTGCTTTAGGCAGGCACTACCAATAAATTGTTTCCCATGATCAAGAGGAAACTATCCCCACCCCTAAATCCCAAGTTATTAAAGGTGTTTTTATAGAAACTTTGTTTTTTCATTAAAATGTCTTTTGAAAGCTCTCAAACATTAGAGAAGTTTTGGGTATTATCCAATAAAGCCTCCTCAAATTTAATGACATTTATAAATAAAATTACTATTGTAGACCCTATTAATGATAGTGAAACTAAAAATTTACATTCCAAAAGGAGATAGATTTTCTCCAACACAATCCTCTTGCTCCTCTTAATTTAGAATTTTATCTATTAATAATTTGCTTGCACTGAAAATACACTGAAGGCCAAAAGATGAAATCTAACTACTCTTTTAACATTAGTATGTCACTGAGATCAGGGATATTCTATCATTCTGTTAGTCTCTCTGGAACATAATACCAAAAGAACAAGAGGCTCCCTGTTTTACAGCAACACTATGTACTGAAAACAACTTTCTATTTTTTTCCAGCTTATAAAAATAAACAAAGTAACAAAAATCAATTACTTCACAAGTACCTTGGAAAGCTAAGAAGTGTTGGAACATGACAAGTTAGATGAAAAACCTTTGGACATTTTTCACAGCACAAGAGATCCCCTCCATTTTGGCAGACAGCACACCAATCTTCATTTGGATCGTCATCTTTGCTGTTGCCATCTCCTCCAACCCTTGCTGATCTGTGGATGAGGCTTCGAATTGAGGACTTTCCATTAACAAGGCTGCTGAGCCCTGACTGTTTGCAGCTTTCATTCATATCTGTAGGTTCAGTTTTCACGTGGTTTTCCAGGCTTGCTAACGCATCCAACTCACTCTCTAGATGTAGGTTAGTTGAGAGGGGCGGTGTCAAACTACTCTCAGGACTGCTCAACTAAAATAAAACAATGACAAATTCTTGAAGAATCATTTTTTTTTGGAGACAGTCTCACTGTGTCACCCTGGGTAGAGTGCTGTGGCATCATAGCTCACAGCAACCTCAAACTCTTGAGCTCTAGCGATTCTCTTGCCTCACCCACCCGAGTAGCTGGGACCACAGGTGCCCATCACAATGCCTGGCTATTTTTAGAGATGGAGCCTCGCTCTGGCTCAGGCTGATGTCGAACTCCTGAGCTCAGGCCATCCACCTGCCTTGGCCTCCCAGAGCGCTAGGATTACAGATGTGAGCCCGGCCTTGAAGAATCATTTAATCTTTACTGTATGCAGCGTATTTAAGTTATACCAATATGCATATAAATATAATGACAAATTATTCTATGAATCATATTAGTGACATAAAGAAATGACAATAACCCCAAAATTATATAGGCATGCTGATGTATGATTTTTAGGGTTCTGTCTAATACTGGTTCACTGAGATTAAGAGGAAATTAATTAAACCGTTAAACACACTGAGTGGGAGTGAGCATAGGGTTATACTTTTCTTACAGACAGATAGTTATGGCATACTACTTTTCACACCAAAACATTCTGCATGTAGGAAGAATGTGAAAATGTAACAAATCTTTCCAAACCAAGTTCTGCTACAAAACCAAAGCTAGAGCAGCACCTGTGGCTCAGGGAATAGGGCGCCGGCCCCATATACTGGGGTTGGCGGGTTTAAGCCCAGCCCCGGCCAAAACTGCAGGAAAAAAAAAAACACCAAAGCTAAATCTCTTGTTCTACTAAATCTATATGCACTGTGTTGAATATACCAATACCATGAGATGGAATTCCTACGTGCCAATCATGTAGAAAGTGAGACAGAAGCACAGACAGGAATAAAAAAATTTCAAAATTTCTAAGAAAGGAAACTCTAGAATATATAACTCATAAACCAAAAGACAATCCTCTCAGCCTAAAGACGTTTTCACCAATAAACTTATTTTACATTAGCAATCTTAATGCTGAGTACATAGCTCCAGGACAATGCCTAGGATTTTCTGTGGCCTGAGATGTGACTACTGAGATAATTAATAATTTCAGAACAAGACAGAACTGTATCATGGCAAAAATATTAACTAAATATAAATTCAAAGATAATTTCAAATAAACATTTAAAACACATCTTTTCTAACAAAGAAGTTGCATTAGATAAAGAGATATCTGGCTTGTGTCAGACACGAACATTTAAAGATAAACAAATTACCCTCAGAAATATTCATCACGCTTAATATACTCAGAGATGAAAGAATCAGCAAAGCAACTTCTTTAAATCCCTATCAGACCCCTGTAGGAGCTTACCATGCAAGCACTTCTCCTACCATCTTCTGTCTTTTCTTGTTTCACAGCTCCTGAAAAGCTACATATTTCATCTTCAGTCCCAGGTTCTTGCTTGACCTTCACTTGATCAGACTTGAAACTAAGACTTGACTTCTCGGCAGTTCTTCCTGATGACCCACAGCTAATAAAAACAACACCTAACGGTCACGTATGTTTGACAGTATGATGTAAATAAAAACAAGTACATAAAAAACAACGTTCACTAAAGCAAAGGATAGAAGATAAGGATACCTCATAATGCAGTTAGGAAGAAAGTGGTATAAGCCTGGTTTCAACCTCTTTAAAAATGTAGATAAAACTTTCAGAAGACCCTAAAAACACATTTCATGGTAAATCATTTAAGGAGTCTAATGAACAATTATTATATTCACAGGCCAGTAGTATAGAACGTCAACGATTGCTGCTTTTACTAAAAATAATTTCCGTTCTTCTATACATTCCCAGACATATAATACAGTGTTATCAACAAAAGTTGTTCATGAAGCCTCTCCAAAGACAGGATATTTTGGCTTTTGGGAAATGGGGATTGGGACAAGAGGATAACAAGTGGCAAACAACCTGAACATCCTTATTTGAGTCAAGGGAATGGGAAAAAAAGCAAAATCTATTAAGAGACGTGAATAGGCTCGGCACCTGTCCCTTAGTGGTTAGGGCAGCAGCCACATACACCAAGCCAGGCAGGTTCTAGACTGGCCAGGGCTAAACAACAATGACAACTGCGGTAAAAAAATAGCCGGGCGTTGTGGCAGGCTCGTGTAGTCCCAGCTACCTGGGAGGCTGAGGCAAGAGAATCACTTAACCCCAAGAGTCCGAGGTTGCTGTAAGCTGTGACACCACAGCACTTAACTGGGGACGACATAGTGAAATTGTCTCAAAAAAAAAACTTAAAAAATGAAATGTGAATAACTGTTAAGAATGTATTGCTACTAAGAATGAATACCTCTTCCACCGAGTTAGTACTTTTCTTCTACAAGCACTTATTATATTTAAAGTATAATTAAAAAGCCAAGTAATCATTTAATAGGAACAATTTTCATAATGCATACACGTATACATATATACAAGTAAAAAACATTTATATAATACCTTAAATAAAATCTTTCTTGCAATATACTAAATTATTCCAACTAGAAGAGTAAAAAGGCCAATACTGTAATCTAAAATCATCCACATATATTCACACACATAGGCACACATGCACTTCTATTTCTTGACTGTCTACCAAAAAAGCCTCAGAAACAATGAATGATTCAGTAGCAATAAGTGTCCATAGCATATTAACTCCAAACACTATTTTTCTACTAACATGACCAGGATTTCTTGTAAAAACAGCTGAATCCAGGTCTGAAGCAAAAAATGTACAAGATAAACCTGGAACATTGTTTCCTAGGAAAAAAGGAAGATTTTAAAGAGGATGTGTTATAGCAAAAGGATTAAGAAACAAACTTGAAAAAACTTTTGACAGGCCAAAGATAGAGTAACTTTAGCCATTAATAAAAAACAGCAACCATAATGAACTAAAACATATAAAAATGGAAGGGGGGGGTTGTTTTTTAAAGAGACTAAATCTTGCTCTGTCACCCAGGCTGGATGCAGTGGCACTATCATAACTCACTGCAACCTCAGACTCCTGGGTTCTAGCAATTCTCCTGCCACAGCGTCCCAAGTAGCCAGGACTACAGGTACGAGCCACCACACCTGGCTTATTTTATAAATTTTTCTGTAAAGATGGGGTCTCACTATATTGCTCAGGCTGACCTCAAATTCCTGGCCTACAGTGATCTTTCTACCTTAGCTTTCCAAAGTCCTAGGAGTACAGGCATGAGCCACAATGCTTAACTTAAAATATGTTTATATATTTGAGTTCAGGTAATAATAAAACTCATTGATCACTGTTGGAGGGTGCTGGGATTCAACTCATTACCATGAAAGCAGGTTAGTAAAGAAATCAATTTATCCTACAACCTTTCCTAAGAGCTAATGACAGAAAGTACTATCCTACAACCTTTCCTAAGAGCTAATTTATTCCAAACTAATAAAGAAAAAAATGATACAATTCAAATATAATTTCTCAGCCAGTAAAAAAATTATGAGAGCTAGGCAATGGTTACTAATGGTTACTATCCGGCCAGGCCCAATGGTTCATGCCTGTAATCCCACCTAGTCTGAGGCAGGCAGATCATCTAGCACAGCAGTTTGAGACCAGCCTGAGCAAGAGAAAGACCTTACTTCTAAAAATAGCTGGGCAGGCGCCTATAGTCCCCAACACAACAGCACTCTACCAACGGCAACAAATGAGACTTTAAAGAATGGCTGCTATCACAAAAAACCCCAACCAGACAAAATGTGTCCCTGATCGAAGCATAATATTATCACCATCAAGTTTTTTTGTCTGTTTTTTTTCCTGAGACGGTCTTACTCTGTTGCCCAAATTAGAATGCAGAGGCATCAGCATAGCTCACGGCAACCTCAAACTCCTAATTTCAAGCAATCCTCCTGCCTCCGCCTCCAGAGTAGCTGCAACTACAGGAACCTACCACAATGCCTGGCTGGTTTTTGTATTTTTTAGTAGAGATAGGGTCTTACTCTTGCTCAAGCTGGTCTTGAATTCTTGAGCTCAAGTGATCCTCGTGCCTTGGCCTCCCAGAGTACGAGGATTACAGCTGTGAGCCACTGTGCCTGACCACCATTAAATATTTTTGCCCTCTCTCCCCTTCAATCAAATCTAAATCTGATCAAAGCTCTTGATCTAAATACTAATGTAGGGCAGCACCTGTGGCTCAGTCGGTAAGGCGCCGGCCCCATATACCAAGGGTGGTGGGTTCAAACCCAGCCCCAGCCAAACTGCAACAAAAAATAGCAGGGCGTTGTGGCGGGCGCCTGTAGTCCCAGCTACTCGGGAGGCTGAGGCAAGAGAATCGCTTAAGCCCAGGAGTTGGAGGTTGCTGTGAGCTGTGTGATGCCATGGCACTCTACCAAGGGCCATAAAGTGAAACTCTGTCTCTACAAAATAAATAAATAAATACATAAATAAATAAATACTAATGTAGACAAAAAAAAAAAAAAAAAAGGAGGCAGGGTTTTTTTTTAAAAAGGAGAGAGAGGAGGCTGGGGCACCATGGCTCAAGCCTGTAATCCTACCACTTGGGAGGCCCAAGAGGGTGGACTGCCTGAACTCACAGGTTTGAGACCAGCCTGACCCAGAGCGAGACCTCATCTCTAAAAATAGCCAGCGCTGTGGGGGGTACCTATAGTCCCAGCTACTTGGGAGGCTGAGGCAAGAGAATCGGTTAAATCCAGGAGTTTGAAAAAAAAAATGGGGGGTGAGGGGGTAGCGAGGGGCGGGCTTTATTGCCTAGATGAGAGTGTGTGTGTGTGTGTGTGTGAGAGAGAGAGAGAGAGAGAGAGAGAGAGAGTCTCTATTGCCCAGATTGGTCTTGAACTCCTAGCCCCAAGCAATTCTCCCATCTTAGCCTTCCAAAGTACGAACACTACAGAAATCATCCACATCATCAACAGACAGAGTAAGTAACAAGATGGAGAAATAGGGAAAACTCCACAGAAGAAAGAACTATATTTTTACACAATTGGTAATAATGTAAATGTATAAATTAATGGCAACGTAAACAGCTTATGTTAATCTGATTCAAAGAAATCATTTGTTTGAAAAGAGGAATTGGGAACTCTGAGCATTAACTGGATCTCTACTGGTATTAGAAAGAATGAGCTGTTAATTTATTATGTGTGATGATGGTTCTGTGGTTATGTTCATATATTTGTAAAATTCTTATTAAATGACATGTACTGAGATACTCACAAGGGAAATGATGTCTTGAGATTTGTTTCAGAATAATCCAGACCAGAAGCAAATGAGTAGGAGTATAAGAGAAAAAAGACTAGCTTTAAGTTGATCATTGCTGAAGCTAGGTGGTAAGTATAAGGGGGTTCATTGTAATATTCTACTTTTATTATATATTCTTAAAACTTTTCTTAATAAAAAGTAAAAAGAATGGTGCCTGTGGCTCAGTGGATAAGGCGCTGGCCCCATATATCGAGGGTGGCAGGTTTGAACCCAGCCCCAGCCAAACTGCAATAAAAAAATAGCCGGGCGTTGTGGCGGGCACCTGTAGTCCCAGCTACTCGGGAGGCTGAGGCAAGAGAATTGCCTAAGCCCAGGAGTTGGAGATTGCTGTGAGCTGTGACACCACGGCATTCTACCGAGGGCAACAAAGTGAGACTGTGTCTCAAAAAAAAAATAAAAAGGAAAAAATAATAACATAATACTTACCTGCCTCGACTGCCAGTACTGGAGGTACTAGGGGGTCTCACAGGTGTGTGAGAATTGGATAAACCTACAAAATAGTAAGTCAAAATGAATATAAATCGCATATAAAGATATCTGGAATTCTACCCACCAGTTATAGAACTCAAGATTATAATAATTCAACTTTAAAATTCTTAGAAATCAAGCCAAGTCATAAAGCCAGGGATGGTATGACACTGACCAGTTTCTCCCACCTGAGCCCAGACACCATTTCAGAATCCTCCTCAGAGCACCACTACCCAATTAACAATATCTACCAGAGAGAAAGCTATCTGCCATCTCTCCCAAGTCATATGATAAAATATTCTACTTGAATTCCCATTCATTATTCTTGTTAGTTCTAAAATAATTCTTATTAAGCCTCAAAAAACTTTAAGCAAAATCCACATTTAAATCTGAACTGCTCCTTCCTCTAGAAATAAGCAGGTGGTCTGTTGCAGTGTGGAAAAAAATAACATTTACTTTACATCAGAAAAATATATTCTATAACCACTTCTGGACTGTTAACCTGTGAGTTGCTTCTATCATGCATTCATGAGAGTCCCAATTGATTTACCCGGTAATAGGGTTAATACAACTGGAATTCTGGAAGAGAACTAAACATCAGATATTTTAATAGATTCCTGCAAATTTTAAGTTTTCATTTTAAAATTACTATTTGAAAATTAACTTGTTTTCCTCAACTCTTATTCTTATAAATAATTTTTCATTATTTTTACAAAGTCTTTTAAAATTGAGTTGAAACCCAAGACCTCTTCAAATGACCTTCTGTATTATAAAATATAAGATATAAAAAGTAAATATATATACAAAACTCAGCAAAGAATATGAATACAGTAATGGTTGTATAGTTTTAGAGATGTGAAGAGCACAGATTACAGATACATATTAAAATTACTTAAGGTAGCTAAAGAGTGCTAATAGCATTTGAACAAACATAATTACAAAGATAAGAACAAATATCTGTTACTATGATGGTTAATTTTATGTGTAAACCTGACTAGGATATGATATCCCACCGTTTGGCCAAATACCAGCCTAAAGGCTGCTGTGAAGGTGTTATTTAGATGTTATTAACAGTTAAGTCAATAGATTTTGAAAAAAGTGGACTGTCCTCTATATTGTTGATAGGCTTCCTCCATCAGCTGAAGTCCCTAAAAGAAAAGACAGAGGTTCTATCCCCGTCCCCCACTAACATAACTCTTTCGTGGGTGTCCAACCTGCTGACCTACCCTGCAGATGTCAGACTTGCCAGTAGCCACAATCACACAAGCCAATTCCTTAACATAAACCTTTCTCTCTATCTCCTTCTCCGTACCTATTATTGATTCCATTTTTTCTAGAGAACACTAATAGAGAACTGAAAGAGACTTCTTTTTAAAGTGTTAAAGAACTAAGGGAATATCTGTTTGCCTTACCTGATGATCCTGGAGATAGGGCAGAGGGTCCTGGGGAAGGATTCATGGTGCTTGTAGGCTGAGGGGGTAGGTGACTGCCTGAGATGTATCTACTTAGTAGATTATCTAAACTACTTGAGCCAGCGTCTTCCAACTGAAAAGAAGAAAAAAGATACATCTGCATTCGTTAAAGCAGAAAACTTATTAATTTCGTTAGTGCCATCACTTATACGCAGCTAAATTAACAGATCATCCAAAATCAAACTCGGCTTAACTGTTGCTTCTTTCAGTTCCCCTGAGAATCTATACCATGTAAAATTTTATGTGAATAAAACTATAATATTATTCAACAAATAACCAGCTGCTCAGGGTAAAACCTAATGATCTATTAAACCCTGTAAGTTCTATTTCTCTTAAAATTGACACAGGACCTTATGTATCATTATTCTTCTCCGTAGCCTAATCCTTCTTCTTTTTCAATGTCTACAGTCCTGCCACACTCATCCACCTACCTGGAAATGTAATCACATCAGTACCCAACTTAAAGCTCTGAAAAGCCCATCGAAAGCCCTTCTCCCGAAACAGGAAGGCCTCTTACTGCACACAGCGCAAAAGGAACAGTCAACAGGAAATCTGAGTCCTTTTCTATTTACAGGAAGTAGGATAAAGCCAGAGGACCCAGCAGTGTGATTTAGGGATGATTTCCAACTTAAAGATTAGTTTCTTATCTTCAAAATATGCCACCTAAATTGCACATTTAGGTGAAATTTTCTCAAAACACTCAATGATGCTCTGAGAAAATATTTATGGGCTCTGCGTCCGTAGCACAGTGGTTACAGCACCGGCCACACACACTGAGGTTGGCGGGTTTGAACGCAGCCCAGGCAAGCTAGGCAACAACGACAACTACAACAGAAAAAGAGTCGGGCATTGTGGTAAGCACCTATAGTCCCAGCTACTTAGGAGGCTGAGGCAGAAGAGTCGCTTAAGCCCAAGAGTTTGAGGTTGCCGTGAGCTATGATGTCACAGCACTCTACCCAGGGCAACACAGTGAGACTCTGTCTCACAAAAAGAAAGAAAAGAAAAAGAAAATATTTATGTAAGAAAGAGTAAAAAGATAATATTTAAGTATGAAAATTACCTTAAATTAAATTTTACACTACTTCATGTAAGAAATGGTCAAATTGGGGCGGCACCTGTGGCTCAAGGAGTAGGGCGCCGGTCCCATATGCCAGAGGTGGCAGGTTCAAACCCAGCCCTGGCCAAAAACCAGAAAGAAATGGTCAAATTATTCTTGTTAATCTTCTTGTGTTCTAATTATACCCACACCTAGTCAATAAAAGACAGATTATTTCCTTTTTTTTTTTAAAGAGACAGAGTCTCACTCCATTGTTGTCGGTAGAATGCGGTGGCATCACAGCTCACAGCAACCTCCAACTCCTGGGCTTAGGCGATTCTCTTTCCTCAGCCTCCCGAGTAGCTGGGACTACAGATGCCCACCACAATGCCCAGCTATCTTTTGTTGCAATTTGGCCAGGGCCGGGTTCGAACCTGACACCCTTGGTATATGGGACCGGCGCCCTACCCACTGAGCCACAGGCGCCACCCAAGGTCAGGTTATTTCTTAAGCAAATTTACTTTTGGTTCAAAACAGAAATCTAAATATATATATACATTTGCTTTTTGTTCTCCTTTCTTCCCCTAAAAGCACACTGATACTGATTTTCATACCTATAAATTAGAAATGACATCATGAAAGTAGAAACTTTGGAGTAAACTATCAATATAAACCAAGGTAGAATTGGAAAAATGCTCAGAATGGAGCAGCCACAATACATCAAAGGCAAGGGAGAATTCTCCTAAAAAGTAAACAGGGCAATTTTCTGAAAGCTCTTACAAAATCACATGCCAGAGAGGTGAAGGGCTGAAGGTTAAAGGTAGGTTGAGAGTTAACGGAAGGACAATTAAGGGAAAGTAGCAGCTGTGATCCATGGTCACAGCTATTGGCCAACGATGATGCACTTGTAAAGTTAAAATTAGAGAAGAATCCATAGTTGCAACTGACTCCACTGGAGGAATTGTGAAGAGGGTGAGTGCCTAATGTGGGCCACGGATGGAAATGGGGCTATATCCCACCTAAAAACAAAGGAGGGGGGATGATTCAAAAAACAGACGTAAAAATCCCATGTTACCTACTCCTTTTTACTATTTTGTTACTCTTTTTATTCTCTTCACCTGCAATTTATAGCTCTGGCCAGAAAGGCAACTCTAAGGTTAAAAAGAGTGAACAACAGACAGGCCAGGAAGAAGGGAATAGGAAGTATATAAAAAAAGGGCTTCTCTGTAGCCATTACAGCCTCCACCAGAAAAGTGTTAACTAAAGCATTCATCTGCAGGTTTCACTAGACACTGATAGTCACCATCAATAAAGTTAAAAGTCTAACTGGAAAAATATTAATTCATATATTCATTAAACCAATATTTTTTAGTATCCTTGAAAAACTACATGGAACATACAGTTAAATATTACATAAGAGTTTCCATGATTTAAAAGGAAAAAAAATCCAATAGGAAAATGACCAAAGGCACTTCACACAGGACAAAGACAACTCATAGAATAAATAAAAATAATGAATAGGCCAGACACAATGGCTCACACCTATACTCCTAGCACTCTGAGAGGCTGAAATGAGCCTCTCAGAGTGCTAGCCTGAGCAAGGGCAAGACCCTGTCTCTACAAAAAATAGAAAAACTAGCCAGGCATTGTGGTGGGCGCCTTAGTCACAGCCACTCAGGAGGCTGAGGCAGGATCTCACTTTGTCACCCTCAGTAGAATGCCAAGGCGTCATAGCTCACAGCAACCTCAAACTCTTACACTCAAAGCTATCCCTTGCCTCAGCCTCCCTGGGAGCTGGGACTCCAGGTGCTTGCCACAATGTTCAGCTGTTTATTTTTTTTATTTAACTTTAATTTTTTTTTTTTTTTTTTGAGACAGAGTCTCACTTTGTCATCCTCAGTAGAGTGCTGAGGCATCATAACTCACAGCAACCTCATCCTTTTGGGCTCAAACATTTCTTTTGCCTCTGCCTCCCAAGTAGCTGGGATTACAGGCACCTGCCACAAGGCCTGGCTTTTTAGAGACAATCTTGCTCTTCCTCAGGCTGGTCTTGAACTCCTGAGCTCAAGCAATCCACCTGCCTCAGCCTCCCAGAGTGCTAGGGTTATAGGTGTGAGCCACCACACCTGGCGCTCTACATAAACTTTAAACATATAACTACTTTGACCCAGTAATTATACTTCAACCAACTTATCTCACAGAATTACATGCTTATTGTGCCTCAATGCAGCTTTTAAAAAAGAGCTTTAGTGTATAAATGACATAAGTAACCAATCCCTTTCTCCCTTAACCTTGTCCTCAACCAACCAATGATCTGCTTTCTGCCATTTTAGTTTTTTCTACAGTTGTATATACGGAATCATAAACACTTTTTTCATGTTTTCTTTCACTCAGCATAATTTTTTTCTTTTAATATTTAACTTTTTTTTTTTTCTGAGACAGAGTCTCACTATGTCACCCTCAGTAGAGTGCTATGGCATCACAGCTCACAGCAACCTCAAACTCTTGGGCTTAAGCGATTGTCTTGCCTCAGCCTCCCAAGTAGCTGGGACTACAGGTACCTGCCACAATGCCTGGCTATTTTTTTGTTGTAGTTGTCATTGTTGTTCGAATGCCCCCAGCCCCAGTGTATGTGGCCGGAACCCTAACCACTGAGCTACAGGTGCCAGGCCAGCATAATTATTTTGATATTTATCCATGTTGCTATATCAAGTTCTTTCCTTTTTGTTCACATAACATTCTACTGTATGGACTGCAAATTCTAGGACAGCAGGTCTTCTCTCATCCCCACTGTTTCTCAAAACAAGCACAAAGAAAATGCTCAATATACATGTTAAATGAATGGTTATAATTTTCTATTAAGCATAGCTTCTTGGTCCTTCCCCCCAGAGCTTACT
This sequence comes from Nycticebus coucang, assembly GCF_027406575.1. Lineage (NCBI taxonomy): Eukaryota > Metazoa > Chordata > Mammalia > Primates > Lorisidae > Nycticebus > Nycticebus coucang. The sequence continues at coordinate 44,753,481 of NC_069784.1, forward strand.
TTATAATAATGAGGAGTGGGGACTATACAACATAGTATCTGGACTCAGCGGTTTATTCCTGCTGGGGTGTTCAAAGGTCAGTGCCACAGAAATTCACTACCTAGAATTGTTGGTTTTCTTAATGTTGTGCATGTTAAACCTGGTATTTCTATTGATACAGTATATTTCTATAATTTTCTCATCTTGCTCAGTTTGACACAGTCTTCAACAGCAACTAATGTTTCTTTTTCTAGGATGTCATATTGAGAACGAGGATACCCACATACTCTAAAAATGACCCTAAAGTAACTTGAGGCTCAGCGCCTGAGCTCAGCAGCTAGGGCACCAGCCACATTCACAGGGGCTGGCGGGTTCCAACCAGGCCCGGACCTGCCAAACAATAACAAGTGAAACAAACAAACAAAAAAAAAAGCCAGGCACTGGGGCACTGTGGTGGGCGCCTGTAGTCCCAGCTACTTGGAAGGCTGAGGCAAGAGAATCACTAAAGCCCAAGAGTTTATTTTAATAAGGTTGCTGTGAGCTGTAATGCTACAGCACTCTACTGAGGGCCACAAAATGAGATTCTGTCTCAATAAAAATAAACAAACAAATAAACAAAGAAAAAAGAAAATTAAAAAAAAAAATTCAGGCTAAGACAATTGAAAGCCAACTGAAAGCAAAATTCAAAAATAAAATAAATAATAAACTTTTAAAAAAGCCCAGTATTATAGCAGGTGCCTGTATTCCCAGCTTCTTGGGAGGCTGAGGCAAGAGAATCATTAAGCCCAAGAGTAAGTTAAGCCCAAATAAGGTTGCTGTGAGCTGTGAGCTGTGATACCATAGCACTCAACCGAAGGTGATGTAGTGAGACTCAGTCTCCAAAAAAAAAAAAAAAAAAATTTTTTTTATTTTGGCTCAGCACCTATAGCTCAAGTGGGTAGGGCACCAGGCACATACACGGGAGCTGGCAGGTTTGAGCCCAGCCCCGGCCTGCCAAACAACAATGACAACTACAACCAAGAAATGGCCGGTGTTGTGGTAGGCACCTGTAGTCCCAGCTACCTGGGAGGCTAAGGCAAGAGATCACTTAAGCCCAAGAGTTTGAGGTTGCTGTGAGCTGTGACACCATAGCACTCTACTGAGGACAACATAGTAGATTCTGTCTCAAAAAAAAGCTTTTTGGCTTGGCACCTACAGCTCAAGTGGCTAGGGCGCCAGCCACATACATGAGAGCTGGCGGGTTCGAGCCCAGCCTGGTCCTGCCAAACAACAACTACAATCAAAAAATAGCCAGGTGCTGTGGTGGGCACCTGTAGTCCCAGCTACTTGGGAGGCTGAGCCAAGAGAATTGCTTAAGCCCAACAGTTGGAGACTGCTGTAGCTGTGACACCCAGGGACTCTACTGACGGCGAGTAGACTCTACTGGGTCTCTAGTGAGACTCTGTCTCAAGAAAAAAAAAGAAAAAAATGAATGTATTCTGTCCTACAGATTTGGCCTTAAACCTAATAAAGGGATTCTGGATTTAGGTGCTATTCTACCTATCATGAGGCAAATATAACACTTTTAATAGCAGAAATGTTCTAAACCTGACTAAACAAATAAATATACTGTTACCAAAAGTGAAACACTAAATATGACAGTCCACAACAATCCCTGTTTTCCATTTACTATACCCTACTACCTTCTTGCATAACCAAAATAAATGTTAAAATACCCCATTTTTCTACCTAACTACACCACCATTAAAACATCTGAGTACAATCAAAAGCTATGTAAGTTAATAATAATTCTTCATCTATTCCCCATTGTCTAATACTGCACTTCTGTTTTATTACTCCTAACTGTGCCTTGTTCCCCAACTCATTGCATGTACCATTTCCCAGGTATACAGTAGCTTGTCTACCATGACCATGCATCAAGACTGTATTAAAGTACAATTTATTCTTGAGGAAGCTTTCTTTGTTAAGCAAAAGAAGTCCGAGACTTAATCTCTATATTTCAGGTCTGTAATTTTAGTCAAGTATCTTAAATTTATGGGCAGCACCTGTGGCTCAAAAGGATAGGGCGCCGGCCCCATATACTAGAGGTGGCAGGTTCAAACCCAGCCCCCGGGCAAAAACTGCAAAAAAAAAAAAAAAAAAAAAAAAGAATCTTAAATTTAACTGCTGTGGCTAATCAGCTGCTGACTAATGTTAATGCCAGATTTTCTCCATGTGAATTCTTAACCTACCCATCCTCTAATTAGGTAGAAGAGTAGTTTAAAATAATCCACAAATGTGCACATCCGATAATTTGCCTTTAAAATTCATTTACCAAGATCAACCATACTGATTAAGAGAAGATTCTCAGTAATTAAAAAGAAGAGGTTTATGCTCAGTGCCTGTTCGAATCCAATCCAGGCCCGCCAAACAACAATGACAACTACAACCAAAAAATAGCTGGGTATTGTGGCAACGCCTGTAATCCCAGCTACTTGGGAGGCTGAGACAAGAGAATCACTTAAGCCCAAGAGTTGAAGATTGCTGTGAGCTATGACAACATAGGACTCAACCAGGGTGACAGCTTGAGACTCTGTCTCCAAAAAAAAAAGAGGCTTATAGAAGGCATGGATTCTGCTCCTCCTACCCCAACTAAAAAAGTTAAAAATGAGTGAGGATACATTCTGAAGTTTCTTGTCTTAATCCCAATGCCCTCTGGGCAGGAACACAAGGGAATATGGGTCACTTCCCTTATGATGCTCAGCTTTTCAAAGATGTCGTCAACCCGACTTTATCTGAACCAAGATAAAATAGTCCTAACAAATGAGGTTAAAAAAAATTTTTTTTTTTTTTTTTTGGACAGAGTTTCACTTTGTTGCCCTGGGTAGATTGCCATGGAATCACAGCTCACAGTAACCTCAAACTCTTGGGCTCAAGCACCAGTCTATTAATTAGCTTTTGAAGACAGTACACTGTGTTTCTGTTAGGAGGAGAATTTGTGAATAGCTGCATACCTCGATGATATCTTTCTTCTTTTTTGTTTTGAGATAGAGTCTCACTTTGTTGCCCATAGTAGAGTGCTGTAGTGTCATAGCTCACAGCAATCTCAGACTCTTGAACTCAAGCAATCCTCTTGCCTCAGCCTCCCAAGTATCTGGGACTTCAGGTGCCTGCCACAATACCTAGCTATTTTTAGAGATGGGGTCTCCCGCTTGTTCAGGCTGGTCTTGAACCTGGTGAGCTCAAACAATCTACCCACCTCAGCCTCCTAGAGTGTTAGCATTATAAGCGTGAGCCACCGTGCCCAGCCCTAGGTTAAATTTCTTAAGAAGTAGAACCAAGTCTCATTTGTCTTCTTATCTTCAATGCCCAAGGACTTTATCATACAGTTAAATGCTTAATAAAAAAACTGAATAACTGGGCTCGGTGCCTTTGGCTCAGTGAGTAGGGTGCCGGCCACATACACCGAGGCTGGCGGGTTCAAGCCCGCCTGGGCCTGCTAAACAACAATGACAACTGCAACCAAAAAATAGCCAGGCACTGTGACGAGAGCCTGTAGTCCCAGCTACTCAGGAGGCTGAGGCAAGAGAATTGCTTAAGCCCAAGATTTGGAGATTGCTGTGCTGTGACACCAGAACACTCTACCAACGGTGACATAGTAAGACTCTGTCTCAAAAAAAAATAAAATACTGAATAACTGATTATAATACTTTAATATTATGAATACCTCTGGTTGCCCCAAGGCTCTTAATACTATGCCTTTCCAGGTCCACAAACCCAAATAACCTCCCTCGTATTAAAACGGGTAGTAGTGGCTAGGCATGGTGGCTCACACCTGTAATCCTAGCACTCTGGGAAGCCAAGGCGGGTGGACTGCTTGAGCTCACGAGTTCGAGACCAGCATGAGCAAAAGCAAGACCCCCGTCTCTACTAAAAATAGAAAAGTTGAGGCAAGAGGATCGCTTGAGCCCAGGAGTTGGAGGTTGCTGTGAGCTATGACGCCATAGTACTCTACCTAGAGCAATAGCTTGAGACTATCTAAAAAAAAAAAGAAAACAGAAAGCAAGCAAGCAAGCAAGTAGTGAAGAGAAAGAACTGTATAATCAGGTGCCTGAGCATTAAATTCCAACTTTTTCATTTACCACTGACTCTGGGAAAGTCACTAACCTCTCTTACCGCCATTCATAAGATAGGAACATTAACTATTATATCGGGTGACTTAAAGCATTAAAATGGTATGACTGCTTTATTTCCTACATAGTACAAGCTTTTATTGTAGAAATGAAAAACTTTTTTTTTTTTTTTTTTATTGTTGGGGATTCATTGAGGGTACAATAAGCCAGGTTACACTGATGCAATTGTTAGGCAAAGTCCCTCTTGCAATCATGTCTTGCCCTCATAAAGTGTGACACACACCAAGGCCCCACCCAGAAATGAAAAACTTTTATATTCTGAATTTTTCTATTCTGTACAATCCAGTCTTCTTAGCACCAACAAAACTAACATTTCCTCAGCCAAAAATGATCTCTCCTAATACCAGAGAAGGAACTGAATTAAGAAAACTCACAATATATTAGTGATTTTCAAACGACTTTGATGAAGATCATAGTTACTAATAGCGTTCAGTGTTGAGGAGTTTTGCTAAATGATCATAGCTGTTCTTACCATGGGAGTTGGGGAGGGGTGGGACAGGGAAGGGTATGTTAACAATATGAGGTGATAAAGAAGTTAATTGGATCCACTATAGTAACCATTTTATGTATTACCTTATAACACATGTTATATACTTTAAATATACACAATAAATTTTAAATAAAATTAAGAAAAAACAATTTTCAATTTTAATTTCAATTTCATAGAAAACAATTTAGAAAACTGTTTTATAGAAAACAATTTAGAAAATTGTTTTATAGAAAACAATTTCAATTTTATAGAAATATCCTTTAAAGCTCTTATACAAATCCATTAATACACAAAAACATCAGCCTGCAGCCATGTAGAGTGTCAAGGACCCTACTGCTGTAGCAGTTTCAATGTTCCTTGCTCCCATGGTGACCCCAAGTGAGATAATTCTGTATAACCTTGGCAGGTTATATGTACATTTTAAAAGAAAGTACTTATAATTCAAAGAAATTGGTGAAATTTCAGAAGGAACTGAAAGATACTTTTCGGTCCCCCCCACCCTCAGTAAAGTGTCACATTTAAAAGCGGCAAGAGGGTGGAGCCTGTGGCTCAAAGGAGTAGGCACGGCCCCATATACTGCAGGTGGTGGGTTGAAACCCAGCCCCCGCCAAAAACTGCAAAAAATAAGTTAAGTAAGTAAATAAATAAATAAATAAGGCAAGAGGCTTCAGAGGTCCTTCATGACCCTCCCTCCTACCCCATCCTTTCACAGCCCAACAACTACTCTTCCTTTTGGATCTAACAGAAAAATGACAAAGACTTGACCGCGCTGGCCCTGGGTCTTCTCTCTCGATTTAAACTCCCACCAGAGTGTACCATCTGACACAAGGTCTGCCCATTCACTGGTGGTAGAAAAAATCTAGCCTATTAGCAAAACTCATATTAATTCATTATTATACCTCTTTGTTTAGACAGTATCATAATTTGCCGTTCATACATTTGATTTCTTGTAACATTAAAATATTGAAAAATGCTAGCTTTTGCTTTGTCAAAAATTTGAGACAGTCTTATAATGTTGTCCAGGCTAATCTCAATCTTCTGGGCTCACAGGATGCCCCTGCCTCAGCCTCCTGAGTGGCTGAGATTACTGGTGTCTACTGCCTTGCTTGGCCTGAGGAATTGCTAGCTTTAACACAAGAACTTTTCAAAATTCAAATATTTATGTGTTACTCTTTTTTGTTTAATTGCGTATTTATGGAGTACAATGTGATGTTTTGATCTATGCACATATTATAGAAAGAATTAAACTAATAAACATATCTATCATCCAACCAACCTGTATTTTTTTATTGTGAGAACAAAAGGTCAATTCAGCAATTTTGAAATATATAACATACTACCAACTAGTCACTGTGTAGTGCAACAGACCACTAAAACTTATCTCCAAAGGAACCAAAATCAGTTATATCAAAGAGATTATCTACACTCCCATACTCACTTAAGCATTATTCACAATAGCCAAGGTTTGGAAACAACCTAAATGTTCATTAACAGATAAATGAATAAAGATAATGTGGTATGTGTGTACACATTATCACATACACACAATGAAATAAACTACTGAGCCTTTAAAAAGAAGGAAATTCTGTCATTTGCAACAACATAGATGGAACTAAAAGAACATCAGGGTAAGTAAAGTAAACTGGGCATTGAAAGATTACTGGATGATGTCACTTCTATGTAGAATCTAAAAATGTTGACCTCATAGAAATAGAGAATATAAATGGGAAGGCAGGAAGATGTAGATCAAAGAGTACAAAGTTTCTTTAGACTAGAGCAATAAGCTTTAGTAATTTAAATTCTACTCTTTAGAAACTTAAAGGAAATGTTGGTCCAAAATTTTAAAACATTGAAATAGATACTTTAGTTCTCTAATTAATATGAAATATTAAATACATCATTCAACTTAAATACAAACCTGTATGGGTGGAATATCTGGCAGCGATGGAAGGTTTTCTGGATTGGTAACTGAGGGGATTAGTTCTATTGCTGTGACAGATGGGCTGGTGGGACCTCGGTTTGCATTTGCCATAGTTGCCGTAGTAGGACTCGTCGGGTTGATTGTGGTGTTGTGTACCGATACAACAGGAAAGGGTCCAGCATGCCCTGGGTTTGAATGCTAATAAGAAAGAAGACATCGTCATTACTGATCTGATAGAATATTAGAATATGAACTACACCCTTACAAGAACTTTTAGTTTAGGAAGAATAAATGAGTGTTTGATATCTGTGGCTGAGAAACAAAGAAGTGAGTCATCCCAAATTTATTCAGAAGAACAGTTCAAACTCAGCTTTTCATTTTTTTATTTTTTAATTCAGCTTTGTGTAGTATCTAGGGAAAAAAAGACTTGCCAATAATTTTCAACCTGTCACCCAGTGATACCATCTCATTTTAGAACTAGGAGATACATGTAACAGTTGATTTGAAAGCCTCCGAGTTGGCTAGATGCAATAGCTCAGACCTGTAATCCTAGCATTCTGGGAGGCCAAGGTGGGGAGATTGCCTGAGCGCACAGGTTTGAGACCAGGCTGAGCCACAGCAAGACCACACCTGTAAAAATAACCGGGCGTTGTGGCGGGCACCTGTAGTCCCAGCTACTCGGAAGGCTGAGGCAAGAGAATCACTTAAGCCCAAGAGTTGGACGTTGCTGTGAGATGTGACACCACGACACTCGACTCTGTCTCAAAAAAAAATGAAAAGAAAAGAAAACGTTCTGTGATTGGGCACGAGTGGTTCACGCCTGTAAGCCTAGCACTCTGGGAAGCTGATGCTGGTGGATGGCTTGAGTTCACGAGTTCAAGACTAGCCTGAGCAAGAGTGAGACCCCACCTCTACTAAAAATAAAAAACTGAGGTATTTGCTTTTTGGAGGACCTGAACAAATGCATGTGATGGGGCAGGCAGAAAAAAAAATGATGGAATTCTGCACTAGCTCACTCGTCTGCTGGTGAACACAAAAGGACCCATTCTGATTGCTGCATGGGGCATAGATAGTCCCAGGCACATCATGGTGGTCCAACTGCTGAAGGTTTCACAGGCGGTGACCTGGTAGAAGAGAATGCCCTCGTAAGTGCAATAATTCAGGCATGTGAAAAATGTCCTGCTGAAAAAATGTCAGACTCAAATCATGGTAGCAGCCAGAAGAATTTCTCTGAGGAGGAAATACATGATGAAGAAAGTATGATTTTGACACTGGTTCCAGTTAAAGATGATTCAAATAATGAACAAATGGAACCAACTGTTTCTTCAACTTCTGATGTCAAACTGAACAATCCCCAGAAACACAATGAAGATATGAGGACAGGGAATGCCTCGGTGAGCCAGGCCCACAACTCTGACAAGTTCAGGAAAATTCATCTAACCTCCAACAAATAAATAATTAAAAGCCATCTGAAAAGCTAGATGTAAAAACCCTGATCTTCCCTTGCCAACTGTTTTGCCTCCCATTAATCATGTGTGTCAAGACATTTTGAGGAACTGGTGCCAGCAACTCAAGCTGAGTACTGATGGCAAGAAAACAGAAGTTTTTCTGAGGCTTCAGGAGCATGCCTTTCCTGAACAGAAATGTGAAACTCCTGAAACACCAAAGGAGGCCAGATTACATTTATGTTCAAGGAAACTCAGGGCAGAGACCAAGAGAGCAAGACCTCAGGAGGTCCAAGATGACTGTGAAAACAGAAGAGCTTGACTGAGTAGAAGCGGTAACATCAGCTCAGGAATCTGCATTGGCATCGTGGGCAAGGATGGCTGCAAAAGCTGGTCAGCCTAAGACTGTGAATTCAAGGTCCATTCCTGCTTCTATGGAGGCCTTTTTGACAACAGCTTCTGGCCTTAGGTGGTGTGTGATCCATGGCAAGCCTCTCCCCACAGACACAGAGGGTTGCGTCCACCTACAGTTTCCTGCAGGTCAGGCCTGGGTGCCTGCCACTCCCGGGAGGATGATTTCCCTCTTCCTGTTACCAACCTGCATTTTCCCATCTCTAGCCATAGAAGATAATATGTTATGCCCTGACTGTGCTAAGAGAAATAAGAAGATAATGAAAAGATTAATGATAGCAAAGAGGAAGAAGCGTTCTACTTCAAACACAAAGTAGGAGACCAGAATGTGCCACCTCAAAGTATTAGAGAGTGATGGATATACTTTCAGAATGTATAAGCCAATTTGAGGAAATGAAAGAAGAGATCATTGGAAGGAACCTCTGTGATCTACAAAACAGAATCAAGTAATTAGGACTCCACTGTGAAGATGGTTGACTGGGTGCCAGCCCTGTCTAAGGAGACCCTTTGCGGGGCTTGGAAAGCCACTAAAATAAAGTCATTACAGTCGATTAAAAAAAAAAAACACAACAACAAAAAACTGTGGCAAGAGGATCACCTGAGGCCCAAGAGTTTGAGGTTGCTGTGAGCTATGATGCCACAGCACTATACCAAGGATAAAAAAGTGAGACTCTTTATAAAAAAAAAAAAAAAAGTTCTGAGATGGTTGGTTAGTGGGATTCTGTAGCTTCTGTACTCTTTGAAATAGTGTACCTGGTCCCTGGTAATACTTAAAGGCTTTCCCTGAACCAGAGGTACATGGCTATGTGAATAGTTTTAAGGAAAATAATGTTCAGATTCTCAACCTTCATATGTACTCTTTTCTTAAAAAAAAAATCCTGCTTGCCTAACAATTGCCATGCTCTGCAGAGTCTTCTTTTCCATTTTTGCAACTGCCCTTCTTTTCCTTAACAAAAGAACAGCAATTTCTGACTCATTCTTATCTTATTCAAAGCACAATGCCCCAGGATGGGGAAAAAAAACCTATAGAGATGGAAAGTATAATTGGAAATAGTAATATTGGGTACTGAAAGTGACTGGCTTTAAAACCTGGATCACAAATCCTCAAATAGGTTTCAACATTTGATCAACAAAAACAAAGACCTGGGAAGATGTCACTGATAAAAGGTGTTTTGTTTTGTTTTGAGACAGAGTCTCACTTTGTCCCCTTCAGAAGAGGGCACTGGACTCACCACGCACAGAAGCCTCAAATTCTTGGGCTTAAGAGATTCTCTTGCCTGAGCCTCCCAAGTAGCTGGGAGTACAGATACCCACCACAATGCCTGGCCTATTTTTAGAGATGGGGCCTTGCTCTGGCTCAGGCTGGCCTCCAACTCGTGAGCTCAGGCAATCCAACCGCCTTGGGCTCCCAGAGTGGTAGGATTACCATTGTGAGCCACCGGGCACCCAGCCTAATAAAAGGTTTATAAACAATTTTGATAGATCATTGTGAAATTCAGCTTATAGTCTAGAAAAAGTTAAAAGAATTGAGGAATATTACTGTAATAAAATTCTTTTAACTCCCAAATACACAATTTTGTGAACAACTTTCCTGAGCATCACATGAAAACCCAAAAAACTAGTAATAAAAATCTGTGTTACATGGGTGGCGCCTGTGGCTCAAGGAGTAGGGCGCCAGTCCCATATGCTGGAGGTGGCGGGTTCAAACCTAGCCCTGGCCAAAAAAAAACTGTGTTACAGCTCAGTGCCTGTAGCTCAGCGGCAAGGGTGCCAGACACATGTACAGGAGCTGGCAAGTTCAAATCCATTGTCTGCCAAATAACAATGACAACTACAACCAAAAAATAGCTGGGCATTATAGCAAGCGCCTGTAGTCCTAGCTACTTGGGAGACTGAAGCAAGAGAATCACTTAAGCCCAAGAGTTTGAGGTTGCTGTGAGCTGTGACATCACATCACTCTACCAAGGGCAACATACTGAGACTGTCTAAAAAAAAACTGTGTAAAAAAAAAAAATCTGTGTCAAACTGACTTACTTTAACAGTAAGAGCATACAAACCTACATAACTAAAAGGAATGAATAGAAAGTCTCCATGTAGCTTAAAAAAAGTATATATAAAAAGAATTTCATTTTATATTTTCTAATATTCCTATACTGTGTAAATACATATATTTTGTTTCAATAACTGTAGAGAAATAATCTAACGATAATTTGGTCTACAGAGAAAGTTTTAAAACTTAGTAATACCCTTATTGTCACTAGGAGTTGAAAAAAGAATTTTTATAATAACATAAACATCTTTCCTGCAGAAAATTACAATGGGCTAATCTATGCCCATCAAGCCAAAATATACTATATTAAGCCAAAAACTCTGTAGAGGAAGTAGAATAGAATTTCAAATCCAAAGAGAGTTTGCTATTTATTGTATTTGGAACTCTAATAGATTCATTTAAAAGAATGATACAGGCCAAACCCGTTGGATTGCTTAAGTTCACAGGTTCAAGACCAGCCTGAGCAAAAGCAAGACCTCGCCTCTAAAAATAGCTGGGCGTTTTGGTGGGTGCCTCAGTGCTAATCGGGAGGCTGAGGCAAGAGAATCGCTCGAGCCCAAGAGTTTGAGGTTGCTGTGAGCAATACTGCCATGGCACTCTTCCAAGAGTGAAAAGTGAGACTCTGGCTCAAAAAATAAATAATAAAATAAAAAATAAATGGAGCAAGATGATATTAAAAAGAAAAGAGTGATGTAAACTTTTTTTCACTTTGTATTATCAACATTTATAATATGCTAGAAAGGTCATTTTTTTTTTAATGAGACAGAGTCTCATTATGTCGCCCTTGGTAGGGTGCTGTGGCATCACAGCTCATAGCAACCTCAAACTCTTCGGCTTAAGTGATCCTCTTGCCTCAGCATCCCAAGTAGCTGGGACTACAGGCACCTGCACAGTGCCTGGCTGTTTGTTTTTTTTCCCAGTTTTTGGCCAGGGATGGGTTTGAACCCGCCACCTCTAGCCCATGAGGCCAGTGCCCCACCCCCTTGAGCCACAGGCGTCACCCTGCCTGGCTATTTTTTTGTTACAGTTGTCATTGTTGTTTAGCTGGCCCAGGCCAGGTTCGAATTTGCCAGCCTTGGTATATGTGGCTGGTACGGTAACCACCGAGCTATGGGCGCCAAGCCAATACACATTTATTTTTAAGATTAAACATATCTATATCCTAAAAGGAACAAGACTTGACTAGAGAAAAGAAAAAGGAAAACAATTACATATAATTACCTCAATTACTTTCAAGTCCTTTTTACATGTTAGGATCAAAAAGTCACATTGAGGATCAAGAGAAAGTAATAAAAATGGAAAGAAAAAGTCACATTGAAGGCACAGAGGAACAATTTCAGACAACTAGAGTTCTAATTTTGATTTTATCATTACTTCATGTGGTTGTGGGTAAATCACAAGCTCATTAGATTTGTTTTTCACATCTGTAAATTGAATAGGTCAGACTACATCAGGGTTTATTAACCCACAGCATATAGGGCTAAAATTAAATACAAAATTAAATACAAAATTTTATGTGTATGTGTATTTTTCCGGGACAAGAGGATACATAGCATTAATCAAATTCTCAAACACTTCAATGCCCATCTCCCACAACTGATTGAGAAAATGATGTCTTTTGGTTTTAAAATTGTATGATTCTTACAAATGTAACTCTAGGCATACTTGTCTTTGGAGGTGTGGCTGCATCATGGAATACTGATGGCTGCCGTGCCTGGGGATCGCTGGTATTCTGGCAGCGTTCTGAGCCAGTCTCATCTGATGGGCTTGAAAAGGGCCACAGCTCATGTTGCCTCTTTGCATTGTTTGCACACTGATCAATCGTGGAGGCTACAACAAGTAGACGTTGATCAGTCAAGATAAAAAAGTATAATGAAAAACCACAAATCATTCTTCTCAGGTCTAATCCCAATCCCAATCCCCAATTCAGTGTGAAAGGATGAGAACGTCTATTCTTCTGGAGTATTAGTGTTAAATTTTCTTACCAAGATAAGTTATTTGCTTACTACCTTCTTCACACCAGAGCAAATATTTAAATTTTGATCTTTCAGCTCTGCTCAAAATCCTACTAGTAACTTTGAAACGCATAACTCGTCTATATAGGGAAAAGTGTAATCTTGAGGGCTTCGAAATTTGTACCAGTAATGTAGTAACACAGTACTCACCTGTTGTTGTAACATCTGAGGGGCTGCCTGTCTAGAATGCTGCTGGGTGGTGGTGGTGGTGGTTGGTACAGGTGCTGGTGGCTGCTGCATCCTCATCTGTTGCAACTGCTGATGTTTCTGTGCATACACTTGTTGTTGCATGTGCTGGAGCCGAAGCTGTGCTAAGTTAATCTGTCCAGGGGTTTTACTAATGTGGTTTGTCCCCGGAGGAACTTGCCCAACTACAACATTTGGAGTATAACCAGGAGTTGGTTTACTCTCAATTACAAGATTACCTGAAGGATGTAAAAAATAAGAAGAATTTTTATATAATTAAAACTAATCATCTACTTTGCAGATTAACCACTAACTTTTCCTACTTTTTCTGACAACCATCAGCAGCTCAAAGCTTACTATAGCTCAGTAGGAATTGGAGTCCAGGCTTAAAGATGATAATGATCAGAAATCTAAAGCTGAATATATCACTTATAATTATCTAGAATAATATCTGACATTACTCTTTATTTACATAGGTGTACAGAAAATTAGAGATGAAAGAGATGTTGTAAGAGGAGGCCCATCAAGTCAGTCTAAATCAATTCTCCCATGACAAGACTCAAGGATACTGGATACTGCTAGCACTAATTCCATCTGCCTTTGAATTGTCAAACTGTTGGCTCAGCACGGCATCAGCCACATACACTGAGGGTGGAGGGTTTGAACCTGGCCCGAGCCAGCTAAACAATGGCAACAACAATAACAAAAATAGCCAGGCATTGTGGTGGGTGCCTATACTCCCAGCTACTTGGGAGGCTGAAACAAAAGAATTGCTTGGGCCCAAGGGTTGGGGGTTGCTGTGAGCTGTGATACCATTGCACTCTGCTGAGGGCAACATAGTGAGACTCTGTCTCAAAAAAAAAAAAAAAAGAAGAAAAGAAAACAAAGAATGAATTGTCAAAATGTGCACAGCAGATTACTGCATTGCAACAAAACTGTCTTCTGTGGCATGTGGCTCAGTGAGTAGGGCGCCGGCCCCACATGCCGAGGGTGGTGGGTTCAAACCCAGCCCCGGCCAAACTGCAACAAAAAAATAGCCGGGCGTTGTGGCGGGCGCCTGTAGTCCCAGCTGCTCGGGAGACTGAGGCAAGAGAATCGCGTAAGCCCAAGAGTTAGAGGTTGCTGTGAGCCGTGTGACGCCATGGCACTCTACCCGAGGGTGGTACAGTGAGACTCTGTCTCTACAAAAAAAAAAAAAAAAGGAATGTTTTAAACCACTTATGTTCTTAGAAGTGAAAATTTTCCTTGCTTTTCATGAAACCATTGCTTTCTAGAAATAGAGAGCAAATTTTAGAACAATGTGACTTAAGGAGAAGGTTGGCAGGCATTTCCTGTAATGGGCCAGGTTAAATATTTTAAGCTTGGCACACCACAGAAAGATGTGTCTCACCATCTTTGGTTTTTCTTTGTATGTACAAACTATTGTTAACTGCTATCACACACAGAATAGCTTGCTGACACCAGCTCTAAGGCTGTGGCCAAATAAGCCATGCCATAGCTACCGTGCTATACAAAACCAGCTTGTTGACACCAGATCTAAGCCAGAATATAATTTGTTATATTATACGAAGATTTTTTTTTTCCCCCTGTAATAGAGTCTCATTCTATTGCCCTAGGTAGAGTGCTGTGGAGTCATCCTAGCTCACAGTAACCTCAAACTCTTTTGTTCAAAAGATCCTCCTGCCTCTGCCTCCCAAGTAGCTGGGACAATAAGCACTTTCTATGATGCCCAGCTAGTTTTTTCTAATTTTTATTACAAATGGAGTCTTGCTCTTGCTCAGTCTGGTCTCAAACTCCTGAGCTGAAGCAATCCACTGCTTTGGCCTCCTGGAGTGCTAGGATTATAGGCATGAGCCATCATGCATGGCCAAAGATTACTTTTTTTAAAAAGAAAAACAACAAAAACAAAAGGTCATCGAGCCTTTGCTTTTATAACCCGCAATGTACAACTTGACTATTATGAAAGTAAGTTTTTTTTTTTTAGAGACAGAGTCTCACTTTGTCACCCTCAGTAGAGTGCTGTAGCGTCACAGCTCACAGCAACCTCCAACTCCTGGGCTTAGGTGATTCTCTTGTCTCAGCTACTCTCCCGAGTAGCTGGGATGAAAGTAAGTTTATTCAATCTGGAGATAGCGCTAATTGTTGGGAAGCTAGTGGTGTGTGGTGTGTGCATGTGTGTTATTGTGCTATTTGAACATCTCTGTTTAGTAGCAAAAGCAAACATTTTTCTTCCATGTGAAAACAACTACCACTATCTTTAATATATTCCTCAGGACATGACATAACTAGCAGACATATCAGCATCTTGAAGGTCCTCTGCTAATGCACAATTTGGCATAATTAGACTACTAAGCATCTAAAAAAATTTTCTAGAGAATAAAGAATGATTTGCTATAGATTAAAAGTCAATACTGGGTGGTGCCTGTGGCTCAAAGGAGTAGGGCACTGGCCCCATATGTTGGAGGTGGCGGGTTCAAACCCAGCCCAGGCCAAAAACTGCAAAAAAAAAAAGGGGCAGTATTAATTTTATTTTTATTTCCTTAGAGACAGAGCCCCTCGCTTTGTCACCCTTGGTAGAATGCCATGGTGTCATAGCTCACGGCAACCCCCAACTCTTGGACTCAAGCAATTCTCTTGTTTCAGCCTCCCAAGTAGCTGGGACTACAGGCACCTACCACAATGCCCGGCAGTTTTTAGAGACAAGGTCTCAGTCTGGCTTAGGCTGGTCTCAAAACTGTGAACTCAGGCAATCTACCTGCCTTGGCCTCCCAGAGTGCTAATATTAAGTTTAAAATATTAATAGATCTAGAAATCCTACACATTAAAAACCACTATTCAGGCTCAGTGCCTGTAGCTGCACTGGCCATATACACCAGGGCTGGTGGTTTTGAACCCAGCCCAGGCCTGCAAAAAACAACGACAACTACAAAAAAAAAAAGAAAATAGCCAGGCGTTTTGGAAGGCTGAGGCAAGAGAATCACTTAAGCCCAAGAGTTTGAAGTTGCTGTAAGCTATGATGCCACAGCACTCTATAGAGGGCGACATAGTGAGATTCTGTCTCAAAAACAAAACAAAACAAAAACACTATTGGGTGTAGATTCAACTTTTTTTTTTTTTTTAAATGAAACAGAGTCTCATGTTGTTGCCCTCAGTAGAGTGCTATGGTGTCCCACCAGCCTCAGCCTCCTCAGACTCAACATTCTTAAAATGTAATGACACAGCCATACAAAACCAAAGCTATAGTGAGTTTCCAGCAAATAATATATTTTCCAACTAGTTTACATTTTAAAGTTAAAAACTTTATCTAAAAGTTGGTTTGGATGTTTTCTCCTTCTAATGCAATGTTCCAAGTTATATTCATAAAACTAATTATTTCTCACCTAAATTGACTACATTCTTTGCCCAGAAAGTAGGATCACAATGGAAACGTATCGCTCCATTAGCAGCTGGGACAGGGTCACATCGTGCTTTCAAAATATGACGCAACTGAAAAGTGATCTTAAAGGGAAAAAATTTATGTTAGTCTTAAAATTAAACAATAATTAAGAAAACATACAAGATAAAGACTTTTTAAAAGCTCATGGAGTTCTACAGTGTCATTTTCAAATAAGATAGTGTCAATGTTTAATTCAGCAATCAACTCAAACATATGTGCTTGAATTTCTGTCATTTCTGGTAACAAATTACATTAAGATACTAGGTACCATCAAAAATGTACATGGGGTATGACTTTATTTATATAAAATTCTAGAAAATGAAAGAAATCAAATTACCATTTGCTGAGGACTAGGGGTAAAAAGGAACAAGGAAACTTCTGAGGAGTGACAATAATTTTCTTTGTCTTAGGGTGATGGTGGTTACATTTTCCAAAATTCAAATTTATATTTCAAACAGGTACACTTGGCTCAATATGAATGTCTTAGAAATTGCACTAAAAAGAAATGAAAACATGTGTCTCACCAGTCGCTTGCTATATAGTAGGGCTGTGCTGCTGCCACTTGCAATTGCCCAGTTTGTAAAGTTCATAACATGCTTCACCTGTCGGGAGAGGCCTGTGATGTCATTCTGCTGCTGGAGTAACTTCATCTGTCTTTCTTTTGTAACATTCTGAAAGAGACCAAGACCTTCACTGAAGATTACTGTATGGAAAAATTATCAACTCCAAATTTCTATAACAAATGCACACAATACCTAGTATTTCCTTTAAAAGTGATACAAATTAACAAACTCATGATTATTTAGTGAGCCTATGATTAATCAGGGGAAGTTACTAACAAATATGGGACTAAAACAATTCTCTAAACTAAAAAGGATATTCCACATATAGAAATTAATGGTAGTTGATAACTCTTTTATTTCAGTACATAAAATATTTGTTAAAAATGGCATTCTCCTATTAGGTTAATCCAATATACAAGAGTTTATGGCATAATGAGCTAATGTTTAGAAATTATTTTATATAATCTTAATTCGCTACTTTAAAAAGCTGAAGAAAATTATGTGTCACCAGTGCCACCTCCTGGTGTGGTGTGAGACTGAAGTTAAAATGTCTTCCATTAAATACCAAAGTCAAAATGAAAAAGATAAATTCCAGAGCTCTAATAGTAAAATTAGTGAAACCTGTAATAGGAAAAAAGTTCATAAAGGACAAAGAAGTGAGGGCTGACCAGACTGGAAAAATCAATTTCAGAAAAATGCTGTGGAAGAAAAAAAACTGCTTTATGGGAACTAAAGCCCCCCAGAGAGAAGGGCAATGTCCACTGTCCTTTGGAAGTCAGCATGTTAAACACATTAGACAGCTTTGTCACCTTCTCCCCCAAATGACTCAACTTAGTTTACTAAACAAGATGTTCATTTTACAATGTAAACCAATAAATAAAAATGTATTCAACTGACAGAACACTAGAAATCATCCCTCTTCTGAAGCTTAGGAAAACCTTTTACAAACTTTAGCAATATATTTCACTCAAGAACATCTATTTTTAAAATTGCCATCATGTTAGGAGGATGTGGCAGATTTTTCATGGGTATTTACATGCACTTTATCCTTAGGAGGCATCTTTTAATTCAAAACTCTTTTGACGGGCGGCACCTGTGGCTCAAAGGAGTAGGGCACTGGCCCCATATGCCAGAGGTGGTGGGTTCTAACCCAGCCCTGGCCAAAAACTGCAAAAAAAAAAAAAACCTCTTGAAATGGTTTTTAAAGTATTATTATAGATGTACAAACAAAATGTATTTCCAGTAAGTTATAATGTATCAAAACTAGTTATTGTTTAGTGCTCTTCATTCACAGGGTCCTTTTGAGGAGGGGAAAAAAAAAAAACTAAACGACTACTAGCATTAAATGCAACTAACTAGATGTGAGACAAGAAGGACTCCCAACTTTAATGATTTGCGCAAACATGAATATTTTAATCTCACAATTATGTTTCAATGAAAAAGATGTGTTTCAGAAGACAGGAATTCAGAGATAACAAACACTCTGCAGGCCCAAATTTCTTTCACTGGTATATAACTATACACCTGATACATTTCAAAGGGTTCTATGGAGATAGAATGGGGGGAAATGTATTACTGACAATTTGAGGTTAATAGAAGTTAAATAGTCAAATAGTCACACGGTTTACATTATTATTACTCAATGGTATAGAAAGCACAACCCCATATTGTCTGAGCCTGCGTAAGAGCACAAAATTTTCAAACAGTAAAAAAAATTTTTTTCCAAAATCTCAGCTCCTCAGAAAATTCACATTGAAATTTGTTTAAAATAAATCAACTGGACAGTAGTCTTTGATTAATAATTTAGATTTTATAAACTAAAATTTGTAACTAGATTCTCATCTAGAAATTTACATCTACATATTAATCTCAAAATATACAACACACACATCTAATACCACAAAATTATTAGAAAGTTTAAGGCTTTCAAATTTCAAAAAGAGCATTTTCAGCAAGACTATGGAATTATTTTTAAAATAAGGTAAACCATAAATGACTCAAGCGGAAGCCCCACATACATTTATATGGAAAGGTTAAATTGAGGCCCCATCTTAAAAGGCCCTGGGAAAGAAATGTGGTGGGCCTGCTTTGCCATCATTTATATCACATTTTAGTAATACTTTTCATTCCTAAGAGGACGTTGCTATCTCCTAATGAATACAGGTAAATCAGTGTTATTAAATGGTCTACAAACTTAAAGAATTAGAAAATGGGTCTCTCTTCAAATGGAAAATGAAAATAACTTTTTTTTACTTTATTTCCATACCCCCCAACCCATCTAAAAGAGCTTTCAATAAACATTAAAAACAGCTGAAGAGCAAGAGAAGCAGTTTTTGTTTTATTTTGGCTTTGAACCATACCTCTAGCTGCTGTAAGAGAGATTTTCCTTTCTTATTAATTTCATTGATAAGGGTGAAAATGGCCACTTTAATTTCCTGTTCTACTCGTTTGTTAGTCTCATTTACTTCTTTTATCCTGAATAAGAGAAATGCATCATTAGGTTATCAACTTATCCTATATCTCTGAAATCGCCAACTGTTATAGAAATTCATCCAACTGGGTACTTATCTGAGTAATTAAAATTAAAACTTTATCAAAATGTACAACTTACGTTTCAGCAGACCTAACCATTCAACTTGGTCCAAACAAGTTATTTATATAGATAAAAAATAACTTTAATATTTGCTAATTTTAAACCGAGCTCATAAAGGCCAGTTTATTAAGCTGAATGACAATCTCCTTAAGTCATCATGACATGAATGTGATGTATAAACAACTGCGAGCAAAGACGACTGGTTATTGTCAAATCTGGTACTTGGTTCCGTTTAACCTTTATGCTTTCCCAGAGCAATATGCAAAAGAACAAGGCTGAAACCAATTATTATTATCTTTTGAAGGGGCAGGAGTTAAACGTAGAAGCGTTTACTTTCACATATAACTTAACCATTTCAAATACAGGGCAGGGCATTAAACATTTCAAATCCACTTTTAAGGATAGCTATTAGATGTTTTAGAAGTAACTAGATAAGTACTCAAATGCAGTTAGGAAAGTTTTGGTTACCAGTATGAAGTGGCTGATATCTTTGTGTTTATGAAATAGGAAGTAGGGTATCCCATGAGTAAAATAGGTAAAATATCAACAATCAACAATAAGAGACAGAATTCAATTTTTTCTTTTGTTGAGACAGAGTCTCACTATGTCACCCTCGATAGAGTTCCATGGCATCACAGCTCATAGCAACCTCAAACTCTTGAGCTCAAGTAATCCTCTTGCCTCAGCCTCCCAAGTAGCTGAGATTATAAGCACCTGCCACAACGCCCAGCTATTTTTAGACAGGAGGTCTCGCTCTGGCTCAGGTTGGTCTCGAACTCATAAGCTCAAATGATCCACTCACCCTGGCCTCTCAGAGTGCTAGGATTACAGGCATGAGCCAACTCGCCCAGCCCAAACTTCAATTTTTATAAATTCTACTTTTGTACAAACTATAACCCACACTTTTAGCCCCAAAAGTGCCTTTCAGTTTAAATTTGCCAGTTCAAACTTAGTAACTTTAATACACTAAAAGAAATAATGCAATTTTTCCTCTTCTGTCACATATCACTAGTTGTTTGGGCACTTACTTGAAAATTTTATTGAATTCTGTATTTGCTAAAGTGAGTGAAAAACTTTAAAAATAAATAAATAAATAAAGATACTAATTATTAGCCATAAGAAATATAGGTCTCATGGGCGCAGGTGCCTGTGGCTCAGTCAGTAGGGCGCCAGCTCTATATACCGAGGGTGGTGGGTTCAAATCCGGCTCAGGCTCAACTGCAACAAAAAAATAGCCGGGCACTGTGGTGGGCGCGTGTAGTCCCAGCGCCTGGTAGGCTGAGGCAAGAGAATTGCCCAAGCCCAAGAGCTAGAGGTTGCTGTGAGCTGTGACATCATAGCACCCTACCGAGGGCGACAAACTGAGACTATGTCTCTAAAAAAAAAAAAAGAAAAAAGAAATACAGGTCTCAAATGTAAAATGACCCAGCCAAAGACAGAAATCAGTAAGCATGCTGAAAGCACAGAACACTGCTTAATTAGTCTCAGTCAGATTCATACTGAACGTAAGCAGGTCTACTCTATGTTCCATTTTGCAGGAAGAAAAACATGTACACTAAAAAATATAGATTTCTTTGGTCCTAGAAAGGGCAAAAAAAATAAGTAAATAAAAAGAGAAAAAATAATGGACACAGATCACTGAAGAAGTATCTAAAAGGGACATAATCTGCAGCACCTGTAGCCCACCCAGTGGTTAGGGCGCCAGCCACATACACCCAAGCTGGCGGGTTCAAACCTGGCCCAGCTAAACAACGACAAATGCAAAGGAAAAAAAAAAAGCCGGGCATTGTGGCGGACACCTATAGACTCAGCTACATGGGAGGCTGAGGCAAGGAAATCACTTAAGCCCAGGAGTTTGAGTTTGCTCTGAGCCATGACGCCACGACACTCTACCGAGGGTAACATAGTAAAACTCTGTCTATAAATAAATAAATAAATAAACAAACAAATAAATAAAAGGGATGTTACCATGGTAGATTTTAATACTATTTTTTAAAGCTTCCTTAAGGTAAAATAACACATCTCCCCAACCCTTTGCAATCTGGTAAGTGGTAAACCTCTTGCTCTAACTCTATATAAGGATTTCAGATGATACGTACAAAGTGTACAAAAATACAATGTATACACAAAACATATGTTTAAAAATATGGTACTGTGGGACTATTGTATGAATCAACTCTTACATTTCCTTTGAAAGGGACATTCATCCATAATTTGTGTAGTGAAAAAACAGTTACCCTCTCCAACATCAACCACAACATACTAGCAGTTTTTTTGGGTCAAAAAACCAAAACCATCACCTGAGCAGCTTTTTACTTTCTTTTGATGTCACGTTAAGATGAAAAGTTCTACCATATGTAAAGCATTATTTTCTTTCATTCTTCATCATTCAACTGTTTAATATTTTTTGAGCATCTACTATGTGCCATTTTAATGATAGTGAATTAATGAATTTTAATATTTGATAGAAGTCCCAATATTTGTGAGTCTATAAGAATTGGCTTGGCACCCGTAGCACTGTGATTATGGTGCTGGTCACATGCACCAAGATTGGTGGGTTCAAACCCGGCCTGGGCCAGTTAAATATCAATGACAACTGCAACAAAAAAAATAGCCAGGCGCTGTGGTGGGCGCCTGTAGTCCCCAATACTTGGGAGGCTGAGGCAAGAGAATCGCTTAAGCCCAAGAGTTTGAGGTTGCTGTGAGCTGTGATGCCATAGCACTCTACTGAGGGCAATATAGTGACACACTCTCTCAAAAAAAAAGGAATAAATAAATATATATTAATCCTACACACACTTCCAGGAATTTAATGGTTTCAATGATGCCAGCTCAAAGTGTTTGTCTTTCTGGTTTAAGAGTCCTAATCTTTTTAATCTGCTCTCTTATGAAATCCTCTCTCAGTTCCCTTATCAAAAATTTATTTAGGAATGTGTCATCATGAAATAATTTTTAAATTATAATGATAAATATAACAGTAGCTAAAACCTGAGGGCTTACTATGTGCAAGAAACTATACTATGTATTCAACTTACAATACCACTCCCAAGATAAGCACTGTTTTTAGTGCTTGTTTTACAGATAGGGAAATGAATTTGTCCACTGATACTCTTTCTTCTATATTGTACCTTCCACAAAATCTCTAAGTATTTTAAATTCAACTCTCTCTATATTAATTCCTTTTTCCAAGTTTAAGGCTCATATACAGGAGTCTTATTAATTATAAAATAGTCAAAGATGTATCCTAAAAGAGTATATGAAATTTTATAATCAATTATATTTTGCTTAATAAGTATTATAATCTTTATATTATAATCCCAAATTCATTACCATTTCCCCTCTCAAAATGTTTTCTGCATACGCTTCATGCAACATTAGAAAAACAAATTTAGGGTGGCACCTCTGGCTCAAGGAGTAGGGTGCCAGTCCCATATGCTGGAGGTGGCAGGTTCAAACCTAACCCCGGCCAAAAACCAAAAAAAAAGAAAAACAAATTTAAACTGGACTCACTTCTTTCTAAAAATCCTTACAGTAAAATTATGTTATAGCAAAACTCACCTATTCTGCACCTGAGTAGCTGCAAAATGGACATAATTCTTCTTCTCAAGCAGCTTAGCCAGGAGATTCTCAATTGCACCCTTCTGATTTTGAAAAGCTTCTTCCAAAAATTGATACCTTAAACCAAAACAAAAGCTACACTTAAAACAGGAAATTCACGATTAAGATTTTGGAAATGAAAAACAACTATGTGAGTCAATCTTGAAACCCTATCAAAGTGATCAACTAACTTCCTATGCTGGCCGCTTTGTTCCTTATCGCAACACCAACTTTCACAGCTGGCAATCCCCTCCTTTCTGACTCTAAGCCATTATAAAAGAAAAAACTACTCAAGAAATGTTTATGTACTCTTTAATATTACAGTTTTGATTCAGGATTACATCTTTTTAGAAATCCAAATACTGAAGTAAGTTGTATACACTGTAAATCACAAAATACAACCAAATTACAGAAAATATTATCAAAATTATCCATAGTTCCAACGTGAAAAAAAAATCACTATGACTATAACATATATTCAGTATCTATTTTAATTTTATACTTTCAAATGCAAGTATAATTATGATAAATACTTAATTTTATATCTGACTTTTATCTTATCTTTATAATCACAATTGAAATAACTTTTCAGTTCATGCATCACATATTGTCAAATTTTCCAAAAGGGTTATACTGTAAACCATTTTAAAACATACCAGTACCAGTTTTATTTTAACATTGTCAACATGAATGGTACATATTAAATTTTTCTAGTGAAAATTCGAACTTAAAGTCTACACTTCTTTGGTTATTTGGAACCTAGAGTAATAGTTTTCCTTGCTAGTTTAATTTCCTTTTTGGAAATTGTTACATCAAGGTTTTTTTTTTTTTTAAGTTTCTTCTACATCCTTTTTACATGGGTAAAAGGATCCATCATGGTTCATA
Source organism: Nycticebus coucang (assembly GCF_027406575.1). Lineage (NCBI taxonomy): Eukaryota > Metazoa > Chordata > Mammalia > Primates > Lorisidae > Nycticebus > Nycticebus coucang. The sequence goes on from NC_069784.1 coordinate 44,777,224, forward strand.
TTCTAATAGACATAAATATAAAATGACACCATACTCTGACAAGAGTTATAACAGAGGTATGTATAATCTGCAGCAAAAACCAAGCACCTAGGGCAGCGCCTAGGTGAGTAGAGTGCTGGCCCCATATACGGAGGGTGGCAGGTTCAAACCTAGCCCCAGGCAAACTGCAACAAAAAATTATCGGGCATTATGGCGGGTGCCTGTGGTCCTAACTACTCACGAGGCTGAGGCAAGAGGATCACCTAAGCCCAAGAGCTGGAGGTTGCTGTGAGCTATGATGCCACAGCACTCTACCAAGGGCGACAAAGTGAGATTCCATCTCAAAAACAAAACAAAACAACCCACTGCCTAAATCAGCCTGAAGGAAATCTCAGAGAAGTGAAAACGGTATCCAATGCTAAGTCCAAAGGCATGCTTGTGGCAATATAAATACTTCAAAATGGCCAAAGAAAAATAAGCAAAGATCAGAATGTGAGATATCTGGTAAAATCCAGAGACAGACTGTGAAGGGCCAAGTATACCACGTTACTTTTGTAGTTTATTCTCTAAGTCTCTCAATAATGGAAAATCCTTGAAGAATCATAATGAGAATGTTATAATCACAGGCACATTCTAGAAACATTATCAGACAAATATAAAAGACCTAAAAGAGAGCAGAAGGGAAAGACCAGGTAGAACGTTAAGGTCAGGGTACAGTACTGATTGGTACAGCCGAACAAGATGAACAACCGACTCTGTTAGATCAACAGATTCAAGACATTTTATGTCAGTCATATAAGGGCCCATGGTACAACCTGAAAATCTGATGCCTAGCTAAGTCACAGTCAAGAAAAGGTCACTAGAAATGAAGAGTTCAAGGTAATGACAAACTCATAATTATCTATGTAGGCACTGAAATTACAAAAGTAAAGGCAAGCACTGAGATGAGGAGAAAGACTATGAGCATCTAGATGTCTGCTTTGTCTTCTGTAAAAGTCTCAGCTACCATAGACAAGAGGAAAGGCTATGAAATTGTTAACACACAAGAAAGTTTGTTAAGAGAAAAGGAAGTTTGCTGGCTCCGCACCTGTAGCTCTCTGTGGCTAGGGTGCCAGCCACATACACTGAGGCTGGTGGGTTCGAACCCAGCCGGGTCTGCTAAACAACAAGGACAACTCCAACAAAAAAAAAAATAGCCAGGCATTGTGGCAGGCGCCTATAGTCCCAGCTACTTGGGAGGCTGAGGCAAGAGACTCGCTTAAGCCCAAGAGTTTAAGGTTGCTGTGAGCTATGACGCCATAGCACTCTACCAAGGACAACACAGTGAGACTCCGTCTCAAAAAAAAAAAAAAAAAAAAAGAAAAGAAAAAAGAGAAGGAGGTTTGCTTAGTACTAAAATTCAAGAAATAAAGGAAGAATACAGGACAGTAGAAGAGAAAGTATAGAGCAGTGGTTCTCAACCTTCCTAATGCCGCGATGTACTTTCACTGTTACAAAGGGGTCGCAACCCACAGGCTGAGAACCGCTCTTGAAGAACAAGCAATATGGGGGATCTGTTATTAAAAACAGCTGGCAAATAAGGTTTCTATTTTGTGCATTGATTTAAAGAAATCTTTTTACTGTGGTACAATACACATATAATAGTAACATTTACATTTTTAAAGATAATATTTTTCAAGCAAAAAAGTCTGCAAAGTTGAGTACATTATAACTTGTATAAAATAATAATAGCACATCGAGTGGTGCCTGTGGCTCAGTGGGCAGGGCACTGGCCTCATGTACTGAGGGTGGTGGGTTCAAACCTAGCCCCGGACAAATTGCAACAAAAAAATAGCTGGGCATTCTGGTAGGCGCCTATAGTCCCAGCTCCTCGGGAGGCTGAGGCAAGAGAATCGCCTAAGCCCAGGAGTTGGAGGTTGCTGTGAGTCGTATGATGCCACAGCACTCTACCGAGGGTGATAAAGTGAGACTCTGTCTCTACCAAAAAAAAAAAGAAAGAAAGAAAAAAAAGAAAAATTAAAAAGTATATATTAATAGCACAAAAAAAGCCAGGTGGATTATTTTAATTTAAAAGACTTTTAAAGCGAGAACCTTCATTAAGGAGCAACATTTGATTTCATCTATGCACCATTATTACCCTATGTCCAATAAAAAATTTCACTAGGCTAATCTGTACAAGAAATATTTAATCTAATGAGATTTATTTACACTATGACGAAGAAAGATCTTTTTGAGGCAGTTTGATTATATCAGCAAAAAGAAAAGCATACTGGGCGGCACCTGTGGCTCAGTCGGTAAGGCGCCGGCCCCATATACTGAGGGTGGTGGGTTCAAACCCGGCCCCGGCTGAACTGCAACCAAAAAATAGCCGGGCGTTGTGGTGGGCGCCTGTAGTCCCAGCTACTCGGGAGGCTGAGGCAAGAGAATCGCTTAAGCCCAGGAGTTGGAGGTTGCTGTGGGCTGTGTGAGGCCACGGCACTCTACCGAGGGCCATAAAGTGAGACTCTGTCTCTACAAAAAAAAAAAAAAGAAAGAAAAAGAAAAGCATACAGTAGAAAGGTCAACTAGTACCAAAACTCACAAAATTCTAATTCATAAAATCTTGTATAAATTTCTCTTCTCAAATGAATGTTTCTAAATCTGATTTCAAAAATATCTTGCACTCACATTAAGCAAGGAAGAGCAAACACACTATTTTTCTTCCTTCCCCCCCTCCCCCTTTCTGAGACAGTCTCACTCTGTGTCCTGGTGTCATAGCTCACAGTAACCTCAAACTCTTAGGCTCAAGCCATCTCCCTGCCTCTCCCTCTGCAGTAGCTGAGACTACAGTCGTCCAACACAATGCCTGGCTACTTTCTCTACTTTGGGGTGAAGGGGAATGGACAGAGGATTGATTGAAAAGTGCTAATCAAGGGCGGCGCCTGTGGCTCAAGGAGTAGGGTGCCGGTCCCATATGCCAGAGGTGGCAGGTTCAAACCTAGCCCCGGCCAAAAACCAAAAAAAAGAAAAGTGGTAATCAAATTTGTTTCTGTTCACCTTCAACTGTATGATTAGAAGAAAAACTACCAAGAGCTTGAAAAAAAACAAAAAGACACAATATGAGGTAGTTTGGTAACAAAATTCTCTTAGCTAACAAAGTTAAGCTAGATATTCCTCGTAACTATTAAAAATTGTAGTTGAAATACTTCCTATGAATAACCAGCGATTGATTTAGTTTTGATATTTAAAGGTAATTTCTTAGATCTTAATCCTGCATTATAAAGTAGTCTTTTTTTGGAAGGAGTCTCAGCCTAGCTCACAGCAACTTTGAACTCCTGGGTTCATGCAATCCTCCTGCCCAAGGCTCCCAAGTAGCTGGGACCACAGGCACCAGCCACAAAGCCAGGATAAAATTTTTTTTTCCTCTTTTTAGTAGAGACAGGGTCTTGCTCTTACTCAGGATGGTCCTGAACTCCTCATCTTAAGCAAACCTGCCACCTGGGCCTCCTAGAGGGCTAGGATACAGGTACAAGCCACCAGGCCCAGCCTAAAGTAATAGTTGTTAACATGGGCTTTTTAGTAACATTGAGCTATTTCAGAATTTTAAAATGTCTAAGTAAAAATTATGTGTCCAGGATTTAGTTCAGACACTTTAAGTCTGTGGTCCCCAACCCCTACCCCATGGCCTGGTAGGACACTGGCTGCACAGCAGGAGGTAAGCAGCAAGCAAGCAAAGCTTCATCTATATTCACAGCCACTTACCACTACATGGCATCACCACTGAGCTCCACTTCCTGTCAAATCAGCAGCAGCATTCAATTCTCACAAAAGCACAAACCTTACTATAAACTGTGCACGTGACAGATCTAGGTTGTGTGCTGCTGCTGAGAATCTAATGGTGATCTGAGGTAGAGCTGAAGTGCTAATGCTAGCACCGGAATCATCTAGTTGCAGGAAAACAAGCTAAGGGCTCCGACTGATTCTGCCTTATGGTGAGCTGTGTACTTATTTCATTATATGTTATAAACTAAGAATAAAAGAAATAGGCTCGGCGCCCATAGCACCCCTGCATGAGGAGAGAAGATCACTTGATCCTGGGAGTTCAAGACCAGCCTGTCAACAACAGGGTGAACCTGCCAGTCAGTCAGTCAATCATTGTTTTTCTAAAGGCTGAGAATTAGCTAATAATTTCAAACTTTGGGTGGCGCTTGTGGCTCAGTGAGTAGGGCGCCGGCTCCATATGCCGAGGGTGGCGGGTTCAAACCCAGCCCGGCCAAACTGCAACAAAAATAAATAAATAAAATAATTTCAAACTTTTTTTTTTTTGAGACAGAGTCTCACTTGGTTACTCTCAGTAGAGTACTGTCACATCACAGGTCACAGCAACCTCAAACTCCTGGGTTGAAATGATTCTCTTGCCTTAGCCTCACGAGTAGCTGGGACAACACCTGGCTATTTTTAGAGACGGGGTCTTGCTCTGGCTCAGGCTGGTATCGAACCTATGAGCTCAGGCAATCCATCCACCTCAGCCTTCCAGAATGCGAGGATTACAGGTGTAGCCCACCCCACCCGGCCGGCAAAGGTTCTTGTAAAGTAGCTGTTCACAACCTTCACTGAATAATATAAACTACCTGGGATGATTTGCCAGTATTCTTAAAATACTGTGAAAAAGAAAAAATGTGATACCTAGGCCATGATATAAGATTCTTATTTAACTAACCTGGAATAGGAATGAGGTATTAATATATTTTATAAAAATCTCCCAAGATAGTTCTAATATACATCTAGAACGGTAAATATCTGGCTTTTAAAGTTTATACATACCAGGCCAGGCATGGTGGCTCATGCCTGTAATCCTAGTACTTTGGGATGCTGAGGTTAGGTGAATAACCTGAGTCTGGTTGCTCAATACAAGTTCGATATCCCAGGAACCTGAGCAAGACCAAGACCCCATCTCTAAAAACTAGCTGGTATCAAGAGGGTGCCTATAGTCCCAGCTACTTGAGAGGCTGAGGCAAGAGGACTGCTTGAGTCCAAGTGTTTGAGGTGAGCTATGACACCATGGCATTCTACCAAGGACAACAAAGGCAGATTCTATCTCCAAAAAAAAAAAAAAAAAAAAAATCTTTTTTTGTCCATATAAAAATCTTAATTTAAAAGCCTAATTCTGCTAGGTGTAGTGGCTCACACCTGTAATCACAGCACTTTGGGAAGCTAAGGAAGGTAGATTGCTTGAGCTCAGTGAGTTCAAGATCAGCCTGAACAAGAGTGAGACCCTATCTCTACTAAAAATAGAAAACTTAGCCAGGCATCGTGGCAGATACCTGTAGTCCCAGATACTTGGGAGGCTAAGGCAGGAGAATTGCTTGAACCCAGGAATTTGAGGTTGCTGTGAGCTAGGTTAATGCTAAGGCACTATACCCAGGATGGCAGAATGAGACTGTCTCAAAAAATGCAAAATAAAAAACAAAAGCGCAATTCTAAGAAAATCTATTTCTTTAAGAAATATTTCAGAGAAATTTCACTTCTATCATTCTTTTCACATGTCCACCATTATAAACTTACTCTTCAAGAAAAAAATATGTGATATTAGGTTTTAACCAGCCACTCTCTCTTAAATTATACTGATCCTCAAAAATAATTTACAAATATCCTTATCTAATGATACACAAAATTACAATAGGATACAAAAAAATTAAGGTGAACAAAGGTGACTTTCACTTTCAGCTAGGACAGAGAAACCAGTACCAGACTAGCCTGGCCACTGAAACCCGTATAGGATGGAAATTATAAGGACCACAGGCAGACAAAACTTGTATTCCTTTAAAGAGCACTACAATCATCCTGCCTCTCTCTTTGTAGGCAATTCCATGAAAACTGGCAGAGCACAGGAGACCAAGCAGAGCATAGACAGAAATCAGGGCTTAAGACTTCCAAGTGGCTGAAACCCAATGGATGAGTTTAGGAAATAGGAACTAGATGGAGAAAGGGAAGATACAAAATAAACACAAATTCCAACAAGTCCTTGGCCAAGCTCTCTCTGCACTACATGAGGTCTGACAATTCAGTTCATGAACTCATCCTAGAAAAAGTTCTACAAACTTTACTGCTAAGTATCACTACAGTCACTTTCAAAGTACTTCCTTGGCCATCTGGTGACTGTAGTGATACTCAGCAACAAGGAATGTAGCACTTTTTCTAGAATGAGTTCGTGAACTTAACTGTTGGACCTCATATATGACAGAGTGAGATTATGCTAGGTTTACCAAATAGCAGTTGCTGTGAATTTGATACCAGAAGAGAAAAGAGAAGGCCAAGGAGTTCTAGAAAATAGAATTCATGCTGAATGCTATCTTTAGAGCAGAAGAGACTTTGCTAACCTCCCTGAACATCTACTGAGAAACGGAAAAGTCATACTTCAAAGGAAAGAACTGCTTTTACTTCTTCCTGAGGTCTGGCCTCCTTCCCCTAAGTGGTAGAGCCACAGGGGCTGGATCTCAATGAAGTGAGACGAACCCTAGGAATGGGTATCTGCCTTTGCAATATGTGGCAGGAGCAGCTGAGGGAAACGTGGGAGTTTGGGGTGTTAGCAAAAGCTATTTTTATTGCATGGTTAAGTACTGGACCTAGTGCTTATTTCACTTGTGACATGTGAGCAATCACAGCAACCCTGTTGGCAGGGAGTTAGGATCCCCATTTTATAGGTAGAGAAACTAAGACTTAGTTCACACAGTCAAGGTGACACAGCTAATAAATGGCAGAAACTGGATCTGTATTCAGAGTTTTGACTTTGGAGCCAATGTTCTTGAATCACTAGGCTTTGTTGTTAGATGAGGAAAAGAAGGTGTCAGGAAATAGATCTTTAGATTGAGGGAAGGGAATCCTAGGGTTGAAGAAAGGGGATGAACAACTGAGGTGAGGGTAAAGAAAACAGTTATTCAGCAGTTATGGAGTACCCACTCTGTGTCATGTATTGTTCTAGGCACACAAAGAGGAACAGGCTGATGAAGGCCCAGTAGGGTCCCTTTCAAGGCCCAGGGAAGGCCCTAACATTTAAAAAAGGGGGTGGGGGAAGAGGAAAGAACTATACCATGAAATTCTACCCTAGGCCTACTCTGTCCTAGCAATGTCTAAAACCAAGTCTTAACAAGCTCTTCCAAGAAACAAGTTTAGAAGCTGAGTCCCATCAAGTTAAATCTGGGAAATAACTTGGGCTTTCCTCCACAGATCTTCCTTAACAAAAATAAAACCACACTGGGAGGCCAAGACTGGTGGATCGCCTGAGCTCACGAGTTCAAGACCACCGTGAGCCAGAGTGAGACCTCATCTCTAAAAATAGCTGGGTGTTGTGGCAGGCACCTGTGGTCCCAGTTACTCGGGAGGCTGAGGCAAGAGAATCACTTAAGCCCAAAAGTTTGAGGTTGCTGTGAGCTATGACACTACAGCACTCTACCAAGGGTGATAAAGTGAGACTCTGTCTCAAAAAACAATAATAATAATAATAAGTAAATAAAAAAATAAACCAAGCTTACACAAGAGCATGTGATACGTTATATTTGAACATTCAAGTGAGAAATATCAACAACCTCCATAGGACAGACAAATCTGAAAGCTGAGTGAGCTATAAACTAGAAATACAAATTTGGACAACTAAAGCTAAACTGCTATTTATCTTCTCTGAACCTTTTTCACTGGCAGCCATGCCCCAGCTCACTTTGTGGCAACTGCAGTTTTTCAGCTGCAAAAAATTCTGCTGCCATCCTTGAATCTGCTCTTTTCTCACACCCAAATCCAAATTTATCAAAATAATTTTGGCTCTACCTTCAAAATATACTGCCAAATCCCATCACTTACTACCTCCTTAGCTTGTAGCCTGGTCTCAGTCACCATCATTTCTTGCCTGGATTACTGCAGTCATTTCCTGAATTGTGTCCATGCTTCTGCTACTACCTCCCTTTTAAGGTATCCAACCTTTCGGTTTCTCTGTGCCACACTGGAAGAATAAGAACTGTCTTGGGCCACACATTAAAAAGTACAAACACTAAATACCATGTGTTTAAGCCTAGTTTAGATAATGATGTAAAACAGGGATGTGTAATCTATGGCCTTAAGTGTGGCCTTGTAAATGTACCTAAATTTTATAGAACCCTATATTTATTTTTTATTTTTTGAGACAGTCTCATTTTCTTGCCCCCAGTAGAGTGCGGGGGCATTATAGCTCACAGCAACCTTAAACTCTTGGGCTCAACCAATCCTCTTGCCTTAGCCTCCTCAGTAGCTGGGACTGTAAGGGAACCAACACAACGCCCAACTACGAATTAGAAACGGGTTCTTGCTCAGCCTGGTCTGAAACCCATGAGCTCAATCAAACCATACAACTTGCCCTCTCAGAGTGCTAGGATTACAGGCATGAGCCACTTGAGTCCAGCCCCCTTTTATTTTTATTAATACTTATTTATTCAGCTTCTATATAAATAATCCTCCCAGATTAACCGGCACAATTAGAATATGACTAAGCAATAAGGGCTAAATTGATGGCTGTTACACCAATGATTTACTTCTAACTTTTCCCCTGCTTGCCTAGCACTACTACCGCATGAGGCTGATCAGCTAGAGTTTATGGAGGTCAAATACACCAGTCTGCTAATTAGCTTTTGAAGCCAGTACACTGTGTTTCTGTTAGAAGTGGAATTTGTGAATAGTTGCATACTTCGATGATATCGTTCTTCTTTTTTTTCTTTTTGAGACACAATCTCACTTTGTTGTCCATGGTAGAGTGCTGTAATGTCATAGCTCACAACAATCTCAGACTCTTGGGCTCAAGCAATCCTCTTGCCTCAGCCTCCTAAGTAGCTGGAACTAACGGCGCCCACCACAATGCCCAGCTATTTTTTAGAGATGGGGTCTCCCTCTTGCTCAGGCTGGTCTCCAACTCCTGAGCTCAGGCAATCTGCCCATCTCAGCCTCCCAGAGTGCTAGGATTACAGGCATGTAATCCTGAGCCACCATGCCCAGCTTGATGATGTTTTTTAATTGTTTAACAGCCCATCATGTCAAAAAGACCAACAGAATGCTAAAGGAAGAAAACAGATTCTTCAGTGGGAGGATCGAGAACTACAATACTATCTTGTTTTTGCTAAAGATAAGATGATTTGCATGCTTTGTGATGCTACAATAAAAACACCAAAGAAATTCAATGCCTATCATCACTGTAACACTCATAAGGACCACAAATAACTTAGAGAGAAAGGCATAAAGCTTGTATTGCACAAATTAAAAAATGAAATCAAGCAGCTACAAACCCTGGAAATAATGTCACTGAAGTAACTTATAAAGTACTTTACAAATTCAGAAAGAAAAGGAAGCCTTCAGGCTTGGAGCCCGTAGCACAGTGGTTATGGCACCAGCCACATAAACCGAAGTTGGCGGGTTCAAACCCGGCCTGAGCCAGCTAAACAACAACAACAAAAAAATAGCCAGATGTTGTGGCGGGCACCTGTAATGCCAGCTACTTGGGAGGCTGAGGCAAGAGAATCGTTTGAGCCCAAGAGTTTGAGGTTGCTGTGAGCTGTGATGCTATGGCACTCTACTGAGGGTGACACCATGAGACAAGGGGAGGGGAGGGGAGGAGAGGGAGAAAAAGAATAGGATGCCATCAGAAAGAAATTGTGCCAGAATGCATTGTCAAAGCTGTAGGATGCTGATAAGGGTTTCAAAATACAAACAATTGCCTCTTTCAAGAACCGTAACTGATCAGCAGCATGAATCAGCTTTTAACTTAACAGAACAAATTCAAGCACTACTTCAAAAGGAAAATATACATTATTCAATCACTTTGGATGGATGAACTGACTCTACTAACTCAGTGCAGCTTTATACTTCACTTGGGTCATAACAGAAGATTTTCTTTGCTACAAAAAATTACTCACTTTGGGCACTCATATCAACAGAACATGGGGGAAAGGTATCTTCCACAACTTTCAAGATAAATGTCAAGAAGTTGGACTGAATTTGGTAAATTTAGTGAGTATATGTACAGATGGTGTACCTTCTGTGACAGGAAAACATGAAGGGCTTAATGCACAGATAAAGTATTAACAGATCCAGATGCTCTCATTTCTTTTCATTGTATTTTACATCAGCAAAATCTCCATTCTAAAGCTACTATTTTAAGTGACGTTTTGCAACTAGTTGTTAAGTACCGTTAACTATTTTGGCACAAATACAACAGAGCATCCACAGTTCTGGAACCTGCTAATGTGGAATTATGAGGTGTTCAGTATGGATTTGCCACACCATCTAAAGTACACTGACTATGCATGGGCAGGTGCTAGACAAAATTATCTCTGTGAGAACAGATGTCAAATTTTATGAAGAATAGAATCAACAATGTGAATTACTAATAAAAGATTTCTATAGGAATGCAGCATTTCTGTGTAATATGTCGTATTAAAATGACTTGAATATTTCTTTGCAAGGTAAAACTAAATCTATATATGACATGTGCCAAAAACCCCAAACATTTGGAAATAAGTTATCTTTTTTCAAAACACTTCTTCTTTAAAAGGAAATTTCAGATGAACACTTTCCCCAGTTAGCAAAGGTCACTGGTGAGCAAGATGATACACTCAAATCATTTGAAGAATACACAGCTATTATAGACCTGTTAGTTGAAGAATACAACGAAAGGTTCATTGACTTTAAGAATCATGGTATTGGCTTGGCGCCTGTGGCTCAAGTGGCTAAGGCGCCAGCCACATACACCTGAACTGGCAGGTTCGAATCCAGCCCAGGCCCGCCAAACACAATGACGGCTGCAACCAAAAAACAGCCGGGTGTTGTGGCGGGCGCCTGTAGTCCCAGCTACTTGGGAGGCGGAAGCAGGAGAATTGCTTGAGCCCAGGAGTTGGAGGTTGCTGTGAGCTGTGATGCCACATCACTCTACCCAGGGCAACAGCTTGAGGCTCTGGCTCAAAAAAATAAATTTAAAAACAAAACAAACAAAAAAAAGAATCATGGTATCACACTCCAATTAGCATTTTAGCTTCACCTAGCTGTTATCACCAAGGTACCTAAAGAACTATAGATGGACTCGATTGAGCTCTCAGTAGATGACATTTAAGTCACTGTCTGATGATAAGAATGATCAAAATGTTTTCTTGCTTTTCAATCACTCATTGCTATCAATCTACACTGTCCTGCCTAACCCAAATCAAGATGTGATTAAGGTCCCAGATGACTGATACCCACCTAGAGGGTCAAGTGCAAATGCAGACCTCCAGGCTGCAACCAAATATGCAAATGTTTTCCAACAAAAAGCACACATAACGAAGTCATTAAAATTAACAGTTCTCATTTTTGGAAATTACTGAGTACATAGTAGTTAGATTTTTGCAAAATAATGTACATTTTTAAGTATATCTTAATTTTAAGTTCCTTGGATGCGGCTGTATTTGATTACAGCCAAATTAATGTAACCTTTCAACATGAATAGTTTCCCCACCCCTGGTGGGGACCCCGGCATGTCCAACATTGAAGCAGCAAGAAAATAAGCAAATGAGACTGAGAAGTAATCATCTGGTAGCAAGTAAACGAAAACCATGTGGTCTTCTGGTTGTAAAGAAAACAGAATGTATTAAAGCTGCAGTCCCCAGGGTGGTGCCCATTGCTCAGTGAGTAGGGCAGCTGCCACATACACTGAGGCTGGTAGGTTTGAACCCACCCAGGCCTGCTAAAACAACAATGACAACTGCAACAAAAAAACCAGCCAGGCGTTGTGGCAGGAACCTGTAGTCCCAGCTACTTGGGAGGCTGAGGCAAGAGAATCACTTAAGTCCAAGAGTTTGAGGTTGCTGTGAGCTGTACTCTGAGGGCAACATGATGAGACTCTGTCTCAAAAAAAGAGGACTTGTGTTTTCTTTCATTTTTAAAGATGGAAGAAAAATAGCAGCATATTCAAATACTGATGGGAATTGTCAGAAAATGAAAAACTAACAATTTGGCAGACAGAAGGGCAAATTTCAGATGCAATGTCTTTGTCTATGTGAGGGGCATAAAATTCAGCCTTTGCATAGGAAAGGACAAAAATGTGGGTGCAGGCGCTTTGGTAGAGAAATAGATGTGATAGAAGCAATCTGTAAATTCTGTTTTGATTGTTTCAATTTTCTCAATGAAGTAAGAAGCAATGTCAATATCTGGGAATGAAAATGAAAGATGAAATATTTAACATTTAAGAGAGGAAGGAAAGATCTGAATGTACAATATGATTTTTAGACAACATTAAAGGTCTCCTTGAGGGAAGTGGTCATGAGTTGAGAATGAGACCAGTTGGTATCATGACGGCATGTGTTTTTTTTGTTTGTTTGTTTGTTTGAGACAGAGTCTCACTACGTTACCCTCAGTAGAGTGCGGTGACGTCACAGCTCACAGCAACCTCAAACTCTTGGGCTTAAGTGAGTTTAAGCCTCAGCCTCCCAAGTAGCTGGGACCACAGGCACCTGCCACAACACCCGGCTATTTTTGTTGTTGCTGCTGTTGTTGCAGTTCTCATTGCTGTTTAGCTGGCCCAGGCTGGGTTCAAACCCACCAGCTTGGATGTATGTGGCTGGTGCCCCACCCACTGAGCTATGGGAGCTGCCAACCGTGTGTTTTTTCCTGCCATGTTCAGTTGGATAAACAAAGCACGACAGAGGGAAGTTAGGTTTAATGAGAATTGTGGTTTTGCCAAGCAAGTTCAAAAAGTGGGATATGGGAGTCAAAGCTAAATGCAAGGAATGATTAGCCACAACATTAAACTTGGAAAGTTAAGGGAGAACACAAAGAGATAAGGTAAAGTGAAAGGGTAATAGGATCAATGGATTAAAACAGAAGTTACTGTGTGGCTGAATAATTGAAGAAGTCTGGTAATAAACAGAATGAGCTGGATGATAAGAGATGTCACAGAGAGGAATGCTTAAAATTGAACCAATTATTGGAAAGACATGGTCTAGTATATGATCAAGCGTGAGTGGCTGCAGCAATGTAAAGAACAAGAATGTTGCAAAGGAGTTCAAAGAACACAAAGACTAGGGGGTCTGAAGAATCAAATTTATGTACAATAAATTGCTAGGAATTAAGGGAGCAAAGAATAGTGTAAAAAACAAATCATTCTCCTCTCTTTTCAGTAAAGACAAGACCTAACTCATACCTCCAGACTCAATAATACATGAGATATGAAAGAAAAAACTGTCACTAATTAACACAGCTACAGAGCAAGCAGTGTCCATTACAGCAAAGGCACAGAAAAAGGTCAAAGGGAGGGGTTAGGGATACAGATTCTGATGACAAACCACGAATTCCAGAGAACAAAGTGGCAGAGAGGGACAGAATCAGGCACATGAACAGCCTTATGGGAATTAAAGTATGACAGATGAGGGGATGCCTGGGAGTATGGAGTATTTCTTGGCTGACAGGTAAAGGACATAATTAATACTAACCCTAGTAGATTCAAGGCCAATGATGACAAAGAGTATACAAATGGTGATGGCAAAAGTAAAGTGAGTTTAGTTCTTTCTCTGATAACTTGGTCAATGGAAAAGAAATTCTAGTTCCAACTAGTCAACATCATGTTCACTCCAGACACGGACTTAATAGTAAGAACGGTGTCACCCTACAATGACCATGTCAGGAGAAACACACTCTCTCCAAATGTGTAGGTTCCATCTTGCCCCAGGCTGACAATCTCTAATGTTTCTCATGAACTATCACATGTCAAACTTGTCAACATTATTTTTCAAATGACCTAACATAAAGAAATTCATAGATGTCATTCCCTTTTCTCCTGGAGACCTCCTTCAGAGGGTCCTCAGTTTACATGTTTCAGTCTAAACTAGCTACTAAACCACTGTCATTCTTGGCATTCCCTTGTCTTCTACTCTCTTGATTAATAACTTATTTTGATAGATCACATTCTCTAAGAGTTTCCAGAAAGAAATGCATAGGAAACAAATTTTCTGAATTCTTGCAAGCTGAAAAAAATATCTGTATCTTATCCCCAACATTGATTTATAATTTAGCTACAAAATGCTAAGTCAAAAATCTTTTCCCTGGGCGGGGCCTGTGGCTCAAAGGAGTAGGGCACCGGCCCCATATGCCAGAGGTGGCAGGTTCAAACCCGGCCCCCGCCAAAAACCCCAAAAAGAAAAAAATCTTTTCTCCTCACCTCCCAACTTTTTTTTTTTGGTTTGTTTTGCAGTTTTTGACTGGGGCTGGGCTTGAACCCACCACCTCCTGCATATGGGGCCGGCGCCCTACTCCTTTGAGCCACGGGCACTGCCCCACACCTCCCAACTTCTGAAGACCTTGTTCCACTATCTCTTAGCTTCTGGTACTGCTATATTGAACAACCACATTTTGATTTCCATTTCATTGCTGGTCACTTAATCTATTTTCTGGAAACTTTGTTGATCTTAATTTTAATCCATAGGGTACCGTCATTTTATAATGCTATATGGGTTTTTATTTTTTAAGCAATCATTATTCTGGATGATAAATGGAACATTTCATCCTGGTGACTTTAAGGTCTTCGAAAAATTTCTTGCATTAGTTATCTGATACTTTCCCAAGATTTTGTTTTCTTTTTCTGGTTGTCTGTCTGAATTTCTGAATTTTCTCCAGAACATGAAACAGTCTCTAAATCCTAAAAGCAGCTCGGCGCCCAAAGCTCAGTGAATAGGGCACCGGCCACATACACAGAGGCTGGTGAGTTCGAGCCCCTCCCAGGCCTGCTAAACAACAATGACAACTACAACCAAAAAATAGCCAGGCATTGTAGCAGGAGCCTATAGTCCCAGCTACTTGGGAGGCTGAGGCAAGAGAATCGCTTAAGCCCAAGAGTTTGAGGTTGCTGTGAGCTGTGATGCCACAGCACTCTACCGAGGGCGACATAGTGAGACTGTCTCAAAAAATCTTAAAAGGGAGGTATTGAGGGGCAATAAAATGAAAAAAGTATCACTACCGGCAATCTGGAAGCAAGCTAGAGGGAGTGTAGGTTTCACAGCTTAGTGGGCAAATTCATACTTTATCTCCCAGATGTCAGCCTAATAAATACCTCACCCTACCACCCTCCACAGGGACCTGATATCCCCAAGTCCAGGGCCTCTCTCATTTTATTTATCTATCTAGAGAATAAGCCTGACTTTTATGATCTCTGTCATCTCTAGGTCCTGAGCTATTATAGATTTCTAAGAAATAACCTGAATGGCTTTCTTTATATATCCTTTACACGGCCTTAGTTGGTCCAAAATGTTAGGTCAATCATCAAATCCAATAAATCTTTCACTCATTTTCCTGCTTTTAAAAAACATTAAAGGGGGCAGCGCCTGTGGCTCAGTGAGCAGGGTGCCGGCTCCATATACTGAGGGTGGCGGGTTCAAACCCAGCCCCGGCCAAACTGCAACAAAAAAAATAGCTGGGCATTATGGCAGGCGCCTGTAGTCCCAGCTACTCGGGAGGCTGAGGCAGGAGAATCGCCTAAGCCCAGGAGTTGGAGCTTTGGAGCTGTGGAGCTGTGGAGCTGTGGAGCTGTTGGAGCTGTGAGCTATGTGACACTATGGCACTCTACCGAGGGCAATAAAGTGAAACTCTGTCTCTACAAAAAAAAAAAAAAAACATTAAAGGGCAGCACCTGTAGCTCAGTGGGTAGGGCACTGGCCATATACACCAAGGCTGGCAGGTTCAAACCCAGCCCGAGCCAGCTAAAGCAACAATGACAACGGCAACAACAACAACAAAAGCCAGGCACTGTGGCAGGTGCCTCTAGCCCCAGCTACTTGGGAGGCTGAGGCAAGAGAATCGCTTAAGCCCAAGAGTTTGAGGTTGCTGTGAGCTGTGATGCCACAGCACTCTACCCAGGACAACAGCTTGAGACTCTGTCTCCAAGAAAAAAAAAAAAAAAACTTCTTAAACACTGGGCGCCGTGGCTCATGCCTATAATTCCAGCACTTGGGAGGCCAAGGCGGGTGGATTGCCTGAGCTCACAGGTTCAGACCAGCGTGAGCTAGACCAAGTCCCCATCTCTAAAAATAACCAGGTGTTGTGGTGGGCACCTATAGTCTCAGCTGCTCGGGAGGCTGAGGCAAGAGAATCACTTGAGCCCAAGAGCTATGACGCCACAGCACTCTATCAAGAGTGACAAAGTGAGACTCTGTCTCAAAAAAAAAAAAGAAAAACTTATTAATCCTCTTCTCCCATTCTTAGTCTTTATAAGTCTGTATCATTTTTATTCTTTTACTGTGAATAGAATTTTTAGAGGGAGAGGAATAACCCCATGGTCTGGCTAGAAGCCTAATATTTTAGGTATAACATTTCATACAACTGTATACCTACTTTCCCTTTTGAGAACATCTTTCAAGTAAACCAGAGACTTCAATGAAGTACTTTTGAAAAGACAGAGAAAAAAGAAACTGTGTTGAGTTGCAAAGTTACTAAATTCTTACCATGCTAAGCACTTCACAGGTAAAATTCTCTGTCCTCACAACCACCTTATGAATGTGGTAGCATATTTTCTCCATTTAAAAGATATATACACACAAAAACCCACAATTCATCTTTATCACTATACTACGTAGCAATTATCTTTTAAAAATAAAAAAAAGCATGGGGTGGGACTGGTATAAGAAAAACCAAAACTGGACGGTGCCTGTGGCTCAGTGGGTAGGGTGCCGGCCCCACGTACCAAGGGTGGCGGGTTCAAACCCGGCCCCAGCCAAACTGCAACAAAAATAATGGCCAGGTGTTGTGGCAGGCACCTGTAGTCTCGGCTACTCAGGAGACCGAAGCAGGGGAATTACCTAGGCCCAGGAGCTAGAGGTTGCTATGAGCTGTGACGCCATGGCACTATACCAAGGGAAATAAAGTGAGACTCTGTCTCTAAAAAAAATAATAATAAATATATATAAAGAAAAACCAAAACTTTAACTATAGACTGTCTAAGTCAATGATTATGAAATGAAGCTAAATTTATCTTCAGAAGAAAATTCACATTTTTGATAAAATAAGACTTAATGTAAGAATCTAAACACAGTATAACAAAAGCAAGCAAGGAAAAAAACTAAGATAAAAGACAACTATAAGAATTACAACACTTGGGCGGCGCCTCTGGCTCAATGAGTAGGGCACCGGCCCCATATACTGAGGGCGGCGGGTTCAAACCCGGCCCCGGCCAAACTATGACAAAAAAAATAGCCGGGCATTCTGGTGGGCACCTGTAGTCCCAGCTACTCAGGAGGATGAGGCAAGAGAATCACCTAAACCCAAGAGCTGGAGGTTGCTGTGAGCTGTGACACCACAGCACTCTACCAAGAGCAACAAAGTGAGACTCTGTCTCTAAAAAAAAAAAAGAATTACAACACTTTTAAAGAAATGAATTCAAGAACTGGGTCACTAAAATGGATAATAAAAGCCACAAGCCGATGGCCAAGCTAATAAAGAATAAGGAAAAAACTCAGCTACAAATAAACATAAACAAGAAAAATATAACCACAGATCTTCATAAAATCTCACTGCTATTTAAGTCAAAGCTAATGTTTTTAAATCTCTACCAAATAGATAATTTTCTAAGAAAATACTATGTATAAATTATTACAATTACATAATTGACTCAAGAACAGATAGAAAATCTGACTTTCCCATCAATAAAGCATACAAGAAATTGAGACTTATTTTTCTTTTTAGACAGACTCTTACCTGTCGCCCTGGATAGAGTGCCTTCGCGTCATAGCTCACAGCAATCTCAAACTTTTGGGATTGAGATCCTCTTGCCTCAGCCTCCAACTATCTAGGACTACAGACACCTGCCACAACACCTGGCTAGTTTTTCTGTTTTTGTAGAGACAGGGTCTCACTCTTGCTCAGGCTGGTCTTGAACTCCTGAGCTCAAGCAAAGTACCTGACTCAAACTCTCAAGAGTGCTAAGATAACAGGTGGGAACCAAAGTACCCGGCCTAAGAAATGGAGACTTTTAAAGAATTAGTTCTAATAGCTAGGCCGTAGGTCCAGACAGAGGAAGAAGGGGGAATGGAAAAGGAAGGGAAGGTAAGCATGGTAGTTAAGATAACATACACACTGGCTTAGTGCTTGCGGTACAGTGGTTACAGCGCCGGCCACATGCACTGAGGGTTGCAGGTTTGAACCCTACCAGGGCCTGCTAAAACAACAATGACAACTGCAACAAAAAAAATAGCCAGGCATTGTGATGGGTGCCTGTAGTCCCAGCTACTCGGGAAGCTGAGGCAAGAGAATCACTTAAGCCCAAGAGTTTGAGGTTGCTGTGAGCTATGATGCCATAGTACTCTACCAAGGGCGACATAGCAAGATTCTGTCTCAAAAAGAAAAAAAAAAAGGTAACATACACAAGTGAGTAACTTTAAATGGCTCTCGTAACAGATAAGGGAGGTGCCCTACAGCTCTAAGAAGGTGCATGTTCAAAAGTAAGAGAAGTTTACAACTGGGGAGGGAAAGGAGAGGGGTCCCCTGCTGCTACAGTGCAAGTGGAAGTTAACAGATTATACAGGAAAGAATTTAACCTTGCCCCAAAGAGCGATTTAGCCTTTGCCTTCAGTTCCCAGCAAGCAATTTCTCAGTCCCTGAATTGTCCTGTCTGATACCTATTTGTTTACCTGGGGACTTTGAATCAAGTCCAATAGTCTATGTTAGCACTAAAATTTACAGGGTCACACAGTATCCCAACTTCAGGAAGATCTGTCCTGGAGACTGAAGTCTGCCATGTGGGGTAGTGAACCACATCTATGTGACACCGTATTCCAGTGAACATTCTGGATGCCAAGGCTTAGGTGAGCTTCCGTAACTGGAATATTCTATGTACTTTTTCACACATCACTGGTAGTCATATCCATGACTCCACTAAGAAAAGACAACTGGAAGCTCAACATCTGGAACTCTCCTGTACTCTGCCATGTGTCTTTCCCTTGGATGACCTTTATCTGTATGTTTGCTGTAATAAACAGAACTGTGATTAAAATAGCTTTGAGTTCTGTAAATTCTAGCTAAATATCAATTATAACTAATGTAGTCTTAGGAAAAAAGTGATCTCACAACTGTCAGAAGTTGAGAGGGTAGGTCTCATGGGTTGTTCTCTAATTTTATAGTTGTTATAGGATCACTAGAGTGACTCTGGTTTACTGAAAAATGTGGTTTGCGAAGAGGAAAGATGAAACAGTTTGAATCGATAAAATTTCAATTCTTGGATGGCTACCTAGTCACTCATGGTATGAAACTGCAGCTGTAGTATTAGAGGTAAAAGTTACTGATGAAATTTAGGAACAATAGATCCAATTTCCAAGGAGTTGAATTGCCAGATAAATAAAGAAATGCAAACTAGTAAGAAAAAAGTTAATCAAGTGTGGCACCCATAGCTCAGTGGCTAGGGCCTGGCCCTACCCACATACACAGAGGCTGGAGCAGGCGTCCTCAAACTTTTTAAACAGGGGGCCAATTCACTGTCCCTCAGACTGTTGGAGGGTCGGACTATAGTTTAAAAAAAAAAAAACTATGAACAAATTCCTATGCACACTGCACATATCTTATTTTGAAGTAAAAATCAAAACGGGAACAAATACAATTCACACCGCTTCATGTGGCCCGCGGGCCGCAGTTTGAGGACGCCTGGGCTGGAGGATTTGAACCCAGCCTGGGCCAACTAAAACAACAACAACAAAAAAATAGCCAGGAATTGTGGTGGGTACCTGTAGTCCCAGCTACCTGGGAGGCTGAGGCAAGAAAATTGCTTAAGCCCAAGAGTTTGAGGTTGCTGTGAGCTGTAACGCCACCGCACTCTATCCAGGGTGACAGCTTGAGACTCTGTCTCAAAAAAATAAAAAATAATAAAATAAAATAAAAATTAAAAAAATAAAGAAAAATGTTAATTAAATAATCCTTTTGTTATTGTCTGTAATAGCTAAAATGAAAACAGAAGAGAGACAGATTCTAAAACTAAGTAAGCCAAGCTGAGCCAGCTGAGCTACAGCCACTAGGTCACTCCAAAAGGAAAAAATACGCTGGGACATTAGACAACACCTTTACAACCTCTAGTGTAGGTGAGAGACAAAACTAAGAAGTACTGAAACCAGGGAGCAGAGTACATTTTGGGGGTCAACACTGTCAGTTTTCTACAGAAAACATACAAAAATGGATTGTTCAGAGTGATTAACTGAGAGCCACAGTATCTTTGCCTTTGAGTGCTGAAGAACTGGGATGCATCATAAGAATCTAAATTGAGTATATAGCAAAAACAAGAAAGGAAACAACTAATAAACATAAAAGAGCACTGAGGATTAATTAGAGCAATTTTGGAGAACAGAATACATGAACTCAAGAACTGGGAACTCGGGTTGAGGCAGGACCCTCAGCTCACAATTGAATAGTGTGAACGGCTATCCCTCATCCAGATACACCAACAGGTTATTCCTCAGGGCACAAATAGCCTGGAGGATTAGATAAAAGCCACTGTAAAGGGCGGCGCCTGTGGCTCAGTGAGTAGGGCGCTGGCCCCATATACTGAGGGCGGCGGGTTCAAACCCGGCCCTGGCCAAACAGAAAAAAATAGCCGGGTGTTGTGGCAGGTGTCTGTAGTCCCAGCTACTTGGGAGGCTGAGGCAAGAGAATCGCCTAAGCCCAGGAGTTGGACGTTGCTGTGAGCTGTGTGATGCCATGGCACTCTACCGAGGCAATAAAGTGAGACTCTGTCTCTACCAAAAAGAAAAAGAAAAAGCCACTGTAAAGTATATTCACCCCACAAAGGCCAACTGCCCTTCTCCTCCCATAAATATTAAACGAAACCCCCCAGAATAAACAGGTAATATGCTTCTTATGCAAGCCACGCTGGACTGGCACTATGATAATGGGACAGTCATCTACTAAGTATGCCTCATAGTATACAATACCATGATTAAGGGGGCCTCTTTTATTCTTTTTTTTTTTTTGAGACAGAATCTCACTATGTTGCCCTTGGTAGAGTGCTGTGACATCACAGCTCACAGCAACCTCAAACTCTCGGGCTTAAATGATTCTCTTGCCTCAGCCTCCCAAGTAGCTGGGACTACAGGCGCTCACTACAACGCCCAGCTTTTTTTTTGGTTATTGTTGTTTAGCAGGCCCTGGCCGGGTTGGAACCCACCAGCCCCAGTGCATGCGGCCAGTGCCCTAACCACTAAGCAACAGGTGCCAAGCCAAGGGGGCCCCTGTAATGTGGGCATGCCATGTAACCTTACTGCTACAAAATCTAGCAACAATCTGAGGAGCCTTTTCAGATTTACTGTCTTAGTTTCTCTCTCCAAGTCTTAAGAGATGCTAAGGAAAGCAGAGTGATTCATAGAAAACAGGGAAAGACAAAGGGAAGAGGTCAAGGGATTTATCCCAGCAAGATGAAATCTTTAGATGGTACTTTAAAATGAAATGAATAAAGCGTACATTGATGGGGTTGAAACAAAAGTCTTACCACCTGCCCGGCCGGGATAGGGAACCTGTTGCCCTCTGATTTCAAGATCATTCTTTTTAAAATACCAAAGGAGGCAAGAAAATCTTTATTATTCTCTGTTGTATCCCTCTTAATAAAAAGATTTGTTGTGTAAAATTTGGATTTGGTCAAAAGGCTACACCTTAAGGCCCAGGAAGGTCACAGTTTCCTTAAGGCTATAGGTTCCTCATCCCAAACTGTCTAGCAGATTACAAGATGAAGACAGATGAAAAAGGCCAGGGTCTTCCAACCCCTAGGCTGGGAAACCAACACAAGACACACATGTAAGGATAAAAGGGTTATTTATGAGACATTTCCGGAACTCCTTGACAGGGAAGCTGAAAGCACTATGATTCCATGATCTGTTAAAATCCTAACAAGTGCCAGATTAGACTGGGAAGAGGCAACAGTTGACTAGATTAAGGTAAAGGTTTAGATTAAAATCAGAAGATCTTAGCAGGCTTTATGTGAAGTAGTCATATCTCCTTTACCTTGCGTTTTGATAGACTTAATGACTGGTGACATTTCACTTGCCTAGTATTGTAAAATAAAAGGGATGTAAATCCACCTTAAGGCCAACCTCAATTGGACACGCTAAATGGGAACCATTTTAACTGCCCAAGCCAGAAGCTGTTAATTGGAACAGTGTAAGATACCTGCTAGACCAGGGGTGCTCAAACTGCGGCCCGCGGGCCACATGAGGTGGTATGATTGTATTTGTTTCCGTTTTTGTGTGTGTGTGTTTTTTGTTTTTTTTGTGGTTTTTGGCTGGGGCTGGGTTTGAACCCACCACCTCCGGCATATGGGACTGGCGCCCTACTCCTTGAGCCACAGGCGCCACCCTCCGTTTTGTTTTTTTACTTCAAAATAATATATGTGCAGTGTGCATAGGAATTTGTTCATAGTTTCTTTTTTTAAACTACAGTTCGGTCCTCCAACGGTCTGAGGGACAGTGAATCGGCCCCCAGTTTAAAAAGTTTGAGGACGCCTGTACTAGACAAAAAGAGATTACATTTTAATGAAAAATTAGAAGCTGGAGTCCTGATGCCAATGAATTTTCCACATAATAATACTATGAGGCCTGTGAAAAGAGTGGATAGCTCATGGAGACCAAGGTTTGAACTAAGTAGTGCTATCACAGCATCAGCAGTCCCTAACTTGTTCTCAGCGTTACCAAATATAAACAGCAAGCTAAAGGAGAGCAGTGCTCACTGACTGATCTTGGTAATGTTTTTTTCTCTGCATCCATCTAACAAAACAGCCAGCCAGAATTAGTCTTCGTGTGGAAGAGATCCCAACTTACGTTACTATACTGCCACAGAGTTATTTCAATTAACCACCTTGCAGTCACAATTTGGTGAGAAAAGATCTAGACTTGATTCAGGTCCTACTAACCTGATAATATGATTGTATCAGAAACAAAGACCAAGGTAGGACTAATTTAAATATAATGGTGACACACATAACTAGCATGAGCTGGTTGATAAATTAAAGGTCCAACAGCTTGCCCAAATGGTGCAATTCGTAGGAATAACCTGAGAGGAAATATCTGTAACATTCTAAACATGAAGAAAAGTATACTGCTATTCCTACCTACCCCTAGCACTAACAAGAAGCCCAGTGTTTGGTATATTTGGATTTTGAAAGACACACATTCCGTATCTGGAAATGCATACCTTTCAATAAAACTAACCAAAAGCAGCCCCTATTTAAATAGGACCTGAACAAAGGTAGGCCATGTCTCAATTGCAAAAGGTAGTCTCACTCATCACCTTTGAGCCTCTATGATCCACACTCAGACAAGATTTTTCAAAATGTTAGTAACACATACAGACTACAACTGACAAAAGCTACCAAGAGCAACCACTGGAATTTGGGACAAGAAATTTTCTGGATGCCATGATATAATGTAGAACATTTTTAAAAAATTAGCTGCTGTGGGGCATTGCGGGTGACTCTAAGAGTTAAGGACATAAAATAATTCTGAAACATGAAATACCCATAATGTTTTGGGTGATATCAGAGAAACACTAACAAGGAAGGCAATGTCCAGAAGAGTTCCCTATAAAATGGAAGTGGTTGTGCAGGAACACATGACCAACAGAATCCAGAGGTACTCATTATGCTCAGAAGCAGGTAGCCTCTTTTCCCCTAAGGCTGACTTTGGAACCACCTGAGAAGAAGCTGGATCCTGTGACCACATGGGTGCTATGCTGCGAACAGCTCTCAAATAACAAAGAGTTGCTTGGGTTACAGACATCAGTACCAAGGTGAATGAACAGCATCCTGTTTAGAAGACCACCACTCTGAAAGAAGGTAAAAACAAAACAGTCTAAAGGCCAATTTTCCCAAATGTTTGGATTTTTGAACTCTCTAGTTGGTGTCTGAGGTGAGGGTGGTCTCATGAAATGCTTCCCAACTTTGAACAGATGATAAAGAGAAATCACATGTGCTATACTAAACACTTGAACTTGACTTATAGTGGACCACTGCTGAGCATTTTTTTTTCTTTGTTCTTTTTTTTGAAATCGGGTTTCAGTCAGTCTCCCAGTGGCATCATCATAGTTCACAGCAACTTCAAACTCCTAGGGCAGCACCTGTGGTTCAGTGGGTGGGGCGCCAGCCCCACATACCGAGGGTGGTGGGTTCGAACCCAGCTCCAGCCAAACTGCAACAAAAAATAGCCAGGTGTTGTGGCAGGTGCCTATAGTCCCAGCTACTCCGGAGGCTGAGGCAAAAGAACCACCTAAACCTAGAAGTTGGAGGCTGCTGTGAGCTGTGACGCCACTCTTACCAAGAGTGATAAAGTTGAGACTCTGTCTCTAAAAAAAAAAAAAAATGGAAAAATTAGTTATAAATTTCTTGAGGTAATGGGAAGCTGGCCTTTTTTTTTTTTTTTGCAGTTTCTGGCTGGGGCTGGGTTTGAACCTGCCACCTCCGGCATATGGGGCGAGCGCCCCACTCCTTTGAGCCACAGGAGCCACCCAGGAAGCTGGCCTTTTAAGTCCAATGACATGGGTTCTACCACAGCCCATCCAGAGAAAATAAAATGTATGAACAAATGAAGAGAAGTGTGATATTCTGACATATAGTTTGGTCTTTATTCACCATTCCCGGCACATACCTCCTAAAATCCTCAATTTCTGAGTGGTAAGTGTCTTATTTATCACATACCCTAATGGAATGATGTATGGGGGCAAAGGACAATAACTTTCTGGATGCTGGCTAACAGAAAATAACCAGGTGATTAGTGGGTTAGAACTGTCACCCTCCCAATAAAACTAAGCGGAGGAGGGAGGGTATGAAAGGTTGAGCCAATCACAAATGGCCAAAGGTTTGATCCATCATGCCTACCTAATGTGCCTTCAGGAAAGCCCAAAGGGCGGGGTTTAGACAGCTTCCAGGTTGCTGAACAGTGGACAGTAACATGCCATCAGAGAGCATGGAACTTCCCACGTCTCTTCCCCATACTTTGTCCCATGTATCTCTTCATCTGGCTATTCATTTGTATTTGTTAAAATATTGTCAAATAAAAGTTATAGAGAGCCATTGTTTTGGACTAAGCTCCTACACTAGGCCCCAGCAAACCAGATTAAAAATCAAACTGGAGTCACTTACACTGAGGCCACCAACCTGAAAATGAGCTATCTGACCTTCCAAGAAATCAGGAGAGAGTGATGGCAGGCTAATTTCCCAAACAGGCCAATTTCTTTCTTTTTTTTTTTTTTTTGTAGAGACAGAGTCTCACTGTATCGCCCTTGGGTAGAGTGCCGTGGCGTCACACGGCTCACAGCAACCTCTAACTCTCGGGCTTACGTGATTCTCTTGCCTCAGCCTCCTGAGCAGCTGGGACTACAGGCGCCCGCCACAACACCGGGCTATTTTTTTTTTGTTGTTGTTGTTGTTGTTGTTGCAGTTTGGCCGGGGCTGGGTTTGAACCCGCCACCTTCGGCATATGGGGCCGGCGCCCTACTCACTGAGCCACAGGCGCCACCCCCAAACAGGCCAATTTCAATGCGAGTCCCTCTGTCTTTAATCTTTACGCAAGAGGCAACATGAAGTAACCTGCGGTTGCGTCTCTATTACTGTTTCCCTGTTCTTGCCTTATACCTTATCTTAGAAATGACCAGTCCACTTTTTGTTGTTTCTGCTTTCCTCAGCCATTCTTTTTCCATAAAACCTGCTTGGGTGATTGGAATATTTATTTTATGGAATGAAGTGTTAGCCAATTCTAGAATCCCAAATAAAGCCAATTAAGATACATTTGCCTTGGGCGGCGCCTGTGGCTCAAAGGGATAGGGCGCCAGTCCCATATGCTGGAGGTGGTGGGTTCAAACTCAGCCTCAGCCAAAAACCACCAAAAAAAAAAAAAAAAAAAAGATACATATGCCTTTTGACAATATCCTTTGTAATACATTGGCATAGAAAGGTGAGTGTGTCCCTGCGTTCTATGAGCCATTCTAGCAAATGATCAAACTCAAGGCAGGAGTCATGGGCAGGACCTTCATTTATGGCCAGTCAGTAAGAAGTAACAGAAGCTGGGACCTGCAACTAGGACCTGAAGTGCAAGGGTTAGTCTGTTGGACTAAGCTTTCAACTTGTGGGATCTGACTCCACAGGTACACAGTGTCTGAACTGGATCGAATTCAATTATAGGACATGCAGCTTACATCAGAGAGTTGGTCAGTATGGGAGGAAATGGTCACAGAAGTGTTCTGTATTGAGTGAAAACAGAAGGAAAAACATTGTTTTTTTCCTATATTCATGAGGACACATTCAAGAAATCTTTAGAACTTAGGTAATAAGTAATAAAGGAAAATGATGAAGGAAGAAAAAGGATCATGTTTTAACTCTGAGAAGGCAAAGGCAACTAAAGCTATTCTTTCATGGGGGCAAAGTATGCCTGTGCCATCCTCCTCGTCTTTTTACCTTTCACATCAATTGAAAAAGCTATAAGAAATCTGAGGGTCAAAAAAGATCTGACTATAGCTGTCAGAAAGATAATCAAATGTCTTACTGAGACTGTTAGACACAATCGATGGTTAAGATCTGGCCCTGAAGTGAGTAAATCCATCCCCGAAACTTGTTACTTCAAGTAAAATTACAGCCAACCTGCAGGTAAGACAAGACATTCCTGACCAAATGAAGGGTATAAAATTTTAATAAATTTATTATATGTTCTGCAGAATAGTGAGAGGTGCCCTGAAAAACAAAAGGCATTACCTTTGTATGATCAAGTCTGAGATATTCTATATTCCATGTTCTGTGTACCATGAGAGAAAATAAGCATACGGTTAGGAAGAGATCTGAAGTTTGATTGCCTGTGTCCCAGTCCTGGCTTACCCCTCACTGTGAGACCTTGTACAGATAACTAAAGACTTCTCTGAGCAGGTCCCTTTGCCTTTAAAAGTCATAATGTTAGTACCTAACCTCATAGGTACTAATAAATTAAACGAACATTTGGCATTCAGAAAAGTACCTGGCACAAATAGAAGCAGTACTTGCTAGTCCCTAGGGTTGCAGTACTCCCTCTTTAGAAGATTCTAATGTACTCCAATGAATCCTGATGAATAAAAAGCTCCTTAAGATATCATACAGTTCAAATGTATATATTTTATGTATGTACATATATAAAATACATATGTTATATATATACACATATATATAAAATTTTTTTTTTTTGTAAAGACAGAGTCTCACTTGGTCACCCTTGATAAGAGTACCATGGCATCTTAGCTCACAGCAATCTCAAACTCTTGGGCTCAAGCAATTCTCTCACCTCAGCCTCCCAAGTAGCTGGGACTACAGGCGCCTGCCACAACGCCCAGCTATTTTTAAGAGATGGGGTCTCACTCTTGCTCAGGCTGGTTTTGACCATATGAGCTCAGGCAATCCACCCACCTCAGCCTCCCAAGTGCTGGTATTATAGGCATGAGCCTCCATGCTTGGCACTTCAAAAGTATATTTAAATATAGTTAACCCAACTTCTCGTATTCTTTTTTGGCAATAGGATAATAAAATCTATTTACAACCATCCATAAAAACTATTTTTGAAAAACACTGTAGAAAATTCTGGACTGTGGGTAGGCTAGAATCTAACCCATTTTACCTGTACTAAACAGACAACATGAAAACTGGGGGAATTACTGAAAATTTTTGTTATACACCTGACTAGAAATTTTAGTGGAATTCCAAAACAATTCAGATGAAACAGACCTGTGGTAAGCGAAACTACTGTAGTCTAAGGGTAAAACAGAGTTAAAACATAAAGCTATGCATTAAAGAGTTAGCAACTATGCTTATTTAACTATTTATAAATCCCTAATTTTTCTTAAAATTATGTATCTAATATGAAATCAGTATATTTATGCTTTGATGTTAAAATGGGTATCAGTTACACACATCCATGGGAATACTGCCTTCTCAGCTTATAGCCTACAGCCTAAACACACTTGACAAAAGCTTATTTGAACCACAGGAATAGCAAACAAAAAATGATACAACTCCATTCTTAGGAACCTAAATCCTCATAATGATACATTTTAACAAATATTCATAAGACAATTAGATATGAATGTGGAACCCATTAATAATTTATTGAAACATATATTGCTTCAAGAAATAAAATATATATAATTTAGATTTAAAATGTTACGAGACAAAAATTATAGGATCAGTATTTGCTTTAAGAAGAAGAAGAATTTTACAAGCACTTTTTTATAGTATTTCTTGGTAAGCAATTATGACTTCTGTACCTATGTTCTTTGTGTTCCAATAGCTGACAGTCTCTACATGTCAGTCTATCACATGTTTCACAGAAAAGTTTCAACTGTTCTTGTTTGTGTACAGGGCAGAAAACAGGGCGCTGACCAGATGCTCCAACAGACTCTGTAGCAAAATAAAACAAATATTTTTTAACTAAACATAAAATTGTCTAATTTTCTAAATTCTTATTGATGTTGGTATCCAAAGAATAAAGAGTAAGTAGAAAATGCTATAGAGGCAAAACAGGTTAATTGCAATCATTAAAACTGCATCTATCTTACCTGAGACATCTTCTTTCTTCCTGATCAAGTGATCTTTAGTGAATTTTACTCTTTGATGTGCTTCAATACACGTCTTACATAGCCACTCTCCACACTCTACACAAAAGCCAACTGCACTTGCATTGTCTTCACAACTAGTACATACCTAAAAGAGGAAATATATACTAATCTACATTAGATTCATAAAATATACATCCACAATACAAAAAGGTAAAAACTTTCTAACTTGCTCGCAAATATATTGGCTGATTCGATGTATATAAAATAAAATTGTTTTGTTACCCATTTATCTTCAACAAAATCCTTTTCCTTACAGATCAAACAATCAGCTAAGTGAAAATCTAAGGCTCAGACCACAAAGTCTATGAAGATTTGACTTTTTAAGTAGGGAGTTTAGTCTCATTTAACCAAGTTTGAGAGTATAGAAGAAAACCATCTTGAATTTATAATTTTAAAAGATGAAACTATAGCAGAATCACCATTATCTAATTATACAAATGTTTTTCTTATAATTTACATTTTTATATCAAGATGGGAATATAAGAAAAAACTGAGATGCATACCTGTTCTGATTTTTCATCAGAACTGCTAGGAGCTTCAGATGTGTCTTTCACAAAGTAATTATCCACAAGGTCTATCTGTCTGCATTCTTGTCGGCATACTGGGCACCGTATTACACCAACTACAACACAAAATGACAACATTAAAAAATATTCTTATGGAATAAAATAAGGAAATTGTGCATAATGCCGATATGAAAACATTCATTAGTCACAGACAAGACCAAAAGAAGTGAGTATACAGAGCTGAATAAAATAAACCAGTGAGTTTTTTCATTGGAGAAAATAGCATATCCTATTCAGGAAAAGAAAACAAGCACCCCTACCCCAAAAAAGTGCTTCCTTGTTACAATGTGGCTGAATAATGGCCCTAAAGAAATCCAGGTCCTTTAGAGATGATGAGTGATACTTTACATAGCAAAAGGGATTTTATGGATATGATTAAATTAAGGCTTTTATGATGGGGGTGCTTCTAGTCAGATGTCCTCAAACTTTTTAAACAGGGGCCAATTCACTGTCCCTCAGACCGTTGGAGGGCTGGACTATAGTTTAAAACAAAAAACTATTAACAAATTCCTATGCACACTGCACATATCTTATTTTGAAGTAAAAAAACAAAACGGGAACAAATACGATCACACCGCCGCATGTGGCCCACGGGCCACAGTTTGAGGACCCCTATATCTAGATTATCCAACAGGCCCTAAATACAATCAAGTGGCTTGATCAGAGGGAGACATAGAAAGGTAAGAAGTGTGTAAAACAATGAATAATGGAAGCAGAGAATGGGGCAACATACTCTGAAGATGAAGGAAGGAGCTATAAGCCATGAAACACAGGCAGTGACTAAAGGATGAAAGAGATAAGGAAATATATTCTCTCCCAATGCCTGCAGAAGGAATTATTCCTGTCAAGACTTCTTTTTTTTTTTTTTTTTTTTTTTTGGTTTTTGGCCAGGGCTGCGTTTGAACTCACAACCTCTGGCATATGGGACCGCCCTACTCCTTGAGCCACAGGTGCCGCCTGTCAAGACTTCTGACTTTTAGCCCAGTAAAACTGATTTCAAACTTCTAGCTTCAAGAAAGAATAAGAAGAAAGTAAGATGCATGTATGTTGTTTTAAGCCACCAAGTTTGTGGCAATTTTGTTACAGCAGCAAGAGAAAACTAATACAGAATCTATTATCTTATAAATTTTTACTTGGTTCAGAGATACGTGAATATATGCTAATGTGGTAAGAAAGACTTATCTATGCCTTCACTTGCTAGTGTTCTAGCATCTATCAGAATGATTAACCTGTTAAGGTAACATATAGAAACTAAAGTCAAGAATTAAAAAATAGGGCGGCACCTGTGGCTCAGTAAGCAGGGCGACGGCCCCATATCCCGAGGGTGATGGGTTCAAACCCACCCCGGCCAAACTGCAACCAAAAAAAAGCCGGGCATTGTGGTGGGCACCTGTAGTCCCAGCTACTTGGGAGGCTAAGGCAAGAGAATCGCTTAAGCCCAGGAGTTGGAGTGAGCTGTGTGAGGCCACAGCACTCTACCGAGGGCCATAAAGTAAGACTCTGTCTCTACAAAAAAAAAAAAAAAAAAGAATTAAAAAATAACACCAGAATCAACAAAACAGGCTACTATGTGTCAGTCATGGAATTGAGGATATAGCATAAATGATACAATCCTTGCCTTTAGGAAGGGTTCTAAACTTGTACATAATTTTTACAGATTATAATGCGCACAATTACAGGAAACACCACACAAAGACCAGGATATAAACAAAGCCCCCCACACACACACACACACTTAGAGTGGCACCAGTGGCCAGTGGCTCAAGGAGTAGGGTGCCGTCCCCTATATATACCAGGCAGATTCAAGCCCAGGCCTAGCCAAAAACTGCAAAAAAAAAAAAAAAAAAAATTACTAGGCAGTGCCTATGGCTCATTTGAATAGGGTGCTGGCCCCATATACCGAGGATGGAGGGTTCAAACCCGGCCCTGGCCAAATTGCAACAAAAAAACAGCCGGGCATTGTGGCGGGCGCCTGTGGTCCTAGCTACTCAGGAGCCTGAGGCAAGAGAATCGCCTAAGCCCAGGAGCTGGAGGCTGCTGTGAGCTGTGTGATGCCACGGCACTCTACCCAGGGCAACAAAGTGAGACCGTCTCTAAAAAAATAACAAAGAGGGCGGCGCCTGTGGCTCAGTGAGTAGGGCACAGGCCCCATATACCGAGGGTGGCGGGTTCAAACCCAGCCCCGGCCAAACCGCAACAAAAAAATAGCCGAGCATTGTGGCGGGCACCTGTAGTCCCAGCTGCTTGGGAGGCTGAGGCAAGAGAATCACGTAAGCCCAAGAGCTGGAGGTTGCTGTGAGCTGTGTGATACCACGGCACCCTACCGAGGGCAGTAAAGTGGGACTCTGTCTCTACAAAAAAAAAAAATAATAATAACAAAGAAAACAAAGCCCCCAAGAGCTGTGTACTACACAAGCTGTAGTGCCATACACAGTCGTTCTGATGAAAAATGAAAACATGAATAAAACATCTCATTGTAAAAGCAGGAATATCGCATTCTCCCAAGAGGCATATAAACACTGTTAAAACAAACTCAAATATATAACATATTTTTTAAGAGATGGAGTCTTGCTCTGTTGCCCTGGCTGAAGTGCAGTAGCATGACCATAGCTCACTATACCCTCAAACTCTTGAACTTTTTTTTTTTTTTTTTTTTTGAGACAGAGTCTTTCTCACTTTGTCACTCCGGTAGAGTACCCTGACATCATAGCTCACAGCAACCTCAGACTCCTGGGCTCAAGTGATTCTCTTGCCTCAGCCTCAAGTAGCTGGGACTACAGGCACCCACCACAATGCCCAGCTATTTTTTAGAGGCAGGGTCTCGCTCTTTCTCAGGCTGGTCTCGAACCCATGAGCTCAGGCAATCCACCTGCCTCCGCCTCACGGGGTGCTAGGATTACAGGCATGAGCCACCTCACCCAGCCAAACTCTTGAACTTAAGCAATTCTGCCTCAGCCTCCAGAGTAACTAAAACTATAGGCAAACACTACCACCATTGGCTAATTTCTTATTATTTTGTTGAGAAAGGGTCTCACTATGTTGCCTCACTATGTTGTCTTGAATTCTTGGCTTCAAGCAATCCTCCCACCTCACTCTCCCTAAAGTGTTAGGATTATAGGTATAAGCCACCATATCCAGACTTCAAATATGTAATTATGTATTTCAAAACAAAGTATTATTTTGTGTAGTATATTTCATGAATTTTACTAGAAGAACTGCATGAAAATGAATACAAAGATCTTGCTCAGAGGAAATACACAAAAACCAGTTTTTCAAACAAAAGGAAGAAACAGTACAATAAAAAGGGATAAAGAACATAAATGCAGGCACAGCTATACAGGAGGTAAAGGCTAAACAATCATCTGGGCAAGGAGTTCACAGCCCAGCCTGGGCAACACGGCAAGGCTCTATCCATC
This sequence comes from Nycticebus coucang, assembly GCF_027406575.1. Lineage (NCBI taxonomy): Eukaryota > Metazoa > Chordata > Mammalia > Primates > Lorisidae > Nycticebus > Nycticebus coucang. The sequence continues at coordinate 44,809,781 of NC_069784.1, forward strand.
TCTTTAAAAAAAAAGACGACGACAACAAGGAGGAGGAAGAGGAAGAATTCTTTTATTACAACCACATAGAGAATGGGGGTGAGTGAAGGCAAAAAACAAACGTTTTCACATCTGAAGAGTCATGAATTTAAACGTTTACAAGAAACGAAGGTATTACATAAAAAAGAAGTAATTATAAGGACAAAGATATGAGGGCAACTAACTTTTTAGAGTGAGTTGTGTAAATTTTCACTAAAGAGATGACACTTTACTAGGGTCTTGAAGAATAAACATGCATTTAGTAGTATACAAGAAAGCATTTCTTTTGCAGACCTGGCTTGCTCAAACTTTGCACATTCCTAAGAAAGTCTGGTTTTCAGAACAGGCCCTTGACAGATTTCTGGGAGATGACCCATGGAATATTCTGCCTGATAAAAGTAGTTTTGTATGCCTAAGGCTGTGGGCCACACTATATTTAGTCTGGCTGATACCAGCCCTGTGAGGGATGCATGCAAATGAGACTGATCTCCCAATAAAAACCCTCGTCACCAAGGCTTAGGTGGGATTCCTTGCTTGCCAGTACTCCTGGGTATTGGCTTCACATTGTTGCTGAGATAATTAAGCACATCCCTGTTCAACTACATTGGAAAGAGACAGCTGGAAACTTGCACCTGCTTTCTCTTGAACTGCTTTTACAAAAATCACCGGAATTTTGGATGAATACATCTTTACATAATTCTTTGACTAGATGTAAATTCCGGTTTGTAAACTTGATAATTACATCACAGTTTTGTTATCAATAGTTGAAAAGCATCCAAAGGTGTTTTAGGTTCTACTCCTGGTTGAGTCCTTATACTATTAGCCAACCGTCGCCTCCTGACCCTTTACTGTCTGTAAGGTCCTTATCATTCCTCACCGTGCCTTCTCTGAGGTGTGGGCTGCTCTGTTTTTACAACTAGGTGTGGCCTTCTTCTCTTGAGCTCTGTATTTTGCATTTCTTCTCCATCATCATCTTCTTCTTCCTCCTCTTCACCCTCTTCCTCAGAATTAATTTCACACTCACCTCTATAAGTTCTTGTTTGCTATCTGAACTAGTGAAAATCTCACCATTTCCTTCAAAATCTGACACTTAGTTCTTCCTCTATCTCAACTACTGACTAATTACATTGCCTCTTCGCCATATTTGTGTCTGTATCATAAGGAAAAAAATCACTGCTTGACATAAATGGATTTACAAAATTATCAGATTTTATATTTTCAGTCACACATATGCTGATCTTCACCAAACACAAAAACCTGCTTACTAATTTCACCATGAAAAAACATTTAGAAAAAAAGACAAAACCATCTCTTCCTGGAAAAGAGACCACAACTTGTTGCTGATAAGAAAAATGTCAAGAACTGCTGATCCAAGAGTGCTGGCACGTGAAGTGTCAGACAGATGGATGAGGGTCGAATAACAAAAGTCATAAACGGTGAAACTGGAACTCCCCGCACAAACAAACATACAACAACAAAACCATGGCAGGGTCAGTTGGTGAAACTGACAGGTGGTCTTCCATTCAAGATGAATGCCTAAACAGAAGTGAAAAGACCACCTGACCCCTCAACTCAAGCACAGAAATGGCTAAAACGTAACAAGTTAAAGTATACTTTTAAAAATGCAACTGTGGCTCAGTGAGTAGGGCGCCGGCCCCATATGCCAAGGGTGGCAGGTTCCAACCCAGCCCCGGCCAAACTGCAACAAAAAATAGCCAGGCGTTGTGGCGGGCGCCTGTAGTCCCAGCTGCTTGGGAGGCTGAGGCAAGAGAATCGCGTAAGCCCAAGAGTTAGAGGTTGCTGTGAGCTGTGTGACGCCACGGCACTCTACCGAGGGCAATAAAGTGAAACTCTGTCTCTACAAAAAAAAAATGCAAAACTAAGCCTGGAAGCAAGAAGAAATTTTGAAGTGCCAGCAACAAATAGGGAGCTCAAAGACCAAGTGGTGAGGCACTGACATATAAGTAGGCCACATGGCTCTCCCATATGGTTCCCTCAGTCCACCGTCTTCTTACACCCACACCGCAGAATCTGCATGGAGCTGCGGCAACCCACCTCTTGTCCGCGCCTTGCCAGAGAATACCCAGGAGTCTGGACTCCGTGGGGAACAGGCTTCCAGACCTCGGGCCAGAAAGAGAAAGAGTGCCAGAAGCTGATACATGCAGGAGAGCAGTCAACAGCAATGGAGCCATAGCACTGAGGATCTCACAAATCTCTGGAACAGCTCCACCCTGGGGCTGACCCAACCTCCGAACTTCCCAGTAACATATCTCAATAAATTTTCTTACGCTTAAAAAATAAAAATAAAAAATAAGTAGGCCACACAGATGATCACCATTAGTGTTGGGAACAGGAAAACAAAGTTTAAGAAGTTAAAACTGGGCTCAGTGCCTGTGGCTAAAGTGGCCAGGGCGCCAGCTATATACACCTGAGCTGGCGTGTTCAAATCCAGCCTGGGCCCACCAAACAACAATGACGGCTGAACCAAAAAATAGCTGGGCGTTGTGGCCAGCACCTGTGGTCCCAGCTCCTTGGGAGGCGAAGGCAGGAAACTAGCTCATGCTCAGGAGTTGGAGGTTGCTGTGAGCTGTGATTCCACAGCACTCTACCCAAGGCAACAGTTTGAGGCTCTGTCTCAAAAAAAAAAAAAAGTTAAAACTGGCTCATCGCCTGTGCCTCAAGCAGCTAAGGCATCAGCCACATACACCAGAGCTGGGGGGTTCGAACCCAGCCTAGGCCCGCCAAACAATGACGGCTGCAACCAAGAAACAGCCAGACACTGTGGCAGGCGCCTGTAGTCCCAGCTACTTGGGAGGCGGAGGAAGGAGAATCACTTGAGCCCAGGAGTTGGAGGTTGCTGTGAGCTGTAATGCCATAGCACTCTACCCAGGGCGACAGCTTGAGGCTCTGTCTCAAAAAAAAAAAAAAAATCTTCCTTCATTAAGTTATGAAATAGGCTTTTTGTGCCCTATACCCTAATATCCTTTGCTAGTCAAACCCCCCAAAAGCTGTGTGCATAGATATAGAACCAAAATTTGTATCATCTGAATAGTGTACAGAAATGCCAAGTCAAGAAACTAGTAAGGTTATACAGAACCTTACGAACAAAAACCATCTCACAAGAACCCCTACCAGGGCGGTACCTGTGGCTCAGTAGGTAGGGCGCCAGCTCCATATACTGAGGATGGTGGGTTCGAACCCAACCCCAGCCAAACTTCAGCAAAAAATAGCTGGGAGTTGTGGTGCGTGCCTGTGGTCCTAGCTACTTGGGGGCTGAGGCAAGAGAATCACCTAAGCCCAGGAGTTGGAGGTTGCTGTGAGCTGTGATGTCACAGCACTCTACCAAGGGTGACAAAGTGAGACTGTGTCTCTTAAAAAAAAAAAAAAAAAAAAAAGAACCCCTCCTAAACCAGGGCACGAGAGAGACTCCCATTGAAGATAGATTCACAATAAAAATTCAAGGCGCATGAAGAAATCCAATTTTCTTAGCCTATGTCAACAAACATACTAAGCAAAGAAGTAACAACCTAGAAACCACATGGTTGGGTTTTTTTGTTTGTTTGTTTCTTTTGAAACAAGAGTTTCACTTTGTTGCTCTTGGCAGAGTGCTTCATAGCTCACAGCAACCTGAAACTCTTGGGCTTAAGTGATTCTCTTGTCTCAGCTTCCTGAGTAGCTGGGACTAGAGGTACCCGCCACAACACCCGAATATTTGTAGAGACGGAGTTCTCGGTCTTGCTCAGGCTGGTCTCGAACCTGTGAGCTCAATCCACCCGCCTCAGCCTCCCAGAGTGCTAGGATTACAGGCCTGAGCCACTGCACACAGCCAGAAACCACAGATTTTAAATAAATAAAGCAGTCAAATAATGTGTAAATTGTTCATAATGATAAATAGACAAACACAATCTATGGAAATAGGAAAATCTAAAAAAGAATCCAAGAAATAAAATATATGTATTGAATAAACACAAGCAGGTTAAAGACTATACAAGAGATAAGTGAAGAAATTTTTCAACACAGAACATAGATATCTGTGTGAACTGTACTTGATAAGAAAAAAATGTAAACTACAGAAAAGCAGCTCAGAAAGCTAAAAGACTAAATGAGAAGCTTGACCATGTGTCCAACAAAAATTTAAAAGTTCATGGAAGATAAGGTACACAGATGCTTTTTAAAGAGACAATTGCTGAGAATTTCAGAACTAAAGAAATAAGCCCTAAGACTGCAAGCCAAGTCCTGAGAAGGATTAATGGAAATTAACAGGTAACTAGATATAGTATAAGAAAATTACAGAACAAAGGTAGAGAAAAAATTCTTAATTATCAGCAAGAAAACAAAAATTACAGTAATGGAAGATAATCAGACAGAAGACCTCACCAGTAATATCTTCAAAACTTTGAGGGAAAATAAGTCAATTTAGAACTAGACATCGTAAAAAAAACATTTTTTTCTTTTTGAACCCACCACCTCTGCTATATGGGGCCAGTGCCCTACTCCTTGAACACAGGCACCGCCCCATAAAAAATTTTTTATTCAAGACTAAGAACAAAATAATAGGCCAGGCCTATAATCCTAACACGCTGGGAGGCTGAGGTGGGTGGATTATCTGAGCTCATGAGTTCGAGACCAGCCTGAGCAGGAGTGAGACCTCATCTCTTCTAAAAACAAAAAACTGAGGCAAGAGGATCACGTGAGCCCAAGAGTTTGAGGTTGCTGTGAGCTATAATGCCATAGCATCCTACCAAGGGTGACAAAGGGAGACTATCTTAAACAAAACAAAAAAGGAGGGCAGCGCCTGTGGCTCAGTGGGCCCCATATACTGAGGGTGGTATATTCGGACCCAGACCCGGACAAACTGCAACAACAAAAAAAATAGCTGGGCGTTGTGGCGGGCGCCTGTAGTCCTGGCTACTCGGGAGGCTGAGGCAAGAGAATCGCCTAAGCCCAAGGGTTTGGCGGTTGCTATGAGCTGTGATGCCACAGCACTCTACTGAGGGTTAATAAGTGAGACTCTGTCTCTAAAAAAAAAAAATCTGCTTTAAAACCCAATAAAGCTTAAGTCAAACCACATAAAATTGCCAATATTATGGCGGCGCCTGTGGCTCAGTGAGTAGGGCGCCGGCCCCATATGCCGAGGGTGGCGGGTTCAAACCCAGCCCTGGCCAAACTACAAAAAAAAATAGCCGGGTGCTATGGCGGGCGCCTATAGTCCCAGCTACTCGGGAGGCTGAGGCAAGAGAATCGCTTAAGCCCAGGAGCTGGAGGTTGCTGTGAGCTGTGTGATGCCACGGCACTCTACCGAGGGCCATAAAGTGAGACTCTGTCTCTAAAAAAAAAAAAAAAAAAAAATTGCCAATATTAAACTGTGTTTGACTTGCAAAAATGGGAATTTTATACAATTCAACGTATTTCAGAAAATGGAAAAATATTTAGATGTAAGATACAAAAGCAACTAGCACAGTAACAATGAACAGTTCTTACATCTAAATATCTCCTAATATTAGCCCTAAAAGCAAATATACAATATATAAAATATTAGTTTGAGAAAATTAAAAATGATGGAGTTAAAATACCAAACTACAATAACCTGTTCTATTACAATTAGAAAACAACACTAATTATAGTATAATAGGAAAATTGATACTAAAACATCAATTAAAAGTATGTTAAAGGGGGCAGCACCTATGGCTCAGTCGGTAAGGCGCCGGCCCCATATACCAAGGGTGGCGGGTTCTAAACCCGGCCCCGGCCGAACTGTAACAAAAAAATAGCCGGGCGTTGTGGCGGGCGCCTGTAGTCCCAGCTGCTTGGGAGGCTGAGGCAAGAGAATTGCTTAAGCCCAGGAGTTGGAGATTGCCGTGAGCTATGTGATGCCACCGGCACTCTACCCAGGGCCATAAAGTGAAACTCTGTCTCTACCAAAAAAAAAAAAAGTATGTTAAGGGGCCAGGCATGGTGGCTCACACCTGTAATCCCAGCACTCGGAGGCCAAGATGGGTCAACTATTTGAGTTCAGGAGTTCTGAGACCAGCCCAAGAAAGAGCAAGGCCTCTGTCTCTTAAAAAAAAAAGAAAAGAAAAGAAAAAGAAAAAACTAGCCATACATTGAGGCAGGTACCTATAGTCCCAGCTACATGGGAGGCTGAGGCAAGAGGATTACCTGAGTTCAAAGAGATTGAGATTGCTGTGATCTATGACACCCTAGCACTCTACTGTAGAAACAAAGTGAGACTCTGTCTTTAAAAAATATGTATGCATATTTCTCATAATTTCCACATATATAATAATTTTTTTTTCTTTTAGAGACAGAGTCTCACTTTGTTGCCCTCGGTAGAGTGCCGTGACATCACAGCTCTCAGCAACCTCCAGCTCTTGGGCTTAGGCAATTCTCTTGCCTCAGCCTCCGGAGTAGCTGAGACTACAGGTGCCCGCCACAATACCCGGCTATTTTTTTCGTTGCAGTTTGGCCAGGGCCCGGCTAAACCCACAACCCTCGGTATATGGGACCGGCGCCCTACCCACTGAGCCACAGGCACCACCCAACAGTATTTTTTTCTATTTTATAGATAGATAGATAGATAGATAGACAGATAGACAGATAGATAGATAGATAGATAGATAGATAGATAGATAGGGCCAGCAGAGGTGGTTCACACCTAAAATCCTAGCACTCTGGGAGGATGAGGCAGGTGAACTATCTGAACTCAGGAATTCAAGACCAGTAGGAGCCAAAGCAAGAACCCCCTCATCTCTCGGGCAGCACCTGTGGCTCAGTGAGTAGGGCGCTGGCCCCACATTCCAAGGGTGGTGGGTTCAAACCTAGCCCCCGCCAAACTGCAACAAAAAATAGCCTGGCGTTGTGGCAGGTGCCTGTAGTCCCAGCTACTCAGGAGGCTGAGGCAATTGCCTAAGCCCAAGAGCTGGAGGTTGCTGTGGGCTGTGACGGTACAGGTACAGCAATTTACCAAGGGCGATAAAATGAGAGTCTGTTTCTTAAAAAAAAAAAAAAAAAAAAAGTGCCTCTTTTTTTTTTTTTTTTTAAACTTGGGACAGTTATTTACTGTTTACATAGTAATACACTTGGGGCAAAAGAGGCATTATTACACCATAACCTGTAAACTGTCTAACAGTTACTTTAGGCAAGTTAATCTGCAAAGGCTTCTTTTCTTGACCTTCAAATGGGAAGAGCCTTCTCCACCACATGGATTAACTGCAATGTCTGTTGGAACACATCTGCTCACATACAAAACAGTGAGCTTGCTTTAAAATCAATACAGAAAATTTTAACAGACTCAAACTGGTTTATCAGTACCTTTAAAGATGAGTTTCAATTTAATTTTTCATAATTTATCCTTCCTTACATGAAAAATAATTTTTAGGGCAGCACCGTGGCTCAAGGAGTAAGGCACCAGCCCCATATACCAGAGTAGCAGGTTCAAACCCAGTCCCGGTAAAAAAGAAAAAGAAAAAAAAGAATTATTAGAAAAAGCAAAGGACACATTCAAAATCACATAGAAATCACATTTTCTTTTAACTGAGTACTTTATTCACACTCTTATTTCTCCTGGCTGCTACTCTGGTAACAACTGGGTCCCCACTTCTCAAGAATACTGGCATCTGACCATACTGAAAGCCAGTGCGAACATAGTCCCCAAACCAGGGCTTCTGGAATAGCAAGAACAATAAGATCCAGCCTTTCTCTTCACTAAAAAGGGATCACGAATGGGAGGGTCCAAACCTCCATCTTCTGAAATTAGGAAACCTAAAAAATGGAAACCAAAATGTATCAGGAATGAAGTATAGCAACCCCTTATATGCTCAAGGTCAAGATGGTTTTTGAGTAGTTAAGTACCTCACCATCTAGCCTCTTCTAGCAGTAATTGGCCCCACCCAACATTTTAAAGGAAGATGTTTTGTTTCTCTTTCATTACCCAAAGGGTATAAAATCTACTAAAAGGTATAAATATAATGAATCAGAATAAATCAACTCACTCATAAGAAACATTCTTGGATAGTGATTTTTGGATGCTGGCAATATTCGGCCCACTATTAAAAAGTGGTAAAATTCAGAGCAATCTGAGAAGTGAATTCAAAAGTGGAGGCTACATTTGCTGAATGGTTTATATATGAAACCCATACATACAATCCCCATTTTTTTCAGTGTATATGTCAACAAGCCAAGACCTCTGAGCATCAAAATAACTTATCTTGTACATTACAGTGCACAAAATGGAGGAAAAGATACTTTCTTGGAAGGTGACTAAAAGGCATTTTGTAAAATGTCCATATCACTCTAAAACAGAAGGACTGGGCTCCAGTGCCTTCTGGCCTTCATTACTTGACCCCTCCTCTTCTTTGGTTGCAGAGGCCTCAGTGGCAGCCATTTCTTCTACATGTTCTGCTGGCTTTTTCTCTCCTTCCTCCTCCTCATCCTCTTGGGGATAGAGGTCTGGGTACTTCTGCATATATTCCTGCATGGCCCGGAACTGGTCTATACAGTCTGATCCCTTGACATCCTCTGTGCTATAGTGGAAACGTGAAAAGGCTGACTTGAACTGTTCCCCACACGGGTCACTGGCCATTCCCCCAAGGCACGGGCAGTTCCAGTTAATGTCTCCATTTGGTAGTATCAATCCATGCTCCTCATATGGATCGTTGGTGTCATGGCCACCAGCTCTGCACTGCTTGGGGTTTCATGGTCTTCTTTGATCACAAATATGATTTGATCCTTCCCTTCCTGCCGGCAGTAAGACATAGCTGGCCCTGACGCTTAGACCTTCCAGAAGCACGAAGGGGACAGCAGCTTCACGCTGGGACCTCCCTCTGCCCCCGGCAGAGTAAGTACCTCAGAGGCCCCGGCGGACCCGCCCCCTTCAGGCCTGCCCCTGCCCGCCATGAGCCTGCCTCCAAGTGTCTCTCTTTTTTTTTTTTGTAGAGACAGAGTTTCACTTTATGGCCCTCGGTAGAGTGCCATGGCTTCACAAAGCTCGCAGCAACCTCCAACTCCTGGGCTTAAGCGATTCTCTTGCCTCAGCCTCCCGAGTAGCTGGGACTACAGGCACCCGTCACAACACCCGGCTATTTTTTTGTTGCAGTTCGGTTGAGGCCGGGTTTGAACCTGCCACCCTCGGTATATGGGGCTGGAGCCTTACCGACTGAGCCACAGGTGCCGCCCCAAGTGTCTTTTTTAAGACAGAGTCTCACTATGTCACCCTCAGTAGACTGCCATGGCCATCACACTCACAGCAACCTCAAACTCTGGGATTTAAGCAATTCTCTTGCCTCAGCCTCCCAAACAGCTGGGACTAAAAGTGCCCATCACAAGGCCTGGTTTTGTTGCAGTTGTCATTGCTGTTTAGCAGGCCCAGTCTAGGCTAAACCCACCAGCTCTGGTGTATGTGGCCGGCACCCTAACTCACTAAACTATGGGTGTCAAGCTAACCACCTCGTTTCTGAAAAAGACCCGAGCACTGTGGTGAGCACCTATAATCCCAGCTACTCAGAAGACTGAGGCAAGAGGACTGCTTGAGCCCAAAAGTTTGAGGTTGCTGTGAGCTTTTACGCCATAGCACTCTAAGGGCGACAAATGAAAAACTGTGTCAAAAAATAAAATAAATAAATAAATAAACAAGTGAAAATCACACAGGATGATTTTGATATGATAACTGAGGACCTAGAAGTTGGATCACATAAAATATAGTCAAGTTGTTGGTAAGTGAAATCTGTGCAAGCCTCTTCTCTCAGCCAATAATAAGATTCAGACAGAAGTTCAGTTCAATGCCATGCTAAAGCTGCCCACTTTGAGAACTGTTCCAAAATATAGAAAAGAATTCTAGCACCTGTGGCTGAGTGAGTAGAGCGCCAGCCCTGTATACCAAGGGTGGCGGGTTTGAACCCGGCCCTGGCCAAACTGCGACAAAAAATAGCCGGGCATGGGTGGCTCCTGTGGCTCAAAGGGGTAGGGCGCTAAGTCCCATATGCCAGAGGTGGCAGGTTCAAACCCAGCCCCGGCCAAACACTGCAAAAAAAAAAAAAAAAATTAGCCGGGCATTGTGGCTGGCACCTATAGTCCCAGCTACTCAGGAGGCTGAGGCAAGAGAATTGCTTAAGCCCAAGAGTTGGAGGTTGCTGTGAGCTGTGACACCACAGCCCTCTACCAAGGGCAACAAAGTGACAACTCTGTCTCAAAAAAATAAATAATAAAGAAAAATGACTCATGACATACATGGGAACAACAGTAAGATCAACAGTGAGCAGAAGAAAACAGAGAACCAGAAAGCAGTGGGATGACATAATTCATGTGGTAAAAGAAAACACTTGCCTACAATTACAATGTATTAATAATGAAATAAAGAAAAAAATTAGGCTAAGAGGAAACACCAATAGAAAATGTAGAAAGAAAAAATAAATAAAAATTACCAAGAATTCTATATTCTTCAAGGCTCACGTGCAAAAACAAAAATGAAATACATACTCTGATAAAAATGGACTGAGAGAATTCACTGCTAGTCATCCTGCCTTACAAGAAATATTAACAAAAATTCTTCATAGTCCCAGCTACTTGGGAGGCTGAGGCAAGAGAATCACTTAAGCCCAGGAGTTGGAGGTTGCTGTGAGCTGTGTGAGGCCACGGCACTCTACCGAGGGCCATAAAGTGAGACTCTGTCTCTACAAAAAAAAAAAAAAAAAAAAAATTCTTCAGATTCAAAGGAAGTGACATCAGACAGTAACTCAAATGCATATTTAAAAAAAGAGTACTAATGAAGTTAATTACATTTACATGGGTAACCCATACAAACCTATTTTTCTCCTTCCCTCACCTATTTGTTACTTTTTGAGATAGGATCCCACTCTGTTTCCCAGGACAGAGTGCAATGAGTGTGGTATAGCTCACTGCAAACTCATATTCCTGAGCTCAAGTGATACTCCTGCCTCAGCCTCCCAAGTAGTTGGGAGTACATGTTTGTGCCGGTGCACCTAGCTAATTTTTCTGTTTTTTGTAGAGATAAGGTCTCCCTTTTGCTCAGGCTGGTCTCAAACCTCTGACCTCAAACAATCCTTCCCCAGTGGCCTCTCAAGAGTGCTAAGATTCCAGGTATGCGCCACCACACCTGGCCTCCTACACTTACTTAAAAGAAAACTGCAATGCTGCCTCATGGCTCACACCTATTATCCCAGCACTCTGGGAGGCCAAAATGGGTGGATTGCCTGAACAAGAACGAGACAAGCTCTCTAAAAACATCTGGGCACTGCTGTGGGTACCTGTTGTGGGTACCTGAGGCTGAGGAAAGAGGATCTCTTGAGCTCGAGAGTATGAGGTTGCCATTGAGTTATGATGCTGCAGCACTCTACCAATGGTGACAAAATGAGACTCTGTCACTTCCCCTCTCCAAAAATAAATAAAATAATAAAAAAGAAAGAAAATTAGGCAGTGCCTATGGCTCAGTGAGTAGGGCGCCGGCTCCATGTACCAAGGGTTGGTGGGTTCAAACCCAGCCACGAACAAACTGCAAAAAAATAGCCGGGTGTTGTAGCAGGCGCCTGTAGTCCCAGCTACTCGGGAGGCTGAGGCAAGAGAATCACCTAAAGCCCAATAGCTAGAAGTTGCTGTGAGCTGTGATGTCACAGCGCTCTACCGAGGGCGACAAAGTGAGACTCTAGCTCTAAAGAAAAAAAAAGAAAGAAAACTGCATAAACCATCATAGCAAAAAGGATTAGAGAGAGACTGGAAGTTATGTATACTGGAATGTGGACATGGCATCAAACCATAACTGGCATTAATAACAATTGAAAAGATTAATATAAATGACTATATAAATAGATTTTTTCTTCTTTCTTCAAAAACCACAGAAGGTGTATAAACCAGTAACTATAACACTGTACTCCTGGTTTTATAACACACAGATATATAATATATATATCTATAACATATACATTAATACTAATAATTGCACAAAAGAGGATGGGGGAGTCACACTGGAGCAAAGCTTCTGTGTTTTACTAAAGTCAAGTTAGTAGTAATTTGAAGTGGACTGTGATAAATATAGATGCACATTATAATCCCTGATGCAAACACTAAGAAATTGACTCAAAAACTATAGCAGAGAGATCAAAGGAATTACACTAGGAAATTTTGACTACAAAAGAAGGTAAATAACAACCAATGAACAAAAAAGAAAAAATAATGAGCCACAAGGCAAACAAACAGCAAATCCACCAACATGGATCTGATCATGGCATTGATAGTAAATCTGATCCTATCAGTGGTAGTATAAATTAGAATAAATTAAGGATGCCAGTGAAGACAGAAATGGTCAAACCAAGATAAGAAAAAAGTAACTACATACAGACACATTTTAAATCAAAGACTCACAATAAATGAGCAAAAAAAGATGGAAAAGGTAAGTCACGGAAATAGTAATTATAAAAGAGCTGAAGTAGCTATCCAGATATCAGATTAGACCTGTATACAAAAATAACTATTAGAGACGAAAGTAAATTTTTTGAACAGGCATGGTTGCTAATGCCTGTAATCTCAGCACCCCAAAGGAGTAAAAGCTGAGGAAGGAGGATAGTTTGAGGTCCGCTGTTGGAGACCAGCCTGGGCAACATTACAAGACTTAGTCTCTACAAGAAAAATATCAAAAAATAAAAATAAAGTTAGCCAGGCAGGATGGCATATGTCTTAGCTACTAAGGAAGTTGAGGCCGAAGGAATGTTTGAGCCCAGGAGGTTGAGGTTGCTGTGAGTCACAATTTAGTCACTGTACTCTAGCCTAGGTGACAGAGTGAGACCCTGTTTTTTAAAAAAAAAAAAATAGTAAGTTTTTATAATAAAAATACCAATTCTGCCCAGGCGCTCTGGCTCACACCTGTAATCCTAGCACTCTGGGAGGCTGAGGTAGGTGGATTGCCTGATCTCAGGAGTCCAAAACCAGTCCGAGCAAGAGCAAGATCCCTTCTCTAAAAAAACTAGCCAGGCATCATGGCGGACACTTGTAGTCCCAGCTACTTGGGAGGCTGAGGTAAGAGGATTACTTGAGCCCACGAGTTTGAGGATGCTGTGGGCTCTGATGCCACAACACTCTACCCAGGGCAACAAAGTGAGACTCTGTCTCAAAAAAGTAAAATAAAATAAATACATGAAAAAGTACATCAAGATCAAATTGCTAAAAGCTAGTGATGAAAACTAAGCCTTAAAGGCAGAGGGGGGAAAAAGACACACTACATACTTAGGAGCAAAGATTAAAAAGCAAGGAATAGCTCCTTAAAAACTATATAAATCTGAAGTCAGTAGAGTGACATCATTCAACTAGTGTGACACAAGAATAATAAACCAACCAAAGTCACAAACAATTGCACAGGAGGGAGGCCAAAAGAGATTGCAGATACAGAATTAATACATTAAACATAAATGTTTACTATACTAAAACAGAATCCCATTTACTATAACCAAGGAAAAATAGTATGAGAATAGTTTAAAAGGAACAGAAATCTAGAAGCGCAATAACAGCTAAATAACAAGAAAAATTATTATAGTGGAAGGTGCTCATTATAAAAATAGAATTATACTAAAACTTTCTGGTACATTTTTCAAGTAAGGTAAAAAAGAAAAGAAATAAATAATACAATTTTTTTTTTTTTTTGGAGACAGAGCTTCGCTTTGTTGCCCTCAGTAGAGTGCTATAGCGTCACAGCTCACAGCATCCTCCAGCTCTTGGGCTTGGGCAATTCTCTTGCCTCAGCCTCCCAAGCAGCTGGGACCACAGGCACCCGCCACAACGCCTGGCTATTTTTTGTTGCATTTTGGCCGGGGCCAGGTTGGAACTCGCCACCCTCGGTATTTGGGACTGGCACCACACTCACTGAGCCAAAGGCACCACCCAAAATAAATAATATTTTTATATATTTCCCAGAATGGAAAACATACAATTTTTGGTATGTCTAAGGAACATTTAACAAAATCTGATCTTGTATTTAGCTAACAAAAACAAACAAGAAAAAAACCCTTTCAATTCAAAGGGTACCAAGTAAAAATAAACAAAAAGGTTACTACAAACAACCCAAAAGAAAAATAAGATCCAGTTGGAAATTTAAACTAAAATTACAGCTATGTAGAAAAAAAGTAGTAGAAACAGTTTTTATTACTCAACGGTCTTATTACTAACTGAAGCCTTAAATGTTTTTTTTATTTTTATTTATTTATTTTTTTTATAGACAAGAGTCTCACTTTGTAGCCCTCAGTAGAGTGCCATGGCATCACAGCAACCTCCAGCTCTTGGGCTTAGGCTATTCTCTTGCCTCAGCCTCCCGGGTAGCTGGGACTACAGGCATCTGCCACAACACCTGGCTATTTTGTTGTTGCAGTTTGGCCAGGGCCGGGTTCGAACCCACCACCCTCAGTATATTGGGCCAGTGCCCTACTCACTGAGCCATAGGCACTGCCTGAAGGCTTAAATGTTTAGAAAAAAATCCTAAGAATAGAACTTAGATCTTTCCCTGAGAAACTTTCAAAGAATAAAACAAACCTAAATGAGAATGGAATACAAAAAGATGAAATATAATTAATGCAAACAAAATTGAAGAAAAACTGATGAACTTAAAATTAATTTTTCTTTAAGAAAAAGGTAAAATTGGCTCGGTACCTGTAGCTCAGCAGCTAAAGCGCCAGCCACATGTACTGGGGCTGGAGGATTCAAACCTGGTCCAGACTTGCCAAACAATATTAACAGCTATTACAACAACAACAACAACAACAACAACAAAAAACAGCCAAGCACTGTGGCAAGCGCCTGTAGTCCTAGGTACTTGGGAGGCTGAGGCAAGAGAATCGCTTAAGCCCAAGAGTTTGAGGTTGCTGTGAGCCATGACACCACAGCACTCTCTACCAAGGGTAACATAGTGAGACTCTGTCTCAAGAAAAAAAAAGAAAGAAAGAAAGAAAAAGGTAAAATAAACCTTCAGAAATCTAATAAGGAAGAAAAAGACATATTGAAGTGAGAATGAAGAAAGATAATTTTGAAAGGTTATAATTTTTATCAGCAAATTGGATGTGTAACTCTAAAGCAATAAATTTTAAAATCTAAATATACAATTTTCTAGAAAATATGATTTAACAAAAACAAATAAAGAATTAAATTTGAATGACTACTGTATTAACACACAAAGACTATAAAGAACTGACATTTTAAAAATACGCACTCCAGGCCAGGCATGGCGGCTCCCACCTGTAATCTTAACACTCTAGGAGGTTAAAGCAGAAGGATCTCTTGAACACAATAGTTTGAGGTTTCTATGAGCTAGGCTCATGCCATGGTACTCAGCATAGGCAACAGAGTGAGACTGGGTAAAAAAATATATATTCTTGTGAAGTTTAAACGAGATGTTTCTGAAAATCTTTAAAAGCTAAAGCAGAACATAAAGATAGTAACATAATAGGCTCAGGGCCTGTGGCTCAAGTGGCTAAGGTGCCAGCCACATACACCAGAGCTGGCGGGTTCAAATCCAGCCTGGGCCCACCAAACAACAATGACAGCTGCAACTAAAAACTAGCCAGGCATTGTGGCGGGCACCAGTAGTCCCAGCTACTTGGGAGGCAAAAGCAGGAGAATCACTTGAGCCCAGGAGTTGAGAGGTTGGTGTGAGCTGTGATGCCATAGCACTCTACCCAGGGCGGCAGCTTGAGGCTCTGTCTCCAAGAAAAAAACATAATAAATAATAAAAAATACAGGTAGTTTTACAGATGAGCATGTTTAAACAAAAAAGCAACATTCCCTGAACGGAGAACAAAAGAGTGAAAAATCTCAATTTATTTTATAGGGCCCAACATCACCTTAGTATTAAAACCTGATAAAAACAATGCAAAAGAAGAAAATTGCAGACCACTTTTAACATACTGATTGTACAATTCCAAAGGAAATATTAGTAAACAATCTTGTAATTTTTCCAAAAGATAATACATTAGGGTTCAGCGCCTGTAGCTCAGTGAGTAGAGCACCGGCCACATGCACCAAAGATGGTGGGTTCAAGCCTAGCCCGGGCCTGTTAAACAACAGTGACAACTGCAACCAAAACATAGCCAGGCGTTGGGGTAGGCGCCTGCAGTCCCAGCTACTCGGGAGGCTGAGGCAAGAGAATTGCTTAAGCCCAAGAGTGTGCAGTTGCTGTGAGCTTAGACACCACAGCACTCTACCATGAGCAACATAGTGAGACTCTGTCTCAAAAAAAAAAAAAAAAAAAAAAAGATAATATATTAGGATGGAGTAGGGTTTACATCAGCAATTCAAGGATTACTCAACAGGAGGAAAATTAACAAAACAATCATATCAAAGGAGAAAACTAAATGGTAATATAAATAAATAGTATATGAAAAAACTCAGACATTGATTACATTTAAAAAGAAAACAACTTAAATATGAAAAGAATGATATCAAAGGGCCAAATAACATTTAGAATTAGTAAAACATTAAAAACTTTTTTTTTAGACAGAGTCTCAAGCTGTCGCTCTGGGAAGAGTGCCATGGCATCACAGCTCACAGCAACCTCAAACTCTTGGACTCACGGGATTCTCTTGCCTCAGCCTCCCCAGTAGCTGGGAGCACAGGCGCCTGCCACAACATCCAGCTATTTTTTTGTTGTTATTGTTGCAGTTGTCATTGTTGTTCTACCTGGCCCAGGCTGGGTTCGAACCTGCCAGCCTTGGTATATGTGGCCAGCGCCCTACCCACTGAGCTACAGGGGCACCGCCCACATTAAGAACTTTTTTTTTTTCTTCTTTTTTTGGTGGAGACAGAGTTCTATCCTATGCCCTGAGCAGAGTGCAATGGCATCGTAGCTCACTGCAACCTCAGATTCGGGCTGTGGGCATCCTGTTGCCTCAGCCTCCAAAGCCGCTGGGATTACAGGTGCTCACCGCAGCACCCGGCTGGGTTTTTCCTTTTTTTTTTTAAGAGATAGAGTCTCACTTTGTTGCCCTCCATAGAGTGCCGGGAAGTCACTGCTCACAGCAACCTCCAGCTCTTGAGCTTAGGTGATTCTCTTGCTCAGCCTCCCAAGTAGCTGGGACTACAGAAGCCCGTGACAGTGCCTGGGTATTTTGTTGTTGTTGTTGTTGTTGTTGTTGCTGCAGTTTGGCCAGGGCTGGGTTTGAACCCGACACCCTCGGTATATGGGGCCAGTGCCCTACTCACTGAGCCACAGGCACTGCCCTGAGTTTTTCCATTTTTTTAATCACGAGTCAGGGTCTCACTCTAGCTCAGACAAGCCTCGAACTCCTGAGCTCAAGCAATCTTCTCATCTCAGCCTCCCATAGCGCTGGGATTACAGGTGTGAGCCACTGCACCCAGCCACATTAAGAACTTTTTCATTCATGTTAGAAACTAGGCAACATTTATCAAAGACACAATACAGCAAAACAAGAGCAAAGATTCTGGACCCAGACTTAGATTTAAATCCCAGGTCCAGACTCTTCAGAGCTATATGATTTTGTGTTGGTTCTTTAACCTTGGAATCTTTGCTTCCTTTTTGTAAACAGAAATAATAATAGTACCTATCTCGAAGGCTGTTAGGAAGATTACACGTTTATATAAAATCTGACAAAAGTCAGAAAATGTAAGCCATCATTACAAATTCACTGCATAACAGAATTTACTGTAATAGTAATGTGATTATTTGCATTGTTCACTGCAGTACAACACAACAGAGGCCACGAGGCACCTGGAAAGTGGCTAGTAAGATTAACAGACTAAATTCTTAAATTTAAGTTTTAGTTAACTAAAAATTAAATAGCCACAAATGACCAGCTGCCTTGGTACAAGACACTGCAGTTCTATGTAGAATGCTTAAGATGTTGCTTATTTTTTTAAGACTACTAAAATTAAAAAGAAAAATTAACAGCTACTCAACTTCCAATAATGTTCACAATGAAAAGCAAATTCTCTCCTCAAAGGCAAAGTACAAAACTGTTCAAAACTGTCAACAAAAAAAACTAATTCAGGGGGTGGCACCTGTGGCTCAGTGAGTAGGGCGCCGGATTCAAACCCAGCCCCAGCCAAACTGCAACAAAAAAAAAATAGCTGAGTGTTGTGGCGGACACCTGTAGTCACAGCTACTTGGGAGGCTGAGGCAAGAGAAATCACCTAAGCTGGAGGTTGCTATGAGCTGTGATGCCACAGCACTCTACCGAGGAGAACAAAGTGAGATTCTCTCTCTAAAAAAACAAAAACTAATTCAGACCACTGGGAATTAATTATTATCAGACAAAATGAGAAGCAATTGTTCTATAAAGACAGCTAAAGTTTCAGGCCTTCTGCCTGATTCCCCTCCTCTCTCACTTCAATGGTCTGGCCTGCAAGATCAGTAGTTTTACTAGAACGGAACTGACCAAAAAAACAGCAGCTCTGCTGTCATGTGAGGCAGAATTGAGGAAGGAGGCAAAAGAGAAAACAGAAGTTTATAACCAGGTATAAATTGCTATCTATGGAAAGAACATGCTTTGCTATACTTGGGTTGGGTGTACAGTTGAAGCAAGCAACAGACCAATCACTAAATTAACACAAAGAACCCTGAAATGAGAGGGTCTCACAATGGCTTAGATAAACCTCTCTATATATACTTGGCTAACTAGGAAACTGCACGTTTAAAAAAAAAAAAAAGATCCCAAAAAAGCCTAAAGGCCTTCTGAGACTGAAGATAATGATATCAAAGCAGCTACTATAAATATTTTCAAAGAATGAAAAACTATGGCACTGCCTCAACAGATAAGAGATCTCAAGAGAGGACTAGAAACTATTTTAAAAAAAAAAAATTACCTGGTTTCTTGTACCCTCAACAAATCCCCAATTAAAAAAAAAAAAATCTATACATTTAGTTCTTTGAGAATTTTCCATACTTCTTTCCATAGAAGTTGTATTAGTTTGCAGTCCCACCAACAGTGCAAAAGTGTTCCCTTCTCTCCACATCCATGCCAGCATCTGCACTTTAGAGACTTTGTAATGTGGGCTATCCTCACTGGGGTTAGGTGATATCTCAGAGAGGTTTTGATTTGCACTTCTCTGATAATTAGGGAAGATGAGCTTTTTTTATGTTTGTTGGGCATTTTTCATCTTCAGAGAAAGTTCTGTTCAAGTCTCTTGCCCACTTATAAACGGTTGTTTGCTCTTTTCTTGTTGATCAATTTGAGTTCTCTGTAGATTCTAGTTATTTGCCCTTTGTCAGATTCATAGCATGCAAATATGTTCTCCCATGCTAAAAGCGGTTTGCTTTAGTTGTTGTACCTTTAGCTGTGCAGAAGCTTTTTAGCTTGATCATGTCTCATTCAGTTATTTTTGGTGTTGCTGCAATTGCCAAGCAACCCAAGTGCCCATCAACCCATGAAAGGGTTGTTTGTTAATCATGGAAGGATTAACAAACTGTGGTACCATTCAGCCATAAGAAGATGGAGACTTTACATCTTTAGTGTTTACCTAGATGGAATCAAAACACGTTCTTAATGAAGTATCACGCAAATGGAAAAACAAGTATCCAAAGTACTCAATACTAATATGAAATCAATATATACACAACTATACACCCTCATGAAAGAAAAACACAAGTATATTCAAGTGAGGGGGAGGAGGGATAGGAGAAGAGGAAGGGTGATTGACCAGTTCTCAATATTCAGTTAGAGTTCCACTACCACTTCAACTCTACCTTAGAAACAAAAACAATATAACCCAAGCATTTGTAACCTCTTATTAATCTTAAATTTAAAAAAAAAAAAGAATCTATACAGATGAAAGCATAATATCCAAAATGAAAATGTCACTACTTTTCTGAACTCAACAATAGACTATACGTAAACTTGTAAATAGATAAATTTAAAATATACAGTCCAAAAATCAGAGAGGAAAAAATACTTACGAGAAATAAACAGATCTTCAGAGACAAGTGAAACAATGTCAAGATTGCCAACATAAATGTAATGAAAGTCACAGGAGATAAAAGGAGTAGAGTCTGAAGAAATTAATGGCAAAAAAAACATTAAAACTTGATGAAATACATTAATCTACAATTCAAAAAGCTGATAGAACCCCAAATAGGACAAATAGAAACTGAATCAAACCCAACCATAATACAGTCAAAGGGCTGAAAACCAAGAGGAAAACAATTCATCAAGGGAACAAAAATACCATCAACATCTGACTTTTCACAGAAACAATGGAGGCCAAGAAGCAATTAAATAACATATTCAAAGTACTGAAAGAATGTAAACCACAAAATGTATATCCAACAAAAAACATCTTTCAAAAATGAAAGAAAGATAAACAAATTCATAGATTGACAGAAATTGAGAGAATGTCACTAGCATATTTGTACCACAAAAAAAATACTGAAGAACAGAAATCTTTCAAGCTGAAAGGAAATAAAACCAGACAACGACTAAAATCCACAGGAAGGAAATGAGAAACACCAGAAATGGTAAATACAAAGGGAAGACATAAAAACACTTTTTTCTCTTATTTTACAAAAATAAGACTGTTGAGAGCAATAACACATTGATTTGACAGTTTTTAAAATCATAAATGTAATAATTAAGAGTACAAAGGATATAATTGAAGCTATAGAGGAGCAAAGTTGCTGTATTTTAACAAAATTAATATAATACCCTGAAATGGACTGTGATTAAAGATGCATCATAATTGCAAAAATAACAACTAAAACAAAAACAAAGTAAAAACAAAATCAGAAAAAATTTTAAAGTACACTAAATATATTGGTTAAACTGGACACCACAGCTGGCCAAAAAGAAAAAAGAAATCAAAATATTGGTGAACACAAAAGTCTTAGTAAAGAAGGAAAAGAACAAAAATGACATGACACATACAGAAAAAAAAAAAAAAAAACACAAAATGGCCAACCTAAATCAAACCACATCACTACTCACATTAAATATAAATGGACAAAACATTACAATGAAAGAGGAGAGATTATGAGAATAGGCTAAAAGCAGGATCCAACTACATGCCTTCTAAAAGAAACATCTTTGGCTTCAGGGCCACAAATAGATTGAAAGCAAAAAAAAGAGAACAAAAGACGTATCATAAAAACCGTAGCCAAAGAGCTGGAGTAGCTATGTCAACATTAGGAAAAAAATAGACTTTCACAGAACGTTACTAGACACAAAGAAATACTGGTTTTTGTTTGCTGTTTCTGTTTTTGAGACAGAGTCTCACTGAGTTGCCCCGGGGTAGAGTGCCATGGTGCTCACAGCAACCTCAAACTCTCAGGCTCAAGCGATCCTCTTGCCTCAGCCTCCTGAGTAGCTGAGACTGCAGGTACCCATCACAACCCTCAACTAGTTTTTTTCTATTTTTAGTAGAAATGGGGTCTAGCTTTGCTCAGGCTAGACTCCGACTCCTGAACTCAGGGGGTCCACCTGCCTCAGCCTACTAGAGTGCTAGGATTACAGGTGCCAGCCACCTTGCCAGGCCAAAGAAACACTATATACCTTAAAGGATCTTCTGCTTCAGTTGCTGGGGGGCAGTGATATACATATATATATATTTTTTTTTTTAAGGGTCAATACATCAGGACTGTGTAACAATTATAAACATATACACAAACAAAATCAAAAGTATTGAGAAATGGACAATTCAACAACTGTACTTGGTTATTTCAATATTCATCTTAGTAACTGATAAAAAGAATTACACAGAAAAATTACTAATGAGGCTCAGCGCCTGTGGCTCAAGCGGCTAAGGCACCAGCCACATACACCTGAGCTGGTGAGTTCAAATCCAGCCCAGGCCCACCAAACAACAATGATGGCGGCAACCAAAAAATAGCCGAGTGTTGTGGCAGGCACCTATAGTCTCAGCTACTTGGGAGGCAGAGGCAGGAGAACTGCTTCAGCCCAGGGGTTGGAGGTTGCTGTGAGCTGTGATGCCACAGCACTCTACCCAGGGCAACAACCTGAGATCTGTCAAAAAAAAAAAAAAAATTACTAATAGAAGGCTATTACACACTAATCAATTTGAGGTAACCAATATAGAACAAACACTCCATCCAAAGACAGAATATACATTCTGTTCAAGCATAGATGGAACTTTTTCAAAGATAGACCACTTACTGGACTAGAAATCTGTAAACTAACCAAATCAAGGCCACACGCTATTTCTGTGTGAACCAATACCTAAAAACAATTTTTGCATTTGCATAGACTGCAGAAGAAAAGGGGGAAGAAGAAAGGGAGGAAAGAGAGGAAGAAGAAGAAGTTGGCAACTACAACAGAGATTATACATGGCCTGCAGAGCATACAATACTTACTCTCTTTGGTCCTTACAGAAATAGTTCACTCACCCCTGTGCTAGTATAAGACAAGTCTCAATCATTTGAAAAGGCTTGAAATCATACAAAGTATGTTTCCCTACTATGGTTGCTACCACAACTGAATTTACAGTTGACCCTTGAATAATGCAAGTTTGAACTGTGCAGGTCCAATCATGAGGATTTTCCTTCACCCCTGCCACCCCTGAGACAACAAGATCAATATGCCCCCTTCCTCTTCCTCCTCAGTCTATTGAGACTCTCTCTCTCTCTCTCTGGAACAAAACAAAACAAAAAAGAAAAAAAAAATTAACAACTGAAAGAAATCTCAAAAGCCCCAAATATTTGGAAACGTAACTTCTGAAAGACCCACTGCTTAAAAAAGAAATGAGAGCTGGGTACAGTGGTGGCTCAGGCCTATAATCCTAGCACTTTGGAAGGCTGGAGCAGAAGGATCACTTGAGCCTAAAAGCTCAAGCCCAGCCTGGGCAATAGTGAGACCTCATCTCCACAAAACATAAAAATAAATCTGAACTATCCACAGGAGGATAAATAAATTGTGGTATAGTAATAGAGTAATATAGTAATGAAATTCATACAAAAGAGCTACACACATCAACACAGGTAAATCTCAAGAAAAGAATGTTAAATGAATAGAACAAGGGGCAAAATAAAAAATAATAATAAATAAATTTAAACAAAATAAACAAGGTGTGGTTGCGAGTGCCTAAGTCACAGCTACTCAGGAGCCCAAGACAGGAAGATCACTTGAGCCCAGGAGTTGGATGGAGGCTGCAAGGAGCTATGATGATGCCACTGCACTGTAGCTTGGGCAACAGAGTGCGAGACTCTACCCGACCACCTGCCAATTAAAGCTAAATATATATTTTCATGGAATAACACTAAAGAAGTGCTTAGGGCAGCACCCGTAGCTCAGTGGGTAGGTGGTGGCGCAGCCTACATACACCAAAGCTGGCAGGTTTAAACCCAGTCCAGGCCAGCTAAAGCAACAATGACAACAACAACAACAAAAGTAGCCACAAGTAGTCCCAGCTATTTGGGAGGCTGAGGCAAGATAATCACTTAAACCCAAAAGTGTGAGGTTGCTGTGAGTTGTAACGCTACAGCACTCTACCGAGGACGACAGCTTGAGACTCTGTCTCAAAAAATAAAAGATGGGCGGCATCTGTGGCTCAGTGAGTAGGGCACTGACCCCATATACCGAGGGTGGCAGGTTCAAGCCCAGCCCCAGCCAAACTGCAACAACAACAAAAAATACCCAGGCACTGTGGCGGGCTTCTGTAGTCCCAGCTACCAAGAGGCTGAGCAAGAGAATCGCTTAAGCCCGAGAGCTGGAAGTGGCTGTGAGCTGTGATGCCACAGCACTCTACCAAGGGTAACAAAGTGACACTCTTTAAAAAAAAAGAAAGAAAGAAAGAAAGAAACAGAAAGTACCAAGGGAAGCCCGAGTGCACTGGGTCATGCCTGTAGTCCTAGCACTCTGGAAGGGCAAGTGCAGTGGCTCACACCTGTAGTCCTAGCATTCTGGGAGGCCAAGGTGGGTGGATTGCTTGAGCTAAGGAGTTCAAGATCAGCCTAAGCAAAGGGCGAGAGAGACCCCATCTCTACCAAAATAGAGAAATGAGCCAGGTGTGGTGGCTGGCACCTATGGTTCCAGCTACTCAAGAGGCTGAGGCAGGAGATCACCTGAGTCCAGGAGTTTGAGGTTGCTGTTGAGTTATGATGCCACAGCACTCTACCCTGAGAAACAGAGACTCTGTCTCCCAAAAAAAAAGGTACGAAGGAAGAATGTGAACTTCCATCTCACCCATCTGCAACAAAGCAGTGCAAGTTAGTACTCACTCTACTTTTGCCAGTGAAGTATCAGGCCTAAGGGGAAGCTGAAGATACATACCCACCTGACCATTATGTTACACCTCAATGGAAAGACTGCCAGCTAAAAATGAAGATTAAATAGGATTTTTTTTTTTTTAAGACAGAGTCTATGTCACCCTCAGTTGAGTGCTATGGTGTCACAGCTCACAGCAACTTAAAACTCTTGGGCTCAAACGATTATCTTGCCTCATCCTCCCAAGTAGCTGGGACTACAGGCACCCACCACAACATCTGGCTATTTTGTTGTTGTTATTGTTGTTTAGCAGGCCACAGCAAGGTTCAAACCCATCAGCCCTCTAACCACTGGAGATATCGGTACCAAGCCAGATTAAATTAGATCTTTGAGTTTCAGAAATTTAACATCCAAAATATGCATAAGGCACTCACAAAATCTTGTCATAATACCAGGAATATCATAACTGATAAAAAACAATCAATACATGTAGTACATATCAAAATGAATCAGATGTCAGAAATATCTGACGTAAGTCTTTAGAGGAACCATTATAAAAATGCTTCCAAGAGCAATTACAAATGCCCTTGAATCAAACAAAAGAAAATATCAAAGAAATTGGTGATAGAAAAAAGACAAATGGAAATTATAGAACTAAAAAATACAATGATTTTTAAAATGTTTAAAAAACAACTATGGGCCAAGAGCAGTGGCTCACACCTGTAATCCTAGCATTCTCAGAGGCTGAGATGGGAGGATCACTTGAGCTCAGGAGTTTGAGACCAGCCTGAGCAACACTGAGAGCCCCATGTTCACTAAAAGCAGAAAAATTAGCCAGATATTGTGGTAGATACTTATAGTTCCAGCAACTCAGGAGGCTGAGGCAGGAGGATCACTTGAGTTTAAGGTTGCGGTGAACTAGACTGACACCTTGGCACGCTAATCTGGGCAACTGAAACTCTGTCTCAAAAATTAAAAACAAAACCAAAACTATGCAACCATTTAAACTTTCTAGAAATTGATCTAAGGGCATGCAACAAATAAATAACAATTTATTCAAGAAAACCTATTCTGGTTAAGTTCACAAACTCATCCTAGAAAAAGTGCTACACACCTCGTTGCTGAATATCACTAGTCACCAGATGGCTGAGGGGAGCACTTTTTCCAGGATAAGTTTGAGAACTTCACTGTCCAACCCTGTGTACCTTAGTAAAAACAGTCTCTGGCCACACCACCTCAACTCAACTCAACATAATGAAAGCAACGCTCCAGCAACCAAAATGATTACTCCCATTAGCTCCAAGTCAAGGACTACAGTATCTTCTCCAGGAGGGGAAGGCCACCACCATTTCTATCTCACGCAGTTCAAGATTATAAACGCTGAAGTCAAGACAGTGTGGCCAGAGGTCAGGAGCTCCCTTCTTCGGCCCAGCCCTAACTCCTAGGACAAAGTTGGGGTTTTGTTTTTGTTTGTTTTTTTTTTGGGGGGGGGGGTTGAGACAGAGTCTCAAGCTATTGCCCTTGGTAGTGCCATGGCATCGCAGCTCACAGCAACCTCAAACGCTTGGGCTTAACCAGTGGTTCTCAAACTTCTAATGCTGCGACCCTTTAATACAGTTCCTCATGTTGTGGTGACCCCCAACCATAAAATTATTTTCATTGCTACTTCATAACTGTAATTTTGCTATCACTATGAATCGTAATGTAAATATCTGATATGCAGAAGACCCCCAAAAGGGTCGCAACCCACAGGTTGAGAACCACTGGCTTAAGCAATTCTCTTGCCTCAACCTCCCAAGTAGCTAGGACTACAAGTACCGACAAACACCCAGCTATTTTTTGTTGAAGTTGTCGTTGTTTAGTAGGCCCGGGCCAGGGTCAAACCCACCAGCCCCAGTGGATGTGGCCGGGCACCCTAACCACTGAGTGTGGGAGCTGAGCCTAGGACAAAGGTTTTACCCCAGGCACATCACACAAAAAAAAACACTGGAGTAGCTCACTTGTAGGGCAGAGGATCCAAGCTAGGATAGACAAGCCAACAAGCCCAGAGGCTACTGCCCCTCACCCAATACCCTGCTCGTGTCAACCAAGGAAGTCAGCTAACGACTCCACATACAGCCCCAGAGAAATGGCTCAAAGAATTTACTCTTGGGGCCTCCCTCTTCTCTGGAAAAAGGGCTATCAAACTCTTCCCTAGGAAACTGACTATTTGGAACAGTGTGGGAAAGTTCAAGCCAAAGGGTACTCTTAAACAGTGAAAATTTTGATAGCAAACACTTAGAAGGAAGCTGGTAGCTCCAAGTGAATAAGCTAACCAAGCTAACCCACAGGAGAGCTAGTTACAAGCAAAAACCAAGGAAAAAAACAAACACAAAGAAGTCTCCTTGGGTCAAAACAAACCTCAAAGAATAACCTCAAAACTAACAGGAGGAGGCAGCGCACAGTGGCTCACACCTGTAATCTTAGCACTCTGGGAGGCCGGTGGATCGCAGGGACTCAGGAGTTTGAGACCAGCCTGAGAAGAGTGAGACTCCTGTCTTTAAAAATAGCCGGGCATTGTGGCAGGTGCCTGCAGTCCCAGCTACTTGGAAGGCTGAAGCAAGAGGATGGCTTGAGTCCAAGAGTTTGAGGTTGCTGTGAGCTATGATGCCACAGTACTCTACCAAGGGCGACAGGCGACAAAGTGAGACTGTCTCAAAAAAAAAGAAAGAAAACTTAGACACAAATGTTCACAGCAGCATTGTTTATAATACTCAAAAAGGAGAAACACCTCAAATGTCCATCAACTAATGAGTGGCTAAATTCATCAGTTGGCATATCCATTAAAAGAGTATATTATTCAGGCCTAAAAAGAATGAAGTACTGTCATATATTGAAAATATCAAGCTTAGCGGCGCCTATGGCTCAAGGAGTAGGGCGCCAGTCCCATATGCCGGAGGTGGCGGGTTCAAACCCAGCCCCAGCCAAAAACCAAAAAAAAAAAAAAAGAAAATATCAAGCTGAAAGAAGTAAGTCACACGAGACCACACCGAGACCACACACTATACAATTTCATTTGTAACAAATATCCAGAACAGGCAAATCTACAGAGATATAAAGTATATTCATGGTTACCTAGGTATGCAGGAGGCCATCAGGGAAATAGATAATAAATATAAGGGGGTACAGGATTTCTTTTGGGAGTAATGAAAATATTCTAAAATTATGGTAATGGTCACTAAACTCTATGACTACACTAAAAACTACTAAATTGTACACTTCAAATGTGTGAATTATATACTTTATGAATTATGTCAATCCATTTTAAAAAGAGTAGCTATATTGGCAAAGTGCGGTGGCTCACGCCTATAATCCTAGCACTCTGGGAAGCTGAGGCAGGTGGATTGCTTGAGCTCATGAGTTCGAGACCAGCCTGAGCAAAAATGAGACCCCATCTCTACTAAAACATAGAAAAACCAAGGCAAGAGGATAGCTTGAGCCCAAGAGTTGGAAGTTGCTGTGAGCTACGATGCCATTGCACTCTAACCAGGGTGACAGCTTGAGACTGCCTCAAAAAAAAAAAAAAAAAAAGAAAGAAAAAAAGAGTGGCTATATTAACATCAAAACAGGGCAGCGCCTGTGGCTCAGTGAGCAGGGCACCGGCCCCATATACCGAGGGTGGCTGGTTCGAATCCAGCCCCGGCCAAACTACAACAAAAAAATAGCCAGGTGTTGTGGTGGGCACCTGTAGTCCCAGCTACTCGGGAGGCTGAGGCAGGAAAATCGCCTAAGCCCAGGAGTTGGAGGTTGCTGTGAGCTGTGTGACGCCACGGCACTCTACCGAGGGCAATAAAGTGAAACTCTGTCTCTACAAAAAAAAACATCAAAACAAACAGACTGCGGAGCAAAAAACAAAACTACAGAAACTATGTACTGTATAGAAGTATCCTAAAATGTTGCCATTTACATAAGAGAAAATTTATTTGCATTGACATGGGGTCAAGTCTCATTATTTAAGATAATTATATTCCATAAAGTTGCAGCAAACAATAAATTAACAAATACTGAACAATTGCTCCTAGGGGATATGCATAATTAGGTTCCTGTGAGCCTCTGTTCACAATATTTTCATCAATGAATCAATACATTAACATTTTTAGGAGTAGCACCTGTGGCTCAGTGGGTAGGGCAGCAGCCCCATATACCGAGGGTGGTGGGTTCAAACTCGGCCCCAGCCAAACTGCAACAAAAAGACAGCCAGGCGTTATGGCGGGTGCCTATAGTCCCAGCTACTCGGGAGACTGAGGCAAGAGAATAGCCTAAGCCCAGGAGTTGGAGGTGGCTGTGAGCTGGGATGGTACAGCACTCTACTGAGGGTGATAAAGTGAGACTCTGTTTCTACCAAAAAAAAAAAAAAATTAATTAATTAACATTTTTTCTTTTTTGGAGACAGAGTATCCGTATGTTGCCCTCGACAGAGATGGCATCATACCTCATAGCAACCTCCAACTCCTGGAGTCGAGTGATCCTCTTATCTCAGCCTCCTGAGTAGCTAGGACTACAGCAACCCACCACAACACCTGACTAGTTTTTAGAGACAGGATCTCAGTCTCCCTCTTGCTCAGGCTCCCAGAGTGCTAGGATTATAGCCATGAGCCACCGCACCCAGCCAACATCTAACATTTTTACGTGCATTTATATTTAAACGACACTTCAACATATACTGTTGGTTCATTAACACTGAATTCACAGCCACAGCACTATAACTCATGCCTGAAGGAAACTTAACACACATTTTTTTTCCATAAAGCATTCACAGACTCTGTACACATAAGAACACTAGAGGGCACTTCAGCTTTACACTTAGGGGCCATTTTAATTAACTCACTAACCAAAAGCACAAAAATAAAAACTATGTGGCACTTAATAGGCTGCAACAAGGACACAAGTTTAACAAAAATAAAAACTATGTGGCACTTAATAGGCTGCAACAAGGACACAAGTTTATATTATGAGTGCTGAAAGAAGCCAGAGCATCTCTGTTTGACCTCAGCTGACAA
The DNA here is from genome assembly GCF_027406575.1 of Nycticebus coucang. NCBI lineage: Eukaryota > Metazoa > Chordata > Mammalia > Primates > Lorisidae > Nycticebus > Nycticebus coucang. Next base: position 44,838,990 of record NC_069784.1, read on the forward strand.
TATGGGAGTTGTGCAAGCCCAATTTTTTGCCACTCTACCCATGACCATGAAATCACTGTAAAAGCACTATGAGTATTAATATCAGGGTTTCATGCTCTAGAGGAAGCTACTGTAAACAGTCTGGGACATCTCATATTAGATAAAATTCTGTTTATCTACAAACGTATGTACGTTTCTCTGCATGTATAAATACAAGTATTTGCTCATTTTCTCTAAAGATAATAATAATAATAATATTGGGGTTTCAAATGAATTGCACTGAGTAGAATTCTAAAACACAGAACCAAGAATAAGGATCAACTAATTTTTTTAATATATGATAAAACATACTTAAAAAAAATTTTTTTTTAAAAAGAAAAAAAAATTTTTTTTGGGTGGTGCCTGTGGCTCAGTGAGTAGGACGCCAGCCCCATATGCCGAGGGTGGCGGGTTCAAACCCAGCCCCAGCCAAACTGCAACAAAAAAATAGCCGGGCGTTGTGGCGGGCGCCTGTAGTCCCAGCTGCTCGGGAGACTGAGGCAAGAGAATCGCGTAAGCCCAAGAGTTAGAGGTTGCTGTGAGCCGTGTGACGCCACGGCACTCTACCCGAGGGCGGTACGGTGAGACTCTGTCTCTACAAAAAAAAAAAAAAAGAAAAAAAATTTTTTTAACCTCCAGAAGGAAAAACTGACACTTTAAAAAGTGTTTTTATTGGGCAGTGTCTGTGGCTCAAAGGAGTGAGGCACTGGCCCCCCATATGCCAGAGGTGGCGGGTTCAAACCTGACCCCAGCCAAAAACTGCAAAAAAAAAAAAAAAAAAAAAGGTGTTTTTATTGTAGAATAAACATATCATAAAATTTGTCATTTTAACAATTACATATACAATTGTGTGGCATTAATTATACATCCATTACTATCATCTACTTTCAAAACCTTTGCTCATCACAAGTAGAAACTCTTATCTCCATTAAGCAACAACTCCTCATTCCCTCCCCAACCTCCATCCTAAACAATTCCCCATCTCCTCCCCTGACACCCCTGAGTAACTTCTAATCTACTTTCCAGTCTCTGTGAATGTGCTTATTCTGGACATTTCACGTAAGTGTAATCCCACAGTATTTGGCTTATTTCATTTATGTTTCCAAAGTTCATTATCGTTGGAGCATATGTCAGAACTTCACTCCTTTTTATGGCCCAATAATATTCTATTGTACTTATATACTGCATTTTATTAATTCGTCTGCTGATGGACACAAGTTGTTTCCCCCTTTTGGCTATTATGAATAATGCTGCAATAAACACTGGTAAGTAGTTGAGCTTCTCTTTTCAATTCTTTTGTATATACAACTATACAGTAATGAACTTGGTAGGTCACATGCTAATTTTATGTTTAACGTTTTAATGAACCACCATGCTGGTTTCCACAGTGGCAGCACCATTTTACTTTGCCACCAGCAATCTACAAGGATTCTAATTTCTCCAGTTCCTTCCAGTTTTTTGATTACAGCCATCCTAGCAGGTATATCTCATGTATAACAAATGACACTAAGCTTTTTTTTTTTTTGTTATTTGCTCATTGTCCGTGTATTTATCTTCTTTGGAGAACTGTCTAGTCAGATCTTTTTTGGCCATCTTTAACTGGATTCTTTATCTTCATTATTTGATTGTAAGAGTTCTTTATCCTGGATACTACCATCCTTATCCAATACATGACTTACAAATATTTTCTCCCATTATCCCATTACACAGGTTTTCTTATCACGTCTTTTGATAATGTCCTCTGATGTTCAAAAGTTTTTTAACTTTGATGAAATCCAACTTATCCATTTTGTCTTTCATTGCTCATGCTTTTAATGTCATATCTATTTTCAGCCAAGGGTTGTGAAGATTTATACCAATGCTTTAAGTCTTACAGTTTTAGGAGCGGCGTCTGTGGCTCAAAGAAGTAGGGCACTGGCCCCATATGCCAGAGGTGGTGGGTTCAAACCCAGCCTTGGCCAAAAACTGCAAAAAAAAAGTATTATGGTTTTCGGTCAGGTGTGGTGGCTCGTGCCTGTACTCCTAGCACTTGAAGAGGCTAAGGCAGGCAGATTGCATGAGCTCAGGAGTTTGAGACCAGCTTGAGCAAAAAAGAACCCATCTCTAACAAAAACAGAAAAACTAAGGCAAGAGGATAGCTTAAGCCCAAGTTCAAAGTTGCTGTGAGCTGTGAGGATGCCACAACACTTTACCCAGGGTGACAGAGGGAGATTCTGTCTCCAAAAAAAAAGTTTATGGTTTTAGCTTTTATAGTTAAGATGATACATTTTGAGTTAGTTATATGCATATGGTATAAGGCTTGAATATAATTTCATTCTTTTGCCCCTGGAAATCTGATTGTCCCAACCAATTCTTTAAGAAATTAACATCTCGGGCAGCGCCTGTGGCTCAAGGAGTAGGGCGCCGGTCCCATATGCCGGAGGTGGCGGGTTCAAACCTAGCCCCGGCCAAAATAAAAAAAAAAATGAAAAAGAATAAAAAAAAAAAAAGAAAAAAGAAATTAACATCTCTCACTAAATGGATTCGGCACTGTTGTCCAATTATCACTTGGATATAGTGGAAGGACAAATAAACTGTTAACATGTACTATGTGTTAGGGATACAGGAATTGCATGAGACAGGAGTATACAACTCTATACTTATTTAACTTTTTAGCCAATGTGAAAGTACTATTGACTCAAAACCTAAATTTAACATTTTAAAATATAACCACCAGGGTGGCGCCTGTAGCTCAAAAGGTACAAGCCACATACACCAGAGCTAGCAGGTTCAAATCCAGCCCAGGCCTGCCAAACAATGACAACACACCAAAAAATAGCCGGGCGTTGTGGCAGGCGCCTGTAGTCCCAGCTACTCGGGAGGCTGAGGCAAGAGAATCCCTTAAGCCCAGGAGTTGGAGGTTGCTGTGAGCTGTGACGCCACAGCACTCTACAAAGGGCAATAGCTTGAGGTTCTGTCTCAAAAAATAAAAATAAAAATATAACTGCCAATTCTTCTTTGTTGTTGTTGGAGACAGAGTCTCAAGCCTGAGACTGAGTAGTGTGGCAATGTCATAGCTAACAGCAACCTCCAACTCTTGGGCTCAAGCGATGCTCTTGCCTCAGTTTTTCTATTTTTAATAGAGACCGGGTCTCGGCTTGGCGCATATGGCTCAAGCAGCTAAGGTGCCAGCCACATACACCTGAGCTGGCGGGTTCGAATCCAGCCTGGGCCACCAAACAACAATGACGGTTGCAACCAAAAAATAGCTGGGCGTTGTGGCGGGTGCCTGTAGTCCCAGCTACTTAGGAGGCTGACGCAAGAGAATCGCTTAAGCCCAAGAGTTGGAGGTTGCTGTGAGGCCACGGCACCCTACCCAGGGCGCCAGCTTGAGGCTCTGTGTCAAAAAATAAAAATAAAAATAAAAAAACACAGACCAGGTCTCGCTTTTGCTCAAGCTGGTCTCGAACTTGTAAACTCAAGCAATCCACTCACCTCCGCCTCCCAGAGTGCTAGGATTACAGGTATAAACCACCATACCTGGCCTATAACCACCAATTCTAATTGTTTCTTCCAGCCCTTGCTACCATCAAAGGCTTTGCCAATTTCTCCTCTTCAAGCCTATCTATACAAGCCTCCTGCCCGTGTGCTAACACAGTGCCTGCCTACAGATGTGAAAACTGCTACAATTCAGCAATCACTTGTGAAGATTTCTGTCTGAATTAAGTTCATAACCTTCATAATCATCAGCAACTGCGACAATGGGAAAAGAACTGCCCATAACTAACCTACTAGAGACTCCATGGGAAGAAGTTACAGAGCAAAACAAAGGAGTAGGATGTGAGCAAGTATCAACACACACCCCCAGGCTTGAAGTCCAAAGAGAAGGGTAGGTGGAGCAATTTATTTCTCCCTCCCCCCATCTTGTGCAGTCAGCGGGCTCAGGAGCTTCTGGACAGCTTTTCTATCCCCACAATCCCAAAAGCTACTACCACCAATGACTGGGAACTTACTGGGAATGAACTATCAGGCTGCTGATGACCTAGGAGTCACTTCCCAACACACAGACCTGAGCCAAGACAGCAGGCACCATGTTGCTTCTCTATCAACCATGCACCTCTACCCTCCCCAGGGGGCTTCAGCCCCTCAGTTTCCACCTCACTGGTTCCCACCCACAAACATTTCCCAACTGTGGCCCAGACTGTGGGTGAATCTACGTGACACCCCCTCCCCAGAAGCCACATTCTGGGTGGACTGCCTTCTGGGGAGAGGGACAGAGATGACCAGAGTGCCGGTTTCCTCCCATTCAGACCCTTTTCGTCCCCTTCACCTGCCCTGCCTGTAGCTCCCGAGAGACAGTTGACGGGGAGCTCAAAGGAACTACTTTTCCTCTCAGCTGGTACATCCACAACACCAAGAGTGGGACTCAAAAAAAAAAAAAAAATTTTTTTTTTATTTATTTATTTATTTTTTTTTTTTTTTTGAGACAGTCTCACTTTGTAGCCCTCTGTAGAGTGCTGTAATGTCACAGCTCTGGGCAACATCAAACAATCTGAGGCAAGCAATCCCCTTGCCTCAGACTCCTGAGTAGCTGGGACTACAGGCTCCAGCCACAACGCCCATCTATTTTTAGAGATGAGGTCTCACTCCGCCTCAGGCGGTCTCAAACCTGTGAGCTCAGACAATCCTCCCAGAGTGCTAGGATGACAGGTGTGACCCACCGCACCCAGCTGGGCTCAAGCTTTTCCAGAACTTTTTCTCCCCTTCCCCTCCCCTACTTGTATTTATTTCTTTATTTATTTATTTTTGAGACAGAGTCTCAAGCTGTCACCCTGGGTAGAGTGCTGTGGCATCCCAGCTCACAGCAGCCTCCAGCTCTTGGGCTCAAGTGATCCTCTTGCCTCAGTTTTTCTATTTTTACCAGAGACAGGGGTCTCCCTTTTGCTTCAGGCTGGTCTGGAACTCATGAGCTCAAGCAATCCACCCACCTCAGCCTCCCAGAGTGCTAGGATTACAAGTGTGAGCCACCACGCCCGGCCCCCCTCCCCTACTTGTAGTTGCCAAGAAAGACAACTGAAACACGGTGCTGAGGCTTCCACAAAGCGGGGGGACTCACGCTTTCTGAAGTTCTTGCAAGAGACTGAGGGCTGCTCAGACTGTAAACTCCACACCTGCTGGCTTTCCCTGGTGCTGGTAGCCTGGTAACTCCATCAGGGTTGGACACATCCCCTAAGGTGGAGGGACACTGAAGCTGCCTGGACAAATCCATGGACAACTTGGGAGCAGCATGCTTCTCCCTGGTGTGGCCAGGAATTGATCTCTGGGGACCTGAGGACAGGCCCACAGGTGAAATCCTGTACTCCCATATCTCAGTTGCACTGCTTGGAGGGGAGATTCGTGTTTGGGTGAGGCCAGCGAGACCCTCTCTGGCAGCTTTGCCTGGAGGATAGAAGCAGATCTTTGACCCCTGCTGAAACGGCTATGTTGCCAGCTTTGGTGGAGCCTGAGGGCAGCTCTGCCAACTCAGCCCCACCCAGCTACACTCCCACACCTCCTCTGCTGTGACAGAGAATAGAGACACACCAGAGTTCCACCTCTGGAACTACCCACCACCTGGGCAATCAAGTGGGTCACAGACCAAAAATCAACATTGCAGCTTGTTCCTTGTAGCAAGCGCCACCTACTGACCACGAGATCAGTTTGCATGCCCTTTACAGCATTTACTGATTCAATATTACGGAATGGAGTTGATTCTCACCCACAAACACCACCCACAGTTTCAGATTAAACTGAGAGTGGCATTATCTAATCAAAAGAGAATCCAAAAATAGAAAGTAAAAGCTGTTCCAGATGAGATGAAAGCAACAATAAGATCTCTGGATACATGAAAGATGAGAGTGACAGTGTAACCTGGCTTATTGTACCCTCAATGAATCCCCAACAATAAAAAAAAAAAGAGAGAAAGATGAGAGTGAAAGGACACCCCAAAAGAAAACAGTCACTCCGTATCAATGGAAACCAACCAAGAGTACTGAAATGACTGATAAAGACTTTTGAATGTAAATTGTGAGAAAGCTCAATGAAATACAAGAAAAAAACAGAAACCCAACACAAAGAAACCAGAGAAACAATGCAGGAAATTAATGAAGAAAAATTATTTCCAAAAGATCAACCAGAGCTTCTGGAAATGAAAAATTAATTCAGGGGCGGTGCCTGTGGCTCAAAGGAGTAGAGCGCCAGCCCCATATACTGGAGGTGGCAGGTTCAAACCCGGCCCTGGCCAAAAACTGCAAACAAAAAAAAAATTAATTCGAGAAAACAAAACACAGTAGAAAGCTTTAAGAATAGTCTAGCCCAGGCAGAAGAAAGAATCTCAGAGCTAGAAGAAAATACCTTGGAATTAAACAAGTGAGTCAAAGAGAAAGAATAGAGAAATAAGGCTCAGCGCCTGTGGCTCATGCGGCTAAGGCACCAGCCATATACACCTGAGCTGTGGGTTCGGATCCAGCCTGGGCCTGCCAAACAACAACAATGGCTGCAACCAAAAAATAGCTGGGCATTATGGTGGGCACCTGTAGTCCCAGCTACTTGGGAGGCAGAGGCAGGAGAATCGCTTGAGCCCAGGAGTTGGAGGTTACTGTGAGCTGTGATGCCACAGCACTCTACCCAGGGCGACAGCTTGAGGCTCTGTCTCAAAACAAAAAAAAAAAAAAAAAAAGAGAGAGAGAGAAATAAGAAGAAAGACCAAACCCTACAAGAAATGTGGGATTATATAAAGAGGTCTAACGTAAGAAGCATAAGTATCACTGAAGGTGAAGAAGAAAATACACAAGGATTGGAAAACCTATTTGAGGAGATAACTGAGGAAAATTTCCCAGGTCTTTCTGGAAATCTGGACATTCACGTACTAGAAGTTCAACAGACTCCTAGGAGACGCACCACCAACAGGCAAACACAAAAAAGGAACTCCTATGAACTGTGAGGTGACAGCATCTGGCAACTTACAAAGGAAAACCTATCAGACTAAAAACTTCTCAACTGAAATTTTACAAACAAGAAAGGACTGGGGTCCCATTCTCAGTCTTCTAAAAGAGAATAATGGCCAATCTAGAATTTTGTATCTACAAAACTGAGTTTTGTATTATGAAAAAATAAAACTTTCTCAGACAAGCAAACACTGACAGAATTTGTCAAGAGCAGACTCACCCTGCAGGAAGTAAGCATATCAGCATTATATATGGATCAGCACCACAGACACTCACCAGTGCAAAACCATCCAAATGCTAAAGTTCAGAGCCCAGATACCACAATGTCTCAAGAGGTCAAACAATGTCTCAAGAGGTCAAATTATACCAAGGGCGACATAGTAGGACTACGTCTCAAATACATATAAATAAATACTAAAAAAAATAAAATACTTGGGCAGCACCTGTGGCTCAGTGAGTAGGGCAGCGGCCCCATATACCGAGGATCATTGGTTCAAATCAAGCCCCGGCCGAACTGCAACAAAAAAATAGCCGGGTGCCTGTAGTCCCAGTTACTCAGGAGGCTGAGGCAAGAGAATCGCCTAAGCCCAAGAGCTGGAGGTTGCCGTGAGCTGTGATACCATAGCACTCTACCGAGGGCGACAAAATGAAACTCTGTCTCTAAAAATTAATAAATAAATAAAATACCTGTTTGATTTTTCATAGATATAAAACAAAATTCTATACTTCATATGGAACCAGTAAAGACATCATATAGCCCCCCCAAAAAAGAAAACGACAACAAAAACCTTCACCAAAAAAAAAAAAAAAATCAGGAAGCATCACTCTACCACACTTCAAGCTTCACTACAATGATATAGTAATCAAAACAGCACAACACTGGCACAAGAACAGAAACACAGACCAATGGATCAAAACGAGAACCTTATCTAGGTGATACAAAACCATTCTCACATTGCCATTTAATCTTTGACACAGCAGACAAAAACACAGACTGGAGAAAAGAACCCCTTTTCAATAAAAGGCTCAAGCCTGCCAATCCCAGCACTCTAGGAGGCCAAGGTGGGAGGATCACTTAAGCTAAGAAGTTCAAGACCAGCCTGAACAAGAGCAAGACCTCATCTCCACCAAACACAGAAAAACTAGCCTGGGGTTGTGGCGCACACTTGTAGTCCCAGCTACTTGGGAGGCTGAGGCAAGAGGATTGCTCAAGCCCAAGAGTCTGAGGTTTCTGTGAGCTATGACGCCATGGCACACTACCCAAGACACAGAATAAGACTCTTGTCTCAAAAAAATTAAAAAACAAATAAATGGTGCTGAGAAAATTGGACAGCCAGAAGAAGACAGAAACAGGACCTGCACTTTTCACCATTCACAAAAATTAATTCACTAGGGATAATAGATCTAAACGTAAAGCATGAAACTACTGTAAGAATTCTAGAAGAAAATGCTAGAAAAACTTTTATAGACACCAGCCTAAACAAAGAATTTATGAAGAAGCCCCCAAGGGAATCACAACAACAAAAATTAACAAATGAAACCTAATTAAATTAAAAATTCCTTGCATGGTCAAGGAAACAATGGAATGAATACACAACCTACAGAATGGGAAAAAACATATGCATGCTATTCACCCACTAAAGGAGCTGATAACCAGAATTTACAAAGAACTCAAGCAAATCAAGCAGGAAAAAGAAAAAAAAAAAAAACATTAAAAACTGAGGGCAGGTGGCACCTGTGGCTCAGTGAGCAGGGCGCCGGTCCCATATACCAAGGGTGGTGGGTTCAAACCCTGCCCCAGCCAAACTGCAACAAAAAAATATTCAGGCATTGTGGCAGGCACCTGTAGTGCCAGCTACTCGGGAGGCTGAGGCAAGAGAACTGCCTAAGGCCAGGAGTTAGAGGTTGCTGCGAGCTATGACACTAGGGAACTCTACTGAGGGTGATAAAGTTAAGACTCTGTCTCTTTTAAAAAAAAAAAAAAGTGAGGGCAAAAGACAAGAACAGAAGACTTTCCAAAAGAAGGAAGACAAGGCTAGGCCGGACATGGTGGCCCACGCCTGTAATCCTAGTACTCTGGGAGACCAAGGCAGGTGGACTGACCTGAGCTCACAGGTTTGAGACCAGCCAAAAGCCAGAGTGAGACCTCCTTTCTAAAAATAGCCAGGCATGGTGGCGGTCACCTATAGTCCCAGCTACTTGGGAGGCTGAGGCAAAAGGATGGCTTCAGCCCAGAAGTTGGAGGTTGCTATGAGCTATGACTCTATAGCAGTCTACCAAGAGTGACAATGTGAGATTCTGTCTCCAAAAAAAAAAAACTACCATGCTATTCTAGTACACACCTACCAAAATGGTTTGGAATAGAATTAATAAAGTTCTGAAGGCGCCTAAATCATAGGTTAAAAGGCTTTTGGGAACTGGCTTTGAGACCTAAGCACCATCTGTGCAACATTCCAATCATTTTGCCAAATTTGACTATACAATTTGGGTATAATTTGAAAACTTTTTTATATTTGTTTCTTGTCTCTCCAACTACATAGTACTATAAAAAAAAAAAAAAAAAAAAAGATAATCGGGCGGCGCCTGTGGCTCAGTCGGTAGGGTGCCGGCCCCATGTACCGAGGGTGGTGGGTTCAAGCCCGGCCCTGGCCAAACTGCAACCAAAAAATAGCCGGGTGTTGTGGCGGGCGCCTGTAGTCCCAGTTGCTCGGGAGGCTGAGGCAGGAGAATCGCTTAAGCCCAGGAGTTGGAGGCTGCTGTGAGCTGTGTGAGGCCACGGCACTCTACCGAGGGCCATAAAGTGAAACTCTGTCTACAAAAAAAAAAAAAAGATAATCATTGGGGCGGCGCCTGTGGCTCAGTCGGTAAGGTGCCGGCCCCATATACCGAGGGTGGCGGGTTCAAACCCGGCCCCGGCCAAACTGCAACCAAAAAATAGCCGGGTGTTGTGGCGGGCGCCTGTAGTCCCAGCTACTCGGGAGGCTGAGGCAAGAGAATCGCTTAAGCCCAGGAGTTGGAGGTTGCTGTGAGCTGTGTGAGGCCACAGCACTCTACTGAGGGCCATAAAGTGAAACTCTGTCTCTACAAAAAAAAAATATATATAAAAAAAAAAAAGATAATCATTGCAATGATGCTTAATTTTTATCAACATATTATAATATAGCTTACTGAAACACTCTGAAGGAAAAAAATCACTTAACTACTTAACTTTTAAAACAGTGGTTCTCAAACTTCCTAATGCCACGACCCTTTAATATAGTTACGCGATCTACAGGTTGAGAACCACTGTTTTAAAATAATGAAATCATGGCTCAGTGCCTATCTCAAGTGGGCACAAGCCACATACACCAGAACCAGCGGGTTTGAATCCAACCTGGGCCCGCCAAACTACAATGACAACTACAACCAAAAAACAGCTGGGCGTTGTAGCTGGCACCTATAATCCCAGCTACTTGGGAGGCTGAGCCAAGAGAATCGCTTAAGCCCGAAAGTTTGAGGTTGCTGTGAGCTATGACACCATGGAACTTTACTATGGGGGGGAGGTTAACAAAGTGAAACTCTGTCTCAAAATAAATAAATAAAGTAGGATTGTGTCTCAGGAGGCTGAGGCAAGAGAACCACTTGGGCCCAACAGTTTGAGGCTGCTGTGAGCTATGACACCACAGCATTCTACCAAGGGTCACATAGTGACAGTCTCCAAAAATAAAATTAATTTATTTATTAAATCTAACAAACCGCATGGAAATGAAGAAATTTATCTGTCACTGGGTGAGTTCAGAGTAAGGAAAAAATTTTTCTCCTGAGAATTCCAAATATAGGTCAGCCAATAAGGTAAGGTAAACTTTAAATCAACATCTGCCAGTTTTAAGAAACATCAAATTAGGCTCGGCACCCATAGCTTAGCCAGCCACATATACCAGGGCTGGCAGGTTCAAACCCAGCCAGGTCCTGCTGAAAGAACAATGACAACAACAAAATAGCCAGGCGTTGTGGTGGGTCCCTGCAGTCCCAGCTACTTGTGGTGGTCCCTGTAGTCCCAGTCCCTCTCTCACTGAGGCAAGAGAATCGCTTGCTGTGAACTGTGACACCCTGGCAGTCTACCAAGGGTGACACAGTGAGACTCTGTCTCAAAAAAAAAAAAAGAAACATGAAATTAAAAATCAGTATCCAATAATGTTTGTGTGGTGGCATCTGACAAAAACAAATGCAAAATACAGGTTTGTCCATAAAGTACATGTGCAATTTTAAATAGTGTGCAATTTTTTTAAATGCACACAAACTATATGGACACCCTGTACTCTTTAGAGGATAGTTCACTAAAACCAGGCCTGGCAGATTTCAGGGAGATAAAGCCCTGGTGAATAAGCTCACAACCCAAAATTACAAAAACACAGGAGGACCTACTATAAACAAGAGGAAGGCGGAAGCAGAAAGTAGTAAAACAAGACAGCAGGAACTGGGAGGCGCCTGTGGCTCAGTGAGTAGGGCGCCGGCCCCATATGCCGAGGGTGGCGGGTTCAAACCCAGCCCCGGCCAAACTGCAACAAAAAAATAGCCGGGCGTTGTGGCGGGCACCTGTAGTCCCAGCTACTTGGGAGGCTGAGGCAAGAGAATCGCTTAAGCCCAAGAGTTAGAGGTTGCTGTGAGCCGTGTGACGCCACGGCACTCTACCCAAAGGCGGTACAGTGAGATTCTGTCTCTACAAAAAAAAAAAAAAAAAGACAGCAAGAAATTCAGATAATGAAATTATCAATTCTAAATATAAGATCAGTATATTTGAGACATATAAAATAAAAAAGGATAAAAATACAATAAAAACAGCCCAGTCACTGTGGCTCATGGCTATAAACAGCACTTTGGGAAGCCAAGGTGAGATCATTTGAAGACTTTGAGACCTGCCTGGAAAAACATAGCAAGACTTTGTCTCTACAAAAAAAAAAAAAAAAAAAAACTTAGCCAGGTGTGGTGGTATGCACCTGTACTCCCAGTGAAGAGAGGATCTCTTGAGCCTAGGAGTTCCAGGTTACAGTGAGCTATAATTGTATTACTACACTCTAGTCTTAGCAATAAAGATCTTATCTCTTAAACAAAACAGCTGCACATCATTTGAGAAACCATTTATGTTAAAAACAAAAATATAAAGTATAAGGTCGGGTGATGTGGCTCATGCCTATAATCCTAGCACTCTGGGAGGCCAAGGGAGGTGATGTGTTTGAGCTCAGGATTTCGAGACCAGCCTGAGCAATAGCAAGACCCAGTGTCTAAAAACATAGCCGGGCGGGCGGCGCCTGTGGCTCAGTGAGTGGGGCGCCGGCCCCATATACCGAGGGTGGCGGGTTCAAACCCAGCCCCGGCCAAACTGCAACAAAAAAATAGCCGGGCGTTGTGGCGGGCGCCTGTAGTCCCAGCTGCTCGGGAGGCTGAGGCAAGAGAATCGCGTAAGCCCAAGAGTTAGAGGTTGCCATGAGCCGTGTGACGCCACGGCACTCTACCCAAGGGCGGTACAGTGAGACTCTGTCTCTACAAAAAAAAAAACATAGCTGGGCGTTGTGGCGGGCGCCTATAGTCCCAACTACTTGGGAGACAAAGGCAAAAAAACACTTGAACCCAAGTTTGAGGTTGCTGTGAGCTATGATGCCATAGCACTCTATTGAGGGTGACAAAGTAGACTCTGTCTCAAAAAAAAAAAAAAGATATATATACACACGTATATAAAGCATATAGGAATAGCTCATAAAAGAACAAAAAGATAAATTATTCAAAAACACAGAGAACTAAGCCGGGTATTGTGGCTCACGCCTATAATCCCAAACTGTGAGAGGCTGGGGGGGAGGGGGGACTGCTTTAGCTCAGGAGTTCAAGATGTGTCTGAGATGTGTCAGAGCAAGAGAGATCCCGACTCAACAAAAAAAAAAAAAAAACAGCCAAGCGCCATGGCAAGCACCTGTAATTCCAGCAAATCCCAGCAACTCGTTAGGCTGAGGCAGCAGGATGCCTACAGCCCTCGTCTGAAGCAGCAGTGAGCTACAATGACACCACTGCACTCTGCTCAGGGCATAGGGTAAGGCTGTCTCAACAACAACAAAAAAAAAAAAAAAAAAACACAGAGCATTCATAGAACAGTTAAGGCCCAAGGATGTCAAACCTGAAGCCTGTGGGCCACATGCAGATTACTCGAGGATTGTTTTGCTCATCTGTGGTACTGGAATACGGCAAAAAGGTATGTATGTACCTTTTCTTCTGCTCATCAGCTTTCGTTAATAATCTGTGTATTTACTGTATAGCCCGAGACAACTCTTATTCTTCCAATGTTCAGCAGAAAAGAAAAAGGCTGGACACCTCTGAAGCAAATGCAAACACATGTCATGTTTATAAATAGGTAGATACCACAGTATAAAAAGAGCTTCTCCCAGGGGCGATGCCTGTGACTCAATGGGTATGGCACGGGCCCCATATACTGAGGGTGGCAGGTTCGAACCCTGGCCAAGCTGCAACAAGAACAACAACAAAAAAAGCCAGGCGTTGTGGCAGGCACCTATAGTCCCAGTTCCTCAGGAGGCTGAGGCAAGAGAATCGCCTAAGCCCAGGAGTTGGGAGGTTGCTATGAGCTGTGATGCCGCGGCACTCTGAGGGTGATAAAAGTGAGACTCTGTCTCTAAAAAAAAGAGAGAGCACTTCTCCTAAGTTAATCTATATATTCAAAGCAATCCCAAAACAAACAAACAAAAGAGAAAAAAAAAAGCACTGACAAGTTTTTTGGGATTTTTGAGAGATGGGGTGTCACAATGTTGTCAGGCTGTAGTGCAGTGGCTCTCATAGGCACTATCATTGCCCACTACAGCCATCAGTTCCAGGGCTCAAGCAATCCTCCCACCTCAGCCTCCTGAGTACCTGGGACTATTAGGGAAACACCACCTTTAAAAAATACTTAAATGGGCTCGGCACCTGTGGCTCAAGCAGCTAGGGCGCCAGCCACATACACCTGAGCTGGTGGGTTTGAATCCAGCCTGGGCCCGCCAAACAACGATGATGGCTGCAACCAAAGAATAGCCAGGTGTGTGGCAGGTGCCTGTAGTCCCAGCTACTTGGGAGGTAGAGGCAGGAGAATCACTTGAGCCCAGGAGTTGCAGGCTGCTATGAGCTGTGATGCCACAGCACTCTACTCGGGGTAACAGCTTGAGGCTCTGTCTCAAAAAATAAAATAAAAAATAAAAAATACTTAAATGAACTTTCACAAGATGATTACAAAATGTAAAAAAAAAAAAGAAAAAGTTCTGGGCGGCGCCTATGGCTCAGTCGGTAAGGAACCGGCCCCATATACTGAGGGTGGCGGGTTCAAACCCGGCCCCGGCTGAACTGCAACCAAAAAATAGCTGGGCGTTGTGGCGGGCGCCTGTAGTCCCGGCTACTCGGGAGGCTGAGGCAAGAGAATCGCTTAAGCCCCAGGAGTTGGAGGTTGCTGTGAGCTGTGTGATGCCACGGCACTCTACTGAGGGCTATAAAGTGAGACTCTGTCTCTATAAAAAAAAAAAAAAAAAAGGAAAAGTTCAAGACCAGTGGAGACCCAGGCACACCAGTATAATCCCAGCTACTCAGGAGGCTTGCTCCCAGGAGTTTGACACCAGCCCAGACAGTACAATAAGACCCTGCCTCTTGCCGGGTACAGTGGCTCACACTTGTAATCCTAGCACTCTGGGAGGCCGAGGTGGGTGGATTGCCCTGAGATCACAGGTTCGAGACCAGACTGAGCAAGAGTGAGTACCCTGTCTCCAAAAGCAGCTGGGCACTGTCACGGCATCTGTAGTCCCAGCTGAGGCAAGAGAATAGCTTGAGACCTAGAGTTTGAGGTTGCTGTGAGCTATGACACCATGGCACTCTACCAGGGGCAACATAGGGAAACTCTGTCTCAAAAAAAAAAAAAATAATAATAATGATAAAAAAGAAGAAAAACTTGGCCTCTTTAAAAAAAAAAAAAAAAAGAGGCCTGGCGCCTGTGGCTCAAGCAGCTAAGACGCCAGCCACACACACCTGAGCTGGCGGGTTTGCATCCAGACCGGGGCCTGCCAAGCAACGACGACGGCTGCAACCAAAAAATAGCCGGGCGTTGTAGCAGGCACCTGTAGTCCCAGCTACTTGGGAGGCAGAGGCAGGAGACTTGCTTGAGCCCAGGAGTTGGAGGTTGCTGTGAGCTGTGATGCCACAGCACCTACCCAGGGTGACAGCTTGAGGTTCTGTCTCAAAAAAAAAAAAAAAAAAATCAGTCAAGATCTTGAAAATGAGCAAGACATATGTAGGGGGCAGTGAAATTCCTTAATAACAAAGCTTACTGCTGGCCTGGTGCAGTGGCTCATGCCTGTAATCCTAGCACTCTAGGAGACTGAGGCAGGTGAATCACTTGAACTCAGGAGTTCCAGACCAGCTGAGGAAGAGCAAGATCCCCATCTCTACTAAAAACAGAAAAACTACCTGGGTGTTATGGTGGGTACCTGTAGTCCCAGTTACAAAAGAGGCTGAGGCAAGAGAATCGCTTAAGCCCAGGAGTTGGAGGTTGCTGTGAGCTGTGACGCCATAGCACTCTACCCAGGGTGATAGCTTCAGACTCTGCCTCAAAAAAATAATAATAACAACAAACTCACTACATGTTCAAGTAACATATCATCAGATATAATTATGCTGTCCAAAGCAAAAAAAAAAATTAATAAAGAGTAGCATATTTAATAAACAGTGGCTATATTTTAAAAATCTCTTTAATGAGGGCGGCGCCTGTGGCTCAGTGAGTAGGGTGCCGGTCCCATATGCCGGAGGTGGCGGGTTCAAACCCAGCCCCGGCCAAAAACCACAAAAAAAAAAAAAAAATCTCTTTAATGTCTGGCTTCATAGAAGATGGCTGGATAGGGCGGCGCCTGTGGCTCAGTGAGCAGGGCGCCGGCCCCATATACCGAGGGTGGCGGGTTCAAGCTCAGCCCCGGCCAAACTGCAACAAAAAAATAGCCGGGCGCTGTGGTGGGCACCTGTAGTCCCAGCTACTCGGGAGGCTGAGGTAGGAGAATCACTTAAGCCCAGGAGTTGGAGGTTGCTGTGAGCTGTGTGACGCCATGGCACTCTACCGAGGGCAGTAAAGTGAAACTCTGTCTCTACAAAAAAAGAAGATGGCTGGATAAATACTTCTGCATTTAATCTGTTTTGATTGCTGTTTCTTTGAAGAATATAAAGGGAATCTGCTCTCATACAGCTATGTACTTAAGAAAAGGGAAAAGTATTTTTTATTTTTTAGAGACAGAGTCTCATTACATCGCCCTCGGTAGAGTGCCATGGCGTCACAGCTCACAGCAACCTCAAACTCTTGAATTTAAGCAATTCTCTTGCCTCTGCCTCCCAAGTAGCTGGGATTATAGGTGCCTGCCACAACGCCTGGGTTAATTTTTTTTTTGTAGTTGTCATTGTTGCTTTAGCAGGCTTGGGCCGGGTTCGAACCCGCAGGCCTCAGTGTATGTGGCCGGCGACCTACCTACTGAGCTACGGGCACCATTGGAAGAGTATATTTTAATAATCTTTCCTTTAACACAAAAACTTTAAAAATATATTTATTTCAACCAGGAGCAATGGCTCATGCCTGTAATCCTTGCACTCTGGGAGGCCAAGGCAGGCAGATAACCTGAGCTGAAGAGTTCCAGACCAGCCTGAGCAAGAAGCAGACACTCTCTAAAAATGGCTGGGCGTTGGGGGGGGTGCCTGTAGTTTCAGCTACTTGGGAGGCTGAGGCAAGCAATCACTTGATGCCAAGAGTCTGACATTGCTGTGAGCTGTGACACCACGGCAAGAAAGTGACACTCTGTCCCCTCCCCCCAAAAAAATTTCTTTAACATCAACTGCAATGTGAAATTTTAAACCTTGTCAATGAAATGTTGCTACCCTCTTACATTAACACCTATTTATTATTGGCCTACTCTCCACTTTGAATAATTTTCCTAGGCAGGATTTTATAATATCATGCATTAGTGATTTAGAAAGTATTGGGTGGCACCTGTGGCTCAGTGGGTACGGCGCCATATACCAAGGGTGGAGGATTCAAACCCAGCTCCAGCCAAACTGCAACAACAAAAAAAAAAATAACTGGACTAGGCGCCTGTGGCTCAGCCACATACACCTGAGCTGGCGGGTTGGAATCCAGCCCGGGCCTGCCAAACAATGATGGCTGCGACCAAAAAATAGCCGGGTGTTGTAGCAGGCGCCTGTAGTCCCAGCTACTTGGGAGGCGGAGGCAGGAGAATCACTTGAGCCCAGGAGCTGGAGATTTCTGTGAGCTATGATGCCATGGCTCACTACCCAGGGTGACAGTTTGAGGCTCTGTCTCAAAAAATAAAAAAATTTTAAAAATAATTGGGCATTGTGGCAGACATCTGCAGTCCCAACTACTCGGGAGGCTGAGGCAAGAGAATCACCTAAGCCCAGGTATTGCAGGTTGCTGTAAGCTGTGTGACACCACGGCACTCTACCAAGGGCGATAAAGTAAGACTATGTCTCTAAAAAAAAAAAGAAAGAAAGAAAGAAAATAATGGTTTCAGGCTCGGCGCCCATAGCTCAGTGGTTAGGGCGCCAGTCACATACACTGGGGCTGGCAGGTTCAAACCAGTTGTCTCAAATAATGACAACTACAATAAAAAGGTCACGAGGCATTATGGCAGGCGCCTGCAGTCCCAGCTACTTGGGAGGCAGAAGCAAGAGAATCACTTAAACCCAAGAGTTTGAGGTTGCTGTGGGCTATGATGCCACAGCACTCTACCAATGGCGATATAGTGAAACTCTTGTCTTTAAAAAAAATAGAGAGAAAATATTGGTTCAATAAGCTATGCAGATGTTTCAAATGATATTTCATTATACAATATTTTAAAAACTACAGTATTTAATATCACTACCAATCTTTTTTTTTTTGTAGAGACAGAGTCTCACAGGGCCGTGGCATCACACAGCTCACAGCAACCTCCAACTCCTGGGCTTAAGCAATTCTCTTGCCTCAGCCTCCCAAGTAGCTGGGACTACAGGCGCCTGCCACAACGCCCGGCTATTTTTTGGTTGCAGTTTGGCTGGAGCCAGGTTTGAACCCGCCACCCTCGGTATATGGGGCTGGCGCCCTACCGACTGAGCCACAGGCGCCGCCCATCACTACCAATCTTAACAGAAAAGTCTTTTTTTTTTTTGAGACAGAATCTTACTTTGTCACCCTCAGTAGAATGCTGTGGCATCATAAGTCACAAGCAACTTGAAATTCTTGGGCTCTTGGCTCGGCACCTGTGGCTCAAGCAGCTGAAGTGCCAGCCACTTACACCTGAGCTGGTGGGTTCGAATCCAGCCTGGGCCTGCCAAACAATAATGATGGCTGCAACCAAAAAATAGCCAGGCATTGTGGCGGGCGCCTGTAGTTCCAGCTACTTGGGAGGCAGAGGCAGGAGAATTGCTTGAGCCCAGGAGTTGGGAGGTTGCTGTGAGCTGTGATGCTACAGCACTCTACCCAGTGTGACAGCTTGAGGCTCTGTCTCAAAAAAAAAAAAAAAAAAAAAAGCGTCAAATTCTTGGGCTCAAGAAATCCTCATGTCTCAGCTTCCCCAAGACCTGGGACTACAGGTGCCAGCCACAACACCCAGCTAGTCTGAAACTCCTGAGCTCAAGCAATCCACCTGCCTCAGCCTCCCAAAGTGCTAAGATTACAGATGTGAGCCACCACACTTACCTAGCCAAAAAAGCCTTTAAATATTAAGAAACTGTCAAGTGCATAGCAGCAAATACAAGTTTTCCAAAATTCTAATTTTTTTTTTTTTTTTTGGGAAGACAGAGTCTCACTATGTCGCCCCCAGCAGAGTGCTATGACATCACAACTCATAGAAACCTCAAACTCTTGGCTTAAGTGATTCTTTTGTCTCAGCCTCCCAAGTAGCTGGGATTACAGGTGCCCGCCACAATGCCCAGCTATTTTTTGGTTGTAGCTGTCATTGTTGTTTGGCAGGCATGGGCTGAATTCGAACCTGCCAGCTCTGGTGTTATGTGGCTGGCACCCTAGCCACTGAACTACAGGCGCCGAGCCATCTAATTTTTATTTAAAAGCTCAATTTTTGTCACTGCCAACATAAAACGTCAGTTGTTTTGCTGGAAATGACAGGCTCAATTCAATCATTCTTGAGAAAATGGCTGCCAAATACCCATGCCTAAAAACCACAGTCAATCACTATTTGAAATAAAAATTCTTTTACTTCAAATGTAAAATTCTTTTACCTCAAATGTAAAAAAAAAAAAGCAGGCAATTAAACTTGGAACTCAAGTCTACAGCAGAAGCACTTTACGCACATTTCCCATTTCATCACACAGAACATTAAAGATTAAGTGTTAACTGCTTCATCAAGGACATTAAGTAAGACTGGCATAATTTGGGGGGGTTTTATTTTGTTTTCACACTAAGTGTGTGGCGATAAAGATACAGTGACTTTTAGTATTGGTTAGAGCCACTAACTTAATTCGTGCAAAGGTGCCAGCAGTTTAACACCCACTGCTCTTGCACCATTAATACAAATGTCAGCACGGCAGATAAGGCAAATCACAAATTAGTGTAAATATTAAAAAATTTTCACCTTGTGAATTCCTGAAAATGTCTCAGAGACACAGACAGCATCACCATCATCCCTACCATCCCATTATGTAGAGCACACTTTAAATTACTGTTTTAAGATACTCTCACTTAGGGTCCACCAAGGAGTATGCATGAGGAAATCAAAAGCAACTAGATTTCCCTAAATACATTTTTTTTTTTTTTTTGAGACAGTGTCCTGTTATGTCGCCCTCAGTAGAGTGCTAGTGTGTCACAGCTCACAGCAACCTCAAACTCCTGGGCCCAAGCAATTCTCCTACCTCAGCCTCCCAAGCAGCTGGGACTACTGGCGCCTACCACAACGCCTTTATTTTTTGTTTGGTTGCAATTGTCATCATTGTTGTTTAGCAGGCCCGGGGCAGGCTCGAACCTGCCAGCCTCAGAGTATGTGGCCGGTGCCCCACCCCCTGAGCTATGGGTGCCAAGCCCCCTAACTAGAATTTTTTTTTTTTTTTTTTTTTTTTGTAGAGACAGAGTCTCACTTTATTGCCCTCAGTAGAGTGCTGTGCCATCACAGCTCACAGCAACCTCCAGCTCCTGGGCTTAGGCGATTCTCTTGCCTCAGTCTCCCCAGTAGCTGGGACCACAGGCGCCCGCCACAATGCCCGGCTATTTTTTGTTGCCGTTCGGCCAGGGCCAGGTTTGAACCCACTATCCTCGGTATATGGGGTCGGTGCCCTACTCACTGAGCCACAGGTGCCGCCCCCTAACTAGAATTTTTGTTTTTTTTGTAGAAACAGAGTCTCACTTTATCATCCTTGGTAGAGTGCTGTGGTGTCACACAGCTCACAGCAACATCCAATTCCTGGGTTTAGGCGATTCTCTTGCCTCAGCCTCCTGAGTAGCTGGGACTACAGGCACCCACCACAATGCCCAGCTATTTTTTGTTGCAGTTTGGCTGGGGCCGGGTTCAAATCTGCCACCCTTGGTATATGGGGCCGCCCCCTAACTACAATTTTTGATGTACAGATTCTAGACATTATAAAGACTTAGGCTTTACAAGTTTTTACATTACAAGTTCTAGTTAGCTATAGAGTTTTTGAACTTAAATGACTTATCAGGCATGCTGTACACAACAGTACATGTCAGAAAACCCTAGAAAACTGCCAACATTTATCAACATGTGAGATACTCACAAAGAATGGAAGACAGCTGGACTATGACTGCATATAATAATAGTGTAATTTATTGGGGGTTTCCCATGTAAGCCCTCCCAATAAATATATTTTATAATGTATTAATTCATTTAATTCTCATAGTAACACTATGAGGTAGATACAATTATTACTCTCAATTAATGGATGCTAAGTAGCTTATGCATGTAATAAATGGTAGAGCTCAAAAATTAATTCCGGCTCGGCACCCACAGTTCAGTGGTTAGGGCACTGGCCACATACACCAGGGCTGGCGGGTTTGAACCCGGCCCACGTCGGCTAAAAACAACAAGGACAATTACAACAACAAAATAGCCTGGCATTGTGGCAGGTGCCTGTAGTCCCAGCTGGGAGGGTAAGGCAAGAGAATCGCTTAAGTCCAAGAGTTTGAGCTGTGAGCAGTGACATCACAGCACTCTACCAAGGGAGACATAACAAGACTCTGTCTCAAAAAAAATTAAAAAAAAAGAAAAAAAAAGAATTCAGGTAGTCTGACCACAATGCTAGCAGTTATTAAAAGGCGTTTCAGCCAGTGGTGTCTTGCTCATGGAAAAAAGTTTTTTTTTTTGTTTGTTTTTTGCAGTTTTGGCCAGGGCTGTGTTTGAACCTCCGGCATATGGGGCTGGCGCCCTACTCCTTTGAGCCACAGGCACCGCCCCCGAAAAAAGTTTTTAAACAAAAAAAGATGTATCTTTAATGGCGCCAGCTACAACAAATGTATCTTTGTTGGTATGGTACTACAGAAAACGAAAGCTTATTTCTGTCAAATAGGACAAAGAAAGGAGGGCCTACAGAGTTCCCAGAAAGGTAAGTCTGACAGAGGCTAGAGCGGCCATACATGCAAAACGTATGTATTCCTGGGACAAAAACTTCCAAGGGTTCAAACAGAAGACTCCCAGAGTGGGTCAGCATGGTCTGTGATAAACAGACAAAATCACTTTAAGAAGGTGCTCTTCCCACTCAAGAGGTCTTCCCTCTGACTTACTACAACTACATGATTGTTGCTATCTCAGACATTCATAAGTTGAAGAACTCAGAAATAAGTGATTTTTCCATGTCGATTCTTCCACTCCCACAAACTATAACAAACTTAAGCAGATGCAGTAAGTTAACATAAAAGACAACAGAAGTCACAGGATTTAATAGGACAGGGACTCAACCTCTTCGTATTACAGAAGACCCACAAAGGCTGAGTATGTGCCTTGCTGGAGTTACACAGCTAATTAACAGCAAGACCCAATTCAATTTAATACCAATCCAGTTCTGCAGCCACACCATTGTGCTGTCTCAGAGTGCCCACCTAACAAATTTGTATTGATGTATCTGAATAAACTCTCAAACACATTTTAATACATAAATGTATATATACCCACTACTGATAGCTCTTCCATCTCAAACCTGAGAAAGCACCCCAAAACATTAAAAACACACTTCTAAAAGCTCACTATTGAGAGTCAACAAATATTAACTAGTTTATCTATTTTGATTTTCCAAATATTCCAACAGTAAAAGAGATTAGACTTCCTCCTCAAAATATTTATTCCATGTTTCTCAAAGTATGGTAGGTACCACACGCATAAGAATCACAGGAGGTACTTGTTAAAAATGCAAATACATGGAGTTATCCTCAATTCAACTGAACCAGTCTCCAAAAAACTTCCCAAATTAACATTTTAATACGCTCTCCAGGTGATTCTTACTCATTCAAAAGCTACTTATTGAACATTCATTCTAATACAGGGGTTCTCAACCTGTGGGTCTCAACCCACAGAAACTATATTAAAGGGCGGTGGCATTAAGGAAGGTTGAGAACCACTGTTCTAACACACTATTCTAGTGCAAAATGAGAGAAGCAAGCAAACAAAAATAAACATTCTGGATTTGAGCTGTGCTATGAAGACAAAAAGATGGAGGGAGGATGCAATGGTTTTGGTTGTTTCGGTTTGAAGCATTGGGATATGCAGGTAAGGATGTTAAGTAACATTATTTAAGATTAACTGTTTTTTTGTTTGTTTTTGAGACAGAGTCTCAATTTGTTGCCCTCGATAGAGTGCTATGAAATCATAGTTCATAGCAACCTTAAACTTTTGGGTTCAAGCCATTCTCTTGTGTCAGCCTCCTCAGTAGCTGGGACTACCGGCGCCCACCACAATGCCGAGCTAGCTTGCTCAGGCAATCCACACACTTCGGCCTCCCAGAGTGCTAGGATTTCAGGCATTATTAGCAACTTCGCCCGGTAAGACTGACAATATTTAATTCCTTACATTTATTTCTCCTAGTTCAAAAACAAAAGAAAAGGAAATTTATAAGTTATTATTCTCACGTCTATATAAATTTCAAGAGAGCCAATTTTATAACCTCAGTCCCTCATTTACATCTTGAATTCCCTCTAAAACTCCTCTCACCTAACCCACGTAACCCACAATAACACTGAATCTCATGTGTCTTACAATTCTTATGGGCATATAAACAGCTATCCTCTACACACCCATTATCACTTGATGTCTTTCTACATCAACCACAACCTTATTCTTTCTTCTTTTTTTTTTTAAAGTCTCACTTTGTCACCCTCGATAGAGTGCCGTGCTCACAGCAACCTCAAACTCTTGGGCTTAAGCAATTCTCTTGTCTCAGCCTCCCATGCCACACCACCCAGCTATTTTTACTTTTTGGTTGTAGTTGTCATTGTTGTTTGGCAGACCCAGGCTGGATTCGAACCCACCAGCTTTTGTGTGTGTGTCTGGTGCCCTAGCCACCGAGCCCATAACCTTATACTTTTTTTTTTTCTTTTTTTTTTTTTTTGTACAGAGTCTCACTGTACTGCCCTCTGGTAGAGTGCCGTGGCGTCACACAGCTCACAGCAACCTCTAACTCTTGGGCTTACACGATTCTCTTGCCTCAGCCTCCAGAGCAGCTGGGACTACAGCATAACCTTATTCTTAACATCCCTACCACTGCTTCTATGCCCAAAAAAGAGAAAGCTGGATTCAGCCTCCATGTTGTCTCTCTCACACCAATCTCACTGCCCCACTCTACCTCCATTCTCATGGCCACTTACAATTAGTTACTACTAATAAAACTAGCCACCATTTTGTTAGTAACTACCATGTACTAATCATCTTCTGTATTTTATCTCACTTCATTCTTTCAACAACCCTGTAAGCTATGTACTTCTGCCTGTTCCACAAATGAGAAAACTGAGGCTAAGAAAAGTTAATCTGTCCAAGTTGTAAGTAGGTGACGAAGTAGACGCCCAAACCCTACTATACCAAAATCCTTTCCTTCTGTAATACTGGTATCCACCCATTACTACCCATTCCAAAAGATAAATTTCTTTTTTTTTTTTTTTTTTTGTAGAGACAGAGTCTCACTTTATGGCCCTCGGTAGAGTGCCATGGCATCACACAGCTCACAGCAACCTCCAACTCCTGGGCTTAAGCGATTCTCTTGCCTCAGCCTCCAGAGTAGCTGGGACTACAGGCACCCACCACAACACCCGGCTATTTTTTTGTTGCAGTTCGGCCGGGGCCGGGTTTGAACCCGCCACCCTTGGTATATGGGGCCGGCGCCTTACCAACTGAGCCACAGGTGCCGCCCCCCAAAGATAAATTTCTAACCTAGGTAACTGCCAAGATTCTCCTAACAGGACCTAACTGATCTCCCTGCCATCAGCCTTGCGCCTTCCCTCATTAGTCAAGTGCCCCAAGTGATCTGTCTGATTCACAGATCTGATCCTTTTGTCCCCTCCATATAAAACCTCTTGAGGAATGCCCTTTAGTCCCTATTGTATAGGATACACTCTACAGAATAAATTCCAAAACTTTTAGTATTGATCAACAATTACTTGAAGTTCCAAAATTCAAAAGCTTTTAAAAGGTTTAAGTTTTTTCATAAATTTGCAATAAAACCCACTCTGAATTTCAAGAGGATACTTGTTATCCATTTATCCCATTCGTGTGATATTCATGTGTTTCAAAGAGAAACATTAATGTATTTAATAAAAACCTATTCAAATAGGTTAACTGAGCCTGCTAAAATATAAGAGACTCTTACCAAGAAAAAGAAAAATTCCAATATGTTCTTAAGACCAAAACACACATGGTCCCAAGAGTTTCAGAATAGGGACTGTGGGCCCCTTACCTATTCGGCCCATCAATCCTATCTAATTTCCACCAATCACCTTACACATTCTTTAATTCCAGGGAAGTACAAGATGCCCTATGTCCCGAATACCCTCCAACCCAGTGAGGTACTCACCCTTCAAGAAACTTGCTCAAGGATTTCTCTTCTGTGAAGTTCCCCTGACTTCCCTCCACTGTGCCACAAGCACTGTACCCCTCCTCCAGGACTTCCACTGCTGCACATTATATTTTCCCTGTTAGACTATAAATGAGGTCCTCATTGGGTATTTTACTCAACCCTAGCACACTGCCCGAACACTAAGGGCTCATTAATGCACAACGAACTGAACAAATTCGTGCCCGACTCTCCGAAACTCCCAATTCCCTTCAAAGTTCATTTTTCCTTCATCCCTAAACCTTAGCATGTTCCCTAACCCTGAAAGCCCCTCAGTTATTCTCGCCTCCTGAGTTCCTCCTCCCCAATGTCATCTTAAAATTATTTTCTACCAAACGCCTTCTATTGGTCCCGAACTCTCCTACGTGTTATTCACCTCCATTAAATCCGTAGTCCTTTCTCTTAACTGTGAACAGGCCAAGTCCCCTCCCTCCAGAGCAATCCATCTTCCCAGCCCATACCTCTTACCTACTCTCTCAACGACATCTCTCCCAGCCTGGTGCCTTCCATCCAGAACGCTTCTCACCACCAGTTTCCCACACCCCCTCTCCGTTCACCGTCCGGGGTCCCCCCAGCTCGAGAACCAGCCCCCGGCCCGAATCTGCACGCAAACCTCCCTCGCCGCCAATGTCCCCTCCCCCCAGCCTCTCGCAGCCGGCACCCCTCCCTTCTCCGTCCGCGTCTCGCCAGCGCTCTAGCTTCTCTGGAAACTGTCCGGGGGCCGTGTCTTTCGCCCGAACACCCTCAGGATCGCGTTGGTCGGAGCAGCCCCTCAGTCCCCAGATCCTCCAGGACTCGGCAAAATCCCCCGCGGCCCAGACGTCGGGCAGGGCCTCCGACTCACCTTGTTGGATGTCGCCGTTGCTGCCCCCCGGGATGGGCACGCTGAGCTGGCGCTCCGGCTCCGGCAGGCAGCGTAGGCAGAAGGAGTGAAGACAGGGCAGCAGCTTGGGCTCCGCCTCACGCCGGCTCTGCAAGCTCTGCTGACACACGGCGCAGGTGTCCAGGAGCGAGGCTGGAGGTCCAGGAGGCGGCCCCGCCGAGGGACCCGGAGCGGGAGCCGGGGCTGGAGCAGGAGCCTGTGTTGAGGCCGCCCCCCCCCGGAACTGCAAGGCCCACTGAGGCCGCAGGGGCTGAGGCAGCCTGGGCCGAGCCCGAGGAGGCCGCGGCCACCCCCCCGTCGTCGGGCCCTGCCGCGCCGCCCTCCGCGCCGGCCCTGCCGCCTTCCTCCTCCTCCTCCTCCTCCACCAGCACCGCGGCGAGAGGCGGCTCCGCCTCCTGCGCCGCGGGCCCCGCGGCCCCAGCAGTTACCGGCGCGCTGCCGCTGCCCCCGCCGCCGCTCTCAGCCTCGCCGCCGCCTTTGTTTTCCGCCATGTTTTCCTCTTTGAACCCGCCGGACCGCCCCGCGCCGCCCGCCGCTCGCGTCGCCGCCGCCGCCCCCAGCCCCAGCCGCAGCCGCAGCGAGAGCGGCCGCCGAGAGCGAGCAAGCAAGCGAACCAACGAGAGCGCGCGCGCACACGGCGCCCCCGCCCTCGCGTCGCGCGTTAGAAGGGGAGGCGGGCACAGCGCGCGCACGTACGCTTGGACGTTGTCCCGAAGGAGGCGGGAACTCGGGGCGCGGGCGCCGCGCCGGCCCTGAGTCTCTCGCCGGCCTCCGGGCCCGGCTGCTGGCTTTAGTTTCGCAGCAACTTAGCTCGAAAGGAAATTTTAAAGCCAGAGGCCGTTGACGGTGGACGGCCTTTCTAGGTGGTTATAAACTGATGCAGTGGTGGTGCAGGAAGAGGGCGGAAAGGGTGAAAAGCCCGGAGGCCCGGGCCAGTCCTGCCCGTGCGAGAGTCTCGCTGGCGGCGCTGTTCCCGGCGGCGGGCGCGTCTCCGCGAAGCTTCACCTGCCGCGCGGTCGGGTGCGGGGCCTCCTGGGTTTCTGTGCTGTAAGTTAACTGGCCGCCTGCGTTTGGATGGCTGTGGCTCAGTGGAACAGCAAAGTAGTTCCTCTGGTGGTGGTTCTGTTTTTTTTGCATTAGAGTACGAGAAACAGGCTAGAAAGGCCGGGTGAAAAAGAAACTTCTCCTTAAAGATGATTCTCAAACTTTGCTTCGTATCAGAATCAGCTGAGTTTTTCAAAGCCCAGAAGCAGGAACCGCCTACATCCTAGACCTGAATTGGGAAGTAGGGGAGGCGGCAATGGGTGTCGAAAAGTCACTTGAGCTGATTTTAACGTGTGTCTGTTTGAGAAGTCAAAGCATTATCTTGTCCTTGGAATCCCACTTACACGTCGTGGCGTTAGCTCGCTGACAAATGTCCTAACAATATCCGTAAGGGAAACTTACAGGGGCGGCGCCTATGGCTCAGTGAGTGGGGCGCTGGCCCCTTATACCTAGGGTGGAGGGTTCAAATACGGCCCCGGCCAAACTGTAACAACAGCAAAAAATAGTCAGCCGTTGTGGCAGGCGCCTGTAGTCCCAGCTGCTTGGGAGGCTGAGGCAAGAGAATCGCCTAAGCCCAAGAGCTGGAGGTTGCTGTGAGCTGTAACGCCACAGCACTCTACCACGGGTGATAAAGTGAGACTTTGTCTATACAAAAAAAAAGAGAAACTTACAGAAAGGGTTGTCTTTCTTTTTGATTTTTTTTTTTTTTGGCCGGGGCTGGGTTTGAACCCGTCACCTCCAGTATATGGGACTGGCGCCCTACTCTTTGAGCCACAGGCGCTGCCCGTGAAAGGGTTGTCTTTCTGTTTGAAAAACAAGCATTTGGAGGTTTTTATTAGTGCAGGGGCCATTTGTTGGGATCGAGAAGCGCTTCGGTCTTCTCTGTTGCCAAAAACTTACCTTTGAGCTGGTATAAGTCCTTAAAACCACATGAAAACATTTTTTACATATTCATTTAAAAACATTTACTGTCCTCTATATTATGTGTCTGATAGTGTTTTAGATAGGGCGGTATTATAGCAGAGAACAAAGGAGCTCCCTACCTACAAGGAGTTTAGAATCTAATGAAGGAAGAATGGCAATGATACATACCAGAGAGTGGAAAGTATGAAAAAAAAAAAAAAAGCAGGGTACAGGGTTTAGAGGTGACTAAAGAAGGCCTCTGTTGGTCAGGTGAAGAACACCTTCAGAAAAGTGTTTCTGGTAGAGGAACAAATAAGGTCAAAGGGCCTGAGTCAAACAGATTCTTGGGTTGTTAGGGGAACAGCAGGGACACACTGGTTAGAGTGGCTTGAGCAAGGGAGAGATTAGTGGGACATGGATAAAAGAATTTTTTTTGGTGGCATTTTTTTTTTTTTTTTTTTTTTTGGCCAGGGCCTGGTTTGAACCCCCCACCTCCAGTGTATGGGGCCGGCCCCCTACTCACTGAGCCACAGGCACCGCCCTGGAGATAGAGGACTATTAAGGGGGCAGGTCATGTACAGAAACGGTCTTCAATTTGTTTTACCTTTTGTTCCCCTTTAAAAGAATCTTAGAAAACTATTTTCTCCCTCCCAAGCATTGTAAATTGACCCTAAAATTTTTCATAGGTTAAAATCTACTGAAGAAAGTAGCAGTAAAATAGTTTAATACTGTATTTTTTCAGTACATAAAAATGTATTTTGGTTGGGCAGCACCAGTGGCTCAAAGGAGTGGGGCCCTGGCCCGATATGCTGGAGGTGGTGAGTTCAAGCCCTGCCCTAGCCAAAAAGAAAAAAAAGAATGTATTTTGGGGGCTCAGCACCTGTGGTTCAAGCAGCTAAGGTGCCAGCCACATACACCTGGGCTGGCGGGTTCAAATCCAACTCAGGCCTGCCAAACAACAATGACAAGTACAACCAAAAAATAGCCAGGTATGGCGGGAGCCTATAGTCCCAGCTTCTTGGGAGGCTGAGGCAAGAGAATCATTTGAGCCTAAGAGTTTGAGTTTGCTCTGAGCTATAATGCCTCAGCACTCTACCAAGAGCAATAAGCAAAACTCTCAAAATAAATAAAAATAAAATAAATTGCAGTAAGTAATTTCTTCAAAAGGGAATTGATCCCTGTTCCCCTGATGACATTTTCATGTCTTTTTTTTTTTTTTTTTCCACTGTGGTTGGGTTTGAACCCACCACCTCTAGGTATATGGGGCCAGTGTCCTACTCCTTTGAGCCACAAGTGCCGCCCAATATTTTCTTGCCTTTCCATTCCTCTTAGGATGAAGAACAAAATCCTTCAGGGCTTATAAGGACCGTGTATCATCAAAGCTACTTTCTCCTTGCTTTCTACATTCCACTTACACTGAGCTTCCGTTTCTTCACTGTGCCATGCTCCCTCTTGCCTCAGGGCTCTCCCACCTGCTGTCCCCTAGCTGGAATGATCATTCCTTCTCCCCGCATCTACCACCCACTTCACAGAATTCGTGCCTACTCAAGCTTCGAGTTTCAGCTCACGTAATACTTCCTCAGAGAAGCTCCTGTCTAGGTCAATGTTCCTTATTAAATAGCCTCATAGATCCGTTTCTTTCCTTCAGAGCCATTTGTGAGAAGCAATATTGTATAGTGCTTAAGAGCAGGGGCCGGGCAGCCCCTGTGGCTCAGTGAGCAGGGCGCGGGCCCCATATACCGAGGGTGGCGGGTTCAAACCTGACCCCGGCCAAACTGCAACAAAAAAATAGCTGGGCGTTGTGGCGGGCGCCTGTAGTCCCAGCTACTAGGGAGGCTGAGGCAGGAGAATCGCCTAAGCCCAGGAGTTGGAGGTTGCTGTGAGCTGTGTGACTCCATGGCACTCTGCTGAGGGTGATAAAGTGAAACTCAGTCTCTACAAAAAAAAAAAAAAAAAGAGCAGGGGCCAACCTGGGTTTAAATTCCAGGTCTGTCACCCACTGGGTCTGTGACCTTGAGCAACCCAATCTCTCTCTGCCTCAGTTTTATCGTCCATAAGTGCATATACTAGTTACTATTTACATATCATGGTATATACGAAAAGTTGTTTAATGATTAAATTAATACATGGAACATGGCACCTGTGGCTCAAGCGGCTAAGGTACCAGCCACATACACCTGAGCTTGTGGGTTTGAACCAGCCCAGGCCAGCCAAACAGCAATGAGGGCTGCAACCAAAAAACAGCCGGGCGTTGTGGTGGGCGCCTGTAGTCCCAGCTACTTGGGAGGCGGAGGCAGGACAATCACTTGAGCCCAGGAGTTGGAGGTTGCTGGGAGCTGTTGATGCCACAGCACTCTACCAAGGGCGACAGCTTGAGGCTCTGTCTCAAAAAAAAAAAAAAGAAACAAATACATGGAACATGTTCAGAACAAGGTCTAACATAGAAGCATTTAATATTTCCTTTAATCCTTAATATCTTGATTTGTAATAATGCATTCATTACTCTTGTTTGATTTTTACTGTTTTTAGTTTAGTTTTGTTTGTTTTTGAGATGGTCTCACTTTGTCATCCTAAGTAGACTGCCATAGCATCATAGCTCACAGCAATCTCAAACTCTTGTGCTCAAGCAATTCTCTTGCCTCAGCCTCCTGAGTAGCTGGGACTACAGGCGCCCACCACAAAGCCCGGCTATTTTTTTGTTTGGAGATGAGGCCTCACTCTTGCTCAAGCTGGTCGCCAACCTGTGAGCTCAGGCAATCCACCCACCTCAGCCTCCAAGAGTGCTGACATTACAGGCGTGAGTCAGTGCACCTGGCCCTTATTATCTGATTGATACTTTTCTTATTAAACTTCATGAAAGCGGGGATATCTGGTTTTGTTGTTGTTGTTGTTGTTGTTGTTGTTGTTTTGAGAAAAGATCTCAAGCTGTGTCCCTGAGTAGAGTGCTGTGGCATCATACCTCACAGCAACCTCCAACTCAGGCTCTAGCAATCCTCTTGCCTCACTTTTTCTATTTTTAGTAGAGACAGTGTCTCACTTTTGCTCAGGCTGGTCTAGAACCCATGAGCTCAAGCAATCCACCTGCCTGGGCCTCCCAGAGTGCTAGGATTACAGGCATGAACCACCTCACCTAGCTGGATATTTGGAGAAAAGGGGCAGGGCATGCTCCTTCCATAGAAAAATGCAAGTTTTAATACATATAAAGGATTGATAGAATTGGGAATCTTGCAATTTTACAACCCCAGTGTAAACACTGATTCAGGCAAGGGTCATTAATTTATGATAAAATCATTAAGTGAAAGGTTAATAGAAAACAAAATATTGGGCAGCGCCTGTGGCTCAGTTGGTAAGGCGCCAGCCCCATATATCAAGGGTGGCCGGTTCAAACCCGGCCCCGGCTGAACTGCAACCAAAAAATAGCTGGGTGTTGTGGCGGGCGCCTGTAGTCCCAGCTACTCGGGAGGCTGAGGCAAGAGAATGGCTTAAGCCCAGGAGTTGGAGGTTGCTGTGAGCTGTGTGATGCCATGGCACTCTACCGAGGGCCATAAAGTGAGACTCTGTCTCTACAAAAAAAAAAAAAGAAAACAAAATATTTGCATGGTCTCAAGAGTAGTATCCCACAGATTACTTAATAATTAGAAGGAGATATACGTGTTCAGTGGAGAGAAATGGTCACCACCTTCATCAAGTTGTATCAGTCAGCCTTGGCTGCCCTAACAAAATACAATAGACTAGACGCCTTAAATAACAGGAATTTATTTTTCCCAGTTCTACAAACCGGAAAGTCCAAGATCAAGATGCTGGCTGATTCGGTCCCCTGGACAAGGTTCTCTTCCTGCTTGCAGAAGGCCTCCTTCCCACTGTGTCCTTGTAACACACACACACACACACACACACACACGAAGCAGGTTCTCCAATTAAAGTCTGTAATCCTTTCACAACTCCTCTACTGTCATGACCTCATCTTTTTTTTGTTTGTTTGAGACAGAGCCTCAAGCTGTCCCCTGGGTAGAGTGCTGTGACCTCACAGCTCACAGCAACCTCCAACTCCTGGGCTCAAGCGATTCTCCTGCCTCCTCCTTCCAAGCAGCTGGGACTACAGGCATCTGTCACAACACCCAGCTATTGTTTGGTTGCAGCTTTCCTTATTGTTTGGCGGCCTGGGCTGGTTTTGAACCTGCCAGCTCAGGTGTATGTGGCTGATGGCTGACACCTTAGCTGCTTGAGCCACAGGTGTCAAGCCATGACCTCATCTTTTTTTTTTCCTTTCTTTTTTTTTCATATGAGACAGCGTCTCACTTTGTAGCCTTCCATAGAGTGCTGAGGCATCAAAACTCATAGCAACCTCCAACTCTTGGACTCAAGCAATCCTCTTGCCTCAGCCTTCCAAGTAGCTGGGACTACAGGTGCCTGCCACAACACCTAGGTAGTTTTTCTATTTTTAGTAGAGATGGCATCTCGCTCTTGCTCAGGCCAGTCTGGAACTCCTGAGCTCAGGCAATCCACCTGCCTCAGCCTCCCAGAGTGTTAGGATTATAGGCATGAGCCACCGTGCCCTGCCTAAAGTGCACTTTAAATACAATATTTCATTTTTAATTTAATTTTTAATTAAAATTGTAACTGTATACATTTATGGGATACAATGTGATAACTTGATATACAATGTGGAATGCTTAAATCAGACTGATTAACATATCCATTTGAACTAAATAACAACAGGAACCTGCATACCCATACAAAAACATGGAAGCTAAACTACCTTATGCTGAAGTATATGTGGGTTATAGACGAGATTAAGAAGGAAATCATATTTTTGGAACAAAACAACAATCAAGACACGAATTATCAGAACCTCTGGGATACTGCAAAGGCAGTCCTAAGAGGGAAATTTATAGCACTGCAAGCCTTCCTCAAGAAATGGAAAGAGAGGAAGTCAATAACTTAATGAAACATCTCAAGCAACTGGAGAAAGAAGAGCACTTCAACCCCAAACGCAGCAGAAGAAAAGAAATAACCAAAATCAGAGCAGAATTAAATGAAATTGAAAACAAAAGAATTATACAACAGATCAATAAATCCAAAAGCTGGTTTTTTGAAAAGATCAATAAAATAGATAAACCTTTGGCCAACCTAACCAGGAAAAAAAGAGTAAAATCTCTAATTTCATCAATCAGAAATGGTAATGATGAAATAATAACAGACCCCTCAGAAATTCAAAAAATCCTTAATGAATCCTACAAGAGACTCTACTCTCGGAAATATGAAAATCTGAAAGAAACAGACCAATACCTGGAAGCACACCACCTACCAAGACTTAGCCAGAACGAAGTGGAAATGTTGAACAGGCCTATATCAAGTTCTGAAATAGCATCAACTATACAAAATCTCCCTAAAAAGAAAAGCCCAGGACCAGATGGCTTCACGTCAGAATTCTACCAAACATTTAAAGAAAAACTAGTACCTATACTACTAAACCGCTTCCAAAATATAGAAAAAGAAGGAATATTACCCAGTACATTCTACGAAGCAAACATCGCCTTGATCCAGAAACCAGGGAAAGACCCAACAAGAAAAGAAAATTATAGACCAATATTACAAATGAATATAGATGCTAAAATACTCACCCATAAGATCCTAGCAAACAGAATCCAACAACACATCAAAAAAATTATACACCACGACCAAGTCAGATTTATCCCAGGGTCTCAAGGCTGGTTCAATATACGTAAATCTATAAATGTAATTCAACACATAAACAAACTTAAAAATAAAGACCATATGATTCTTTCAATTGATGCAGAAAAAGCTTTTGATAATATCCAGCATCCCTTCATGATCAGAGCACTTAAGAAAATTGATATAGAAGGGACGTTTCTTAAACTAATAGAGGCCATCTACAGCAAACCCACAGCCAATATCGTATTGAATGGAGTTAAATTGAAATCATTTCCACTTAGATCAGGAACCAGGCAAGGTTGCACATTGTCTCCATAGCTCTTTAACATTGTAATGGAAGTTTTAGCCACTGCAATTAGGGAAGAAAAGGCGATCAAGGGTATCCACATAGGGTCAGAAGAGATCAAACTTTCACTCTTCGCAGATGATATGATCCGCTATATCGGGAAAACACTAGGGATTCTACTACAAAACTTTTAGAAGTGATCAAGGAATATAGCAATGTCTCAGGCTACAAAATCAACACCCATAAATCTGTAGCCTTTATATCTACCAACAATAGCCAAGCCGAAAAAACAGTCAAGGACTCTATTCCTTTCACAGTAGTGCCAAAGAAGATGAAATATTTGGGAGTATACCTAACAAAGGATGTGAAAGATCTCTACAAAGAGAACTATGAAACTCTAAGAAAAGAAATAGCCGAAGATGTTAACAGATGGAAAAACATACCATGCTCATGGCTCAGAAGAATCAACATTGTTAAAATGTCCATACTGCCCAAAGCAATATATAATTTTTTTTTCTTTTTTTTTTTTTGTAGAGACAGAGTCTCACTGTAGCGCCCTTGGGTAGAGTGCCGTGGCGTCACACAGCTCACAGCAACCTCTAACTCCTGGGCCCAAGCGATTCTCTTGCCTCAGCC
This sequence comes from Nycticebus coucang, assembly GCF_027406575.1. NCBI lineage: Eukaryota > Metazoa > Chordata > Mammalia > Primates > Lorisidae > Nycticebus > Nycticebus coucang. The sequence goes on from NC_069784.1 coordinate 44,873,488, forward strand.
TCCCAAGCAGCTGGGACTACAGGCGCCCGCCACAACGCCCGGCTATTTTTTTTTTTTATTTTGCAGTTTGGCCGGGGCTGGGTTTGAACCCGCCACCCTCGGCATATGGGGCCGGCGCCCTACTCACTGAGCCACAGGCGCCACCCGCAATATATAATTTTAATGCAATTCCTATTAAAGCTCCATTGTCATACTTGAAAATATAATACTTCGTTTTATATGGAATCAGAAAAAACCTCGAATAGCCAAAACATTACTGAGCAATAAAAACAAAGCAGGAGGAATCACGCTACCAGACCTGAGACTGTACCATAAATCCTTAGTGATCAAAACAGCATGGTACTGGCACAAAAGCAGAGAAGTAGATGTCTGGAACAGAATAGAGAACCAAGAGATGGATCCAGCTACTTACCGTTACTTGATCTTTGACAAGCCAATTAAAAACATTCTATGGGTGGGCGGCACCTGTGGCTCAAGGAGTAGGGCGCTGGTCCCATACACCGGAGGTGGTGGGTTCAAACCTAGCCCCAGCCAAAAAAAAAAAATTCAGTGGGGAAAAGATTCCCTATTTAACAAATGGTGCTGGGTAAACTGGCTGGCAACCTGTAGAAGATTGAAACAGGACCCACACTTTTCACCATTAACTAAGATAGACTCTCACTGGATAAAAGATTTAAACTTAAGACATGAAACTATAAAAATACTTTAAGAAAGTGTAGAGAAAACTTTTGAAGGAATCGGCCTGGGTGAATATTTTATGAGGAGGACTCCCCAGGCAATTGAAGGAGTATCAAAAATACACTACTGGGACCTGATAAAACTAAAAAGCTTCTGCACAGCCAAGAGCATAGTAAGTAAAGCAAGCAGACAGCCCTCAGAATGGGAGAAAATATTTGCAGGTTATACCTCCAATAAAGGTCTAATAACCAGAATCCACAGAGAACTCAAACGTATTAACAAGAAAAGAACACATGACCCCATTTCAGGGTGGGCAAGGGACTTGAAGAGAAACTTCTCTAAAGAAGACCAACACAAGATCTACAAACACATGAAAAAAAGCTGATCATCCTTAATCATCAGAGAAATGCAAATCAAAACTACTCTGAGATATCACCTAACCCCTGTAAGAGTAGCCTACATAACAAAATCCCAAAACCAGAAATGTTGGTGTGGATGTGGAGGAAAGGGCACACTTTTACACTGCTGGTAGGAATGCCCACTAATATGTCCCTTCTGGAAGGATGTTTGGAGAATACTTAGAGACCTAAAAATAGACCTGCCATTTGATCCTATAATTCCTTTACTAGGTTTATACCCAGAAGACCAAAAGTCACAATATAACAAAGACATCTGTACCAGAATGTTTATTGGAGCCCAATTCACAATTGCTAAGTCATGGAAGAAGCCCAAGTGCCCATTGACCCACGAATGGACTAGCAAATTGTGGTACATGTATACCATGGAATGCTCTGCAGCCTTAAAGAAAGATGGAGACTTTACCTCTTTCATGTTTACATGGATGGAGCTGGAACATACTCTTCTTAGCAAAGTATCTCAGGAATGGAAGAAAAAGTATCCAATGTACTCAGCCCTACTTTGAAGCTAAATTATAGCTTTCACATGAAGACTATAACCCAACTATAGCACAAGACTATGAGGAAAGGGCCAAGGAAGGGGAAGGGAGGGGGGAGGTTTTGGTGGAGGGAAGGTAATGGGTGGGGCCACATCTATGGTGCATCTTAGAATGGGTACAGGTGATTGCACTAATGTACACAGCTATGATTTAACAATAAAAAAAAGAAAGAAAGGAAAAAATAAAATAAAAAGGAAAGAAAACAATTTCTTGTTTCATTTATTTTCTGAATGGTTCTTTTGTTTTCAATTTCATTGATCTCTTATTTACTTTTGGGTATTTCTTTTCTTCTGCTGGGTTTAGGCTTAGATTGTTCTTCTTTTTCCAATTCCATAAGATGACTTGTGAGTTTGTTGATGTGCTCTCTTTCTGGTTGTCCAATGTAGGCATCTAAAGCGATAAATTTTCCTCTCAAAACTGCTTTTGCAGTATCCCACAGGCTTTGGTACCTTGTGTCGTTGTTGTTGTTAGGCTCAAGGAAGCTAATGATTTCCTGTTTTATTTCTTCCTGCACCCAACTGTCATTCAACAGAAGGTTGTTTAATTTCCATGCCTTCATGTGGGGTAGAACATTTTTGTTAGTGTTGAGTTCCACCTTTGATGCCTTGTGGTCTGAGAAGATACAAGGGAAAATTTTAAATATTTTGATTCTGTTGGGATTTGTTTTGTGTCCTAGGATATGATCAATTTTGGAGAATGTTCCATGGGGTGATGAAAAGAAAGTATATTCTCTGTAGCCCCAGCTACTCAGGAGGCTGAGGCAAGAGAATCGCTTAAGCCCAAGAGCTGGAGGTTACTGTGAGCTGTGTGATGCCATGGCCCTGTACTGAGGGCCATAAAGTAAGACTCTGTCTCTACAAAACAAAAAAGGAGAAAAGAATGTATATTCTTTACCTTTGGGATGGAGTGTTCTATATGCATCTATCAAGCACAGTTGTTCTAGGGTCTCATTTAAATCTCTTATATCTTTGTTTAATTTCTGTTTAGAGGATCTGTTTAACTCTGTTAAAGTCCCCTGTTATTATGGTGCTATAGGATATATACAATGTTGCTCAGACTGAGTAAGGTCTGTTTCAAGAATCTGGGAGCATTTAAATTGGGTGCATAAATATTTAGAATGGAAATGTCTTGGGCGGTGCCTGTGGCTCAGTGTGTGGGGCGCCGGCCCCATATGCTGAGGGTGGCGGGTTCAAACCCAGCCTTGGCCAAACTGCAACAAAAAAATAGCTGGGCGTTGTGGCAGGCGCCTGTAGTCCCAGCTGCTTGGGAGGCTGAGGCAAGAGAATCGCGTAAACCCAAGAGTTAGAGGTTGCTGTGAGCCGTGTGACGCCACGGCACTCTACCCGAGGGCAGTACAGTTAGACTCTGTCTCTACAAAAAAAAAAAAAAAGAATTGAAATGTCTTCTTGTTGTATTTTTCCCTTGACCAAGATAAAGTGACCATCAAGGTCTGTTTCAAGAATCTAGGAGCATTTAAATTGGGTGCATAAATATTTAGAATTGAAACGTCTTCTTGTTGTATTTTTCCCTTGACCAAGATAAAGTGACCATCTTTGTATTTTTCTTTTTTTTTTTTTTTTGTAGAGACAGAGTCTCACTTTATGGCCCTCAGTAGAGTGCCATGGCCTCACACAGCTCACAGCAACCTCCAACTCCTGGGCTTAAGCGATTCTCTTGCCTCAGCCTCCCATCTTTGTCTTTTTTGACTTTAGTTGCTTTAAATCCACATGTATCTGAAAATATGATTGCAACTCCTCTTTTCTTCTGAATTCCATTTGCCTGAAAAATTGTCTTCCAACCCTTAACTTGGAGTTTTAATTTGTCTTTTGAAGCTAAGTCTGTTTCCTGCAGACAGCAAATGGATGGCTTGTGTTTTTTAATCCAGTCAGCCAATCTATGCTTCTTCAGTGGGGAATTCAAGCCATTAACATTTATTGAGATAATTGACAAATGTGATAGTATTCTATTCATCTTATTTTGTGAGAGTCCATTGCTTAGTTTTATCTTTTGCATCATTGTGGAAGTTAGGTTCTGTCCTTTAATTTCTTTTTATTTATTTTTTTTTTTTTGTAGAGACAGAGTCTCACTTTATGGCCCTCGGTAGAGTGCGGTGGCCTCACACAGCTCACAGCAACCTCCAACTCCTGGGCTGAAGCGATTCTCTTGCCTCAGCCTCCCAAGTAGCTGGGACTACAGGCGCCCACCACAACACCTGGCTATTTTTTTTTTGGTTGCAGTTTGGCCAGGGCCGGGTTTGAACCCGCCACCCTCGGCATATGGGCCGGCGCCCTACTGACTGAGCCACAGGCGCCACCCTGTCCTTTAATTTCTGAGTTCTTTGCTGTTGATCCATTGTGATGGTCAGTGTGTAGAACAGGTTGAAGTATTTAGAGCTAGTCTTCTTGTGGCAAATTTCCTCAATGTTTGTATATCAGTAAGTGATTTGATTTCTTTGTCAATTTTAAAGCTTAGCTTAGCAGGATATAGAATTCTGGGCTGGATGGGCAGCGCCTGTGGCTCAGTTGGTAGGGCACTGGCCCCATATACCGAGGTTGGCGGGTTCAAACTCGGCCCCGGCCAAACTGCAACCAAAAAATAGCCGGGCGTTGTGGCGGACGCCTGTAGTCCCAGCTACTCGGGAGGCTGAGGCAAGAGAATTGCTTAAGCCCAGGAGTTGGAGGTTGCTGTGAGCTGTGTGAGGCCACGGCACTCTACCGAGGGCCATAAAGTGAGACTCTGTCTCTACAAAAAAAAAAAAGAATTCTGGGCTGGAAATTGTTGTGTTTAAGTAAATTAAAGGTAGATGACAAATAGGGGGAAGGAGGAAAGGGAGGGGGAGGTGGACAGAGGGAGGGTGATTGGTGGGATTATACCTGCGATGCATCTTACAAGGGCATATGTGAAACTTAGTAAATGTGGAATGTAAATGTCTTAGCACAATAACTAAGGAAATGCCAGGAAGGCTGTGCTAACCAGTGTGATGAAAATGTGTCAAACGGTCTCTGAGACTGTCAAACGGTCTATGAAACTATGAAAGTGTATGGTACCCCATGACCACATTAATGTACACAGCTATGATTTAATTAAAAAAATAAATAAATAAAGGTAGATGACCATTGTCTTCTTGCTTGGAAAGTTTCATTAGAGAAGTCTGCAGTCACCCTGATGGATTTGCCCCTGTAGGTCAACTGGCGCTTACTCCTGGCAGCTTGTAGAATCTTTTCTTTTGTCTTGACTTTGGACAGGTTCATCACAATGTGTCTTGGAGTAGCTTGGTTAGAGTTGAGGCAACCTGGGGTCTGATTATCCCTCTGAAAGCAGTGTGTCAGAATCTTTTGTGATATTTGGGAAATTTTCATTCATAATATTCTCTAGAATGCCTTCCATTCTTCTGGGGCTCTTCCTTTTCTGGGATACCTATAACTCGTATGTTTGAACACTTCATAAAGTTCCATAATTCTTTCAGCGAACATTCTGCTTTCTCTCTCTTCTTTTCTGCCTCTTTAACTGTTTGAGTTATCTCAAGAGCTTTGTCTCAGATTCTCCTAGATTCTTTCTTCTGCATGGTCTAATCTGTTGTTGATACTTTCTATTGCATCTTTAAGTTCCCTAATTGACTGCTTCAGTTCCTTCAGCTCTGCTATATCCTTTCTATATTCTTCATATTGTTCGACTCTTATTTGATTCTGTTTTTGGATTTCCTTTTGGTTATTTTCCACTTTATCAGCAGTTTCCTTGCTTGTTTCCATCATTTCCTTCATTGTTTTCATTATCTGTATTCTAAATGCCCTGTCATTTCTAACATTTCCTTATAGGTGGACTCCTCTGCAATAGGTACCTCATGGTCCCTTGGGGGGGTGGCTTTGGACTGGTTTTTCATGTTGCCAGGATTTTTCTGCTGTTTCTTCCTCATGAGTGTTTTATTTTATCTGTTTCCTTGCCCTAATTTTCCTTTCACTTCCTTTACTCTTTAAGTTATCATGCTGTTGGACTAGAGTTTCAATGAGTCCTTTTGGTACAGGACCAGAAGGATGAGACGATTGAAGACCAAGAAGGTAAAAAAGAAAAAAAAAAAAGTAAGTAAATGGGAAACATTGACAGAAGAGAGGCACAGAAAGAGGGAGACAGAAGCAATATAGATGTATTAAAAACCTTAAAACCCCCAACCTCTGGGAGTGTTAGGTTGGGTGGTTCCCTTGAGGTCAGCAGCTCTTTGCTAGTCTGCTCAGACATAGTACCCCACCTCCGCCAAGTAGAGAGGAAAGACAAAAATGCTATAAATCAAACCAAAACAAGCAAACAGAAAACTTTATGGGATAAAATTGGGGGGAAAACCAAGTAATAGGGGTAGAAATTTACTAGCAAAAATGAATTTCTAATTGTTAAATAAGGCAACAATGGAAAATTATATTTAAACTAGAAAAATGAAGAAAGCAAAGAAAAAAAAGAAAAATCTAGAGGGAAAATGTGGAAATTAAAAAAAAAAAACAACAAAAGCAGGCGGCGCCTGTGGCTCAAAGGAGTAGGGCGCTGGCCCCATATGCCGGAGGTAGCAGATTCAAACCCAGCCCTGGCCAAAAACTGCAAAAAGAAAAAAGCAGTATATATATCTTGCTGAATATTGTCTGGGTAACAGGTGATCTTCTGGGTATGAGATGCTAATCACAATGCTGATACAGCTGTACGAGATGGAGACTGGAAGCCTCTGCTGATTTCTCAAACCCCACAGGCTGGAGAGCCTAAATCTCTCCTCAGCCCACTTAAAAGGTACTTTATTTATTTATTTATTAGATTTTTTGAGACAGAGCCTCAAGCTGTCACTCTGGGTCGAGTGCCATGGCATCACAGCTCACAGCAACCTCCAACTCCTGGGCTGAAGCAATTCTCCTGCCTCTGCCTCCCAAGTAGCTGGGACAACAGGCTCCCACCAACACCTGGCTATCTTTTGGTTGCAGCCATCGTTGTTTGGCAGGCCCAGGCTGGATTCAAAGCCACCAGCTTAGGTGTATGTGGCTGATGCCTTAGCTGCTTGAGCCACAGGCCCCGAGCCATAAAAGGCCCTTTAAACTGCTAACCTTGGCTAAGCAGAAGCTTCCCTTCTCCCGCCACTGAAAGCTCTTGTTGCTGGGATCACTCCTGAAGTAGCTATCCACTTACCCCAAAATGACTCCCCTGAGGGCGTAGCTTGTGGGGCAGTTCTCCCACAATGGCTTTGCGTGGCCCACAGCTGAACACTATTAGCTCCGTCTGGCTCAACAGCTCAGTCTGGGGCCCTAGACAATGCTTAAAGTCTTCCACACTGTTGCCCAAGTTCTCCCATGGTGGTTCAACTGAGTGCCAAGTCCAGAAAAAACAAAACAGCTCACAGGTAAGGCCTTTCCACTTTGCAATCTCACTGCTGCTGTACTTACAGCCGCCCGCAGGATTAGAACAAATGAACACAAGCAACCACTTGCCAGTTCTCCACTGCTTTTGTCCTCCTTTTGGGGTCCAGATGTCTCTTGCTACCTCCCTGTGTCCCCAGAGGGATGTTTCTGGGCAAATCCCACCAGCAAGAGATGCCCGGAGTCTTCTCTCCCCAGTCTCACCATGCCCAGTTGCAAGGAAACTGTTCCTCGGCTGCTATCTTGCTCCTGATTATTGCATTTTCCCACTCTTTTTCATTCATTCTTTTTTTTTTTTTTTGAGACAGAGTCTCACTTTGTCACCCTCAGTAGAGTGCTGTGGCACTCTCACAGCTCACAGAAACCTCCAGCTCTTGGGCTTAGGCTATTCTCTTGCCTCAGCCTCCCGAGTAGCTGGAACTACAGGTACCCATCACAATGCCGGGCTAACTCTTTTTCATTCTTATTTCTTTTTTACTTGACCAAATCTATTTTTGAAACTCTCTATTGCATTTTTTTTATCATTTCATTCATTAAATTCTTCAGCTGTACTATTTCTATTTGGTTGTCTTTATGATTTCTATCTTTGTTGAATTTTTTTGTTTGTTTGTTTGTTTGTTTTGAGACAGAGTCTCACTTTTATGGAAAAACATACCATGCTCATGGCTGGGAAGAATCAACATTGTTAAAATGTCCATGCAATTTACAGATTTAATGCAATCCCTGTTAAAGCACCACTGTCATAGTTTAAAGAACTTAAAAAAATAGTACTTCGTTTTATATGGAATCAGAAAAAAACTCAAATAGCACATACATTACTCAGAAATAAGAACAAATCAGGAGGTATCACATTACCTGACTTCAGGCTATACTATAAATCTATAGTGATCAAAACAGCCTGGTACTGGCACAAAAATAGGGGGATAGATTTATGGAACAGAATAGAGAACCAAGAGATGAACCCAGCTATTTATTGTCATTTGATCTTCGACAAGCCTATCAAAAATATTCAGTGGGGGAAAGACTCCCTGTCTATTTATTTATTTTAATTAAAAAAAATTTTTTTTTTTAGAGACAGAGTCTCACTTTGTCACCCTTCGTAGAGTGCTGTGGTGCCAAGCTCACAGCAACCTCCAGCTCTTGAGCTTAGGCGATTCTCTTGCCTTAGCCTCGCAAGCGGTTAGGACCACAGGCACCTGCCACAACACCGGGCTATTTTGTTGTTGTTGTTGTTGCAGTTGCAGTTTGTCTGGGGCTGGGTTTGAACCAGCCACCGTCGGTGTATGGGGCCAGTGCCCTACTCACACTGAGCCACAGGCACCGCCTATTATTATTATTTTTTTTTTATTTGAGACAGAGCCTCAAGCTGTCACCCTGGGTAGAGTGCTGTGGCATCACAGCTCACAGCAACCTCCAACTCCTGGGCTCAAGCAATTCTCCTGCACAGGTAGGAGCCTCCCAAGTAGCTGGGATTACACAGACCTACCACAACGCTCAGCTATGTTTTTTTTTTTGTAGAGACAGAGTCTCACTGTACCGCCCTCAGGTAGAGTGGCATGACATCACACGGCTCACGCGATTCTCTTGCCTTAGCCTCCCAAGCAGTTGGGACTACAGGCGCCCGCCACGAGGCCTGGCTATTTTTTTGTTGCAGTTTGGCAGGGACTGGGTTTGAACCCGCCACCCTCTGCATATAAGGCCGGTGCCCTACTCAGTGAGCCACAGGTGCCACCCTCAGCTATTTTTTTGTCTGTTTTTTTGGTTGCAGCCGTCATTGTTGTTTGGTGGGCGGGGCTGGATTCAAACCCCCCAGCTCAGGTGTATGTGGCTGGTGCCTTAGCTGCTTGAGCCACAGGTGCCGAGCCTATTTATTTATTTATTTTTTAGAGACAGAGTCTTACTAGCCGGGCGTTGTGGCGGGCGCCTGTAGTCCCAGCTGCTCGGGAGGCTGAGACAGGAGAATTGCCTAAAACCCAGGAGTTGGAAGTTGCTGTGAGCTGTGTGACGCCACGGCACTCTACCCGAGGGCGGTACAGTGAGACTCTGTCTCTACAAAAAAAAAAAAAAAAGAGACAGAGTCTTACTTTATCACCCTCAGTAGAGGGCTGTGGTGTCACAGCTCACAGCAACCTCCAACTCATGGGCTCAAGCGATTCTCCTGCCTCTGCCTCCCAAGCAGTTGGGACTACAGGCGCCCCCCACAACACCCGGTTATTTTTTGGTTGTAGCCATCATTGTTGTTTGGCGGGCTCGGGCTGGATTCGAACCCGCCAGCTCAAGTGTATGTGGCTGGAGCCTTAGCCGCTTGAGCCACAGGTGCCGAGCCTATTGAATTTCTTGTTCATTATCATGAATTGCTTTACTAATTTTGGTGAATTGTTGATCTGTATTATGTTGTATCTCGTTGAATTTCCCTGAGAATTTTTTTTTTTTTTTTTTTTGCAGTTTTTGGCCCGGGCTGGGTTTGAACCCACCACTTCCAGCATATGGGGTCAGTGCCCTACTCCTTTGAGCCACAGGCGCCGCCCTTTTTTTTTTTTTTTGAGACAGAGTCACTCTGGGGTTGAGTGCCTTGGCATCATAGTTCCCAGCAACCTCAAACTCTTGGACTCAAGTGATTCTCTTGCCTCGGCCTCCCTAGTAGTTAAGACTACAGGCACCCACCACAACACCCGGCTATTTTGTTTGTTTGTTTAGCAGGCCCAGGCCAGGTTCGAACCCACCAGCCCCGGAACATGTGGCTGGTGCCCTAACCACTGAGCTATGGCACCCAGCCTGCAGCTGGCTTTTAGTGTGCCAAGTGCAAAGGGTGTGGCAATTCTGTCTCTGTATAGATGTAGTGCTGTAGTCCCTATGAAGCTTCTTCACCATTACCAATAAGTCTGGTCGCTTCAGTGGCCTAGGCTGTAGAAGTTTATAACAGCAGGAGTGGTGGCCTGGTTTGTTAATGTCCTTGGTGTCAAAGGCTTCTAGTATCCTTCTATTCTGTTTTCCCCACAGTGGGAAGACAGCCCAGGGGATCCCCTTCTTTTTTTTTTTTGAGACAAAGCCTCAAGCTGTCGCCCTGGGTAGAGTGCTGTGGCATCACAGCTCACAGCAACCTCCAACTTATGGGCTTAAGCAATTCTCTTGCCTCAGCCTCCCAAGTAGCTGGGACTACAGGCGCCTGCCACAACGCCTGGCTATTTTTTTGGTTGCAGCCGTCATTGTTGTTTGGCGGGCGCAGGCTGGATTCAAACCTGCCTGGTGTATGTGGCTGTTGCTTTAGCCACTTGAGCCACCGGCACCGAGCCCGGGATCCCTTTCAGTGTCAGATCTGACATGACCTGTAATCAGCAGCAGTGATGCTGGGTTGCAGGTGCAGATGCTCACAGTGATTGTGGGTCTGGGGTCCTAGGTTTGGGGTCTCACAAAGCTATTGTTGTACCTGGGTCTTGAGGTCCAGGTTTGCTCTTTGTGAGAGAATTGAATATAGGCTGCCCACAGAGCCAGAATCTGTGACTTTGAGGTGCCCTATAACAGCTCAGGGACAGGTTGTAGCTTTAAGTCTATCCTGGGGAGTAGAGAGGGAACAGGACAAATCACTGGCTCAATTCTGGGGATATAGAGGTATTCTGGAGTTTGGGGTCCAGGGAGCAGGGTATGGCTGCAGTTCAGGAATCTGAGCCAATAGGGCTCAGTGGCAACTTGGACCCCAGGGAATGAGCCACCACGTAGTAGTGATGCTAGACCCTGCATGCTGGGGCTCCACTGTGCGCCAAACTCTGTGAGGCCAGGTGCATCAGTAGCTAGTACCCCGGAATGACAGAACAGAGCTGTTTGGGCTCTGGAGGGGCAGGTTGTAGCACAGCCATGCCTCCACTTCCAGGGAGAGGGATTCTCAGCAGCTCCAACTCTATGGGGCTAGTCCAGCTCCAGGGAAGCAAAGCACTAGAGGTGTTTGGCCTAGAGAAGGAGGTGTATCAGTTCAGCCACTGCTCCTTTTCACTGGGATACAGGATACGATGTGAGCTCAGCCCTGAGATGTACAGCTGCTCAGAGCAGCCAGGGCACCATCCACCCAGGAGGTGATGCGCTCTGGCTCAGATCTAGCGGGTATGATTCTTCTAGGTGGCCCAGGCACCATTTCCCTGGGATGCAGGGTGCTGCCTTAGGCTAGGTACTGGGGTATGTGATGGCCCTGAACAGCCAAATCATCATTTCCTGGGAAGCAGAGCTCTGCTTCAACTTAGGCACCCTGGAGGTGTGACAGCTTTAAGTGGCCAAAGTACTCTTTTCCCAGGAGATAGGATATGGCTTCAGTTCCAGGCAGGGATGGGGTGGGGGTAGGGGATGAGGTGAATGGAGAGAGAGAGACTCCACCTCTGATTGGTCCCACAGGGAAGGGTGTAACATCAGCTCTCACCTGGTCTTTGAGATGTGGAGTCACCAGCAGGAGCAGTTCAGTGGCTTAGCCTCAGGGTCGAAGGGGCTCCTTGCCCCCAAGCAAAACACATTCCAGCCATAGTTCCAATTCCATTATGACTTAGCAGAGTAGCCGAATGGGGCTTGCGGGGAGGGGGGTTCCTCTCTGGAGACTGGCAGGCAATGTAGATTGCCTCAGCTAGGCTTAGTGCCTAGGAAGACTGTAGGGAACCCTAGTGGTGAGACTGGTTGGCTGGCAAGGTGTTGATGGGAGCTTCTGAGATCCTCTTGCTTACCTCCTCCCCACAGGGAGAAGTTGCTTCTAGTTCCCAGCTGATCCCAGCAGGGTGCTGGGGTGGTGGAGGCCGAGCATTTCCTTCTGTTCACCATGTGACCATGAGGAGTTTCTGCACTCAAAGGAGTTTCTGTTACTCCTCTGGCACAGTCCAGCACCTTTCCTTTGTTATTTTTCATTTATTTATTTATTTTGTTTGTTTGTTTGTTTAGGAGACAGAGTCTTACTTTGCCATGCTGTCACAGGTCACAGCAACCTCAGTCTTTGGGGCTCAAGCAATTCTCTTCCCTCAGCCTCCCAAGTAGGTGGGACTACAGGAGCTTGCCACAATGCCTGGCTATTTTTAGTAGAGATGGGATCTCAACTGTTGCTCATGCTGGCCTTGAACTCCTAAGCTCAGGCAATCCACCTGTCTCTGCCCTGCAGAGTATTGGGATTATAGGTGTGAGCCACTGTGCCAGGTCTCCTCAGGTTTTTTTTGTTTTGTTTTTTTGAGCCAGAGTTTCACTTGGTTGCCCTGGGTAGAGTGCATTGGCGTCACAGCTCACAGCAACCTAAAACTTCTATGCTCAAGCCATCTCTTGCCTCAGCCTCCCGAGTAGCTGGGACTAGAGGCACCTGCCACAATGCCCTGCTTTTTTTTTTTTTTTTTTTGAGACAGAGCCTCAAGCTTTTGCCCTGGGTAGAGTACTGTGACATCACAGCTCACAGCAACCTCCAACTCCTGGGCTTAAGCGATTCTCTTGCCTCAGCCTCTTGAGTAGCTGGGACTATAGGTGCCCGCCACAATGCCCAGTTATGTTTTTGTTGCAGTTGTCATTGTTTGGCAGGCCTGGGCCGCTTTGAACCCGCCGGCTCTGGTTTATGTGGCTGGTGCCCTAGCCGCTGAGCTACAGGCGCAGAACCCTGGCTATATTTTAGAGACGGGGTCTTGCTCTTGCTCAGGCTGGTCTTGAACTCGTGATCTCAAGCAGTCTACCCACCTCAGCCCTCTAGAGTGCTAGGATTTACAGGCATAAGCTACCACTGGCACTCCTCAGTTATTTTTGTTAAACTGTAGTCATTTGTTCTTCTGGTTGTCTTCATGAGGCAGACAAGTCCTAGGGGCTTCTAATAGGCCATGTTGCTGACATTACTCTTTTAAACGCTTGTTCTGGGCTGCGCCTGTGGCTTAGTGAGTAGGCCACCAGCCCCATATACCGAGAGTGGTAGGTTCAAACCTGGCCCCGCCCAGCCAAACTGCAACAAAAAAATAGCCAGGTGTTGTGGCGGGCACCTGTAATCTCAGCTACTTGGGAGGCTGAGGCAAGAGAATCACTTAAGCCCAGGAGATGGAGGTTGCTGTGAGCAGTGAAGTCACAGCACTCTACCGAGGGCGATAAAGTGAGACTCTTGTCTCCAAAAAAAAAAGTTTGTTCTATCTCCTAGTATCCCTAAAAGACATTAGGTCATTTCTATAATAATATTTCAGTATTATAAATATGTTTTAATTTCATATACACCCTTATTTGCTTAGAATACTTGAAGATTTGAAATTAATTTTTTAAATTTGCAATTAACTTTAAGAATCTTTTTGGTGGAATTTTAGCTAAATAATAGTTTCTACTTCATAAAATAATAAACGCTGTGGCTTTGTGGTTGCCCATCTTTCCTTCTTAGTTCTGCTTCTGGGCAGATCATGTTGCCCAACTTCAATTTCACTTTCTGACTAGGTGCCCTCTAGTCATCTTTTCTTTTTATTTTTCGTTCTTTTTTTGTTTTTGTTTTTCAGAGACAGGGTCTCACTCTATCACCAGGCTGGAGCGCAATGTCTCAGTCATAGCTCACTACAATCTTGAACTCTTGGGCTCAAGAGATCTTCCTGACTCAGCCTCCCGAGTAACTGGGACTACAGGCACCCGCCACCACACCTGGCTAATTTTTCTGTTTTTAGAGGAGACAGGGTTTCCCTCTTGCTCAGGCTAGTCTCAAACTACTTAGTTCAAGTGATCCTCACACTTTAGCTTTTCCCTCCCACCTCAGTCTCCCAAAGTGCTAAGATTACAGGTGTAAGCCACTTTGCTACACTGAGTCATTGCCTTTTTTTTTTTTTTTTTTTTTTTTTTTGTGGCTTTTGGCTGGGGCTGGCTTTGAACCCGCCACCTCCGGCATATGGGACCGGCGCCCTACTCCTTGAGCCACGGGCGCCGCCCGTGAGTCATTGCCTTTTAACTTAATAGAAAATATGTTCTCAGGACATCAATTTTTTTTTTTTTTTGAGACAGAGTCTAACTATATTGCCCTCAGCAGAGAGCAGAGGTGTCACGCTCACAGCAACCTCAAACTCTTGGGCTTAAGTGATTCTTTTGCCTCAGCCTCCCAAGTAGCTGGGACTACAGGCGCCCGCCACCGCCCGGCTATTATTTTTGTTGCAGTTGTCATTGTTGTTTAGCTGGCTGAGGCCGGGTTCAAATCTGCCACCCTCGGTTCATGTGGCTGGCACCATAACCACTGTGCTATGGGTGCCAAGCCAAGACATCAATTCTTTAAGCCCTCATGACATGACTATGCCTTTTCTTCCCAAAATTATATTTGTTTTTTTTTTTTTTGTAGAGACAGAGTCTCACTTTACCACCCTCGGTAGAGTACCATGACGTCACACGGCTCACAGCAACCTCCAAGTTTTTTGGGGGCTTACTCGATTCTCTTGCCTCAGCCTCCCGAGCAGCTGGGACTACAGGCACCTGCCACAACACCCGGCTACCCAAAATTATATTTGTTAACAGGTGACACATGAGCGTGTTAGCTTTATAAAAAAATTGAAATAGGCTCAGAGCCTATGGCTCAGTGGTTAGGGTGTCAGTCACATACTGGGACTAACACTGTCGAACCTAGCGTGGGCCTGCTAAACAACAATGACAACTGCTCTCAGCTACTTAGGAGGCCGAGACAAGAGAATCACCTAAGCTCAGGAGTTGGAGGTTGTTGTGAGCTGTGTGACGCCATGGCACTCTACCAAGGGTGATAAAGTGAGACACTGCCTCTAAAAAAAAAAAAACACAACAATGGCTCAGTGGGTAGGGCTCTGGCCACATACACCGAAGCTGGTGGGTTTGAGCCCGGCTGGGCCTGCCAAGCAACGATGACAACTGCAACAGAAAAATAGCCAGGCGTTGTGGCAGGCACCTGTAGTACCAGGTGCTTGGGAGGCTGAGGCAAGAGAATCATTTAAGCCCAGAAGTAGTTGGAGGTTACTGTGAGCTGTGACGCCACACCACTCTACCCAGGGTGACATCGTGAGACTCTGTCTCAAAATAAAAGGGGGGGGGGGCAGCGCCTGTGACTCAAAGGGGCCAGGGTCCTCAAATTTGTCTCAAAATAAACCTTAAATTATTTTACTGAGTGTGGCTTCTTTTCTGTTGACAGCATTGTGTGATCATGAATTGTATTACTTTGTTATAAAATATACTTTGGGGACAGTTGTTGAAACTTCAATGGTAGTAATGCATTTATTTTCTGGTTTCGATGATTGAATTGTTGTGTGGGAGCATGCCTTGTTTGTAGGGATTCTGTATTCAGCAGAGTTGGACATCATGTCAACAACATATGCTCAGATGGCTCAGAAAAAATAAAAATTCTTTGTACTATTTTTGCTAATTTTCCACGTTATTTGAAAATAAAATACTTTTTTTTTAAAAAGTGAATATTTAAGGGTGGTGCCCATAGCTCAGTCATTTTGAGACATAGTGAGACTTAGTCTCAACAATAATAATAATATTTAGAGAAGAAACGCAGCTATCAAGCATATGAAAAGATTCACCAAAAATTTAAAGTAAACAAAAATAATATGTAACTTTATAGTTATTGTGCTGTTGTTAAATGTTAGAAGCGGGGCTTGGCGCCCATAGCACAGTGGTTACGGTGCCAGCCACATACACTGAGGGTGGTGGGTTCGAACCCAACCCAGGCCATCTAAACAATTGCAACAAAAAAATAGCCAGGCATTGTGGCGGGTGCCTATAGTCCCAGCTGGGGCGGGGCGAAGTGGTTCACGCCTCCCAGCACTTTGGGAGGCTGAGGTGGGCAGATTGCCTGAGCTCATGAAGTGCAAGACCAACCTGAGCTAGAGAGAGACACCATCTCTAAAAATAGCTGGGTGTTGGTAACAGGCGCCTATAGTCCCAGGTACTCAGGAGACTGAGGCAAGAGGATTGCTTAAGCCCAAGAGTTAGAGGTTGCTGTAAGCTATGACGCCATGATACTCTACTGGGGGTGACAAAGTGAGACCCTGGGGGCTGCACCAATGGCTCAGTTGGTAAGGCGCCGGCCCCATATACCGAGGGTGGCGGGTTCAAACCCGGCCCAGGCCAAACTGCAACCAAAAAATAGCCGGGCGTTGTGGCGGGTGCCTGTAGTCCCAGCTGCTCGGGAGGCTGAGGCAAGAGAATCGCCTTAAGCCCAGGAGTTGGAGGTTGCTGTGTGAGGCCATGGCACTCTACCTAGGGCCATAAAGTGAGACTCTGTCTCTACAAAAAAAATAAATAAATAAAGTGAGACTCTGTCTCAAAAAAAAAAGAAGCTGGGTAATGTCGAGAGACAGTGGATCTGTGGGCCTACGGGAATCTGTTTGTATTGCTAATGGGGAGCGTAGCCTTCTGGAGTATACTCTTCTTCAAATTAGTCAAACTAAGGGTATTCATCCCCCACATCCAACAATTTCCTTCTGAGTGTGTTACTGGACAAAGAGCGTCTGGTCGTTGGGCGGTGCCTGTGGCTCAGTCGGTAAGGCGCCGGCCCCATATACCGAGGGTGGCGGGTTCAAACCCGGCCCCGGCCAAACTGCAACCAAAAAATAGCCGGGCGTTGTGGCGAGCGCCTGTAGTCCCAGCTACTTGGGAGGCTGAGGCAAGAGAATCGCTTAAGCCCAGGAGTTGGAGGTTGCTGTGAGCTGTGTGATGCCATGGCACTCTACCGAGGGCCATAAAGTGAGACTCTGTCTCTACAAAAAAAAAAAAAAGAGCGTCTGGTCGCTCCTAACAGTCAGCCAATATGCAGAGATGGGGACAGGTCCACCTAATTTTACTTATCAGAAGGCCAGCGATTCTGGAGAACAGTAAGATTAACCTCTCCAAGACTGTTCTGTTCCTCCATTTCCAAAACCACATAAAGATTCAAAGCAAAGACCACATTAACTCTTATTTTAAATAATAAACAGCACAACTCAGTGACAATCTATTACAACATTTCCAATTCAAAAGTTATTTCCTGGGCTGGGCTTGGGGCCTCACACCTGTAACTCAGCTCTTTAGGAGGCTGAGGCGAGTGGATTGCCTGAGCTCAGGAGTTTGAGACCAGCCTCAGCAAGAGCGAGATCCCGCTTCTAAAAATACAGCCGGGCGTTGTGGTGGGCACCTGTAGTCCCAGCTACTTGTGAGGATAAGGCAGGAGGATCACTTGAGCCCTAGAGTCTGAGGTTGCTGAGAGCTATGACGCCAGGGCAAAAAAGTGAGACTCTGTCTCAAAAGAAACAAACAAACAAAAAGTTAATTTCCTAAATCAATCGTCCTAAAGCAAAGAACACATTAACCCTTATTTTAAATAATAATCAGGGCGCTGTAGGTAGTGGCTCAATCCTGTATTCCTAGCACTCTGGGAGGCTGAGGCGGGTGGCTTGCTTGAGCTCTCCAGCTGACAGCTGCAGTGAGGTTGGTCGGAGGCTTATTTTTACATTGGGCTTAGAGGGGGAAAGATTCCACAGGTTATTAGAAAGCTTTGGTGAGCTAGGGTCTTTTTTTTTAATAATTTTTTTATTAAGTCTTCTGTACATAGATCATAAATACATTTATGCCCATTTCAGTGTGTTGATTATTTGTACAAATTGGAGTGCTTACATCATACTAATCAGCATAGCTTTCATCTCATTTACCCAATTATAGCATTAGGACATTTGTGTTCTACACATGATAGAGCCAACTTGTACTTGCAATGTGCTCCATAGTTGTGATCCCCCTACTATCCCCTACTATCCCTCCCACCCCCTCCCTATCCCTCGCCCTCCCCTTCCCTCCATCGTAGCCTAAAGTTGTGTTTCATTTTTCATATGCAAGTGTGAGTTATTATAAATTGGTTTCATGGTGGGCTAGGGTCTTTCCTAGCTGTTAGGACAGGGCCAGATAGGCCTTTGGTTGGAGGGGAGGGGGGAAGGGTTTTAACCCTCCTACATTATAGCACCAATCTAATGTGATCAATATGGCAAAAGAGATACACTGCTGGCTCCATTCCCTGAGATTAAACTTGGAGAAATTACAGGTTTCCAGGAAATAACAAGCAAACGATAAGAACCTCCTGGACAGATAAAGGATTGTTTCGAACTAGTATGTGTGTGTTGGGGGACTTGAGGGGGCAGTGCTGGTGATGGTTGAATCCTGGGGCAGAAAACATTGTCTTGGCTGTGAGAGTATAACCTGGTCAGAAAGAGTTTACTTTCCTCTTGCCTGCCCAGCTCCCTGGTATTGGGGCAGTCATCACCAGAAATTTCTGCAGTCCAGTACCTCTGGTCCAGGGGTGAATTCATCTCAGCACAAAACCCTGCTGGAGTAAGGATTTAGGAAAACTGGGAGCTGGACTACCCTGGGCATGATTCCTCCTCTCCTACTCTGCAAACCCCAGGGATGGCGAAGGCTGTGTAGGGAGTGCTCCCTCCCCATGACAGTCTTTCTCCCTGGGGGTTTGATGCACCCTGCAAATGCTGAATTGCAGCTAACAGAGAGGGGAGGTGGTGTGATTAGCTGTGTTGTAGTGCCTGTATTCTCTACCCTACCACTCCTCCCCTCGTCCCTCCTAAAATTTCTGGGCTAACACAGACTGTGTTCTAGCTTTTCAGCCGTTCCCAATAGGCATTGCCAGAAAGAGTAGCCATCATACCCAAGTAAAGATGCACTCACGGACCAAAATAAAGAAGCTAGAACTAGCTCAGCTGGAAAAAAGGGTGAGAGGGACCACAACTACCAAGTGAAGCACAGAAATTAGAACAGATGACAAATTATGCACGTATTTATTTATTTATTTATTTTGTAGAGACAGTCTCACTTTGTTGCCCTTGGAAGAGTGCTGTGGCTTAGGCGATTCTCTTGCCTCAGCCTCCCGAGTACCTGTGACTATAGGTCCCTGCCACAGCACCCGGCTATTTTTTTGTTGCAGTTTGACAAATAATTTAAATAGGCACTTTAAAAACTATCTTCTTCTAAAAATCCTGAACAATGAAAAATGTCTTTAGCCACGTGGCTGTTAATAAACCTGTTTAGTTGAAAAAACAACATCAGGGCGGCACCTGTGGCTCAGTGAGTAGGGCGCCGGCCCCATATGCCGAGGGTGGCGGGTTTAAACCCAGCCCCGGCCAAACTGCAACAAAAAAATAGCCGGGTGCTGTGGCGGGCACCTGTAGTCCCAGCTACTCAGGAGGCTGAGGCCAGAGAATCACTTAAGCCCAGGAGCTGGAGGTTGCTGTGAGCTGTGATGCCACAGCACTCTACCAAGGGGCATAAAGTGAGACTCTGTCTCTACAAAAAAAAAAAAAAAGAAAAAACAACATCAACAACAACTATATCTTCTGCCTGGCTTGGTGGCTCACACCTGTAATCCTAGCACTCTGGGAGGCCGAGGTGGCCACATCACTTGAGCTCATGAGTTCAAGACCAGCCTGAGCTAGAGCGAGACCCCACCTCTAAATAAATTAGCTGGGCGTCACAGTGGGTGCCTTAGTCCCAGCTATTCGTACGGCTGAGGCAAAAGACTCACTTGAACCTTAGAGTTTGAGGTTGCTGTGAGATGTGACACCATGGCACTCTACTGAGGGCAAAAAAGTAGCCTGTAGTCCTAGCACCTGGGAAGCCAAGGCAGGTGGGTTTCTTTTTTTGTTTGTTTTTTGTAGAGACAGCGTCTCACTTTACCGCCTTCAGTAGAGTGCCATGATGTCACAGGACTCACAGCAACCTCCAGCTCTTGGGCCTCAGTGATTCTCCTGCCTCAGCCTCCCGAGCAGCTGGGACTACAGGTGCCCACCACAACGCCTGGCTATTTTTTGGTTGCAGTTCAGCCGGGGCTGGGTTTGAACCTGCCACCCTCTGTATATGGGGCCGGCGCCCTACTCACTGAGCCACAGGCACCACCTGGCAGGTGGGTTTCTTGAACTCATGAGTTTGAGACCAGCCTGAGCAAAAGCAAGACCCTGTCTCTACTAAAAATAGAAAAACTGAGGCAAGAGGATCACTTGAGCCCAAGTTGGAGGTTGTTTGAACTATGATGCCACAGCACTCTACCCAGGGCGACAGCTTGAGACTCTGTCTCAAAAAGGAAAAAAAATAGCCAGGTGTTGTGGTGGGCATGTGTGGTCCCAGCTACTTGGGAGGCTGAGGCAAGAGAATCACTTAAGCTCAAGAGTTTGAGGTTGCTGTGAGCTGTGATGCTACAGCACTCTACTGAGGGCAACATAGTGAGACTGTCTCAAAAAAAACAAATCTAAATGAGCTATAATACCTCCATGTGATATCATACAATGCTCATAGCAGAAATATATTAAGTAAATTGTTATGTTCAGACAACAGAATACTATCTTTCCAAGAGTATTAACAAACTGTTTTGTTTTGTTTTGCTTTGCTTTGTTTTGTTTTGTTTTGAGATAAGAGTCTCATTGTCACCTTTGGTAAAGTCCTATGGCATCACAGCACATTGCTACCTCAAACTCTTGGGCTCATGCAATTCACTTATCTCTGCCTCTTGAGTAGCTGGGACTACAGGTGCCCACCACCACAATGCCCAGATAGTTTTTAAAATATTATTTTATTTTATTTTTTTGTTTTGAGACAGAGTCTTGCTACATTGTCCTCAGTAGAGTGCTGTGGCATTACAGCTCACAGCAACCTCAAACTCTTGGGCTTAAGCGACTCTCTTGCCTCAGCTTCCCAAGTAGCTAGGAGTATAGGCACCTGCCACAACGCCCGGCTATTTTGTTGTTGCAGTTGTCATTGTTGTTTAGCAGGCCCAGGCCAGGTTCAGATGGCAGATTTTGGCAGGGGCTGGGTTTGAACCCACCACCTCCGGCATATGGGGTCAGTGCCCTACTCCTTTGAGCTACAGGCGCTGCCCATGTTTTTTTTTCGTTTTTATTTAGTTTTTTCTTTATTTTTAGTAGAAAGTGAGTCTCACTGTTGCTCAGGCTTATCTCCAACTCTTGCGTTCAAGCAATTCACCCACCTCGGCCTCCCAGGGTGCTAGAAGTACAAGCCTGAGCCACTGTGCCCAATGCCCGGCTATTATTTGTTGCAGTTTGGCCGGGGCTGGGTTTGAACCTGCCACCCTCGGCATATGGGGCCAGCGCCCTACTCACTCAGCCGCCCCTATGTGGCCTTTCTAAATCAGTTTCTCCTATTTCGTAATACACATGTAAGTTTCCTCCATAGCTTTTCACAATTTGATATCTGTCACCCAGGCTAGAGCGCAGTGGCTGGACCGTATCCTATTGTAACCTATAACTCCTAGGCTCAAGGAATCCTCTCACCTCAGCCTGCTGAGCAGCTGGGACTACAGGTTCTGCTACCATTGCCTGGCTAACTAAAAAGAACACAAAACTACTTTCTTTAAACGGTCTGTAAAGCTAGTGAATGATGCCCCATGATCATATCAAGATACACAGCTATGATTTAATAAAAACAAACAAACAAACAAACAAAAAAACTACTTTCTTTTATAGATGGGGTCTTGCTATAGTGCCCAGGCTAGTCTAGAACTCCTGGTCTGAAGCAATCCTCAAGCCTTGGCCACCTAAAGTACTAGTGATACTGGAATTTCCTCTTCAGTAGGTCCGTGGTCTCGGTGATGCAAAGAATGAATCCATAGACCCTAGATCAGTGGTAAGACAAGATTTATTTATAGAAAAGAATAGAAACACCAGAGCTTCTGGCAGAGAGAAACCAACCAAGTTGGAAAAAAAACCTCTCTCTCATCCTTTCTTTTTGTCTCCCCGGCTTGGTTTCCAGGGGTATATATAGTCACCTAAGATCCCTGTAGTTACATTTAGCAGGACTGGGTCGCAAATGAATGGCTACAATCCCTTTCATTCCCAGGCCTAGGAAACTTACATGAAATTGACCAGGCCTAGGAACTAGGAGGTGAGGGGGGATTCCTTGTTCAGCTGCAAGTGCAAGGGGAGGGAAACCGAAGGTGCTGATGTCTCCCCAGCAGTTGTCTGGCCTCTCCTGCTACTGGAGCCTCCTGCTGAGCCTCCCTGCCTGCCCTCCAGCCCACTGGTTCCTCTGCCCGCTGCCACCACACCAACACCGCCAAGGCAGAGGAAGCAGATTGGTCCCTCAGCTCCTGGAGCTGGCTGGGGCGCCGCCTGTCCTGTATCCCTAGGATTACAGGTGAGATGGTGAAAGCCACTGTTCATTTCTTTTTTTTTTAAGACAGAGTCTCATTTTGTTGCCCTTGGTAGAGTGTGGTGGCATCACAGCTCACAGCAACCTCCAGCTCTTGGGCATAGGCGATTCTCTTGCCTCAGCCTCCCAAGTAGCTGGGACTGCTGGTGCCCGCTACAACTCCCGGCTATTTTTTGTTGCAATTTGGCAGGGGCTGGGTTTGAACCCGCCACCTTTGCTATATGGGGCTGGAGCCCTATTCACTGAGCCACAGGCCCTGCCTTTTTTTTTTTTTTTTTTTGAGGCACAGTCTCACTATGTCACCCTCAGTAAAGTTCCATAGCATCACAGCTCACAGCAACTTCAAAGTCCTGGGCCCAAGCTATTCTCCTGCCTCAGCCTCCCAAGTAGCTGGGACTACAGAACCCACCACAACGCCCAGCCGTTTTTTGGTTGTAGCCGTCATTGCTGTTTGGCAGGCCCAGGCTGGGTTCAAACCAGCCAGCTCCAGTGTATGTGGCCTACTACAGGTGCCGAGCCCATTTCTTTTTAGCATGATTAACATTGTAGTTTTGAGAGCAGTTGTGGTGGCTCATGCCTGTAATCCCAGCACTTGGGAGGCCGAGGCGGGTAGATTGCTTGACCTCTCAGGTTCAAGACCACCTGAGCCAAAGCGAGACCTCATCTCTAAAAATAACGGAGTGTTGTGCGGGCACTTGTAGTCCCAGCTACTTGGGAGGCTGAGATAAGAGAATCGCTTAAGCCCAGGAGTTTGACAGTGCTGTGAGCTATGACACTAAGGCACTCTCCCTAGAGTGACAGAGTGAGACTCTAACTCAAAAAAAAAAAAAAAAAATTGTAGTTTTGATATATACCAGAGTTTATTTTGTACTGACCTACTGAAGGATATCTTATTTCTTTCAAATTCTGGCAATCATAAATAAAGCTGCTATAAATGTGTATATACAGGTTTTTGTGCAAACATTAGTTTAAAAAACATTTTTTTTTTTGAGAGAGAGTCCCACTTTGTGGCCCTAGGTAGACTGCCCTGGTGGCACAGTTCATAGCAAACTCAAACTCTTGGGTTCAAGAGATCCTCTTGCCTCAGCCTCCCGAGTAGTTGGGACTACAGGTGTCCACCACAATGCCTGGCTATTTTTAAAGATGGATGTCTCAGTCTGATTTAGGCTGGTCTCGAACTCCTGACCTGAAGGGATCCACTTGCCTGGGCCTCCCAGAGTGCTAGGATTACAGGTGTTAGCCACTGCACCTGGCCACAGGTGGATTTCTTTTTTTTTTTTTTTTTGAGACAGAGTCTCACTATTTCACCCTGGGTAGAGTACTGTAGCATCATAGCTCACAGCAACTTCCAACTCTTGGGCTCAAAAGATTGTCTTGCCTCCATTTTTCTTTTTTTTTTTTTTTTTTGTAGAGATAGAGTCTCACTTTATGGCCCTGGGTAGAGTGTCATGGCATCACACAGCTCACAGCAACCTCCAAGTCCTGGGCTTAAGCGATTCTCTTGCCTCAGCCTCCTGAGTAGCCGGGACTACAGGCGCCCGCCACAACGCCCGGCTATTTTTTGGTTGCAGTTTGGCCCGGGCCGGGTTTGAACCCGCCACCCTCGGTATATGGGGCCGGCACCTTACCGACTGAACCACAGGCGCCGCCCTTGCCTCCATTTTTCTATTTTTAGTAGAGACAGGGGTCTCACTTTTGCCAAGGCTGTTCTGGAACTCGTGAGCTCAAGCAATCCACCAGCCTTGGCCTTCCAGAGTGTTAGGATAATAGGCGTGAGCCACATCCCGGCCCAGGTGAATTTCTTGAGCTCAGGATTTCAAGACCAGCCTGAGCAACAGCAACATCCCCCTGCAACATCTGTATCTCCCCACCCCTTTCTCCAGAAATAGCTGGTCATTGTGGCAGGCACCTGTAGTCCCAGCTACTCAAGAGACTGAGGCGAGCAAAAAAAAAAAAATAGAGTCTTCAGGCAAAGATTATAGGAAGCGGTGGCCTTCATGCCTGTGATTAAAGCTTCTGAGTGCTTTAAACTGCCTTAGGGCAAAATTCAGGTTAAAGGAATTGTACCCAGTAAAACCTGTCCTTTGGATAAAACTCTGAGCAGAATTTATTATTGTTATTACTTTTTTGTGGTTTTTGGCTGGGGCTGGGTTTGAACCCACCACCTCTGGCATATGGGACTGGCGCCCTACTCCTTGAGCCACAGGCACCACCCTCTGAGTAGAAATTAGATTAAGGGCATGGCCTTCCTGCCTCTTATTCTGTGAGATTAAAGGTGCTCTCTGTGAAATTGAAAAGCCTACTAAAATCTCTCCCCATCATTTCTTTTTTTTTTTTTTTGGAGACAGAGTCTCACTATGTCGCCCTTGGTAGAGTACTGTGACATCATAGCTCACAGCAACCTCAAACTCTTGGGCTCAAGTGATTCTCTTGCCTTAGCCTCCGGAGTAGCTGGGACTACAGGCACCTGCCGCAATGCCCAGCTATTTTTGTTGTTGTTGTTGTAGTTGTCACTGTTGTTTAGCAGGCCCAGTATGGGTTCGAACCCGCCTGCCTCTGTGTATGTGGCCAGCACCCTAAGCACTGAGCTACAGGCGCTGAGCCCCCATCATTTCATTTTGATAAATTTCAACCCTCAAAAAAGTTGTAGCAATACAATAAATACCATATACCCTTATCCTAGATTCTTCAGTTAACATTCTGACACATTTTCCTTCTCTCCCAGTCAACTCAGGCACATGCATAAACACACTCATGAATTTTTGCTCAAGCATTTGGAAGTTAGCTGTAGACAACATGACACTTCACTTGTAAAAACTTCAGCACACTTCTAATAATAAGGATGTTATCTTATACAAACACTATGTAGTAAAGAATTTGGCCGTGCCCATGTAGAAGTTCTGGCCTTTGCCTTAGGCTTCATGATGGTAATCTCTGGGCACTTGGAATGTTATGCCTGAAAGGAGAATCTTTGTCTGAGAGTCTGGTGTCATACTGGAAAGTCTAACAATATGATTCAGGGCAAGAGCTGGACATACCAGAAAGACCAACAGTGTCACCCAGGGTAGGCGCTTTCGGTCATGTGGTATCCATTGACCTGGAGACAGAGATCAATCACATGG
Source organism: Nycticebus coucang (assembly GCF_027406575.1). Classification (NCBI taxonomy): domain Eukaryota; kingdom Metazoa; phylum Chordata; class Mammalia; order Primates; family Lorisidae; genus Nycticebus; species Nycticebus coucang. The sequence continues at coordinate 44,898,738 of NC_069784.1, forward strand.
ACAGTATATCAGTCATGCCTAGGTAGTGAAGTCCCAGCAAAACTCTGAACACAGGGCTCGATGCCTGTAGCACAGTGGTTATGGCGCCAGCCATATGCACCGAGGCTGGCAGGTTTGAGACCAGCCCAGGACTGCTAACAACAATGACAACTGCAACAAAAACAAAAAATAGCCAGATGTTGTGGCAGGCCCCTGTAGTCTCAGCTATTGGGAGGCTGAGACAAGAGAATCACTTAAGCCCAAGAGTTTGAGGTTGCTGTGAGCTGTGATGCCACAGCACTCTACCAAGGGCCACATAGTGAGCATCTCAAAAAAAACAACAACTTTGAACACAGGCTGAGGGAGCTTTCCTGGTTGGCAATACTTTTAACATTTTGTGCAGCTCAGCGCTTGTGGCTCAAGCGGCTAAGGCACCAGCCACATACACCTGAGCTGGCTGGTTCAAATCCAGCCCAGGCCTGCCAAATGACAATGACGGCTGCAACCAAAAAATAGCTGGGCATTATGGCGGGCGCCTGTAGTCCCAGCTACTTGGGAGGCGGAGGCAGGAGAATCACTTGAGCCCAGGAGTTGGAGGTTGCTGTGAGCTGTGATGCCACAGCACTCTACCCAGGGTCACAGTTTGAGGCTCTATCTCCACAAACAAACAAAAACATACTTTGTGCATATCATACAGTTCAAAGCTGGGAGAGGACAGGGAAGTGCCACCTTCGGTTCTTTCTCCATGTGCATCTCCCCTTAGCTACATTTAATCTCTGTCTTTTCCCTCGAACAAACCATAACCATGAATATAATAGTTTTCAGTGAGTTCTGTGAGTCCTTCTAGTCAATTATCAGCCTAAGAATTGTTTTGGGCTCCTGAACTTATAGTTGGTGTTGTAAGTGCGGGTGGTCTTTTGTAGATATGGTTCCCTCTAACTTCCCAGATGCCACTAATTGATGTTTTTTTTTTGTTTGTTTGTGTTTGCAGTTTTTGGGGCTGGGTTTGAACCTGCCACCTCCAGCATATGGGGCCGGCGCCCTGCTCCGTTGAGCCACAGGCGCCACCCGCCACTAATTGATGTTAATACATTATAATTTCAGCCAGGCGAGGAGGCTCACACCTATAATCCTAGCGCTCTGGGAGGCCAAGGTGGGTGGATTGCCTGAGCTCAGGGGTTCAAGACCAGCCTGAAAAAGAGGGAGACTCCATCTCTAAAAATAGCTGGGAATTGTGGCGGGCTCCTGTATCTCTGCTACTCAGAAGGCTGAGGCAAGAGAATCGCTTAAGCCTAAGAGTTTGAGGTTGCTGTGAGTTATAACACTACAGCACTCTACCAAGGGTGAGAAAGTGAGATTGTTTCCCAAAAAAATCTTCAGCATGTATCTTTGAAGAGCATAAACCACAATATATTTATCAGTCATGAAACAAAAATTGATGTAATGTTATGTAAATACAGTAGAACCTCCGTAATTAACCACCTCCCTATATCCTTAAGTTGAGCTACCTTTCATAGTTCGGACATGCACCACATGTAAATATTAGCACGGTAGACCTAAGTCCTTATGTTGAGCACCTCCAAGTGTTGATCGGTTTGTTACAGTCCCCTGGGTGGCCAATTTACAGAGGTTCTACTGTTCAGCCCTCAAGTCTAATAATAGTAACTATTAGCCACCATGCCCAGCCCATGCTGGTGTTCATCAAGGATGAAGTGCCATGATGGCAAGGGCTTGCTTTCAGTGGTTTCAGCAAGAGAAAAAAGACATGCAGAGATAGAAATACAGGTAGATAACACATAGATGGTGTATGTTATATATAGCATATGTAAGGTCTTATTGATGTTCTAAACTAACATTTTCCAAGGACAGGACACAGTGGCTCATGCCTATAATCCCAGCACTTGGGAGGCTGAGGTGAGTGGATTGCCTGAGCTCACAGGTTCAAGACCAGCCTGAGTCAGAGTGAGAACCTGTCTCTAAAAATAGCTGGGTGTTGGGTGGGGCCTGTGGCTCAGTGAGTGGGGCACTGGCCCCATATACCGAGGGTGGTGGGTTCAAACCCAGCCCCGGCCAAACTGCAACAAAAAAATAGCCAGGCGTTGTGGCGGGCGCCTGTAGTCCCAGGTGCTCGGGAGGCTGAGGCAAGAGAATCGCGTAAGCCCAAGAGTTAGAGGTTGCTGTGAGCCGTGTGACGTCACGGCACTCTACCTGAGGGCAAGGGCAGTACAGTGAGACTCTGTCTCTACAAAAAAAAAAAAAAAAAGACTGACTTTCATCCTGCTCTCACGCTCTGACTCTAGCCTGTTTCTTCTGATGAAATAAGCTGCCATGCCGTGAACCATCATGGAGAAGTCCATGTAGCAAGGAACGGAGGCTGGCCTCCAGCAAATAGCCAGAGCAAAACTGCACCACTCTGTCCAACAGCCCGGGAGAAAAATGATCTCCCAGTGATGCATTTTTCAGCCAACCATGTGTGTGAGTGTGGAAGTGGATCCTTCCCAGCCAGCCATGAGATGACTGCAGCCCCAGGCAACAACTTGATTTGCATCCTTGGAAGAGACCCTGAAACAGGGGACCCAACAATGCCACATTCAGATTCCTGTTCCATAGAAATTGTGAAATAGGCTTGGAACCTGTGGCTCAAGCAGTTCAGGTGCCAGCCACATACACCTCAGCTGGAGGGTTCGAATCCAGCCTGAGCCCGCCAAACAACAATGATGGCTGCAACCAAAAAATAGGTGGGCGTTGTGGTGGGCACCTGTAGTCCCAGCTACTTGGGAGGTGGAGGCAGGAGAATCGCTTGAGCCCAGGAGTTGGAGGTTGCTGTGAGCTGTGACACCATGGCACTCTACCCAGGGCAACAGCTTGAGGCTCTGTCTCAAAAAAAAAAAAAAAAAAAGAAACCGTGAAATAATAGATGTTGTTTTAAGTCACTGAGGTTTGGAGTAATTTGTTACAAAGCATTAGGTAACTAATAACAATATTACATTACAATGTTAAATGAAGAAAAGCAAGTTACAAAATACCTCTGGTGTGTGTGTAATAGCATCATCCCATTTGTACATAAACATGTGCTTTTTTTGTGTATATGATTTTATCTTTTTAATTACTTTTCACATTAACTATGATACTATTGGCATTTATATGAGGTATCTAAAGTAGTCAAATTCTTGAAGACAGAAAATAGAACAGGAGGCCAGGGACTGGGAGAAGGGAGAAATGGGCAATTGTTTAACAGGTAGGGAAGAGTTTCAGTTAGGTAGGCCAGGCAAGGTGGCTCACGCCTGTAATCCACGCACTCTGGGAGGCCAAGGAGGGTGGATTGCCTGAGCTCTCTGGTTTGAGACCAGTCTGAGCCAGCACAAGACCCCACCTATAAAAATAGCCAGGCGTTGTGGCAGGCACCTGTAGTCCCAGCTACTTGGGAGGCTGAGGCAAGAGAATCACTTGAGCTCAAGAGTTTGAGGTTGCTGTGAACTGTGACACCACAGCACTCTACCTAAGGCAACATAGTGAGACTCTGTATCAAACAAACAAAAAAAAAAAAAAAAAAGAAAAGAAAGAAAGATCTGATGTTAACACTAATCTCATTGGGTAAATTCAGCAAAAGCTATGTGTCTTCGGGGAACATGAAAGGCAGGGAAGCTAGCCCCTTTACCTGAGTACACTGCTGTATCCTCTGCTGGGGACAGCTGTCTTCAAGCTGTTAAAGTTCTTGTGTGTTTGCCTACTTAAAGGGACTTCTACTGTTGGCTTGACTCTGTTGGTGTTTTCTGGTTAATCACGCCATCACTACCCTTTTACATCTACACACGGAGGTATCAGAAGTGAAATTGGCTGAGTCCAAGCTCCTAAAATAATGTGGAGGAATTTTTGTGAAATGCAAGTAGAGAAAGATGGTACAAAATTCCTAGGATGGTGCCAAGGCCATCTTTGGATCAGGATTTCCCCAAGTTTTATAGCTTACTCACTGGAGTTTGTCCACTTACGTACTGACACACTAGATTGAAAAAATATAAACATTTGGTGATGCCAAAAGCATAAGCCTATGTGTGCTTCCATGAGCTCTTGCCAGAGTAGCCTAGGTTCCTGAGATTTTCCTGAGCTTCCCAAGATTTTCTAGCGAAGTTAACTAGGCTTATAATATAACAAAATTAAAACCAGTAGAACCGGGCGGCTCCTGTGGCACAAAGAGTAGGGCGCCGACCCCATATACCGGAGGTGGCAGGTTCAAACGTGGCCCCGGCCAAAAAAACGGCAACAAAAAATAAATAAATAAATAAAACCAGTAGAACTAATCCCCTGGGCAGAGATAGCTGGTTTGAAAAACTAGTATTTTTTTTTTTTGCAGTTTTTGGCCTGGGCTGGGTTTGAACCCTCCACCTCTGGCATATGGGGCCAGTGCCCTACCCTTCCTACCCCTTTGAGCCACAGGCGCCACCCTGAAAAACTAGTATTAAAGAATGATCCAGGGCTCGGCACCTGTAGCTCAGCAGCTAGGGCGCTAGCCACATCCACCAGAGCTGGCAGGTTCAAATCCAGCCCAGGCCTGCCAAACAACAATGACAACTACAACCAAAAAAATAAATAGCCAGGTATTATGGCAGGCACCTGTGCTGGGAGGCTGAGGCAAGAGAATCACTTGAGCCCAAGAGTTTGAGGTTGCTGTAAGCTGTGACCCCATGGCCCTCTACCGAGGGTGACATAGTGAGACTCTGTCTCAAAAAAAAAAAAAAAAGAAGGAGGATTGGGGACTTATTCAAGCCACAACTAACACTAAATTGGGCAACTTCCAAGCAGAAACTAGATAATTGCTGAGGTTTTAGAATTGAAAGGAATGAAGTTGCAGCCAAAGTATGCTTTAACTCTCACTGGGCCCACCTTCCGTGGCAGTGCAGAGAAAACCAAAGGGGAAGAAAGGTGAGCAAGCAATACCCTGTTTCCCCGAAAATAAGACATCCTCCGAAAATAAGAATTACTTACAGGAAAGATAAGACATCCCCTGAAAATAAGACCGAGCGCATCTTTGGGAGCACACCTTAAAATGAGACACTGTCTTATTTTCGGGGAAACAGGGTAGATAACTAGACAATGCTTTTTGTTGTTGTTGTTGTTTTTCATGTTTTATTTTATTTTATTTTATTATTAAATCATAGCTGGGTACATTAATGTGATCATGGGATCATGGGGCACCATACACTAGTTGTTTTTTTTTTTTTTGAGAGACAGAGTCTCACTGTACCGCCCTCGGTAGAGTGCCGTGGCGTCACACGGCTCACAGCAACCTCTAACTCTTGGGCTCACGCGATTCTCTTGCCTCAGCCTCCCGAGCAGCTGGGACTACAGGCACCCGCCACAACGCCCGGCTATTTTTTGGTTGCAGTTTGGCTGGGGCCAGGTTTGAACCCGCCACCCTCGGTATATGGGGCCAGCGCCTTACCGACTGAGCCACAGGCGCCGCCCTACTCCATCGCTTTTGCCATATTCTATTCATTAGAAGCAAGTCACTGGGTCCACCCCACACACAAAGAAAAGGGATAACATAGGATGGATGTCAGGAGGCAAGAATTACTGGTAGTGGCAGGCATTGTAGAAACTGCCTACCAGGCTCAGCACCGGTAGCACAGCAGTTACAGCACCAGCCACGTGTACTGAGGCTGGCAGGTTTGAACCCAGCCTGGGCCTGCTAAACAACGATGACAACTACAACAAAAAAAATTGCCAGGCGGCGCCTGTGGCTGAAAGGAGTAGGGTGCCGGCCCCATATGCCAGAGGTGGTGGGTTCAAGCCCAGCCCCAGCCAAAAACTGCAAAAAAAAAAAAAAATTTGCAAGGTGTTGTGGTGGGTGCCTGTGGTCCCAGCTACTTGAATTGGCTGAAGCAAGAGAATCACTTGAGCCCAAGAGTTTGAGGTTGCTGTGAGCTGTGACACCATAGCTCTCTATTGAGGATGACAGAGTGACACTCTGTGTCAAAAAAAAAGAAAACAGAAGGGGGGGAGGTTTTGTTGGAGGGAGGGTAATGGGTGGGGCCACATCTATGGTGCATCTTAGAATGGGTACAGGCGAAACTTACTAAAGGCAGAATACAAATGTCTACATACAATAACTAAGCCATGAAGGCTACGTTGAGCAGTTTGATGAGAATATTTCAGATTGTATATGAATCCTGCACATTGTATCCCTTGATTGCACTAATGTACACAGCTATGATTTAACAATAAAAATAAATAAATTAAAAAAAAGCAAACAAACAAACAATAAAAAAATTAGGCTTGGCACCCATAGCAAAGTGGTTATGGCACCAGCCACATATGCCAGTTGGCGGGTTCGAACCCAGCCTGGGCCAGCTAAAACAACAATGACAACTGCAACAAAAATAGCCGGGCATTGTGGCGGGCACCTGTAGTCCCAGCTACTTGGGAAGCTGAGGCAAGAGAATTGCTTAAGCCTAAGAGTTGGAGGTTGCTGTGAGCTGTGACACCATGCGCTCTATTGAGGGCAACATAGTGAGACTCTGTCTCAAAAAAAAAAAAAATCTGCCTACCACTAATATCTTTCTGTTATCAGTATATATCTCAACATTTTAATTAATTTATTTATTTTGAAACAGAGTCTCACTCTGTTGCCTTCTATAGAGTGATGTGGCGTCACAGCTCACAGCAAACTCAAACTCTTTTTTTTTTTTTTTTTGTAGAGACAGAGTCTCACTGTACCACCCTCGGGTAGAGTGCCGTGGCGTCACATGGCTCACAGCAACCTCGAACTCTTGGGCTTACGCGATTCTCTTGCCTCAGCCTCCCAAGCAGCTGGGACTACAGGCGCCCACCACAATGCCTGGCTATTTTTTTGTTGCAGTTTGGCCGGGGCTGGGTTTGAACCCGCTACCCTCGGCATATGGGGCCAGAGCCCTACTTGCTGCGCCACAGGCACCGCCCAAGCAAACTCAAACTCTTAGATCAAGTGATTCTCTTGCCTCAGCCTCCTGAGTAGCTGGGAGTACAGGTGCTGGCCACAGCGCCCACCTATTTTTAGAGATGGGGGTCTTGCTCTAGCTTAGGCTGGTCTTGAACCTGTGACTCATGTGCTCAGGCAATCCACCCACCTCAGCCTCTCAGAGTGCTAGGATTGCAGGCATGAACTGCTGCACCTGGCCTCCATTTATTTTTGAGGCAGTCTTACTCTGTGCCCTGTGTAGAGTGCCGTGGTGTCCTAACTTACAGCAACCTCACACTCTTGGACTCAAGTGATCCTCCTGCCTCAGTAGCTGGGACGACAGGCACCCACTACAATTCCCAGCTATTTTTTTCTATTTTTAGTAGAGACAGGGTCTTGCTCTTGGTCAGGGTGGTCGTCAACTCCTGAGCTTAGACAGTCCATTTGCCTCAGCATGCCAGAGTGCTAGGATTAGAGGCACAAGCCACTATGCCTGCCCTATATGTCAACTTTATTATTTTATTTGGTAATAGTTATTGTTATTATTAACTGTCACCAGGGGAAAGCACGAATGCAGTTCCCTATTACCACAAGTTATGCAGTCAAGTTTCCCACATTTGGGGAGATTGCAGGTGTCAGCACATCCGTAGAGCAATGGATAAGCCTCACCCTGGGAAAACCACCTTCGTGATCATGGTCTCTCCCCTGCCACGTAAGTATTTTATTATTATTTATTAATTAATTAATTTTTTAGTTATTGTGTCATTTTAAGATAAATGTCTGTAGGAGTAGCGCCTGTGGCTCAAGGAGTAGGTCACCGGCTCCATATGCTGGAGGTAGTGGGTTCAAACCCAGCCCTGGCCAAAAAAAAAGATAAATGTAAATGTCTGTAACTTAAAGATACACATAAAGAGGGAGAGGGGAAGGGAGAGAGAAGGGGGAGTGGAGGGAGGGTGTTTGGTGGGATCTCAGCTAATGTGCAAGGGTACATTTCAAAACAACTAATAGGGGCAGCGCCTGGAGCTCAATGGGTAGGGCGCTGGCCACATACACCCTGAGGCTGGCAGGTGCAAACCCGTCCTGGACCAGCTAAAACAACAATGACAACTGCAACAACAACAACAAAAAAGCCTCCCATTGTGGCAGGTGCCTATAGTCACAGCTGCTTGGGAGGCTGATGCAAGAGAATTGCTTAAGCCCAAGAGTTTTAGGTTGCTGTGAGCTGTGATACCATGGCACTCTACCAAGAGCAACAACTTGAGACTCTGTCTCCAGAAAAAAAAACAACTGACAGTATATTACAAATGTCTCTACCAAGAGCAACAACTTGAGACTCTGTCTCCAGAAAAAAAAAAAATTGACAGTATATTATAAATGTCTTACCACAAAAAATAAGTGAGGTGATGGTTATGTTAATCAGTTTAAGCATTCTACATTGTATATCAAATTATCACATTATACCCTATAAATGTATACAGTTATGACTTAATAAAAATTAGACTTAAAAAAAAGAATACACAGAAAGAAAAACGTGACTGAGCCTTACAGAGAAGACTGCAGAGTGACTAACAGCCTTCACCTCTTCCTTAAGGATAAACATAAATTCATTAAGCAGCAAAGTAGAGAAGGAATTCCAAGGAGAAGAGAAATCATATGAAAAGGAACAAAATAGGCTCGGTGCCTGTAACACAGTGGTTATGGTGCCAGCCACATACACTGAGGCTGTTGGGTTTGAGCCCGGCCCAGGCCTGCTAAACACCAATGACAACTGCAACAAAAAAAATAGCCGGGTGTTATGGCAGGTGCCTGTAGTCCCAGCTACTTGGGAGGCTAAGGCAAGAGAATTGCTTAAACCCAGGAGTTTGAGGTTGCTGTGAGCTGTGACGCCATGGCACTCTACCAAGGGTGACATAATGAGACTTTGTCTCAAAAAAAAAAAAAAAAAGAAAAGAAAAGAAAAGGAACAAAATAATGAAAGGGTATATCATGGTGGGTTTGGGGAAATACGAACTTTTAAATATGGCTTGAGAATGAGGTTTGGGTAATGATGAATTGGCAGAAGAGATTTAAAAGATAAGTTGCCCTAGATTTAGAAATAATAGCAGCATTTAATATGTGCCAGGCACTGTTCTATGTGTATTAATTCATGTAATCCTTACAACAACCCTATCAGATGGGGTATAATTATTGCGCTCATATTTCACATGGGAAACAGATCAGAAAAGTAATTAAGCTTGTCTGAGGTCACATCGCTATTAAGTGAAAGCCAAAATTTATCCCCTGGCAGTTTGACTTAACCACTAGGCTCACTGTCTGCCTTTTTCTGAAAAGCTTTGTATGCCATGGTAAGAAGTTTAGATTTCAGGCTTGGCGCCTGTGGCTCAAGCAGCTAAGGTGCCAGCCACATACACCTGAGCTGGTGGGTTCGAATCCAATCTGAGCCTGCCAAACAATGATGGCTGCAACCAAAAAAAAAAAAAAATAGCTGGGCGTTGTGGCTGACGCCTGTCGTCCAAGCTACTTGGGAGGCTGAGGCAAGAGAATCGCTTAAGCCCAAAGAGTTGGAGGTTGCTGTGAGCTGTGATGCCACAGCACTCCACCCAGGGCGACAGCTTGAGGCTCTGTCTCAAAAAAAAGAAAAAAAGTTTAGATTTTAATCGTAGGTAACAAAGAACCAATGAAGATTTTTATTTTACTATTATTATTATTATTTATTTTTTTCTTCTTGCAGTTTTTGACTGGGACAGGGTTTGAACCCACCACCTCCAGCATATGGGGCGGGCGCCCTAATCCTTTGAGCCATAGGTGCCTCCTATTTTATTATTATTGTTATTATTTTGAGACAGTCTCACTCTGTCACCCTGGGTAGAGTGCTGTGACATCACAACTCAGCAACCTCAAACTCTTGTTCTCAAGAGATCCTCTTGCAGGCCAGGCATGGTGGCTCACGCCTGTAATCCCAGCACTCTGGGAGGCAAGGTGGGTGGATTGCCTGAGCTCACAGGTTCAAGACCAGTCTGAGGCAGAGTGAGACCTTGTCTCTAAAAATAGCCGGGTGTTGTGGAAGGCACCTCTGCCTTTTGTGGAAGGCTCCCAGTTACGTGGGAGGCTGAGGCAAGAGAATTGCTTAAGCCCAAGAGTATGACATTGCTGTAAGCTGTGACGCCATGGCACTCTACTGAGGGCTACAGAGTGAGACTCTGTCTCCAAAAAAAAAAAAAAGAGAGAGAGAGAGATCCTCTTGCCTCAACCTCTCAAGTAGCTGGGACTACAGGCACCCGGCTACTTTTAGAAATGGGGTCTCACTCTTGCTACGGTTCATCTTGACCTCCTGCAGCGCAACCCACCTGGCTTCCCAGAGTGCTAGAATTACCAAACTGAGCCACTGTGCCTGGACCAATGAAAAATTTTAAATAAAAGAGTGGCTTTATTGGCGGCGCCTGTGGCTCAAGGAGTAGGGCAACAGTCCCATATGCCGGAGGTGGCGGGTTCAAACCCAGCCCCGGCCAAAAAATCACAAAAAAAAAAAAAAAAAAAAAAAAAGAGTGGCTTTATTAGATTAATTTAGGGGGAAGATTGCTTTGGTTGGATGAACTAGGAAGAAAAGAACAGTTACAAGGAGAATAGGGATGAGGCTATTCCTATTATTCAGAGGTGAGGAGGACCTTAATTCATGATGGGTGCCAGTGAACACAGAGATCTATATTAGTGTGACATTTCTAGAGTAAATGAACATAATCTGAGAATCCTGCAGGACACCTAAGTGGAGGTGGCAGTTGTAATACTGCTGTGCAGAGATTTGGCTAAAGATACAGATTAGTGAATCATCTGCTTTATTGGTAGCAACTGCATCCTATGGGAATGGATTGCTCAGGTTAGCTGACCCAAGACAGAGCCTTGGGGAACTCCGGCATTTAAGCAATGGGCAGAAGAAGAGAAATAGCCCATAAAAATATAGAGAGAGACCAGTAAAACAGGTAGGAAGATAATTAAAATACAGAATAGAAAGCAATAAATACCATAAAAAAGGTACAAACAAAGTAACGTGGAGTTCAGAGGAGGATTGCCACTAAGTGCCGGGAGCCAAAACATATCACAAAAATGCCCCTTGCTATCTTGATTTTACGAGCAAACTATTCTCAGGAATTCAACCGTAAACAGCAATGGTACTTTCCCCTTGCATATCTCCTCAAAAATGCACACACACACCCCCTCACCCCGCCTTAGGGTCCTTCTAGTAATTTTCCAGAAACTAGCCCCCTCCCCGCCCTGTTAGGAATAGCCCTTAGTTACTTCCTCGTTTGTGTGCTTATAAGCCCAGCTGAAAAAATAAACTCTTCGGAGCTTGATCAGACTCTTGACTTGCTCTCATTCTTTCGTGTCTCTTGTCCCCTCATTCGACTCACCCCTTTGTTTCCCAGGTCCCCGTTGAATTCTCCGCGGGCCGGGGCAACTAGGTATTTCTGAGTCTCTGTTAACTCATCTGTGAAATTCGATTGGATTACGTGGTCTCTGAAGTCCCTTTTCTTTCTAAATCTTTGAATCTATTCAGGGTCCATCATGTGCCCCTTAATATGGTGGACGACATGGAGAGATACAAGGCACAACCTCTGCTCTAGAAGAGCTTTCCCTTTACTGAGGAACCTGCTCTGCACACACACTGAACACACACGCCCAAAGGAGATGAAGATCGTTTACAATGAACGGGTGAATTTTGTGGCATAGCCTGTGGGCTGCAAATCCAGAGCAGGAAGAGAGTACAGTAATATGTGTATGGAAACTTCATGGAGGGGCGGTGCCTGTGGCTCAGTGAGTAGGGCGCCAGCCCCATATACCAAGGGTGGCAGGTTCGAACCTGGCCGCAGCCAAACTGCAACAACAAAAAACAATAGCCGGGCCTTGTGGCGAGCACCTGTAATCCCAGCTACTCGGGAGGCTGAGGCAAAAGAATCGCCTAAGCCCAAGAGCTGGAAGTTGCTGTGAGCTGTGACGCCATAGCACCCTACCAAGGGCGACAAAGTGAGACTCTGTCTCTAAAAAAGAAAGAAACTTCATGGAGGAAAAGAATATATATGGACTGGATGTGGACAGAAAATAACAATATAGGTAGAAATAAAAGTGCCAGTTCACTTACCTGACTGAACTTGAACTGACTGAACTCTCAGTTCAAATTCCTGGCTTTAAGCTATCCTCCTGCCTCAACCCTCCAAGTAGCTGGGATCACAGGTGTGCGCCACCACACCTGGCTAATTTTTCTATTTATTTATTTTATTTTATTTTATTTTTGATTTTTTGAGGCAGAGTCTCACTTTGTCACCCTCCATAGACTGCAATGGCATTATAGCTCACAGCAACCTCAAATTCTTGGGCTCAAGTGATTCTCTTGCCTCAGGCTCTCAAGTAACTGGGACTACAGGTGTCCGCCTCAACATCTGGCTAGTTTCAGAGACAGGGTCTTCAATTCAGAGACAGGCTGGTCTTGAATTCCTGATCTCAGGCAATCCACCTGCTTCTGCCTCCTAGAGTGCTAGGATTATAGGCATGAGCCACCACACCTGGCTTTTATTTGTTTATTTTAGATAGAGTTCACTCAGTCACCCTGGTGTTGAAGGCCATGGTGTCATAGCTCACAGCAACCTCAAACTCTTGGGCTCAAGTTATCCTCTTATCTCAGCTTCCTAAGTAGCTGGGACTGTAGGTACCCATAAAAATGCCCAGCTAGTTTTTTTATTTTATTTATTTATTTATTTTATTTATTTTATTTTTTTGGGTTTTTGGCCGGGGCTGGGTTTGAACCCGCCACCTCCAGCATATGGGACTGGCGCCCTACTCCTTGAGCCACAGGTGCCGCCCTAGTTTTTTTATTTTTAGTAGAAACTGGGTCTCACTTTTGCTCAGGCTGGTCTGGACCTCCTGAGCTCAAGTGATTCTCCTGCCTAGGCCTCCCAGACTGCTAGGATTACAGAAGTGAGCCACCATGTCCCATTATTATTGTTTCAAATAATAATAATAATAGCAAGATATAGCTATTTTTACTGCACAAAATGTCTGCTGGTATTATACTTTTGTGCATTGCCGATCTCACACTATAGTGGCTGCTATGGTGTGCTGCCCAGTTACTTCCCTCCCTCCAAATCTGAAGCACTCATGCCTGCCCCCAGCTTCAGGGGAGGAGACAGCTGGCAGCTCTCAGCTAAGTCCTCTCTTGGACTTGCCCTCAGATGAAGAGAATCACCTTGTCCAATGTCCCACCATCTTACCAAGAGAAACCTGTTGGCTGATGTGCTTTACAAAGGGCCAACCTTCCCACTCCAGTTAAGAAAAACCTTCAAGTGTCATCCCAGCTCCAGGGCCTCCTGTAGGGATTATTTGAGGCCTTTTTCCACATATGCAGCCCAGTTGAACATCTCCTGCTTGGTCCTGTTTCCAATACTCTTCCACAGGGGTTGATGCTAAGAACATTCCCTCATAAATTTCCTTTTTTTTTTTTTTTGTAGAGACAGAGTCTCACTTTTTTTTTTTTTTTTGTAGAGACAGAGTCTCACTTTTTTTTTTTTTTTTGTAGAGACAGAGTCTCACTTTATGGCCCTCAGTAGAGTGCCGTGGCCTCACACAGCTCACAGCAACCTCCAACTCCTGGGCTTGAGCGATTCTCTTGCCTCAGCCTCCCGAGTAGCTGGGACTACAGGCGCCTGCCACGAGACAGAGTCTCACTTTATGGCCCTAGGTAGAGAGCCGTGGCCTCACACAGCTCACAGCAACCTCCCAACTCCTGGGCTTAAGCGATTCCCTTGCCTCAGCCTCCCGTGTAGCTGGGACTACAGGCGCCCGCCACAACGCCCGGCTATTTTTTGGTTGCAGTTTGGCCGGGGCCAGGTTTGAACCCGCCACCCTCGGCACATGGGGCTGGCGCCCTACCGACTGAGCCACAGGCGCCGCCCCCTAATAAATTTCCTACATTCTAATTTCCATCTCAGAGTTTGTTTCCTGGGGAATCAAACTACAACACACATGATAATTATAGTTTTCACTCAACTTTTCATCTATGTTACTTAATGACAGAAAACATTTGTGACCCCAGAGTTTAGTTTCAGTGAGGTTCTTCAATAATTGTGACATTTGAGGCCACATGTGGTAGCTCAGGCCTGTAATCCTAGCCCTCTGGGAGGCCAAGGCAGGTGGATTGCCTGAACTCAGGATTTTAAGAAGAGCCTGAGCAAGAGAGTGACCCCGTAGGCGGGTGTGGTGTCACATGCCTGTAGTCCAACCTACTTGGGAGGCTGAGGCAAGAGGATTGCTCAAGTCTAGAAGTTTGAGGTGGCTGTGAACTGTGACACCACAGCACTCTACCCAGGGTGAAAGAGTGAGACTCTGTTTCAAATAATAATAATAATTTTGACATTTGTAGTTCAGCACATGGAAACTTCTTCCTTTTATAAAACCTGCAATATCTTTTATATGTTTTGTATGAACCAAAAAGAAAAACAACCCAAGAGTTTGAGGTTGCTGTGAGCTGTGATGCCATGGCATTCTACCAAGGGTGACAGAGTGAAAATCGGTCTCAAATAAATAAATAATAAAAATAGAAAAACCAGCCAGGCGTCCAGGCACCCGTAGTACCAGCTACTTGGGAGGCCGAGGCAAAAGTATTGTCAAGCCCAAAGTTTGAGTTTGCTGTGAGCTTTGACACTACAGCGCTCTCAACAAGGGTGACAGAGCGAGTCTCTATCTTTAAAAAAAAGGGTGGAAAGAGAGAAATTGGCCATCTATAGTGCTGGAGGCCTATGCTACTGTTTTTGCTGTTATGATGTCTTCTTTTTTAAAATATCCTTTCCTCAGCAAGACTAATAGATGCAGTTTCTGAAACAAACAACATTTTGTGCACTGTCAAGACTGAAGTAGATGAGTTTATATTGTATCTTTACAATACACACAAATTCTGTAACGGGAAACATGTATTGAAAGTGCTGGGTCTGCAATTGACAGATTGCCAAAGAACAAATTACATCCTGTGCTATAATTAAGTATTCAACAATAATGAATACTAGGAGAAAATAGCAAAGTAGCAATTATACCAATTACAATTGATTAGTTGGTATTAACATAAAAAGATGTGCTCATTGTATTATACAATATTATGCCACAAAAAGGCTCTGATGTATTAAGATATTTGACTCCACTATAAAATCCCTTTTTATAATTGATTAAATTTAGCAAATTTGGAAGGATACCAGGAATTTGTTTAACACTCATGATAAAATTTTATTTAGTTACGCTATATTTT
The DNA here is from genome assembly GCF_027406575.1 of Nycticebus coucang. Classification (NCBI taxonomy): domain Eukaryota; kingdom Metazoa; phylum Chordata; class Mammalia; order Primates; family Lorisidae; genus Nycticebus; species Nycticebus coucang. Next base: position 44,913,935 of record NC_069784.1, read on the forward strand.
CATTATTTTATGCTATTGTAGTTTCTAATTTTCTAATCTATTTTTTCTGTGTTACTGGAATACTAGCACTCCACTTTAAGAAACAGAAAAAAGTAAGCCAAAGATATGTAATAACTGGGATGCATCAATACCCACTATTGTTTACTTTTTGTTAGAGATTGAGATTCAAGGTGGCAACGCAACTGCTATTCTGTATATAAAGTAGGTTAGCAGGACAAGTTGGGAATCTTAGACTTTTCTTGTGAGTTGGAGATATATATATATATATATTTTTTTTTTTTAAATGTATTTTTGAGACAGAGCCTCAAGCTGTTGCTCTGGGTAGAGTGCTGTGCATCACAGCTCACAGCAACCTCCAACTACTCCTGGGCTTAAATGATTCTCTTGCCTCAGCCTCCCAAGTAGCTGGGACTACAGGTGACCACCACAACGCCCAGCTATTTTTTGGTTGCAGTTGTCATTGTTGTTTAGCAGGCCCAGGCCAGGCTTGAACCCACTACCTTTAGTGTATGTGGCAGGAGCCCTACTCACTGAACTACAGACACTGACCCAACATAAAGAACTTTTCTTTTTTTTTGAGACCAAGTCTCACTTTGTCACTCTAGGTAGAGTGCTGTGGGGGCATAGTTCACAGCAACCGCCAACGCTTGGGCTCAAGCGATTCTCTTGCCTCCTGAGTAGCTGGGACTACAAGTGCCCATCACAATGCCCAGCTATTTTAGAGATGAGGTCTCTCTCTGTCTGGCTGGTCTCGAATCTGTGAGCTCAGGCAACCCACCTGCTTCAGCCTCCCAGAGTGCTAGGATAACAGATGTGAGTCACTGCAACTGGCTCAACATACAGAACATTTATTATTATTTAGTTTTGAGACAGAGTCTTACTGTCACCCTGTGTAGAGGGCAGTGGCATCAACATAGTTCTCACTGCAGCTTCATACTCATAGACTCCAAACATCGTCCTCTGCCTCAGTCTCCTTAGCACCTGGGACTACAGGCTCACACCACAACACCTGGGTTATACCTATTTTTGAGACTGCTCTCAATCTTGTCACTCAGGTTGGAGTGCAATGACTCAATCATAGTTTACTTAACATAACCTCAAACTCCTGGCCTCCAGATCCTTCTGCCTTAGCCTCTTTTTTTTTTTGAGACAGAGTTTCATTATGTCACCCTCGGTAGAGTGCCGTGTCGTTATGGCTCACAGCAACCTCAAACTCTTGGGCTTAAGCGATTCTCTTGCCTAAGCCTCCCACGTAGCTGGGACTATAGGTACCCACCACGACATCTGTCTATTTTTTTTTAGAGACAGAGTCTCACTTTATTGCTCTCAGTAGAGTGCGGTGGTGTCGCAGCTCACAGCAACCTCCAACTCCCGGGCTTAGGCAATTCTCTTGCCTCAGCCTCCTGAGTAGCTGGGACTACAGGCGCTGCCACAAGGCCCAGCTATTTTATTGTTACAATTTGGCCAGGGCCAGGTTTGAACCCGCCACCCCTGGTATATCCACTGAGCCACAGGTGCTGCCCTGTTTTTTTTTTTTTTTGAGACAGAGTTTCACGATGTCACCCTGGGCGCTACGGCTCACAGCAACTTCAAACTCTTGGACTTAAGTGATTCTCTTGCCTCAGCCTCCCAAGTATCTGAGACTACAGGCACTTGCCACAATACCTGGCTATTTTTTTGTTGGAGTTGTCATTGTTATTTAGCAGGCCGGGGCTGGGTTTGAACTCTCCAGCCTCAGTGTATGTGGCTGGTGCTGTAACCACCGAGCCACGTCTGGCTATTTTTGTAGTTGTTGTCATTGTTGCTTAGTAGGCCCCAGCCGGGTTCAAACCCGCCAGTCTCCAAGCATGTGGCTGGTGTCCTAACCACTGAGCTACAGGCACTGAGCCTGCTTTAGCCTCTTAAGTAGCAGGAATTACAGGCACATGCTACTTTTGGCTGATTTTTTAAAAAGCTTTTTTTTTTTTTTTTTTTTGTAGAGACAGAGTCTCACTTTATGGCCCTCGGTAGAGTGCCGTGGCCTCACACAGCTCACAGCAACCTCCAACTCCTGGGCTGAAGAGATTCTCTTGCCTCAGCCTCCTGAGTAGCTGGGACTACAGGCGCCCGCCACAACGCCCGGCTATTTTTTGGTTGCAGTTTGGCAGGGGCTGGGTTTGAACCCGCCACCCTCAGTATATGGGGCCGGCGCCTTACCAACTGAGCCACAGGTGCCGCCCCTGGCAGGGGCTGGGTTTGAACCCGCCACCCTCTGTATATGGGGCCCGCGCCTTACCGACTGAGCCACAGGCACCGCCCCCTTAAAAAGCTTTTTGTAGAGATGGGGATTTGGCTATGTTGCTCAGGTCTTTTTTTTTTGTAGAGACAGAATCTCATTTTGTCGCCCTCACTAGAGTGCCGTGGCATCACACAGCTCACAGAAACCTCCAACTCCTAGGCTTAGGTGATAATCTTGCCTCAGCTTCCCGAGTAGCTGGGACTACAGGTGCCTGCCACAACACCTGGCTATTTTTTGTTGCAATTTGGCCAGGGGCAGGTTTGAACCTATGGCCAGGTTTGAACCCACCACCCTTGGTATATGGGGCTGGTTCCCGACCCACTGAGCCACAGGCACCGCCCTGTTGCCCAAGTCTTGTTGAACTCCTAGCCTCAAGTAATTCTCCTGCCTTGGCCTTCCAAAATCCTCCGGATTACAGGTGTGAGCCACCACACCCAGTAAAGGGAGATATATATACATACACACACACACGTTTTTTTTTTTGAAACAGTCTCACTTTCTTGCCCTGGTAGCGTGCCATGGGTCATAGCTCACAACAACCTCAAAAACTCCTGGCTTAAGTGATTATCTTTTTTTTTTTTTGTGGTTTTTTGACCAGGGCTGGGTTTGAACCCACCACCTCCAGCATGTGGGACTGGCGCCCTACTCCTTGAGCCACAGGCACCACCCTTAAGTGATTATCTTGCCTCAGCCTCTCAAGTACCTGGGACTACGGGCCCCTGCCACAATGCCTGGACATTTTTAGAGATGAGGTCTCCCTCTGGTTCAGGCTGGTCTTGAACTCGTGAATTCAAGTGATCCACCTGTCTAGGCCTTGCAGAGTGCTGGGATTACAGGCATATATGTATTTTTCTTTTGAGAGAGTCTCACTATGTTGCCCTGGGTAGAGTGCAATAGTGTCACAGCTCACAGCAACCTCAAATTCCTGGGCATAAGCGATTCTCCTGCTTCAGCCTTCCAGGTTGCTGGGACTACAGGCCGCCTCCATGACCGTCTATTTCTTTTTGTTGTTGTTGCCATTGTTGTTCAGCAGGCCCGGTCAGGCTTGAACCCACTGCCAGCCTTGGGGTATGTGGCCAGTGCCTTACCCACTTAGCTATGGGTGCCGCCCACATATGTATTTTTTGAGACAGAGTTTCACACTGTCACTTTGGATACAGTGCTGAGGTGTCATCACAGCTCACAGCAACCTCACTCTTGGGTTCAAGCAATCCTCCTGCCCAACCTCCTGAATAGCTGGGATTACAGGTCATAGTGCCTGGCTAACATTTTTTTTTTTGTAGAGACATAGAGTCTCACTTTACTACCCTTGGTAGAGTGCCATGATGTCACAGGACTCAGCAACCTCCAGCTCTTGGGCTTTCAGGATTCTCCTCCCAGCCTCCCCAGAAGCTGGGACTATAGGCGCCCGCCACAACACCCGTCTATATTTTGGTTGCAGTTCAGCCGGGGCTGGGTTTGAACCCGCCACCCTCAGTATATGGGGCTGGCGCCCTACTCATTGAGCCACAGGTGCCACCCAACTTTTATTTTTTTTTCAAGACCAGTCTCAAGCTGTCTAACTTAGTAGAGTGCAGTGGCATCATAGTTCACAGCAACCTCCAACTCAGGCTCAACCAACCTCTTGTCTCACTTTTGCTCAGGCTGGTCTCGAACTTGTGAGCTCAAGCAATCCATCTGCCGTGGCCTCCCAGAGTGCTAGGATTACAGGCGTGAGCCACTGAGCCCAGCCTAACTACTTTTCTATTTTTTTTTTTTTTTGCAGTTTCTGGCTGGGGCTGGGTTTGAACCTGCCACCTCTGGCATATGGGGCTGGCGCCCTACCCACTGAGACACAGACGCCGCCTTCTTTTTTTTTCTTCTTAAGAGTCTCACTTTGTTGCCCCATATGTAGAGTGCTGTAACGTCATAGCTCACAGCAACCTTCAACTCGGGCTCAAGCGATTCTCTTGCCTCAGCCTCCCTAGTAGCTAGGATTACAGGCACCCACCACAATGGCTATTATTATTATTTTTTGTTTAGCAGGCCCAGGCCAGGTTTGAACCCACCAGCCCTAGTGCACGTGGCTGGCGCCCTAACCACTGAGCAACGGGCAACCAAAAGCATATTTCTTAAAAAACAAAAAAAGGTTTCTTTATTCACCATCTGTTTCCTCCATGGTTATCTCACACTCCTGCCTAGCCCAGATTGTTTTGTTCCATCTTTTACAAAGAATCCTTTTGTTACCTATCTGGTAATCCTCCGTTTTTTTTTTTTTTTTTTTGAGACAGAGCCTTAAGCTGTCACCCTGGGTAGAGTACAGTGGCATCACAGCTCACAGCAACCTCCAACTCCTGGGCTCAAGCGATTCTCCTGCCTCCACCTCCCAAGTAGCTGGGACTATAGGCACCTGCCACAATGCCCGGCTATTTTTTAGTTGCAGCCGTCGTTGTTTGGCGGGCCTGGGCTGGATTCGAACCCACCAGCTCAGGTGTATATGGCTGGCGCCTTAGCCGCTTGAGCCACAGGTGCCAAGCCTAATCCTCCATTTCATTAAAAATTAAAAATGGGACGAAGGCCAGGCATGGTGGTTCATACCTGTAATCCTAGCACTCTGGGAGGCTGAGGTGGATGGATTTCTTGAGCTCAGGAGTTTAAGACCAACTTGAGTAAGAGCTAGACCTCATTTGTCTCTACTAACAATAGTAAAACTAGTTGGGTGTTGTGGCAGGTGCCTGTAGTCTCAGCTACCTGGGAGGTTGAGGCAAGAGAATCGATCAAGCCCAAGAGTTTGAGGTTGCTGTGAGCAGTGACTCCATGGCACTCTATCCAGGGAAAGAGTAAGACTGTAGGAGACAGAGAACCAGGCTTATCTAAGTGGCCACTGGTTCTTAAGGGAGGCGCTGGGAAGGGAACAATCTCCTAGCTAGCATGGAGATGTTTTGCTGCCTGGAGACAAGCCCTCAAGCAGCTGCAGGAGTTAATGAGGTAAGATTAGTCCTCTTTAGCAAGCAGGTGTTATACACTGAACATTCCCAGTGCAGCAGGGTGGGAGCCAAGCTGGTGGGAAAGAGCATGGGGAAAAAGAGCAGGTAGGGACCATTAAGCACGTGATCCTCAAGGGACCCTGCACTTGTTGCATAATGCTTCAACAAAAGGCCACGACAGAGGTTGTTTAGGGTTCTCTCCCTGCACCTTTGGGAAGCCCTCCTCTTGTAGGCTTGTACCTTCAATCTGTGTTGTTGTTTTTTTTTTTGTAGAGACAGAGTCCCACTGTACCACCCTCGGGTAGAGTGCCATGACGTCACACGGCTCACAGCAACCTCTAACTCTTGGGTTTACGCGATTCTCTTGCCTCAGCCTCCCGAGCAGCTGGGACTACAGGTGCTGTGTCTTGTTTTTTTTTTTTTTTTTTGCAGTTTTTTGTTTTTTGTTTTTTTTTGGCCAGGGCTGGGTTTGAACCCACCACCTCTGGCATATGGGGCCGGCGCCCTACCCCTTTGAGCCACAAGCGCCGCCCTGTGTCTTGTTTTTATTTGCATGGTGACGGGGTGCCACAGTGGGCACCGACATAAGACTCTGTCTCAAAAAAGAATAAAGTAAAAGTGGGGGGCTAAAATATGGATAAGAAGTTGTGTATGTTGTGGAAAGTTTGTTGAGCCTCACTCCTCAGTGACCTGGCTGGATCATTTGTTGGGAAAACCTCAATTTCAACTTTAGTAGATCTCTGAAAGACTCTTCCAATTTCCTTCTGGGCAGAGGGTGGAGGATGGACAGATGAATCCTAACACTCAATTTGCATTCATTCACATAATTTCTGTCTTCATGTGTAAGCCACTGCTTAGCCTGAAAGCTTTATTTATTTTTTTTGAGACAGAGCCTCAAGCTGTCGCCCTGGGTAGAGTACCATGGCATCACAGCTCACAGCAACCTCCAACTCCTGGGCTCAAGCAATTCTCCTGCCTCTGCCTCCCAAGTAGCTGGGACTACAGACGCTTGCCACAATGCCCGGCTGTTTTTTGGTTGTAGCCATCATTGTTGTTTGGTGGGCCTGGGCTGGATTCGAACCTGCCAGCTCAGGTATATGTGGCTGGTGCCTTAGCCTCTTGAGCCACAGGCACGGAGCCAGCCTGAAAGCTTTAAATAAAATTCTTGGATACAAAATAATATAGTAATTCTATGACATAATATTTATTGTTTTTGAGACAGAGTCTCATTTTGTCACCCTTGGTAGAGTGCTGTAGTAACAGCTTACAGCAACCTCAAACTCCTGGGCTTAAGTGATTCTCTTGCTTTAGCCTCCCAAATAGCTGGGACTACAGGTGACACAATGCCCAGCTATTTTTCAGAAGTGGGGTCTGCTCTTGTTCAGGCTGGTTCCAAACCTGTGAGCTTAGGCAATCCACCCACCTCAGCCCCCCAGAGTGTTAAGATTACAGGTGTGAGCCACTGCACCTGGCTATGACATAATATTTTTCTAAAGTCTTACTTATCTTAAATGCCCAAAGTTTTCGTTATGGCTATAAAAATACCATGTTAGAAAATTTTATTTTTGCTAAGATATACGAATAGAATTAACACAACAGTCCACATACTCTATGATTTCTAAACATTTAACTATCATCTGTCGCTGTGAGATGTTGCTGTCCTCATAGTTCAGATGCATTCTGTGAAAACCCAACTTTTCTTCCTTTCTACACATAAAATTAATCTGTCTTTTCAGAAGTCTTGCCGGATGTTTTCTTTGTTTGCCTCTCCATGTTGCTGCTTGAGTTGATAGATTTCATTTTCTAGTTGCACAATAGTCCGTTCAATCTCATAATTCTTACTGACCAGGGACACCCAACTAGAAAAGGGAACATTATTCAATGTAAATTCATTTAAAAAATTTTTTCTTTTAAATGTATAAATACCTGTTCACTCAGGGATATAACACTAACATTCACTTCTAATTTTTCATATTAAAAAGCGAGGTACAGGGCGGCGCCTGTGGTTCAAGGAGTGGGGCGCCGGTTCCATGTGCTGGAGGTGGTGGGTTCAAACCCAGCCCCGGCAAAAAAAAAAAAAAAAAAAAAAAAAGCGAGGTACAATTGTGGGAAAGTAGGTAAGGGTATAGGACCTCTCTGTATTCTTTCTTTTTTTTTTTGTAGAGACAGAGTCTCACTTTATGGCCCTCGGTAGAGTGCCGTGGCCTCACACAGCTCACAGCAACCTCCAACTCCTGGGCTTAAGCGATTCTCTTGCCTCAGCCTCTCGAGTAGCTGGGACTACAGGCGCCCGCCACAACGCCTGGCTATTTTTTGGTTGCAGTTTGGCCGGGGCCGGGTTTGAACCCACCACCCTCGGTATATGAGGCTGGCGCCTTACCGACTGAGCCACAGGCGCCACCCCTCTCTGTATTATTTCTTACAACTGCATTTAAATCTACGACCATCACAGAATAAGAAATTTAATTTATGGAAGAGCAGGAGAGAATTAAGGAAACAGAAGAAACAGAAGACAACATTTAACTGGATTAACAAAAAAGGGACTGTTGGGTGGCACCTGTGGCTCAGGGGGTAGGGCGCCAGCCCCATGTGCTGAGGGTGATGGGTTTGAACCCGACCCCAGCCAAATTGCAACGAAAAATAGCCGGGCTTTGTGGTGGATGCCTGCAGTCCCAGCTACTTGAGAGGCTGAGGCAAGAGAATCGCCTAAGCCCAGGAGCAGGAGGTTGCTGTGAGCTGTGACTCTACGGCACTCTACGGAGGGTAATAAAGTGAAACTGTTTCTAAAAAAAAAAGGCGGACTGTTGCAGAGGCAACAGTCAGAGAAAAATAGTGGAGAAAAGTCTAGAATTGACAAAATTCCCCTTCCCCTGAAAAGATCTCTAGGAGGACAAATAAAAAGAAACACAGCTGGGAGTGGCATCTGTGGCTCAAGTAGGGTGCCAGGCCCATATGCCAGAGGTGGCGGGTTCAAACCCAGCCCAGGCCAAAAACTGGAAAAAAAAAAAAAAAAGAAAAAAAGAAACACAGCTATAACATCATATTAACTTGAACAAAAATATGAAGAGACTGATAACCCAGGGTGTATGTAGAGGAGGGTGGAATAAGAATGATGTGGGTGAAGAGAGGAAGAGAGGGGAAATAGCAAAGCAAAAAAGAAGTGAGGCTTGGCGCCCGAAGCACAATGGTTACAGTGCCAGCCACATACACTGAGGGTGGCCCGTTCGAACCCAGCTGGGCCAGCTAAACAACGGCAACAACAACAAAAAAATAGCTGGGCATTGTGGTGGGCACCCGTAGTTCCAGCTACTTGGGAGGCTGAAGCAAGAGAATTGCTGGAACCTAAGAGATTGAGGTTGCTGTGAGCTGTGACACCACAGCACTCTACCAAGGGTGACACAGTGAGTCTCTGTCTCAGAAAAAAAGGAAGAGAACTGATACCAAAATGCATGATTATATGATATTACGGGATTTGTATAAATGTATATACAGGGTGTCCTAAAAGCTGCCCCTAAAAGTTGCTATAAATAGGAAAAATGGAAAATTGTAACTAAATTTGCCTATGTATGGCAACTTTACAGGCAACTTTCAGGACACCCTGTATATGTGCACATATGAAGAACATTTTGAAAAAAGTATAAACAAAAGGGAAAAGAACTGAGGGAAAAACAAATTATCAAGCAAAGTATGGCTCTCTTCTGGGTCTTTGTAGTCAGAAAAATAAAAAAGACAAGTATGGAAATCTCTCTTTCTACAAGAATTTCAGAGCGAGAAATATAGAACTAAAAATGGCACTCTGAGACCACGATCATTTAGCATTGGCTCAATTCTTTTTTTTTTTTTTTTTGAGACGGAGTCTCACTATGTTACCCTTGGTAGAGTGCAGTGGCATCACAGCTCACAGCAACTTCAAACTCTTGGGCTTAAGGGATTCTCTTGCCTCAGCCTCTCAAGTAGCTGGGACTATAGCTACTTTTTTGTTGCAGTTGTCACTGCTGTTCAGCTGGCCCAGGCTTCGAACCCAGGGTTCGAACCCGCCAGCCTGGGTGTATGTGGCTTGCCCTACCCACTGAGCTATGGGTGCTGCCCTGTGGTCCGATTCTTTTCTTTTTTTCTTAGAGACAGTCTCACTTTGTTGCTCTTGGTAGAGTGCTGTCACATCACAGCTCACAGCAACCTCCAGCTTTTGGGCTTAGGCGATTCTCTTGCCTCAGCCTCCCGAGTGGCTGGGACTACAGGTGCCTGCCACAATGCTCGGCTATTTTTTGTTGCATTTTGGCCTGGGCCGGGTTTGAACCTGCCACCCTCGGTATATGTGACCGGTGCCCTAACCACTGAACCACAGGTGCCGCCCTCAATACTCACTTTGACTCCATTTCCCTCAATTTAGATCCAGCTGTGAGTTGCATGTTCTTTCGCTGCCAGTTTAAATCTTGAATATGTTTTCTGTAAAAAATTATTTATACAATTCAATTACTTTTTTTTTTTTTTTTGACAGAGTCTCACTTTTTCACCCTCAGTAGAGGGCCATGGTGTTGTAGCTCATAGCAACCTCAAACTCTTGGGCTCAAGTGATCCTCTGGCCTCAGTTTTTCATTCTTATTTATTTTTGAGACAGAGCCTCAAGCTCTTGCCCTTGGTGGAGTGCTATGACATCATAGCTCACAGCAACCTCCAACTCCTGAGCTCAAGTGATTCTCCTGTGTTTGCCTCCCAAGTAGCTGGGACTACAGGCATCTGCCATGACGCCTGGCTATTTTTTGGTTGCAGTCATTGTTTTTTGGCAGGCCCGGGTTGGATTTGAATCCACCAGCTCAGGTTTATGTGGATGGTGTCTTGGCTGCTTGAGCCACAGCACCAAGCCTTTTTTATTTTTGTATTTTTTGAGACGGAGTCTCACTATGTTGCCCTTGGTAGAGTGCTGGGGCAGCACAGCTCATAGCAACCTCAGACTCTTGGGTTTAAGTGATTGTCTTGCCTCAGTCTCCCAAGTAGCTGGGACTACAGGCGCTGGTCACAACACCCAGCTATTTTTTTGGTTGTTGTGGTTGTGGTTGTTATTGTTTAGCTGGCCTGGGCTGGGTTCCAACCTGCCACTCCTGGTGTATGTGGCCGGTGCCCCACTCACTGAACTATGGGTGCCTCTCAGTTTTTCATTTTTAATAGAGATGAGGTCTCATTCTTGCTCAGGCTGGTCTCAAACTCCTGAGCTTAAGCAATCCAGCTATCTCAGCCTCCCAGAGAGATGGGAGCTATCTTGCCTAGCCAACTTAAGACTAAAATGAACAGAAAAAATTATAATCAATGTAAAAGAATATCTTAATCTCCTGAGAATGGATATATCTAGAGTTATAGACTAACTGTAGGAATTTCTCCATCCCCAAGTACTACTACTCTTCCTAACCACACATAATTTTTTTTGTTTTTTGAGACAGCCTCAAGCTGTCGCTCTGGGTAGAGTGCTATGACATCACAGCTCACAGCAACCTCTAACTCCTGGGTTCAAGTTAGTCTCCTGCCTCCGCCTCCCAAGTAGGTGGGACTATAGGTGCCTCCCACAACGCCTGGCTATTTTTTAGTTGCAGCTGTCATCGTCGTTTTGGTGGGCCTGGGCTGGATTCAAACCCGCCAGTTCAGGTGTATGTGGCTGGCGCCTTAGGGGCTTGAGCCACAGGCACCGAACCAATAATTTTTGTTGTTGTTGCAGTTTGAACCTGCCACCCTTGGTATATGGGGCTGGTGCCCTATCCACTGAGCAACAGGTGCTTCCCATAACCACAGATAATTGTAGGAATTAACTTTCTTCTAATTACATTTTTTCCCTTCTAATTACATTTCAATGACAAATTTTATAGAACATGGTCACTGTCAAAAATCTAAAACACACACAAATACAGATTATAAATCTCAAGTCCTCCTCCCATGCATGTCTCCTTTCTTTTTGAGACTCAGTGTTTCCCTCAGTTCTTTTCCCCTTGAACCCATCTTGAACCCGTGAACTCCGGCAATCTACCTGCCTCAGCCTCCCAATTGCTAGGATTACAGGCCTGAGCCACCACGCCTGGCCAACTTTTCCTCCTCTAAAAATTGTTTTTTATGTTTGTAGACTTACAAAGAAAAATGGCCTGACAGAGATGTTTTCTGGGTCTTAGCCCTGTTTGTCCTGCTAGGGTAATCCAGTGCCAGACACCAGTCAACAAAGAGTGGATCAGTTGTTTACTTTCATGTGACATAGTCGTGATGGTTTCTTTTTCCCTGATTTAAATTTATTAAGGGTTCACTTAAATTTTGGCTAGGCATGGTGGCGTATGCCTGTAGTTTCAGCTACTTGGGAGGCTGAGGCAGGAGGATACTTTAACCCAAGAGTCTGAGGTTGCTGTGAGCTACAATATTGCCACTGCACTCTAGCCTGGGCAACAGAGTAAGACTCTGTCTCAAAACAAAACACCACATACAAAAACTTTATTTTAAAATAATAGGAAATGTGTGGCACCTGTAGCACAGTGGTTACAGTGCCAGCCACATACGCGGAGTTTGGTGCGTTCAATACCAGCCCAGGCCAGCTAAACAACGACAAGTGCAACAAAAAATAGCTGGGTCTTGTGGTGGGCGCTTATAGTCCCAGCTACTTGGGAGGCTAAGGCAAGAGAATCGCTTAAGCCTAAAAGTTTGAGGTTGCTATGAGCTGTGACACCACAGCACTCTAGCGAGGGTGACATAGTGAGACTCTGTCTCCCAAAAAAAAAAAAAGATAATAATAAAATAAATAAAATACAAGTAATGCCTGTGGCTCACTGGGTAGGGCACAGGCCCCATATACTGAGGGTGGAGGGTTTGAACCTGGCCCCGGCCAAACTGTAACAAAAAATAGCAGGGCGCTGTGGCGGGCACCTGTAGTCCCAGCTACTTGGGAGGCTGAGGTGAGACAATCACCTAAGCCCAGGAGTTGGAGGTTGCTGTGAGCTGTGACACTACAGCACTCTTGAGTGCGACGTAAAATAAAACAAAGAGAATTTCAATTTACCTTAACTTCTGAAGCTCTTTCTGTGCATGTTCAATCATATGAACTAGATTTCTAAGATGGAAAAGAAGAAAATTACATTAAGGTACATTCAAATCTAACAGTATCCAGTAAAAGTGAACTACCAGGGGTCCTCAAACTACGGCCCGTGGGCCACATGCGGCAGTGTGATTATATTTGTTCTTTTTTTTTTTTTTTACTTTAAAATAAGATATGTGCAGTGTGCATAGGAATTTGTTCATAGTTTTTTTTTTTTTTAAAAACTATACTCCGGGGCGGTGCCTGTGGCTCAGTCGGTAAGGCGCCGGCCCCATATACCAAGGGTGGCGGGTTCAAACCCGGCCCCGGCCAATCTGCAAAAAAACCAAAAAAAATAGCTGGGCGTTGTGGCGGGCGCCTGTAGTCCCAGCTACTCGGGGGGGCTGAGGCAAGAGAATCGCTTAAGCCCATGAGTTAGAGGTTGCTGTGAGCTGTGTGAGGCCACAGCACTCTACCGAGGGCCATAAAGTGAGACTCTGTCTCTACAAAAAAAAAAAAAAACTATACTCCGGCCCTCCAACTGGCTCCCTGTTTAAAAAGTTTGAGGATGCCTGATCTAGTCCATACAAAGTTTTTCTGCTAAAATAATAAATATTAGCTGGGTGCAGTGGCTGGCACCTGTAATCTTAGCACTCTGGGAGGCTGAGGTGGAAAGAGGAATTGGAGACTTGTCTAAGCAACAGTGAGACCCTGACTAATAAAAATAGAAAAATTAGCCAGGTGTTGTGGTGGGTGCCCATAGTCCCAGCTACTGGGGAGGTGGAGGAAAGAAGATGCCTGAGCCCAAGAGTTTGAGGTTGCTATGAGGTATGATGCCTCTGAGGTATGACTTGGTCTAAAAAAAAAAAAAAAGTCAATATTTATTGAACTATCTGTGGCCAACTGCTATGTTAGGCACTTCATATATACTTAGCCAATTTAAATCTTACAGGAATTATCTCAGATAGGTATGATTTATAATAGCAGTTTCACATGTGGGGAAACCAATAGGTAGGAAAATGAAATAACTTGGTCAAGGTAACAATGGTTCAGTGTCAGAGCTGGGTTCTATTTCAAATCTTATAAACTCTAGAGCAGGGATTTTCAACTTGTGTGCTGTGAAAGCATCTTAGGTGAATGGCGGAAATCGTTTTTTGTTGTTTTTTTTTTTTGTAGAGACGAAGTTTCATTTTATGGCCCTTGGTAGAGTGCCATGGCATCATACAGCTCACAGGAACCTCCAATTCCTGGGCTTAAGCGATTCTCTTGCCTCAGCCTCCCGAGTAGCTGGGACTACAGGCGCCCGCCACAACGCCCGGCTATTTTTTGGTTGCAGTTCAGCCGGGGCTGGGTTTGAACCTACCACCCTTGGTATATGCGGCTGGTGTCTTACCGAATGAGCCACAGGTGCCATTTGGAAATCGTTTTTAAAGATCATTTTTGAAAGAAGTTTAAGCATGGTAAGTATATTCTTTTTTTAAAGTTATTTTTAATTTTTATTTTTTTGAGACAGTGTCACTTTGTCACACTGGATAGAGTGCCCTAGTATCACAGCTCACAGCAGCCTCAAACTCTTGGACTCAAGTGATCCTCTTGCCTCAGCCAAGTAGCTGGCACTATAGGCACCTGACACAAGACCTGGCTAATTTTTCTATTTTTTAGTAGAAATGGGATCTTACTCTTGCTCAGGCTGGTCTAGAACTCCTGAGCTCAAGCAATCCCCTCACCTCAGCTTCCCAAAGTGCTAGACTCAGGTATGAGTCATCATGCCCGGCTTTTACCTTTTTTTTATTTTGGATCAACCTAAGTGCAGAAGTTTTTTGTTTTTTTTTTTTTATTTTTAATTTCAGTGTGTTTGTTCATGTTTGTTTGAAGTACTCCTTTTTTGTTGACTTTCTTCTATTCTCCTGCAGTGCTGGCTGTTTTTGATGTTGTTGGTAGAGACGGGGTCTTACTCTGGCTGACTGCTGCTCATATGGGTTTTGAACCTCTGAGCTCAGGCAATCCACCCGCCTCGGCCTCCCACAGCGCTGGGACTACAGGCGTGAGCCACCACGCCCGGCCTAAGTGCAGAAGTTTAACTATAGGTTCAAGTGTGGTGTGAGATACAAAAGGTTCAAAGACACTGCTCTAGAACCAAGCAGTTACTACACTTTTTGAGTATTTATGTCACTTCTTAAATAGTTATGAATTTTCAGGGAGAAGATGGAATATATCTGGTAAGTATACCCACTTTTTTTTTTTGTAGAGACAGAGTCTCACTGTACTGCCCTCGGGTACAGTGCCGTGGCTTCACACGGCTCACAGCAACCTCTAACTCTTGGGCTTATGCGATTCTCTTGCCTCAGCCTCCCAAGCAGCTGGGACTATAGGCGCCCGCCACAACGCCCAGCTATTTTTTGTTGCAGTTTGGCCGGGGCTGGGCTTGAACCCGCCACCCTCGGCATATGGGGCCGGCGCCCTACTCACTGAGCCACAGGCGCCGCCCAGTATACCCACTTTTACCTCTGCATTTCCAACTCCCTTTTATTACTATATTTCTGTATCTATGTTATCTTCTCTCGTTTACTGCTAGCTAGAGAGGAGAGGGAAAGAAAACCCTAGTAGAAGGCTAGATTCGGATAACAGTCCAAGTCAGCTTTAATTAGCACAAATCAGAAGTTCAATAATACACAGCACCATGTGCTGATTATCATTAAAGATGTAATTCAATAGAGTTCAACCTTTTTAAAATTAAAGTAAGTTTTATTGAGATATAATTCTATATCCTATCAATTTCTTCTTAAGGGAGTAGATGAATTACTGTAGGCTCCATTTCAAGCACATTCAGGTCTCCTTGTGTTGTTTTTTTTTTTTAAACTTATTATTTTTTTAATAGATACAGAGTCTCACTTTATTGCCCTTGGTACAGTACTGTGGCATCACAGCAACGTCCAACTCCTGGACTTAGGCAATTCTCTTGCCTCAGCCCCCCGAGAAGCTGGGACTACAGGCGCCCACCACAATGCCTGGCTATTGTTTTTTGTTGTTGTTGCAGTTTGGCCAGGGCTGGGTTTGAACCTGCCACCCTCGGTATATGGGGCCAGCGCCCTACTCACTGAGCCACAGGCGCCGCCCTCTCCTTGTGTTCTTGCTCTCAATCTGATATTGCTTCCTAGCTTTTCTGACGCATTTTTTGCTACTTGCCTGAGTTACTTTCCTGTCTTTACTAACTGGTTTCTTTGCTCTATCTGCAATTCACAGATCTCACAATTCACAACTATCTCACAATTAGTTGTGCCTTTCTAAGCTTTCCTTCAGCTCATTCTGATTTCCTTGGCTTCAACAATCACTCCGTGCTGAGGACTATTACTGCTAGTGCTCTATTCCTGACCTCTGACCACTGACAAGGAGCGTTCCTGTACATGACTGCTCCCTGAGTTTGTTGTCCTCTCACTTCTCCTGCCTTCCCTCTTAAATTTACTTTGATAGAAAATACACATGTATATGTCCTCTGCATAAATATCCATTGGATTAGGAGGAGAAAAAATATGCTCAGGAGAATGTTAAAACTCTACAGAGTACTAAGTGAGTAAATGGAAGAAAACTAGAGAGGTGCATAGTAATTAGAATAGTTACTTAGAAGAGGGAAACAGTACAAAAGGCAGAATTTTTTTTTCTTGTGGAGACAGAGTCTCATTTTATGGCCCTCGGTAGAGTGCCGTGGCCTCACACAGCTCACAGCAACCTCCAACTCCTGGGCTTAAGCGATTCTCTTGCCTCAGCCTCTCGAGTAGCTGGGACTACAGGCGCCTGCCACAACACCCGGCTATTTTTTGGTTGCAGTTTGGCCGGGGCCGGGTTTGAACCCGCCACCCTCGGTATATGGGGCCGGCGCCTTACCGACTGAGCCACAGGCGCCGCCCAAAAGGCAGAATTTTAATCAGGAAAATAAGAAAGCAGATTAGAGCTGGGTCCAAACAAGTTGAATTTTGGCAGAATAGTTATAGGCTTCCAGAAGGCAATGCATGAGTAGAGGGCCAGTGGCAGGATTTATGACAATCACCAGAGAGGGGACTAATTTGGCATGAGTTAAAAGTTTATAATTGAGCCGGGCATGGTGGCTCATGCCTGTAATCCCAGCACTTGGGAGGCTGAGGCAGGTAGATTGCCTGAGCTCACAGGTTTGAGATCAGCCTGAGCCAGAACGAGACCTCATCTCTAAAAATATAGCTGGGTGGGCGGCGCCTGTGGCTCAGTTGGTAAGGTGCCGGCCCCGTATACCGAGGGTGGCGGGTTCAAACCTGGCCCTGGCCAAACTGCAACCAAAAAAAAAAAAAAAAAAAATAGATGGGCACTGTGATGGGTGCCTGTAGTTTCAGCTAGTTGGAAGGCTGAGGCAAGAGAATCGCTTAAGCCCAAGAGTTTGAGGTTGCTGTGAGCTGTGACGCCATGGCATTCTACTGAGGGCGACATAGTGAGACTCTGTTTCAAAAAAAAGGGAAAGGCCTCAAAAACCAAGTAAAATAGTCTAGACCTTACCTTGAGTGTACAGGGAATTAGTAAAGGTTTTCAGGCAAGTTGAAAGCAATGTTCTTGTTGGGTGCAGTGGCTCACACCTGTAATCCTAGCACTCTGGGAGGCCTAGGCGGGTGGATTGCTTGAGCTCAGGAGTTCGAGACCAGCCTGAGCCAGAGCAAAACCCTGTCTCTATTAAAAACAGAAAAAACTGAGGTAAGAGGATTGCTTGAGCCCAAGAGTTGGAGGTTGCCGTGAGCTATGACACCATCGGCACTCTACCCAGAGTGGTAGCTCGAGACTCCAACTCCAAAACAAGAAAAAAAGAGGGGGAAAAATAAAGCAATGTTTTTTTTTAATTTAGTATGTTTTTCTTCTGTACCTATGTTCTCTGCCATTCCTCAAATGTTGTCCTTGTTTTTTTCTGAATATCCCAAATCTCACTCTTCCTTAACAACCCTCCTTGGTAAAGTTCCTTTTCTGAATAGCTTAGTTATGGACCACAGCACATATCGTAGTACTTGCCATTCTGCCATAAATGGACTACTGCTTACTTGGCATGGAACTTCTTGTCTCTGCAACTAGATAAAGCTTCATGAGGACAAGGATCACATTTTTCTACATTGTGAAATACATTTTTGATTAATTTCTTTTCTTTTTTGAAACAGAGTCCATTGTGTCACCCTTGGTAGAGTGCCGTGGTGTCACAGCTCACAGAAACCTCTAACTCTTGGGCTTAAGTGATTCTCTTGCCTCAGCCTCCCAAGTAGCTGGGACTACAGGCGCCTGCCACAATGCCTGACTATTTTTTGTTGCAGTTGTCATTGTTGTCTAGCAGGCCCGAGCCAGGTTCGAACCCACCTGCCTCAGTGTATGTGGCCGGTGCCCTAACCACTGAGCTACGGGTGCCAACCCTTGATTAATTTCTTCCCTTTCTCAGTCAACCTAATTCTATTCTTCCCTTTCTCCCTTTGCGATGAATTCACAAAAACAACTGTTTTATACAGTGTCCCCGATTCTAGATTTAGCCTATTGGATTATGTGTTTACACAAATTTAAAACATAATTCTAAAGATTTGAGAAAATGTAGCCGTCATATTGCAGTTTTGCTTTATACAGCTATGTTTCAGGAAAACATAAGAAACATTTTACATATAGTCATGAGGTTCAATGACTTTTTCCATTTAAATTGTTAACATTAGGCTGGGTGTGGTGGCTTATGCCAGTAATCCTAGCACTGTGGGAGGCCAAGGCAGGTGGATCACTTGAGTCAGACTCAAGAGTTTGAAGTTGCTGTGAGCTATGATGCCACAGCACTCTACCAAGGGTGATAAAGTGAGACTGTCTCAAAAAAAAAAAAAAAAAAAAAAAAAAAGTAGGGCGGTGCCTGTGGCTCAGTGAGTAGGGCGCCGGTCCCATATACCGAGGGTGGCGGGTTCAAACCCAGCCCCGGCCAAACTGCAACAAAAAAAATAGCCGGGTGTTGTGGCGGGTGCCTGTAGTCCCAGCTGCTCAGGAAGCTGAGGCAAGAGAATCAGGTAAGCCCAAGAGTTAGAGGTTGCTGTGAGCCGTGTGACGCCACGGCACTCTACCCGAGGGCGGTACAGTGAGACTCTGTTTCTACAAAAAAAAAAAGTTAATAGACACTCAAGAAACTCTAAGGCTCAAAGGGGCTAGAGATAATATAACCACTGAATTTTACATGCAAAGAAAATGAACTCTAGATAGACAATAAATACTAAAGCTAAAGCTAGTTACATGGAACAAAAACAGTAGATCAGTGGCTTGTTTTGGCAGCAAAATCCTTTCTGGTGTTAATTCCCTATTTATACTTTAGATTCTCATTATTCATAGATTCTATATTTGTGTCTACTCACTGAAGTTTATTTGTAGTCCTAAAATCACTACTTGCAGTGCTTTGCAGTCATTCATGGACATGTGCACAGCGGTGAAAATCTGGGTTGCTGGGCATGCACTTTTCCAGCTGAAGTTAACCAAGGAGATGCTCTGCATTCTTGCTTTAGCTCTCAAACAGAATAAGGACAGCATGGAGTTTACTTTCCAACTCTGGCATTGTTTAGTGGGGTGGTCTCAATCAAGTTACTTTGCATGTCTTACTCTGCATGTAGAACTGTTAAGTACTACACAAAAAATGTGGCCCTTAGGTTTATATAGGACCCTCTTCATATTCTGAATTGATAGGTGGTTCTCAAAGTAGTGGTCTTTTTAAATTTATTTTTGAGACAGAGTCTCAAGCTGTCACCCTGGGTAGAGTGCTGTGGCATCACAGGTCACAGCAACCTCAAATTCTTGGGATTAAGTGATTCTCTTGCCTCAGCCTCCCAAGTAGTTGGGACTACAGGTGCCCACCACAATGCCCGGCCATTTTTTGGTTGCAGTTGTCATTGTTGCTTAGCAGACCCAGGCTGGGTTTGAACCCCCACCCTAGGTGTATGTGGCCAGCGCCCTTGCCGACTGAGCTACAGGCACCGCCAATGTAATGGTCTTATTATATAAGTTATAGTTCTAGAATGGGATCCCAAGTCAAAGTCTAGCTATGTGATTTTTTTTTTTTTTTTTTTTGAGGCAGTCTCACTCTGTCCCCCTGGGTAGAGTGCCCTGGTGTCATAGCTCATAGCAACCTCAAACTCTGGGGCTCAAGAGATCCTCTTGCAGCGGCCCTCACCACATACACCAAGGCTGGCGGGTTCAAACCTTGCACAGGCTAGGTAAACAACAATGACAACTACAACCAAAAAATAGCCAGGTGTTGTGGCGGGTACCTGTAGTCCCACAGGTTCTCACTATTGCTCAGACTGGTCTTGAACTCCTGAGGTCAGGCGATTCACTCACCTTGGCCTTTTGGAGTGCTTGTACAGGCATCAAGCCATCACACCTGGCCTACTTTTTCTTTTGAGACACAGTCTCACTTTGTCAATCTTGGTGGAGTGCTGTGGCATTATAGCTCACAGCAACCTCAAACTCTTGGGCTCAGGTGATCCTCTTGCCTCAGCTTTCCAAGTAGCTGGGATTATAGGAACCTGCTACAATGCTCAGTTAGTTTTAGAGATGGGGTCGTGTTCTTGCTCAGGGTGGGCTCAAGCAATCCATCTGCCTCGGCCTCCAGAGTGCTAGGATTATAGGTGTGAGCCACTGTGCTGGCCTTTAGTTATATTATTTCCCTACCCTACCTCCCAAACTTTTAAAAAATATTAAAATTTTCAGTGGGATGTGTTTTACCAAAACAGAAAAAAGAAAGTTTCTTACTCATTATATACTTTCCAGGCATTACATCCATGCTGTGACATCAGTTCCAAATTCTCAATTCTAACTGCCTGATGCTCTAACTGGGCCATAGAATTGTTTACACATTCTTGCCACGCAGTAATGTCGTTTTTCTGGCCTGAGGAAGGAGCTGGAAGTTCATATCTGAAATTAATCAACAAAATAAATAAAGCATAAATAATGTCAAGTCTTTATTATCTCTTTCCAACAGAATGCCTCATGGGCTTATGGACATTTTAAAACTACAGAAAACAGAGTGGCGCCTGTGGCTCAGTGGGTAGGGCACTAGCCCCATGTACCGAGGGTGACGGGTTCAAACCCGGCCCTGGCCAAACTGCAACAAAAAATAGCCAGGTGTTATGGCGTACGCCTGTGGTCCTAGCTACTCAGGAGGCTGAGGCAAGAGAATCACCAAAGCCCAAGAGTTGGAGGTTGCTGTGAGCTGTGTGACGCCACAGCACTCTACCAAGGTCGATAAAGTGAGACTGTCTCTACAAAAAAAAAACTACAGAAAACTGAAGATGCAAACCTGTAATAAAAAATCTACAGGCTGGGCATGGTGGCTCACACCTACAACCCCAGCACTCTAGGAGACCAAGGTCGAGGATCCTTCGAGCTCAGGAGTTTGAGACCAGCCCTAGCATGAGCCAGACTCCACCTCTACTAACAATAGAAAAATTAGCAGCAAGTTATGGTGGGTGCCTACAGTCTCAGCTACGTGGGAGGCTAAGGCAGGAGGATTGGTTAAACCTAGGAGTTTGAGGTCACTGTAAAACTAGGCTTAGGCCAGTGGTTCTCAATTTGTGGGTCGTGACCCCTTTGGGGGTGGAATGACCCTTTCACAGGGGTCACCTAAGACCATCCTGCACATCAGATATTTACATTACGATCCATAACAGTAGCAAAATTACAATTATGAAGTAGCAACGAAAATAATTTTATGGTTGGGGGTCACCACAACATGAGGAATTGTATTAAAGGGTCATGGCATTAGGGGAAGGTTGAGAACCACTGGCTAAGAAAATGGCACTCTAGCCTGGGCAACAGAGTGAGATTCTGTCTCAAACCACCGCCCCCCCCCAACCCACCTATATATCCTAGGCATCAATTTACAAACAAAATTTAGTACCATTATATACAGTAACAAGTATTCACTTCAATGTGATCTGGTTAAATAAGCTATTATTACATTCATACATAAATAAATGTTATGCTAGCTATTAAATGATGTTATTGAAAAATAACTAATAGTACTAAGATACATTAGGGAAAAAAATGGGCTATAAAAAATTTGGCTACCAGTTTTTTGTTTTTGTTTTTTTTTTTTTGTAGAGACAGAGTCTCACTTTATAGCCCTCGGTAGAGTGCCGTGGCCTCACACAGCTCACAGCAACCTCCAACTCCTGGGCTTAAGCGATTCTCTTGCCTCAGCCTCCCGAGTAGCTGGGACTACAGGCACCTGCCACAACGCCCGGCTATTTTTTGGTTGCAGTTTGGTCGGGGCCGGGTTTGAACCCGCCACCCTCGGTATATGGGGCCGGCGCCCTACCGACTGAGCCACAGGCGCCACCTGGCTACCAGTTTTATAAAACACCCATAACCACCCATTCATTAAGGTAACTATACCCTCTGTAGAGGAAAAAAATGGTAAACGATATAATAATTTTTCACATTCAGACCCCACTCCATTACCTTACCATATTACCCAGTCCTTCAACACTGCCAACAGAGCCATTAAGTATATTCTTCATAAATCTCAGCTCATTATTATTACAAACTAAATTTGAATTTCAATTTTAACTCTTACCGTTTCATACTGAGCAATTCAATTGGTTGTCGAGCAGCCAGTCTTTCAAATTCATTTCTCATTATGTCAGTCTGATGTATAAATAAGAGAAATAATTATTTTCATGATCAAAATCATATTCACAAACTAAAAGTAATAATCACTGAACAGGCCGGGTGAAGTGGCTCTTGCCTATAATCCTAGCACTGTGGCAGGCTGAGGCAGATGGATTGCTTGAGCTCAGGAGTTTGAGGTTGCTGTGAGCTATGATGCCGCAGCACTCGAGGTTGACATAGTGAGACTGTTTCCAAAAAATTAACAAAAACCCATCACAAAAAAACCCCAAATCAATTAAATAATAGATTTGAACTATGTAGGTATTTATTCGTTTTTATTTTTGAGAGTCTTGCTCTGTTACCCAGGATAAAGTCATAGCTCACAGCAACCTCAAACTCCTGGGTTCAACCTATCCTTCTGCCTCAGCCTGGGAGAGTAGCTGGCACTATTGGTGACAAGATCACCTGGCTAATTTTTGTGTATGTATATATATATATATATATGTATTTTTTAGACAGAACGTCACTTTGTCGCACTCAGTACCAGAGTGCTGTGGCGTCATAATTCACAGCAACTTTAAACTCTTGGGCTCAAGTGATCCCCTTGCCTCAGCCTCTAGATTAGTTAGGAGTACCAGTATTCATCACAATGCCTGGCTATTTTTTTTTTTTTTTGTAGAGACAGAGTTTCACTTTATTGCCCTCGGTAGAGTGCTGTGGCATCACACGGCTCACAGCAACCTCCAACTCCTGGGCTTAGGCGATTCTCCTGCCTCAGCCTCCCGAGTAGCTGGGACAACAGGCGCCCACCACAACGCCTGGCTATTTTTTTTTTTTTTTTTTGTTGCCGTTTGGCCGGGGCTGGGTTTGAACCCGCCACCCTCGGCATATGGGGCCGGTGCCTTACTCACTGAGCCACAGGTGCCGCCCCATGCCTGGCTATTTTTAAAGGCTGGGTCTCGCTCTTGCTTAGGCTGGTGTTGAATTCATGAGCTCAAGCAATCCACCCACCTTGGCCTCCCATAGTGCTAGGATTATAGGCATGAGCCACTGCACCCAAACTAATTTTTCTATTTATAGAGGCTGGTCTTGTACTCTTGAGTTCAAAGGTTCCTCCCACCTTGGCATCCTAGGGTGCTAGGAATACTAATGTGAGCCACCTCCCTTGGCATAGGTATTTAGAATGGATCATTTTCCTTCCCTTAATTCTCTGGGTTAAATGCTCTCTAGGAGGGCGGTGCCTGTAGCTCAGTGGGTAGGGCACCAGCCCCATATAATGAGGGTGGCTGTTTCGAACCCGGCCCTGGGCCAAACTGCAACAATAGCCAGGCATTGTGGCAGGTACCTGTAGTCCCGGCTACTTGGGAGGCTGAGGCAAGAGAATCACCTGAGTCCAGGAGGTTGCTGTGAGCTGTGATGCAACAACACTCTACTGAGGGCGATAAAGTGAGACTCTGTCTTTAAAAAAAAAAAAGGGGAGGCACCTGTGGCTCAACAAGTAGGGTGCCGGCCCCATATACCGGGTTAGTGGCAGGTTCAAGCCTGGCCCCGGCCAAAACTTAAAAAAAAAAAAAATGCTCGCTAGGTACCTGAAGAACAATCTCCCAGCCCCACCCTACACACACACTATTTATTTATTTTGAGACAGAGTCTCACTTTGTTGCACTTGGTAGAGTGCTATCACATCATAGCTCACAGCAAACTCAAACTCTTGGGCTCAGGAGATCCTCTTGTCTCCGTTTTTCTATTTTTAGTAGAGCCAAGGTCCCATGTTTGCTTGGGCTGGTCTTGAACTCGCGAGCTCAAATGATCCACTCGCCTTGGCTTCTCAGATTGCTAGGATGACAGAAGTGAGCCACCAGGCCCACCTCCACACACATATTTTAATTCCATATTCATATTGAGTAGCAAAGGTAGTATACAGGTTGTCCATAAAGTTTGTGTACAATTCACTATGTTAAAGAATCAGTTAGGAATGCTATTGTGTGAAAATTTGTCCCCTCTGAAACTTATGTTCAAACTTAATCCCCAATGTAATACAGTATTAACACATGGGTCTTCAAGAGGCAGTGAGAGGCCAGGTGCAGTTGCTCACACCTGTAATCCTAACACCCTGGGAGAC
The DNA here is from genome assembly GCF_027406575.1 of Nycticebus coucang. Taxonomy (NCBI): domain Eukaryota; kingdom Metazoa; phylum Chordata; class Mammalia; order Primates; family Lorisidae; genus Nycticebus; species Nycticebus coucang. The sequence goes on from NC_069784.1 coordinate 44,937,964, forward strand.
TGAGGTAGGTGGATTGACTGAACTCAGGAGTTCAAGACCAGCCTGAGCAAGAGTGAAACCCTATCTCTAATAAAAACAGAAAAACTAGCTGGGCATTGCCATAAGTTCCTATAGTTCCAGACACTTGGGAGGCTGAGGCAAGAGGATGCTTTCAGCTAAAGAATTTGAGGTTGAGGTTGGGCAAGGTGGCTCAAGCCTGTAATTCTAGCACTCTGGGAGGTCAAGACGGGTAGATTACCTGAGCTCAGGAGTTCTGGACCAGCCTCAGCAAGAGTGAGACCCTGTCTCTAAAAATAGCCAGGCATTGTGGTGGGCGCCTATAGTCCTAGCTACTCGGGAAGCTGAGGCAAGAGAATCGCCTAAGCCCAAGAGCTAGAGGTTGCTGTGAGTTGTGATGCCACAGCACTCTACTGAAGGCAACATGAGACCCTGTCTCAAAAAAACAAAACAAAATAACAACTTTCAATGTGCCTATTGTGTGCCAGGCACTGTTCTAGGCAATAAAGAAGACAAAAAATTTCCCTGCTCATGGAACAGCATTATCTTACCTCAGATAAGCCTTCCTCAACCATCTGATCTAGTCACCCAACCACTCTATCATATCACTACTGTAATTCTCTGTATTTATCAATCTGGTATTTTCTGGTTTGTTTATTTTTACACTCTAGAATGTAAGGGCAATGAAAGTCTGGACCATTCCTATCCTGTTCTCCAATATCCAGCATAGAATAGGCCTTCATAAATAGTTGTTAAATGAATCAATGGAAGAATAGTTTCAAAGGCAATCTGAAGAATAGTTAAGGTCTTTGTCAATTGACCTATCTAAGCCACAAGTTTCCCACCTAAAAGAAAATGGGAATAATAAACAAACATAATTACATACTTTAATTAGTTAAATAATTAGAGATTTGGTCTTTGATCATAGCTCACCACAGCTTCAAACTCCTGGGCTTTCAGGATCCTCTTGCCTCAGCATCCTATTCCAAAGTAGCTGAAATTGCACATCACCATACTTGACTAATTTTTAACTTTTTCTGTAGACACAGGGTCTTGGTATGTTGCCCAGGTTTATCCTAAAATCCTGGCCTCAGTGATCCTTCGAAAGTGCTGGTAGCAGTGTCCCTGGCTGTACTTAGTTCTTTTTTTGAGACAGACACCTGGTAGAGTGCCGTGGTGTCCTCACAGCTCACTGCAACCTCCAATTCCTGGGATCTAGAGAGCTTCTTGTCTCAGTTTCCCGAGTATCTGTGACTACAGGTGCCTGCCAAAATGCCTGGCTATTTTTAGAGATGGGGTCTCACTCTTGCTCAGGCTGGTCTCAAACTCCTCAGCTCAGGCAATCCACACGTCTCAGCCTACCAGGGTGCTAGGATTGCAGGCATGAGCTGCCTCACATGTACTACAGAGTGAGACAGAGTTTCACTTTGTCACCCTTGGCAGAGTACCATAGTGTCATAGCTCATAGCAACCTCAAACTCTTGGGCTTAAGCAATTCTCTTGCTCGCAGCTTCCCAAGTAGCTGGGACTACAGGCACCCTCCGCAATGGCCAGTTATTTTTAGAGATGAGGTCTCACTCTTGCTCAGGCTGGTCTGCAACTCCTGAGCCCAGGCAATCCATCCGCCTCAGCCTCCCAGAGTGTTAGGATTATAGGCATAAGCCATCTTACCCGGTCCAGTGTACATTTAGCTCTTAATGTGGTAAACATCTACAGTTAAGTAACATTTAGAAAAAGTACAGGAACCACCTTTCTCCTTAAAACTTAGTCAACATTTTTTTCATGTTACTTCAATATAAATAATCTTTTCACGAATAAATTATTCCACAAATGGTGGTGGTGGGGGGGAACCCAGATACATACATACTGAAATGTCTCAATCCAAGAATTTATGTATTTCAAGATAAGGTTTTGCTCTGTTACTATAGTCGTGTCATAGCTCAATACAACCTCAAACTCCTGGGGTCAAGGCAGGAGTTTCTGCCTTAGCAACCTCCCCCCCCCCCCCAAAGTAGCTGGGACTGAAGCCTGGGGGTACCATGCCTGGCTAATTTTTTCACTTTTCTTTTGAGACAGAGTCTCGCTTTATTGCCCTTGGTAGAGTGCTGTGGCATCATAACTCACAGAAACCTCAAACTCTTCAGCTAGAGCAATTCTCTTGCCTCAGTCTCCCAAGTAGGTGGGACTATGGGCATCTGCCACAACGCCCAGCTATTTTTAGAGACGAGGTCTCATTCTGGCTCATTCTGGCCTCAAACCCTGAGCTCAGGCAATCCACCAGCCTCGGCCTCAAGGAGTGCTGGGATTACAGGAGCGAGCCACTTCACCCGGCCTTCATTTTTTGTTTTGAGGCTGGCCTCCAAAAGTACTAAGATTACAGGTGTAAGCCATAGTGCCCAGCGTGAATCCAGTAATTTAGAAATGCTATTTTTACATTTGATTGAGCTCATTAGATTCTAACTAGTATCTTGGGTGCACTTCCAGGTTAAACATCTGAAATAGTATGTATTTAGGTATGGTCTGTCCATTCATTCACACACAACTGGTAAACATCTCGGGTTTGATATCGCGAATATTCTCCAGTGGCTCTAGAAGAGCTAAGGTAATTCAGATCATCCATATTACAAAACGCCAGATTACCTGCTGCAGGGTAGACCCTAGAGACTAGAGAATTCCTTTAGAATTTACTCGTCTCAAAAAAAGTGTACACACGAATTTTTCTGTTAAGTGAGAGAGTTTGTGGAGCCCCAGCAAGTCATTGTCAGAATAAGAACCCAGAGAAAGCTTATCTATCTTACCTATTTTCAACAGACTGTATCTATGTGACAGGTAAGTAATAGTTAAGCAAGCAGTGGTTAAAGACGGTATTTTTTTATTTTTATTTTGAGACAGAGCCTCAAGCTGTCACCCTGGGTAGAGTACAGTAGCATCACAGCTCACAGCAACCTCCAACTCCTGGGCTCAAGCAATTCTCCTGCCTCAGCCTCCCAAGTAGCTGGGATTACAGGCGCCTGCCACAACGCCCGGCTATTTTTTGGTTGCAGCCATCGTTGTTGTTTGGCGGGCCCAGGCTGGATTCGAAGCCACCAGCTCAGGTGTATGTGGCTGGCGCCTTAGCCGCTTGAGCCACAGGCGCCGAGCCTAAAGACGGTATTTTAAATTCACTTTTATATCAACTAAAACTCTCAATCCAAAATAAAAGTTCACGAGAATACTCCTTCATTCCTGGGCGTAAGACATCACACTTACTTCAAAAGCAGAATAATCTGGGGCTGTCAGGTAGCTCAGGTAGTTCTTAGTTGGTCGGTATCTGCGGGTTTCCTCTTCCACCAGCGCCGCAGCCTAAGAACAAGGACAAGAGCCATGGTAGCAGCGGCAAAGTGTAACGTGCTTTTTTCAGGACTAGGCCAGAGAGCGCTGAGTCACCTCCACAGACACCCCGCACTCACCGCTTCCCGCACACCAGGCGCTTCATAACCTTGATCAAAATACGGCAGTGCATCCACCACAACCTCTCCAGCCACCAAACCGGTACCCGCCATTACCGAACCCAAGGCTGGTCTGCGCTGAGTTTGCGCAGGCTCAGTGGCATTTAATGATGCCGGCGCCTAATACTGACGTAATCCATGTCACCTGCGCACTGGTCTTGGCGCATGCTCAGTTGCTAAGTCTGAAGGCGCGATAGCCCGGTAGCTAGAAATTGCCGGGCTAATTTGGGGCAGACGTGATGTCACATCCTGGATGCCGCGTCCGCGGAGGCTCTCAACTTCCTGTACTGTGGTTGCTGCACTTTTTTCCCCGACAGTGGCCGCGATTTGGTGGATTTGGGACTTTTCCTTTCCTTCAAAAGGTTGATGTCTGGAAGGAAAACTCTTCAGAACTTTTGACGGGAACTACCCTGTTTCCCCAAAAATAAGACATCCTCTGAAAATAAGACCCAATCAGGAAAGATAAGACATCCCCTGAAAATAAGACCTAGCGCATCTTTGGGAGCACACCTTAAAATAAGACACTGTCTTATTTTCTGGGAAACAGGGTAGCAGCAGGATTTGGCGGGGAAGGACAAACTGGTTTCCCAGCTCATTTCCCTTCTACTTTCTTCTCTTAAAACTTACCTGCCTTGGGCGGTGCCTGTGGCTCAAAGGGGTAGGGTGCTGGCCCCATATGCTGGAGGTGGTGGGTTCAGACCCAGCCCCGGCCAGAAACTGCAAGAAAAAAAACTTACTTGCCTTTGTGTTGGGGTTCTCTGCGGTCCCTCCGCTGTCCTTCATTCTTGTCGTCCCGGGAATCTTTGCACTGGATAACTAGTTTATTCAGAGTCTGAAAATAGGCGCCAGTCTCGGAGTAAAATTGCGAAGCTTTAGGGGCTGTGGTAACAAAAGGAACTTTAACTTCCCTCTAGGGCGAGCTTGGTAATCGTTCAACCATCCGCAGTATTTTAAAATCCTGTTATTTTGCTCTTACTGTGTATAAAACTCAGTCATTTTGCCTTTAGGACTTAAGGGTAATAGAACAGCGCTCTTCATTACCTCCCAACCATACTGCTACCAGTGCACCTTCTCTGCTTCGTGGCTCCTAAACAAAACAGCCTTGGTAAACTGTACACCCTGCCCATTGTGCAAATTAGACCCAGGCTTTGTCTGCCAAGAGCCTGTAAGTGTTAGCTATAGTTATTAATCCTGGTTGATCTAAGGTTGATTCGGATTATCTTTATAATTTAACATTAGGTAAATATGCTAGCTAGTATTTAAGTGAGGTAAAAGAGCTCCCCAAGACATTTATGGGATTTTTATGTTTATTCATTAAAGGATCTGTAAACAACATTTTATACAAATCTTTTACAAATATGTCCAGAATTTGTTTAATACTTTACAAAAACAAAACATAATAGATCCAAGGAAAGGATGCAAATTCTGACTGTAGGGATAAAGTAAGACTCCCATCTCTAAAGCAAAGGTCTCCTCACAGAGGGATAGCCAGTATCTACCACAGTAAACTCTCCTACCCCCATTTTATAAACACCTTGTTATTAGTTGTTCCTTCGGGGTTACAGGGCAAGAAGAGACTAAATGGGATGATGTCTGGTAGGAGTCCCACTGGGGTGAGCTGCGTAAAATCAACATTAATAAAAACAGACATAGGCTCAGTTCTATTCCCTGGACCCACATCTGTAGGAACTACATTACAAGGCACCAGTCTTAAATGGTGTCTGCTTCAGATTCATGCATACTGAATAGGTTATAATGACAATACTGTACAAGTCAATAAATTGTATCACAATACAATTTATGATGTTTTCTAAGTTTGAATAAATATGTTCTGTTCCAGTTAAAACCATGAGCAGAAGCTGAAGAAAACAAACTGGTATTTGTAGTAAGATTTATCAATGAAAATTACACCATCACGGAAAAATTTCTCTTTCCAATCATTACTGTTAAACTATGTCAGATATTAAGGGTCTGGGTGCTGAGGTTGTGTCTGCTCAGGAAATGTTCATATTCTGAGTTCAATTTAATTAGAGCAAAAAGTCTGACAATTCTAGGGGAATAAAAAGTGTCTTCTCTAGGCACCTATAGTTTAAAGGACCAAGCATGGTGGCTCACACCTGTAATCCTAGCACTCTGGGAGGCTGAGGCAGGTGGATGGTTTGAGCTCAGGAGTTTGAGACCAACCTGAGCAAAAGCGAGACCCCGTCTAAACAGCTGGGTGTTGTGGTGGGCACCTGTATTCCCAGTTACTTGGGAGGCTGAGGCAAGAGAATCGCTTGAGTCCAAGAGTTTGAGGTTGCTGTGAGCTAAGACACCATGGCACTCTACTGAGGGTGACCAAGTGATACTGTCTCAAAAAAGAAAAGAAAAATAACAAAAGGACATTATCCTGTTAGCTATTCACAAAGTTTAATGTTGACACGTGAGGGACAAGCTACTCAAGTGCCATATAATGGGGAGCATAAGGGGCAAGATGTCTACTTTGATCAGGTACTCAGTAATAGTGTTAGCAAGTAGGAATTCCATATAAGTGAGATTCCCCTAGAATACATATTAGACAAAAAAAAAAAAAAAGGAGATACATGATGAGTATATTCCTTAGCTCAGGTAAAGCAGCCCATGGATTTAAAGCTGCCATGATATTTCAGTGGGGAGAATTATCTGTATAAGGCTAGCGTTCTCCACTTCTCTAGTGTGTTTCCAGTACTTTAATTCAGCATTTCTCTTATCTCATCTTTGAGCTTTTTAATAACGTAACGCCATCAAGTTGTATTGTAAAAGACAACTGCCTTCACAGACTAAGCCCAAAACACAAAGAAGGAGCCCAAGAATCAAATCGGAAAGGCCACTATAAAAAATGAGGCATAGTGAAGAGAGAATTGGTTCCAGACCACTCCCAACAATTCTCCAGTGATTGTTACAACAGCAACAGGAGAATCCTTCTCCAAGAGTCTGAATCGCTCTTCAACCTTTTAAAATTTCCATACTTTTGTGGAATACTTCAGGGCATCCCGACCCTTAGAAAAATATTTTCTTTGGCACTTCCTTTTCTAATTAGGATGGAAACAATCAAAGATTTCATTTCTTCTGCAGAAACTTCATTTTACTTCCTAAAGGGATAAAAAGGTAGAGTAAACTCTCAATTCATTTTTATTTACTGTATGTTTGAGTCAAGCCATTTAACAATCTAGTCATTTAGAACAGGCCAAAAGTTAAGCTGACAGCTCAAGCTATCAGTTGATGTGTTTAACCACCACCCTCTTGCCCTGCCCCAAGTGTCTAATTGTAGATATAGGAAAGGACTCAGACATCATGTAATCTAGTGGGTTTCAACCCTGAATGTAGGTTAAAATCACCTGGCTTGCTTCTCAGAGATTTCCTAAAGCCCAGGGGAAAACTTTTTTAAGCTCCCTAGAGATTAATGCCACGATATAAAGATGAAATAACAGCCTAAGGCATAATTTGTTCATAGTCTCTCACTTAGACGGATGGAGCTTAATTAGGGGGCGTACATTTCAAAGACCAATATAAATATAGAATACAGGTTCTTCTGTGTTTTAGGCTAGCTATACCACTGTTCTCTTGTATCATACTGGATCATTAACTATAATTGAAAAATCATAAACACCTGTGCAAAATTAGAGACTTGTAGGAAATCTTGCTGCAGTCCTTCTAAACCAGGTTTTTTTTTTTTTTGAGACAGAGTCTCAAGTGTCACCCTGGGTAGAGTGCCCGGGCATCCTAGCTCCCAACAACCTCCAACTCAGGCTCAAGCGATCCTCTTGCCTCAGTTTTTCTATTTTTTAGTAGAGATGGGGTCTTGCTTTTGCTCAAGCTGGTCTCAAACTCATGAACTCAAGCAATCCACCTGTCTCAGCCTCTCAGAGTGCTAGGATTATAGATGTGCGGCACTGTGCCCAGCCTAAACCAGGTGTTTTAAATCTGGACTCCTAAGGATAAGTTTCATGGGGTCCATGAACACCCTAAAATTCTATGCAAAATATATTGGTATACTTTCTGGGAAAAAGGACCATAGTTTTTATGATTCTCCCAGGAATGTGACCTGACCTAGACAATATTAATGACCCTTTGGAATTAGGATCATGGTTTGTGGTCAGTCTACTTGATATTATATTGCTGATCTGTTATAAAGCCTTTGTGATGAGGCCCACTTACTGCAAAGCTTTCCTAGCCACATTTATCTAATAGAAAAACACAGCAACTCACCAAGACTCCGCAAAATTCTATTCATCCCACTGGGCTCAGACTCAGAAATTGTTTCCAAATACTGGAGGGCCCGGACCTCAAACAAACCTATGAGGAAAACTCAATGTTGGTGAAACCATCTAAAACTCAAGACTGGAAATTAAATAAAACTCTGTGAACATTAGTAATATTCCATAAAACAATATTAGAAAATAAATAATTCTCATAATTAACAACTTAGATTTTGAGCCCTTATAGTTTTGCACTATTTTTGTTATATTATATTCAAATCTTTAAAGTATTCACTAAATAGAGAGGGAGAACTTCATGATAGTAACTGACCTTTAACCCCACTTTTCCGAAGCTCTCGGTCCTGGATGAATCCTGCAAACATCTGAGTCTCCATAAAGAGATTTAGGAAATGGCGTACACTTCGGGAGGTATGGGACTTACGGAATGGCTCCCTTTGGAATACACGCTCTCCACGCTCAGTGACAGTCATATTCAAGGAATAATGTCCTACCAGCTCCACAAAAAATCTGACAAATGCTTCAGACACCAGAGAGTTGAGTGTCACATCTGCTGCAAAATGAAAGAATAAAAAGAAAGAAAAGGAAAAAAAATCCCCTAAGATTTTTGTGTCTGGAAACACCAGCTCTGGTTACACAAGTCATGCCTAAGAAGTTGTACATTTAAGGACTGAGAATCTAGGAATGCTCATTCCTAGCTTTTTCTCTTTTATTTTTTTTTTTCAGGCAGAGTCTCACTTTGCTGTCCTCAGTAGAGTGCCATGGTGTCACAGCTCACAGCAACCTCAAACTCTTGGGCTCAAGTGATTTTCTTGCCTCAGCCTCCCAACTAGCTGGGACTACAGGCGTCTGCCACAATGCCCAGCTACTTTTTTTTAGTACAGAGTCTGACTTTGTCACCCTCGAAGGCTGCTGTTGCATCATAGCTCATAACAGCCTCGAATTCTTGGGCTCAAATGATCCCAAGTAGATGGTACTATAAGCGCCCACCACAATGCCTGGCTAGTTTTTCAGAGATTGGGTCTTGATCTAGCTCAGACTGGTCTCGAAGTGGTGGTCTCAGGCAATGCCCACCTCAGCCTCCCAAAGTGCTGGGATTATAGGCATAAGCCACTGAGCTATAGTGATTCCTATTGTGATTCCTAGCTTTCTTTATCCATCACCTACAAAAAGGTAATGGCTTATATCTTACTTTTTTCCCACACATGCTCTTATCACATCCTGTAGCCTGGCTTGCACATCTGTGATTTTGCTGTAATTGCTTTATCAAAGCCACTGGTGAGAATCAGCCAAATTTAATCTGTGTCTTCTATTTTTATTGTTCTTTAAAGTCTATGCTGCATTTCTGCTGCCTTCTCATTTTTCTTTTTCTTTCTTTCTTTTTTTTTTTTTTGTAGAGACAGAGTTTCCCTTTATCGCCCTCGGTAGAGTGCTATGGCGTCACACAGCTCACAGCAACCTCCAGCTCCTGGGCTTAGGTGATTCTCTTGCCTCAGCCTCCCAAGTAGCTGGGACTACAGGCGCCCACCACAACGCCTGGTTATTTTATTATTGCAGTTTGGCCTGGGCCGGGTTTGAACCTGCCACCCTTGGTATATGGGGCCGGCGCCCTACCCACTGAGCCACAGGCTCTGCCCTTCTCATTTTCTTGTTTCCCACAACTTAATGGTCTCCTGATTCCTTTCTTGACTTTATGACCAAGTGTTCTTTTCTTGCCTTTTCTTCCTCTTCCTAAGCATGGACCATAGGTAACTACTTCTGTTCAACATTGCTTTCTTTTATTTATTTATTTATTTTATTAAATCATAGCTGTGTACATTAATGCAATCATGGGGCACCATACACTGGTTTTATATAAAATTTGACATATTTTCATCACACTGGTTAACATAGCCTGCCTGGCATTTTCTTAGTTATTGTGTTAAGACATTTATATTCTACATTTAGTAAGTTTCACATGTACCCTTGTAAGATGCACCATAGGTGTGGTCCCACTTTTTTCTTTTTTTTTTTGGGACAGAATCTCACTTAGTGGCCCTTGGTAGAGTTCTGTTGCATCACAGCTCACAGCAACTTCAAATTCTTGGGCTTATGTGATTCTCTTGCCTCAGCCTCCCAAGTAGCTGGGACTACAGGTGCCTGCCACCATGCCTGGCTATTTTTTTTTCTTTGTTATAGTTGTCATTGTTGTTTAGCAGGGCCCGGGTTTGAACCTGTCGGTCCTGGTGAATGTGGCCAGCGCCTAACCACTGAGCTATGGGCACCGAGCCAACATTGCTTTCCTTAAAGAGCTAATTGGCCCAGAGATAGAACTGGCTATGAAAATTCCCAACCAATTGTCTGCAGCCTTGATGTTTAAACTTCTATACTTCCAGGGTATATGGGAGATCATCATTTGGCACTCCATTAGCACATAAATTCCATTTGTCATTTTATTAGGTCCTTTGTGGAATTTGGTTGCCTAATACCAAATTCATTATATAGCAGAATCTCTGTAAGCTTACCAGCCAAGGGACTTTAACAAACTGGTCAACACAAGAGGTGGTCAATATAGGGAACTAGGCCTACTATACTGATAGGTACATGTGGTACATGTCTGTTCTATAAAAATTAGGTCAATTTAAGGAGCTGGTCAGTGTAGAGAAGTGGTCAACTATGGAGGTTCTACTGTATTTCCTCCTTAAATCAATTTACTTTTTCTTTTATTTAAGAGATACGGTCTTGCTCTGTCATCCAAGCTAGAGTGTAGTAGTGTGATCATAGCTCATTGCAGCCTCAAACTCCTGGGCTAAAGTGATCCTCCTGCGTCAGTCTCCCAAGTAGCTAGGCATGTATCACCAGGTCTGGCTTTTGTTTTTTGTAGAGACATGGGCCTTGTTATATTGTCAAGGTTGGTTTTGAACACCTGGCCTCAAGACTCTCACCTTGGTCTCCCAAATGCTGGGATTTCAGGCATGACCTACCGTGCCCAACCAACTTTCTTTTTTTTTTTTTTTTTTTGTAGAGACAGAGTCTCACTTTATGGCCCTCGATAGAGTGCCGTGGCATCACACAGCCCACAGCAACCTCCAACTCCTGGGCTTAAGCGATTCTCTTGCCTCAGCCTCCCGAATAGCTGGGACTACAGGCGCCTGCCACAACACCCAGCTATTTTTTGGTTGCAGTTCAGCAGGAGCCGGGTTTGAACCTGCCACCATTGGTATATGGGGCCGGCGCCTTACTGACTGAGCCACAGGCGCCGCCCTTTTTTTGCAATTTTTGGCCAGGGCTGGGTTTGAACCCGCCACCTCTGGCATATGGGGCCGGCGCCCTGCTCCTTTGAGCCACAGGAGTCACCCCCAACCAACTTTCTGATATCATATTGCCCCTGATTATTCAATAAAAATAATAGTGGATTGAGTGCTTAAGATACATTGGGTAGTATATTAAATGATTTTACAAACATAATAATCCAATGAAGTAGGTATGATTATTTTTCTTTGGCAGAGGAAACTGAGGGTCCAAATTATAAAATAAATTCTCCAGGGTCATTCCATCTACTAAGTGGAGATGCTGGACTCCCAAGTCGGGTGATTCTTAAGTCTTATAATACACTACTATATTGTTTTCCAGGTTCCAGGATCGAACCACAGATTCAACTTGAGATCCTTCCTTTTTCTTCCATATCCAGATATTTCCTCCTTCCCCTCAACAATGTATTTTCCTCTTTTCCACAGGGTCTATTCAAGACTGGGAATTAGGGACCTAGGTTAAATTGGAGTTCTATCACAAAGCAGCTGTATAGCTCACTTTCCCTCTCTTGGTCTATTTATATCTATGTGGTGAGGGAGGCTAATAAGATTTCCAAGGTCTCTTCCTGCATTACATGTTGATTCTAATCTAGTTTTTGTTGTATTTTTTTTTTTTTTGTAGAGACAGAGTCTCACTGTACCGCCCTTGGGTAGAGTGCAGTGGCGTCACACGGCTCACAGCAACCTCCAGCTCTTGGGCTTAAGCGATTCTCTTGCCTCAGCCTCCCGAGCAGCTGGGACTACAGGTGCCTGCCACAACGCCCGGCTATTTTTTTTTTTTTGTTGCAGTTCGGCCAGGGCTGGGTTTGAACCCGCCACCCTTGGTATATGGGGCCGGCGCCCTACTCACTGAGCCACAGGCACCGCCCAGTTTTTGTTGTATTTTATACACCAGACCTTCTCATCTTTTTCCTTCTTATAACTGAGAATCTATGGTTCACCAATGCATTTATCTTGAACACTTTTTGCCTCACCTTTCATCTCTTCCAGTTACTGCCCCATATCTCCTCCATTTTGCAGCAAGGTTTCTTGGAAAAGTTGACTATACCTGTTGCACCCAATTTCTTACATCCAATTCTCTTCCTTTTTAAAGTTGAGTTTTTCTTATTTATTTTTTAAAGACAGAGTCTCACTCTTTTTTGCCTTGGGTGAAGTATCTTGTACTGATAAATGATCCCCTTGCCTTGGCCTCCCAACTGAGTAGTTGGGACTACTGGCACCTACCACAATGCACACAAGCTAATTCTTCTATTTTTTTACTAGAGACGGGGTGTCTCTCTTGCTCAGGCTGGTCCCAAGCAATCCACCTGCCTCAGCCTCCCAGAGTGCTGGGATTACCACATGAGCTACCACGCCTGGCCTTATTACTCTTTTAAGGACATAAACAGGCACTCCCTAGTCTTTCCGTTGCTCTATTCCTGCACTATACCCAAACTATCTATCTTACTGTGACTTTGTAATAAATCTTGATGTCTAGTAATGCAAGCCCTCCAATCTTGTTCTTTTTCAAGTGTGTCTTGGCTATTCTTGGCCCTTTGCACATCTAATTAAATTTCACGATCAGCTGAATGGCATTCTGATCTTGAACCCACTCCAATCTCATTTTCTTCCTACCATGCCACTGAATCTACTGTTATCTGTCACCAAGGCTGCCTGTGGTCAAATTCACTGGTCAGTTCTCAGTCCTCATCTTACTTGATCTCTTTGCAGCCTCCTGCATAATTGTTCATTCTTTCTTTCATGAAATACTTTTTCAGCTTTTACAAGGTCACGCACCTGGATTTTACACATGTACTTTCCTTTCTCTTACTTTACTAGCTGCTCTTTTTAGTCCCCTTTGCAGGATCCTTCCCTTCTCAACCTCCAAATGTTGGAAATCTAACCACACCATTCCCAACCAACTTAGTCCTTAAGCCTTTCTTATTTTCTAACTACACTCACCCTATAGAGTCATCTGGTCCCACAACTTTAAAACAACATTTTCTAAATGTACGTCTTTAGCACACATCTGTCCCCCAAATCCCAAACTGACTATATAAATGCTTACTTAACATCACTAGCTGGATGTCTGCTAGGTACTGAACATCCAATAGGTAGGCATCTCAAGTTTAATATCTAAAACTATTACTTTTCTTCTTTTATTTTTTTAGAGAAAGTCTCACTTTGTTGCCCTTGGTAGAGTGCCATGGTGTCACAGCTCACAGCAACCTCCAGCTCTTGGACTTAGGCAATTCTCTTACCTCAGCCTCCCAAGCAGCTGGGACTACAGGCACCCGCCACAATGCCCAGCTATTTTTCTTTTCTTTTTTTTTTTTTTTGTAGAGACAGAGTCTCACTTTATGGCCCTCTGTAGAGTGCCGTGGCCTCACACAGCTCACAGCAACCTCCAACTCCTGGGCTTAAGCGATTCTCTTGCCTCAGCCTCCCGAGTAGCTGGGACTACAGGTGCCCGCCACAACGCCCGGCTATTTTTTTGGTTGCAGTTTGGCCTGGGCCGGGTTTGAACCCGCCACCCTCCGTATATGGGGCCGGCGCCTTACCGACTGAGCCACAGGCACCGCCCACGCCCAGCTATTTTTTTTTTTTCTTGTTGTTGCAGTTTGGCTGGGGCTGGGTTTGAACCCGCCACCCTTGGTATATGGGGCCGGAGCCCTACTCACTGAGCCACAGGCACCGCCCAAAACTATTACTTTTCTAAATCTGCTCCTTTGCTAATGTTCCCCATCAGTAAATAGCTTTAAGTTTCTGATATGTAAAATGGTAACTAAATAACACCTACTTTATAAAGATACTACAAGGATGAAATGAAATATATGCTAAATGCTTAACATAAGTTTGTTATAGAGTAAGCACCCAATAAGTAGTTGCCCAGTTAAGTAATAATACTTAAGTATTATTTACTTATTGACTACTGTTGTTATTTTATTTTTTATTTTTTTTGGAGACAGTCTCATTCTGCTGCCCTGGGTAGAGTGGCATCATCATACTCACAACAACCTCAAACCTTTTACGGAGTAGCTGAAACTAAAGGCGCCCACCATAATGCCCAGCTTTTTTTAGTAGAGATGGTCTTGCTTTTGCTCAGGCTGGTCTTGAACTATGAGCTCAAGCAATCCACCTACCTTCGCCTCTCACAGTGTTGGGATTACAGGCATGAGCCACTGTTCTGGGCCTTACTGACTATCCTTTAAAGTATCAGAGATAGAGAACAAACAAAGTCATTGCTCTTGTGGAACTTACATCCTAGCATATCAGATGGCGAAAAAAGCCATGGAGAAAAACATAAGGCAAGGGGAAGAGGACAGACAGGAGTGCTAGAGGAATAGGTACAGTTTTCTTTTTTTGAAACAGAGTCTCACTGTGTCGCCCTCAGTAGAGTGCTATGGTGTCACAGCTCACAGCAACCTCAAATTCTTGGGGTCAAACGATCCTCTTGCCTCAGTTTTTTTTTTTTTTCATCTATTTTTAGTAGAAATGGGGATCTCGATTTTGCTCAGGCTGGTCTCGAACTTGTGAGCTCAAGCTATCCACCTGCCTCTGCCTCCCAGAGTGCTAGGATCACAAGTGTGAGCCACTGCGCCTGGCCCTGACTAGAAGATTTTCAAGATACAGGCAGTCACATGCTAAAATAATTCTGTATGCATCTACCAGAGTGCTACGCATTCAGTCCATCTTTCTGCCTTCATCTTAAGTGTTTGGCCCACCTGTCTCCTACCTTGGGAAAAATCCTGCTCCTGAGCCAAGATTTCATTTCGTTCTTCCAAAATCTGCAGTAGGGCAGCTTGAAGTTTAGGTGGTAAAATTTCATCCTCATCAGATACCTTAAGAAAAAGAATTGAGATTTTTGTATGAGCTTTGAGAAAGTCTCCAAACATGCACTAGCTAATTAACCCAAAATTGTATTGGTGAATTTGCATGTATTTTGGTTAAAGAGTCAGTCTGAAGTTTCCTTCTGTACATGGAATAGAATCTATGATGCTTATGGTATATATATTTTAACTACATTTTAAAAATAAATAGTATAGGGTGGTGCCTGTGGCTCAGTCGGTAAGGTGCCGGCCTCATATACCGAGGGTGGCGGGTTCAAACCCGGCCCCGGCCAAACTGCAACCAAAAAATAGCAGGGCGTTGTGGTGGGTGCCTGTAGTCCCAGCTACTCGGGAGGCTGAGGCAAGAGAATTGCTTAAGCCCAGGAGTTGGAGGTTGCTGTGAGCTGTGTGAGGCCACAGCACTCTACAGAGGGCCATAAAGTGAGACTCTGTCTCTAAAAAAAAAAAAAATAAATAAAATAAATAAATAATATACTTTATAAAAATTTCTGGTACTTTTCCACCAAATATCTCTTAGCTACAAGTCTTATAGCCACATTACAAAGATCACCCCCAAATAAATGGTGTTTCAAATGTGATGAGCTAATTGATTTTGGAAAAAAATGTCCTGGGAAATGTTCTTGTTCTTTTCACCCTGTGTTTCAGTGTGTACAAACCTATGTACAAGTCATAGCCAGAGAGCTGCTCTGAAAAGCTTTACTAACTCTACCTTTCCACTTCAACATCCGGAAGAAATGACCACTTCCTTTTTCTCTTTACTCTACCTTGTACAAATTTCTGTTATATCATTTCTTTCTTTCTTTTTTTTGAGACAGAGCCTCAAGCTGTCACCCTGGGTAGAGTGCCGTGGCATCACAGCTCACAGCAACCTCCATGATATAACCTGGGTGTTACATCATTTCTAAAATTTTATGTATATGTCTGCTTCCCCTGAGGGCCCAAACCATGTCCTACACATCTTTAGATTTTAAATATCTAGACATAACCAGTGTTCAATAAATAATTTTTAAATTTGATTAAATTAGAGGTTTATATGTCAACCTATCTGGAGTTGAAGGGAGGGTTACCTCTTTTGAGAATGACATTTATTGTTTCCTTCTTCCTCCTTTGGAATAAACAACTATAAATCCCAGCCAACTTTTTTAGGTTAGTCTTGTGTGATTGGCCACAAGTGTCAATTCAAATATGTGTAAGAACTGAAAGTCCTTCCTGAGTCATCTTCTCTGAGTACTTTCATATATTATCTTCCAATTACCTACAGATATGCCTTTATCCTAAAATATTATGTAACCAACTTTTTTGGACACTCACCTCCTGTAAGAACTTGTCTGCACAGAGATCAACTATTAGCACCTGTGAAATAAAGGAGCCAGGCAGGTTTAGCCAGAGACATTCCCAGACAAATACATTAGGCACTGCCAGATTAGCAATGGTGTTTTGATTATTTCAGGCAATCATAATAGTTTTAAATAAAATTAACTCCAAATTGTAGCCCATTTGAAAGGTAACCCATTTCCAAGTCACTGCAGAGATCTAATGAAAAAAAAGTTAACTCATTAACACGACAAATAAATTGCCAGTAAAAAACATGATAGTGTAGGGGCGGCACCTGTGGCTCAGTGAGTAGGGCGCCGGCCCCATATGCCAAGGGTGGGGTTCGGACCCAGCCCTGGCCAAACTGCAACAAAAAAATAGCCGGGCGTTGTGGCGGGCGCCTGTGGTCCCAGCTGCTCGGGAGGCTGAGGCAAGAGAATCGCTTAAGCCCAAGAGTTAGAGGTTGCTGTGAGCCGTGTGACGCCACGGCACTCTACCCGAGGGCCATAAAGTGAGACTCTGTCTCTACAAAAAAAAAACAAAAAAAAAAACATGATAGTGTAAATTAATAACACCAATAAATTAATAGACTTAAAAATACATCAACCAAATACAACGTATGGACTTTATTTGGAACTTGATTCAGGGTGGCTTCTGTGGCTCAAAGGGTTAGGGCGCCAGCCCCATATGCCGGAGGTGGCAGGTTCAAACCCAGCCCTGGCCAAACACTGCAAAAAAAAAAAGGAACTTGATTCAAATAAACTATTCAATGTTTATGAAGATTTGAAGATGGGATTTTGTTGATATTAAGGAACTATTAAGTATTTTAGGTATGACAATGAATTTGAGGTTTTGTTTAAAAATGCCTTTATGAGGGTGGTGCCTGTGGCTCAGGGAGGGCACAGCCCCATATACCGAGGGTGGCGGTTTGAACCCAGTCCCAGCAAAACTGCAACAACAAAAATAATTGCCAGGCGTTGTGCTGGGTGCCTGTAGTCCCAGCTACTTGGGAGGCTGACGCAAGAGAATCACCTAAGCCCAAGAGCTGGAGGTTGCTGTGAGCTGTGATGCTACAGCACTCTACCGAAGGCAACAAAATGAGACTCTGGTCTCTGAAAAAAAAAAAAAAAGCCTTTATGGACAGCACCTGGGGCTCATTGGGTAGGGCGCCGGTCCTATATACGAGGGTGGAAGGTTCGAACCTGGCCCTGGCCAAACTGCAACAACAACAACAAAATGCCTTTATGGCTGTGCTCATAGCTCAGTGGGTAGGGCGCTGGCCACATACACTGAGGCTGGCAGGTTTGAATATGGCCTGGACCAGCTAAAACAACAATGCCAACTGCAACAACAAAAAGAAATAGCTGGGCATTGTGGTGGGCACCTGTAATCCCAGCTATTTGGGAGGCTGAGGCAAGAGAATCACATGAACCCAAAAGTCTGAGGTTGCTGTGAGTTGTTATGTCACGGCACTCTACCCAAGGTGACAGCTTGAGACTCTATTTCAAAAAAAATGCTTTTATATTATTATAGAGACTCATACTGTAATATTAGAGATGAAATTATGCCAGAATAGCTAGGCACGGTGGCTCATGCCTGTAATCCTAGCACTCTGGGATTCTGAGGCAGGTGGATAGCTTGAGCTCACAAGTTCAAGACCAGCCTGAGCAAGAGCAAGACCCCATGTCTAAAAATAGCCAGGCATTATGGTAGGCCTTTAGTCCTAGCTACTTGGGAGGCTGAGGCTGAGGAAAGAGAATCACTTGAGTCCAAGAATTTGCGGGTGCTATAAGCTATGAAGCCACGGCACTCTACCCTAGGCAACAAAGGGAGATTCTGTCTCAAAAAGATAAAAAGTAATCATGTCAGGCTACACTTCAAAATATTATGGGACAAGCCAGGCAGTATAGCTTGTTTCTGTAATCCCAGAGACTCAGGAGGCTGAGGCAGGAGTGTTGCTTGAGGTCAAGAGTTTGAGACAAGCCTGGACAACACAGTGAGACTCCATCTCTAAAAAATATGAGAAAAATTAGTCAGTGGGAGTGGCATGAGCCTGTAGTCCCAGCTTCCTGGGAGACTAAGGCAAGAGAATTGTGTGAGCCCAGCAGTTCAAAGAAGTAGTGAGCTATGCTCATACTGCTGTACTGCACTCCAGCCTGGGCAACAGAGTGAGAGCCCAGTCTCAATAAAAAAAAATAAAAAAGGGGGAGAGGAATGGGTAAAGATGGAACATGACTTCCCATGTGAAAGGTAACCCATCTGAAAGATAGGGTGACTGGCATGTGAGGAGTCATTTACCCTTCTTTTTACTGTTTGAAATTTCCCATAATAAAAAGTTATTTTTAAAAGACAATGAATTTTATAAAAAATAATTTTCAAATGTCCAATAAACACATAGAAGGATGCTCAACTTCAACAGTAATCAAGGAATGCAAATTAAAACACAAGGAGATACCACTGCCTACTTACCAGATAGGCTAAATTACACATAAGAATTCTCATACACTGTGGAAGTTTAAATGGCACAACTACTTTAAAAAATTAAGACTTTATTAAAGCTGATATGCTTACTCTATGACCCAGCAATTTAATTTCTAAGTATATATCCATAGAACTGTCTGAATGTGTGTACCAAAGGTCACGTATAAGAATATTTATAGCAACACTATTCATAATAATCCTAGGCTGCTGCCAGCCACATGTAATCCTCTAGACTTAAGACCCCTAGATAAAAGAGCCCATGTGGAGACTTCCGAGGAAGTTCTTCAGTTCTTTCCCCCTTCCAGAAGCTCTGGTGCTTTTTACTTCCGTATTTCTTTCTAACTTCTTTTTTTTTTTTTTTTGTGGTTTTTGGCCGGGGCTGTGTTTGAACCTGCCACCTCCAGCATATGGGACCGGCGCCCTACTCCTTGAGCCACAGGTGCCGCCCTCTAACTTCTAATAAAAGTCCTATCACCACAAAAAAAAAAAAAAAATCCTAGGCTGTAAACAACTCTGATGTTCATCAATATTGAATGGATAAGAAAACTGTGTTGATTCATGCAGCAGAATCCTACACACAATTAGAATGATTAAACTACAACATGGATGAATCTTATACACATAATATTGAGCAAAAGAAGCCAGGAAAAAATACATATACTGTATGAGTCCATTTATCATGTTTATTTTATTTATTTAGATAGAGTCTTACTCTGTTGCCCTGGGGACAGAGTACTGTGGTGTCACAGGTCACAGCAACCTCAAACTCTTGGGCTTAAGTGACCCTCTTGCCCCAGTCTCCCAAGTAGCTGGGACTACAGGTGTCCACCACAACACCCGGCTAGTTTTTCTATCTTTAGTAGAGATGTGGTTTCCCTCTTCCTCAGGCTGGTCTTGAACTCCTAAACTCTAGTAATCCATCCTCCTCAGTCTCCCAGAGTGCTGGGATTATAGGTGTGAGGCATCTCGCCTGGCCTATATCAAGTTTAATACCAGGCAGAACTGAATTATATTGTTCAGGATGCACTAAACAAAGCAAGTGTAGGGAAATAAAACCATAAAGAAAAACACATAAATACTATAAAAGTGAAGATAATGAATACGATTTGTTGGATATGGGGAAGAGAACAGAGATTAGAAGGAGGCATGATGGGGACTTCTGGGGTGCTGATACTGATCCCACTGTGATAATGTTTCCACCCCATTCTAAGGTTGGTTATATAAGCATTCAATTTGTAATAATTCACTGAGCTGTACATTTTGTTTTGGGCACTTATCTATATATGCGTTATGTTTGAAATAGTTTTTTTGTTTGTTTGTTTTTGCTTTTTTTTTGAGACAGGGTCTTGCTCTGTCACCCAGGCTAGAGTGCAGTGGCATCATCATAGCTCAGTACAACCTCAAAATCCTGGGTTCAAATACCATGCCCAGCTAATTTTTCTATTTTTTGTAGAGATAAGTTCTTGCTCTTACTCAGGCTGGTCTTGAACTCCTGGCCTCTCAAAGTACTAGGATTATAAGCATGAGCCACCATCCCTGGCCTAAAGCAATTTTTTTTTTTTGTAGAGACAGAGTCTCACTGTACCACCCTCGGTAGAGTGCCATGGTGTCACACGGCTCACAGCAACCTCTAACTCTTGGGCTTACGCGATTCTCTTGCCTCAGCCTCCCAAGTAGCTGGGACTACAGGCGCCCGCCACAACGCCCGGCTATTTTTTTGTTGCAGTTTGGCCGGGGCTGGGTTTGAACCTGCCACCCTTGGCATATGGGGCTGGCGCCCTACTCACTGAGCCACAGGTGCTGCCCCCTAAAGCAATTTTTAAAGTTAATCCAGAGTAGATTTTTTTTTTTTTTTTAAACAGAGTCTTAAGCTGTCGCCCTGGGTAGGGTAGAGTGCCGTAGTGTCTCAGCTCACAGCAACCTCAAATTCTTGGGCTTAAGTGGTTCTCTTGCCTCAGCTTCCCAAGTAGGTGGGACTACAGGTGCCTGCCACAACGCCTGGCTATTTTTTGGTTATAGTTGTCATTGTTGTTTGGCAGGTGTATGTGGCTCCTGCCATAGCTGCTGAGCTACAGACCCTGAGCCTAACCCATAGTAGTTTTGTTTGTTTGTTTTTTTAAGAGACAGAGTCTCACTTTGTCACCCTCGGTAGAGTGCTGTGGTGTCACAGCTCACAGCAACCTCCAACTCTTGGGCTTAGGCGATTCCCTTGCCTCAGCCTCCCAAGTAGCTGGGACTACAGGCACCTGCCACAACGCTCAGCAATTTTTTTGTTGCACTTTGGCCAGGGCCGGGTTCGAACTAGCCACCCTCAGTATATGGGGCTGGCGCCTTACTCACTGAGCCACAGGAACTGCCAAACCCACAGTAGTTTTTATGTTTGACTTTAAAAATAAAAGACTTACCTTTAGGATAACACAATACTGAGATCATGAGTTTACTACTATAAATAAGACACAACTTTGAATTCATGTGTACCATAGAATTTTTCCTACATTAATAAAAGATACCAAAAATATGATAGCATAATATATTAAGGATATTTTAACATTAACAACTAACAATTCTCCCACTCTTAAAGATCACTTATTTTCATTTGTCAATATTCTAATATTTTCCATAGGTACTATTTCTTCCATCTCACCTCTTCAATGGGTAGATCCTGGAGCTGTGGTAAGGAGCAAGACAGGATTCCAATAAGGAATGGAGTTGGTGAGCACACAATGTCGATCATAGATACTGGCAGAACTGGGATGTAGGTGTGCTGCCAAGTGAATGGATACAGTGTGGCTACCACAGCATGGCCACATTTTGACAGAGTACTAGCCAGAAGAGAAAGCAAACAGTGCGTCACATAGACAGTAGCCTACGAAGGGTGTTCCAGATACCATATTAAAGAATTACAAAACCGATGCTGGTTAGTGATCATAGATTAACAACTCTGTGAATACTCATTACCTTTTACTTAAAAATCAAACTTAATTTATTCACAATGTTTAATTTCAATCCAGCTCTTTCCCATATCATGCTAAAAAATAGTGTGTATTTAGAAAATCATTACCAATTTTTTTTTTTTTTTTTTTGAGATAAGAGTTTCACTTTGTCACCCTCAGTAGAGTACTGTGGCATCACAGCTCAGAGCAACCTCCAACTCCTGGGCATAGGCGATTCTCTTGCCTCAGCCTCCTGAGTAGCTGGGACTGCAGGTGCCCGCCACAATGCCCAGCCATTTTTTGTTGCAGTTTGGCCAGGGCCAGGCTCAAACCTGCCACTCTTGATATATGGGGCTAGCGCCCCACCCACTAAGCCACAGGCACCACCCAGTATTACCAATTTTTTTTTTTTTTTGTAGAGACAGAGTCTCACTTTATCATCCTCAGTAGAGTGCCGTGGCATCACACAGCTCATAGCAGTCTCCAACTCCTGGGCTTAGGAGATTCTCTTGCCTCAGCCTCCCGAGTATCTGAGACTACAGGCGCCCACCACAATGCCCAGCTATTTTTGTTGTTGTTGTTGCAGTTTGGCCGGGGCCGGGTTTGAACCCGCCACCCTTGGTATATGAGGCCGGAGCCCTACTCACTGAGCCACGGGTGCTGCCCTATATTTCCAATTTTTAATAAAAATTTAAGTAAGATGCATTTATTATAACTCAAAAAAGTCACTGGTATAGCTTAATACACATGAGGTTTTGTTTATTTAGAATTACCCATGTCACTATACCATTAGGTAAATGAGAGACGGATCCTAAATTTTTTTCATTTTATTTTTATTAAGCACTACATAACATACTGTATGCTACATAAGACCCTGTACAACCTTCTAGGAGGGGTAGACGACCATTACTGAGTTATTTTTCATCAATTCTAAATTATTTTAAAATGCCCAAATTTTAAAATACTAAGAATAATAAAACACCACTACGAATTGACATATTTCATTTATTCTCACCTTAGGCTGTTGGCAACAAAGATTACCCTACGCTCCAAAAGGAGAGAAGCACAGACTCGGATGAGATGACAGACGCTCAGGCATTTAAAGAGACATTCAAAATCAACATGTTCCAGTCGGGAATCTAGTGGTCGGCAGAGTTCAATCGACTGAAATGCAAGAATCTGAATCAAAGAAGCTGATGTTGGAAAACAATCCCTGCCCTTGGATTGGATGGATTGGATGGATCCTGCCCTTCTCATACAAGTTATGGCCAAGAAAGAGGCTTTGCCGTACAGTGTGTGATCCCAAGTGGCATAGTTTATTTTCTGCTATAAATGAGTGGTAAAATCCTTTATTCAATCTGACAAAAGGATGTATATATAATCTTCATACATTGCAACTGTCATTCTGAAGGGGCTCAATCAATGTATGGTAGAAAATCTCTGCATACTGGGTCTAGGAACAACTATGTCACAGATCAAGTAGATCTTTCTCCAGTGCTTAATGGGGCTAAAATATATTTTTCACAGTTTATAAAAAAAGGACAAACTATGTATGCCCTTGGGCTTTTGCAAACTCTGCCTGTTAGTGTAAGTCCTGCTTTTTGCTGGCTGTGAAACCGTTTCAAAACGAGCTAACTTACCCCATCTCCAGCCCCGGGGAGGTAGCTCTTAACTGTGATAGTGCGTCCAGGAGCTGGGAAGGGAGCTTCCATGACACTTTGCATGAATGGATAAACAAGGGCTGGAGACATTTCTCTTCTCTTCTCTACTTCATCCAGAATCTACACACACAAAATGTTACTTTGTTATGGACTCAGTTAAAATACATAAAAAGATCCTATTACATGAACTTCCTAATTTTGTATACAAACTTAAAAATAACACCAAAAGAATTTAAGACAGATAAGCTTCTGCAACCAACAAAAGTTCCATTAGCATCATATCTCTTGGGGGGTATCTTTATTACCCCCCAAAATCTTACTAACATAAATCAACTTAATTTTAGATAAGGATTCCTTTTCATTAAGAGAGGACAAAGAAAGTGACCCGACAATGCTATCCTCCACTTCATCCAGGAGAGACATGAGACAAGACAAACTTTGGGTTATAGTCTCCCTTAAGCTGGGAATTTCAGCAAACCAAAATGAGAACAAAATAACACCAGTGGCTGGATTAGGATATAAATTTGAGCCTTTAAGCCCCCTGATCCCTAATATGCTAACCTTTCTAACACAAGAGGTTAAAGATTATGCCCCTTAACATTGAGACCTCAGAATACCTCTTTTCATAGAGCCCATTCTCCACTCACCTTTGAAAAAAGATTGAAACAGCCTAGGCGACTAACCATGCAGTATACTTCAGGGAGTCGCTTTCCTTTGCCTTCTGGCTAAAAGAAAAAACAAAACAAAACAACCAAGAAGCACAAGTCTCGCTAATTTGTATTAATACTCTTTCTTTTTTTTTTTTTTTTTTGAGACAGAGTCTCACTTTCTTGTCCCTGGTAGAGTGCTGTGGGGTCATGGTTCACTTATGACCTCAAACACTTGGGCTCAAGTGATTCTCTTGTCTCAGTCTCCAGAGTTACAGGTGACCACCACATGTCTGGCTAGTTTCTTTTCTTTCCTTTTTTTTTTTTTTTTTTTTTGCAGTTTTTGGCCGGGGCTGAGTTTGAACCCGCCACCTCCAGCATATGGGGCTGGTGCCCTACTCCTTTGAGCCACAGGTGCCACCCTAGTTTTATTTTTAGAGACGGGTTTCCCTCTTGCTCAGAGCTTGAACTCAAGAGTTCAAGCAATTCACCAGCCTCAGCTTCCCAGAGTGCCAGGATCACAGGTGTGAGCCACCGTGCCTCGTCCTGATTAATACTTTCAATATTCTTTAGTACACAGCGGGAACCAAGGCTCTCATGCTCAATGAACTGTGAAAGATGGAAAAGTGCTAAGAGTGATGGTATGGTTTGTTCTCGATTTAGTGAAGGCATTCTAAGCAAGAAGAGAGCCTTAGTATGGTGGGTAACTCAGAGCTGCTTAGACTACCTCATTGTACCCCATTGACAGACTGATATTCAGCCAGTATGTCAGTCGTTATTTCCTCTGTTCTGAACAAATAAATAAAATAAATCCATACCTCTTCTATTTTGGAACACCCCATTGTCTGGAACACTCTGTGGCTAACCCCCACTTTGCTCCTATTGTTTAAAGCTAACAAACCTTCCTTATTGATATACGGGGTGTCCATAAAGTTTGCGTGCAATTTTAAATAGGTCATTGAGTAGCCCTCAAACTCATCCAGAGAGTTTCTGAAGTCCCTAGTTTTACTCTACTCTTCCTGGGGCAACCAGATCTGTAGCACAAGTCTGGTACTTACCAAGAGCTTCTTACAGTAACCAAACCACCGGCTTCCATCCTCACCAGTCAGTACAAAGGAGAATGTTTCACTGTAGAAATAGCCAATAGTTACTCTGAGATCCAAACAACTGTGTATAGTATTCCTCAGGGACCAAACAATTGAAAATCAGGGTTCAACAGCAGTCATGTCATGATCTAAGAGGTGGTATTAAAATCACATTTCTTGCAAGTCACATTCCTCTTAAGGAATTCACAGGCTTAAGGGTATCTTGCCTTGTATTGGAATGAGAGAACAGGTATAGGACATGCTACTGAGGCTGGTACCTCCTTTTATTTTCGTATTTATACAATGTAGCTATTAAGCAAGTCCATGTTTCTTTTTTTGAATGCCCAGTATGGTCAAACATATAGGTGACTTACAAAAGATTTTGATATGTTCTTATTGTACCCTCAATGAATCCCCAACAATAAAAAAAAAAAAAAAAAGATTTTGATATGTTATTTCCTCATTCCAAATTCTTCTATTCTGAGAAGCCATATGGAACAGTAATAGACAAAGGATTATATCCTCAATGTATAAAAATCAGTAGGAAAAATAGCAATTCCTCATTAGAAATATAGGCAAAAGGTATGCATAGATAATTTATAAATAAGACCCAAAGCTGCTCAAGAAAGAAATCCATTAATAATCAAAACTCCAAATTTGAATAATATGTATGTCTATATATGGCCAAAATATAGATTGGGAGAGAAAATGTTAAAATATTTACAATGACTATCTTTGAGTATTCAAGTTGCCAGTAAGTTCTAATTTTTGCTTTTTATTTACTCTTCTCCATTTTCCAAATATTCTAGAATAGAAACACATAACTTGTTGCAGGGGAAGCAACATGGAGCAGCGGGCCGGTAAGAAGTTGCTTATGTGCTAGCAGGGCAGCTGACAGCACGGAACATCAGCACTGATGGCTGAGAGAGGAGGGAGCCGACGAGGCTGAACTGGTCAGGAGAAATGGCAGCTCAGCCTGCAGGCCATGTGAGACTGAAGTGCACAGCTATTTTTTTCCCCTTTCAATGTCCCTTTAAAGTCATGCACAGCTAGTTAAGCCACAGCTGGGGCTCTCATCCAGCAGGTCACTGGCATGTGATAATGGTTCAACTAATCAAGTTTCTCAGCTCAAACAGCATCATCAATGATTACAGCATTGTATAAACCAGTTACTGATTTACAAGCAAGATTTAGGTGATAATGGTTTATTAAACATTATTATTATTTTTAAGGACAGAGTCTCACTCTGTCACTCTCAGTACAGGCTGTAGCATCATAGCTCACAGCAATCTCAAACTCTTGGGCTCAAGAGATCCTCTTACCTCAGTCTCCCGAGTAGCTGGGACTGCAGGCGCCCACCATAATGCCTGGCTAGTTTTTCTGTTTTCAGTACAGACAGGGTCTCACTCTTGCTCAGGGTGGTCTTCAACACCTGTGCTCAAGCAATCCACCTGCCTCAGCCTCCCAGAGTGCTAGGATTACAGGCGTGAGCCACCAAGTTTGGCTAGTTTATTAATTAAAAATAATAATTTGGCTGGGAACAGTGGCTCATGCCTGTAATCAATCCTACTACTCTGGGAGGCTGAGGCGGGTGGATTGCCTGAGCTCACAGGTTCCAGACCAGCCTGAGCAAGAGTGGGACCTCATCTCTTAAAAACACCAAGGTGTTGGGCCGAGTGCCTATAGTCCCAGCTAATTCGGAGGCTGAGGCAAGAGAATAGCCAGAGCCCAGGAGTTGGAGGTTGCTGTGAGCTGTGAAGCCATGGCACTCTACTGAGGGCAACAAAGTGAGACTGTCTCCAAAAAAATAAAATAAAATAAGTAATTTCTTGTAGAATTGGTTGGCAGAAATTATTATTTTTTAATTTTTAATTTTTAGAAATTATTATTATTTTTTTAAGACTAGCAGTGAAGTGCTGAAAACAGAAAAACTAGCCAGGCATTATGGTGGGCGCCTGCAGTCCCAGCTACTCGGGAGACTGAGGCAAGAGGATCTCTTGAGCCCAACAGTTTGAGATTGCTGTGAGCTTTGATGCTACAGGTGGGGAAAGAGAATAACAAGGAGTGCAATCTGTAATGTCACGTAGGATAACTCACTACCTTCAGACCAGCCCTGGCAGAAATTCTTTAATAACTCCCTTCAATACACCCACAGGTCCCAGACTAGAGTCTTTCTTCACCCAGGTCCGTCATGGGAACATGTAATCTGGGATACGGCTTCTTCTACCATTACTTGAAAAAGAAACAAGATGAAGACACTGCTTGTTTTATCCCTGTTTCCAGGTTGAGCACCAAAACCCAAGTCTCTTTTCCTTTTCCGTCCACTTGGGGGGTGTTTCTAATTTTATGTAAAATGGAACTGTTTCTTCTGCAGATTTGGCAAACTGAAGAGACTCTCAAATTTGTTTTCCTTTTGACACTGAAATTATTCCACGGGTTTTCTTTTTCCTGAGCCCCACACAGGAAACACTCTAATTCCGCTCCTTCCTTTCCTCCCACTGCATCCTGGGCCTGCCACAGTGTTCATGCAGCTTCCCTCCGGGCTCTAGTCATTGCTCAAATACTGGGATTTTATTTTTGCAGTTCTAACAAGTAGAAATCAGAAAAAGGACTCTACTTACCTCTTGAGTTCTGAGGTTGGCACCCAGTCCTTTGAGTCAGGAAAACAAAATTTGGGAATAACTTTGAGCCTCTCTTCAGTATCTTTGGATTGCTTATAGCCATGATCCCCCTGAGAAAGACAACACCATAGGTTGACTATTATTCTATGTAAGTTGGGGAAAAGAAATTAAGAATCAGCTTGGATTCAGGACAAGAAGTCTCTGATAAGCCTGAGGAGTTGTCTCAGCATGGTTTTGTGCTGCCTAACAACACAGGAAGGCCAAGCCTGGAAATGCTGAAGATGCACTGAGCAGGGTTACCAAGAATAAAGAATCCTGTTTCTGGAGGGAGGGGGGGGTGGGGCCTTGGTGTGTGTCACACTTTATGGGGGCAAGACATGATTGCAAGAGGGACTTTGCCTAACAATTGCAATCAGTGTAACCTGGCTTATTGTACCCTCAATGAATCCCCAACAATAAAAAAAAAAAAAAAAGAATCCTGTTTCTACATATAAATGGTACCTGTGGATATCCATGACAATCTAGTCCAAGAGAAATGACTGAAAATAGTTTCTTATCTGAAGTCAGGATTCATACACTAATGCAAACCAAGTATTTTAATGAACCATGGATATAAAATAAGTAAAAATACATTCTACAATATACTGAGAGCAAAAAACTACTCAGCTCAAGGGATGCGCCCATCGATAATCAAATATGCTTTGAAATTGCAGACAAATGTCATTTAGAAAAAAATCTGGAAGGGGTAAGAGAAAGAAAAAAGAAAGAAAAAATTCTTCTTTAGAATTTATCTTTACATAATCATTTCTCTAAGCATATAATTTTGGCTACTTAATTACTGATATGCAATTTCCTATAAAATTTTAGCATGAAAGATCCTCTGGTATTGTATTTTAATAGTCTAAATTTAATGAAACCAGACATTTAGAAATTAGTATGACCTGTCTATAAAAATAAGCACATGAGCCTAATTACCCTATTGCTTTCAGATAACTAATAAAAATACCTACCTATCCTTTAATTTTCTTTCTTTCCCTTTCTCTCATTCTCTCTCTTCTTCTTTTCTTTTCTTTTTGTTGATAAGTATTGTTATGTTGCCCAGGCTGGCCTTGAATCCCTGGGCACAAGTGATCCTCCTGCCTCGGATTCTTGAGTAGTTGGGACTACACGCCTAGACAATTTTGCCCAGCTCCTTTAAATGTATGTTTTTGTTTTGATTTTTTTTTTTTGGGGGGGGAACAGCGTCTTGCTCTTCCATCCCAGATCCAGTGCAGTTATGTCATTATAGCTTCTGTTTTTAGTAGAGGTGGAGGGAAGCCAAGCCAGGTGGATTGCTTGAGCTCAGGAGTTTGAGACCAGTCGGAGCAAGAGCGAGATCCTGAGACCTCATCTCTATTTTTAAAAATAGAAAAACTAGACACAGTGGTTATGGTGCTAGCCACATACACCAAAGGTGGTGGGTTCGAGCCCGGCCTGGGCCAGCTAAGCAACAATGACAACTGCAACAAAAAATAGCCAGGCATTGTGGCGAGCGCCTGTAGTCTTAGGTACTTGGGGGCAGAGGCAAGAGAATTGCTTGAGCCCAAGAGTTTGAGGTTGCTGAGAGTTGTGAGGCCATAGCACTCTATTAAGGGCAGCATAGTGAGACTCTATCTTAAAAAAAAAAAAAAATAGAAAAACTACTAGCTCCTGTGGATCAAGCAGCTAAGGCATCAGCCACATACACTCGAGCTGGTGGGTTCGAATCCATCCCGGGCCCACCAAACAACAATGACGGCTGCAACAAAAAATAGCAGGATGTTGTGGCAGTGCCTACGGTGGCAGCTACTTGGGAGGTGGAGGCAGGAGAACTGCTGGAGCCCAGGGAGTTGGAGGCTGCTGTGAATTGTGATGCCACGGCACTCTACCCAAGGGTGACAGCTTGAGGCTCTGTCTCAAAAAAACTAGCTGGGTGTTGTGGCGGGCACCTGTAGTCCCAGCTACTTGGGAGGCTGAGGCAAAAGGATCACTCAAGCCCCAGATTTTCAGACGTTGCTGTGAGCTGTGATGCCATGGTACTCTACCAAGGGTGACAAAATGAGACTGTCTCAAAAAAAAACAAAAAATCCACACAGGAAGTGGCTCTTATATTCCATACAATTGTGCTTCACTGCTTTTTTAGTGAAACATGTACCTCAGAGTTACAAACCCCAAATCCTAAAGTGGTGGAGTAGATAGATAACTAGAGGAGAGAAGTGGTCAAGTAATACTTTGGAAAGTGAGTAAATACCCCTGTTTAAAGGGATCACTCCTTACTAGGACAAGGCACAAAATTCACAAGGCAGAGCACAAAAATGAAAATCTGGGGCTCCTTGTTCAAAAATCAAGAAAAATTAAATATAAAGTACAAAATAAAATATGAAAAATTTCCCTCTTTTCTGTGTTCTTCCAACCTGTAATGGAGTTTTTATTTGCTATTTAATGTCGCACTCCCTCAGGCATGAGGACCCTGGGGGACGAGAGCAAACCCTCACAAGTGCCTGGGGCTCTGGCCTTCATCTGGTGTCAATTGTCCCGCCAGCTGCTGGTTTTCCTCTCCAGGCAGCCGCAGAACTGAGACTCTGTCCCCACCGGGAGTAGGGAAATTGTGCCAGGCCTCTCCCCTTTCTATGGGGCTAATGTTCCAACTCATCGCAGCTGGGGAGGCCCTAAGGATTTGTAGCAACCTGCACAAAGTGGGTAACTGGGATTGGGGTGGTAGAAAGGCTGCCTCCACCAAGTCACCCACTGGATACAAGTGGTACTCTCAGCCCAGGGCAGGGAGGACTGACCCATATGCTGCAGGGCAGTGTATGCCTGGTCCAGCGCCCCCACCCATGCGTGTGGCAAGCCCCAGGAAGGAAGAGAAGAAGGTGGCAGCAGGCAGTGAGTGAGAGCAGAAAGGAAGCCCTGTGGACCCATGCCGCAGGGCACAGGACAACTAGAGAACCCATGGTAGGTTGGTGGCTAGAGATGACTTGATGCATCAACTATGACTTTAAGACCTTGGCACATATCCAGTTTTCCCATCAGACTTCACTTATAAAGCAGAAACACAAAGAAAAAATTATTAATTATTTCCAGATGGTGATCACACAGCATTAAACCCTAACTGCAGGGTCCTTCTGAGCAGGAGAGGAGGGGACCTTATGCAACTGCACTGGTACTTGCCGATAAGTCCTGCTCCTTACTCAGCTGGAGCCAATTCCTGACCCTTAGGAATGTGGGCCAAGTGTTGGCAGTCTCTCCCCTGTCTCAGGAAAAGGCAGATGTACAGCTTTGTTAGAAAAATTTTATTTTTAAAAGTTGGAGCTCTTACTTTGGCTGGGTGCGGTGGCTCATGCCTGTGATCCTAGCACTCTGGGAGCCTAAGAAGGGTGAATTGCTGGAGTTGGAGACCAGCCTGAGCAAGAGTGAGACCCCATCTCTACTAAAAACAGAAAAACTAGCTGGGTTTTGTGGCGGGCACCTGTAGTCCCAGCTTCTCGGGAGGTTGAGGCAAGAGGATTACTTGAGCCCAAGAGTTTGAGGTTGCTGTGAGCTGTGAACTCTACCCAGGGCAACAGAGTAAGACTGTCGCAAAAAAAAAAAAAAAAAAGATTGATTGACTGAATAAATGATTTTTATAAAAAGGTAGAGCAAACCAAGTAATATTGTTTTTTGGTTTTTTTTTGAGAGAGTCTCACTATGTTACCCTCAGTAGAGTGCGTGGTGTCATAGCTCACAGCAACCTCAAACTCTTGGGCTGAAGTGATTTTCTTGCCTCAGCCTCCCAAGTAGCTGGAACTACAGGCACCCGCCACAACGCCCGGCTATTTTTTGTTGCATTTGTTGTTGTGTAGCTGGCCTAGGCCAGGTTTGAACCTGCCAGCCTTGGCTGGTGCTGTAACCACTGTGCTATGGGCACCAAGCCCCAAGTAATATTGTTAATAGTAATAGCTATCATTTATTAAGCGCATACTATGCCAGAAACTGCCTTAATATACATGGCATCATTAAATTTACTATAATGGTTAATATTATATAGAACTTAGTATATGTCAGACACTGTTCCAAGTGTTTTATATAAATTAGCTCATTTAATCCTCACTACAATTCAAAGGAGTGGATACTATTACAATTACCCCCATTTTCTGAATGAAGAAACTGTGTTCACAGAGCTAATAAGTGGCAAAGGCCATGAGTTCACTCAGAGCCCACCCTCTAAACTGCTACTACCCTATTCAACCACATTTTTAATTTTTTTAGACCTACTCCTGAACCTAGAATTAATACATTTTTTTCTTTTTTTTTTGAGATAGGGTCTTGCTGTCACCCAGGTTGGAATACCCTGGTGTTTTCATAGCTCATACAGCCTTGAACTCCTAGGCCTAAGTGATCTTCCTGTCTCGGCCTCCTGTGTAGCTAGGACTACAGGCATGAACCACTATGCCTGGCCAAAAGAAATTATTTATTTATTCATACATTCATTAATTCATTTATGGAGAGATGGGGGGTCTTGCTATGTTGCCCGAGCTAGTCTGGAACTCCTGACCTCAAGTGATCCTCCCTCTTTGCCATGCCAAAGTGCTGAGATTATAGGTGTGAACTTCCATGCGTGGCCTGCCACATTTATTACTCCCCTCCTCAAAGATGAAAAAACTGAGGCTTTGTAACTTGTAAGAAGTTATTAAATGGCAGAGCCAAAAATAAAAAACCGACTTGGAGAATGAGCTTGTTCTGTTTTTCTCCCTTGGTTGCAGCTTATGCCTAACATGTCATCAAAGTTACTTACTAGATCCTATCCCAAGTACAGTATTAGTGAAAGCTGGTTGAAATAACAACAAATAGGAAGATAGGAAATAAATACACACAGAGACACAGGAACATTCCTGGATGCCCCTTGGCGTCCTGGTATTTACCTTGCTAGGGAACTGCTGTATGATCTGGGGAATATAGCTTATTCCTGACGGTTTCTTCTGTAGAGACACCACCACAAAAAGTTCAAACAGCTGCTGCTCCTGTAATTCAATGAGATCCCGCTCCAAGGTCTGGTAGTGAGGATTCCTCTTGGAAGACTGCTGCAGCTGTGCTAAGCGCTTGTGGCGATCTGTAATGGAATCATGGAGCAATGTTTTCTCTCTGTAGCCCTATTGTTCCTCTAGCCTTCCTAAAGGTTCCTCTCAACCTTCCTAAAGCCTCCTAATGCCTTTAATACAGTTCCTCACGTTGTGGTGACCTTCAACCATAAACTTATTTTTGTTGCTACTTCATAACTGTAATTTTGCTACTGTTATGAATCGTAATGTAAATATCTGATATGCAGGCTATACTTTCATTGTTACAAAGGGGTCGCGACCCACAGGTTGAGAACCGCTGCTCTAGCACCTACGGGTCATGACCCACACAGAACTAATCTTCATACAGTCTTGCTGAGTGAATGCTGACTAACCACATCCGCCACACAGACATACCTGTCAGGGCTATGACAGACCGGGGGGATAAGTGCTCAGAGGCGCTCTCTATCTCTGGTCAGTGGTGAGACTAACATGTCGTGTCCCAACCAACCCTTTATGTATATCTCAACAAATCTTTCACAGAATCACACCAAGACACATAGAAAATGTCAGGAAAATGCACTGGATTGAGAGACAACAGATGTCACTGCCAGGAATGCCAGGACATCAAGGGGCGGAGTGGGGGACAGCTGATAAAAGAATTGAGGCCTGCAGAGGGTAAGTGGAGAAAAGGATGAATTCAAAAAATTAAAACAAAAATTATCTCCTGTCCTTTTTCCTTCTCCTCAAGATAACGAATATATGCTCATATCAATAAATATCAAGAGGAAAAATGACATCTATTTTTTTCTTTTGAGTCAATTTCACTTTGTCATCTTTGGTAGAGTGCTATGGCTCTCAGCAACCTCAAACTCTACAGCTCAAGCAATCCTCTTGCCTCAGCCTCCCAAGTAGCTGGGACTACAGGCGCTCGGCACAATGCCTGGCTATGTTTTTAGAGACTGTGTACTGATAAACGATCCCCTTGCCTCGGTCTCCCAACTGAGTAGTGGGGACCACTGGCATCTACCACAATGCACCCCAGCTAGTTCTTCTATTTTTTCAGTAGAGGTGGGGTCTCTCTCTTGCTCAGGCTGGTCTCGAACTCCTGAGCTCAAGCAACCCACCCATTTCTGCCTCCCAGAGAGCTAGAATTACAGGTGTGAGCTACTGCCCCCAGCCAGAAGACATCTATTTGTAGACTATTCCTCAAAAGAATAAAATTATGAAAGCATACTATTTAAAAAGCCATAGCAATACCAATCAAAACTGTGTAGCATCTAACCTGCATTTTCAGTTATCTCTAAATTCTGAAAATTTGGGGATAATCTCTACCAGGGGAAATTGTGTACGTAAAGAAAAAAAAGAGTCTAAGTGTCCCAGAGATGTAAAGCTTTACTTACTCAAAGGGCCGAGTTCCCAACCTCAGCAAAGTGATACCATCTCTACTAAAAACAGAAAAACTAGCCAGGCATTGTGGTGAGAGGCTGAGGTAGGAGGATCACCTGAGACCAGGAGTTTGAGGTTGCTGTGAGCTGGGCTGATGCCACTGTACTCTAGCCCAGGCACCAGAGTGAGACTGTCTCAAAAAAAAAAAAAAAAACAAAAAACAACAACAACAAAGGCAAGAAACAAAAAACAAAGGGGTGAGTTCAAGTCAAAAATATTTCAGGGCCTGCTTCTCAGTAGCTACAGTACTAAATTAGTCATCTGTACACATCTAGGTTGAATCTGATGATGATTTAAGTTTCACCTTCAATCAGGCTA
The DNA here is from genome assembly GCF_027406575.1 of Nycticebus coucang. Classification (NCBI taxonomy): domain Eukaryota; kingdom Metazoa; phylum Chordata; class Mammalia; order Primates; family Lorisidae; genus Nycticebus; species Nycticebus coucang. The sequence goes on from NC_069784.1 coordinate 44,972,367, forward strand.
CAGAATCAAATACTGGACTTAAATCAATTCAGGCCAGTGGAGGGAGCACAAGACTATTAATCATAAGATTAGAGTGTCAAGGCCGGGCATGGTGGCTCACGCCTGTAATCCCAGCATTCTGGGAGGCCGAGGTAGGTGGATTGCCTGAGCTCACCAATTTGAGACCTCATCTCTAAAAATAGCTGGGCATTGTGGTGGGCACCTATAGTCCCAGCTACTCAGGAGGCTGAGGCAAGAGAATCCCTTGAGTCCAGGAGTCTGAAGTTGCTCTGAGCTATGATGCCAGGATGACAAAGTGAGACTTCTGTCTCAAAAAATAAATAAATAAATAAATAAATAAATAAAAATAAAAAGATTAGAGTGTCAGACTTGGAATTACTCTGTACTCAGCTTTTAAAAGTCATGCCTTGGGCTCGGCACCTGTGGCTCAAGCGGCTAAGTCGTCAGCCACATACACCTGAGTTGGCGGGTTTGAATCCAGCCCGGGCCTGCCAAACAACAGTGATAGCTGCAACCAAAAAATAGCAGGCGTTGTGGCAGGTGCCTGTGGTCCCAGCTACTTGGGAGGCTGAGGCAGGAGAATCGCTTGAGCCCAGGAGTTGGAGGTTGCTGTGAGCTGTGATGCCACAGCACTCTACCCAGGGGGACAGCTTGAGGCTCTGTCTCAAAAAAAAAAAAAAAAAAAAAAGTCATGCCTTTTTCCATGCCTAGGTACGTTAGTCAGTTAAACAGAAACTAGGTAACTTGCTGTGGCAATTCATTAAATAAAGAATGCAGGGTACTATGAAGTGCTTGGACAAATATAGGCAGAAATGCATGGTGCCGTCAATATTCTAATAGAAAGTAAACAGTACAATAATTTGGAATATAAATGCCTATGAATGAGAAACAGATAAATGTTTCTTTTCTAAATATCAGAGATATCAAAGTTACTTGAATAATTATACTTTACTGACTGTGAAAAATCAGATATTTACTGCCAGTATTTGTCTCAGAGATGATTCACACACTCTGTGTTGGCTGTCGGGAAGCTGCTGTGTATATATGTCTGGACATGTAGCTCTGTGCCGCTCCCCTAAGAACATTCCATCCTGAGAACCATGCTGGTTAGTCTCACTCTACTATGGGAGTTTTTTTTTTTTTTTTTTAAACGTTATCTGTGGGTAGCAGTCTTTTTAAAATTTTATTTATTTTTGGCCGGGGCCGGGTTTGAACCCACCACCTCCAGTATATGGGGCTGGCGCCCTACTCCTTGAGCCACAGGCACCACCCTACTATGGGAGATTTTTAATGCTGTCAAACATGTTGACAGTGTACTTTTTAGTTCCCCAAATAGCTCAGGTTCTGAAAATGAAGAAATCACCGACAAAATGAAACCCCATGTGGGGAAAAAGATGGTTAATCATAAAGGTAAGCGCGGCTGCTCCTATAACCAGGATCATCGCACGGAGGGAAGCAGCCCCAGTGACTCACTCACTCTTTGGCAGATACTCGGCATCACTTTCGTTCCCACTAGTTTCACCTGAGAAGAGAGAAGGAGTTTCCATTTGTATTGTCCCACAGGAGGAAGCATGTGAGGATGAGAACAGGGTAAAACCCCACAGGCCTGCGTATCTGGAGCAAGGAAGAGTGAAGACGCTGAGCCTTTCTCCGGACCAGTTAGTTGTATCAGTTTAGGACAATTACAGAAAGAGAACAGAAGGCTCAAAGAAGAAACTATTCCACCTTCTTCCTATCCCTACCTCACGCCTCAGCTCTTCCTCCATCCCTGATTCTAGAGTTAACAGCACTTCAGACTAATTTTTTTTTTTTTGAGACAGAGTTTCCAGCTGTTGCCGTGGGTAGAGTGCTGTGGCATCATAGCTCACAGCAGCCTCCAACTCTTGGCCTCAACCAATCCTCTTGTCTCAGTTTCTCTATTTTTAGTAGAGACGTGGTCTCACTCTTACTCAGGCTGGTACTTCAGAGTAATTTTAAGAAGTCTAGGTCAGAATGGATTCTATTTCCACATCCACATCTTTGTCTGCATTCGTATTGCCCAATCAAGTGTCCAAAGTAGAACACCAAGCAGGCTAAACAGAAATACAAACACCAGCCAGACTACGAGTTTAAAGTAATAGGAAAATATGGGAACCAGGAAAGACATTACCTAATAATTAAGTCTACGCTGTCTACAATGCCTCCAAGCCTACATTCATCTTTCTTTTACTCTGAATTTTTAGAGTATTCTTATCGCTTTGAACTGTTCTTATTTTCCCCAATCGCATTTTAAGTATCTTGAGGATAAGGGACTATGTTGTTTTCACAAGGGAGTGCCTTGTATCACAATTTTGAGCACACAGACAATTCATAAAAGAAAAAAAGCTTTTTGAATAAATGAATGAAAACTTTCTAGATTGTCTGGAAAGTTAAAGTGAATTAAGAAAAGTGCAAAGAAAGGGAAAATCTATAAATGTATCAGGAAAAAAAAAGCCCAGAAGTCATAAATGAAAACATGTATAAGTTTGATTATGTAAAATTATATCTAATAACCATTAGTAAACTCAAAAGTGAATAAACTGAGAAAATATTGTAAGCGCATTGCAGATATAAGGCTAAGTTTCTTAATATTCAAATAACTGTTACGAATCAAGAAGAAAAATACAGCACAACAGAAAAAAGTGTGGGAATAGGCAATAATTAGACAAAGATTTATAAATTATTGATAAACATGAAAATGAAGGTTCAAAAGGAAAGAAATGTGAAGTAAAACAAAAATAAGGTATAATTTTTCAACCATGATATTGGCAAAATAAAAAGCTTTAATACAACATAATTATTGGGGGCATGGTGGCTCACCCCTGTAATTCTAGTACTCTGGGAGGACGAGGTGGGTGGCTCGCCTGAGCTCAAAAGTTTGAGACCAGCCTGAGCAAGAGCAAGACCCCATCTCTAAAAAATAGCTGGGTGCCTATAGTCCCAGCTACTCGGGAGGCTAAGACAAGAGAATCACTTGAGCCTAAGAGTTTGAGGTTGCTGTGAGCTGTGAGCCATGGTACTCTACTGCGGGAAGAGAGTGAGACTCTGTCTCAAAACAACAACATAATTATTGGTGATTACGGGGAAAGAGGCATTTTCAAATGCTGTTTGTAGAAATGTAAACTGTTACAATCTGCTTGTGGGACAATTTGGCTACAACCATAAAAAAAATTTTTTTTTTTTTTGCCGTTTTTGGCTGGGGCTGGGTTTGAACCCGCTATCTCCGGCATATGGGGCCAGCGCCCTGCTCCTTTGAGCCACAGGCACCGCTCACAACCGTAAAAATTTTAAGGGTAGCGCTCATAGCTCAATGGGTAGGGCACTAGCCACATACACCCAGGTTGACAGGTTCAAACCTGGCCTGGGCCAGCTAAACAACAATGACAACTGCAACAACAACAACAAAAAATAGCCAGGCATTGAGGTGGGCCTCTGTAGTCCCAGCTACTTGGGAGGCTGAGGCAAGAGAATCGCTTAAGCCCAAGAGTTTGAGGTTGCTGTGAACTATGACACCACAGCACTCTACCGAGGGTGACAAAATGAAACTCTGTCTCAAAAAAAACTTTTTTTAAATATGCATGTTCTTTGGTCAAGTAGGTTCACTGCTAGAAACTTATTCTACAGATATATTCTTACAAATATACAGAAATATAAGTAAAAAGAGGGATATTGCAGTACTATTTGAAGATATGTATGTACAAACAAACACACACATCCCCCTTAAATATCCTCAAGTTAAATAAAATGGTAGAAACAACCAAAATGTCTACTAGCTAAATGAAATTATTTTATATCTGCTATACGTAAGTACAGCTATGCGGATTTATATGTACTGATACACATACTAAAAGAGTTCTGAAATACATTAGCTGAGCTTTTTTTTTTTTTTTTGGAGACAGAATCTCACTTTGTCACCCTCGGTAGAGTGCCATGGTGTCAAAGCTCATAGCAACCTCAAACTTTTGGGCTGAAACAATTCCCTTGTCTCAACCTCCCAAGTAGCTAGGACTACAGGTGCCTGCCATGATGCCTAGTTAGTTTTTCTATTTCTTTTTTTTTTTTTGTAGAGACAAAGTCTCACTTTACCACCTTCAGTAGAGTAACATGATGTCACAGGATTCACAGCAACCTCTAGCTCTTGGGCTTCAGCGATTCTCCTGCCTCAGCCTCCCGAGCAGCTGGGACTACAGGCGCCCGCCACAACACCCGGCTGGTTTTTGGTTGCAGTTCATCCAGGGCTGGGTTTGAACCTGCCATCCTCGGTATATGGGGTTGGCGCCCTACTCACTGAGCCACAGGCGCCACCCTAGTTTTTCTGTTTCTAGTAGAGATCGCAGTCTGGCTCTTGCTTAGCTGGTCTCAAACTCCTGAGCTCAGCTGATCCATCGCCTTAGCCTCCCAAGTGCTAGGATTACAGGTGTGAGCCACTTCGCCCAGCCTATGTTTTCATTTCTCACAGAAAGGGTCTCTACTGGCAAATAACTATAAAACAAAGTGATTCAATCTGCCTATAAAAATTAGTATCATTATAATTATTTTTCATGTATTTATTCATCCAATAGTTATTACCTGGCACAGAATTAAATAAAAGGGATTTGAAAAATTGTCCTTTATCCTCAAGAAGTTTATACTTAAGTCAGATGGACAGGAAAGTAAACCAAAATTATAATGCACATCAAATATTAAGTTATATAACGATTCTCTTCTTATACGCTGACAGCTACAGATGGATAGAACAGAATATAATTCTTTGGAAGAACAAATACCACATGTACTCATGAATAATGACTGGGAGCTAAACAGGTGGGCACTAAGATGTAAAGGACATTAGAAACCAAGCAGGGGGCAGGGTAGGAAGAGGTTAATGGGTAAAAACTTACCTGTGGGGTACAATGAACACTATTCTGGTGATGGGCATGTTAAAAGCCCTGACTTAAGCCTTTTGAAAGGTATTCGTGTAATAAAAACATTTGTACCCCCTTATTATTTTGAAATTAAAAAAATATAATTTTTACCTTTTACAGGAGGCACTACTTCCTTTCCAGTACAAGGGTGTAACTTCACCCTCTTCTTCCCTCTCTTAGATTCAAATATATCATCTATTTTTAATACAAGCTGAAAAAAGACCAGAAAAATGCAAGTTAAAACCAACACCCACAAACTTCACAGCTTGATGACATTAATTTATTAGTGATTCTTACTCAGAGAAAAGATCCATTTTATAAACAGAAACTTTTACATTTTTCAATTTTGAATCTAAAATGATTATCTTTACTTAGATGACTGTTGTTTTAGCACCACGTCCATATTAATAAGGGTAAAGGAAGTAGAAAAAGGTATTTTCTTTCTAGGTAAACCCAGGACAGGTTCTTAGATTCCTTGTCACTCCATGTTACAAACATCCTACTTCACTCTATATAGTGAACAAGTCTTTACTATTAAGCACAAGTTTTCATTTGCCTAGAATAGGAAGTGGAACACTCATTCATGTGGAAGGCAGGGTGAGGCTCAGTTATTTCTGATCCCACAAATTTTTCCCAAAGAGAAGAAAACTTTTGTTAAAGGGAATGCTCTCTTTGCTACTAGGAGTACTAATGTTGTAACTTATTTTAGAAATATGTCATAAAAATAGGATACACAAATATGCTCAAATACAAAAACTATGTTTTTTTCTTTTGTTCATCAATCCGTATCTCAAGTAAGCAAAATCTAGATCATTTGCTTTTAAATTATTATATAATTGCTTCTCTTCATTTCATAAGCATTACTCATTAGAAATCTTTCTTCCCTGCTGAGATAGGGGTGTGTGTGTGTGTGTGTGTGTGTGTGTGTGAGAGAGAGAGAGAGAGAGAATGGGGATGAGAAAGACACCAACAGACAGACACAGACTGGAGTAAAAAAAAAAAGAACTAGAGCTGATCACCACTTTTAAAAGGAAGAATTGATTAGTTTTTCCATGTACACTTTTAAATCTTAACATTCTAAGGTTTTCTTTAAGTATTAATCACGATTTAACATACTTAATGCCTAGAATTACAAATTAACAACATTTTATAAAATAACAATGAATAAATTTGCTTGAGAAACATGTTCTTGTTTCCTCTTTTGTCCTAGTTTCTCTAGCAATCCTGGCAATTGATAGGCTGTAAATCAGTCCAGTGCCAAAAAAAAAAAAAAATTAAAAACTGAGAAACATGTGCTTCCAATATGCAGATTATTTCCATATTTTTGGATGAGATTGTCCTCTTAAAGATTTTTGCAGCTGCCATTCAAGAGAAAAACTGCTTATGTTCTTAAATATTACCATTATAAAAAACAAATAAGAGAATACAAAATCAAAAGGTATTGTTAGGGGTAACAGGAAAGATCAATGAAATATATATTTGGGGTACCAACTGACCAAAAATAACACAATTATTAATGTGCATTTGAAAGGTATACTCAAAATTATAAAGAGTGGGAACTGTTCTAAAAATACAAGACAAAGTGATAAGTTTCAGTTATGGGCTAGCTATATTTACCTTTTGGTTGTAGAAAATACTGTGGAGTATTCTTCCTAAGAAATGATAGAAACCATACTGCTGTATACGTTTGACATAAACAATAAAGATATTAGGAAATGTACTCTAACAAACAATCTCACAGAGGCTTCCACATCAAGTATGGAAAGAAGGGTGGGGAAGAGGCACATGGACCAGATCAGTGATTTTCAGACTATGAAGCAGTTTCCCTTCCAGGGATAGCTGGAGTAATCAAAAGGGAAAGAAATAAAAATGGCTCTTTTATGGAATGTTGTTCCTGAAGATATTGCAAAGCCAAAATTTGTATTGCATATGGGGCATCATAAAAAAGATTTAATCCAAGAAAGATCATAGGTAGAAATACTAATAGCCTGTTCTTGCCTGACAAGAGTTCATTACCACTTTTTCTCCCCATTTCTCCAAAAACCTTTAGGAAAAAATTAGAAAAGGAAAAGTTGGGTCCTATCACGTATAATCAGAAAAAGAACAAACTTGGAGTACTCAAGATCACAGTACACAAAATATTGGGAAATGAAAGCAAAGCACTTGTAAAACCTCCATGGGTCTCATTAAACTCTACAATCCATAATTCCTACATATTTGTTGATGCTATTCCAAGACCACATCTTGAAGGCAATCCCTTAGTATTTGCATTCTGCTCCCCGTACCCACGCAAACTGCTGTTTCTGGGCCATGTGAGAGGCTGCTTTGTTGTGTCAACACGACTAACCCAAGGAGTTACTGCAGGATGCCTGGCAGTTCTTCAAGCTTCTGTTTTATATATATATTCCTCACCATACACAGGAGAATAAACAGTTAAAGTTTATTTTTCATTGAGAGAGATCAATGAAAAGCTTAGTGCTTTTTCAAACCTGTGTCTGTAACTTTTCACATATTACAGAGTGGCAGGAAACAGATCTTAAGCATTAAAGTAGTTGTGGAACAGAGTATTTCCCAAGGAACCAATCACTGGTTACTAAACTAAGAAACAGCTGTGACTGTTATTCAGGATTAGGCACTAATGACCCAGGTGGGAGGACAAGTCAGGAGCTTGAGACAAGCCGGAGCAAGAGTGAGACCCCATCTCTATTATAAATAAAAAAAATCAGCCAGGCATTGTGGCAAGAGTTTATAGTCCCAGGTACCTGAGAGGCTGAGGCAAGAGGATCACTTGAGCCCAGGAATTTGAGGTTGCTGTGAGCTGAGCTGAGGCCATGCATGCGTGGTACTCTAGCCCAGGTGACAGAGGGAGACTCTGTCTCAAAAAACTAACAAACAAAAAAAGATTCTGGTGCCTCCTTGAAACAGGCAGCTGATTTTGATGACAGTTAAGGCACTGGAAGCGAAGTCCTTCACCTAACATCAATTTTCCAAATTTATAAAGAGTCTCTGGCAAAAGTCATTCATACACTTTTCTTGTAGGAGCAAAAAGTTACAAGTTAAGGCTGCTTGCCAAGTCTTTTAATTCCAGTAGGTCTCCTCTAGCCTATTATTCATTTTAGTTTAAAGTTCATTTATTGTTATTTGTGGAAATGCTGAAGAGTCAAAGAATGAAAGTATTAGAATCCTCACCCTTGGAAGATTGTTCTTTTGCCTGTTTGCAACTTCTCCAGCTCGGAAAAGCTTCCATTCAGTTAATGTGACAGGCAACGTGGTATCCTTCGTTAGCTTTGACCGTAAATAAGCCTGTGAGTTTTTCAGTTCCATAGTCTTCCGGTAAAGGAATTGAGGTTTAGGAGGAAGCTAAACAAGAGAAGATGTACTGGTAAGGGTTAAGATCATCTACTTAACGCTTGTGTTCTCATACGAAGTCAAAGCTATCCTAGAAAAGTTTTTATCTTGCCTTTAAAATCGTTTCAAATGAAAATACCATAATTTCTTTCTCACCACTTGCAAAGAAATTTCCCAGGTTTCTTTTATTTATTTATTTATTTTTGGAGACAGAGTCTCAGTTTGTCACCATTGGTAGAGTGCTGTACCATCACAGCTCACAGCAACCTCTAACTCTTGGGCTCAAGCAATTCTCCTCCTTAGCCTCCCCAGTAGCTGGGACTATAGGCGCCCGCCACAATGCCTGGCTATTTTCTTAGAGGCAAGGTCTCGCTCTGGCTCAAGCTGGTCTCGAACCTCTGAGCTCCAGCAATCTACCTGCCTCAGCCTCCCAGAGTGCTGGGATTACAGGCGTGAGCCACCCCTCCTGGCTTTCTCAGGTTCCTAATACCAAGTTCTTCTATTATAATGTAATCAAGCTCCCCCAAAACAATAGCTCACAGGCTTCATTAATTGAAGGGAGTTTTTGCTTCCAGGGGTCTCAAATGCTTTCAGGGACCAGGCAGGTAATTTAAGTCCTAGATTGATGTGAAACTATGGATAATAAGGAACAGTGGGAAATAAGTGAACTTTTTTGAAGTGGTAAAACAGCAACAAAAACAATAACAATAACAAAACAAAGAAAACAAATAGCCGTAGGCTGGCCAAAAAAAAAAACAAAAACAAAAAACCACCACTAACAATAAAACCTACATTTCATTGCCTGTTATGATTTGGCCCCAGTTAAACCATCTTAACATTTTTATGAGGATCATAACCAAGACTCTAATTTTCCCTCAATTAATTTTCTGTTATACCTTGGGTGCCTTGAAAGCACACTTAGGGGGTGGTAGCTTCCATGCTGAAGGAGATCTCCACATGGGTAGAGGCTGCACTGGAATATCTTCATATGGATTTTCTTTGCTTGGATCTTGAAAAATAATTTTAAAAATGTTGAGAGGGATTTAATTAAATGGAAAAATGACCACAGTTAGCAAAAGAAATAAAAGACTGACTATGTTCAGCCTTTTCTCTTTTTTTCGAGACAGAGTCTGAAGCTGTTGTCCTGGTTAGAGTGCCGTAACGTCATAGCTCACAGCAACAACCTCTAGCTCTTGGGCTCAAGTGATTTTCTTGCCTCAGTTTTTCTGTTTTTAGTAAAGACGGGGTCTTTTTCTTGCTCAGGCTGGTCTTGAACTCGTGAGCTCAAGCAATCCACCTGCCTTGGCCTCCCAGAGTGCTAGGATTACAGGCGTGAGCCACTGAGCCTGGCCTGGTTTTTTTTTTTTTTTTTTTTGAGACAGAGTCTTACTCTGTCACTGTGGGTAGAGTGTTGTGGTGTCAAACATCACAGTAACCTCAAACTATTGGGCTCCAGTGATCCTCCTGCCTCAGTCTCCCAAGAAGCTGGGACTACAGACACCCCCCACAATGTCTGGCTAGCTTTTCTATTTTTAATAGAAAAGGGTTTCGCTTTGCTCAGGCCTGTCTTGAACTCCTAAGGACCGACCCACCCTGGCCTCCCAGAGTGCTAGGGTTACAGGTGTGAGCTCCCTTGCCCCAGCCACATTCAGCTCTCTTATCCTACATTGCTGTACAAAAGTGGGTCTCAAGATCAATAGCACTTTAAGCTTTTAAACGACTTAGGTGTCTGAGTTAAACAAATTCTCAAAATACTATACTACAAACATCTATCTCTGAACTGAGCAGTCCATTACATTAGTTATAAAATTCACTAGAGAATAAAAGAATTTGTACACCAAAAGTTTCCATATTCAAAACAGAAACCTGCAGCGAGGTATGCTTGATTCTAAATGAAAATGCCATCCTACAATTAAGGGCTTCAGCAAATACAAAATCACAAAATTTAATTGCAAAGTTGTGGGCACCTACATATGATATCCTCATAGATGTTGTCCTCAGACTGTGTGTAATAAAGTGCTGAACCAGAATTTCTTCCAAGTTCTTCACGGATCCTCTGTGAATTTCGACTTCGAAAGTGCTGAATATCTTCAAATTCAAAGGATTTCCTTAAGAAAGGAGATAAACTTTAAAGTTGTATCTTTCAAAATTTTAATCTTTAAATTGGTATAGCAGACAGAAACATAAGCAAGGGACATGGTGCAAATTATAAAGGTGTCTTTATCAGAGATCTAAGAATTATACATTAGGTTGGTGCCCTATACATACCATGAGGGAATTTGAGGCTTTCCGCCAATCACATTCCTGTTCTTCGCTGGGCTCCTTTCCTGAGCGCACTCCCTAATGAAAAGGGCAGCATGCCCTAAGTGAAGTGAAGCAAGAATGTACCCGCTTCCCTCAGATTCTTTTTTTTTTTTTTTCAGGAAGGAAACAGATTTAATCAGCAACAAATGCCCTCAGATTCTTAAAGATAAAAAAACGGCAGATTTTCTGATGTTCTCGTTAGTAGATTGTCTTAAAATACTACCTATACTTCTACTTTTTCCTCTTCTTTTTATTTTCCTTCCTCACTAATCAACATCTGTATGTTCAAATTAGGGCTGTAACCTAAGTTAGGGAGGGAATGGAAACTGGTTCGAAAAGGCAAAAGAAGCTCAATAATCTTATAAGTAAACTATTTATAAATCATTATCTATAGGCTAAAACATACCTTTTAGATCGTCCTCTAATTTTTCCACCGTATTTCTTTGGTTCAGGTTCCTGAGAAGAAGCCAAAGAAGATTCTGCACAAATATTATTTTCACAGTATTTTTTGTTACAGTTTCTTTCTTTATGTGTCAAAACACCAGTTTCAGATAAATATCTGAATGTCCTACGAGGTTTTGGCAAAGGATTTATAGAAAGTCCACATTCTTGACCCTCAGGTTCAGAGTAAATATTTTCTAAGCTCTTGGTTATTCCATATGAACTATCCAAAACTCTAAAATTCAGTTCTTTTTCTGAAGAGTCACTATGTTCTACAGCCAAATTTAAGACTTTATCTGGGGGGACTGTTTCTATTTTCTTCCACAATATTTGTGAAGTATAGAAGTTTCCTGGAGGTAATGAAGTTTCTGGATCTAAAATAACTTCTTTACAACTTTCAATTTGTTTGACTTGAGAACAGACCCAACTGGATTCTGATTCATTTTTAAACAATCGTGTGTCATGTTGCTCAATTCCATCCTCATTTTCATCACAGCTTTTGGCATTTTCATTTATATCCAGACCCACGTTTTGAGAGCGGGCTACATCCAACTTTTTGCTCTTTCCCTCAGCAACAGGATTTTTCTTAGGAAGAATCTCTTGGTGACAATTATTATATCTCACTCCGAAGTCCTTTAGATGCCACTTTTCTGGATTAGATACACCATTTGCTCTTCCTTCCCACTGAGAAATTTTTTGTTTGATGTTTTTGCAGTGGCTTCTTGACAGTGTCTGAACAGCAGAACGAGAAAAACCAACATCCATGTTCCCAGTTGGGTGCATGAGAAGTGATGAATCCTACAACAGTTCCATTACAAGTAACTGTGAAATACTGGATTCTTTATCCTGTCAGAGTTCACATGATTTCAGTATTTTCCTTTCATGTTTAACTTGGAAAATTCTTTTTTTAAAAAGAACAATTTTGATCATCCATCCTTGTTGGAAATGACTACAATTCAATTATTCTTGAATAATCCTGTTAAAATGAGACAAAAGTATGTTAACACAGTTTTGTAATTTCTTTTTTTATTTAAAGTTTTGTAATTTCTTTCTTTCTTTTTTTTTTTTTTTGTAGAGACAGAGTCTCGCTTTATGGCCCTCGGTAGAGTGCCGTGGCCTCACACGGCTCACAGCAACCTCCAACTCCTGGGCTTAAGCGATTCTCTTGCCTCAGCCTCCCGAGTAGCTGGGACTACAGGCGTCCGCCACAATGCCCGGCTATTTTTTTGGTTGCAGTTTGGCCGGGGCCCGGTTTGAACCCGCCACCCTTGGCATATGGAGCCAGCGCCCTACCGACTGAGCCACAGGCGCCGCCCAAAGTTTTGTAATTTCTTAATTTAAAACTCCATTAAAACAATGCCTACCTATCCCTAAATAATTTTTTTTTTGGTTGCAGTTGGCTAGGGCTAGGTTCGAACCTGCCACCCTCAGTATACGGGGCGGGTGTCCTACCCACTGAGTCACAGGCGCCACCCCTATCCCTAAATAATTTATGCACCTGTCATCTGTCCAGTAATTCAACTCCATAAAAGCATTCCTAAGATGGTGATATAATACTGTAGAGTGCTGTACTGTCACAGCTCACAGCAACCCCAAACTCTTGGGCTTAAGCTATTCTCTTGCCTCAGCTCCCAAGTAGCTGGGACTATAGGTGTCTACCACAATGCCCAGTTATTTTTTTGGTTGCAATTGTCATTGTGGTTTTAGCATGTCCGGGCTGCTTGAAGCCACCAGCTTCGGTGTATGTGGCCGGTGCCCCACTTACTGAGCTAGGGGTGCCAAGCCTTTCTCTCTTTTTTAAAGACAGGGTCTTGCTTTATTGCCAGGCTGGAGTACAGATGTGCAGTCACAGCTTACTACAACCATATCTCCTTGGCTCAAACGATCCCCTTGCCTCAGCCTCCCAATTAGCCACCATACCTTGGCTATTTTTAAAAAAAATTTTTTTTAGAGATGGGATCTTGGTGTGTTGCCCAGGCTGGTCATAAATTCCTGGACTCAAGTGATCCTCCTGCCTCAACCTGCCAAAGTGCTGGGATTATAGATGTGGGCTACTGCACCTGGCTAAAACCTTCTCACTCTTTTTTATTTTTTGAGACAGAGTCTCACTTTGTCACCCTTGGTAGAGTGCAGTGGCATAATAGCTCACACAAACTTCAACTCTTGGCTCAGCAATTCTCTTGCCTCAGCCTCCCGAGTAGCTGGGACTATAGGCACCTGCCACAATGCCCGGCTACTTTTTTAGAGAAGGGGTCTTGCTCTTGCTCAGGCTGGTCTTCTACTCGTGAGCTCAAGCAATCCATCTGCCTCGGCCTCCCAGAATGCTGGGATTACAGGCATGAGCTACCTCCACTGGCCAAAGCCCAGCTATTTTTAGAGGCGAGGTCTTGCTCTGGCTCAGGTTGGTCTTGAACCTGTGAGCTCAGGCAATCCACCCTCCTTGGCCTCCCAGAATGCTAGGATTATAGGCATGAACCAGTGCGCCCAGCCCCCTAAAACTTCTCTTAATGAAACAAGGACCAATGAGGTATTATCAGGAGCATACGTGAACAGAATTAAATCTCAAATAACCAAAAAGTTCATGTATATGTCCATAGCGAGAACCAGTTAGTCTGGAAACACACCAATAGCAAATTTCCTCCTCCTGTCTATGTTGATTGATAGTATTAGCTCATCACATACCCTTATTTTAAATTTATGATTAGTAGCACAGGATTCCATACACATGAAAGATAACCCAAGGTAACCATTAACTATCAGCGGCTTTAAAATTTAATAACCTATTATTAAATTTTGATACTGAGGACTGAAGTTTTCACATCTCTATCACCACACCCTTGACCCAAATCAGCATAAATATAGCCACTGTCACTATCCTTCCCTTCACATAGAGGCTTTACTCAGGCCCATAAACTGTTTACTCAAATGAAAATTTAGCAGATAACTTTTCCTACCAACCGAGTAAAGACCTGATGTCAAGTTCTATTGTATAGTGGTTATAAATAGCAATTGATTCAAAACTTCCTGAGGCAGGGGTCATCCTTCCTTGAGCTTTGTCTGTGTGGCCTTGATTAACAGGCAGGAAAATATCTTGGCCCAGCTCTGTCAGAACAGCTGACCAAAACCGATACACACATACACACACACACACACACACACATTCATACCACATCCACACAAAATTTATTCTTGGCAGAGCAACTGCTAATCAGGACTTCCATCAACTTTAGTTTCTTTTTTGTTTGTTTGTTTATCTTATGAGATAGAGTCTCACTCCATAGCCTGGGCTAGAAGGCCATATCAAGAATGAAAGGAGTATAGCTTTCACATGAAGACTATAACCCAACTATAGCACAAGACTATGAGGGAAGGGCCAAGGAAGGGGAAAAGAGGGGGTGAGGTTAGGGTGGAGGGAGGGTAATGGGTGGGGCCACACCTACGGTGCATCTTTGAATGGGTACAGGCAAAACTTACTAAAGGCAGAATACAAATGTCTACATACAATAAGTAAGCCATGAAGGCTACATTGAACAGTTTCATGAGAACAGTTCAGATTGTATATGAAACCAGCACATTGTATCCCTTGATTGCACTAATGTACACAGCTATGAGTTAATAATAATAAAAAAAAAAAGAATGAAAGGAGGACCTTATACAGATCCTACATTAAAGGCTATTAAGGAATAGTATGAACAAATTTGTGCTAGTAATCTGACAATTTTAATGGAAAATTTCCTTGAAAGATACAAATTATCAAAACTGATACAAGATAGGGTGGTGCCTGTGGCTCAGTGAGTGGGGCACAGGCCCCATATACCGAGGGTGGCAGGTTCGAGCCCAGCCTCGGCCAAACTACAACAAAACAATAGCTGGGCATGTGGTGGGCGCCTGTAGTCCCAGCTACTCGGGAGGCTGAGGCAGGAGAATCACTTAAGCCCAGGAGTTGGAGGTTGCTGTGAGCTGTGTGAGGCCACGGCACTCTACCGAGGGCCATAAAGTGAGACTCTGTCTCTACAAAAATAAAAAATAAAAAAAAAAAATAAATTTGTAGACTAGGTGTGATGGTTTACGCCTGTATTCCTAGCACTCTGGGAAGCCAAGGCAGGTGGATTGCCTGAGCTCAGAAGTTTGAGACCAGCCTGAGTAAGAGCAAGACCCTGTCTCTAAAAATAGCCAGGTGTTGTGGCAGGCGCCAGTAGTCCCAGTTACTAAGGAGGCTGAGGGAAGAAGAACACTTGAGCCCAAGAGTTTGAGGTTGCTGTGATCTATGATGCCACCGCACTCTACCGAGGTTGACAAAGTAAGACCCTGTCTTGGAAAAAAAAAAAAAAAAAAAGAATTCATAATTAAAAACATTCCCTTAGGCTCAGCGCCTATGGCTTAAACGGCTAAGGCACCAGCCACATACACCTGAGCTGGTGGGTTTGAATCCAGCCCGGCCGGCCAAACAACAATGATGGCTGCAACCAAAAATAGCCGGGGGGTTGTGGTGGGCACCTGTAGTCCCAGCTACTTGGGAGGTGGAGGCAGGAGACTCGCTTGAGCCCAGGAGTTGGAGGTTGCTGTGAGCTGTGATGCCATTGCACTCTACCCAGGGCGACAGCTTGAGGCTCTGTCTCAAAAAACAACAACAACAACAACAAAAAACCTTCCCTTAAAGAAAACTCCATGTCTGGATAGGTTCCCTAGTCAATTTTACTAAATATCTAAAGAAAAAATAATACCAGTCTTACACAAACTCTTTCAGAAAATGGAGGGAGGAAGTAGAAACAATTTCTAATTCTTTTATGAGACCATCATTACTCTATTGGGAAACTAGATAAAGAAATCAGAAAAGAGGGCGGCGCCTGTGGCTCAAGGAGTAGGGCACCGGTCCCATATGCCAGAGGTGGTGGGTTCAAACCCAGCCCCGGCCAAAAAAAAAGAAACCAGAAAAGAACATAAAAACATTAGCAAATCAAATTCATAATATAAGAAGGACGGACAATATATCATTTCATTTTTTTTTTCTTGTTGGGGATTCACTGAGGGTACAATAAGCCAGGTTACATTGATTGCAATTGTTAGGTAAAGTCCCTCTTGCAATCATGTCTTGCCCGCACAACGTGTGACACACACCTAGGCCCCACCCCCCTCCCTCCGTCCCTCTTTCTGCTTTTCCTCCCCCCCACCCCCCGCCAATATATCATTTCTAAGTAGAATTTATACCAGAATGCAAGGTTGCTTTAACATCAAAAAGGTCACTTTTATGGGATAAAAAACAAAACAAAACTGTATGATTATCTTAATTGGTATATAAAAACTATTTGAAAAAATTCACACCTTATTCACAATTGGGGGGAAAACCATGCAGCAAATTAGAAACAACAGAATTTCCTCAATCTGATAAAGAATATCTATTTGAAAAAAGCACTGCTGCTATCATATAAAGTGGTAAAATACTAAACATTTTTCCTTTAAGATTAGGAAAAAAGCAAAGATGTATTCTCTTACCACTTTTATTCATTCTAAAAGACATAATGCAGTAAGGCAAGAAAAAGTAAAGGAAAAGTATGCAGATTGTTTGGCTCAGCGCCTGGAGCTCAGCAGGTAGGTAGGGTGCCAGCCACATACACTGCGGATGCCAAACAACAACGACAACTACAACAAGAAAATAGCTGGGTGTTGTGGCAGGCAGTCCCAGCTACTTGGGAGGCTGAACCAAGAGAATCACTTGAGCCCAAGAGTTTGCAGTTGCTGTGAGCTCTGACGCCACAGCACTCTACCGAGGGTTACATAGTGAGACTGTCTCAAAAAAAGTATGCAGATTGGGGGTGGCGCCTGTGGCTCAGTGAGTAGGGTGCCGGTCCCATATGCCGAGGGTGCCGGGTTCAAGCCCAGCCCTGGCCAAACTGCAACAAAACAAAACGAAACAAAAAAAAGTATGCAGATTATAAAAGAAATAAAACTTTTTTGCGAACAACATGATTTTATACATGGAAAATCCTAAGAAACCTACAGTCACAAGCTATTAGAATTCATAAATAATTTAGCAAGAGCTTAGTATACATGATCAACATATAGAAATTATACGTCTATGCTCTAAAAACAAAAAAACTGGAAAATGATTTTAAAAATAAATTTCAGTAGCTGGGACTACAGACCCTTGCCACAACGCCTGGCTGTTTTTTTGTTGTAGTTCAGCCCAGGGCTGGATTTGAACCCGCCACCCTCGGTATATGGGGCCGGTGCCGTACTTACTGAGCTACAGGCAAGGCCCACTTTTTTATTTTTTTTTTTGTAAAGACAGAGTCTTACTTTATCGTCTTCGGTAGAGTGCTGTGGCATCACACAGCTCACAGCAACCTCCAACTCCTGGGCTTGGGCGATTCTCTTGCCTCAGCCTCCCAAGTAGCTGGGACTACAGGCACTTGCTGCAACACCGAACTATTTTTTGTTGCAGTTTGGCAGGGTTGGGTTTGAACCCACCACCCTTGGTATACGGGGCTGGCGCCCTACCCACTGAGCCATAGAGCCATAGGCACCGCCCCCAAATTCCAGTAGCATTAAAAACATGAAATACTTAGGGATATAAGACCTGTACACTGAAAACTAAAAAATAATGCTAAAAAAAAAAAGAGTAACTAAACAGATATTGCTCTCTCTTTCTTTCTTTCGAGGCGAGTCTCATATTATTGCCATTAATAGAGTGATATGGTGTCACAGCTCACAGCACCCTCAAACTCTTGGGCTCAAGTGATTCTCTTGCCTCAACCTCCCGAGTAGCTAGGACTATAGGCGCCCCCCACAACACCCAGCTAGTTTGTTTTTTAGAGATGAGGTCTCACTCTTGCTCAGGCTGGTCTCAAACTTCTGAGCTCAGGCAATTCACCTGCCTTAGCCTCTCAGAGTGAGGAGTGAGATACTGCCCGGCAGTATCTGCACTTGAATGTACTGGAAGATTCAATTTTGTTAAGATACCAAATTCTCTCAAAGTTGATCCCAATCAAAATCACAGCAGGCTTTGTTGTAGAAATTGACGAGTTGATTGTCAACCTTATATGGAAATTCAAAGGACCTGGAATAGCTTAAATAATCTTCAAAAAGAGAAATAAAGCTGAAGGACATATGCTACCTGATTTCAAGGCTTAATATAAAGCGACGGTAATCATGACTTTGTATATTTTTGACAGGATATAAAAAGATCAGTAAAAGAGCACAAAGTCTAGATGTAGACCCGTATTTACACAATTGATTTCCACAAAGCTGGGGAAGGAATAATCTCTTCAGTAAGTGGCACTGGAACAAATAAATATCTATTAATACATCTCAACCTTTACCCAATTAAAACAGACTAAGAAAGAAAACTATAGGCTGGGGACGGGTCATGCCTATTATCCCAGCACTCCGGGAGGCTAAGGTGGGTGGATTGCCTGAGATTACAAATTCAAGACCAGCCTGAGCCAGAGCAAGACTTTATCTCTAAAACTAGCTGGGCGTTGTGGCGGGCACCCGTAGTCCCAGCTACTCAGGAGGCTGAGGCAAGAGGATCGCTTGAGCCCAGGAGTTTGAGGTTGCTGTGAGCTATGACACCACAGCACTCTATTGAGGGCGACAAAGTGAGACTCTGTTTCAAAGAAGAAAACAAAGAATGAAAACTATAAACTTTCTAGAAAAAAATCTTTACGATTTTCACAAGAAAAACACTTTTTTGGCCAATATGGTGGCTCATGCCTGTAATCCTAGCACTCCGGGAGGCAGAGGTGGGGAGGATCCTTTGAGCCCAGGAATTGCAGATCAGCGTGATCAAGAGGGAGGCTCTGTCTGTACTAAAAATGGAAAAACTACCAGAACATGGTAGTAGGCACCTATATGTAGTCCCAGGTACATGGGAGGCTGAGGCAAGAGTATTCTTGAGCCGAGGAGGTTGAGGTTGCTGGGAGCTATGACGTCACCACACTCTATTTAGGGCACAGAGTAAGACTCTGTCCCGAAAAAAAAAGAAAGAAAGAAACGAAGAAAGAAAGGAAGGAAGAGAATTCTTAACAAGACACAAAATTTATTAATCATAAAGGAAAACAATTGCTCAATTGGACTTCATCAAAATTAAAACCTTCTTCTCATCTAAAGACATTGATTTAAAAATGAAATGGCAGGCTACAGACTGGGAGAAAATATTTTAATACATATATCTGACATTGACTTAAGTCAATTGATTAGGCTGAATAACACACTGAAAATATGAGTAAAATATGAATTTTACACTTTACAAAAGATTTATGAGTAGCCAAAACGCACAGTAAAGCACGTGAATAGATGCACATCATTACGGGTCAGCAAGGAAATACAAATTAAAACACAAGGTATATCTTGACCTACAGGGGCAAATCCATCAGAGTGACCGCAGACTGCTCTAATGAAACTTTCCAAGCAAGAAGACAATGGTCATCTACCTTTAATCTACTTAAACAGAACAATTTCCAGCCCAGAATTCTGTACCCTGCTAAGCTAAGCTTCAAAATTGACAGAGAGATCAAATCATTTATGGATATACAAACATTGAGGAAATTCGCCACAACAAGACCAGCTCTACAGGAAATACTTCAACCTGTTCCGCACACTGACCACCACAATGGATCAGCAGCAAAGTAAGAACTCAGAAATTAAAAGGACAGAACCTAACCTCCACACTGATGCAAAAGATAAAACTAAGCAATGGACTCTCACCAAATAAGACGAATAGAATACTACCACACTTATCAATTATCTCAATAAATGTTAATGGCTTGAATTCCCCACTGAAGAGACATTGATTGGTTGACTGGATTAAAAAACACAAGCCATCCATTTGCTGTCTGCAAGAAACACACCTGGCTTCAAAAGACAAATTAAAGCTCCGAGTCAAGGGTTGGAACACAATTTTTCACACAAATGGAATTCAGAAGAAAAGAGGAGTTGCAATCTTATTTTCAGATACATGTGGATTTAAAGCAACTAAAGTCAAAAAAGACAAAGATGGTCACTTCATATTGGTCAAGGGAAAAATACAACAAGAAGACATTTCAATTCTAAATATCTATGCACCCAATTTAAATGCTCCCAGATTCTTGAAACAAACCTTACTCAGTCTGAGCAATATGATATCTGATAATACCATAATAACAGGGGACCTTAACACTCCTCTTACAGAGCTGGACAGATCCTCTAAACAGAAATTAAACAAGGATATAAGAGACTTAAATGAGACCCTAGAACAACTGTGCTTGATAGACGCATATAGAACACTCCATCCCAAAGATAAAGAATATGCATTCTTCTCATCACCCCATGGAACATTCTCCAAAATTGATCATATCCTGGGACACAAAACAAATATCAACAGAATCAAAAGAATTGAAATTTTACCTTGTATCTTCTCAGACCATAAGGCACTAAAGGTGGAACTCAACTCTAACAAAAATGCTCGACCCCACCCAAAGGCATGGAAATTAAACAATCTTCTGTTGAATAACAGATGGGTGCAGGAAGAAATAAAACAGGAAATCATTAACTTCCTTGAGCATAACAACAATGAAGACACAAGCTACCAAAACCTGTGGGATACTGCAAAAGCAGTTTTGAGAGGAAAATTCATCGCTTTAGATGCCTACATTCGAAAAACAGAAAGAGAGCACATCAACAATCTCACAAGAGATCTTATGGAATTGGAAAAAGAAGAACAATCTAAGCCTAAACTCAGTAGAAGAAAAGAAATATCCAAAATCAAATCAGAGATCAATGAAATTGAAAACAAAAGAATCATTCAGAAAATTAATGAAACAAGGAGTTCGTTTTTTGAAAAAATAAATAAAATAGATAAACCATTGGCCAGACTAAGGAGGAATAGAAAAGTAAAATCTCAAACAACCTCAATCAGAAATGATAAAGGGGAAATAACAACTGATCCCACACAGATACAAGAGATCATCTCTGAATACTACCAGAAACTCTATGCCCAGAAATTTGACAATGTGAAAGAAATGGATCAATACTTGGAATCACACCCTCTCCCTAGACTCAGCCAGGAAGAAATAGACCTCCTGAACAGACCAATTTCAAGCACTGAGATCAAAGAAACAATAAAAAAGCTTCCAATCAAAAAATGCCCTGGTCCAGATGGCTTCACTCCAGAATTCTATCAAACCTTCAAGGAAGAGCTTATTCCTGTACTGCAGAAATTATTCCAAAAAATTGAGGAAGAAGGAATCTTCCCCAACACATTCTATGAAGCAAACATCACCCTGATACCAAAACCAGGAAAAGACCCAAACAAAAAGGAGAATTTCAAACCAATCTCACTCATGAACATAGATGGAAAAATTCTCAACAAAATCCTAGCCAATAGATTACAGCTTATCATCAAAAAAGTCATTCATCATGATCAAGTAGGCTTCATCCCAGGGATGCAAGGCTGGTTTAACATACGCAAGTCTATAAACGTTATCCACCATATTAACAGAGGCAAAAATAAAGATCACATGATCCTCTCAATAGATGCAGAAAAAGCATTTGATAAAATCCAGCATCCTTTTCTAATTAGAACACTGAAGAGTATAGGCATAGGTGGCACATTTCTGAAACTGATTGAAGCTACCTATGACAAACCCACAGCCAATATTTTACTGAATGGAGTAAAACTGAAAGCTTTTCCTCTTAGAACTGGAACCAGACAAGGTTGTCCTTTGTCACCTTTACTATTCAACGTAGTGCTGGAAGTTCTAGCCAATACAATTAGGCAAGACAAGGAAATAAAGGGAATCCAAATGGGAGCAGAGGAGGTCAAACTCTCCCTCTTTGCTGACGACATGATCTTATACTTAGAGAACCCCAAAGACTCAACCACAAGACTCCTAGAAGTCATCAAAAAATACAGTAATGTTTCAGGATATAAAATCAATGTCCACAAGTCAGTAGCCTTTGTGTACACCAATAACAGTCAAGATGAGAAGCTAATTAAGGACACAACTCCCTTCACCATAGTTTCAAAGAAAATGAAATACCTAGGAATATACCTAACAAAGGAGGTGAAGGACCTCTATAAAGAAAACTATGAAATCCTCAGAAAGGAAATAGCAGAGGATATTAACAAATGGAAGAACATACCATGCTCATGGATGGGAAGAATCAACATTGTTAAAATGTCTATACTTCCCAAAGCAATCTACCTATTCAATGCCATTCCTATCAAAATACCAACATCGTACTTTCAAGATTTGGAAAAAATGATTCTGCGTTTTGTATGGAACCGGAAAAAACCCCGTATAGCTAAGGCAGTTCTCTGTAACAAAAATAAAGCTGGGGGCATCAGCATACCAGATTTTAGTCTGTACTACAAAGCCATAGTGCTCAAGACAGCATGGTACTGGCACAAAAACAGAGACACAGACACTTGGAATCGAATTGAAAACCAAGAAATGAAACTACCATTTTACAACCACGTAATCTTTGATAAACCAAACAAGAACATACCTTGGGGGAAAGACTCCCTATTCAATAAATGGTGTTGGGAGAACTGGATGTCTACATGTAAAAGACTGAAACTGGACCCACACCTTTCCCCACTCACAAAAATTGATTCAAGATGGATAAAGGACTTAAATTTAAGGCATGAAACAATAAAAATCCTCCAAGAAAGCATAGGAAAAATACTGGAAGATATTGGCCTGGGGAAAGACTTCATGAAGAAGACTGCCATGGCAATTGCAACAACAACAAAAATAAACAAATGGGACTTCATTAAACTGAAAAGCTTCTGTACAGCTAAGGAGACAATAACCAAAGCAAAGAGACAACCTACACAATGGGAAAGGATATTTGCATATTTTCAATCAGACAAAAGCTTGATAACTAGGATCTATAGAGAACTCAAATTAATCCACATGAAAAAAGCCAACAATCCCATATATCAATGGGCAAGAGACATGAATAGAACCTTCTCTAAAGACAACAGACGAATGGCTAACAAACACATGAGAAAATGTTCATCATCTCTATATATTAGAGAAATGCAAATCAAAACAACCCTGAGATATCATCTAACCCCAGTGAGAATGGCCCACATCACAAAATCTCAAAACTGCATGTGCTGGCGTGGATGTGGAGAGAAGGGAACACTTTTACACTGCTGGTGGGACTGCAAACTAGTACAACCTTTCTGGAAGGAAGTATGGAGAAACCTCAAAGCACTCAAGCTAGACCTCCCATTTGATCCTGCAATCCCATTACTGGGCATCTACCCAGAAGGAAAAAAATCCTTTTATCATAAGGACACTTGTACTAGACTGTTTACTGCAGCTCAATTTACAATCGCCAAAATGTGGAAACAGCCTAAATGCCCACCAACCCAGGAATGGATTAACAAGCTGTGGTATATGTATACCATGGAATACTATTCAGCCATTAAAAAAAATGGAGACTTTACATCCTTCGTATTAACCTGGATGGACGTGGAAGACATTATTCTTAGTAAAGCATCACAAGAATGGAGAAGCATGAATCCTATGTACTCAATTTTGATATGAGGACAATTAATGACAATTATGGTTATGGAGGGGGAAGCAGAAAGAGGGAAGGAGGGAGGGGGGTGGGGCCTTGGTGTGTGTCACACTTTATGGGGGCAAGACATGATTGCAAGAGGGACTTTACCTAACAATTGCAATCAGTGTAACCTGGCTTATTGTACCCTCAATGAATCCCCAACAATAAAAAAAAAAAAAAACTAAATAAAAAAAATATCTTTAACAAAAAAAAAATAAATAAAAAATAAAACACAAGGTACCACTGTATACCCAATTCAAGGGCTAAACTTACAAACAATGACAATACTGAATATTGGAGCACCTAGAACTCTCCAACATTGCTGATGTAGTATGTATAACCACTTTGAAAAACAGGAAGTTTCTTATATCAAATTAAACCTCTCATTGCCACATGACACAGCAATTTCACAAGTACGAAAGAAAAACATATGTCCTCACAAATACTTTTCCACAAATATTCAGAGAGCAGCTTTATCACAGGAGCCCAAAGCTGGAAACAACCCAACGGGCATCAACAAGTGAATGCACAGGGCTCGGCGCCAGTAGCACAGTGGTTACAGTGCCAGCCACATACATTGAGGGTGGCGGGTTAGAATCTGGCCCAGGCCAGCTAAACAACAATGACAACCGCAACAAAAAATAGCTGGGCGTTGTGGTGGGCGCCTATAGTCCCAGCTACTCGGGAGGCTGAGGCAAGAGAATCTCTTAAGCCCAAGAGTTGGAGGTTGCTGTGAGCTGTGACGCCATGGCACTCTACCAAGGGTGAAATAGTGAGACTCTGTCTCAAAAAAACCCCAAAACAACAACAACAAAAGTGAATGCATAAATTGTGATATATTTATAAAATGGGCTATTACTCAGCAATAAAAAGGAATAGAATTACATGTATGTATCTAAAAAACTTACGCAGAAACAAATAACTACATCTAGTATGATCTGCACTTATATGAATTTCCAGAACAGACAAAACTAATTTTCAATGGTAGAAAGAAAGCAGAACAGTAGTTGCTTAAGGCCAGGAGGGTGACAACTAACCAAAAATGAGCATGAAGGAACTATTTTGGGTGATAAAAAATATTTTATATGTTGGAGGGGTGGTAGTTATGTAAGTGTACACATTTGTAAAAACTCATTGACCATACTCTTTTTTTTTTTTTTGTAGAGACAAGAGTCTTACTTTATGGCCCTCGGTAGAGTGCCATGGCATTACACAGCTCACAGCAACCTCCAACTCCTAGGCTTAAGCGATTCTCTTGCCTCAGCCTCCCAAGTAGCTGGGACTACAGGCGCCCGCCACAACACCCAGCTATTTTTTGGTTGCAGTTCAGCCGGGGCCGGGTTTGAACCCGCCACCCTCAGCATATGGGGCCAGCTCCTTATCACCTGAGCCACAGGCGCCGCCCCATTGACCATACTCTTAAAAATGGGTACATTTTATTGTATGAAATTATACCTCAAAGCTAACTTTTTTTTATTTTTTTTTGAGACAGAGTCTTACTATGTCACCCTCGGTAGTGTGCCATGGCATCACAGCTCACAGCAACCTCCAACTCTTGGGCTTAAGCTATTCTCTTCCCTCAGCCTCCCAGGTAGCTGGGACTACAGGTGCCCACTACAATACCCAGCTAATTCTTTTGTTGTTGTTGTTGCAGTTGTCATTGTTGTTTAGCAAGCCTGGGCCGGGCTCAAAACCACTAGCCTTGGTGTATGTGGCTGGCGCCTTACTCTAAGCTATGGCCACCAAGGCTCAAAGCTAATTTTCAATAGTAAAAAAAACCTGATGATGAATAGTAAAATATCTAAATACTCTCAGAAAATTCTAGGCATTTTTGCTGTTAATATGAATGAGAAAAATCATCCTAACCTTTTTTTTTTTTTTTTTTACATTTGCTGGTTTATTTTGAAGGATACAAATCAACAGCCAGATGAAGAGATACATTAGGGTGAGGTCTAGAAGAGTCCTGAGTGCAAGAACTTCTGTCCTCACAAAGTTGGGCTGTGTCACCCACCCAGCGAATGGTTCTTGTTCACCTTCCTGGAAGCCTCCAGAACTTAGCCCTTTTGGGTTTTTATGAAGATTCATTATATAGGCACGATTGATTAAATCTTTGGTCACTAGTGATCAACTCAGCCCATCTCCCCTCCCTAGAGATGGGGGATAGAGCCCATCCTCACTTTTGTTTTTTTTTTTTTTTTTTTTTTTTTTTTTTTTTTTTTTTAGAATATTTTATTTTATTTTATTTATTTATTTTTTTTTTTTGTAGAGACAGAGTCTCACTGTACCGCCCTCGGGTAGAGTGCCGTGGCGTCACACGGCTCACAGCAACCTCTAACTCTTGGGCTTACGTGATTCTCTAGCCTCAGCCTCCCGAGCAGCTGGGACTACAGGCGCCCGCCACAACGCCCGGCTATTTTTTGGTTGCAGTTTGGCCGGGGCTGGGTCCGAACCCGCCACCCTCGGCATATGGGGCCGGCGCCCTACTCACTGAGCCACAGGCGCCGCCCCATCCTGACTTTTATAAACGTTTAAGGTCAGGCACGGTGGCTCATGCCTGTAATCCTAGCACTCTGGGGTGCTGAGGTGGGAGACCAGCCTGAATAAGAGCAAGATCCTGTCTCTACTAAAAATAGAAATATTAGCTGGGTGCAGTTGCACCAGCCTGTAGTCCCAGTTAGTTGGGAGGCTGAGGCAGGAGAATTGCTTGAGTCTAGGACTGTGAGGTTGTAGTGAGCTATGATCACACTCCTGCACTCTAGCCAAGGTGACAGAAGGAAATCATGTCTAACAACAACAACAAAAGTTTAAAACATGCCACTTACTTCAACATTAATTTGCAAAGCATTTTCAGTTACCAAGCAGTTTCAGTTAATTTACCTCTTTTTCTCCTCATAATGACCTTGATACATATTATTGTGTGTATTTTTATAGGTGAGATTTTAAGTTCAGAAAGGAAAACTACCCAGTTTATAAAGCCCAAGGTTTTTTTTTTCTTTTCTATATTATAGCTACTATTAAGAACTTGACAGTTAATTTCAATTTGTTTTTCCTCTGCCAGGGACAGAGCCATTTAATTTTTAATTGTTTCCCACTGGGGAGAAAAAAAGCCAACTTTATTTAATTTCCTGAATCTGATTTTTTTTTCTTTTTTCTTTTGAGACAGTCTCAAGCTGTCGCCCTGGGTAGAGTGCCATGGCGTTACAGCTCACAGAAATCTCCCACTCTTGGGCTTAAGCAATTCTCTTGGCTCAGCCTCCCAAGTAGCTGGGACTACAGATTCCCGCCACAATGCCCGGCTATTTTTTTTTTTTTTTTGGTTGTAGTTATCATCATTGTTGTCTGGCAGGTCCGGGCTGGATTGGAACCCTGTAGCTCTGGCGTATGTGGCTGGTGCCTTAGCCGCTTGAACTATAAGCACCGAGCTGTGAATATGAATGTTTTAAGGGAAAACATTGCCAATACTAAACTTAAAAACATATTATCATCTTTGTTGAAGTTAGTGCCCCTAAAAGCAGGTGCTACTGATGTTAATAATGAAGTGAGAATCATTTAATTAAACAGTTTTAATAAACATGTTACTGTGGCTTGGCACCTGTGGCTCAAGCGGCTAAGGTGCCAGCCACATACACCTGAGCTGGTGGGTTCGAATCCAGCCAGGGCCCGCCAAACAACAATGATGGCTGCAACCAAAAAATAGCCGGGCGTTGTGGCAGGCGCCTGTAGTCCCAGCTACTTGGGAGGCAGAGGCAAGAGAATTGCTTGAGCCCAGGAGTTGGAGGTTGCGTGAGCTGTGATACCACAGCACTCTACCCAGGGCGATAGCTTGAGGCTCTGTCTGAAAACAATAAATACATAAAAAATAAAATAAACATGTTACTGCAAAAAGCAAAATCTAAACACAGTGAATTTCACTTTTGGGATAATTTAACCTTTGGTAAACAATCTTACATTCAACTTTCACATAAGCCTCCCTACTTTGGGGCTAAGGAAGCTTTGGATTTAATAAGGCTTCAAAAGGTCTGTTATGGGCTTGGCACCAGCAGCTCAACCACTAAGGCGCCAGCCACATACACCAGAGCGGGCAGGTTCGATTCCAGGCCGGGCCTGCCAAACAGCAATGACAACTATAACCAAAAAAAAAAAAAAAAATAGCTGGGCGCTGTGGCGGGCATCTGTAGTCCCAGCTACTTGGGAGGCTGAGGCAAGAGAATCACTTTAGCCCAGCAGTCAGAGGTTGCTGTGAGCTGTGACGCTACGGCACTCTACCCAAGGCGACAGCTTGAGGCTCTATCTCAAAAAAACAAAGGTCCTGCAGCAGCTGTGGCTCAGTGTGTAGGGCGCCGGCCCCATATACTGAGGGTATACCTGGCCTGGCCAAACTGCAACAACAACAACAAAAAAAGGTCCGTAACGAATTTTAGACATTTTAGATGCACTGAACATAGGCTAGAAAAGATATATCAATTATTCTAAATAAAAATCATTCCTTGAATTCAAGCCAAGACCTTGTAGAACCAGTATTATCTTTCTTTGAACAACAGATTTTGATCAAAAACAAGTTGTCGGGCGGCGCCTGTGGCTCAGTCAGTAAGGCGCTGGCCCCATATACCGAGGGTGGCGGGTTCAAACCCGGCCCCGGCTGAACTGCAACCAAAAAATAGCTGGGCGTTGTGGCGGGCGCCTGTAGTCCCAGCTACTCGGGAGGCTGAGGCAAGAGAATCGCTTAAGCCCAGGACTTGGAGGTTGCTGTGAGCTGTGTGATGCCACGGCACTCTACCGAGGGCCATAAAGTCAGATTCCGTCTCTATAAAAAACAAAAAACAAACAAACAAAAAAAAACAAGTTGTCATGCAACCATATTCTTGTTAAATAATCTGAGAATTCTTCATTGGTAATACATTCAGTCCCCAAGGAATAATTTTACTATTTATTGTAGTTTTACCTTAAATTCTCAGCTTTTATTTTGTCCTGAGAAAAGAAGGGGTTTGGGTACAGATGCCCGCTTACCTCTATGTATGTAGTATGTAGTATGTATGCATATCTGTATGTATGTACTTTACTCTCACTCTCTTGTCCAGGCTAGAGTGCTATGGCATCAGCCAAGCTCACAGAAACCTCAAACTCCTGGGTTCAAGTGATCCTCCTGCTTCAGCCTTCTGAGTAGCTGGGACTACAGGCAACTACCACAACTCCAGCTAATTTTTCTATTTTCAGTAGAGACAGGATCTCACTCTTGCTCAGGCTGTACTCAAACTCCTGAACTCAAGTAATCCTACTAACTTGGCCTCCCAGAGTGTTAGCATTATAGGCGTGAGTCATGGCTCCAGGCCCAGATACCTATTTTTAAATCACCAGTGTCAGATTTAGTCCCAGAATGACTGTTTATCTGAAGAAAATAGTGCCAAAAGGATTCCAACTATTCAGCTACTACAAGGAACACAGGCAAATGGAATAGAACGATTAATGGTGTCACGAGGATGACTTATTTCAGGAAAGAGATAAGGCTAAAGATAAAATCTCATGAAAAGATGATTCCTTCAAAAAGGCAGCACAGCACACAGACAGGAAGATAGTGAATACTATTTACTTTATGCCTACAATGTATAAAGTACATTAATAAATATTATAATACTCTCCTCAGCCATATAAAGTATATGAATTTCTCTGTTGTATTTTTCATATAAAAAAAGGAGATAAATGTACTCAGCAGGGTCCTAACAGAGGGTAGAGCTGAGATTCAGACCTGAATATGACTATTCCATTTGCTTTTTCCACTCAATATTCTATACCGCTTCCTAAACCAACAGCACTGGAAATCAGAAGAAAAGAAGTTTAATTCTAACCCTACAACTCTTTGTTTTTGAGACGGAGTCTCGCTCTGTCGCCCTGGGTAGACTGCAGTGGCATCATCTTAGCTCATCAAACCTTCAATTTTGGAGAATAGTTTTGCCAAATATAGAATTCTTGGGTGAGAGTAATTTTCCTTAATTAGTTTTAGCAGCCATTTTTGTGCTGGTGACCCTATACATAATGTGGCTCTTTTTCTCTCAAGCTGTTTTTAAAGATTAAAAAAATTTATTATTATTATTATTATTTTTTTTTTTTGAGACAGAGCTGTTGCCCTGGGTAGAGTGCTGTGACATCACAGTTCACAGCAACCTCCAACTCTTGGGCTTAGGCAATTCTCTTGCCTCAGCCTCTCGAGTAGCTGGGACTATAGGCGCCTGCCACAATGCCCAGCTATTTTTTGTTGTTGCAGTTGTCATTATTGTTCAAGCTGGCCTGGGCTGGGTTTGAACCTGCCAGCCTCTGTGTATTGTCAGTGCCCTACTCACTGAGCTATGGGCACTGCCCTATTTTTATTTTTTCTTGATTCATAGTCTCACTTTGATGCCCTCGGTAAAGTGCTGTGGTGTCACTGCTCACAGCAATCTCAAACTCTTTGGGCTCAAGTAATTCTCTTGCCTTAGCCTCCCAAGTAGCTAGGACTATAGGTCCCTGTCACAACACCTGGCTATTTTTATTTATTTATTTTATTCCTTTTTATTTTTTGAGACAGAGTCTCACTATGTTAACCTTGGTAGAGTGCCATGGTGTGACAGGTCACAGCAACCTCAAACTCTTGGGCTTAAGTGATTCTCTTGCCTCAGCCTCCTAAGTAGCTGGGACTACAGGCACCCACCACAACACCTGGCTGTTTTTTCTTTTGTTGTAGTTGTGATTATTGTTTAGCAGGCCCGGGTGGGTTTGAACCCACCATTTCCAGTGTATGTGGCTGGTGCCCTAACCGTGGAGCTACAGGTGCCCAGCCACTTGGCTATTTTTAGAGACGGGGTCTAGCTCTTCCTCAGGCTGATCTCTAACTCCTGAGCTCAAGCAATCCAACCGCCTTGGCCTCCCAAAGTGCTAGAATTATAGATGTGAGCCACTGTGCCTGGCCTTATTTTTATTTATTTTTTTAAAGACAGAGTCTCACTGTGTGCCCTGGGTAGAGTACCTGGCATCATTATAGCTCACAGAAATCTCAGTTTATTGAGGTCAGGTGATCCTTTTGCCTCAGCCTCCCAAGTAGCTGGGACTACCGGCACCCGCCACTACACCCAGCTAGTTTTTCTATTTTTAGTAGAGATGGCGTCTCCCTCTTGCTCAGGCCAATCTCAAACTCTTGGGCTGAAGCAATCTGCTTGCCTTGGCCTTCCAAAGAGCCACCTCACCTGGCCCTTATTATTTTTTTTAGAGGCAATGTCTTGCTATGTTGTCCAGGCTGGTCTTGAATTTCTGGGCTCAAGTGATCCTCCTGACACCTGAGTATCTGGGACTATAGGTATGTGCCAGTGAGTCCGGCTTCTACCTGTTTTTAAGATTTTCTTTTTATCTTTGATTTTTAGCAATTTAACCATGATGAGCGTAAATATAATTTTCTTTACATTTATCTTGTTTGAGGTTTGTAGAGCTTCTTTTTATTTTATTTTATTTTTTTAAATGTATTTATTATTAAATCATAGCCATGTACATTAATGCAACCATGGGGCACCATACACTGGTTTTATAGACCATTTGACATATTTTCATCACACTGGTTAACATAGCCTTCCTGGCATTTTCTTAGTTATTGTGTTAAGACATTTATGTTCTACATTTAGTAAGTTTCACTTGTACCCTTGTAAGATGCCCCATAGGTGTGGTCCCACCAATTACCCTCTGTAGAGCCTCTTAAATCTTGGGTTGATGTTTTCCATCAAATCCAATTTTCTTTTCCTGCCCCATTCTCTCCTTGCTTTCCAGGGCTCTAATTACACATTATAGATCCCTTATTCCACAGGTTATTCCTACTGTGTTTAACTTTTTTTCCCTTTTGTTCACCTCTGCTTCAGTTTGAATAAATTTTATCGACCTGTTACTAAGTTCATTACTCATTTCTACTACCAAGCAGAGTTCAATCTGTTCCTTATGTCCATCTAAGAACTTTTATTTCAGCTATTGTACTTTTGGGCTCTTAATTCTGTATTTGGTTCTTTTTTTTTTCTTTTATATTTCCATTTGGTTCTTGAACTACTTCATCTCTTCACCCATTCATTATACAGTAGAACTCAACTACATCCCTACATTAACCACCTCCTTAAGTTGACCTAATTTTCATAGACTGGATGTGTACCGCATGTACATATCAGTACAGTAGGCCTTGTTCCTTATGTTGACCCCCTCCATATATTGACCATTTGTTACAGTTCCTTGGGTGGTCAACTTACAGAGGTTCTACTGTATTTAATTTTTTATTGAATATTATTTAACATATAATAAAGTCCTTGTTTGGCTCGGCGCTCGTAGCACAGTGTTCGGCCACATGCACCAAGGCTGGCAGGTTGAAACCTGGCCCTGGCCTGCTAAACAACAATGATAACTGCAACAAAAAATAGCTGGGCATTGCGGCGGGTCCCTGTAGTTCCACCTACTTGGGAGACTGAGGTAAGAGAATCGCTTAAGCCTAAGAGTTTGAGATTGCTGTGAGCTATGATGCCATAGCACTCTACTGAAAGTGACATAGTAAGACTGTCTCCAAAAAAAAGAAAAAAATATATAGTACTTGTTTGGCTAATTCCACTGAGTCATTATCAGATTTCCTGGTATTAAGTATATTTTCTCTTAATTATGGGTCACATTATTCTATTTCTTCTAATGTTTTGTAATTTTGAATCATATTCTTTTTTTGTGGGGGGTGGGAGACAGAATCTCACTCTGTTACCCTGAGTAGAGGGCCAGGGCATAATAGCTCACAGCAACCTCAGTCTCTTGGGCTCAAGCAATCCTCTTGCCTTGAGTAGCTGGGACTATAGGCACCTGCCACAACACCCGGCTATTTTTAGTAAAGACAGGGTCTCCCTCTTGCTCAAGCTGATCTCCAACTCCTGAGCTTAAGGAATCCTCCTGCCTAGGCCTCCCACAGTGTTAGGATTACAGGTGTGAGCCACCATGCCTGGCCTTAAATCATCTTCCTGAAACTGTCAAAAATAGAGGACAGGTGTTGGCAGCTGCTACCACGCCGCCGTCGCTGTCTAACGCCAGCGCCGCCTCTAGCTTGCCGAGCTCCAGCAGAAGGAGAAGGGGGTAAGTAAGGAGGTCTTTATACCATGGGTCGTACAAAGCAGACTGCCTGCAAATCCACCGGTGGTAAAGCACCCGGGAAGCAACTGGCTACAAAAGCCGCGCGCAAGAGTGCACCCTCTACTGGAGGGGTGAAGAAACCTCATCGCTACAGGCCTGGTACTGTGGCACTCCATGAACTAAGACGTTATCAGAAGTCCACTGAACTTCGGATTTGCAAACTTCCTTTCCAGCGTCTGGTGCAAGAAATTGCTCAGGACTTTAAGACAGATCTGCGCTTCCAGAGCGCAGCTGTTGGTACTTTGCAGGAGGCAAGCGAGGCCTATCTGGTTGGCCTTTTTGAAGACACCCACCTGTGTGCTATCCATGCCAAACGTAATTATGCCAAAAGACATCCAGCTAGCACGCCGCATACATGGAGAACGTGCTTCAGAGTCCACACAATGGGAAAACATTTCATTATAAAAAAAAAAAAAAATTTTCTTCTTCCTGTTATTGGTAGTTCTGAACGTTAGATTTGTTTTTCCCCCCATGGGGTCAAAAGATAAGTATATGATTGCGACCGGAAAAATAGGGGACAGAAATCAGGTATTGGCAGTTTTTCCATTTTCATTTGTGTGTGAATTTTTAATATAAAATGCAGGGATGTGCAGCATTAAAGCGAGTCAAAATGTGTCAGTGAACAAGTTTCAGCAGTTCAACTTTATAACAATTATAAATAAACCTGTTAAATTTTTTTGGACAATGCCAGTATTTGGATTTTTTTTTAAACAAGTAAATTTCTTATTGATGGCAACTAAATGGTGTTTGTAGCATTTTTATCATACAGTAGATTCCATCCATTCCCTATACTCTTCTGCGTTGTCCTACATGCAAGTACGTGTTTTTAATGTTGTCTGTCTTCTGTGCTGTTCCTGTAAGTTTGCTATTAAAATACATTAAACTGTAAAAAACAAACAAAAAACAGAGGACAAGGTATAATTTATGTTTGTTTTACTTATTTCTGAGTATAGCATTTCCTCTGTCTGACAATCAGTATCTGGTAATTGGATTGAGGGGTTGATCATTCAGGTTCCTCCTATGGTCAAACTGAGGCTGAGGCTGGGTGGCTGGTTTATTATAATACGTGAATTCACCAGGAATCAACCAACACTCTAACCTCCAAGCTGCTGTCTTTTTAATCTTGTCATTATTTGAGCTGGAAAGAGCTTGGCTGCAGTTCAGATATTTTTAGTTCATCTTTTGTATTTAATGCTGACAGAGTGTCACTGCACAGTATGTGGAACTACACGATTCTTTTGTGCCTTTCACATCCTCCTGCAATGCTTCTTTCTTAGCAAAAATTGGGAGAAGGAGCCAGGCTAGAACTCCAACTACTCAGGAAGCTTAGGCAGGAAGACGGCTGGAGGCCAGGAGTTTAAGACCAGTCTGGATAACATAGCGAAACCCCATTTCTAAAAGAAATGAAAAAAATTAGCTGGGCCTGGTAGTACATGCTACTTGGGAGAATCATTTAAGCTTAGGAGTTTAAGGCTATAGTGAGGTATACGTATGATCACACCATTGCACTCCAGTCTGGGTGACAAAGGGAGATTCCATGAATTTTTTTTTTTTAAGAGATGGGTCTCACTCTGTTGCCCTGGGTAGAGTGCCATGGCGCGTCATCGTAGCTCACAGCAACCTCAAACTCTGGGGCTTGAATAATCCTCTTGCCTTGGCCTCCCAAGTAGCTGGGATTATAGGTGCTCAACACAACACCCAGCTAGTTTTTCTATTTTTAGTAGAGATGGAGTGTCGCTTTTGCTCAGGCTGGTCTTGAACTCCTGAGCTCAAGCAATCCACCTACCTCCACCTTCCAGAATGCTAGGATTACAGAAAAAAAAATGTTTTTTTAATTGGGAAAAGGAGACACAGCAGATAATTTCCTGGGCCAAGTGGTCTGTTTTTGCACTTGGGATTCGTACAGATTCCAGTTCAACAGTCCACACTGTTAACTAAAGCTTGGTTGATTTCCCCTTGGCTCCATAAAGTCTCATCATCTATGTTAAGGCTACTTGTATCTAGATTCTAGACCACATGCTTCACCCCAGGTATAAAAGGTGCTGTGTCTCTCTACTCAATCATGAGGGGGCTCATTTCACTTTGGAATTCAGTTCATCCAAGTTTCCTTGTATCCACTGCCATTCACTAGCTCCAGTGAAAAACACATGATTTTTATTTTGTCTACCATGTAGGATGTTCTTGTTACTATGGGAGTAAAAGTCTTTTAAGTCCTTCTACATCCTAAATGGAAGTCTTAAAACTGTTCAAGGAAATAAAATAGTTTCTAGCTGAAAAAGTCAGAATATATTACATGTAAGTATTGCTTTAGAAATATTAATTTCAGGGGTGGGTGTGTGGATGTCTGTGCATGTGTGTGGCTAATTACAAATGTACTGACTACGTTGAGTTATGATAAAAAAAATTCTAGAAAGCTTCTGTTCTAGATATATTTGAGTCCACATAGTTGCTAGGCAAAGAGTTTAGAGAAAAGATCTTGGGCGGTGCCTGTGGCTCAGTGAGTAGGGCGTTGGCCTCATATACCGAGGGTGGTGGGTTCCAACTGAGCCCCGGCTAAACTGCAACAAAAAAATAGCCGGGTGTAGTGGCGGGCGCCTGTAGTCCCAGCTACTCGGAAGGCTGAGGCAATAGGATCGCCTAAGCCCAAGAGGTAGAGGTTGCTGTGAGCTCTTCCTTAATAAAAAATAAAAATAAATAAATAAATAAATAAAAGAAAGAAAAGATCTTTAAAGCGAATAGTCTACTGCTAGATCAAATCATGAACTGAAATTGTTCAGAAACCCAAAGGCTTTTACATGTCAACCCAGAACAAAATAAGTCCCTAGATAAATATTTTAAAAAACATAAATTATCACAGTAAGCAACTGCTATTATAGAAGAGTAAAACATATCCCAGATATTTTAGTAATAGCCTTTGATTTTTTATTAAAGCTAGTTCTGTACTAAAATTCAATTTGGTGCTTACTGATTGCCTTTATTAGGTTGAGACTGCAGAGAAAGCTTCTGAAGAGAATATGGGCCTTTTATGTTTGCCTTCTTTAATAAAAATATTTTTTAAATCTCTTTTTTTTAGAAAGCAAGAAAAAGACAAGAAGATTCTCTGAATGTAGGAAAGCTATTCTTAAGTAAAAAGAATTGCTTTGAGGTGGCACCCATAGCTCAGTGGGTAGGGTGCTGGCCACATACACCGAGGCTGGCAGGTTCGAGCTTGGCCTGGGCCAGCTAAAAACAACAACAATGACAACTGCAACAAAAAAATAGCCAGGCATTGTGATGGGCGCCTGTAGTTGAAGCTACTTAGGAGGCTGAGGCAAGAGAATCTCTTGAGGCCAAGAGTTTGAGGTTGCTGTGAGCTGTGACGGCATGGCACTCTACCCACGGCAACAGCTTAAGACTCTGTCTCAAAAAAAAAAAAAAAAAAAAAAGAATTGCTTTGAACTCAGAAATCAGTGAGACAAACCATAGAAACAGGTATGCCATAAAACATAGATGGAGATCATATTATTTAATTTATAAGGGAGATATAAAGAAAGCAGGCCTTGGAGCCAGTCGCTTGGATTTAAATCCTTTGCAACTTACTTTAAGTTTACTCTAAACCTCTCTGAGCTTTGATTTCCTCAACTAAACAAGGGAATAAGACTCACCAGTTATTGGGATAAGCAAATGAAATAATATACAAAATGTCTTACACAAAGCCAGTGCTACTAATGGTTATGACATTATCATAGGTTATTAAATATCATAGGTGTAAGGATGTCAGTACACATCCCCACCAATTTAACTTCCCAAATGCCTCACTGTTAATTTCTATCCCCATCACAGAGACCTTAATTCACGCCCTTCTCATCCTTCTCCTAGCACCACCGCGCCATAGCCTCCTATATGGCCTACCTGCCTTCAATCTTCACCCTGTTCCGATATTGTTGCCAGAGTGCTACTTCTAAAACTTAGATATGACCAAGTCACAAAGCAGTTAAAACCCTTTAGTTTGGATTTCTCCATAATCTACCCAGGTGGTTAGCAAAACATACTCACAAGGAATAATAGACTTTGAATAATAGGACCAAAGTTCTGTTATTGAACCTTGTCAAAATTGAATAATACACATCACCTCCATTTACAGAAGTAAATTAAATTAATGGACATAATTTCCTCAATATTAAGTTTTTCCTCTACAAACTCATTTTAAATTTTGACCCTTGTTGCTATTATATTTATGGTGTAAGTCAATACTAACATAATGGCAAAACAAAAAAAATATGCAGTCAATAAGTATCAATGAAAAAATTGGGAAAAGCCAACCATGCAGAGTTTTAAAGCTTTTAAAAAAAGTCATAGGGCTGGGCAGGGTGACTTATACCTGTAACCACTCTGGAAGCCTGAAGGGGGAGGATCGCTTGAGCCCAGGACTTTGAGACCAGTCCTGGGCAATACAGTGAGACGGTGTCTATGCCTGGAGTCCCAGTTACTGAGGTTGAGACCGGAGAATCAGTTGAGCCTAGGGGTTTGAGGTTGCAGTGAATATGCTACTGTATTCTAGCATGAGCAACAGAGTAAGACACAGTCACACACACACAAACACACACAGTCCATATGCCTTAACATGACACAAAGTTCTTTCGCCCTCTGATTCTAGCTTTGACTCTTGCACTGCCTTGCTCACCTGTTACACAAATTCCAATAACGCCATATAATTTACAACTACTAGCAGTCTAGAGCTATGATGCTCAAGTTACACAGAGTTCAGATACCACCAGATTTGGTTCTTGGCTATATAAACGTATGTCAAATTACTTAACCTTTCTAAGCTTGCTTCTTTATCTGTACAATGATCACGATGATCATAGATAATATTTACTAAGCCCTTAATATGAGCCAGGCACAGTTCCACTCATTTTATTGATATTAATTCTGACTACATCAGGTACTTTCAAGAACAGTTGATAGTTTCTCTGCGAAAAACATAGCAGTTTTCCCAGAGCGAGTCACTCTTTCTGTGTACTTCCATTACACCTATTAGCATACTATACCCCTTTTCCAATTTTGAATCCCCCTTATAGCAAATATTTCCATATATCTTTGCTATCATCTCAAGAATCTTAATACTCTGGAGTCATTCTTGCTGGGGATACTTAGAAAAAGAGGAAATTCAGTTTGAGACTGAAAGGAAAATAGCACAAATAATCAGAAATAAGTAAATGCTTCTGTCATGCTGTCTTAGAAGACCTAAAGTAAACCTAAATCTCAGAATGTCACTCTTGTACTTGTTACAGCAGAGGATGCTAAAGTCAGTGTCAAGAAAAAAGTGAACATAATAAACTCTGTTCAGGGCCAGGCATGATGGCTCACACCTGTAATCGTAGCACTATGAAGACCGAGGTGGGTCGAAAGCCTGAGCTCAGAAGTTCAAGACAAGCCTGAGCAGGAGTGAGACCCCATCTCTACTAAAAATAGAAAAACTAGCTGGGCGTGTGGTGGGCACCTGTAGACCCAGCTACTCAGGAGGCTGAGGCAAGAGGATTGCTTGAGCCTAAGACTTTGAGGTTGCTGTGAGCTATGATGACACCACGACACTCTACCCAGGGCACAGTGTGAGATGCTATCTCAAATAAATAAATAAATAAACAAACAAAAAGAAAAAGAAAAATTCTGCTTAGGAAGATGGGTGAGAATCTGGACTGTTTGCATTATCTTTTTATGCAATCTGAAGAGAAACCAGAGTATGCATTATCTTTTTAAAAAAATTTCTATGAAGCATATTTATTTATATTAAAATATTAATATATTATTTAATGTGAAAGCCTCTGGGTAATTTTTAATGAGGCCCACAGGAATAAATATTGCATAAATTTCTATATTAAATTTATCTAAAGGTATTTTAAAGCAAATCATAAAGGACCAAACCAATAGAGAAAAAAAGCAAGCATTAAACTGGCATTACTTTTCAAACCTCTATCATCTTGTTGGCTGTTCCTTGAATAACAAATCTTCAAAGCAAGCACGTACAGGGTATCAGCCTTTTTTCCTCACTCCTATCAGAGGAAACAGCCTCATATGTTGCTAAAAGTGGTTCCCAAAATAGCAAAGAAACTCTAAAGGATCCTAGTATTACTCATAATACATAATATAAGTTTCTCAAGCAGTTATTATACCTAAAAGCAAAGTAAGAAATATGAAAGATTCTTAAAAGAATAAATTTAATTCTTTCAGATTCTATCTGTTGAGATAGTTGTCAATGGAATATTTTCAGGGTTTTTTAAAAATGAAAGAATGAAAAATTATACTTGGGTGGCGCCTGTGGCTCAGTGAGTAGGGTGCCGGCCCCATATACCGAGGGTGATGGGTTCAAGCCCAGCCCCAGCCAAACTGCAACAAAAAAATAGCCGGGCGTTGTGGCGGACGCCTGTAGTCCCAGCTGCTCGGGAGGCTGAGGTAAGAGAATCGCGTAAGCCCAAGAGTTAGAGGTTGCTGTGAGCCGTGTGACGCCACAGCACTCTACCCTCGGGCGGTACAGTGAGACTCTGTCTCTACAAAAAAAAAAAAAAAAAAGAAAAATTATACTTGATACACAGATCATATTCAGAACTTTGAGGCGCAAGTCAAAGAATCAGAATAATGCTGACTTCGTAATTGTGTGACACAATTTGGTTATCTATATTATTCATAAAATGTTCAAAATGACAATTCCTCCATTTTGCTGTTCACTGATTCTAATAGATAGTACTGAAAGCTTTATTTGCCACAGTCATATGGCCCCAAGAGATATCCCCCAAACTCACTCAAAAGTAATTCCTGTTGGTTCCACCTTCTAAACAAATCTGACCCCAACCACTTACCATCTTTACCCAGGCCACCATCATTTCTTTTTCTGTCATATTTGATTTCAACTCATTTTTTACCTTCCCTGTCTATCTTATCTAAAATAATGCTTCTTTCCCCTACCTGATTCTCTATACCCTTACTCTGCTATATTTCTCCACAGAGCTTATCATTCATCTGAAATTCTATTATTTTTGTTGGTTTATTTACTGTTTGTCTCCCCCATTAGAATGTAAGCTTTTTTACTACTGTATCCTCAGGACCTAGAAGAGTGTACACCATATAATAATCCTTCAGTAAATATTTGTTGAATGAATGACAAAATCCTGAATATAAGAATGTTTAAACAGCAAAGATTTATGAAAACTTTGCCACAACTATTACTCTTAAGTGCCTTGAAGCTGCCCTATTTGTAGAATGGAAAGCATCTTGGAATATTTTAAGTATAAATGAATAACACCTTAATAATCTATTTAAATGGTAATTTGCACCACAATAGGGAGAATGGTTTTGTACATTTATTATTTGCCAGGTACTATTCACATAATGTGATACAATCCTCTCAACTATCCTTAGTGCAAGGTATCTTTATTTTCTAGACAAGGAAAGGGAGGCTACCCTTAGGAAAGTTAGATGACTTTCTAAGGTCATATACATTGTTATAACTAGAAAAGCTAGAATTTAATAGTACATATCATACTATGTTCAGAATAGAAAGACATTTTCAGAAGGGGCACTAAGTGAGGGGTCTCTAACTTTGATCTCATATTCCTATGAAGATTCCAGGCATGGTGGCTAGTACCTATAATTCCAGAACTTTGGGAGGCTAAGGTGGGAGGATCATTGGAGGCCAGGAGCTCAAGACCAGCCTGGGCAACATGGTAAACCCCTGTCTCTACAAAAATAAAATAAAATAATTAAAATAATTTTTAAAATGTAAAAACTCTTACGACAAAAAAAATTGATTCGTATTTATTTATAAGTTATAAACATACACAGGGTGAACATCAAGTTCAGGTACAATTTACCATGTTAATGTGACTCTAGAGGCTAACCTCATTCTATTAATCTTTTATTTAGAATAAATGTTATATTTCAGCCCAAGGATGTGATTGGTTAAAAAAGCACAAGCCGGGCGGCTCCTGTGGCTCAGTCGGTAAGGCGCCGGCCCCATATACAGAGGGTGGCGGGTTCAAACCCGGCCCCGGCTGAACTGCAAACCAAAAAATAGCCGGGCGTTGTGGCGGGCGCCTGTAGTCCCAGCTACTCGGGAGGCTGAGGCAGGAGAATCCCTTAAGCACAGGAGTTGGAGGTGGCTGTGAGCTGTGCGATGCCATGGCACTCTACCAAGGGCCATAAAGTGAGACTCTGTCTCTACAAAAAAAAAAAAAAAAAGCACAAGCCATTCATATGCTGTCTCCAGGAAAAGCTTCTAACCTTGAAGGACAAATCAAGACCCACGGTTAAGGGATGGAAAACAGTATTTCAGGCAAATAAAAATCAAGAAAAGAGGTGTTGCAATCTTATTATCAGATACAAATGTATTGAAAGCAACTAAAGTTAAGAAAAAAAAGATGGTGGGACTGCAAATCAATTCAGCCTCTTTGGAAAGAAGCATGGAGAATCTTCAAAGATCTCAAATTAGATCTTCCTATTTGACCCCACAATCCCCCTACTAGGTATCCACCCAAAAGAAAAACATCATTTTATCATAAGGACATTTGCACTAGATTGTTTATTGTAGCTCAATTTACATTTGCCATGACAAGGAAACAACTTAAATGCCCGTCAACTCAGAAATGGATTAACAAATTGTGGTACATGTACACCATGGAATACTATTCAGCCATAAAAAGACGGTGAGTTCACATCTTTTGTAATATCCTGGATGGAGTTGAAACACATTCTTCTTAGTAAAGTATCACAAGAATGCAATGTATTTAATACTAATATGAAGCCAGTAGACAATCTAAGAGGGAGAAAAACTCATTTTAATTCTAGTTGGGTGTAAGGGGATTGGGGTTCTCTCACTGAATGAGCATGGGGTGGGGGTGTTTGGCACACCTTTTGTGTGTGGGACATGAGCACAAGAGGGACTCTACCTAACCAAATCAAATATTTGGACCTAGTTGTTTGTACCCTCACATTAACCTGAAAAAAAAAAAAAAGAACACCCCCAACATTTCAATAACATTTAACTAAATTTACTTAAGAAAAACTAATGTAAAAAGGTATTTCAAAAAAAATGAAACATAGGCCAGGCATGGTGGCTCCACGTCTGTAGTCCTAGAACTCTGAGAGGCTGAGATAGGTAGATCCCTTGAGGACAGGAGTTTGAGATCACCCTGAGCAAAAGGAAGACTTTGTCTCTACTAAAAATAGAAAACCTAGCTGGGCATCACCACGGGTGCCTGCAGTTCCAGCTACTCAGGAGGCTCAGGCAAGGGGATGGCCTGAGCTCAAGAGTTTGAGGTTGCTGTGACAATACCCAGAGCACACAGTGAGAAAACAAAACAAAAAAGAAATACATATAGTTTAATCCTAACTAAAAAATATTTTCCAAACAGTCTAATGATATGGTTCATTACCCACACCACTGTTCCTGTCCCATAAAGCTATATGTTAATAGGAGAGGTATTTAATGTCATCTAACAGCATGACTGAGGTCAAGGCAGTGCTCTCGGACTAATTCAGTCTTACAGTACTCATATTTCATATCAGCAGTGGAAGCTAATTACCAATATCCAAATAGAAGGTGTAGAGAGAACGTCCAGGAGGATAAGAGGTAAACTTGCATTGCAATGTGATTACAAATAATAATTATTTCTAAGTGCTTGCATGTGTTAAGTACCATGCTAAGTACCTACTTTTATTACTGCATTTAATTCTCACAACAACCCTGA
Source organism: Nycticebus coucang (assembly GCF_027406575.1). Lineage (NCBI taxonomy): Eukaryota > Metazoa > Chordata > Mammalia > Primates > Lorisidae > Nycticebus > Nycticebus coucang. The sequence goes on from NC_069784.1 coordinate 45,014,821, forward strand.
GGGATAGTTATTACTCTTATAATAGTAGAAAGTTTTATTCTTTTGTGCATGAGGAAGCTGAAGCTGAACTAGTTAAGAAAGAAAACACAAACCTAACTCAGCTTTACTCCAAAGACAGTGTGCTTAACCATTATGTATTACTTGTTTAGTAACAGGCTAGACGGATAGGATAGCCTAGTAATAGAGAGGGTAGACATAACAATAACATAAGCTCATATAACAGGATGTCAACTGCAACTTTTTCTGTTTTGTCTGAGCTCCAGGGACCTCAAAGGACAAAATCAAAACAAGAGGAGTCAAATGCTCCTCATATTCTAAGAGCAAGTAGCAGGCTTATTAAGTGGGATAGCTTGCAAGATGAACAGAGAAGTTAAAAAAACCAAAACAAACAACAACTGGCTCAGCTGACATCAGTTCATTATTTTTCTCAAGGCTTTAGAACAGAAGAATTACAATTCATTAATTGTGAGGATTACAAGGGATGCTAGGACTTCACTGAAGACACTAGGCGCTAAGCATTCCCCTTCCGCTAAAAGGGAAAGGGGGAGGTACTTCCTGTCTCCCCCAAGTCAAGGGACTGGAATCTCAAGATAACTCGGAGTGCTTAACATGTATCCCCAGAATTATGGAAGTATGGGGGCACAGGGGCTGATATCAGACTCTTGCGTGGGGGATGAAAAGGGCTGGCTCATAGATAAATTTTAAAGACAGCTTAGGTACAACAATCACATGAAAAGTTTCAGCAGAAGAAAAAGTTACAAAATGCCGCAATATGGAAAATTACATATAACACTAATAACATGAAACTTTTAGAATTTTATCACATTTTTAATGCAATGTTACTATTCATATAATTAAATAAAATACCGCTTAATCTTTTTGAACTAATTATTCCTTTTAAAATTCCAAGTAGTGTACTGGCTATTAGAGGTTTTTTTCTGATTCCAAATTAAAACAAAGTACTATTTTTTCAAGTTCTTTAGAGTATGACAGTGGTGCTTTGACAGGGATTGCATTAAATCTGTAGATTGCTTTGGGTATTACGATTCGATTTTTGACATGAGGAAAACACCCCTGGCAATTGAAGCAACACTCAAAATATATTACTGGGATTTGATCAAGCTACAAAGCTTCTGCACTGCTAAGGGCACTGCAACAAAAGCAAACAGACAGCCTTCTGAATGGGAGAAGAGTTTTACATGTTATGATTCTGACAAAGGTCTAATAACTAGAATCTACAGAGAACTCAAATTAATCTACACAGAACTCAAATTAATAAGAAAAGATCAAACAACTCCATTTCTTTTTGAGCGAGAGACTTGAACAGAAAGTTCTGAAGATGACAGGCAAATGGCCTAAAAACACATTAAAAAATGCTCATCATCTTTAATCAGAGAAATGCAAATCAAAATCGCTTTTAGATATCACCTAACTCCAGTAATATTAGCCCATAAAATCCCAAAACTGAAGATATTTGTGTGGATACAGAGAGAAGGGAACACTTCTACACTGCTGGTGGGATTGCAAACTAATACAGCCTTTTTGGAAAAAACTATGGAGAATTCTCAAGGTTCTAAAAGTTGACCTTTTGGGCGGTGCCTGTGGCTCAGTCGGTAAGGCGCCGGCCCCATATACCGAGGGTGGCGGGTTCAAACCCGGCCCCGGCCAAACTGCAACCAAAAAGCAACCAAAAAATAGCCGGGCGTTGTGGCGGGCGCCTGTAGTCCCAGCTACTTGGGAGGCTGAGGCAAGAGAATCGCTTAAGCCCAGGAGTTGGAGGTTGCTGTGAGCTGTGTGAGGCCATGGCACTCTACCGAGGGCCATAAAGTGAGACTCTGTCTCTACAAAAAAAATAAAAAATAAAATAAAAGTTGACCTTCTATTTGATCCTGCAATTCCATTACTAGAAATCTACCCAGAAGAACAAAAATCATTTTACAACAAAGACATCTGCACCATAATGTTTACTGCAGCCCAATTCATAATTGCCAAGTTGTGGAAGCAGCCCAAATGCCCATCAACCCATGAATGGATTAATAAATCCATAAAAGAGGATGGGGACTTTACATTATTTATATTTACCTGGATGGAGCTGAAAGACATCCTTCTTAGAAAAATACCTCAAGACTGGAAATAAAAGTATCCAATGTACTCAATATTATTATGAAACCCAATATAAAAACACACAGGCGGTGCCTGTGGCTCAGTGAGTAGGGCACCGGCCCCATATATTGAGGGTAGTGGGTTCGAACCCAGCTAAGGCCAAACTGCAACAACAACAACAAAGAATAGCCGGGAATTGTGGCGGGCGCCTGTAGTCCCAGCTACTCGGGAGGCTGAGGCAAGAGAATCATCTAAGCCCAAGAGCTGGAGGTCGCTGTGAGCTGTGATGCTAACAGCACTCTATTGAGGACGACAAAATGAGACTCTGTTAAAAAAACAAAGAAACAAACAAACAAACAAAAACCACTTACACTCTGTTACGAATGACAAAAGACAAATATAGTCTAATAAGGTGAAGGAGAGGAGGAGGAAGGGAAAGATAGGTGTTCGGTGGGTGGGGGAGGGCATTTGACAGGATCCTGACTAATGTGCACAATGTAAGGGTATATTTCTAAACAACTAAGAGTAAACTATAAATGTCTTACCACAAAAAATAAGTGAGGTGATCGTTATATTAATCATTTTGATTTAAGTATTCCACATTGTATATCAAATCATCACATTGTACCCCACACATACATACAGTTATGATTTAATAAAAAAAATTTTTTTTGAGAGTCTCACTATGTCACCCTCCATAAAGTGCCGTCGCGTCACAGCTCACAGCAACCTCAACCTCACTCTCTTGCCTCAGTCTCCCAGGTAGCTAGGACTATGGGCGCCCACCATAACGCCCAGCTATTTTTTTTTTTTTTGTAGTTGTCATTGTTGTTTAGCAGGCCCTGGCTGGGTTTGAACCTGCCAGCCTCAGTATATGTGGCTGGCACCCTAAACACTAAGCTACGGGCGGTGAACCTAATAAAAAAATAAAAGAAAAACCCTTTACCATAAAATAGAGCTGGGAGAGCAGAGAGAGAAAGAAGGAGGGAGGGGTGAGGAAAGGAAGTCAAGAGAGAAAGGAGGAGGGAGGGGAGTGGGGCCTTGGTGTGTGCCACACCTTTTGGGGGCAAGAGGGACTTTACCTAACAAATGCAATCAGTGTAACCTGGTCTATTGTACCCTCAATGAATCCCTAAAATAAAAAAAATAAAGAAAAAGAAATAGAGCTGGGTATGGTAGGTAGCTCACACCTATAATACGACTGATTTGGAAAGCTGAAGCAGGAGGATTGCTTGAGGCCAGGAGTTTGAGAAAAGCTTGGGTAACACAGTGAGATCCAGTCTCTAAAAAATGAAAAAATCAGCCAGACATGGTAACCTGTGCCAGTAGTTACAAGCTGAGGCAGGAGGATGACTTGAGCCCAGGAGTGTGAGGTTGCTGTAAGCTATGATGATGCTACTTCACTCCAACCTGGGTGTCTAAGCATAACTCTATCAAAAAAAAAATAGAGTAAAAAGAATAAAAATCATAAAGTACTGCTACCACTTAAAAATTCTAAAAATGGAGAAAACAGGCTAAAATACCTGTAAGTCTACCACCTAAGTTTAAACACTGGTATATTTTGGCGTACTTCCTGTCTTTTTTCAAAAGTGTATTTCTATGTAGTGGGAATTATAGTGTATACATAATTATCCTACTTTTTTTACTCAGAGTTATATAAAAAGATGCAAATGTCAAGAATTTCGAACAATAGACACCATAGGCTGTCCCCAAAACATACATTCATACCCACTATACAATATAACTTCCTATTTAGTTCTAAAGCTAAAAAACTAAAAGACTTCTCAAGTTCTCAAATTATAGTCTTTGCATATTTTATCTTACTTGACAGTACAAAAGCAATGAAAGTAAAACTGCAGTAACGTGGTTATCAAACGAATGTCTCATATCCCTTAAAGTACCATTTTTTGTTTTTATTTATTTATTTATTTATTTTTTTGTAGAGACAGAGTCTCATTTACGGCCTTCAGTAGAGTGCCATGATGTCACAGGACTCACAGCAACCTCTAGCTCCTGGGCTTCAGCAATTCTCCTGCCTCAGCCTCCCGAGTAGCTGGGACTACAGGCGCCTGCCACAACGCCCGGCTATTTTTTGGTTGCAGTTCAGCCGGGGCTGGGTTTGAACCCGCCACCCTCAGTATATGGGGCCGGCGCCTTACCGACTGAGCCACAGGCGCGGCCCTGTTTTTATTTTTTTTTTTAAGAGACAGGGTTTGTCATTCTGTCGCCCAAAACAGAGTGCCATGGAGAGATCATAGCTCGCTGCAGCCTCATACTCATGGGTTCAAGCAATCCTCCAAGTAATTAGGACTATGGGCATGTACTACCACACTTAACTAATTAAAAACAAATTATTTTGTGGGGGCTGCCTGTAGCTCAAAGGAGTAGGGCGCGGCCCCATGTGCCAGAGGTGGTGGGTTCAAACCCAGCCCCAGCCAAAAACTGCAAAAAAATTATTTTGTAGTTTCAGCACCCACAGGACAGTGGTTACAGCGCCAGCCACATATACCCAGGCTGGCAGGTTCGAACCCGGCCCAGGCCAGCTAAACAACAACGACTGTAACAAAAAATAGTCAGGCGTTGTGGCGGACACCTATAGTCCCAGCTATTTGGGAGGCTGAAGTAAGAGAATCGCTTACGCCCAAGAGTTTGAGGTTGCTGTAAGCTGTGCCACCACGACACTCTGCTGAGGATGACATAGTGAGACTCCATCTCAAAAAAAAAATTATTTTGTAGAGACAGGGGTTTACTTTGTTGCCCAGCCTGGTCTTGAACTCCTAGCCTCAAGTGATCCTCCCACTTCAGCCTCCTAAAGGGTGGGGGTTACAGGCGTGAGCCACTGCCCCTGGCCTCAAAGTAGTTTAAAACATAGGAAGTATTAGGTCTACAATATTAATATTAACCCTCTGATCCAACAATATCATTTAGAAGCAACTAAAGACATTACTGAGATCAAAAACCTGCTCTTCTCATCTCCTGAACAGTCTGGAGGAGACGAGAAGGATCAGAATAAGGCAGGCATACATGCCAGGACAGGGTTAGGAGAGCGTCTGTGTAGGGTGGCTGCCCACTGTGGCCTATCAGGGCCCATTCCAGGTTCAGAGGGGGACCCACAGAGGGTTAGCTCAGCATGAAATGTGTTAGCATGTAGTATTTTCAGCTACTTTCTATTGTTATGAAATATTGTACTAAAAAAAAAAAAAAAAGATGAGGCAGAGGCGGCACCTGTGGCTCAAAGGAGTAGGGCGCTGGCCCCATTTGCCAGAGGTGGTGGGTTCAAACCCAGCCAAAAAAAAAGATGAAGCAGAGATTTGTGCGCAGGTATAGAAAGATGTCCAAAATAACAGTGGGAAAAGAAGGGGAAAAACAGTTTCTCTAGGATGATTCATTTTTTATAGACTTTTTAAAAAGCACATATATATATCAACAATAATGAGGATCTGGATGCTATACAAACAACTCCTATCCTCTATTAAGCCCCCTTTCGTCAAATGGGGTGTGGATGGGCTAGAATTCTCATCTTCCTCAAATTGGAAGAAGCGGGTGGACCATCCTTGGTATCAGTGGGGGATTGGTTGCAGGACCTCCCCTAATTTCAAAATCCACTGATGTTGTCCCTTATACCTATGGCTCAGTGAGCAGGGTGCCGGCCCCATATGCCGAGGGTGGCAGGTTCAAACCCAGCCCCGGCCAAACTGCAACAACAACAACAACAAAAAAAAATAGCTGGGTGTTGTGGCGGGTGCCTGTAGTCCCAGCTACTTGGGAGGCTGAGGCAAGAGAATCGCTTAAGCCCAGGAGTTGGAGGTTGCTGTGAGCTGTGTGACGCCACGGCACTCTACCGAGGGCAATAAAGTGAAACTCTGTCTCTACAAAAAAAAAAAAAAAAAATGGTATAGTGTTTGCATATGGCCTATATAATATACATATTCCCATGTACTTTTTTTTTTTTTTTTAAGATGTCTCCCTTGTTGCCCAGGCTGGGATGAAGTAGCTAGTCACAGGCACTATCATTAGGCACTACGGACTCCCAACTCCTGGACTCAAGCGATCCTGTTACCTCAGCCTCCTGTGTGCTGGGATCGTAGGTGCCATACCCCTGTACCAGCTACTTCCTATATACTTTAAATCACCTCAAGATTACTTACAATATTCAATAATGTAAATGGCATATAAATAGTTGCTATACTGTATTGTTTAGGACGTAATAATGAGAAAAAAGTCTGTACATGTTCAGTACAGATACAACCATCTGATTTTTTTCCCAAATATTTTCCAACCACGCTTGGTTGAATCCATGTATGCAAAACCCAAGCATACAAGCACTGGGAGGCTGAGGCGGGTGGATTGCCTGAGTTCACAGGTCCCAGACCAGCCTGGGCCAAAGCAAGACATCATTTCTAAAAACAGCTGGGTGTTGTGGCAGGCGGCTGTAGTCCCAAATACTTGGGAGGCTGAGGCAAGAGAATAGCTTATGCCCGAGAGTTTGAGGTTGCTGTGAGCTATGACACTACAGCACTCTACTGAGGGCGACAAAGTGAGATTCTGTCTCGAAAACAAAACAAAACAAACCCCCCCAAGCAAACAGAAGGCCTATTGTATATGGTCAATTGTGCCTTAAAGTGTTTTGTTTTTTTTTTTTCACATTATTACTTTTAATGTTAAACCAGGATCTATCTGGACAAGCCTATCTGGACACACTGGTTCACGCCTGTAATCCTAGCACTCTGGGAGGCTGAGGTGGGTGGATCAACTGAGCTCAGGAGTTCCAGACTAGCCTGAGAAAAGAGTGAGAACCCTGTCTCTACTAAAAATAGGGAAAAAAAACTAGCTAGGCATCATGGTGGGCACCTGTAGTCCCAGCTACATGGGAGGCTGAGGCCAGAGAATTGCTTGAACCCAGGAGTTTGAGGTTACTGTGAGCTATGATACCATGGCACTCTACCCAGGATGCCAGAGTGAGACTTTGTCTCAAAAAAAAAAAAAAAATATATATATATATATACACACATATATGCATGAAAATAAAATACAAACAACTTATATGACACAGCTGTCCTGTAAGTCTTACATATATGCATATATATAAAACCAAAGGCAGTTAATTATTAAGTTAAATTATTAACAAATGAGAAGGCATCTACAAAAAGAATAATATTTGCATTCCTGGCAAATACAAACGAGCAACAAATATTTATGAAGTACTTGTTCGGTGCATGATTTTCTAAAGCCTGTAAATACTTAAAAATGTAACACATAGCCAATACAATCTGGCAAGAGAAGGAAATAAAGGGCATCCAAATAGGGGTAGAGGAGGTCAAACTCTTGCTCTTTGACAATATGATTGTATACTTAGAGAACCCCAAAGACTCAACCACAATACTCCTGGAAGTGACCCAAAAATACAGTAATATCTCAGGATATAAAATCAATGTCCACAAATCAGTAGCCTTTGGATATGACAATAACAGCCAAGATGAGAAGCTAATCAAGGACACAATTCCCTTCATAAGTGGCTTCCCCCCTCCACAACAAAGAAATACCTAGGAATATACCTAACAAAAGAGGTGAAGGACCTCTACAAAGAAAATTACGAAATCCCAAGGAAAGAAATAGCAGAAGATATTAACAAATGCAAGAATATACCATGCTCATGGCTGGAAAGAATCAAAATTGCCAAATTGTCTATACTTCCCAAAGCAATCTACAGATTCAATGCAATCCCCATTAAAAGAACATCATCGGCTTGGCGCCTATAGCTCAGAAGCCAGGGTACCAGCCACATACATCAGAGCTGGCAGGTTCAAATCCAGCCCGGGCCTGCCAAACGACAATGACAACTACAACCAAAAAATAGCCGGGTGTTGTGGTGGGCACCTGTAGTCCCAGCTACTTGGGAGGCTGAGGCAAGAGATGTAAAGTTTCCACAATGAGGTATTTTCAAAAGACTAGGTCATGTTTGCCTCTCGCGGGCCTGCTTACCTTCTTGTCCTTGAAACAAGAAAAGGAGTCCTCAGATGAATGAGAAGGAAGAAGGGGCTCCAGTGGATACGAGTTCTTTTATCTTGTCCTTGGTAACTTAAACTGAGCATTGTTTTTCTGTCACAGATGGTTTCCTCATGACACTCGTTTCAACATGTAAACCTGTGTGTGAAATCCTGCTTTCTGAATGCAGAGCAAAGCGGTAGGAAACCCAGCATTGCACTATGCTGTCCCTTCCAACTACACACATTACGCATGAGGCACATGCCACAATAAACACTTGTTAGTAAAAAGCTGTCTACTGGAAACTTCAGTAAAGCTCAAGAAGGTTAAAGTTCAACATTTTTTACATACATTTAACATATATTAATAAATATAAGGCTAAGAGCTGTCAGCCTAATTTGCAGAAGCAGAACCTCTGACCAGAAGGCACATGGATATAGGTTTGTTCTTTCATGGTACACAACTAGCTTCAATATGGAAATTTTTTCGGGTTAGTGACTTAGGGTACAGAGGACAGTGGGCTTGAGCCTGTAACTGCTCGTGGGGCCTCTCCCTGCCTGCTGGTGAAGAGCTGCAAGTGCCTAGTCAACCATGAAAGTGGGGGTCACTGAAGCAAAATGGTTTTTTCTAATGTGCTAGTCCCTGGGAAGACCCAAATGTGAAGGTCAGCTTCTTCACAATAATTTCCGGAAAAAGTTTATTCAAATCTCCCTGATTTGAAATCATCTCAGTAGGGTTGAGCGTGGTGGCTCACGCCTGTAATCCTAGTACTCTGGGAGGCTGAGGCAGGTGGATTGCCTAAACTCATGGATTTGAGACCAGCCTGAGCAACAGCAAGACCCCATCTCTAAAAATATCTGGGCGTTGTGGCAGGTGCCTGTAGCCCCAGCTACTCGGGAGGCTGAGGCAAGAGAATCACTTGAGTTCAAGAGTTTGAGGTTGCTGTGAGCTGTGACGCCACGGTACTCTACCAAGGTGACAAAGTAGAGATTCTGTCTCAAAAAAAGAAAAAAAAGAAAACTAAATCATCTCAGTAGGAGTTTGGATGGAAATTTAACAAAACCTTCTATCATGTGAGGGAACTGATGAGAACATATGTCTATCCTACTGGGGGTACCAAGAAACTTAAGTACACTTCATGTATTTCTAATAAGATGACTTTCCAGAAAGTGAAATGTGTTATGTTCTGGCTTTCAAATGATGAAATATAAATAAGTTTCATAATTTATCTAACTAGTAAAAAAAAGAATGGTAAATACAGCAATATGCTCTTTCTGCTCAGCAGTTCTTTAGTCTTAATACAAAATGATGATAAACAATGTCATGTAATCACTTTTCAGAGTAAGAATAAGCTGCAAGAATTCATTCTCTTCTTGGAATACACATGAAATGCAATTATTGATGTGATGGAGGGGGCAAATGAACCTTTTAGCCAAATGTTTTTCTTTTATGTTTCAAATTCCTCTTCAGGAAAATAATAATTAAAATTTTGGTGACAGAGAAATGAGATGTAACAATCTCTTTAAATATTTTATTCAAACTTTCTTCACAGATAATGCTAACTTTGAGATGTAGTAAAGATCTTTGAATGATACAGTGGTTACATATAGTAGCAAGTGTGTGGCTCAATGCCCATAGCACAGTGGTTTTGGCACCAGCCATATACACTGTATGGTGGGTTCGAACCCAGCCTGGGCCAGCTAAACAACGACAACTGCACAAATACACAAAAAAGCCAGGCATTTGGCGGGCGCCTGTAGTCCCAGCTACTTGGGAGGTTGAGGCAAGAGAATCACTTAAGCCTAAGAGTTTGAGGTTGCTGTGAGCTGTGATGCCACAGCACTCTAATAAGGGTGACATAGTGAGACTCCGTCTCAAAGAAAAAAAAAAAAACAATGACTTTGGAACCCTTTGGTATGTAGCTTCAAAATTAGTTAATCAGATTGCCAAAAACATCAGTTAAATGTGAACATTTTGTTATTCTGAAAATATTGGAAGGTATCTGCCAAATGAGATTCCCTTTCTTTTCTTTTCTTTTTTTTTAAGAGATGGGGTCTTGCTCTATTGCTCAGGCTGCAGGGCAGTGGTACAATCATAGCTCACCTCATAGCTCACCATAACCTCAAACTCTTGGACTTAAGTGATCCTCCCACCTTAGCCCCAGAGAAGCTGGGATTACAGGTGCTTGCCACCATGCCCCTGATACAGACTGCCTTTCAACTAGAAAAATTCTGGGTTCATACAATCTGCTTTGGTTCTTCTCTCTTAATAATTATCAAATTCTGATATGAGACAGTAGTATGTATGATTAACCCTATTTTTAAAACTATTTTATTAAATTATGATAGAAGAAGAACCTTCACACGATAGAAGGTTTTAAACTAATAAAGTAGTTTTAAAAAAGGCTACTTAGCATGCTTACTTTAATACAGTTAACAACTTTCAATGTTTTGCAATATATCCATGAGATTCAGAGGGTTTCTATACATACCAAAGCTTTGTGATATATGAAATAGGAATTTCAAACAGTACTCTGAGCCCTTAGAACATATGGGACAGTAAGAGAACCTCTAATGACTTGCTGGGCACCCACATGCAGCCTTTCCTGTAAGGAGAAAGCTCTTGGAGACAACCTGTTCTGCTGCCCTAGACATTCAGGAAAAAAGCAGAAGGCCCACACCATCAGCTATATTGCTTTGACTTCTGACTATACATCTGCACACATCTCACTCACTCACTCTCTCTCCCTCAACTCCTTCCCTCCCTGTGTTAAGAGGTGCTTGAAGGAGAATTCATTCAAGCATAGGGAGGCTGGGCATAATGGCTCACACCTGTAATCCTACCACTTTGGGAGGCCAGAGGCGGGAGGCTCCTTGAGCGCTGGTGTTTGAGGCTGCCATGAGAGAGCTACGACAACATCCCTGCTCTCTATACCTGGCAACAGAAGGAGACCCTGCCTCAAAAATAAAACAAAACAAAAGAACTGGCGGGGCCAGTGAGGGAAAAGCACTGTTAGCAGCTTCGAACAATGCTTAAAATAAGGGCTTTATGTTTTCTTTTTTTTTTTTTTTTTTATTGTTGGGGATTCATTGAGGGTACAATAAGCCAGGTTACACTGATTGCAATTGTTAGGTAAAGTCCCTCTTGCAATCATGTCTTGCCCCCATAAAGTGTGACACATACCAAGGCCCCACCCACCTCCCTCCTTCCCTCTTTCTGTTTCCCCCCCCATAACCATAATTGTCATTAATTGTCCTCATATCAAAATTGAGTACATAGGATTCATGCTTCTCCATTCTTGTGATGCTTTACTAAGAATAATGTCTTCCACGTCCATCCAGGTTAATACGAAGGATGTAAAGTCTCCACTTTTTTTAATGGCTGAATAGTATTCCATGGTATACATATACCACAGCTTGTTAATCCATTCCTGGGTTGGTGGGCATTTAGGCTGTTTCCACATTTTGGCGATTGTAAATTGAGCTGCAGTGAACAGTCTAGTACAAGTGTCCTTATGATAAAAGGATTTCTTTCCTTCTGGGTAGATGCCCAGTAATGGGATTGCAGGGTCAAATGGGAGGTCTAGCTTGAGTGCTTTGAGGTTTCTCCATACTTCCTTCCAGAAAGGTTGTACTAGTTTGCAGTCCCACCAGCAGTGTAAAAGTGTTCCCTTCTCTCCACATCCACGCCAGCACATGCAGTTTTGAGATTTTGTGATGTGGGCCATTCTCACTGGGGTTAGATGATATCTCAGGGTTGTTTTGATTTGCATTTCTCTAATATATAGAGATGATGAACATTTTTTCATGTGTTTGTTAGCCATTCGTCTGTCGTCTTTAGAGAAAGTTCTATTCATGTCTCTTGCCCATTGATATAAGGGACTGTTGGCTTTTTTCATGTGGATTAATTTGAGTTCTCTATAGATCCTAGTTATCAAGCTTTTGTCTGATTGAAAATATGCAAATATCCTTTCCCATTGTGTAGGTTGTCTCTTTGCTTTGGTTATTGTTTCTTTAGCTATACAGAAGCTTTTCAGTTTAATGAAGTCCCATTTGTTTATTTTTGTTGTTGTTGCAATTGCCATGGCAGTCTTCTTCATGAAGTCTTTCCCCAGGCCAATATCTTCCAGTGTTTTTCCTATGCTTTCTTTGAGGATTTTTATTGTTTCATGCCTTAAGTTTAAGTCCTTTATCCATCTTGAATCAATTTTTGTGAGTGGGGAAAGGTGTGGGTCCAGTTTCAGTCTTTTACATGTAGACATCCAGTTCTCCCAACACCATTTATTGAATAGGGAGTCTTTCCCCCAAGATATGTTCTTGTTTGGTTTATCAAAGATTAGGTGGTTGTAAAATGGTAGTTTCATTTCTTGGTTTTCAATTCGATTCCAAGTGTCTATGTCTCTGTTTTTGTGCCAGTACCATGCTGTCTTGAGCACTATGGCTTTGTAGTACAGACTAAAATCTGGTATGCTGATGCCCCCAGCTTTATTTTTGTTACAGAGAACTGCCTTAGCTATACGGGGTTTTTTCTGGTTCCATACAAAACGCAGAATCATTTTTTCCAAATCTTGAAAGTATGATGTTGGTATTTTGATAGGAATGGCATTGAATAGGTAGATTGCTTTGGGAAGTACAGACATTTTAACAATGTTGATTCTTCCCATCCATGAGCATGGTATGTTCTTCCATTTGTTAATATCCTCTGATATTTCCTTTCTGAGGATTTCATAGTTTTCTTTATAGAGGTCCTTCACCTCCTTTGTTAGGTATATTCCTAGGTATTTCATTTTCTTTGAGACTATGGTGAAGGGAGTTGTGTCCTTAATTAGCTTCTCATCTTGACTGTTATTGGTGTACACAAAGGCTACTGACTTGTGGACATTGATTTTTATATCCTGAAACATTACTGTATTTTTTGATGACTTCTAGGAGTCTTGTGGTTGAGTCTTTGGGGTTCTCTAAGTATAAGATCATGTCATCAGCAAAGAGGGAGAGTTTGACCTCCTCTGCTCCCATTTGGATTCCCTTTATTTCCTTGTCTTGCCTAATTGTATTGGCTAGAACTTCCAGCACTACGTTGAATAGTAAAGGTGACAAAGGACAACCTTGTCTGGTTCCAGTTCTAAGAGGAAAAGCTTTCAGTTTTACTCCATTCAGTAAAATATTGGCTGTGGGTTTGTCATAGATAGCTTCAATCAGTTTTAGAAATGTGCCACCTATGCCTATACTCTTCAGTGTTCTAATTAGAAAAGGATGCTGGATTTTATCAAATGCTTTTTCTGCATCTATTGAGAGGATCATGTGATCTTTATTTTTGCCTCTGTTAATATGGTGGATAACGTTTATGGACTTGCGTATGTTAAACCAGCCTTGCATCCCTGGGCTTTATGTTTTCTAATAATATCTGCTAGTCTATTACTCATAATTACTTACAAACTTTTCCCCAGTTTAACTTATGAGATGAACAATTCATTTTTGTGGGCCAGGACTAGCGGTTCACACCTGTAATCCTAGGACTCTGGGAGGTTGAAGTGGGTGGATTGTCTGAGCTCAGGAGTTCCAGACCAGCCTGAGCAAGAGGGAGATCCCCCTCCCTACCCAAAACAGAAAAATTAGCTGGGCGTTGTGGTAGGCACCTATACTCCCAGCTACTTGAGAGGCTAGGGCAAGAGGATCACTTGAACCCAAGAGTTTAGGGTTGCTGTGAGCTACGATGTCACAGGACTCTACTCAAAGTGACAGAGTGAGACTCTGTCTCAGAAACAAAAAAAAATTCATTTTTGTGGTTAAATTTGAATATAAAAAATCCTCTTTATTATCGTCACTAACTAAAAGCACAGTATTAACTTACATTTGGATTGTAAAATCTGTGCTAGACTGTAACCTTGAAAGCCTTGCTTAAATGTCCCACAAAGGTATAGAGTAGAAATATCAGCAAGAAGTTCACTTTTTATTTTTAATTTTATTTTTTTGTTGTTGGGACAGAGTGTTATTATGTCACCCTCGGTAGAGTGCCATGGCGTCACAGCTCACAGCAACCTCCAACTCTTGAGCCTAAGCAATTCTCTTGCCTGAGCCTCCCAACTAGTTGGGATTATAAGCACGTGCCACAACGCCCACGTATTTTTTTGGTTGTAGTTGTCATTGTTGTTTAGTAGGCCCAGCCTGGGCTCAAATCTGCCACCTTCAGTGTATGTGGCTGGTGCCCTAGCCCATCTGAGCTACAGGAGCCGAGCCAGAAGTTCACTTTTTAATTTTCAGCTGACTTGTCATCAAAAAATCATAAATACAACATCCATGTATTCTAGATGAGTTTTTTTCAAGAGACAAGAGGCCATTACATAACACTGTTGTGCAAATAAGTGAAAAAATAAATCTTCCTCAGGATTGATCCTCAAATAGGGAATTGAGATAATCTTTTTTTCCTTTCTTTGAAAATATTTGAAAGAGCTTATTAAAAAGTTCAGTATGCTATTTTTCCAAGAATATTTTTAATTTTAAAGAGTTTAAATTTTTCTTTTTGTTTTTTTCTTTTACAGATGGGGGTCTGGATGTGTTGTCCACGCTGGTCTTGAACTCCTGGCCTCAGGGATCCTCCCACCTTAGCCTCCTTAGTGTGGGATCACAGGAGTAAGCCACTGTGCCTGTATGATTTTTAATTTTCAACTTACATTTGCAACATTATGAGTATGTGGAGTTTGTCATTTTAGTCAGGTTTTGTCCATTTGATAAAAACCCATTTTAAATAACTGTCACTAAAAGTCTTATACTCGTTTCTCATCACCCCATTTTCCTCACCATTTTTGTACTTCCAGATCCACCCAATAAACATGACTCTGTATTTGTTACTTCATGTTCTTTTCTTCTTATACTAAAACAAATGTTAAAGACAAATTAATCTAGTTTTATTTTTAAATTACATTATCATTAAATGGTTGAAAATAACATAATTCATGAGTGCATTTAAAGTTCAAAAGTAGGACGTTTGGCAGAAGGAGGGAGTGCGTGAGATGGGATCTCACCCAATGTGCACATTATGTGGGTGTATAACACGCCCCCCGGGTGAGGGGCTCTTCTACAAATGGAATTTTACCCTGGAAGTGAGAACAATGTAATGTAAATATTGTACCCTCATATTAATTTGAAAAAAAAAAAAAAAAAGTTAAAAAGTAAAACTTGGTTAAATGACTCACCATTTTACAAACAGCAGTTAAAATTCTCCTACACTTCGTGTGACCTTGAATTATGTTAATATAAATTAACTGTGTAATGATAGCCATCGCATTAAGGTCCTGATCAAACTGACCATTACTCTAATTCACATAATTTTCCTTTTTGCATCACTCCTTACTGTTTAGACAGGGACCAGGGAAAAGAAAATTTTCAGTAAATACTATTGTGCAGCAGGCTGTGCCATTTCCTCACAGCAGGTCCTATTATTACAGCTTTAATAGACTTATTTAATCAGACTGTTAAGAGTACAGATAAATATTTAAATACAAAATTATGCTTTGGACTGCTAAGTAACCAATTCAAACATGACCCACACAGCTGGGGGATTTGTTTTTTGACTCCGATGAGAAATCAGAGAGAGAAAAGCAAAAACATCCCTTTTAAGTAACAGCATAAATAACATACACACACTCACCAATCTGTCCTAAATTTTAACATCCAATGGAAAACATCCACAAATATGTCGCTTCTATGAATTCAAACTTCAAAGGAAAATAATAATTTCCCTCCATGTTATATTTATCGCTGCTATGAAAACCATAAAATTCAGAAATTTAACTTTTAAAAAATAGACTATAAATAATACCCTTTAATATAAATAGATTATTATTGCCCAAACTGAATGCTAAAAACTCTATTTTCAGCCTGCTAACCAGGAATCTAAAATATATAAAAAATGTCTTCGATTTCTTCCTGAAAAACAGGATGAACACCCAGGATAGATAGATATGAAAAAATTAGCCCTTTAAATGTTTTTCTCTTATCTCCCCATCATTTACTCAACACTTCAATCTTACAACCTGCTATAATAACTATGAAGTAAAGATAATTCCATATTTTCTTTATGTTAGGATAAAAATAATTCATTCAAGTCCGAGAAGAGAAAGACAAAAGACTATTTTGTCCAACCCTCTGGGAACCAGTGCAGGACGCTCCTTCAAGTTTTGGTCTTTTATTTCACCCAGTTTCAGTGTCCCCACTTTCACTAAAGCAAAAAGGTCACTGTTTCATTGGTTCAGTAAAAAGCACCGCATAAGGAAAGTTATTTTAAAATTTTGTTTGTTTGTTTTTAGAGATGGGGTCTCAAAAAACAAAACAAAATCCCCACAGAAAACCTGTCACTCAGGCTGGAGTACAGTGGTATGATCATGGTTCACTGCAGCCTTGAATCCTGGGCTCAAGTGATCTTCCCACCTCACTCTCCTGAGTAGCTGGATCTATAGGTACACGCCATCATACTTAGTTAATTTTTCTTATTTTTTTTTTTTGTAGAGGAGGGGGGGTCTGGCTATGTTGTTTAAGCTGATCTCAAATTTCTGGCCTCAAGTCCTCCTCCTGCCTTGGCCTCCTGACATGCTAATATTGTAAGAGTGAGCTGCTAGTCCCAGCCTCAAACATATTTTTGAATCTGACATTGTACAAATTAACCTATTTTTCTGTATCTCAGGTTCCAAACCAATAAAAGGAATATTCTCTACTTACTCTAAATAAGAAATGGAGGATGAATGAAAATATCACATATTTTAAAAAATGTACTAGAATTTAGAAACAGGAAGCGTAACTTTGAAGAATCTTTTTTTTTTTTTTTTTTTTTTGTAGAGACAGAGTCTCACTGTACCGCCCTCGGGTAGAGTGCCGTGGCGTCACACGGCTCACAGCAACCTCTTAACCCTTGGGCTTACGCGATTCTCTTGCCTCAGCCTCCCGAGCAGCTGGGACTACAGGCGCCCGCCACAACGCCCGGCTATTTTTTGGTTGCAGTTTGGCCGGGGCTGGGTTTGAACCCGCCACCCTCGGCATATGGGGCTGGCGCCCCACTCACTGAGCCACAGGCGCCGCCCAGAAGAATCTTTTTTTTTAAAAACTAAACTTACAAATCCAAGTATTTCAAAGACTGAAGGTCTCCAGACTATGGCCCACTGTTTTTGGAAGGCCTCTGAGAGTTAAAGGTGGTTTTTACATTTTCACATGGTTAGGAAAAATATCAAATAAATGTAACATTTTGTGGCGTGAAAATTACATGAAATTCAAATTTCAGTCTCTATGAATACAATTTTACTGGAACACAGCCCATGCTCATTCATTTAAGTATTGTCTATGGCTGCTTGTTTTTGAAATTTGGGTAGTTGTGGCAAAGACCTATGACCTACAAAAGCTAAAATATTTACTATTTATTCTAGCCCTTTACAATATGTTTGCTAAACCTTGTCTTAAAAGATCATATAGTTAAACTTATGATACTATAAATGTGTTTGTTTGTTTGTTTGTTTGTGGAGACAGAGTCTCACTTTATGGCCCTCGGTACAGTGCCATGCATCACACAGCTCATAGCAACCTCCAACTCCTGGGCTTAAGCGATTCTCTTGCCTCAGCCTCCCGAGTAGCTGGGACTACAGGCGCCCGCCACAACGCCCAGCTATTTTTTGGTTGCAGTTCAGCCGGGGCCGGGTTAGAACACGCCACCCTCAGTATATGGGGCCGGCACCTTACTGACTGAGCCACAGGCGCCGCCTCGATACTATAAATGTGGAAAATATTTTTGAGACATCTTTTTTGAAAAATGTTTCAAAACCATAACATAGTCTTTTTAAATTAATTTAATTTAATTTATTTATTTATTTTGAGACAGAGTCACACTTGGTTGCCCTCGATAGAGTGCCGTGGCACAGCTCACAGCAACCTCCAACTCTTAGGCTTAGGTGATTCTCTTGCCTCAGCCTCCTGAGTTGCTGGGACCACAGGAGCCTGCCACAATGCCCGGCTATTTTTTATTGCAGTTTGGCTGGGGCTGGGATTGAACCCACCACCCTTGGTATATGGGGCTAACGCTCTACCCACTGAGCCACAGGCACCGTCCCCATAACATATTTTTTTTTTTGGCTGGGGCTGGGTTTGAACCCACCACCCCCGGCATATGGGACCAGCGCCCTACTCCTTGAGCCACAGGCGCCACCCCCCATAACATATTCTTTTGAATCATGTGAGTGGTGGCAAACATTCATTCTTTAAAGATGAATATGAATTCTGGAAATGACTAAGCCATATGGAGCCAACACTGAGAGTAAGGTTGGTTACCAAGATGAATCAACCAGCAAATATCTATCTTTGACTTCCAAGAGCTAACAAACAAGTGATGGGAGAGGAATATGCTTTTAAAGCTTTGATTCAAGGCAAATTGGCTATGCACACTATGCAAATGAAAGTGCAGAAGAGGAAAAATAACTCTATAATAAAGCTGGAACATCAGATAGTCCATGGCGGTCAATTTGCTATAAAGATTTTTTATAAAGGGGAACTCAAATAATAATTTGGGTGATACAGGCAGTCCCTGATTTAACAATGGCTTGACTTAACAATTTTTCAACTTTATGATGGTTAAGAAAGTGTTATTATGGCCAGGTGTGGTGGCTCACACCTGTAATCCTAGCACTTGGGAGGCTGAGGTGGGTGGATTGCCTGAGCTTGAGGTTTGAAACCAGCCTGAGCAAGAGCGAGAACCCATCTTTGAAACTAGCTGGGCATGGGCAGCACCTGTGGCTCAAGGAGTAGGGTGCTGGCCCCATCTACAGGAGGTGGAGGGTTCAAACCTGGCCCCGGCCAAAAACTACAACAACAACAACAACAAACAAACAAACAAACAAAAATAGCCAGGCATTGTGGTGGGCACCTGTAGTTCCGGCTACTTGGGAGGCTGGGGCAAGAGAATCGATTGAGCCCAGGAGGTTCAGGTTGCTGTGAGCTGTGACACCAGGGCACTCTACTGAGGGAGACAAAGTGAGAATCTGTCTCAAAAAAAAGGAAAAAGAAAAGAGAAAAAAAGAAAGTGGTATTATAAACCCATCATAAGTTGAAAGTACCCTAAAGTGGAAAACTCACTTTCAACTTCAGATTTTTCTTTTCTTTTTTTTTTTTTGAGACAGAGTCTCACTATGTTGCCCTCAGTAGAGTGCCGGGTCATCACAGCTCAGAGCAACCTCCAGCTCCTGGGCTCAAGCTATTCTCTTGCCTCAGCCTCCCAAGTAGCTGGGACTACTGGAGCTTGCCACAACACCAGGTTATTTTTTGTTGTTGTTGCAGTTGTCGTTGTTTTAGCAGGCCCCGGGTTGGGTTCGAACCCGCCTGCCTCAGCGTATGTGGCTGGTGCCCTTACTGCTGAGCTACTGGTGCTGAGCCTCAACTTCAGATTTTTCAACTTATGATGGCTTTATCAAGACAGAACATCATAAATTAAGGAGCATCTGTACACTTCTGAAATAAATGAGAGCTTCCCAAATGAAATTCTAATAGAATATGATTCATTTGGATACAAAAGTTGTTTAACTTTCAATCAAAAATCATTTCATTACTTTAAACAATAATTGGTACAGAAAAATTCTTTCCACTTACAAAAAGCAAATCATTTATCCTCTTCCCTTCCAATTCTTTTTTTTTGTGTGTTTTTCGGCCAGGGCTGGGCTCGAATCCGCCACCTCCAGCATATGGGACTGGCGCCCTACCCCTTTGAGCCACAGGCGCCATCCCCCTTCCAATTCTATATGCTCTCCTTGAGCAATGTCATCTGCCTTCAATTACCACTTACTGGCTACCTCTGAAATCACTAATTTTGGCCTTGCCTATGGACTCTGGATCCTCTCTTTACATCCATTTGAATGTTCCATAGACACTTCAAATTCAACATGTTCAAAATAAAAACAATTACCTTTCCTCCATATTAAAAAATAAAATCAGAGTGGTAGCTTATGCCTATAATCACAGCACTCTGGGAGGCTGAGGCAGGCGGATTGCCTGAGCTCACCAGCCTGAGCAAGAGAGAGACCCCATCTCTAAAAATAGCCAAGCATTGTGGTGGGCACATGTAGTCCCAGCTACTTGGGAGGCTGAGGCAAGAGAATCGCTTAAGTCCAGGAGTTTGAGGTTGCTGTGAGCTATGACTCCACAGTACTTTACTGTGGGCAACAAAGTGAGGCTCTGTCTCAAAAAAAAATAAATAAATAATTTTCACCCCATTTCTATTTTCCCACTCTCCACCCCATTTCTATTTTCCCACTCTAGGCCCTTATCCTCTCTTATCTGGGCTATTTCAATAGCAAGGGCCTCCTAACTTATCTTTTGCCTCTCTCCATCCAATCAGCATCCATACCATGCCATCTCCATGTTATCTTTGCTGGTTACCTGTACCTTCACTGATTCTCCATTGCCTTTAGAATTAAATCCAAAGTCCTTGGCATGAAACATTAGCTCTTCCTCACCTGGCACCTGCATATTTTTTTTTTGTTTCTGAATCACAACTTTTTGCTTTCGTAAGTCTGTATGTTTCTTTATAATACACGTATATCCTGTACTTCAAAGTAAATATTCTGCCAAACTGGACTAATCACTTACTTCATTGTTGCAAATAAGGGGACCTGAAACCTCACACGTATCTGGTAATTATAGTGACCCAAATGAGATCAGCAAACAAAGTCTGCAGTTTTAAAACCTTTTCCAATTTATACCTTTAATGACAACGGACCGACAACACATTCCTCAAACATACCACACACTTTCACACTTATCTGGGTTTTCATTCCTATCTTCTGTTTCTTCCCCACCTGGGTAAACTCCTATTCATCCTTCAGAGTCAAATTCATAAATGGCGTCTGCACTCTAACCCTCTTCTCTACAATATGCAGGATTACATTTCCTACATCAGTGTTCCCATTAAATTTTATCTATACCTGTTAGAGCTCTTATCACACTGAAATTATAGGGACTTATTTTCATTTCCGGTTATAAATTTCTTGAAGACAGGGAAGAATTTTCTTTCCTTGGTAACATTTAACTTATGGTCTGAGAACAGATATTTTTAACTTCTTATTGAAAAGTAAGTGCCTCAATTGTTAAGATAATATCATAATTGTAGCTGTTGAGTGACTGAGAGCTTAGAAACAAAAAGAATCCCACATTATTCACCAGCAAAAAAAAAAAAAAAGGTTCTCACATACAAAGTATAATTAAATTATAGCTTGGACATGCCTTTATATCTTGCAATACCAGTTTCTTTCTCCTTTCCTCTCTTTCTTTCCTGCTTTTTGAATAAGTTCTTTATATAACTATCTTTTAAATACCCTCTAGATTTTTCTTTTTTAAGACAGAGTCTCACTATGTCGCCCTCGGTACAGTGCCATGGCGTCACAGCTTACAGCAACCTCAAACTACTGGGCTCAAGAAGAGATTCTCTTGTTTCGGCCTACTAAGTAGCTGGGACTACAGTCACCTGCCACAACGCCCGGCTATTTTTTGGTTGCAGTTGTCACTGTTGCTTTAGCTGGCCTGAGGCTGGGTTCGAACCGGCCAACCTCAGTGTATGCGGCTGGCGCCCTACCCACTGAGCTATGGGCGCCACCTGGATTTCACTTTTACCTCTCACAAAATTTGAAACTCAGCCTAGTGCAAAGGTGACAGTCAGGGTCTTTGGAGCCTGACTGATTTGAATCCTCCCACTGCTACCTCGGTTGCCTGGTCATGGGCAAGTTACACAACTTTTCTCTGCCTCTCAGTGAGAAGCAAGTGCTGCTTCACAGCACCTTCACAGTGCTGCTGTGAGGATGAAACAAGCTAATATTATACACATAAAGAATTTAGAGCACTGTCTAGCACAGTGCAGGTCCCAGTGAATGCTGGCTGATATTATTGTTACCATAAGCATTAAAAAACAGCTTTTTCAGTACTTGTTTTAGCCCACTTGGTGGGCAATTATCCCCTAGATGGAAGAATTATATACTATTCATGTGTGTATACATGTTAAGTGCTAAAAATGTGCCATGGACTACAACACGTGTTCAACAAATAATGTAAATAAATGTAAGACTTCAGACCTCCAAGTTCAAGAAATTATAAATCATTGCAAAATTTGTATTTTGGAATACCTGTTTAAAATTCATGTTTTAATTTCAAAACATCCATCTTCCACTGAACTGCTGAAACACATTTAAGTAAAACTTGTATAGCAACACAAAAATTATATTTACTAGGAACTTTCCCTTTACTCCTCCATATAATTTGTTCTTGGTATCCAGTGGTTTAAAATTCTTGCCTATAAAACTCACTACGGGGCGGCACCTGTGCTCAGTGGGTAGGGCACCGGCCCCATATACCGAGGATGGCGAGTTCGAACCCAGCCCCAGCCAAAGTGCAACAAAAAAATAGCCAGGCGTTCTGGCAGGTGCCTGTAGTCCCAGCTACTCAGGAGGCTGAGGCAAGAGAATCGCCTAAGCCCAGGAGTTGGAGGTTGCTGTGAGCTGTGATGCCATTGCACTCTACCAAGGGCAATAGAGTGAGATTCTGTCTCTAAAAAAAAAAAAAAAAAAACTAATGAAAGACCAAGAGATGCAATTACTCTACTTCCTGGTTTCTGCCTGGGAAACTTCTTCAGAACACACCTACAAGTATCCCCAGTGAAAACCTGCTGGTTACAAACTGAGATTCCCTTTTTTATCTCCCATCTTCCCCCTAAAATCCTTCACACATGTACCCCTAGTAAAAAACACAAATGTCTATAATAAAGACTGTACAAAAAAATACAGCTTTGGGCGGCGCCTGTGGCTCAGTCGGTGGGGTACCGGCCCCATATACCGAGGGTGGAGGGTTCAAACCCGGCCCGGCCAAACTGCAACCAAAAAATAGCCGGGCGCTGTGGCGGGCGCCTGTAGTCCCAGCTGCTCGGGAGGCTGAGGCAAGAGAATCGCTTAAGCCCAGGAGTTGGAGGTTGCTGTGAGCTGTGTGAGGCCACGGCACTCTACCGAGGGCCATAAAGTGAGACTCTGTCTCTACAAAAAAAAAAAAAATACAGCTTTGATTTGGAAGACTTCAATACATTTCTCAGGTAATTGCAAGATGGTGCCAAATTGAAAAGTAAAGAGATGCAAACAACTCCCCTAGCACCTCAGGCTTGGAATCTCAATTTCCAAAAATGAATGAAAGTTAACTTGAGGCAATATTCCCAGTTTACTAGGTATCTAAAACTACAGCTATTTTCCTAAGGCAAGGAAGGAGATTATTTGATTGCTACGAAGCTTCATGGTAAATAATTCAGCAACAGTGTATAGAAAATACTACCTGCTATTCTAGATAATTTCCTGAATCAGTTAAAAATAGACTACACTTCAAACAATGGTGACTTTGTGGGAAAAGAGCTTAAACTGTTCATTTACACAATAAACAGGGATTTAGCACTTTATCTAAAACATTTTATCCAAAACTAGTTTAGCATAAAGGGTTGTAGAGTGCCTACTATGTGCCACTTAGTAGTTGCTCCACATAATACGCACGCTCCACGTGCGCAGATCACATCTAACATTTGTAGAATACTCTCTCATCTTATTTGGCTCTCAGAATACCTATAGACATGAACCTGCAAGTTTTACTGTTAAGGAAAGGGAGGAGCAAAAAAGTTAATTTGACCGAAGTATCACATCTGCTAGGTGGGTCATGGCTCCAGGCTCAAGCGTTTTGACTCAT
Organism: Nycticebus coucang; assembly: GCF_027406575.1. NCBI lineage: Eukaryota > Metazoa > Chordata > Mammalia > Primates > Lorisidae > Nycticebus > Nycticebus coucang. The sequence continues at coordinate 45,038,640 of NC_069784.1, forward strand.
ACGCTAATCATCTGCTTTATAATAGTAGTTACTCAAATGCTCCTTAGGTGTTCCACTGTCAGATTTTACAAATTAATCCTGCTTGACGACTTTCAGTATTGTGCTTGTCAGATTCTGTTAAAAATCAAAATACACAAAGAACTGTTTAAAAGTTCACGGTCTCAATAATTCAGTAAATTCAAGCTCACTGGCTAATCCTGGCGAAAGCCCGAGGGTTTCCTCCGGGCCGTGGGCGCCCCCTCTCCGCCCAAGACGTCGCCACTGGGAACCTCTGAGGTGAGCGACGAAAAGACCCCAGCCCGGCTCCGCAGCGACCCGCGGAGCACCTCCCAGGGCCCGGGGCCCCCGGGCCGCACACGGGGCGTTGCACCGTGTTTGAAGCTGCCGAGACAGGCAGAGCGGGGCGGGCACCTCCGGCAGCCGGGCCCCGCGGCTCCCGGGACGGCGCCGCAGCTCCGCGCCCGACGCCCAGCAGGCGACGCCAACAACCCCGAGCAGCGGCAGACCCTGCGGCCTCAGACCCCGCCCCGGATCGTCCCGCGCCTACCTGCCAACGTCCGGACGCTATCTCCGCGGCTGGGCTGCGAAGTTCTCGTCCTCTCCCCGGAGCTGTGGGTCTCCCGGGGCCCCCTCGGGCCGCCTCGGTCCCGCCCCCGCAGGCCGGCTGAAGGCCCCGCCCAGGTCCGCCCAGGCCGGGTCCTTACTGGCTCCTGTTCCCACCATTCACGCTCGGCCCGCCCTCGGCACCGCCCCGGGCCGTCGCGAGGGGAACCTCGGCACCTCGGGTCTGCGCTCGGGCCAGAACCTTGCCCCGGACCTGGTCGCCGCGACGCGCCGTACTGCTGACGCCTGGAGGCCAAGCTCCGTGGCCTTCTCCGCGCCCACGGTCAGTCAGGCCGCACGGCGACGGACCTGAACTTTACGAGACGGTTGACGCTTCACAACTACCCAGCAAGATGAAGCCTCGTTTAATCAAAGAATCCAAATGGCACCTCACCCAAGGGAGCCGTAGATCCGTCGTCTGCCACAGGGCTCGGAAGACCTGCCCGCTCCTGTGAAGCAGCGGCACCGTTTCACTAGCTGAGCTCAAACAGAACACATTTCTCCGGCAATTGCAATATGGTGCCAACTTGAAAAGTAAAGAGATGCAAATAACTCCCCTAGCACCTCAGGCTTGGTATCTCAGAGCAAGGGTGCCTGGATACTCCCAGTGCCTGAGGTCGGCCCCACGCCCTGCTGAGACACACAGGCATGAGCCTTCCGCCTGCAACACTCTGCTGCCTGAGTGTGTGCGTGGCGCTGTGCCTGCTACAAGAAGTAGCACAGTTTCACTAGGGCTGGGAGATGAGCATGAGTTGAGCCTGTTTGCCAAGCACTGACTAGCCACCCCACCCCACCCCACCACCCCGCCCCATTCTACCCACCCCCACCCCCACCCCACCCGGGCTTCTTGGCTCTGGTGACCAAACTCTTCCCACATTTGTTCACATAGAGGTACCAAAATAGAAGACCTCCAGAAGGAGAGGTGTTTGGTTACACATCACAGATGACTGTCACAGGCCAACTTAACCAAAACAATACAGGCAGCATATCCCAAATGGTTGTGAAACCATGACTTGTAGACAACAAAACAGGAATTACATTCTATGATGGAGGAAAAAAATGAAAGACAAGACTTAAAAAAGAAATCATGTCCCAATGAAGAAGTAAGTGTGAATATTGTTTGTAGTAAATTTTGAACACTAATCTTCATGGGTTCCCCCAACAAAAATACAACAAATCCTTTTCTAATGTATTTAGAAATTTATTTTTTTAATTTTGCATTCAAATAAAATAAGGCAGATTAAATTCTGGGAACCAAATATGAAACCAAATCTGTCATGGGCTGTAAATAGATGTCCTAAAGAGATTCATATGTATGTATTCTACTGCCTTCTCATGGGTAAGATGGAGGCATACATAATGTATGTCCTTTTAAGTCTGAGAATAGCATGTTTACTTTAATAATATGTATTATATCAATGACAGGTAGGCCAAGGTAAAATAAAATCAGGTCCTCTAGGACTTACAAATACTCAGCAAGAAAAACTTCAACTTCAGAAACCAGGAAGGGAATTCTTACACCTGGGCTAGTACAAACAAGCCATGAGAGTTACGCCTATGCTTATGGCTACCCATACAGAATGTGGAAACATGCCTGAATTTGCTTTTAATTTTTTCCTTTTGAAACGTCATTACTTTCTGAGATGTTTCACAAACTTATATTTTTTACATATGTAGCCACATACTCTGTAATTTCATGGCGTGAACAACTCAAGGGTCAGAATAAAATCTTATTCTTTATTATCTTTGGTGTTTAGAATAAGTACCTGATACTAGGTGTTTGATCAGTAATTGTTTGAGTTAAATGAAGTATCAACTCAGCCACTAGATGGCAACATAGTTGTTGTATGTGTAGAAGTGTAACTAATTGGAATTCCACCTGATTTTAAGCCATTATTTTTTAAAAGTTCCACCTATAGTCCCACCGATTACACACCTACAGTGCGTCTTACAAGGGTACATGTGAAATTTACTAAATGTAGAATATAAATGTCTTAACGCAATAACTAAGAAAATGCCATGAAGGCTATGTTAACCAATTTGATGAAAATATTTCAAAATGTAGATAAAACCAGCACCCCATGATTGCATTAATGTACACAGCTATGATTTAATAAAAAAAATTTCCATGTATATTTTACTTGAGTAAGCAAAATCATTAAACTGTACCACTACAGCTCACCATAACCTCATTGTTAATTACATCCTTAAAGCTAAGAATCTTTTGTAAGATAAATTATCCCTGAATATAGGCTGGGCGCCTGTGGCTCAAGCTGCTAAGGCGCCAGCCACATACACCTTGAGCTGGCGGGTTCAAATCCAGCCCCGGCCCACCAAACAATAATGACAACTGCAACCAAAAAATGGCCAAACGCTGTGGTGGGCACCTGTAGTCCCAGCTGCTTGGGAGGCTGAGGCAAGAGAACCGCTTAAGCCCAGGTGTTGGTGATTGCTGTGAACTGTGATGCCATGGCACTCTACCCAGGGTGACAGCTTGAGGCTCAGTCTCCAAAAAAAAAAAAATTATCCCTGAATATAATAACTCACAAGTACTGATTTTCTATATTGAGGTACACCTGCTTTGATTTTGTCTAAGAAAGCCACTATTCACTTGTACCTTGTCAGAATATTTTTACTTATTTTTTTTTTAATTTAAAAGTTAATTATTATTTTTTAAGAGACAGGGTTCTCTGTTGCCCAGGCTGGAGTGTGGTGGCATGACCATACCTCACTGTATCCTGGAAGGCTTACCCGATCCTCCCATCTCAGCCTCCAGAGTAGCTAGGATTACAGGAGGAAGCTGCAGCACCCATCTTAAGGGACTTTTAAATGGTTCTAAGCGCCTTAAGAAAATTTTGTTTTATAAACCAACAGTCTGTACTTGACCAGCAACAAGTCATTTGCTTATATTTTGCCCAACTTCAATAACTTTTTTGCTTGAAAGTCAAGAAGACTCTGCAGTCAGACAAATCTAGGTCCTCACTGGTACCCTTCACCAGGTATATTCTTGTGCAGGTTATTAACTTTACTAACTCCTTTTTACTAATTGTCCCCCAAATGGAGATAATAATATCTACTTTATAAAGGTTGTGAAAAGGAGTAAATGAAATACGGTCAGTGGGACATCTAATACAATCCTTAGTTTATAATAGGAACTCAGTAACTAGAAACCATTGTTCAAACTCCACAATGAAAATTCATCCATAGGGCGGCGCCTGTGGCTCAGTGAGTAGGGTGCCAGCCCCAGATGCCGAGGGTGGCAGGTTCGGACCCAGCCCCGGCCAAACTGCAACAGAAAAATAGCCGGGCGTTGTGGCGGGCGCCTGTAGTCCCAGCTGCTCGGGAGGCTGAGGCAAGAGAATCGCGTAAGCCCAAGAGTTAGAGGTGCTGTGAGCCATGTGACGCCACGGCACTCTACTCGAGGGCGGTACAGTGAAACTCTGTCTCTACAAAAAAAAAAAAAAAGAAAGAAAATTGCATCCATATTATTATTTTATTTATTTATTTTATTCTATTGATTTAAGGCCCTCAGCAATTAAATTGAGTTCATAACACCAAGTTTCATAGCGATAGGCCATGCGAATTTGGGCTACATTTGTCCTCCGGATATCATTTCCAGCAGGGCCTTCCTCAAGGTAATTTTCACCCAGAAACTTTACTTTCTCCTATAAGACAAAAGGAAGCAGAATGATTGTTGTTGCTTTTTACCCTGGTTATAGACAATAATTGCATATTCCATAAAAACTTTTTCCTTAGCACTGCAAAAGAAAAAAAAATTCAAAACACTTATCTAGTGCTTCATTGTTTACAGTCTGTTGAGAAATCAAGTGTATTTTATTTCCCTTACCCAAAAGGTATCGCCAGAGAGAGAGAATAATCTTATCTATTTCCTGTCTAAGTAACTGCATATGATTTGTGATACAACTCTTCCATATATGTTTCCCCAACTAATTTTTCAGTATTCAAGTTACTAGGCACTATATTCCAAAGGTCAACACACGTCTACCTCATGAGAAATTCCACACTGCAAAATGCTGTTCCTTGCCACTTCACACATATCACAGGTGCTCAACTTGAAGACCTGGGCAGCAATGGCATATTCTTCCATCAGAGGCTCCTGCAATTATTTGTTTAAAAGAGGCAAAAAAAAAAAAAAAAAAAGGACATGTTAATAAAAGAAACAATGTGTTACTTCACCAAAAGAAAACACAAGGCCTGTGTTTGACTTTTAAATTCTGGGTAGTAACAACAGTCCAGCAAAATGCATTTGGATTACCAGTACCTTGGTGAAGTGGAATTGCATGGGGTCATCTGTAGACAGTGAGATCATTAGTCCTTTCTGGAGGAAATCTAGAAAAGGATTTTTGGCATACTCTAGAAAGAGGCTGTTGTTACTTAACGGTGACATGGCAATAGGAATCTGGGCTAAGAAAAACAAATATTGTAACACAGGAGTCTGAAAAAGAAAAATGAAAAAAAAACATAAGTATGTTGAGAAATGGATACAAACTAGAAACATTAAAATCTCATGGCCCACAGGCGGTGCCTGTGCCTCAAGGAGTAGCGCACTGGTCCCATATGCTGGAGGTGGCGGGTTCAAACCCAGCCCCTGCCAAAAACCACACAAAAAAAAATCTCATGGCCTACCTCAAGCTTTCAACAAGATTATCACCTGCTTTTTAAATAGTCTAATAAAGAAGAATGGTAAATTTTCAATGGAAGTCTGTAAATACTATTTAGGATAACTACATTTAAGATCATCAATTTTCTTTTCTTTCTTTCTTTTTTTTTGAGACAGAGTTTCACTTTGTCGCCCTTGGTAGAGTGCCGTGGTATCATAGCTCATAGCAACCTCAAACTCTTGGGCTCAAGAGATTCTCTTGCCTTAGCCTTCTGAGTAGCTGGGACTACAGGTGCCCATCACAACACCCAGCTATTTTTAGAGATGGGGTCTTGCTCTGTCTCAGACTGATCTCGAACCTGTGAGCTCAGGTAATCCACCCAGAGTGCTGCGATTACCAGTGTGAGCCACCATGCCCAGCCCCTAAGATCATCAATTTTTGGAAACGTTGACTCAAACGAAATTGACCTTTAATTGCCTAACTTAGATGTCTGTCTCAGGCAATAAAACTTCACTTTGAACCATTCCTTTTTCATCCTGCAAGAAAGTTCTGACTCTCACAAGAGGCATTTTAAAGCATGCTCTAACAAGACATCTGACGAAAACTAGCTTAAGGTAAGCCAAGCCATCTCTGAATTATTCCTTGTCAGAATTCAAAACTGAAACCTAGGAGCTCTGCATTAATTCATCTCTGCCAGCAACTAACTAGGTAATCTTGAGAAAATCCTTTACTTCTCTCTGTAAAATGGACTGCACTAAATAATCTTAAAAATCTTTTGTGCTCTACTTGAATTTGATCCAAGTGTTGATAATGACTTATGATAGGATGCTAAGGGGAAAAAGAATTCATCTAGCTCCAATATAAAATTTAATAAGAAGAGTGCCTCCAACTTACATTTTTTAAATTCAGGCCGTGAGAGATATTATCTGCTATCATGAAGGCTGTCATGAGATGAGTGAGGGCTCCAGCTTCCCCACAGTGAGGTCGGAACAGAAACGTATTCATGCCTCGTTCCCTAGGGAAATGGAACTGCTTATAGGAATTGCAGTTTCTGGGCACAGATTGATTTACAAGAAAATTCAGTAGAAAAATTAACAGTCCAGAAGGGAATAAGCCCTCCAAAGGATGCAGCAAAACTGACAATCCCAAATCATAATTTTAATTCTTCCTAAATATAACCTTTAAAAAAAGAGGCAGCAGAGGATATGAAGCTAAAGAGGCAAATCAGTGAAGAACTGACTTGAAGAGCAATACAATCAGTCTCAACAGGAATTTACCAATATCATCATCTCATTCTTTCTTTCTTTCTTTTATTGGAGGCAGAGTCTCACTCTGTCACCCTGGGTAGAATATCATGGCATCATAGCTCACAGCAACTTCAAACTCTTGAGTTCAATCAATCCTCTTGCCTCAGCCTCCAGAGTAGCTGGGACTATAGGCGTAAGCCACAATGCCCTGCTAGTTTTTCTGTTTTTAATAGAAAGGGGTCTTGCTCTTGTTCAGGTTCGTCTTGAATTCCTGAGCTCAGGCAATCCACCCACCTTGGACTCCCAGAGTGCTAGGATCACGGGCATGAGCCACTGCACCCGGCTTCATTATTTCTTCTATTCATACTTTAAAGGGGAAATTTTTCCAGAAAACCCGGTGTAACCCTCTTGTATTTCTTCTTTACACAAATATAGCGAGAAGAGTAAAATGTATAGAGTTTTATAATTTGCATCATGGCTAGTGTAAATTCCTAACCTCAAAAAAAAAAAGAACTCTGAAATTCACTGAAGGCACCAAATTGTCAATTCCTACCCTAAATAAATAAACTGAAGGAAAAGTTAAGAGATATTTCTGACTTTGGCCCATTGGCAGCATCCCAGTAATGCACAGAGGCCCCTGACTGCACTGAGTGCCCATGTGTGGGGAGAGAGCCGTCACCAACGGAGCCTCTGCTGCTAGTGCTAGTCCTTTTCTACTTACTTCCTCAGGTTGTTGAGCACCATGATATTTGCATACATGTAGTAGGCATAGTAAGTGTAAGACGGATTATTTTCCATTATCCACTCCTGAGGTTTGGGGCTCTTGGAAGAGAACATGTGGCCACTGTGTTTGGACTCATCGTCCACACTGTCAAAGCCGGTGATCTGTCGGGAAGAGTGAACCATGGGGCGGGTTCAGTCCAGCTGCAGGGTCCCAGTCCTCAGGTAAGCTTTCAGGTCCAAAGCCAAGGACCAAATGTAAGGAGATGAGCACCATGAGTTAGTTATGGCCGGGTAGGAAAGCTGGTTCCTGAGCAGAAGCATTAGGGCCTACAAGGTCATGCTTACATGCTTGAGGAAGACACTGAGGTCGGGGTGAGCCTGGGGGTTGACGGTGGCCTCAAACACTGGCATGAAAACATTCTCTAGCATCTTTCCGAAGTGTGGAAGGAAATTCTTGGATCGGAACACATCACTAAAGGCAAGAGTGAAGAGAATTAAGAAAGAAAGGAAGATTTTTAAAACTGTTATCCTCAGTATGAGGGAATCAGAGTGTCCATTCCAGGTCCACTCTTACACACTCTTCTTGATTACCCATAATGAGAGATTCACTTGGGGTTGGACGTAAGAGTTATGCATTTATTGGTGGACAACAAGCCCTACCTCTTCTACAAACCTCTGTGGTAAGAAAATTAAACCTTCACAGACAAGTTCAGATAGAGCAGCGGTTCTCAACCTGTGGGTCTCAACCCCTTTGAGGGTCAAACAACCCTTTCACAGGGGTCACCTGAGACCATCCTGCATATCAGATATTTACATTACGATTCATAACAGTAGCAAAATTACAGTTATGAAGTAGCAATGAAAATAATTTTATGGTTGGGGGTCACAACAACATGAGGAACTGTATTAAAAGGTCGCAGCTTTAGGAAGGTTGAGAACCACTGAAATAGAGAATGAAGAATATAGTGATTATGCTATAAAAGGTTTAAAGATTAATATATGTGGGTGGTGTACAAGATAGTGAGCATGAAATGGTTTCAAGAATACCTCTGATTAGCTGGGCACAGGGGGATCAGGCCTGTATTCCTAGCACTCTGGGAGGCCAAAGTGAGTGGATTGCCTGAGCACAGGAGTTCAAGATGACCCTGAGCAAGAGCGAGATCCTGTCTCTAAAAAATAGGCGGGGGTGGGGGTGGGGTGGCGCCTGTGGCTCAAAGGAGTAGGGCGCTGACCCCATATGCCGGAGGTGGCGGGTTCAAACCCAGCCCTTGCCTAAAACTGCAAAAAAAAAAAAAAAAAAAAAGAATAAATAAAATAATAAGATAAAAAATAGTTGGGTATGGGCCGGCGCAGTGGCTCAGGTTACCTGTAATCCTCTGGAAGGTTGAGGTGGGTAGATTGCTTGAGGTCAGGAGTCCAATACCACCCTCAGCAAGAGCAAGACCTGCCTCTAAAAAATGGTCTAGGGTTATGGTGGACACCTGTAGCCCCAATGATTTGGGAGGCTGAGCCAAGAGGATCACTTGAGCTCAAGAGTTTGAGGTTACTATGAGGTGTGATGCTATGACATTCTACCCAGGGCTACAGAGTGAGACTCTGTCTGAACAACAACAAAGAATACTTCTGATATTCTTTTTTTTTTTTTTGAGACAGAGTCTCAAGCTGTCACCCTGGATAGAGTGCCATTGTGTCCCAACTCACAGCAACCTCAAACTGTTGGACTTAAGCAATTCTCTTGCCTCAGCCTCCCAAGTAGCTGGGATTACAGGTGCCTACCACAACACCCAGCTATTTTTTTTTTTTTTTGTAGAGGCAGAGTCTCACTTTATGGCCCTTGGTAGAGTGCCGTGGCCTCACACAGCTCACAGCAACCTCCAACTCCTGGGCTTAAGCGATTCTCTTGCCTCAGCCTCCCGAGTAGCTGGGACTACAGGCGCCCGCCACAACGCCCGGCTATTTTTTGGTTGCAGTTTGGCTGGGGCCGGGTTTGAACCCGCCACCCTCGGTATATGGGGCTGCCGCCCTACCGACTGAGCCACAGGCGCTGCCCACACCCAGCTATTTTTTGGTTGTAATTGTCATTGTTGTTTGGCAGGCCTAGGCTGGATTCGAACCCACCAGCTCTGGTGTATATGGCTAGCGTCCTAGCTGCTTGAGCTACCGGCACTGATCCACCTTTGATATTCTGTAGCTGGGGCAATTTAACAAACTCTTATATAGCACTTAATATATGCCAGCTACTCTTATAAGTGGCCAGAAATAGTAGCTGTCTTAATCTTTATTACAACTCATCAAGTTAGCTGGCTTTTTAACCCTGTTTTAGAGCTGATGAAACGAAGATAAAGAGAGATGATGTATTTTGCCCCCGGTCACACAGCAACTAGTAGTAGAGACAGGATTCAAGCACTGCCAGTCTGGGTCTGGGGTTTATTCTCCCAACGGCCACACTTTACTGCCTCTTTGCCCTGATGGCATTAGACAGGAAATATTATTCCTGTTAGAAACTTACTTTTTTAGCTATGGAAACAGTATAAAACTCTTGCATTGCCACAAGGCACACAGAACACAGATGCAAGTGGCAGGGAATATCTACATGTATAAACACCTAGGTTAGATAAGGGGTCACTGATACTGAACAAATCAACAGAGAAGCCTCCAGGAAGGCAATGAGTGATGGCAGCTGGTATGAAAGGGACAAGACTTCTTCAGCAATACCACTGACAAATACTCATTGATTATGGGCCAGGCGCGGTGGCTCATGCCTGTAATCTCAGCACTCTGGGAGGCCGAGGTGGGTGGATCACCTGAGCTCAGGAGTTCAAGACCAGCCTGAGCAAGAGAGAGATCCCATTTCTACTAAAAATGGAAAAACTAGCTGGGCGTTTTGGCAAGTGCCGGTAGTCCCAGCTACTCTGGAGGCTGAGGCAAGAGGATCCCTTGAGACCAAGAATTAGAGGTTGTTGCTGTGAAGGCTAGGTTAACCAGTTTGATGAAAATATTTCAAATTGTGTACAAAACCAGCTCATTGTACCCCACAATTGCATAAATATACACAGCTATGATTTAATAAAAAAAAAAACTACTGAATGCAAAAAAAAAATAAAAAGAATTAGAGGTTGCTGTGAGCTATGATGCCACAGAGTGGCACAGAGGCACTCTACCCAGGGCGACTGAGTGAGACTGTCATTGGTTACGGACAACTTGAGCACTTACAGGTGTGATAGTCAGCAGACAGTAGCAAAGGTTCTGCTATGACACCAGAGAGCTACATCCCAGTATAGCAGAGCACAGGAACGAAAGAATGGCACTGAGAATACCAGGAGAGGGAAAAGCTTTGCTAAAATGTGTGCAGTTCTTACTCTACCCTAGCTTTAATCATTCTCAATAACTACTTGTGATCTTCATAAAGCCCTGGGTTTTAAAAACCAAAAATGCCTTCTCTGGTTATAAAACTGAACTGAAATGATGTTGCTAACTCCCATGTGTAGTCAAGAGTGCCACACTCAGGAGGCAAAACCAAGCACGCAGGACCTGGTGCCAAGTGCTGCTTCACCAAAGTTGATTTCTGGCCAGGTGAGCTGCACGTTCCTCGTTCACGCAGGAGACGTGAGGCGGGTGAGACAAATGCAGGCTGTGGGGTTTCCAATAGGCTGGTACGTACTAGATTCTGGGGACCTGGATCATCCACGTCATGTTGGGGCAGTGGATGCGGTTGGTGACGAACCAGGAGGAGAGTTTGCTCCACTCATCAGGACTGCGGCCATAGATGGACAGGCGGGGCTCGGCGTGCTGGTACTTGGCCTCCACCAGGTCTGTACCTACCTCCTGCAAAGCCAAGAGCAGAGTCTAGGCCAGGAATTCCCACAAGTCCCTCAGGGGTTGAAACCCAAGGGACCGGAGATAGGTACTGAGAAGACCTGAGGAATACGAAAGGAAGCAGAGGAGAGCTGAGAGTTGAGAATCTGGTGGAGATAAAAGATTGAACATAATGGAGACTAGAAAGTGCAAAAGTCAGAAGGAGGGTGATGAGGATGAGGCTATCCAAGGCGCCTGGAAAAGAAATTCAGCTTTTCACGTTCTGTCTACCTCCTCAAACACAAATCTCCCGAGTTCACCTGCTATTCCTGCTTCCTAATGCTCAAGCACCATAAAGATGAGAGTGGATTCCTATCCTAACCCTGCCTGAACTTAAAATCCCCAAAGCCTGAAAGAGCCCAGTCCTTATTCAGTTCCAAAACCACAACTCTAATTTCTCTACTGTAGGAATACACATCTTTTTTTTTTTTTTTTTTTTTTTTTAGAGACAGAGTCTCACTTTATGGCCCTCGGTAGAGTGCCGTGGCCTCACACAGCTCACAGCAACCTCCAACTCCTGGGCTTAAGCGATTCTCTTGCCTCAGCCTCCCGAGTAGCTGGGACCACAGGCGGGAATACACATCTTTAAAAATCACTACAGTAGATATTTCAGAACAAATTCCTATATTCATTTGCATAGTGTTTGACCCCAGGGATAGTTTCCTTCCTTCCTTCCTCCCTCCCTCCTCCTCCCTGCTTCCTTTTTCTTTTTTCCCTTCTTTTCTTCATCCCCTTCCACCATTCCCTTTTTTCCTTCCTTCCCTCTGCCATTCTCTTCCCCCTTCTCCTCAAGAACCATGCCAGGCACCACAGGTCTGATCCATTCGTCCTCACCTTGATGATAGTGGCAAAATATTCCCCATTAATGTGATTGTCTGTCTTCAAGTACAGGTCCCGTAGTTCACTCGCTCCTACAGGATTGTATTTATCATTGAATTTATCAAAACGCTGGAAGGTCTGGCGTCCCTGAATCAAGAAGAAGGAACAGAAATGTAACATTACCCGAGCTGCCTGGACACAGAGAGCCAGGAAACAAACAGCCGAGTGCAACAGGGGCCTGATAACAGAGGAAGGGGTGGGCTCCAAGAATGGAATCCAGGACAACCAGCAGTGAGTGCCCCTCAGGGTGTCTGTGGGGTTTTCAGACGGCATGGTAAGCCAAAAACGTGAAGAGACTCTGAGAAGGGAGAAAGACATGTGGGATTCCGAGCATTAGAGTAAAACTGACATTGTCTTTGCAACTTACAGCATGAACATCCAGAGAGTCAACAGTCAGGTCATAGGGATGCATTTTTAATTTAGCAAAAAGCTCCTTCAGGGTCAGATTCTTCTCTTTGGTGCTGTAGACCACTCTGTCAGCATCAACTTGGTAAGATTTCTTAATAAAACGCAGTAGGTGTTTCTGGTTCATGCAAGCAGCTGCATGGATATGGGTGTCCACCTGTTGTACATTCAGAAAAATGAAAACCATCCATCAGCCTTAATTATGCTACTCCGTTAGAGGCAAAGGTGCTTGCAAATCCCACTGTGTTTGGACAAAGAACGAAGTCATGTGGATGTGCGCTGACAGCTTGTGGAACGGCCCAGCCATAAAGACCCATTAGGATTTTGATGTTGCCCATGCAGGGATGTGAAATTTAGGATAGATTTGGTAATTACGCCTGCTCCTCTTGCATATCTGTACATTCGATTTACATCCTACATTAGATCCACATATTAATTATTTTTAAATTTCAGGTTAATATGAGGGTACACATGATTAGGTTACATTGTTTGTTAGGTAAAGCTCAAGTTGTAGTTGAGCTTTTCTCCCAGGGGTTGTGCTGTATACCCTGGGCCCCTTACGTGAGAGCTTACCAATCTCCCTCCTCTCCTCTCCCCTTTTTCCCGCTTGAATTTAATTGTATTTTTCTCTCATGTGAGGGTGCAGGTATTCGTCTATTGGCTTCATATTTATTGAGTACATTGGATACTTGCTTTTCTATTTTTGTATTACATTACTAAGAAGAATGTTCTTCAACTCCATCCAGCTAAGTACAAAAGTTGTAAAGTCTCCATGTCTATTTATGGCTGCATAGTATTCCACGGTATACATATACCACAGCTTATTAATCCATTCATGAGTTGATGGGCCTTGGGTTGCTTCCAGGTCTTGGCAATTATGAATTGGGCTGCGATGAACATTCTAGTGCAAATGTCTTTATGGTAAAATGATCTTTTTTCATCTGGATAGATACTTAGTAATGGGATTGCAGGATCAAATGGGCGGTTTACTTTTAGCTCTTTGAGGATCCTCTATGCTTCTTTCCATAGAGCCTGTATTACTTTGCAGTCCCACCAGCAGGGTAAAAGTGTTCCCTTCTCTTACATCACACCAGCATCTGCAGCTTTGAGACTTTGTGATGTGGGCTATTCTCACTGGGGTTAGGTGATATTTCAGGGTGTTGATTTGCATTTCTTTGATGATTAGGGACAATGAACATTTTTTCATGTGTTTTTTGGCCATTCATCTGTCTTCTTCAGAGAAGATTCTGAAGAAACGTCATGTCTCTTGCCCACTGATAGTGGGATTGTTTGCTCTTTTCTTGTTGATTAGTTTGAGTTCTGTGTAGACTCTAATCATCAACCCTTTGTCAGATTTGTAGTATGCAAATATTCATCCACACAAATTTTTAAATTAGTTTAATTTAATTTTTTTTGAGACTGGGTCTCACTATATTGCCCAGGCTGGTCTTCAATTCCAGAAATCCTCTCACCTCAGCCTCCCAAGTATTTGGGATTACAAGTGTGATCACAGCATCCCTGTTTGATCCACACAAAAATTTTGAGGCCCGTTCTTCACCCTTGAAACACAACTGGAAGTGAAGTAGCTGCCACAGCGTTTAGCCCCAGAGGAGGAGGACTGAAATTATGAAGCCATTGTCAGTGATGGCATTTCTGAGGTAGATAGTTTAATAATTACAATTTTATACACTGAAGTTTTAACAGATTAAGTCATTTTCCCTTAGCTGAATGAGGATTTGAGCCTGAATCTCTGCTCATATATTTCCTATTCCCACTTCTTTGCAATCACTTAAATGGTTAGAACACATCTTGAAAGAGTTCCCAATTGACTGAATTTCATAATCATTAGTTTATTTGGTATTCACAATCCTCATGTACACTGGATTGAGCAGATATATTTCTCAATTTTACAAATGAGGATACTGAAGCTTCAAAATATTTAATCACTTTCTCCAGAATTTTACAGTCAGGAAGTAGAAGAAAAAGGACTAGAAGGATGACCTTCCAAATCCTAGAATAAAAGTGGTGCCTGTGGCTCAAAGGGGTAGGGCGCTGGCCCCATATGCCGGAGGTGGAGTGTTCAAATCCAGCCCTGGCCAAAAAAAAAAAAAAAAAAATCCTAGAATAAGACTTTTAGATGTTTCATGTGTTTTTGTTACTTTTGTTGTTGATGATAATTATGATTTTTAAGTTAAAATATGACAAATCTTCCTATGAGGAAAACAATAGAAATGATATTTTACCCTTTATATATAATCTATTTGTTTTCACTAAATTCTTTGAACCTGCAGAAATCTTAGATTAATCAGAAAAAATTGTTATTGTTATCTTTCTCAAGAAATAATTAGATCACTGTTTTTGCCCAGAAGCTACCTCTGAAATGGTTACCTTCCTGCAGTTATAAAAATCCCGGTGGGGGTTGTTTTTCAGCTCCTTTAACTCGTCCATCTCATTGAGCATCTCATGGACATGGAACTTGGAGGAGAGAAACTTCAGGCGCCGGTGGGCATAGGTCTTACTGTAAAGAATAAAATTATATAATTTCAAAAAAATTCCAGACACTTAAGAAGAAAACAATCACATTTTCAAAACTATCAGGACCCTTGTAACACATAGGAAACGGTTATTTATTTATTTATTACTAAATCATAGCTGTGTACATTAATGCAATCATGGGGCACCACGCACTTGTTTTATATACAAGTTGAAGTATTTTCATCAAACTGGTTAACATAGCCTTCCTGGCATTTTCTTAGTTATTGTGTTAAGACATTTATAGTCTACATTTAGTAAGTTTCACATGTACCCTTGTAAGATACACCGTAGGTGTGGTCCCACCAATCACCTTCCCTCCACTCCTCCTCCCCACTCCCCTTCAGGAAATGGTTATTGAAACAAACTTTCAGTTTTCTGCTGCTGACAAGTATTGAGTCCCAAGAGCATAATCTTTTCATAGGAGTTGGACGTGGTCATGAGGGAGGACTTTAAAATCAGTGGAGAAAGTGCTGTTCAATGTGAAAGGCCCTGGCTTTGGAGTCAACAGATTTGAGCTCAAATCCTAGCTCTGCTGGCTGTGTCACCTTAGGCAAGTTACTTAACTTATCAAAGTCTCAGCTCATTTAAAAACTGTAATCATAAAAATAACTACCCAATAGAGCAATGTGAGGGGTTAAAGAAGTAATGTACATGAAGGATTTAACATAGTTCTGGGCCTGTGGCTCAGTGAGTAGGGCGCCGGCCCCATATGCCGAGGGTGGCGGGTTCAAACCCAGCCCCGGCCAAACTGCAACAAAAAAAATAGCCGGGCATTGTGGCGGGCGCCTGTAGTCCCAGCTGCTTGGGAGGCTGAGGCAAGAGAATCGCGTAAGCCCAAGAGTTAGAAGTTGCTGTGAGCTGTGTTACGCCATGGCACTCTACCCGAGGATGGTACAGTGAGACTCTATGTCTCTACAAAAAAAAATAAAATAAAATAAATAAAAACTGTAATCATAAAAATAACTACCCAATAGAGCAATGGAGGGGTTAAAGAAGTAATGTACATGAAGGATTTAACATAGTTCTGAAGGTAGTAAACTTTTTTTTTTTTTTGAGACAGAGTCTCAAGCTGTCACCCTTGGTAGAGTGCCACAGTGTCACAGCTCACAGCAACCTCAAACTCTTGGGCTTAAGTGATTCTCCTGCCTCAGCCTCCCCAAGTAGCCGGGACTACAGGTGCCCACCACAATTTCTGGCCATTTCATGGTTGTAGTTGTCATTGTTATTCGGCAGGCCTGGGCTGGGTTCGAACCGCCAGCTCCGGTGTATGTGGCTGGCACCCCAGCCGCTGAGCCACAGGCGCTGGCCTGAATGTAGTAAACATTTAATAAACACTTAGTAGTAGTAGTAGTGGTGGTTGTAGTTTAGTTCTCACTAAACACTTACACAGGTCCTTGGGCAATTAAAGCAAGCAAAAAATTCATATCATCTAAGAAGGTGTCCAAATTTGGGTAAGGAAGTGGCTTGGGCTCATCTTGGCTGGCTGCTGCTTCATTAGGATAGACATAAATCACACCATCTTTCATTCGGAGGGTATAACCCAGGTTTTCAGGAAGGTTGTCTGTTCGGAAAGGGTCTTCTCCCTTCTTCACAGGAGGAGTAAAGACTTTTTCAATAAAACACAGAGTAATATATTAGCACATAGGATGAATGACCACAGAAAAATAACCAAGATGTAAAATACTATAAAATCTTGTTAGTTTAGAATCCTGTATTTCACAAATTGTCATTATTCAGAATTGAGCTGAAGTCTAGCTTTGCATTATCTGTCAAAGATGACTAAATTAATAGTTAAAAATAACTATAAAAGTAATATTTTATCTAGTGTAAGAATGATTTTTAAGTTCTTAGGGGTATTATTTATATAAAGTAGTTGATATGCTACTTACGAATAATTTTAATTATTTACTGATGTTGATCATCAAAGTCTTTCTGTTTAGAGCATTCTATTAGCATATTACATAATTGCATGAAAATAAGGGTTAAACTACAGTTAAAAAAAGATCTTTACCTTCATAAATCAACCTTTTAAAAAGTTAGTATAAATAGAGTGTTTTTTTAAATAGACTTTCTTTTTTTTTTTTTTTGAGACAGAGCCTTAAGCTGTCACCCTGGGTAGAGAGCTGTGGCATCACAGCTCACAGTAACCTCCAACTCCTGGGCTCAAGCGATTCTCCTGCCTCCGCCTCCCAAGTAGCTGGGACTACAGGCGCCGACCAAAATACCTGGCTATTTTTTGGTTGCAGCCATCTTTGTTGTTTGGTGGGCCCAGGCTGGATTCGAACCCACCACCTCGGGTGTATGTGGCTGGCCCCTTAGCCACTTGAGCCACAGGTGCAGAGCCATTAAGTGGACTTTCAAAAAGCAGTTTTAGGTTTACAGTAAAACGGAGCGGAAAGTGCTGAGTTTCCATACTTCTCCAAAACCACAAACATGCAGCCAGCCCCCACCATCGACACCCTGCATCACAGCACACACATCATAGTCGACCAAAGCCTACAGTTCACACTAGGCTCACTCTCAATGTTGTACCTCCTACGGGTTTTTTTTTTTTATTATTATCACCAAATCATAGCTGTGTACATTAAGCGATCATGGGGCAACATACACTGGTTTTATAGACCATTTGACATATTTTCATCACACTGGCCAACATAGCCTTCCTGGCATTTTCCTAGTTATTGCATTAAGACATCCATACTCCACATTTACCAAGTTTCACATGCACCCTTGCAAGATGCACCGCAGGTGTAATCCCACCAATTACCCTCTCTCCACCCATCCTACCCCCTCCCTCCTCTCGCTCTCCCTCTTCCCCATATTGTTAGGTTATAACTGGGTTATAGCCTTCATATGAAAGCCATAAATTAGTTTCATAGTAGGGCTGAGTACATTGGATAATTTTTCCTCCATTCTTGAGATACTTTACTAAGAAGAGTATGTTCCAGCTCCATCCATGGAAACATGAAAGAGGTAAAGTCCCCATCTTTCTTTAAGGCTGCATAATATTCCATGGTGTACATATACCACAATTTATTAATCCATTCGTGGATCGATGGGCACTTGGGCTTTTTCCATGACTTAGCAATTATGAATTGGGCTGCAATAAACATTCTGGTACAAATATCTTTGTTATAATGTGATTTTTGGTCTTCTGGGTATATGCCTAGTAGAGGAATTCTAGGGTTCAAATCCAGCCCCAGCCAAAAAAAACTGCAAAAAAAACATTCAGTGGGGAAAAGATTCCCTATTTAACAAATGGTGCTGGGTGAACTGGCTGGATCTGCCATAGCAGATCTATTTTTAAATCTCTAAGTATTCTCCAAACATCTTTCCAAAAGGAATGTATTAATTTGCATTCCCACCAGCAGTGTAGAAGTGTTCCCTTTTCTCCACATCCATGCCAACATCTCTGGTCTTGGGATTTTGTGATACGGGCTAATCTTACTGGAGTTAGATGATAATCTCAAAGTAGTTTTGATTTGCATTTCTCTGATGATTAAGGATGATGAACATTTTTTCATATGTCTGTAGGCTGTGCGCCTGTCTTCTTCAGAGAAGTTTCTCTTCAAGTCCCTTGCCCAGTTTCTCTTCAAGTCCCTTGCCCAGTCCCAAGATCACTTGTTCTTTTCTTGCTTATACGTTTGAGTTCTCTGTGGATTCTGGTTATTAAACCTTTGTCGGAGACATAACCTGCGAATATCTTCTCCCATTCTGAGGGCTGTCTGCTTGCTTTACTTACTGTGCTCTTGGCTGTGCAGAAGCTTTTTAGTTTGATCAGGTCCCCGAAGGATATTTCTGAAGCTGCTTCAATTGCCTGGGGGGTCCTCCTCATAAAATATTCGCTCAGACCGATTTCTTCAAGAGTTTTCCCTGCACTCTCTTCTAGTATTTTTATAGTTTCATGTCTTAAGTTTAAATCTTTAATCCAGTGAGAGTCTATCTTAGTTAATGGTGAAAGGTGTGGGTCCAGTTTCAATCTTCTACATCTTCTACAGGTTGCCAGCCAGTTCACCCAGCACCATTTGTTAAATAGGGAATCTTTTCCCCACTGAATGTTTTTTTTGCAGTTTTTTTTGGCTGGGGCTGGATTTGAACCCACCACCTCCGGTATGTGGGGCCGGTGCCCCACTCCTTTGAGCCACAGGCACCGCCCCCCCACTGAATGTTTTTAATTGGCTTGTCAAAGATCAAATAACGGTAAGTAGCCCGGTTCATCTCTTGGGTCTCTATTCTGTTCCATACATCTACTTCTCTGTTTTTGCACCAGTACCATGCTGTTTTGATCACTATCGATTTTTTTTTTTTTTTTTTGTAGAGACAGAGTTTCACTTTATGGCCCTAGGTAGAGTGCCATGGCATCACATAGCTCACAGCAACCTCCAACTCCTGGGCTTAAGCGATTCTCCTGCTTCAGCCTCCCAAGTAGCTGGGACTACAGGTGCCCACCACAAGACCCGGCTATTTTTTTGTTGCAGTTTGGCCGGGGCCGAGTTTGAACCCGCCATCCTCGGTATATGGGGCCGGCACCTTACCAACTGAGCCACACCGCCCCATCACTATTGATTTATAGTATAGTCTGAGGTCCGGTAGCATGATTCCTCCTGCTTTGTTTTTATTTCTGAGTAATGTCTTGGCTATTCGAGGTTTTTTCTGATTCCATATAAAACAAAGTAATATTTTTTCAAGATCTTTAAAGTATGACAGTGGAGCTTTAATAGGGATTGCATTAAAATTGTATATTGCTTTGGGTAATATGGACATTTTAACAATGTTGATTCTTCGGAGCCATGAGCATGGTATGTTTTTCCATTTGTTAACATTTTCAGCTTTTTCTTTTCTTAGAGTTTCATAGTTCTCTTTATAGAGATCTTTCACGTCTTTTGTTAGATAAACTCCCAAATATTTCATCTTTGGCACTACTGTGAATGGAA
Source organism: Nycticebus coucang (assembly GCF_027406575.1). Classification (NCBI taxonomy): domain Eukaryota; kingdom Metazoa; phylum Chordata; class Mammalia; order Primates; family Lorisidae; genus Nycticebus; species Nycticebus coucang. The sequence continues at coordinate 45,058,443 of NC_069784.1, forward strand.
TATAGTCCTTAACTGCTTTTTCAGCTTGCTATTATTAGTATATATAAAGGCTAACGATTTATGAATGTTGATTTTGTAACTTGAGACGCTGCTGTATTCCTTGATCACTTCTAAGAGTTTTGTAGTAGAATCCCTGGTGTTTTCCAGGTACGCAATCATATCATCTGCGAAGAGTGAAAGTTTGATCTCATCTGACCCTATGTGGATACCCTTGATTGCCTTTTCTCCCAGGGTTTTTTTTTTTTGTAGAGACAGAGTCTCACTTTACCACCGTTGGTAGAGTGCCATGATGTCACAGGACTCACAGCAACCTCCAGCTCTTGGGCTTTTGCGATTCTCCTGCCTCAGCCTCCCGAGCAGCTGGGACTACAGGCGCCCACCACAACGCCCAGCTATTTTTTGGTTGCAGTTCAGCCGGGGCTGGGTTTGAACCCGCCACCCTCAGTATATGGGGCTGGCGCCCTACTCACTGAGCCACAGGTGCCACCCTCTCCTAGGGGTTTTGACATGTGTATAATGACATGTATTCATCCCTGCGGTACCAAACAGAATAGTTTTACTCTAATAAAAATCCTCTATGCTCCGCCTCACGTAGTTTATAGTATAAAGGGAGTTATAAAATAAATTCTCATCGGGCGGCGCCTGTGGCTCAGTGAGTAGGGCGCCGGCCCCATATGCCAAGGGTGGCGGGTTCAAACCCAGCCCTGGCCAAACTGCAACAAAAAAATAGCCGGGCGTTGTGGTGGGCGCCTGTAGTCCCAGCTGCTCGGGAGGCTGAGGCAAGAGAATCGCGTAAGCCCAAGAGTTAGAGGTTGCTGTGAGCCGTGTGACTCCACGGCACTCTACCCGAGGGCGGTACAGTGAGACTCTGTCTCTACAAAAAAAAAAAAAAAAATTCTCATTACACGTATAAGAATTATAATTCTTATGATAATTATGTTTCTCTCCTTTTTTTTTTCTTTTTGAGACAGAGTTTCACTTTGTGTCGCCACTGTGGCTGCATAGCTTACAGCAACCTCAAACTCTCGGGCTTAAATGATTCTCTTACCTCAGCCTCCCAAGTAGCTGGGACCACATGCGCCCACCACAATGCCCAGCTGTTTTTAGAGACGAGGTCTTGCTCTGGCTCAGGCTGGTCTCCAACTGGTGAGCTCAGGCAATCCACCTGCCTAGTCTTGCAGAGTGCTAGAATTACAGGCATGAGCCACTGAGCCTGGGACCCTGTTTCCCACCTTTTAAAGCATATACAATTTCTGCTAAAGGAAGTAAAAAGGGATTAAGTGGATAAATATTCCCTTCTTTCCACTGCTAACAGCCTAAGAAAGCCATTATTCCACATGGCCAGAGCCTTGAGTGCTTATCCATTTACTTTCTGCCAGTATGGTCATTCATGCCCCTTCACAGCTGTACCCAAGGAAGGGATCAGAAAGTCTCCTGAAGTAGCCAGAGTGAGAAAACAAAACAGGAAAAAGTTGGCACATTTCCTGTTTGAAACTGGGAGATAAGGAACTTGAAAGAAGTAATAACGTTTTGCTATATCAAACATCAATTTTCAAGTCTTTATGCTTAACCATATTAGAGAAATAAAGTGTAATTTACAGGAAATAAAGGCAAGACAAACATCCTAAATGTCAATATTATAGACAGGTAAACCAACATTATGAGTTACCTGTAGACATTTTAGTATGATTTTTATATTAAAATAAATTACAGGCTAGGCGCCTGTGGCTCAAGCGGCTAAGGCGCCAGCCATGCACACCTGAGCCCTCGGGTTCGAATCCAGCCTGGGCCCGCCAAACAACAATGACAGCTGCAACCAAAAAATAGCCGGATGTTGTGGCGGGCACCTGTAGTCCCAGCTACGTGGGAGGCGGAGGCTGGAGACTCACTTGAGCCCAGGAGTTGGAGGTTGCTGTAAGCTGTGATGCCACAGCACTCTACCCAGGGTGACAGCTTAAGGCTCTGTCTCAAAAAAAAAAAAATAAAATAAAATAAATTGCAGAAGGGCAGTTGTGGAACTGGAGATCTTTAATAATATGACAATTTGGAAGTTTAAAAATCTTTTTAAATATTTGCCTCCCTAAAATTTCAGTTCTAGGAGTATATTCATAAAGATGGGCACGGTGGCTCATGCCTTTAATTCTAGCACTCTGGGAGGCTAAGGCAGGTGAATAGCCTGAGCTCAGGAGTTTCATTTCCAGCCTGGCCTGAACAAGAGAGAAGACCCTGTCTCTACTAAAAATAGAAAAATAAACTGGGCATTGGGGTGGGCGCCTGTAGTCCCAGCTACTCAGGAGGCTGAGGCAACATGTTTGCTTGAGCCCAAGAATTTGAAGTTGCTGTGAGCTATGATGCCATAGCCCTCTACTCAGGGTGACAGAGTAAGACTCTGTCTTCACAAAAAGAAGATGTAAAACAATTACCCAGAGGAAATACTTTAAACCAGAACAAAGAGTTATCAAAGATGGAGTAGAGGAGGTAGGTTTAGAAGTAGATTGAGGGAGCGAGTCCAAAAATAAAGAAATAAAATGCAATTATGAGGCTAGATGGTGTTAGTCCTTGAATGCTGAGCTACAGACTACACTTTATCTGGTAGGTAATGAGGGTAAGCTAAAGGTTTTTATCAGAAGGATGTGTGTGATCTGTGTTTTAATAACTAGAACCAAAGTGAAGATGAACTGAAAGAGGATGAGATTGAAATGCAGTAGAATAGTTAATAAAGCTATTTCAATGATCTGGGCAAGAAGAAATATAAGCCTAACTCAGGGTTTGGGGAATGGTGAAGAGAGGGCAGGTTCAGAGGGATCTTGTACAGACTGGCCACGTGATTGGACATGGTGGCAGGAGTGATGGAGCCAAAGATGACTATATTTTTAGACTGGATTATTTACGATCTAGGCGCATACTTTAATTGAATATTTAGTAGTTAAACTGAAAGATATAATCCATACATTACATAAGAGAATTAGTTACCAGGATAGAAGCTCTCATTTGCTACCCAAGGCTCCCCATCGATGTTGCGCAAGTACTTGGACGGGGTTTTCGGGAACCTCTGAAACGATGACTTCATGTATTTCTCCCGTATACATAATGCCTGATACAGACCTTTGCAAACCATTTCAAAATCTTCATCTGTAACCTGTAGGAAAATGCCAGAATATCAGAGTCAATCCCATGAACATCTGGGAAGTGGGTGAAGCTTATCCTTGGTACTTCCAGCTGTCCTGAGTGTGGTAGCCCTGGTCAAGCCTCATCTGCCCACCTGGCTACTTCCTCATTGCCTTGGGCCCTGAGGCTCCCTCCAGGAACAGGTCCTCAAACCTTTCTGGCTTTTTCATCTCTATCAAAACTTACTCCAATGAGTGTTACCCTTACAGCCCTGTGGGTTTTTTTTTTTTTTTTTGGTTACATAGCAGTGATTTTCTAGCAAATATGTTTTCCCATTCTAACATGGTGTATACTCTCCTTTCCAGATAACATATGGACATTTAAGTAGAAGACAACAAAAACCTCAATTGAAGGACAATCTGAGACTGGGTGGGTGGCTCATGACTGTAATTCCAGCACTCTGGGAGGCTGAGTTGGGTGGAATCACTTGAGCTCAGGAGTTTAGACCAGCCTGAACAAGAGCTAGATCCTATCTCTACTAAAAATAGAAAAACTATCTGGGCATTGTGGCAGGTGCCAGTATTCCCAGCTACTCTGGAGGCTGAGGCAAGCAAGAATTTAAGGTTGCTGTGAGCTACCATGATGCCATGGCATTCTACCCAGGGAGACCGAGTGAGACTCTGTCAAGAAAGAAAGAAGGAAGGAAGGAAGGGAGGGAAGGAGGGAGGGAGGGAGGAGAAAATCTGATTCTAATTGTGAGAACTGAAACCACTTGTGGGTCAATGAGGACAGTAATCTAGCATGAATAAGGATTCACAAATCCCTTAAACCAGGGGTCTTCAAACTGCGGCCCACGGGCCACATGAGATGGTGTGATTGTGATTGTATTTGTTCCCGTTTTTTACTTCAAAATAAGATATGTGCAAGTGTGCATAGGAATTTGTTCATAGGTTTTTTTTAAACTATAGTCCGGCCCTCCAACAGTCTGAGGGACAATGAATTGGCCCCCTGATTAAAAAGTTTGAGGGCGCCTGCCTTAAACTCTGTCACACGTGCACCACTTTCTGTAGCTACACAGGAATCAGAACATCATCCTGTGAGAAGTGATTCTTTTACATGGTTTTAAGGAGAATTTGATCTGTAGCTAAAAATGCAGAGATTCTAGAACAAAGCTTTACTATTAGAGTTGCTGGAAATTTCCAAAACTAGTCTATTTTCGCTGTCCCCATCCCCAATTCCTGGCTTGGCCAGGCATGTCCAATCAGTTACAACTTGAAATTATTGAATGCTCATTATCAAAGTCCAAAGATGTTCTCTCTAGGACCAACATAAGCTTGTTCCTGAAGGTTTGAGATTCAGAAATTGATCCTAATCTTCTTAACTTTTTTTTTTTTTTTTTTTACCAATAAGTTCTCACCCTGTCACCCAGGCTAGATTGCCATGGTGTCATCATCGCTCACTGCAACCTCAAACTCCTGGGCTCAAGTGATCCTCCTGCCTCAGTTTCCCAAGTACTTGGGACTTCAGGAGTGTGCCACCATGCTTGGATAAGTTTTCTATTTTTTGTAGAGACAGGGTCTCATTCTTGCTCAGACTGGTCTTGAACTCATGGCTTCAAGCAATCCTTCAGCCTCAACCTCCCTAAGTGCTCGGATTATGAGCATGAGCCACCACACCCAGCCTGTTTAACTATTTTTAAAGACTGCTGCCTTGGCCAAGGTGCTGGTTCTAGGTGTCTGCTTCCAATGGCATCTTGTTTCATTGCCACCTAATAGGCCACTGGTGTATCAGTGTATCAGGTCCTCAGGGACAAGAGCCCAGTCTTATCTGTCTGCATGTCCTCAGCACTTGGCACAGAAAAAGTGCCAAGGAATGATTAAATTGAAGCAATTGTTTATCAGGGATTAATGGTCTTGGGAATTTATCCCTGATTTCCTCCTTTACCTTTCTATTTAAATCACAAGGATGAAGACCGATCTCGATACAAGCTATAACCAGATGGAGAGTCGCCCGCAGCTCACCACATTCAGCCAGCAGGTACAGCAACATATTTGGTTTTTCAGAGACTTCAGGTGCCGTCCACAAGCTATTCCTTGACTTCTGTGTACTTTTTCTTTCCTTCCATCTTCTTTCTTTTTATTGTTGTTTTCATTTCTACCAATTATGTAGGTATCACGTTTGTCTCCTAATATTTATATTATTTTGAGTTCTCCAAGCTGTGTTTCCCTTGTCCTTATCATGCTAAATATAATGTAATGTTTAATCTCTGATATTTGGACAGCACTCATGTTTTCAGAAAATGAATCAACAGGCATGGTGTGCATATAATTGCTCTGTCACTTTTGAGTCTCTTAGGACTGACCCTAAGTGGGTCAGTTACATGAGAAGGGGGTTCGGCACTGGTCATTAAAACTATATTTGGAGCACAGACAAGTAGCGAAGGAGCAGTTTTACCAATATGATGCTGATTCTGCAAGTCTGTGCGGCAGAGATTTATGAATTGACCAACTGTTCTTGGATGGGAAAGCAGGCCAAGTTGTTCGTGACATGAGTTTGCTGTCTCTGTGGCATACTAGAGTTTGTTCCCAGTAATCGTTTCCTGGGTAAGCTTTTGCAATGGAATCAGAGAGTGCAGCCCATCAACAAACAATAGCCTTCATTAGAATTTTCTAACCTTTCTCTTAACTTCCTTCTTTTCTCTGGTGTCCCCTTTCTTCTCTTCTCTCTCTCTTTCTTTTGATGTGTTTTCTTTGTCTGGCTCATGCTGCCTGAAGCCTTTCTCTCCATCCTAGGGCTACGTGAATCCTTCTTTTCCCTAGCGCTCTCTCTGCCTCCCAAAGGTTTTCTTTTTAGTTTTATGATACCACCAGCAAGACCAGGCCAGCTGCCCCTCTCTTTGGTGCTTGCTCCATCCCCCTTTTTCTCCCAAACACCAATTCTAACCAGATCTTCAGGCTTCTTGCCATAATCTCCCTGCTGTATTCTGTAACAAAGACACTACATTCTACTCCGTATTCAAGCAAGCAAGGTAGAGGAGGAATTATAGGAGATGACAAAAGCAGAAATGTAGCCATATTATATTAGCATTGAAATACAATAATGCTAGCACTCTGGGAGGCCATGGCAGGTGGGTCACCTGAGTTCAGAAGTTCGAGACTAGCCTGAGCAAGAGGGAGACCCCATCTCTAAAAAAACTAGCCAGGTGTCATGGCAGGTGCCTGTAGTCCCATCTACTAGGGAGGCTGAGGCAAGAGGATCACTTGAGCCCAAGAGTTTGATGTTGCTGTGAGCTATGACACCATGTCACTCTCCTGAGAGCAACAAAGTGAGACTTGGTTTCAAAAAAAAAAAAAAAAAAAGGCCAGGCGTTGTGGCGGGTGCCTGTAGTCCCAGCTACTCGGGAGGCTGAGGCAAGAGAATCGCTTAAGCCCAGGAGTTGGAGGTTGCTGTGAGCTGTGTGATGCCATGGCACTCTACTGAGGGCCATAAAGTGAGACTCTGTCTCTACAAAAAAAAAAAAAAAAAGTAATTATGAAGTATAACAAAGGACAGGTGAGCTAACCCTTTCCTCCTAAGAAGGGGAAAAAGATAAGAAGCTAGAAGTGTCAAGCTAAATGACTTCCTAGCAGCTAATTCTGAGTAGCAAGGAGTAACTCACCCCGGAGGCATAGTCACCAGTGATCTGCACTCTCTGAAAATCGGGCACCGTCTGGTAGGTTGGAGATGAAGCAATGTATTCGTCAATGCGGGACAGTTTGGTGGAAGAGGCTTCACTTAGTGGAATAGATAAATTAACAGTCTTTCTTCCTTGGAAACGCTTTTTTCTGGATTTGAAATTAAAAGTTAAGAATTAAGTTCGTCTTTTTCAGGATTTTCATCATGATAGATGGATGTTTCACTATACAATTTTATTTTGAGGACAAAGAAAAAAAGAAAATTAAAATGTGGGTTGGGTGTCAGAAACAGGATCTAGGCAGAGTGAGAGGAGCTATCATTGAAGACACATGACCTTGCCCCCTCCTGCCTAGTATAACTGGAAACAGTGGCCTTAGCAATCATACCAGAAGGCCTTCAACACAGCACCATTTTTCCCAGGCAGTCTGGGTACTGCAGTAAACACAGGCCGTATCAGTTACCACCTGTGTCATTTTGTTCATGCTCCTTAAGCTCTGTGAGCTTCCATCTTCCCATCTGAAAAAATGGTGTAAAAATGGCTCCCTTATGTCTGTGAGATTTAATGTATATGAAATGCCTAGCACAGTACCTGGAGCTTATAAGGTATTTAATATTATTTCCTCAAATCAACAAGTATTTACTGAGTTTCTGCTTTGGCCCAAGTCCTGTGTTGGGTCTGATGGGGATTGTTGTTTTTTCTTTAAAGACATAAAACCAAGAGAAACACAGAAGAAGGATCTTTACCCCATGAGGATGGTAGGATGGGGGAAGGACTGGAAGGAAGGGGTTCCAAGGAAGCAGTCAGTATATGTTTGAGAACTAAATGTGGCAGATAGTGAATTGTAGAGTGGTTCAAATAAAAGAAAATAGAGGGCATGGCATGGTGGTTCACACCTGTAATCCAGCACTTTGGGAAGCCAAGGTGGGAGGATCACTTGACCCCAGGAGTTCAAGGTTACAGTGAGCTATACCACTGACTAGAGCTTGGGGGACAGAGTGAGACCATGTCTCAAAAAGAAAGAAAGAAAGGAAGAAAAGTGGGTGGCACATAGAAACCAGCTGAAAACAAGTCAGAACCACTTAGCCCCTCTACACCAAACAGGGCCCCAGTTTCTCAGGCCACAGCACTGTATGGGTCCTCGACAAAACACCAGAGGAAAATCAAAGGGAGTAAAACAATCATGGGGCAGAATCAGCGGAAAAACTCTGGTAACATGAATAACCAGAATAGATCAACCCCCCCAAGGAAAGATGTAATTGAAGATCTCATTCACAAACAACTGGCTGAGATGTCAGAAATCAAATTCAGAATTTGGATGGCAAACAAGATTAACAAAATGGAATTAAGAATTCATGGAGAAATTCAAAAGCTGTCTCAAGAATTTAACAAATTTAAAGACAAAACCACGAAAGACTTAGACACACTGAAACAAGAATTTGCAGCCCTCAAAGATATGAAAAATACAGTAGAATCCCTCAGCAACAGAATGGACCAAGCAGAAGAAAGGATCTCCGACATTGAAGATAAAGCCTTTGAATGCTCCCAAACTCTCAAAGAGGAAGAGAAATGGAGAGCAAAAATGGATCACTCACTCAGAGAGCTCTGGGATAACTTGAAGAAGGCAAATATCCATCTCATAGGAATTCCCGAAACAGATGAAGTGGCCTCACTGGGCGCAGAGGCCCTTCTGCATGAAATTATGAAAGAGAATTTTCCAGACATGCCTAGAGAACCTGAAATTCAGATAGCAGATAGCTTCAGAACCCCAGCACGACTCAACCCCAATAAGACATCCCCCAGGCATATCATAATTAACTTCACTAAAGTTAATATGAAGGAGAAAATTCTCAAAGCTGCCAGGCGAAAGAAATCTATTACCTTCAAAGGGAAGAACATTAGAATGACTGCAGATCTCTCTGCTGAAACTTTTCAAGCCAGAAGAGGGTGGTTATCAATGTTTAATCTCCTCAAGCAAAATAACTTTCAACCCCGGATCTTGTACCCAGCTAAACTGAGTTTCATTTACAATGGAGAAATTAAATACTTTAATGACATACATATGCTAAAGAAATTTGCCATAACCAAACCAGCTCTTCAGGATATTCTCAGACCTATCCTCCATAATAACCAACCCAATCCTCTACTACAAAAGTAAACTCACTCAGAAACTTCTGATCAAACTCCAACTTCCACAATGGCAAAAGGATTAAAAATGCCCACTGGACTTTCAAAAAATTCAATACCCCAAATTTCACCAAACTTATCAATACTCTCCATTAATGCGAATGGCTTAAACTGCCCTCTAAAGAGACATAGGTTAGCTGACTGGATACAAAAACTCAGGCCAGACATTTGTTGCATACAAGAGTCACATCTTAACTTAAAAGACAAATACAGACTCAGGGTGAAAGGATGGTCATCCATATTTCAGGCAAATGGTAACCAGAAAAAAGCAGGAGTTGCAATTTTATTTGTGGACATAATAGGCTTTAAACCAACAAAAGTAAGGAAGGACAAAAATGGTCACTTCATATTTGTTAAGGGTAAGATTCAATATGATGAGATTTCAATTATTAATATCTATGCACCCAACCAGAATGCACCTCAATTTATAAGAGAAACTCTAACAGACATGAGCAACTTGATTTCCTCCAACTCTATAATAGTCGGAGATTTTAACACTCCTTTGGCAGTGATGCATCGATCCTCCAACAAAAAGCTGAGTAAAGAAATTCTAGATTTAAATCTAACCATCCAGCTTTTAGATTTAGCAGACATCTACAGAACATTTCATCCCAACAAAACTGAATACATATACTTCTCATCAGCCCACGGAACTTACTCCAGAATCAATCACATCTTAGGTCACAAGTCTAACCTCAGCAAATTTAAAGGAATAGAAATTATTCCATGCATCTTCTCGGACCATCATGGAATAAAACTTGAGATGAGTAACAACAGGAATCTGCATATACATACAAAAACATGGAAGTTAAATAACCTTATGCTGAATGATAGCTGGGTCAGAGATGAGATGAAGAAGGAAATTGCCAAATTTCTGGAACAAAACGACAATGAAGACACGAACTATCAGAACCTCTGGGACACAGCAAAGGCAGTTCTAGGAGGGAAATTTATAGCACTGCAAGCCTTCCTCAGGAGAACGGAAAGAGGAAGTAAGCAACTTAATGGGACATCTCAAGAGACTGGAAATGGAAGAACACTCCAACCCCAAATCCAGTAAAAGAAAAGAAATAACCAAAATCAGAGCAGAACTAAATGAAATTGAAAACAGAAGAATGATACAACAGATCAATAAATCAAAAAGCTGGTTTTTTGAAAAGGTCAACAAAATAGATAAACCTTTGGCCAAACTAATCAGAAAAAAAGAGTAAAATCTCTAATCTCATCAATCAGAAATAACAAAGACGAAATAACAACAGACTCCTCAGAAATCCAAAAAATCCTTAATGAATATTACAAGAAACTTTACTCTCAGAAATACGAAAATCTGAAGGAAATGGACTGTTACTTGGAAGCACGTCACCTTCCAAGACTTAATCAAAAACAAGTGGAAATGTTGAACAGGCCCATATCAAGTTCAGAAATATCATCAACCATACAAAATCTCCCCAAAAAGAAAAGCCCGGGACCAGATGGTTTCACGTCAGAATTCTACCAAACCTTTAAAGAGGAATTAGTACCTATACTACTCAACCTGTTCCAAAAGGTAGAAAAAGAAGGAAGACTACCCAACACATTCTATGAAGCAAACATCACCCTGATCCCCAAACCAGGAAAAGACCCAACAAGAAAAGAAAATTATAGACCAATATCACTAATGAATATATCTTTTTGTTTTTTGTTTTTGGCCGGGGCTAGGTTTGAACCTGCCACCTCCGGCATATGGGACCGGCGCCCTACTCCTTGAGCTACAGGCGCTGCCCACTAATGAATATAGATGCAAAAATATTCAACAAGATTCTAACAAACAGAATCCAGCAACATATCAAACAAATCATACATCATGACCAAGTTGGTTTTATCCCAGGGTCTCAAGGCTGGTTCAATATACGTAAATCTATAAATGTAATACAGCACATAAACAAATTAAAAAACAAAGACCATATGATTCTCTCAATCGATGCAGAAAAAGCTTTTGATAACATCCAACATCGATTCATGATCAGAACACTTAAGAAAATTGGTATAGAAGGGACATTTCTTAAACTGATAGAGGCTATCTACAGCAAACCCACAGCCAATATCATATTGAATGGAGTTAAATTGGAATCATTTCCACTTAGATCTGGAACCAGACAAGGCTGCCCATTGTCTCCATTGCTCTTTAACATTGTAATGGAAGTTTTAGCCACCGCAATTAGGGAAGAAAAGGCGATCAAGGGTATCCACATAGGGTCAGAAGAGATCAAACTTTTGCTCTTCGCAGATGATATGATTGTATATCTGTAAAATACTAGGGAGTCTACTACAAAACTCTTAGAAGTGATTAAGGAATACAGCAGTGTCTCAGGTTACAAAATCAACATTCATAAATCGGTAGCCTTTATATATACAAACAATAGTCAAGTTGAAAAACATTTAAGGACTCTATCCCATTCACAGTAGTGCCAAAGAAGATGAAATACCTGGGAGTTTATCTAACAAAGGACGTGAAAGATCTATATAAAGAGAACTATGAAACTCTAAGAAGCTGAGAATGTTAACAAATGGAAAAATATACCATGCTCATGGTTGGGAAGAATCAACATTGTTAAAATGTCCATACTACCCAAAGCAATATATAATTTCAACGCAATCCCCATTAAAGCTCCACTGTCATACTTTAAAGATCTGGAAAAAATAATACTTCGTCTTATATGGAATCAGAAAAAACCTCGAATAGCCAAGACATTACTCAAAAATAAAAACAAAGCAGGAGGAATCACGCTACTAGACCTCAGACTATACTACAAATCGATAGTGATCAAAACAGCATGGTACTGGCACAAAAACAGAGAAGTAGATGTCTGGAACAGAATAGAGAACCAAGAGATGAATCCAGCTACTTACCGTTATTTGATCTTTGACAAGCCAATTAAAAACATTCAGTGGGGAAAAGATTCCCTATTTAACAAATGGTGCTGGGTAAACTGGCTGGCAACCTGTAGAAGACTGAAACTGGACCCACACCTCTCACCATTAACCAAGATAGACTCTCACTGGATTAAAGATTTAAACCTAAGACATGAAACTATAAAAATACTAGAAGAGAGTGTAGGGAAAACCCTTGAAGAAATTGGATTGGGCGAGTTTTTTATGAGAAGGACCCCCTGGGCAATTGAAGCTGCTTCAAAAATACACTATTGGGACTTGATCAAACTAAAAATCTTCTGCACAGCCAAGAACACAGTAAGTAAAGCAAGCAAACAGCCCTCAGAATGGGAGAAGATACTTGCAGGTTATGTCTCCGACAAAGGTTTAATAACCAGAATCCACAGAGAACTCAACGCATCAGCAAGAAAAGAACAAGGGATCCCATCGCAGGCTGGGCAAGGGACTTGAAGAGAAACTTCTCTGAAGAAGACAGGCGCACGGCCTTCAGACATATGAAAAAATGCTCATCATCTTTAATCATCAGAGAAATGCAAATCAAAACTACTTTGAGATATCATCTAACTCCAGTGAGACTAGCCTATATTACAAAATCCCAAGACCAGAGATGTTGGCGTGGAAGTGGAGAAAAGGGAACACTTTTGCACTGCTGGTGGGAATGCAAATTAATACATTCCTTTTGGAAAGAGATATGGAGAACACTTAGAGATCTAAAAATAGATCTGCCATTCAATCCTGTAATCCCCCTACTGGGCATATACCCAGAAGACCAAAAATCACACCATAACAAAGATATTTGTATCAGAATATTTATTGCAGCCCTATTCATAATTGCTAAGTCATGGAAAAAGCCCAAGTGCCCATCGATCCACGAATGGATCAATAAATTGTGGTATATGTACACCATGGAATATTATGCAGCCTTAAAGAAAGATGGAGACTTTACCTCTTTCATGTTTACATGGATGGAGCTGGAACATATTCTAGTAAAGTGTCTCAAGAATGGAAGAAAAAGTACCCAATGTACTCACCCTTATTATGAAACTAATGTAGGACCTTCACATGAAAGCTATAACCCAGTTACAAACTAAGAATAGGGAGAAAGGGGAAAGGGAGGGGAGGGGGGGGAGGGAGGGGGAAGGAGGGGGATTAATGGGATTACACCTGCGGTGCATCTTACAAGGGTATATGTGAATCCTAGTAAATGTGGAATGTAAAGGTCTTAGCAAAATAACTAAGAAAATGCTACAAAAGCTATGTTAACTAATGTGATGAAAATGTGTCAAACAATCTATGAACCAAGTGTATGGTGCACCACGATCATACTAATGTACACAGCTATGGTTTAATAAAAATAAATAAAAAAAAAAAAAAAGAAAAGTGGGTGGCGCCTGTGGCTCAAGGAGTAGGGCGCTGTCTCATATGCCAGAGGTGGTGGGTTCAAACCTAGCCCCGGCCAAAAAAAAAAAAAAGAAAGAAAAGAGAAAAGTAGACTTGCGAAGAGGGATCTCTCAAGGTGCTCAGGGAAGGCAGCAAGTCTTCGTCATAGACGTAGGATGGGCAGGTGTGAGGGCAGAAACAGAGCTGCATTCCTAAGGGCAGAGGTGATCAGACTCCTAGATGGCAGGACTCACATAAGGGAGCACAGGGTGGTGCCTGTGGCTCAAAGGGATACTCCGGAGGTGGTGGGTTCAAACCCAGCCCCAGCCAAAAACCACAAAAAAAAAAAAAAAAAAAAAAGGGAGCACAGCACCAGGTTTGGCTGGGGATGGAGCCTGAAGATGAAGGCTCTGGAGTAGCAGTTTTATAAACATTGTGTGTAAGTTGAGTATATTCACAACCATCATTAACCCCTTTGGTTTGGAACAGTTGCACAGGTAGCTTGAGTCCTCTTGTTGGGTGGGGAAAGAATTTCTAACCTCAGCAGAACTATTCATCTAAGTTGAACCGACAGTCAGACAGACTGAACCATATCTTCCCTGACATTTCCCCCTCCTGTGCAGCCTTTCCTCTTATTCCACTTACCTCCTGCCTTCTAAGGAGGTGGACAGACTCTCCAGCTGGAATACGTGTGCTCGCATCTCGTGATGAGAGATTGGACAGACCTCTTCCACATCAAAGGGGGAAATCTCCTGACGGCCCCCCTCATCTTTGACTTCAGAGGCAAACACTTTTTCAGCAAAGCTACGCATTGAGTCATCAATTTCTAAAAGAGGTTTTTCACATATTAGCATTCAGACCCTTTTTCAAAAGCCATTGAAGAGTTTCTTGTATAGTTAAGGCATGAGGGTAAGGACTGTACAGGGCGCATGGCTCCCCTACTCTCCAACCAGCCTCCCACAACAGCACAGAGCTGAGCGCTCACTCTCCCTGTGCGGGTGTCTGTGTGGGCAGCTGGGAAATCTCCAAGAAACACAGGTCAGATTCTGTGAGATTCTCATAGGGCATTTCAGGAAGGTCCTAAAGATGGGCTGTTCTAGGACTAGCATTTAGTACACAACTGCCTGTTTCTGGCAAGGCTAAGTTTGATTTCCTAGTAACCATGCAGCGCCGTCCTTCCCGTTAGCTTCTGATGGTTTTGGAGAGGTGGATGGGGCTATTGGTCCTTAGAGTTTTTCTTCCTAAGGAGAACCAGTGACCCCAGTGATGTAAGAAGTTCTGAGAAATAAATGTGTACTTTGGGACCTATCCTCTTCTTAGGACAGATACTGTGTTTCTCTCACACATCAAACCTTGTTTTTGTCAAATCCTGATAACTTAGTGAAATGCTGCTGTGTGGGGGAAGGAGACCACTCAAATTTACTACCTTGCATTGGGAGTACCATTTCTTTCTTTTTTTTTTGAGACAGAGTCTCAAGCTGTTGCCCTGGGTAGAGTGCTGTGACATCATAGCTCACGGCAACTTCCAACACTTGGGCTCAAGCAAGCCTCTTGCCTCAGTTTTCTATTTTAGCAGAGATGGGGTCTCGCTTTTGCTTAGGCTGGTCTCAAACTCATGAGCTCAAGCTCTCCACCTGTCTCGGCCTTCTAGAGTGCTAGGATTACAGTCCCATTTCTTGTGGATACGGGCCTTCCAGAGTGAATGACACCTTGGAAACCCAATTTTACTTTTATATAACTTAATTTCTCTATTTTTGTTTTTGAGACAGAGTTTTACTATGTTGCCCTCAGTAGAGTGCTGTGGCATCAGCTCATGCTGGGTTTGTTACGATGCTTCTGGATGCCTCAAACTCTTGGGCTTAAGCCATCCTCTTGCCTCAGTAGCTGGGACTACAGGCATCTGCCACAACGTCCAGCTATTTTTGGGTTGCAGTTGTCATTGTTTAGCTGGCCCGGGCTGGACTCGAACCCGCCAGCTTTGGTGTATGTGGCCAGTGCCCTACTCCCTGAGCCACAAGCGCCGAGCCAAATTTCCCTATTCTCAAAACAGGAGGAGAGGGTGACCCTTAGCTTGGCAGTGAATGATCTCAAGACCCTCAGGATATAAGATAACCAGTTTCATCATACAGGGTGGTCTTGGCCATCCATTAGCTGCTTTTCTGTTAAGTTCCACTGTGTTCTCCAGACTGTCAGTTGTTTTAATCCAAATAGTCATTACTTCTAGTGCTTTTGGTATTTCCTTAAAAGAACTAGTAGCAAACACTTAGATATTTGGAGCAAAAGTAGAAGACAGAGACATTTCCAATAGGATGATGGAGCAAACTTCACGTAGAGGGAAAGACACCCACACCCATTTATGTCTACATGGGCCTCCAGAAGTCTACATTTTCTGTTCTAACTTAAGTGGGTGAAGTGTATTCAAGCCCCCTGCTCTGCATTTACCAACCCTTTGCCTTCCTTTGTTTAGTTGTCTTGTCTGTAAAGTGGGAATGCTAATACCTACTCAAGCTCACTTGCAAGGGTATCGCGACACCAAATGAGATAATATAATATATGTAAAAATGCCTTAAGGAAAACGAAGTCCCAGATGAAACAGAATGATATAATTTGGTGGCATTGGTTAAACAGACATTTGGTATTTGGGGTTAGCTTTGGGTTATTAGGGAAATAATAAATGATATGTGACTTAGTATAAACAGAAGTATGTTGCGAATGACAGGAGTTAATTTATAACTTCACCAACACGGTCAGGTCAGCTGGTTTTAAAATCCTGGTTTGTCACAGCAGAGTTGATGGAGAAACCCACTATGTTGGCTGAACTTCATGCGTCTGTTTGCCTCATTACACTCAAAACACTTCCTGAAACTGAAAAGCATCTTTGGGTGCTACAAGTAGTTCTTTGGCAAGCAGCATGATCCACAAAGGAACAAACAGAACACTGGGTAAAACACACTCGATGGCCTGAGAATGCTCCCCATCCTACTTGCAGCCAATCCACAGGACAAAAAGCATTTGTCCCTGAGCTTCACAATAGTGCATGCACCTTGAGAGCGTGGCAGGCAGGAATTATGAGGGCGTCATGCGCCGTGCAGGGCAGATGGAAATAAGCTGTTGGCTATGATGATGAGAATGAGGACGACAATGCACGTGGCTTAGTCATGCTGGGGCTGTGACAATGCTTCTGGACGCCTCGGGAAGCATGGTGTGGAAATGGATGCCCAGAAACCAAATCCCACTTTCCAGAAATCTGGCTCTTCCAGAACAAGCATTCAGCATATTTTAAAACATTGTTTTTACCAAGATTGTCTCTCCCTAAGCCACTACAGATGGTTGAAAAGTAGAAACTTTACTCTTAAGAAGTAGTTTACATGATGACCAGAAATTATATGGTTGATATTTCCTTCCACTGAATCAACCGGTTGTTTTGACTTCACAAAACAAGAGCTGAAATTTGATTCTTAATGTAAGAACTCTGCTTTCCAGAAATACTTCAGGGAGTGGTGACTATGGAAAGATTGAAACGTATATTTCAAAAAATGAGTAGATAACATTTGTTGGCAACCTGAATTCATAAGGTAAAGGAGACATAGTTTTTGACCAAGTTGTATTCGAGATAATGGAAGATCTGAGTGGAAATGTCTTGAGGATAGGACATCTACATTTGGATGGAGAATAGACAAGAATATAGAAATGAGAAGTAGGCTGGTAAAGCAGAAAGAATACTGGGTTAGGAATGAGAAAACGTGTCCTTGACAGCTGCTTGGCTGGGAGCAAACCATATAATCACTGGGAGCCTCCATGTTCATCATCATACAAAGGGAATGTTAATAATAATAACGTCAACTTCAGAGAAGTGTTACGAAGGTTAAATAAGAAATACTTTCGAAACTACGCAGGACTATCCAGAAGTTGGGCATTATTTTATTATTAACACGGGAAGTACAAGACTTGAGAAAAAGAATACCATGCTTTCTTCCTCACTCAGCAAATCCAGAAAACATGCTAGCTTCTCAGCAGTGCTTTGTTACTATGCCGGAAAGACGAGGTTGAAGGCCAGTCCTCTGCCCCATCTCGTCTCACAGAGGAACTCAGAGGCAGACCGACCGTCCGACGGCGGAAGGAAAGTCCGTCGGCGAAAGGAGAGGGAGGGGAACATACAACTAACCTTACAGTTTTATCTAAAATAGGTTTTTATTTGATCTGGTCACAAAAATTCACAACAAAATTTTTTTGTACCAGAGTTGAACGTTAACTAAGGCCGGATTCAATAGGCCCCTTTGGCTAATCTGTGTCTTTTATTTCAAAATATCAAATAAAGTCCCTCTGAGGTTTTCTTCTTTAAAAATCTATATTAAAAAAATATATATATAGGCTCGGCGCCTGTGGCTTAAGCGGCTAAGGTGCCAGCCACATACACCTGAGCTGGCGGGTTCGAATCCAGCCCCGGCTGCCAAACAACAATGATGTCTGCAACCAAAAAAAAAAAAAACAAAAAAAAAAACCCAGCTGGGTGTTGTGGTGAGCACCTGTAGTCCCAGCTACTTGGGAGGCGGAGGCAGGAAAATCGCCTGAGCCCAGGAGTTGGAGGTCGCTGTGAGCTGTGATGCCACAGTACTCTACCCAGGGCGACAGCTTGAGCTCTGTCTCAAAAAACAAAACAAAACAAAAAAAACTATAGATATGTAGTTTATATACCCCATTTTTTATGCTATGGGATAACCATAGTCATTATTAATCTTCGTTGACGTTCAGTGGTATCATTTAATAAACACTGCTGAGAAATCACCACGTTTCTGAATAAGGAACGGGGTCATTTCTGACAAATGACAAGAAGATGGTCCAAAATACTCACGTTTTTCTTCAGCTGTATGAAGTAAAATAAAACAAGACAAAATTCATGAACAACGTTCAGAAATCATAGTGGCTGTTAGTCAGTGCTTCCTAGTAGAAGCGTGTAGACGGGAGAGGAAGAGAGTGATGGACGTGTTATTTCAGCTCATTCTTTCAGTTCATCTAAGTTTGCTACCATCAAAAACCTTGGAAGTACAGTCATTACACAGGTCTTCATTTTCTTTTTCTTTCTGACATGTCTCTTTAAATTTATATGTGTACTTTTACAAAGATCCCCTTTGTAAAACGTGATTTTTTTTTTTTTTTTTTTTTTGTAGAGACAGAGTTTCACTTTATTGCCCTCAGTAGAGTGCCGTGGCATCACACAGCTCACAGCAACCTCCAACTCCTGGGCTTAGGCGATTCTCCTGCCTCAGCCTCCCGAGTAGCTGGGACTACAGGCGCCCGCCACAGTGCCCGGCTATTTTTTTGTTGCAGTTTGGCCGGGGCTGGGTTTGAACCCGCCACCCTCGGTATATGGGGCCGGCGCCCTGCTCACTGAGCCACAGGCGCTGCCCTGTAAAACGTGATTTTAAAAAACACCTGATGATGGCCGAGCACAGTAGCTCATGCCTGTAATCCTAGCACTCTCGGAGGCTGAAGCAGGTGGCTCTCTTGAGGTCAGGAGTTTGAGACCAACCTGAGCAACAGCAAGCTCCCCATCTCTACTAAAAATACAAAAACTAGCTGGGTGTGGTGGTACATGTCTGTCGTCCCAGCTACTTGGGAGGCTGAGGCAAGAGGATTGCTCAAGTCCAAGAGTTTGAGGTTGCTGTGAGCTATGGCACCATAGCACGTTAGCCCAGTGACAGAGTGAGACCGTGTCTCAACCACAACAACAAAAAAAACAATCTGATGAAGGGGGATATGAACTTTCATATGAACCTGTAGCAGTGATCTAAAATAGCTCATTTGGCAAGAGGTGCAAATATTATCAGACCATAGTTATACTTACAAAAAACTGTAAAGAGTCTAGGGGATTAGTTAACAAAATTAGAATATTAGACAGACATTTAAGGCGTGTTTAGGAAGAGTTGGGATACCATGGTAAAACAGTTAAACAATAATGTTAAGCCAAAACATTATCCTGCTAAAAGGAGGATGTAAAAAGGTACACATATAATCTAAAAAAAAACCAAAATCACAACTGTTTTTTTTTAAAATATAATTTGGCATAGAAAATAGATTGAGAAGAAAACACTAAAATGTTAAGATAAGTGGATATTTTTGGACTACGGGACTGTGGTGATTATTGCTATTATTATTATTATCACTGTCCTAAATTTCCCGATTTTTCTAAGTGAGTATTTGTTACTTTCATTTTTCAGTGTAGATTTTTTCTTTTTATTTCACATAATAAATATAATATGTTACGTTAATACTAAAAAAGAATCATAACATTCTTTTAAAAATTACTGTGCTCAATTTTCTCACACAGCAAAAAAGAAAAGATAATAAAAAAATTGCTCTGGGTATAAATGTGGGCTGTGAACCATCAGAATACACAGCTTTGGCTAATATTTTTGTTGTGTTCGTGGTTTTCAGCTAATACTACAGCTAGAGGCATTGTACAGCACCCGTCTCACAACCGTGGCAGTGGGTTTTGTTTAGGTCAGCGGAGTAGGTATTAAATATCTCACCCAGTTTTCTACTGGGATCATCAAAGATCCCACACACATAATATAGTTTTAGAAAATCACCTTCTTCCCCAAGCTAAAAACAAACAAAAATTTAGAAAATGTTTTGCCTTTTCTTGAAAGGTATTCTTAAAGCTGTTATGAACATACAAAAAAAAATTATCAAAGCTGACATGATAGCTAAAGGAATGGTTGCATATGAACGAAACAGCTCTCCAAACGCTTTGCACACCTACCTGGAAGTTTGAACAGAGGCATTATTGCTGGGATCCTTGATTCTAGGGTAGCACAGAAGAAAGGAAGAGAATAGGGACCCGGGGGATGGCTGACTGACACTGTAAAATACCCTGACGCTCATTTTATTATCTTGCTTTACCCTCTGTAATCTGACGCTTCTTTGCTGAGTGGAGAGACATGAGCGTTAGTCCTATTTATAGCTTGAGGCAATTGACAGTGAAAAACAGGTGAAGCTTCAGGTCTTTACTTTGGGATTTTAGAAGAACTATCTGTGATGGGCCAGGAATTGCATTTCGGTGCTTTCTGATCTTCCTACAGCTTGGGTTCTAGTCAAGGGTAGCTTTCCTACACGGTGTGACCACCGATGGTTATTCTCCACTCCAGTGAAACACTGCAAGGTCTTTCAGGCTTCTGAAAAGTCACGATCCTCGGGATTTCATGTCAGGAGTTCAGCTCTCCGTGGTTGATGAATATGCTGGGCCATCCATCAAGTTCTCAACACACATGAATGTTTTCATTAGAAATCTCTCTGACTTAGCAGAAACTCACTTGATAGAATTTATTTAATGATAAGTTTAAATGGTACAGAAATTCAGCTGTCATCTAGAATGCTCAGTTACTACTACTCTATTGCTAGAATACAAATAACAGCTTTCTTTGGTATAACGCTTTGAAAACATTATTATTAATTTTATCCTAATTACAATTCTGTAAGGCAAGTAATACCCTATCAGTGCTTTCCAAATAATAAAACTGGGGCTCTGACAACTATCTTGCCCAAAGTAATTCTGCTCATAATTTGCAAAGCCAAGGCTCTCTGGATCAAAATCTCATGCTCTTCCCCAAAACACACAATCTTAGTTATAACTAAGTATGTGATGACTCTTAGATAAAGAAAGTACTTTGTGGCCAGACGCGGTGGCTCACACCTGTAATCCTAGTAGCCTTCCCAATCCTGGGAGGCTGAGATGCATGGATCACTTGAGCTCAGGAGTTCAAGACCAGCCTGAGCAATAGCAAGACCTGTCTCTACTAAAAATAGAAAAAACTGGGTGGCACCTGTGGCTCAAGGAATAGGGCGCCAGTCCCATATGCTGGAGGTGGCAGGTTCAAACCCAGTCCGGCCAAAAAAAAAAAAAAACCACA
This sequence comes from Nycticebus coucang, assembly GCF_027406575.1. NCBI lineage: Eukaryota > Metazoa > Chordata > Mammalia > Primates > Lorisidae > Nycticebus > Nycticebus coucang. Next base: position 45,079,632 of record NC_069784.1, read on the forward strand.
AAAAAAAAAAATAGAAAAAACTGAGGCAAGAGGATCACTTGAGCCCCAAAACTTGAGGTCGCTGTGAGCTATGATGCCACAGCACTCTAGTCAGAGTGCCAGAGTGAGACTCTGTTTAAAAAAAAAAAAAAAGTGGGCAGCACCTGTGGCTCAGTGAGTAGGGTGCCGGCCCCATATACTGAGGGTGGTGGGTTCAAACTCAGCCCCGGCCAAACTACAACAAAAAATAGCCAGGCGTTGTGGCGGGCGCCTGTAGTCCCAGCTACTTGGGAGGCTGAGGCAAGAGGATTGCCTAAGCCCAGGAGCTAGAGGTTGCTGTGAGCTGTGACGCCACAGCACTCTACGGAGGGTGACAAAGTGAAACTCTGTCTCTAAAATAAAAAAAAAGTAAGGTGGGAATCCCACCTCAAAAAAAAAAAAACTAGCCAGGCATCATAGTGGGGGCCTATAGTCCCAGCTACTTGGGCAGCTAAGGTAAGAGAATTGCTTGAGCCCAAGAGTTTGGGTTGCTGTGAGCTATGATGCCACAGCAGGCACTACTTTGTCTCAAAAACAAAGGAAAAGAAAAAGAAAGTACTTTGCTAAACTAAGCAGAATTTATAAATTGTGACATCTTATATTGAAGATAGTAGCCCTGGGTTGCAATTTCAGAATACAGATTTGTGGGCATAGACCAGATGATCTTTTTACTATTAACCATATTCTATTGAAAATTGTGGCAAACCTTTTTGTTAACAAACATGTAGTATGTTAGTACTTAGCCTCTGACCACTCTCTCCGATGATAATACTGAAACACATTACAAAGGTATTACTGAACCAAAATATTGTTCATTTCCAGCTTTTTTGGTGACATTTCCACCTGGATTTTCCAACAGTATCTACAAACTGATATATCCAAACCAAGCATTTTCTTTTATAAACCTGATTTACCTCTAGTAATTCTTGCCTTTATGTAAATTGTACTGTGATTTCCCCTTTTTACTTGTGCAGATACCCTAGTTATCTACCCAAAAGTCATTTTACCTTTATTCCTTATTAACAAAACTTTTTAGTTTGGGCACTAATCTGCTTAGCAAAAAAGCCCTATATCTCCTAGACTCCTTTGTAGCTGGAAATGTACATAGGCTGAGCAAGGTGATGTTAGCTCAATTGCTGGGTGAGATGTCTCCAAAAGCTCTTTTAAAAGGGGCAGCTCAGGAAGTAGTGACCAGACTGAGCAAGAGCAAGACCCCATCTCAAAAAAAAAAAAAAAAGAAAGAAAGAAAAGAAATATAAAGAGACCAGCTCGGCTGGCATCTGCTTTGCCTTTTGCTGTCTCTTTTCTTCCCGTCTGGAGAAGGAAGTACCTGGTGGATGTGTGTGTGTGTGTGTGTGTGTGTGTGTGCGCGCGCGGGGGGCGGGGGGATCCAAACTAACCATTGTTGTAACACAGGTGATGAGCAGCACAAAAGCCACACGCGAAGAATACCTGAGCAGAAAAGAAGAACTCAGATCCCTGGTGGCATGCCGAGCCTACCAGATTGGCCCTGGACTTCCTATTTCCACAGTTTTTTTTTTGTTGTTGTTATTGTTTTTGCTTGTTTGTTTGTTTGAGATAGAGCCTCAAGCTGTTGCTCTGGGTAAAGTGCTGTGGCATCACAGCTCACAGCAACCTCCAGCTCCTGGGTTTAAGCGATTCTTTTGCCTCAGCCTCCCAAGTAGCTGGGACTACAGGCGCCCACCACAACACCCGGCTATTTTTTGTGGCAGTTGTCATTGTTGTTTAGCTGGCCTGGGCCAGGTTCGAACCTACCAGTCACAGTGTATGTGACTGGCATGTAACCACTGTGCTGTGGGCGCGGAGCCAATTTCCACAGTTCTTAATGCCTAAGAAAAATAAATTTGTTGTATCCACTTATTAGGCAGTTTTTTTGGTTAATAGCAACCAGTGTAATTCTAACTGATAAGTTATTAGTTACTGCCAATTCAAATGATTGCTATCTATTTTCCCTGCCTCCAATCTGTATGGCATAGTACCACTGGATTAAATCTTTTTGAAACATCACTTGATCATTATATTCTCAGTTCAAAAACATTCACAGACTCTTCATTCATTGTTTCAACAAATATTCTTGGGTACTTATGGAAACAGTACATTTAGGTGGTTAAAGTCAGAGGGGTGGTTGTTCTAATTCTATCTCCTCTTATTAGTTGTGAGGTCTCAACTTTTGAAAACCTCACCTGGCATACTGCAAGAAATACAAAAAGTCTGGGGCGGCACCTGTGCTCAAAGGAGTAGGGCGCTGGCCCATATGCTGGAGGTGGTGGGTTCAAACCCAGTCCTGGGCCAAAAAAAAAAAAAAGAAAGAAAGAAATACAAAGACTCTGCTTATATTCTAATGGACAAAACTTAATAAGATAATTTGAGGCAATAATGGGTGCTATAAAGAAAATAAGGTGATTTCTAATGATGAGAAGTGATTTTCAGTTTTCAGAAGGGAAGTAGCTCCCTTCTCAGACCTGTTTAGACTAAATTGTGTAGATTTTAGACACCTCAGACAAGTCTCTACTAGATTATCAAAGACTTTATACATATGAGTAGCAAAATGCACTGTTGGAAAATTACCTATTCTCCCCTCCAAAAATAATTTGAGAAAATCTTGAATAAACTTCCAGACAGGCACACGTAAGCCCGTGCTATGGGTTTTGAATGTAATCATTGTAACACTGAAAACCTACTGAAGAGTTTTAAAGATGGAATGATAATCACAACAATAACATTAATAAAAACCTTATTTTAACCACATATGTTATACTAATCACTTTTTCATTTATTATCTCAGTTATTCTTCTCAACAACTCTATGTGGTAGAAACAGGCAGTCTCTGAGCTACAAACATGTGACTTGTGTATGACTTGCACTTATGAACAGAGGCTATTACAGGTAATAGGTAAATGTACCTGTTTCCACTTACATACAAATTCAACTTAAGAATAAACCTACATAGCCGGGCGTTGTGGCGGGTGCCTGTAGTCCCAGCTACTTGGGAGGCTGAGGCAAGAGAATCACTTAAGCCCAGGAGTTGGAGGTTGCTGTGAGCTGTGTGAGGCCACGGCACTCTACCGAGGGCCATAAAGTGAGACTCTGTCTCTACAAAAAAAAAAGAATAAACCTACAGAACCTATCTCATTTGTAATCTGGGGACTTCCTGTACTATTATTATCTTTTCTTTTTTGAGACAGAGTTTTGCTCTGTCACCCTGGTTAGGGTACAGTGGCATAATCATAGCTCACTGCAACCTTGAATTCTTGGGGTCAAGTGATCCTCCTGCCTCAGCCTCCAGAGTAGAATAGCTGGAACTACAGGCCACAATGCCTGGCCAATTTTTCTATTTTTAATAGAGATGGAGTCTTGCTCTTGCTCAGGCTGGTTTTGAACTCCCGACTTCAGGTGATCCTCCTGCCTTGGCCTCCCAGGGTGTGACGAGTAAAGGCATGAGCCACCTTGCCAGGCCTGTATCTTCATTTTTAAAAAATGAAGTAAATGAGGCTCAGAAATATTAAATGATTGGCCATAGTTACACAATCAGTAAATGGCAGGCGGATCAGGATTTGAACTTGGAGTCCTCTAAAGCTGGAGACTGTGTTCTTGATTTCTGTATCATATTACCTTTCATGTGCTCTACTGGCCTTTTAGGAAGATCCTTTTAGCCACAGTATATTAGGAAGGAGAAAGATGGGAAGCAGGAAGACCAGTTAAAAGGTCATTTTGAAAATCTTTGTCAGAGATAATGAAGGCTTGAACTGAGGCAATCACTGTGGAGTTGGAGTAGACGTGATAGGTACCATGTATCTTCATGTGTGTGTGCATATGTGTGTCCAGAACTACCTTTTTTATCAGACAAAGACATAAACTAAATATTTCCAACTTCTTGTATATGTTGAAAACTTTCAATAAAGATCCTTGGATGCAAAATATGGTCCAACTGGCTCAAAAATTAATTTATGACATATTTTTCTAAAGTCATGCTTACCTTTTTTCTTTTTATTTTGAGATAGAGTGTCACTCTATCACCCTGGGTAAAATGTAGTGGCATCGTAGCTCACAGCTATGAAACCTGAAACTCTTGGGCTCAAGTGATTCTCTTGACTCAGCCTCTTAAGTAGCTGGGACTACAGGCACCTGCCATAATACCTGACTAGTTTTTAGAGATGAGGTCTCGCCCTTGCTTAGGCTGGTCTTGAACCTCTGAGCTCAGGCAATCCACCTGCCTCAGCCTCCCAGAGTACTAGTGTTACAGGCGTGAGGCACCGTGCCCAGTTAAAGTCATGCCTATCTTAAAAGCCTAAAGTTTTCTTTATGGCTATAAAATTACCAAAAAGCTAGAAATTATTTTGCTAAGACATACAAATGGAATTAAGAGCCCACACACTCTATGATTTCTAAGCATTTAACCATTAGCTGTCTCTGTGAGATGCTGTTGTCCCTCATAGTTCAGAGAAAGTTCAGACACCCTCTGTGAAAGCCCAACTTTTCTTCCTTTCTACCCAGAAAATTAATCTGTCTTTTCAGAAGTCTTGCCAGATGTTCTCCTTGTTTGCCTCTCCATGTTGCTGCTTGATTTAATAGATTTCATTTTCTAGTTGCACAATAGTTGATTTCATAATTCTTACTGACCAGGGAGACCCAATTTGACTCCATTTCTCTCAATTCAAATCCAGCCATGAGCTGCACATTCTTTTGATGCCAGTTAAAATCTTGAATATGTTTTCTTAACTTCTCAAGCTCTTTCTGTGCACAATCACATGAACAAGATTTTCATTATATACTTTCCAGGCATCATCCACGCTGTAACATTAGGTTCCAGATCCTCAGTTTGAACTGCTTAATGCTCCAGCTGGGCCATAGAATTGTTCACACATTCTTGTCATGGAATGATGTCATTTTTCTGACTTGAGGAAGAAGCTGGAATCTTGTGTCATTTCATACGGAGCAATTCAATTGGTTGTTGGGCAGCCAGTCTTTCCAATTCATTTCTCATTATGTCAGTTTCAAAAACAGAATAATCCAGAGCTGTCAGATAACTCAGGTAGTTCTTAGTAGGTCAGAATCTGTGAGTTTCCTCCAGTGTTGCAGCTGTTTCCCACACGTGTGCTGCTTCATGACCTTGATTAAAATATGACAGTGCTTTGCTACAACCTTTCTACATCACCAGATCTGCACCTGCCATTCCAGGGACCTTAGGTTTGCCTGTGTTTTCTGGGTACCGCATATTTTAAAGACTAGATTATCATATCACAAATTAGATATGGAGATGAATGGAAAAGGAGTTTGGAGACTGCATGTCAAGTTTCCTTGTGGCAATTTATGGGAGGATCTGTGGCTCAGTTGGTAAGGCACCGGCCCCATGTACCGAGGGTGGCGGGTTCAATCCTGGCCCCGGCTGAACTGCAACCAAAAAATAGCTGGGCGTTGTGGCGGGCGCCTGTAGTCCCAGCTACTCGGGAGGCTGAGGCAAGAGAATCGCTTAAGCCCAGGAGTTGGAGGTTGCTGTGATCTGTGTGATGCCACGGCACTCTACCGAGGGCCATAAAGTGAGACTCTGTCTCTACAAAAAAAAAAAAAAAAAGATAAAGAGCATAAGAGAGGCTGGGCATGGTGGCTCACACGTGTACTTACAGCATTCTGGGAGGCTGAGGCAGGTAGATTTCTTTTTCTTTTCTTTTTTTTTTTTGAGACAAAGTCTCACTGTGTCACCCTTGGTAGAGTGCCATGGCGTCACAGCTCACAGCAACCTCTAACTCTTAGGCTTAAGCAATTCTCTTGCCTCAGCCTCGCAAGTAGCTGGGACTACGGTTGCCCTCCACAATGCCCGGCTATTTTTTTGTTGTAGTTGTCATTGTTGCTTAGCAGACCCCGGTACCGGTGTATGTGGCTGGCACCCTAACCACTGAGCTATGGATGCTGAGCCTGGCAGGTAGATTTCTTGAGTTCAGGAGTTCAAGACCAGCCTGAGCAAGAGCAAGACCCTCTCTCTACTAAAAATAGAAAAACTAAGCAGGTATGGTGGCAAGTGCCTGTAGTCTCAGCTACTTGGGAGCCTGAGGCAGGAGGATTGCTTAAATCCAGGAATATGCGGTTGCTCTGAGCTATGACGCCACAGCAATGGAGTGAGACTCTGTCTGGAAAAAAAAAAAAAAAAAGAACATAAGAGGATGAACAAGCTTATGGCCAAAGCCAATGTATTTGGTTGGTTGAATTCATCAAAGTGGAAGTACCCAGCAGGCAGTTGGATATTTGGCTCAGGAGCTCAGGAGAGAATGCTGAACTGGAAATAGATTAGAGAGTTATCAGCAATGATGTTGGTTAAAACTCTGATAACATGTTATATCACTTTGAGAGACTGTGTAGAGAGAAAAGAACAGAGAACCAAAGATGGATTCTTATTTTATGTTATTTATTTTTTTAGAGATGGAGTCTCACGTTGTCGTCCTTGGTAGAGTGCTATGAGTCCCAGCTCACAGCAACCTCCACTCTTGGGCCTAGGCGATTCTCCTGCCTCAGCCTCCCAGTAGCTGGTACTACAGGTGCCCACCACAGCACCCGGCTATTTTTGTTGCAGTTTGACTGGGGCCAGGTTCGAACCTGCCACCCTTGGTATATGGGGCTGGTACCCTACTCACTGAGCCACAGGTGCTGCCTGCAAAGATGGATTCTTAAGGATAACCAGTATTCAAGAGTTGATTGTAGGAAGAAGAGACCACCAAAAGAAAGGTGAAATGAGGGCAGCGCCTGTGGCTCAAAGAGTAGGGCGCCGGTCCCATATGCTGGAGGTGGCGGGTTCAAACCCAGCCCAGGCCAAAAACCACACCAAAAAAAAAAAAAAAAAAAAGAAAGGTGAAATGATAGGAGAGAAGGGAGAAGAAGTAGGAAATAAGGAGAGAAGCAACCTGCAACTGAGTCACAGGGTTAAAGGCTGTGAGAATTCATGGGAGCAAAGAACACAGTCCAGGGCTTGGTGCCAGTGGCTCAAGCAGCTGGGGCGCCAGTCATATGCACCTGACCTGGCGGGTTCGAATCCAGCCCAGGCCTGCCAAACAACAATGACAGGTGCAACCAAAATGTAGCCGGGTGTTGTGGCAGGCGCCTGTAGTCCCAGCTACTTGGGAGGCGGGGGCAGGAGAATTGCTTGAATCTAGGAGTTGGAGGTTGCTGTGAGCTGTGATGGCACAGCACTCTACCCAGGGCGATAGCTTGAGGTTCTATCTCCAAAAAAGAAAAAAAAAAAAAGGACACAGTCCAGCTTAGGCAAGTAGGCAGGTTGGTGATCACCGTTGGCTCAGTACTGGTCCTCCAAGAAGATGCCCAGACAAGATTTGATATGCCAGAAACTTAATTGTGGTGGTGCTTGCAAAGGGGAAAGGGAAAAGAGCAGGAGCAGGCAGGGAGAGCTGTCAGATCATGAGGCCATGCAGGTCTCACACATGTGAGAGGAGAGGGAAGGAAGGGTGCCTGAGTAGGAAGAGCCTCAGACCATAGTCTGAGAAAAGTCTTAGCCAGGTAAACGGAGAATTCCCCAGCAAAGTGTGCCCAGTAGAGATGTCCTACTGCTATGGTTAGAATGTGTCCCCCAAAAGTTCATCTGTTGGAAACTTAATTCCTAATGCAACAGTGTTGAGAGATGGGACCTGACAAGAGGTGACTGAGTCATAGAGCAAAGTTCTCATGAGTGGATTAATATCATCACAGAGGGAGTGGGTTACTATCAGGAGAGTGAGTTGTTACAAAGCTACACTGGACCCTGCTGCCTCTCTTTGCCTCTCAAGCTCTTTTGCCTTTTGCCTTTCTGCCCTGAGGCGATCCTTCCCAGATGCCAGGGTCATGCTCTTAGACATCCTGGCTTCCAGAACTGTGAGCCAAATAAACTTCTATTGTTTAAACTACCCAGTCTATGCTATTGTTATAGTAGCAGAAAACAGACTAAAATGTCTGCATAGAGCAGATTGGGCCCAACTCTAGTGTCCTCATTAAGTTCAGTCATTGATTGCAGGATGGGAAGTGGGGATACTGAGTATGGTCTCGGGTGTGCAAATAAAAAAGCGTGGCCACAGTAAGCTGCCAGCCTGCCGCGCACTTTGAAGGAGATTCCAGAGCACCTGCTCCCAGCTGTATGGCCACCACAGTTGGAGAAGTTTCGAGGAGTGATGGGAGTGGAGGCTTGCCGCTTGTGAGTTGAAGAGTGGCTGGGAAGTAAGGAAGTAGAGATTCTTCTTTCTTAATGATGTTGATGGATAATGAAAGTAGAGAAAATAGTGATAGCTAGAGGAGAACTAGGGGGCATATTTATAGAATTTGGGGAACAGAAACAAGCAGATAGGGACAAAATAAACATACAAAGAAAGTGGAAAGTAGCAGGCAGAATGAGTTTCCAGTTCTGGAGGACACGGAGATGGGGAAGCAAGACCCAGGTGAAAAGAGAGGGGAGACCTCTTTTTATTTGAATCTGGAGTGCAGGAGGGGAGGATACGGACAGAGGTACTCTGAGGTTTGGGGTATTCAAGCCTTATATTATTTTTTAAATTCTTGATTTATTGAGTAGATGAATTAATGAATATAAAGTTTTTCTAAGGTTGGTTAAGTAATGGGGTAAGGGCAGAATTAACGTAAAATTGTTACTATCAAATTAAAACTGAAAAGAGGCTGGGCACAGTGGCTCACACCTGTAATCCTAACACTGTGGGAGGACAAGGTAGGAGGATCACTTGAGGCTGGCAGTTCTAATGATTCCAGTTCATGTCATAGAGCTTCATTTTATACTTTAGTACTGAAGGTCTGCAAGGGAGGTGGTAGATAACATCTCTGATCCCAGCACTTTGAGAGTCCAAGGGAGGAGAATCAATTGAGGCCAGGAGTTCAAGCCTAAGCAACATTGCAAGACCCCATCTTTATCAAAAAACTAACAAAAAAAACGAAACAAAAGAAAAGGAAAAAAGAAAAATTAGCCTAGTGTGGTGGCATGCACCTGTAGCCCCAGCTACTCAGGAGGCTGAGGCAGGCAACGGAGTGAGATTCTGTCTCAAAAGAAAAAAAGACTAAATTAATTCTTTTAGGTTGAAAAACACATTCCCTCCTCCTGTCCCTGCACACTGTTAGTTAACAATTTTGGTGCAAGAATGAAATAAAACATGAGGTCGAATACAAAGGCTCCAAATAAGAATTAGCTGAATAGTTCATCTTCCAGCTTACATAAATCCAAATATTTTTATGCTCCTGTTGGCAATGGAAAGAGCAGTACCTCTATTTTGCATGTTCCTATAGCTCCAGTTTTCTTTTGTTAAGGTAAATGGTCCATTTTACTACCCAGTTATTTTAAAAGCATTGCAAAACATACCTTTCCCACTTGGATCCTGGACATTGATTCTGTGTTCTTGAGCCACAGAACCAATATCCTCCGGCAGTTTTGTGAAATATTCACTAGCAAAGCCTCTTGGCCCCTTTTCATGTTTTTATGGATATCGAATAACTTGTGTAACAATTTTGGCCTTTCAACGACCTTGAGTATTGCTTGTTATCAGAACAGAAACCTTAATAGCACAGAAATGCATAGTAGCTGTTGTGGTGGTCACCCAGCTCATTTTTCCATTTTTAGTAGACACTGGGCCTGGCTTTGCTTAAGCTTGTCTAGAACTCCTGAACTCAAAGGATCTTCTCACTTTGGCCTCCCAGAGTGGTAGGTAAAAAAAAAAAAAAAAATTGTTTTTTGAGGCAGGGTCTCATTTTGTTGCCCTTGGTAGAGTGTCATGGCATCACAGCTCACAGCAATCTTAAACTCTTGGGCTTAGGGCAGTGCCTGTGGCTCAAAACGAGTAGGGCACCGGCCCCATATGCCAGAGGTGGCAGGTTCAAACCCAGCCCTGGCCAAAAACTGCAAAACAAACAAACAAACAAAAAACTCTTGGGCTTAAGCAATTCTCTTGCCTCAGCCTCCCAAGTAGCTGGGACTTGAGGCACTGGCCACAATGCTTAGCTATCTTTAGCGATGAAGTCTCATTCTGGCTCAGGTTAGTCTCCAACCTGTCAGCTAAGGCAATCCACCCGCCTTGGCCTTCCAGAGTGCTAGGATTACAGGCGTGAGCCAGTGAGCCCAGCCTGAAAAAAATTTTTAATGTAAGTCTTTGGTAGAATAAATCAAGGTCCCCATAATTACAGTATTCCAGTGTAGGTGAAAAAGCCTAAGTTGAAATCATTTCTTAAAATTCTACTTTTTCGTCTTTCTCCCCACTCCCAACCTGCTTCAGAGAAAGAAAAATCATTCTTTTACAAGGCTGGGAAATCTGAGATATCCTAATTCAATTCCACTATTTTGCAAATGAAGAAACTGTAGGCCAGAGTTGTCACATTATGTTAAAAGGTTCTAGGGCCCCTAGACCCATCCTCTTCCAATTATACCAAGATTGCTAGGTTTTGCAGTAATGCAAAAATAGAACAGAAGACCTCCAATGGTAGTTTTAAGTGCTTCATATTAATGTATGCAAGTTTGACAAATAGCTATGGATCATCCCCAAGGTAATACTTTGATGACTTTGACACATTTCATAAAATGAGGAAACTTAAGATCTTTCGACACTGTCCAAACGTCACACTCCAAAGTTTGAAATTACTATTAGCTTTCTATAAAAGGACTTCAGTGATAAAAAGAATTGTGACTAAGCCAGGAACTTCCAGTTTTTATTTTTAAACATTATTTAACAAGAAAAACATTCAACCAAATTTTAAAAAATTAGGATGGATTAATTTACAATAAAATAACCAACTTACAATATCAGCCCTTTCATTTAGGGCCAAGGAGGCCAATAGTTCCCATTTGAACAGCAGACTTGCATAATTGATGTTTTAACCTATATTTGATGGCGCTGAAATACAAGTTATACAACTTCCACTAACACTCGCCCCTCTCCTCCCTCCAGAGTAGAGTTCATACAATTGCATCTTAGTTTGGTACTCCAGTACTCAGGCTTTTAAAAGTCATTTTATATTCTGAAATATAGTAACAACCACTCTGATAATGAGAATACTTTTAAAATAATTCTTATAGAAAACACACACCTTAAAATAATTTTGTGGCACATTAGACTGCTTGAAGAAACAGCAAAGATGAAAATAACGTACAAGAACTATAGTCCCTTGTTTAAAGAAACTATCCAAATAGAATATTTTCCCTAGTTAATTATCCTTGATTCTTATAATTTATTATGAGATGAATTATAAGAAACAGAATGCACCATTTTTTGGTTCTTGGTTGTAGCTGCCAGCTTGAGTTCATGACTGTAAATACAAAGCAAAATACGATTATGCCCACAAATTCTGGAATGGGGAAAAAAACCCAAAATATCTTTTGAAAGTGTTTCTCTAGCCTTGCTTTCAAGTCATGACAAAAAATTCACAGCAGTTTAAAGGACGTTGAGAGACTAAACATGGGGTCCACTCAATGAACTGAGGTTAATTTTATCTATTATATTCCTAAAGTAAAACTGTAATAAGTATGATGTTGTATTACCAAGTAACATTCTATAGTAAGCTGTTGGAGAAAATACAGCATTTACCACATTCATTATACTAGTTCTGTCTTTAGACAGAACATCTTATTTTCACACTCTCGAACGTGCAATGTTTAAAAACAACAATAACAAAGATAAAGGAATACGTAATTTATGACAGCTGGCCAGGCACTTAACTTCGGGAAAGAGACTTTCAGATTTTGAGGTAAACTAGAATTATTTTCAACTATCACAAACATATTCTAAAAGCCACATTTTATACCAAGCTGAAGTTATTGAGCTTTTAACTGTAACTTTGTCGCTTTATTGTGCCAAAACTCATACCTAAGTGTAACTTCTTAAGTGATTAAAAGAACATTTTCAAGTCTGAATTTTAGTCCCAGTTAGATACTTCTGTGCTTAGAACATACTTAAGGAAACTGTAAGGTACATAACATACAAGGGCTATTGGCAGGAGAGCCCAAGATGAGGAACTTTCTTTCTTGCTAATTAGACATTAAATTAAATAGACCTTTTAGAAAAAGACTCACACTGCTGGTCATAGACACATGAACAAGAACGTGTGAGGTGAGAAGCCTCAACCTAGCCTCAGGAAAATTACAGAGCAATCATTGCTCCTAAAAAAGCAGAAACAGAATAGCCAAGTTTCCGTTCCTAGATGCTGACAGTGCTGTGAAAGCTCCCAGAATCACACTGAGGAGCACTACTCTCTGGGCTCACTGCACTCGGGACACAGTATGTGTTTCTTTCCCTCTTCTGAATTCATTTCAAATTCTTAATAAATGAAAATTCATATTAGAAGATGGAAGACATATGTATTTACACATTAGAAAACCAAAACAGAAAGTGGCAATTTTGCAACTGGTCTTTTATCACAAGTTATCCAAGTCTGTTTTGCATCAGAATTATCAGAGTATTATCTGCAATGGAAATGCTGAGCTTCTAAACACCTCATCATTATCAATTAATTTTATTTTCTATTCTTGTCTCAAATAGCAATTCCAATCCAAAGGCTACTTCTTGCTTTGAACAAACTCATCCAGTTAGTTTTAAACCTTCCAAAGAACATTATAATAAAGCTAACTTAAAACATTTTTCTCAAAAAAAAAAAAGAGAAGAGAGAGAGAGAAAAATATTGGCTTAAGAGTTCCCATGTGGCTAACAAAAAGGGTCTGAGCTGACCCTCCTTGGGATAGCAAGTTTTTCCAGTCATGGTAAAGGGCTTGTGCTAACTGACTTCTTCTTTCTTTAGAGCTAACAGCAAGCACCTAGCAAAGTTATTAGCTTAAGTTACTGGTGCTATGAGAAAATGTGGAAAAATTTCTCTCTGATGCTAACTGGCTGGTTCAAGTTTTGAAACTGTGACCCTGGTCCATCAGCACCATGCTTTATTCAACTGAAATAACCAAGCCCCTCCTGCTGTGGGGTCAGGGGTTGACAGCGGACAAGAACGGACTGAAGCCAATAACCTGTACCACTGAGATATCAAGATGCAGAGGGAAAAGGCAATTTGTCTGTTCATACGCTGTATTTGAGGTTTGAAAATCATTCATCAGAGCTGACAATACCACACCAAATTTTTATAATTATCTGAACTCCTGCAAATGTAGAGCTTTCTATTATAACACAAATTTGAGTATGAAGGAGTTTATCTAATGAACAAATTACATATATTTTATAGGTAGTAACCTACAAAAAAGTGGAGATTACTAGGTAAACATTAAGTAAAATTATTCATGTTTTCCTTCTTTCTGTTAGGAAAGTCCCCTCAGGCCTCTGGGAAACCAAATTCTACATATACGCACAGGCACCCGCTCTCCCGCGGGTGTGGCTCTCCCTCAAGGGAGGTCAAGTCATAGGTGCAGCTCAGACATTCATTTTCGTGCAAAACAATTTTTGAGAAATCAATTCCACTGAAGTATTGTAAAGGAAGTCTTCAAACCCCTTCTAGGAAAAAGGCACTTTGTTGTGAAAGTTGGATTTAATTACATGGAAGTTGAGAAGACTAGGATGGACTCCCAAGTCGGTATTCACTTTTGTATTTATGAACACAGAGCAGATGCCAGTTTATAGAATATAACTGATAACATTACAAACAAACCAAACAGCAACATTTACTATATTCTTGGCAAAACAGCAATTTATGATATTTCTCCAAACTAAGTTTGACAGTAAAATGAAATAAAAAATAAAAAACAAACAAACAATAAAAACCCAGCAGTTGCTACTTTAGAGCTCAAGACACTGTTTTCAACAGAATTTCATGTCTATAGTTTGGTTCTCTGTTTCAGAGCACAAATTGCTTTTCTGATGAGAAATCTGGGGTAGCGGAGGTGTGTTTGTGTGTTAGGGAGAACCAAGGGCAGAAAAATACCAAAGAGTAACAAGAGGGGCATTTCTCTGGTCAGACAACCAAGTGAGGAGGTAGTTGTTCTGAGAACGTCTCAACTAGAGAATATTGTACTGATCTACTGAGAGGTGGGGAAGTAGCAGGAGCTTCTTTGTAAGACTGAAGATAGCAACAGGAATACTCCTCCAGGGAAGTCAGGACCAGGGTGTCAGTGCAACTGAAATAAAGATGGAATTTGTATAAGTGACATATACAGAGTATAAGAAAAACAAATTTAAGCTATTTACATGAATTATTCTATGTTGCCAACTTGTCCCACCTTGAAAGTGGCTCTTTTCTGATGACAGAACTTAAAAAGTATCTGTAAGAAAAGAACACACACTGTGTCATTATCATTCAGCTTCCATGTATCAATCCTTCAAAATTTTGGTCAGTGCCAAAATTATGGCTTGCATTCATCTCATAAATAATGTCTTGTAATTTATAATGTTATCAAAAATCACAGCAACCTCAAACTCCTGGGTTCAAGGCATCTTCCTGCCCCAGGACTAGGACTACAGATACACACCACAACATCTAGGTAATTTTTCTATTTTTAGTAAAGATGGGATCTCATTCTTGCTCAGGCTGGTCTTGAACTCCTGAGCTCAAGCAATCCTCCTTATTATAGGCATGAGCTACTGTGCCCGGCTTAAATGTTTTAAAAATAGTTTAGAACTCAGTACTTTCTTTTTTGGGGAAACAGAGTCTCACTCTGTTGCCCCAGGCTAATGTGTGCTATGATGTCAACCTAGCTCACAGCAACCTCAAACTTCTGGGCTTAAGCAATCTCCTGCCTTGGCTTCCCAAGTAGCTGGTACTATAGGCACATGCTACAATGCCCTGCTTCCCCCACCCCCCGCCCCTATTTTTAGTAGAGGTGGTATCTTGCTTTGCTCAGGCTGGTTTCAAACTCCTGAGCTCAAGCAATTTTATCACCTTGGCCTCCCAAGAGTGCTAGCATTACAGGCATGAGCGAGCCACCATGTGTGGCCTACATGTCAGTACTTTTAGAAAGGGAGCCATAAGGAAAATACACAGAAAAGTGTATACAGAGACTATCAGTTAAATAACATATAGGCAATAACACTAACAATCCTCCAAATTGCCTGATACTGAATATTATGATTTATAATGATGTGAAAAACCACATGCTTACCTTGTTACATCACCACACATGGCAACCCCATACAACCTTGAGTCCCATCATCACTGCTATTGAGTTTTTTCATTCGGTACTGGCGTATTTCTCTTACCAGTGTGTAAAAGGCATCTTCGACACCCTATCAAAAATGAATGAAAAGTACATGATAAAGACAGCACAGCTGACATCCAAATGTAAGCTCTCTCTCATTTTTTTTTTGAGACAGAGTCCCACTATGTCACCCTCAGTAGAGTACCGTGGCGTCACAGCTCACAGCAACCTCAAACTCTTGGGCTTAAGCAATTCTCTTGCCTCACCCTCCCAAGTAGCTGGGACTACAGGTGCCTGCCACAACACCTAGCTATTTTTTTTTTGTAATTGTCACTGTTGTTTGGCAGCCCCAGCCTGGGTTCGAACCCGCCAGCTTATGTGGCTGGTGCCCTAGCCTCTGAGCTACAGGGATGAGCCTCATTTGTATTTCTTAATGTGGATTTAAAATTCTAATTACCGCCTTAGTAGCTGATAAAATAAGGCAACTCAGGAAAAGTACAGGCTGATATAGAAATGGTACGTTTTACATAAAAACATTTAGGCTAAGGAAAAAGGGTAATGTGGGACATAGATACAGAACAGAAGTACCAGATATCAAGACTCCATTCCAGAGACTTAAGCCCTGAACAATGGCTGGTGTTCATGGAGAAAGAATTAATGTTTATGAGTATCTTTAATCAAGGATTTCCACTAGAAACATTTGTGAATGTTAATGTAAGTGAAAAAAATGCCATACTAGAACATTAAGTTTGTTTTGGGTTTGAACCAAAGAAAAACATCAGAACATTAAAAAATCCATAACAACAACGAATATGGATCATACCTCTACCACAGTCAATCAATCAATTTACCTTCTCTGCCTTAGACAAACCCTTGTGCAGATGCTGAAAGCCCTACTGTACCTGTCTGGTCTTGGCTGAGGTTTCAATAAATGGAATGCCGTAACTCTTGGCCAGTTCGTGGGCTTGCTTTGTGTCAACTGTCCTTGTTGGCAAATCACACTTGTTTCCTACCAGCACCATAGGTACATCATCTGAATCTTTTACTCGCTTAATTTGCTCCCTAAAAAAGGGAATACATTATCAGAATAAAGTAAAACAAACTTTAAGGAAGGAAAAAATAGCTAGGGTAAAAAAGAAACTGGAGAATTTATATAGCCCTATTAGCTTCCAGTATAGAGTTTCACTTTTTTCCTAGCACTTCTAGAAGACCGCATAATAATGAGACTGGTTTACTCTTGTGGCAGCAGCCACAGAGAACCCCTAAGTACCAGTTCATCTTCTACGTGTACTGAAGTGAGTATTTTATCCTGACCCATGTCCCGATTAGGTGCCTGAGTTCTCAAAAGAGCTTGGCTCTGGATTTAATTGGCCACTAGAAATCACACTCTAGATTAAGAAGTAAAACTCACTGCCTCTAAATAGCTTTCTGAAGTTCCCTCAGAGGTGACAATATTTAATGGAAGACACTTTATCACTTTTCTCTCTTTCTTTTTTTTTTTTTAACTTTGTTGCCCTCAGTAGAGTGCTGTGCTGTCATAGCTCACAGCAACCTCAAACCATTGGCCTCAAGCCATTCTCTTGCCTCAGCCTCCTGAGTAACTGGGACTATAGGCGCAGCCACAACACCTGGCTATTTTTAGGGGTGGGGTCTTGCTCTGGCTCAGGCTGGTCTCAAACCTGTGAGTTCAGGCAATCCACCCACCTTGGCCTCCCAGAGTGCTGGGATTACAGGCATGAGCCACCATGCTTGGCCCCAGTCTATCACTTTTCAAGATGGGTGGTACCCAAACATTTTCTTCAAACAAAACTAGAAGCCCATTATCTAAAATAGAAA
Source organism: Nycticebus coucang (assembly GCF_027406575.1). Lineage (NCBI taxonomy): Eukaryota > Metazoa > Chordata > Mammalia > Primates > Lorisidae > Nycticebus > Nycticebus coucang. The sequence goes on from NC_069784.1 coordinate 45,096,592, forward strand.
ACCCCAGAAATGTTCTCAGTAAGGAAGTGTGAAGGATGTGGGACTCCCAACTGAAAACACGTTGGGAGCGCTCCCCCTTCGATGACACGTAAGACATACCACACAGCCCAGCTGGGAGACTACTGTTCTAGCTTCTTTTTCCTAACACTGTCCAACAGAACTTTCTGCCATGCTGGAAATGGTCTGTATCTGTGCTTCTAAATGGTCTCTATCTGTTAGCTACTAGTCACATATTAAGCACTTGAAAAGTCAATCACTAATGTGACCAAACGATTTTTAAATTTTACTTAAACGTAAATAATTACATATGGTTGTGACTACCATACTGTACAACATTGCTCTAAGCTCTAAGGTTGGATTTCCACAGTCATACAGCTGAACTATGTTCCGTGGGCTATGTGCACTGCTTGTGCTTTGGTGTGATAGCAGCAGCTTATGTTAAGGGATAATGAGATGCCTAAAGCACCTGTACCACCTCACCAGTAGGTTACTACTGTTCTTTAAACAACATTCCTTGGGAATCCACGAAAAAATTTCTTTCTAGTAGCAGTATAATCCTGCTTCTTCTGAGCAACTGATTTGCTGGCAGCACACAGATGCTGAATCTTGCAGTTAGCTATTTCTCTTTTCACAACAGCTGCCAAATTTTGTAGTCTACCTTTAGAAGGTCACTGGAGCTTCATGCACACAATTACAGAGTAACTGTTTAATTCCTTACCTTTATTTCCTCTTTGCCTCACTTAAGTCTATTTTTCATTAAATTTATATTATATAATATAGACTTTTATAAGGTAGTTTAAATTCTCTTTGGCTTGGGCGGCGCCTGTGGCTCAGTCGGTAGGGCGCTGGCCCCATATACCGAGGGTGGCGGGTTTAAACCCGGCCCTGGCCAAACTGCAACCAAAAAATAGCCAGGCGTTGTGGTGGGCGCCTGTAGTCCCAGCTACTCGGGAGGCTGAGGCAAGAGAATCGCTTAAGCCCAGGAGTTGGAGGTTGCTGTGAGCTGTGTGAGGCCACGGCACTCTACCGAGGCCATAGAGTGAGACTCTGTCTCTACCAAAAAAAAAATTCTCTTTGGCTTGGTACCCTGTAAGAAGAAAAATGACTTCTAGAAATTCAATAACTATTTATTAGATGCTTGCCAAATGTTGGGTATTTTATTAAGTACTGTTATTATTTTTAGAGAGAGATGATTGTAAATAGAGTAGGTTTAGGAGAAACACTCCACTCTGGTTTGGACCAGTTCAATTCTGAGAGCAGGTATCTTCACATGGAAGGAAAATAACCCAGGACTCAAGGCAGCAGGCAAAACATTTAAATAGCACTTACTTTATGTCAGGACCTATTTTTAAGTAATATACATACTAATGTGTTTAATCTTCGTAACAACTCTGAGCTAGGTACTATTATCTCCATATTACAGATAAGTAAACTGAGACATAGAAATTTGGTAGTCTGCCCCAAAGTCACATAGCTAATAAATGATGGAAACAAGTTTCAACACAAGCAGATTCCATATTCTTACTATTATCTTATTCTACTTAAAGAACAATGAACTAAGAGAACTAAGAAAAAGGACCCCTAGAATTTTGATCTTGAATAACAATCATGATACCAAAACTTAACAGACTACCTTCTGAACTCTATTTCTGATTCTGTAAAATAATGTTGTATTATTATTATTATTTTTTGAGACAGAGTCTCATTATGTCACCCTCGGTAGAGTGCCGTGGCATCACAGCTCACAGCGACCTCAAACTCTTGGGCTTCAGTGATTCTCCAGCCTCAGCCTCCCATATAGCTGGGACTACAGGTGCCCACCACAATGCCTGGCTATTTTTTTGTTGTTGTATTGTCATTGTTTATTGGCAGGCCCAGGCTGGGTTTGAACCCACCAACTTTGGTGTATGTGGCTGGTGCCATAACCACTGTATTACTGAAGGATGTTTCTATCTTTCCTTTTTCTATGAAGTTGTCATTGTTGTTTAGGGCCCAGGCCAGGTTTGAACCTGCCAGTCTTGGTGTATGTGGCTGGTGTTACAGGCTCTGAGCCTGAAGGATGTTGCTTAAAGGTATTTTCCTCTCTAAAATTCTGTTGTGATCTATAGCAATGCCTCTAGGTTTTTTTTTTTTTTGCAGTTTTTTGCCGGGTTTGAACCTGCCACCTCTGGCATATGGGGTTGGTGCCCTACCCCTTTGAGCCACAGGAGTCACCCCCCTCCCCCCCTTTTTTTTTAAAGAGCCTTACAAAGTCTTACTGGAATGCAGCGGTATGATCACAGTTCATTGCAGCCTTGAACTCCTGGGCTCAAATAATCTTCCCACCTCAATCTCCCATGTATCTTGGGACTACAGGCCTACAAATGCATGCCATTATACTCAGCTCATTTTATTATATTTTTAGAGACAGGGCTCACTCACTGGGTTGTACAGGCTGATTTAGAACTCCTGGCCTCAAATGATCCTCCTGAGTTACTGGGAATACAGGGGTGAGCCACTGCACCTGGCTTCGACATCTACTATCATTCCTGATAGCAAGCTTCACTGTATGTGTTATCAAGCATTATGATGACAATGTTATATAAGATAAATTCTAGTACTTTCAGTAATTACCCTAGGTTATCAATGTCAAATAGCCTAGAACCAACTCCTTCTATAATAATAAAGGTGTATCATCCTGAGTATGGTATCCTTATTTCCCCACAAAGCTAGAGAACACACTTGAAGATCATCCTTCCAGAAAAAATAATGCTCCTGGGCGGCCCCTGTGGCTCAAGGAGTAGGGCGCCGGTCCCATATGCCGGAGGTGGCGGGTTCAAACCTAGCCCTGGCCAAAAAAAAAAAAAAAGAAAAAATAATGCTCCTAGTACCTGTAGAGGTTAATATCTGCAAATGACTTGCTATTATTGATGGCAAATACACAGAGGAAGCCTTCGCCTGTCCTCATGTATTGGTCTCTCATGGCACTGTACTCCTCTTGTCCAGCTGTATCCAGTATGTCCAACAGACAGGTTTCACCATCTATAACCACCTGTTTTCGGTAAGAATCCTGGGGGTGCAGAGGGTGAGGGGGTCAGGAAGGGAGGGAGATTCAATTTTTATTAAAAACCACAGGGAATACAATGCCACTGACAAGGTTAAATAAGCTCCTAGCTATTTAAGCCCATTTCTATCTGGTGTGTCTCTCAGCTGTCAATAGACTATAATCACGAACAGAAAGTACTTAATGTCACCCTAACATCAAAAAAAAAAAGAAATTCCATATGCTTGCAGAAAAGAAAATGTGGACTCTCTGTCCCTGGAAAAGATGAAAAAAAAAAAAAAAAGGTAATTCAAATGATAGCTCTACTGCCGTCAAGAGACTATAGATTAAGTTCACAGTGTATTTTCTAAGCTATGAATTGGACTGTTTCGTTTGTGCCATTTTACTTTAAAAAGTAATTCATCATAATTATAATTATACCTAACCTTTGATACAGCCTCATTTGTGTTCATGACTAAAAAGTACAAACACCTTTTGTTTCAGGGAAGGTTATAACACCAAAATTTTTATTATCATGACAGATTAGATCTTTTAGAAATACTCCTGAATCAAATTCTTAAAGGTAGAATTATAATTAATTCCTCAGAAAGACACATATAGATCATATAAAAAATACTTCCAATTTGCCTTTAAAGCATCAATTTAACTTTTACTTTAATAATGTCTCAAAAAAAAAAATAATGTCTCGTACTTTGGAGAACTCTCTAGAGTCTAGAGTATTAGAAATGTTCCATGTGGTTATGAGTTTATTTACTTCCCCAGAAAGCTAGAGAACACATTTGAAGATCATCCTTCCAGAAAAAATAATGCTTCTAGTACCTGTAGAGGTTAATATCTGCAAATGACTTACATGAATATATCCAAATGTAAAAAGTACTGAACTGTAGACATAAGATTTATGTACTTCACTTACGTAAATTACTCATCGACAACTAAAACTCTGAGAATATTATTTAAATTTTAAAAATGTTAATATAAAAATGTTAAAGTTGTTAAGCCTGAAATATTTTGCCAAGGATCAAAGCAATTTGAATAGCAGTTAATATGAGTTAGTTTTCGTTAAATACTCAGTAGCCAGGTGGTAGGGAAGTCAGGCTGTGGATTAAAGTAATCTCCAGAGTTTAAGACATTTAAATTGAACAAAATCACAAAACCTCTTATTTAATTGGATGCCACATACTGAAGACAATCTGTAACATGAACTTCCCCAATAACTACAGAATCCTTAAGTACTATTACTCAGTACTTTACCATTCACAAATGATTTAAACATGTTATTTAATTTTTCACAACATCCCCGTGTGGTAGGTAGGACAAGTTTATGGTAGTTTAATACTTGAAGAAAATGAGGCTTAGAGATTAAATGATTTGTTGAAACTGCATAATTAAATAAGGTGCAAACAAGGAACCAAAATAAGGACCAGAATCCTAGCCATTGACTCAGAATTTCGAGTTCTTTCTACTTCAGTTGCTTTAACTACCTAAGTAATGAAAACTGAAGAACACCAACATCTCTGAATCCTTTATTTCCAACCTATCATCTCCCACACCATATGTCTCTTTACTATGGCCTGTTTCTCATTTAACAGAGCAGTCATACATGAAGAAATTCATTCATATATTAACGAGCTCAACAATGAGTTTGCAACAGTTTATGTAACTGTCAAAAATTGTAAACTATTTAGAAAATCTTCAGCTAATAAAAATGAACTGTTCTCTAGAAATACTGAAGGTTTTACTGAGTGCAGTATCTCAAATTAACTTTTTTACTTTCTCTCCTTAGAGGATATGGGAAAAGGTAAACCAAAACTGAGAACTAGGATCAGGTCAGCAGAAGACCACCGAGCCTCACCTCTATGGTGGGATCATATTCATCTACAAAGTGGTTCTGGATTAGCTGAATTGTCAGTGCGCTTTTCCCAACACCACCTGCTCCAACCACCACCAGTTTGTACTCAGTCATTTCACACCAGCAAGAACCTGTGGGAAAGCAGCAATTAGGGTTAATGGGCCAGTTACATCAACAGTACTTCAAAGCTTTCTATAATCAATAGTAACTAAAACCAGAGTTCAAAACTGATCGGCTCCAAACACGTGACCTCCACTTGGTTCATAAATGATTCAGGATCACAAAAAATACTTGCAGGTTCGTGCGGTCCACAGATTTCGGGAGTACAGTCTTCTAGCAACCCCCACCCTTGTCTATTTTTCAATACTACTTGGGCTCCGCCCTCAGCCTAAGGTAAAGGAAACCCCCTTCCCATTACTCCCGGTAAGTCTTCTCAGCTCTAGGGGGCAGCCTCCAGGCCGCGACCCCTCCCCACAGCCTTCTGTCTGCCAAGATCTCCCTCTTAGGGCTCCAAACGAAGGACCCCCGCCCAAGGCCTTTGTCTCCAGTTCGTAGATTCCGCTCGATTCCCGGCATCAAGGAGACGCCTGTACGTCCCAAAGCCGAATGCTACGCACGCCAGAACCTCACCTCCAGCTCCGCTGCCTCCGTTTTAGACGGATTTAAAACCACAACCGGGAAAAATGTTGGAGACCCCGGAACCGCCATGAACAGCCCCCACCAGGGAGCGGCACTTCCGGCCCCGCCCACTACGCAATCAGTCGGCGCCCCAGGCGACCGAGTCCCCGCCCCGGCCACGTGGGCCCCAGACCTAGGAGTCGCGCGTTAGGCCGCACCCAGACCCGCCCCTCCCACACGGGACGTTTCAATAATGAAGGCGCTAGGTGCTAGTGTCTCAAAAATCAGTAAAACTTTATTCGCTTCCATTCTTTCGCCATTAACAGAAAACTGGAGAAAGCAAAAATGTTTTGTGTTTACAAAGATAAACGGCCTCTTTACCCAGAGATCAAAACCTCAAACGACAAGGAGGAAGATAAAAGCGCCCTCCCCCCACATCCCCTGAGCTGACCCATGTCATCTTAGACAAAGCCTTCATTCAGTCCACTGGCCAGGGACCCTATATATGGCCAATTCAAGATGAGGGCCAAGAAAGCAGACCCATCCGTTCCCGTGATATAAAGTCGAACAAAAGCTACACCAAGGGTCAAGTGTCTGTATTTTACAGGACACAGGAACCAGGCGGCTACAAAAAAAACAAGATTCGTTTCAGGCACAACTTTTTTATTTTTTTTGTTTTGTTTTTAAATCAGTAAAAGAAACTGGGTCCTAGAAGCTGCAGTGATCTAAGCAGCAGCAAGTTTGTGCATTCAATTTTTTTGTTTTTGTTTAAATACCTTTAATTGTCACACTGCTGGCAAACCTCATTTGCATGAAATTCTGCACCATACATACTAGTTGTAGTAAAGTTACCCCCCATCCCAGAAAAAAAAAAAAAAAAAAAAAAAAAACACTACTCTGGAAGATAATTTTCACTGAAATCTAACCAAACTTTGTTAAGTGGATTGTGACAAGATTATAAATGATATGAAAAATAACATTTTAACATTTGGCCACCAACTTTAAGAAAATGGTTTGCCTATACAAATTTTTGTAATTTTCAAAAGGTAATATATTCTACCTTCATATGGTCCTCAGAATTAAAGCATAATGAACAGGAAAGAAAAGGAAAAGAATGCAACTGAGTGCTACGGCAGAACATCTTGCCAGAAGTAATTAATGAAGGTAGAGTATATGCTAAATACCAAGTGCAGAATTTCATAGGGCCAACAAGATAACAGTCTATATTTTCACTTACACACGCGAAGTGGATTTTGCAATTACCAGTTGCGTTAAATGCACCAAATAAAGCTCCTAAAATTGATACTATAAGGCGCCACCTTAAGTTTTCCAGGCTGCAACTGTGCATAATTTTAAAATGGTTTTCTTAAATTTATTTATTTTTTTAAACATAACACGAGGAAGGTGTTAAAACTGGTGTAATAGCTCAATAGAATAAGTATTCCAGATTTTGGGAGGGATGAAGAGGGAGATATTCAGAACCCTTCACCAGAATCCCCCCAACTTGATCATAGTGGATTAATGATGTGCTTTGTGGATGTGGTTAGTCAATGACACCAGCTTGACGGATCTTTCTTTCTGCACCAAATCCCTGTGAAGAGATGAAACTGAAGTTAATGACTTGGTACGTGAAAATCACAGAACGCCCACCTATTCCAAAATGAATTACAGAAGTACTACCAGTTCTTTCCTAGAGGAGGAAATCTATAGTAAACCCTCCCGCCTAAGCTTTGTACAAAGTTGCATGAAAAGCAAGAAATGCGCTTGTTACTGTAAACAACTGTTATGTTATGGGTGGGGAAGTGCTAACCAGCTACAACCAATATCGAAATTCCTTGCTCATCAAGCTCTTTAACCTATGTTGAAGAAGGATTTCAAATTTTATGTTGGTCTCTCAGTTGGCTTCCCCCAATCCTTGTATGGCCTCATACCATTGAGTTATCTGGTCCCCTTGGCTGACGAAGAACCATTAGGCGAGGAGCACTGGCATCATCCAGGGTAATGTTCTTCAAGCGACTGACCAACCTATCAGGTCTAGGAGCTGCAACAGCTTTGGGGCCTTCACTGTAATAAAGTCAAGAAGTGAGAAGCAGGGCGACGCCTGTGGCTCAAGGAGTAGGGCGCTGGTCCCATATGCTGGAGGTGGCGGGTTCAAACCCAGCCCCGGCCAAAAATCACAAAAAAAAAAAAAAAAAAAAAAAAAGAAGTGAAAAGCAGCAACACTTGCTGGGAAGAAAGCAAGCACTTGCAAAGGAGTGTTTCTACCTAACTTCTCAAATGACTCACTTTTAATGAGGGGAACTTGGGTCAACTAGAGAGCTAGAAAGACAAGACAGGCAAGTTTGTTTATATAATTTCCCCAACTCAGAAGTTAACAGCTGTGTAGGAACTGGAAGAAACATTTGGGTGAGGGTCAACCCTAGACTTGTCTGCAACTAGGGAAACCAGTCCCACAGATGCATATTAACAGGTAGCAGATGTGAAAAACCTTAGAAAAGTGAAATATGAAGAAACAGTTCCAGAGATTCCCAGCTCCTTTCTGAGATTTAAAAAAAACAACAAAACCAACAGAGTTGTTGGTCCAATCCAACATAACAAAACTCACCAGACTCGCCAAACATTACAGGCGCTGCACTTGCCCGTGCGCTGATTAAGAATCACTGAGAACTCCACCTCATCTCCTGCCTGTAGCTCAATGCCATCCTGAACTTCTTTCACATGGAAAAAGAGCTTCTTGCTATCTCCTACTTCATAGTTAATGAAGCCAAACTGGAAAAGAAAAAAAGTTTGCTAAAGAGAGGACAAGCCACAGAGAAAAAACACCATACTCTGAATGAAACACAATGCCTGAGACTAACTAAAAGGATTTAGAAAACATGGTATTGATGTTGATGGTCCAATCTATGTGGCAAAATGTGTCAAGACAGAAACATGTCTTTGAAGTCGCCACCATTTGATGCATCACAAGCTTGACTCAAAGAAGAAAGGTTGCCTTGTTCGTTCATATTATGAAATGGTTTTTGAATTAAGCAAAATCATCATGGAGATGTTATTTGAAAATTTATGTTTTGATCCCTTCTAAAATTATTAAGTTGGGATATGGTATTATAGGAAACAGCCATACAAAATGTTATATTTTCTGTACTGATGTTGAAGAATGTTCTGAGGACTTAGAGGGATTTCCCTGAGAGCTCAGTACTCACTTGAGTTTTCTGTCCTAAACTTATTTTGTGAACACTTCAAAACATGGTTTCAGTGTTGGTATAGTCTGCAGAAGAAATTCTGAGCAAAGGTATAAAAAAAATGTTTAGTTCTATTCTGGAAATCTGTTCCCAAATTTATTTTCCCCCATTATGTAAACATATATGTGCTAGTAATTTTTTTTCTTTTCATGTAAAAAAGGAAAGGGGGTAAAGTAGAAATAAAAACCAATGAACGCTGGCTAGGCGCCTATGGCTCAAGCGGCTAAGGCTCCAGCCACAGACACCTGAGCTGGCGGGTTTGAATCCAGCCCAAGCCCAACAAACAACAATGATGGCTGCAACCAAAAAATAGCCAGGTGTTATGGCGGGTGCCTGTGGTCCCAGCTACTTGGGAGGTGGAGGCAGAAGACTCGCTTGAGCCTAGGAGTTGAAGATTGCTGTGAGATGTGATGCCATGGCACTCTAACCCAGGGGGACATCTTGAGGCTCTGTCTCAAAAAACAAAACAAAACAAAACAAAACAAAACAAAACAACCAAATGAACGCTGATGGTTCTGTTGTCCCTTGGCACAACAATTTTAAGGTTTGGTTTACCAAATCATAAAAAGGATCAAATTTAGATGCACTCACCTGATCTTTCACACACTCCACTGTGGCCCTACGCAGGGGTGTGATGTTGTAGGCCATAGTCTGTGCATTTTGGCCCAGGACACACAACTGGAACTTGACACTCTCCCCTTTCTGCAGGCAATCCCCTTTGTTGGCCATCCCAACTATGCCAAATGGATAGACCTCACCTTTCATATCCCCTATAAGAAGAAACAGATACAAAGTCTAAAAGCTAGTATTTCATGTTAGTCTTCTGCTAATGATCCCAAGTTTATGAATATAGTTGCTAAAAACAGGTTAACCAAAAAATGTATTTTTTAATCTGAGAGGTTTCACTTTAAAGCATAAATGAAAGCCAGGTATGGTGGCTTATGCCTGTAATCCTAGCACTTGGGAGGCTGAGGTGGGTGGATTGCCTGCGCTCCCAGGTTCAAGACCAGCCTGAGACAGAGTGAGACCCTGTCTCTGAAAAATACCAGGGCGTTGTGGTCCCAGCTACATGGGAGGCTGAGGCAAATGGATCACCTGAACCCAAGAGTTTTGAGATTGCTGTAAGCTAACACACCACAGCACTCAACAAAGGGTGACCAAGTGAGACTCGTCTCAAAAAAGTAGCATAAATGAAACCCTAAATGTTAATTTAAATACTACCAGGCCAGGAAACAAACGAGAACTTGGTAGCTCATTACTACCTTATTAGCTAATGAAAAATTTAAAGCTGCATTTATAAATTTAAAAAACAACACTTATCACTTGCAATCCCATTATCTAACTTATAAATAAATGCTATGAGCTGCTAATATTATCCATGCAACTATCTTCTTCCCAAGTTCACAAGATGAGCCAATCAGCCATCAATATTTCTGCTGGGCAATAAACAACTAGCCAAGCACAGTCAAAAAGAATGTAGATAAATTTGACATCTTTGTTCTGATTCTGGCTCCCTCAATCTAATGGGGTTTCTCCTAGATCAGGACTCACAACCCATCCGGTCTCTGTCACTACTACTCAACTCAGCCATTGTAGTGAGAAAGCAACCAAAGACAAATATGTAAATAAATGGTGGTGGCTGTTTTTTGTTTGCTTTTTTTTTTTTTGTGAGACAGAGTCTCATTTTGTCACCCTTTGTAGAGTGCCACGGTATCACAGCTCACAGCAACCTTAAACTCTTGGGCTCAAGTGATCCCCTGTCTCAGCTGCCTGAGTAGCTAGGACTACAGGTGCCTGCCACAATGCCAGGCTATTTTTAAGAGATAGGGTCTCAATTTTACTCAAGCTGGTCTCAAACTCCAAGCTCAGGCAATCTACCTGCCTTGGCCACCCAGTGCTAGGATTACAGGCGTGAGCCACCTCGCCTGGCCATCGTGGCTGTTTAAATAAAGTTTCATTTACAAAAACAGGCCACCATGTTTGCTGAGCTCTGCCTTATAGTAAAAAACTGCCTGGAGGACAATGAAGGCAACAGATAAAAAATGGGACAAACAGGGCGGTGCCTGTGGCTCAGTGGGTAAAGTGCTGGCCCCATATTCGGGTTCAAGCCCAGCCTCGGCCAAACTGCAACAAAATATAGCCAGGTGTTGTGGAGGGTGCCTGTAGTCCCAGCTACTCGGAAGGCTGAGGCAAGAGAATTGCTTAAGCCCAAGGAGTTGGAGGTGTGATGCCATAGCATTCTACCAAGGGTTAATAAGTGAGACTCTGTCTCACCCAAAACCCTCCCCCCCCCCAAAAAAAAAAAGGCGGGGGGCAAACAGTTCAACTGCTTTGCTTATCAATTCAGTACCCAGGTGAATCCACAGAAACAAAAGTAGAAAAAAATTAGAAAAATGTCACGCAGGAGGTGGAAGCTTCAGAACTGAAAACACTTAACCATCCCTCTGATGTTTATAAAGTGAAGATTTTTAAAAAACGCAGGAACCAAAAACTTAGAGGAGGTGATTCCAACAGATCAAGTCATGCAGAGGGCTATTAGGCTGTTAGCTGGTCTGACCTTGTGGCATTAACAGTAACTGCCATTTATTAAACACTTACACTGATCCACACTTTATAGAACCTTCTAAGATTGAAGTTAACATTTCAAAGATAAAGAAATCGAGCTAGCAAAGACTTAAGTGATTTGCTTAAGATTACACAACGAGAGGGGTATCCAGCTCCAAAGTCTTATACTGAGTTACAGTTGTGTTTCTAAATAAAAGAATTAGTTCTTGCCACCAAATGGGAAAATGTGATCTGTCTAGTCCCAGAACACTCTAGAGATGCCTCAATTTTCTTTTTCAACGAAATCCTTGTCCTTAACTATATCCTACAGCCAGTATTAGTGGACCAGAGGGTGGGGGGTGCAAAAGGAAGTAGAATCAGCATCTTTTGAGTAAATGGGACAGGCAACTGGATATTACCTCATGAGTTAAAGTTAGCAGCCCATACTCCGGTGACCTTTTTTTAGGGAGTGACATCATCTTGGCATTAGCTTAACAGACTGACCTGCTATAAAGTCAATTCATTTAGAAATGGAGACAGGGAGTAGCAGTTTTATACAAAACAGGAATTCTAAGAACTCCATGTTGTGAAGGAATAAGGTTATCACGGTTCATTTCCGTCTCCCAAACAACCTGTTTTTCCCTTTATTATGTTCTCTCCAATAGGTAAATGATACAAGGACTCATTCTGTTGTAAAGCCAAGCCATCATCTTTGGCTGAAATATTTAAACCCTTTCATCTATTCCTCCATTAGGTAATTCTGCTATCCTACCCTCCAGGTCCCTCTTATTTCTACTGAAAACTTATTTTATGCATACAGAAAGTTGGTCTTTCTGATGGTAACTGTTATGGGAAATAATGGCACTGACACTCTGTAAATTCTTAAAGATGGGGGGGGGGGAAGAAGTAAAAAATATAGGGAGTCTTGGCCTGGAGATAGGAAGCAGGACCCCCTAATAGAACTCTCTTTGAAAGAAATAAAGTTATAAGAAGCTGGGCGGCGCCTGTGGCTCAGTTGGTAAGGCGCCAGCCCCATATACTGAGGGTGGTGGGTTCAAACCCGACCCTGGCCAAACTGCAACCAAAAAATAGCCGGGCGTTGTGGCTGGCGCCTGTAGTCCCAGCTACTCGGGAGGCTGAGGGAAGAGAATCGCTTAAGCCCCGGAGTTGGAGGTTGCTGTGAGCTGTGTGAAGCCACGGCACTCTACCGAGGGCCATAAAGTGACACTCTGTCTCTACAAAAAAAAAAAAAAAAAAAAGAAAGAAAGAAAGAAAGTTATAAGAAGCAAAAATATTTATAAGACTAAATGGTTACTAATATATTGTAATGGCTGGTTTCCTTTACCAGTGATTAGAGAAAAAGGTGAACACTTGATTATCACATTCAACATTAAATGCTTTATTTTAATATGCGATTTGTTCTCTAGTTCAATATAACTCAGTTGCTCATTTATCAGTCATATGCTTACATAGCAATTTTTGGTTTACAATTTAAACCCAAGCTGACCCCATTTCCAAAGGGTACAAAAATAGGGCGGCACCTGTGGCTCAATCAGTAAGGCGCCGGCCCCATATACCGAGGGTGGCGGGTTCAAACCCGGCCCCGGCTGAACTGCAACTAAAAAAAATAGCTGGGCATTGTGGCGGGCGCCTGTAGTCCCAGCTACTCGGGAGGCTGAGGCAAGAGAATCACTTAAGCCCAGGAGCTGGAGGTTGCTGTTGAGCTGTGATGCCACAGCACTTTACCTAGGGCCATAAAGTGAGACTCTGTCTCTACAAAAAAAAAAAAAAAAAGGGTACAAAAATAAAGTAACTCTTTTCCTCTGCTTAGTTTTCCTTAACTTGGTTTTTAAAAAACCTGAAAACAACTGTAGTGAACACCGTATTTTACAACCTCAAAAGTGCTCATCTGAAGGTACGACAAATTTCAAACAAGGGATGATCTTACCCTCCTCCACAATCTCAATCATTCCTTGGTATTCTGTCTGTGTTGGATCAACACTCCTCAGGGGACGAATGACTTTGCCAGAGTAGATGGTGGGATCAGCTTCCTCAGTAATACCATTCACTACGAAACATAAACATGTATACTTCTCACTCAATAGCTTTGTTCACACACAGTGGGCTGGTTGCCTGCTATCCTGAAATTGGGCAGGGAACCTGAAGCCAAGTTCTATTCCTAGAACCGCCATTTGACCTTAAACACGTCTGGTGTCCTAAAAGTTGCCATATGTGGGGAAAATGGAAAATGGAAAATTGTAGCCAAAGACTCTTTTGTTATAAAATACTTATTACAAAATTTTATAAAATAAAGAACTTGCACTTGTAACAAGCAGCCAGGTAACGCTGATCTGCAGATCACACACCTGAGAACAACTGATGTAAAACAACTGGGCCTCATTTGTTCCCTGTTCCATCCTCTCCCTTATCTCCTACTCAAAGCATAGATTGGATAAGTAGAGGTTACAATTCATTACCTGAATGTGTTTTGTTCACTTTTTCTGCACTGACTTTATTGCCTTTGCCTTTGGACAAGCTGTACTCGACCATGTCCCCCAGTTCCAGGCTATCAACATCACCAGAGAACTCACTAAAGGGAAAGGAAATGACATTTAAATAAACATCACTACAAAATACAGTAGCAAGTAGCATTTCTTTCTTCTGTAACATTCACAGCATGCTTATATATGTTAGGCAGCATTTTAAGTGCTTTAAAATGTATTCAGTAAGTACTGATTCATTTAATCCTCAAAAACACCCTATGAAGAGGTACCAATATCCCTGCCTCATAATAATCAAACTAAGAAACCAAGAGGTTAATTCATTTAATAAATGTTTCACAAGTACTGAGTGGCAGAGCCTGAATTTAAAACTGAACCATCTGGTTCTAAGAGAACATGCTCTTAACCACTATGCTATATTATATGCCAAATGCACAACTCTCTAGTATAAACATATAAACAACAATATTCCTTAAAGAAGCTCCTACCCCCAATGTTCAAAGACAGAGCACAGGCCTTTATATGTCTTTTGGCCGTATGTTCTCCATAAAGAGGTAGATGATTAACTTTAGTCTATACCTTGCCATAATTCCCCCAATATGAGATCTGTGATGCAAAAATATAACCAATCGACATTCAATGTTTTTGACTGTAACAGAAAACAATGGATAGTAAGCTAGCTGTAAGTTCTTTCTTTCTTTTCCTTTTTTTTTTAAAAAGAGACAGAGTTGCTCTTTATCACCCTAGGTAGAGTGCCGTGGTGTCAAAGCTCACAGCAACCTTCAACTCCTGGGCTTGGGCAATTCTCTTGCCTTAGCCTCCTGAGTAGCTGGGACTACAGACGCCTGCCACAACACCCAGCTATTTTTTTTGTTGCAGTTTGGCTAGGGACAGGTTCAAACCTGCCACCCTCAGTATATGGGGCTGGTGCCCTACCCACTGAGCCACAGGCGCTGCCCATGTTCTAAAAGGAATTCCTTACCTGTAATGGAAAAAGATTTCCTTATCATGATTGGCTGTTTCAATAAATCCAAAATTATCCTTCAGAGTTGCCACATAACCCAAGAGCCTCTTGGAGTTGGAATTACGACCTAAAAGTCGTACACAAGTTGCAATTTGCTGTCCAGGCCTCTGTTTGTCACTAATACTAAATTCAACCTGTGAAAAATAAGGATGCTTATTAATAACAACATATCACTTCCACACCAAACTCCTAACTCTGAAAATGAGACCTATTACTCCCTCAGACCATGCTTTTAACTCCAAATATCTAGTGATTACTTCAAAGAAATACATTTTTACCAAAACTAACACGTCTGTCTCATTCCACTTTTCATAAAGGATCAAGTTTTGTCTTTTAGTGTCTATTCCTTACAGATTCTTCATTTCTCTAAAGAAAGGCTCTATCTGAAAAGCAAGACATTGTAAGTATGATTAAAAAAAAAAAGAAAGAAAAAAAAGGAACAGCAATGTAAAATCTGCTACCTTTGATGTTTCAGTAATTGTTTTAACTTTCTTATTGATATTTTTAATTTTATTGAAGCATCTAATGCTTAAATATTGGTCCTTCAAAGAGCTTGCTAGATACTGTTTTAATTTAACAAGTTGCTTTTTTTTTTTTTTTGTAGAGACAGAGTCTCACTTTATGGCCCTCGGTAGAGTGCCGTGGCCTCACACAGCTCACAGCAACCTCCAACTCCTGGGCTTAAGCGATTCTCTTGCCTCAGCCTCCCGAGCAGCTGGGACCACAGGCGCCCGCCACAACGCCCGGCTATTTTTTGGTTGCAGTTTGGCCGGGGCCCGGTTTGAACCCGCCACCCTCGGCATATGGGGCCAGCGCCCTACCGACTGAGCCACAGGCGCCGCCCAACATGCTGCTTTTAAATGGTTAAAATGTTCACTAATTAGGGCGGCGCCTGTGGCTCAGTGAGTAGGGCGCCGGCGCCATATGCCGAGGGTGGCGGGTTCAAACCCAGCTCCGGCCAAATTGCAACAAAAAAATAGCCGGGCGTTGTGGCAGGCGCCTGTAGTCCCAGCTGCTCGGGAGGCTGAGGCAAGAGAATCGCGTAAGCCCAAGAGTTAGAGGTTGCTGTGAGCTGTGTGATGCCACGGCACTCTACCTGAGGGTGGTATGTGAGACTCTTGTCTCTACAAAAAAAAAAAAAAAAAATGTTCACTAATTATGCTTTAGCAGAACTTGATAAAATTTTAAGAACCCATGCTGCAGGACTGATGATTAAGATGACAACTTTTAACCCATTCTCAAATAAACAAATGATCTTGCCTTATCTCCTATCTGAGGAGAAGTAGATCCTTCCACATCCTTGGCTTGAAAAGCGATAGTCAGTTTCACCCCACAATCATCATAAGCAATAATGCCATCCTCAGCCTCCTAAAAAGGGAGATAAAGTTAGAATACAAAGAAAACAATCTCAAGAACAAAGAAAGAATTTAAGCAACTATCTTCTAGATCCTAAAGGTAAACACTTGGTTTAGTACAAGAAATGTTCTTATTCTAGGGCTCTTTAACAATAACAAAGCATTTATATGAATAAAGGTGGTCTTGCCTTAACCCAAGACTGGCTTAGTCGCCAACAACAGGTCTTTTAATAGTCTTAAGAATCAAATTTTTGCTATTGAGGAGGGAAAGTTTACTGAAACTTTTCAAATTATCTATTTTATGATCCTCATAGCAAATCAGAAATCAAACTAGGTATGGTATTTCCAACGGGGTGAAAATTCTATAGGGCAAGAAGCTTTAGCATCCTCTGAAGAAGGAATAAAAGTGTCCTCCTTAGTACTTTTGTATCCCACAGTACACTGAATGTTACTGAATGTTATTTTGTACATACTCTCAATCAACATACTCACCAAATTCAAAAGAACTTAATTTGATATAGGATCTAGTGTAATTCAGAGCACTTGATACAAAGTAGGTGATTAAGTTCTGATATACCAGCATTTCCACAATAACACTTAAATTGTCTAAGAGTTCTTTAAAAGTTTAGATCTAGACCATTTTTCCCCTTCTGACATTTGTAACTCCTTTTGTAATTGCTATGTAACACTTAGTGAACATTTACAACATACCAGGCATTATACATGATCAAATTTAATGTTATGACAAAATCATCTCCATAGTTAACTCTTACCCCTTCATTTTACACCTTAGAAAAGTCTTAGGACATTAAATAAACTTGGCCAATGTTACAAAAGCAAGCACAAAATGATCCAGAGAATGTGAGTTTGGTTAAGTGAGGAGCAATGACGTCAGTTAATTCAGATCTGACTTCAATGGCATCAACACTTTTGCAAGTCAACCAAACTCAAAATCTCAGAATTCACCTTTTGCTCTCAACCTTCTTGTAGCCATCAAGTTTAATATCCAGTCAACATCTGACAATATACCACACATCAAATATGTTAAATAGAGGTTAAGACAATTCCTGCTCCCCAGGAACCAGTCAGTAGGAGACAAGATATATAAACAGGGAAGTGTAAATATACTGTGATAAGTACAATGACAGAACTTATTAAAACATAGTGTTGATCTAAGAAAAAGAAAGTATTAAGGACAGAAAAAAATCTCACACAAGGGCTATCTTGATCAAGCCAAAAAACAAGGCGTTCTGAGTTAAAAGCCATCGCAGGCCAGGCATGGTGGCTCACACATATAATCCTACCACTCTGGGAGGCCAAGGCTGGTGGATTACCCCAGCGTAAGCAAAAGCAAAGACTGTCTCTACTAAAAATAGAAAAACTAGCCAGGCATTGTGGAGGGTGCTTATAGTCCCAGCTAAGGTAAGAGGATCACTTGGGCTTTGAGGTTGCTATGAGCTACGATGATACCATAGCACTCTACCCAGGGTGACAGAGGGAGACCCTGTATCCTGCCCCCGCCCCCAAAGCCATTACAAACAACTTTGCTGAAATTTATTTTTATTGCTGTTGTTAATAGTACCATCTATCACGTGTGAAATTCCTTCTGTGAGTTAGGCATTGTGAGGACATTTTAAACTAAATGAGAATCATTTTTCAAGTTTAAGCTCAGAGATGAAGTGATTTCTCAAACTATAAATAAGTATTAAGATGCAATCTTTGCTCTTTCTGGCTCACAAATAGTTATTTTAAAATTACATGACTTTCTAGTATCTCTCTTATGTACCCTCATTTATCTATATCCATTATCTCTGCCTCTAGTTCAAGGACTACTTTAACTTTTTTAAAATATGGAATGCTTCCAGTTTGTATGTCACCCTTGCACAGGAGCCATGCTAATCTCTGTATCATTTTGATTTTAGTACATGTGCCGCTGAAGTGAGCACTAGACAGATCGCCTTAACTTTTTGGGGGTGGGGGGGCTGGGTTTGAACCTGCCACCTTTGGCATATGGGGCCGGCGCCCTACTCCTTTGAGCCACAGGCGCCGCCTGGCCTTAACTTTTAAGTGATTTCCTATGAATCTTTTTCATCTTTTGTTGTTTCTTCACCCCATTCAAGCTTCATACTACCACCATTACCCTTCCTGAAGCACACAGCTGATGTCTTCCAACAGAAATCTTTTTATTGTGTATAGAATAAGGCCTAAATTCTTTAAGAGTAGCAATAAACATCCTCTCAGTCTAGCTGTAGTCCAATTTTTCATCTGTATTTCCCCTATCCCCCCAACCAAACAAAACCCCCCAACACTTCCTCTCAAACTAGTTGCTGCTTTCTAAAGCCTGAATTTTTCTCATCTGTATCTTTACCCTGAGGTATGCTTTCCCATCTCCGCCTACTAAGTGCCAATACCTTAGTGAAACCCTCCCTAAGATGCTGCCAGTTAAGATTTTCACCAGAGCGTTCACATTGACCTTCAATGGCATTTTGTATCCGTTTTGAATTACTTCTATACAAGTTTCTCAATTTGTCATTTTATTGTGCACATAAGCCATCTTAGACATCTTTTTACTTCCTATGCTATGAATTTTTCAATAAATGGATTCTAAGAGTATGAGCTGAGTCCACCCAACTCAAGGTTTTAAACTGCTTGAAAGACAAGTACTGTCATTTTAATTAAGTGGTTCTCAACTGGGGGCAAGTTTGCCTTCCAGGGGACATTTGGCAATGTCTGGAGACGCTTTGAGCTGTTGCACTGGAAAGTGAAGACACTGGCCTCTAGTAGATAAAGGGCCAAGGATGGTAGCTACTAACTACCTCAACAGCCATAGCAAAGAATTATTCATCCCAAAATGTCAACTGAAGTTAAGAAATCTTGCTTTGATTAGTTTATTATTAACATAGAGCATTCCAAAAGAGACAAACTCATTGTGCAGGCTACATTATTATAAGCCTTTAAGCAAAAGAGGAATAAAAAGCTACAAAATTCATATTAATCATGTAAAACTTACCTTCTCTTTGCCTTTATTTGGGCTAGTGGTTTTAGGATTGGAGAAAGTGGCTTCTTTTTCTACAGTGCCCAGAAAACGATGATCTGAATGGGAATGGAATGAAACCGTGCCCTTGGGAAGTTTTTTAATCCTAATAGCATGATTTCTTTGGGCAGAGAGCATATCCTACAAATGATAAAAACAAAATTAACTTAGAACTGAAAAGGGAAGCATCGGGAAATGTTCTTCCCAAATACTTTTCTCAAAAAATACTCACAGGAACCACAGTAAACTCCACTTCATCTGCAATATGGAGCTGGTTCCCATCTAGAATTTCACTGAAGTGGAAGAACATACGAGCATCACGATCCACACACTTGATGAAACCAAAACCATCTCTCATGGCGGCAATCACACCCTGAAACCCAAATGATATTTTCACTGGCTATGAAGGCTGTCAAGTCATTATTCAAGTTTGGAAGCACCATCAAGTTAAATTCATTAGGAATTTTCTCTATTAACGACCCCAATGCTATATACCCACGTACAGTTGTACTTTCTTCCATTTAAACACAAACTCACTGATTTCAATGAAGTAATTTAACCTTAGCAATTTTCTGAGACTCCTTAGTTGCTACTCCCTGGCGAATATGCATTAGAAAAGGTTACCATGCTTGAATGTAAACACATCATACAATGTATTTAATGGAATCTTAATAATATTACTTCTAGAAATTACAATGCTTTTACAGACTCAACACTTCAAAACAGACAACAAATGCAACTCTCTAATTTCTACCTGAAAAATATTTATGAATTGAGGCATAGGAAGGACTTAGATTTAGGTCTGAGGCCGGGCATGGTGGCTTATACTTGTAATCCCAGCACTCTGTCATGAGTTTGAGACCAGTCTGAACTAGAGCAAGACCCATCTCTAAAAACAGCCAGGCGTTGTGACAGGCGCATGTAGTCCCAGCTACTCAGGAGGCTGAGGCAAGAGGAGCACCTGAGCCCATGAGTTTCAGGTTGCTGTGATGCCATAGCACAATACTGAGGGCTACAAAGTAAGACTCTGCCTCAAAAAAGAAAATAAAATTAAAATTAAATTAAAATAAATTAAAATTGCACATTCAGAACTCCAAACTTTTACAGTTAAAAGTACATTGTAAATGTCAAATATCAGTTCTTAAAAGGCAAAGTTTAAAAAAAATTACAAAAATTCCTGGCTTACTGTACCCTCAATGAATCCCCAACAATTCAAAGAAAAAAATACAAAAATTACATTAAATGTAGCCAGGTCCTCTGACAGTGAATTATAATGTACAAGATATGATCTCAGAATTAAATGTATATTATGCCTGAGAAAGTTAGTTCACGAGAACAGTTTATAAAATATGTTTGGGAAATAATTCTAGTTAAAGTGTCACTCCTGGACATATAGCTATCAATACCTTAGTAATCCTCCTGGCCAGATTTCCATTCTAAAACTTTGTCATTTACATTTCCAAGATAACTGCCAGAGATACACGTCAAACCCTGACTTACTTAAATGTCTATGGTTCTTAACCATCTTAAATTAACTGCCCAATATGGTCACTAAATTGCAAAAATTTTCAATTTAGTAGCACAAACTTTACTACTATCCACCCTTTAGCTACATATCCAATAACAACCAACACTTACCATTTCTCTGGCTTCATTAGTGAACTGAAATGTATTTGATAGAACTTCTATATTGGTTGCGCGTTCTAATTTGTCACGTCGGTCTGTTGAAATATTAAACCTAACATGGTCACCTTCCAGCAGGGTCACCTTGGATTTTGTATCTTTGTCTCCAAAGGGAAGTTCTTTAGGAATCACAAAGTCAACTTTGATGCGTCCTGGCAATGGGTCATTCTGATGAGAAGGAAAAACGATTTTAGCTGGAGATTTCTCATCCTTCCTAGTTCTAAGTCAAACAAGAAGAACACATAGCAAACCCATGTTATTTATAATAGATAGTTCCCTGAAGGGAAAAAAAGGTGTTGACAATATCAGTCCAATGTGAGAGCTTCACATTCTAGGGTCACATGATACAACCATAAAAATCACAGTCTTACAGTTAAGACCATGTATTCCGATTTAGGAGATTTAAGGAACTTCCTCAACAATTAGACTACTCATGTCCTCATCTTCCCCACAAAAGAAACAAATCTGGGAGGTTAAGGTGGGGAGAAATCAGAGAGGAGGAAATGAATGTATACCCAAACTGCAGTCTAATCCAGTCAGGTTTTTTCCAATTTAACCACCATTTTTTTCTTCTGGCTTTTCCTCATCACCCACTTAACAAAAAAAAAAAAAAAAAAAATATATATATATATATATGTATATTATTACGTATATATTTTTATATTTTATATGTAATACACATATATACATACATATTTTTTTCATGAATCAGTGTTTCCTCATTTAGTTTATATAGTTTATACTAAACAGAATACATGTCAAGAGATACTTAACTGTACCACTATCACATGATCAAGTAAAATAAAATTTCAACATATCACACTGTATTACTCTATTACTGATGAGGCAAAAGGGGACTCTGCTGAAAAAGATTATTTACCTGATTTTTACTGGGTACTTTTGGGATAACTTTGGTTACAGTTCCTTCAAAATGTTCAATGCTGATATCTTCAAAAATGACTGTTCCTTGAGGCAATAGTCTGACATCTGTTGCAACTTCTTTACCCTAAATCAGAAGGGGTTGGAACAAGAGGAAATCACATAATTTGAAGTTATTTCCTAAAAATGCAAATCATTACTGATTGGAAAAGGCTTCTAAGATCAAGTTAGTCAACTCTTACATTTCTGTCCTTGATTGTGAATTCCACGTCATCTCCAGGCTGTAAGGTTTCTAGGTCACCCTTAAATTCACTATAGTGAAAGAATATCTCTTTTACAACATCACCTCTTTCAATAAAGCCAAACGCCTCCTAAAGCAAAACAAAAACACCCACCAAAAAAAGCAAGTACATTACCACTCAATGTACAAATTTATGATTGCAATTTAAAATACTATAGTCAAAATAATGTAATTTAGTAAAGTCTAATATCACCAATTAAATAGTCCATTTTAAAGAACATAATACATTAGCAACCAAGGAATTTTCAGATTATTTCTGAGGTTAACAGTGAAATATTTTTAAAGGGTAAGACAAAGAGTAAAAACAAAAAGCTCGAGTTTCAAGTAAAAGACTTAAAAGTAGTCAGAGGAAAAAAACTCAAGTTTCTCAAATGTGTTGACTCTTACCTTCATGGCACAAACTACTCCCTGACAGCGGGCTTGTTTCTTTTTCAACAGCATAATGTTACGAGCACTTACAGCACCAGTACTAGAAAGGAATAATTGGGGGGTAGGATCAAAGAAGGGCAAAAATGCACTGGTCAGTTAGGTAAGAGTCTACAGAAACTAGTTTTATGGGGCTTTGAGAATTCAGGCATTACTATGAACCAATGTAAGGTTTATGACATCTCATCCTTTTCATCTGCCTTCATATGCAAAGGACTGTTGTTCATATTTCCTACTCTTCTAAATCTGGCACAAACACACAGATCATTTTTCTCTGGGACTGTTGTTAAAAGATTTGTTTTTAGAAACTTACGCTTGGGTATCTGATGTTCTACTCTGCTTTTCTTTTTTTTTTTTTTGTAGAGACAGAGTCTCACTTTATGGCCCTCGGTAGAGTGCCGTGGCCTCACCCAGCTCACAGCAACCTCCAACTCCTGGGCTTAAGCGATTCTCTTGCCTCAGCCTCCCGAGTAGCTGGGACTACAGGCACCCACCACAACGCCCGGCTATTTTTTGGTTGCAGTTTGGCCGGGGCCAAAAAAATATGTATGTATATATGTGTATTACATATAAAATATAAAAATATATACGTAATAATACGTATATATTCACTAGCAACGAAAATAATTTTATGGTTGGGGTTCACCACAACATAACGAATTGTATTAAAGGGTCGTGGCATTAGGAAGGTTCAGAACCACTGCTTTAGAGTCAGATGGGGATTTAAATGTCTACCATTAATATTTAAAAGCTATATGAATTGAGGCAAATAACTGTCAGAAATTAGACCTGACATTTTACAGATGAAGGAACTTACCAGGTAAGGCCGTTCTGAGGATTAACAGTTAAAAGTATTTAATACAGGTGCTTGATACATACATGTAATTATGTATCAAAGAACTTAATAAAGGTAAAAAAAAAAAAAATACCCTTCTGTGGCTCCCTCCTCAAACATGAGCCCTATCTCCTTGTTTCCTACTTCATACTAAATTGAGGACTTCAGACTGAACTAATAATACCCCTAAACCTACAATTCAATCTTATTCCTCTTAGACTTGCAAGACATTAAGGTTTAAGACAAGTAGTTCCATTTATGCTCTTGGGACTGTACCTTCATATGCTATCATAAATTACACTTCAAACATTTTCTTTAACTTCTCTGCTTCTATCTTGTCCCTCCCATTTCAAAATAAAAATCTCCCCATGCTTTCTTAACTACACTTTCTTTAACAGCTTTTGCTGATGAGTTTTAAAGCTATTATTTCACGTGCATTTCTAGTTTCCACATCTCAGACCATACACATACAAGTGCCAATTTGATATCTCTATGCAAATAAACCAGACACCTCAAATAGAAATTGCCAATATAGAATTTTTCTCCTACTCAAAATTCTTTCATCTTCTCAGCCTAGTTAGTATCATTATCTGACCAGTAGACTAGGACAAAAAAATAACATTTGGAGCTCTAATTCTAATCACAACTCTATCTAATCACTTTCACTTTGTCGCCCTCAGCAGAGTGCCGTGGCTTCACAGCTCACAGCAACCTCAAACTCTTGGGTTCAAGCAATTCTCTTCCCTCAACCTCTCAAGTAGGTAGGACTACAGGGGCCTGCTTACAACACCCAGCTTTTTTTTTTTTTTGAGATGGGGTCTCGGTCTGGCTTAGGCTGGTCTCAAACTTGCCACCTTGCTTGGTCAGTAATCACTTATTAATCTTGTTGATTTTATCTTCCCAAAGTGATTTGACTTCACCCATCCCAGCCTATCTGTATTAGGCTCCCAGCTTTCATGTTAACTCTCATATCACTGTCTCTAGAGTATCCCCAACTCTCCAAAAGTCCACCATTTCCAAAGACCCAACCAATCATATTTCTTTGTTTTAAATCCTTCAAAGATTCCTATGATTATAAGAGAATACTCAAAGTTCACCTTCCTACCATCTAGTCAATTAAATCAACTCAAACTTCTATTTTCCTTTACCCACAATGCTTTTATCTCATCTTTCTACATCAGTGATTCTTAACCTGTGGGTTGCGACCCACAGGAATTGTTTTAAAGGGCCGCAGCATTAGGAAAGTTGAGTACCACTGGTCTAGATGCTACCACTCTTACCTCAAAACTTATCTCAAGCACTCTTAAATGCTTGCAAAACTTCTAATGACTTGTAGAATAGCCTCTTAAAAACTCTGACCATGTTTTAATTGCTTTCCTATTGCTGAACCCATGCATGATACCCACCGTAAAATACTTAGCTGATAATAAGAGTTTAAAAAGATCACGTAAACTATTTAGATTTACAAGTTGGGTTTTTAACTCACTTCAAATTTCTTAACATGAAAATATCAGAAGAATCACTTAGGTGGGAACATTCTTAAAAGAACTTACTGTTTATTGTTATCAATTACAAAGTTTATTTTATCTCCAGTTTCCAGCTGAACATTCCCTTCGACATCTTCAGGGGTGTAAGTCAGATAAAACACTTCCTGTGAATTAATAAGTTATTATTACTATCTTGGTAGGATGCATATTCACCGTATATTGTTAATTTACTTACTTAAATACCTCTATACTGGCATTTTAAGCCAAATTTCTTAAAATTAAATATTTTATGACAAGTTGTTTTATTCATATAAACACACACTTCCCCTCCATGATGCTGATGACTTCTGCGAGTCCACAGCTGAGCAGCAATCCAACTTCAAAAAGCTTAATACACAGAAGCATTTGCCCAGAGACTGTAGTTACATTTAAAAAAAAAAAAAAACAAAAAACAAAACAATTTTACGTAAGGCATTCCAAACAAAAAAGCTGGAGTTAGTGCTTAAAAGGAACCAGAAAAAAGATCCCCCCCCACAACCCCCAAAAAGTGATTAAAAGGAGCATTTTACCTTAATGTTCTAACTAAGGTCACACTTGGGCAAGCTAAGACACTTGGAAGTCCTATGGATTTTTCTTTTTAAATTTTTTATTACGCTGCACTTGAAGCCTCTTAGAAACCAAATCCGAAACTGATTTTAGCAACTGCAGCTTACGTTTTCTATTTTGAATTTTAAAGTACGCTTATAGATCACATGGTGGATCAGGCAAAGGTTTAAGAAAAATACACAAGTTTACCCCATTACGTTCGTAGCATACACTCCCTGTTGGACTCTGACCCAGGGCAGCTGGAGATTTACTCTCTAAGTTGTGAGGAACAGCGCACACAACCTACCAGTCAAAAAAAAAAAAAAATTTCCATTGCTAATCATTTCAGGAGCAGCACTGTGCAATATAAACTGAATTTTAATATCCTCTATACTATACACAGGGATGCATTTTAATATGATCCACAAGAGGATGCCATGCTGCCAAGTTTCAAACTTACAGTACATAAACTGTCTGTAAGTATAGACTTAAAGTTATATGTAAAAACCCAAATTGAGTCTTGACCATATTTTTATTTCGGGTCAAGAAATGCCAGTGCTTTTGAAATAATTTTAGAATAGTAATCTTTATATACTATAGCTCTCTTGCGTGCAAACTGAGGAGATGGGGGAGAATCTTCCTTTTCTAATGTGAAAGACATCCAAATGCAGGGCCCTAAGAAAACACAAAGCATCAAAGTCACTAACTTGTCCATTCATTCGTTCTTCAGGGAGGATTTCTGGTTTTATCTTCACCAGTTTAACAGCAATTGGTTTCCCAGTCCGCCGGTCAGATGATACTTCGAATTCAACATCATCTAAAATAAAAAATGTGCTGTTGGACTAATTTTTTGCAAAATGATATTCTCACTTCTAAGTTACACTTAGCACTTGAACTGCCATAGAGAAGTGGTTCTCAAAAAGTGTGATCCCTGGACTAGCAGCATCAACATCACTGAATTTGTCTTTGTAGATATGCAAATTCTTGGGCCTAAGTTCCTACTCAAAGATAAACTCTGGAGACCAAGCACAGCAATCTGTGTTTTATCAAGCCTTCCAGGTTAACTCTGATATATGGTACAATGCTTCAGATCCACTGCCTTACACCAGAATAGCAGCTCTTAGCCTTAATTTTCATTTATGCATATTAAAAATATATGAATCATAACCATCAGCAAGTTTTTTCTTAAACCTCTCTGTACCTTAGTTTCCTCATGTGTAAAATGAGAACAAGTCCTAACAAGAATGCTGTGAAAAATAGTCAAAATAACTCTCTTATAGCATGCACTTTGAGTATTTGGTACAGCGAATATTCACGTTAGTTACATGGTACTGATGTCATTTCTCAGAGATGTTTTATAAAATATACACAGAGACCTTATAACTTTAGTCCTTTAATAGGCCAAACATTTTCATATGTGAAAAGTTATTTCTACAGTGTCAGCTGAAGTGAATTTCCATATAGTCCAAATGGTGACATTCGAAATCATTTTCTTTTAGGCACTATCAAAAACAGTACTTGGTAGAATAATTTTAAGTAACATTATAATAGCTAAAATATATTTACTGGCTTAAAATCGAATACATCAACAGTAATTATTAGAGAGGACAACAATTAAATCTTCCAAGTATCTATTGTAAAAACATCTTTTAATCAATTAGTTGTTCACCCCACAAAGACACCATCACAACGGAAATTAGGAAACTGCCCATTTATACAGACATACTTCAGGGCAACTAAAAAGAAACTTATTTTTATTCTTTAAAACACTCTGGAAAACTCTCATGAAAAAGTGGATACGCCAAGAGAAATTCTGTGATTACATTTTTTAAAAAGGGAGAACGGACAGATTACCTCCTACTTTTAAGTCCTGCAGGTTGCCATTATACTGTGAACAGTGGAAGAAAAGTCTAGCTTGACGTTCTGAACACTGAATAAATCCGTAAGAGGTTAGCAGTTTTTCAATAACCCCAGTTTCACGCAGTGCTGCTGAAGTACCATTGGGGTATCCATTGTGTCCATTGTTGTGGAGAAGGTTTGGATCAAAGCTCATCTGTTTTAAAAAGAAAAAGAATTCAATATATATAGAGCTGTACATTATCTCCACAGCATACTAAATATGCTTTACAAATCACTAAATCTTCAATATAAAAAGGCAAAGAAAATAAAGGTAAAATAGAGGGAAGATCATGGGCTTTTATTACTGAAATGTTAATTTAGTTAACAAAACATGTCAGAGGAAACTATTCAGAGGGAAGTGCCCTCATTTATGGTAGAATTTTCACTTATCAGACAAAATACAATTTATGGAATTTAATATTAAAACAAAGCAACATTAGTACAAGCTGTTTGTATGTTAACTTTAAATTACTAAAATAATTTCCAAACAAAGATTAACCAATATGCAAAAGTTTGCAACCCAAAACCATTAACAACACTCCTCTTGAAGGAGTTTGTTGATACTTGTAAAACTTCAGATGACATCTTAATACTATTTGGTAAGCCATGCATCTTGAAGGCATAAAGTTAGTAAAAATTAACACTATAAGCCGTCTATGTAATACTTAAACTAGAAAATGTTAGAACAATGCATGCATGCATAGGTCGTTTAATGGAAAATAATCCAAAATAGTTGGAAAACTTCTGACACAAAAATCCAAAACAGCAAATCTCTTCTTTTTTAAAATGTGCAATACAGGAACACTTAAATATGCCATTCACCTGAAAGAAACCCTTTACCTTTTAGACACTGATGAAA
This sequence comes from Nycticebus coucang, assembly GCF_027406575.1. Lineage (NCBI taxonomy): Eukaryota > Metazoa > Chordata > Mammalia > Primates > Lorisidae > Nycticebus > Nycticebus coucang. The sequence goes on from NC_069784.1 coordinate 45,124,756, forward strand.
TTAATATAATTTCTTTCTCATTCTTTAGTGAAAGAGGAGCTATTTAAATGCAATGTAATGGAATCTCCTTAGGTCATCAAATACTATCACACTGGGTATTTCATTTTACCTTATTTGAGTACAATTATAAAAACAAATTGGTTTGTAAGTTTAAGTGAAACATGAAATAGGACAAAATCCCCAGCAAAGGCTAGGTCTACAATTTACTGTAATAGTGACATTTCCAAATCATTACAATTAATTTTAGATCCCTTTATTAAAATTTTGACTTGTAAGTAGTTTCATTTGAGTGTGAGATGTTGGGCATTATTAATGAAAAGGATGTATTTTTATTAGAAAAAAAATGACTAAAATTGTAGAAAGATTGAAACCAAAGTATGAATAAACAGTATGTTAGATGGTCAAATTAAAGCCACCCCACGTGTGGGGCGGCGCCTGTGGCTCAGTCGGTAGGGCGCCGGCCCCATGTACCGAGGGTGGCGGGTTCAAACCCAGCCCCGGCCAAACTGCAACCAAAAAATAGCCGGGCGTTGTGGTGGACGCCTGTAGTCCCAGCTACTCGGGAGGCTGAGGCAAGAGAATCGCTTAAGCCCAGGAGTTGGAGGTTGCTGTGAGCTGTGTGAGGCCACGGCACTCTACCGAGGGCCATAAAGTGAGACTCTGTCTCTACAAAAAAAAAAAAAAAAAAAAACCACCCCACGTGTTAGGTGGTTCCGTTTTAATTTTCTCAGACTAGCCACTGTTCTGCCTGACTCATTTCATTTTCACAAAGCTCACAAGAAAGTAGTATTATCCGCATTTTACCAATGAGGAAACAGACACAGAGAGGTTAAATGACTTGCCTTTATATTCTGAGATTTAAACTAGGGCTTCTCAAACTTAAGTTACCTGGTGTGCTGGTTAAAAAACAAAATGAGATCGGTTGTATTAGGATTTGAGATTTTCCATTTCTAACAAGATCCTGGCGGTCACGATGCTTCTGATTCCTGGACAGACTTTGAGCTGTCCAGCTCAAGTTGTATTTCAAGATTCAAGGTTAAAGAAATGTTTAGGGAAGTTAGAAAGTCAGGCTGCAGGGCATTTCAACCAAAATGAGTGGCCCTTCTAAGTCATGCTCTCAACACAAAGCAAGATTAGCTGGGATGATTGCTTTCCTGACTTACAGATCTCTGATACATGGGGGTCCTCTTTTGTTTTTTAGTCCCAGATGAGGTAGAAGATGAAGATAAAGGTAAAGAAATTGAAGGAGGGGTTGTAGGAAGGGGATGAGGATCTGATGAAACAGCAGAAACGTTCTCCATCTCAAACAGCTGTGATAACATAGCATAATGTTTATGACTACGATCAAGAACAATTAAATGTACATTTGCCAACCTTTATATTTTCAGATTATTAGGTTGAGCAAAACATAACTCATATTTCTACTGACACAGAAAATAGATAGCATTAACATTTAAAGGTCAAACTGAAATGTATTTTATAAAAGCCTTTAAAGCAATACTATATCATCTGTGATTTTGAAAATACCACAAGGACGCAGGTAGTTGCTAAAATGAAGACTATTTAGCCCAATTTCTCTTCAATGCTGAGCAACTTTAAATAGACTCATTCTAAATCACTGGCTCCTTAAAGTACACACAGGTATTCCAATGGAGCGTGGGAAGAAAATATTGTAATTATTTTTTGCCCAGAGATTAAAAAAAATTAGCTTTTATAAATTTTCACTTTATCTTTACAGGAAAAGCCTTGCTAACTCAGTGACTTTGATGGTCAGATGCAGCACACTACTCAGGTATTCTGAAGAAAGTGAGAACTCAAAAAGAGGTTGCTATTAAAGCCTAAATTTATTTAATTGCTCTCAGCATACTATAGCATAAATATGCCCACTAAGTAGATATAAAATTTAGTCACCTAGCTTAACTACCTTCATGAATAGACAAATGGTTGAAGAACCTCAAATGGGAACAATCTCTTGATTTGAGAGACATTCTATAACTTTGTGTAACTAAAAAAGCCATTTCCACGTTATTTCCTAACAAATCATATTGGGGAAATCAGTTTTACTCCTTTCAGTACCATTATAATTGGCTTGTTCCTAAATAAAAAACTATAACCTAGTTCCAGCTACTCGGAAGGCTGAGGCAAGAGAATCGCCTAAGCCCAGGAGTTGGGAGGTTGCTGTGAGCTATGACACCACAGCACTCTACCGAGGGCAATAAAGTGAGACTCTGTCTTAAAACTAACAAACAAACAAACAAACCCCCCCCCCGCCCCCAACTACAACCTATTGCTTTTAAAATCCCTTCTGTTACAACTGTAATCCCAGCACTTGGAAGGCCAACACAGGCAAATTGCCTGAGCTCACAGGTTCGAGACCAGCCTGAGCCAGAGCGAGATCCCTTCTCTAAAAAATATCTGGGCGTTCTGGCGGGCATCTATAGTCCCAGCTAGTTGGGAGGCTGAGGCAAGAGAATCACTTAAGCCCTAGAGTTTGAGATTGCTGTGAGCTATGATGCCAAAGCACTTTACCAAAGGTGACAAAGTAAGATTGCCTCAAAAAAAAAAGTATACCTTTTTTTGGCAACCTCTGTATATACAACTTAAATGTTTACGTAGCAAACTATGTTCAAAATACAAAGAATAGCCTAAACAAAATGCTCTTCTACTCTAAATCTATTCTTAATTATGTTTGTCAATGAAATGAAAGCTTTAGTCTTGTACCCTTATGAACCATTAACATAAAACTGGACAGTATCAATTATCAATCTGCATTATATTCCTCATGCAACCCAACATAATCCATAACAAAGTCTAAAATTATTTTTTAAAAATAAGATGAGGTAGAAAGAAAAATAAAAAAGGTAAATAGTATAATATACCTTAAAACTGAATTCAGTGTTTATGAAACACAGATAATTTACTTTAATTAATATTACTGGCAGTTTTCAGTTAAGGAATAATTCTGGTCCACAGTAAAGTCATTAATACTATTTCACAATCCTTCAATAAATTGGAAATAAAGATCTAAATGCTTGCAATGAACCTTTTATAAGTGAAATTATTTTCAGTGTTCATTTTATTTGACCTCTGTAGCATTCGATAAAAAGTTCGCTGCCAACTTCTCGAAATTATCTTCTTTGTTGCTTCTTCCTGACCTTCTATTTCATTGAACATTCTCTTCACTGGTGCCTCTTCCTTTAGTACCTACAAACTGATGATTCCTTTCTGAATTCCTTTATTTCTACCCACTTTTGAAAATATGGAAACTAAACATTAGAAAAGAAAAAAATTGTTCTTCATAATCCTACCACCAAAGATAACCAGTGTTTAAACATTCCATACAAGCATATTTCCAACTTTAGATTACAATGTAATAAACACATTATTTCCACAATATATTTTAATTTCAGTAAGTTCCTACCCAACTTCCCTACTCCTGTCAAAAAGGTTTTGAGCCTGGACAAGAGGAAGAGACAGTCCATTCTCTCCAGGCTTATCCTCACATTTAATTGGCCTCCAAGTCCTCATTTCTACTATTAGAACACCTACTATCTACTTTTCCTACTTTTATCTCCCTAATACTCTATATCCTTTTTTTTAACAGTTCTTCCATCCTTAGCCTATCCCTCAAAAGCATCACCAGTTGTCTTTTTTTTTTTTTTTTGAGATATATCACTATCGCCCTGGGTAGAGTACTGTGTGTCACAGCTCACAGCAACCTCAACCTCTTGGGCTTAAGGGATTCTCTTGCCTAGGCCTCCCAAGCAGCTGGGACTACAGGCGCCTGCCACAACACCCAGCTATTTTTTTTTTGTTGTTGTTGTCGTCGTTTAGCAGGCCCAGGCTGGGTTTGAACCCATCAGCTCTGGTGCATGTGGCTGGTGCCCTAACCACTGAGCTACAGGTGCCGAGCCACCAATTTGTCATTTATTTATTCATTTATTTATTTTGGAGACAGAGGCTCAAGCTGTCACCCTGGGTAGAGTCCTGTGGCATCACAGCTTATAGCAACCTCTAAATCCTGGGCTTATGCGATTCTCTTGCCTCAACCTCCCAAGTAGCTGGGACTACAGGCGCCTGCCACAATGCCCGGCTATTTTTTAGTTGCAGCCGTTACTGTTGTTTGGTGGGCCCAGGCTGGATTCGAACCTGCCAGCTCAGGTGTATGTGGCTGGCCCCTTAGCCGCTTGAGTCACAGCACCAAGCCAATTTGTCTCTTAAAGACACACTTCTGGGCTGGGTGTGGTGGCTCACACCTATAATTTTAGCACTGTGGGAGGATCACTTGAGCTCAGGAGTTTAAGACCAGACTAAGCAAGAGCCAAACCCTGAGTTTACTAAAAACAGAAAAGACACACTTCTGAATATCACTTTATAATCTGAAGCAATAAAGGTATTTTACTTTTGGAAAAATAAAATTCATTGAATCCTTTGCTGATAAACACATCTATGGCTCTCCTATAAAGTAAAAAATATTCAGCTCTTTACAATCTGATTCTAGCATGTCTCCCTTTCACTACTCTCCCCATCTGACAAAGCTATATTCTCTATTCTGTTCACAATGGAGTTATTTCAAGACATACCATGTGCTTTCAGGTCTCCCTGCATCTAATTCTGTCATCTCTATACTTCCAACAAAGGCTCTTGTCCCTCATAACAAAGTGCTACTCACCTTTAAATATCCCTTATCTATAGGTTTCTGTATCCTTTTCCTTCCCTCCAAGGGAAATGCTCCTTGTCATATTCTAAGTACCTCTCTGTCAGGTCGTATTAAACTGTGATATTTTATAATAAATTGTTCTAAACCCCAATTCCATTCCTATCTTATTCATTATTGTACGTCAGTACTAGCAATGCCTAACAATACAGAATGCTTGCCAACCAACCATACACAAATATGCACTCTATGCCAGCCAATAGCAAGCATATAGGTAGGTACTGGATGCAAAGCAAGGTAATCCCTCTACAAGTCAACACAGGAGAGGGCAGTACCAAATATTGCCTAGATTTCAAAGATCCCTGTACAAAGACTGCAATGGGTATTTTAAACTGAAACCCTAATTTGTAAACAGTACAGATGAAGCTTCTCTTTCTAAAAGACTGACAAATCAGAAGAGATTTGTTATATGTTGATATAATCTTACATTAAAAAAACCCAGTTTTGGCCATAAATATCATTCATATCTAGTAAGAGACACTAAGTCAATTTAGTGGTGATATTTTCATACATAGTTAAGAATAAAAAAATTGTTTTTGGAATACCTTCAGAAGAGAATAGATAAAGATTTCCTATCTGACCAAAATAATTACGAAATCCAGAATTATTGATTCTTAATAAGAGTACAAACATACCTCGCAGTGATAACCAAATATTGCACTTTCAGTAGTATTTGCTGATTCTTCTTTTTCAGCACACGTTTCAAAGGATGAAAGTTGCTAGTATTAAAAAAAGAGCGAGAGAAAATGATCTACCAAGCTAATAAAGAATACAACTGCTGCTGCACCGGGCAATCTCACAGTACAGCACTGAAGAAAACAAAGACTACTAGCAGCGTTGGGAAGTGCTCTTTCAAAGCTGTTGAGTAGGCACAAACTTCTTGTTTCAGATCAAGTGTTGTGTCTTCAACTTAAGTGTACTCTTCTTTGGTCTTGTTGGTTGTTACGAGGTTTGTTCCTTGCCTGATCTGAACTTGAAGCAGCAGTTTCAGGTGGTAAAGTCTGTTCTGTTACACTTCATACTAGAGATAAAAAAAATGAAGACAATAAGTATAACATATGAAAGAATGAGGGGGCGGCGCCTGTGGCTCAGTTGGTAAGGCGCCGGCCCCATATACCGAGGGTGGTGGGTTCAAACCCGGCCCCGGCTGAACTGCAACCAAAAAATAGCCGGGCGTTGTGGTGGGCGCCTGTAGTCCCAGCTACTCGGGAGGCTGAGGCAAGAGAATCGCTTAAGCCCAGGAGTTGGAGGTTGCTGTGAGCTGTGTGATGCCATGGCTCTCTACCAAGGGCCATAAAGTAAGACTCTGTCTCTACAAAAAAAAAAAAAAAAGAATGAGGGATGGAGGGTGGGAAGGACAAACTCATTTCACTAATTTAGAATCACAGGTCAAGCAAGTTATATGCAGGAAACTTGGAAGCACATCAGTTTGGTATTATATGAGTACTCTCTGAAGTACTACAACTACCACTTTGATATCACATACACACGATCCCAAATTATTCCACAATCCTTACTGACCTCCTACCCCAAATAAGCTCAAAGTTATATAGCATATTTAATTTAATAAAACATTTTATAAGTATCTAGCACTATGTCAGATTTTGTGGAAAATATAAAAGAAGTTTCTGCTATCAGAGTGTTCACAATTTTGCCGAAATGACAAGAGTTATACATGGAGGCTTGGTGCCTGTAGGTCAGTGGTTAGGGCACCGGCCACATACACCAGGGCTGGTGGGTTCAAACCTGGCCTAGGCCTGCCAAACAACGACAACTATAAGAAAAAAAAACAATAGCCAGCCGCTGTGGCAGGTGCCTGTAGTCCCAGTTACTTGGGAGGCTAAGGCAAGAGAATTGCTTAAGCTCAAGAGTTTAAGGTTGCTGTGAGCTGTGACGTCACAGCACTCTACTGAGGGGGAGCGATATAGTGAGACTGTCTCAAACAAAAAAAAAAAAAAAAGTTATACATGGAGAAAAACCAGAACACAGGACAAAATGCCAAAAGTTAATTTGCTCAACTAGTATCTGCATATCTACTATATTACTACTATACTAGAAACACTTACTGTTTATTCACCACTGTATGCACATCAAGCAACATGGCAAACACAGAAGGCTTTTAAGAGGTGAAGTTGAAACTGAACCTGGAAAACTGGGCAGAATTTTAGGAGAAAGAAAATAGCTGACTATTCTAAGCATGAACATAAGCCAAGCCAGAATATGTCACTAATTTCTAAGTTCCTTGAGAGTACTGACCATGTATTACATGATTTTCTAAGCCTAGTTACAAGTGAAGTTTTCTGCATGAATGACTGTAGCAGCAAGTGTGGCTTGTTGCTTCAGAGAAAATCAATAGACCAGCCTGGCTAAACCAGAGGTCTGGGTTAAAGTGAAATGGGATACGTGGTGTGACAGGTGTACTAGGGGCAGATTATGAAGCATTTCAATTTGATACAACAGGAAACAGAAAGCCTTTGTTTTCAATCAAAGTTGTATTAAGTCCTGAAATCTTATGGGAGATGACTTAGTAAAGGAAACAAATCTCATTTGTACTATTATAGTAAGTAGATGAGAAATGTCTATAGAAGAGAAATGAAATATATTTACAAATAACAATGCTTTATATTAGTTATAAAATAAATGATCATTTTGCACTGACTCAAATGTTAGTAAATGACTATTAACTAAAATGATTTATGGGGGAGAACAGGTGGACATGCCAAGAGATAAGATAATATATTTGAAAAACATGAGAAATATGAATGACTATCAAGTGAAAGGTCAGAGCTGGTATACAGTTTAGACCAGAAGAGCTCAATTCCAATCACTGATTCTAGTAAATACCATGGACAAATTACTTAACCTTCTGTAGGTTACAGTTTCCTCACATGCAAAATGAAAAAAACTCAGTAAGAGATGATCTATTTTCTATGTCTAACATCCCATGACTTTATATATACATATGGGTGTGTGTATATGTATATATATATATATATATATATGTATTTTTTTTTTTTTAAGACAGTCATATTTGGTTGCCCTGGGGATGAGTGCCATGGCGTCATCATAGCTCAAACCTTAGACTCCTGGGCTCAAGTGATCCTCATGTTTCAGCTTCCCAAATAGCTGGAACTACTGGCACCTGTCACAAGCCCAGCTAGTTTTTCTATTTTTAGTAGAGACCAAGTCTCGCTGTTGCTCAGGCTGGTCTCAAACTCCTGTACTCAAGCAATCTACCAGCCTGCGCCTCCCGGAGTGGTAGAATTACAGGCATGAGCCACGGCACCCTTTTACTTCTAATTTCAAATGTTACACTTGTCTGATCTTTCAACTTTATTTAGATCATTCTCTTATTACCCAGACTGGTTATGTCTAACAGCAACAGTTCTCAAATCACTTGGGAGGCACTAAAAAATACTTAATGGGCTCAGCGCCTGTGGCTCAAGCGGCTAAGGCGCCAGCCACAGACATCTGACCTGGCGGGTTCAAACCCAGCCCAGGCCCGCCCAACAATGATGGCTGCAACCAAAAAAAAAAAAAAAATAGCCGGGCGTTGTGGCAGACACCTGTAGTCCCAGCTACTTGGGAGGCGGAGGCAAGGAGAATCGCTTGAGCCCAGGAGTTAGAGGTAGCTGCGAGCTGTGATGCCATAGCACTCTATCCAGGGCAGCACTATACCCGGGGCGACAGCTTGAGGCTCTGTCTCAAAACAACAACAACAAAACTTAACCAGACATGATGGCTCACTCCTGTAATCCTAGCACTGTGGGAGGCTGAGGTGGGAGCACTGCTTGAGGCCAGGAATTCAAGACCAGCCTGGGCAAGACCCTATCTCTACAAAAAATTGAAAAAATTAGCAGGGCAGAGTGGCACGTGCCAGTAGTCCCAGCTACTTGGGAAGGTGAGGCAGAAAAATCACATGTAGCCGGGCGTTGTGGTCCCAGCTTCTTGGGAGACTAAGGCAAGAGAATCGCCTAAGCCCAGGAGTTGGAGGTTGCTGTGAGCTGTGTGACGCCACGGCACTCTACCGATGGCGATAAAGTGAGACTCTGTCTCTACAAAAGAAAAAAAAAAGAAAAATCACTTGTAGCGTAGGAGTTTGACACTGGACACCAGAGTCAGACTGTTTTAAAAACCAAACAAAAAAACCCATTTATGCCCAGTTTCCACACAGAGTAATATAACTGGCTTGAGGTACAATTGACCACTTCTTTAATTATGGTGATTCTTCCCTTTCCATATCCATACCTAGCCCTGGAAACTGTATTAATAATCTGCTTCAAAGTATCTTTTGTCTCCATATGTTATTCTCAAGGACATATTTTAGCCCAGATATCTGATACACCAATTTCCAGTGTTACCCTTTCCATCTTCTGTCACACAAGGCCACCAGACTGACGCCACCAAAAATTCCAATTTCATGTAATTTCCCCTAACATCTTCAGTTATTTTTTCCAGGACCCTAAATGGGAGGTTCTTAATCCTGACTACCCATCCAACTCTAACAACCCACCAACCTTAAAAATTCCCACACAGATTCTAAATTTATTTAATTAACACTATAGGTTAATTCCCTACATTGGTATATTGTCTTTACCCTCTACCCCAAAGATGTTCTCTGACATGCAGCCTGTGTTAAGAACATCTCTCTTATACCTTTCTGTCTTTTTATTTTTTTCTGCTTTCTAGTTCTTCTAGTTAGGTCCATTCCCTCCCCTAATCCTTAGATACAACTCTCAGGAGTTGTATCTACCTTTGCTCACAAAGGTCTTCACATACAAAAAATATAACTGTTCTATAACTGTATAACTGTTCTATCTTCAAGATGACAAAAAAAGTCTTTCTTGACTATTCCAGCAGAAACGCATTTTTTTTTTTTTTTTTGAGACACAAGTCTCAACCTGTCATACTGGGTAGAGTACAGTGGCGTCAAAGCTCACAGCAACCTCAAACAATTGGGCTCAAGCGATTCTCTTGCCTCAGCCTCCCAAGAAGCTGGGACTACAGGCGCCCGCCACAACACCCAGCTATTTCTTAGTTGTAGTTGTCATCGTTGTTTGGCAGGCCCGGGTTGGATTTGAACCTGCCAGCTCCGGTGTATGTGGCTGGCGCCCCAGCCACTGAGCCACAGGCGCCAATCTGCACTACCTTCTTAATTCCCACTAAGTGGGGCAATAGTATCTACTGCCTGCATCAATCCTTTTGGTATCAAATCATTGCCATGCTTTATTTCATGTTTATGTATCATGTTTCTCCATTTATATTTCAATTTTTTTTTTTTGAGACAGAGCCTCAAGCTGTCACCCTGGGTAGAGTACTGTGACATCACAGCTCACAGCAACCTCAAACTCCTGGGCTCAAACGATTCTCCTGCCTCCGCCTCCCAAGTAGCTGTGACTACAAGGCGCCCGCCACAACACTTGGCTATTTTTTGGTTGCAGCTGTCATTGTTGTTTGGCGGGCTGGGGCTGGATTCGAACCAGCCAGCTCAAGTGTATGTGGCTGGCGCCTCAGCCGCTTAAGCCACAAGCACCGAGCCTGTATTTCAAATTTCTGAGAGGTAAAGTCATTTATTGCCTTTTTTTTTTTTTGGAGATAGAGTCTCACTATGTCACCCTCTGTAGAGTATGCTGGCATCATAGCTCACAGCAACTTCAAACTCTAGGGCTCAAATGATTCTCTTGCCTCCGGACCAGCTGGGACTACAGGCGCCTGCCACAATTTTTTAGAGACAGGGTCTCGCTCTAGCTTAGGCTGGTCTCCAACTCGTGAGCTCAAGCAATGTTGTCCCAGAGTGCTCAGATTACAGGCATTGAGCCACTGCAGCCGCCCGAAGTCATTTATTTCTTTATGACAGCCTCTTTTAGCACCTAACCAAGTGCTGCTATAAACCATCACAAAGCAGAAATATAGTAAAAAGGTAGTTAATCCATATGTAAAAAGGACACAATTAAAGTGCCGACAGTCCTACTGTATGAAGTCTTAATTATCCACTCAAAAAATAACAGCATCTTCTTTAAAAAATACAAATGTATGATTTTACCTTAATAACTGTGTCTATTTATGAACTCAACTCAAGAATAAAGATAAGATTGTGTGTATGGGGAAAACAATTTATCTTAAAAATCTTGAACTGGATTAATCCAATCTTAGGGTGTTGTATTGAGAACTATCAAGCCTATCATGCAGTAACACAGATATGAGACTTACAGAATCTAAACTATGGAGTACTGTGGGGCCAGTCTTGGTCTCTAATGAAGCCATATTAGGATCTAGAAAAGCTCAAACTAAACTACCAACAATCATGAATAATTGAGAGTGGTTGAATTAGTATCTTCACAGCTATGAGATTTCTATAATTAACTAGTATTTTCCAATCAAATGAACACTTATTGAAGGTCTTCGAGGTATTAGTCAGGCTTTTAATAAAATTCCTTATCCACTCATGCCAGATTAACAGTCACTGGAGGTACTGACACCTTATTTTGCCTTAACTCTGAAGTTAAGTGCATCTCTCTTCCTCTCTTCAAAAAGCTAGAAATGTAAGTCACAAAAAAATCTAGGGCACTAATCAAAAAACTAGGAGATAATTTAAAAATGAATCTAAGAATCCCCCTGATTACTAAGTAATCAACTTTTTCATTTGCTTAGCATGAAAACAGTATCATTATTATATTAACTATGTTGATTCAGTAGTTAAAGCTTATTCCTTTACTTGAACTGAATCCAAATGGTTATTCCCTACCATCACCTGTCTTAAAATTACCCCACCTGTTTTATTTATATATTTATTTATTGAGACAGAGCCTCAAGCTGTCACCCTGGGTCGAGTGCCATGGCATCACAGCTCACAGCAACCTCCAACTCTTGGGCTCAAGCAAGTCTCCTGCCTCTGCCTCCCAAGTAGCTGGGACTACAGGCGCCCACCACAGCGCTTGGCTAGTTTTTGGTTGGAGCTGTCACTGTTTGGCGGGCCCCGGGTTGGATTCGAACCCGCCAGCTCAGGTATATGTGGCTGGTGCCTTAGCTGCTTGAGCCACCCCACCTGTTTTATTTACTGCCTCCCCCCAGTTCACTGCTTTACTTCAAAGGCTTAACAGAAGCCAGGCATATTGTAGGCACTAAATTAATATTAATACATGTTAAACTAATACATTCATGTGGAAGTAATCCATCTAAAATGTAATGATGGCTCGGCACAGTGGCTAACGACTGTAATCCTAGCATTCTGGGAAGCTGAGGCCGATGGATTACCTGAGCTCAAGAGTTTGAGACCAGCCTGAGCAAAGCAAGACCTCATCTCTACAAACAGAAAAACTAGCCAGGTTGCTATGGTAAGCACCTGTCTTTGCAGCTACTTGAGGCTGAGACTAGAGGATTGCTTGAGTTCAGGAGTTTGAGGTTGTTGGGAGTTACAACACCACAGCACTCAACTCCCAAGTGAATAGGTGAGACTCCGTCCCAGCAACAAAAACATATCACACTATCTAGTGTTAACATTTTGACAAATTATTTTCAAAGTATGTATAGCATCCACTTGGGGGGAGAATGTTAATGAAAGGCTAGTCTACAAATATTTCTCTACCTAACTTCCCCAAGACCCACGTGGGTAGCAATAGTATTGAAAAGATTCTCTATGGTCTGACATTTCACTGAATACCAACCATACTTAAAAAGTCGATTATGAATAACATTCTTGCCTGAACTTCACAGTTCATATTTCTTGATGTATTAACTTAAGTTCAAGCATAACTTACATAACCGAAGTACCTAACAGGTTTTAATGCACTTTTACATTGGGATCTAAGGTAAATGATAATGTGTAGATAATTAACCAAATTAAGACAATCAAAGTCATCACATGTTGAATGGAAATAAAAGAATATCAAATTTATGCAACTATCTTCTACATGTTTGGTAGTAACAATCAGGCTGGGTTGTTAATTACCTCAACAGCTACTGAGAGAAATTATCTATCACATAACTGCTTACATAGACACTAATACTTTGAAATAGAACAAATGCCAGTGGAAGATGCTGAGTAAGTCCTTCAGACACATCAGAAAACAGATCAACGCTGTCTAGCAGTAATGCAGTGGTAAATAAGCCACATAGATAATTTAAAATTTCTAGTAATCATAAAGTAAAAAGAACAGATGAAATTAATTTTAATTAAATGTCTTATTCAACCAAAGTATATCCAAAATATTACCACTGTCCGCAGGTAATCAATATAAAACCTTAAGATTTTTACATTCCTGGAAATTTTATATAATTTTACAATTACAGCACCTTTCAATTCAGACTAACACTTCAAGTACACAACAGTCACATGTGGCTAAAAAGTAGGCAGTATCTCAACGCTTATAGTACTGAAATGGAGAAGGAAAAGTGCAAATAATTTTGTGGCTGTGGCTACAAACCAACGGATAGCCTACATGTGCAATGTGAGGAAACTGCTGATTAGTTTATTTCAACTAAACACTAATGTTTTATCTCAGCATAAAAAGAGATGTTTTTAACTAGGTATTCACACATGCAAGTGGGAAATATTCTAACATCAAGACAAAGGAATTCCTAAAATCCTGATTGGGCAGAAAGCATGTAACTGTAAGTCACCCTCACCACAGCAGTTTCACCATTTAAGAAAAGGTTAAAACAGTAAATTTTATGTTACATATATTTTAGCACAATTTAAAACAAAGAAAGGATGGCCTCTACATCATGTGTTTTATGTGTATGTGTGTGTAAAACCAGTAGATAAAGGACCGCATGTTATCTTTCAAATTAATTTTGATTTGCTAAGGAATTTACCAGATTTTTCAACTATTCTCTTACACAAAGGTGACACTTGTTAAGTCAGAACGTATTTACAAAAAGGGAAAACTTATCTTCTGTGCCTCAAATACTTTTTAACTCAGCTGCTATAAATACTCATCACCATGGTAAACATCCAGAGCAGCTGCAAAACCATTCAAACTACTACCATCCTTTTATTTCGGTCCTGGGGCTAACAGGAAATAGAAACAAGGTCGAATATTTATCTAGTTTTTAGGATTTAGGTATATACCTATTCAAGAATGTAAACTCCCTCCTTACCCACACCAAGGATACTCTATCTGTTAGTACCAAAAGAACACTCAAGTATGTAGTATATTTCCCCTCAATGTATGAGACTGTTTTGCCTTCTAGTAACTTGAAATGAAAATTGCTCAGCATTTGGGTATAGAATAGCTTTAGTGGGCTCTGATTCGGAACTTAACATTTTAAAAAAGTAAGTTGGTGGTTCTGGCTGAGGATTGCCAGTCTCGGCCAGAACCTACAATTCAACTCACCTTAAAATTCAACTCAATTTAAGCCTCTCAAAAGAAATAGATTTAATTATCACAGTGCTTTTGAACATCCCCGCTCCGCCCTGTAACTGTTTAAAAAGCACCACATTCTTCCATTCATGGTGCAAAAATAAGAATTTGCCCAATGTTAATTTTTTTTGCATGGTGAAGCCTATTTAGGGACCGACCTTTCCGTGCCTCACCTGTGAGCAGCCATCTGGGTGTTTGAGGGAAAATCTTAAAGCAAAAGAACCGTGGCAGTACGATTTCACACTGATAAAATACTGGATGGTAAAAACCTTGAAAATGTCTCTTGACTGGAGGTTCTAAAAAACTAACCCTTCATAAAATGACGAAGCCAAGCCGTTGCACAATATAGGCCAGCCGCTGGCACCATGAGAGAGCCAGAGTAGGTGGTAGGGAAGACACCACTTGATTCTCACAGCGCACGCCCTTTCCCCAAGACACAGAGAGGTGAGAGCCACGTGCCTAAACGATTACAAGCTGGTTCCCTTTCTCAAGTAGCTCAGAGGGAGGGGGCGAAAGCAGAAAACTGGTTAAGAACTAGCTCTAGGGGCTGGAAGCAAGGATGCCAATTCCGCCGCACTACTGTGCCAGATGTGGCTACAGAAAGGAAGCGTTTCTAAGCACTTCCCCTATAAAGAGTGGGGTCTCGGTCCATACACAAAGAAGGCGCCACTGCCGCACTGCGCTCTGGTACTCGTAGTCAGATCCCCAAGCAGATGACAGCCAGGAAACTATAAGGTCCAGAGTCACAGTAGGCCCCTCGCCTCTGTCTCTGGCTTTTCCAGCCTCACACAAAGGACCGCGCCACCACCCCCCTCGCCCCGCCCGCCGGGACTTGTAGTTCCCGTTTCCCTCGCCAAGCCGCAGAGGAGGAAGCGGCCAGACTACAACTCCCAGCAGCCTCCGCGCCCGAGCCCCGCACCCTCTGCCTCCATCTTGGCTGCGGTCGGAGCCTCCATTTTCGCTCCCTCCCCCCACTTTAGTCACCACCACCACTACTACCACGCGCGCCGCGCTGGCCTCAACTCCTTGCTTCGGTCTGCGGCCTGAGGTGAGGCCCAGACGGTTGAACAAGGGATGGATGAAAAAGCCTGCGATAGGGACTTTCAGGGTGCGATCTTCTCTATCCGGAGCTCTAGAGGTGCCCACCTTGACTCAGAAGTCTTTCCCGTTAGTCTTGGTCTTCTCATCCGCCCTTAGCTTAGCCTCTTGCTACTCTCAAGAGGACCCTGAGGTTGTACTCACCCCAACAGCTCAGCGCCCCCTCTCCAGCGCCGCCATAAGCAGCACGGCCCGGTACGTAGGAATAAATCTCGCTTCTCTCGCGAGAGTTGCTGGCTTCGAGCGCGTGCACGGGAAAGGAGGCAGCGTACTCCTAATACGCTTGCGCACCAGAGCTGAGTGACGGCAATCAGTGCGCTGCGCTTAACCACAACCAAGATGGTGGCTATGTTCTCCTATATTCCTTGGCGGGTGTGCTGCGGAAAAAGCAATGTCTGTGTTTACTGACGCCTCTGGGATGCTAGGGGTGGGGTCCTTTAGACATCTATAATTTTTGCAACTGTGACTATGCTTTAGGCCGCGAGACTGAGGTAAAACTTGAGGGCGAACAATTCTGAGGGCATATCTAAGAATGTCTTTTTAAAAAGATTTCTCTTTCGAGCGATAATGCACAAGTTCTCAAACTCCAGTTTCTTCTCAAAATGCGAACATGTTTTCTTATGTGTACTACATTAGAATGGTATTAATTAGTATAAAGTCAGGACTTTAGCAATGTAATTGGGAAATCGAAGTGAGACCTTTGTCATCCACAAACTATATAGTTTGCAACAGATGGACAAGGGTCAGCAGGGCTGCATAAAGCACTAGCAAGAAAAAACAAAACAAAACACCCCCAGCTTCTTTCAATTGAATTTTCTGGCTATCAGAAGGTATTCGTAGTGTATCAGGTAATCAAAGAGACTGAATCAGTGAATAAAAGGTTCCAATCGGGGCAAAGGGATGATTCATCCAATGGGGGAAAAGAAGAGGAAAATAGTTAAACCAGGCCACAGAATAGTTCAATGAATTGTCTCTTCTCAAGAAATAGAACATGCTCCCGTGGAGAAAGGACTACTAAGGGATACTTTTCACAGATTCAGTGGCTCTCTGACATGGAAGTAATACAGGATTCCACCACTTAGGGCTAGACAGGGAGCCCCCCATTCTCTAGGCCCAGGTGAGCTCAGAAGTCAGACCCCAATTTCTAGGTACAAGCAGACTGCCTTTTTCCGGACACACCCGCTGGACTCTGATGAGATCATGAACAAAGCAGCCTGTGATGGTTTTTTGGGTGGTTCCACCTTGGGTAAGAGCACACACCTTAATCCTTTTAAGGGACAAAGATTGTAAAGGACCAACTGCCAGCAGCGTGTAATCCTCTAGACTTAAGACCCCTAGATAAAAGAGCCCAGGAGGAGACTCCCAAGGGAGTTCTTCAGTTCTTTCCCCCTCCCAGAAGCTCTGGTGCTTTTTACTTTTTCTGTATTCTTTTCTAACTTACAATATAAGTCCTGTCTTGGGCGGCGCCTGTGGCTCAAGGAGTAGGGCGCCGGTCCCATATGCCGGGGGTGGCAGGTTCAAACCCAGCCCCGGCCAAAAAAAAAAAAAAATAATAATAATAAAATAAAAAAATAAAAGTCTTGTCTTACTGGCTCGGTGCCTCCGGGTCCAGCAGCTAAGGCGCCAGCCACATACACCTGAGATGGTGGGTTCGAATCCAGCCCAGGCCTGCCAAACAACACTGCTGGCTGCAGCCAAAAAATAGCTGAGCGTTGTGGCAGGCGCCTGTAGTCCCAGCTACTTGGGAGGCGGAGGCAGGAGAATCGCTTGAGCCTAGGGGTTGGAGGTTGCTGTGAGCTGTGATATTACAGCACTCTACCCAGGGCGACTGCTTGAGGCTCGGTCTCAAAAAAAAAAAAAAGGTCCTGTCTTACTACTGATCTGTGGTTGGTGGGTTCATTCTTAGAATCCCCGAGACCACTGACCTACTGAAGAGTGAAATTCTGGTATCGGAAGTATTGGATAAATTATACTTACTGTCTTGAGAAGTTTCACTTTGTTGCCCTCAGTAGAGTCCTGTGGCGTCACAGCTCACAGCAACCTCCCACTCCTGGGCTTAGGCCATTCTCTTGCCTCAGCCTCTGGAGTAGCTGGGACTACAGGCACCCGCCAGAACACCTAGCTATTTTTTTGTTGCAGTTTGGCCCAGGCCGGGTTCAAATCTGCCACCCTCCGTATATGGGCCTGGCGCCCTACCCACTGAGCCACAGGCGCCGCCTCCCCACCCCCCATTTTTCGATTTCAACAAGTTTATTCATTGGTATGTGTGATTACTAGGAAGTAGACAGTAGTAAAGAAAAATGACGTGGATGATCCTGTCTGTCTTTAAGGAACTTTCAGTCTAGCATCAGTAAATGGTACACAAAAGCAAATCTAAACATACACACTGGAGTTAAGTGCAATGAAGGAAAGATGCACAGAATTAGGTACCATATAACCTATTCTGAGCAAATCACCTTGAGATCTATGAGGAGGCAGTATCCTTTATTTCTGTTCAAAACTTTCCTCTCCACCTTTGTTGGTGTTGGTCCAGTCCCACGCATACCACCTCTAAGCTGCCTCTTTGTTCTCCCTGATGCCTTCCCATGCTTTTCTAAGCACAGATAATTTGCTTCACTCTCAATGCTTTCATAGCTCACTCTGTTGTCATTATTAGTTTTTACTAGCTAGTGATACATCAGGACAGAGCCTCTGACATTCATCTTTGCAATTCTGGTTCCTGACAGTGTCCAGTCTAGACAACTCTCAAAAAGCTTATTGAGGGGTGGCGCCTGTGGCTCAGTGAGTAGGGCGCTGGCCCCATATACCGAGGGTAGCGGGTTCAAACCCAGCCCCGGCTGAACTGCAACCAAAAAAAAAAAAATAGCCGGGCGTTGTGGCGGGCGCCTGTAGTCCCAGCTGCTCAGGAGGCTGATGCAGGAGAATCGCTGAAGCCCAAGAGTTAGAGGTTGCTGTGAGTCCTGTGACATCATGGCACTCTACTGAAGGCGGTAAAGTGAAACTCTGTCTCTACAAAAACAAACAAAACAAAACAAAAAAAAAGCTTATTGAATGAATGTCTCACTGGACAACAGTGAAAGGTGACCTTACTAATAACCTAGCTAACAGAGGAAAATAAACTATCAAACAGCAAGTAAGGGAAATGAACACAGCAGAAAACTGCCCTTCTGTAGAGAAAACTCACACCCCAACTACCCTCTTTGTTCTGTTTAATTAAAATACTTATGGCCTAACTTGTTACCTCCAGAGTTTTCTCAGCCTTAAGGAACCCTCAGTGGGCAATAGGGGTGCGAGCACCCAGCTACAGCCTTTTGCCTCACTTCCTGTCAAAACTACATCCCAAGGACAAACCCCACCTCCAAAGGAAAGAGAATGGGGGAAGTCTACCCCCTGCCACCTCAAAACGTTTCTTATCAGTCTGCTGCCACAGAGAAAAAACAAACACACACTTTTTTACCCTTTAAAAACACCAAGCTGCTTTTCCTGGGCAGAGCTGGGGGCATGGAACTACCAGTACCTTCTCTCTTTCCCTGGCCACCACTCCCTCCCTGTTTTTTTTTTTTTTCTCTCTCTCTCTCCCTCTGCGAAATAAAATAATTTTTTTATATTTGTTATACTCCTGATAAATCTTTCCCCATCCTGCACCATGAGCTCGTCATAAGTCCCCAACTTAACAGTGTAAGTTGTTAGAAATTGAAACATTCTGCTGGGAAAGTACAGAACCTAAATATTTCAAACCAACTGTTTTGTTTACTGTGTCCAGTTCTTAAATTGAGATCTCCACTTCCCACAATAGATCTAGATTAGAATATTCTAATCTAATGTTACAGAAAAACTGTCCTGAGCTCTTACACTAGATACAATGTCATATGAAGCTGGGCTAAAAGTAGAATTAGATGTAAGAGCACACATTCTCAAATTTCATAGCAATGAGAAATGTAAAAAAAAAAAAAATAGTCTCATTAAATTCTTTCCATACAATTCCTAGTAGGAAGGATAAAGTCTTGATTTCTGCCATTAGACACAGCTTCTAAAGATTGTTTTAAACCATATGATCATTTCATCATCCTTATTCTGAATATATCCCAATTGCCTTTAAATTCCTCTTTGATCCAAAATTAGTATAAATTTACATTTAACAAAATGCAAATATGTATAAACAAATAAATATACATTTTAGCTTCTAATGCATTAAAGAAAAGTAACGGGGAGTTATTTGATTTAAATCACTAGTTTAAGTGATTTGTTACAAGTACAACCCTTAAATAGACGTATGTTCATTTTTAGATCACTACATTTTAAGGCAGTATTGGTTTTTTTGATGAATTTTGAAAAGTCAAATAAACAGCAAAAACACAATTATGTTTTTATTTATTTATTTTTTTGTAGAGACAGAGTCTCACTTTATGGCCCTCGGTAGAGTGCCGTGGCCTCACACAGCTCACAGCAACCTCCAACTCCTGGGCTCAAGCGATTCTCTTGCCTCAGCCTCCCGAGTAGCTGGGACTACAGGCGCCCGCCACAACGCCCGGCTATTTTTTAGTTGCAGTTTGGCCAGGGCCAGGCTTGAACCTGCCACCCTCGGTATATGGGGCCGGTGCCCTACGGACTGAGCCACAGGCGCCGCCCTTAGTTATTTATTTTTTAAGCGTCTCACTCTATCACCTTGAATAGAGTGCTATGGCATCATCATAGCTCACAGCAACCTCCAACTCCTGGGCTCAAGTGACCCTCCTGTCTCAGTTTTTCTATTTTTAGTAGAGATGGGGGTCTCACTCTTGCTCAGGCTGATCTCCAACTCTTGAGCTCAAGCAGTCCGCCTCGGCCTCTCAGAGTGCTAGGATATTACAGATGTGAGCCACTTGCTGGCCTATTTATTTTTTTAAGCCAAAGTTAAAGCAGAAACTTGTGAAATCACTTGGAAAACTGTCTCCTAATAATGGATCTGGGGAAGATATTTTGGGACTATAGTCAATTTAGGAACAACAACCAGGGGAAAAAATTGGATGAATTATTTTTGGTTATTCATACGTTTTCTATAAATAGACAATGAAATTGATTATGGTTGTGTGTTTTTTTTTTCTCTACAATTATAGATAAGCACATCATTTCTGGAGTCTATTTTGAGAATCAAAGTAAATCTCTCTTTTTTAATGTTAAGAGTTTATTTGAAGATATTGATTCATGAATTGGACAACTCTAGACCTCGTGGGGTTAGAAGCTCTCCCCTTACACATTTATAAGATTTTCTTGAGCAGTCATGGGTGAAGTTTTTGTATGTTATTTGTCAAATGAGAAAAATCAAGTCAATGTAGAGCTTTTTAAAAATTTTAAATAAGTCTAAATTCAGTGAAGATTTTAAGGACCTGATTTTATTCTAACATGTACTTCCTATTTAGGAAAGTTAGAGGACCTTTTTTCATAAAAACTATGATAATATTGGATGGTAAAAGTATCCACATTCAAAGTTTAAGAACAGAAAAATACATCTAAAACAAAAACTTTCATAAAGATTATTATTTTGATAAGAATTAATGTAAGTAAGTAAGATTTGGTCTTAGAGCCCTATAGTTCAAAACCTTTTAGTCCCTAACAATCCCCCAAACATTAAAATGCATTATAAAATGCATTATATAAATAACAATAACAACATTAATTTAATAAGGTATTAGAATTTAAATAATAGAATAGTAGAAAAGCTTTGAATAATGCTCCTCTTTAGAATATCAACATTGCACTTAGTGGAAGAATTATGTGGACATGCTAAGCTGATGCACGGAAAGTAATCACTGTAACATTGTAGCTCTGGGAGTCAGCCAGAGGGATAGGTGGAGCAAAATTTTATATATATATATGTTTTCAAACTGTTGCCCTGGATAGAGTGCCATGGCAACCTCATAGCTCACAACAACCTCTAACCCTTTGATTTCAGCAATCCTTTTGCCTCAGTTTTTTCTATTTTCAGCGGAGACAAGGTCTTGCTGTGGCTCTGGTAACACAGTTCCTCATGTTGTGGTTCTACCCGCCTTGGCTTCCCAGAGTGCTAAGATTATGTGCATGAGCTACCACGCCCGGCCCGCAAAATAATATTTTTGATTTAAGTTAAACTCAGTCCTATGGAAACTAAGTCCAGACTCTTTCACCATGGTCCACAAGACCCTAAATCATCTAGTCCAGCGGTTCTCAACCTATGGGTTGCTACCCCTTTGGGGGTCTCTTGTATATCAGATACTTACATTATAATTCATAACAGTAGCAAAATTACAGTTATGAAGTAGCAATGAAAATAATTTTATAGTTGGGGGTCACTACAACATGAGGAACTGTATTAAAGGGTCGTGGCATTAGGAAGGTGGAGAACCACTGATCTAGTCCCTCCTTAATTCTCTAATGCACTGTTTCCTCCAACATTGTGAATTTGTTCTTTCTTCAACACCCTGTTGTCTTCCTGGAATACATCTTCCCTAAATCATCACATATAGGATACTTTCTCATAGTTCAGGTTTTAGATTAAATGTTACCGACATTTTCTAAAGGGAAAGTATCCACTAAAACATCAATCAATAATATGAGCTTGTTTTACTATCTTCCTTACATGTATTGCTCTCAGGATTAACACATGAATGAATTTAATTGTTTACTGCTTATCTCCCTGAACTACAGCATAAGCTTCAATTCCATTTCATTCATTATTGTATCCCCCAAATGTGACATCCCCCATATGTAAGTCACTGGAACAGTGACTTACATATGCAGTAAGTAATAAATACTCACTGAATGAGTGAATTACACTTTATTATTGAATACGAGGCAGTATTGATTGTATGATATGTCATTATTTTGGGACTGTAAGTTAGAAAGAATCTTGCCATTTTCACTATGACATAATGTTTTCATTGCTTAGAATTTTTATATTTATGAAGAGGCCTATTTTACATTTATTTGAACATACGTTTTTATCCTGTGTTCCTCTTCTGCAAACTTAATTTGCTAAGATAGTGCTCAAACTTCTTCACAAAGTTTAACTCCTCTGAATCTTTTTTTTTTTTTTTGTAGAGACAGAATCTCACTTTATGGCCCTTGGTAGAGTGCTGTGGCCTCACACAGCTCACAGCAACCTCCAATTCATAGGCTTAAGCGATTCTCTTGCCTCAGCCTCCCAAGTAGCTGGGACTACAGATGCACACCACAACGGTGGCTATTTTTTTGTTGCAGTTGTTGTTCAGCAGGCCCCGGCTGGGTTCGAACCTGCCAGTGCTCAGTTTAACCACTGAGCTATGGGCACTGAGCCAGGAAATGATTTTTTTTTTTTTTTCAGTTTTAGATTTAGAGAACAGTTTGAAAATAGTACAGAAAGTTTCCATAACTCCTTCACCCAGCTTCTCCTATTAACCTAGCTATAGAACAATTTTCAAAACTATGAAGTTAGGGGTGGCGCCTGTGGCTCAAAGGAGTAGGGCGCCAGGCCCCATATGCTGGAGGTGGTGGGTTCAAACCCAGTCCTGGCAAAAACTGCAACCCCTCCCCCCCAAACAAAAAAACTAGGAAATTAAGCCTGGTGTGGTGGCTCATGCCTGTAATCCTAGCTTTGTGGGAGTCTAAGGTGGGTGGATTGCCTGAGCTCATGAGTTGGAGACCAGCCTAGCAAGAGCGAGACCCCCATCTCTAAAAATAGAAAAAACTAGCTGGGTGTAGTGGCAGTGGTTGTAGTCCCAGCTACTTGGGAGGCTGAGGCAAGAGGACTGCTTGAGCCCAGGAGTTTGAGGTTGTTGTGAGCTATGAAGACATCATGACACTCTACCCAGGACAAAGAGTCTGTCTCAAAACAAACAAACAACAAAACCCTAGAGAATTAACCTTGACCCAATACTACTACTTAACCCACAACATTTTGAGTTCACCAGCTTTTCCTCTATGTCCATTTTCTCTTCCAGGATCAACTCTAGGATCCTACACCACATTTAGTTGCTGTCTCCTTAGTCTTCATTCTGTGATAGTTCCTCAGTGTTTACTTGTCTTTCATCACTTTAATGCTTTGCAACACTATCCAGTTCTCAATTTGGTTTTGCCTGATGTTTTCTCTTGATTAGATTGAGGTCATGCATTATTTGGAAGAACACTGGAGGTGATATGCTCTCCTCATTGTATTTTATCAGGCAGTACATGATGTCAAAATGTATTATTCGTGATGTTTCCAAGATCTTATTCCAAGCTGATAAAAGCCATTGTGGTAGGCAGAATTCCATGATGGCCACGATGATGATTCCCACTGTCTGGTGTACATACATTGTATTATCCCTTCCTTTTATTTATTTATTTATTTTTGAGACAGAGTCTCACTTTGTTGCCCTCAATAGAGTGTCATGGCGTCGTAGCTCACAGCAACCTCAAACTCTTGGGTTTTAAGCAATCTTCTTGTTTCAGCCTCCCGAATAGCTGGGACCACGGGGCACTTGCCACAACACCCAACTATTTTTAGAGATGGGGGTCTCTCTCTTGCCCAGGCTGGTCTCAAACTCCTGAGCTCAAGTGACCCACTCACTTTGGCCTCCCAGAGTGCTAGGATTACAGGTGTGAGCCACCACACCCAGACTCATCCCCTCCTTTTAAGCATAAGTGAAAGGATAGCACTCATATTTCTTTTATGGTAAAGGGATTATTACAGATGTAATTAAGGTCTCTAATTAGTTGGGTTAATCAGGAGGAAGATTATTCTGGTTGGTCCTGACCTAGTCAGGTGTGTTCTTTTTTTTTTTTTGTAGAGACAGAGTCTCACTTTACTGCCCCTGGTAGAATGCCGTGGTGTCACACGGCTCACAGCAACCTCCAGCTCTTGGGCTTACGTGATTCTTGCCTCAGCCTCCCGAGCAGCTGGGACTACAGGCGCCCGCCACACGTCTGGCTATTGTTTTGTTGCAGTTTGGCCGGGGCTGGGTTTGAACCCGCCACCCTCTGTATATGGGGCCAGCACCCTACTCACTGAGCCACAGGCGCCGCCCATAGTCAGGTGTGTTCTTAAAGGAAGTCTTGAGGTGGAAGACAAGGAAAGTCAGAGAGATTAGTTCCTATTACTTTGAAGATGGTCTCTGAGATTTATAGCTGCAAAGAAATGGATTTTGGGGCGGCGCCTGTGGCTCAGTGAGTAGGGCGCCGGCCCCATATGCCGAGGGTGGCGGGTTCAAGCCCAGCCCCGGCCAAACTGCAACAAAAAATAGCCGGGCGTTGTGGCGGGCACCTGTAGTCCCAGCTGCTTGGGAGGCTGAGGCAAGAGAATTGCGTAAGCCCAAGAGTTAGAGGTTGCTGTGAGCCGTGTGACGCCACGGCACTCTACTGAGGGCAGTATAGTGAGACTCTGTCTCTACAAAAAAAAAAAAAAAAAAAGAAATGGATTTTGCCTATAACCATGTGGCTTAGGAGAGAGTCTCAGATGAGATACTGCTCTGAGCTGAGACCCTGACCCTGAGAAAAGAACTCAGTTTAGCCCTGCATGGTCTTCTGACCTAAAGAATGGTGAGATAAGACATGGGTGTTGCTCTTAAACTGCTACATTTGTGGGAATTTGTTATACAACAATAGAAAACTATTATAGCCATACTCCAAATTTTTATGCTGGCATTCTAAAGATATCAATAGTTCACTGAAAGCAACCCAAACCCATATTCCTTTCTCAAATGGTCCTCAGTTTGATTGAAAGTATCAAGATTGCCTTTGTTATGTCATCCAACAGAAGTGCAAACCAATTTTGCATATCCTCATGATCAACATCACCACCCCTACCTGTGTTAAGACAGATCCCAGTTTCAGAGATGTTAAAATAGGAAATAAAAATCAACCTTAGGGTCAATAACATACAGAAATCAACTCATTAACTCCACATATATTTCTTGGAGGCTGGATGAAATGTTGAACAAAGTTGTATTTAATCAAAGCTCTGGAGCCCTGCCTTAGCATTCTTGGAGAGTAACAAAACAAAAAGTGTCATTTGGCCAGGTGTGGTGGCTCATGTCTATAATCCCAGCACTTCGGGAGGCCAAGGTGAGAGGATCACTTGAGTTCAGGAGCTCAAGATAGCCTGTATAACCAGGTGATACCCCATCTCTGGAAAAAACTAAAAAAATTAGCCTGGCCTCATGGCATATGCCTGTAGTCCCAGCTATTTAGGAGGCTGAGGTGAGGATCACTCGAGCCCTGGAATTGGAGCCTGCAGTGAGCTATGATTGTACCACTGCACCCAGTCTGAGAGGGCAAGAAAGACTCTGCTGCTCTTTCAGAGGGGGAGTTGCCATGACATACCATCAAATTAACTGCAAAATATGAAATATGACTTCTAGTTAAATGTGTTTAATATAAATGAAGTAGATGGAAAAATTAAAAATTCTCAAGTCAGATATTAGCAAAGATTTTTTTTTTTTTTTTTTTGTAGAGACAGAGTCTCACTGTACCGCCCTGGGGTAGAGTGCCATGACATCACACAGCTCACAGCAACCTCTAACTCTTGGGCTTCTGCGATTCTCTTGCCTCAGCCTCCCAAGCAGCTGGGATTACAGGCGCCCGCCACAATGCCCGGCAATTTTTTGTTGCAATTTGGCCGGGGCTGGGTTTGAACCTGCCACCCTCGGCATGTGGGGCCAGCGCCCTACTCACTGAGCCACAGGTGCCGCCCATTAGCAAAGATTTTTAAAAAATGTATAATTATATATATTCCTTAATATATAATCACAGAATGAAATATATATCAATGAAAATGAATGTCAAGTTCAATAAATGTTAGAAACATGTTGAATGAAAAAAATCAAATCCCTAGACCATCTGCAGTGTGATATCATTTTTTAAAAGTTCAAAGAGGAACTAAAAAATAAGTCACTTTAGAGATACATACTACTTTAGGTCTTTTACATGTGATAAGACTATTAAAAAGAGGAAGGGGATGGGAAAAGATAGGAGAGAAACTCAAATAAATGCAAAGAACTGGTAATAATTCTTAAGTTAGGTAATGAGTTATTATGCTTGATTATTTGTTTCCATGCCACACTTTATAACTGTCAAATATTACATTAAAATGTAAGTGCTGGGCACCAGCCCCATATACCAAGGGTGGCGCATTCAAACCCATCCCTGGCCAAACTGCAACAAAAAAATAGCTGGGCGTTGTGGCAGTTGCCTGTAGTCCCAGCTACTTGGGAGGCTGAGGCAAGAGAAACACCTAAGCCCAGGAGTTGGAGGTTGCTGTGAGCTGTGATGCCACAGCACTCTACTGAGGGTGACAAAGTGAGACGCTGTCTCTACAAAAAAAAAAAAAGTGCAAAATTACGTATAAAGTGTTGACAATATTTATGCATGGTTGTTTTTTAAAACCGTATGCATGGGCTTGGTGCCTGTAGCTCAAGCGGCTAAGGCACCAGCCACATACACTGGAGCTGGCAGGTTTGAATCTAGCCTGGGCCTGCCAAGCGACAGCTACAACCAAAAAATGCTGGGTGTTGTGGTGAGTGCCTGTAGTCCCAGCTACTTGGGAAGCTGAGGCAAGAGAATCGCTTGAGCCCAGGAGTTGGAGGTTGCTATGAGTTGTGATGTCACAGCACTCTACCCAGGGTGACAGCTTGAGGCTCTGTCTCAAAAAACAAACAAACAAACAAAAATACCCATATGCATGGTTTTCAAAACCATGCTTATTTTATCAGTCAGAGCTTTAGGTTATAAGCAATTCAGGTTAATTTTTTTTTTTTTGTAGAGACAGAGTTTCACTTTATCACTCTTGGCAGAGTGCGGTGGTGTCACAGCTCACAGCAACCTCCAACTCCTGGGCTTAGGCGATTCTCTTGCCTTAGCCTCCCAAGTAATTGGGACTACAGATGCCCACCACAACGCTGAACTATTTTTTTTGTTGCACTATGGCCGGGACCGGGTTTGAACCCGCCACCCCTTGGTATATGGGGCTGGCAGCCTACCCATTGAGCCACAGGTGCCACCTCAATTCAGGGTTTTTTTTTTTTTTTTTGAGACAGAGCCTCAAGCTGTCATCCTGGGTAGAGTGCTGTAGCATCACAGCTCACAGCAACCTCCAACTCCTGGGCTCTAGCGATTCTACTGTCTCAGCCTCCCAAATAGCTGGGACTACAGGTGCCTGCCACAACGCCCGGCTATTTTTTTTTGGTTGCAGCTGTCTTAGTTGTTTGGCGGGGCTGGGCTGGATTCGAACCCACCAGCTCAGGTATATGTGGCTGGCGTCTTAGCCGCTTGAGGCACAGGCGCCGAGCCAATTCAGGTTAATTTTAACAACAACAAAAAATAGTTTTATTAAAAGTAATTCTCAGGGCTGGATGCAGTGGCTCACGCCGGTAATCCTAGTACTCTGGGAGGCCAAGGTGGGTGGATTGCTTGAGCTTAGGAGTTCGAGACCAGCCTGAGCAAGACGGAGATTCCCCATCTCTAAATAAATAGCTGAGCGCCTGTAGTCCCAGCTACTTGGGAGGCTGAGGCAAGAGGATTGCTCAAGCTCAGGATTTTGAGGTTGCTGTGAGCTATGATGACGCCATGGCACTCTATCCAGGGTGACAGAGACTCTGTCTCAAAAAAAAAAAAAAAAAAATTCCCAGGATTACTGAGAGGAAACCAGAAATTAGAGGCTACACAGTGACTAAGGACATCAAAGAATTGCTTCAGTGACTATCCCACTGTCTCCACTTTGGGGGAGATACTGCAGCTTACACCACTGACTTTGCCAACATTGAAAAATGAACGTTGTCACTAAACAACCCACTTTTGCAGCTCCTCTGTGGAGCTCAAAGCAGCAGTGTTGTTGGTCAACCTCTTCAAAGGATTCGTGCTTTTCTGTATCATTAACTTTAAAGTTTAAGGCAGATGTATCTTCTCTAGCTGCAAAGGAGGCTGAGAAAACATGTATCCGGCACTTCAAATTTTTTAGGAGGGAGGAAGTCTAGTTCATTAGGTGAGAATCCCCTAAACACACGAGTTAGGATGTGGCGCAGCCATAAATGATAGATGTTAGCTACTGCCCATTCTCTTTGTTATTCAGCGTCAACACACTTATTGAGTTAATATTAACACTTGTTAAAGATAACAAGGTAAAAGGTCTTGACAATGTAACAGACACTTGCTTTCTCAATATTCTCTTTGCTAAGGGAATACTGATTTTATTGGGTAGCAAGTACCTTGCTTCCTTTGAAGCTAGCAGTGGCCATTTAACTGGTCAGGCAAATAAGGCAAAGAGAAATCTGCTTGGGCTTTCTGAGAAAGTTTTGCTTTTCTCCATAAAAGGGGATAGATGAGGTCTGACAATTAAGTTCATGATCTTGCCACCCTGCATTTAAATGGTTGACAGCACTGTACAACAACTCAGGAAGGTTTCATGTATCGTTGCCTCACAGCTGTGTTTGTGGCAGTGTCTTGCTGAGTGACATTCATTCCTGTTGCATGTTTTTTGTGTGCCATCGCCGAGAATGTCAGAGCTTGTATTAGAGCAACAAATAAAGATTAAGTTTCTTGTTAAATATGGCAAGAGTGGAAGTGAAATCAGGGAAATGTCAGTCCAAGTTTATGGGGATAATCCCATGAAGAAAACAGCAGTGTACAAATGAATTAAACATGTTTTTCTGAGGGGGAGAGAAACTGTCATCGATGAGGAGAGATTAGTGTGGCTAGTATCAAGGGGAACTTATGAAAACATTGCCAAAAGTCATCTAATTGTGTGTCAGTGTTGTCAGCTGTGAGAAGCACAGTAGACCAAGTTAACATGGATAGAGAAACAGCCAGAGAAAATCTTGGCATGAGAAAGGTATATGCAGAAATGGTCCTGAAGGAGCTCACCATTGAACAAAAGCCAAGTAGAGTCAAAGTTTGCCAAGAACTTTTGCAGAGGCAAGATGATGTTTTGGGGCATGTTATCACTGGTGATGAAACATGGGTGTACCAGTAAGACCCTGAAAGAAACCATCAGAGTGTACAAAGGAAGTCAGCCAATTCTCCATGACCAAAAAAGTTTTCTCCGTCCAAATCAAGAGTCAAAACAATGCTGCTATGAAAAAAAAAAAAAAAAAAGAAAGGATGCAAAGATGCTAACCTTTTTTGATATCAGAGGTATTGTTAATCATGAATTTGCACCAACTGGACAGTTAACCAAGTTTACTATTTGGAAGTGCTGAAAAAGTTTGTGTGAAAAAGTTAGAGAAAAACAACCTGAACTTTTTGCTAACAACTCATGCCTCTTGCATCAAGACGATACACTAGCTCACATGGCAGTGTGAGGGAGTTTTTAGCCAGTAAATGAAGAACTGTATTGGAACGCCCCCAGTGACATTTTTCTTTACCTGAATATAAAGGAAATATTGAAAGGAAGTGACTTTGATGATATTCAGGTCATCAAGGATAATATGACAGCTCTGATGGCCATTCCAGGAAGAGTTCCACAATTACTTTGAAGGGTGGACTAGGCACTGGTGTCAGTGACTAGCTTCCCAAGGGCGGTACTTCAAAGGTGACTGTAGTGATATTCAGCAATGAGATAAGTGCCACTTTTTCTAGGGCGAGTTTGCAAACTTAATTGCCTGACCTCATAGATACCTGGCACAAACCTTTTCCTATTTTTTTCCCCCGCCTTTAACAAGGGCATGACATGTAGCTCAGCAGCAACCTTCTAGCAACCACAAAAACTAGGATGAGGATGACAGCCAACATGGTAAGGAGGCAGACTGAAAGAGAAAACGGCACCTTTTCCTGTATCTTGCATAGACCACATAAAGTATTTTTTCTTTCAGTTGTATGCATACATACTGTCAGCTACACCATTCTAGAAAACAAGATAGTATCTCATTAGTTAAGACTCCATTTATTGAATTCATGGTTTTTATCTAATATATGAGCTGTAGTGTTTCTTTTGCACTACTAATAAAAAATAGATTTTGCTAATCAAGAACCACCTGAACTCTGAACAGTACATGGCATTTAAAGGCATCTTAAGTTAGTGGTTATGAATTATGTTTCAGTCTTCCTGGGCTAGAATCATGGTTCCAGTTTGGACAAATAACAACTTCCTTGTGCCTGAGTATCTGTAAAACGAGGTATAATTGAAATGGAGATTGTATCATACAGGACTTGACACACAGTAAAAGCACTCCGTTTTATGGTAGCCATTATTGACAATAGCATCATACGTGGCTTTTGTGGCCCCAAGGTTTTCTACTTCTATTCCTACCCATTTGTTCTATTGGACTCTCAAGTATAAACAGTCCCTCTTCTGTATCCTATACATACTTACTGCATTTATCACACTGCACTGTAATTATATACATACACTTGCTTGTCTCCCTTTCCTGATTTTTCTTTGGAAACAATGACAATTTTTTCCTCCTACTTTTCTATTCATAACTCTTAATGAAATGCATGCATACAGACTAGGCATTCTTAAACTAGTGTCTTTAGGAAATGTCTGGCATGATTATTAAACTACAAATTCCTGGACCCCATCCCTAAATTTTGATTTCAGTAGGTCTGTGAACCACATTTTAAGGAATGCTAAAACAGACCTTTGATGTTTGATCTGAATTATACATAAGGAATATAAGAATTATGCATAAAATACTGTATGTAGTTAATACCTTACTAATACAAGGTACTATTTGTAGTTACACTGCTGAATATATTGTGTTAATTACAAATTATTTACAAAACTCTTGTCATGACTACTGGACAAAGTTGCTATATATATACAGACACGTGAAAAAACCCTCTGCACTTCCTAACAATTAGACTCCGTAATGAGTAAAATTAGCTTATCTTCTCAAAATGAGGTTTTTATTAGAAAAGATAATTTTGAACTGTTTGTACCCTCATATTAATCTGAATGAAAAGATAATTTTGAACTAAGATTTTACACACCAAATTCCACTGTCCACTGCAAAAGAAACTTTAAAATCCACTCAATGTGAAAAGCATTCCTCCCTGACTCAGTTTTCTAACTACACATTATCATGATAGCATTAACACCAGCCAGAATTTATATTATGTACACTACTGAAAGCTCTTTAGACTCATACTTCAAGCTTTTTATATTCTAGGGGGAAAGGTTAACATGAAGATTCATTGATACCTGAGATGTAAAGAACTTTATAAACAACCCTAAAAGAACATAAGGCAAATAAAAGGACACCATATTATACCTTAATGAGCCCATTTGATTACTTTATCATTTTCACTGAAACCTGACCATGGCTGACAAATGGTATAGGTTACCTGCCTCCCGAATGGACTTGTGGGGTGACTTATGGCGTATTTCAAGGCTCCTATGAAATAAAATTAAAAATGCTCATACTTGGGGGTGGAGTGTTTTTCAGTCAAATTCTATGCAGGACATCAAACAAATTTGGCAGATTCTAAAACAGGGGTATCCAACTTTTTTTTTCTCTAGTATACTTTGTAAGAATAAGAGTAGTCTTGGGCCACAGTAAACTAATAAAAGATGAGTAGCAAGGAAAAGGCCCATGAATACTTTCTGTAGTATCTGACACCACAGATAAGCTAAAAAAGTCTTCACTAAATCAGCATGCTGCAGGTTGGACATCTAGAATAACATATACCTATTTGTTAATGCCCTTACTCTAGGCAAAATCCATTGGTATTAGTGGGATCAGGGGCTTTTAGGATACCTTAGAGGCACTGTGTTGTTTTAACTGGAGTTTGTTCTTTATAGCTGTAAAAAAGAAATTTTACATCACATATAAAAACTCTTATACTGTGTCTCATGCAGTTATGATGCTATACTGAAAAATGTTGACAGGTTTAGCATCCATTACTTCAACTATCTTTTGGAAAATCTCAATAGATAGTGTAACAGGAAGTAATTTATCAATTTGAGATGTGAGTAAACTGACAGGGGAATGAGTTGATGAGTGAACCTAGTTGACTGCTGAGCATTTGAGTAATTATGTTCCTCTATTAGGATCAGTGCCTGTACTCAGCAGCTAAGGTGCCAGCCACATACATCAGAGCTGGCAGGTTTGAACCCAGCCCAGGCCTGCCAAACAACAATGACAACTACAACCACAGCACTCTACTGAGGGCAACATAGTGAAACTCTATCACAAAAAAAAATGTTCCTCTGTTGTTGCCTATATAGCATTATGAATGTAATAACTCTCATTAAAATAATGAAACTACTGCTGTGTGAAAAATGGTTCTTAAATAAAAAACCAACCACTATTGCTAGTAATGAAAGACATCCACACAAGTGATGGTTCTTAACTATAAAATGGAAGTTATATACAATTAAACAGTAGAATATAGTACCCAAGAACTAGAATGTGAATAAATTTATGATATCCTCTTCACACTACATGAACTATGTAATTTGAAGATTTCTTAGTAGAACACAATTGAAAAATTGACTATCTTTGTGTTTTTTGTTTTTGACTACTTATATTTAATAGAATAAATAAAAGCTACTTTTAGCATTTGAATTAAGTGCACATGTGTGCGTGCACATACAGAGGACAAGTTCCTCAGCTTTGAACAATATGAACTTTACATATGATAATTATACTGTCACTGAGAAAAAATTGTTAACTTACTTCACGTATGTTTATTGGGGACTAACAGTAGTTCTCTCAAATAAAGAGTAAAGACACCAGGTCAAAAAGTGCCAACTCTCAGCACCAGAGAGACCTAAACCTTCACAGGTGAAATGACGTTACAAATCAGAGACTCGCCCAACTAATTCTGTGGAACTATTACTTTTCTCATCCAAGTATATGCTAAATAGATTTAAAAAATTAGATCTCTTTTAAAAATCCTTAGAAGTGTATTTTATAATGCTATATAAAATAAAATTGCTGGTTTATAAGAAAATGCTCAGTTTCAGAGTTATGAAAAACAAAATGACCTGAAAACACTGATTACGTAAACTGAGGTCCCAGAAAGGAAAATTAAAAGCAGTCTTTTGGAGAAAGAAGTAGTAAAACTCAGTGTGTATTTGCATTAATACACCTGAAAACTGTTTTGTGGACAGCCAATACTGAATGGAAATTCTAAAACGCCACCTGATACCTTTAATCAACACTAAATCAAGTCTGAGGCAAGACACCGAATGGACAATAATTGAATGGGAAGATAGTAACTCTCTTCCATGATAGATAATCTTTAGCCATCAGAATTCAGTTATTTGATGTCTTGGGAAGCAGTGTCCATTGAGTTTTCCTTTCTGACCTGTAGAGACTCACTGCTGATGGACAATAATTCTCGAAGTTCCTTATTTTCAAGCTGAAAAAAAAAAAAAAAAAGGTATTTATTTATTTCTGGCAGTTTTATTATTAAACCATATCACAATACATTGTTTTGTTCCAAGAGCAGAAAACATATTAATTTAAAAAGTTTTAAGAAAATAAAAAAATATTTTTCTAAAATATTTATTCATTTAACAAACATTTACTTAGTAATTTCTGCATTTGATCTTAGCCAAAAGGCTGAAAAAGAGATATTTAGTAATTTCTGTACACAAAGTGTTAGGACTACAAAGAAGAGGAATTCCAGTTGAGGAATTCACTGTCATATTCTTCATAGTTGTCACAAGTTTTACTATTATTCTATTTAAAAAAATTCCTAATAATCCTTTCACTCTGTTTAATTTCTTCTTAGATGTTCTATATTTCTAGAGAATGAAGAAAAAGGGGGAGAAGAAACTACTTATTGAGCATATAGCCAGGTACATGTGTGTATATTATGTATGTTACAAATATTTCACAACAAGCTGAAAGGTTGGTACCATTATCCACATCCACATTCTACTTAAGATGAGAATATTGTACCTGACAAAACTCCAAATATTTGTCCATAAAGGACTAGTCTTATTCCTTTCATTAGACTGAGCAGGTACCTCATCTTATTGTCTCTGGCTATTTATTTACTTGTTTGTTTTTGAGGCATAGTGTCACTCTGTCACCTGAGTGCCAGGGTATCATATTTCATAGCAACCTCAAACTCTTGGGCTCAAGCAATCCTCCTGCCTCAACTTCTTGAGTAGCTGGGACTATAGGCACCTGCCACAATGCCTGGCTAGTTCTGTTTTCAATAGAGACGGGGTCAGGGTCTTGGTCTTGTTCAGGCTGGTCTCAAACTCCTGAACTCAAGCACTCTACCTAGCCTCCCAGAGTGCTAGGACTACAGGTGTGAGCCACCATGCCTGGCCCTCTCTGGTTATTTCTCAAAGGGTTCATGACAGAACCTTGTAATAAGCAGCATTCAAACCATCTACTGAAATGCTTCTCTATAATAATTTTATGGATGCAGTAATACCTCAAGCCCTTCTTTTTTAATATATTCCTATTTTAATCAAAATATTACATAAAAATAGTTTTTAAAAAATCAAGCCCATAAGGCTTATAAAATGAACAGTTCTCTGGCTTTGTTCTCCAACAGCAACCACTCTTAAACACTTTTATCTAGGGCGGCGCCTGTGGCTCAGCGAGTAGGGCGCTGGCCCCATATACCGAGGGTGGCGGGTTCAAACCCAGCCCCAGCCAAACTGCAACCAAAAAATAGCTGGGCGTTGTGGTGGGTGCCTGTAGTCCCAGCTGCTCGGGAGGCTGAGGCAAGAGAATCACGTAAGCCCAAGAGCTGGAGGTTGCTGTGAGCCGTGTGACGCCACGGCACTCCACCCAGGGCAGTAAAGTGAGACTCTGTCTCTACAAAAAAAAAAAAAAAAAAAATAAACAAAAACAAACAAACAAAAAAACCCCACTTTTATCTATTTTCTTTGGTATACCCATAATTCCAAATAATATGCCTATACTACTATTTTCTGAGCATCAGTTTATATTTTATTTTATCTTATCTTATCTTTAGAGACAAAAGTTTCACTTTGTCACCCTTGGTAGAGTGCTGTGGCGTCACAGCTCACAGCAACCTCCAGCTCTTGGGATTAGGCGATTCTCTTCCCTCAGCCTCCTGAGTAGCTGGGACTACAGGTGCCGGCCACAATGCCTGGCTATTTTTTTTTTTTTTTGTAGAGACAGAGTCTCACTTTATGGCCCTCGGTAGAGTGCCGTGGCCTCACAGCTCACAGCAACCTCCAACTCCTGGGCTTAAGCGATTCTCCTGCCTCAGCCTCCCGAGTAGCTGGGACTACAGGCGCCTGCCACAACGCCCGGCTATTTTTTGTTGCAGTTTGGCCGGGACCGGGTTTGAACCCGCCACCCTCGGTATATGGGGCTGGCGCCCTACTCACTGAGCCACAGGCACTGCCCCTGGCTATTTTTTTGTTGTTGCAGTTTGGCGGAGCCTGGGTTTAAACCCGCCACCCTCAGTATATGGGGCCATATATGGGGCCGGCACACTACTCACTGAGCCACAGACACCGCCCATCAGTTTATTTTTTATAGAGATAGGGTCTTGCTGTGTTGTTCAGGCTGGACTCAAACTTCTGGCCTCAAGCAATCCTCCCACTTCGGCCTCCCAAACTTCTGGGATTATAGGCATGAGCCACCATGTCCAGCTCATTCCTGATCATCAGTTTTAACTGTTATCTACTTGACTTCCTGTTATGGCAGATTAGGGATCTTTTTGCTTTGTTTTGTTTTTTTAAAGAGACAGGGTTTCTCACCAGGCTGGAATGCAGTGGATGAGTCACAGCTCACTGTTACCTTTGAACTCCTGGGCTCAAGCAATATTCCTGCCTCAACCTCCTAAAGGAATAGCTAGAAGTACTGGTGTGTAAGACCGTACCTGGCTAATTTTTAAATTTTTTGTAGAGACAGGTCTCACTATGTTGCCCAAGCAAGTCTCAAACTCCTGTCTTCAAGTATCTTCCCATCTTGGCTTTCCAAAGTGCTGGGATTATAGGTGTTACCCACTGTACCTGGCCAGATGAGGGATTTTTAACTCACCTATAACCTGTACCTTCCATTCTCTCTGCCCTCCCAATAGGATATCTCAACTTTTTTTTGAGCCTCTCACTCTGTCACTCTAGGTAGAGTGCTGTGGTGTCATAGTTCATAGCAACCTCAAACTCTTATGCTCAAACCATACTCTTGCCTCAGCCTTCTGCATAGCTGGGAACACGGGTGTGCACCACTACGTCTGGCTAATTTTTCTATTTTTTGTAGAGATGGGGCCTTGCTCTTGCTCAGGCTGGTCTCCAATTCCTGACCTTAGGCAATACTCCCACTTGGCCTCTTAGAGTGCTGGGATTATAGGCATGAACCACCATACCCAGTCTCAACTTTTAGCCAATTCATAGTTGGTATTTTCATTGATTACTGTTTATTGTATTCCTTTTCTTTAAAAGGGTATGAAGGAGGGGGTTTTAATTTCAAATTATGATCACACAGAAAACATAAATATACTGCAGTGATATGATGGCACACATTTTATACTCTGAAAACTGTGAAATATTGTGAACCTAAAATAACAACAATCTTACCTCTAATTGGGCTAGTTTTTCCTGAATCTTACAAAACTGGTCATCATCCACCTGAACCGCTTTCCTCATCACTTCTCCCATTTCACAGATTCTGTCAATCTGACTTTCAATTTCCTGTGAAGATATTAAGGAAAAAAAGGGAAATAGTCATCTTTTCTACAGAAATAAAAACATCAGAAGATATGCATTATGATTTTTAAGAGTTCATTTAAGCTATGCTATATAAATTACATTGGAGTTTTTTTGTAATTTCAGCCCTCAGAGGTAAAGCCACAATAAAGCGAACTTGTAGTAATTCACAAAAAATTTTAAAATACCAACATTGTACTTTTTTTTTTTTTTTAGAGACAGAGTTTCACTTTATTGCCCTCAGTAGAGTGCCGTGGCATCACACAGCTCACAGCAACCTCCAACTCCTGGGCTTAGGTGATTCTCCTGCCTCAGCCTCCCGAGGAGCTGGGACTACAGGCGCCCACCACAACGCCCGGCTATTTTTTTGTTGCAGTTTGGCCGGGGATGGGTTTGAACCCGCCACCCTCGGCATATGGGGCCGGTGCCCTGCTCACTGAGCCACAGGCGCCGCCCCCAACATTGTACGTTTAAGACTTGGAAAAAATAATTGTTTGTTTTACATGGAACCAGAAAAAACTCCGTATAGCTAAGGCAATTCTTAGTAATAAAAACAAAGCCGGGGCATCAGCATACCAGACTTTAGTCTGTACTACAAGGCGACAGTGGTCAAAACAGCATAGTATTGGCACAAAAATAGAGATATAGACATTTGGAATCAAATAGAAAGCCAGGAAATGAAACTAACACCTTACAACCACCTAATCTTTGATAAACCAAACAAGAACATACACTGAGGGAAAGAATCCCTATTCAACAAATGATGCTGGGAGAACTGGATATCCACATGTAGGATATCCATTGAATATCCATTGAAACTGGACCCACACCTTTCTCCACTCACAAAAATTGATTCAAGATGGATAAAAGACCTAAATTTAAGGCATGAAATGATAAAAATCCTCAAAGAAAGTATAGGAAAAAAATTTGAAGATATCAGCCTGGGGAAAGACTTTATGAGGAAGACTTCCATGGCAATTCCAACAACAACAAAAATAAACTAGTGGGACTTAATTAAACTGAAAAGCTTCTGTACAGCTAAGGAGATAACAACCAAAGCAAATAGATAACCTACACAAAGAAAAGGATATTTGCATATTTTGAATCAGACAAAAGCTTGATAACTAGGATCTATAGAGAACTCAGATTAATCCACATGAAAAAGCCAAATTCCATATATCAATGGGCAACAGACATGAATAGAACCTTCTCTAAAGAAGACAGATGAATGGCTAACAAACATATGAAAAAATGCTTATGGTCCCTAATTATTAGAGAACTACAAATCAAAACTACCCTAAGATATCATCTAACCTCAGTGAGAATGGCCCACATCACAAAATCTCAAAACTGCAGATGTTGGCGTGGATGTGGAGAGAAAGGAACACTTTTACATTGCTGATGGGACTGCAAACTATACAACCTTTTTGGAAGGAAGTATGGAGAACCCTTTAGAACTCAAGCTAGACCTCCCATTTGATCCTGTAATCCCATTACTGGGCATCCACCCAGAAGGAAAAAAATTCATATATCACAAGAACACTTGCACTAGACTGTTTATCGCAGCTCAATTTATAATCGCCAAAATGTGGAAACAGCCTAAAGGCCCACCAACCCAGGAAGGGAGCTGGGGTATATGTACACCATGGAATACTATCATTAAAAAAATGAAGACTTTATAGACTTTGTATTAACCTGGATGGAGGTGGAACACATTATTCTTAGTAAAGCATCACAAGAATGGAGAAGCATGAATCCTATGTACTCAATTTTGACATGAGGACAATTAATGACCTAGTACACCGTGGGGGTGGGGGAAGGGGAGAGCAGAGAGAGGAGGGAGGGGGTTGGGGGAAAGGAAGAGCAGAGAGAGGGAAGGAAGGAGGAGGGTGGGTGTCTCTGTGTGTGACACACCTTTTGGGGGCGAGACACATGAGAGACTTTAACCTAACAAATGCAATCAGTGTAACCTGGCTTTTTGTACCCTCAATGAATCCCCAACAATAAAAAAATAAAAAAAATCAGCATGCAGACCTATGGGCCGCAAATTGGAAAACAAAATTTTTTCATTTTCGAAAGATCAATTATAGTTTTACTGCCCTTTGGATGTTGGACAATACCACTAAATGGCTGTTTAACTTAAATTTGAATACTTTTTTTTTTTGCAGTTTTTGACCAGGGCCGGTTGTGAACCCGCCACCTCCGGTATATGGGGCCAGCATCCTACTCCTTGAGCCACAGATGCCACCAAATTTGAATACTTTGATTGGCAGGAAGTGTACCACTTTCCAAAGTGCCTTATTCTATCTTTGGACATATCTCTAGAAGTACTCCTATATGAGCTAAACTCTGTCTCCTTCAAGGTTCACGTTTTATCCTCGAGACATATAAACAAATAAAACTTATTTTTCTTTTCCAGACATTTAAAATATCCTCATTCTCTAAAACTTCTGTTAAGTCAGTAAAACGCATTCAACAGAGTCTAAGATGAAACTTATTGTTCACTACATCTCACAGTAGTAAATAGTGAGGCTCCTGTTTAGAATTCCAAGATTAAATGAGATAGTACACATGAATGTACAATGACAACTAAGAAGCACTCTACAAATGGAAGAACAATTGCCGAGTCTTCCAAATTAAATCATAAGCAACCAAAGTGTAGAAACTATGCCCATGTTTGGTTTGTAATTTTTGAAATCTTTTTTATTTAAATTTTTTTTTTTTTTTTTTTTTTAAGAGACAGAGTCTCAGTTTGTCGAGAGTGCCATGACATCACAGGACTCACAGCAACCTCCAGCTCTTGGGCTTACACAATTCTCCTGCTTCAGCCTCCAGAGCAGCTGGGACTACAGGTGCCCGCCACAATGCCAGGCTATTTTTTTGTTGCAGTTTGGCCGGGGCTGGGTTTGAACCCGCCACCCTCGGTATATGGGGCTGGTGCCCTACCCACTGAGCCACAGGTGCTGCCCGGTTTTTAATTTTTTTAATTATTATTTTTATTTAATTATTTTTTAAATATAATTATAAAATTTTTAAAATAATGAGCCACACTGGCCCTCATGTTTGGTTTTTTAAAAAAACTAGGGTTCTGGGCAGCGCCTGTGGCTCAGCGAGTAGGGCACCGGCCCCATATGCTGAGGGTGGTGGGTTCAAACCTGACCCTGGCCAAACTGCAACAAAAAATAGACGGGCATTGTGGCGGGCACCTGTAGTTCCAGCTACTCAGGAGGCTGAGGCAAGAGAATAGCTTAAGCCCAAGAGCTGGAGGTTGCTGTGAGGCCAATAGGATGAGACTCTGTCCTAAAAAATAAAAAAAATAAACTAGGGTTCTAAAACCTTGGCAAGGTGGCTCATACCTGTAATCCTAGCATCTGGGAGGCCAAGTCAGGAGGATCCCTTGAGCTCAGAAGTTCCTGACCATCCTGAACAAGAGTGAGATCCCCAGTCCGGGCATGGAGGCTCACACCTGTAATCCTAGCGCTCAGGGTGGCCAAGGCAAGTAGATTGCCTGAGCTCACGGGTTTGAGACCAGCCTTAGCCAGAGGGAGACCCTGTCTCTAAAAATAGCCGGGCCTTGTGGCAGGTGCCTATAGTCCCTGCTACTTGGAAGGCTGAGGCAAGAGAATCACTTGAGCCCAAGAGTTTGAGGTTGCTGTGAGCTATGATTGCATAGCACTCTACTGAGGGCGACAAAGTAAAAATCTATCTTAAACTAACAAACAAACAAACAAAAACAAAGAGTGAGACTCTATCTCTACTAAAAATAGAAAAATTAGCTGGGCATTATGCTGGGTGCCTATAGTTTCAGCTACTACTCATGAGACTGAGACAGGAGGATTGATTGAACCCAGGAGTTTAAGGTTCTGTGAACTAGGCTGATGCCACAGCACTCTAGGGTGAGAAACAGAGCATGACTCTGTCTCAAAAACCAAAAACAAAAACATGGTTCTCGCCCCTAAAAACACAGTATGATGCTATCTAGCTCAGTTTAATAAAGCTTTACTGACTGCCTTCTAGGTGCCACCTACTATGTTGGAGATAAAAATACATATAAATTCATACTCCTTATAACCAAGGAGCTTAGTGAAATGTACAATAAACAACCAAGCGTTTACTCAGTACCTTCAACATTAAACAGGTAGGTTTGGTGTGAGAGCTAAGCATTCATTAACACCCTGAAAAGAGCTCTTGATGAGAAAGGGAGGAACTTTAGCCCCACTCAAATAAAAGCATCTCAGCAGACCCTAGCCTTGTTCTTTCCATTCATATCTTTACAAAGCCATAGGAAAAAAACAATTGAGTGTGATAAACATGAAAGGAAAACAAGTTTAGTTTTCTGCCTCCTCAAAAGCACACAATCTAAAACAGTGGTTCTCAACCTATGGGTGGCGACCCCTTTGTAACAATGAAGATACACTGTGGCATTAGGAACGTTGAGAACCACTGATCCAAAACAATCTCAAGATTTCAATTCAGTTCATTTAGAATTTATTCATAATCAAAGTTTCTTACTGCAGAGTGAGACTGGTGAGCTTTCAGGACTGGTTCAGCATCCACTGTTTTTTTAGCAACCATTAATTGTAACATCTGTTTCCGGTACTTGCTCATGATGAGTTCCAAAGCATCCTGGTGTTCCTCCAAGGAAACCCACAGCTCTATCAAAAAAATAAAATAATTTGGCAGAGATGTCTGAGAGCTGGTTCCCAAATCTAAAGTCTTAACAATTGGAATTTTATGACACTCCATGCAATATTTTGAATCCAAGGTTTAAGTCCCTAAAACTCAATAGTTAAAAGTCCACGTAAAAGATAACTTTCTAAGCAGAGGGAGCAGAGTCTAGGCAGCGTATGTAGAAACACTATGGGATATGTAATCAGAAGATATGGGTTTGAGTTCAGTTCTGTGACTTGGTTAATACTCACAAGCAAAAATTCAACCTCTCTCAGCCTGTTTTTTATTTATTTATTTTTTATTAAATCATAGCTGTGTACATTAATGTGGTCATGGGGCACCATACACTAGTTTCATAGACTGTTTGACACATTTTCATCACACTGGTTAGCATAGCCTTCCTGGCATTTTCTCAGTTATTGTGCCAAGACATTTATATTCCACATTTACTAAGTTTCACATATGCACCTTGTAAGATGCACCGCAGGTGTAATCCCACCAATCCTCCTCCCTCTGCCCACCTCCCCCCTCCCTCCCCTCCCTTTCCCCCTTCCCCCTATTCTTAGGTTGTAATTGGGTTATAGCTTTCATGTAAAAGCCATAAATTCTCAGCCTGTTTTTTAATCCACTGTAATAAATACCTGGCTTATCTACCTCAAAATAAAGTCATGAGACTACAGTGGAATGATATATGTGAAAGTCCTCTGTAAACGGATACATGTGCACAACTGTTAATACTACCATCATTAATAATGTACTCATCAAGCCTAAGAAGATATACCTTTGGGATAAAGTTCTGCTCTTCTACCCTGCACAAGAACATAAAACCTTCCATCTTACCTTCAGTGTTTGGTATGTGGGGCCGGCACCCTACTCCTTGAGCCACAGGCACCGCCCTTTATTATTTTTTTTTAACAAGGTATTTTTTAATGTTTTGTTTTTTATGTGAGACAAGGTCTTGTTCTGTCACCCAGGCTGAAGTGCGGTGATAAGATTATGGTTCACTGGAGCCTCAGCTCCTGAGTTCAAGGGATCCTCCTACTTCTGCATCCCTAGTAGCTAGGACTAAAGGCATGCTCCACTCCGTGTTTATTTTTAATTAATATTGAAACATTAAGTTTTGACTGGGCAAGGTTGCTCATGCCTGTATTCCTAGCACTCTGTGAGGCTGAGTTGGGAGGATGCTTGAGGTTAGGATTTGAAGACCCACCTGAGCAAAAGCAAGACCATACCTATAGGAAAACTAGAAAAATTACCCAGGCATGGTGGGGCAGGCCTGTAGTCCCAGCCATTTGGGAGTCTGAGGTTA
Source organism: Nycticebus coucang (assembly GCF_027406575.1). Lineage (NCBI taxonomy): Eukaryota > Metazoa > Chordata > Mammalia > Primates > Lorisidae > Nycticebus > Nycticebus coucang. The sequence continues at coordinate 45,167,469 of NC_069784.1, forward strand.
CTGTGAATTAGGCTGAGGCCAGGGCACTCTAGCTCGGGTGACAGAGTGAGACTGTGCCTCAAAAAATTAAAAAAATAAAATTTAAGCCCTTGAAGATATGAACTTTTTTGTTATGCATTTGGTGATGCCAAAAAAAATTTTTCTTTAAAACAGGCAATAATTAAACTCTAAGCACCTTTTGGATAAGTTGCTCATACATACAAAATCAGTCAGATGACCTTGAAAAGGGTAATCTAACTGTTACTGGGCCAGGACGGTTAAACCTCCTATTAAAAGTACTGCCCTGGAAGTACATATAGAATGTGCACTTTTGTGAACTGTTAAGGAAGTTTTACAAGAACTTTCAAACTACTACCGAAAATGAAAAAAATCACAGTAACTATACAAAAAGGCCTGACTAACCTCTGTTTTCCTGCTGCAAGTCTCTAATCTGTGTGTTCTCTTGGGACAGCAGAATGTGAGGTTTGTATTTGGTCATGTCCTTCATATCGGATGCATCCTCTTGATACTGGACAAACAGAGACAGACTAAGCGCGCTGTAAACAGAATAGGGGCAGATGCAACGAAAGAAGCAGGAGTCAGGGATCCGGGGCAGGATTCTTGGCCCGTCCCGGTAGAAAGGTCTCGACGCCGCCCTCTGAGACCGGGAATAAATTCCAGGACGAGTCGCCACTTCACCTCGCCGTCCACCCTTCGCAAGCCCAGAACCCGAGAGCACTGGACCCCTACCCTCGGCCTGACCTGGTCCGGAAGCGCCGTCCCCGCCTCCCGCATAGCGGCCACTCGCCGGTGCAGGGCCGCCGACTGATCCACCAGCGACTCGGCGGCTGCATCGTGCTCCCGCAGCCTCTCCAGTAGCGTCTTGGCGTCTGTCAGGATTTTTTCGATGGTGCAGCTCATATCGGCGGCAAGTCCCCTGTCCAGCTCACCTGTACGATTTGCTCAAATCTTCCCTGAATCGGTCTCAGCTGTACAGGCGTCACTTCCGGCCTTTCAAAGGCGCCTGGGGAGCCGCGATATGCGCTTGCGCAGTGGCGGCCTAGCCGGGGATTGACCTGCTGTAACCTGAGGCCACGCCCGGCGCAGAGCCAGAGACGTGCCATTGCCACACCCTAGATTTCCAGTTCCCACAGTCCAGTGGACAAGCAGGGCGTGTCCGAGGTTATCCTTCGCCTGCCGGTTTTGATTGATGTGGAGTGTTGCTCAGCCATAGTTTTCTTTTTTTAAAATTTAATTTGTAAAAAACTCTAATAAAATATACATTAAATCTAACATCTTAACCATTTTTTCTTTAAAAAAAATTTATTTATTACCCTTGTGATCGCTTAAGTCCCTCTGCTCACGGATTGATGATGTCTTTGTTTAACCCTTTTGATGCCGCCCTCCTCAAAACCCTTTGATGCTTTTCAACTAACCTTTCATGCTTTTCAACTGCCCTAACCCACTGTTTGGATGAAGTCTCCTCTTCAGGGTAGAGACCTAAATCTTTTAAATCCACAGGCATCCTTTCTCAAGTCTTTATGAAGAAAAGACTTAACTAGGATTCAACAGGTCATAAGGAACTTTAGAGGGTAAGGGAATAATTTTGTCTAGGACAAAAACTGATACAGCAATGTTTGTCCTAAAATAAGTCATGGTTTAATAGGAAAAATTTGGAATAAACACAGGGCTTCAGCATGTGAAAAATAGTCTATGTAAGACATGATATTTGCAAAGGTGGATTTATCAACATTTTGTATGTGAACAAATTGGTCGAATTGAAAGGGAGTCTCTAATTAAAACAACAAAGTGGTCTGGGGGCCTTGGCTCAGGCCTGTAATTCTGCCACACTGGGAGGCAAAGTTGGCCGGATTGCTTCAACTTTAATTGAGACTAGCCTGAACACAACCAAGACCCCCATCTCTAACAAAAATAGAAACCCTGAGGCAAAAGGACCTCTTGAGCCTACGAGTTGGAGGTGCTGTGAACTATGATGCCACAGCACTCTACCCAGGGTAACAGCTTGAGATGCTGTCTCAAAGAAATTAAAAAAAAAAATTATTTATTTTTTTTTTTAGAGCCCAACTATAGCATTGTAACATCTCAACCATTTTTAAGTGTATAGTTCAGTAGTGTTAAGCACACATATATTTTTACAACTGTCAACAGCATCCATCTCCTGGAAGTGATTTTATCTTGCAAAACTGAGACTCTGTATCCCTCAAACAACACCCCATTCTTTCTTATCTCCAGCCCCTGGCAACCATCATTCTACTTTCTGTCACTATGAATCTGGTTCTTCCAGGTTACTCACTAAGTGAAATCATACAGCTTGTCTTCATGTGACTGACTTGTTTCAGTTAGCATAATGTTCTCATCTTTGATCCATTTTCATCCTGACAGTAGCATATGTTAGAATGTCCTTCCTTTTTAAGGCTAATACTCCTTTGTATGTATACCTGCTTTTGTCTATCTGTTCATTGAGAAATGGCATCATGGGTTGCTTCCACCTTTTGGCTATTGTAAATAATGCTGCATGAACAGGAGTGTGCAAATATCTCTACCAGAGTCTGATTTTTGTTCTTCTGGGTATATACACAAAAGTGGAATTGCTTGATCATACAGTAAGACTACATTTAAATTTTGAGGAACTCCCATATTGTTTGCCACAGCATCTATACCACTTTACATTTCTACCGACAGTCTACAAAGGTTCCAATTTTCCACATCCTTGTCAGCACTTACTATTTTTTGAGATGGAGGTCTCACAATGTGGTCCTGGGCTCAATGGATCCTCCTGCCTGAGCATCATTTCAGTAGGTGGGACTACAGTTATGCACCACCAGCTCTCAGCCTATTTAAAACTTTTTTGGGGGCTGTGCCTGTGGCTTAGGGGATAGGGCACTGGCCCCATATACCGCGGGTGGCAGGTTCGAACCTGGACCTGGCCAAACTGCAGCAAAAAAATAGCTGGGCGTTGTGGCGGGCGCCTGTAATCCCAGCTACTCAGGAGGCTGAGGTGCAAGAGAGTCACCTAAGTCCAAGAGCTGGAGGTTGCTGTGAGTTGTGATGCCACTGCACTCTACCTTGGGTGACAAAGTGAGACTCTGTCTCTAAAAAACAAAAAAACCCAAAAACTTCTTTTGATATTAGTCATACTAAGTGGTGCAAGTTGGAGTTGTTGTTATTTCCTACTTGCCTATTTTTTTCTGGTTTAATTCACCTAATAAAATGAAAATAAGTCTAACCATAACAACGATTTTTGTGTTGTTATTTTGGTTTATAAGAATTAACCTTGTCAATCTTATAAGTCAAATTTTGTTCTTTTTTTCATTGATTAATTTAATAATTATTTTTGGAGAGCCTTCTTCATTTCATTCACTGTTTAGTTTCTGTGAACACAGCAGAAAATAAGACACAAGGTCTCTGCCCTTAGGGAGCTTATATTCTAACAGAAAGAGTTCCTATTTTAATAAACGATTGAAGATATGTAGTGAGAGGTCAGAGAAACAGTGGGGAAAGAACTGGATTTTTCACTATTGTGTTTCCAGGAGCTGGCACAATGGAGACATTCAAGAACTTTTTTGTCAAGAGGAAGATGTGAAATGAGTTTAACAAAAATAATAAATAAGGATCACTGACCAAGAGGGAAAATAATTAATGCAGAGCCACAGAGGTAAAGAGGTTTCAGTCATTAATGCAAAACAAAAGAAAATATCCTCCCTGAGTAATCTCTTTCACTCATTTGGCTTTGACGTCCATCCAGGGATGCTGGATCTCAAATCCATCTCTGTAACCCAAATCCCTGTCATGAACCAAGGATATTTATATTTATTTGCTTATAGGATATTCCACAGGCATAACATACAGGAACAAATCTGACATGGTGTGAAAGTGATCTCGTCATCTGTGCTTTTAAACCTGCTTCTTTTCCTGTTTCAGGAAAAAGCATATTCATACAAGGCCTGACAATTAAATTCATGAACTCATTCTAGAAAAATTGCTACATACCTCATTGCTGAATATCACTATGGTCACTTATTAAGTACTCCCCTTGGGAAGCTATGCACCAATGCCAGCTCCTAGTCCACCCTTCAACCCTTCAAAACAATTATGGAACTCTTTTTCTGGAATGACCATCAGAGCCGTTGTCTTACAGCTGAAAAACATGCTCAACAGGGCAGACTAGTGGCTCAGACCTGTACTCCGAGCACTCTGGGAGACTGAGGTGGGAGGATCCCTTGAGCACAGGAGTTTGAGACTTGACTGAGCAAGACTGAGACCCCGCCTCTAATAAAAATAGAAAATTTAGCCAGGCATTGTGGTGGGTGCCTGTAGCTCCAGCCAAGGCAGGAGGATCACTTGAACCCAGGCATTTGAGGTTGCTATGAGCTAGGCTGTGGCCATGGCACTCTAGCCTGGCAACTCAAAAAAAAAAAACAAAAACAAAACAAAAACAGGTAATAACAATAATGAACACCACTCAGCAAGACACCACCACACGTTGACATAAACATAGCTATGAGACACTGATATCCCAAGGCGATGAAACCTTACCAAGCTGTTTGTATAGTATTGCCAACATAAGCCCACCGTGGAAAGTTCTTGAACTTAGTTGTCAGACCTCATACAATGACAACTCTGATGGTCATTCCAGAAAGAGTTTCAAAATTTCTTTGAAGGGTAGACTAGGTGCTGGTATTGGTACTTAGCTTCCCAAGGGAAGTATTTCCAAGGTGACTATTGTTCAGCAATGAGGTGTATAGTACTATTCCTAGGATGAGCTTGTGAACTTAATTGTCAGACTTTGTACCCTCAAACCTGAATCCTGGAAATCACCCTTTATTTTCCCTTTTTATTAGTCAAACTTAATCAGTTACCTACCCAATCTTTTTCTTTTTTTTTTGGTAGAAATAGAGTCTTACTTTATCACCCTCAGTAGAGTGCTGTATGTGGCGTCACACAGCTCACAGCAACTTTCAACTCCTGGGCTTAGGTGATTCTCTTGCCTCAGCCTCCTGAGTAGCTGGGACTACAGGCGCCCGCCACAATGCCCAGCTATTTTTTTGTTGCAGTTTGCCTGGGAACGGGTTCGAATCCACCACCCTTGGTATATGGGGCCAGTGCCCTACCCACTGATCCATAGGCACTGCCCACTTTCAAATCTTTATGACATACTTTCTTCTTTGCATTCTCACTGCTACTGAGTAGGTTGAGTGATCATCCTTTCTCACTCAGAAAAAGTAACAGTCTTCTAACTGTTGTTTTTTCCGCCATCTCTTCTCTAATAGCTCTCCCTCAAGGACTCCACAACCCCTGGGGCTCTTTCAGTGGAGGGTGACTATTCTTCTATGCCTCACCCACCTTAGGTTGACAACTAGACTGGTTATTTTAATTCCCTGAAGATGCTTCCAAGAAATTACTATTACATATTTGTTTAAAACCTCCACTTTAGGCCAGGAGTGGTGGCTCACACCTGTAATCCTAGCACTCTGGGAGGCCAAGGCAGGTGGATGGCTTGAGCTCAGGAGTCCAAGACCAGCCTGGGCAAGGGCGAGACCCCTTCTCTAAAACTTAGCTGGGTGTTGTGGCAGGTGCCTATAGTCCCAGCTACTTGGGAGGCTGAGGTAAGAGAATTGTTTGAGCGCAAGAGTTTGAGGTCCCTGTGAGCTATGATGTCATGGCATTCTATCAAGGGTGACAAAGTAAACAAACAAACAAAACTCTCCACTTTATTTCAAGTTTCTATCACTTACCTGATGAATCTTCCACTCTTCCTGACCTTCAAGATCCCAGGTATTCCCTTTTATTCATAGATTTTAGGCATTGCCTTGCGGTCTTTTTGATTACTTCTGTATTTTGCTATCATCTTTGGTGACATCTGTGTCCTTGTGGATAATTCATCTAATGTTCTAGTCTTCTTTGTCCTCTTCAGTTCTAGAGATATTTATCTTGGCCATTTAGGGCCATGCACTGGATCATTCACAAATAATTGTTCCTCATCAGAAATTTTAAGCTTTAATATCTAACTCTGATGCAGCCTTTGTTTAAATTTGTCTCAGTTTTGCAATTCTTTCTCCCACTACCATCTGTTTAAGCTCATCAAGGTCTTTAATTTCTTTTTCTTTTTTTTTTTCTAGAGACAGAGTCTCACTTTATGGCCCTTGGTAGAGTGCCATGGCATCACACAGCTCACAGCAACCTCCAACTCCTAGGCTTAAGCGATTCTCTTGCCTCAGCCTCCCGAGTAGCTGGGACTACAGGCGCCTGCCACAACGCCCAGCCATTTTTTGGTTGCAGTTCAGCCGGGGCTGGCTTTGAACCCGCCACCCTCGGTATATGGGGCCGGCACCCTACTGACTGAGCCACAGATGCCGTCCTAATTTCTTTATATATTCACATTCTCCCTGCCTATCATACTCTTTTCTCATGGTCTAATTTTCTTTCATGACAAAATTGGTCTCTTACGATTGGCAATCTAAACCATTGTCTCTCCAGCACCACAAATTCCTTTGCACTTTTCTTCTTAGGTCAAACATACCAGTAAACTGCAACCCTCCCCCAATTAATGATTCTAACATATTATGTTAATTAATTAATGTAAATTAATGGCTGTGTAGGACTCGGCCTTGAAAAACCATAGGCCCTCACAATTATGATGAAAGAAATCTCAACAAAATAAACACTGTTCAGTCTTCTTCTAAAAGGTGAGAAATATATGAAATTTCCCAAAGAAGAAAAATCTGGGACCAGATGGCTTCACATCAGAATTCTACCAAACCTTTAAAGAGTAACTAGTACCTATATTACATGTCCTTTTCCAAAACATAGAAAAAGAAGGAAGGCAGCACCTGTGGCTCAGTGAGTAGGGAACCAGCCCCATATACTGAGGGTGGCAGGTTTGAACCCAGCTCTGGCCAAACTGCAACAAAAAAATAGCCAGGCGTTGTGGCGGGCACCTTTAGTCCCAGCTTCTTGGGAGACTGAGGCAAGAGAATTGCCTAAGTACAAGAGCTGGAGGTTGCTGTGACCTGTGACACCACAGCACTCTATCAAGGGTGACAAAGTGAGACTCTGTCTCAAAAAAAAAAAAAAGAATGAAAGAAAAGAAAAAGAAGGAATACTTTCCAACACATTCTGCGAAGCAATTATCACCTTGATCCCCAAACCAGGAAAGAACCCAACAAAGAAAGAAAACTATAGACCAATATCATTAATGAATATCAATGCAAAAATATTCAAAAAGATCCTAGCAAACAGAATTAAATGACACATGAAAAAAATTATATACCATGATCAACTTGGTTTTATACCAAGGTTGGTTCAACATACGTAAATCTATAAATATAATACATCACATAAATGAAATAAAAAACAAAGACCATATGATTCTATGAATTGATGCAGAAAAAGTTTTTGATAATATCCAGCATCCTTTCATGATCAGAACACTTAAGAAAATAAGCTTAGGCGTGGATGTGGAGAAAAGGGCACACTTCTACACTGCTGGTGGGAATATACACTATACATTCCTTCTGGAAGGATGTTTGGAGAATACTTAGAGACCTAAAAATAGACCTGCCATTCGATCCTATAATTCCTTTACTAGGTTTATACCCGGAAGACCAAAAATCACAATATAACAAAGACATCTGTACCAGAATGTTTATTGCAGCCCAATTCATAATTGCTAAGTCATGGAAGAAACCCAAGTGCCCATCGCCCCACGAATGGACTAGCAAATTGTGGTACATGTATACCATGGAATATTATGCAGCCTTAAAGAAAGATGGAGACTTTACCTCTTTCATGTTTACATGGATGGAGCTGGAACATATTCTTCTTAGCAAAGTATCTCAGGAATGGAAGAAAAAGTATCCAATGTACTCAGCTCTACTATGAAGCCTGTGAAGCTAAATTATAGCTTTCACATGAAGGCTATAACCCAACTATAGCACAAGATTATGGGAAAAGGGCCAAGGAAGGGGAAGGGAGGGGGGAGGTCATGGTGGAGGGAGGGAAAATGGTGGGGGGCCGCACCTACTGTGCAATGGGTACAGGCAAAACTTACTAAATGCAGAATACAAATGCCTACATATAGTAACTAAGAAAATGCCATGAAGGCTACGTTGAACAGTTTGATGAGAATATTTCAGATTGTATATGAAACCAGCACATTGTACCCCTTGATTGCACTAATGTACACAGCTATGATTTAACAATAAAAATAAATTAAAAAATAAATAAATAAAAGAAAAGAAAATAAGCTTAGACAGGTGAGCGCCTGTAGCTCAAGTGACCAGGGCACCAACCACATACACTAGAGCTGGAGGGTTCGAATCCAGCCCAGGCCTGCCAAACAACAATGACAACTACAACAACAACAACAACAAGAAAATAGCTGGGTGTTGTGGCAGGTGCCTGTAGTCCTAGCTACTTGGGAGGCTGAGTCAAGAGAATCACTTAAGCCCAAGAGTTGGAGACTGCTATGAGCTGTGACACCCCAGCACTCTACTCAGGGTGACAGCTTGAGACTCTGTTGCAAAGAAAAGAAAAAAAAGAAAAGAAAATAGGCTTAGACGGGACATTTCTTTCTTTTCTTTTCTTTTTTTTTGTAGAGACAGGGTCTCACTTTATCGCCTACCGTACAGTGCCATGGCATCACAGCTCACAGAAACCTCCAGCTCTTGGGCTTAGGCGATTCTCTTGCCTCAGCCTCCCAAGTAGCTGGGACTAAAGGTGCCTGCCACAATGCCTGGCTATTTTTTTTTGTTGCAGTTTGGCCAGAGCTGGGTTCAAACCTGCCACCCTTGGTATATGGGGCTGGTGCCCTACTCACTGAACCACAGGTGCTGCCTTCCTTCTTTTTCTATGTTTTAGAAAAGGACATGTAATATAAGTACTAGTTACTCTTTAAAGGTTTGGTAGAATTCTGATGTGAAGCCATCTGGTCCCAGATTTTTCTTCTTTGGGAAATTTCATATATTTGATGCTATTTCAGTGCTTGGTGTAGGTCTATTCAAAATTTCTGATTCTTTCTGGTTCAGTCTAGGGAGGTGGCATGCTTCCTGGTATTGGTCCATTTCCTCCAGATTTTCACATTTCTGAGAATAGAGTTTTTTGTAGTAATCATTGAGGATTTTTTTTTTTTTTTTAATTTCTGAGGTGTCTGTTGTTATTTCTCCTTTATCATTTCTGATTGATGACATTAGAGATTTTACTTTTCTGTTTCTGGTTAGGTTATCCAAAGTTTTATCAATTTTGCTAATCTTTTCAAAGATTGAATGATTGAATGATTCTTTTGTTTTCAATTTCATTTAATTCTGCTCTAATTTTGGTTATTTCTTTTCTTCTGCTGGGTTTGGGGTTGGAATGTTTTTTCTTTTTTAGTTGCTTGAGATGACCCATTAAGTTGTTGACTTTCTTTCTTTCTGTTTTCTTGATGAAGGCTTCCAATGCTATAAATTTCCTTCTTAGGACTGCCTTTGCGGTGTCTTAATATTTAATAATTTGTGTCTTAATAATTTGTGTTTTAATAATTTGTGTCTTCATGTCATTTTGTTCTAAAAATTTGGTGATTTCCTTCTTAATCTTGTCTTTGCCCTGGCTATCATTCAGCATAAGGTTATTTACTTTCCATGAGTTAGTCTGAGTATGAAGATTCCTACTGCTGTTGTGTTCAACTTTTTTTTGCAGTTTTTTTGACCGAGGCTGGGTTTGAATCCACTACCTCTGGCATATGGGGCTGGCGTCCTGCTCCTTTGAGCCACAGGCACCACCCTCAACTTTTTTTTTTAATAAAAAAATTGTATTTACTTATAAGCATTCAGAATGTCAACAAAACAGCTGAAACTTTTTTTTTTCAATTACAGAGTGGTATTCAGTTAACAGAACAACAATTATTTCATATAAGCTGCATCAGAGACAACTGAAGATGAAAAAACTACCATCCTCATATATAACTAATTTGTGCTGTGCACTAACAAGAACCTGCTTTAAATTTCCATGCCAATTTACAACCCCCATAGTGTACCAGGCAAGGTTAGTGGCTATTGAAAATACCACCAGGACAGGGCTATCTAAAGACACATTTGGTAGTGTGTTAACTATACAAAAAAAGATACTGTACAGTTTAAAAACAAATCTTACACAGCCTTGCATTTCAATTTTTTTCTTTAAAAGGAGTGAGTTGTGTACAGGGAGTTAAATGCTTTATAGACAAGAAAAAAAAAACTGCACTAGAACCAACTTATTCATCATCATCATCTTCATCTTCCTCCTCCTCTTCATCCTCCTCATCTTCCTCCTCTTCCTTCTTTTTCTTGCTTTTTTCAGCCTTGACGACTCCCTTTTTTGCTGCATCAGGCTTTTCTTTAGGTCGGTATGCAGCAATATCCTTTTTGTATTTTTCCTTCAGCTTTGCAGCCTTCTTTTCATCAGGCTGCTTGTCATCCGCAGCAGTGTTACTCCACATCTCCCCCAGCTTCTTTGCAACTTCACCAGAGGATAGGCCAGGATGTTCTCCTTTGATTTTTGGGCGATACTCAGAACAGAACAAGAAAAAGGCCGAAGGAGTCCTCTTGGGTGCATTGGGATCCTTGAACTTCTTTTTTGTTTCCCCTTTAGGAGGGATGTAGGTTTTCATTTCTCTTTCATAATGGGCCTTGTCTGCCTTTGCCATATCTTCAAATTTTCCTTTCTCTTTAGTAGACATGGTCTTCCACCTCTCTGAGCACTTCTTAGAAAACTCTGAGAAGTTGACTGAAGCATCTGGGTGCTTCTTCTTGTGCTCCTTCCGACAAGTTTGCACAAAGAATGCATAGGATGACATTTTGCCTCTCGGCTTCTTAGGATCTCTTTTGCCCATGTTTAGTTATTTTTCCTCAGTAAGGCACAGAGTCACCCAGTGCCCGTCCAGCTCTCACTTGCCCCGGCACTGTCTCTATGGAGCTCAATGTACTGCAATGGCTGTGAGAGCTGAGTTCAACTTTTATTCTGTGATAGTCCAAGAAGATACAAGGAATGATTTCTATTCTTTTAAACTTGCTGAGGTTAAACTTGTGTCCTAAGATATGATCAATTTTGGAGGATGACCCATGAGCTGATGAGAAGAATGTGTATTCAGGGGCGGTGCCTGGGGCTCAAGCAGTAGGGTGCTGGCCCCATATACCAGAGGTGGTGGTTCAAACTCAGCCCCAGCCAAAACTAGAGGAAAAAGAAGAAGAAGAAAAAAAAAAGAACGCGTATTCAGTTTTAGTAGGATGAAATGTTCTGTAGATGCTTATTAAGTCTGTTTGTTCTAGCGTCAAGTTTAAAACCATTATTTCTTTGTTTAGTTTCTTCTTGGAGGATCTATCCAGAACTGCCAAAGTGGTGCTAAAATCTCCCACTATTATAGTGCAGGAAGATATCAAATTGTTCATATCTGTTAGGGTTTGTTTTATAAATTGAGGTGCATTTATGCACCTAATAGGGTGCATAAATGTTAATTATTGAAATCTTTTCATGTTGAGTGTTTCCCTTGACAAATATGTAGTGTCCATTCTTATCTTTCCTTATGTTTGTTGGTTTAAAAACTATTGTTATCTGCAAATAAAATTGCAACCCCTGCTTTCTTCTGATTTCCATCTGCCTATATTATAGATGGTCATCCCTTTGCCATGAATCTTTTTTTATTCTTTAAGGTAAAATGAGTTTCTTGTATACAACAGATATCTGGCTTGAGTTTTTGTATCCAGTCAGCCAACCTGTGCCTCTTTAGGGGACAATTTAAGCCATTTGCATTAATAATTGCCAAGACAGGGAAATATCCCAAGTGCCCATCGACCCCTGAACGGATTAACAAATTGTGGTATATGTACACCATGGAATGCTATGCAGCCATAAAAAGATGGAGACTTCACATCTTTTATGTTTACCTGAATGGAGCTGGAACATATTCTTCTTAGTAAAGTATCTCAAGAATGAAAGAAAAAGTATCCAATATGCTCAATACTACTGTGAAATTAATATATAATCACCTATGCATTCATACAAATGGTAAAACATAACTATAGTCCAGAAAGTAGGAGGGAAGAGGGGAGGGGAGGGAGGAGGCCAATAGGAAGGAGGGTATTTGAGGGGACCTCACCTAATGTGCATAATGCAATGGTACATTTCAAAACTATTAAGAAAAGAGTATAATTGTCGCACCACAACAAATAGTGAGGTGATGGATAAATTAATCAGTTCAATGTAAGCATTTCACATTGTATATCAAATTAGTATACTGAACCCCATAAATGCATCAATGTACACAGTTATGATTTAATAAAAAAAAATAAAATAAAATAACACACACTACAAATAATGCTAAGATGACTTGGTATCCACATTAGACATCAAGGCTACTCTAAAGGACAAGCTCCAGATGGGCCTAACTTATCCATGTGTCATGCACAGTGTTCAGAAACTCCACTGCACAAACCATAAGGCTCAGGAGGCAGGGATGTGTCTGTCTTCTTCACTCTCTGTCACCACCACATAGCACAGTGCTCTGGAAGATCTTGGGTGTGTCTTAAACTTCCGAGCAAAGAAATGAATAAGGAAATCCTTAGGGCAACTTAAGAATTTCCCTTCAATAAAAACAGATATCTCTCGGGCGGCGCCTGTGGCTCAAGGAGTAGGGCGCCGGTCCCATATGCCGGAGCTGGCGGGTTCAAACCCAGCCCCGGCCACAAAAAAACAAAAACAAACAAAAAAACCCCAGATATCTCTCTCATCCTATACTTCACTCAGGTGAATGGAACTCAGTGGGTTGCCATTTTTCATTCAGCCACCACTCTCAGGAGCAATACATTCTCAAAAGTTGCCACTAGCAGGCTAAGCTATTGGATACCTCATACCTCACCTAATGCCCCTTCTTCTGATTCTTTCCTGAACCCAGTTCCACAAGATACTTCATGTGTCTGTCCTAGGAGATCCCTGAACAATGGAACCAGCCCCCAATCCCACCTGCCAAGTCTGGCCAACCTAAGAATGGATGATGCTCAGAACCAAAAAAGAACCTCCCTTCTGACACTTTCTAACTGCATGTCTGATGCAGGCTCAGGAAGTACATGAAAGTCAGAACAAGATCTTTAGGACTGTATCTGAACAAATGAGGCTGCTTATGGCAGATTGAAAAGGCAACGCGGTGCCCTTTTTCTGGGTATCACATAATTTCTGACATGGCAGATTTGGAAGGGGCCCCGATGATAGAGCAGACATTGGAAAGCCCTCTTGAAATGTAATAAAACATCAGCACTGAGCAAGTGTGGTTCATCTTGCATTCTTTTAAGTGCTGGTGTGCAGAGAAGAACAGAGAATTAGCTCCCATCAGTCAGAGCTACACATAGCTTTTCTGTAGCTGGTTGAAACCATCTTTAAAGTGACCTTAGGGCTTCTATATTCAATAACCAGGCAAGAATACAACTGAGTCTGCAAGATGCTCCAACACCAGTTCTCTTTGATGCACCTGCTCAGGCCTTGTTGGTTCTAATCTTGAATGCTTCAGAGTCACTGCTGCCCCATGCCTATTTCCACATTATACCACTACAATAACATGGTGACCAGCCACAGGTCTATAAAGCACTTCTTGCTACTCAGCTGAACAGTCTGAACCCATGGGCTGAGGCAAGTCATTGAAGCTTGTTGAACCTCACTGTTCTTGTCTATGAAATGAGAATTTTGCCTCTGTTTGGGGAGTGGCTCTAAGGATTAAGGTGTTTGCTTGTGCTTTTGTTTTGTTTGTTTTTCTGAGACAGAGTCTTACTCTGTCATCCCAGGTTCAGTACAGTGGCATCATCACAGCTCACAGCAACCCCAAACTCCTGGGCTCAAGTGATCCTTCCACCTTAGCCTCGGAAGTAGCTGGGACTACTGGGGCTTGCTACAATTTCCAGTTAGTTTCTTCTATTTCTGGAAGAGAAGGGGTCCCACTCTTGCTCATGTTAGTCTCCACTCCTGAGCTCAAGAGACTCTCCTGCCTGGGCTGCCCAGTTTGAGCCTTGGTGCCTGGCCAGGATTAAGTTTTTTAAAGGGGTGAACAACCTCTCCCAGGGACTTGCTTGGTCCTCAGCAGGTATTTCAAAATTATTAATTCCCTGTGTGCCAGAATTAAAATAAGGAAACCCTGAACTTCATTTTTTACTGTTGCCTTTCAATGTCAATGCACACAGGAAATGGCCCTGAAAGGCAGCACTTCACCAGCCGGAAACTCATACCCTTAGTGCAGACCCTACATGTGAGTTCCCTCCCCCATGCCAACCATGTAGCTACCATTAGGCAGTGTTGGCCTGGCTCGGTGCCACCTCCACATCTGAGTATGCCATGCTCAAGCTGAACAGGCCCAAGCCTGGCCACGGAGGAGGATGCCTATCCAGACACTTCCCTAGTCAGTGTCAGCGCCCTGCTGTAACTCTGGAGGCAGCGGCCCCAGTAAGGGAGAGGAGGAGCTTCAGCAGCTGCAGCACCAGTGCGCTCCAGTCCATTAGGGTCACTGCTACTGCTGCCCCTCCTGCTGACACTGCACATGGCCAGTCCCACCTATCCCCATGGACCCTGGGGCTGCAGTACTTGATGAAGTCAAGGGGTAAATGTACAACATCAGCCCCCAGTCTCTCTCTTACCTGGGGCGGGGGGGAGGGACATACCTTCCTGCCCCCCAGTTTCTTTCCTCCTACCTGCAGTGGGGGGGAGACACACCTTCCTGTTCCCCAGCTTCTCTCCTTGATAGGAGAGACTGAGGGAGGTGACTAGGTGGGGAGTAGGAACCAAGTTATCATCTGAGGCCTGATCCCCAGTCAGAACAGAGAGTGAGGAGCCCCTAGTGACCCTACACTGACCTGGGCTCACTGGGCCCATTATCATGTAATTAAACTTATAAATTTCAACCTTGTGTGTTCTTCTGGAAGCTTTAGGGGGAGGAACCATGCACTTTAAGAAGTTTTGTTACAGAACCCTAATCTGTCCGTCACCCCACAGGCAGGAGGCAATAGCCAGTCCTGCCTGGGAAAGGACGGGGCAACCAGACAGCTTAACCTGCCTATGAACAGTTTCTGTTCAGACTTCATGTCTCTTCTGCACTCACAGAGAGGGCCCGTCTCACTCTGGCCAGGTGTTTTCCTTAGGGCTTGTGCTTTTCTTCTATAGTAAATGTATATTGATGTGATTATTTTGTATTAGTGATCACTCCATCGTCACCTGGGCGTCAGTGCTCATTCTTGGCACTGGGAGCTAAGATCCAGGGAACACCCTCCCGCAGAGGGTCTGCAGAGGGACCTGACAATTACTAAAACCAGACCATAGAAACCAAAACCCCATGGAAGCCATCGACTGGGAGGCTAGAGCAGATCAAAGAAGCAATGGAAATAAAGCAACCAAGACAGTTGAAGAATAATTTTATTTAGGAGGGAAAAAGCAGGCAAAAAAAAAAAAAAAAACAGGGACAGAAAGCAGGACATAATTCCATGTGTTAGTTCTTGTCCTCTGGAAAGCAGAAACCACAATGGATTTCTGCAAGGATTTCATTCATTAAGCACATATGTGGGAGAAAAGCAGAGGGGTTGCCAGACTCCAACACACATGCCCCTAGTGACAGTGATACTGAAATTTTGTCTTCAGTAGGTCCTTGGTCTCAGTGATTCAAAGAATGATACAGACCACAGATCAGTGGTAAGACAGGATTTATTTCACAGAAAAGGGTACAGAAGAAAAAACACCAAAGCTCCTGGCAGAGAAAAAAACCTGAGTGGGAAGAAAGCGCTCTCTCTGTCTCTCTCTCTCTCTCTGGGTTCTTTGTCCAGGGGTGTATATATACATGTGCATGGGTCCTCTATAGTTACAGTTGGCCAGGACTCTCCGTAACAAATGAATGGATGCAATCCCTTTGGTTCCCAGGCCTAGGAAACCTACATGAAATTGATTGGGCCTGGGAAATGGGGATTCCCTGTTCAGCTGCAAGTGTAAGAGGAGGGAGACACTAAGGCTCTGGTGTCTCCCCAACAGTTGTTTGGACCCTCTGGCTACTGGAGCCTCCTGTACATCCCACCCCCCTTACTCGCCACTGGTTCCTCTGCCGGCTGCCCGGGCACCAGCACAGCCAGGGAGGTGGCGGCAGGTTGCCCTGTATCGATTCTCCCTCTTCAAGTAGAAACTCTAACTGCTGTTAGGGAAAAAGGACAAAGACTCAATCTAACTGCTTTGTGCTAAATCTGGGTGATGATAGAAGGGGGAAGTTAGGGTTTCTCTGGAGGGAGAGTGATCCAGGGGTCTGCAATAGCATCAGCTCTTGGACTGGAAACATCTTTACTGTGTGTGGCTTGAGACATTGTTTCTGGAAGACACAAACCTGATTTGCATATTAAAAGGCAAGAGTAGAACAGTGAGATGAAGGGGTAAATTACAGTGTCAGTGGTGTCATGTTGTAAAAACAAAGTCAGTGATATTAAAAGAAAATTATATTAACACTTTCCTTGCTGTCTTCTAAATAATAACTTCAAATTTTCTTAGGCTCACAAGCAGATGGATTGTGGTTGGTTCTCTTCATGGTCTGCTTCTGTAGGAGACGGTGGGTTCCAGGATTTTACTCATGAGTGAACGATGTGTCCAGGAATCTATTCCCATAACTTTAACAGCTGTAGAAGAAGACAAGATAACAGAAAAGGGAACTTCCCAAGTTAGGGTTAGAAGAAGGTGAATGGGAGTGAAGAGTTTTGAGTGTAACCTAGATCTCTAAGAGAGAAAAGCTCTTTTAGTGTTTAATGTGAAAATGTAGTTGGGAGGTTTTTAAGGATTTGTTGAAATTTAGCTAAAGAAGTAATATGTTTGACTTTCTGTGGTTTCTTGATGTAATAATAAATCGTAAATGTTCTTTGATTTTTATCATTCATTTTCTTTTCTTTCTTTTTTTTTACCTTCCCACAGGATTGGGGCCTCCAAGAGCAGTATAGATGTTATTTTATGCCCAGGGCTTTAGAGATTCCCTGTGTAACAGCTGCTTTGAAGGCTGGTGCATTATCACTTTGTAACTCCGGGGGAGTCCAAACTGGGGATAATCTCATGTACTAAAGCCTTTACAACTTCCTGGGCCTTTTCTGTCCTGCAACGGAAGGCTTCAACCCAAATTAGTAAAAGTATCCACGAATACCAGTAAATATTTTACACCATATCCCTTAGGGAGATGATGAAATCCATTTGCCAATCTTCACCTGGATAATTACCTGTTTTTGTATACTTGGAGGAGCTAGGTGGTGATTTGAAGGATTGTTTCTCTGATATACCTCATGAGTCCTTGTTATCTGTTTTATGATTTTAAATATGTTTTTTTTCATTAAAGAGAGCTTTAGCCAATTGATAGGTACTTTCAGTGTCAAAACGAAAAGACTGATGTAAAGTTTTAAGTATTTTCTATTGGCTTGTAGTGAGTAATAACAAAAGTCCACTTCTATTTTGTAGCTAGCAGATGGAATTAGTTAATAGTCTCTGGATAAAGCCCATTCCTTTTCTTATTGGATGTATTGAGGTGCATGATTCTCAAGTGATCACTCCAAATGGGGTGCCATAAGGGGAATTTTTTCCCTCTTGTGCTGCCATTTTATCTCTTTATCAGTAAGTTGGTTACCTTCAGAAATATCATCTAAGGTTTTTTGGTGTCCCTTACGATGTATAACTGCTCCTCCTTGGGGAACATGAACAGCTTGTAACAACCTGTCTATTTCATGATGATATTTTATGGGGTAGCCATTGGTTAGGTATTGTTTTTCCCTCCAAATGCCAGCATGGGCATGTAAAATGAGGAAGGAATATTTTGACTCAGCATATATACTGACACATTTGTTTCTCCCAGTTGCTAAAGTCTGGGTTAAAGCTGGGTTAAAGCTATTAGCTCAGCTAATTGCAAACTGGTTTCTGAGGGGAGAGGCCCACTCTCAATTACAGTATACTGAATAACAACAGTATAGCCTGTTTTGAGAGTTCCTTATTCTATGAAAGAACTTCCATCTGTGTACAAAACCATGTCTGGATTAGGCATTGTTTTTGATTGGGATAGATGGTAGTTTTTTTTTGGTGGGGGGGACAGAGTCTTAGTTTGTCGCCCTCGGTAGAGTGCCATGGCATCACAGCTCACAGCAACCTCCAGCTCTTGGGCTGAGCCTATTTCTCTTGTCTCAGCCTCCCGAGTAGCTGGGACTATAGGCACCCACCACAAAGCCCGGCTATTTTTTGGTTGCATTTTGGCTGGGGCTGGGTTCAAACCTGCCACCCTTGGTATATGGGGCCAGCACCCTACTAACTGAGCCACAGGCGCCGCACAAGATGGTGGTATTTTTAAACTTAATTTTGACTGGTTGAGTATATCTTGCTCTTCCCACCTGTCCCTTGGTAGCCCATACTTCTGGGTCAATTTCTGTCTTTAAGGGAAGATTTAGTATAAGTTCTTGTCCCATATTCATATAAATGGTTGTTCCTGCTGTAGTTAGTATGTCCCTCCCAAAAAGGGGAGCAGGACCTTCAGGCATGATTAGGAAGGTATGAGAGAACAGCAAGTCACCCCAATTGCAGTTTAAAGGGTGAGAGAAAAATTTGGTAACCAGCTTTCCAGACAGCCCCATATAGTTACAGATTTGGGGAATAGAAGACCAGGGTTAGAGAGGAGTACAGAAAAGGTTGCTTCAGTGTCCAGAGGAAACTCTGTCTCCTGGCCCTCCACTATGAGGCAAACCAGGGCTCTTGAGGGGTTATGACACAAGCTAGAACCATGAGAATCTGTCCAGGCATCATCAGTCCAGTTTGGGCCCTGATGGGATCACTGTCCCAGGAGGTCTTTGTCTCTAAGGACAGGCTACCCTCCAGTATCACTCTTGCATTCTGGACAAGGGCCAGGTGGCTTGCCCAGCTGGTGCTGCTGCTGGGGCAATCTCTCTTGAAGTGGCCACATTGGAAGCACTTGTTCTTAGCTCCTCTGGCTTGCCTCTGCCCCTGAATGGTGCCCGTTTGTCAGAGTGCCATTACTACAGCTGGCATTCTTTTTCTATCCCTTCTCTCTTTTTCCTGATCTCAGTTATAAAAGACCACTGTGGCCATTTTAAGAAGATTCTCCAGGTTATGATCTGGGCCTAGGGACAATTTCTGGAGTTTTTTTTTTTTTAAATGTCTGGGCCCACCCGAGTGATAAATTTATCTATTAAAGTAATTTGAACCTCTAAGGAGTCAGGTATCAACTGAATGTGTTTTCTCATCACCTCCCTAAGCCACTCAAGAAAGGCTGAGGAACTCTCATTTTGCTCCTGGTAAATAGTAGACAACTTATAATTCATAGGCTTTTTCTTGGATCAATGTAAACCTTCCAGGATACATGATAGAAAATGTTTGTGCCACCAGTCACCTTGTCTCAGGGCCCCATTTAGTATCCTCAAACAGAACTGCCTGCCTTCCCATGGGGTATCTGTCCCTTTCCTCAGAAGACATATTGCTATCAGTATTGGACATGAACCACAAATCACCCTACTTTCCAGCTTCATCTAAGACTTCATTTTTCTCATTAAAAGTTAAAGTTTGATCTAGTAGTAGCATTATTATATCACTCCAAGAGATGTCAAAGCTTTGTCCTAACCCTTGGAGAACATCTGTGTACCTATCAGGATCATTAGAAAATTTTCCTAAATCTACCAAAATTTGTTTTAAATCTGCCAGAGAAAATGGAATGTATACTCCTGCACTTCCCCTCTCACCACCCACAGTCTCAACCAAGTGACATAAAGAAGGATACAGGTGCCTTCTGGGGGCCCCAATAGGACCAGAAGAAACTCTTGGAACAGCCTCTTTCCTGGGGTTTCAAAATGCACAGAGGAAGGTGCAGGAGAACTAGATGGCAGGTTTGAACTAGGTGGTGATTGTGTCTCTCTCGGGAATCCCTGGCCATTTGGGGAAGTTACTATAGCTAGGAGAGCTGAATCTATCTGACAGGTTTTATATAGTTGGGGGTTGTCCCTAAGGAAAAATAAAGCTTGCACATATGTAATTCAGATCATTTCCTTTCTTGTTTACCATAATTTGGAGTACCTCCTAGTAGTTATTCACCATTGGAGAATTGATACGAAGGCCAGGTCTGGGTGCAGAAGAAAACCATACATTCTTTTTTCAGCTTCTGGGGATCAAACATGTCCCAACATAGCCCAGTGGGGTGTTCCAGCAGCAAAGACCAAAAAGTCAGGTTTCTGGGAGCCTGGTCCCACCCGATGACAGTTCTCTTGGCAAGAGAACATGTTACCTGGGTGTTCTCTTAGCGCAGTGGTTCTCAACCTTCCTAATCCCGTGACCCTTTAATACAGTTCCTCATGTTGTGGAGACCCCCAACCATAAAATTATTTTGGTTGCTACTTCAGTAAAGAGAGGAGTGGGAAAGAACAAATGTCTAGCATCTTAATACAGAGTCCCACTCGGTATTCCTGGGTTGTCAAAGCATCCTCTGATCAACCCAAGAAACCTCCTGGCCAAACAAAAGGAAGCATCCTTCCAATGCTTGGGGAAGAATCCCTGAGGAGAGTGGCCTCCTCAGCCCCTACACTTGTCTGATTTAGCCACAATTACCAATGTAGTACTTTGTATCCACTGGCTTTCCTGTGCTTATTACTTGCTGGCAGCACAGCTGTGAGAAATGAGCTATCAGGGAGTCTGGTCCCACCTGATGCAATTTCTGCCCCTTTTTGCACCTGTCCCAGAGTATCAATCAAAGTGGGAAAGAGCCCCGCCCTAGAGAAACTGGCTTTGTGGTGCTTGCACATTTAACCTTTTATAATTTCTACAAGTTTTTCCAAATCCCCAGTAACAAAGGAAAACAGGCTTTCTTCACGAGCAGGTCTTAAATGCTATGTTTTCCAACCTCCCTTTCTTTCCCCAAAGTTAACAAATCAGGGTTGAGAGACATTTTGAAACTTTTGCATTAGAATTAATTACAACCAACCACAGTCTTAATCCCTGGCCATTCTTGCCTTGGGGAGTTGCCCTGGACTTCCCTGCACAGGCCTCTGGTTGCCCAGAGATGTCATGTAGGGGAGTCATTTTGCCCTTTGTTTGGAGATGACTTCTAGGCCTCTGTTAGCCTGGTTAAACTTTTTTTCTCCAATACACAAAAAGCCAGTTGAATTTAATTTTGCAATGAAAAGCAATAAAAAGAACCTTACAACACACCTCCGACACTTGAAGCACACTTAAAACATCTGACAAATACCAGAATAAAGCAGTACAAACCTAACTAAATACATAATGCAATCCTTTACCAACATTCAAACAAAGTAGAAAAACTGCAAGGAGAGAGAGAAAAGCAGCAGGGGTCTACAGAGATAAGTAGAAAAAGTTTGGGACTATGGAAGAGAAGATAGGAAAAAGGCTGGGAGAGCATGCTTTTTCAGAAGGCTCTCCAGTGTCCTGGGGTCAGAACCATTGCTGGGGACCCCAGGACCTCTGGGTGCTACTTCTCTGATTGGCTTTCAACCAGAGAAAAGGAGTGAATACAGAACAGTTTCAAAAGCCTTCTAACATTGCCTTTGGCTCCTTTCTGGAGCCAAGGGGAATTAGGAAGTTCGTTCCCCAACAGCCTTTTGCTTGTGATCTGGTGGTCAGCAGCTGCACTATACACATTTACCAGCTGATGGGCATCAAAAGTATTAGTCTCCATTATTATAGAGAAAAGTAGGATAGAGGTAAGTGCTCCCATTGCTTACCACAGATTTTCTATCCTGACTGGGCCCCCCAAATATGATAGCAGAATTTCATCTTCAGTAGGTCCTTGGTCTCAGTGATTCAAAGAATGAATCCATGGACCACAGAACAGTGGTAAGACAGGATTTATTTTATAGAAAAGAGTATGGAGAAAGAAACACCAAAGCTGTGGGCAGAGAGAAAAACCCAAGTGGGAAGAAGGCGTTCTTTCTCTCTGTCTCTCTGGGTTCTTTGTCCAGGGGTATATTTATGGTTGCCTGGGTCCTCTGTAGTTGCATTTAGGTAACAAATGAATGGAAATAATCCCTTTGGTTCCCAGGTCTAAGAAACCTATGTGAAATTGACCAGGCCTAGGAAACTTACATGAAATTGAGGAGGCCTGGGAACAGGGAGTTCCCTGTTCAGCTGCAGGTACAAGGGGAGGAAGACACTAAGGTGCTGGTGTCTCCCCAGCAGTTGTCTGGCCCCACCCTCCAGCCTGTTTTCTCTGCTGGCTGTGGCCACACCAACACACCCAGAGCAGAGATGGCAGGTCCACCTCTCAGCTCCAGAACTGGCTGGGGCACCACCTGCCCTGTATCAATGGGAGAATGAGGGAAGCTATGTGGAAGACTTCCAAGCTGCCTTGTGGTCTAAAGGGGGAGAGTGGTCCACAAGGGAGGGACCAGCTGCTGTGAGAAGCAGGTCTCCCAGGTACTCCTCATTGCCTCCACTTCCATGAATCCGCATTTTGTAGCAGCATGGCAGCTTCTTGCTCCAGTTTGCATACACAGTGGCCTGTTGTAGTGGTGTCACTGTGATCTACGCTCACAATTCCAGCTCTGTAAGACCAGACTGGGAGGGCACCTCAAAGTCATAAGTTCCTTATCAGCCTGAGCAAAAGCAAGACCCAAACTCCATTAAATATTATAGAAAATCATAAGAATGTTGCAGTGGGGACCTTACCAGTATGACCTTTCCAAAGGCTTAAGCTAGAAGACATCCTAGACTAGGGGCCAAAGGCCTCTTTGAGCCATACCAATGCCATGGCACCCCAATCCAGGTCTCCAGGTGAGGCTCTGTCCCATAAATAGAATATACAATGAAATAGAATAAAAGAGATCAGAAAATATAATAATAAATACATAAAGATAACTTAAAATAAAATTATGTAAGATGTTAAAATACAGGATATATTAGTTGTTATTTGAGAAATTTATGAGGGAAAGATGAGAAAAGTAAAAAAAGAAAAACTCTGCATAAAGTAAAAAAGGAGAGAAATAGAAAAGAAAGAAAAAACAAGGAACAGAGAACCATAGCAAAGATGGAGCCTTGATATTAAAGAAAGTAAAAATGGAAAAATAAAAAATACAACAAAACAAAAAGAAGAAAAAAGAAAAAAGTAAAGGGTGGCGCCTGCAGCTCAGTGGAGTAGGGCATGGGCCTCATATGCCGGAGGTGGGTTCAAAAGCAGCCCTGGCCAAAAACTGCAATAAATAAATAAATAAATATGAAAAGAAAAGAAAAAAGTAAAAAACTGAGAAAAAATAGAAAAAAACTTTGGAGAAAATAATTTAACAATTTGTATATTGATATTGCAATATATTGCCTGGACTCCAGTTCCTGCTGTAAGAAGATTGGATTAAAGGGAAAAAAAGATCTATAATACAATATATTGCCAGGACACAAGGTGGATTTAATAGGTTTAAAACACAAAACACACAGGCTGATTCTGCTCTAGGAGATGGGGGCCAGAAACCACTATCTAGTTGTAGAGGAGCCCCTTTGCATATTCTTGATTTATTTCCCCTCATTCAGGGCTTTATTGCTTCTCTGGCATTCAGTCCTCACAAGGCTGGGAGACTGAAGGTCTAAACTTCTTTGGAGACATGCCACAATCTTTGAAACAAATTTTCTCGGCACAGGGTGGTTTTCCCGGGAGAATGTGAGCTGCCCAGCTCATCCCAATGTTGACTGCCTGAATTCAGAAGGTGCACCACAGTTGGGCATGTACTGGGACCCTGTGGGCCATTCCTCCTGGGCGGCCCTCCCATAATGGTGGTGCCCTGTTGGCAGCGAAATGAATGAGAGTTCCACCCCACCTTGTGGTTCAAAGATAATTAGAATAAAAAGGTCTGTGCATACTCTTTATGATATCTGACACAAGAGATAAGCAAAAAGTCCTCACAAAATAAGCATGTGGCCTGAGAATTGCAGGTTGGACACCCCTGCAGTTTACACCAATTACCAGAGTGGAGGATGTGAAGTATTATGCCAGAGTTGGGGAGTGGGGTCTGTTACAAAGAAAAAAGGGAGGAAAATGCTGAACGAAAATATAATAACACACACACTACAAATACCTACTACCCCTGGAATGGATTAACAAGTTGTGGTATATGTATACCATATAATACTATTCAGCCATCAAAAAAGATGGAGACTTTCCAGCTTTTGTATTAAACTGAATGGAAGTGGAACACATTATTTTTAGTAAAGCATCACAAGAAGGGAGAAGCAAGAATCCTGTGTACTCAGTTCTGATATGAGGACAATTGATGACCTAGTACATGGTGGGGGGTGGAGAAGGGGGGGTGTAGGAAGAGGGAAAGAGGGAGGGGGATAGGGGGTCACGGGGTGTGACACACTTCTTGAGGATGGGTCACAATTATAAGATGGACTTTACCTAACAAATGCAATCAGTATACCCTGGTTCTTTGTACCCTCGATGAATCCCCAACTATAAAAAAAATAAATAAATAAAAATTAATAAATATGTAAATGCTTAGGGCAACTTAAGATTTTCCCTCCACCAACACAGATCTCTTTCTCTCTCTCGTAGACACACATCCTTTACTTCACCCAGGCAAAGGTAAATGGAACTTAAGGGGTTTCCTTTTTTCATTCAACCACCATTTTCAGAAGCAATACATTCTCAAACTTGCTGCCAGCATGCTAAGCTATTGGATGCCTCCTATGTCACCTACAGCTCCTTCTTCCGATTCCTTCCTGGACCCAGTTCCACAAGACACTTCGTATGTCTGACCTAGGAGAACCCTGAACAAAGGAAGCAGCCCCTGATACTACCTGCCAAGCCTGGCCAACCTAAGAATGGATGATGCTCAGAACCAGAAAAGAAACTCCCCTCTGACAGCTTCCTCGGTGCACGTCTGACACAGGCTCAGGAAGCGGATGGAAGTCAGAACAATATCTTTAGGATGATATCTGAACAAATGAGGCTGCCTATGGCAGATTGAAAAGGCAATGCAGTTGAAGAGTAATTTTATTTAGGAGGGAAAAAGGCAGGCAAAGAAAACAGGGAAGGAAAGCAGGGCACAATTCTGTGTATTAGTGATACAGGGATACCCCATTCACAGGTGGAGAGGGGACCTCAGTTTCCTAGTCCTAGGCAATTTCATGAAGGGAATGCCCTGACCTTTTGCCCTGAGCTGGAGAGACTGCATTCATACATTTGTCAATAACACTCATTGATGTTGAAAATAGGTTTCCATTTGCCTGGCCAAGTGTAATTCTCAAGGCCTAACACCCCTAGACAAAGAGCCCACATAGAGTCTTCCCACTGGGTCTTCTGGTGCTTTTTAGTCCTTCTGTCCAGAGTTCTGGTGCTTTTAATCCCTTCTGTATTCCTTTCTGTCTAATAAAATCCTATCTTACCACTGATCTGTGGTCTGTGGGTTCATTCTTTGAATCCCTGAGATGAAGGACCTACTGAAGAAAGAAATTCGGGGCTGTCATCTGGGATTGAAGATCTGAAGATCTGTTGTAAGCAGGCTTGAAAATCTGTAGTAAGCAATGGGACCACTTAACTCTATCTTTGTTTTTCTCTATAATCTTAATAACGGAGACTAATAATTTGGATGCTCATCAGCCCCTAAAAGCGCCTAGTGTGGCTGCAGTCCTCCAGGTCACAGGTAAGAGGCTGTTGGGAATGAACTTTCTAATTCCCCCTGGCTCCAAAAGAAAGGAGCCGAAGGGAATGTTAGAAGTTTTCTGAACCCATTCTGTATTCACTGCTTTTCTCTGGCTGAGAGCTGAGCAAAACGGAAGTAGCATCCAGGGGTCATGGGGTACCCAGTAATGGTTCTGACGCCAGGATACTGGAAGACCTTCTGAAAAACATGTTCTCTCAGCTCTTTTACTATCTGCTCTTGTCCTCCATGGTCCCAAACTTCTTCTATTTATCTCTACAGACCCCTGCTGCTTTCTCTCTCTTTCTCCTGGTAGTTTGCATGATTTGTTTTAATGTTGATAAAAAATTGCTTTATATATTTAGTTAAGTTTTTTTTTTTGTTGTTGCAATTTTTGGCTGAGGCTGGGTTTGAACCCACCACCTCCAGCATGTGGAGCCAGCACCTTACTCCATTGAGCCACAGGTGCCACCCTATTTAGTTAAGTTTTTACTGACTCTTCTTGGGATTTTTCAGATGTAGTAAGTGTGATTCAGGTGTTGTAGGCATGTTGTAAGGTCCTTTTCATTGCCTTTCACTGCAAAATTCGATTGGCTTTTTGCATATTTAAGAAAAAAAGCTGAACTGTTAATGATTAGAGGCCAAGAAGTTGGCTCCAAACAAAGGGCAAAATGACTGCCCTATCAGCAGTTAGACTTTCTACTCAGAGAGGGAGAATTGATACAGGGCTCCCCCATTCAAGGCTGGACAGGGGACCACAGTTTCCAAGGCCTAGGCAATTTTTTTTTTTTTTTATTGCGATCAAGGGGCACCATACACTGGTTTTATAGACCGTTTCATCACACAGGTTAACATAGCCTTCCAGGCATTTTCTTAGTTATTGTGTTAAGACATTTACATTCTACATTTACTAAGTTTCACACATACCCTTGTAAGATGCAACGCAGGTGTAATCCCACCAATCACCCTCCCTCCGCCCACCTCGCCCCTCCATCCCCTGCCTTTTCCCCTTCCCCCATTCTTAGGTTATAACTGGGTTATAGCTTTCATGTGAAAGCCATACATTAGTTTCATAGTAGGGCTGAGTACATTGGGTACTTTTTCTTCCATTCTTGAGATACTTTACTAAGAAGAATATGTTCCAGCTCCATCCACGTAAACATGAAAGAGGTAAAGTCTCCATCTTTCTTTCAGGATGCATGATATTCCATGGTGTACATATACCACCATTTATTAATCCATTCATGGATTGATGGGCACTTGGGCTTTTACCATGACTTAGCAATTATGAATTGGGCTGCAATAAACATTCTGGTACAAATATCTTTGTTATGATGTGATTTTTGGTCTTCTGGGTATATGCCTAGTAGAGGAATTATAGGATTGAATGGCAGATCTATTTTTAAATCTCTAAGTGTTCTCCAAACATCTTTCCAAAAGGAATGTATTAATTTGCATTCCCACCAGCAGTGTAGAAGTGTTCCCTTTTCTCCGCATCCACGCCAACATCTCTGGTCTTGGGATTTTGTGATATGGGCTAATCTTACTGGAGTTAGATGGTATCTTAAGGTAGTTTTGATTTGCATTTCTTTGATGATTAAAGATGATGAGCATTTTTTTCATATGTCTGTAGGCCATGCGCCTGTCTTCTTCAGAGAAGTTTCTCTTCAAGTCCCTTGCCTAGCCTGCGATGGGATCACTTGTTCTTTCCTTGCTTATATGTTTGAGTTCTCTGTGGATTCTGGTTATTAAACCTTTGTTGGAGACATAACCTGCAAATATCTTCTCCCATTCTGAGGGCTGTCTGCTTGCTTTACTTACTGTATCCTTGGCTGTGCAGAAGCTTTTTAGTTTGATCAGGTCCCAGTAGGGTATTTTTGAAGCTGCTTCAATTGCCCAGGGGGGTCCTCCTCATAAAATACTCGCCCAGACCAATTTCTTCAAGGGTTTTCCCTGCATTCCTCTAGTATTTTTATAGTTTCATGTCTTGAGTTTAAATCTTTAATCCAGTGAGAGTCTATGTTAGTTAATGGTGAAAGGTGTGGATCCAGTTTCAGTCTTCTACAGGTTGCCAGCCAGTTCACCCAGCACCATTTGTTAAATAGGGAATCTTTTCCCCACTGAATGTTTTTAATTGGCTTGTCTAAGATCAAATAACAGTAAGTAGCTGGAGTCATCTCTTGGTTCTTTATTCTCTTCCAGACATCTACTTCTCTGTTTTTGTGCCAGTACCCTGCTGTTTTGATCACTATCGATTTATAGTATAGTCTGAGGTCTGGTAGCGTGATTCCTCCTGCTTTGTTTTTATTTCTGAGTAATGTCTTGGCTATTCAAGGTTTTTTTTGATTCCATGTAAAACGAAGTATTATTTTTTCAAGATCTTTAAAGTATGACAGTGGAGCTTTAATAGGGATTGCATTAAAATTGTATATTGCTTTGGGTAGTATGGACATTTTAACAATGTTGATTCTTCCCAGCCATGAGCATGGTATGTTTTTCCATTTGTTAACATTTTCAGCTATTTCTTTTCTTAGAGTTTCATAGTTCTCTTTATAGAGATCTTTCATGTGCATTGTTAGATAAACTCCCAAATATTTCATCTTCTTTAGCACTACTGTGAATGGAATAGAGTTCTTAACTGTTTTCTCAGTTTGACTATTGTTGGTATATATAAAGGCCACCGGTTTATGAATGCTGATTTTGTAACGTGAAATGCTGCTGTATTCCTTGATCACTTCTAAGAGTTTTGTAGTAGAATCCCCAGTGTTTTCCAGATATAAGATCATATCATTTGCGAAGAGTGAAAGTTTGATCTCTTCTGACCCTAAATGGATACCCTTGATCACCTTTTCTTCCCTAATTGTGGTGGCTAAAACTTCCATTACAATGTTAAAGAGCAGTGGAGACAATGGGCAGCCTTGTCTGGTTCCTGATCTGAGTGGAAATGATTTCAATGTAACTCCATTCAATACGATATTGGCTGTGGGTTGGCTGTAGATGGCCTCTATCAGTTTAAGAAATGTCCCTTCTATACCAATTTTCTTAAGTGTTCTGATCATGAAGGGATGCTGGATATTATCAAAAGCTTTTTCTTCATCAATTGAGAGAATCATATGGTCTTTGTTTTTTAATTTGTTTATGTGCTGAATTATACTTATAGATTTACATATATTGAACCAGCCTAGAGATGCTGGGATAAAACTGACTTGGTCATGATGTATAATTTGTTTGATGTGTTGTTGGATTCTGTTTGTTAGGATCTTGTTGAATATTTTTGCATCTATATTCATTAGTGATATTGGTCTATAATTTTCTTTTCTTGTTGGGTCTTTTCCTGGTTTGGGGATCAGGGTGATGTTTGCTTCATAGAATGTGTTCGGTAGTCTTCCTTCTTTTTGTACATTTTGGAGCAGGTTGAATAATATAGGTACTAGTTCCTCTTTAAAGGTTTGGTAGAATTCTTACGTGAAGCCATCTGGATCTGGTTCCGGGCTTTTCTTTTTAGGGAGGTTTTGTATGGTTGATGCTATTTCAGAACTTGATATGGGCCTCTTCAACATTTCCACTTGATTCTGGCTAAATCTTGGAAGGTGACGTGCTTCCAAGTATTGGTCAATTTCCTTCAGATTTTCATATTTCTGAGAATAAAGTTTCTTGTAATATTCATTAAGGATTTTTTTAATTTCTGAGGAGTCTGTTGTTATTTCATCTTTGTTGTTTCTGATTGATGAAATTAGAGATTTTACTCTTTTTTTTTTCCTGGTTAGGTTAGCCAACGGTTTATCTGTTTTATTGACCTTTTCAAAAAACCAACTTTTTGATTTATTGATCTGTTGTATAATTCTTTTGTTTTCAATTTCATTTCATTCTGCTCTAATTTTGGTTATTGCTTTTCTTCTACTGAGTTTGGGGTTGGAATGTTCTTCCTTTACCAGTTGCTTGACATGACCCATTAAGTCGTTAACTTCCTCTCTTTCTGTTCTCTTGAGGAAGTCTTGCAGTGCTATAAATTTCCCTCTTAGGACTGCCTTTGCGATATCCCAGAGGTTCTGATAATTCATGTCTTCATTGTCGTTTTGTTCCAAAAATTTGGCAATTTCCTTCTTAATCTCATCTTTGATCCAGCTATCATTCAGCATAATGTTATTTAACTTCCATGTTTTTGTATGAGTATGCAGATTCCTGTTGTTACTGAGTTCAACTTTTATTCCATGGTGATCTGAAAAGATGCAAGGAATAATTTCTATTCCTTTAAATTTACTGAGGTTAGACTTGTGACCTAAGATGTGTTCGATTTTGGAGTATGTTCCATGGGCTGATGAGAAGTATGTGTATTCAGTTTTTTGGGGATGAAATGTTCTGTAGATGTCTGCTAAGTTCAAATGTTGGATGGTTAGGTTTAAATCTAAAATTTCTTTGCTCAGCTTCTTGTTGGAGGATCGATCCAACACTGCCAAAGGAGTGTTGAAATCTCCAACTATTATGGAGCTGTAGGTAATCACGTTGCTCATGTGTGTTAGAGTTTCTCTTATAAATCGAGGCACATTTTGGTTGGGTACATAGATATTAATAATTGAAATCTCATCATATTGAGTATTACCCTTAACAAACATGAAGTGACCATTCTTATCCTTCCTTACTTTTGTTGGTTTAAAGCCTATTGTATCTGCAAATAAAATTTCAACACCTGCTTTTTTCTGATTACCATTTGCCTGAAATATGGATGACCATCCTTTCATTCTGAGTCTATATTTGTCTTTTAAGGTAACATGTGACTCTTGTATGCAGCAAATATCTGGCCTGAGTTTTTGAATCCAGTCAGCTAACCTGTGCCTCTTTAGAGGACAGTTTAAGCCGTTCACATTATATTGATAAGAGAATATTGATAAATGTGGTAAAATTTTGGGTATCGAGTTTTTCGAAAGTCCAGTGGACATTTTTAATCCTTTTGCCACTGTGGAAGTTGGAGTTTGATCAAAAGTTTCTGAGTGAGTTTACTTTTGTGGTAGCAGATTAGGCTGGTCATTATGGAGGATAGGTCTGAGAGCTGGTTTGGTTGTGACAAATTTCTTCAACATATGAATGTCATTTAAAGTATTTAATTTCTCCATCATAAATGAAACTCAGTTTAGCTGGATACAGGATCTGGGGTTGAAAGTTATTTTGCCTTAGGAGATTAAAAGTCATTGACTACCCTCTTCTGGCTTGAAAAGTTTTAGCAGAGAGATCTGCAGTCATTCTAATATTCTTCCCTTTGTAGGTAATGCATTTCTTACATCTGGCTGCTTTCAGAATTTTCTCCTTCATATTAACTTTAGTGAAGTTAATTATTATATGCCTGGGGGATGTTTTATTGGGATTGAGTCATGCTGGGGTTCTGAAACTGTCTGCTATCTGAATTTCAGAATCTCTTGGCATGTCTGGAAAATTCTCTTTCATAATTTCAGAGAGAAGGGCCTCTGTGCCTTGTGAGGCCACTTCATCACTTTCAGAGATTCCAATGAGGCGGATATTAGCCTTCTTCGAATTATCCCAGAGCTCTCTGAGATAGTGATCTGTTTTTGAACCTCCATTTCTCTTCCTGTTTGAGAGTTTGGGAGCATTCAAAAGCTTTGTCTTCAATGTCAGAAATCTTTTCTTCTGCCTGCTCCACTCTGTTACTAAGGGATTCTATTGTATTTTTCCGATCTGCGAGGGCTGCAAATTCTTGCTTCAGTGCGTCAAAATGTTTGGTGGTTTTGTCTTTAAATTCATTAAATTCTTGAGACAACTTTTGAATTTCTCCTTGAATTTCTAATTCCGAGTTTTGAATTGCTCCTTGAATTTCTAATTCCACATTTTTCTTCATTGTATTAATCTTGTTTGCAATCCAAATTCTGAATTTGATTTCTGACATCTCACCTAGCTGTTTCTGAATGGGATCTTTCTATGGCAGTTACACCTGCCATATCTTTCCTTGAGGGCGTTGATCTATTCTGGTTATTCATGTTACCAGAGTTTTTCCCCTGATTCCGCCCCATGATTGTTTTACACCATTTGACTTTTCCCCTGGAGCTTTGTTGAGGACCCATACAGTGTTACAACCTGAGAAACTGGGGACCTGTTTGGTGTGGTGGGGCTAAGTGGTTCTGTTTTGTTTTTAGCTGGTCTCTGTCCGACCTTAGTGAAACAGTTACTCTGGGTTGAAGTCTCAGCTGTGGAGAAATGCTAGCAGTTATGTCACCCCGCCCCCCCATAGGCAACAATTGGGAAAGGAAAATCAAACCTTCCTACAACCACACACCCAGGGCACCACTTGAATAGTCCTTGGGTGATTGGCTCAGTTCAAAAGGTCCAAGTCAATTGTCTCAGTTAGCACCTGTCTCAGGTGGGGGAATTTGAAAGGTCTCTGGCAACTGGATCACAGGGGACCGGTGACAATTCAAATATGACTTATTCCGGTGCTCTGTGAAGTCAGGAGGACCCACCCAGAAAATAGATTAGTCTGGGAAAGTTGATGCCTCCTTCCCCACCTTGCACCTCTGTCACACCCAGTCACTGATAGCCCCGCAGGGCTGTGACCCAGTTGCCTCCAGTGAGCAGATACTCCAGGGGTTTGCACCTGCCTGAATCACAAGGAAATCTATGTCTGCTCGGCCAGGCCACTGCTCTCTGCCTCTATCCAGCAGGAAGAGGTGAGGCCTGACAACCTCGGGTGCTTGATGGAGGCTGGGGGGTGTTCACACAGTTAGTTCCAGCCCCGCCCCTGATTGATGTTACTGACAGAACAGAACAACTTTGTGGGAATTTGTTTCTGTCCCTGCTAAATTCCCATGGAGAAGAGAAGCTGTTTTGAGTTCCCAGAGTCTGAGCCTCAGGCCCTTTCTTTGCTCATGCAGGTTTGTATTCAGTTACCTGTCAGTTCTAGCCTCCTGTCTTCCTTTGTCTATAGGCTGATGATCCCCCGAGGGCCGGATGCGTCTTAGGCTAAGTAAAGAGGTCCTCTGGGTCAGCTCTGCCCTGTGAACTTCCTAGCTCTGTGCGTGCATTTCTAGTCCCCGCTCTCCACCCAGGCCGGTACCACCTTAGGCAAACACTTTACTCATGGGGCCTGTGTTTCTGTCCCAGATCTGTTCCATGGTGGTTGCCACCTGAGTAGATGCCTGGCCTCCTCTGGTTGCCCAGGGAGACAGGGGGTGTGGCTTCAGAAAATCTGGGAGTGAGCCCTATTTTTGATAAAAGACGGCTGCTGCTCTGCACCTCGGGGCACCTCCTCTCTGGTGTGGTTCCCTCTCAGCCAACCGTCCTCTCCTCATTCCCATGCCCCAGAGTCAAAACTGACCAGCTGCAGTTTAGGCTCTGTCCACACCCCTCGAGAAATCACCCAAGAATCTGGACTCCTGGGGTACAGGCCTCTAGACCTCACAGTGAGAGTGGAGGGGTGTCCTAGGAGGTCAGAATTGCAGGTGGAGAATATATACAGTTTTATGCCTGGCAGGAGAACACCATGGAACCCTAGCAGGGGATGTAGTTCTAGTTCTTAGAGGTTCTCTCCTGTGGAGTGGAGTGGGAGGACCTTTGAACTTTGCTCGTTTGTTTGTGGGCACTCTGAGCTGTTCTCTAGGGGAGGGGACTCCTATCTGCTTGGTGATGGAGTTTTTACCTTTTGTTTGTATCTTTGGGGTCACAGCTCACCTTAGTGGGGTTGTTGTGCGTTCTTCAACATTCTCTCTTGGTGCAGCTCTAATCCACCAGGTTACTTGCTAAATTTCTGTCCTTTAACTGTCCTTCTGGATGGGAGCCTCTGTGGAAAGCTGGCTTCAGTCAGCCTTCTTTGCTTTGGTTCCAATATTTCTTTTTTTTTTTTTTTTATTGTTGGGGATTCATTGAGGGTACAATAAGCCAGTTACACTGATTGCAATTCTTAGGTAAAGTCCCTCTTGCAATCATGTCTTGCCCCCATAAAGTGTGACACACACTAAGGTCCCACCCCCCTCCCTCCATCCCTCTTTCTGCTCCCCCCCCCATAACCTTAATTGTCATTAATTGTCCTCATATCAAGATTGAGTACATAGGATTCATGCTTCTCCATTTTTGTGATGCTTTACTAAGAATAATGTCTTCCACGTCCATCCAGGTTAATACGAAAGATGTAAAGTCTCCATTTTTTTTAATGGCTGAATAGTATTCCATGGTATACATATACCACAGCTTGTTAATCCATTCCTGGGTTGGTGGGCATTTAGGCTGTTTCCACATTTTGGAGATTGTAAATTGAGCTGCAATAAACAGTCTAGTACAAGTGTCCTTATGATAAAAGGATTTTTTTCCTTCAGGGTAGATGCCCAGTAATGGGATTGCAGGATCGAATGGGAGGTCTAGGTTGAGTGCTTTGAGGTTTCTCCATACTTCCTTCCAGAAAGGTTGTACTAGTTTGCAGTCCCACCAGCAGTGTAAAAGTGTTCCCTTCTCTCCACATCCACGCCAGCATCTGCAGTTTTGAGATTTTGTGATGTGGACCATTCTCACTGGGGTTAGATGATATCTCAGGGTTGTTTTGATTTGCATTTCTCTAATATATAGAGATGATGAACATTTTTTCATGTGTTTGTTAGCCATTCGTCTGTCATCTTTAGAGAAAGTTCTATTCATGTCTCTTGCCCATTGATATAAGAGATTGTTGGCTTTTTTCATGTGGATTAATTTGAGTTCTCTATAGATCCTGGTTATCAAGCTGTTGCCTGATTGAAAATATGCAAATATCCTTTCCCATTGTGTAGGTTGACTCTTTGCTTTGGTTATTGTGTCCTTAGCTGTACAGAAGCTTTTCAGTTTAATGAAGTCCCATTTGTTTATTTTTGTTGTTGTTGCAATTGCCATGGCAGTCTTCTTCATGAAGTCTTTCCCCAGGCCAATATCTTCCAGTGTTTTTCCTATGCTTTCTTGGAGGATTTTTATTGTTTCATGCCTTAAGTTTAAGTCCTTTATCCATCTTGAATCAATTTTTGTGAGTGGGGGAAAGGTGTGGGTCCAGTTTCAGTCTTTTACATGTAGACATCCAGTTCTCCCAACACCATTTATTGAATAGGGAGTCTTTCCCCCAAGGTAAGTTCTTGTTTGCTTTATCAAAGATTAGGTGGTTGTAAGATGTTAGTTTCATTTCTTGGTGTTCAATTCGATTCCAAGTGTCTATGTCTCTGTTTTTGTGCCAGTACCATGCTGTCTTGACCACTATGGCTTTGTAGTACAGACTAAAATCTGGTATGCTGATGCCCCCAGCTTTATTTTTGTTACTAAGAACTGCCTTAGCTATACGGGGTTTTTCTGGTTCCATACAAAACGCAGAATCATTTTTTCCAAATCTTGAAAGTACGATGTTGGTATTTTGATAGGAATGGCATTGAATAGGTAGATTGCTTTGGGAAGTATAGACATTTTAACAATGTTAATTCTTCCGATCCATGAGCATGGTATGTTCTTCCATTTGTTAATAACCTCTGCTATTTCCTTTCTGAGGATTTCATAGTTTTCTTTATAGAGGTCCTTCACTTCCTTCGTTAGGTATATTCCTAGGTATTTCATTTTCTTTGAAACTATGGTGAAGGGAGTTGTGTCCTTAATTAGCTTCTCCTCTTGACTGTTATTGGTGTATACAAAGGCTACTGACTTGTGGACATTGATTTTATATCCTGAAACATTACTGTATTTTTTGATGACTTCTAGGAGTCTTGTGGTTGAGTCTTTGGGGTTCTCTAAGTATAAGATCATGTCGTCAGCAAAGAGGGAGAGTTTGACCTCCTCTGCTCCCATTTGGATTCCCTTTATTTCCTTGTCTTGCCTAATTGTATTGGCTAGAACTTCCAGCACTATGTTGAATAGTAAAGGTGACAGAGGACAACCTTGTCTGGTTCCAGTTCTAAGAGGAAAAGCTTTCAGTTTTACTCCATTCAGTAAAATATTGGCTGTGGGTTTGTCATAGATAGCTTCAATCAGTTTTAGAAATGTGCCACCTATGCCTATACTCTTCAGTGTTCTAATTAGAAAAGGATGCTGGATTTTATCAAATGCTTTTTCTGCATCTATTGAGAGGATCATGTGATCTTTATTTTTGCCTCTGTTAATATGGTGGATAACGTTTATGGACTTGCGTATGTTAAACCAGCCTTGCATCCCTGGGATGAAGCCTACTTGATCATGATGAATGACTTTTTTGATGAAGCTGTAATCTATTGGCTAGGATTTTGTTGGGAATTTTTCCATCTATATTCATGAGTGAGATTGGTCTGAAATTCTCCTTTTTGCTTGGGTCTTTTCCTGGTTTTGGTATCAGGGTGATGTTTGCTTCATAGAATGTGTTGGGGAAGGTTCCTTCTTCCTCAGTTTTTTGGAATAATTTCTGCAGTACAGGAATAAGCTCTTCCTTGAAGGTTTGATAGAATTCTGGAGTGAAGTCATCTGGACGAGGGCATTTTTTAGTTGGAAGCTTTTTTATTATTTCTTTGATCTCAGTGCTTGAAATTGGTCTGTTCAGGAGGTCTATTTCTTCCTGGCTAAGTCTAGGGAGAGGGTGTGATTCCAAATATTGATCCATTTCCTTCACATTGTCAAATTTCTGGGCATAGAGTTTCTGGTAGTATTCAGAGATGATCTCTTGTATCTCTGTGGGATCAGTTGTTATTTCCCCTTTATCATTTCTGATTGAGGTTACTAGAGATTTTACTTTTCTATTCCTCATTAGTCTGGCCAATGGTTTATCTATTTTATTTATTTTTTCAAAAAACCAACTCCTTGTTTCATTAATTTTCTGAATGATTCTTTTGTTTTCAATTTCATTGATCTCTGATTTGATTTTGGATATTTCTTTTCTTCTGCTGGGTTTAGGCTTAGATTGTTCTTCTTTTTCCAATTCCATAAGATCTCTTGTGAGATTGTTGATGTACTCTCTTTCTGTTTTTTGAATGTAGGCATCTAAAGCGATGAATTTTTCTCTCAAAAATGCTTTTGCAGTATCCCACAGGTTTTGGTAGCTTGTGTCTTCATTGTTGTTATGCTCAAGGAAGTTAATGATTTCCTGTTTTATTTCTTCCTTCACCCATCTGTTATTCAACAGAAGATTGTTTAGTTTCCATGCCTTTTGGTGGGGTTGAGCATTTTTGTTAGAGTTGAGTTCCATCTTTAGTGCCTTATGGTCTGAAAAGATACAAGGTAAAATTTCAATTCTTTTGATTCTGTTGATATTTGTTTTGTGTCCCAGGATATGATCAATTTTGGAGAATGTTCCATGGGGTGATGAGAAGAATGTATATTCTTTATCTTTGGGGTGGAGTGTTCTATATACGTCTATCAAGCATAGTTGTTCTAGGGTCTCATTTAAATCTCTTACATCTTTGTTTAATTTCTGTTTAGAGGATCTGTCCAGCTCTGTAAGAGATGTGTTAAAGTCCCCTGTTATGATGGTATTCTCAGATATCATATTGCTCAGACCGAGTAAGGTCTGCTTCAAGAATCTGGGAGCATTTAAATTGGGTGCATAAATATTTAGAATTGAAATGTCTTCTTGTTTTATTTTTCCCTTGACCAATATAAAATGACCATCTTTGTCTTTTTTGGCTTTAGTTGCTTTAAATCCACATGTATCTGAAAATAAGATTGCAACTCCTCTTTTCTTCTGAATTCCATTTGCCTGAAAAATTGTCTTCCAACCCTTGACTCGGAGCTTTAATTTGTCTTTTGAAGCCAGGTGTGTTTCTTGCAGAAGGCAAATGGATGGCTTGTGTTTTTTAATCCAGTCAGCCAATCTATGTCTCTTCAGTGGGGAATTCAAGCCATTAACATTTATTGAGACAATGGATAAGTGTGGTAGTATTCTATTCGTCTTATTTGGTGAGAGTCCATTGCTTAGTTTTATCTTTTGCATCAGTGTGGAGGTTAGGTTCTGTCCTTTGATTTCTGAGTTCTTACTTTGCTGCTGATCCATTGTTGTGGTCAGTGTGCAGAACAGGTTGAAGTATTTCCTGTAGAACTGGTCTTGTTGTGGCGAATTTCCTCAATGTTTGTATATCCGTAAATGATTTGATTTCTCCGTCAATTTTGAAGCTTAGCTTAGCAGGGTACAGAATTCTGGGCTGAAAATTGTTCTGTTTAAGTAGATTAAAGGTAGATGACCATTGTCTTCTTGCTTGGAAAGTTTCATTAGAGAAGTCTGCGGTCACTCTGATGGATTTGCCCCTGTAGGTCCACTGGCGCTTACTCCTGGCAGCTTGCAGAATCTTTTCTTTTGTCTTGACTTTGGACAGGTTCATCACAATGTGTCTTGGAGAAGCTCGGTTAGAGTTGAGGCGACCCGGGGTCCGACATCCCTCTGAAAGCAGTATGTCAGAATCTTTGGTGATGTTTGGGAAATTTTCCTTTATAATATTCTCTAGTATGGCTTCTATTCCTCTGGGGCATTCTTCTTCCCCTTCTGGAATTCCTATAACTCGTATGTTGGAACGCTTCATAAAGTCCCATAATTCTGACAGTGAACGTTCTGCTTTCTCTCTCTTCTTTTCTGCCTCTTTTACTATCTGAGTTATCTCAAGAACTTCGTCTTCTACCTCTGAAATTCTTTCTTCTGCATGGTCTAACCTGTTGCTGATACTTTCCATTGCATCTTTAAGTTCCCTAATTGACTGTTTCATTTCCTTCAGGTCTGCTATATCCTTTTTATATTCTTCATATCGTTCATCTCTTATTTGATTCTGTTTTTGAATTTACTTTTGGTTATTTTCCACTTTATTAGCAATTTCCTTCATTGTTTCCATCATTTCTTTCATTGTTTTCAACATGTGTATTCTAAATTCCCTTTCTGTCATTCCTAACATTTCTATACTGGTGGAATAATCTGCAGTAGCTACCTCATGGTCCCTTGGTGGGGTTGTTCTAGACTGGTTCTTCATGTTGCCTGGAGTTTTCTGCTGATTCTTCCTCATGAGTGATTTCTTTTATCTGTTTCCTTGCCATAATTTTCCTTTCACTTCCTCTTGCTCTTTAAGTTCTCGTGCCTGTGGACTAAGGGTTACAGGACCAGAAGGGTGAGAAGGTTGAAGAGCAAAAAAAAGGGGATGAAAGAAAGGAGGACCGAGTGATAAGAAAAAAAGAAAGATAGAGAAAGGAGAGGGGGTGGGTATAAGGAATATTGACAAAAAGAAGAGAGGCACAGAAAGAGGGAGACAGGGCAATATAGGTGTACAGTAGGGTACTTTGACACAACCTTAAAAAACCCCACCTTCTGGGGTGCCCAGTTGCGTGGTTCCCTTGAGGTCAGCAGCTCTTTGCTAACCTGATCAGACACAGTACCCCACCTCCACCAAGTACAGAGGAAAGACAAAAATGCTATAAATCAAACCAAAACAAGCAAACAGAAAACTTTACAGGGATAAAATTGGGTGAAAAACCAAATTATATCGGTAGAAACACTAGCAAAAATGAAGTTGAAGTTATTAAAAAAGGCAGCAATGGGAAATTATAATTAAACTAGGAAAATTGAGAAAGAAAAAGGGATCTGTGTGGAAAAGATTGAAATTAAAAAAACAAAAGAACATCAGCAACGTCAAAATAAACAAACAAAAAAAACAACGAAACAAAAAAAAAAAAAGAAAAAAATACACAACCAAAAACAAAGCAGTTTGTATATGTTATTGAATATTGTCTAGGCAACACGTGGTCTTCTGTGGTATGAGATGTTAGTCACAGTTCTGATACGACAGGAGGCTGCTGATTTCTCAAACCCCAGCAGGTAGACACCCTAAATCTCTCTTCAGCCTACTTAAAAGGCACTTTGAACTTGTAAACTTGCTGAGCAGAAGCTTTCCCAGCTTTCTCGTTGGAATCGCTGCTGAAGTGGCTATCCACTTACCCAGTGTGCCAAAACTGGTCTCACTCTGCCCCGGAGGGTTAGGGCTGCAAGGCGGCTCAGACCCCACCCTTAGGCTACTTGGTTGCTGGGTTACCAGCTCCCACCCATTTCTAGCTCTGCGACCCTGAGGGCGGAGCTTGCCAGGGCAGATCACTGACAATGGATCCGTGTGACCCCCCGCCAAACACTATTAGCTCTGTCTGGCTCAGCGGCTCAGACTGGGGCCCTAGACAATGGCCAAAGTTCTCCCCACTCCCGCTCAGGCCTTCCCCAAGGCAGTTCAACTCAGTGCCAAGTCCAAGGACATCAAAACAGTTCACAGGTAAGGCCTTTCTGGTTTGCAGTCTCGCTGCTACTGAACTTACAGTTGTGGGCGGGTTTAGACGGATTCAACACACGTGACCACTTGCTGGTTTTCCACGGTTTTAGTCCTCCTCTTGGGGTCCAGAAGTCTCTCGCTGACTCCCTGTATCCTCATAGGAGTGATGATAGGCAGTTCCCACCAGCCAGAGATGCCTGGAGTCCTATCTCCCCAGACTCATGGTGCCCAGATGCAAGGAAGCTGTTACTCGGCTGCCATCTTGCTCCGCCTCCTCCTGGTTCCAATATTTCAAAGACTAAATTCACTTGTCCTAGTTTAGAAAGTGCCTTTCCCGGCTATAGAACACGGTGGTGACTCAATAGACATGTACAACTGTGACTTGGCACAGATTAATCTGTGCCTACAGGGCTAGCAGGCAGTGACTTGGCAGCAGCGGTGACAGAAGACAGCTTCAGCATCAGCAGGTGGAATTGCAGAGCTGCTTGGGAGACAACACCATTCCAGGAACCATACATAAAGCATTACAAAAACACATGCAACTAATTTAATGACTTCAACTGAATTGACCAAAGACGCCTAATGAAAATCGTATTAAAAGTGAATACAGTGGAGGCGGAGCAAGATGGCAGCCGAGTAACAGCTTCCTTGCATCTGGGCATCGTGAGTCTGGGGATATAGGACTCCAGGCATCTCTGGCTGGTGGGATCTGCCTACCATCACCCCTGAGAGGATACAGGGAGTCAGCGAGAGACTTCTGGACCCCAAGAGGAGGACTAAAACAGTGGAAAACCGGCAAGTGGTCGCGTGTATTCAATCCGTCTAAACCCGCCCGCAACTGTAAGTTCAGTAGCAGCGAGACTGCAAACCAGAAAGGTCTTACCTGTGAACTGTTTTTGTGTCTTTGGACTTGGCACTCAGCTGAACTGCCTTGGGGAGAGCCTGAGCGGGAGTGCAGAGAACTTTGGCCTTTGTCTAGGGCCCCAGTCTGAGCCACTGAGCCAGATGGAGCTAATAGTGTTTGGCTCCGGGTCACAGGCAGACATTGTGAGTGATCTGCCCCGGCAGGCTCTGCCCTCAGGGTCGCAGAGCTGGAATTGGTTGGGTCCTGGTAACCCAGCAACCAAGTAGCCTAAGGGCGGGGTCTGAGCCGCCTCGCAGCCCTAACCCTCGGGGGCAGAGGGAGACACAGGATAAGTGGATAGCCACTTCAGCAGTGATTCCAGCGACAAGCACTTCCCTGAGAAAGCTTCTGCTCAGTAAGTGAACAAGTTCAAAGTGCCTTTTATGTGGGCTGAAGAGAGATTTAGGGTGTCTACCTGCTGGGGTTTGAGGAACTAGCAGCCTACAGTCGTATCACAACTGTGATTAACATCTCATACTTCAGAAGACCACGTGTTGCCTGGACAATATTCAATAACATATACATACTGCTTTGTTTTTGGTTGTGTTTTTTTTTTTTTTTTTTTTTTGGTTTGGTTGTTTTTTTTTGTTTATTTTGATGCTGTGGATTGTTGTTTTGTTTTTTAAGTTCAACCATTTCCATACAGATCCTTTTTCTTTCTCAATTTTTCTAGTTTAATTATAATTTCCCATTGCTGCCTATTCCAATAATTAGAACTTCATTTTTGTTAGGGTTTCTACTGCTATTATTTGGTTTGTCCAGCCAATTTTATCCCGTAAAGTTTTCTGTTTGCTTGTTTTGGTTTGATTTATAGCATTTTTGTCTTTCCTCTCTACTTGGTGGAGGTGGGGTACTGTGTCTGATCAGGTTAGCAAAGAGCTGCTGACCTCAAGGGAACCACCCAACTGGGCACCCCCAGAAGGTGGTTTTTTTTTTAAGGTTGTATCAAAGTACCCTACTGTACACCTATATTGCTCTGTTTCCCTCTTTCTGTGCCTCTCTTCTTTTTGTCAATATTCCTTTTACCAACCCCCTCTCCTTTCTCTATTTTTCTTTGTTTTTCTTATCACTCGGTCCTCCTTTCTTTCATCCCTTTTTTGATCTTCAACCTTCTCACCCTTCTGGTCCTGTAACCCTTAGTCCACAGGCACGAGAACTTAAAGAGCAAGAGGAAGTGAAAGGAAAATTGGGGCAAGGAAACAGATAAAAGAAATCACCGATGAGGAAGAATCAGCAGAAAACTTCAGGCAACATGAAGAACCAGTCCAGAACAACCCCACCAAGGGACCATGAGGTAGCTACTGCAGAGGATTCCACCTATACAGAAATGTTAGGAATGACAGAAAGAGAATTTAGAATACACATGTTGAAAACAATGAAAGAAATGATGGAAACAATGAAGGAAACTGCTAATAAAGTGGAAAATAACCAAAAGGAAATTAAAAAACAGAATCAAATCAGAGATGAATGATATGAAGAATATAAAAAGGATATAGCAGAGCTGAAGGAAATGAAACAGTCAATCAGGGAACTTAAAGATGCAATGGAAAGTATGAGCAACAGGTTAGACCATGCAGAAGAAAGAATTTCAGAGGTAGAAGACGAAGTTCTTGAGATAACTCAGATAGTAAAAGAGGCAGAAAAGAAGAGAGAGAAAGCAGAACGTTCACTGTCAGAATTATGGGACTTTATGAAGCGTTCCAACATACGAGTTATAGGAATTCCAGAAGGGGAAGAAGAATGCCCCAGAGGAATGGAAGCCATACTAGAGAATATTATAAAAGAAAATTTCCCAAATATCACCAAAGATTCTGACACACTGCTTTCAGAGGTCTATCGGACCCCAGGTTGCCTCAACTCTAACCAAGCTTCTCCAAGACACATTGTGATGAACCTGTCCAAAGTCAAGACAAAAGAAAAGATTCTGCAAGCTGCCAGGAGTAAGCGCCAGTTGACTTACAGGGGCAAATCCATCAGAGTGACTGCAGACTTCTCTAATGAAACTTTCCAAGCAAGAAGACAATGGTCATCTACCTTTAATCTACTTGAAGAGAACCATTTCCAGCCCAGAATTCTGTACCCTGCTAAGCTAAGCTTCAAAATTGATGGAGAAATCAAATCATTTACGGATATACAAACATTGAGGAAATTCGCCACAACAAGACCAGCTCTACAGGAAATACTTCAACCTGTTCTGCACACTGACCACCACAATGGATCAGCAACAAAGTAAGAACTCAGAAATTAAAGGACAGAACCTAACCTCCACACTGATGCAAAAGATAAAACTAAGCAATGGACTCTCACCAAATAAGACGAATAGAATACTACCACACTTATCCATTGTCTCAATAAATGTTAATGGCTTGAATTCCCCACTGAAGAGACATAGATTGGCTGACTGGATTAAAAAACACAAGCCATCCATTTGCTGTCTGCAAGAAACACACCTGGCTTCAAAAGACAAATTAAAGCTCCGAGTCAAGGGTTGGAAGACAATTTTTCAGGCAAATGGAATTCAGAAGAAAAGAGGAGTTGCAGTCTTCTTTTCAGATACATGTGGATTTAAAGCAACTAAAGTCAAAAAAGACAAAGATGGTCACTTCATATTGGTCAAGGGAAAAATAAAACAAGAAGACATTTCAAATCTAAATATTTATGCACCCAATTTAAATGCTCCCAGATTCTTGAAACAGACCTTACTCAGTCTGAGCAATATGATATCTGATAATACCATAATAACAGGGGACCTTAACACTCCTCTTACAGAGCTGGACAGATCCTCTAAACAGAAATTAAACAAGGATATAAGAGACTTAAATGAGACCCTAGAACAACTGTGCTTGATAGACGCATATAGAACACTCCATCCCAAAGATAAAGAATATACATTCTTCTCATCACCCCATGGAACATTCTCCAAAACTGATAATATCCTGGGACACAAAACAATTATCAACAGAATCAAAAGAATTGAAATTTTACCTTGTATCTTCTCAGACCATAAGGCACTAAAGGTGGAACT
The DNA here is from genome assembly GCF_027406575.1 of Nycticebus coucang. NCBI lineage: Eukaryota > Metazoa > Chordata > Mammalia > Primates > Lorisidae > Nycticebus > Nycticebus coucang. The sequence continues at coordinate 45,211,218 of NC_069784.1, forward strand.
CAACTCTAACAAAAATGCTCGACTCCACCCAAAGGCATGGAAACTAAACAATCTTCTGTTGAATAACAGATGGGTGCAGGAAGAAATAAAACAGGAAATCATTAACTTCCTTGAGCATAACAACAATGAAGACACAAGCTACCAAAACCTGTAGGATACTGCAAAAGCAGTTTTGAGAGGAAAATTCATCGCTTTAGATGCCTACATTCAAAAAACAGAAAGAGAGCACATCAACAATATCACAAAAGTTCTTCTGGAATTGGAAACAGAAGAACAATCTAAGCCTAAACTCAGTAGAAGAAAAGAAATATCCAAAATCAAATCAGAGATCAATGAAATTGAAAACAAAAGAATCATTCAGAAAATTAATGAAACAAGGTGTTGGTTTTTTGAAAAAATAAATAAAATAGATAAACCATTGGCCAGACTTATGAGGAATAGAAAAGTAAAATCTCTAGTAACCTCAATCAGAAATGATAAAGGGGAAATAACAACTGATCCCACAGAGATACAAGAGATCATCTCTGAATACTACCAGAAACTCTATGCCCAGAATTTTGACAATGTGAAAGAAATGGATCAATATTTGGAATCACACCCTCTCCCTAGACTCAGCCAGGAAGAAATAGAGCTCCTGAACAGACCAATTTCACGCACTGAGATCAAAGAAACAATAAAAAATCTTCCAACCAAAAAATGCCCTGGTGCAGATGGCTTCACTCCAGAATTCTATCAAACCTTCAAGGAAGAGCTGATTCCTGTACTGCAGAAATTATTCCAAAAAATTGAGGAAGAAGGAATCTTCCCCAACACATTCTATGAAGCAAACATCACCCTGATACCAAAACCAGGAAAAGACCCAAACAAAAAGGAGAATTTCAGACCAATCTCACTCACGAACATAGACGCAAAAATTCTCAACAAAATCCTAGCCAATAGATTACAGCTTATCATCAAAAAAGTCATTCATCATGACCAAGTAGGCTTCATCCCAGGGATGCAAGGCTGGTTTAACATACTCAAGTCTATAAACGTTATCCACCATATTAACAGAGGCAAAAATGAAGATCACATGATCTTCTCAATAGATGTAGAAAAAGCATTTGATAAAATCCAGCGTCCTTTTCTAATTAGAACACTGAAGAGTATAGGCATAGGTGGCACATTTCTAAAACTGATTGAAGGTATCTATGACAAACCCACAGCCAATATTTTACTGAATGGAGTAAAACTGAAAGCTTTTCTTCTTAGAACTGGAACCAGACAAGGTTGTCCTCTGTCACCTTTACTATTCAACATAGTGCTGGAAGTTCTAGCCAATACAATTAGGCAAGACAAGGAAATAAAGGGAATCCAAATGGGAGCAGAGGAGGTCAAACTCTCCCTCTTTGCTGACGACATGATCTTATACTTAGAGAACCCCAAAGACTCAACCACAAGACTCCTAGAAGTCATCAAAAAATATAGTAATGTTTCAGGATATAAAATCAATGTCCACAAGTCAGTAGCCTTTGTGTACACCAATAACAGTCAAGATGAGAAGCTGATTAAGGACACAACTCCCTTCACCATAGTCTCAAAGAAAATGAAATACCTAGGAATATACCTAATGAAGGAGGTGAAGGACCTCTATAAAGAAAACTATGAAATCCTCAGAAAGGAAATAGCAGAGGATATTAACAAATGAAGAACATACCATGCTCATGGATGGGAAGAATCAACATTGTTAAAATGTCCATACTTCCCAAAGCAATCTACCTATTCAATGCCATTCCTATCAAAATACCAACATCGTACTTTCAAGATTTGGAAAAAATGATTCTGCGTTTTGTATGGAACCGGAAAAACCCCGTATAGCTAAGGCAGTTCTCTGTAACAAAAATAATGGTGGGGGCATCAGCATACCAGATTTTATTCTGTACTACAAAGCCATAGTGCTCAAGACAGCATGGTACTGGCACAAAAACAGAGACATAGACACTTGGAATCGAATTGAAAACCAAGAAATGAAACTAACATTTTACAACCACCTAATCTTTGATAAACCAAACAAGAACATACCTTGGGGGAAAGACTCCCTATTCAATAAATGGTGTTGGGAGAACTGGATGTCTACATGTAAAAGACTGAAACTGGACCCACACCTTTCCCCACTCACAAAAATTGATTCAAGATGGATAAAGGACTTAAACTTAAGGCATGAAACAATAAAAATCCTCCAAGAAAGCATAGGAAAAACACTGGAAGATATTGGCCTGGGGAAAGACTTCATGAAGAAGACTGCCATGGCAATTGCAACAACAACAAAAATAAACAAATGGGACTTCATTAAACTGAAAAGCTTCCGTACAGCTTAGGAGACAATAACCAATGCAAAGAGACAACCTACACAATGGGAAAGGATATTTGCATATTTTCAATCAGACAAAAGCTTGATAACTAGGATCTATAGAGAGCTCAAATTAATCCACATGAAAAAAGCCAACAATCCCTTATATCAATGGGCAAGAGACATGAATAGAACTTTCTCTAAAGATGACAGACGAATGGCTAACAAACACATGAAAAAATGTTCATCTCTATATATTAGAGAAATGCAAATCAAAACAACCCTGAGATATCATCTAACCCCAGTGAGAATGGCCCACATCACAAAATCTCAAAACTGCAGATGCTGACGTGGATGTGGAGAGAAGGGAACACTTTTACACTGCTGGTGGGACTGCAAACTATTACAACCTTTCTGGAAGGAAGTATGGAGAAACCTCAAAGCACTCAAGCTAGACCTCCCATTTGATCCTGCAATCCCATTACTGGGCATCTACCCAGAAGGAAAGAAATCCTTTTATCATAAGGACACTTGTACTAGACTGTTTATTGCAGCTCAATTTACAATCTCCAAAATGTGGAAACAGCCTAAATGCCCACCAACCCAGGAATGGATTAACAAGCTGTGGTATATGTATACCATGGAATATTATTCAGCCATTAAAAAAAATGGAGACTTTACATCCTTCGTATTAACCTGGATGGACGTGGAAGACATTATTCTTAGTAAAGCATCACAAGAATGGAGAAGCATGAGTCCTATGTACTCAATTTTGATATGAGGACAATTAATGACAATTATGGTTATGGGGGGGAAGAGAAAGAGGGAAGGAAGGAGGTGGGTGGGGCCTTGGTGTGTGTCACACTTTATGAGGGCAAGACATGATTGCAAGAGGGACTTTACCTAACAATTGCAATCAGTGTAACCTGGCTTATTGTACCCTCAATGAATCCCCAACAATAAAAAAAAAAAAAAAAGAAAGTGCCTTTCCCAGAAAGCTGCTTTTCCCAGAATTGAAATGAATGATTTTAAATGGGAAGGCTAGTGCTTGCTGAGGCACATGAGTGGTCACCTGTCTTTATTCCTTTCTTATATATCCAAACTCATCAGATAAAAATATTCCAAGAATAAAGAAGACAAAATGTAACAAAATTGTCATAAAGATTCCTTATCAGCGTTAAAGCAGCAAAGTACATACACACCTTTCCAAACTAAGAATGTCCTGTTTGTAGATAAACAACAATGGAGATAAACCACAAAGGCGCTGGGTTGTCTGTTCTGTTTGCCCACTTCCCTATATGACTAACTGAATGTTATTGTGTAAATAGGTAGGGGACAAAGTGCAGGCAGATGATCTGTCCCCAGCTGTGACTTGGCGGGGCCCTCCAGCGCATTCTTTCCTTTAAGGCATAACTGCCTGCATTTTTTGGCAAAGCTACTTCTGTAAGCTGGGGGAGAATATCCCCCAAGACTCATGTCTAGTCCAAGTACTGGAAATGTTCCTTCTCAGGGCCTTGTACCTCAAGGAGCACAAATGAGTCTGATTCACCTTATAAGGGTGCAGGAGACTGTGCCCCTTTATGCCCAGAACTTTTCCTCTCTTCTCACCCCCTCAGGATACTGGATGTGCCTTTCTCTATCTGTTCAACCTTATACTGGTACCTGACACATAAAACTCTTTCATTCCGGCAGAAAATAACACAGCTCTGTTTAATCCCATATCTAGAGACTTTCCATCCCTACCCTCCCCAAATTTAAACTGCTTCAATCTCACTGATACAGGAAAGTCTGTAGGCTTTATAAACCTGATCTCTGTTCTCTCAATTTAACTTTTCCCTATCTGCTTCCTACTATACTCCTCCAGGAATATTCTTCCTTTGTGGCTGCTCCATTTATTGGTGCCTACATACTAACCATTCTGGTCTTTGCACCTGAGTTTTCCTCCCCCCCCCAAGTTTCCTTTGTGAATGACTCCTCCCTAACTCAGGCCCTGACACATCCGCCTACTTCCAGAAAAAGAAGAGACATTACTCTCCCTATACTCCTTGGAACAATAGTGGCTGGAATTGGCACAGATAGTGCAGATATTAATACATCAACCCATTTTTACCATCAACTCTCCCTAGAATTTAACAAAGACATGGGAAGAGTACCAGACTCTTCAGTCACCCTACAATCCCAAATTAATTCTTTTTTTTTGTAGAGACAGAGTCTCACTGTACGGCCCTCGGGTAGAGTACCATGGCATCACACGGCTCACAGCAACCTCTAACTCTTGGGCTTACGCGATTCTCTTGCCTCAGCCTCCTGAGCAGCTGGGACTACAGGCGCCCGCCACAATGCCTGGCTATTTTTTGTTGTTGTTGTTGCAGTTCCGCCGGGGCTGGGTTTGAACCCGCCACCCTCGGCATATGGGGCTGGCGCCCTACTCACTGAGCCACAGGCGCCGCCCCCCAAATTAATTCTTTAACTGCAATGGTACTCCAAAATTGCTGAGCCTTAGATTTAGTTACAACAGAAAAAGGGGCATTTTATATTTTATTGGGAGAAGATTGTTGCTTCTTTGTTACCAAGTCAGGAATAATCATAAGCAAAGTACAAGAACTCCAAACAGAAACAAACAGAACATGAATCATCTCATTCCTGGTCCTTATTTGATTCATGGCCTCCTTGGCTATTGTCTATGATAGGGCCATTAATTATGATTTTTATCATTCTCAGTTTTGGACCTGTAATCTTCTGTCTCATCAAAGATTGATTTATTCCTGGTTGATTTATTGACCAGGCCATCACCCAGAAAACTACTGTTTATATCCTTGCCCTGTGTGGATATCAACCAGTTCAAACTGAAGACCCAAGAGTGTTCATGTAAACATTGCTCCATTCCCCCCCACACCTCCATTTTCCTTTTTCATTCAGCCCCTTACCGCAAAGGAAGTGGTCAAAGAGATAACATGCCCATCATCCTGCCTCCTTATAATAGACTAAAAATCCAAATACAGAACACCTGGCTAAATGGATCAACCCCCACCCTCCTTATGGATATCCAACCATGGAAATGTGGATGGGCCAATCCCCTACCCTTCCCCACAGATGTACCACTTATGAAATGTGAATGGCCAATCCTCCCACCCTTCTAACCTTTAAAACCCCTATCCACCATTACCCACGTGCTGACTTCTTTCTCAAACTCAGCTCTCCCTCACTGAGGTGAAATAAAGGCCGCTGTTGTCCACACAGAACATGTGATTCTGTTTTCCTTTCATCTTGTGTCTCATAATAATTTTTATTTTTAGTCTTTGACTTCTCACTCTGTACAAGCAGGTTTTGAGTCCTGAGAGTACTGTATTTTCCATCAGTGTTGACGTGTGTAGTTCAAACACATGTTGTTCAGGGGCCATTGTATAGTTACTGTCTTTGCCTGCCCAGAGTCCATTTCTTCTTCTCTGGTCATGGAACCCAGAGTTTACTTTGGGGAAGGGGCTCTTTTTATCTGGGCTTTCTGTCCTAGTGTTTTAGGTGTGCCTCTGTCTGTGATGCCAGAGGTAGAACACACAGCCTGGTCCATCAGAGGGCTACATATTCATAACTACAGGGCTTGGTTTAGATGCATGAACATGACCCATGCCCAGCCAATCAGCATAATTTCATACTATTTTAGCTTCAGTAATTATTTCAATATAGGGAAACTGGTTTAATTGAAGTGAATTGAGGAGTTACTGGGAGGAAGAGTTCTTTTTTCTGTTGGGCTTGAACCTTGGAAGATGGTGGTTAGGAGCTGCTGGCAGCCTTCTTTGCACTCTGTGGAGCCTGAGAGTGGGGCCAAGGTTGAGAAAAACATCATGGCAGGATGGTGGTAGTTTTTCTGAGACCTAAATTATGCTTTGCATAAAGCCAGAGGAAAAAAAATTGTAATTTTCAGAAATGTGAGGTTTTTGTTGGTTTCATTTTCGTGTTTGCTTAAGCAGTCTGAGTTGGATTTTTCTGCCTTTGCAGTGCTAAATATCTTCACTAGTCTAAACAATAAGACATTTCTTGCTGTTAGTTCTGCTTTTGTTTGAAAGTCCCTTTTAAAACTCACACAGAAATTTAATTGCCCCAGGGATAGTATTTAGGACTTTTAAGGAGGTAATTACCCTGTTTCCCCGTTTAAGGTGTGCTCCCAAAAATGTGCTAGGTCTTATTTTCAGGGGACATCTTATCTTTCCTGTAAGTAGGTATTATTTTTGGAGGATGTCCTATTTTTGGGGAAACAGGGTAGGTCCCTTATGAGCGGATTAATGTTGTTAGGAATAGGTTGGTTATCCTGGGAGTTTGGTCCCTTTCTTTCTCTGTCTTGTATGATTTCTCCCTCTCTTGTTCTGCACTGTGACATCGTCTACCTTGTTATGATGCAGCAGAAAAGCCCTCACCAAATGTGGTCCCTTGGACATGGACCTCTCAGCCTCCACAGCCAAATAAGTCATCTCTTTTCTTCATAAATTACCCTGTCTGTGGTACTGTGTAATAGCTGCAGCAAACAGACTTGATAGATTTCCATGCTACCATGTGCTTAAATGGGGGCACTGATAGTGCTAGCTGACCCACTTAAAATGTTCTGTTTCAATAGAGTGACTTGAGTGCTCTCTTGTTCCATGTAATTCATCATTGCTAATTTGAAGAAACACTCTTATTCATCTTTTCCATTTTTTTTTTTTGTGGGAAACCAGCTCACGTTTAATTGTGAAATTTTAAAATTGTACAAGTATTTTGACATTTACCCGGTATTTAGTCTCTCATGACAGGAAAATACCAACCACTCACAGGATTCCATGAATTTGATAAGTTTACCCCTTCAGTTCCTATTTGCAGAACCTGACATTCCTCTGCAATGCCAGACAGACTCGGCAGTGGCCAACAATAAAATACTGTTCCCCCAGAGTTTAAAAGTGCAGGTCTCTGAGTATTGTGTTGCAGTGGCACTTGCCAAAATTGGTACCTCAGTAAGAGTAGCCCATATCACTACTGGAATGGTACCTCACTAAGAGTAGCCCATATCACTAATGGAAGCCCATATCATTCTTCCATTCCTGAGATACTTCCATTCCCCCCAAATTGAGGGGCTGTAATGTACCAGTGAAATAAGCTTTTTCCCCTTCAAGGGGAAGAAAAAATAATCACTCCAAAATGTAGAGAATCAGGCTGTTAGGTCTTTCCTCCTGTCCCATCTCTTCATCTCTTCAGGCTCTTTGTTTTCTTTTTCTTTTTTCTTTTCTTTTTTTTTTGCAGTAGAGCAAGAGAGACCAAATCCTAACCTGAATTTCAAGAAACAAGACAGTGATGGCTATAAAAGGAGTGACCAGGAGCAACTGAGATCCTCCTTTACCTCCCACATCCAATGTATGTGCTTCACAGAAAAATAACAAAAATAACAAATCCACAAAATACAACAGCTAGAATTACAAAACCCATTCATCCAAGAGTGGTGGAAGGCAGGAAAGGAGGAGGGTAAATGGCACAGGGAGAAAACAAAATCCAGACACAGGGGATGGCAAAGGCTTGAAAATAGCTGCAGAAAAACCTGTGGTCCTTTCATTCTTTTAAAAAAAAAAATTTTTTTTTTATTGTTAAATCAAAGCTGTGTACATTAGTGTAATCAAGGGGTACAATGTGCTGGTTTCATATGCAATCTGAAATATTCTCATCAAACTGTTCAACGTAGCCTTCATGGCATTTTCTTAGTTATTGTATGTGACATTTGTATTCTGCCTTTAGTAAGTTTCGCCCTTACCCATTCTAAGATGCACCATAGGTGTGGCCCCACCCATTACCTTCCCTCCACCTTAACCTCCCCCCTCCCTTCCCCTTCCTTGGCCCTTTCCTCATAGTCTTGTGCTATAGTTGGGTTATAGCCTTCATGTGAAAGCTATAATTTAGATTCATAGTAGGGCTGAGTACATTGGATACTTTTTCTTCCATTCCTGAGATACTTTGCTAAGAAGAGTATGTTCCAGCTCCATCCATGTAAATATGAAAGAGGCAAAGTCTCCATCTTTCTTTAAGGCTGCATAATATTCCATGGTATACATGTACCACAATTTGCTAGTCCATTCGTGGGTCGATGGGCACTTGGGCTTCTTCCATGACTTAGCAATTATGAATTCGGCTGCGATAAACATTCTGGTACAGATGTCTTTGTTATATTGTGACTTTTGGTCTTCTGGGTATAAACCTAGTAAAGGAATCATAGGATCGAACGGCAGGTCTATTTTTAGGTCTCTAAGTATTCTCCAAACATCCTTCCAGAAGGAATGTATTAGTGTGCATTCCCACCAGCAGTGTATAAGTGTGCCCTTTTCTCCACATCCATGCCAAAATCTCTGGTTTTGGGATTTTGTGATATGGGCTACTCTTACTGGGGTTAGGTGATATCTCAAAGTAGTTTTGATTTGCATTTCTCTGATGATTAAGGATGATGAGCTTTTTTTCATGTGTTTGTAGATCATGCATCTGTCTTCTTTAGAGAAGTTTCTCTTCAAGTCCCTTGTCCACCCTGAGATGGGATCACGTGTTCTTTTCTTGCTAATACGTTTGAGTTCTCTGTGGATTCTGGTTATTAGACCTTTATTGGAGGTATAACCTGCAAATATTTTCCCCCATTCTGAGGGCTGTCTGCTTGCTTTACTTACTATGTTCTTGGCTGTGCCTTTTTAGTTTGATCAGGTCCCAGTAGTGTATTTTTGATACTGTTCAATTGCCTGGGGAGTCCTCCTCATAAAATATTCACCCAGGCCGATTCCTTCAAGAGTTTTCCCTGCACTTTCTTCAAGTATTTTTATAGTTTTATGTCTTCAGTTTAAATCTTTTATCCAGTGAGAGTCTATCTTAGTTAATGGTGAAAGGTCCAGTTTCAATCTTCTACAGGTTGCCAGCCAGTTCACCCAGCAGCATTTGTTAAATAGGGGATCTTTTCCCCACTGAATGTTTTTAATTGGCTTGTCAAAGATCAAATGATGGTAAGTAGCTGGATTCATCTCTTGGTTCTCTATTCTGTTCCAGAGATCTACTGGATGTTTTTGTGCCACTACCATGCTGTTTTGATCACTATCGATATAGTACAGTCTGAGGTCTGGTAGCATGATTCCTCCTGCTTTGTTTTTATTGCTGAGTAATGTTTTGGCTATTCCATTTTTTTCTGATTCCATATAAAATGAAGTATTATTTTTTCAAGATCTTATATGACAATAGAACTTTAATAGGAATTGCATTAAAATTATATATTGCTTTGGGTAGTATAGACATTTTAACAATGTTGATTCTTCCCAGCCATGAGCATGGTATGTTTTTCCATTTGTTAACATCTTCAGGTGTTTCTTTTCTTAAAGTTTCATAGTTCTCTTTGTAGAGATCTTTCATGTTCTTTGTTAGGTATACTCCCAAATATTTCATCTTCTTTGGCACTATAGAGTCCTTGACTGTTTGTTCGGCTTGGTTATTGTTGGTATATATAAGGGCTTACAGATTTATGGATGCTGATTTTGTAGCCTGAGACATTGCTTGATCATTTCTAAAAGTTTTGTAGTAGAATCCCTAGTGTTTTCCAGATATATGATCATATCATCTGCGAAGAGTGAAAGTTTGATCTGTTCTGACCCTATGTGGATACCCTTGATCACCTTTTCTTTCCTAATTGCAATAGCTAAAACTTCCATTACAATGTTAAAGAGCAATGGAGACAATGGGCAGCCTTGCCTGGTTCCTGATCTAAGTAGAAATGATTTCAATTTAACTCCATTCAATACGATATTGGCTGTGGGTTTGCTGTAGATGGCCTCTATTAGTTTAAGAAATGTCCCTTCTATACCAATTTTCTTAAGTGTTCTGATCATGAAGGGATACTGGATATTATCAAAAGCTTTTTCTGCATCAATTTAAAGAATCATATGGTCCTTATTTTTTAGTTTGTTTATTTGCTGAATTACATTTATAAATTTACGTATATTGAACCAGCCTTGAGACCCTGGGATAAATCCCACTTGGTCGTGGTATATAATTTTTTTGATGTGTTGTTGGATCCTGTTTGTTAGGATCTTATTGAGTATTTTAGCATCAATATTCATTAGTGATATTGGTCTATAATTTTCTTTTCTTGTTTGATCTTTCCCTGGTTTGGGGATCAAGGTGATGTTTGCTTCGTAGAATGTGTTGGGTAATATTCCTTCTTTTTCTATACTTTGGAAGAGGTTTAGTAATATAGGTACTAGTTCTTCTTTAAAGGTTTGGTAGAATTCCAATGTAAAGCCATCTGGTCCTGGGCTTTTTAGGGAGATTTTGTTAGTTGATGCTATTTCAGAACTTGATATAGGCTTGTTCAACATTTCCACTTCATTCTGGCTAAGTCTTGGTAGGTGGCGTACTTCCAGGTATTGGTCGATTTCTTTCAGATTTTCATATTTCTGAGAGTAGAGTTTCTTGTGTATTCATTAAGGATTTTTTGAATTTCTGAGGGGTTTGCAGTTATTTCATTGTTACCATTTCTGATTGATAAAATTAGAGATTTTACTCTTTTTTTCCTGGTTAGGTTGCCAAAGGTTTATCTATTTTATTGATCTTTTCAAAAAAACCAACTTTTGGATTTACTGATCTGTTGTATAATTCTTTTGTTTTCAATTTCATCTAATTCTGCTCTGATTTTGGTTATTTCTTTTCTTCTGCTGGGTTTGGGTTGGAGTATTCTTCCTTCTCCAGTTGATTGAGATATCCCATTAAGTTACTAACTTCCTCTCTTTCTGTTTTCTTTCTTTTTTTTTTTTTTGTAGAGACAGAGTCTCACTGTACCGCCCTTGGGTAGAGTGCCGTGGCGTCACACAGCTCACAGCAACCTCTAACTCTTGGGCTTACGTGATTCTCTTGCCTCAGCCTCCCAAGCAGCTGGGACTACAGGCGCCCGCCACAACTCCCGGCTATTTTTTGGTTGCAGTTTGGCCGTGGCTGGGCTTGAACCCACCACCCTCGGCATATGGGGCCGGTGTCCTACTCACTGAGCCACAGGCGCCGCCCAACACCCGGCTATTCTATCCATTTTCTTGAGGAAGGCTTGCAGTGCCATAAATTTCCCTCTTAGGACTGCCTTTGCAGTAACCCAGAGGTTCTGATAATTCATGTCTTCATTGTTGTTTTGTTCCAAAAATTTGGTGATTTCCTTCTTAATCTTGTCTATAACCCATGTATCCTTCAGCATAAGGTTGTTTAGGTTCCATGTTTTTGTATGGGTATGCAATTTCCTGTTGTTATTGAGTTCATCTTTTATTCTATAATGGTCTGAGAAGATGCAAGGCATAATTTCCATTTTTAAAAATTTGCTGAGGTTAGATTTGTGGCCTAGGATGTGGTCAATTTTGGAGTATGTTCCATGGGCTGATGAGAAGAATGTTTATTCAGTTTTTTTGGGATGAAATGTTCTGTAGATGTCTCTTAAGTCCAGATGTTGAATGGTTGAGTTTAAATCTAAAATTTCTTTGCTTAGCTTCTTTTTGGAGGATCTATCCAGGACTGCTAAAGAGGTGTTAAAATCTGCAACTATTATGGAACTGGAGAAAATCGAGTTGCTCATGTCTGTTAGAGTTTCTCTTATAAATTGAGGTGCGTTGTGGTTGGGTGCATAAATACTAATACTTGCAATCTCATCATATTGAGTAACACCTTTAACAAATATGAAGTGTCCATCCTTATCCTTCCTTATTTCAGTTGGCTAAAGCCTATTGCATCTGCAAATAGGATTGCAACACCTGCTTTCTTCTGCTTTCATTTGGCTGGAGTATAGATGACCATCCCTTCACCTTGAGTGTATATTTGTCTTCTAATGTAAGATGCAATTTTTGTATGCAGCAGATATCTGGCTTGCGTTTTTGTGTCCAGTCATCCAGCCTGTGCCTCTTTAGAGAATTTAAACCATTCACATTAATTGAGAATATTGATAAGCCTTTCAAGAGTCTGGTAAACATTTTTAATCCTTTTGTGACTGTGGAAGTTAGAATTTTATCAAAATTTTCTGGATGGGTTTACTTTTGTGGTGGAAGATTACACTGGTCTTTATGGAGGATAGGTCTAAGAATGTCCTGGAGAGCTGGTTTAGTTATGGCAAATTTCTTCAACATGTGAATGTCATTGAAGTATTTAATTTCTCCATCATAAATGAAACTCAGTTTAGCTGGGTACAGGATCCTGGGTTGAAAGTTATTTTGTTTTAGGAGATTAAAAGTTGATGACCATCCTCTTCTAGCTTGAAAGTTTTCAGCAGAGAGATGTGCAGTTATTCTAATATTCTTGCCCTTGTAGGTGATTGTTTTCTTTCGTCTGGCTGCTTTCAGAATTTTTCTCCTTCATATTAACTTTAGTGAAATTGATTATGATGTGTCTGGAGGATCTCTTATTTGGGTTGAGTCATGCTGGATTTCTGAAATTGATTATGATGTGTCTGGGAGATCTCTTATTTGGGTTGAGTCATGCTGGATTTCTGGTATCTGAATTTCAGAATCTCTTGGCATGTCTGGAATGTTCTCCTTCATAATCTCATGGAGAAGAGACTCTTTGCCTTGTGAAGCCACTTCATCGCTTTCGGGGATCCCTATAAGATGAATTTTGGTTTTCTTCAAATTATCCCAGAGCTCTCTGAGAGGGGGATCTGTTTTTGCCCTCCATTTCTCTTCCTGTTTGAATGTTTGGGAGCATTTGAAAGCTTTGTCTTCCATGTCATAAATCCTTTTTTCTGCTTGGTCCAGTCTGTTACTGAGGGATTCTACTGTGTTTCTCGGATCTTTGAGGGCTGCAATTTCTTGTCTCAATGTGTCACAATCTTTGGTCATTTGGTCTTTGAGTTTGTTGAATTCTTGAGATATCTTTTGGGTTTCTGCTTGGAACTCTAATTGGATCTTATTTGCTATCCAGATTCTGAATTCGATTTCTGACATCTCAGCTATTTGTTTGTGCATGAGATCTTGTGCTGTGTCTGCCCCATTGATCCTTGGGGGAGTTGATCTACTCTGATTATTCATATTTCCAGAGTTTTTCTATTGATTTTGCCTCATGATTGTTTTTCACCGTTGCCTCTGGCCATCCTCAGAGTTGGGGAGGTGTCTTTCTAAGATTAGACCCCAGCGGGATCACTCTATTGTTGCTGGATCTTTGCTGGAGTGACCCTGTGTAGTTCCTCTGGGGCTGCCCTAGCCACGGAGTTCTGGTTGTGGGAGTAGCTCCTGAGTGTGACACACCCGGATCCAGCAACAGGGTGGGAGGTGGTGTGGCAGGGTTCTGGGAGTTCCTGGTGTCCAGTGATTTTGGCACAGAGTTTCCAAGGCTCCAGCAGTCTCTGGCCAGGAGAAGGGCTCTGTGCAGAGTCAGGGAGGCTCCAGAGGGCACACAGCTACCAGAGTCCATGGCCAGACGAGGGGGCCAGTGTGAGGAGGGTACAGGAGGGAGGACGCAGGGTTGTGTGGCTCCCGCAGTTCCTTTTCAGGGCATGTGGAGGCCTGGTGGGTGTGGGTCATGGGTCGGGGGTTGTGGCACAGCTCTTATGGAAGTCCGGGTGTTGCCAAGCCCTGGAGTTTGAGTTTGCTACGAGCTGTGACGCCATGGCACTCTACCCAGGGCAATAGCTCAAGGCTCCAGTGTGCCAAAACTGGTCTCACTTTGACCCTGAGGGTTTAAGCTGTAAGGCAGCTCAGTTCCCCCCTTAAGGCTGCTCAGTCACTACGTTACTAGCTCCAGCTGGATCCTTGCTCTGTGATCCTGAGGGCGGAGCTTGCCTGGGCAGTTCTCTCACAATGGCTCCCTGCGGCCCACAGCTGAACACTATTAGCTCTGTCTGGCTGAGTGGCTCAGTATGGGGCTCTAGACAATGCCCAGAGTTCTCCGCACTCCTACTCATGCTCTCCCCAAGGCAGTTCAACTGAGTGCCAAGTCTAAAAACACCGAAACAGTTCACAGGTAAGGCATTTCCGGTTTGCAGTCTCACTGTTGCTTGTACTTATGGCGGGATTAGGTCGATCAAACACATGCAACCTTTTGCTAGTTTTCCACTGTTTTTGTCCTCCTCTTAGGGTCTGCAAGTCCCTTGCTGACTCCTGTGCCGAATTGCAGGGAAGCTGTTACTCGGCTGCCATCTTGCTCCACCTCTCCGAAGAGCCTATGGTCCTTTCAGACTCAGGTGGTGTTAAGAATACACACACTGGTGTCAGGAAGATTCTGCCTTATGTGCACCGGAGACAAACCTTCCAATTCCTCAGAGAGAAGAGAATATGCAGAAGGCCCTTGGCAGCCTCCCTCCACTCCCACCCATCCCCTTTGTGTGGCAGGCAGCTCAGTGGCCTGCAGCAGCTTTCAGTTTGGCAGGAGATGGGTGTGGCGAAGGGAATGTCTCTGCAGAGGTTGAGCTGCTCAGGGCAGACTGCAGGTACACAGTCTTGTGGAAGAGTTGGTTGCTTAAGAAGACCACCAAGGAGAAGAGTTGCAACTTTTCCCGGGGTCTTTGACTCATTGGCACTGATATTGAATAAAGGGAAGAGGATAGATTAGAGGCAGCCACTGATAATGTATGAGGACTGCCTTGCTGTGAGAAAAGCCGATGGCAAACCAAACCCAAAGTAGTAAGACCATTTCCTTTCTATGTTTGACAACCGTTGGTGCATTTCAATTCCTTTATTGAACCAACAATATTCGAAGCAATACAGTGAGTACAGAAGGGACATATGAAGGAGACTAACCAGCTGGCCAACAAGATGGATAGGAAAGAGGCTCACGAACATTCCCTGGATAAGGAAAAGAGCCTGCAACAAAAGGTTGAAAAGCATGTTAACAATTATTTTACTGACACTAGAGAATGGATGAGGCCTCCTCCCTGATACCTCAAATGCCAGGTCAGCTATATCCTGAAACCAAATGGCATTCATAACTTTGCTCACCACAAACAGGGGAGCACCCAGAGAGTGCTGAAAATTGATGTGAGGAAGAATTCCAGCCAGGACCAAAAAACTCCATGCAGTGATGGATCACCGATAATTAGTGCTGTTACAAACTGAAGCCCAGGAATAAACATTCCATAAAGTAAGAGGAGACTACACCAGAATACTCCATCATTCCAAGCACTAGAAAATTCTACTAACAATACGTGGCTCACTCCCTTGCTTCTGCTCCATGCTCTGGCCTCTCCTCTGTGCCAGGACACTGCTTGCCCTTCTTCAGCGTTGCTCTTCTCTCTTTTGCTGGATTCGAGCATCTAACTTTGAGATGGTGCAAATACCCCATATGGAGTCTTTGAGTCCCATGGCAAGGTCCTGGAGAAATGTTTTGACACTGTCAGCCATCTCTTCTCCACCCAAACTATGGACTACACAGAGGAGAGAGAAGCTGTAGGATAATATTTAGAAATAAACTTATCCTACATCAAGCACACAAAGTAAATTCAGTGTGAGTTTAAAATGACATGCTTTTCTTCCAGAGGCTTAAGACGCTTGGACCCCCCTGGGTTACTCACAGAGTTAGGCTCTTTGGAAAATTCCTTAGGCCTTTTCTCTGAAGCAGTACACCCCGTGAAGCCTGAGATCCAAGGGCATGCCGCCCTTCCTCAGAGATACGGGCCAGGGGGTTGACATATGTTAACAACATATTGTCAGAGGTCTATAGGTGCTCTGCCCTGAAGGAAGGTCACAGTCGTTACTTCATACTGAGTAAACTGAGTGAATGCTTGAAGATAACTCTGTTCCCCTATAGCTGTTTTTGTCTTTGTGCCCTGCTTGGAAAACTAGTCACTGTTTAGAGGAAGAGATTTACTACACAAGTGGTTACATTGATATGATAAATATTTCCTTTCAAGTTTAAAATTCAGCTAATAGATAATGGATTAGGTGTGTATGTGACTGGAAGAGTATAAAACTTAAACTTGGAATAAAGAACTTTGCTATATGCCATCCACGGTGTATAGTCTGTTTCTTGACTTAATAATTACAGGAGCGAGTTTACACCTACAGCAAAGCTGCTGCTCGTTCGCGTCTCGGTTCACGCAACAGAAGCACCCCAAAATATCTCAATCATGTAAGACTGGCAGCTCTGCTGCAGTTGCTCCCGCCCAGCCCCACTTGGCTCCTCCGCACCAGGCCGCCCGCTCCGCCCGAGCGCTCCCAGGGCCGGAGCCGCTGCACCCGCACTCTCATCTTGTCCATTTTTTTTTTTTTTTGTAGAGACAGAGTCTCACTTTATGGCCCTCGGTAGAGTGCTGTGGCCTCACACAGCTCACAGTAACCTCCAACTCCTGGGGCTTAACGATTCTCTTGCCTCAGCCTCCCGAGTAGCTGGGACTACAGGCGCCTGCCACAACGCCCAGCTATTTTTTGGTTGCAGTTTGGCCGGGGCCGGGTTTGAACCTGCCACCCTCGGTATATGGGGCTAGCGCCTTACCGACTGAGCTACAGGCGCCGCCAGTCATCTTGTCCATTTTTATAGCACATTCTGAATTCTTTGAATTTTTGCCTGCTCTAATACTTTTTACTTCCTGAGATCATAATTTGAGAAAATCTGAGGTAATATCAATAACTTTATGCTTTTTTTTTGACCAGTCACATTAGTGGCATGTGGATAAATTCCCATAGTCCTACACTTAGCCCCAGCTTCAAACCTAATGTTAAAATTGCATTCTAATACTTGCCATGGTTTATAGAGAGATTCTCAAGCCCTAAATTTCAAAAGCCAACACAAGCTACAGTTTACTCTAACCAAAACAATGTTTTCACGTACATAGTGGAAAGATTCAATATTGTAGAAAGTTTTTATTGGTTGGATGTTGATCAAATTCAAGTCAGTTTTTTTTTTTTTTTGTAAGAAGTTCCACGTAATTTTGTATTTTATTCTTCCTGAAAATAAGTAATTTCATTACTCATTATTTATGGCATGAAAATGCAGCTGCAACTTATACAAACCATGGTTTCCTTCAGAGTTCTCACCTGCTTAGGGCGGCGCCTGTGGCTCAAAGGGGTAGAGCACTGGTCCCTATGCCAAAGGTGGTGGGTTCAAACCCAGCCCTGGCCAAAAAAAGAAAAAGAAAAACAAACAAACAAAACAAATCACCTGCTTACTCCAGTGTTTTTCAACCTTATTTATCTCATGGCACACTTGAACTTGTAGTTAAACTTCTGTGCCACACTTAAATTATGTTGATCAAAAAAAGAGTAAAAAAAGAATATACTTATTGTGCTTTGAATTTCTATTGAAAATAATTTAATTAATGATCTTTAAAAATTTTCATAGCACATCTAAGATCCTCTCACAGCACACCAGTGTGCTGCCGTGCACCTGTTGAAGATCATTGGCCTAGTCATTTGCTTATTTATGCATTCATTCACTCATTCAACAAATGCTTGTTGATCACTCAGTCACTACGTTTGGCAGTGGGGACACGGAAAATTTATTCTTAAGGAAAGCATCTGAATTGAATTTCTAATGCTTGTTTTAAAATTTAGGAAATGGAATCCTAGCAAAATTTTAATATGGCTACTATCTAAAGTGTGTTTTTATGATAGACAATGGATAACAATAGTAGTCCCCAAACTTCCATTTCCAAGATGCCACCCTTAGATAATCTGAGGCATAGGCTGGGGAGTCGGGCCCAGAATCTGCATTTCCAGTCAGCTTCCCTGGGTTTCTGTTCTAGATGCTCAGCTGCTCATGCTTTAAGAATAATGATTTTATATGATCAGAGCAGTATTGGGAATAAGAACTTGTGAGAAAAACATGTAAACACATTGTACCAGAGGAGGGATAAAAGCTCTTGCATAGAATCCAAGGTAATATGATACTGGTTTATAAGGTGATAAACCTTTCCCTGTGCCCCCCAAGCTCCTTTACTTCGAGTAAACTACCTCCTGAGAATGTTCTAGTATTTTAGCTTATGGAATGCCTTTTGTCTTCCCAACCATGGAATGTTCCTCATCCCCATCTTATCTGATTTTCACCCATCATCAAGAACTTGCCGAGATGAGTGCTCTTCCAGCTTTAATTGGCATGCGCATCACCCAAGGATATTGTTAAAATGTAGATTCTGACTCAGTAAGTCTGGGCCAGGGCTTGACATTTTGCCTTTTTGTCAGGGTCCTGCCCCGGGAGCAGGGTCCGCTAAGACCTATGGAAACTGGCAGTATTGCCTGAAGAATTATAAAGTTGGAAACATTGGTAAATAAAGAGACATAGAATAGAATTAAAGGTGGGAGCTCAGGAGTCTATTGCCTATCTGTAGGCTTCTGGCAATGGCCCAGAGTGTTTGCTCCACTCTGATTTTATTGAAGTCTATTTGTCCAGAGGGTAAGATGAGGGAGGGAACAAAGATGCCAGAAGTTCTCTGATTGATCATATCAGCTCCTATTGTTATTATTAACCTTAAAGGTAGCCTTGAGAAATCTGTAATCTGAGCCTTGTATTGGAAAGCCTCCTGCTTGAGGTCACACATATAGATTTCTAGGGAGGTGTTAAACTCCACTGGTTCCCTGAGGAATCTGTGGGAGGGAGGAATTTTCCTCCCATTAGCACCACAGAGGGTCTTCCTCTGTGATAGGGATATAAGCTCTTCTGCCCACATCTCAGTCCTCTCAATCACTTTGGTTAGTTGGTATTATCACCTCCATTTTATGGATTGAGGAAAAAAGGTTCTGAGAGATGAAGGGACAGTTTTAATCAAGATCACACACACTCTTCTAAAAAACTCTTGACAGTCTGATCTGCCTTTAATTCAGTAACTACTTACCATGCAGGGGCTTATACTTACGGTAGTTCAATAGACTCTCAAGGATCAGTTGCTAAAAAACAAGTCCTCCAAGAACATGATCTTAAGTATGATGATTCAAAAAATGCTTACAATAGGGTGGTGCCTGTGGCTCAGTGAGTAGGGTGCCGGCCCCATATACCGAGGGTGGCGGGTTCAAACCCTAGCCCCGGCTGAACTGCAACCAAAAAATAGCCGGGCATTGTGGCGGGCGCCTGTAGTCCCAGCTGCTCGGGAGGCTGAGGCAGGAGAATCGATGAAGCCCAAGAGCTAGAGGTTGCTGTGAGTCCTGTGACATCATGGCACTCTACTGAAGGCAGTAAAGTGAGACTCTGTCTCTATAAAAAAAAAAAAATAAATAAATAAAATGCTTGCAATATCATATTGAGGGAAAAAATCAGGATACGAAACTATCAGAAGGACTGTTCTAATTGTGTCAAGTACATTTGTATAATTAGGACAAAAGGTTTGACAGGAAATAAACTAACATTGTACATAGAGATTATTTCAAGGAGAAAAAGGTCAGTGGTGTAGGGCTTTCTGCTTTTATAGTTGGCTATATTTTCCAACTTTTGTGGTGGGGGGCAGTGGGCAGGTATTGCTTTTATAACCAGCCAACAATAATGTAATCAGGTATAATGAATCTGTTGCTAGGAGCAGGATGAGAGTTGGCCAGAAAAGAACAGAGGCAGCCAAGTCAGGACTAGGAAGTGATGGATGTCTTGTGCCTGGGAAGGCAAGTGACTCTTGTGCGTGGGTCAGCCCTGAGGGAGGCCCAGCCAAGTACAGACCAACTTCTAGGTTTTGTTTTAAAACTGGGGAATGGTGTTTGTTTTCTTTTTCTTATTTGTATTGAATTATAATACAGATACAGAAAAGTTCTCATAGCTGTGCTGCTACATGGATTTTTATAAAGTGAACCCAACCATGGAAGCAGCAGCCAGATCAAGAAACAAAACTCATCAGTATATTTAAGAGTCCCTTTGTGTCCTTCTGGTCACCCTGGACACCACTTGCCCCACAGTTGCTGGGGAGACCAACACCCTAACTTCCAACAGTGTGGATTTGTTTCGCCTGTTTTTACTGTATAAACCTGGAATCATACTGTGCACTACTTTGTGTCTAACATATTTTATGCAATGTTATGTTTGTGAGAGTTACCAATATTGCATGTAGACCTTTTATTTTTGTGGTTCTGTTACATACAGTGTGAATATAATGCTTTATTTTTTCAACTCTTGATGGGCATTTAAGCAGTTTCCAGATTTGAGCTATGTAGGTGCCACTATGTCACCCCATCACCCTTGTTGGTGCCACTATGGCACCCCACTACCACACCACCACATGCAAGAAACAGCTGGTACACCAGATTGTAAGTACAAGCTTGCAAGAGGTGGACTCCCCATAGGTGCAGGAGAGTCCCGAGTAACCTCTGCCGTGTCCTTTTATTGAAACAATGTACAACAGGTGTGGGGAGCCCACTTACAAGGACTACATGCTTAATGGTTGCTACGTGCTCTTTCCCCACGGGCTCCACTCCCACCCTGATGCACCCCAAATGTTCAAGTTTCAACACCTGCTCATTAACGAATGGCCTTATCTTACTAGAGCACTAAGTTGCTTGAGGCTTGTCTCCAGGCTGCAAAATATCTCCACAGGGGCCAGGAGATTTTCCCATTCTCAGAATCTCCCTCAAGAACCAGAGACTGCTCTTATAAAGCTTGGCGCTCAGTCTCCTACAGGGCTATTATGCACAATGCTGTTATGAATATTCTAGTATGGATTTTGGCTCATGATATTTATTTTAATGTTCTGACAATTATTTGAAATAGGGTCTTCCATTGGGTTTTGGTGACAGCAGTGTCCTGAAACCTTGAGCGTGCTCTAAGTATCATTTGGAAGACTCCTGAGTCTTTAAGACAGTAGTTCTGTGGTAAGACCCTGGAATCTGTATTTCCACCAAGTGTTTCTGTGGATCACATCTTGAGAAACAACTTTATAAAGAGAAAGCATGTGGGACTCAGAGAAGCACTGGTTCTTTTTCTTTTTTCTTTTCCTTTTTCTTCTTTCTTCTTTGCATTGTTCTGTTGCTGAGGATGGAGCGCAGTAGAGTTATTCTAGCTCACTGTAACCTCCAACTCCTGGTGTTGAGATCTTCCTGCCTCAATCTGCCAAAGTGCTAGGACTATAGGTGTGAGCCATGATGCTCAGCCATGGTTCTAATTTTGGTTTTGCATTTACTAATTTGGCCTGGGGGAAATTACTTGACCTTGCTAACCTGTTCCTCCTCTTTAATAATGTTCTCCCAGGTTGAGTGTTGGATTCAAACAAAAGAAAATATATGAAAATGCAAATGAAAGGCATTGTTTTTGTTTACCAAAGCCTAACAATGAATGTAAAAAGAGACAATTGGGATTTAGTTAGTAATATTACCATACGCTTAGGTGACATGTCTCAAGGGGGTTATTTTGTTTTCATGAAAGTATACTATTTCTGTAAAAACTGTGACTGCACAGACAGATGTGACTCCTATAAAGAGTTCTTTATTAGTATATCAAACTCTTTGAGGGAAACTAAGAGTGCTCGATGGTTAGCCCCACAGTATACTGAGTCAGTAGCATTTGGAGCTTAGTCAAGGAGTTAAAGAAGAAAGTCTAAAGTTAGACTAGATTATTTTTGTTTCATATTCCTCTAACTTCATAATAAGACATACTGCAGGAATTTACACATTAAAGGAGCTCAATAAATTTTTATTGATAAATTAGTAAATAACAAACCTCTAATTCCTAACTCCTTGACTCTCTTCCCCCCGTCTGTGCTCCAGTCTACTGGGTCTTCTTTCAGAGTGAATGTTTCATGTTCGTTCCAGCCTCAGCACTTTTGCCATGCTGTAATATGTACTGGAATATTGTTTCCTGGAATGTTGTTCTGGTCTATGGCCATTTATTATTTGGGCTTAATTTAAGGGCTATTTCCCAGTGGAGGATTTCCCCGGTCTTTTAGATCTTGTGGAATCTCTGGTTATGGTTATATAATCTCTTAACATCCTGAATGTCTTCAGCAGAGCACTCATCACACTGCTGACTTTTAGCTAATTAATCATGAGACTACAGGCTCCACAAGAACAAAGACTTGTTGATGGCATATGCTTTACTCCAAGGCCAGAGCCCACCAGGTAACAGGAACTCAATGATGATTTCTCTCAATGCTGCTTCCTCTCTTTTTTTTTTTTGTAGAGACGGAGTCTCACTTTATAGCCCTTGGTAGAGTGCCGTGGCCTCACACAGCTCACAGCAACCTCCAACGCCTGGGCTTCAGGGATTCTCTTGCCTTAGCCTCCCAAGTAGCTGGGACTACAGGCGCCCACCACAACGCCCGGCTATGCTTCCTCTCTTTTAAAAGCCAAGAAAGAGCAGACCCTTGGAAGTTATTGATCTGGATACCCAAGAACTGGCTCTGTGAAAACATGCTGTGCTTCGAGGGCACATGATACCCATCGCTGTTTGTATCTTGTACTTTGCAATGTCCATTTTTTTCTTTTTTGAAATCAGAAGAAAGGAGGCTTACATTTATGTTGATTGTAAGTATTTGGGAAGACTTCAGAGAGCTGCTGGGTATGTATCCTTGCAAACAAATAATTGCCTTTCACCATAATTTGAGGACTGTCCTTTAGAGGACACTTATGGCAGAGTGACTCCACTCAGATCATGAGCTGCCTAACTCACCCAAGAATATACAAAAGTTTGTGTTTTGAACTTAAAAATGGCCATGGAGATCACAGCCAGCATGAAAATAATAGTTGGAGAGGTGGGATCTGAGAATCGAAGTTGACATTTGCTCTTTTTATGTCATTTATCATGACAACTTCTGGCCTTTCAGATTGAGGAGTGGCAAGGATAGATCCTGTTAGTGGGGGGCCTTGGGTTATCCATCAGTTGTGAATCTATCCATGTACTAAATGAATGGAGTTACATGCACAGTTACATATTCAAGCTTGTGAATTTGGAAGAGGGATTGTGTTTATTTCATAGCATCTTGAGGCATCAAATTTGTGCCAGGCACAGTGACAAAAGGGCAGTGAGACAGGAAGAGGAAGGGCAAAATTACTAGGAGATTCAAAGGGGGTATTTTGGTATTATGTTAAAGTTTGAATATTTGGGTTGAAAGGATAGATGTATAAAATCACTTAATCTTTCCATGTCTTCTATTCATTTGCTTTTACACTTGTGATTCCTTAAGCTGAGTGATCAATGCTCAAACTTTGGAGTTAGACTGCTTGAGTTTGAGTCCTGGTATCACTTGTTGAATTCATGTAACTGGTCAAGGTGTTTACTATTATGTGCCTCAGTTTGCATGTCTGTAAAGTGGCAATAATATGAAATACCTTGAATAGTTGTAGGTATTTAATAGGATAATGGATGTAAAGTACTTAAAGTTTAGGGCCTGGAATATAAGGACCACTCAATACATGTTGGATTTTATTATTATTTTTTATTTTTATTTTATTTTATTTTTTTGTAGAGACAGAGTCTCACTTTATGGCCCTTGGTAGAGTGCCGTGGCCTCACACAGCTCACAGCAACCTCCAACTCCTGGGCTTAAGCGATTCTCTTGCCTCAGCCTCCGAGTAGCTGGGACTACAGGCGCCCGCCACAACTCCCGGCTATTTTTTGGTTGCAGTTTGGCCGGGGCCAGGTTTGAACCCGCCACCCTCCATATATGGGGCCGGAGCCCTACCAATTGAGCCACAGGCGCCGCCCTATTTTTTATTTTTTTTTTGCAGTTTTTGACCGGGGCTGGGTTTGAACCCACCATCTCTGGTATATGGGACCGGTGCCCTACTCCTTTGAGCCACAGGTGCCACCCAGGATTTTATTATTTATCAAGGGCTTTCATGGCCACTAAGTGCCAGACATTGTGCTGGTGCCTAGAATAAAGTACAATCCTTGTATTTGTAAAATTTCCTGTCTAATGAGAGAGACAAAATGCAAAAACAGTTGATTATCCAATATGAGCCATACAGTAGAGAACAAATGAGACAAAGTATGTTGTCAGTTCTGAGGACTGGAACAATTGTATTTGACATTTGATTTTATACTGAAGAGCAAAAGAGAGGTGTGGAAAATATATTTTAAGCAAAAGAAATTGCCCAAAGAGGTTTAGAGCTGTGGAATGATGGGGCGAGCTTGATGTGGCTGGCTCAGAGGTGTTATTTTGGGAAGGTGTGGGTAATGTGACTTAGGTAGATGAGAAGTGATTGCGAAGGACCCTGCATGAAGTTTGAATGTTTCCCCTGGTTGCTTCATGTGCTTCTTGTATTCTGGGGTTAATAATTTCAGTGTCTATTCCTAAATACACCTTAGAAATGCACTGTACAACTCCTATAAGAA
The DNA here is from genome assembly GCF_027406575.1 of Nycticebus coucang. Classification (NCBI taxonomy): domain Eukaryota; kingdom Metazoa; phylum Chordata; class Mammalia; order Primates; family Lorisidae; genus Nycticebus; species Nycticebus coucang. Next base: position 45,235,720 of record NC_069784.1, read on the forward strand.
AATGGGAAAAGCTCCTTGACATTGGTCTCAGAAGTGATTTGATTGGTCTCATAAGTGATTTTGGCTGTGTATGACACCTTAACTGTTTAGAAGGCCTTACCTTAAACTCTGAGTTTGGAAGAGGCATTACATTTATTTCAGGTTTTGTTTTAAAATATTGAGAATAGAGAGGTAGATGTATGGAACAGAATTGAAGACCAAGAGGTGAACCCAGACACTTATTGTCATTTGATTTTCAATAAGCCTATTAAAAATATAAATTGTGAGAAAGATTCCCTATTCAATAAATGGTGCTGGATGAATTGGCTGGCAACTTGTAGAAGACTGAAACTGGACTCACACCTTTCTCCTCTAACAAAAATTGACTCTCACTGGTTAAAGGACTTAAACTTAAGACATGAAACTATAAATATTCTTAGAGAGAGTGCAGGGGAAATGCTTGAGAAAATTGGCCTGGGAGAATACTTCATGAGGAAGATACCCCGGGCAATTGAAGCAACATCAAAAATACGTTACTGGGATCTGATCAGATTAAAAAGGTTCTGCACTGCTAAGAACACACTAAGTAAAGCAAATAGACAGCCCTCAGAATGGGAGAGGATTTTTGCAAATTATACTACTGACGAAGGTCTAAAAACCAGAATCCACAGAGAATTCAAACATTACTAAGCAAAAAACAAGTGATCCCATTTCATTGTAGGCAACAGACATGAACAGAAGCTTCTCTGAAGAAGACAGGCGCATGGCCTACAGACACATGAAAAGATGCTCATCATCTTTAATCATCAGAGAAATGCAACTTGAAACTACTCTGAGATACCATCTAACTCCAGTAAGAGTAGCCCACATCACAAAATCCCAAAACAACAGATGTTGGCATGGATGTGGAGAAAAGGGAATACTTCTGCACTGCTGGTGGGAATGCAAGCTAATACGTTCCTTTTGGAAGGAAGTTTGGAGAACACTCAGGAATCTAAATGTAGACCTGCCATTTTATCCTGCAATCCCTCTACTAGGTGTATACCCAAAGGATCAAAAATCATTTGGCAATAAAGATATTTACATCAGATTGTTCATTGCAGCTCAATTCATAACTGAAACCCAAGTGCCCACTGACCCATGAATGTGATATATGTATACCATGGAATACTATGCAGCAGTAAAAAAAATGGAATGTTTACCTCCTTTATGTTTACATGGATGGAGCTGGAAAATATTCTTTTTAGTAAAGTATCTCAGGAATGGAAAAAAGTATCCAATGTACTCAGTACTACTGTGAAACCAATTTATAATAACTCACACTTGCATATGAAAAATGAAGCACAATTTTAGTCTATGATGAAGGAGGGTAGGGGAGGGTGAGGGACGGGGAAGGAATGGGGGTTGGTAGGGGGGCCACACCTATGGAGCACATTGCAAGTACAAGTTGGTTCTATCATGTGTAGAACACAAATGTCCTAATGCTATAATTGGGTAAATGAGATGAAAGCTATGCTGATTAGTATGATGTAAGCACTCCAATTTGTACAAATAATCAACACACTGAAATGGGCATAAATGTATTTATGATATATGTACAAAAGACTTAATAAAAAAATAAATAAATATTGAGAAATAAGATGCATCTATGTCCTACTTTTTCCTCTGTTGTAAGTCATCTATCTGATCCAACTCCATCATAACTTTTGGCATCACCAGAGATCATTTTTCCCAGATCTCTAAAAGTATTTTCTGTCTTAACAATTAGAACAGTGACGAATGACTGCTGATTTCAAATTATCTTACAAGGCAAGAGTAATCAAAACAGTACATTACTAGCATAAAAACAGACAAATAGACCAATGGAACTGAATATAAACCTAGAATAAATCCATGTGTGTATAGTCAAACCATTTTCCACAAAGGTGCCAAGGCACACAATGAGAAAATGATAGACTCTTTACCAAGGGTGTTAGGAAAACTGTATGTGCACATACAAAAGAATGAAATTGTATTCTTATTTTACACCACACACAAAAATCAAGTCAAAAGAGACTGAAGATTTTAATGTAAGACCTGACACCATATAACTCCTCGAAGAAAATGGGAAAAGCTCCTTGACATGGTCTCAGAAGTGATTTTGGGTATGTATAACACCAAAAATGCAAGAAAGAAAAGAAAAAAAATACATAAGTGGGACTGAATCAAACTAGAATATTTCTGTCAAAATTGGCAATATAAGAAAGCAACCCATAAAATGAAGGAAAATATCTGCAAGCCAGTTTATACAAGAAGGGGTTAATATTTAAAAAATTTAAGCAACTTATATATACAAGACAAATTTATAAGCAAAATAAAATGACCAGTTAAAAGTGGGGAAAGGTTCTGAAAAGACATTTTTTTCAGGGAAGACATATAAATTGCCAACGGGTATATGTAAAGGTGTTCAGGTTTACTGAGCATCAGGGAAATACAAATCAAAGCCACAGTGAGGTATCACATCACACCTGTTAAGATGGCTATTATCAAAAAGCCAAAAGGTAACAAATGTTGGCAAGGATGTGGAGAAAGGGGAACTCTTATCCCTTGTTAATGGAATGTATAATTACCACAGCCATTATGAAAAAGTGTGGAAGTTTCTCAAAATATTAAAAACACAACTAGCATGTATATGATCTAGAAATCCCACTACTGCGTATACGTAGCCAAAGGAAATGAAATCAGCATGTCAAAGAGATACGTGTGATCCCGTGCTCATTGCAGCATTATTCACAATAGCTAGGATGGAAGATGTGGGAACAACTGACATGTCTGCCAATGACTCAATGGATCAAGAAAATGTGTGCATGGGGTGTGCATATAATTCAGCCTTAAAAAAGAAATCCTGATGTTTGCAGCAACATGGATGAACCTAGAGGATGTTATACCCAGTGAAATAAGCCAGGCACACAAAGCCAAGCACGGCATGGTCTCACTTATGTGTGGAATGTAAAAAACTGAATTTATAGGAACAGAGTAGCACCATGCTTGCCTGGATTTATGAGATGGGAGAAATCAGGAGATGTTGGTCAGAGGGTGCAGTCTTGCAGTTAGAAGATGAAAAATCTCTGCAGAGGTAGTGTTCAACATAGTGACAATACTTAGTAATAACACTGTGTACTTGACTTTTGCTGAGAGAGTAGATCGTAAGTGCTTTCCTAACACAGCACTCACATGGAACTATGTGAGGTGATGAGCATTTAATTAACTTGATTATGATAATTATTTCACAAAGTATATGTATATCAAAGTATCACATTGTACACCTTGAATAAATTTTGTTTGTCAGTTATCCCTAAATAATGTTGAAAAAAAAATGCCAAAGAGAGATACTTGAAAAAACAATACAATCTAGGGAAAAGTGGTGATGAAGAGTGACTGAGGACATTTCTAGGAGGTAGAATGCTGAGACAGGAAAGCTGGCGATAAATGAAAGTGCTAGAGGATATCCAGATTTTCAGCTGAGGACCTCTTGATCTTAAATAAATAAATAAATAAATAAAGCACCTGCTATGTGCAAGGAATTGGAATAGTTGCCACTAAAAAAACCACTTTTCCTTCTCTACTTTCTAAAAGTATAATGAAAATTCTCTCTGCCATTTTTACTGTCATCTCTTCCATTTAAAATTTCCCGAGGGAGGAGGTGGAGCAAGATGGCAGAATAGAAACCTTCAGCAATCGTCCCTCTGCACAAAACATCCAATTCAACAACTGTCCACGCAAACAGGCACCTTCAGAAGAACCAAAAACCAGGTGAGTGACCATATGTCAAGGAAAGAGGCACTGAAGGAGGCAGAAAAGCAAGTCTTTGGCCTGCACCATCCTGAGTGCCCAGTGGTCCAGGGCAGAGAGAATACTGGGGAAGGGGAGGGAGACTGAAGTTTATATTTCAACTCAGGGCCACCCTGGCACAGGGGAACACAGCACAGGGAAGAATTCTACTGGTGCCTGCAGAGGGAACATTTGACCAGCCTGGCCAAAGGGAGATTCTTTCCCTTAGAAATGAGGCCCTGGTTCCTACCAGCCCCACCACCAGCTGACAAAGCAGCCTGGGGTCTGCACTAAATTTGTAAGGTAGTGGGGCCACACAGGCTAGTCCTCAGGCAATTCCTGTGGCTTTGCTGCCTTGGAGCCAGTGGGCTTGTGGTGCACATGGCCCAGTGGGAGACACCAGCAGCCACGGCCAAGCCAGCACCTACAGTTTTCCTCCCCCAACTACAGGCAGCACAGCTCAGGGAGAGTCTTCTTCCCCTTGAGGAAAGGAAAGGAAAGGGAAGAGCTCAGAGGATTTTGTTTTACAACTTGGGTTCCAGCTCAGCCACTATGAAATAAAGTACTAGGCAGACTCTTAAGGCCTCTGAGTCCAGGCCTTACTTTCTGGAGGGTATTTTTGAACCCACCTTGGGTCAGAAGGAAACATGCTGACCCGAAGGGAAGGACCCAGCCCTGGCAAGATTCACCACCTGCTGACTAAAGGGCCCTTGGGCTTCCAATAAACATCAAAGTTAGGCAGGCAATAGCACACTGGCTTCAAGTGAGTCCTGGTGCTGGTGGCCACAGGGATTACCCACATCACTTCTTTCCTAACTCTAGCACCCCAGCACAGAGAGGGAGGGAAAAGAGTGAGAGACTTTGCCTGGTAATCCAGGGAATTCTCTTGTATCTTAGCCAAGCTTATCAAAGTGGTACCACCACGAGTCTCCAAGAGTCAAGCATTACTGGGGTTGCAGCACCCCCAGTGCTGATATAGCTGCAGTGATCAGAGACTTAGGCTACAACCCTCAATTCCATTTGAGCATCTGGAAAGCCTTCTCAAGAAGGATGGGTTCAAACAATCCCAGACTGCAGATATTAAAATAAATACCTAATTCTTCAGTGTCCAGACATGAGTAAACCTTCACAGACATCAAGAACATCCAGGAAGACATGACCTCACCAAAACAGCTAATAAGGTGCCAATGACCAACCCACAGTGATGGAGAGAGGTCACCTCAGTCAAAGCATTCCAAATATCTGTCCTGAAGAAGCACAATCAACTTCAAGATACCACAAAGAAGGAATTCAGAAGCTTATTTAACAAAGAGATTGAAATAATAAAGAAATTCTGGGGCTTAAGAATTCAATTGACAAACTGAGGAATGTATTAGTCTCTCAATGGCAGAATTGACCAAGCAGAAGAGAGCATTACTGAGTTCAAAGATGGGCTGTTTGAAAAGACATAGTCGGGGAGGCGGAGCAAGATGGCAGCCGAGTAACAGCTTCCTTGCATCTGGGCACTGTGAGTCTGGGGAGATAGGACTCCAGGCATCTCTGGCTGGTGGGATCTGCCTATCATCACCCCTGAGAGGATACAGGGAGTCAGCGAGAGACTTCTGGACCCCAAGAGGAGGACTAAAACAGTGGAAAACTGGCAAGTGGTCGCGTGTGGAATCCGTTTAAACCCGCCCGCAACTGTAAGTTCAGTAGCAGCGAGACTGCAAACCAGAAAGACCTTACCTGTGAACTGTTTTGGTGTCTTTGGACTTGGCACTCAGCTGAACTGCCTGGGGGAGAGCCTGAGCGGGAGTGCGGAGAACTTTGGCCTTTGTCTGGGGCCCCAGTCTGAGCCACTGAGCCAGACGGAGCTAATAGTGTTTGGCTCTGGGTCACAGGCAGACATTGTGAGCAATCTGCCCTGGCAAGCTCCGAGCTCAGGGTCGCAGAGCTAGAATTGGGTGGGAGCTGGTAACCCAGCGACCAAGTAGCCTAAGGGCGGGGTCTGAGCCGCCTTGCAGCCCTAACCCTCGGGGGCAGAGGGAGACCAGTTTTGGCACACAGGGTAAGTGGATAGCCACTTTAGCAGTGATTCCAGCGACAAGCACTTCCCTGGGAAAGCTTCCGCTCAGCAAGTGAACAAGTTCAAAGTGCCTTTTAAGTGGGCTGAAGAGAGATTTAGGGTGTCTACCTGCTGGGGTTTGAGAAACTAGCAGCCTACAGTCGTATCAGAACTGTGATTAACATCTCATACCCCAGAAGACCACGTGTTGCCCAGACAATATTCAATGACATATACATACTGCTTTGTTTTTGGTTGTGTTGCTTTTTTTTTTTTTTTTGGTTTGGTTGTTTTTTTTTTTGTTTATTTTGATGATGTTGATTGTTGTTTTGTTTTTTAAGTTCAACCTTTTCCATACAGATCCTTTTTCTTTCTCAATTTTTCTAGTTTAATTATAATTTACCATTGCTGCCTATTCCAATAATTAGAACTTCATTTTTGTTAGTGTTTCTACTGCTATCATTTGGTTTTCCACCCAATTTTATCCTGTAAAGTTTTGTTTGCTTGTTTTGCTTTGATTTATAGCATTTTTGTCTTTCCTCTCTACTTGGTGGAGGTGGGGTACTGTGTCTGATCAGGTTAGCAAAGAGCTGCTGACCGCAAGGGAACCACCCAATTGGGCACCCCCGGAAGGTGGTTTTTTTTTTAAGGTTGTATCAAAGTACCCTACTGTACACCTATATTGCTCTGTCTCCCTCTTTCTGTGCCTCTCTTCTTTTTGTCAATATTCCTTTTACCAACCCCCTCTCCTTTCTCTATTTTTCTTTGTTTTTCTTATCACTCGGTCCTCCTTTCTTTCATCCCTTTTTTACTCTTCAACCTTCTCACCCTTCTGGTCCTGTAACCCTTAGTCCACAGGCACGAGAACTTAAAGAGCAAGAGGAAGTGAAAGGAAAATTAGGGCAAGGAAACAGATAAAAGAAATCACTCATGCAGAAGAATCAGCAGAAAACTCCAGGCAACATGAAGAACCAGTCCAGAACAAACCCGCCAAGGGACCATGAGGTAGCTACTGCAGAGGATTCCACCTATACAGAAATGTTAGGAATGACAGAAAGGGAATTTAGAATACACATGTTGAAAACAATGAAAGAAATGATGGAAACAATGAAGGAAACTGCTAATAAAGTGGAAAATAACCAAAAGGAAATCCAAAAACAGAATCAAATCAGAGATGAACGATATGAAGAATATAAAAAGGATATAGCAGACCTGAAGGAAATGAAACAATCAGGGAACTTAAAGATGCAATGGAAAGTATCAGCAACAGGTTAGACCATGCAGAAGAAAGAATTTCAGAGGTAGAAGACAAAGTTCTTGAGATAACTCAGATAGTAAAAGAGGCAGAAAAGAAGAGAGAGAAAGAAGAACGTTCACTGTCAGAATTATGGGACTTTATGAAGCGTTCCAACATACGAGTTATAGGAATTCCAGAAGGGGAAGAAGAACGCCCCAGAGGAATGGAAGCCATACTAGAGAATATTATAAAAGAAAATTTCCCAAATATCACCAAAGATTCTGACACACTGCTTTCAGAGGGCTATCGGACCCCAGGTCGCCTCAACTCTAACCGAGCTTCTCCAAGACACATTGTGATGAACCTGTCCAAAGTCAAGACAAAAGAAAGATTCTGCAAGCTGCCAGGAGTAAGTGCCAGTGGACCTACAGGGGCAAATCCATCAGAGTGACCGCAGACTTCTCTAATGAAACTTTCCAAGCAAGAAGACAATGGTCATCTACCTTTAATCTACTTAAACAGAACAATTTTCAGCCCAGAATTCTGTACCCTGCTAAGCTAAGCTTCAAAATTGACGGGAAATCAAATCATTGACGGATATACAAACATTGAGAAAATTCGCCACAACAAGACCAGCTCTACAGGAAATACTTCAACCTGTTCTGCACACTGACCACCACAATGGATCAGCAGCAAAGTAAGAACTCAGAAATTAAAGGACAGAACCTAACCTCCACACTGATGCAAAAGATAAAACTAAGCAATGGACTCTCTCCAAATAAGACGAATAGAATACTACCACACTTATCAATTATCTCAATAAATGTTAATGGCTTGAATTCCCCACTGAAGAGACATAGATTGGTTGACTGGATTAAAAAACACAAGCCATCCATTTGCTGTCTGCAAGAAACACACCTGGCTTCAAAAGACAAATTAAAGCTCCGAGTCAAGGGTTGGAAGACAATTTTTCAGGCAAATGGAATTCAGAAGAAAAGAGGAGTTGCAATCTTATTTTCAGATACATGTGGATTTAAAGCAACTAAAGTCAAAAAAGACAAAGATGGTCACTTTATATTGGTCAAGGGAAAAATACAACAAGAAGACATTTTAATTCTAAATATTTATGCACCCAATTTAAATGCTCCCAGATTCTTGAAACAGACCTTACTCAGTCAGAGCAATATGATATCTGATAATACCATAATAACAGGGGACCTTAACACTCCTCTTACAGAGCTGGACAGATCCTCTAAACAGAAATTAAACAAGGATATAAGAGATTTAAATGAGACCCTAGAACAACTGTGCTTGATAGACGCATATAGAACACTCCATCCCAAAGATAAAGAATATACATTCTTCTCATCACCCCATGGAACATTCTCAAAAATTGATCATATCCTGGGACACAAAACAAATATCAACAGAATCAAAAGAATTGAAATTTTACCTTGTATCTTCTCAGACCATAAGGCACTAAAGGTGGAACTCAACTCTAACAAAAATGCTCGACCCCACCCAAAGGCATGAAAATTAAACAATCTTCTGTTGAATAACAGATGGGTGCAGGAAGAAATAAAACAGGAAATCATTAACTTCCTTGAGCATAACAACAATGAAGACACAAGCTACCAAAACCTGTGGGATACTGCAAAAACAGTTTTGAGAGGAAAATTCATCGCTTTAGATGCCTACATTCGAAAAACAGAAAGAGAGCACATCAACAATCTCACAAGAGATCTTATGGAATTGGAAAAAGAAGAACAATCTAAGCCTAAACTCAGTAGAAGAAAAGAAATATCCAAAATCAAATCAGAGATCAATGAAATTGAAAACAAAACAATCATTCAGAAAATTAATGAAACAAGGAGTTGGTTTTTTGAAAAAATTAATAAAATAGATAAACCATTGGCCAGACTAACGAGGAATAGAAAAGTAAAATCTCTAGTAACCTCAATCAGAAATGATAAAGGGGAAATAACAACTGATCCCACAGAGATACAAGAGATCATCTCTGAATACTACCAGAAACTCTATGCCCAGAAATTTGACAATGTGAAGGAAATGGATCAATATTTGGAATCACACCCTCTCCCTAGACTCAGCCAGGAAGAAATAGAGCTCCAGAACAGACCAATTTCAAGCACTGAGATCAAAGAAACAATAAAAAATCTTCCAACCAAAAAATGCCCTAGTCCAGATGGCTTCACTCCAGAATTCTATCAAACCTTCAAGGAAGAGCTTATTCCTGTACTGCAGAAATTATTCCAAAAAATTGAGGAAGAAGGAATCTTCCCCAACACATTCTATGAAGCAAACATCACCCTGATACCAAAACCAGGAAAAGACCCAAAGAAAAAGGAGAATTTCAGACCAATCTCACTCATGAATATAGATGCAAAAATTCTCAACAAAATTCTAGCCAATAGATTACAGCTTATCATCAAAAAAGTCATTCATCATGATCAAGTAGGCTTCATCCCAGGGATGCAAGGCTGGTTTAACATACGCAAGTCTATAAACGTTATCCACCATATTAAAGAGGCAAAAATAAAGATCACATGATCTTCTCAATAGATGCAGAAAAAGCATTTGATAAAATCCAGCATCCTTTTCTAATTAGAACACTGAAGAGTATAGGCATAGGTGGCACATTTCTAAAACTGATTGAAGCTATCTATGACAAACCCACAGCCAATATTTTACTGAATGGAGTAAAACTGAAAGCTTTTCCTCTTAGAACTGGAACCAGAAAAGGTTGTCCTCTGTCACCTTTACTATTCAACATAGTGCTGGAAGTTCTAGCCAATGCAATTAGGCAAGACAAGGAAATAAAGGGAATCCAAATGGGAGCAGAGGAGGTCAAACTCTCCCTCTTTGCTGACGACATGATCTTATACTTAGAGAACCCCAAAGACTCAACCACAAGACTCCTAGAAGTCATCAAAAAATACAGTAATGTTTCAGGATATAAAATCAATGTCCACAAGTCAGTAGCCTTTGTGTACACCAATAACAGTCAAGATGAGAAGCTAATTAAGGACACAACTCCCTTCACCATAGTCTCAAAGAAAATGAAATACCTAGGAATATACCTAACGAAGGAGGTGAAGGACCTCTATAAAGAAAACTATGAAATCCTCAGAAAGGAAATAGCAGAGGTTATTAGCAAATGGAAGAAAATACCATGCTCATGGATGGGAAGAATCAACATTGTTAAAATGTCTATACTTCCCAAAGCAATCTACCTATTCAATGCCATTCCTATCAAAATACCAACATCGTACTTTCAAGATTTGGAAAAAATGATTCTGCGTTTTGTATGGAACCGGAAAAACCCCCGTATAGCTAAGGCGGTTTTCTGTAACAAAAATAAAGCTGGGGGCATCAGCATACCAGATTTTATTCTGTACTACAAAGCCATAGTGCTCAAGACAGCATGGTACTGGCACAAAAACAGAGACATAGACACTTGGAATCGATTTGAAAACCAAGAAATGAAACTACCATTTTACAACCACCTAATCTTTGATAAACCAAACAAGAACATACCTTGGGGGAAAGACTCCCTATTCAATAAATGGTGTTGGGAGAACTGGATGTCTACATGTAAAAGACTGAAACTCGACCCACACCTTTCCCCACTCACAAAAATTGAGTCAAGATGGATAAAGGACTTAAATTTAAGGCATGAAACAATAAAAATCCTCCAAGAAAGCATAGGAAAAACACTGGAAGATATTGGCCTAGGGAAAGACTTCATGAAGAAGACTGCCATGGCAATTGCAACACCAACAAAAATAAACAAATGGGACTTCATTAAACTGAAAAGCTTCTGTACAGCTAAGGAGACAACAACCAAAGCAAGGAGACAACCTACACAATGGGAAAGGATATTTGCATATTTTCAATCAGACAAAAGCTTGATAACTAGGATCTATAGAGAACTCAAATTAATCCACATGAAAAAAGCCAACAATCCCATATATCAATGGGCAAGAGACATGAATAGAACTTTCTCTAAAGATGACAGACGAATGGCTAACAAACACATGAAAAATTGTTCATCATCTCTATATATTAGAGAAATGCAAATCAAAACAACCCTGAGATATCATCTAACCCCAGTGAGAATGGCCCACATCACAAAATCTCAAAACTGCAGATGCTGGCGTGGATGTGGAGAGAAGGGAACACTTTTACACTGCTGGTGGGACTGCAAACTAGTACAACCTTTCTGGAAGGAAGTATGGAGAAACCTCAAAGCACTCAAGCTAGACCTCCCATTTGATCCTGCAATCCCATTACTGGGCATCTACCCAGAAGGAAAAAAATCTTTTTATCATAAGGACACTTGTACTAGACTGTTTATTGCAGCTCAATTTACAATCTCCAAAATGTGGAAACAGCCTAAATGCCCACCAACCCAGGAATGGATTAACAAGCTGTGGTATATGTATACCATGGAATACTATTCAGCCATTAAAAAAAATGGAGACTTTACATCCTTCATATTAAACTGGATGGACGTGGAAGACAATATTCTTAGTAAGGCATCTCAAGAATGGAGAAGTATGAATTCTATGTACTCAATTTTAATATGAGGACAATTAATGACAATTATGGTTTTGTGGGGGGAAACAAAGAGGGAAGGAGGGAGGGGGTGGGGCCTTGGTGTGTGTCACACTTTATGGGGGCAAGACATGATTGCAAGAGGGACTTTACCTAACAATTGCAATCAGTGTAACCTGGCTTATTGTACCCTCAATGAATCCCCAACAATAAAAAAAAAAAGAAAAAAGAAAAGACATAGTCAGGGCTCAGTGCCTGTGCCTGTGGCTCAAGTTGCTAAGCCGCCAGCCACATAACCTGAACTGGCAGGTTCAAATCCAGCCCGGGCCGCCAAACAACAATGACGGCTGCAACTAAAAAATAGCGGGGTGTTGTGGTAGTCCCAGCTACTTGGGAGGCAGAGGCTGGAGAATCACTTGAGCCCAGGAGTTGGAGGTTGCTGTGAGCTGTGATGCCATGGCACACTACCCAGGGTGACAGCTTGAGGCTCTGTCTCAATAAAAAAAAAAAAAAAAAAGGAAAAGACACAGTCAGAAAAGAAAAAAAGAATAAGAATGGAGCACACCTACAAGGTCTAGAAAATAGCCCCCAAAGAGCTAATCTGAGAGTTATTTGCCTTAAAGAAGAGCTAGAGAGAGAGATTGGGGTAGATACTTCATTCAAAGAAATATTAACAGGTAACTTTCCAAACTTAGAGAAAGATATCAATATTCAGGTACAAGAAGGTGGTAGAACTTTAGAATTTAATCCAAACAGGGTTACCTTAAGACTACTACTAATAAACTACTCCAAGGGAAGCAAGAAAAAAGAAAAAAACATGTGAATGTTCTCCAATATGTTTCAGTGGAGACCTTACAGGTCAGGAGAAAGTCAAAGTGCTGAGACAAACAAACAAACAAACAAACAAACAAAGCTTTACCCCTAGAATATTACATCCTGTAAAAATGTTCTTCAAACATGATGGAGAACTAAAGACTTTCCCAGACAAATGCTGAGGGATTTCATCGATACCAGACTGGTCCTACAAGAAATGCTAAAAGGGGTTATTTAATTTGAAAGAACAGGAGGTTAATCAACAATAAAAAGTCTTCTGAAAGTGTACAACTCAGTAAGGACATAAAGAATACTCGATCACTGTAATTTCAGCATATAAACTACTTAAATCTTAAGTAGGAAGACTGAACACAGAACCATCAAAGCTAACAACATTTTGAGAGAGAGGTAGTATCAAAAGATATGACTGGAAACAACAGAAAGTTAAAAAGCATGGGTGGTCTATGTGCATTCAATGCTATTATTGATAGGTAAGGACTCACTTCTTCCATGTTGTTATTTGATTTTTGGTGGTTTTGTGGTGGGGAAGATGGAGTTAAAAGTTAGAATTCCTACTTTGAAATGTTGATGTGGCAGGGGAGGGGGCGTGTGTAATTAAAAAAAAAAAAAAAGATGCTCACTATCACTCATCACTAGAGAAATGCAAATTAAAACCACAGTGACATATCACCTTACCCCTGTTAGAATGGCTTGTATGAAAAAGTCCAAAAACAATAGATGCTGGTTAGGATGCACAGAGAAAGGAATGCTTATACATCATTGGTGGGATTGCAAACTAGAACAACCCCCATGGATAAATGGTATGGAGATACTCAAAAGAAATAAATGTAGACTTACTATTTGATCCAGCAATCTCACTACTGGGTATGTACTCAAAGGAAAAGAAGTCATTTTATAAAAAAGACACCTCAACTTGAATGTTTATTGAAGCATGATTCACAATTGCAAAGATGTGAAACCAACCCAGTGCCCATCAAATCACAAGTGGATTAACAAAATGTGGTATGCATGTATATATACTTGGTGTGCTACTCAGCCATAAAGGAATAAATTAATATCTTTTGCAACAATTTGGATGGAACTGGAGACCATTATTCCAAGTGAAGTGTCTCAAGAATAGAAAAACAAACAACATATGTACTCTTTAATAATAGGGCACTAATTGATGCATACATGCAGGCACAGAAAAAAAGGAAAAATTTTTGGAGATCAAGAAGTGAGGAGGGGCAAAAACCTACTTAACAAGTACAATGAATATTATTCAGGTGTAGGGCACACTTATAGCCCTGGCTAAAGCATTATAAAAGCTGTCCATGTAACAAAACATTTGTACCTCCTTCATATTCTGAAATTAAAAAAATAATTTGAAAAACGGGAGAGAATTTCTTTATTTGTTTGTAAGAATGATTGTCACATTTTTAAAATGACTGGTTATAAACTGGTTTTTGCAAGTCTCGTGGCAACCATTTTTTCATGATTTATTATTTTATTATATACTTTATAAAATTATAAACAGAAGCCCGAACATGAGTATCCCTCACTACTCTTACAGAGGGAATTCACATCTCTCTTAATAGACATCTGGCTATCTTCTAAAGGAGGCCTTATTATTTGTCTCTCTACATACCCTTCCCTCAAATATTTATATCCCACCTACAAAAATGGAGCTGCAAAGGGATGTGTACAAAAATGTCTTGCTGTTGTTATAGTACAAACACTTGAGGTTATGGGAGTAACTGGGCAAAAAAAAACAAATTTTTTGGAATGGAATGTCTGCTGTCTGTTACCTGTTAACAAGCAGCTGAATCATTTGTTGTAACCGGCACCCCCGTAACAATTAGTAGGCACACAGGCACAAGAAAACATGAGACAAAACGCTGGCCAAGTGACTGCCTTTACTTGTTTCCAGAAGGCACATGACTCCTATGCCCTTTCTTACTAACTAAAGACAAACTACAGGAGACCCCAGTATTTCGATTCTGCCCACTTCGAGGTATTAAATGTATAATGAGATTAGTTATGTCCAAATAGCATGCAGTAAAACATTTTAAACCATCATGGTTAAGTGTTAAGATCTTTAGAAATCAAAATATTTATTCACATAATTTTAAACTAAAGTCAAAACTAGTTAAGTTTTCCGTGGCAATGATTTAAGTGCAAGTGATGTGTGGCTTTCTTTCACATTCATTTCCTTCCTTCCTAGTAAAGGCAGATCAGTTGTTCTTGAATAAGTCAATGCAGCTTTGCAAGAAGGAGACATTGTTCCTGGCATGCTTTATTTCCAGTTCAAACATTTCGATTAGATTCTTTCTACATGCTGTCACTCTCTTCCGTTTGACATTCTTCAGTTCTTCTTTTGCAGATTCAGAAAGTTGTTCAAATTTCTGGCAACAGTCTTGCTGGTGTGCCTCAGCCACCTTGATGTCTCTGCTTTTTAACTGTGCCTTATCCAGAGCTTTGTTTCATAGTCATTGAGGGCTTTGGTGCGTCAATATAAGAGATCCTTAGCAGCCTCTATGTTGAGCATGTAGTATTGGAGAAGCTCTGTCAGCCTTAAATCTTCATCTGATGAGACTCGACCCTCTACTTTCCTAAGTTTCTCAAATAGCTCAGCAACCTTCAATAGGTACTTTTTGATGACCATGGGCTCCTCTAAAGCCAGGTTATGCAAGCAGGCTGCAGTGTGGATGTAGTCATCAGCAACATTTTTATGAGATCTGGTCATTTTGTCACAGGAATCCTTAATCCTGTTGTAATAATTAATAAGAAATTTCTTCTCTTGCTCAAAGAAGTCATCCACCTCCTTAACTCCAGAAAAAAAGGACTTCATCAGCACTCTTCACAACACTTTTGAAAAAGCCACCAAACATCTCTTTGGTATTTTTCCGTCTAACACTTAGATCCTGATCATATTCCAGGAAAACGCGAAAGTTTCGGTCTTTACTGAGAACAGGGTGAGAAGAAAGCCACTGAAGAAAGACGTCGTGGGAAGACACGGTCTTCTTAAAGACAGGAAGATACTCGGCCTCCAGTTCTTGTTTCATCTTGGCAAATGCTTCGTTGGTCATCGACCCTTCACCCTCTCCTAGTTTCTGCATCTTCTCTCGAGGACCATCAAAGTCAGGCAGAATAATAAGTCCAGCATAGTCTGTTGTTTGTAGGAGAGTGTCCTGTAGCCACGCAAGGTCTTCACGTTGCCTCGTAACAGAAAACTCGGGCCTCTGAAACGTGGGTAGTGTGGTCTTGGTGTGCACCGTAAACTTACCCTTACGTCTGTAGCTGAGCGCATCAGGTATGTCGATCTGCAGCAAGGGATCAACTTTCAGGTCCACAGATACAGATCTCAGCGTGTTGCGATCTTCCTCCTGCTGCTGCTGCCGCAACTCAGGAACCGCGGCCATGACAGCGCAAACTGGAGCAGGGGCCGCCCTTCCCTCGCTCCGCACCACGCCGAGACAGCCGATCGCAGGACCGCGACCGGGACGCGGAGGGACTGACGCGGTCCCGACCAGGCGCGTCGGTGCCCGGGGAATTTATTACTCAACCCGCGTCCAAGATGGCGACGGGCGGTGACGTAAACGAGAGCTCCTCTGGCAACCTTCTGTCAAACAACCTGCCATCGATACACAAATGAAAAACAAGATAAGGTCTTCAACACAGTGTCAAGTAGAAGTGACTGGAGAGACCCTGATCTTATTTCCGTTTTTTGTTTTTTTTTTTAGGATAACAGATGTAACAAAGAGAGATTCTATTTAGGAAGAACGAAGAGAAAGTTCCAAGTACTTGTAGGGAGAGTTGGAAGTGCGCTCCTCTCCTGCAGGAGAGAAGGTGAGAGAGACCTCTAATTTCCACTCTCAGGGACAGAGCGTTTAGTCATTCACTATTGAGTATGATGTTTGCTGTAGGAGTTTTTTAGATATTCTTTATCAGATTAAGGATGCTCTTATCTATTCCAAATTTGCTGAGAGTTTTTATGAATGAGTAGTGGACTTTACCAAATGCATTTTCTGAATCTGTTAAGATGAACAACATTTCCTCTCCCCCCCTTTTTTCTGTTAATATGGTCACCAGTTGATTATTAGATGTTAAAACCATCCTTTTATTCTTGAAATAAACTTCGCTTGATTGTGAAAAATATAAAAATTGAAAACACTACTAGAGAAAATCACTTTTAAAGAAGGAAGATAGGAAGGAATTGTGAATGGACCAAACTCTCTAATCAAAAGACCTAGAGTGACAAATGGATAAAAAAAATCAAGAGCCATTTATAATTCCCCTTAATTTCTCCATATTCTATTTCTTGCCCTGCCACATCCTCCTCCCTCCCCCCACTCTTTCTTTCTCTGGTTTCTGTTAGGGGAGTGGTTTCAACACAGGGCTCCCCACACCATTGGGGTTTCTATGGCGTTAACTCAGGGCCAATGCTAGTACAGCACCAGGACCCACAGCCTGGCTTCCACTCTGTTTAAAATACTGAGTTTCTAAGTAAGGTTTTGCTTGGAGAAATGTTTCTGAAACTTAGTGAATTTAATATTATGTCTTAGGTTGCTGAGTCATACTTCACTTCTCATTTTCTTTAACCACTTTACAAATAGTAGAACAGATTGATGTAGGGCACTTTTCAAATAATTTGTGTTTGCTTATCTTTATTTTTTCCACAGTTGCTCTCTTGAACTATTCTTCTCCTTTATTCTTTTCTTTCTTTCTTTCTTTTTTTTTTTGAGACAGAGCCACAAGCTGTCGCCCTGGGTAAAGTGCCTGGCATCACAGCTCACAGCAACCTCCAACTCCTGGGCTCAAGCCAGTCTCCTGTCTCCGCCTCCCAAGTAGCTGGGACTACAGGCACCTGCCACAACATCCGGCTATTTTTTGGTTACAGCCGTCATTGTTATTTGGTGGGCCCGGGCTGGATTCAAACCCACCAGCTCAGGTGTATGTGGCTGGCGCCTTAGC
This sequence comes from Nycticebus coucang, assembly GCF_027406575.1. Lineage (NCBI taxonomy): Eukaryota > Metazoa > Chordata > Mammalia > Primates > Lorisidae > Nycticebus > Nycticebus coucang. Next base: position 45,253,152 of record NC_069784.1, read on the forward strand.
CGCTTGAGCCACAGGCGCCGAGCCCTTTATTATTTTCTAACTAATGGTGCCACTTGGTGATCTTTCCGTATGAGAATGGCTGCATTGCTGTTTTAGAATCTTTCCCTGAAACATACAAGTCAGAATGACATTCTTGAATCTCAGTTTTTGAAAGGCATCATTGGCTAGTGGTATGGAGCGTTATATAGCAATGGCATACAAGGTCGAAATGGAATAATAATACATCTACTGACATGCTTTTCACATGTACATGCTTTTCACATGTTGTGTACAAGACACATTTCATAAGGCAGGGGCGTTTACGTGCCCTTACTCCACTGGTAGAAGGCGGTCCACCTGTCCTTAGTCCACATCCCAGGGAAAATAACGGGAATCAGAAGATGAGGAAGCAGGAGTTCGGTATTGATTAGGTTGCAAAACTCTGCAGCTATAGGATAATTCCACCTTATTCTCTCACCTACTCTGCGTGTTTTGACAGTTTGGTGGGGCAGGAAGGGGATCCAAGTGCAAAGAGAAAGTATGATTCATCTGCACGTGAGAAGGTGACTCCTCCTTCTTTCTTACTTCTGCAAAATAACTGAGCTTAGTATTAATGGACTGAGATGGGGGGAGTAGAAGGAAGTGTATTACAGAAGACTTGTTTTTTTTTTTTTTATTTGTTAAGCAGACAGATACAAACAGAAGAGGGTAAATGTCTCTGTGCCATTCTGATGTTTGCATCTCTCAGACTAAGTAGTGTGAGGGATTAAACATAATTTAAATCTTCCTTGTTTAACTGGATAAAACCCAAGTCCAGATGGTTTGTGCCCCCAGAATAATGTACGCTTTACATACAAGGACTTGGTTTGCCAAATTACCCAACTATTTTCATCTCACATTTATGCCCAACAGACTTATTTAAGAGGGAAAGACTTAAATGAAAAAACTCTCAATATAAGGCCACTTGCTGGAACTTTTCTGGCTGTGCTAATTACTGACTGGTTTCAGATGGACAGCTGTGTATGAATATTAATTTTTCTTTGAGGGCTTTAAAAATTTTTTCTTCAGTAGTTTTGTTTTTACAATACCATCAGGGGAATTAGAGCTTCTGACAAAAGAGCAATTAAATGTGTACCACATCTCAGCTTGTAAAGTGACATGCAGTCTGGAAACAGGACATCCTTTTAGATGGAATTAGTTTCCTCTGTCATATTACTGATTAAAAGTTATGGTCTTAGCTCTTTCTTCTTCTCACATAATTTCACTTCTGAATCTTCTCTCACCTTCTCTTGATGTTACCTTTCCAGGTGGCTGAGACGTTCTTTCCCTTCCCTTGCTCTGACATACCTCACATTACCTATACATCCTAATTTTCCCCATCTAGACATGTAGGTGTTAGGCTTTCCATGGGTGACAAATCAATTTCTTTTTATTTATTTATTTATTTTGTTGTTGCAGTTTGGCCAGGGCTGGGTTTGAACCCGCCACCTTTGGCATATGGGGCCGGCGCCCTACTCACTGAGCCACAGGCACCGCCCCGACAAATCAATTTCTATATGTTCAGTCACTGAGGTTTTAGGGTTGGTTTGTCTATCATGGCAGTTAACATGACCTTAAGTAACACAAAATGTCACCACAAATACATCTTTAACCCCAGGTGTCTGTCTTCTGGGTTTGGCATATTGTTTTTGGACTTACTGATAGATCTGAAGACAGAGAAAATTTGATCCTTACTAGTAACTTAGAATCCATAGTACTAGTAAGGAAGACTCAAGTGAGTCTTAAGTTATAGGGTCTTTAGTGGTCTTTGTATGGGGAAATTAGTAGGCATCAGGGAAGCACAGTGTAAGAAATTAAATATACAAGACAGAATCTTGAGTAGGTGCCAGAGTTTATTGGGATAATTTGTTACCTTTTTTTTTTTAATTGAAGAAAGACCTAGAGGATTCAACGCAAGTCTGACAATTATGTCCGTAAACTTGCCACTGTGTGCTTAACGTTGGCAGCACTGTATGAACAACTGGGTAAGATTTCATAACCTTGGTATATCAGTTGTGTTCACGTTAACATGTGGCGGTATCTTGCTGAGTGTTGTTTTACTGTTGTATGTTTTTGTGTGCTGTCTGGAGAATGTTGGAACTTCAATTAGAGCAATGAACAACACGTCTGTAAATTTCTCGTTAAACTTGGCAAAAGTGGAAGTGAAATCAGGAATAGGTTAATTCAAGTTTATGGGAATAATGCCATGAAAATGGCAGTGTACCCACGGATTAAGTATTTTTCTGAGGGGGGAGAATGCATCACTCATTAAGAATGGCCCGTAGGGAGATGAACTGATGAAAATATGGCAAAAATATGTCAAATTGTATATCAGCATCATTGACTGACTGAGAAGCACAGCAGACCAAGTAAACATCACTACATAAACAATTAGGAAAATCTCAACTGAAAATCTTGGCCAAAATCTCATGACTCTTGCTTCATGAGGATGTACCAGTTCACACCACACTGTGAGGCAGTTTTTAGCCAGTAAACAAATAACTGTATTGGAACCCTCCCTACTCAACTGATCTGGCCTCCAGTGAATTTTTTCTTTACCCAAAGATAAAGGAAATATTGAAAGGAAGGATTTAGATGCCATTCAGGACATCAAGGACAGTACAATGACAGCTTTGGTGGCCATTCCAGAGAAAGAATTTTGGCACATAGCCTCCCAAGGAAGGTCACCTTGAAGGTGACCATAGTGATATTCAGTAATGAGGTATGTAGCACTTTTCCTAGGATGAGTTTGTGAACTTAATTGTCAGACTTCTTACATTCAGGAAACAAGATTGGATTTTGCTATTCTCAAATATGTCACCTTCTGGCTTAGGTAGAAAAGGCTGTGGAATTACTTTGAATTTTGTGAGGAGTGGGTGGAGGGGACTATAGTTGGTTTAAAACAGTGTGTTGTGTAGGTACAACATAGTGAAACACAGAGTTAGTAAAGAGGAGAAAGATGTGGATTCTAGAGCCACCTCTGCCCCTGTGCCTCTAACATGCTGGTTGGATACCTTAACATGTGGCTCAATTTCCTTACCTGTAAAATTGATGTAATAGCACTTTCTTTGTAGTATTGTAACACAGATAAATTACTTAAATGCTTTGCCAGAGCCTGGAATAGCACACCAATATGAGCTATTTTATTAATCTGTTTTTAAACAAAAGTGGTACATTACAATAAACTTGCTCTTTGCTGAGTACCTAGAATTTAAAACAGTGCCTGGTGCATAGGAATTCAATAAATAATGGTTCCCTGAAAGAACAAATATACAGTGTTTATTCCGTTTTTCTTCTCTTGTGACATTATATTGTGAACATTATCCTATGTTATTTGCAAAAGTATTTTAGAATGGCTGCTGTGATCAATATTTAATAAACACATTTAGAGCTTATATATCCAATTGTGAGCTTCCTTTTATTGCTGTCAGAAGGTAATCACTTTTTCTAAAGGTGCTAATGTTGAACAATATATTTTTGCAATTTCTCTTGGGCTAATATCTCTAGAGCCTTCTTTTGAACACCAAGAATGATTGCAAATTGTCAGCCTTTGCAGGTGAATTATATTATTAAAAATAGACACAAGTTACCCACACCTAGGTTGTTAAATATAAAGAATGATTTGGCTTGATGAAAATGCAAAGACCCTAATGTTGTACAGATTTTATAATGACTCTGATTCCAAAAAGAAAAATTCTAAAATTGCATTGAGAAAAAGTCATGTGGAAACAAGTGGGTAGCTAGGTGAGATGACTACTTGGAAAAATGAATTAACTGAATGTGTATCTTTTGCAGCATTAAATCATACATCAGGTTGGTGAAAAAACATTCCATTTTAAAGAAGCCATTTCTTCTTGGTTCAACGTTTAAAAAATTTGTCTCTGAAAATAAAAACCTTTAGCTTGCCCTCCACCCCCCACTCTTCCTAAAGAGCCTGAAGGGGACTCTGTTGAAAGTCAAAAAGTCATCATCAGTACAAAAAGTCTTCATCAGTAATTTCTGGTTTCTAGAAGATTGAATGAATAAGAAATTTAGAATACTGCCAAGTCAAGACTGTCAGGAAGAGATATTTGGATACTGACTACACTGTATTTGATATTTGATCCTACAGTGATATTAAAGAGATGGCAAGACCTTTCTGGGAGGTAAAAGACAGTGACAGCATTGTGATTAGTACGTGATGTCTCATATTAAATTTTAAGGATATGGGAAAGAGCCGGGCAGAGCCCTCCCATTGCCTAATACTCATCGTCACCTTTGGAGGGTGGTAAGCATTATTTATATTCCTATGACACTTTACAATATACAAAATTTCATACATTGTGTTCCATTTGATCTTCCTGAAATGCTAAGTGGCATGATTATCTCTGTACAAAATGGGGCGGCGCTGTGGCTCAGTGAGTAGGATGCTGGCCCCATATACTGAGGGTGGTGGGTTTGAGCCTGGCCCCCGGCCAAACTGCAACAAAAAATAGCCAGGCATTGTGGCAGGTGCCCGTAGTCCCAGCTACTCGGAGGCTGAGGCAAGAGAATCACTTAAGCCCAAGAGCTGGAGGTTGCTGTGAGCTGTGATGCCATCTGCCAAGGGTGGCAAAGTAAGACTCTGTCTCTTAAAAAACAAGAACAATAATAATAAATGTACAAAATGGTATAAAATGTTGACTGGGCCACATGTAGAAAAGTAAGTTAAAACATTTGATGGTATTGATTTATCTGAGTAACCAACTTTATCAAAATACAATCTTAGATTTGGCAGCTAAAGAAGGCAACTCAAGTTAAACTTTTTTATTATATGACCGATTGAGACTTATCAGTCTTATTCACAGTTGACCCTTAAAATTTGCTTCCTTTCCAAGTTGGGTATATTTTATTGGGTATATTTTAGATGAGACTAATTTAATATTAGTCTCTAATATTAATATTTCAATGAAAAGCTTTAGAGAAAAATTTAGAGAATGGAATACTTAAATTGACATTTATTTGCCACACACTTTTGCGTAACTGCAAAGAAAATATCCCCTTGCTACAAACGTTATGCTTCAGCTTGAGAAACTGCTGATTAAGACTTATGATTACGAGCCAGGGCATCTTTTCAGCTTAATCTCAATTCTTGTTGGAATCAATACTTTTTCTCCTAAGAACACAGACACAGCCTGATCGTTGTGGGCATGCAACATATTCTAAAATGTGGGAAACTAAATAGTATATAACATTTCTCATGGTACAGTAAATACTATTTTGTTTCAAGAAATAGTATAGCTTTTCCCCTCAAGATGATTTTGACTTCCGAGGAATCTTCTCCTTGCTGTTTCATAAAGCTGATGACAACTGCATGCATTTCACAAGGCCATGTTGTTTTAAGAATATCATGAGAAAATTTTCTTTGACTTGTATGTGTGGTTTGAAAACAGCACCTTTCCCAAGAGAGCTTCAAGTCAATTTATAATAATTTATTTATTGAAATATTTAAAGCAGCTACAGCAAATTATTGGGATCTCATAGCTACATGATTATATTATTTTATTTTTTTAAATTGTCACGTTTTTCTACAAAGAAAATTATTTTTTTTGAGACAGAGTTTGACTTTGTCTCCCTCGGTAGAGTGCCATGGCAACATCACTCACAGCAACCTCAAACTCTTGGGCTTGAGTGATACTCTTGCCTCAGCCTCTCAAGTAGCTGGGACTATAGGCACCTGCCACAATGCCCAGCTATTTTTATTTTATTTTATTTTATTATTTTTTATATATATAAAATAAATTTATTTCAGGTTGATGTGAGGGAACAAACAACAAGGTCAAATTATTTGATTTTGTTAGATAGAGTACTTCTTGTGGTTATGTCCCACACACAAGAGGTGTGCCAACCTCCCTGCCACCCCATGCTCATTCAGCCAACCTCCTTCCCCTCCCCCAACTTGAACTGAAATGAGTTTTTCACCTATGTGGACGTACATCAGATTGTCTACTGGCTTCATATTAGTATTGAGTACATTGGATATTTGCTTTTCCATTCTTGTGAAACTTTACTAAGAATAATGTGTTTCAACTCCATTCAGGATATTACAAAAGATATGAAGTCACCATCTTTTTATGGCTGAATAGTATTCCATGGTGTGCATGTATCAAAATGTGTTAATCCATTTATGAGTTGATGGGCATTTAGATTGTTTTCTTTTTTTTTTTTGTAGAGACAGAGTCTCACTTTATGGCCCTCAGTAGAGTGCCATGGCATCACACAGCTCACAGCAACCTCCAACTCCTGGGCTTGAGCGATTCTCTTGCCTCAGCCTCCCGAGTAGCTGGGACTACAGGTGCCTGCCACAATGCCCAGCTGTTTTTTGGTTGTAGTTCAGCCGGGGCCAGGTTTGAACCCGCCACCCTCGGTATATGGCGCCGGCGCCTTACCAACTGAGCCACAGGCGCCGCCCCCATTTAGATTGTTTTCATGTCTTGGTGATTGTAAATTGAGCTGTGATAAACAATCTAGTGCGAGTGTCTTTATGATAAAATGATTTTTTTTCTTCTGGGTAGATGCCTAATAGTGGAATTGCAGGGTCAAATGGGAGATCTCATTTGAGATCTTTGAGGATTCTCCATACTTCTTTCTGAAGAGGCTGTATTAGTTTGTAGTCCTACCAACAGTATAAAAATGTTCCCTTCTCTCCACATCCATGGCAGAATCTGCAACTTAGGGACTTTGTAATGTGGACAATCTTAATGGGGTTAGGTGATATCTCAGGGTGCTTTTGATTTGCATTTCTGTGATGATTAGGGACAATGAGCATTTTTTCATATTTTTATTAGACATTTGTCTGTCTTTAGAGGAGGTTCTATTTATGTCACTTGCCCAGTGGTCTATGGGATTGTTAGCTTTCTTATTGTTGATTAATTTGTGTTCTTTATAGATCCTAGTTATCAAGACTTTGTCCAATTCCTAATATGCAAATATCTTTTCCCATTCTGAAGGTTATCTATTTGCTTTGGTTGTTGTTTCCTTAGCTGTACAGAAGCTTTTAAGCTTAATTAAGTCCCATTTATTTTTGTTGTTGTTGCAATTGCCACAGAAGTCTTCTTCATAAAATCTTTCCCCAGGCCTGTATCTTCAAGTTTTTTCCCCACATTTTCTTTGAGGATTTTTATTGTTTCATGCCTTGGATTTAAATATTTCATCCATCTTGAATCAATTTTTGTGAGTGGTGAAAGGTGTGGGTCCATTTTCAGTCTTTTACATATGAATATACAGTTCTCCCAGCACAATTTATTAAGTAGGGATTCTTTTCCCTAGTGTGTGATCTTGTTTGGTTTGTCGAAGATCAGGTGGCTGTAAGATGAAATGCCTGGTTATTTTTAGAGAAGGGGTCATGCTCTAGCTCAGGCTGGTCTCAAACTCCTGAGTTCAGGCAATCCACCTGCCTTGGCCTCCCAGAGTGCTAAGATTACAGGCATGAGCTACTGCTCCTGGCCGTACAAAAATTATTTCTATTGTAGAAAGTGATATTAACTTCTAGATGCAGGAATTAGAGAAAAGTTTAAAAAAACACATAATGTCACAATCTTAACAACCACAGTGATATAATATGATGGCAATTCTGGTTTAATAATAGTCTGAGAAACATATATGTTTGCATAATTTAATAAAAATATAAATGTGCATCCTACTTTTTCATTTAGCTTATTATAAGCATTTCCCTATTTTTCTGCTTTGTCTTCATATATATCAATGGCTGCAGAACAGCCATGTTTTGATTTCCTGCCCTTTCCCTGTCTGCTGGCTGCTATTCATGTGAGTTTCTGGGGCTTCTTTTTTATTTATTTTATTTATTATTTTTTATTTTTGAGAGAGTCTCACTCGGTTGCTCTGGGCTAGAGTACCATGGTTTTAGGCTCGCTCACAGCAACCTCAACATCCTGGGTTCAGTTGATCCTCCTGCCTCAGCCTCCCATATATCTGGGACTACAGGTGCTCAACAGGATACCTGGCTAATTTTTCTTTTCTTTTCTTTCTTTCTTTCTTTTTTTTTTTTGAGATAGAACTTCACTCAGTTACCTTGGGGTTGAGTGCCATGGCCTCATAACTCACAGTAACCTCAAACTCTTGGGCTCAAGCAATCCTCTTGCCTCAGCCTCCCATGTAGCTGGGACTACAGGCACCTGCCACAACCTCAGTTAGTTTTTCTATTTTTAGTAGAGACAGGGTCTCACTCTTGCTCAGGCTGTCTTGAACTCCTGAGCTCATGTGATCCACTCACGTCAGCCTCCAAGAGTGTTAGGATTACCTGCGAGAGCCACTGCACACAGCCTGATTTTTCTATTTTTAATAGAAATAGAGTCTCACTTATCACCTAAGCCTAAGAGCTGGAGGTTGTTGTGAGCTGCGACACCACAGCACTCTACTGAGGGCAACAAACAGACTCTGTCTCTAAGAAAAAAAAAGAAAAGAAAGAAATAGAGTCTCACTCTTGCTCAGCCTGTCCGGAAACTCATGTTCTGAAGAGATCCTCTCACCTTGGCTTCCCAGAGTGGTAGGATTAATGACGTGAGTGACTGCACGCAGCCAGTTTCTGCTTCTTAACTGTTACAAGTAATGGTGCCATAGGGACCTAGAAATGCTGGTGTCCTCATGTTCATGATTCTTTTCTTTTAACTGTAATTTCTTCCATTGAATGGCTTTTAGCACATTTTATGTGTCATAAAATCTATGTGTTATTTTATTTGCCATTCATATTCTGAATTCTATTTCTGACATTTCGGCCATTTGTTTATGGAAAGCATCTTCTGATGTATCTCCTTTGTCATTCCTTGCGGGAGGAATCTACTCTGATCATTCATTTGTTTTTCTTATTTTTTTGAGACACAGTCTCCACCTGTTGCCCTGGGTAGAGTGCTGTGGCATCGTAGCTCACAGAAACCTCCAACTCTTGGGCTCAAGCGACCCTCTTGCCTCAGTTTTTCTATTTTTAGTAGAGATGGGGGTCTCACTTTTGCTCAGGCTAGTCTGGAACTCGTGAGCCCAAGCAGTCCACCCACTTCAGCCTTCCGGAGTAGATTATTCATGTTGCCAGAGTTCTTCTGCTGGTTCTGTCCCATGATTATTTTCCACAGTTTGGCTAGTAAAACTGGTAGGGTGAAATTGAATTGAGGGCCCCAGGAATTGTAGTTAACCAGCCCTTTACCAAAAAGCTGGGACTGGCAATTGTGGCTTTTCCCCTACAGCCTTACAAAGGTCCTTTTTAGACCTGCAGCCAGAGACTCTGAGGACCTGATTGGTGTGATAGGACTAGCTGGCTCTGTTTAGTAGTCAGCCGTCCTCTATCCAATCCTAACGAATCACAGATTTATGTTGAAATCTCAGCTGAGGAGAGATACATGCAACTGAGACATAGCTGCCCCAGACCAGTGACAACAGGAGGAGGAAAATCAGTTCCTCCCAGTACAATACAACCACAGCTCAACATTGGAAGGTCCCCAAGTGGACAGCCCAGGTCAAGAGTTCCAATCTGACAGTCCCAGGCAGTACAATCACTGCTCAACTCGGAGAGTTCAAAAGGTCTCTAGCAACCTGACAGCAGGAATCCATAGGCAGTTCTGTTCCAAGAACCCAAGAGGCTGGAGTCTGGCTTCTTCCCTTCCAGTGCTCATTGGAGTCAGGAAGGCCTGCCCAGTCAAGAAGTCTAAGGAAGTTGGCACCTCCATCCTCACCTTGCACAGCAACTGTGCACCAACTCCAGTAACCCCTCGGGGCTGGTGCCTGGCTCCTGCCAGAGTCAAAGGAGATTAAGTGCCTCCTCCTCTTCCACACACTGCCACTGGCAACCCCAGGGGCTGAAGCCCAGCTCCCTCCAGTGGTCAACAGAATCAGGGATGTGTTCTGCCAAGTCTGGCTTAGGATGTGAGTACCTCTGCCTGCCGGTGGGCACCATCACAGTGTGTTTTTCTCCCACACAGTCTGCACCTCTGACCCAACTGCAGTCCACCACTGGCAACCCAGAGGGGCTCAAGTCAAACTCCCTCTGGTGGTCAACAGAATGGGGGAAGTGCTCCTCCAAAGTCTGACCCAAGTATGAGCCCCGCCGCCTATTGCTTACCGCTGCTTACCATCACATGGTGGTGCTTCTCTCTCTTGCTTGTCCCTCTCCCCCATGCGCCCCAACTTCCTCTTGAGTTGCTGTTTCCACACAGTTGTCCAGCAGCCCACACAGTGCGCAGGCCTCTCAAGGAATTGGAAAAACTCTGGGCTCTGCAGGGGACAGGCTTTCAGACTACCAGGTGAGGGGGGGATGGTGGACTGGGAGTTCAGAATTGCATGGAAAATATTTGTTCAATTTTATGCTGGGAAGGAGAATGCCTAGGCTCACAGGTGGGACCTCTCTGGAGAAGGTCTGGTGTTTAGTAGCTCTCTCCCATGGGGTAAAATAAGAGGTCTTTTGTTCACTGCTCACTTATAGAGAGCACATAGTGAGCTACTCTCTTGGGGGAGGGGGTCTCTCATCCTCTTGGCATGGGTTTTGGACCTGGGGTTTCCTTGGAGTTGCAGCTTGCCTCCGCAGGGTTGATGTGCACTCATCAATCTTCATTCTTAGCTCAGCTCCCAACCTTCAGCTTCATTGAGTTTATTCTGTCCCTTATCTCTCCCTGGATGGGAGCCTCTTTCAAAAGCTGGTTCCAGTTAGCCATCTTACCTCCTACATCTTTGATGATTTTAGATTGACAAGAGGTTGCCAAATACTTTTTGGTAGGCAAAGATCCCACCATTTGAGAACTCCTGGGTTAAAGATTACTTTCACGGGATGTATGGCAAAAGACTCAGAAGCCTGGATGTCTTAAGACTTTTGTACAATAATACTGCCAAGGATAGATAGATTTTTTTTTTAGTGTATTAATGAGAAAAGAACAATTTGATAACATAAATATCCACAGATGTTACCACACTGGTTAGAACATGACCAATTATGATTTATGTTAATTTGATATAGTATTATCAAATTCTTTGAACTGATATGGAATGATCCAGAATTGTACCACTCCCTCTGCAGTTGCAGGGGGCAATATTTGCATCTTTCTGAGATTCCTTTTTGTTGGTATCTGGTTTATTTACTTATTTATTTATTTTTTGAGTCAGAGTCTCAAGCTGTTGCCCTGGTTAGAGAGCCATGGCATTGTCATAACTCACAGCAACCTCTGACTCTTGGGCTCACGTGATCCTCTTGCCTCAGTTTTTCTATTTTCAGTAGTGACAGGGGTTTCACTCTTGCCCAAGCCTGTCTTGAATTCCTGAGCTCAATGGATCCACCCACCTCAGCTTCCCAGAGTGATAGGATTACAGGTGTGAGCCACCATGCCCAGCCTTCTGTTAGTATTTGTTAATTAAGAAAACTTTCATTTAGGAAGCTAAGTTTTAGAATTTTTTTAGTTAGCTTTATATAACTGCTTTTATAAAGCAGTCTTGAGGAATTCAAATTTTATTAGAAGAAATATTAAAGGATTATGGTATATTTTACAACTGCACAAAATCTCAAATGGGAAGAAAAGAAAACCTTTTTTTCTATTCTGGATTTTAATCTGGGACTTCTTTTGTGAGAAACACAGATTAGGAATCTGGAATAAGAATGGCAAGAAATAGTAAGGTTATGCAGAGGGTGCCAAAAATGTGTACAATTTTTCAGAAGGAAAAATATTATATTAAAATTGTAATACTTAACATATACCAATAACATTTGTTATCTTGTATGTATTTTGTATCTCTTGTAATTGCAGAAGTCAAATTGACTTGAGTATTAATATTTTAATACAGCTTTTTTCTTCTTAAAAATGTGTATTCATTTATTTTTGGCACCTTCTATATTTGAGGAAGATGGAAGCCTTTCCCAAGGAATCTTAGAAATACTTGAGGAACGGACAAAACTCCCCAAGGTTACATAAGATGGAAGCTTAGACTATGTCAGTTGAATATTAAAGAGAGAATGCAGTGTAACCTGGCTTATTGTACCCTCAATGAATCCCCAACAATAAAAAAAGAGAGAGAGAGAGAGAGAGAAATGATCCCCTAGAATCTGGAGAAGATGAGGGACATTTGAAGTTATACTCAAAACCCAAAGAATGTTGACTAAGAAATAACAGGTTATGTTAGAACATTTTAGAGGGCAGATATCTGGGGCAAACCCTGATTTACCAGTCTTGGCAGGGTAGGCCTCAGGGTAGGGAGTGAGGAGCTTCCCTGATTTTACATGTAGGATAATGTCAGTTGTAGGCAGTCTAGTGCCCTGTGTCCTATGTATTAAACCTGATTTTCTCTTCTACTTTCCCTTATCAGCTAGGCTGCAACCCTGTTTCCATCTGTCTCTGATTTTTGGTTTCACCTCTTGTTTACAGTTCTGTACCTGGTCATTGGCTCACCTTTAATATTTGGTCTTTTCTGTTGCACTTTTGGCCTTTCATCAGGGAGCTGGTGCAGATGTACCATAGTACTTTAGGTCTCAAAATCATGCTGTGCTTTGGGTTGGTGAATATGCTCTAAAATTAGATTGTAGTAATAGGTGCACAACTCTGTGGACATACTAAAAGCTACTCAAATGCACACTTTAAATGGGCCAATTTTTGATATGTGACTATATAAATATAGCATGTGAATAAAACTGTTAAAAATCAAACTCGGATTACTGGCTAGTGAACAAAACAATTAGAGTAGTTTATATTTATATAGCATTCAGTATGTGTAATAATGATCTGCATGCTTTATTTATAATTATCACAACACTATGAGATAGACATTATCATTACTCTTTTACAGAGTTTTTTACAGAGGCACAGCGATGTCATGTAATTTTCTCTAGGTTGTAAAGCTTATATGTGCCAGAGCCAAAATGAGACCAGGAAGTCTGGCTTCAAAATCAGTGTTCTTCAGCAAAGGCAGCAGTCAGTAGAGTGAGCAGACAAGCTGTAGACCAGGAGAAAGTATTTGCAAACCATTCATCTCAAAGGGATATTCATTTAATATCCCAAATATACAAAAAACTCAAACAACTCAACAACTCCCCCCCCACACCAAATAATCCCATTAAAATGGGCAAAGGACATGGATACATACAAGTGACCAACAGGCATATGAAAAAAGCTCAACATCACTGATCTTCAGAGAAATGCAAATTAAAACCACAATAAGATATCATCTTACTTCCGTCAGAATGGCTACTACTAAAAAGATAAAAAACACCCAGATGTTGGCAAGGATATAAAGGGAACTCGTAACACTGTTGGTGGGAGTATAAATTGGTACAACCTCTGTGGAAAACAGTATGGGGGGTTTCTCAAAGAACTAAAAATAGAACTACCATTTGATCAAGCAATCCCACTACTGGGCATTGACTCAAAGAAAAAGACATGAATACATCAAGAAAGTACCTGCACTTATATGTTTATTGAAGCACTATTCACAATAGCAAAGATATGGAATCAACCTAAGTGTCCATCAATGGAAGAATGGATAAAGAAAGTGTTATTTATTTACACAATGGAATACTACTCAGCCATAGAAAGAATGAAGTCATGTCTTTTTCAGCAATATGGGTGGAATTTGTGGGCATTATCGGAGTGAAACAACCAGGCACAGAAAGTCAAATATTACATCTTCTTACTTACAAGTGAGTTCTAGAAAATATGTACACATGAATATAGAGAGAAGATGACAGACTATGGACTCTCAGGAGGGTGAGTGGGCTGAAGGAGGGGTGGATGATGAGAAATTAGTTAATGGGTACAATGCATGTTATTCAAGTGATGGATACCCTAAAAGCCCTGACTTGACCACTATGTAATCTATGTATACAACAAAATTGTACATGTAGCTCATAAATTTGTGCAAATAAAAAAAGAGAATACCTCAAAAAATTATTACTCTTTACCACTTTGTTATAGTATGGTGTTAGAAAAGTGTGAGGAGTTAAGCATGTCTGTTTTACTGATTGAAAAAGGAGGTAAAGTTAGGGGCTGAGAATGCTGTGGGGCCATCACTGAATGGCAAATTTCCATAATAATTACTGAAGTGAATCAGAGGGTGTATCATATATCTATTGCTGCAGAGTCTAGCTGGTCTGAGATGGATTCACTCACATGTGGGGTGGTAGGCTGTTTGTCAACTGTGGTGATGGGAGTGACTGGGTCAGGTGATTCTCATATGCCAGCAGGCTAGCCCAGGCGTATTCACCTGGCTACAGGATTACAAGATGATTCCTAGTCCCAAGTGCAAGCGTTTTTTTTTTTTTAATATTAAATCATAGCTGTGTACATTAGTGCGATCATGGAGCAACATTTACTGGTTTTATAGACCATTTGACACATTTTCATCACACTGGTTAACATAGCCTTCCTTGCATTTTCTTAGTTATTGTGTTAAGACATTTACATTCTACATTTACTAAGTTTCACATGTACCCTTGTAAGATGCACCGCAGGTGTAATCCCACCAATCACCCTCCCTCTGATCACCTCCCCCCCTTTCCCCCTTTCTCCTATTCTTAGGTTATAACTGGGTTATAGCTTTCATGTGAAAGCCATAAATTAGTTTCATAGTAGGGCTGAGTACATTGGATACTTTTTCTTCCATTCTTGAGATTCTTTACTAAGAAGAATATGTTCCAGCTCCATCCATGTAAACATGAAAGAGGTAAAGTCTCCATCTTTCTTTAAGGCTGCATAATATTCCATGGTGTACATATACCACAATTTATTAATCCATTCGTGGATCGATGGGCACTTGGGCTTTTTCCATGACTTAGCAATTATGAATTGGGCTGCAATAAACATTCTGGTACAAATATCTTTGTTATAATATGATTTTTGGTCTTCTGGGTATATACCTAGTAGAGGAATTATAGGATTGAATGGCAGATCTATTTTTAGATCTCTAAGTGTTCTCGTTCTCCACACATCTTTCCAAATGGAGTGTATTAATTTGTATTCCCACCAGCAGTGTAGAAGTGTTCCCTTTTCTCCACATCCACGCCAACATCTCTGGTCTTGGGATTTTGTGATATAGGCTAATCTTACCGGAGTTAGATGATATCTCAAAGTAGTTTTGATTTGCATTTCTCTGATGATTAAAGATGATGAGCATTTTTTCATATGTCTGTAGGACGTGCGCCTGTCTTCTTCAGAGAAGTTTCTCTTCAAGTCCCTTGACCAGCCTGCAATGGGATCACTTGTTGTTTTCTTGTTTGAGTTCTCTGTGGATTCTGGTTATTAAACCTTTGTCAGAGACATAACCTGCAAATACCTTCTCCCATTCTGAGGGCTGTTTGCTTGCTTTACTTACTGTGTTCTTGGCTGTGCTGAAGTTTTTAATTTGATCAGGTCCCAGTAGTGTATTTTTGATGCTGCTTCAGTTGCCTGGGAGGTACTCCTCCTAAAGTACTTGCCCAGACCAATTTCTTCAAGGGTTTTCTCTGCACTCTCGTCTAGTATTTTTATAGTTTCGTGTCTTAAGTTTAAATCTTTAATCCAGTGACAGTCTATCTTAGCTAATGGTGAAAGGTGCGGGTCCAGTTTCAGTCTTCTACAGGTTGCCAGCCAGTTCATCCAGCACCATTTGTTAAATAGGGAATCTTTTCCCTATTGAATGTTTTTAATTGGCTTGTCAAAGATCAAATAATGGTAAGTAGCTGGATTCATCTCTTGGTTCTCTATTCTGTTCCAGACATCTACTTCTGTTTTTGTGCCAGTACCATGCTGTTTTGATCACTATTGATTTATAGTATAGTCTGTGGTCTGGTAGCGTGATTCCTCCTGCTTTGTTTTTATTTCTGAGTAATGTCTTGGTTATTCAATGTTTTTCTGATTCCATATAAAATGAAGTGTTATTTTTTCAAGATCTTTAAAGTATGACAGTGGAGCTTTAATAGGGATTACATTAAAATTGTATATTGCTTTGGGTAGTATGGATATTTTAACAATGTTGATTCTTCCCAGCCATGAGCATGGTATGTTTTTCCATTTGTTAACATTTTCAGCTATTTCTTTTCTTAGAGTTTCATAGTTCTTTTTATAGAAATCTTTCACATCCTTTGTTAGATAAACTCCCAAATATTTTATCTTCTTTGGCACTACTGTGAAAGGAATAGAGTCCTTACCTGTTTTTTCACCTTGACTATTGTTAGTATATATAAAGGATACCGATTTATGAATGTTGATTTTGTAACCCAAGACGCTGCTGTATTCCTTGATCACTTCTAAGAGTTTTGTATTAGAATCCCCAGTATTTTCCAGATATACAATCATCTCATCTGCGAAGAGTGAAAGTTTGATCTCTTCTGACCCTATGTGGATACCCTTGATCGCCTTTTCTTCCCTAATTGTGATGGCTAAAACTTCCATTACAGTGTTAAAGAGCAGTGGAGACAATGGGCAGCCTTGTCTGGTTCCTGATCTGAGTGGAAATGATTTCAATGTAACTCCATTCAATATGATATTGGCTGTGGGTTGGCTGTAGATGGCCTCTATCAGTTTAAGAAATGTCCCTACCTAACCAATTTTCTTAAGTGTTCTGATCATGAAGGGATGCTGGATATTATCAAAAGCCTTTTTTGCATCAATTGAGAATATCATATGGTCTTTATTTTTTAATTTGTTTATGTGCTGAATTATACTTATAGATTTATGGATATTGAACCAGCCTTGAGACCTTGGGATAAAACTAACTTTGTCATGATGTATAATTTGTTTGATATGTTTCTGGATTCTGTTTTTTGGATCTTGTTGAATATTTTTGCATCTATATCATTAGTGATATTGGTCTATAATTTTCTTTTCTTGTTGGGTCTTTTCCTGGTTTGGGGATCAGGGTGATGTTTGCTTCATAGAATGTGTTGGGTAGTCTTCCTTCTTTTTGGAACAGGTTGAGTAATATAGGTACTCGTTCCTCTTTAAAGGTTTGGTAGAATTCTAATGTGAAGGCATCTGGTCCCAGGCTTTTCTTTTTAGGGAAATTTTATATGGTTGATGCTATTTCAGAATTTGATATTGGCCTGTTCAACATTTCCACTTGATTCTGGCTAAGTCTTGGAAGGTGACGTGCTTCCAAGTATTGGACAATTTCCTTCAGATTTTCATATTTCTGAGAATAAAGTTTCTTGTAATATTCATTAAGGGTTTTTTGAATTTCTGAGGAGTCTGTTATTATTTTGTCTTTGTCGTTTCTGATTGATGAGATTAGAGATTTTACTCTTTTTTTTCCTGGTTAGGTTAGCCAAAGGTTTATCTATTTTATTGACCTTTTCAAAAAACCAACTTTTTGATTTATTGATCCATTGTATAATTCTTTTGTTTTCAATTTCATTTCATTCTGCTCTAATTTTGGTTATTTCTTTTCTTCTACTGGGTTTGGGGTTGGAATGTTCTTCCTTTTCCAGTTGCTTGAGATGTCCCAAGAAGTTGTTAACTTCCTCTCTTTCCGTTCTCTTTAGGAAGGCTTGCAGTGCTATAAATTTACCTCTTAGGACTGCCTTTGCGGGATCCCAGAGGTTCTGATAATTCATGTCTTCATTGTCATTTTGTTCCAAAAATTTGACAATTTCTTTCTTAATCTCATCTATGACTCAGCTATCATTCAGCATAAGGTTCTTTAACTTCCATGTTTTTGTATGAGTATGCAGATTCCTGTTGTTACTGAGTTCAACTTTTATTCCATGGTGGTCCAGGAAGATGCAAGTAATAATTTCTATTCCTTTAAATTTACAGAGGTTAGACTTATGACCTAAGATGTGATTGATTTTGGAGTATGTTCTGTGGCTGATGAGAAGTATGTTTATTCAGTTTTATTGGGATGAAATGTTCTGTAGATGTCTGAGAAATCCAAATGTTGCATGGTTAGGTTTAAATCTAAAATTTCCTTGCTCAGCTTCTTCTTGGAGGATGGATCCAACACTGCCAAGGGAGTGTTGAAATCTCTGACTATGATGGAGCTAGAGGAAATCAAGTTGCTTATGTCTGTTAGAGTTTCTCTTATAAATTGAGGTGCATTCTGGTTGGGTGCATAAATATTAATAATTGAAATCTCATCATATTGAGTATTACCCTTAACAAATATGAAGTGACCATTCTTATCCTTCCTTACTTTTGTTGGTTTAAAGCCTATTGTGTCTGCAAATAGAATTGGAACACCTGCTTTTTTCTGATTACAATTTGCCTGAAATATGGACAACTATCCTTTCACCCTGAGTCTACATTTATCTTTTAAGGTAAGATATGACTTGTATGCAGCAAATATCTGGTCTGAGTTTTTGTATCCAGTTAGCTAACCTGTGCCTCTTTAGAGGACATGTAAGCCATTCACATTAATGGAGAATATTGATAAGTCTGGTAAAATTTTGGGTATTAAGTTTTTCGAAAGTCCAGTGGACATTTTTTATCCTTTTGCCACTGTGGAAGTTGGAGTTTGATCAAAAGTTTCTGAGTGAGTTTACTTTTGTGGTAGAGGATTGGGCTGGTCATTATGCAGGATAGGTCTGAGAATATTCTGAAGAGCTGGTTTGGTTATGGCAAATTTCTTCAACATATGAATGTCATTAAAGTGTTTAATTTCTCCATCATAAATGAAACTCAGTTTAGCTGGATACAGGATCCAGGGTTGAAAGTTATTTTGTTTTAGGAGATTAAAAGTCAATGACCACCCTCTTCTGGCTTGAAAAGTTTCATCAGAGAGATCTGTAGTCATTCTAATATTCTTCCCTTGGTAGGTAATGGATTTCTTGCATCTGGCTGCTTTCAGAATTTTCTCCTTCATATTAACTTTAGTGAAGTTAATTATGATATGCCTGGGGGATGCCTTATTTTGATTGAGTCGTGCTGGGGTTCTGAAACTGTCTGCTATCTGAATTTTAGAATCTCTTGGCATTTCTGGAAAGTTCTCTTTCACAATTTCATGGAGAAGGGCCTCTATGCCTTGCAAGGCCACTTCATCACTTCAGGGATTCCAATGAGGTGGATATTAGCCTTCTTTGAATTATCCCAGAGCTCTCTGAGAGAATGATCCATTTTTGCTCTCCATTTCTCTTCCTGTTTGAGAGTTTGGGAGTGTTCAAAGGCTTTGTCTTCAATGTCAGAAATCCTTTCTTCTGCTTGGTCCACTCTGTTACTGAGGGATTCTACTGTATTTTTCAGATCTTTGAGGGCTGCAAATTCTTGCTTCAGTGCATCAAAATCTTTGGTGGTTTTGTCTTTAAATTTGTTAAATTCTTGAGACAACTTTTGAATTTCTCCTCGAATTTTTAATTCTGAGTTTTGAATTGCTCCTTGAATTTCTAATTCCAAAATTTCCTCCATTCTATTATTCTTTTTTGCAATCCAAATTCTGAATTCAATTTCTGACATCTCAGCCAGCTGTTTATAATGGGATCTTGTGTTACATCTGCCATATTTTTCCTTGAGGTGTTGATCTATTCTGGTTATTCATGTTACCAGAGTTTTCCCGCTGATTATGCCCCATGATTATTTTACACTGTTTAATTTTTTCCTCCCCTAGTAGGGGAGGTAGGTCCAGTTTTTAGAGGGTCTCTCCTGTGGAGTGTTGTGGGAAGACCTTTGAACTCTGTTCGTTTGTTTGTGGGGTACTCTGAGCCATTCTCATCGGAGAGGGGACTCCTGTCTGCTTGGTGATGGATTTTGTACCTTTTGTTTTTATGCTTGGGGTCACAGCTCGCCTCAGCGGGGTTGACGTGCGTTCTTCAGCCTTCTGTCTTGGTGCAACTCTAATCCACCAGGTTACTTGCTAAATTTCTGTCCTTTAACTCTCCTTCTGGACGAGAGCCTCTGTGGAAAGCTGGCTTCAGTCAGCCCTCTTCTCTCCACCCCTTCTGATCTGGATCTCTGCTTTCTTCCTAGCCTAGACAGTTGAGGTATTCATAATGTTCTTCGATTCCAGTAAGCCAAGTGCAAGTGTTTTGAAATCTCTGCTTGTATGCTACAATGTCTCATTGGCCAAAGCCAATTCTGTAGTCTACCCACATTCAAGGGGTAGAGAAATAGGCTCTACTTTTTTATGGGAGGGGAAGAATTGTGGCTACTTTTGTAATCTATCATAGGAAGAGAGGTAAGGATGGTTAAAGATTAATGGGAGATGTTAGGGAGTTTAAATAACTTTTGTGGTGGCACAATCTCTGTGATCTTACATTTTCTCTAGTGTAGCTCAGGTTCTTAGAGGCAGATTATAGAGAAAATGAGATCTTTGGGAATCAGTCATGGTGCCTAGTTGAAGTGGCAGTGGACTCCGGGATACAGTACCTGGTGAGAGGGTAATGGTGCTTGACAGAGGCAGCCCCATTCAATAGAAGGTGCCAAGGAGAGGTCATGACTTTAGTGCATCACAAGAGGCTAACCAACATGAATTCCAGACAATCTTTGACTGGTCTCTTTTTTTTCACATGTGATGCATTACTTGGGACATTCATAAATATGAATGTGGAAGACAAGGGACTTAAAGAGCAGGTGAGAGCAAAAGCCAGATACACAAAATATCCAACGTATTCAGTACTACTGTGAAACAAATTTATAATCACTCACACTCGCATATGAAAAATGAAATACAACTATAGCCTAGGATGAAGGAGGGAAGGGGAGGGAGGGGGGAGGGAGGGGAAGGGGGGTGAGCCAATAGAGGGAGGGTTACTAGTTAGTAGGGGGACCACACCTATGGAGTACATTGCAAGTACAAGTTGGATCTATCAGGTGTAGAACACAAATGTCTTATTGCGGTAATTGGGTAAATGAGGTGAAAGCTGTGTTGATTAGTAGGATGTAAGCACTCTAATTTGTACAAATAATCAACACATCGAATCCCATAATGGCATAATTGTATTTATGATCTATGTACATATGACTTAATTAAAAAAAAGAAAAAGAAATAAAAAAGCCAGATACACTAGATTTTAAAATTCCGTGATATAAACCATGATTCCCAGGAAGACAGTTTTGATTTTTAATAAGCTGGGAAGTTGGGTTAGGTAATCATGCTTACTTTATTTTTTCCTTCCTTTTTTAAAGATTTGTGAGTGGTTTGTGTATATGTGAGGAGTACTGGCGGGGTTATAACTTTACCTTTGTTACTCCCAAATTGGTTAGCAACTTTGTTATATAGAATAAAAAGTAATAGCCTCAAAACTCAAACCTAATATGTCCACCCCAAATAAAATATCTTTAAATAATAATAACAATAATGAACATTTATTGAACACTTTGTATATTTTAGACATGTCATAAATATTTATCAGTGTTAGTTCATTTACTCTAAACAACAATTTTTGAAATAAATACTAGGAAAATGGATTGGTTGTGTTTTTAAAACTTTCTGAAGTGTCCTTTAAATGTTAATGGTAAGTTCATTCATACCAATCAAGTACTAAATCTGTGAGTGTAAAACAGAGAATATATCCTTGACCAAAAGAGATTCAAATCATCCATTCAGATATTACTTAAAAGCTATATAATAAAAATGTACTTATTTATTTATTTTTTATTTTTATTTTATTGCAGTTTTTGGCTGGGGCCAGGTTTAAACTCACCACCTCCAGTATATGGGGCCGGCACCCTACTCCTTTGAGCCACAGGCACTGCCCACAAGCTGTATAATAAAAATTTATTGTTGGGCCATCTTATTAATAATATTTTAATTTCTTATTTTTAATGGTAAATATATTTCACTTAAATTAAAATGATAGTAATTCTTTGAATTTATTTTCTTCTTTTTTTTTTTTTGAGACAGAGTCTTGCTCTGTCACCTGGGGTAGAATGCCATAGTGTCATCATAGCTCATGGAAACCATGAATTCCTGGGTTCAAGTGGGCTGAGTAACTGGGACTATAGACATGTGCCACTACACCTGGTTAGTTTTTCTATTTTGTTAGTAGTCTCATTCTTGCTCAGGCTGGTCTTGAACTCCAGAGCTCAAGCAATCCACCCACCTCAATTTTCCAGAGTGCTAGGATTGCAGGCATGAACCACCTTGCTTGGCCCTGAACACATTCTTTTTCTAAAAAGTTTTAGATAATCATATCTCCTCTGAAACTGTCACTTTTATATAACAGAGATTAATTTTAGATTTAAGTACCTCTAATTCACTTAGTAGTCTTGAATGCCTTTATTAAACTTGACTTTATTGATCTAGCTAAAAACTGTAAATGAGTTCAGTGAACTAAGTGCTAACAAAAGTAATTGGTAGGCTCTGTGATGAATGTGAATTCAAGAAATCATGCATCCTCCATATCTATACTTCCTAAAGACATTTAGATTAAAAATTATAAATACTATGCTTGTCAAATAAGACTATGGTTTCTGCTCACACTCACTCAATGATGAGCACAACCCTTTCCTTACACATTTGTGTTTGTGTGCTCTTTACAAGGATTGTTTTTTTTTTTTGGCCTGCGGGGATGGCGTGGGAACAAAATGGGGGAATTTGAAAGAAAAGATAAGAATTAAAAAAAAGTGAACCTAGTATAATTTCTCAATGATTTTTCAATATATATTTAAATAGATTTCTTTTTTGGTTAATATTAGGTAGGAAATTGCCAACATTTCAGATGATGAGAATTGGCTAACTGGAATATTTAAATATATGATTTGATAAATTTGTTTTTAATACCTAATTGAATACAGCATATCATGTATCTATAGATTTTAGTCGGTGCATCTAAACAAATTTGGGAGTCCTGCAAAATATTCTACTTATCTTTAGAAGAATAATCCTGACCAATACATCCTACTTGCTTCATCTGTTCTGAATTCAGAGCATCCCAATGTGGACCAAATTACCCAATCTCTAATGCCAAGCCTTCCTGAGAAAGACAAGCAGCCCTATGGATTGGTGGGCTTTGATTCATTGTTAAGAGAGATTTCTTCCAAATTAGTATTTTCATTCATGCTTTTGTTTGATATTCTGGAGTTATAACTCAGGGGAAGGTACCATCGAAGATTTGGTTTTAATGAGGATATGCATTTCTTTTGTAAAGTGATAGAAAGATTTTATGAACAAAGGCTCATTTTCAAGTAGGTCAATTATAGAAAAGGTTCTTGAGGATTTAGAAGTTGATGTCTCAAAAATATCCTTGGATGATATACTGGGTACCAGTATCCCAGTTTGGAGACCACTGTTTTATATTATGCCAGGAGGAAAAAATATCCTTTCTTTTGTAAACAAAGTCATTGCTTGTCTGAGTTCTTCAAAAAGATTTTCCATTTCCCTTCTTTTCTTGAAGCTTGACTTTTCCTTAATAATAGTCACTTTTAACACTCCCAAAAGGAGGCTACTCTTTATCTCCCTTTGTGTCATAGATCCAGGAGATGAGACATCTAGTTTTATCACTAGTCTGACACCTTCATTCTTGCATTTCTGCCTGAATTCCTGTAAGGCCCAACTCAAAGGTCCCATTTTTCAGATCTCAACTCAAGCATTCTTCACCAGAGAAGCCTTCTGCAATCCCTCAGTTTTGGTTAGCTTCCCTTATTATGTACTGTCATAAAATTGTGTTTTTATTAAATATTTATTTCATTTATAATTATATATTCATTAGGGTGATTATGAGATTACTTCCTGGTTTTCCTACAAGACTCCAGTAGAGACTATGTTTGTTTTTACCACCTTTGACCTTTAGCACCTGCAGAGTGCCTGAAAAATAGTAGGTATTCAGTAAATCTAGAAGGTATGAATGGTGTCCTCCAAGGCTTCCTGATCAAATACCCTTATCTTGAGTTTGAATGCTCTTCAGTTTGATTGTGATGGTCAGTCAGATTTGGGGACCATTCCTATAACAACATTACATATGATAGATGATCCTGCTTAATATCCCGGGCTGGATCAAAAGGAGAGGCTGGCTACTGTTTATTAATTCCCATGTCCAAGATACTCAGTTGCTAGATATAGAAATAAATTCTGGTTGATTTGAATGGAGGATCATTTATTATAAGGATATTAGGTTGCCTATAGAATAACTAGGAAGACTGGAGAATCAGGTTTGCAGTTGTGCAACCGGGAAGAACAATCAAAATCATGTTGCAGAACTGGCCCAGTGAGAACATTGCAACCAATGTCCTTATCATTAGATACTTTAGCTCTCTCTGCAAATTGTATTCACGTGTGTCTGCTGCAGTTGCTTCAGAAACCTTATTTGCAGTTCCAGCTACTGGTGTGAAGAGCGTTCTGTGCACTGTTGCCACTGGGCAGAATTGGTGGATGTTGTCTGATCAGCTCAGCTTAATTTATGGACTTATGTTCTTACTGCAAGGGAGGATGGGAGAATTACATTTTTAGTTTCCATCGTGGAATTTGGGCTCTGCCTTATCAAAACTCATAAGGTGAGGAAATTTTACAAGCAGAGTGAGAAGTTTTAGATAGCAGTTAGCTAGAAGAGTGGTCAATGTCAACTAGAAGTGCTTATTGTGGGATGTGGTAATTGCTTATTTCTCCCTTTGCTATATCCCAATAGTTGCATTTTTGCATTGTGTTTATCAGGTTCTTCACTGTGTAGTGTTACTTGTATACATGTCTTACTTCCCACCTGGGAAGGAATTATGTTGCATTTACCTCTGCATTCCTGTACTAGCCAGTGAGGTGCCTAGGTGATAGCTAGGTGGCAAGAGGTTTGGGGTAGTCATAGTATTCACTGAGAATCTTCTATTGAGGTATGCTGTGAATGGCTGAAAATTGAACTGAATTTAATTTGTTGTTGGAGGCCTACTATCAAAAATATTCTTGATCTGAAAATTCTTGAATCTAGAGGTCTTAGGTAATGTATAATAAATCAATTCCTGATACTATCAGTTGTATAATCTTGAAATGTCGAAGATCAAATTATAATTGTAATGAATGTTTCTAAAATCTCTCTGACATAAGTGGAATTATCTTTTCTTCTTTTTTTTTGGAGACAGAGTCTCACTCTGTCACCCTGAGTAGAGTGTTGTGGTGTCATCCTCTTGCCTCAGCTTCCTGAGTAGATGGGACTACAGGTGTACACCACAATGTGTGCATTGGAATAAAAAATTGACCTTGATGGCTTGGCATCCATAGCACAGTGCTTAGTGTGTCGGCCACATACACTGAGGCTGGAAGGTTCAAACCCAGCCTGGGCCAGCTAAACAATAATGACAACTGAAACAAAACAACAGCTGGGCATTGTGCCAGGAGCCTGTAGTCCCAGCTACTTGGGAGGCTGAGGCAAGAGAATCGCTTAAACCCAAGAGTTTGAGGTTGCTGTGAGTTGTGATGTCATGGCACCTTACCCAGGGTGACAGCTTGAGACACTGTCTCAAAAAAAAACAACCTTACCTTTACTACAAGGTAAACATGCAAAGAAACTCTAGCTGATTTTCTATAATTAAACTGCATTTTCTTGTGAGCCTCCATATCCATCTCCCTAGGTGATATGGTTAGAGAACCTAGCTTTTGAGTCAGTGTGATAAACTCAGTCTAGTTAAGTAACTGAACAGTCTCTTTAAGTATATCAGATTCTTATGTATGAAACTCTGTCTTTCAGATTTCCTCTTTCTTTTGAGACAGAACCTCACTCTGTTGCCCAAGCTAAAGTGCAGTGGCATCATAGCTCACAGCAACCTCAAACTCCTGGGCTCAAGTGATCCTCTTGCCTCAGCCTCCTTAGTAGCTGGGACTACAGGTGCCCCCCACAATGCTCAGCGAGCTCGCGCTCTCTCTCTCTCTATTTTTTTTTAGAGCTGGGGTCTCACTGTTTCTCAGGCTGATCTCAAACTCCTAAGCTCAGGCGATCCACCCACCTTGGCCTCCTAGAGTGAGTTTTTCTATTTTTAGTAGAGACATGGTCTCAAACTCCTAAGCTTAAGCAATCTGTTCGTCTTGGCCTCCCACAGTGCTAGGATTACAGGCATGAGCCATTGCACACTGAAAACAACTATTTATATTCTCTTCTAATGCTTTCCTTTTGGATCACGTTTTTTTAGGCTGAAGAGAATGGCTCAATTTTTCACTCTAATTTTTAGTGTTTAACTTCAGTGTGATAACGTCCTTAAATGTGTATACCAAGTGAAAAATGAGGCTGCTAAAGGTTAATGCTTTAATGCTTTTTAACGATTATCAGTGCTACTTTTGCATCCTGTCAAAATGATGCAGGTTCATTCTGGCAAGACCCAGAATTGCTGCTAACAAAGAATTACTTGATTTCATTAAAAAACAAGAGAGAGCATCCATCCTTTTCTATAGATAATTTAAAAAATATCCATTCTAACTCTGGCATTAATATAAAGAAAAATGCCAAGTAGTCATAAACACTATGTTAAAAATGTGAATAAATTTTTATCCAATTAGAGTCTGAGGTGAGATGTCAGTGACCCATTACACAAAACAGATGGGCAACAACAACAACAAAAGTCTGCACAAATGATGTGCATTTCTATAATATTATGCCGAATATACGACTGATAATAAAAGTTTTAGAATATTTAATTCTTCATTTTAAATTGCATTTACACAAAATATCGAGCAGTCCAAAGACCATGGTGAAGTTTCCAGGCAAAGAGTGTCGGAGTCATAAGTGGTGAAACTCCCAGGTTTTCCTGGATAGCATTCAATTCTTTAATTCACGTAAAGGCAATTCACCTGGTCCCTCCTCTTCTCTTAACAGGTGCTCATGCCCCCTTGACACTTTGGATAAAAACTAGTATATTTTCTAGAAGATTTTGACTGGTATCATGGAAAAATATTGGGCAGTATTACTTTCCAATTTTCTAGATAAGAAGTCTAATTACAGAAGCAACTAGAATACTTTAGAAAATTTTTCTGCCCTTGAAATTGAGATTGTCATGAAATTTAATTTATTCACTGATGAATTTATCAATATGATTTAGACAATGTATATTGTGCTGCAAAAGATGACTAGAGAAACAAGAAATATTATTTATTGCTAATTAGTAGCTATACATTTTTAGAGCTTTTTTCTCCCTAATGTTCTTCAGTCCTCTGAGGAAGCTTTTTCTTTATAAACCAGTGCTAATCAATGAGATTTAGAAAATATATTAGTTATATAAGTAGAAATGTCTCTGTAATTTTTTTTAGGTTGAAATTTGGGGATTTACATTTTTTTCTTTATTTTATTTATTTGTTTATTTTTGAGACAGAGTTTCACTTTGTTGCCCTTGGTAGAGTGCCGCGGCATCAGAGCTCACAGCAACCTCTAACTCTTTATTTATTTATTTATTTTTTATTGTTAAATCTTAGCTGTGTACATCAGTGCAATCAAGGGGTACAATGTGCTGGTTTCATATACAATCTGAAATATTCTCATCAAACTGTTCAACGTAGCCTTCATGGCATTTTCTTAGTTATTGTATGTAGACATTTGTATTCTGCATTTAGTAAGTTTCGCCTGTACCCATTCTAAGATGCACCATAGGTGTGGCCCCACCCATTACCTTCCCTCCACCCTAACCTCCCCTCTCCCTTCCCCTTCCTTGGCCCTTTCCTCATAGTCTTGTGCTATAGTTGGGTTATAGTCTTCATGTGAAAGCTATAATTTAGCTTCATAGTAGGGCTGAGTACATTGGATACTTTTTCTTCCATTCCTGAGATACTTTGCTAAGAAGAATATGTTCCAGCTCCATCCATGTAAACATGAAAGAGGTAAAGTCTCCATCTTTCCTTAAGGCTGCATAATATTCTATGGTATACATGTACCACAATTTGCTAGTCCATTCGCGGGTCGATGGGCACTTGGGCTTCTTCCACGACTTAGCAATTACGAACTGAGCTGCAATAAACATTCTGGTACAGATGTCTTTGTTATATTGTGATTTTTGGTCTTCTGGGTATAAACCTAGTAAAGGAATTATAGGATCAAAAGGCAGACCTATTTTTACGTCTCTAAGTATTCTCCAAACATCCTTCCAGAAGGAACTATTAGTGTACATTCCCACCAGCAGTGTAGAAGTGTGCCCTTTTCTCCACATCCACGCCAACATCTCTGGTTTTGGGATTTTGTTATGTGGGCTACTCTTACTGGGGTTAGGTGATATCTCAAAGTAGTTTTGATTTGCATTGCTCTGATGATTAAGGATGATGAGCTTTTTTTCATGTGTTTGTAGATCTTGCGTCTGTCTTCTTTAGAGAAATTTCTCTTCAAGTCCCTTTCCCACCCTGAGAAGGGATCATATGTTCTTTTCTTGCTAATATGTTTGAGTTCTCTGTAGATTCTGGTTATTAGACCTTTATCGGAGGTATAACCTGCAAATATTTTCTCCCATTCTGAGGGCTGTCTGCTTGCTTTACTTACTATGTTCTTGGCTATGCAGAAGCTTTTTAGTTTGATCAGGTCCCAGTAGTGTATTTTTGATACTGCTTCAATTGCCTGGGGAGTCCTCCTCATAAAATATTCACCCAGGCCAATTCCTTCAAGAGTTTTCCCTGACTTTCTTCAAGTATTTTTATAGTTTCATGTCTTAAGTTTAAATCTTTTATCCAGTGAGAGTCTATCTTAGTTAATGGTGAAAGGTGTGGGTCCAGTTTCAATCTTCTACAGGTTGCCAGCCAGTTCACTCAGCACCATTTGTTAAATAGGGAATCTTTTCCCCACTGAGTGTTTTTAATTGGCTTGTCAAAGATCAAATAATGGTAAGTAGCTGGATTCATCTCTTGGTTCTCTATTCTGTTCCAGAGATCTACTTCTCTGATTTTGTGCCAATACCATGCTGTTTTGATCACTATTGATTTATAGTACAGTCTCAGTTCTGGTAGTGTGATTCCTCCTGCTGTGTTTTTATTGCTCAGTAATGTTTTGGCTATTCGAAGGTTTTTTCTGATTCCATATAAAACGAAGTATTATTTTTTCAAGATCTTTAAAATATGACAATGGAGCTTTAATAGGAATTGCATTAAAATTATATATTGCTTTGGGTAGTATAGACATTTTAACAATGTTGATTCTTCCCAGCCATGAGCATGGTATGTTTTTCCACTTGTTAACATCTTCAGGTGTTTCTTTTCTTAAAGTTTCATAGTTCTCTTTGTAGAGCTCTTTCACGTCCTTTGTCAGGTGTACTCCCAAACATTTCATCTTCTTTGGCACTACTGTGAAAGGAATAGAGTCCTTGACTGTTTTTTTGGCTTGATTATTGTTGGTATATATAAAGGCTACAGACTTATGGGTGTTGATTTTGTAGCCTGAGACATGTATTTCTTTATTTTGGAATGTCTGACTAATATGGTAGAAAGAAAATAAAAATTAAGATGAAAATATTTTAGGAAAAGTATCAACTTGGGGGGTGGCGGGAGATCGTGGTGTGTGACACAACTTTTGCAGGTGGGAAACAATTATAAGAGGGAATTTGCCTAACAAGTGCAATCAATGTGACCTGGTTCTTTGTACCCTCATTGAATCCCCAGCGATTAAAAAAAAAAAGAAAAAGTATCAACTTTGGGGTAAACAAACATTTATTTTTTATTTTTTAATATGAAAGTCACTGTAGTAAACACCAAGGAGGTAAAAGTGACAACGATCTCTGCTTACAAGGTGTACACAATCAATTGGTTAGATAAATGTGAATAACAATGATTATAGTACTGTAAGATAAAGTACTAATAGATGCATAAACAAATTATCAACTCTTATTGAATTTTCCTCTTACAAAATGAGAACTAATGAATCTTGTATTCATTTATTGAATGAAAATAATTCCTTGAACATGAAAAGAAACCTCTTAATTGATTATTCTGACTTTAATAAATGCTGGTGGCAGCACATTTGATTAACACATCAGCCATTTGATCTTGGTCATTTATTTGTTCGTTCATTCAAGGTATAGTTATCGAGTGCCTATTGTAAGCCTGGTCCTGTCATGGGCACTGGGAACACAATAGTAAAGAAAATAGTCACAAACTTAGAGTCCAGTGGAATAATAATGAAAAAAAGATAATGGATTGGAGCCTCTTCCTGCTCCATAGCTATCGATTGACCTCTTTAGCCAGAAAAATGCAATTGTGAATTGTGAAAAGTACTAGAAAAGCAGCACAAAGAACATATTCAATTGATGATCAGTCACTAGTATCATATGTCTATAAAACCAAGTAGCATTCTAGCTTTATGTCTTATCTCTCTAAATTAATAGTATTCTCCATAAAATATGAAGTCTTGCGGAGAAGGGAGTTCAACGATGGAGCACATTTTCCTGTAAGTTATTTAAAACTTTGAGGCATTCTTATTAAATGCCAGTAAACAATCTTTTATAATTGAACGTTTAAATCTCATTTTGTTTGGAGGCCCATGTATTGATAATTTTACTTGTGCCATCTCATAAGAAATCTATCTTAAACTCAAATATACATCTTAAGCAGTCTCCCCTGCTCTTCACTTAGTCAACTGACAATTAAGTAGGATGGAAAACAATGTTTCTAAGGATTGCTTAAGTAGGAATATGACTTTTATAATTTATAGACATAAATAAGCAGTGAAAACTCAGCTTTTCATAAGAGTGGACAAAAGTACTATTAAAATAATTACCATAAAAAGTTCAGGTAGACTCTCATAGAACAGCTATGCCAAGAGAAGCACCGTGGGTCCTGAGCATTCTTTCATAATAAAAGGAAAATAAAAAAATAACTAGAATACTCTTATAATTAGTGGCAGTAGCTTTTAAAGGCTGTTACTTTGTCCAGATCCTATTTTTTGTTTAGATTTGGTGTGACAAGTGTTTTATAAATGAATAGAAGAGGTGGTTTCTGTTTCATTAATGAGATTGATAATAGTTAATTGCTAATGTGAAATAAACAGTTCAAAGATGAAGAGTGAAGAGGCAATTATGTAGAAATGATCCAGCTGGATTAAATATGATTTCCTTGTACTATTAAGAGAGTCAAATATATTTCAAAATACTCGAGGAAAAAACCCACTAAACCACATATCTGGTTTGTATATTCCTATTATTTTGTTAGGGATTGAAGCTACATCTACTTTATATAGCATATATACCATTTTTCCATAGAGGTTGTACTAATTTACATTTCCAGCAAGACTGCATAAGCATTCCCTTTTCATATATCCTCACCAAAATTTATTGTGGCCATTCTGGACAGGCGTAAGGTTGTATCTTATTGTGGGTTTAGTTTGAATTTCTCTGATAATTAGTGATGTTGAACACGTTTTCATGTTTGTTGGCCACTTGTGTATCTTCTTTTGAAAACAATCTGTTCACGTCTTTGGCCCACTTTTTTGATGCACTATTTTTTTTAGTTCTTTGTAGATTCTGGATGTTGGTTCTTTATCAGGTATTTAGTTTGCAAATATTTTCTCCCATCCTGTAGGTTGTCTATTTACTCTTTTGATTATTTCTTTTGCTGTGCAGAAACATTTTAATTTAATTAAGTCTCAGTTGTTTATTTTTGTTGTTGTATTTGCTTTGGGGGTCTTAGTCATAAATTTTTTGCCTAGGCTAATGTCCAAAAAGTTTTGACCAACATTTTCTTCTAGCATTTTTATGGTTTCAGGCCTAACACTTGAGTCTTCCATTCATCTTGAATTAATTTTTGTATGTGCTAATAAATAGAGATCCAGTTTTATTGTTTTGTAGTTGGCTATTAAATTTTCCCAGCACCATTTCTTGAATGGACTGTCCTTTCCCCAGTGTATGTCTTTCTTCTCCTTTGCCAAAAATTAGTTGGTTGTAGCTATATGGTCTTATTTCTGGGTTCTCTACTCTGTTCCATTGGTCTATGTCTCTACTTTTATATCAGTACAGTGCTGTTTTGGTTATTATAGCCTTGTAGTATAATTTGAAGTCAGGCAATGTGATGCCTCTAGATTTGTTCTTTTTACTTCAGATTACTTTGGCTATTCAGGCTCTTTTTTTGGTTCTGAGTGAAGTTTAGTATGATTTTTCTACATCTATGGAATATGATGCTAATATATATACATATATACATAATGTAGTACATACACTAGTATTTTGATAGGGATCGCACTGAATCTGTAAATCACTTTTGGCAGTATGGACATTTTAATGATGTTGATTCTGTCAATCCATGAGCATCGCAGATTTTTGTATTTATTTGTATAATCTGCAATTTCTTTCACCAATGTTTTGTGGTTCTCCTTGTAAAATTCTTTAACCTCCTTTGTTAAGTATATTCCTAGGCATTTTATTATCTTCTTTTTGTAGCTTTTGTGACTAGTATTGAGTCCTTAATTCGACTCTTTGATTGACTAGTAATTAGTATATGGAAATGCTACTATTTGTGTACATTGATTTTTGTAACCTGAGACTTTGTTGAATTTATTTGTCAGTTCCAGGAATCTTTTGATAGAGTCTTTAGGGTTTTCTAGATAAAAGGTCATATTGTTGGCAAACAGGGATAGTTTGACCTCCTCTTTCCTGATTTGGATGACTTTTATTTCTCTCTCCCTTGTCTGATTGCTCTGGCTAGAATTTGAATAGAAGTGTTGACAGTAGGCACCCTTGTATTGCTCCTGATAGTAGGAGAAATGTTTTCAATTTTTTCTCATTCAGTGTGATGTTGGCTGTGGGTTTGTCATATACAGCTTTTATTATTCTGAGGTATGATCCTTCTATGCCTCATTTGTCGAGGGTTTTCATCATGAAAGGGTGTTGGGTTTTATCAAATGATTTTTCTGCATCTATGGAGATGATCATATGGTTTTTTTTTTTGGTTTTAATTCTGTTTATGTGGTTGAATCACATTTACTGATTTGTATATGTTGAACCATTCATGCTTCCCTAGGCTGAAACCTACTTGATATGGTGAGTTGTTTTATGATGTTGGATTTGTTTGCTGGTATTTTGTTGAGGATTTTTATATCTATGTTCATGAGGTATAGCGGTCTGTAATTTTCATTTTTTGTTTTGTCCTTGCCCATCATTGGTATCAGGGTTCTACTAGTTTCATAGAGTGAGTTAGAGAGGATTCCCTCTTTCTTGACACCATACTCATAGAACAGTTTTAGTAGGGTAGGTACCAATTCTTTGTTGGTCTGGTAGAATTTGGCTGTGAATCACTCTGTCCTGGGCTTTTTTTAAATTAGAATTTTTTTTATTATGATTTCAGTCTTGCTGTTCATTATTGGTCTGTTCATGGTTTCTATTTCTTTCTAAGTGTGAGAGGTTGTGTGCCTCCAAAAATTTGTGCATTTCTACTAGATTTTCTAGTTTGTGTGCACAGAAGTTTTCACAGTAGTCCTGGATGACATTTTGTAATTCTGTGGTATCAGTTATAATGCTCTTTTTTCATTTCTGATTGAACTTAGTTGAATTCTTTCTCTTCTGTTTCTGATTAATCTCATTAGTGTTCTATCAGTTTTATTTATCTTTTCAAAGAACCAACTTCTGGTTTTGTTGATCATTTGTATTATTTTATTTCAATTTCAATTTAGTTCTACTCTGATCTTTGTTATTTCTTTTCTTCTGCCAGCTTTGGGTTTGTTTTCTTCTTCTTTTTCTAGTTCCTCGAAGTGTGACATTATTTGTTGGCTTGTGACCTTTTTGTCTTTTTTTTTTTTTGTAGAGACAGAGTTTCACTTTATTGCCCTTGGTAGAGTGCCGTGGCGTCACACAACTCACAGCAACCTCCAACTCCTGGGCTTAGGCGATTCTCCTGCCTCAGCCTCCCGAGTAGCTGGGACTACAGGCGCCCGCCACAACGCCCGGCTATTTCTTGGTTGCAGTTTGGCCGGGGCTGGGTTTGAACCTGCCACCCTTGGCATATGGGGTCGGCACCCTACTCACTGAGCCACAGGTGCCGCCCCTTTTTGTCTTTTTATGAAGGCATTTAGGCGTTTATCAGCTTCCCTCTTGGCACTACTTTTGCTGAATACTAGAGAGATTTTGATAGCATGTGTTGCTTTTGTTCAATTCAAAAAATATTTTGATTTCCATCTGGATTTGGTCATTGACCCAACGATCAGCAGGAAGTTGTTTAATTTCCATGTGTTTGTGTAGTTTTGAGAGTTATTTTTGAAAATTTCTAGTTTTATCCCACTGTGTTCTGAGAAGGTACCTGGTATGATTTCAATTTTAAAACGTTTATTGAAACTTGTTTTGTGGCCTATCATGTGATCCATCATGGAAAATGTTCCATGTGCTCAATAGAAGAATTTATATTATGTACTTTTGGGGTAAAATGTTTGTAAATGTCTCTTGGAATCATTCATTCTAGAGTATCTTTTTAAGTCCAGTGTTTCTCTGTTCATCTTCTGCCTTGATGATCTGTCTAGTTCTGTCAGTGGAGTGTTGAAGTCCCTGGCTGTTATGATCTTGCTGTTTATTTTTTTCCTTAAGTCTAGCAGTATTTGTTTTATGAATATGGGAGCTTCTTTATATGTAAATAACAGAATACACACACACACACACACACATATGATTGCTGTATCTTCTTGTTGAATTGGTCTTTTATCATTATACAGGGTGGTCATAAAGTTTGTGTGCATTTTTAAATGACCAGTTGGGGCTGAAGGTCAGCTCCCAGGTCACTAGGAGAGATGCCTCCAGAACCAAGAGCATGGCTACTGCTTCTGAAGGGTAGGTGTCCCCTGTCTGCAATGAAGTACAAATGCACTCTATGGTCTCATCTCAGTTCTATTCACATGGGCTCCTTCCTCACTGACGATAGATAGGTCCAAAACTCTTCCCTTCATGCCCCCAAATGACATCATCAAGTTGTGGGAGCATAGGAAAAGTGCCTATGCTCTTGTTCCTTAGTGCCTCCCTGACCCTCCCCCATAGTCCAAGTGCCACCTGACTAGGAGAAGCAGGCTGGTCCCTGGTTGCCTAGGGGAAACTCAAGCCAGTAGCATTGTTAGTGATTAACCTCAGGCAAATATATAAGGTAATATCTAAAATTTCTTATTTGAATTAATCATTATGGTGCTTATTATAACTTTAGGGATGTTTCTGAGCTTTGGAGTTGTTTTCTGCAATGACAACTGGGTGGGAAAGGGTCCACAGGATTTTTTTCTCCATGATAAAGAGTTTTGTCAAATGAGGAAGTTTGGTGTTTGCTCTTGTACATGATGTTCCCCCTATACCCTCCTAATCAGCAGTGTGGACTCATACCAGTTGTGAAAGCTGATTGTATACGTCTATGTTCTGCAACATTACACTGGCAGATTGAAATTGGCTGGGGCGGGGATAGTATAAACAACATAGAAATTATCAAATGCTAAAAATTAAAGTTTGTTTGATTTTTCTAGTGAGCTGTTTTACTAGCACACAACTGCTTCTCCTCCTTCCTTGTCCCATTCATTTTTAATGATTCTATAAGACTCAGTTTAATTCAGATCCCTATCACCTCCCTAGATCAAGTGTCCCTCCTATTTGCTTTTATAGAAACTAGTGCATAACTTTATTGTCTGTTCAAGGACGTTTCAAGAACCACATTCTATTATAAGTCAGTGTTCATCCAGGGAAGCAGAACCAGAGATTTTAAGAGATTTATTATAAGGCATTGGTTTATGCAGTTATGGAAGCTGCATAAGCAAGTCCAAGTCACAGCAGATGGTCAGGGAAGGGAGTATCACGAGCAGGCTGGAAGCGAGAGCATCAGCTGTTTGGAGTCTTCTTTTTCATTCCCTTGCCTCTCTGTGCCACTGTCTCTCCCTCTCTTCACGATAAAATAATTCGCATCATCCTACAAACATAGCCTACTGCATTAGGTTAGAATAAAATAAAATGAAAATCTCCCTGGATCCTACAACCCAATCTAGATACCATTTCACCTCTCTTCTTGTCTTCACAGCCAAATTTCTAGTCAAGTAGGTAGAAAACATTTCTACCCATTGTGTTTTCACTCTCAAGAGTAATTCACCCAATGAATGCCTATAATCTGGTTTTGTTCTCACCAAGCTATCAAAGCAATTGCTATCAAGGTCATCTTAGCAGGAAATTTAGGTTTCTCACATCCAATTCCAACCGATTTTTCTCTCATCCATTTTTACTGTAGAGGTTAGAAAAATTAAACTGTCACTTTCCCAGAGCCTTTCTTGCAGTTTAGGGTCATCATGTGACATGATTCTGACAAAAGATATACAAAACACTTCTGGGGGTAGGGGATTTGGGAAAGTTTTTCTATTCTTTTTTTGTTTAAAGTTTTTTTTTAACCTTTCAAATGTTTCAGATATTTATATATAGCTGTAAAGATTTACAAACAATTACTATACCAAGTTTCTAAATTTTTGAATTTTCTTCCCTTGGTTATGTTTAGAAAACCTATTGCTTGGCCAAAATAATAGAGCTATTTTGAAGACATTTAATCAGGTGATTTTGGGGGTATAATTTAAATTACTCAGTTCATCTTTAATGTGTCCAAGGATGAAGATGTAATATATTGTGTAATATATTGAAGAATATAATGTAACTTCAATTGTATTTGATGTCAGTCAATTTACCTAACATTTTATGGGACAAGCTAGGCCTAGGTATTGAAAGTTGGCATTCCTGTATATTTATAGACAGGCTGGAACTGCCTCCGGGGGTAACATAGTCCCAGTGTTGTACTTTTGGAGCTCACAATCAGTCAAGCCCATGATTACTCTCAGGGTCACTGCACTGATCCTACTAGGTGGACCCTCACACTCAGGTCTATAGCATTAGGAAAGAAGAGCTCTGAATATTCCTTCTCATACTAGTCAGAACTAGTTCCACCTGGACTCACCTTAGGTTTTCCTGTTCTTGGTAAAGGGATATATGTTACTGGTACCACTCCTTTGTCTTTTTTTCCTACCTTGCATGTAGGTATGAATCTTAAGTTATGATGGCCACCTTGAGAGAAGATCCCCAGAGAAGCAGGCCCTGACATTCAAGTGCCAGCCAAGGTCTTCAGCTGCTTACATTGAGACATTGTGTTGTATAAGGAAAAAAACCAGAGCCCTATTTGGGTTTAATCAGATTTTTGTTTCTTATTTCTGAAACCAATTTTAATGAATACAATTATCAACAACTTTCATGCTGCTATATCTAATAGAATTTAAAAAACATTTTTTTAGTAGAGACAGAGTCTCACTTTATCGCCCTCAGTAGTGTGCTGTGGTGTCACAACTCACAGCAACCTAGAACTCTTGGGCTTAGGTGATTCTCTTGCCTCAGCCTCCTGAGTAGCTGGGACTACAGGCACCCGCCACAATGCCCAGCTATTTTTTTGTTGCAGTTTGGCCAGGCTGGGTTTGAACCCACCACCCTTGGTATATGGGGCTGGCACCCTACCCACTGAGCCACAGGCACCACCCAGAAAAATTTTTTCATCTTATTTAACTTTTCAATAGTATTCTAGCAATGTTGAGCACCTTTTCCATAAAATATATGTCCCCCTGGGTTTCTTTGATACGTCTTTCTTTCTTTCTTTTTTTTTTTTTTATTGTTGGGGATTCATTGAGGGTACAATAAGCCAGTTACACTGATTGCAATTGTTAGGTAAAGTCCCTCTTGCAATCATGTCTTGCCCCCATAAAGTGATACGTCTTTCTTAATTTTTTTAATTTTTGGCTACTCAATTTATTTTGTGAATTCACTCTCAAACTAATATTTAAATATTGGAGGTCCTTAAGTCCATGTTCCACTACTTCTCTCTTCCTAGGTGATCTTATATATTTTTATGGCTTTAAATCCCATCAATATCCTGAAAAACCTCTAGATTATTACCTCCTGCATTAACCTTTTTTTCTAAATTCCACCCTTATATATCTAAATCTCTGGCTGACATTCTAAATGCTTCACAAACATTTAATCTCAACACGTCCAAAATGGAACTATTGATATTCTATTAAAGACTTGTTTTTCAGGCAGTACCTGTGGCTCAGTGAGTAGAGCGCTGGCCCCATATCCTGAGGGTGGTGGGTTCAAACCTGACCCTGGGTGTTGTGGCAGGTGCCTGTAGTCCCAGATACTTGGGAGGCTGAGGCAAGCGAATCACCTAAGCCCAAGAGCTTGAGATTGCTTTCAGGTGTGACGCCAGGGCACTCTACCAAGGGCAACAAAGTGAGGCTCTGTCTCTTAAAAAAAAA
Organism: Nycticebus coucang; assembly: GCF_027406575.1. Classification (NCBI taxonomy): domain Eukaryota; kingdom Metazoa; phylum Chordata; class Mammalia; order Primates; family Lorisidae; genus Nycticebus; species Nycticebus coucang. Next base: position 45,291,172 of record NC_069784.1, read on the forward strand.
AAAAGGCCTATTTTTCTTTCACTCTTATTTATCTTAGTAAACTGTAATATAATCCATTAATTAGAAACCTAGAAGTTATACATGGTTTCATACACTCCATAATCTGTAGTGTGGCAGATACTATGAGCTGGCTTTTCTGATACTTATTGTAATAAATTTCTCTCTTCATTTATCTGTTTTAGAGGCTGGAAAATGAAGTAGTCATTTCCTAGACTTTCTTGTAGCTGAATGGAATAGTTTTGATCAAGGAGATGTTGATGCATATTTTTGGAGGGGCTTACATTTCTCAATAAAATCTCACTAAAAAAAAAAATCTTTGGCCAGGTATAGTGGCTCATGCCTATAATCCCAGCACTTTGGGAGGCCAAGGTCAGAGGATAATTTGAGGTCAGGAGTTTAACACCAGCTTGAGCAACAAAGAGAGACCTTGTCTCTACAAAAAATATGCAACAATTGGCTATGTGGGGTGGCAGGTGTCTGTAGTTCCAGTTACTTGGGAGGCTGAGGCAGGAGGTTTGCTTGAGACCAGGAGTTTGGGCTTGCAGTGAGTTACGATTACATTATTGCACTCCCACTTAGGTGACAATATGAGACCCTGTCTCAAAAATGACAACAGCAACAACAAACAAATGAAATGAAAGTCTTTGCAGCTCTCCCTTTTCTTCCTTACGGGAACTCAGCTATGGGGACTGATAGTATGGCACTTGTCTTGTGACCAAATGGTTGAAAGCCACGGGCTAATGATGAGAGAACAAAAGATAGAAAGGCCTTAAGACACTGATAAGATCATAGAACTACTGAATCAGCCCTGGACAGCTCACATTCAGACTTATTTTTATAAAAGGAAAACGCCTTCTACTTAAGGCATTATAATAGCATTTTCTACAATTTCTGTCAAAATGCAATTTTGCACTCTTAAAGACTCTGTAGCAAAATATATCTTGAATCTGTCAACTTATCTCCATGTCCTAGTCCAAGTCCTTGTAACCATCTCAGTCTAATGTACTGCAATAGTCACATAACTGGTCACTTCACTTCCTTTCTTGCTTTCCTCCCACAAGAAAGGTTACCATACAGCATCTTGAGTTATTTAAAAATAAAATTTACTCAGTAAGTTAAGAGTAGAGGAGAATGATCTCAACTTGATTAAAAGTATCTATAAAAACCCTGCAGCTAACATCACACTTAATGGTGAAAAACTGAATGCTTTCATGCTAAAATCTAGAAAAAAACAAAGATGTCTTATCTCACCATTCTTATTCAACATAGTAGAACTGGAAGTTCTAGCCATTGCAGTAAGTCAAGAAAACAAATAAATCTATTTCTATTTGGAGATGAGATGACTGTGTATGTAGAAAATTACAAGGAATACAAAAATAACTCTGGAAATAATAATTGAATTCAGTAAGGTTGCAAGATATAAGGCGACACAGAAAAATACAGTCACAGTGCTATGTTAACAATGAGCATAACCTAACTTAAACTAAAAACGACAACATTTATAATCACTTGAAAGAAAATGAAATACTTAGGTATGTACTTAACAAAACAGGATTTATACTTTGAAAATTATGACAAAAGAAATCAAAGACCTAAATGAAGAGATATACTATGTTCATGGATTGGAAGACTCAATATAGTAAAAATGTCAATCCTCCTCAAATTAACTAATAGGTTTAAAGCAATTTGTATGAAAATTCCAGTGAGATATCTGTAGTAACTAACAAGCTTATTTCGAAAGTCATATGGAAAAGAATAAGGTCTAGAATCATACTAATGTACACAGCTATGATTTAATAAAAAAAAAAAGAATAAGGTCTAGAATAACGAAAATAATCCATACAAAGGAGAATAACGTGAGAGAACTCCCTCTACCCAATATTAAAACTTAACTATATAGCTATGATAATAAAAACAATGAAGTGTAGTATTGTTGAAGAGATAGACATATAGCTCAAGGGAACTGAAAACAGAATCCAGAAGTAGATTCTGGATATTGGAATATTCAACAAAAACATTTAAACTAAATAGTGACAAAGGTGCAATCCTCCCAGTGCAAGGAGAATTGTCTTTTCAATAAATGGTGCTAGAGCAATTGAACACCCACGGACAAACACACAAAACCTGAACCTTAATTCAAACCTCATACCTTAAAAAAGTTAACTGAAAATGAATCATAGACTTAAATGTAAAACTTAAAGTATAAAAATTTTAGAAAAACACATAGGAGAAAATCTTCAGAGTCTAGATTTTTAAATTTAATACTAAAAATAGAAGCCATAGAAGAGGAAATTGGTGGGCGGCGCCTGTGGCTCAAGGGTAGGGTGCCGGTCCCATATGCCGGAGGTGGTGGGTTCAAACCCAGCCCCGGCCAAAAAAAAAAAAAAGAAGAGGAAATTGGCCAGGCATAGTGTCTCATGTCTGTAATCCTAGCACTTTGGGAGGTAGAGGCAGGAGGATCATTTTAAGACCAGCTTGGGCAATTATGAGACATCATCCATATAAAAAATAAAAATATTATCTTGGTGTGGTGTATAGACTTGTGGTTTTAGCCACTAGGGAGGCTGAGGCAGGAGGTCACTTGAATTCATGAGTTTGAGGTTGCAGTGAGCTATGATAGTGCCACTACACACTGGACTGGGCAGCAAAGTGTAGCCCTGTCTCAAGAAAAAAAGAATAAATAAATTAAAATTCATCAAAATTAAAAACTTTTGCACTGCAAAGACCCTGTAAAGAGATTGAAAAGATAAGCTACTGAGGTCCCAATTGTGGTGGGTGCCTACTGGAACCACAGGCACCCACCACAATTTTTCAGGTTGGGAAAAATATTTGAAAATCATATATGCAACAAAACACTACTCTCTGGAATATATTTTAAAAACCTCAAAAATCAATAGTACAAAGATAAATAATCCAATTAGAATATGGGAAAAAGACATTGAAAGTCATTTATTCTAAGAGGATGTGACAGATAAAACTTATGAAAAGATGACAGATCAAACTTATGAAAACTTATGAAAAGCATGATTAGCCATGAAAGAAATGCAAATTAAAATCACAATGAGATTATCTGTCAGAATGGCTAAAAAAAAAAAAAAAAATGACAATACCAAATTCTGGCAAACATGCATACTCATACATTGTTGGTAGAAATGTAAAATGGCCCAGCCATTCAGAGAAAAATTTGGCAGTTTCTCACAAAAATAAAATATCAATTATTATGAAACTCATTAGTTGCACTCAAGCATTTATCCTAGAGACATGACATATGTTATGTTAACACAAAGGCCTATACATGCATGGTCTTAGCAACTTGCAGCCAGAAACTAGAACAAACTCATATGTCTTTCAATGGGTAAATGGTTAAAAATGGTAAAATGGTAAAAACACCAGCACCATAGAATGGTGGTCCCCAACTTTTTGGCACCAGGGAGCAGTTTGATGGAAGACAATTTTCCACAGTCTGGGGCTTGGGGACAATGGCTTGGGGATGATTCAAGTGTATTACATTTATTGTGTACTTTATTTCTATTATTATTACTACCTTGTAATATATAGTGAAATAATTATACAACTCACCATAGTACAGTGGGAGCCTTGAGCTTGTTTTCCTGCAACCAGATGGTTCTATCTGGGGGTGATGGGAGACATTGACACCTGAAGTGTGTTGCTTATGTCTCGTCCATTCCCTCATGTTATTTTGGTTGTCATTGCAGAAAACTCTGCTTCACAGAGATAGGATGTTGGAGATGAAAGCAGGCTTTTCAGTGCTTTTGTGACAATCTCAGGTTATTCCACCTTCACTTTTTTTTATTTTTTTATTTTGAGACAGAGTCTCACTCTGTCCCCCTGCGTAGAGTGCCCTGGAGTCGTAGCTCACAGCAACCTCAAAATACTGGGCCCAAGTGATTCCCTTGCTTCAGCCTTCCAAGTAGCTGGGACCATAGGCACCCACCACAATGTCCGAGTAATTTTTCTATTTTTTTTAGTAGATTTGGGGGCCTCATTGTTGCTTAGGCTGGTCTCAAACTCCTGAGCTTAAGCAATCCACCCACTGTAACCTCTCAGTTAGGATTACAGGTATGAACCACCTGTCCAGCCTTCTGCCTTATATTAATCCAGAAGGTATAGAGATTTGAAGTTGTCTCACACTTTTTTTTGTTTTTGTAAAGACAGAGTCTCACTTTGTCGGCCTCAGTAGAATGCCGTGGCGTCACACAGCTCACAGCAACCTCCAACTCCTGGGCTTAGGCGATTCTCTTGCCTTAGCCTCCTGAGTAGCTGGGACTACAGGTGCCTGCCACAATGGCTGGCTATTTTTTTGTTGCAATTTGGCCAGGGTTGGGTTTGAACCCGCCACCCTTGGTATATGGGGCCAGTGCCCTACCCACTGAGCCACAGGTGCTGCCCAGAAGTTGTCTCACACTTTTAAGGCCACTGTCATTTGTGATCTCAAGCAGTTGATCCTCTTCTAGCACAGACAAAGTCAACTCACCTGACTTTTTAACAAATGGGTCATGGGTCAGGTTCTTCCCTGAAGGGTCTTTAGTTTGGGGGAAGTAAGTAATGCTCAAACTCACCTGAAAACAGATAGATTATCATGCACCAATTGGGAGAAAAAAGACCCTGGCTTAGTCTCTTTCAAAATTTCTGTTAATTTTTGAAATGTCAAAAATCCCAGTGTTCCCCTGTCACCCCCATAACCCCAGTTTGGCTTTGAATGCAGCCACTTTATCTGCTGACTTGTACACAGTTATCATCCTCCTCTGAGGTGACAAACCGTGTTTGTTGAGCAGGTTGAATATGTCACACAAGTAGGCAAGTTTTGCGATCCATTCTGTGTCACTGAAATGTGCTGCTAGTGGTGACTGTCTTCCTAAAAGAAATCTCTGAAGTATTTCTCATAACTCATAAACTCTGGCCAGTGATCTGTCTTCAGGAAACGGTCTCACTTCTGTGTGCAAGAGAAGACCTGTGTGCTCTGTCTGCGGCCATCTCTTCACAGAGCTGTGTGAATAGACGTGAGTTAGGGGCATGTACTTAAATGTGGTTGAGAATTTTAGTCACATCCTGCAAAATTTTATTTAGGTTAGGTGACATTTTTCAGCTAGCCAGCATTTCTCTAAAGATGACACAGCACATCCTTCTAAAAATATATTGCACAAAAACAAGCATTGTTGCCTTATTGTCAACACTGATAGACTCATCAACCTGGATTGTGAACCATGGTGACTCATTAATCCTCCCTAACAGTTGTGCCTCTATATCCTCTGCTGTTTCATCAATTCATCTAGGTATGGTGGTAGCTGAAAGAGCAACATGTACCACCTCTCCTAAAAATTCATGGCGAATGTCCTTAGCAGCAGGCAGGATCAACTCTTCACCCATAGTAAAGGCCTTCTTAGCTTTAGCAGTGCAGTGAGCCACTAAAAATGACATTTTCAGTGCAGAGACATTGGTGAAGTAGTAGCCTGCAATAGTGCCTTCTGTTCTTTGTGTTCACATATTTTTCTTTTGAAAAACTCCAAAGGCTTGTCTTTTAATGCAGGTGCTTGGTTTCCATGTGAGGGAGCAGGTTTGAAGGTTTTATGGCTTCGTTGGATAGCCAGTTGCCACATATACAAAGTGGGCTTGGAGAATGTGAATAGCCTGTGGCAATGAACCTGTATTTAAATAGGGCTACTGATATTTTATTTATTTGTTTGTTTGTTTGTTTATTTATTTATTTTAGGCAGAGTTTTGCTCTATCGCCCTGGGTAGAGTGCTGTGGCATCATTGTAGCTCACAGCAACCTCAAACTTTTGGGCTTGAGCAATCCTCTTGCCTCAGCCTCCCGCATAGCTGGGACTATAGGTGTGTGCCACTATGCTCAGCTAATTTTTCTATTTTTAGTAGAAACGGGGTCTCACTCTTGCTCAGGCTGGTCTACAATTTCTGAGCTCAAGCAATCCACTTGCCTCAGCCTCCCGGAGTGCTAGAATTCCAGATGTGAGCCACTGGGCCCAGCTGGTGTTTTCTTTTAAACAGAGCTTTCATTTTGTTCACAGTCTTAGAGGCTTCAATACTGCCTCATCATTGGGTCTTTCCCCCTTTTCAAAGAAGCTCTCCAGCAACGTTTGTTACTCATTTTTGCTAGGGTTAGCTTGTGGCCTCACCAAAACTGTAACTGAGATGAGAGCACAGTGTGAGAAAGAGTCATGGATAGAAGTGGTAAATAGGACTAAAATAAGTGTCAGATTCTGACTTAAAGCCTGCCACTAGATGCAGATTTACAATTGAAATAAGACGCTCACTTGCCCTTGGAAAGCCTGCCACCAAATGGAGCTTAATTAGCATTTGCCCCTCAGTGAGAACTTGAGAGAGAAAGGAAACTCTTCAACATGTAATAAGAACTATTTTTGTTGAGGGCGGCGCCTGTGGCTCAGTCGGTAGGGCGCCGGCCCCATATACCGAGGGTGGTGGTTTCAAACCCGGCCCCGGCTGAACTGCAACCAAAAAATAGCCGGGCGTTGTGGCGCGCGCCTGTAGTCCCAGCTACTCGGGAGGCTGAGGCAAGAGAATCGCTTAAGCCCCAGGAGTTGGAGGTTGCTGTGAGCTGTGTGAGGCCACCGCACTCTACCGAGGGCCATAAAGTGAAACTCTGTCTCTACAAAAAAAAAAAAAAAAAAAGAACTATTTGTGTTGGAATATTTTTAAGCAAAAAAGGATGAGAGATTAGCTGATTTATACACACCTAACATTGTATCAATCTATGAATTATTTATACTTCTGATTGGCTTAACAACTTACTTTTGTTTTTTTTTTTAAGAGAAACACCCAGTTAAACTGTTGTAGTACCACTGCTAGTGAAGTTTGAATTAATGAGGTTTCTTTTTTCCCCTTTCTGCATATTTTACATATTAGGTTTTGGAGATCTAATGTTTTGTAACCAGTGTGGAAGAATGTCAAATTCATTGAAGAAAACAAAATATTAAGTAAACAGTCAGGAACTCTGGGAAAGTGTGACCTGGAGGTCCAAAGGCCTGAATCCCTGATCATCTGGTTAATTGATTTATGTCAGCTTGTAATTGCCCTTCTTTTGACCCAAGAGAGGATTGTGTGGGAAGTTTGTCTCTGAGATAGAGCTGAAGCATCACTCTGCAGTGTGCCTGGAGCTCAAGTGTATGCGGAGTGCTCTCCCTCTGCATCCCTTGATAAATGGAGACGGTCCAGTTTGCTTCACTGGAAACTTGAAATAATTGCTAAATCTATTTTATATCCATTCTGCAGAAAAGGATACTCTATGGTAATATCATCTAATTGTCAGTATTTTGTCCTCACTAAAATTAGAAAATTTTATAATTTTAAGCTCTCTGAGCTAACTATGAGTGTTAATTTTGTTGGCAATTTACTTTAAGCCATTATTAAACTATAAGATATTAATAAGGATATTTTTGAAATCTTTGATTTCCAGTATCATTAAATTAATTTTTGTAAAGTAAGTCAATTGTTACTGTAAGAGTCAACTACAAAAAGAAGTTTCTCCTTGAAAATAAAAATGTTAATTAAGTAGATTATTCTATATAGTAATTTGGTTCTTCCATAAAGAATGTCAAAATAATTTTGGATTACAATGGACTGTACATTTTAAACAATAATATAAGTTGTTTAATTAATGATGTAAGTTGTTTGACTGTGATGCCTACGGTTATATGTATTTTTTTTACTGTTATATTTTTTAAGTGGAACTTGTTTTTAAATCAAGAACTTATAAGGTATATATATATATTTTGATAATAGAGATGTAAATTCAAAGCAATATGAAATATAGTATGATAAAGATGTATTCAAGGAATTACATTTATGTTGAAAATGCTGTGACAATTATAAAAATTACCTTAGAGTATGGGGATAGATGCAGAATACATTTCTGTATCACTGAAATATGTAACATTTCAATTTAATAGTTATACATTTTCAAAATATTAATCAATTTTCTCTTTCTGCTATCTTAACCTGTGAAAATTACTTAACCTAATATTAATGAAATACTTTTTTGTTTAAAATTACATATGGAATTATATGATTTTATTTATATGAAATGTCTAGAATAAGCAAATCCTTAGAGACAAGAAGCAGATTAGTGATTGCCAGGGACGAGGGGAAGGAGGGAGTGGGATGTAACTGCTAACGGGCATAGGATTTCTTTTTGGGGTGACTACAATGCTCTAGAATTAGATGGTAGTAATAGTTGCACACTTTGTGAATATTACAAACCCCACAAAATTGTGCACTTTAAAAGAGTGAATTTTATCAAATGTAAATTATATGTCAATAAAGCTTCTATAAAGAAAGTGTATGTGGAGACTTCACAGTGCAAAATGCTCTTATATTCTAAAGTTAAGAGATATATTCTTGTAAATAAACTAAAAACCTTAATTTGTGCTATTATTCAGATACATTCTTTTTAATTTCCTTAGTTCCACTAAGCTCTAACTAGGCTAATATGAAAAACTTTTAAATAATTATGTATCATATAGAACTATTATTCACTCTTTCAATATAGGCTATTAAGAAAGCTAAACTGTTTTTCTTGTTTAAGAAAAGGAGGCAATCTCCTTTTTAATTATATCAATTTCATGCAAGGCATTATTCAAAATCCAAGTGATTTATATTGTAAAAGTAAAATTATACAAAATGTAAAATTCTTTAGGAAATGATAATTCATTTATAGAATTAAGCATCTTTTTGGTAGGATAGTCATTACAATCTGTGAAAAATATAGTTTTATAAAAAATTTACTTTTTTTGAGACAAAGTCTCACTATGTCACCCTTGGTAGAGTGCTGTGGCGTCATAGCTCACAGCAACCTCTGACTCTTGGGCTTACGTGATTCTCTTACCTCAGCCTTCCAAGGAGCTGGGACTACAGTCTCCCGCCACAACACCCAGCTATTTTTTTGGTTGTAGTTGTCATTGTTGTCTAGCAGGCCTGGGTTGGTTTCAAACCTGCCTGCCTCAGTGTATGTGGCAGGTGCCCTAATCACTGAGAAACGGAAGCTGAGTCAGTTTTATAAGTTATTTTTGTTAATGAAAAAATACAGTTGTTGTTCATGTCATATTAAGTCTCCAGATAAAACTCCTCTTTTAACCAAGTTATTTTGTTTTAAATAAATATTTACTAAGAAAGATAACAATATTGAATGATTCCAGACTCATTGTAATTTTTCTGTTTAACAGGATAAGAAATTTTTGTTTATATACCTGTCTCTGTTATTAATAATTTACTTAAGATGTTTGAAAACTAATTTCATGAACACTTAATTTTTGAAAGTTTTGTTTTACTATGCTTACATATTATAGTACTTGTATTAAATATTTAAAAGTCTGAAGGAAAATTTAGTGCAAAATCTCACTTAGGAAAAATGCAAAGTTTTACTCTGATTATATAAAAGAGATAAATATTTCTATTTATCTTGTTATATTATTTGTACTACCAGAGCCTTATTTATGCATATGTTCTATATATACCCTGGAGCATAACCAGTTCACAAAATATACCGTTTATTTACCAGAATTGGAAGGACTTAGTTTATAACATTGTTATTCACAATATGAACCCTAATTAATAGTTGCATTATTAAAGGATATTTATGTATGTTTATCAGAAAATTACCGGTTTTACTTTAAATGTATTAACTCCGGTTTATTCTATATTATTTCTCAAATGAACTCTTGCTCAGCAAAGTCAATATCCAGGGGTGTCCAACCTTTTTTCTTTTCTGCTGCGTATTGGAAAAATGAGAGTTAGTTTGGGTCACACAAATACATAAGCACTAATGAAAGGTGATTAGCAAAACAAGGTCCCTGCATACTTTTCACTACCATGGATAAATAAACAAAAAAAATCCTCACAAAATCAGCATACAGGCTTGTGGGCCACAGGTAGGACACACTGATTGTATCAAATACTTTTTAGTAAGTTTTTAAAAATACGCCCCCTCCCCGGCCAGCATAAAAGTACTTTTTAAAAGTTCAGAGTACTTTTTACATTTCTGCCTTCTTCAGATGTTTAATATGACACGCAACTCAATGATAAATGGAGCAGCTTTAAAAGGAGGGTGAACAACAACTTCATGTTTTCATGTTCATTTGTAATTTTCTAAGATCTAATTGAGACCAGAAAGGAGCTTGGAAAGAACTAAACAGAGGTACTGCCAAAAAGTATCACACGAATTTAGCCAATGGCTTTAAGAATTCTTTTTATAAGGAGAGCCAATTGACCTTTTGTAATATAAGAAAAATAGAAGTGTGTGTTGGCTTATCCTACCTATACTAATCTTTACTTTTCAGGGGAAAACTTCAGACTGGAAGTGCTATTGTTGAAGGTCACTTTCTTGCTTCATCTGTCCTGTTTGACAAGACTTCTGTGTGACTTATGCTCTGCTCTCAGAGGAGTGGGAGGTTCATGCCTTTTAAAGGAACCTAGATCCTACTAGCTGATAAAAGAGACAAATTGCAGAGGTATTACTGTTGAATCACCTTCATGGATGCAGAAATATTAGCCATGAACCTATCAAATAAGTAATAAACCAAAGTAAAGGTTTTTCAATGTAATCTTGGAAGCCATCTTGGAAGTTTGTCAGGTACATGTTATCGTTTGACATGATTTAAAATCCATTCTCTTAATTTTTGGTTCTTTTCACAGTTGAAAAATAGTTTTTATCTTCTAACGGAGAGGATAAAGGCACAGAATATGAGGGTCTCTGAGGTGGTCTTTATTTTCTTCAAGTAAAATCCAGTTTCTTGAAGTGTGACTTATTTAATTCTGTTCAAAGATACATTCTTTTTTAGAATTCCTTTCTAGAAAATAACAAAAATAGTTTTACGTATAAGGAATAGTCTTCAATTTTGATAATTTTTCCTTACAACAGCTTGTGATTTTCAGGCTTTACTATTAAAACACTATTTTCAGTAATTAATAAACTATGGTCAGTAGTCAAGGAAAACAAAATTAATATTTTAATGTTTAGCATATCACCATGTTGTGAAAAATATTTTCAAAGGATTGAGAAGATAAAAAATGCCACAAAAGCTATTTTAACTCTTTAATTTCCTTTATTTTCATGAAAAAGTCTAATTTTTCTTCCTAATTCATCTTAACTTAGAACACTGAGATCCTAAAACCATTAGAATAACAATTATGAGGATTAATTATTAAGTCATTGAACTATGCTGAGTTTTACATACATTAATTAAACTCTCTCAGCAACTTAGGTTACTATTTCTCCTCTACCTATGAGGAAGCTGAGGTTCGGGGAGGTTTAATACATGAGCCATAAGGAAGTAGAGAAAATACTGTGTGGGCTCAGCGCCTGTAGCCACATACACTGGAGCTGGCAGGTTCGAATCCAGCCTGGGCCTGTCAAACAACAATGACAGCTGTAACTGAAAACTGGGGGCATTGTGGCTGGCGCCTGTAGTCCTAGCTACTTGGGAGGCTGAGGCAAGAAAATTACTTAAGCCCAGGAATTTGAGGTTGCTGTGAGCTGTGACACCACAGCACTTCATCCAGGGTGACATAGTGAAACTCTGTCTCAAAAAACAAAAAACAAACAAAAACAAAAAAGAGAAAATACTGTGTGAAGCCTAACTACAAAGCTACACTTTTCAGAGCCACAATGACTAGTGTGAAGATATATTAAGTTATTTGTAAAGAACTGAGTGATAAGAAATGGGCAGAATTAAATAATTTAGTATATAATGACATGAAAATTCAACATTTCCCCAATTCAAGTGTCAATATAAATGTCTCATTTATAAATTTTGCTAAACCCTTAATTTTTTAAAAAACAAAATCATACTATTATAAAATAATACTGATTAGATGATCATACTTTCAAATGGTCTGCAAAAATTTTATTTCCTTCATGTTTTCTTCTGAAAAGTTCAGCACCAACTGCAGTGAATGAAGCTGTGAGAATTGGACTGAGAATGGCAGAAACTTATGTCACTCCCTCTGATGGGTATTGTCTGGCTGAACCAGTGCAGTGCTATGGTATGTGACAGAAAACTACAGTAAAATAGTCAATAAAACATTTTTTTGAGGGAGTGGGAATTATGGTTAATTACAGAGAGTAAAAAATACATTAACAAACGAACAAGACTAAATTATTCCCTATGAGAGAAAATAACTAATTTCAAAAACCAGAAATGGGAAAATATTGCAAGCCACAGTCAAATGTAAAGAAGATAAAGCACAGAGGTCTAAAATTGTAGACCTCTTTTTAAAAAAGAGAATTAATGTTATTTTTAGTGGTTTGCTGAAACTAAATTCATGCAATTTCGTAAATGTAGTTCACAGTAGCTATTCAACACGCTTGACATTTTAATCTTAATGTAAGATTTTTGTAAAAAAGAAAGAAATAGAAAACAGAATTCAGAAGGCAATGGGAGCTTTTTACAAAAAAACTAGGGCATAATATACAATCTTTTTTTTTTCTGAGACAGGGTCTTGCTCTATTTCTGGGGCTAGAAGGCAGTAGTGTCATCATCACTCACTGTAGCCTCTACTTCCTGAGCTCCTGGGGTCCTCCTGCCTCAGCCACCTGAGTACCAGCCAAGGTGTGCACCACCATGCCCAGCTAATTTATCTTTCTTTCTTTTTTTTTTTTTGAGACAGAGTCTCACTTTGTTGCTCTTGGTAGAGTGCCGTGGTGTTATAGCTCACAGCAACCTCAAACTCTTGGCTTAAGCGATTCTCTTGCCTCAGCCTCCCAATTAGCTGGGACTTCAGGCATCTGGCACAACGCTTCGCTATCTTTAGAGATAAGGTTTTGCTCTGGCTCAGGCTGGTCTCAAGCCTGTGAGCTCAGGCAATCCAGAGTGCTGAGATTACCGGTGTAAGCCAACATGCCTGGCCTTTTTCTATTTTTTATACAGAAAAGATCTTGCTATTGCCTGGCTGGTCTTGAACTTGTGGGCTAAAGCAATATTACTGTCTCAGGCTCTTAAAGTTTAGGATTACAGGCGGGAGCTGATTATATTATCAGCATATAATATGTGATCTTAAATGACGTTTTCTTTTATAGTTTTAACTCTGATTTGCATGCCAGTGGAACATCCCAGCAGTATGTTGCTAGGATGAAAGAGAGAGACCCTCTTTTTTGGCAGTCATCCACCTCTTCTTAAAAAAAAAAAAGCTACCTTGTTTTACTAATACATGTCTTCTTATAACAGGCTGTCATTTGTATTCATTCAACACTTTGAATGAATTGAATTGAATCGGATAGCATTGAATTGGATGCTGTAAGATTATAAATGATTCATGTGAATTAATAAAAATTATGCTGTTTACCTATCTTGTGGCAGAATTTGGAGGGTAAGGATAAGTCCAATCACTTGGTGATTCAGCATTAGGAAAAATACAATTTTACCAATTATCAATATAGAACAACTAAGTAGTCATGGGTTCTCTGAGAGCCATTTTTTTTGGATTTAAATTTAGTATTTCTCCTGAAAGCAGAATCTGAGTTGGTGTTTGTGAACTTCTGGTAATAATAATAATATACATTAAGTATCATTTTATAGCATACACATGCTTTTAAATGTCCTATAGTCATGCATCATTTGACGATGAGGACTGTTCCGAGAAGTGCACAATTAGGTGATTTTGCCACTGTGCTAACATCATAGAGTGCGCTTACACAAACCTAGATACTTTAGCCTACTACACACCTACGCTTGTGGTAGAGCTTATTGCTCCTGAGCTACAAATCTGTACAGCATCCTACTCTACTGAATGCTATAGGTAATTATAATAGTAAGTATTTGTGTATCTCAACATATCTAAACATAGAAAAGGTACAGTAAAAATACTGTACAAAAGATACAAAATGGCAGACCTGTATAGGGCACTTTAGCATGAAAGTTGCTTTCTGCCATCAGTGAGTGATTGAGGCCTATCACGTTACTGTACATGACTGTAGAATTCATAAACACTATACTCTTAGGCAACACCAAATTTATAAAAATAATTTTCATTTTCCAATAGTAACTTTAGCTCACTGTAACTTTTTTTACTTAACAAACTTAAAAAAACCCTTTTTGACTCTTTTGTAATAACACTTAGCTTAAAACACAAACACATAGAACTGTACACAAATATTTTCCTTCTTTATAGCCTATCCTATCTTGTCTCACTGGAAGGTTTTCAGGGGCAAAAACATGCATGGTGCTGTCGTTTTTTTTGGCCGGGACCAGGTTTGAATCCGCCACCTCCAGTATATGGGGCTGGTGCCCTACTCCTTTGAGCCACAGGCGCTGCCCCTGGAGCTGTCATCTCTTATGACAACAATATCTTCTTCTGGAAGACCTACTGGAAGACCTGCCCGAGGTTGTTTTACAGTTAAGTTTTTAATTTTATATGTAAGAGTACACTCTAGAAATAACTATAGTATAAACTAAATACATAAACAAGTGGCATAATCATTTATTATTATTACCAAGTTTTATGTGCTATACACAATTTTAAGTACTATACAAGGGCATCCAAACTTTTGGTTTCTCTGGGCCACATTGGAAGAGGAAGAGCTGTCTTGGGCCACACATTAAATATACAAACACCACAAAGGAAAGCTGATGAGAAAACAAAAGGTCCATGTATAATTGTCATGATATCCAACATAGATAAGCAAAAAAGTCCTCATATAATAATCCTAATTATGCAATGGCTAGTTTAGAGAGTCTTTTAAAATCATTGAGCTGATCCCAAGTTTGTGGTCACTACTACAGAAAATGTACGTATCTAAGTACTAAAATGTCTTTCTTTGGTTTTGTTTTGTTTTTGTCTTTGAGATATAGTTTCACTTGGTCACCCTGGGTAGAGTGCTGTGGCATCATAATAGCTCACAGCAACCTCAAACTCTTGGACTCAAGCAATCCTCTTGTCTCAGCCTCCCAAGTAGCTGAGACCACAGTCCCCTGCCACAACGCCCGGCTAGATTTCTGTTTTTACTAGAGACGGGATTTTGCTCTTGCTCAGGCTGGTCTCAAACTCTTGAGCTCTCAAAGTGCTAGGATTACAGGCATGAGCCACTGCACCTGGATTTTTTTTTTTTTAAGAGACAGAGCCTCACTTTATTGTCCTCAGTAGAGTGCTGTGGTGTCACAGTTCACAGCAACCTCCAACTCCTGGGCTTAGGCAAGAGTGCCTCAGCCTCCTGAGTAGCTGGGACTACAGGTGGATGTCTTTTTTTTTTTTTTAACAATTTTTTATTATAAAAGTAAAAGAAAAGTAGGCAACATAGGGCGGCACCTGTGGCTCAAAGGATTAGGGCACCAGACCGGAGGTGGCAGGTTCAAGCTCCACACCAGCCAAAAACTGCCAAAAAAAGAAAGAAAAGAGGGCAACATAAAGCTTGTGAGATATTTGACATTGTATTTGAGAAACTAATACATCAATATCTGGTTCCATGAAAGTAATTGCAATTCTCAGTGAGTTTACAAGGTGCTCATCAAATATTTTGGTTCTAATTTTACTCTTAATGTGTCTCATTCTTGAAACTCTCTGCATTCCATTTGCGGGATCTTGCCTACTGTGCACAATGGAAGGGTACATTTCAAAATAACTAAGAGTAAATTATAAATGTCTTACCATGAGAAATAAGTAAGTGAGGTGATGGTAATGTTAATCAGTTTGATTTAAGCATTCCACATTGTATATCAAATCATCACATTGCACCCCATAAAGGTATATAGTTATGACTTAATAAAAAATAAAAAAGAAAACTGGTAGGTAACATATTTATGTCAACTGAAAATGGAGTTGCAACTGCACCAAAATAGTGATTATTTTCCCAGAAATCTTGAGATCTGTTTTCAAATTCTTATATAAAATCAAAAGGCAAGGCTGCATATTTTTCGCTGTTCTCAGGACTGTGTTTAGCCAATGTGTTGAAATGCATAAAATTGTTTGCCTCGATTTGAGCTCGATACTTCAGTTTCATTTGGAACACTGTTAAAGTTTGAAACACTGTGTTGAATAGGTTTTCACCTTGAAGATGCACTCACTTAAATGAGCGGTTGAATCCACTAAAAATGCTAAATCTGTAAGCCAGTTTTCATTATTAAGTTCTGGCAGAAATTTGTTTTTTTTATACCATCATAACATCTTTTCAATATTTGGCTCGACTTAGCCATCTCACTTCAGAAAAGTAAATGTCTTCATAGCATCAATGCCCTGAGATGTAGTGGATATGTTGGGCTAACTCTGTTGATCTTAAAACATTCTGAAATTTGGGTGGTGCCTGTGGCTCAAGGAGTAGGGCGCTGGTCCCACATGCCGGAGGTGGCGGGTTCAAACCCAGCCCCGGCCAAAAACCACAAAAAAAAAAAAAAAAACCATTTTGAAATTTGAAAATAATTGTGAAATTTTGACTTTTTACCATTTGTTCTTTTTTATGTTAAAAAACTAGATATTTTGCCAGAACAAATTAGTTATCAGCTGCACGACAGTGATTTTCAAGAATCACCCTATTGCCAGTACTCCACGGCTCAGTTTCCTCCAGCTTTACAGTTCCAATCTTTACAAAGTCATTTCAACACTCATAGCTTGGATCCACAGTACAGTGGTACTGAACAGTGTGGACTTGGTTCCTGAGAATTAAATAAATCCAATTATCTGGCTACTCACAATGCTGAAGATGGATACCCTGGAATAAAAAGGTCCAGACCAACCCGTTCTTCCTTGCGAAATAAGGAACAGGAAGAGCTCTGCATAGTTTGCAGTGATAAAGCATCAGGATATCATTATAATGCACTTACTTGTGAAGGCTGCAAAGGTAAGAATAAAGTTAAAACAAAACTCAAATCTTAGTGTTCACTGAAGAGTCACAAAGTTTCAGGCACACGAGCATATTCTAACTTTTGAAAGTGTGAAAAATAAAATCAGGAAGAGCCACGGTATATTTAAAGGGATCAACTTCAAATACATGGAAATGGAGGGTGAAGTTTTGATTTCGTGTTCTTTTCATTTTTGATGAGGGTTTTTAAATTTATTTATTTATTTATTTACTTATTTATTTTTTCTGGTATTGGGGTAGAAAAGGGTTCTCTGCAGTTTTGGGTATGGCTATTTCTCAGTAATGTGATTTCACACTCCCTGTTTACTTAGCAGGCATACGGACATCTTCTGCCTTTAGGCTTTGGCTACAGCTGATTTCTGGCATTCTGCCAATATCACATCTTCTTAGAGGCCTTCCCCAACCTTCTAATTGAATAAGACCCCCAGATAGGGTTGCCAGATCAAATATAGGAGGCTGAATTAAATTTGAATCAAATCAATAACAAATAATTTTCCATAAAATGTGTCCCACATATTTCATGGTACATATTTATACTAAAAAACTATTTGCTGTTTATCTGAAATTTAAATTTAATTTCAGAATCCTGTATTTTTATTTGCTGAGTCTGGCAACCCTACTTCTTCTTCTTCTTTTTTTTTTTTCAAATTAATGTGAGGGTATAATTTTTAGGTTACATTGTTCTCACTTCCAGGGTGAAGTTCCATTTGTAGAAGAGCCCTTCACCCAGGGGGCGTGTTATACACCCTCACAATGTGCACAGTAGGGGAGATGAGGGTTTTAAAATTTAAATATAAAATTCAATACATAGTAGAAGGTTTCTATATTCCTAGATAAATTTGATGTTGGACTAGAAAATGACGTTTTAAAAAGATCTGAATGTTGACATCTTTCCTTTTTTTTTGAGGTATGGTCTTGCTTTCTCACCTAGCCTAGAGTGCAGCAGCATCCTCATAGCCGGCTGTAACCTCAAACTCAAGTGACCCTTCTGCCTCAGGCACCTGAGTAGATGGGACCACAGGCCCAGACCTCCATGCTCAGCTAATTTTTCTATTTTTTGCAGAGATGGGGTCTATCTTTGTTGTTCAAGCTGTTCTCAAACTTGTGACTTCAAGGGATCTTTCTGTTTTGGCTTCCAAACTCCTGGATTTATAGGTGTGAGCTGCTCCACTGGCTGTTAACCCATTTTTGTGTGCTTGACATAATCCAAGCATTTAAGGGAATTTGAATTAAATGACTTCTAAGATTCTATTTTTTTTTGGATGCCTTTTTGAAAACAAATTAAAGGTCTGAAATTGAAGACCATTATTGACAATGGCATTTTCAAAGAGTCAAACAGTTCTTGATAAAGTTTTGAGGTTTTTGAAACATTCTTGCATTGTTTATTCACAAATGCAGTTTGGGGATAGGACCTGGAAATGATTAGGCCAGTAAACAGCATTAGGTACACACGTCTGTTAGAGGTTCAGGGTGAAGTTTTGCTGTCAGAATCTCACAACTCATCCTCACAAAGAATAGCCAAATGAAAACCATGGGAAGTGAGGCAACAGCTTTGTGAATAGAATAGAAAGCATTTGCTTACTCTTGAAATTCAGGGCCTTGCTATCTGGAAACCTAAGTTGAGCTTTTTACTCCCTTTGTTTAATCTAAACCATGAAACTCTCAACTCTCAAGTGTCTATAGAAAAAGAGGATATGGCGGTGTTTTATGAGAGACACTGGATAAACTTATCAACCTCACTGCTTAGAATGGAAAAAGAGGAAGATAGTAGGAAGTATTGTATAGGAATGGGAAATGAAGGAGGAAATAGGGAAAGGAATGGCTATGCATGAATTTAGGAAGTGAAAGAGAAAATGTAGGCACTTCCCCTCCCCCAACAAACAATGTCTCAGGCCAAATAAACTAGAAACACTCTCATCTGGAAAAGTGCTGAAAAAGAGATATGGACAGGGCAGGAAGTTTGAAAGAATATCTCTTCCTTTGTGGGTGGACATGGAAAGATGAAATTAGAAGGGAGGTTTTCCTAAAAAAACTATAAAAATATAGTTTTATTTTACACGACCACTGTAATATAGTGTGTATTTTACACATACTGTTTCAAGGGAACTTTGAGGGATGCTTCATTAAACCTTCACATTCTGTAAACGGTTTTTACAATGCTTTTCAATGTTAAATACCACAGGAAAGGAGACAATTGTCTTAATGTGATAGAGCTATTTAATTTCTGGATGTGATTATCCAAGCAAACTTGGAATAAAATATAGTAATCCAGAAAGGATTAAGGCAATAATTATCCAGATAAATATGTATAAAAACACATCTTCTTTTTGAGAAAAAAAATTTTCTTGAGGAGAGATTAAAGATGGCAGCCGAGTAACAGCTTCCCTGCAACTGGGAACAGCGAGTCTGGGGAGACAAGATTCCAGGCATCTCTGGCCGGTGGGATCTGCCTATAATCATCCCTTTGAGGATACAGGGAGCCAGCAAGGGACTTCTGGACCCCAAGAGGAGGACAAAAACAGTGGAAAACTGGCAAGTGGTTGCGTGTGTTTGATCGACCTAATCACGCCGGCAACCGTAAGTACAAGCAGCAGTGAGACTGCAAACCGGAAAGGCCTTACCTGTGAACTGTTTCGGTGTTCTTGGACTTGGCACTCAGTTGAACTGCCTTGGGGAGAGCTTGAGGAGGAGTGTGGAGAACTTTGGGCATTGTCTGGGGCCCCAGACTTAGCCACTGAGCTGGGCGCAGGAGGCCATTGTGAAAGAACTGCCCCGGCAAGCTCTGCCCTCAGGGTCTCAGAGCAAGGATTGGGCAGGTGAAAGTAACCTACTGACTGAGCAGCCTAAAGGCGGGGACTGAGCTGCCTTACAGCCTTAATCCTTAGGGGCAGAGTGAGATGGTTTTGGCACACTGGAGCCTTGGGCTGTTGCCCTGGGTAGAGTGCCGTGATGTCACAGCTCATGGCAACCTCAAAATCCTGGGCTTGGCGCGGCCCAGACCTCCATAAGAGCTGTGCAGCGACCCCTGACCTGTGACCCGCACCCACCGGGCCTCCACATTCCCTGACCAGGAACTGCGGGAGCCACGCAACTCTGCGTCCTCCCTCCTGTGTCTTCCCAGCTTCCACACTAGCCCGTTCATCTGGACAGGGACTCTGGTAGCTGCGTGCCCTTTGGAGCCCTCCCTGCCTCTGCACAGAGCTCTTCTCCTGGCCAGAGACTGCTGGAGCCTTGGGCTCTCTGTGCCAAAGTCACTGGGCGCCTGGCACTCCCAGAACCATGTGCACCACCCCCAACCCTGTTGCTGGATCCGGGTGTGTCACAAACCGGAGCTGCTTCCACAACCAGAACTCTCTAGCTAGAGGAGCTACACAGGGTCACTCCCTACAAAGATCCAGCAACAATAGAGTGATCCCGCTGGGGTCTAATCTTGGAGAGACACCTCCTCAACTCTGAGGACAGCCAGAGGCAATGGTGAAAAACAATCATGAGGTGAAATCAACAGAAAAACTCTGGCAATATGAATAATCAGAGTAGATCAACTCCCCCAAGGATCAATGGGGCAGAAACAGCACAAGACTCCATGCACAAACAAATAGCTGAGATGTCAGAAATTGAATTCAGGATCTGGATAGCAAATAAGATCAAATTAGAATTCCAAAAGTTATCTCAAGAATTCAACAGATTCAAAGACCAAACGACCAAAGATTTTGACACATTGAGACAAGAAGTTGCATCCCTCAAAGATCTGAGAAACACAGTAGAATCCCTCAGTAACAGAATGGAGCAAGCAGAAGAAAGGATTTCTAACATTGAAGACAAAGCTTTCGAACGCTTCCAAACCCTCAAAGAAGAAGAGAAACGGAGAGCAAAAACAGACCACTCTCTCAGAGAGCTCTCGGATAATTTGAAGAAAACCAATATTCCTCTTATAGGGATCCCCGAAAGTGACGAAGTGGCTTCACAAGGCACAGAGTCTCTTCTCCATGAGATTATGAAGGAGAACTTTCCAGACATGCCAAGAGATTCCGAAATTCAGATAGCAGACAGTTTCAGAACTCCAGCATGACTCAACCCAAATAAGACATCCCCCAGACACATCATAATCAATTTCACTAAAGTTAATATGAAGGAGAAAATTCTGAAAGCTGCCAGACGAAAGAAAACCATTACCTACAAGGGGAAGAATATCAGAATAACTGCAGATCTCTCTGCTGAAACCTTTCAAGGTAGAAGAGGATGGTCATCGACTTTTAATCTCCTAAAACAAAATAACTTTCAACCCAGGATCCTGTACCCAGCTAAACTGAGCTTCATTTATGACGGAGAAATTAAATACTTCAACGACATTCACATGTTGAAGAAATTTGCCACAACTAAACCAGCTCTCCAGGACATTCTTAGACCTATCCTCCATAAAGACCAGTGTAATTCTCCACCACAAAAGTAAACCCACCCAAAAAATTTTTGATCAAATTCCAACTTCCACAGTCTCAAAAGGATTAAAAATGTCCACCGGTCTCTCGAAAGGCTTATCGATACTCTCAATTAATGTGAATGGTTTAAATTGTCCTCTGAAGAGGCACAGGTTGGCGGACTGGATACAAAAACTCAAGCCAGATATCCACTGCATCCAAGAATCGCATCTTACATTAAAAGACAGGTATAGACTCAAGGTGAAGGGATGGTCATCTATATTCCAGGCAAATGGAAAGCAGAAAAAAGCAGGTGTTGCAATCCTGTTCGCAGATGCAATAGGCTTTAAACCAACCAAAATAATTAAGGATAAGGATGGACACTTCATATTTGTTAAAGGTAATACTCAATATGATAAGATCTCAATTATTAATATTTATGCACCCAACCATATGCACCTCAATTTATAAGGAAACCCTAACAGACATGAGCAACTCGATTTCCTCCACTTCAATAGTAGTTGGAGATTTTAACACCCCTTTAGCAGTCCTGGATAGATCCTCCAAAAAGAAGCTAAGCAAAGAAATTTTAGATTTAAACTCAACCATTCAACATCTGGACTTAATGGACATCTACAGAACATTTCATCCGCCAAAAACTGAATACACATTCTTCTCATCAGCCCATGGACAATACTCCAAAATCGACCACATCCTAGGCCACAAATCTAATGTCAGCAAATTAAAAAAAATAGAAATCATTCCTTACATCTCCTCAGACCATCATGGAATAAAAGTTGAACTAAATAACAACAGGAACTTGCATACCCATACAAAAACATGGAAGCTAAACAACCTTATGCTGAAGGATACATGGATAGACGAGATTAAGAAGGAAATCACCATATTTTTGGAACAAAACAACAACCAAGACACGAATTACCAGAACCTCTGGGATACTGCAAAGGCAGTCCTAAGAGGGAAATTTATAGCACTGCAAACCTTCCTCAAGAAAACGGAAAGAGAGGAAGTCAATAACTTAATGGAACATCTCAAGCAACTAGAGAAAGAAGAACACTTCAACCCCAAATGCAGCAGAAGAAAAGAAATAACCAAAATCAGAGCAGAATTAGATGAAATTGAAAACAAAAGAATTATACAACAGATCAATAAATCCAAAAGTTGGTTTTTTTAAAAGATCAATAAAATAGATAAACCTTTGGCCAACCTAACCAGGAAAAAAAGAGTAAAATCTCTAATTTTATCAATCAGAAATGGTAATGATGAAATAACAACAAACCCCTCAGAAATTCAAAAAATCCTGAACGAATACTGCAAGAAACTCTACTCTCACAAATATGAAAATCTGAAAGAAATCGACCAATACCTGGAAGCACGCCACCTACCAAGACTTAGCCAGAACGAAGTGGAAATGTTGAACAGGCCTATATCAAGTTCTGAAATAGCATCAACTATACAAAATCTCCCTAAAAAGAAAAGCCCAGGACCAGATGGCTTTACGTCAGAATTCTACCAAACATTTAAAGAAGAACTAGTACCTATACTACTAAACTTCTTCAAAAATATAGAAAAAGAAGGAATATTACCCAGCACATTCTACGAAGCAAACATCACCTTGATCCCCAAACCAGGGAAAGACCCAACAAGAAAAGAAAATTATAGACCAATATCACTAATGAATCTAGATGCTAAAATACTCAATAAGATCCTAACAAACAGAATCCAACAACACATCAAAAAAATTATACACCATAACCAAGTGGGATTTATCCCAGGGTCTCAAGGCTGGTTCAATATACATTTACAAATCTATAAATGTAATTCAACACATAAACAAACTTAAAGATAAAGACCATATGATTCTTTCAATTGATGCAGAAAAAGCTTTTGATAATATCCAGCATCCCTTCATGATCAGAGTACTTAAGAAAATTGGTATAGAAGGGACATTTCTTAAACTAATAAAGGCCATCTACAGCAAACCCACAGCCAATATCGTATTGAATGGAGTTAAATTGAAATCATTTCCACTTAGATCAGGAACCAGGCAAGGCTGCCCATTGTCTCCATTGCTCTTTAACATTGTAATGGAAGTTTTAGCCACTGCAATTAGGGAAGAAAAGGCAATCAAGGGTATCCACATAGGGTCAGAAGAGATCAAACTTTCACTCTTCGCAGATGATATGATCGTATATCTGGAAAACACTAGGGATTCTACTACTAAACTTTTAGAAGTGATCAAGGAATATAGCAATGTCTCAGGCTACAAAATCAACACCCATAAATCTGTAGCCTTTATATATACCAACAATAACCAAGCTGAACAAACAGTCAAGGACTCTATTCTTTTCACAGTAGTGCCAAAGAACATGAAATATTTGGGAGTATACCTAACAAAGGACGTGAAAGATCTCTACAAAGAGAACTATGAAACTCTAAGAAAAGAAATAGCTGAAGATGTTAACAGATGGAAAAACATACCATGCTCATGGCTGGGAAGAATCAACATTATTAAAATGTCCATACTGCCCAAAGCAATATATAATTTTAATGCAATTCCTATCAAAGCTCCATTGTCATACTTTAAAGATCTTGAAAAAATAATCTTTCGTTTTATATGGAATCAGAGAAACCTTCGAATAGCCAAAACATTACTGAGCAATAAAAACACAGCAGGAGGAATCACGCTACCTGACCTCAGACTATACTATAAATTGATTAGTGATCAAAACAGCATGGTAGTGGCACAAAAACAGAGAAGTAGATGTCTGGAATAGAATAGACAACCAAGAGACGAGTCTAGCTACTTACCGTTATTTGATCTTTGACAAGCCAATTAAAAACATTCAGTGGGGAAAAGATTCCCTATTTAACAAATCGTGCTGGGTAAACTGGCTGGCAACCTATAGAAGATTGAAACTGGACCCACACCTTTCACCATTAACTAAGATAGACTCTCATTGGATAAAAGATTTAAACTTAAGACATGAAACTATAAAAATACTTGAAGAAAGTGCAGGGAAAACTCTTGAAGGAATTGGCCTGGGTGAATATTTTATGAGGAGGACTCCCCAGGCAATTGAAGCAGTGTCAAAAATACACTACTGGGACCTGATCAAACTAAAAAGCTTCTGCACAGCCAAGAACATAGTAAGTAAAGCAAGCAGACAGCCCTCAGAATGGGAGAAAATATTTGCAGGTTATACCTCCGATAAAGGTCTAATAACCAGAATCCACAGAGAACTCAAACGTATTAGCAAGAAAAGAACAAGTGATCCCATCTCAGGATGGGCAAGTGACTTGAAGAGAAACTTCTCTAAAGACAGATGCAAGATCTACAAACACATGAAGAAAAGCTCATCATCTTTAATCATAAGAGAAATGCAAATCAAAACTGCTCTGAGATATCACCTAACCCCAGTAAGAGTAGCCCACATAACAAAATCCCAAAACCAGAAATGTTGGCGTGGATGTGGAGGAAAGGGCACACTTGTACACTGCTGGTGGGATTGCCCACTAATACGTTCCTTCTGGAAGGATGTTTGGAGAATACTTAGAGACCTAAAAATAGGTCTGCATTCGATCCTGTAATTCCTGTACTAGGTTTATACCCAGAAGACCAAAAGTCACAATATAACAAAGACATCTGTACCAGAATGTTAATTGTAGCCCGGTTCATAATTGCTAAGTCATGGAAGAAGCCCAAGTGCCCATCGACCCACGAATGGACTAGCAAATTGTGGTACATGTATTCTATGGAATATTATGCAGCCTTAAAGAAAGATGGAGACTTTACCTCTTTCATGTTACATGGATGGAGCTGGAACATATTCTTCTTAGCAAAGTATCTCAGGAATGGAAGAAAAAGTATCCAATGTACTCAGCCCTACTATGAAGCTAAATGATAGCTTTCACATGAAGACTATAACCCAACTATAGCACAAGACTATGGGGAAAGGGCCAAGGAAGGCGAAGGGAGGGGGGAGGTTTTGGTGGAGGGAGGGTAAGGGGTGGGGCCACATGTACGGTGCATCTTAGAATGGGTACAGGCGATTGCACTAATGTACACAGCTATGATTTAACAATAAAAAAAATAAAAATAAAAAAATTTTGTTGAAATAATTTAGTTAACTCAATTGCTTAATTTTAGTATGAAGGTATGTGTTAATAAAAATGGTAAGTAGGGCGGCGCCTGTAGCTCAAAGAGGTAGGGC
The DNA here is from genome assembly GCF_027406575.1 of Nycticebus coucang. Classification (NCBI taxonomy): domain Eukaryota; kingdom Metazoa; phylum Chordata; class Mammalia; order Primates; family Lorisidae; genus Nycticebus; species Nycticebus coucang. The sequence continues at coordinate 45,316,662 of NC_069784.1, forward strand.
ACCGGCCCCATATGCCAGAGGTGGTGGGTTCAAACCCTGCCCCGGCCAAAAACTGCAAAAAAAAAAAAAAAAAAAAAAAGATAAGTGAAAATATCTAGGATAAAGTTTGTAAAATTTTTGTTATTTTAGTTTTTTTCCGATGTAGCGTCACCAGAAATGCATTATATAGTTGTAAGAACGGTGGTCACTGTGAAATGGACATGTAGATGCCTAGGAAATGTCAAGAGTGCAGACTGAAAAAGTGTACGGCAGCAGGAATGTTGGCAGAATGTAAGTGCTATTGTGTATGTGTGCCCGTTTTGGAGAAGGATTTTACTTTTTTTTTAACTTTACTGAGAGCTTAATGCATTCTTCAGGTTGTAATTTTGGAATTTACATATTTGTTTGGATTTAAACTATTTTTCTAGCAACTGCTCAATTAGGATGGCCAATTACCAATCGAGGTTGTTATTTCCATAAATCTGGCTCCATAACTGCTTTAATTTTGGAAATAATAATATTTTCCACTTAATAGGAAATCCTTGTATTTTCATGCTTCTTAACCTAAAGTTGTATAATACATCTAGAAAGGTCAGAATGGCTCAGCGCCTGTAGCTCAGCGGCTAGGGCTCCAGCCACATACACTGGAGCTGGCGGGTTTGAATCCAGCCCAGGGCCTGCCAAACAACAATGACAACTACAACCAAAAAATAGCCCGGCATTGTGGTGGGTGCCGTAGTCCCAGCTACTTGGGAGGCTGAGGCAAGAGAATCGCTTAAGCCCAAGAGTTTGAGGTTGCTGTGAGCTGTGATGCCACAGCACTCTACCGAGGGGGACATAGTGAAACCCTGTCTCACAAAAAAAAAAAAAAGGGCAGAATTTAAAATTAGTAGTTCCTCAGGTCTTACATGTAGGGTCTACTAGCAATTAACACAGGTGTTACAACTCCAGAACAGAAGAGTACCTAATCTTGAGTCCCTCGTACGTTCATTGTGTGGTTTGCTGAAATCACATGATATCATTTAATCCTCACAGTAGTACTATGATTTTGGCATCATTTCCTCAGTTTCCCCAGTTCTCCATGGCTTAAAATCGTGGGATGATTTTTAAGTTAATTTTTCTTAAGCAAGTACTATTAATATGGTATTTTCTTTCTATTTTTAATCTACCCTTGCACAAAGTTTTATCTTGCATTGATGCTATTAGTTTTCTGAACATTTCTCCATTCTCTCTTTTTAATTCAATCTACCTTCAGTTGTCATAATAATCTTCAATTTCTTTTAAGTCACACTCTTGTTCAATAAACACCAATGCAATGTTATTTTTATATAATACTGATTATTATAACAAAATCCAAACTCTTTCATCAAAATTCTTTCATCAAAATTCCAGGGGTGGAATAGATCTTAAGATTCTGTCCAACCAGCCTGAATTCTTTACTTTAACCTTGCTTCAGTTAGCTTGAGCTCTTATAACAAAATACCATAAACCAATTCCTTATTTGTAAAAAGACAATGATTATACTATCCACTTCATAGAGCTGTTGTGAAGATAAAATAAAGAATCTATCAAAAAAAAAATACCATAAACCAGATGGCTTAAACAGAATTTTTTTTTCTCACAGTTCTAGAGGCTGGAGGAGGGCTCTCTTCCTAGTTTGCAGATGGCCACCTCCCAACGTCCTTATGTGGCATAGAGAAAATTAAAGCAACCTTTCTAGCATCTCTTATAACTTTCTAGTGTCTCTTATAAGTGTACTAATCCCACATCAGGGCCCTACCTCTCATGACTCATCTAAGTAATTACTCCCCAAAGCCCCCATCTCCATCACATTGAGAGTTAGGGCTTCAGTTTGGGGGATATAATTCAGTCCATAGTAATCCCTGATAAATTGTCTTTTAACCTATGCCTAAAAACCTGCCTGAAAGGTAACTCATAGTCTTTTGAGGCAATCCATAAATGAAATTTGTCTTTGGCTGGGTTTGGTGGCTCACACCTGTAATCCCAGTGTTGTTCTGGGGGGCCAAGACAGGAGGATCATCTGAGCTCAGAAGTCTGAGACCAGCCTGGGCAACATAACAATGAACTCTCTCTACAGAAACTACAAAAAAAAAAAAAAAAAAAAAAAATTAGCCAGTGTGGTGGTGGGTAACTGTAGTCCTAGCTACTTAGGAGGCTAAGGCTGGAGGATTGTTTAAGCCCATGAGTTCTAGGCTGCAGTGAGCTATAATTGTGCCTGGGCAACAGGGTAAGACCCTGTCTCTAAAATAATTAATAAATACATACTCAAATAAAAAATTTAAAACTGCTCTCTTTCTCTTTAAACTTGAAAGAATTATTCAACAATTGAGAAGACGAGAACTAATGAGTGTGGCTATTGTGGAATGTGGATATAAACATTATTCAGATGTTATTCACATGCATTCAGCTTCTCTCTCTCTCATTTATAACTCCATATTTGAATGCCTAGGTGCCCACATCCCAAACAATAGGTAAAAGGAGTTTTCCTCAGGAAAGCCTTGGATTTTTATGTGGGTTGGTTCATTTCATAATGATGCAACTAAAATTATGAACTGAAAAAGATGAATAGAAAGTATTAAATGCACAGTGCATTTCTCTCTTTGTAGAATACAGAAGTCCTACTAAGGTAATCTGTGTATCATTAAAACTTTGTTATTCCTGTGGGGTACACCAAGCTAATCCACTTGCCTCTCAAGAATTTGGTGTCTATTTACCTGAGAGAAGTGTTCACATAATAATGTTTATCTCTCTCTAGGTTTTCTTAAGTCTACGTCTGTCAAATAAAAAATAGTCCAGACTTAGTAAGGAGAGATTTTATTTGAAAGTATTATTGTAAGTGGCAAAGAGAGACTTTTGCAATAGGTTGATGGTGACTATTTCAATGTGAAGATCACAGTGATTAGAAAAGATTGAAAATGACGCAAGAGTTAAGTAAAAATGAGTTTTGTTTTTTTTTATAGATAGGAATAAACAAGACTAGAAAGAACTTGATATGGAGGAGGATGAAAAATTGGCATGATCTGATAATATGTCACAGAATGTTTTTTTGTTTTGTTTTTTTACAGTTTTTGGCCAGGGCTGGGTTTGAACCCGCCACCTATGGCATATGGGGCTGTTGCTCTACTCCTTTGAGCCACAGGCGCCACCCCTTGTCAGAGAATGTTTTACCCTGAATCCATCCTTGTCTCAGAAAGGGATGAATGCTGGCTCAGGCTGAGGGTGAGGCAACAGTCTAGGGCCTGGAGAGAGAAGAGGAACCAGTTTGATCAACAAGAAGTTTGTTTAGGGCGGCGCCTGTGGCTCAGTGAGTAAGGCGCCGGCCCCATATGCCGAGGGTGGCGGGTTCAAACCCAGCCCCGGCCAAACTGCAACAACAACAACAAAAAAATAGCCGGGCGTTGTGGCGGGCGCCTGTAGTCCCAGCTGCTCGGGAGGCTGAGGCAAGAGAATTGTGTAAGCCCAGAGTTAGAGGTTGCTGTGAGCTGTGTGAGGCCGCGGCACTCTACCCGAAGGCGGTACAGGGAGACTCTGCCTCTACAAAACAAAACAAAAAACAAACAAACAAACAAAAAAAGAAGTTTGTTTAGATTGATTGGAGAGATAACACAAATGAACTAAATATTCATGAGGCAAAGAATGTGAATGTGGAGGGCCTGTATCTAGCTGTGACATAGGTAAACAAGCGACATTCATGAATCTTCTCTCAGTTATGTGGGGAAAGGTGGTTCTTCGCAGTAAGCCATTTTCCCTAACACAAACAGGTAGTGGGATTTCTTCAGCCTTCGCTATTTCACAGGAGCACAGGGCTCAGATTAGATTTGAAATCAAGACCTAGTGCAGGAGGGGGAAACTTTTCTTGTTGAAAGGCCACTTTAATTTAGCTGTAACCAAATAAGGCTGCATTTGAAAAACTTCAATTAAAGACACATAAAATTTAGGTTATTTTGTAAAAAATCCAACTACTATGTACTTAATAATTTCAAAAAATGAAAACTATTTGTTAATTTAAAAATTAATCTTTTAATGACTTTGTTGTGTCTGATCTTTGTTGGAAGGCATTTGAATAATTTGGTTGCAGCATGCAGGTCTGCAGTTGCAGTTGATCCTCTAGATGGGTGTCAGCCATTTGTGACCTAAAGGGAGTCTTGATTTGGGTTAGGAAGAATGTAAGCATCTGGATCTGTTAATGCCTTTTTCCCCTTATGTTTTCCTGCTACAGAAGGTGCACCATCTGTACATACGCTCACTAAATTTGCCAAATGCAGCCCAAATTTACAACATTTATCTTGAAAGTTGTTGAATATATCTATTCCCCATGTTCTGCTCACAAGAGTGCCTAAAGCAAGTAACTCTTTGTAGCAAAGAAAATCTTCTGTTATGACCTGAATGAAGTATAAAACCTGGGCCAAGTCAGTATCCAAAGCAATTGAATAGTAAATGGTTTCCTTTTGAAATATTGCATGAAGTTGTTCTGTTAAGTTAAAGGCTAATTCATGATGCCAATCAGTTATGATTCTCCTTGAAAAAGGCAGTTGATTGTACTTTGAAACAGGTATTGGGGTCTAAGCATTCTGTAACTTCAACAATATATCCTTTCCCAATTTCTATGTCACTGAATGCCCTCCCCTGACCTCTGCCTCCATAGTATATCAGCTACTTTATAAGTTGCTTCAGTGGCATTTCCAGGTCTTATTTCTGCTTAAAAGAACTGTCTTTGCTTTTCATCTTTTAATTTCTGTAATACAACTTTCTGCACCTCTCCCTCTAATTTAAAATATCTGTGGTCCTTATGAGTGCTGTAATGCTGAGGAGCATTGCATTTTTTAAAATGTTGATTTTGCAGTATCACAAAGCAGAAAATCATCTTATTTTTAGCAGAAACGAGATAATATTGCAATTACAATCATTCAAAAATCTGTTTTCATCCTTTAGCGTCTCTTGGTCTTCTTTGACATGATGGGCGGTTAAATAGACAGAATTAAAAAATACTGTTGAGCTATGCAACTGTTCACAAATTCCCACTTCAAACGGAAACACAGTGCACTGTTGTCAGCAGCCGATAACAGCCGGGCATTTTCGACCCCCACAAACTTTCGGCAATCAGCCTCCTGCTGTAGTAACGCCAATCAGGCAGAGAAAGTTAGAAGTAAATGATAAGCACAGCAGCCATCAATTTAGCTCTTTTGGCTTATTAATACTGTAATTGTGCCAGTCTGGGAGGATTATTTCATTGAAACTTATTTTATTCTTTGGCATTTTGAATACATTTAGTTAAAAAATAAAATAAAAATATAAAAGATGGATAGAATGTATTAATGAAAAATAAAAGGATTTGTTCCATAAAATTTGGATTCAGTTGAAAGGCTGCACCTAAGGACCTGGAAGGTCTTAAAGGCCAGTGGATCCCCACTCCTGACCTAGTGAATTGGGGATTTCCCCAAGTTTATATTAAAATCATGTATGGGGTGGCGCCTGTGGCTCAGTGAGTAGGGCGCCGGCCCCATATGCCGAGGGTGGCGGGTTCAAACCCAGCCCCGGCCAAACTGCAACAAAAAAATAGCCGGGCGTTGTGGCGGGTGCCTGTGGTCCCAGCTGCTCGGGAGGCTGAGGCAAGAGAATCGCGTAAGCCCAAGAGTTAGAGGTTGCTGTGAGCCGTGTGACGCCACCGCACTCTACCCAAGGGCGGTACAGTGAGACTCTGTCTCTACAAAAAAAAAAAAAAAATCATGTATGACTTTGAGTGGTTTTCATATTCTTGCAACCATACCATATATATTCATATTATACTTACTCTTAAATTGAACTAAGAATATTCAATATTTAGTCCTTTTATTAATCTTTTTCCAGTTTCATAATTGGTCATAGAAGCCTGTATAACTAACTAGGCCTGTACAGCATTATCTTCTTTCCTTTGGAGTCTTAATTCCCTGGCTACATGATAATTCTTTAAATATCTGAATGTAGCAATTTTGTTCCTCATGAATGCCTTCCTCTCATTTTAAAGTGTCATGTCCACTACCAAACATGCTACTCCATGTGAGGCCTTACCTGTGCAGAGAAGAGTGGAGTTCAAACACTTTCATCTTTCTAGATACTATGAGTGCATTCATATAGTTTAAGAGTATATTGGTTTTAAAGGCAGATGTATTATTGATCCATTTTTCTCTGTTTTAATCTTAGCTCAATGTTATTGGCTATTAGTAGGTCTGGACTTTGAAAAGACTGTCTTACATTGAGCTAAGAGTTGAAAACCTCTCATTGCTCCTACATGTACTATATTAATTTACTCATCTTTATGTAGCTATTCAGACTAAACCCATGGGAGCATGGCCTTAAGACAAATTGAATCCTCTGGTAGGAAATGAGAGGAAATTGAAATTGGTTAAGATCCAGGAATAGGATGAATCATCTAGCATATGACTGGACCTTAGGGGAGCAAGTGATCAGTTCACTCTGCAGTGTTCAAAAGTGGCAGGGCAAAGGCTTCTAACAGGGTGTTCTCCACCCGCACTTTGAGGTATCATTACAATAGAGTGTTGTAGGTAGTGGAAGTCATTTAAAGCCAGATGAGTTGTAAAGCCATGGTTCCAGATTATTAGTGAATTAAGGTTGAGGACTTGACAGAAGTTCAAAGTCCTCTGTTTTCACTGGGGCTGATAAGATCTAAGAATGCTTTTAGGTCCCTAGAAAAACAGGTTAGGGCTAAAGGCAAATTTTCATTCTCACTGGAGAGCTGAACAGAATGCTAATTAAAAAACAAATCAAGTATCTGTTGCGTATTATCTCATTTAATTCTCACACTACCACAATGAAATAGTTATTATTATCATATCATTTTATGAATGAGGAAAGCAAGTCATAGAAAATTATACAGCTAATTAAGTGGTAGAGCCACAATTCAAACTCAGGCATGTCAGCCAGCTCCAATATCTGTTATGTTAACCATCATGTTGTGTAACAATCAGAAATACAATGTGTATGACAGTGTCCCTTTGTGTTATTCTAGTTTGGTTCAAAAACATTGTAGGGCTGATCTTGCAGGTATGAGACACTAGCCCTAGCTAAGAAGCATTGGTAAAGTCAGGGACTGACATCATACAAAGGTTCTAACATCTATTCTCAGTGAACTTTTCCTTGGTTACATTTGAGCACAGTATTCGGTTTGAAGATCTTTTAAAATTATTTTTCTGTCACATAATGTTTGGGATATTTCTTTAAGATGTTTAACATTGACAGCTTTGATCCAGATTGTGGTTTAAAATATTGAATAGAACTAGTTGAAGGATGCAACTTTGTGACTTAAAATTAAGGATATTCTTATAGCGTTCATCTATTAATCAACTTTCTTTGAGTATGGTTCCTTATGTAGTTATTACTCTGTATCGATCTTGAATCCTACCTACATCTTCATTCTGCATATTAAGCTCATATTAAGGGAATTTGCTAAAAGATGTGTTAAATTCGATACACAACGTGTCCAAAAAGTTTGTGTGCTAATTGTATATAAACTATACAGACACTCTGTATATTTTGTTTGAGCTGTTTCCTTGATTTACCATCTAAGAATCTTGTCTAAGACAGGACTGAAATTAAGTTGACATGATTGTTTTTTCTGATTAATTTATAATAGGTTTCACTGATTAGAGTTTCTCCATAAACAATTTTTTTTGGGTGTATAGTTTGCATAAAATTTATCTTTCTGCTCTTTTTCCAAAAATCATTATGAAGTCTTCTGACTTTTAAGGACATTCCTCTTACCATTGCCACTCCTCCTCCAGAGTCTCACTGTACCGCCTTCAGTAGAGTGCCATGATGTCACAGGACTCACAGCAACCTCTAGCTCTTAGGCTTCTGCGATTCTCCTGCCTCAGCCTCCCCAGCAGCTGGGATTACAGGTACCCGCCACAATGCCCAGCTAGTGTTGATGATTATTTGAAGAAAACAAAAGTCATCATCCTTTTTGGACAGCCAAAAATAAAATGGTCAACAAAATGAGTGAACAAATTATTAAAGAGCAAATGTTCCTAATAGGTTTATATGTAGTACCTCTTCAACTGAAAAAAGTAGTTTCTGTGGAATTAAACTACAGACTGCTCTAGAAATTGATATGCTATGTTGCTTCCAAGATAATTATATATATAATTCTATATATACATATACTTATATCTCGGAAGCATGTGAACATTGCTCTAATATGAAAAGTCCAAATTTATAATTTGGAGATATAAAATTGATTTTTAATTTATGTCTAAGATGACCGCTTCTTAGTAGATGTGACAGTTGTGGAAAGAAAGGGAAAAAAGTAGTATACTAAATTTAATTGCTGTGGACATACTTGTCCAAAAAGAAGGGTTCTTTGTAAAAAGAAAAGTCTATGATCATATATGTCTACAATATAAGACAATTTTAATCAAGTCCCATGGTGTTATCTGCCATACTGAAAATATTTACTATGAATTTTATATATCATAGGCTTGCTCACAGAAATCCAGTGTTGGTCAAAGAGACTTCGGAAGAACTTTAAGCTGAAGAATAGTTTTTACTCTGCCATCAAAGTGGAAGAGGAAGGTGTTGAGTACACACTTGTATCACCCACCACCAGATCTGGGAAAGCGGCAAGGCTTTTCTTCTTATAAAATTTCTTATTCCTTTCATAATGATGTTTTATAACTCATTATCTTTCTCCTATATTTTCTTATAGATTCAGGAAAGCACAGAACTAACACAAGAGGAACATCAGCTTATTAATAACATTGTGGCTGCCCACCAAAAATATACAATTCCTTTAGAGGAAACAAAGAAATTTGTATGTATTCATTTCTGATAGGAAATAATTATAATTAATTATGCTAGAAAGGAAAAGCACAAATATAACAGTTTAAAATTTCCACAGTTATTTGAAAGAAAATAAAATGTATTAATCTTTTTTTTTTAATGGATTACTTGCAGGATTATGCAACTCCTGAACAGAATTTTTTGCGACTCTCAGAGATAGCAGTCCTACATGTAAATGGGCTAAGAAATTTTACCAAGAGACTCCCAGGTAATTACCTTTAAACAAAAATTGATTTAATACTTAAACTACTTTTTAAAAAAGTTCCCTGTTTTAAAAAAGAGGACATTGTAGAAAAAAAAAACTCTCTATTTTTCCACCAAAGCTGCTTCTAAAAGCAAAAACATGTTTGTTTGCTCTAATAAATCAGGTGAGTGAAAATATAAATATAGATCTATATTTATTAAATTATAGCTGTGTACATTAATGCAATCACAGGGTACAATGTGCTGGTTTTATATACAATTTTAAATATTTTCATCAAACTGGTTAACATAGCCTTTACGGCATTTTCATAAATGTGTTAAGACATTTATATTCTACACTCAGTAAATTTCACATGTACCCTTTAAATATTTGAAAATATTATTCAAATGACTTTAAAGACTTTAAGTTAAGACAAGCAAAAAGTTGGTTATATGTTTTATTTTAATTTTTGGAAAAAAATTTTTTTTTTGAGACAGAGTTTCACTATGTTGCCCTCGGTAGAGTGCTGTGGCATCATAGCTCACAGCAACCTCAAACTCTTGGGCTTAAGGGATTCTCTTGCCTCACCCTCCCAAGTAGCTGGGACCACAGGTGCCCACCACAATGCCTGGCTATTTTTTGGTTGTAGTTGTCATTGTTGTTTGGCAGGCCCAGGCCAGGTTCGAACCTGCCAGCTCCAGTGTATGTGGCTGGCGCCCTAGCCACTGAGCTACAGACACCAAGTCTGGAAATGATTTTTTTAAAGAAAAAACATGAAACCAAAAAAATTCCCTGTATAATACTAAAAATTCAAACCCCTGTTGGCCAACACTTAGCTATTTCTTTATATGTACAGATATCTCATTATGAAAATAAATTCTTCAAGTCTAATTCAACTATGCTTAATTTGCTCATGCTATTGGGAAAGTATTATCTAGTTCTGTAAGTGTCCCAAAACATTACGCTGTGGAATCAAGAGTTTTATTCAGATTTGAAATTATGTGTCATGATTTTTCTAAGAGGGCATTTAGAATTATTATCATACACGTGAATAATTTAATATGTCAAACGCTATATCTGAAAATGATCTTTTCACTACATATTTAAAATACTTATGTGATGTTTTCTTAAAGAATTTGAAAATTTGACCAGTGAGGATCAGACTACATTACAAAAGGAATCAAAAACTGAAGTGATGTTTCTTCATGCAGCTCAACTTTACAGTCAGAAAGAATCAGCCTCTGAAAGTAAAAAGGCTTTCTTTATAACCTTAATATTAATAGTTTTTATTAAATTCAGCAACAAACTATCATCAAGGTATTTTTTCATATAATATTTTAATTATACCAGTTGTGTATACACCATAATAGTTATTTATAGACAGTTTTATAATAAATTGGTCCAGCATTTACTTCTCTTTTTAAAAAGCCATTTTTTATTATATAACATCATGGAGAACATGTTTTTGAGGGTCTTGTATAAAATCTCTCTACAAACTGTTAATATAGCTTCATGTTTCAGTAATAAAAATTATAAATCTACCATTTTTTGGGGAATGTTTCCCATCTGATAGCTATGCTGGATTCCAAAAAAGATTGAACTTACTATCCATATAAACATTAGAAAAAATTGGACTTCATATTTTTTCCTTTTACTAGATCCTGCAAGAATTTCAAATTATTCAGATCACACACAGAATTGTCACAATCAGAGTGGTGATAGAAGTGTTACTTACTCTATGGAAAAGTTTTGCTATGAAGACTGTCCTTCTACTACTCTAACTGGTAATATTACACACAATACAAAATACTGTATGAAAAAAGTTTGGTTGGATATGTCTTTTTTTTTAAATACTGCTTTGAGATAAAATGATAATTGCAATGTGTTTCATTCTGCACTATGCTCTGATGAAAATACATTTTTATATTAATGTTTTAGGAGTTACCGAAGAATTTATTACTGTACTGTTTTACTTCTACCGAAGAATGAGTGAACTAAATATTACTAACATCGAATATGCTCTACTTGCAGCAACTGCAGTGCTTTTTTCAGGTAAAAACATTCAGCAGTAAAAATATGGATGGAATATGGCGATGAAATCATGACGTTTGTTGTAATTATTCATTGCAGCCAAATGTACTGATTTTTCCTAATCACAATTTCCATCTCTGAGAGTATTCCTTTAAGTTTATGAACATGCTGCAATTTCTTGCATCTCAAAAAATGCCTTCTTGTCCTCACATCCCCTTTTCATCTATTCTCCTATTTCTCTGTTCCATTGTACAGAAAAAAAATTCTTTAAAAAGTTGTGTTTACTTTTCTTCATTACTCTCCTTTCATTAACTCCCAAACTCTCTACAGATTTCGCCCCCTTCTCTCCACATCACTGTAACTTGTCAATATTCTCAGGATCTAGCCATTGTTGACTCCAGTGATGGATTCTTAGTTCTCATCTTACTTGAGTCATCAGCTGTATTTGACAGAAAAGATCACATCCTTTCTCTCGGAACACTTTCATCACTTGGCTTCAGTCACTCACTTCCTCCTTGGCATGCATTTTTTTCACTTGATTTCCAGAACCCCACACTCTCTTGATTTTTCTCTTTAGTAGCTGCTCTTCCTGTCTTGTTAATTTCTCCTTATCTCCCACAATGACAAATGTTAGCATGTCCCAGGGCTCAGTTCTCTTTCTTCTACATTCATATTGCAATTTCTTCCTATCTCATGGATTTAAAGGTCATGTACATACTGATCACTCTTAAACTTATATACCCACCTGAAGTGCTCCCCCAACCTCCATTAAATAGCCTACTCAAGCTTTCAATTAGTATGTGTAGTAGGCATATCAAATTTAACACGCTTGAAGGTGAACTCCTGATCCCTTCCCCATCCTCTACTATTTTTCTTCCATCTCTACTATAAAGTAAGCGGTATTTTCACTCTCTGAGTTGCATGAGCTTCTTTCTTTCTCTTATACCTGTACCAAATATACAATGAATACTTTTGGCTCCATCCTCAAAATATATCCAGATTTTGGCCAGGCGTGGTGGCTTATGCCTGTAGTCCCAGTGCTGTGGGAGGCTGAGGCAGGTGGATTGCCTGAGCTCAGAGGTTCAAAACCCATATGAGCAGCAGTGAGCCAGAGTAAGACCCCGTCTCTACTAAGAACATCAAAAACAGCCAGCACCGCAGGAGAAAGAAGAAAATCAAAAAAGGAGTACTTCAAACAAATAAAAATGAACAAGCACACTGAAATTTAAAAAAAAAAAAAAAATATATATATATATATATATATCCAGATTTTGGCCACTTCTTACTGTCACTATCTCTACCACTATAATCCAAACTCTTCTCCTAACTGGCTTTCCTATTTCTGCCCTTACAGAATTAATTACAGTAGTCATAGTAATTCTTTGAAAATATGTCAGATTATGTCATTCCTCTGCTCATAACCCTTCCATGACTTCCTATTTTATACTGATTAAAGTTCTGTCCATCATTGTCTACTACGATTCCTTTTGCTTATTCCACCCCAGCCACACTGCTTTTGACACAAATGTTCCTTGAGAATTTCCAACAGACTCATCTATAGGTTCTACTGTACTTGAGAAGTCTTCTGCCTAAAAAACTCTTTCTCCAGACACCCACACGACCCCACTCCTTTATCCTGGATTTCTGCTAAATGCCTTTTTCTTTCTAATTAGTCTTTTTAAAATAGCTACCACCCCTGCACTCTAAATTCTTATTCTTTTCCCTGTTTATTTTTCTCTATAACACATCATTCTGTCAAATTTTTACTTTTGCTTTTTTTTTGCAGTTTTTTGGCCGGGGCTGGGTTTGAACCTGCCACCTCCGGCATATGGGGCCGGCACTCTACCCCTTTGAGCCACAGGCACTGCCCTCTTTTTTTTTTTTTTTTGAGACAGAGTCTCCCTTCGGTAGAGTGCCATGGCGTCACAGCTCACAGCAACCACCAACTCTTGGGCTTAAGTGATTTCTTGCCTCAGCCTCCCTAGCAGCTGGGACTACAGGCACCCGCCACAACACCAGGCTTTTTCTTTTTTGTTTTTGCTGCTGTCTTAGCTGGCTGGGCCAAGTTTGAACCCGCCAACCTCGGTATATGGGGCCAGCACCCTACCCACTGAGCCACAGGCACCACCCTATTTTTGCTTTTTAAAATATGTATATGTCTATCTCCTCTTCCACTTATTTTAGACCCAGAAAATAAGCTAAAAGAGGGGAGGAAATTTGGTCTGTTATGTTCATTGCTGTCTCTCTAGCACAATGACTGGATAAATGAGTACAGTCCAATCATTAAGAAATTCTTTGTTGGCTCTTGAGAAACTTCGCCTTTACTTACTTAAACTTTTAAAGGTACAAGTAAGCCCTTAGTTGCTCTTACATTATTTCAACTACTTCCTATGCGATTTTGTGAAAATTACTTAATTCTCTAAGTTTCAAGAAGCTCATCTGAAAAGTGGTGGTAATAACAATGATGGTAATAATGTAATTTACCTGATAGATTACATAAAATAATGCACAGGGACAAGTTATTTAAAATAATATATGGTCTTGGTGTGTGTCACACTTTATGAGGGCAAGACATGATTGCAAGAGGGACTTTACCTAACAATTGCAATCAGTGTAACCTGGCTTATTGTACCCTCAATGAATCCCCAACAATAAAAAAAATATATATATATGGTGCATATTAAGGGTTCATTAAGTATTTGCTGTTTTTATTATTTTAAAACTTTGTTTTAAATGAGTTCACAATCTTCTACCACTTTCTAATATACATTAAAATAAATATGATGGTGTTTTTCAGATCGTCCACGCCTTAAAAATAAGCAACGTGTGGAAAATCTTCAAGAACCCATTTTACAAGTTTTGTATAAATATTCAAAAATTTATCATCCAAAAGACCTACAGCGTTTTGCTCGTCTCATAGGGAAGCTTACTGAATTGAGAACTCTGAATCACAACCACTCAGAAATACTTAGCACTTGGAAAACAAATGACCTTCACTTGACTACCCTTTGAGAAATGACATTTGTAGTCATGCTGCCAACATTTTAGAATGTTGTGGTTTGTCTTACATTTCCTAAATCTGAATTGTTTATTCTATCATCATAGGATGACTGATTTGGAAAACATGAACAAGATTGCTATGTAACCAATGTGTCACCATGAAATGAACATTATCAGTGCTCATCAAATTTTGTGGAACATATAACTATCACTAGAGGGATATCTAGGATTCTTTTCAATATTGGACTCAAGCCTTCAAAAGGAACCATAGAATTATCACCTAAAAAACCTCACTGTTAATAGCCGGGCGTTGTGGCGGGCGCCTGTAGTCCCAGCTGCTCGGGAGGCTGAGGCAAGAGAATCGCGTAAGCCCAAGAGTTAAGAGGTTGCTGTGAGCTGTGTGACGCCACGGCACTCTACCTGAGGGCGGTACAGTGAGACTCTGTCTCTACAAAAAAAAAACAAAAAACCTCACTGTTTTCATTTAGTAGAAAATTGAATGAAAATATATAGATTATTTATAGATATGAGAAAGGCTAGCTAGTGAACATGGTAGTAATTGGAATAAAGACAATTTTGTGACCCTCATTAAGTAGGGCCAGATTGATGGAATAAGACACTAACATTTTTAACCTATTCCTCTTACAGCATTTTATGAATTTAAAAAAAATTCAAAATATTAAGTGGGTATGAGTGTTTTTATTACATGGATGAAGTATATTATTCTAAAGTTAGGGTTTTTAGTGTGCCTTTCACCAGAATAGTGAATATTGTACATAATAGTTTTTATTCCTTTTCCCTCCCATTCTACTCCCTTGTTAGTGTCCAATGTCCAATTTACACCACTGTATGACCCTGTGTACCATTGTTTAGTTCCCACTTATTAGTGAGAACACATGGTGTTTGCTTTTCCTGAGATAGTTCACTTAGGATAATGATCTCCAGTTCCATCCAAGTTGCTAAAAAAGACATTTCATTCCTTTTTATGGCTGAGTAGTACTCCATAGAGTGTGTGTGTGTGTGTGTGTGTGTGTGTGTGTGTGTGTGTGTATACAGAGGGTGTCAAAGAATGTATACACATTTTAAGTGTATTATCTATGTATTACTTTTCAAAGTTTAATCAGAAGTACCGTTACTGGTCAAATGTACCTAGATATGCTATCCACATCTGTTTTACTTACAATTTGTACATTTTTGGGTTATAGTCAATTTTACTTTCAAAAGATTTCTTGGAATATGTATACATGTTTTTGGGACCCCAGTATAGATCCCCCAATATGTGTGTATGGATACATTTTCTGTATCCAATCATCAATTGATGGGCATCTAGGTTGATTCCATATCTTTGCAATTGTAAATTGCGATGTGATAAACATAGGGGTACAGGTGTCTTTTTGATATAGTGACTTCTTTGCTTTTGGGCAGCTACTAATTAGTGGTTTGCTGGACCAAATGGTAGGTCTACTTTTAGTTCTTTCAAGAATCTCCATACTATTTTGCGTAGAAGTTGTACTAATTTACAGTCCTGCCAGCAGTGTATAATCCTTCCTTTTCATTGCATCCATGCCAACATCTATTGTTTTTTTGATTTTTTAATAAGGGCCATTCTGATAGGGGATGGTATTTCTTTGTGGTTTTAATTCATGTTTCACTGATAATTAGTGATGTTGAGCTTTTTTTCATGTTTATTAGCCAGTTGTCTACCTAGTTTTGAAAAAAACTTTTTTCATGTCTTTTGCCCACTTTTTAGTGGAGTTATTTAGTTTTCTTTTTCCTGCCAATCTCTTTGAGTTCTTTATAGATTCTGGACAGTAGTCCTTTGTCTAGTTTGCAAATATTTTCTCCCATTCTGTGGGTTGTCTATTTGTCTACTATAAAAGTAAACAATATGATGTACAGTATTTATTATTCAGTAACTTTTTAGTTTAAATCCCATTTATTTATGTTTATTTTTGCTGTATTTGCCAGTGGGATCTTAATCATAAATTCTTTGACTCAGCTAATCTCTAGAAGAATTTTTTGCATTTCTTCTTCTAGAATTTTTATAGTTTCAGGTCTTACATTTAAGTCTTTAGTCTGACTCAAGTTCATTTTTGTATTTGGTGTGCGATGGGGGTCCTCTTTCATTTTTTTGCATGTGTCTATCCAATTTTACCAGCACCATTTATTGGCTGTCCTTTCCCCAGTGTGTATTTTTGTCTGCTTTGCTGAGAATCAGTTTGTTGTAGCTATATGGTTTTATTTCTGGTTTCTCTATTCTGTTCCATTGGTCTACATTTCTACCCTAACACCAGTATGCAATACCAGTCAAGCAATGTGGTGCCTCCAGATTTGTTCTTTTTGCTTACAAAAAGCTGGTCAAGTGTACCTAGATAGCTTTTGTTTTTGCTATTTTGGCTATTTTTTGGTTCCATATGAAATTTAGGATTATTTTTTTCTAGATGTATGAAAATGACATTAGTATTTTGATGGGAATTGTGTTGAATATGTAATCACTTTTAAGATATATGAATGTTTTAACAATGTTGATTCTTCCAATCCATGAGTATGGCATGTTTTCTATTTGTGTCATCTGATTTCTTTCATCAGTGTTTCGTGGTTCTTCTTGTAGCGATCTTTCATTTCCTTGGTTAAGTATATTCTTAGGTATTTTGTTTTCTTTAAAGCTGTTGTAAATGGTTAAATTCTTGATTTGACCCTCAGCTTGACTGTTACTAGTGTATAGAAATGCTACAGATTCGTGTGCATTGATTTTGTAACCTGAGGCTTTGTTAAAGACTCCTGGAATTGATAAAGCCTCAGGTTACAAGACCTTATCAATTCCAGGAGTCTTCCAGTAGAGTCTTTAGGGTTTTCTAGATATAAGATCTTGTCCACAAACAGGGATAGCTTGACCTCCTCTTTCCCCGTTGGATGCTCTTTGTGCCCTTCTCCTGCCTGATTGCTCTGGCTAGGACTTCCAGTAGTATGTTGAACTACAGATGGTGATAGTGAGCATCCTTGTATTGTTCCAGTTACTAGGGGGAATGCTTTCAACTTTTCCTCATTCAGTATGATGCTAGCTGTGGGTTTATCATATATGGCTTTTATTATTTTGAGGTATGTTCCTTCTATGCCTAATTTGCTAAGGGTTTTAATCTTGAAAGGGTGCTGGATTTTATTGAATGCTTTTTCTGCATCTCTTGAGATTATGATATAGTCTTTGCTTTTTCTTCTGTTTATGTGGTGAAGCACATTTATTGATTTTCCTGTATTTGAACCTTTCTTGCAACCCTTGGATAAAACCCACTTGATCATGGTGAATTATCTTTTCAATGTGCTGTTGAAATCAGTTTGCTAGTATCTTTGCATCAGTACATATAAGGGACATTGGTTGCTAGCTTTCTTTACTTGTGTTCTTTCCTGGCCTTGGTATCAAGATAATACTGGCTTAATAGAATAAGTTGGGAAGGGTTTCCTCCTTCTCAATGTTAGGGAACAGTTTCAGTAGAACGGGTATCAGTTCTCGTTTGTCAGAATTTTATGAATTATTAAAAACCAGCAAAGATTTGATCAACTCTTATTTTTCCTTAATGCCTTAAAAAGAGATCTTTATGAGCCCAAAGTAAAAATTTTGTGATGGCAAAAATATTGAAAAAATTAAAATAACAGATTATTAAAATGTTTTTTAACTTATGTCAGGAGATTTAGCATATTTACTTCCTATTCTGGTGGAGAACATTCTGACATTTTTTTTTTTTTTGGCCAATATCTTTTGTGGGAAAAAAATGACGTCCTTAAAACTTGACATTTTTCCACAAATATTGTAGTCCTTCTAGGGTGGTGGTTCTCAACCTTCCTAATGCCATGAATACAGTCCTGTGGGTTGTGCCCCACAGGTTGAGAACAGCTGTTCTAGGGGCTTTAAAGTGAGAAATTGTATGGTGTGGCACTATTGCTTTGAAAGAGTGGATGTAAGTAAATAGTTTTGTGAATTTAAGTTAATAGAACACTAGGAGCATTTTCATTTTCAATAAAGGAAAAAAGACCAAAGTTGAATTTTTCATCATTGTGAAACATTTTAAAAAAATTAAGATATTTCGGGTGGTGCCTGTGGTTCAGTGAGTAGGGCACCAGCCCCATATACCGAGGGTGGTAGGTTCAAACCCGGCCTTGGTCAAACCACAACCAATAAATAAATAAATAAATAAATATTAAAAAACAAAAGATATTTCATTTATGCCCTCAGTTTAAATGTCTTAAGTCAGTTAGCTTGTGGACACCTTGTGTATATTTCTGGTATCATTTCTTAGAGGGAGTGTATTGCTATTGTTATTTTTAGGGCATCAATACTCAATTTCCTTATCATCTAAAATGAATCAGGTAAAATGACATCCTTTCCAGTTCAAAAATTTTTATAATTTTAGCAGAAATCATTGTGTCTGAGAAATCAGGTTTATGCAAAACAAAACGAGTTATTTAAAAATACTGCTAATGGCCAGGTGCGGTGGCTCACGCCCGTAATCCTAGCTTCTGGGAGGCCCAGGCCTGTAGATTGCTTGAGCTTAGGAGTTTGAGACCAGCCTGAGCAAAAAGCAAGACCTCGTCTCTACTAAAAACAGAAAAACTGAGGCAAGAGGATGTCTTGAGCCCCAGTTGGAGGTTGCTGTGAGCTAGGATGCCACAGTACCCTACCCAGGGTGAAAGATTGAGACTCTGTGTCAAAAAAAAAAAAAAAATATATATATATGTATAGCTAAGTTCCTTTGAAAAAGCTCCAATTATATTATGAGACCTGGAGAAAGTTAGGAAACAAAGTCAATGCGTTTATTTAGAACGGAACTCATTATCTTACGGCTCAAGATTGGGTACTTAGCACTATAACAATAAAGTTAGTTACTCAAGCCAGAAACCAGGGTCATCTTTAGACTTTCCCTTTCACTTGGCACTGTTAAAAAGTTGTCAACTCCTATTAATTTTACCTCCCAAATATCTCTTATATTTGACGTCTTCTCTTCGACACCGCTCCTGTCATCGCTCAGGTCCTCCTGTCTTACCTGGGCTAATAAGTGTCTTCCTCCTCCAGTCTCCTAAGCCTTTATTCTTTACACTACGAATTGTCTTCTGAATCTGATTATGCTCAAAATCCAACGTCCTTATCCATAAAGTCTAAAATCCAAATGCTTTTGCAAGGAAGGCCGTCACATCTGCGCCTGAAATCTCTGGGTCATCTGTTGCCATCCCCGCCCCCCTTACCTCCGCGATGGTCACACGTCCACCCCACACTTTTTACTCAGTTGTCCTAATCTCTCTCAAATCCAACGCCTTTGACCGCCTTCCCTCTGAAAGGAATACCCTTTCCCCATGGATGACCGACCCAGCGCTCTAACCTCTCTTTTATTATTGCCCGAGGCTGTACCCCGCTTATCACGTCTGTTCTACGAAGCCTCTCCCGTCTCTCCAAGACACTTTAAAAGCCACTTTCCCTTATGTCCTCACGACTTTTACTAGAAGCGACCCTCACGGCACTATAATTGTTTGCACATCGGTTTCTTTCTAAAGATGGTAAGCTCTTGGAGGGTAGAAAATAAATTTTCCGCTCTCAGCTTCCGTCTGTCAAGGCACTGATAACGTTTCTCAGCATTCTCTGACAATAGCAAAAGCTTAGAGAACGTCAATCAACTCATAGGAGAAACAGAACGCAGGAAAGAATAGAGCCTAGCAACAAGCGAGATCTCGCGAGACGCGGGTCTTGGAGCGAGGCTAGCCCACGCCGCGACCGTTATTTAGCGGTTAACCCGGCGTCAGCCCGGCTCCCGCGCTTCTTGCGGCCGGGGTGGCTCTGTTTCCCGCCTTCTCTGAGGTTCGGAGGCAGAAGCTCTTAGTTCTCAATGCTGTCCTCAGAGACAGTAGGTTGCGATTCGCGCGTAGTTCCTCAAAGGTAAGGGCAGCGTTCCTTTTTTGAGCACGGAGTCCAGAGCTGGGGCCACATGGCGATACTTTGCCGGTTCCAGGCAGAGGGAGCCCGCCGGCGTGTTTTCGTTAGTGTTGGGTTAGAATTTAAGGGGACGGGCTTTCTCTCCAGGCCGTCGCGGGCCACCTGCTCCGAGTTCCTCGCGATGTTCCCTGGCAGCGTGGCGGCGCGCGGTGGGGGGCCGTGGTGGGAAGAAGCGCGGGGTTTCCCGCGGGCGCCCCCGGAGCGGGGGTCGCGCCCAGTCCCTTCCCCCGAGGTGGAGGGTGCCAGCCCGACCTTTTTAGAATAAACCGTGTGCTAATGAAATTCTATGTAGCAATAAATACTTACAGCTGGAAGACAGAAAATGGAAAAGCAAAAGAATTTTAAACTGTTTATACCTCCAAGATACTGCGGCAGCCAGGTGTCGGCGGTGAAGCCCCAGACCTTGGGGGGAGACTTCAATTTCTTCAAGGTAGTGTTCCACGTGACTGTTCTTAACCGTAGGGAAACGAGGCAACATGCACTTAGCTGCTGATGTCTTACAATGATTTCTTCTCAGTAAACAGTTCGATTTACCCCAGAATTTTGAGCAGCATCCTGTTGCGTGAATGAGCAGCATCCTGTTGCGTGAATGATGACGCCCACTAGCGTGTGGGCGTCGTCCATGTAGGGAAATAATCGCCTCTGCTGTGTCTCTGAGTTAACGGCAGGACCTGCTCAGTCTAGTCCTCCCTCTTTTCTTAACTTATAAGACATATGCCATAAAGTAATGCAATATAGGTTGGGAGAAAATTTGGACAAATGATTGCACATAGGCAATAATAATAATTAGTGCTGCTTCTGAGCGTCAGAGTTGGCTCAGAGCTTCTTGGGGGGCAGAACCAAGAGGGAAATTGATTTATATAGCGGAGTCCTCTTTGGAAAGGAGGAATTATACCAAGATTGTCGAGTGAAACAGAATTAAAAAAAAAAAAAAAACAACTTCATGTGATACTTTGTATAGTAGGAAGAATGATGCAATGAATAATTTTATATGCTGTGGAAAATTTCTTATGGCAGCTGCTAGCAAGAATATGTCATTAAAATGCTGTTCAGGGAAGACTATTCTAAGTTCTGTTGAGAGAAGATCATAATGAAATTGAGGAAAACCAGTATTATTCTACACTTGTTAAAATTACTAGTATTATTCTTGAATACCCACAGAGGCACGTATTGAGTAATTTAGTTTTATCTTGCAAGTAGAAATATCCAATTAAAAAATTTTGCTTTGTTTAACAGCAAAGGCGTTTGATATTTTAAGCACTATATGCACATTAAAAGGTTAACAGTATAGTCACACTAAGCAGATGTTATTACATATGTACATACTACACTACCAGGTAGCAAGAGTGGTATGGAACAGCATAGTTAAGAACTTTTTTGTGTTTCTAGAGTTTCAGCAAATGTTTTGAAGAAGATTTTGACTTTCCATTTGCAAAGACTAATCTCTCCAAAAATGCGGAAAGCATTGATGCAGGTAGGAGTCTGGAAAAGCAGTATATTAACCTGTTGGAAGCATTTTATTGTGTAATTGCTACTTATTAAAATATAACAAAAATATCATTGATATGTTTGACATTGAAGCTAGCTGTTATTCTTAATATAAAAACTAAAATGTTGGCATACATAATACCAGTTGTCTTTTATCTTGCAGATCCTGCTTTACAAAAAATTAACTTTTTGCCCAGGCTTGAGCAGGTCAGTTAAGCATAGTGTTTACAGATACGTGCTTAGGGACTGAATTGCTTATTTTACGAAGAAAAAATTCAGTAGTTGTTGAATTACTGCTCTTCTGTATTTAATTGTTATTATTTGGAAGTTCTCAGAAATATTTTCTTAACTGGAAACATTTATTCTGTTTTTTTTTTTTTTTTTTAGTTTGGTAATTCTGACAGTTGTCACTATCAGGAAGGACTCAAAGACTCTGATTTTGAGGTCAGAAGATTTCCCATTTATATTAAATTTCTTGTAATTGGAGTATAATTTGTTATTTATATACAGTGTATATCTTTCGAAGCTTCAAAAGGATTAATATTTGGCTACCGTTTTAAAATAGGTCCTTTAAAACCTTTCTTTTCTTTTTTTTTTTCTGGTAAAATGTTTACTTCAAAGAAAATTTTCTATAGGCTGAGGCTAACATTCAAGAGTATAAACATTTTTCCTTTGGATTACCTAAAAACTAAAGTATTATATTTCAGTTAGCTAAAAATATAGCCAAATCTGTCACAACACAACATAAAAGGTAATGGACAATTATAGAATATTTTAAATTAACAGTAACAAGTCATCTACATCAAACCTTGTTTCCAACTAAAACCAAAACAAAAGCACAACAATCCTATAGTGTACCAAGTATGTATTTCAATTTACTATATGTAGTCTAATAAAAATTTGGTCATAATTTATCAGATATACATAAATGATTTAAGTCGTAAAAGAAAATTCAGTTTCACGAGAACAAATTCATATTTTGAGGAAAAGTAAAAGTACATTAAGAATATAAATCCAAGTCCAATTTCTGTGCAATAAGTGAACTGTCTATTAAAGCAGATTTAGGTGATTTTTTTAGATATATATCTTTGCTCTTTAATATATATTTATATATAGACAGATTTACCAATTGTAAACTATTTTAAAGGAAGAGAATAAATGGGATGAAAGAAATCTTTATACTATACTTACATACTCACAAAGAACATTTTACGTTTAAAATACTTTTCACTCATAGTACTTTTGCCCAACTAATTTCTACTTTGGACCTCATCAGAAATACATTTTACTTATTTGTCTAGAACGTTAAGATACCCTTCAGTTTTAAATCAAACCAAAACTATTCATCTTTCAAAAAACCTTTATTTTCTTTTAAAGTTGCTGAAACACTAGGCTTCTATATTTTCCTGGATTGTAAAAGCATTCTGTTTTTTTAGGTATAACTTAATTTTAAACCAAGAAAATCTAGAGTAGAAGGTGGAGGTAGATGTAGTATGTGAAAAGGCTGAGGTGAAGGCAGTATTTTATAAAATAATCCTTTAGTAGATGAAATTGATTGGTTGGCTTGATTATTTTGTAAGGAATTTGTAGGACATGCTGTATTTTTGAGTTTAGTTATAAAAATTGTTCTTATGGCATATAAATGTTTTTTAACTGGAGAGAAATTTAAAAAAGGGAAATTTCATGGACCAATAAAATACTGTATGTTTGTTGCTGTGATTATAATATCACAGAGTTAAAAAACATGGTACCTATTTATATGTTTTGATAACAGAAACTATCAGCAACCAGAAATCTGTGATTTAAAAAAATACACTCTTATATTTATAATAACGTGGACCAAAAAAGACAGGAAATCCAAATATAACCTCAGGCTTGATGAAAGTTATATCTTATGTTCACTGTTACTTTTCTTGTCATTATATTTTAAACTTAATATCCTTAGCTAATCCTCAAACTGTTTATACAAAATGTTTCAAAACTGTTAAGATTTATAGATTTCTTGCTAAGTGATTTATTTTAGCTTTTAGCTGGATTCTTTCATTGACTAAAATATTTCTGTTTAAGTGCATTTTGGAGCCATTTGATTTTATTCAGCAAGGTATAACTTAAGTGGAGAGTAACTTTAGTGAAGTAGCTAATAGTGCCTTAGTAGTTTAAAAGAATTACTGTAGCTTTTAGTATGCTACTAGGGCATAAATTGAGCAGCAGCATAAATTGTCTCAACTATTAGCATGTGGATGTTTTCAACAGGCAGATATGATTTGGTTATGTTAAACTTTTGAACAATTAATTTTTGAAAATCTATTTTAATAGAATTCAGAGCCAATAAGCAGACTATATTCAAAACTATATAAGGAGGCTGAAAAGATCAAAAAGTGGAAAGTGAGTATAGAATCTGAACTGAAGCAGAAAGAAAATAAGTTGCAAGAAAATAGAAAGATAATTGAAGCACAGCGAAAAGCCATTCAGGAACTACAGGTATAGTGGAATTTTGAATTATTATGTAGTATAGTAAATCTTATCATAATATTGTTGAAAGTCAAGTATTATTTTGGGATAAGCTAGGTTTTGTGATAAGGATTATAAGGATAGTGCTTTTTTGAAGTTTCATTGATAGTAGTTGCATTTCAGCTTTATAAATGAGCATGGAGGACAAGTTGTATGAAACCTAATGCCAATGATTAGGGAAATAATAAATTAGTTAAATATTGATATAATAATTCTAATTTGTTACAAAATTTTATTTCCTATTATTGATTTGTTTCATATAAATGTCTTTTATTTTTTTATTTTTTAAAGCTATTTATTATTAATTTTGAACTCCAGAGCTCAAGTGATTCTCTTCCCTTAGCTTTCTGAGTAACTGAGACTATAGGCATGCACCACCAAGCCCTGCTAAATGTCTTTTGTTATATTAGAATATATAGAAGGTATCAAAAAATACGTATTTTAAGAAAGGAAAAATACTGTTTTAAAATTGTAATACTCAAGTCACATTTGACTTCTGCTATTACAAGAAATACAAGATACTGACTGGGCGCTGTGGCTCATGCTTGTAATCCTAGCACTCTGGGAGGCTGAAGTGGGTGGATTGCTTGAGTTTATGTGTTTGAGACCAGCCTGAGCAAAAGTGAGACCCTGTCTCTACTAAAAATAGAAAAACTGAGACAAGAAGATAGCTTGAGCCCAAGAGTTGGAGGTTATTGTAAGCTATGATGCCACAGCACTTTACCCAGGGCAACAGCTTGAGACTGTCTCAAAAAAAAAAAAAAAAATAAATAAATACAATATACAGAAGACCACAAATGTTATGAGTACTACAATTTTAATACAGTGTTTTCCTTTCTTAAGATGTGTATGTATTTTTTTGGCACCCTCTAAATTTGTAGGTAAAACTTTTTTTTTTTTTTTTTTTTGTGATTTTTGGCCGGGGCTGGGTTTAAACCCGCCACCTCTGGCATATGGGACCGGCGCCCTACTCCTTGAGCCAGAGGCGCCGCCCCTGTAGGTAAAACTTTTAACACGTGAAACCGTAGCTTTAATTTTATAGCATAAAGTGAGAAAATGCAACATTGATTTAGTACAAAGAGAAAATATTACTTCAAAATGTTTAGTGATGGTAATATTATGTTAAAATATTGTGGAATGTTTTTTGGAGCTGATTTACTATTTTATTTTCAATTCTCAGCTCAATATGGGTGAGCTGAGACCCATATTTTTATGGGAAATCTGTAAGCCGGGAAAAAGAAAAGAATTCTCATAGGCTACTTAAACATATTGCAAAGAAGTGTTGCTTACTGATTATGCTAATGTTTATTTTGCTAAGCAAAATGTGGTGAACTGTTTTTCAGTTTGGAAATGAAAAAGTAAGTTTGAAATTAGAAGAAGGAATTCAAGAAAATAAAGATTTAATAAAAGAGTAAGTAGTAATTTAATGAATTTCTTCTTTCCAAATTTATTTTTACTCTAAATTTATTAAAATTTTTATAAAGTTATTGAGCATTTTCTATGTGTTCTGTAATATTAATTTATAAGTAAGAGTCTATGTAACTGCAGTGGAAAAAGGAAGATACAGCCATTCTGTATTCTTGTATTTAGCAAACTGTGGTCATTGATTAGTTGCAGAGGTTCTCAACCTATGGGTCGCAACCTCTTTCTAACAATGAAAATACATCGCGGCATTAGGAAGGTTGAGAACCACTCGACTAGTGACTTTTCACTTTTTAAAATGGCAGACATCAGAAAGAACCATACCTTGGTGTCAGAAAAGATGCCTGATAATCCTGTATCTATGTCTGCCTATGTATATTGTCTTTCTGTTTTACTAGTGTGTTATCTAACAACAGCATTTATAAAATGGAGCTCAAGTTCCAAGCTAATTCATTTCTGCAAAAAAATTGTAAGTTAGAAAATTAAATCTAACTGCTGTATGTGCTAGTAATTTGAACAAGACACCTAGAGATCTTACTAGTTACGTAATGAATGCCTTGTTATAAAATAAAGGCCCTATTTTATTTTATTTATTTATTTTTTTTAGAGACAAAGTCTCAGTTTGTTGTCCTAGGTAGAGTGTTGTGGCATCACAGTTCACAACAACCTCCAGCTCTTGGGTTAGGGATTCTCTTGCCTCAGCCTCCCGAGTAGCTGGGACCACAGGTGCCCGCCACAATGCCTGGCTATTTTTTGTTGGAGTTTGGCCGGGGCTGTTTGAACCGGCCACCCTCCGTATAGGGGGCTGGCACCCCACTCACTGAGCCACAGGCGTTGCCCCCTATTTTATGTTTTGAAAGTTATATCTAGAACATTTTTCGGATAATTAGTAAATGAAAGGCCCAACCACTTCTCATTGTTTTTCCTTAGGCAATTCTGGACCTGTTTATTAAAAGATTATTGATAGCAATGTAGATAGAAACTTGTTAAAGAGCTGTCATTTTCAAAGGGAGGCAGCGGCAGCTACTAAAACATCTTTGCTAGTGGTATAGTCAACCCACTTTTTTTTTTTAGAGACAGAGTCTCACTTGATTGCCCTCGGTAGAGTGCTGTGGCATCACAGCTCACAGCAACCTCCAACTCTTGGACTCAAGCGATTTTCTTGCCTCAGCCTCCTGAGTAGCTGGGACTACAGGCACCCACCACAATGCCTCGCTATTTTTTTGTTGCAGTTTGTCTGGGGCCGGGTTGGAATCTGTCACCCTCAGTATATGGGGCTGGCGCCCCACCCACTGAGCCACAAGTGCCGCCCAACCCACATTTTCTTCATGTAGTAATTTTGAGTGATATGTATTGTGTATCAAATATTATATGTTAAAAAGTCTTTAAAAATTGCAATGATGTATTTTATGAGTATAACTTTTATATGTGATTTTGCTTTGAGATAAGATTTTACACTTAGGCAAATTTCTTCCTTTGTTTCAGGAATAATGCTACAAGGCATTTATGTAATCTACTCAAAGAAACCTGTGCTAGATCTGCAGAAAAGACGAAGAAATGTAAGTGCCTTTCTTGTTTTATGTAATATTTATCAATTATTAACAGTCGAAATTGGGGGGAAGATGTTGTCTTCTCACTTTTTGGAACCAATTTGGATTTAAACAAGTTATATGCACCTCAGACTTTTTGTTTTAATGTAAGTAGTACTTAGAGTATCAGTTCTTTGAGTTTTAGATTTTTGAAGGTTCAAAACTTTTGAAAGGTAGTCTATTTCAAAAGGTATATACTTGGTATTTATAGTTAATTCCCATTTCATTTTAAGTATGATTTTGAGACTAAACTATTATGTCTGCAAAACCCAGGAAATTGGATCAAGAGTAACATATAGCTATGTTCATAATAGAAAATATTGCTGAAGGGCTTTGCTGAAACCATAGTACTTATGAATAGTGGTGTAATTTTTATTTCTAATTTAGATAGAATTGTCAAATTTCTTCTAAAGAAACACTCTTTTAAAATATTCTTTTTTTTTTTTTTTTTTGTGAGACAGAGTCTCACTGTACCGCCCTCGGTAGAGTGCCGTGGCATCACACGGCTCACAGCAACCTTTAACTCTTGGGCTTACGTGATTCTCTTGTCTCAGCCTCCCGAGTAGCTGGGACTACAGGCGCCCGCCACAGCGCCCGGCTATTTTTTTGTTGCAGTTTGGCCAGGGCTGGGTTTGAACCCACCACCCTTGGTATATGGGGCCGGCGCCCTACCAACTGAGCCACAGGCGCCGCCCGTAAAATATTCTAATAAGATGATGGTATGTAAATGAAAGAATAGTTTTTTAAATTTTATCCATTTTTTTTAATTGTACAGTTGAATTTTTTTCTCATTTTGATGAAAAGCAAAAATAGCTGATTATTAAATATAGTAGTCTTTATTTTTGCCATTTATTTGACACTGGCTCTACTTTGTTTTTGCCAAGAATCCATTTGGAAATACTATTTACCTGATTTTTCAGGAGATTTTCTATTTTTCTTAGCAAAAAATTTTAATTTATATTAGTTTTCTGCCTAAAATCTTAGGCTTAAAAATTAGACAGCCATCTGTGCTGAAATTCAAACTTTAATTTCTTCTTGAGCTTGAATAATTTGAATTAACCTTTCTGCCTAATTACAGAAAGGGTGAAAAGTACAGGAATGCAGATAGAGGGCTGTAGTACACTAGCTGTCTTGTAGAAAGTAACCTGGTGTAGAGAGACAAGCTTGCTAGTTCTTGCCTCCATTTATTTTGTAGTTAAGTTAGAGATCAGATGGTGGGGGAGGCTTGATCTCTTAATGAACTATAAAGTTAGGTTATGTCTTGATGTGACATATAGATAGATTATAAGAAAACTTTTTAAAAATTACCATTTTATTATATTTTAAAATTTCAGATTAATAATGAGGGTACAAACGATTAGGTTATAGTGTTTGCATGTGTTAGGTGAGGTCCCTGTTGTAGTTGTGTCCTGCACCCAGGAGGTGTGCCATATACCCTTACATTGTGCCCTTTAGGTGGGAACACACCAGTTCTCCTCTGTCCTCCCCTCTCCTCCTCTCTTCCATCATCCTTCTCCCAACTTGAGTTAAATAGAATTTTTCACTTGTAGGTATGTATTAGTTCATCTACTGGCTTCATATTAATTAGTATTGAGTACATTGGATACTTGCTTTTCTATTCTTGTGATACTTCGCTAAAGATAGTGTTCCCCAACCCTGTCCAGGTTAATACAAAAGATATAAAGTCTCCATCTTTTATGGCAGAATAGTGCTTCATGGTATATAGTTTATTAATCCATTCATGGGTTCATGGACACTTGGGTTGTTTCTACATCTTGGGAATTGCAAATTGAGCTGCAATAAACAGTCTAGTGCAAATGTCCTTATGATAAGATGAATTTTTATTTTCATTATGGATAGATACTTAGTAATGGGATTGTGGGATAAAATGTAAGGTCTATTTTGAGTTCTTTGAGGATTCTCCATACTTCTTTCCAAAGAGGTTGTTTTAGTTTGCAAACAGTGTAAAAGTGTTAAGAAAATCTTAATACTTGCTTTATTTTTAGTATAAACTCTATTCAGATTCTTGCTTTAAGTTGTTGATCGGTCTTTGTTACTATAACTTTTTCTTTTATTCGTTCATTTATTCATTAAACATTAAAGAAATGCTTACTATGTGTTATGAAATGTTCTAGATGCAGAGGAATAACAGCAGTGCAAAAGTCTCTGCTCTTAGGGCTATAGCAATAGTGAGGGGAATATAGATCATGAACGACCAATAGACTATATTAGGTGATAACTGCTTAAGGAGAGAATATATAGGTTGATAGGTTGGTTGGAGAAGGTTTTTCTGATGAAGTGACATTTAGCTAGAGATCTGAATAAGGGAGTGAGCTGAAAGACTTGGGACAAGACCCCCACTCTGTCCTGGGCTACTGTGACCCCCAATCAACTGCAAGAGGCGATGGATGCAATCAGCACGAGGTTTTTTTTTTTTTTTTATTCCAGCATGCTGGGGCCTAACCCGTGACTCTCTCAGGAGCAGAGGAGTTAAGCCCCGAACAGCAGATTTTACAAGCTTATAAAGGCAAAAACCACAAAGTAGGCGGGAGTAGCAGACATAGCAGGGGCTTCAACCATGAAGTAGGGAGGGGGAGCAGACATAGCAGGGGCTCTAACCATAAAGTAGGGAGAGGAAGCAGACATAGCAGGGGCTTTCCAGATAAGAAGAACTCTGGTTCATTACTCAACTGTCTTAAGACAAGATTAAGAGTTAAACATTTGCTTAGTCCTTTTATCTGCTTCAGCTCAGGGCTATCTCCTGGAACAGTTACAAAAGGTCACATTCTCATGGTAGGGGGTGAGAGGTGGTCACATTCTCATGGTAATATTTCCTTTCAGAGCCAGGTAACTATTTTGAGAAAGAATATGTTGGGCAGAGGAAACAAGTGCAAAGTTCCTGAGATGATACTCTTCTGTATTTCTTACTCTCTATGTATTTTTTATTTTTCTTTCTCACTGTGCTCTTCAGGGTGATTTTTTCTGGTCTTTTGATTCATTTGACTTTTCTATTTGGCTAATTCTTGCCTGTTTTAAAAATTTTCAGTTGATACCCTAATTTTTGTTATTGTGTTTTCTAGTTGAGTATTAGCTGGTTCTTCAAAAATCTGTTGTCACTTTTTAGAGTTTTAAAGTCAAAACTTTGAAGTTCAATTTTTTAATCTCCATGAAAATAATTAAACAGTTGTATTACAGTTTGTGTCTAGTAATGCCAATATCTATGTTGGAGTCTATTTCTGAGGTCTTCTTTAGATTCTAGTTTTATTATTTATTGCATGATCTATCCTATCTTTGATTGTTTGCTAGATAATGATTTGAGACTTAGAATGTTAACATTTTCCTAATTCTTTGAATGTTGAGCTATTTGGATTATGTCCAAGATATTTTCAACATTACATTGTGATATTATGGGTCCTGTTAAGATCTTTTGGAGAATGTTTGATTTTTAGCAGGTGGGCAACTCAGGTTCAGACCACTATTTCTGCCTTGCCTTTTGTATGTGGGAGTTCCAATGTTAGTTCAGTTTTCAAAGCCTTTGCTGTGTTAGCATGGGTCTGTTCCATGTATGGTTCACTCAAGAGTACTTCTGGGACTTGGGTAGTGGTTTATGTGGAGTCCAGTTTTCAAAACCTTTGCTACCTTGTTTTTAATATGACTGTATGTCCACAATTTTTAGGAAATCTCCTTCTCTAACTCCCTCCAGGATTATCCCTGTGAACAAAATGTTCTCTGAAAAGGAATTTGGAGGAAAGGTTTTTTGTTTTTTAATATAAGAGTCTCACTGTGGTGCCCCAGGCTAAAGTGTCATGGTGTCAGCCTAGCTCCAAGCAACCTCAAACTCCTGGATTTAAGTGATCCTCGTGCCTTAGTTTTCCAAGTAGCTGAGGCTACAGATCCTCACCATAACATCTGACTCTTGTTCTGGATTGGTCTCTATCTCCTGAGCTTAAGCGATCTTCTCACCTGGGCTCTCAGGCTGCTAGGATTACAGGTGTGAGCCACACTGTTCCAGGTCAAGAAAAGGGACTTCATTCCAGTGAACAGTTCCCAAACCTGGGCAGTTACAGGCTTTCATGTAAAATGAAAGTGGGTTCCAGACAAGAAAGGGAAAGCTCAAGTTTTTACCTAGTATAGCAGAAGTTCCTGCTCAAGGTTTCTAGTAAGATCTGTTTATGCAGATGAAGAATTTACATTTAGTTCTGTTTAGTCACATAATTGAGACCTGGTTGGTAGATGCAGCTGAGCCCTGATTGGTTGAAGCAGGAGAGCTCTGATTGGTTGATGTAGGTGAGCTCTGAAAGTCCCAAAGATAAAGGTGTGAGTATTTAGGGGGAACTCAGGAGTATGTGTATGACCTCTATTCAGTAAATTGCTGTTGGCTCTGTTCTAAATTTAGGCCCAGTTAACTACTTGGAATTAATATCAAGAAGGATTGGTTTTTTTTAGGTTCACATTTATTCACATGACCTCACTCTCTGCCTCAGAGAGGCCCCTTTTAAGGGAAGTCTAAGTGCATATTTGTTTTTGTTTGTTCTTGCTGCTGTGGCTGCAACAGCTCTACCACAGGAGCCATCCTTGAGGCAGGGCTGGGAGAGAAAAAAAAGAGGAAAAAAATTAGGGTTTCATTTTACTGTTCATTGGTGCTTTGATGGGCATTGCATTAAATCCGTAGATTGCTTTGGGAAGTATGGATGTGTTAACAATGTTGATTATTCCCAACCAAGAACATGGTATGGTCTTCCATTTGTTAACATCTTCTGCTATTTCTTTTCTCAGAGTTTCATGGTTCTCTTTAAAGAGATCTTTCATGTCCTTTGTTAGATGTATTCCCAGATATTTCATCTTCTTTGGAACTAATGTAAAAGGAATAGAGTCTTTAATTATATTCTCGACTTGACTATTGTTGGCATATATAAAGGCTACTGATTTTTAGGTATTGATTTTATATCCCAAGACACTGTTACATTCCTTGAACACTTCTGAGAGCTTTGTAGTTGAGTCCCTGGGGTTTTCCAGGTATAAGATCATGTCATCCACAAAGGGCTAGAGTTTGACTTCCTTGTCCCCATTTGAATACCCTTGATCTCCTTCCTGATTATGATGGCTAGGACTTCCATTACTATGTTGAATAGCAGTGGTGACAATGGACATCTTTGTCTAGTTCCAGATCTGAGTGGAAATGCTTTCAGTTTTACGCCATTCAATATATTAGCTGTGAGTTTGCTATAGATGGCCTCTATCAGTTTAAGAAATGTCCCACCTGAGCCTATTTTCTTAAGTGTTCTAATCATGAAAGGATGCTGGATTCGTTGTTCTGTTCTTCCTATTTTTGTCTTTTTTCTGCCATTTGTGGTTTTCACTGAGCATTTTATATGATTCTATTTTCTCTCCTTTCTTAGTATATCAGTCATACTTCTTTTTTTTTTTTTTTGTAGAGACAGAGTCTCACTGTACCGCCCTTGGTAGAGTGCCATGGTGTCACACGGCTCACAGCAACCTCTAACTCTTGGGCTTACGCGATTCTCTTGCCCCAGCCTCCTGAGCAGCTGGGACTACAGGCGCCCGCCACAATGCCTGGCTATTTTTCTGTTGCAGTTTGGCCGGGGCTGGGTTTGAACCCACCACCTTCGGCATATGGGGCTGGCGCCCTGCTCACTGAGCCACAGGCGCCACCCACATTCTTCTTTTTTTTGCTTTTTGTTTTTTAGTGGTTTCCCTAGAGCAATGGTTCTCAACCTTCCTAATGCCGCAACCCTTTAATATAGCTCCACCACCATGTTGTGGTGACCCCCAACCATAAAATTATTTTCGTTGCTACTGCATAACTATAATTTTGCTACTGTTAGGAATTGTAACGTAAATATCTGATATGCAGGAGACCAAAAGGGGTTGCAACCCACAGGTTGAAAACAGTTGCCCTAGAGTTTGCAATGTATGTTTACAGCTAACTCATGTCCACTTTCAAATAACACTATACTGTTTCATGGGTAGTGTAAATACCCTATAATAACAAAATAATCCTAATTCTTCGTTCTTAACTTTTTTTTTTCCCCCTTTTTATCTTTGGTAGCATTGCTGTCATTCATTTGTCTTATGCATAGGCAGGCATACATAAACATACGCAATCTAATACGTTGTTGCTGCTATTTAACAAACTTAATTGTTAGATAAATTAAGAATAAAAAAAAAAGATTTTAGGATGGCTCCTGTGGCTCAAAGGAGTAGGGTGCCGGCCCCATATACTGGAGGTGGGGGGTTTAAACTCAGCCCTGGCCAAAAACTGCAAAAACAAACAAACAGATTTTACCTTCGCTTCTTCCTGCTTTCATGTCTTTTTTTATGTACAAACAGATTTCTACCTATATCATTTTCTTTTTTTCTAAAGAACATCTTTTAACATTTTTTGGAAGGCAGATCTACTGGCAATAAATTCTCTCAATTTTTTGTCAGAGAATGTCTTTATCTCCACTTTGAAGGGTAGTTTCTTAGGGTACAGAATTCTATGTTTTTTTTTCTTTCAACACTTTATATATTTTACTCCATTTTCTTCTTGCATGGTTTTTGAGGAGAATTGGATGTAATTTTTATTTTTTCCTACTTTATAGGTAAGGTGATTTTTTCCCCCTAGCTTCTTTTATCATTGATTTTCTGTGGTTTGAATATGATAATGCCTCAGTGTAGTTGTGTGTGTTTTGTGTGTGTGAGCTTCCTTGATCTGTTTGGTGTTTGACATTAATTTGACAGAAATTCTTAGTCATTATTGTTACAAGTATTCCTTTCTCTTCTATTTCTGGTATTCCCATTACACATTCATTATACTTTTTGTAGCTATCTCACAGTCCTTAGATATTCTGGTCTGTTTTGTTACACCCTTTTTTCTTTGCTTTTTAGTTTTGCAGATTACAATTGATAAATCAAGCTCAGAGATTCTTTAGCAGTGTCTATTATTGAGCCCTTCATTTCTATTACACTGTTTTTGATCTGCAACACTTTGTTTTGGTTCATTCTTAGAATTTCTTTTTTTTTTTTTTTTTTGTAGAGACAGAGTTTCACTTTATTGCCCTTGGTAGAGTGCCGTGGCATCACACAGCTCACAGCAACCTCCAACTCCTGGGCTTAGGTGATTCTCCTGCCTCAGCCTCCCGAGTAGCTGTAGCTGGGACTACAGGTGCCCGCCACAATGCCTGGCTATTTTTTTGTTGCAGTTTGGCCGGGGCTGGGTTTGAACCCGCCACCGTCGGCATATGGGGCTGGCACCCTGCTCACTGAGCCACAGGCGCCACCCCATTCTTAGAATTTCTATCTCTCTACTTAAATTGCTTATCTATTCTTGTGTGGCAGTCTACTTTTATCTACTAGAGCCCTTATCAGAGTAATCATAGTTTTAAATTCCTGATGATTCCAACATCCCTACCTTATCTGAATCTGGTTATTATGTTTGCTTGATCTTGTTGAGCTATATATTTTTGCTTTTTAGTATGCTTTTAATTTTTTCTCTGTTAGCTGAACATGATATACTGGACAAAGGAACTGCTATAAATTGAACTTTAGTTCTGTGATGGTAAAGTGTAGGCCTGCAGGGATGTTCAACCTGTGGCCCGTAGTAGCATACAGGTTACTAGAGAAAGGTTTTGCTTATCTGTGGTGTTGGATATCAGGAAAGATAAATGGACCTTTTCTTTTGCTTATCAGCTTTCATTGGTGTTTGAGTAATGTGTCGCCCAAGGCAACTCTTATTTCAGCAAAAGAGAAAAAGTTGACTCCTCTGGTAGGGGCAGGAGAAATGTTCTAGAGACCTATGATTTGGTCTCAGTTTTTTAGCAAACCTTTTCCTCCAGACTGTGAACTTCTTAAGTATTTCTCAGTTTCCTATTTCTCTCCTCTTTAAGTGGGACAGGGTGGCTAGAGTGGGCTGGAGTTGGATATTTCTCTTTTTCCATATGGAAAGCTGGAGCTGGCTGGCATTGGTTATTTTCTTTCCCCTAGGTCAGTTAGGCTCTGATAAAACCCCAGTAGGTGTGCTCTGATTAAATAGTTGCTCCTGAGGGCAGACCTTGCTGAGAAGAACAAGATGCATCAGCATAGTTTAGAATGATTCCTTTTTCTCTCCCTCTGCTATAAGCATGAGGGGATATTTTTCCTATGTTCACTGTGAGAACCTGTAGCTTCAAAAGGTAGAACAAGAGTGTGCCCTCCTCCACATTTGGGTCCCCCTAGAGTTTTAATCTCTCAGATTTGTTCGTACTGAATTCCCAGCAACCCCCATAATTACAGTTCAGATTTTCTTTCTCTGGCTCTTTGGTTGTCGTAGAATTTTCTGCATATGGGTTTCTGCTTTGGTAAGTTTGAAAGACTTGGGGCAGAACCCCCCACTCTGCCTGGAGCTCTGACCACCCCAATCAACCGCAAGAGACGTCGCTTGATGCAAAAACGCAAGAGGATTTTTATTCCTGCATGCCGGGGCTTGACCCACAACTCTTTTAGAAGCCGAGGAGTCAAGCCCCGCGCAGCAGTTTTTACAAGCTTATAAAGGCAAAAACTACAAAGTAGGCGGGAATAGCAGACATGGCAAGGGCTCTAATTATAAAGTAAGAGGGAATAGACACAGCTGGGGCTCTAACCAGATAAGAAGAACTCTGGTTCATTATTCAACTGTCTTAAGATAAGATCAACAGTCAAATATTTGTCTTTAACAATAAACATTCGCTTTAGCTCCGGGAGCTATCTTCTGGAACAGTTACAAAAGGTCACATTCCTATGGTAGGGAGTAAGAGGTGGTCACATTCTCATGGTAATATTTTCTTTCAAGTTATGATTCTCTGTGTTTGCCTACCACTCCAATTTTGAAGCAGTGATTAGCTCTGTGACCTCACTTTTCTTAGGGTTCAGAGAAGAGTTGCTGATTTTTCAGTTTGTTCAGTTTTTTACTATTAAGATGGAACAGTGACTTCTAAGCTTCTTAGCCACCAGACTGGGACAAAACTACTATTTTTAAAAAGACCCAGTACTGAATTAGATATCCCAATGTCTTTCATTAATACAGATTTTTTTTTTTTTTTTTTTTTGTAGAGACAGAGTCTCACTTTACTGCCCTCGGTAGAGTGCCGTGGCGTCACACGGCTCACAGCAACTTCCAGCTCTTGGGCTTACATGATTCTCTTGCCTTAGCCTCCCGAGTAGCTGGGACTCCAGGCGCCTTCCACAATGCCCGGCTAACATTAATACAGATTTAAAAAAAAAAAAAATTTTCTTTTTGAGCCAGAGTCTCACTCTGTTATCCAAACTATGGCCTAAGGCCAGGGGGTCCTCAAACTTTTTAAACAGGGGGCCAGTTCACTGTCCTCAGACCGTTAGAGGGCCTGATTATAGTTTAAAAAAAAAAAAAAACTATGAACAAATTCCTATGCACACTGCACATATCTTATTTTGAAGTAAAAAAAACAAAATGGGAACAAATACAATCACACCACCTCATGTGGCCCGCGGGCTGTAGTTTGAGGACCCCTGGCCTAAGCCAAGCTCATGGCAACCTCAAACTCCTGGGGTCAAGCAATCCTCCTGCCTCAGCCCTCCAAGTGGCACTTGGCACTATGACTGGTTAATTTTTGAATTTTTGGTAGAGATGGGATCTTGCTTTTAAATCAGGCTGGTTTGGCACTCCTGAGCACAAGAGATCCTCTCACCTTAGCCTTTCAGAGTGCTAGGTTTACCAGTATGAACCACCGCTCCTGGTCCTTCATTAACATAGAATTTTAAATATTATGCTGTTTTCTTAAGGCATTTTGAGTATTTTTCTTATTGGCATTATGTTATAAAATTTAATTTCAAATGTTTTATGTTCATAATAGATGAATATGAACGGGAAGAGACCAGACAAGTTTATGTGGACTTAAATCAGAACATTGAGGTAAGTGTTAGTGAAAATTTGAATAACTTTAACAGAAGAATTTCTAAGCAAAGTAGAGTGATAGCTACAAAGATATGGATGACTGTTCTTGCTAAAAGGATTATTACTTATTTCTTGATAGATTTTTGTATTACCATTAAAATTCCTAAGGTTATATAACTTGAGTATTAATGTTTTGTTAAGTAGTTGCCTCTTGATTTACACATTAGAGACACCATTTAACTTAATTATCAAAAATTTATTGACTTTGTGTCAGAGACCAGAATACTGACACATAGCCATTAATTCAAAAACACTTAAAATGTTATTAATTTGTGTCTAGCTCCTACTTACCTTTCTTGGCTCAGCTCCACTTTGCTTTTCTGTTACAGTCACTCTTTTTACATTTTTCAAGTTTGCTAAGCTTTTTTGATTATAGTTCTTTGAATTTTTTTCCTTTGTCTAGAACTTTTATGTTTAAGATCTTATGCACACTTCTAAACTTCATCTTGCTTTTTATTTCCCTTACTACTGTACTAAAATATCTTTATTTTCAGTTATTCTATTCAACTTATTTTGAAGAGCACTTAAAACTAGATGACATACATATATTTGGTGTACGTGTGTGTGTGTGCTTGTGTGTGTTTTTTATTCTCGAACATAAGTTAGTTGCAATTGGGTAGAGACTTTTTCCTCTATCCCAATTCCCTAGAACAGTTCCTGGCACATAATAGGCACTCAATGAATATTTAATAGATGAAAGAATGGATTCATCTGATTTTGTAAAGCAGGATTTTTGAACTTTGAATGAATGCATGCTGCTGGATAACAGACATGTGATTTTGGATTCTTTGGGGAGAGGCCTCACTTTATTGAGAAGACAGAATTTAAGTAAGGACAAATAAATATAAAATTATGGATTTTGATAATGCAATTAAGTAAATGGCTAGAGTACCCACAATCTTTCTGCTGATGTTTTTGTATTGTAGACCATATCTCCAGTGCTGTTAAGCATCTGGGAAATTAACATACTAGGAGCAGTCTTAATGCTTTTATAGTAAATACTTTTTCAAATTACAGGGTTTCCATTATTCAGAGTTGTATGGCTTTATATCTAATGATCATATGATGCAAATTTACTAATATTTTCATAGTTTAGAGAAAGGTATTTAAAAAGCCTAAGTGATGCTTAAAACTTAAACTTTATATTCCAGAAAATGGTAACAGCTTTTGAGGAACTTCGTGTGCAAGCTGAGAATTCCAGGCTGGAAATGCATTTTAAGTGTAGGGATCCTGTTTAATTTTTATATTACTCTTCTGCTATTTGTATTTTTATTAGATTCTGTTAATGTTTTTATTCCTTCAGCCTGATGCCCTCAATTATTTTTTTATTTCTTTGTTTTTATAAACCTCTCAGATGCTTGTGGAATGTTGCAGGGAATTGACATATATTAAAATACTTTTTGTCTTTAAACTACATTTTCCATGAAATCAAATTTAGTGTTTGTATTTATTTTGTTAGAAGTGAGATTTTGGTCTTATTTTTACTTTTCTTTGTAAAATATGCATTATATAAAATAACTATATAGATATTTAATATCTGTTATTTTATATTAGAGGATTTTAAAGAATAGACTTTTATGTATGCATTATTATAAGAATTGTAGAATTTTAGTTATTATAACCTTGATACTATTTAAAATCATTATTTTACTAAACAGAAAGTAGCAAGGAAAGTAGTTTTAATATGTAGAAACTTTTGAAGTTCAATATAATTTTGTGATAAATAGGTCAAACAAACTTAAAATTTTTGTAGAAAAGTTATATACAATTATTTTAAAACATTACCGTGTATTTGTTTTATTTTTAAAGTAAAGGAAGATTATGAAAAAATCCAACACCTTGAAGATGAATATAAGAAGGAAATAAATGACAAGGAAAAGCAGGTTTTTTTTAAACCAACTTTGTATTCTTTGTATTTGATAATTCATAAAATACTTAAAACTTCAAACGAAATTTTTATTTTCTGACTGAATGATAAATGTCTATGAGAGAATTTAAATATTATACATATTTAGGTTTTTTCCTAGCCAAATTAATTCTCAGTGACTCAGATAAGCACTCACTGAATGCTGGCCTTTAAAAAAATTATTTATTTATTTATTAGTATTTTTTCAGAGACAGGGTCTCTGTCAGCTAAGCTAGAATGCAGTAGCACAATCATAGTTCACCGTAACCTCAAATACCTGGGCTCAAGTGATCCTTTCATCTCAGCTTTCCATGTAGCTGGGACTATAGGTGACTACCACTGAACCCAGTTAATATTTTAAAAAATCTTTGGTGGAGATGGGTCTTGCTGTTTTGCCTAGGCTGGTCTCAAACTCCTTGATTCAGCAGTTTTCCCTCCTTGACCTCCCAAAGTGCTGAGATTATAGGCATAGGTCACCTTGCCCAGATTTTTTCTTTTTTTAGAGATATGGTCTCACTCTACCACCTAGCCTGGAGTGTAGTGATATGATCATAACTACTAGGCTCAAGTGATCTTCCCAAGTAGCTGGGATTATAGGTCTGTGCCAGCATGCCTGGCTAATTTTTAAATTTATTTGTAGACATCGATTCTCTTTATGTTACGTAGAATGACCTCAAACTCTTGGCCTCAAGCCATCCTTCTATTTCAGCATCCCTAAATGCTGGGATTAAAGGTGTGAACCCTTGCGCCTCCCCATTTTTGGTTTTTAGTTAAGAAATACTCTGTAATATTTATACCACTGGTTAATGGTTATTGCTTTAAAATAGATTACTTTTTGAGAAATTTTGTTCAGATAAAAGCCTCATAAAATGTAATCATTACTCATATCACATTTCATCGTTTATTTTGAAATATACTATCAGTAACATCAGTGAAGGAAACCAAAACATTCTTTTATTTCTTTGTTAATATCACATAGTGGAAGACTTGAAAATGTTAAGTCTGTACTTAATAGTATTCACAAGAATTCTGATTTTAGATTATTATTGTGCCTTCTCTATCAGTTTTAACCTTTCTGCTTCCCAAATGGAAAGCAGTGTGTGGAAAGCAATCTCCTCTTTATTTCCTATGATTTTTGCAGTTTTCCCCCTCTGATTTGCTGCAAGATATCTTGTAATCACAGTTAATGAGGATATTTATTTAAGCAATAATAAAATGATTAAAATAGATAGAGGATACTTAACAGTTTGGAGTTGTAGTTAAATGATAGAAATTCAATTTATATTTTATTCTTAGATTTTTTGAAAGAGTTGTTAATTTTTTGTATTTTAACTTCATTTTAAGTTAGATTTCTGACAGAAGGAAATATTTTTAAAAGTTAAAATTGTGCTTATCATAAAGACCACAAAAATAGAGTGAAGTGCTAAAAAAGCTTTTTGGATTTCTGGGCAGAGTTTATAGATTATTGGGCTTCCTTGTGAAACGATGGTGTGGTCAGCTAAGTTTTTTGCTGGGGATTCCTAAATGTCATTATTTACAACTTTTTTTTCCCCCTGGGGCTCTTCAAATTCCTGCTTGGGTATATGAACTGGGTTGATGGCATTATAGATCTAGGTTGGACAGGGTAGGAAGGACAGACTGTGCCACCCTTCCCTGTGCCAGGAATACCCGTGTTTGGAGGTTGTCCTTTTCAAGTTGATACGTTTCTTTTTCTTGCGAAGATGAAATGGGGTTCTCTGACTTCATCGGCTGTCAGGGAGTAGAGTCCAGGTAGGGAGGGTCAAGTGGGCCAGCTGAGGAGCATATAGATAAGTACATAAAGTAATCATAAGGTTTAACTTTTTATTTCTATAATGTATTATATAAATATTTTATTTTAGGTATCACTACTGTTGAGCCAAAGCGCTGAGAAAGATAATAAAATGAAAGAGTTAACATTTCTGCTGGAGGAATGCAGAGATAAAGTTTCTCAATTAGAGGAAAAGACAAGTAAGACTTTGTATATGAAAACAGAATACTGTCTAATGTATTGCTCTTATTTATTATAATGCTTTCGAGTGCTGTGATTTTCAGCCTGGGCTGGATCAGTTGGAGGCAGGCATACTAGAATCTCTTGGGGAGGTCTTATAAAGCACACATGCTCCTCTTTTCCCATTTCCATACTCTTATCTTCTTCAAAGTTTGAACAATATGCTCCATAAAGACAGAGATCTTTGACTTTTTTGTTCACTGATTCCTTCCAGTTGCCTAGAATACTTAGAACAGTGCCTGGTACGTATGAGGCACTCAATATTTTATGAATGAATTGAATCTGATAGGAACACAATAGAAAGAGTTACTAATTTTCAGAGCAAGACATTTAGAAAGGCATCAGGGAAAAACTGTTTATTGAACCTTATCTCACAATTAAAGGTTCCCTAAACAGCAAATTGGAGGAGAGAGTGCAGGTAGGAGAAATGGCTTGTGTTAGGGTATATTTGGCA
Source organism: Nycticebus coucang (assembly GCF_027406575.1). Classification (NCBI taxonomy): domain Eukaryota; kingdom Metazoa; phylum Chordata; class Mammalia; order Primates; family Lorisidae; genus Nycticebus; species Nycticebus coucang. The sequence goes on from NC_069784.1 coordinate 45,358,037, forward strand.
AACTGACGGAGTGGCAATGTCTTAGAGAACTTAGGCAGAGTAGACTATAAAAATTTGGATCCTTCTGTGAAGACCTTGAACGTCATGTGATATTTATACTATCTTATTATTGAATATTTTTCAAACTTTTTCAAGTGGCAGGACCGTTAGAAGGTGTAGTATACTTTGTGAAATACAGAGTACCTTCCAGAACATTTTAGGCGTGTTGTAGCATTTATTGTTTTTCTTTTTTTTTTTTTTTTGTCTTCTTAATATTTTTTTTTATTGTTGGGGATTCATTGAGGGTACAAGAAACCAGGTTACACTGATTGCATTTGTTAGGTAAAGTCCCTCTTGCAATCGTGTCTTGCCCCCAAAAGGTGTGGCACACACCAAGGCCCCACCCCACTCCCTCCTTCCCTCTTTCTGCTCTTCCTTTCCCCACCCCTCCTTCCTTCTTTCTGTCTCTGCTCTCTCCTTCCCCCACCCCCACCGTGTCTTTAATTGTCCTCATATCAAAATTGAGTACATAGGATTCATGCTTCTCCATTCTTGTGATGCTTTACTAAGAATAATGTGTTCCACTTTCATCCAGGTTAATACAAAGGATGTAAAGGTTTCATTTTTTTAATGGCTGAATAGTATTCCATGGTGTACATGTACCACAGCTTGTTAATCCATTCCTGGGTTGGTGGGCATTTAGGCTGTTTCCACATTTTGGCGATTGTAAATTGAGCTGCAATAAATAGTCTAGTGCAAGTGTCCTTATGAGAAAAGGATTTTTTTCCTTCTGGGTAGATGCCCAGTAACAGGATTGCAGGATCAAATGGGAGGTCTAGCTTGAGTTCTTTGAGGGTTCTCCATACTTCCTTCCAAAAAAGCTTGTATTAGTTTGCAGTCCCACCAGCAGTGTAAAAGTGTTCCCTTCTCTCCACATACACACCAGCATCTGCAGTTTTGAGGTTTTGTCATGTGGGCCATTCTCGCTAGGGTTAGATGGTATCTCAGGGTGGTTTTGATTTGCATTTCTCTAAGAGATAGAGATGATGAGTATTTTTTCATATGTTTGTAAGCCATTCATCTGTCTTTAGAGAAGGTTCTTTTCATGTCTTTTGCCCACTGATGTATGGGATTGTTGGCTTTTTTCATGTAGATTAATTTGAGTTCTCTATAGATTCTAGTTATCAAACTTTTGTCTGATTCAAAATATGCAAATATACTTTCCCATTATGTAGGTTGTCTATTTGCTTTGGTTGTTGTCTCATTAGTTGTACAGAAGCTTTTCAGTTTAATTGAGTACCATTTGTTTATTTTTGTTGTTGTTGCAATTGCCATGGCACTCTTCTTCATGAAGTCTTTCCCCAGGGCAATATCTTCCAGTGTTTTTCCTATGGTTTCTTTGAGGATTTTTATTGTTTCATGCCTTAAATTTAAGTCGTTTATCCATCTTGAATCAATTTTTGTGAATGGAGAAAGGTATGGGTCCAGTTTCAGTCTTTTACATGTGGACATCCAGTTCTCCCAGCACCATTTATTGAACAGGGGGTCTTTCCCCCAAGGTATGATCTTGTTAGGTTTAGATGGTTGTAAGATGTTAGTTTCATTTCCTGGTTTTCTATTTGATTCCAAATATCTATGTCTCTATTTTTGTGCCAGTACCATGCTGTCTTGACCACTATGGCTTTGTAGTACAGCCATAGTACATCTGGTATGGTGATGCCCCCAGCTTTATTTTATTACAAAGAACTGCCTTAGCTATGCAGGGTTTTTTCTGGTTCTATACAAAATGCAGAATCATTTTTTCCAAATCTTGAAAATACGATATTGGTATTTTAATAGGAATGGCATTGAATAGGTAGATTGCTTTGGGAAGTATAGACGTTTTAACAATGTTGATTATTCCCAGCCATGAGCATGGTATGTTCTTCCATTTGTTAACATCCTCTGCTATTTCCTTTCTGAGGATTTCATAATATTATTTATAGCGGTCCTTCACCTCCTTTCTTAGGTATATTCCTAGGTATTTCATTTTCTTTGAAGCTATGGTGAAGGGAATTGTGTCCTTAATTAGCCTCTCATCTTGACTGTTATTGACTTATACAAAGGCAACTGATTTGTGGACGTTGATTTTATATCCTGAGACATTACTGTATTTTTTGATGACTTCCAGGAGTCTTTTGGTTGAGTCTTTGGGGTTCTCTAAGTATAAGGTCATGTCATCAGCAAAGAGGGAAAGTTTAACCTCTTCTGCTCCTATTTAGATTCCGTTTATTTCCTTGTCTTGCCTAATTGTATTGGCTAGAACTTCCTGGACTATGTTGAAAAGTAATGGTGATAGAGGACAACCTTGTCTGGTTCCAGTTCTAAGAGGAAAAGCTTTCAGTTTTACTCCATTTAATAAAATATTAGCTGTGGGTTTGTCATAGATAGCTTCAGTCAGTTTCAGAAATGTGCCACCTATGCCTATATTCTTCAGTGTTCTAATTAGAAAAGGATGCTGGCCCCTCAATGAATCCCCAACAATAAAAAAAAAAAAGAAAAGGATGCTGGATTTTATGGAATCCTTTTTCTGTATCTATTGAGAGGATCATATGGTCTTTATTTTTGCTTCTGTTAATATGGTGGATAATGTTTATGGACTTGCGTATGTTAAACTAGCCTTGCATCCCTGGGATGAAACCTACTTGATCATGACGTATGACTTTTTTGATGATAAGCTGTAATCTATTGGCTAGGATTTTGTTGAGAATTTTTGCATCTATATTCATGAGTGAGATTGGTCTGAAATTCTCCTTTTTGTTTGGGTCTTTTCCTGGTTTTGGTATCAGGGTGATGTTTGCTTCATAGAATGTGTTGGGGAAGATTCCTTCTTCCTTAATTTTTTGGAATAATTTCTGCAGTACAGGAATAAGCTCTTCCTTGAAGGTTTGATAGAATTCTGGAGTGAAGCCATCTGGACCAGGGCATTTTTTGATTGGAAGCTTTTTTATTGTTTCTTTAATCTCAGTGCATGACATTGGTCTGTTCAGAAGCTCTGTTTCCTCTAGGCTAAGTCTAGGGAGAAGGTGTGATTCCAAATATTGATCCATTTCCTTCACATTGTCAAATTTCTGGGCATAGAGTTTCTGGTAGTATTCAGAGATGATCTCTTGTATATGTGGCATCAGTTATTTCCCCTTTATCATTTCTGATTGAGGTTACTAGAGATTTTACTTTTCTATTTCTAGTTAGTCTGGCCAAGGTTTATCTATTTTATTTATTTTTTCAAAAAAACCAACTCCTTGTTTCATTAATTTTCTCAACGATTCTTTTGTTTTCAGTTTAATTGATCTCTGATTCAATTTTGGAGATTTCTTTTCTTCTACTGGATTCAGGCTTAGATTGTTCTTCTTTTTCCAATTCCATAAGATCTCTTGTGAGATTGTTGATGCGCTCTCTTTCTGTTTTTCGAATGTAGGCATCTAAAGCGATGAATTTTCCTCTCAAAACTGCTTTTGCAGTATCCCACAGGCTTTGGTAGCTTGTGTCCTCATTGTTGTTATGCTCAAGGAAGTTAGTGATTTCCTGTTTTATTTTTTCCTGCACCCATCTGTTATTCAACAGAAGATTGTTTAATTTCCATGCCTTTGGGTGGGGTTGAGCATTTTTGTTAGAGTTGAGTTCCACCTTTAGTGCCTTATGGTCTGAGAAGATACAAGGTAAAATTTCAATTCTTTTGATTCTGTTGATATTTGTTTTGTGTCCCAGGATATGATCAATTTTGGAGAATGTTCCATGGGGTGATGAGAAGAATGTATATTCTTTATCTTTGGGATGGAGTGTTCTGTATGCGTCTATCAAGCACAGTTGTTCTAGGGTCTCATTTAAGTCCCTTACATCTTTAATTCCTGTTTAGAGGATCTGTCCAGCTCTGTAAGAGGAGTGTTAAAATCCCCTGTTATTACGGTATCATAGGATATCATATTGCTCAGACTGACTAAGGTCTGTTTCAGAAATCTGGGAGCATTTAAATTGGGTGCATAATTATTTAGAATTGAAACATCTTGTTGTATTTTTCCCTTGACCAATATAAAGTGACCATCTTTGTCTTTTTTGACTTTGGTGCTTTAAATCCACATGTATAGGAAAATACAACTGCAACTCCTCTTATGAATTCCGTTTGCCTGAATAATTGTCTTCCAACCCTTAACTTCGAGTTTTAATCTGTCTTTTGAAGCCAGGTGTGTTTCCTGCAGACAGCAAATGGATGGCTTGTGTTTTTTAATCCAGTCAGCCAATCTATGCCTTTTCAGTGGGGAATTCAAGCCATTAACATTTATTGAGATAATTGATAAGTGTGGTAGTGTTCTATTCGTCTTATTTTGTGAGAGTCCATTGCTTAGTTTTATTTTTTGCATCAGTGTGGAAGCTAGGTTCTGTCTTTTAATTGCTGAGTTCTTACTTTGCTGTTGATCCATTGTGATGGTCAGTGTGTAGAATAGGTTGAAGTATTTCCAGTAGAGCTGGTTTGTGGCGAATTTCCTCAATGTTTGTATATCAGTAAATGATTTGATTTCTCTGTCAATTTTAAATCTTAACTTAGCAGGATATAGAATTCTGGGCTGGAAATTGTTCTTTTTAAATAGCTTTAAGGTAGATTACCATTGTCTTCTTACTTGGAAAGTTTAATTAGAGAAGTCTTCAGTCACCCTGGATATCCACTTAACCGGTGTGCCAAAACTGATCTTGCTTATGCCCCTGAGGGCTAAGGCTGCAAGGTGTCTCAGTCCCTGCCTTCAGGCTGCTCAGTCAATAGATTACTAGCTCCCGCCTGATCCTTGCTCTGTGACCCTGAGGGAGGAACTTGCCGGGGCACTTCTCCCACAATGGCTCCGTGTGGCTCACAGCTGAACACTATTAGCTTTGTCTGCCTCAGCGGCTCAGTCTAGTGTCCTGGACAACGCTTAAACTCCTTCACACTCTTGCCCAAGTTCTCCCAAAGTAGTTCAACTGAGTGCCAACTCCAAAAAAGCCAAAGCAGCTCACAGGTAAGGCCTTTCTGGTTTGCAGTCTCACTGCTGCTGTACTTATAACTGCCGGCAGGATTAGACCAAACGAACACACACAACCACTTGCCAGTTTTCCACTGCTTTTGTCCTCCTGGGGTCCAGAAGTCTCTTGCTGACTCCCTGTGTCCTCAAAGGGGTGTTTATGGGCAGATCCCAGCAGCCAGAGATGCCTGGAGTCTAGTCTCCCCAGATTCACTGTGCCCAGTTGCCAGGAAGCTGTTACTCATCCGCCATCTTGCTCCTCCTGTTTAAATTCCGCATTTATTGTTTTTCTATTCTTCAAAACATTCTCTTTTCTTCAGATGGCATGAAGTTATCTGATTTCTGCTAACCTATGCCCACGAATTTAATTTACTCATTACTATATGGTGTTCTCCAGATATTGAAATTATTTAACTTCCCCAACCTTTCATATTTATCCCACCTTACCCCATACTTTTGGCTATTTCCTGTATTCAAAATGAGCCTCCTACCTCTACTCCAAATCTGTTGGCTTGTTTTATTTATTATTATTTTTTTGAAACAGAATTTCCCTGTGTCACCCTGAGAAGAATGCCCTGGCATCATCATAGCTCACAGCAACCTCAAACTCTTGGGCTTAAGAGTCCTCTTGCCTTAGCCTCCCAAGTAGCTGGGACTACAGCCCCCCACCACAGTGCCTGGCTAGAGACAGGGTCTTGCTCTTGCCCAGACTGGTCTCAAACTCCTGAACTCAAACAATCCACCTGCCTTGGCTCCACTTCCACCTCCCAGAGTGCTAGAGTTATAGGTGTGAGCCACCACACCTGGCAGATATTTTTGTTAAATTCTAGTGAATTCATCCTTATATTTAGTAAAAGGTTAAGGATTACCCTTCTGCTTCTTGTGATTTTTTTCTTTTCTTTTCTTTTTCTTTTTTTTTTTGAAACAGTCTTAGTCTGTTGCCCTGGGTAGAGTGCCGTGGCATCATGGTAGCTCATAACAACCTCAATCTCTTAGGCTCAGGCGATCCTCTTGCCTCAGCCTCCCCAGTAGCTCGGACTACAGGCATGTGCCACCAAGCTCAGCTAGTCTTTTTCTATTTTTGGTAGAGACGGGGTCTTGCTCTTTTTGCTCAGGCTGTCCTCAAACTCCTGACCTCAAGCAATCCACCTGCCTCAGCTTCCCAGAGTGCTAGGATTGCAGGAGTCAGCTACCCTCTCCGGCCTCTTGTGAATGTTTTGGGGGCAGTGACTGTCTTAAATATCTTTGTAACTAACTTCTATGCCAAGTATATTGGTTTGCACCAATATATCGTTTGTATGAATGAATAAATATTTAATCTCATTATATAAACTGGAATCAAGTTATTGTAATAAATAACTATAATTTTGTGTGATTTCTATAGATTCATAACCATGGAAATATGTTCATTTAAATTACTTTTTTTTTGTTTTCCATGTGAATATAACTTCCATATGTTTTTCTCTTTGCTTCAGTGTGGAGATTTTCTGTTGATCTGGCATCTGATCATACATCTATTGTGTCTAATTTTCTTTAAACTTCTCTGCTGAATTCTTAACTTTAAATGAATCTTACTATTTTTCCTCCTGATATTTTCATTTGATTATTTTTTAAGATCCTAATTCTCTAAAGTTTCCTCTTTTAAGAATCTCATTTTTGTCTTTTTTTGAATATAGTAACTATTGACATTTTATGATATTTTGAATATAGTAACTATTGACATTTTTATAGCTATTCTGTTTACTTCAATATCCTCATTTGTTGATATATTTCTGTTTTTGAAACTGTGGTATAAAACACATAACACAAAGTTTACTGTCTTAACTGTTTCTCTGTGTACAGTTCAGTGGCATTAAGTATGTCTACATAACCATCATCCATCCTCAGAACTGTTTATATCTTACAAAATGGAAACTGTACCCATTAAATAATAACTCTCTATTCCTTCCTTCCTGTAGTCCCTGGCAGTTGTCATTCTTTTGTCTTTATTTTTTTTTCCCATTTTTTATCTTGGTGTTTGGTCATTTGTTCTTATCTTTTTGTGCCATGATTTTTTTTTTATGGGATTCCGTATATTGTAGTAAGAAAATTTGGAGGTTTCCAAAGATACTGTCTTTGCTCTGCTAGGGAGAAATTTAGGATATTATAAGGCTGCGTGTATGAGTCTGATTAGAGACTGAGCCGAATTAAAGTAAACAGGCCAAGTCTATGAAGTTTTTAAAATCTCCAGTTTTGTTTTTTCAGCTCTTTGAGACCTTTGTATAAAAAGTATGCTGGTTTTCTGTCACCTAGCAGCAGCCCTCAGTCTGGGTAAAGCCAGCATCTTGGTCTCTTGCTCATGCCCAAATTAGCAAATGTCAGTTGCACTTTGTTGGTTCACTTTTCAGCAGTTTTCTTTTAGGAATTACAGTCCTTTCAGTCTTCCTTCCCCACCCCCAACCCCCGTCTTTTCTAGTTGTTTCCAATAGGATAGTGCATTTGCTGCTAATTAATCCATCTGGCTGAAACTATCCACTTAACAGTGGCATAACCTATGGGGGGCAATTAGATACTGACTGCACTGAGGGTTTGTTTTTGGATGTTCTTTTGTCCGGCTTAACCAGATGTGCAAAAACTGCCATGGTGGTGTCAGTTCTTAACCCCAATTAATCGTGATCACTTAAATTTTGTTTTTCTTTTTGACGTTTGCTTTTTATTAATCTATTTTGCAGTTGCCAATTAGCCATATATAATTTAGGAAAAAAATTTAAGAAAATAAAATTCTGAATATGGATTAATAATTTATTTTCTTGGATTTAATTGGGGAGGGCAGTTACTGGACAGTATGGTTCCCCCCGAGCTGTTCTGCTGGCTGCTGCTTTTTTTATCAGGGCAAGTTGTGTTCCATGGTAGGGGACTTTTCTCACTATTTGTGCTGGATTTTGGATAAACAAGATCTGTTCAAGGAGTGCCAAAAAGACTTAAAGTTTTTCTTAGTAGAAGAGTATGGGAAATTACAAATATTTTTTATAAATATTATCTAAGCATTAGGTGAACATCTTAAATTAAGACAAGTTATTGCCACTGCCACAGTCTATTTCAAGAGATTCTATGCCAGATATTCTTTGTAAAGTGTGGATTCTGTATTAATGGCTCCTACATGTGCGTTTTTGGCATCCAAAGTAGAGGACTTTGGAGTAGTCTCAAATACAAAATTGATTTCTGCTGCTACTTCTGTATTAAAAACTAGATTTTCATGCGCCTTTCCAAAGGAATTTCCGTATAGTATGAACCATATATTAGAATGTTAATCCTGTTTTTTAGAACTGATGGATTGTTGCTTGATAGTGTATCATCCTTACAGACCTTTGCTCTAGTATGTGCAGGATATGGGCCAGAAGACATGTTGCTTTCCCATGCATGGAAGATAGTGATACCTACCTACAGAACAGATCGTTGCATATTGTATTGTCCTTTCATGATAGCTTTAGCTTGCCTACATGTAGCTTGTGTTGTACAGCATAAAAATAACAGACAGTGGTTTGCTGTGCTTTCTGTGGATATGGAAAAAGATTTTGGAAATAATCAGTTTTTAGAATCATATGAGTAGTGGAAGAATTTTGATGAGAGAAAAGAAATGGCAACTATTCTTAGTAAGAAGCTGGAGAATTCCAAACCCACCTTCAAACAGTGAAGGAGAGCAAGGTCCAAATGGAAGTTAAAACTCTAGCTACAGCCAATTTTAAAACAATCTGAAAAATTCCATAGTGGACCACGTGTAAATAAACCATTGGATAGATTTCAGCAATGTCTTTAATGGAACACAATTCAAAATGAATATAGCTTGTTTCTGTTAAGCATATTGGGAGGTGATTTTTTTAAATTTATTATTTTTTGTTTTTTGGTTTTTTTTTTGTAGAGACAGAGTTTCACTTTATTGCCCTCGGTAGAGTGCCGTGGCATCACACAGCTCACAGCAACCTCCAACTTCTGGGCTTAGGCGATTCTCCTGCCTCAGCCTCCCGAGTAGCTGGGACTACAGGTGCCCGCCACAACGCCCTGCTATTTTTTGTTGCAGTTTGGCTGGGGCTGGGTTTGAACCTGCCACCCTCAGTATATGGGGCCGGCGCCCTACTCACTGAGCCACAGGCGCCGCCCTAATTTATTATTTTTTTATTGTTAAATCATAGCTGTGTACATTAGTGCAAATAAGGGGTACAATGTGCTGGTTTCATATACAATCTGAAATATTCTCATCAAACTGTTCAACGTAGCCTTTATGGCATTTTTTAAGTTATTGTATGTAGACATTTGTATTCTGCATTTAGTAAGTTTTGCCTGTACCCATTCTAAGATCACCATTGGTGTGGCCCTACCCATTACCCTCCCTCCACCCTAACCTCCCCTGTCCCTTCCCCTTCCATGGCCCTTTTCCCAAATTCTTGTGCTATAGTTGGGTTATAGCCTTCATGTGAAAGCCATAAATTAGCTTCATAGTAGGGCTGAGTACATTGGCTGCTTTTTCTTCCATTCTTGAGATACTTTGCTAAGAAGAATACGTTCCAGCTCCATCCATGTAAACATGAAAGAGGTAAAGTCTCCATATTTCTTTAAAGCTGCATAATATTCCATGGTATACATGTACCACAATTTTCTAGTCCATACGTGGGTCGATGGGCACTTGAGCTTCTTCCATGACTTAGCAATTGTGAATTGGACTGCAATAAACATTCTGGGATAGATGTTTTTGTTATGTTGTGATTTTTGGTCTTCTGGGTATAAACCTAGTAAGGAATTATAGGATCGAATGGCAGGTCTATTTTTTAGGTCCCTAAGTATTCTCCAAACATCCTTCCAGAAGGAACGCATTAGCATGCACTCCCACCAGCAGTGTAGAAGTGTGCCCTTTTCTTCACATCCTTGCCAACATCTCTGGTTTTGGGATTTTGTTGTGTGGGCTACTCTTCCTGGGGTTAGGTGATACCTCAAAATAGTTTTGATTTGCATTTCTCTGATGATTAAGGATGATGAGCTTTTTTTCATGTGTTTTTAGATTGTGCATCTGTCTTTAGAGAAGTTTCTCTTCAAGTCCCTTGCCCACCCTGAGATGGAATCACGTGTTCTTTTCTTGCTAATATGTTTGAGTTCTCTGTGGATTCTGGTTATTAGACCTTTATCGGAGGTATAACCTGCAAATATTTTCCCCCATTCTGAGGGCTGTCTGCTTGCTTTACTCACTATGTTCTTGGCTGTGCAGAAGCTTTTTAGTTTGATCAGGTCCCAGTAGTGTATTTTTGATACTGCTTCAATTGCCTGGGGAGTCCTCCTCATAAAATATTCATCCAGGCGGGCGGCGCCTGTGGCTCAGTCAGTAAGGCGCTGGCCCCATATACCGAGGGTGGTGGGTTCAAACGCAGCCGTGGCCAAACTGTAACCAAAAAATAGCTGGGCGTTGTGGTGGGTGCCTGTAGTCCCAGCTACTCGGGAGGCTGAAGCAAGAGAATCGCTTAAGCCCAGGAGTTGGAGGTTGCTGTGAGCTGTGTGAGGCCACGGCACTCTACCGAGGGCCATAAAAGTGAGACTCTGTCTCTAAAAAAAAAAAAAAAAAATATTCATCCAGGCCGATTCCTTCAAGTGTTTTCCCTGCACTTTCTTCAAGTATTTTTATACTTTTATGTCTTAAGTTTAAATCTTTTATACAGTGAGAGTCTATCTTAGTTATTGGTGAAAGGTGTGGGTCTAGTTTCAATCTTCTACAGGTCGCCAGCCAGTTCACCCAGCACCATTCGTTAAATAGGGAATCTTTTCCCCACTGAATGTTTTTAATTGGCTTGTCAAAGATCAAATAACATAAGTAGATGGATTCATCTCTTGGTTCTCTATTCTGTTCCAGACATCTACTTCTCTGTTTTTGTACCAATATCATGCTGTTTTGATCACTTTCAATTTATATTACAGTCTCAGTTCTGGTAGTGTGATTCCTCCTGCTGTGTTTTTATTTCTGAGTAATGTTTTGGCTATTTGAGGTTTTTTCTGATTCCATATAAAACGAATTCCGTATTCTTTTTTCAAGATCTTTAAAATATGACAATGGAGCTTTAATAGGAATTGCATTAAAATTGTATATTGCTTTGGGTAGTATGGACATTTTAACAATGTTGATTCTTCCCAGCTATGAGCACGGTATGTTTTTCCTTTTGTTAACATCTTCAGCTATTTCTTTTCTTAATGTTTCATAGTTCTCTTTGTAGAGATCTTTCATGTTCTTTGTTAGGTATACTCCCAAATATTTCATCTTCTTTGGCACTACTGTGAAAGGAATAGAGTCCTTGACTGTTTTTTTGGCTTTGTTATTGTTGGTATATATAAAGGCTACATATTTATGGGTGTTGATTTTGTAGCCTGAGACATTGCTTTATTCCTTGATCACTTTTAAAAGTTTTCTAGTAGAATCTCTAGTGTTTTCCAGATACACAATCATATCATCTGGGAAGAGTGAAAGTCTGATCTCTTCTGACCCTATGTGGATACCCTTGATCGCCTTTTCTTACCTAATTGCAATGGCTAAAACTTCCATTACAGTGTTAAAGAGCAATGAAGACAATGGGCAGCCTTGCCTGGTTCCTGATCTAAGTGGAAATGATTTCAATTTAACTCCATTCAATACGATATTGGCTGTGGGTTTGCTGTAGATGGCCTCTATCCGTTTAAGAAATGTGCCTTCTATACCAATTTTCCTAAGTATTCTGATCATGAAGGGATGCTGAATATTATCAAAAGCTTTTTCTGCATCAATTGAGAGAATCATATGCTCTTTATTTTTTAGCTGTTTATGTGCTGAATTACATTTATAGATTTACATATACTGAACCAGCCTTGAGACTCTGGGATAAATCCCACTTGGTCATGGTGTGTAATTTTTTTGATGTGTTGTTGGACTCTGTTTGTTAGGATCTTATTAAGTATTTTTGCATCAATATTCATTAGTGATATTGGTCTATACTTTTCTTTCTTGTTGGGTCTTTCCTTGGTTTGGGGATCAAGATGATGTTTGCTTCATAGAATGTGTGGGGTAATATTCCTTCTTTCTCTATATTTTGGAAGAGGTTTAGTAATGTAGGTACTAGTTCTTCTTTAAATGTTTGGTAGAATTCTGACGTAAAGCCATCTGGTCCTGGGCTTTCTCTTTAGGGAGATTTCGCATAGTTGATGCTATTTCAGAACTTGATATAGGCCTGTTCAACATTTCCACTTCGTTCTGGCTAGGTGTTGGTAGGTGGTGTACTTCCAGGTATTGGTTGATTTCTTTCATATTTTCATATTTCTGAGAGTAGAGTTTCTTGTAGTATTTGTTAAGGATTTTTTGAATTTCTGAGGGGTCTGTTGTTATTTCATCTTAACCATTTCTGATTGATGAAATTATAGATTTTACTCTTTTTTTTTTCCTGGTTAGATTGGCCAAAGGTTTATCTATTTTATTGATCTTTTCAAAAAACCAACTTTTGGATTTATTGATCTGTTGTATAAATCTTTTGTTTTCAATTTCATTTAATTCTGCTCTGATTTTGGTTATTTCTTTTCTTTTGTTGGGTTTGGGGTTGGAATTTTCTTCCTTCTCCAGTTGCTTGAGATGTCCCATTAAGTTATTAACTTCCTCTCTTTCCGTTTTCTTGAGGAAGGCTTGCAGTGCTATAAATTTCCCTGTTAGGACTGCCTTTGCAGTATCCCAGAGGTTCTGATAATTCGTGTCTTCATTGTTGTTTTGTTCCAAAAATTTGGTGATTTCTTTCTTTTTTTTTTCTGGGGCTGGGCTTGAACCCACCACCTCCAAGATATGGGGCAGGCACCCTACTCCTTTGAGCCACAGGTGCTGTCCCTGGTGATTTCTTTCTTAATCTCATCTATAACCCATCTGTCCCTCAGCATAATGTTATTTAGCTTCTATGTTTTTGTATGGGTATGCAGATTCCTGTTGTTATTGAGTTCAACTTTTATACCATGCTGGTCTGAGAAGATGCAAGGAATAATTTCTATTTTTTAAAATTTGCTGAGGTTAGATTTGTGGCCTAGGATGTGGTCGATTTTGGGGTATGTTCCACAGGCTGATGAGAAGAATGTGTATTCAGTTTTGTTGGGATGAAATGTTCTGTAGATGTCTGTTAAGTTCAGATGTTGAATGGTTAGGATTAAATCTAAAATTTCTTTGCTTAACTTCTTTTTGGAGGATCTATCCAGCACTGCTAAAGGGGTGTTAAAATTTCCAACTACTATGGAACTGTAGGAAATCAAGTTGCTCATGTCTGTTAGAGGTTCTCTTATAAATTAAGGTGCATTCTGGTTGGGTGAATAAAAATAATTGAAATCTCATATTGAGAATTACCTTTAACAAATATGAAGTGTCCATCCTTATCCTTCCTTATTTCGTTTGATTTAAAGCCTATTGCATCTGCGAATAGGATTGTGACGCCTGCTTTCTTCTGCCTTCCATTTTCCTGGAGTATAGATGACCATCCCTTCACCTTGAGTCTATATTTGTCTTTTAATGTAAGGTGAGATTCTTGTATGCAGCAGATATCTGGCTTGAGTTTTTGTATCCAGTCAGCCAACCTGAGCTTCTTTAGAGGATAATTTAAACCATTCACATTAATTGAGAATATTGATAAGCCTTTTGAGAGTCTGGTGGACATTTTTAATCCTTTTGCTACTGTGGCAGTTGGAATTTGATCAAAATTTCCTGGGTGGGTTTACTTTTGTTATGCTGGTCTTTATGGAGGATAGGTCAGAGAATATCCTGGAGAGCTGGTTAAGTTATGGCAAATTTCTTTAACATGTGAATGTCGTTAAAGTATTTAATTTCTCTGTCGTAAATGAAACTCAGTTTAGCTGGGTACAGGATCCTGGGTTGAAAGTTATTTTGTTTTAGGATATTAAAAGTGGATGACCATCCTCTTCTAGCCTGAAAGGTTTCAGCAGAGATATCTGCAGTTATTCTAATATTCTTCCCTTTGTACGTGATGGTTTTCTTTCGTCTGGCTGCTTTCAGAATTTTCTCCTTCATAGTAAGTTTAGTGAAAATGATTATGATGTGTCTGGGGGATGTTTTATTCGGGTTATGTCATGCTGGAGTTCTGAAACTGTCTGCTATCTGAATTTCAGAATCTCTTGGCATGTCTGTAAAGTTCTCCTTCATAATCTCGTGGAGAATAGATTCTGTGCCTTTTGAAGCCACTTCATCACTTTCAGGGATACCTATAAGACGAATATTAGTTTTCTTCGAATTATCCCAGAGCTCTCTGAGAGAGTGATCTGTTTTTGCCTTCCATTTCTCTTCCTCTTTGAGAGTTTGGGTGCGTTGGAAAGCTGTGTCTTCAGTGTCAGAAATCCTTTCTTCTGCTTGCTCCATTCTGTGACTGAGGGATTCTACTGTGTTTTTCAGATCTTTGAGGGATGCAGCTTCTTGTCTTAATGCCTCAAATTCTTTGGTCATTTGGTCTTTGAATTCGTTGAATTCTTGAGATACCTTTTGTGTTAGTGCTTGGAATTCTAATTCAGTCTTATTTGCTATCCAGATTCTGAATTCGATTTCTGACATGTCAGCTATTTGTTTGTGCATGGGATCTTGTGCTGTGTCTGCCCCTTTGATCCTTGAGGGAATTGATTTACTCTGATTATTCATATTGCCAGAGTTTTTTTGTTGATTTCACCTCCTGATTGTTTTTCACCGTTGCCTCTGGGGGTCTTCAGAGTTGGGGAGGTGTCTCTCCAAGATTAGACCCCAGCGGGATCACTCTACTGTTGCTGGATCTTTATAGGGAGTGACCCTGTGTAGTTCTCTGGGGCTGCCCCAGCCAGCGAGTTCTGATTGTGGAAGCAGCTCCGGAGTGTGGCACACCTGGATCCAGCAACAGGGCGGGGTGGTGGTGTACATGGTTCTCGGAGTGCCTGGCGCCCAGTGACTTTGGCACAGAGAGCCCAAGGCTTCAGTAGTCTCTGACAGTAGAAAGGCTCTGCGCAGAGGCAGGGAGCGCTCTGGAGGGCATGTGGGTACCAGAGTCCCTGGCCAGATGAGTGGGCTGGTGGGCTGGTGTTGAGGCAGGTAGGATAGAGGAGGGAGGATGCAGGGTTGCATGGCTCCTGCAGTTCCTGGTCAGGGTTTGCGGAGGCCCGGTGGGCACGGGTCACAGGTCGGGAGTCATGGCACAGTCTTACTGAAGTCTGGGCTGGCACCGATTGTGGTTGCCGCGCAGTTCTTATGAAGGTCCTGGCAGGAGATGATGGCGGTTGCGGCACAGCTCTTATGGAGGTCTGGGCTGTATCTCAAGATTTTATACTCATCTGTGAACTGTTGTGGTGGTGTTGGATTTGGCGCTCAGTTGAACTGCTTTGGGAAGAGCTTGAGCAGGAGTGCGGAGTACTTTGGGAGTACTTTGGCTCAGGGCTCCAGACTGAGCTGCTGAGCCTGATGGAGCTGTCATTGGAGGGAGCCAAGGGAGGTGTCCTGGGGTACTCTGAGCTGCTGTGCTGGAACACAGCCGAGGAATATATGCGCTGTAGGGAAGTGATTTAATTTTGCAAAATGAAAAATAATTTCTTTACCTAATTTGATTCTAGTACATAACTGATTAAAATTTCTTGATTATAAAATTTTGGAAATGTTCTAAGGGAACCTACAGACAGGCATATTCACTTCAAAATTAATAGCTTTTTATTGGTATAATAGTTCTTACATGGTGGATAATTTATTTAAAATTCTCTTTGGTTGTCAGGGTTCAGAGAGAGAACAGAGATACATACATATTGTCTCTCCTTTTTTATTTATTATTTTTTTTTGAGGCAGAATCTCTTGTCCTGGGTGGGGTGCTGGTGGTGTCATAGCTCACGGTAACCTGAAACTCTTAAGCTCAAATGATGCACTTGCCTCACTTTCCCAATAGCTGGGAATATAGTGTCCCACCCCCCTGCCTTGCTAGTTTTTCTACTTTTAGTAGAAGTGGGATCTTCCTCTTGCTTAGGCTGGTCTTAAACTCTTGAGCTCATGCAATTCACCTCCCTGTCTCCCAGAGTACTAAGATTATAGTCATGAGCTGCCACATGCTGCTCTTGTTGTGTTTTTTGAATGTGAGGTCATGTAACTTCTTTAAGGCCTGGATTAGAAGTATATTTTTATGGAGAAAATTTGCATTTTAATTTTTCTGGGATCCTGAGTGAATTGAGGAGCACTTAAAATTAAGTTTTGAACAGTCAGGCAGTGTAATTCAGTTCCCATACATGCCTCAGGACTTCTTTGTGGTTATAACTTTTCAGAAGAAACATTTTTCACCACCCTACAAGAAATAATATCATAATGGACAAAGCAATCATTAGTTATCATTTCCGTCACTCAAGATCTGCTTTTCCTGTTTTTTCCCCAAAGTTGTTTCACAGGCCCTTTCATCCTGTTTTTTTCAGATGGAGTTTTAATAAAATATAAACCTGTAACATCATCTGTTGCTTAATAGCCTTAATAGCCTTCATTGTTTTGCATGCTTTTCAGGACTTATGAAGCATAACCCACTGAAAAACTCATATAAGTCCTATTATGATCTTGTCCTTATTAACTTTCAAATCTTATCTTCCGTGACCCTTCCCTCATGTTAATCTTCATGGTACTGAAATACATGTCAATGTATTTTACATGTCAGAATATGTAAAATATTCTTTCACTTGTCTATGATCTTTTCCTCTCCTAACTCCATTTCATTACTTTTGCTAATTCTAACTATCTTTGAAATATTTCAACTTAGGTGCTACTTTCTGGCCTACTTTGAAGTTTCACTCTCTATCTCTGCCTCCCTTCATTCTAACCCAGTGGTTCTCAACCTGTGGGTTGCCCAGAGGAACTGTATTAAAGGGCCATGGCATTAGGAACGTTGAGAACCCCTGCTCTAACACTTACTGCTCCTATTTGGCTTAAGTGACTCTTCTATGTATACTCTACCTTTATAGTAATTAACTGTGATCACTTGTAATTGTTAGCCTGGTTAGTGTATTGTAAATTCCATGAATAATAAGATGTAGTTTCTACATACATCACCATTATCCTTATCATGATAGTCGTTAATATTTATTGATAAATATACTAGACACTGGTTAAATCGCATTATTTTACTTATTTTAAGTTTTGTATTATCTTAATCCTAACAGCAACTCTTCATGATGTGAATAATTATCTAATTTTTCTTTTTTCTTTCTTTCTTTTTTTTTTTTTGTAGAGACAGTCTCACTTTATCGCCCTTGGTAGAGTGCTGTGGCGTCACACAGCTCACAGCAACCTCTGACTCCTGGGCTTAGGTGATTCTCTTGCCTCAGCCTTCCGATTAGCTGGGACTACAGGCGCCTGCCACAACACCTGACGATATTTTTTGTTGTAGTTTGGCTGGGGCTGCGTTTGAACCCGCCACCCTCAGTATATGGGGCTGGTGCCCTACCCACTGAGCCACAGGCACCGCCCTAATTATCTAATTTTTTAAGTGGGAAAAGTCCAGTTAGATTGATTAAGTATCATGCCTAAGGCCAGATATCTAGTAAGAGGAAATACACAGTATGATTTGATTCCAGAAAATACCATGAACTTCTTTTCCCCTAGTATTTAATGAAGTTTAAATACACACAAATAAAGCAAGTAAACTGTTATTTGAGATTTAGGATTTAGTAAATATTAGCTTGTAAGTAGGTTCAAAAGCTTTTTTCATGATATAATAAATCAAGAGATACAGTATTTAAAAAAATTTTAAGAATCAAGATAGGCAATACTGAAAATCATGAATAATTTCACTATTAGAAGATAAATTACTTTTCATATTTTGGTATATGACTTTCCTTTTTCTTGCATTGTTTACCTAAAATTGTTCTTAACCTGTTATTTTTATTCTATAATATTTTATTAATATCTAAATTACTGGTCAACGAATAAAATTTGTGTTGTCATTTTTAGTGGTTACATGGTATACCATTCCATGTGTTGTACCATCAGAATTTAATTTAATTACAGTGTTTTGCTATTATAAAAAATGTAGCACTGAAAATCCTTAAATATTCACCTTTGAGTTCTTGATAGATAGCAACCTTGAAAAGTCAGTAAAGGCTGATGATGACCAATTATTTGTATGTCTATGTTTACCATTTTCCCATTTTAAACTATTGTCTAAAGGAGGAAAGAGAGTAATTGTTACAAATAATAATTTTCTTGGTATACACATTGTATTTAGTACTACATATCTATAACCTTCTCTTTTAGAATTGCAGAATGAAAACTTGAAAGAATCAAATGAGAAACAGGATCGTTTGACTTCAGAACTGGAAGATACTAAAGTGTCTTTGCGAAGAAATGTGGTATGATTTAAAAACTGTTTAGTGTCTAATAAAGTCTCACACAATTAATTGGTCAACAAATATTTATCAAGTATTTATACTATGTACAAGGACCTGGAGCTTCAAATAGAGAAGACACAATTTCAGTCTACAAAATGATAAATTTAATTAGAGACTTTGGATAAAAATGTGTCAAAAATATAGCTAAAATATAAAACCATGCTAAACACCAACATAAATTGTTATAATAGTTCTTAGAATTGACAAAACACTATGGTTAGATTGGCTAGGAAAACTCCATGGAGGAGTTGGGATTATAGGTGGGATTTAGAGAAAAGTAAATAAGAGTAGTGGGTGGGTATTCCAGGGAGAGGAGGAGAAATGAGGGGTAGGAGCATGTAGAGGAGAAGAGGGACAGCAAATTTATATAAACAGATGAATTCAGCTTTTTTTTATCTTAATGCCTTTGAGATCATTGCTTTTGTTTGTACTTTGTTTTATTTAGAGTACTCAAAAGGCTTTAGAGGAAGATTTACAGATAGCAACAAAAGCAATTTATCAGCTCACAGGAGAAAAAGAAGGTCAAATGGAAGCATTTAATAAAGCTAAAGCTGCTCATTCATTGACGGTTACTGAACTTAAAACTACTATCTGCAACTTGAAAGAATTATTGGAAACAGAACAGCAAAGGTAAAAATATTTCTTATTTTTAATAAACAAAATGAATAAAACCAGTTTACTTATGATATTCAGTGCCATTTTCTATTTTTTCTATTTATCGTCAACTGATGTGTTGTTCCGGTAACAACTTTAAGTCTTTTTAATGTATAAAGTGGGAGTACATTTTAAAAGTTTGTATTGGGTAGGCAGGTACTGTAGGGAAAGATTTAGAAGCAAGTTTTTTTTTTTTTTTTTTTTTGTAGAGTCAGAGTCTCACTTTATGGCCCTCGGTAGAGTGCCATGGCATCACACAGCTCACAGCAACCTCCAGCTCCTGGGCTTAAGCGATTCTCTTGCCTCAGCCTCCCGAGTAGCTGGGACTACAGGTGCCCGCCACAACGCCCAGCTATTTTTTGGTTGCAGTTCAGCCGGGGCTGGGTTTGAACCCGCCACCCTCCGTATTTGGGGCCGGCGCCTTACTGACTGAGCCATAGGCGCCGCCCAGCAAGTATTTTTTAGGATAGTTCCCATCCATGCTTTGCCATAGAGTCAAGCTATATAGATAAGGGCTAATGCAGTGATACAACATTTACTACAGCTTTGGATTATTACTAGCTTCATAGCAATAACTTCCAGGCTGTGGGATTTATTTCACTAGCATCTGTAACTTTTTTGATTTATAAATTTAGCAGCTAGCCTGGTAAACAGTATATGATTAATTAAGTGCATAATATAATTAATTTATTGGTTTGAATGTGATTAACTATATAAAGTAAACTATTCATTTGCATTTCATCTAAATAGCTTGTTTAAAACTTAAGTGTCAAGAAAAGACTTGCCTTATTTTCTACTACTTTATATTAACACATTAATTGCCATGTGAGTTATATTTATGCTAGTTTTGAGCCCAGGGCCTTGGGAAACATATATAACTCACATGTCTCTTGACCTATCTTGACCTACTAAAATACCGTAGCTTCAAGGGAAAATTTTTTTTTTTTTTTTTTGTGTAGTGTGGCAGTCTGTGTGTTAAGGAAATATTTATATAAAGCTGTGTTAGGAGGCTTAGGTGATGATTTTTTGTCTCATTAGCATTAGGGTTAATTAAATTTGATAAAATAAAAGAGTGGAATGGTTTCTCCCTGAAGTTGTGACCTGGGCCTAGCAGTATTTCTTCTCTACTGCTTGTGTGTGGCAAGGGAAAGCTAGCATTTCTTTTTTTTTTCTTTTTTAGAGACAGAGTCTCATTTTGTCACCCTTGGTAGAGTGCTGTGATGTCACAGCTCACAGCAACCTCCAGCTCTTGGGCTTAGGTGATTCTCTTGCCTCAGCCTGCCAAGTAGCTGGGACTACAGGCGCCTGCCATAATGCCCCCCTATTTTTTTGTTGCAGTTTGGCTGGGGCCGGGTTCAAACCCACCACCCTTGGTATATGGGGCCAGTGTCGTACTCACTGAACCACAGGTGCTGCCCGGGAAAGCTAGCATTTCTAACCCCCGCTTCCCCCAATTGTATGTACATAGTTTTGAAATTTTTGTATTTTTCTTAATTTGTTTTCCAGAGTTAGAGTCTCACTTTGTCACCCAGGCTGCAATGCAGTGGTATGATCATAGCTCACTGAAACTTCCGATTCCTGGGCTCAAGTGATCCTTCAACTTCATCCTTTGAATTAGCTAGGTTACAGGCACTATGCCCAGCTAATTTAAAAAATTTTTATAGAGACTGAATCTTTCTATGTTGGCCCAGGCTAATCTCAAATTCCTGACTTTAAGCAATTCCCCTTCCCTGGTCTCACAAAGAGCTGGGATTACAGGCATGAGCTGTGATTATAGGCATGAACCATTTTATCTAGCCTAATCTTACATATTTTTGATTGACCTATCCATGTAATTTTTCACTTTTAAGATTGTAAGTTACCTTAGATTCATCTGTCCTGTTACGTCAGTTTTACAGTTTGAGGAAAAGAAAGCCATAGAAATTAAGCAAATATATCAGATCTCATATTTACATTCTTCCTAAGGCAGAATTCTGTATAGTAGCAGTTACATACTCAGGGTCATTCAAAGTTCAAGGATACATTAATCATCAGTAGCTAAAAGACAGATTCTAACCATAAACCTTAAGGTTTTATGCAGATGGAATAAATATACAATTACGTATTTATGATGGTAATATCTTATTTGAAAATGTTACACTATACAGCATAGAGTAGGTACTTAATAAATGTCTAATAATTGAGTGGGCAGATCTACTCATGCTAAGATATATCAGTTGCTGAATTTCATAATTTTAGTTATTAGATGAATTCTAAATAAAAGAATATTTTACAATGTAAAATAATATATTTTACAAGATTGGAGAAAAACGAAGATCAAGTGAAAATTCTTACCATGGAGCTTCAAAAGAAATCAAGTGAACTGGGTAAGACTTGGACAGTATGTGTACTTTGATGGTACTAGTTAAGTATAAAAACACAAGCACTATTTTATAATAACATATAATTTTTCCTCTGTAGTGCGTATTTGATAATTTTTATATTTGAATTTTTGAAGATAGAAAATTTAAACCTTAAGAAAGATTATTCAGTTTTATTATATAGTTAATAGGTATCTATAAGCATAAGAAGCCTAAGTAAAGTTGGTATTCTGTTTTTCTTATTGTAGGATTCAGAGGAATTAATAATTTTTAATGAGAAATGTCTGTTATATTTTAATTGAATTTTGACATTTCATTGCTGTGTAATGCTGGATTATGAACTATGTATTGGAATATGTGATCTTATTTTGTCATATGGTGTTGTTAATATTCAACAGGTTGATGGCCAAATATAGGTTTGTATAGTAGTTATTTTGTGAATTTATAACCATGTGGTTAGCTAATTCTAATAATCTGTGCTTTATAATTTAAAATTTTCACATCTATAAATGTGGGGAATTATAAAGATGCAATTTTCCCCCCCAATTTTGGTTAAAAAGTAGTTTTTTAAAATTAAAAACATTCATAATTGGCAGGTATTCTAAAGTATCTCATAACATAAACTTAATTAGCTTTGAAAACTCAGATAATTAAAATAATTGCAACTAATATTTTCTAGTATCTAAAATGTATGCTTAATATTTCAAAAGTAGTCTACTTGTTTGAACTTTAGAAACACATTTATGCTTTTCCCTTTGCAATGTGTAATTTTCCACTGTGGAATTACCCTAATCATTGAAAGTTGTACCATCCAATGCAAATAATTTTTTTTTAGTGTTACTTTATATTAGAGTGTTTGCAGTATAGACCATTAAAATTTTTATTCTTTCTTCAGAGCAAAAAGTACTGTTTTAAATCATTGTATAGATCCACTTTTCAAAATTGTTTAATTAAATATTATAGACAAAGGAATAATTTTGGTGGTTAAAATATCTTTAATGGATGTTTATTTGTAACAATTATAAGTGTATAATATTGAAATTCAGTGGCTATATCACATTAAAAATTTAATTACATAATGTAGTTTTTTCATAATAGAACAGTACATTGTGAGAAGTTTGAATAAGGAATTCTAGAATTCCATGAAACAGTACTACCTTTTTTTTAGCATTGTCTTACATATTGTAGGAATGTATGTAAGAAGTAAAATACCATGATCTTGAGAAATCTCTAATTATTGTGGGAGAAAGCTTGACTAGAACCATTAGAGCAATCATGTCCAAAATGAGGGGTGAGCAAAAATTCCATTAGGATAAAGGAAGAAAATATTAGAACTTCTATTTCTATTTGTTGTTTATGTTTGACATATTTTCTTTTCTTTCTATTGTTAAATCATAGCTGTGTACATTAGTGCAATATAGGGGTATAATGTGCTGGTTTCATATACAATCTGAAATATTGTCATCAAACTGTTCAACATAGCCTTCATGGCATTTTCTTAGTTATTGTATGTAGACATTTGTATTCTGCATTTAGTAAGTTTCGCCTGTACCCATTCTAAGATGCACTGTAGGTGTGGCCCCACCCATTACCCTCCCTCCACCCCAACCTGCCCCCTCCCTTACCCTCCCTTGGCCCTTTCCCCATATTCTTGTGCTATAGTTGGGTTACAGCCTTCATATGAAAGCTATAAATTAGCTTCATAGTAGGGCTGAGTACATTGGATACTTTTTCTTCCATTCTTGAGATACTTTGTTAAGAAGAACATGTTCCAGTTCCATCCATGTAAACATGAAAGAGGTAAAGTCTCCATCTTTCTTTAAGGCTGCATAATATTCCATGGTATACATGTACCACAATTTGCTAGTCCATTCATGGGTCGATGGGCACTTGGGCTTCTTCCATGACTTAGCAATTATGAATTGGGCTGCAATAAACATTATGGTATAGATGTCTTCGTTATATTGTGACTTTTGGTCTTCTGGGTATAAACCTAGTAAAGGAATTATAGGATCAAATGGCAGACCTATTTTTAGGTCTCTAAGTATTCTCCAAACATCCTTCCAGAAGGAACGTATTAGTGTGCATTCCCACCAGCAGTGTAGAAGTGTGCCCTTTTCTCCACATCCACGCCAACATCTCTGGTTTTGGGATTTTGTTATGTGGGCTACTCTTCCTGGGGTTAGGTGATATCTCAAAGTAGTTTTGATTTGCATTTCTCTGATGATTAAGGATGATGAGCTTTTTTCATGTGTTTTTAGATCATGCATCTGTCTTCTTTAGAGAAGTTTCTCTTCAAGTCCCTTGCCCACCCTTTAGATGGGATCACATGTTCCTTTCTTGCTAATATTTTTGCCTTCTGTATGGATTCTGTTTATTAAACCTTTATCAGAGGTATAACCTGCAAATATTTTCTCCCATTCTGAGGGCTGTCTGCTTGTTTTACTTACAATGTTCTTGGCTGTGCAGAAGCTTTTTAGTTTGATCAGGTCCCAGTAATGTATTTTTGATACTGCTTCAATTGCCTGTGGAGTCCTCCTCATAAAATATTCACCCAGGCCGATTCCTTCAAGAGTTTTCCCTGCACTTTCTTCAAGAGTTTTCCCTGCACTTTCTTCAAGTATTTTTATAGTTTCATGTCTTAAGTTTAAATCTTTAATCCAGTGAGAGTCTATCTTAGTTAATGGTGAAAGGTGTGGGTCCAGTTTCAATCTTCTACAGGTTGCCAGCCAGTTCACCCAGCACCATTTGTTAAATAGGGAGTCTTTTCCCCACTGAATGTTTTTAATTGGCTTGTCAAAGATCAAATAACAGTAAGTAGCTGGACTCGTCTCTTGGTTGTCTATTCTGTTCCAGACATCTACTTCTCTGTTTTTGTGCCAGTACCATGCTGTTTTGATCACTATCGATTTATAGTATAGTCTGAGGTCAGGTAGCGTGATTCCTCCTGCTGTGTTTTTATTGCTGAGTAATGTTTTGGCTATTCAAGTTTTTTTCTGATTTCATAAAAAATGAAGTATTATTTTTTCAAGATCTTTAAAGTATGACAGTGGAGCTTTAATAGGGATTGCTTTAAAAGTGTATATTGCTTTGGGTAGTATGGACATTTTAACAATGTTGATTCTTCCCAGCTATGAGCATGGTATATTTTTCCATTTGTTAACATCTTCAGCTATTTCTTTTCTAATGTTTCATAGTTCTCTTTGTGGAGATCTTTCACGTTCTTTGTTAGGTATACTCCCAAATATTCCATCTTCTTTGGCACTACTGTGAAAGGAATAGAGTCCTTGACTGTTTTTTCAGCCTTGTTATTGTTGGTATATATAAAGGTTACATATTTATGGGTGTTGATTTTGTAGCCTGAGACATTGCTTTATTCCTTGATCACTTCTAAAAGTTTTGTAGTAGAATCCCCAGTGTTTTCCAGATATACGGTCATATCATCTGCGAAGAGTGAAAGTTTGATCTCTTCTGACCCTATGTGGATACCCTTGATCGCCTTTTCTTCCCTAATTGCAATGGCTAAAACTTCCATTACAATGTTAAAGAGCAATGAAGACAATGGGCAGCCTTGCCTGGTTCCTGATCTAAGTGGAAATGATTTCAATTTAACTCCATTCAATACGATATTGGCTGTAGGTTTGCTGTAGATGGCCTCTATCAGTTTAAGAAATGTGCCTTGTGTACCAATTTTCTTAAGTGTTCTGATCATGAAGGGATGCTGGATATTATCAAAAGCTTTTTCTGTATCAATTGAGAGAATCATATGATCTTTATTTTTTGATTTGTTTATGTGCTGAATTGCATTTATAGATTTACGTATATTGAACCAGCCTTGAGACCCTGGGATAAATCCCACTTGGTCATGGTGTATAATTTTTTTGATGTGTTGTTGGATTCTGTTTGTTAGGATCTTATTCAGTATTTTAGCATCAATATTCATTAGTGATATTGGTCTTTAACTTTCTTTTCTTGTTGGGTCTTTCCCTGGTTTGGGGAATAAGGTGATGTTTGCTTCATAGAACGCGTTGGGTAACATTCCTTCTTATTCTATATTTTGGAAGAGGTTTAGTAATATAGGTACTAATTCTTCTTTATAGGTTTGGTAGAATTCTGACATAAAGCCATCTGGTCCTGGGCTTTTCTTTTTAGGGAGATTTTGTATAGTTGATGCTATTTCAGAACTTGATATAGGCCTGTTCAACATTTCTACTTCATTCTGGCTAAGTGTTGGTAGGTGGCATAGTTCCAGGTATTGGTCGATTTCTTTCATATTTTCATATTTCTGAGAGTAGAGTTTCTTGTATTCGTTAAGGATTTTTTGAATTTCTTTTTTTTTTTTTTAAATTTAATTTAATTTTTTATTGTTGGGGATTCATTGAGGGTACAACAAGCCAGGTTACACTGATTGCAATTGTTAGGTAAAGTCCCTCTTGCAATCAAGTCTTGCCCCCATAAAGTGTGACACACACCAGGATTTTTTGAATTTCTGAGGGGTCTGTTGTTATTTCATCTTTACCATTTCTGATTGATGAAATTAGAGATTTTACTGTTTTTTTCCTGGTTAGATTGGCCAAAGGTTTATCTATTTTATTGATCTTTTCAAAAACCAACTTTTGGATTTATTGATCTGTTGTATAATACTTTTGTTTTCAATTTCATTTAATTCTGCTCTGATTTTGGTTATTTCTTTTATTCTGTTGGGTTTGGGGTTGGAATTTTCTTCCTTCTCCAGTTGCTTGAGTTGTCCCATTAAGTTATTAACTTCCTCTCGTTCTGTTTTCTTGAGGAAGGCTTGCAGTGCTATAAATTTCCCTGTTAGGACTGCCTTTGCAGTATCCCAGAGGTTCTGATAATTCGTGTCTTCATTGTTGTTTTGTTCCAAAAATTTGGTGATTTCTTTCTTAATCTCGTCTATAACCCATCTATCCCTCAGCATAAGGTTATTTAGCTTCCATGTTTTTGTATGGGTATGCAGATTCCTATTGTTATTGAGTTCAACTTTTATACCATGATGGTCTGAGAAGATGCATGGAATAATTTCTATTTTTTATAATTTGCTGAGTTTGGATTTGTGGCCTAGGATGTGGTTGATTTTGGAGTATGTTTCGTGGGCTGATGAGAAGAATGTGTATTCAGTTTTGTTGGGATGAAATGTTCTGTAGATGTCTGTTAAGTTCAGATGTTGAATGGTTAAGATTAAATCTAAAATTTCTTTGCTTAACTTCTTTTTGGAGGATCTATCCAGCACTGCTAAAGGGGTGTTAAAATCTCCAACTATGATGGAACTGGAGGAAATCAAGTTGTTCATGTCTGTTAGAGATTCTCTTATAAATTGAGGTGCATTCTGGTTGGGTGAATAAATATTAATAATTGCAATCTCATCATATTGAGTATAACCTTTAACAAATATGAAGTGTCCATCCTTATCCTTGCTTATTTCGGTTGGTTTAAAACCTATTGCGTCTGCGAATAGGATTGCAACGCCTGCTTTCTTCTGCTTTCCATTTTCCTGGAGTATAGATGACCATCCTTTCACCTTGACTCTGTATTTGTCTTTTAATGTAAGATGAGATTCTTGTATGCAGCAGATATCTGGCTTGAGTTTTTGTATCCAGTCAGCCAACCTGAGCTTCTTTAGAGGATAATTTAAACCATTCACATTAATTGAGAATATTGATAAGCCTTTTGAGAGTCTGGTGGACATTTTTAATCCTTTTGCTACTGTGGCAGTTGGAATTTGATGAAAGTTTCCTGGGTGGGTTTACTTTTGTTACGCTGGTCTTTATGGAGGATAGGTCTGAGAATTTCCTGGAGAGCTGGTTAAGTTATGGCAAATTTCTTCAACATGTGAATGTCGTTAAAGTATTTAATTTCTCTGTCATAAATGAAACTCAGTTTAGCTGGGTACAGGATCCTGGGTTGAAAGTTATTTTGTTTGTATTAAAAGTGGATGACCATCCTCTTCTAGCTTGAAAGGCTTCAGCAGAGAGATCTGCAGTTATGCTAACGTTCTTCCCCTTGTAGGTGATGGTTTTCTTTCGTCTGGCTGCTTTCGGAATTTTCTCCTTCATATTAACTTTAGTGAAATTGATTATGATGTGTCTGGGGGATGTTTCATTCGGGTTATGTCATGGTGGAGTTCTGAAACTTTCTGCTGTCTGAATTTCAGAATCTCTTGGCATGTCTGTAAAGTTCTTCATAATCTCATGAAGAAGGGACTCTGTGCCTTTTGAAGCCACTTAGTCGCTTTCAGGGATCCCTATAAGATGAATATTGGTTTTCTTCGAATTATCCCAAAGCTCTCTGAGTGAGTGGTCTTTTTTTGCCCTCCCTTTCTCTTCCTCTTTGAGGGTTTGGGAGCGTTCGAAAGCTTTGTCTTCAGTGTCAAAAATCCTTTCTTCTGTTTGCTCCATACTGTTACTGAGGGATTCTACTGTGTTTCTCAGATCTTTGAGGGCTGCAACTTGTTGTCTTAATGTGTCAAAATCTTTGGTCATTTGTCTTTGAATTCGTTGAATTCTTGAGATATCTTTAGGGTTACTGCTTGGAATTCTAATTTGATCTTATTTGTTATCCAGATTCTGAATTCGATTTCTCTCATCTCATGGGTTGACATCCCATGGGTTTTGTGCATGGGATCTTGTGCTGTGTCTGCCCCATTGTTCCTTGGGTGAGTTGATGTACTTTGAATATTGATATTGCCAGAGTTTTTTTGTTGATTTCGCCTCATGATTGTTCTTCACCGTTGCCTCTGGGGGGTCCTCAGACTTGGGGAGGTGTCTCCCCAAGATTAGACCCCAGCGGGATCACTGTGTTGTTGCTGGATCTTTGTAGGAAGTCACCCTGTGTAGCTCCTTTGGGACTGCCCCTGCCAGGTATTTCTGGTTGTGGGAGCAGCTCTGGAGTTGGCATACCCGGATCCAGCAACAGGGTGGGGGGTGGTGCACACGGTTCTGGGAGTGCCTGGCGACCTGCGACTTAGGCATAGAGAGCCCAAGGATCCAGCAGTCTCTGGCCAGGAGAAGGGCTCCTCGCAGAGGCATGGAGGGCTCCGAAGGGCGTGCTGCTACCAGAGTCCCTGGCCAGACGAGTGGGCTTGTGTGGAGGCAGAGAGGGTACGGGAGGGAGGACGCAGAGTTGCGCGGCTCCTGAAGTTCCTGGTCAGGGCATGCAGCGTCCCAAGTGGCGCATGGCGTGGGTTGTGGGTCATGGTGCCGCTCGTATGGAGGTCTTGGCAGGCACGGGTTGACATATATTTAAAATAAATATATTAAATTTATATACATATAAATACACATATTCATTTATATTTATTTGAGGTGAATGTGTGTAGATTTCTTTCTAATGAAGTTGTGTTAATGCTGATACCAAGAGGAAGCCTAAGATATTAATGTAGACTGTGTAGTTGGGTAAGGATTTATGGAAAAGGTAGATTTTAAAAGTAGTCTTAAGGTGTTCAGAGGCTTTAGATAGTTGTAGAGGATGGTAATGTATAGAAAACGTTATGTATGGGAGAGTAGCCATAACAGTTGTGACATAGGTACTGAACATTAGTTTATTTCCTTCTTTGTCTAATGACTTTGTTCTCAAAATCAGAAATCTTGGCGGATAGTCTGTATTCTTCTTTTTCCTTTGTTTTTGCTTCTAATTGATTATTCATTGCTTCTGTTTCTAACTCTTAATATCTACCTCATAAAATTTAATTAATGTAAGAGTTCCTCACTCTTAAGTATCTTTTGTAGCTTTACAGTTTTCTTCATTCCTTCAGAACTAGAACAGTTCAAATCCTCATTTTCTCTTTCCTGGTTTTAGCGTTTCAAGCACATTCTTTTAGCTTAGCAGAAGATGCATATAAACAGCATCATGGAACAGAAATTACATTTGTAAGATTAATCATTAAACCATGCCTCAGATTACTCCCATTTGTCCTTATCTTTACTCATCCCTTGTTGTAAGCTTCTATTTTGCTTCTTTTTAACCTTCTTTCTTACCCCAGCAGCTTTCATTCTTACTGCTTTGTTTTTGGCTGCATTTTACATTTTCCTTGATGGTATTTTCTTAGGTTTGCTTCTTGGTTGGAGTGTTTCTCCATCATCCCCTCAGGCATCCAATCCTAAAACCACTTTTTACCCATTAGCTGCTCAGATACAGGCTGCTGTACCCCTGTATATCAACATAAGTTTTGGCCCAGTCATCTCTGACCAATGCTAATTGCAATTGCTTAAGAATCAGTCTCTGTGGGCGCCTGTAATCCCAGCTACTTGGGAGGCTGAGGCAAGAGAATCGCCTAAGCCTAGGAGTTGGAGGTTGCTGTGAGCTGTGTGACGCCACGGCACTCTACCAAGGGTGATAAAGTGAGACTCTGTCTCTACAAAAAAAAAAAAAGAATCAGTCTCTTTGTTTCTACTTTTGTCTACCTTTTGCTCATTGGCTACACTGCTGATGGAGTGTTCTTTAAAAATACAAATCTGATTCGTGTTGCAAATTTAAGAGCCATCTCATTGCTTAAGTTCAGACTGTTTGGATATCAGCTGTCCATTGCGCCTTTAAAGAGTGAGTAGTGCATATTAAGTAAGTTAAAGCCAACTATAATATAAAATCTTTATGAAATAATTTTTTTCTAGTTTCTTTACTTGGTACAGTTTGCTTTGCTGCTTCATGTGTCTCCCATCTTCAATTCAATATAATATTGCTCTAAATAGGTTTTTAATTGTAGTCCTTTATTTGTATTTGTATCCACCTTTGCTTTCAACATGATTATGTAATAGATTCTCCCTGGGGTGTTCTATTGCTTCAGCTTTGAGATTGGCAACAATGTATGTCTGTATCTATATCTATATCCATATATACACACACATACATGTATATGTGTGTATAATATTTGATATATATTATATACATTGTAGTAATTATTGAACTAAGACTTAGGTGTTTCTTCCTTATTTACCCTTGAATGTATAACAAGAAACACAAGAGACATGATATTTGTTGTTATAGTGTTTGCACTCTATTTGGGGAGACCTGTAAAATGAATAACCAGAAATATTTAATTACAAATTGGGACAAGTACAATGAAGGAAATAAAAATGATGCAACATAAGAAAATAATGGGTGGTACTCAGCAAGTAGGGCGCCGGCCCCATATACTGAGGGTGGAGGGTTCAAACCCAGCCCCGGCTGAACTGCAACAACAACAACAAAATAGCCAGGCATTGTGGCGGGCGCCTGTAGTCCCAGCTGCTTGGGAGGCTGAGGCAGGAGAATTGTGGAAGCCCAAGAGCTGGAGGTTGCTGTGAGTCCTGTGACGTCATGGCACTCTACCAAGGGCGGTAAAGTGAGACTCTGGCTCTACAAAAAAAGAAAAGAAAAGAAAATACTATGACCTTAATAGATATTTGCTCTGTTGCTCAGGCTGGAATGCAGTGGCCCCATTATAGCTTACTACAGCCCCAAACTCCTGGACTCAGGCAGTCCATCTGTCTCACCCTCCCAAGTAGCTGGGATTATAGGCACATGCTATCATGCTTGGCTAATTTTTCTTATTTTTTGTAGGGATGAGGTCCTGCTATACTGCTCAGGGTGGTCTTGAACTCCTGGTCTCAAACTATCCTCCTGCCTTGACCCTCCCATATTGTTGGGATTACAGCAGTGAGCTATCTTGCCTGGTCTAGGGCCTAAAGGAGTGGTCTTCAGCTGAGATCTAAAAAATAAGTGAGATTAAAAATGTTAAGTAAAGCCTAAAAGTTGGAGAAACCTTTTCAGTCAGTGGAAAGAGCCTGTAGAAATGCTCTTGAGGTGTGAAGGAACTTGGTACATTTAAATGACAGAATAAAAACTTTGGTAACCAGGTATAGGAAGTGATAGGAGATAAGCAGGGCCAATAAAGGAATTTTGATTTTATTCCAACAGCTAAGGAAAACCACTGAAAGATTTTAAGTAGAGGAATGACATCTGGTTTATGTTTTAAGAGGATCACTACAGCTTCTGTATGGCAGATGAATTTGATGGTGGTTGAAGAGTGCTGATAGTAAGGAAAAGAGTAGAAGTAGGGAAATGAGATGGGATGATATTTGAGTATATACAATACATTGTTGTTAACTATCGGCACCCTATTCATTATGCTTCTCTTTTTCTCCTACCTCTCACCCTTCCCAGCCTCTGGTATCTATAATTCTACTCTCTACTGTCATGAAATCAACTTTTTTAGCTCCCACATATCACTGAGATGGATCATGCAGTGTTTCTTTCTGTGACTGGCTTATTTCACTTAACATAAATCTCCAATTCTATCCATGTTGCTGCAAATGATGTAATTTCATTGCTCTATGATGTACTGATTTCCTGTTTGCTTCCCTTTGGATAAATATATA
The DNA here is from genome assembly GCF_027406575.1 of Nycticebus coucang. Classification (NCBI taxonomy): domain Eukaryota; kingdom Metazoa; phylum Chordata; class Mammalia; order Primates; family Lorisidae; genus Nycticebus; species Nycticebus coucang. The sequence continues at coordinate 45,389,822 of NC_069784.1, forward strand.
GTAGTGGGATTGCTGGATTGTGTGGTAGTTATATTTTAGTTTTTTGAGTAGACTCTATACATAGTGGCTGTACTAATTTATATTCCCAGCAACAGTGTTCCCTGCATCCTTTTTTATTTTATTTTATTTTATTTTATTTTATTATTAACATAGCTGTGTACATTAATGCGATCATGGGGCACCATACACTGGTTTTATAGACCATTTGACATATTTTCATCACACTGGTTAACATAGCCTTCCTGGCATTTTCTTAGTTAATTGTGTTAAGACATTTATATTCTACATTTACTAAGTTTCACATGTACCCATGTAAGATGCACCATAGGTGTGATCCCACCAATCACCCTCCCTCTACCCATCTTCCCCCCCTTCTTCTTCCTCTTCCCCATATTCTTAGGTTATAACTGAGTTATAGCTGTCATATGAAAGCCATAAATTAGTTTCATAGTAGGGCTGAATACATTGGATACTTTTTCTTCCATTCTTGAGATAAATATGTTCCAGCTTCATCCATGTAAACATGAAAGAGGTAAAGTCTCCATCTTTCTTTAAGGCTGCATAATATTCCATGGTGTTTTATTTTATTTTTTTTGAGACAGAGCCTCAAGCTGTCCCCCTGGGTAGAGTACCATGGTGTCACAGCTCATAGCAACCTCCAAATCCTGGGCTTAAGCGATTCTCTTGCCTCTTGCTTCCCAAGTATCTGGGACTACAGGTGCCTGCCACAATGTCTGGCTATTTTTTGGTTGTATTTGTCATTGTTATTTGGCAGTTCTGGGCTGGATTCGAACCCACCAGCTCTGGTTTATGTGGCTGGCACCTTAACCGCTTGAGCTACAGGCACCGAGCCTGTTCTCCTGCATCCTTGCTAGAATCTGTTACTTTTTTGTCTTTTTAATTATAGCCATTATAGGCTTAGCACAGTGGCTCACACCCTCACACCTGTAATCCCAGTACTTTGAGAGGTTGAGGTAGGAGGATCACTTGAGACCAGGAGTTCAAGACCTGCCTGAATGATATAGCAAGACCACATCTATACAAAAAATAGAAAAATTATCCAGATGTGGTGGCATGTGCCTGTAGTTCCATCTACTTGGGATGCTGAAATAAGAGGATCATTTGAGCCCAGGAGTTTGAGGTTGCAGTGAGCTGTCAAGACATTACTATCATTAGCATGGGTGGCAGAGTGAGATTGTATCTCTCTCTCCAAACAAACAAACAAAAAAATAGCCATTCTGACTAGGGCAAGATGATATCTCATGGTGTTTTTGATTTGCATTTCCTTGAAGATTAGGGATTTTAAGCATTTTTCACATACCTGTTGACCTATTTGTGTGTCTTCTCTTGAGAAATGTCTATTCATAGTCTTTGCCCACATTTTAATTATATTGTTTGTTGTTTTTACTATTAAGTCTCTTGTAGATTCTGAATATTAGTTCTCTGTTGAATGAGTAGTTTGCAGATATTTTCCCCCTTTCAAGAGGTTGTTTCCTCTTTCTGTTGACTGTTTTCTTTGTTGTACATAAGCTTTTTTGTTTGATGTAATCTCATTTGTCAATTTTTGCTTTGGTTTCCTGTGCTTATAAGGTCTTACTCAAGAAATCTTTGCCCAGTGATGTCCTAAAGTGTTTCCATGTGTTTTCTTCTAGTAGTTCTATAGTTTGAGGTCTTATATTTAAGTTTTTACTCCATCTTGAGTTGACTTTTTTTTTGATGAGATTATAAGTAAGTTACATTCTTCTGCATATGGATGGATATCCAGTTTTCCCACCACCATTTATTAAAGAGTATGTCCTTTCCCCAATGTGGGTACCTTTGTCAACTACCACTTGACCGTAAATATGTAGATTTATTTTGAGATTCTCTATTCTATTCCATTGGTCTATGTGTCTTTTTTTTTGAGACAGTCTCACTCTGTTGTCCTGAATAGAGTACCATGGTATCACGCCATCATAGCACACAGCTCTCAAACGTCTGGGTTCGAGTATTCCTCTTGTCTTAGCCTCCTGAGTAGCTGGGACTACAGGCTCCACCACAATGCCTAGCTAGTTTTTCTGTTTTTCGTAGAGATGGGGTCTTGCTCTTGTTCAGGTTGGTCTCAAACTCCTGAGCTCAAGCAGTCCACCTGCCTCGGCCTCCCAGAGTGCTAGGATTATAGGCATGAGCCACTGCACCTGGTGCTTAGGACCTGGAGGGTGTATGGGACTAGCATGATCTCCTTTTCTAAGGCAATGCCATTGTAAGGTCTTCAGGGAACTCCCTAAGTTGAGGGTCTTGTGAGGGTGGAGGGCACCCTGTGGCTGGAAGTCTGTGGTGGAAATGTGGACCACTAGGGGTCTGTCATTCTTTTCCTAGATGGGGGAGCCTTCCCAGTCTTCCCATCTCAGCAGGCTCCCTGTCTTTCCTCTCCTTCCCTGCCTTAGGTGTTTCCTAACACTTCTCTGTTGAATTCTAGTGTTCTGTCTTAGATTATCTGTTGGAAGTGTGATTGTCTTTTATTGTCGTTGTTCTTTGTGGAGGATGTGAGTAGTAGATGCCTTTAATTCGTCACCTTGAAGCCCCTCTTGTTTTTAAGCCTTTGTCTTAGCATTTTCTACCTCTTTTTTTCTTTTTCCTGAATTGGTAGAACAATTTTTTGGATTCTGTGCTGCTAATTTAGTCTTTAACTGTGTCTATTTTGCTATTAGAAAAAAATTTAATCTAACAAAGTTTAAGATTCCAAGACCTTTAGGTAGTGTATTTCAGGAACATACTATCTTTAGTAAAAATATCTGCTTCTATTTTTTTTTTTTTTTTTGACATGAGATGGTTCCACTCTTTACTCTGCCCCTTTTGGATACAACTCCCAGGCAGGCTGTGCTCTATGGGGTCTTGCTGCCCAGGAGAGCAGCTCTGGCTACATGACAGTTCTAGACATGTGGCCTGACTGTTCACCATTTAAAGATTACAGCAAATGATTCTATTGGTAATTTCTACGCCTCCCACTGCCTCCCACCAAAAAAAATGTACATGCGTTTACAAACATATTAACATATAAATAATGACAAATGTCCTGGCAGGAGCCTCCCGGGTTATCTCTGCTGGAGATTAACACTGGAGCAGGCACTGTCCCCATGACTGCATGATAGCTGGGGTCTCATGGCGGCTGTTCTGGGTCTGAAGCTGGCTTCTCTGGCTTCTCCAGGTTCAACCATCAGTAGTCTCTGCTGTGCCCAAGAAAGAGCACAGAAGCTGCAAGCAGACGGCAGTGCCAGTCACTGCTCTGGCTCGAGCTCATGCTGGAAGGGATGCTTCCTCTCCTGACAGTGCTTCTCGTGGGCTGGCCAGTTCTTCTGCTGGCACTGGGAACCACAGTATCGGGCCAGCTGGCAGTGCCCACAGATGTTGAACTCCCGTAGCTGCTTCTCAATCACTGTGCAGGGTGGGTAGTGGCACTCGTAGTAGGTGCAGGAGTTCTCCTCCTCTTCCATCACATCCCCATTGGCATTATAGTACCAGGTCACATTTAGCACAGGAAACTGCTCTTCTGTGTGGGGTCGGTGGGAAGCTGCTGAATTGCGAGCCAATACAAACTTTGCTCCCTTTGTTTGCTGGAGGTCTCTTCAGCTTTGGGCTGCCAGCCCCATGGCACCAGCTGCAGGTTGTCCAGCCCATTGTCCACAGTCACAGCGTTAAGATGTACCACCTGAAACCCAGGAGCTATGCCTTCCCTGTGTCATTCCCACAGCAGCTCATGGAGAAGTCTTCCTGCTCCTCTTCCCTGGTTTTTGTCAAAAGCATATGCAAAGATCTTAGCACCATTTCCAAATGCATCTACTTCCAGTTGGGCCTCAAAGGAGTAGCTCTCCACCAGCAGGATGTCCTGCTCATCTATCAGGATGTATTTGGTCTTTCTGGACACCTGGCCGAGCTGCACGGTTCCCAATTTGAAGTCAATCATGGCCAGGCCTGTGCTCTGGCTGGCAGCGCCGCTCCCCTGGGAGGCGCCGGGCTGGGGCCAGGGCGAGGCCACAGAGCGTTGCCCTCGTTTTTCTATTAACTTTCTTTTGGGGCTTCAGTTTTTTTCTTAGTTTAATTTGGAGCTTCTCTTTCATCGTTTTGCTTTTCTTCACAAAGTGTTGGTGTCTGATTATCCATCTTCACCCACATGTGTATAAATAATCTGGTTCTTCTGATTATGGGAGTGAGTGGAAACAGCTGCAGGGAAAAGATGGGCCTGTCTGCTTGTCTTTACAACAATCTGCTGTAGAGATTGTTTATCTTGCTTAGGAAATAGAAGCTATTTGGGGTACTTATGTGTCCCTTCCCAGGGTACTTGCTTAGGCTGAGGTGAGCTTTTTAGTCAGAGGTATGGTCACCTGGTCTAGTTGTTGCACATATTCTTCAATGAGTAAATGTGAGTTTCTTTCAAGCATGTTCCAATTTTTCGCTTTGTTAATGTTCTTTGTGTGTGTATACGTGTGTGTATATATACATGTATACACATGTATTTCCTTGTGTCTTTTTTTTATAAATTTTGTGATATTTAGGTGAGAGTGTAGAGACATCCTCCGTCCACTGTTTTCAACTAGTCTTTGAGTTTCTAAATATTAAGTATTTTTATCTAAAACAAAACTTTCTAGGTAAGTAAGCCATGCATGTGGCAGATTTTTCTTTAGATTCTATTATGATATTTCATATTTTGTTGATTTTTTTTCCTTGAAGACTGGGCAACATTAGAGAACTCCATAGGCAGTTTCTTTTTCTTACTTTGTTATTTTTTTGTAGTCATTTACCAAAATAGAAAAAAGCAAGGTTGGAAAGATTTTTGTTTTTGTAGTTTTTGGCCAGGGCTGGGTTTGATCCCACCACCTCCAGCATATGGGGCCAGTGCTCTACTCCGTTGAGCCACAGGCACTGCCCGGTTAGAAAGATTTTTTAAAATTCATTAGCATAATGTTGAATTCATGGAAATACAGAAAGAAAAGCATTGTAAGACATTATTATATTATGATTTAGGGTGTGAATAAAGAAGGATGGTAGCTAAGAAAACAGGAGCAGAAGAAAGAGGAAACAGGAAATATAATTAATTCAAGGTCTTAATAAATCAAAGGTTAAAAAGTAGAGAGTGGTTTATAGTCTCAAATCCTACAAAATTCCACAATGATGAAGACTGATAATTGCATCACGACATGGTTATCAGTGATCTTTAAGATCATAATTTTATTGTCATGAATATAGGCATTAGTTTTTTGTGGAGTTAAGAAAGAAATGTGTAGGTAACAAACAGGAATTTTCCAGTAGCTTGAAAGGGCAGAAAGGTCACTCGTGTTTTTTGTTTTATGTTCAAATAAATATTTAGGTGAGCTAAGAGAAATTAGACTCCTCCACATAGAGTCAGTGCATATTAGTAACAGAAGTGATGAAGTCTCAGAGGAGTTGGGAGTGTTGAGGTACAGAGTACAATGGTCAGAGTTAGCTTACGAAAAGATAACTTCTTTTAAATTTGGAGTGAACATTAAAAGAACCACGTTTTGGTATCAGTGAATTAAAGGTCAAGGCACATGTTTTGTATAGATTTATTTGCTTATTTGCCTTATGAACTTTAGGTTCCTTTGGCTGTTGAATTAATTTTATGGAAACATTACTATTAATATTTATCCGTTATTATTTCTGCATAGTTAGTTTTGGATTTACCATACACTTTACCATGTCCTAGTTGCATGTGTGTATCTCTTCATTTTTCCTTGTCTTTCCTGTTCTTTTGCCTTTCCTGTTCTTTTAATCTCAGCTTTTAACACATTTATATTCTTTTGCTTATTTTAGATGAAATGACTAAGTTTAAAAATAACAAAGAAGTAGAACTTGAAGAATTGAAAAAAACCTTGGTAAGTATAATCTTTCCTATTGTTATGTAGCAAAATATGAGTTAATGTTGATTAACTCACATCAACTCATGATTAACTCATGATCAGAATTTTCAAAATATGAGTTAATGTTGATTCTTAACGTGGACAAAACAGAGAAAGAAATAATATTGAATCCCTTAGACTTTCATGCTATAGGTGCTTTATATTAATTATAAAAAAAATTGGTTTTAAGTAAAGCTGTGTTCTTAATAATTTTCTGTATCTTCTTAACTGTCTTTGTCAATGTGTTTATATTATTTGAATATGAGTTGATGGTACTTTTAAATGTGATCAAATATTTTATGTAGATGATTATAAATTTGGTGCTTTGGGATTGTTGTGCTGCCTTTGATGCAATTTTGAAAAAGACATATACGATGTATCTTTATATCTTGTTTAGTGTTCAGGTAGAGTCATGTTTAATGAATTTGTAAGATTAGTCTTCATTGTATTTTAATTGGTTATAGTGCATAGAGCATGGCTTGGCAAATTCTTTTCTCTAGAAGACTATATAGTAAATATTTTAGACTTTTTGGGCCATGTATGATCTCTCTTAATTCTCTCCTCCTTTCCCTTCATCTCCCCCACTTTCTTTTATTTTAAATAATCTTCTAAAAATATAAAAACTGTTCATAGCTCAGTGATTACAACAAAGACTGTGGGCTGAATTTTGTCTTGCAGGCTAGAGTTTGCTGGCCCCTGGTATAGAGGACAATATTGTTTGTGATTACTCGAGATTGTGTTTACCTATCACATCTCTGACTTTGCAGTTCCTAGTTCTTTCTTCCCTTGGGAAGAATTATTATTATTATTATTTATTTTTTGAGACAGTGCCTCAAGCTGTCACCCTGGGTAGAATGCTGTGGCATCGCAGCTCACAGCAACCTCCAACTCCTGGGCTTAAGTGATTCTCCTGCCTCCACCTCCCAAGTAGCTGGGACTACAGGCGCCTGCCACAATGCCCAGCTATTTTTTGTTTGCAGCCGTCATTGTTGTTTGGCAGGCCTGGGCTGGATTCGAACCCGCCAGCTCAGGTGTATGTAGCTGACGCCTTAGCCGCTAGAACCACAGGTGCTGAGCCAGGAAAAAATCATTTTTAAATGTTTATCCTTTCTCCTTTGAATTGCTTATACACAAACTCCTACAATTCTTAATTATTCTTTGCTTTTCTTTTAAATTTGCTGATGTACACATATACTTAAGGTCTTGGCTTAAATGTAACTGCTTTACAAAACACATTCCAGGATAGGCTTAGGTCTCTGTATGGCTTATTTTCATAGCATCTTTAAAGTTTTCTTTTATAACTCTTTATCACAAATGAAATTAGTTTAATTTTGGTATTATTGAAGGCTTTATGTACCTTTTAGACTCCTCCTTATGTAGTGTACTGGATGGTACATAGTAGGTGCTCGGTAAATAGTGGAAAGAACATGAGTGCCAATAAGGGCTGAGAAAGAGCCCATGTCCTGTTTACCCTGTAACTCATATACTTAGCACAGAATCTAACACTTTGCAAGCACTTTGTAAATATTTGTTGAATGAATACTATAGCATTATTTTTAATAAAAGATTTACTCCTACATGTAGAAGGACTGGCTTGGAGTTTTGTTGTATATGAACAACAATAGAGCATAATTAATATTGTGCTTCTCAGGATCAGAATGCCTTGATTGGTATCCAGCTCTTTACATGCTAACTGTATGACCAAGAACAATTTACCTAAACTCTTGATACCTCATTTTTTTGCCTATCACATGGGGGAAATAATTGTACATATTTCATAGGTTGGTTATGAGGAATAAATAATACGTTTACTCATTTGATAAATAAGTTCCAATTATGTTATATTCTGGGGATACAATGGGGAGCAAATGGATGCATATTCTTTCTTCCTGGAACTACAGTCATCCAATAGTCACTTAAATTCAATCATTCATTCAAATGTAATATTACAATGGTGACAAGGGCAGTAAAGGATTAGTTCACACTGTTATGAGGCCCATAGAAAGGAATTTAACTAATTAGAAAGGTCCAAAGAGGCTTTTTCAGGGAAGTAAAGTTTGAACTGAAATCCAGTGAAAGAAGGAAATATAGTATATAGAGGAAACATTATGTACAAAGTCCCTTTCATGGGAGTGAATATGGTGAGTATAAGATGTAGTGAAAGGGAAGAGTGTGGTACAAGATGAGGCTAGAAGTTAGGGACTAAGAGCCTAACAATCTATGGCTTTATAAATCACATCAAAGGAATTTTGTATTTATCCTAAGAGGAATGGGAAGCTAAAGAATTTTAGCAGGGGCTGGGTGCAGTGGTTTGCTCTTATAATCCTAGCCCTCTCAGAGGCTGAGGCAGGTGGACTGCCTGAGCTCACGGGTTTGAGACCAGCCTGAACAAGGGCAAGACCCTGTCTCTAAAAATAGCCCGACGTTTTGGTCAGCACCTGTAGTCCCAGCTACTTGGGACTCTGAGGAAAGAGAATAGCTTGAACCCAAGAGTACAACTACAAGAGGGACTCTACTTAAGAAATTCAAATAGTGTGACCTGTTTGTTTATACCCTCAATAACCTGAAATTAAAAGAAAAACATTTGGCTTGCAATATAGGGAATGGTATATTAATATATAACAGTTAAGAGCAGAAAGAAAATCACAGTAGCCAGAGATGAAATTGTGATAACTTAGGCTGAGAGGTGATAGTAGTAGTGAGAAAAAGTGGGTGGTTTATTTAGATACTTTGGATTGACGTAGTATTGTAGGGTGATATTCCATTTTTTGAAAATACTGTTTTTCTAGTGAATGGCTTTTGCACATTTACAAAAAGAAATTGGGTCTATTTCTAGACACTTTTCTATTCCCTTGATCTATTTGCCATTATTGCAGTGTCTTGATTACTTTAGTTTTAATAGTAAGTCTTAAAATTGGGTAATATGATATCTCCAACTTTGTTGGTTGTTTTCAATATTGTTTTAGCTATTATAGTGCCTTTAGTTTTCCATACAAATTTTAGAGTTAGCTTATATAAATCTATAAAACTTTTGGTGGAATTTTTATTGGAATTGTATGAAAGATATAGATTAATATTAGTTTAATTGGGATTGTTAACTGTATTGAGTCTTTTGACACATGGACATCATGTATGTTTACATTTATATAGATCTTTATAATGATTTCTTTCATTAGCATTATGTAGGTTTCAGCATATGTTCTTGTACATGTTATGTTAGATTTATACTTTAGTTTTTCTTTCTTTGGCATTTTAAATAGTATTTAAAAATATTTTTTCAATTTCACATTGCTAATAGATGAGGATATGATTGCTTTTGCACTTGTATCCTGTGATCTTACTAAATTTACTTGTTATGAGAATTTTTGTAAATTCTTCAGAATTTTCTGTATAGACCAGGGGTGTCAACCTTTTTGTTTTCCATTGCTGCTTATTGGAAGAATAAGAGGTATTTTAGGCCACACATTAAATACACAAACACTAAGAAAAGCTGATTAACAATAATAAAAATAGTCCATTTGTACTTTTTGTGATATCCAGTGCATAGATAAGGCTCCCCCATCGCCATCCCGAAAAAATCCTCACAAAATCAGCATGCAGCCTGTGGGCCACAGGTTGGACATTCTTGAGTAGACAGTGTTTGCAAATAGGGTCAGTTTTATTTCTTCCCATCCAATCTACATTCATTTGATTTTTTTTCTTGCCTTATTGCACTTGTCAGTCTTCTAGTGTGATGATGAATAGAGGTGGTGAGTATGTACATTTTTGATATCCCAATCTTGAGAGAAAAACATTTAGTATTTTACTGTTAAGGATAATGTTACTGCAGGGTTTTTTTGTAGGAAGTTCCCTTCTACTCCTAGTTCACGGTATGTTTTTATAATGAATCAACGTTGTTTTTGTCAAATGCTTTTTCTATGTCAGTTGATATGATCATGTGTTTTTTTTCTTTAGAACATTAATATTACATTGATTCATTTTCAAATATTGAACCATCCTTGCATTTCCAGGATTAGCACTACTAGGTGTGCATTATTATTATTCTATGTTATTAAAATAATACAGAGATGTTGGTATGTAGAATTTTTTTTTAACTGTCTTTTCCAGTTTTGGAAGACAGTAAGTAATGATGACCTTGTAAAATAAGCTGTAAATCATTTTCTTTTTAATTACCTGGGAAAGATTGTGTAGAATTGATACTTCTTTTTGAAATATTTGGTAAAATTTTTTAGTGAAAATATCTGGCCTAAAGATTCCTTTTTGAAAAGACTTTTAGCTATGAATTTAATTTCTCTCACTATTCTGGAACTATTCATCTTGCTTATCTTGAGTGATTTTTACAGTATTTGGTTTTCAAAGAATTAGTTCATCTCATCTAAATTTTCAAATTTCTGTGCATAAAATGGTTCAGAGAATTCCTCATTAACTTTGTAATGTCTATGGGGTCTACTAATGTTACCTTTTCTTTCACTACTGATATTAGTTACTGTGCCTTTTCTTTTTTTCCTTTTAATTGTATTGATCTTATTAATTGTATTGATTGTTCAGTTAACAAGCCTTTTATTTCATTGATTTTATCTATTGTTTTCTAGTTTCAATTTCATTGGTTTCTGCCCTTTTATTGTTTTATTCCTTCTGCTTCCTTTGAGTTGATTTTGTTCCTTTTTCTAGGTTAAGGTAGAAGCTTAGATTTTTTTTTTCCAGACTTTTCTATTTTATAAGCATTTTCATGCTGTAAATGTCCTCTAGTCATCACTTTAGCTACATTCCACATATTTTGATATGTTGTATTTTCATTTAGGTTAAAATCTTTTCTAATTTCTCTTGAAAGTTTTTCTTGATTATTGGATTATTTAGAAATTTATTTAATTTCCACGTATTTAGAGACTTTCCTATTTTATTTTTATTCATTTCTAGATTAACTTAATTATGGTCAGAGAATATACTTTTTTTATTAGTTGAGGTTTATTTTATAAATGAGGATATGATATATCTTAGTGAATGTTTATGTGTACTTGAAAAGAATCTCTACTCCTCTATTGTTAGCCTGTTCTATAAATTCAATTAGATTCAGTTAGTTGATGGTATTGTACAAATTAAATCTAGTTTTTTATTGAATTTTTAAATATAATTCTATTATATTATAAATATAATATAATTCTATTATATTTAAATATATTAATATATTATATATAATTAATAATCATATCATATATAATAATATATAATTAATAATTATATATAAATTAACAATAAATTAATAATATATGATTAATAATATATAAAGAATTATTTTTAATTCTATTATTTATTGAGAAAAGGGTACTAAAACTCCTGTGATTTTGGAATTGTCTGTTTCTCTATTTAATATTGTCAATGATTACTTCATGTTTTTTGAATTTCTTTTATAAATCTCACATTTATATATAATTATTGCATCTTTCTGATGAATTGATCCCTTATTATTATTAAATTTCCTCTTTATCTCTGATTCTCTGTCTTGAAGTTTATTTTAACTTACCTCTGATAATCCTTTGTCTTAAAGTCAGTTTTAACTGATACTGTTGTATTCATTCTATGTTTCTCATGTTTATTGTTTGCACATATCTTTCAATCTGTTTTAGTCTTTGTATTTGTAAGTATGTCTATATATGTAGCCTGCATATCATTGGGTCTTCCTTCTAGTATCTGCTAATTGGAGAATTTAGAACATTAATATCTTTTAAAATTATTGTTTAAATGCTCATATGGTTAAATTGGATTTTAGCATTTAAAAACTTGTTTGCGGGAGGTGGGTAGAGGGAAGGGGATTGGTGGGATTACACCAGCGGTGCATCTTACAAGGGTATATGTGAGACTTGGGAAATGGTCTGTGAAGCTAGTGAATGATGCCCCATGATTATATCAATGTACACAGCTACAATTTAATAAAAAAAAAACAAAAAACTTGTTTGCTCATTTTGTTTTGTTTCTTTAACACTTTCTGCCCTCTTTTGGATTATTTAAATTTTTTTTGTATTCTATTTTAATATAACTATTGGCACTTTAGCTATACCCCTCTGCATTTCTTTCTGTGGTTGATCTTCAGATTTTAACCTGTATCTATTACTTGTCTATGTGGAGTTACTATTGTTGCTATTTACTTCATGGAAAATGTTGAAACTTTTTGACTATATTATGTTCCTTCACCCATCTTGTCCTTTATGCTAGAGTAGTCATATGTATTTATGCCTACAGGCATTTACATCCTCATATGACAGTGTTATATTTTTCTTCTTAAACAGACATACATAGGAATGTGCCATAAATGAATTATGTGGCAATAAAGGAGTGTGCAATTTAAATAGTGTAACTATTTATGACCACCCTGTATTTTTGAATAACTTAATAGTAAAAATAGGGATTTTATATTTCTCATAAGATTTACTAGTTTTCATGTTTTAATTTTTTCCTGAAGATCCAAGTTTACCTCTAATATTGTTATCTTTCATCCTGAAGAACTTTCTTTAACATTTCTTCTAGTGCAGTTCTGCTAGCAATAAATCTTCTTAGTTTTTCCTTTCTGAAATATGTCATTTATTTGATCTTAATTCCTGAAGGATATTTTTTCTGCAAATAGAATTGTGAGTTGACATTTTTTTCTTTTAGTACTTTAAAGATGATGTTTTAGTGTCTTTTAGTCTCCCTATTTTCTAATGAGAAGTTCACAAACATACTGTCAAGATTTTCTACTTAATTTTTTTAACTTTCTTCAAATACAGGAAGTTTTGACCAATATTTTGGGATTACAGTTGTGTATGTATTTAATATTTTTGTATTATTTCATAGTTTCCTGAAGTACTATTTATTTTATTTCAAATTTTTTTCTCTCTGTTATTCATAATGGAGTACTTCTATTGTTTTTATATTCACTGGCACTTGCCATGTGTTCTCCATTGTGCTCTTAAACCCATACAATGAATCTTTTTTTTTTGTTTTTACCAGTTTTAAAATTTCCATTTGTTTTTCTTTCTGTTTTTTCCTTAGATTTCCTATCTTTTTATTCATTTCACGAATATTCCCTGTACCTAATTCTGTTTAGTTATAATAGCTGCATTAAAGTTCTTATCTCATAAATGCTGACATTTTGATTATACTGGGGTATGTGTATGTTGGTTGCCTTTTTTCTTGAGAGTATTGACATTTTTCTAGTTTTCTGTATGTTGAATAATTTTGAATTCTATTGAGGACATCATAAACGTTGTGTTATGTATGTTCTATTATATTCTTTTGGATAATGTAAATGTTTTTGTCTTCCCAAAAAATTTAGTTAGTTTAAAAAAATAAGTTCTGTTTCACCTTCTGTGAATGATGTCTCAAATCTTAGTTTAATTCTCTGAGCCTTTGGTGAACTGCTTTTGAGTCTGTATATAAATAATACATGCTTCACGGGTTTGTTTTAGATTTGTTTGGTGTTCACAAATTAGAATTAGGAGATTACATTCTCTGGTTCTCTGCTCTTTGTGATTTCTTCTTCAGATTCTGGCAGCAAGTCATGGTTCCCAGGGCTCCTTTTTCTGCTTTCTTCAGTAAGAAGGATGGTGGGGTTTCAATGGTAATTTTAGCTGTTTATAGTTACGCTGCTGAGCAGGGAAATTCCACTATTAGGACAAAGCTGATGTAAACTGAGAAATTCCTCTCCAAGTCACTGTGCAAATTTTTTGTTTACTCCTTAGAATTATTAGTTATTTTATATATAATACACACACACAAACACATACACAGACAAGGTTGGACAATTAAGTTCGCAAACTCATTCTAGAAAACATGCTATATACCTTATTGCTGGATATCACTATACTCGTCTTCGAGGTATTCCCCCTGGATAGCTATGCATTGATGCCTGTGCGTAGTCTACATTTCAAAGCAATTTTGGAACTCTTTTTCTACAATGGCCATCACAGCTGTTGTCATATGAGGCCTGACACTTAAATCTGTGAACTCTAGAACTTAAGTCCTAGAAAAGCTACATACCTCATTGCTAAATATCACACTGGTCAACAGATGGCCACAGGTAGAATTACTGTAGTGATATTCAGCAATGAGGTATATAGTGCTGTTTTTAGGACGAGTTTGTGAACTTAAGTGTCAGACTTTGTATACACAAATATATATATATATATACATATACACACATTTTTTGGAGGTGTCTTTTGTGCAAAGTTTATAGTGGTTTTCAGTGAGAGAGGTGGTCTTTAAGTATGAGGTTATAATGACATACTAAAAGCTGGAAGACCACTTCTTTTTTATCTGCCAAATGGATATACAAATATCTAACTTGCACAGAGTAGTATAAGAAATAAAAATATATTGAAAGGATCTAGTTAGAATGAATTATGTATTAGTAGAACTTCCTCAAAAGGGTGGTTATTGTCATCATTCTATCTCCACAGTCCTTGATATAATTTAAGCTCTTGTCAGCTCATGTTTGTTTGGCACAGTAGTCTCATAACTAATTTTTTATGAACATTACACTGCTTAAGGTTTATTCTGCTCCATTGCTAGTGTTGTCTTCTTTAGTTACAAATATGATTATGTTATCTTGCTGTGTTAAAACTTTTTTTTTTTTTTGAGACAGAGTCTCACTATAACTCACAGCAACCTCAAACTCTTGGGCTCAAGTGATTCTCTTGCCTCATCCTCCCGAGTAGCTGGGACTACAGGCACCCGCCACAATGCCTGGCTATTTTTAGAGATGAGATTTTGCTCTGGCTCCTGCTGGTCTCAAACTGGTGAGCTCAGGCAATCCACCTGCCGCGGCCTCCAAGAGTGCTAGGATTATAGGAGTGAGCTACCGTGTACAGCCTCTGTTAAAGCTTTTAATGGCTCCACATTTTCTTTAGATAAAATTCAAAAATTTAGTTTGTTTTTATAGTTAATAACGTAGGACCTTTTAGTGTTCGGCTTTTTATAAAATTGTTGTCACCTTATACTTAAGTATACAAAGTGAGTTCATAAATATAAATTGTGTTGGATAGTGGGGGAATGATGTTCTCATCATTTTTAGATGTTCTCATTCAATGATGTTCTCATCTAATTAAGCATTAGATCTTTTATTCTTTATAAGCTGAGTGATAGGGGTTTTCACAGTCATGTGTGAGAAATATGTCCTTCAAACTTTGCTGCAAAAATGGCACATCACCTGTCTGACACGGATAAAAAGAAATTAAGCACCCATAACATAAGAATTAAGGGTTGTATTATACTTTTTCTTGCTCAGTTTCTAGAGTCAGGCTGTCCAGTGTGATAGTCATTAGGCAGATGTGGCTATTACAATTTAAGTTAATTCAAAATAAATAAAATTTAACAGTTTTTCAATTGCAGTAGCCATATTTGAAGTGCTCAATGGCTACCACATAGGACAACATAGAAATTGTTTCCATTGTTGCAGAAAGTTCTGTTATACAAGACTTGTCTAGTATTGATAGATTTTTTTTTTCTGTGAAAGGATATTATTAAATTTTTTAGACCTAGTGGATCATATGGTCTTTATTACAACTATTCAACTCTGCTTTTACAGTGTGAAACAGAAATAGACAATATTTAAACAAATGGATGTGGCTTTGTTACAGTAAAACTTTATTTATAAAAATAGGAAGTGAGCTGGATTTGGCCTGTTGGCTGTAGTTTGTTCATCCTCTAGAATTCTTGACTCCATTAAAATAGTATATTGATAAAATGATTCCATCCCGAGGGAATGAGGTAATTCAGAATAATTTCCTAAGAAGAATGATACTAAGAGCTACAAGAGATTTTAGAATAGTGAAGATAAAACTTAGGGAGTGATAACTATTTTCAAAAATTTTCTGGATATCATGTAGAAGAATTAGACTTCTCCTACATGATTATGGAAGGAAGAATAATGACCATTGCATAAAAATTACAGGGACTCACATTTTAGTGCAATGCAGGGAAAAGAAGATCGATAAAATAGTGACTGCCCTCTTCCTAATGGTTTGTAGTGATTTATGCATATGATAAGGCTTGGATTAAATAACAGGTTATTGAATTTTATTTTTTGTCATGAATTTTTTAAATTAAAATTCTATGGCTTTTGTTCCAGGGATCTGCCTATTAAATTCTCTGCCATATTTATTTTTTAAATTTTCTTAATATTGACATACTTTTTCCTTTAAAAGAATCTTAGCCAACGAGAAGCTCACAGTTTTTTCTACAGTTCTATTCGGGGAGTTTGATTATTTTTAATGTGTGTATGTTTTGGCTCTCCTGATTTGTTAATGTTTTTAATTTAGGCTGAAAACCAAAGGCTTTTAGATGAGAATAAACAATTTGAGAAGATTGCTGAAGAGTTAAAAGGAACAGAACAGGAATTAATTGGTCTTCTGCAAACCAGAGAGGTTTGTTTAAGGATACCTTTTTATTTCAAATATTTCTTAAATAGAATATAGATTTACAAAATAGATTATGGAATAGCTGTTTGCTTTGTGAAACATTTCTTCACAAAATTCCTTTAAAAAGTGTGTGTTGTTACACTTAATATGCTAATTGATTTAAAACACATCTAGAGAAACTTCATATTATAATGTAGGAGAGAAAGGTCAACATTTAAGATACCAATACAGTGCTGATGCTGTGGTTTATAACAAATACAGTTCTTCTGTCTCGAGTATATTTCTTTTTATTTTTTGAGATGAAGTCTCATGTGTTGCCCAGGCTGGAGTGCATGACTATTCATATGCATGATCATATTGCACTACAGCCTTGGTCTCAATCCTCCTGCCTCAGCCTCTTAAGTGGTTTGGATTGCAGTAGTGTGCCACTGTGCCTGGCCACATATTTCTTTTTGTTGAATTTTTTTTTCTTAATTTCATATTAATATGAGGGTATAAGCAATTAATTAGGTTACAGTGTTTGCATTTGTTAGCTAAGGTCCCTGTTGCAGTTACGCCCCTAACCGAGGAGGTACGCCATATACCCTTACATTGTGCCCGGTAGATGAGAGCACACCAGAGGCCAAATATTTCTTAATTAGTACATTTAAAATTCAGTTTTTATTAAGTTAGATTCTTAGTTTGTAGTACTTTTCATAGTGCTCATGTTATAATTTTAGAATTTGTCTTTTTTACAGTATGGGCACTAATACTGTAACTTATCTTTTTATAATAAAAACATGTTAGTTTTAAAGATACTGACTGGATTAATTAATTAATATATTCTTAACTCTATAACATTTTAATTGAAATTACTTGGTAAAGTAAAATTGCTAAAATTGTGTATGTGAACATAATTCTACTGGTTGAACTTTAGGATATATTGCATTTGTTGTTGCTTATTGTTTTAACATTATGATTATCACTTCAAATCTACTTAAATTTAAATATTTGACATAACCTGCCAAATTTGCCAAATATATGACTTATATATTGCTATACCTTTTAATGACAAGATTGGAAGAACACTATTGCTATACCTTTTAAATGACAAGATTGGAAGAACACTTGTTATAGTTACATATGTTTATTTTGCAGAAAGAAGTACATGATTTGGAAATACAATTAACTGCCACTGTGACAAGTGAACAGCATTATTCAAAACAGGCTAAAAATCTGAAAACTGAGCTAGAAAATGAGAAGTATGTTTTTCATTTATCTCTAAATGGCTTATATATTTAATTCTTTAAGTTTTTTGTTATAAATAATGCACTAGTATATTATGTTCAAAATTTATTTGAATGGATTTGAAGTTGTATTTTATTTCTTCTTAAATATCAAAATAATTTACCAGTTTCATTGCTGAGGGAAGTACATGTCACATGTAAAAAGAATATACCACAAAGTTGAGAATCACTTTAGAAGATCAGTGTATTATTTTTCTTAGAGATATTTAATTTTCCATAAAAATAATAATTTGCAATTAATTTTAATCAGTTTATTTTGGTTGTTTTTATTGATTATTTCATAGGTTTATATTTATAAAATGTCAAATTATCAATTCAATTCTTATATTATGCAAATAAAATATTTAATTCAATGATTTCAACTACTCAGTAAGTTTAATTTGGAGAGAAACTGGGGGAAATAACTATTGTGTTACTACTCAGAAGTAATTCAAGTAGCCAGTCTAGTGGAGAGCATGATTTTTCCCTTTTGATTGCCTCTTGGCTCTAGATAAAAATGCAAAGTACACAGTTTATGCAGTATCTTCTTCCTTCCCTATTAGCTCCCATTCTGTTTCTGGCACCCTATTAAACAGTATTTTTTTAGGGGGCCATGGGCAA
Source organism: Nycticebus coucang (assembly GCF_027406575.1). Lineage (NCBI taxonomy): Eukaryota > Metazoa > Chordata > Mammalia > Primates > Lorisidae > Nycticebus > Nycticebus coucang. The sequence continues at coordinate 45,407,993 of NC_069784.1, forward strand.
AATTCATCTGTTAACAAAAATAGTGGATTGGTTAGTTGTACTGTAGTATGAATTTACATTATCCTGGGTATACTTGCTTTTTAGCCTTTCATTGCTTAGGAAAAAGCTTTATGTCCTCTTTTATGAACTTCTGGGATATAAGGAGATAATAGGTGCTCCTGAAATCTCTCTATAGAGCTACCTAATCCTCTGTATTCATTTAAATTTGATCTTGGCTACATCCAAAAGCAACAGTAATGTCTCTTTCGATGAAGAACATTTGAATCTTTGTTAGGTGTTGTGCATGAAAAGTTAAACCTAGCCTGCCTGCCTGCCTGCCTTCCTTCCTTCCTTCCTTCCTCCCTCCCTCCCTCCCTCCCTTTCTTTTTTCTTTGAGACAGAGTCTCACTATGTAGCCCTTGGTGTAGAGTGCTGTGGCATCACAGCTCATAACAACCTCAAACTCTTGGGCTTAAGCAATTCTCTTGCCCCAGCCTCCCAAGTAGCTGGGACTTACAGGCACCTGCCACAACGCTCCGCTATTTTTTGTTGCAGTTGTCATTGTTGTTCAGCTAGTCCGGGCTGGGTTTGAACCCGCCAGCCTCTGTCTATGTGGTTGGTGTCGTAACCACTGTGCTACAGGCACTGAGCCTAGAATTCTTTCTTTTCTTTTCTTCTTTTTTTTTTGAGACAGAGTCTTACTTTGTCGCCCTTGGTAGAGTGCTGTGATGTCACAGTTCACAGCAACCTCCAACTCCTGGGCTTAGGCGATTCTCTTGCTTAAGCCTCCCAAGTAGCTGGGACTACAGGTGCCCGCCACAACACCTGGCTATTTTTTTGTTGCAGTTTGGCCAGGGCTGGGTTCAGACCCACCCCCCTCGGTATATGGGGCCTGCACCCCAGCCCCTGAGCCACAGGTACTGCCCCTAGTTTTATTTCTTTTAATGAAAAAATTTAAATTAAAAATACCTGTGCCTCATGTACTAGTTTATTCAAATTATTAGAAATTTGAAACAATTTTCAAGAAACAGTCTCCCCGAGAGAAAAAAAAAATATATGAAGGAAATGTACTCATCAAATTTGTAGAAAAGTATGTGAGGGATGAGGGTATAGGGAACATGTAAGGAAATTTATTTTATCACATTTTGAAAACTTAGAGAAAAAATTTAAACATTACAAAGTAGAGGGAATAATGTAATGAACTATCAACATGAACTGCTTACCCAGCTTTAGCAATTATTAACCAATGGACAATCCTGTTTTCATTTAAAATTTCCTATTATATAATTTCATATGTAAATATTTCAGTATAACATTTTTTAAAAATAGGCTTAAGAATACTGAATTAACTGCAAGTTGCAACAAGCTTTCACTTGAAAATAAAGAACTAGCGCAAGAAACAAGTGATATGTCCTTAGAACTGAAGAAACAGCAAGAAGATATTAATGTGAGTTGACAAAGTACTGTGATTTAATTTTCTTATCTGTAGAATTAGATTAGAATAAGTGATCTCTAAATATCCTTAAAGCTTTAAAAGTCTGATTGTTTGAGAGCTAAACTGTGTTTTAGAAGAAAAATATGGATATTGTTCTTAGATGTTAATGGGCAAGAGATGCTACTCTCTGATAATATAAAGACTACTCAGAGATAAATTTAATTTTAAGCTTTGAGATTGAAAAAAGTATTTAGTCAACAAGTACTTATTAAGTCATATAAGACTATGAAGGATGTAGTGATGAATAATCTGTATCCTTCTTTAAAGACTTACAATTCTGTGACTCAAAGGGATGGGGTGCCGGCCCGATAAGCCGGAGGTAGCGGGTTCAAACCCAGCTCTGGCCAAAAAAAAAAATAAAAAAAGACTTACAATTTAATAGAAAAAAATAACAAATGCTCACATAACTTAAAATAGTATGTCATATGTTTTGTTAGTGGCACAGTGTTATTAGAGTTTACAGGACCACTCTGCTTTGGTTGAAAACAAAGATGACTTCAAACAGAATATAGCATTGATTTTGGCCTTAAAAGATGAATTATGTGTTCATTAGGTAACAGTGAATGGAAAATATTCCTCTAAGCCAAAACAATGAACAAAACTCAATGTAGCACTGGGAAACATCAAAGTAGCTGTTTTGTAGACATTGTTAGGAGACTATTTAAACTAAGGCTAGAAAAGTAGTTTGGAACTATTGAAGTTAAGTAGTTCATTCTCTTTATATATAACTAAATAAATTTCATGCTGAAAAATAAAGGTCTTAAATATTAGTTTCAGTTTTACTTTTGTGGAAACAAAGTAATTAATATAGACAAAATTGATTATTTCTTTAGAATAGAAAAAAGCAAGAAGAGAGGACATTGAAACAAATAGCAAATCTGGAAGAAACAGAAACACAATTAAGGCAAGACTGATAAACTGGCCTTTTGGCAAAAAATTTTTATATTTTCTGTTGTTATTAATTTAAATTAAATATTATATAAAGTAGAAACTTAAATTACTGTTTTGGAATCCTGCTTAAAAGTAAAATTGTAATAATGCTACATTTAGTGTTAAAACATAGTAGACAGTGATTTTAAGGCATTATAAGCTTTCTAATTCTTTAATATTTATTTAATTCAGAGAGTATAGTAACCATATTTCAGGAAATTTAGAAATTAAAAAAAAATTACTTCTGATCACATTAGCTATTATAATCTTGAGTATTTATACCCACTCTTTACTTAAAGGAATATATTTGGTCCTTGCTTCTAATCATAGATGTATAATTTTATATGTAGCTCTTCCATTTAATATTGTTTTTAGCATTATTTATATTTCTAGATGTTTTCATAATCATCTATTTAGTGCATATATACCAGCTAATCTAGTGGTTATAACATTATTTATTTTAACCATTTTTATTTTTGAATGTTTATATTTTCCAGTTTTTCATTATCATAAATAATGTAGTAAACTTTTTGAAATTTTGAATTTGGTAGGATAAATTTCATGTAACAATTTATTAAGTCATAGGGTAATGGTTTCAATGACTTCATAGCCAAATAGCTTCCAATAGGTTGTATCTGTGGTACATAATGCTGTACAACTGATATTATATGAATATGCTACTTCTAAAATAAACATTGATAATAATAATTGAGCATTCTTAATTTATTGATAATTTAAAAGATAAAAACAACTCATTGTTCTTATGATTTCTAATTTTTACTTTTTGGATAACGTGGAATTTTTGATATTTGCATGTTAGAATTTTTTTTTAGGTTTTACTGTTTCCTTATTGAATTTCTTAAGCTTTATAAAACATATATGAATCTTTTATCTGTTCAGTTTATAGTATATATTTTCCTTAACCTGTTGTTCTCTTTTAACTTAAGAAAATTTTTTATTCTATGGAAGTTTTTAATTACATTAGACTATCTTTAGGCTATTAGATAGTCATATTAGACTATCTTCCCTTTTGTGATTTCTCCATTGCTTTTATAAGTATGTTTAGAAATTTCTTGCTGCCTACAATATTTTTTCTTTAGTTCTTTTAAAAATTTGTATATTGATTTTTAGTTTTTCTTTTTCATTGATTGTTTTTTATTTACTTATTTATTTTTGAGAGAGTATCATTTTGTCCCCTTTGATAGAGTGCTATGGTATCTTAGCTCACAGCAATCTCAAACTCCTGGGCACAAGCGATCCTCTTGCCTCAGTTTTTCATTTTTAGTAGAGATAGGGTCTTGTGCTTGCTCAGGTTGGTCTTGAACTTGTGAGCTCAGGCAGTCCACCTGCCTTGGCCTCCCAGACTGCTAGGATTACAGACATGAACCACTATGCCCAGCCTATTTTTCTTTTTTTAATTGTAAAAACATTTTAAACCATTGATTTTCTTCTGAACACAACTATGAATTTATGACATAGTGTTTGACACGTAGTGTTTCCATTCATTATTTTCTAAATAACATGTTTTGTATTTTTTTTTTTTTTTTTTTTTGGCCGGGGCTGTGTTTGAACCCGCCACCTCTGGCATATGGGACCGGTGCCCTACTCCTTGAGCCACAGGCGCCGCCCAACATGTTTTGTATTTTAAGTTTTCTTTAAATTCATTAATAACTGAGATGATTTTCAAATATTTGGGGGTTTGTATTTATACATATATCGGGGTGCCAAGCATATTTTAAGCAATCTTTTTTTTTTTTTAATTAAATCATAGCTGTGTACATTAATGTGATCATGGGGCACCATACACTGGTTTTATACACCGTTTGACACATTTTCATCACACTGGTTAACATAGCCTTCCTGGCATTTTCTTAGTTATTGTGTTAAGACATTTACATTCTACATTTACTAAGTTTCACACGTACCCTTGTAAGATGCACCGTAGGTGTAATTCCACCAATCACCCTCCCTCCGCCCACTTCCCCCTCCCTCCCCTCCTTCCCTCCCTTTCCCCTATTCTTAGGTTATAACTGGGTTATAGCTTTCATGTGAAAGCCATAAATTAGTTTCGTAGTAGGGCTGAGTACATTGAGATACTTTACTAAGAAGAATATGTTCTAGCTCCATCCATGTAAACATGAAAGAGGTAAAGTCTCCATCTTTCTTTAAGGCTGCATAATATTCCATGGTGTACATATACCACAATTTATTAATCCATTCGTGGATTGATGGGCACTTGGGCTTTTCCCATGACTTAGCAATTATGAATTGGGCTGCAATAAACATTCTGGTAAAAATATGTTTGTTTTAATGTGATTTTTGGTCTTCTGGGTATATACCTAGTAGAGGAATTATAGGATTGAATGGCAGATCTATTTTTAGATCTCTAAGTGTTCTTCAAACATCTTTCCAAAAGGAATGTATTAATTTGCATTTCCACCAGCAGTGTACCCTTTTCTCCACATCCACGCCAACATCTCTGGTCTTGGGATTTTTTGATATGGGCTAATCTTACTGGAGTTAGATGATATCTCAAAGTAGTTTTGATTTGCATTTCTATGATGATTAAAGATGGCGAGCATTTTTTCATATGTCTGTAGGCCGTGCGCCTGTCTTCTTCAGAGAAGTTTCTCTTCAAGTCCCTTGCTCAGTCTGCACTGGGATCACTTGTTCTTTTCTTGCTTGTACATTTGAGTTCTCCGTGGATTCTGGTTATTAAACCTTTGTTGGAGACATAACCTGCAAATATCTTCTCCCATTCTGAGGGCTGTTTGCTTGCTTTACTTACTGTGTTCTTGGCTGTGCAGAAGCTTTTTAGTTTGATCAGGTCCCAGTAGTATATATATATATTTTTTTTTACTTTTTTTTTTTTATTGTTGGGGATTCATTGAGGGTACAATAAGCCAGGTTACACTGATTGCAATTGTTAGGTAAAGTCCCTCTTGCAATCATGTCTTGCCCCCATAAAGTGTGACACACACCAAGGCCAGTAGTATATTTTTGAAGCTACTTCAATTGCCCAGGGGTCCTCCTCATAAAATACTTGCCCAGACCATTTTCTTCAAGAGTTTTCCCTGCACTCTCTTCTAGTATTTTTATAGTTTCATGTCTTAAGTTTAAATCTTTAATCCAGTGAGAGTCTATTAAGCAATCTTGTTGGAGGTAAAATAGATCATTCCCCAAAAGTGTACTAATTCAGGTAAAATGGATGTGCATAGTATGTCTGTGTACACTTGACCAGTAATGGTACCTTCAGTTCAATTATGAAAAGTATACATTTGAGGCCTGACAACTTTTCATAATTGACACATATGGCAGTGTCTCGCTGAGTGGCATTTATGTTGTTGCATGCTTTTGTGTGCCATTGTGCGAATATGGGAAATTGAATTAAAGCAATGAATAAACATTTGTAAATTTCTTATAAACTTAGTTAAGAGTAGAAGTGAAATCAAGGACATGTCAGTCCAAGTGTATAATGATATGAAGAAAACAGCAGTGTACAAATGGATTAAACATTTTTCTGAGGAGAGAGAAAATGAAGAGAGGTCAGGGCAGCCAATAATGAATGTGACAAAAATATTGCAAAAATTTGTCAAATTATACATAAAAATCACTAGCTGACTGTGAGAAGCATAGCACACCAGGTAAACACTGATAGACAAACAGGAAAATCTTTTTTCTTTTTGAGACTGAGTCTCAAGCTGTCTTCCTGGGTCTTCATGTATAATTGTCTTCAGTTCAATTATGAAAAGTATACATTTGAGGCCTGACAATTAATTTTGCAAACTTATCCCAGAAAAAGTGCTAGATGCCTCATTGTTGAATATCACTATGGTCACCTTTGATGCACTCCCCTTGGGAAGCTACGCACTGATGCCAGCACCTAGTGTACCCTTCAAAGTAATTTTGGAACTCTTTTTCTGGAATGGCCATCAAAGCTGTCATTGTATTACCTTTGATGATCTGATTGTCATCAAAATATCTTCCTTTCAATATATTTTCTTTATCTTTGGGTAAAGAAAAAAGTCATTGAGGGCCAGATCAAGTGAGTAGAAAGGTGTTCCAATACAATTAGTTGTTTACTGGCTTAAAAACTCCCTCATGGAAAGTGCCATGTGAGTTGGTGAGTTGTTGGCCAAGATTTTCCTATTTTTGGTGGTGCCTGTAGGTCATTGGATAGGGTGCCAGCCACATACACCGAGGCTGGCAGGTTTGAGCCCAGCCTTGGCCTGCTGAACAACAATGATAACTGCAACCAAAAAATAGCTGGGTGTTGTGGCAGGTGCCTGTAGTCCCAGCTACTTGGGAGGCTAAGGCAAGAGAATGGCTTAAACCCAAGAGTTTGAGGTTGCTGTGAGCTGTGATGCCACGGCATTCTACCCAGGAAGACAGCTTGAGACTCAGTCTCAAAAAGAAAAAAAAGAAAAAAGATTTTCCTGTTTGTCTATCAGTGTTTACCTGGTGTGCTATGCTTCTCACAGTCAGCTAGTGATTTTTATGTATAATTTGACAAATTTTTGCAATATTTTTGTCACTTACGTTCATTACTGGCTGCCCTGACCTCTCTTTATTTTCTCTCTCCTCAGAAAAATGTTTAATCCATTTGTACACTGCTGTTTTCTTCATATCATTATACACTTGGACTGACATGTCCTTGATTTCACTTCTACTCTTACTAAGTTTATAAGAAATTTACAAATGTTTATTCATTGCTTTAATTCAATTTCCCATATTCACACAATGGCACACAAAAGCATGCAACATAAATGCCACTCAGCGAGACACTGCCATATGTTAGAACAAACACACCTGTGAGATACTAATATACAAAGTCATAAAACCTTACCAAGTAGTGTGTACAGTGCTGCAATGTAAGGGTATGGTAGCAAGTGCACGAATTTAATTGTCAGATAATATCTCCTAAAACATTTATACATTTTTTTAAGCACCTCTTTATTCTGAAGTCTTCAATTTTGGTTTCTTCATTTGGTTAATGAATGTTGTCTTTAAAACTTCCTCCTATTTTAAATTATGTGAGATCTTCTTTAGACCTAAGATATCTCCTTAGGATTGTTTGAATATTATAAGAAATAATGTGAATAAAATTCACAGTACAGTGCCTAGTACACTGTTAGTGCTTAATAATTGTTAACCGTTAGTATTTTCCAAATTTGGAAAGTCATCTTTTCTTTACCACTAATGATTGCTTTTGTCCTTTTTGCTCAGTTTTCTTCTTCAGAAGTAGCTGTTATTTATAGATTGAATCTCTGTGATTAAGCAATGTACAGTTTGGGGATAAAATGTGAAGACACATTTTAGAGGTTGATTTTTATTTAACAGAGTTCAAATTATTTAGATAATATTTTCGTGGGAGTAAGTATACTGGTGTCAGTTTTTACAAGGCCAGGTATTGTACACAGTTGAATACTATTCCATGGTTACAGGTTGTACCCAGACAAGAGAGACCACAATTAGAAAAATAGTTTCAGGTATTCACAAGAGAAAAGCTGCCATTATTTTCATGTGCAACAGATAGACTTTTAATGAAAATATTTTTGAAAGACTAATACATGTACATGACACAAAATTCAAAGGGTCAAAGGAGCACAATAGGGAAAGAAAAGTATCTTTCTTACCTTTTATCTTCCTGCTATTCCCTTTTCCTCCCCAGAGGTATCACTGTTTCTTATGTACGTTTCCAAAGATAATGTATGCATAGACAATGATATGTGTATAAATATCTCAGCCATGTAGTTTGTAATTAAAATCACTTGTATTTGTTCTTATTTATATAAAATTATGAACATTTAGAGTAATGACTAGTTTATGCTAAGAAAACATTAAGATGAAATCTTAAGTGTAAAAAAAAAAAAGAAATCTTAAGTGTATCTCAGTTAAATTCAAGTGGGGGAGGAGGGGATGGAGGAAAGGGGAGGGGGAAGAAGGAGGGAAATTGGTGTGCTCTCACCTAATAGGAAAGGTGAAGGTAAGTTTATGGTACTCTCTAGGGTAAAAGGGCTCAACTCTTTTTTGGACTTTACCTAACAAGTAAATGTTTCTTTTAGTGGTTTTTAAAATAGAAAATGACTATGTAACCAGATAATTTCAAAATAAATGTATAAGTTAATTTAAATGTAGCAGCAGAAATCATATTAAATGCATATAAATTTCCAAACAAAATGAAGAAATGAACCACCAAAAAAACTCAACTATTTTAGACATAGAAATGAAATAAAATGAAAATATATTGTCGCTTTTCCATTTCCTTTTAGAAATGAATTGGAATCTGTAAGAGAAGAGCTAAAACAGAAAGGAGATGAAATTAAATGTAAATTGGATAAAAGTGAAGAAAATGTATGTTATATTTATTTTACCATTCATATTATGAATTTAGTCTACTAAATACTTGGCATATAATTCAGTACTTTAAAATTTGTATCAGGCTACTTAAAAACCTGTTTGTGATGGGAAAGAACATGAATTCAGTGTTCGATGTAAAATCAATATCCTTCATTAAGAATTTAAAACATAATTTATTTTCTAGTGTAGAAAATATGAATGATGAGTTAAGAAAAAAAATGAAATGTGATGAAATGGTAGCATATTATGCCTTTCCACAGTTGGATTTGTACTTACCTACTAAAATAGCTTCCCAGAAAGAATCCAGGTGGCAAATATCTCTCAGATATGTTGTGTGAGATTGAATTTCATCACACTCTTCTATTCTAAATCCACAGCTGTAGTTCATATATTTATTATTTTATACATACTTGACCTATCTTAGCCTTAGTTTCCTTTTTTCTAAAATGCAGATAATACATGGCTTTTCTGTGTCATTGTGTTATTGCAAAGTTTAGATAAACATGTGTTTATGAAAGTTATAGTTGAGAGATTATAAACATTTATATTTAAAACAATTTAAACATTCAGGATAATCTGGGAAACTGATAAAATATTATAAGGAATGATGAACATTGACATGTAAACATTATGAGAAAAATGTCTTTTTAGAATTGACATAATTACATGTATTTTTGGTTTACAAAGTGATGTTTGGTTCATGTATTAATTGTGAGATAATTAAATTAGGCCAGTTAACATATCTATCACCTCACATACAAAGGTGATTTCCTTTTTAAAAAAGGATACTGAAATAAACTGGGAAAACTGGTAACTATTTTTGAATATTAGATTGTTTTATAATTTCATTTCTAAAAGATACAGATGAAAATAGAAATTCTATTAACTTTTTAAATATGTATTAATATTTTTTAGGCTCGAAGCATTGAATGTGAATTTTTAAAAAAAGATAAACAAATGAAGATATTAGAAAACAAGGTATTTGAATGGAAGTGTAAGACATTATTCTTAGTAAAGAATCACAAGAATGGAGAAGCATGAATCCTATGTATTCAATTTTGATATGAGGACAATTAATGACAATTAAGGTCATGAGGGGGAAGGAAAAGCAGAGAGAGGGAAGGAGGGAGAGGCGTGGGGCCTTGGTGTGTGCCCCACCTTCTGGGGGCAAGACATGATTGCAAGAGGGACTTTACCTAACAAATGCAATCTGTGTAACCTAGCTTATTGTACCCTCAATGAATCCCCAACAATAAAAAAAAAAAAAGAAAGAAAGAAAACAAGGTATTATCCAATTAGAAAAAATACTTGAGAATAGAGATTTTGTAACAATATATGTATGACTGGATTCTGTAGGATCAGCCTTTAATTATGTCCTGAACAAAGAAATCTCAGTTATGTTTTGGAAGTTTTTATGGATAACATAGGATTTTATACTGCAGGTTTCCTAGAAGAGGCTCTGGATTTTTGGTTTTATACATAGTACTTCAAAGAGTAAATTTTTACAAATTGCTCTTTAGTTTTGTCTTCCTTTCCCTCAAATTTCATACTCAACAGCAGCTACATTTATTGTATAGATGCTTAGAGTGGTAAGATACTTCGAGAAATCATCCTTAGACATCTTTTCCATTGCTACATGTAATCAAGAGAATGGCAAAACCATTTTTATTCTTTTAGTGTGAAGTGTTTTTACTGCCTTGCTGCCCAAGCCAGTTCACTTCTTCCTTTTCTGTACCTTTTCTAAAAGAGTAGTTCACTTTATGAAGTTTTGACTTCTAGTAATCTATACATTTTTTTCTGGTAAATAAAAACCTTCATATCTGTGCAAATACATTTTACTTAAATATATAGTTTAAAAACTTTCGAGGATTTGTGGGAATTCTACTAAATTTAAATGTCTTTAAATATTTAAAAGGAAAGAACTGTTTTAATAAAAGCCCTATAATCTTAAGTAGCCCCACGTTTGAAGACTATTTAAAAGGGGTGAAAACTTAAGTTAATTTTCAATAGCTTATACAGAAAGAAGGGAAAGTAAGATTGTTGGGTAGGGATCTGACAGTCAAAACATGTCCACATTTGGTAGCTCAGATATCATGATTTTAGTATAAGCATCTTTTGGGCTATATAGTAATGCCAATTACAAAGGTAGATTTTTAGGAAAATCTGAGTAGGCGAGAAGTATTGGGATCAGCATTAACTCTCAAGGGAATAGGTTTTGATGGCCTGAAGAATGGAGGACTAAAAACTACATGGAACATGTGCTTTATCCAGAAAAGTAATAGTTTGATGCTTCATACTGACATTGTTTAAATTTGTTCAACATCTATTTGGTCAGGTCAAGAAGTAACTTATTTTCCTGTCTGTTGAATTTTAAAGTTTAGTTAAATTTTTCATTGCTAAAAGTTCTAATTTGTTCTTTTAAAAATTTGCTCAATGTCTTTTATGGTCTCCTGTTTCTTGTTCAGTTTTGAGTCTTTAATTCTTTTAAATAAATATATTTATTTTATATTCTGTATCTGATAATTCCAATATCTGAAATCTTTTAGGTTTGGTTTTGCTCTCTTTTCTTATTGTGCACTTACTGTGCTTTATTTTTTGTGTTTTTATGATTCATTGGAACTTTGTGGGAAATCTTTGAGACCTATGTTGAGGATGATATTCTCCCAAAAGTTTCTTAGGAGCATTACTAACCAGAGATCATTTTAAATTAAATTGTCCATTTGAAGTTTTTCTGGACCATACCCATAGCATGAAGTCAGCCTATAAGGCCAATATAAGGCCACCTCATGGTTACAAATTTTTAGGGAAGATTTTTTTTTTTTCCCTTTTAAGTCAGTGCCATGTAAAGACAGACAAGTATCCTTGTATGTGGTAGATTTATTTCTTGTTTATTTTTTCATTAAGTAGGTAAAGTTCTTTGTTTAGTACAGGGTTATCTTACTAGATTTCCTACTTTTAGTAAGTTTTGTCTCATGTTTTCCTTATCTGGTGCATTTAGCATATGCCCTTGAGGCAAATGCTAGCTTTGGTGCTAGCCTGAATCCTATGATCACTTTAAAGTAATAATTTAAAATAATCTTATTTATTAATTTATAGATGTTTATTTAAAAAAATTTTTTTTTTTAATCAGGAAGGTTATCCTGAGGATCTGGGTAGCTTTTCTTAAATAAGTACAAATTGTATATAAAAAGTTTGAACTGCTAATAAGTTTTAACAGTCAAATTGGTGTGAAATGTTTCTAAATTTTCTATAACTTTTTTTCACTTAGTTTTCTTTTGAATTTTTTGAAGGAGACCATTTGTGGGTGTGGGACATTTAAAACTTTAGATAAAATATATTATTTGTAAATAAGAATGCCATATATTATTTTTCAGTTTCAAAATTTTAGTTGACTATAACTGCATGTGATTGTTTCAAGAAACATAATTTAACAATATTTGTGCTAAAGAGGGAGATTTAAACAGTTTTTCCATTGAACTTTCTTTCTACATTGATAGAAATTAGAACAATGTATATTGGGCATCTAATGGACCCCAACCTGGGACAGTGTCAAGCAAGGGAGATTGTGCTGAGGAAAGCATGAAACTTATACCAAAGTTAGTGCATAAAACCGGAAGGTCATACACTGTTTCATGTGCCTGGTGGCAGCATGAGAGCAGTGCAGCACCTGTCCTGTTTCCTGGAATCTTTTTAAGTACATAACAGAATATACTGCTGTGCAATGCACAGCAGTCACAAGTTAGGAGTCAAGGTTAAAAATGAGAGAGGGGAGATTACAGCCCCCAAGAAGGTTAGATAAATAGGGACGTAGGATAATGGAACATCTGAGGAGGCCAGATAATGGTGCAAGCAGGAGGGTAGGGGGGAGAGCAAGTCTCATCTCCTCAGGCATACATCTCAGCTTCTTTAGCCTAAGCTACTAGTTGATGGCCTCAGCTGCCTGCATTGCTGATTTCCCTATGCAGGGATAGTCATGCAGAGATTCTCCTGACTAGGCACTTTACCCTGAGCTGGAAGGTCTTGAGGAATTCAGCCTGTCTGCCTCCCACAAATATACATTACTGTGATTTTTTAAGACCACTTGGAAATCTATACTTTTATGGTACGCCACATATTTCCTGGGCTAATTTCTGTTAATCCATGTGTACCCAGATGAAACAGTTTCAGACAGTTTCAAAAAGTCAGATATAACAAAGTGGTTTAGCTGCTATTTCAATGAGAGAGATTGGAATGAAGTATCATATTTTTCTATTACAAAATAAGTAAAAGAAATCTCAGAAATGAGAAATGGGGAATAATGAGTATGGAAGAAGGCAAATTATAGGTTTGCTTGCATCTGGTTGCTGCTTTTCACAATCTGATTAATAATATTCACTTTCTGTGTGGAGTTGACCAAGTAAAGTAGCTAAATTTAGATGTTCTTTAGATTAAAACATGTTTAGATTTTCATTGAGATTATCTTTATTAAAATTTATTATATTTATATAATTTTGTGTTAGTAGAACTATTTAATAATGTGATTTCTCTTTATCAGTGCTTTATGCAATATTTTTATTAGTCTGAAATTGCTTATTTTGCCAATTTCCAAATAAAGTAATTACAATTTCTGATAATTTTTTAGTGTAACAATTTAAGGAAACAAGTTGAAAATAAAAACAAGTGTATTGAAGAACTTCAGCAGGAGGTATGAACTATTTATAAATATTCTCAAAATCAAACATATTTTTACCACAGTTTTGAAGAATAATTCTTTTCATGTCATTACTAATATAAGTCTAAGACAGTGGATGTGCAAGTTTGAATCACTGTAGTACTGAATATAATTATGTATTTTAACTTTTAACAGAATAAGGCCTTGAAGAAGAAAAGTACAGCAGAAAGCAAGCAACTTAATGTTTACGAAATAAAGGTATTTGGTATTTTTGTTTTTGTTTTTTAAACACTAGCAAATAGATGAGTATTTAGAATTTTTATATTTTTGCTTGCACAAATTTTAAAGGTTGTAATCTTTTGGGATTGGGAAGATCAATGCTCTTAATTGTAATAGAGTGCTCACTTGTGATTTAGCTGTACAGCTAAAAATATATGTGTATTCATGTGTCCTGTGTGTACTCGTATTTCTTACCCCCTGTAGTGAAAAGTGAGATTAAGTTTGAGGTAGAGTCTTAGAAGCTATATTTAAAAATAACTTCTAAATATGGTTATCTTGTTACACAAGGGATTGAGAACTGTCAATTTGTAGAAAATAAATTAAAACCCTAGAATATAAGCACATGATGTCAGAGCTATATTTTGTCATCTTACTCCTAAGTTTTTGATCAATGACTGACACTTAGTAAGTACTCAGTAGATAGTTTCTGAATCTTGAATGGAAAGCAGTAGTTCTTATGTGTTAAGTATGTGTCTTTCTAGTGCAAAACATAAAAATTATACGTCTTTCCTTAGTACTCTTGGAAATTAGAAATACATAAATGTTGTGATTAAAAATGAAGACAGATTGGGTGGCGCCTATGGGGTCCTTATTCCTGGTTTATAGACAGCAATCTTTGTATTATGTCCTGATAAGGCGGAAGGGGCAAGAGACCTCTCTGGAATCTCTTTTACAAGGACACTAATTCCATTAATGAAAACTCCACCTTCACGACTTAATCCTTTCCTACAGTCCCTACCGCCTAATACATTGGGGGTTAGGATTTCAGCATATGAATTTTGAGAGATACAATTATTTAATCCATAACAATAGCAAAAAGACCAGTAGAGGAATTGAAATGGAATACTCAAAAATTTGATATGCTCCAAAAAGTGAGTAGAGGGAACAAGAAAGAGATAGGAATAGAAGATTAATAATAAAATGATAAATCTGAACGGAACCATATCAATAATTACATTAAATATTAATGTACTAATATTTTACAGAAAAGGCAGAGATTGTTAGTCTGAATTAAAAAAACCAAGGCCAAGCTGTATGCTGCCAGGAAGAAATACATATTATTTAATAAAAAGAAATAAAGAGGTTGAAAATAAAATGATGAAAGATAGTTATAACTATTTATCATGTTAACAATAAGCATAGGAAAGCTGGAGTGATGATTTTAATAATACACAAAATAGATTATGAATAAGTAATACTGGCTTGCTGTCCATAGCTCAGTGGTTAGGGCACTGGCCACATACACCAAGGCTGGTGGGTTTGAACCTGGCCAGCACCTGCTAAACAACGACAACTGCAACAACAACAACAACAACAAAAATCACCTGGGCATTATGGTGGGTGCCTGCAGTCCCAGCTATTTGGGAGGCTAAAGCAAGAGAATTGCTTAAGCCCAAGAGTTTGAGGTTGCTGTGAGCTGTGATGCCACTCTGTCCAGGGCAACCTAAAGAGACTCTGACTCAGATAAATAATATCATCAGAGACAAAGGGGCCTTTCATCATGATAAAGGTATCAGTTCTTCAGAAAGATACAACAGTAAGGAATATGTTTGTACCTAATAAGAGCATCAAAATGCATTTAGCAAAAACTTAAACTAAAATGAGCAATAAGCAATTTCATAAGCATAGTTGGTGACTGTAATGCTGCTTTTTCAGCAGTTGATACAACTAGTAAAAAAAAGATACAGAAAATCTGAACATCACTATTAACTATAGAACACTAAATATGCAAACGTAAATTCTTTGAAATGCACATAGAATGTTTATTAAGACTGACTATATACTAGACCATAAACAAGTCTATGTACATTTCAAAGTATTGAAGTCTTACAGAAGATATTCTTTTACTGCAATAGAATTAAATTAGAAACCAGAAAAGCCCAAATATTTGGAAATTAAACATCACAATAAAAGATAATTCACGGGCTAATGAAGAGATACAAGGAAAATTAGAAATTGTTTAAAACTGGTTGGGCATGGTGGCTCATGCCTGTAATCCTAGCATTCTGAGAGTCTAAGGCAGGTGGTTTGCCTGACTGAAAAAGTAAGCATCCCGTGTACTCAAAATTATGTTGAATCTAGTAGATGAACATCTATAGACCTACATGAGAGATAAACACAATTACGTTCAAAAGGTCGGGAAGGGGGTTTGGTAAGTTCCCACATAAGCGGTACAATGTGGGAGGATATGGCTCACTTAATGAAGGATTCAACTACAATTCAGACAGTATCTTAGAAATGCAAACAGTGTGTGGGGCAGGACACAATTATAAGAGGGACTTTACCTAACAAATGCAATCAGTGTAACCTGGTTCTTTGTACCCTCAATGAATTCCCAACAAGAAAAGAAAAAGAAATGCAAAAAATACAACCTAATTATGTCTACCCTCATATTAACCCTTTCTGATCTTAGGTCTGATCTTAGGTCAGACCTCATCCAACATAATGATTTTCCTGTTCTGCCATAATGTTGGAAGATATCTGATACATTTTTGTTGTTGTTGTTCTACACAAGTCCTCAACTTGCTCGGGAATTGTGTAAACGAAGATATGTATAACAGGAACAGTTAATGTCTTCTAGGAAGGATTTTCCAAGTGTTCTGAAAAAAGAAGAAACTTTAGGAATGTGAATTATGTGAGCTGAAAATGATGTACCTCTTATTCCATGACAAGAGGTTAGTGACAGTGCTGAGTACATTCTTTGGCCCTCAAACACAGCTGATCACTGGTCATAGGAAAAACAGCCTTATAGTTTGAAAAAACTGACAGTTATTTCAGGTTGCACAAAGTTTATGGGAAGTGTCTGTAGAGCTGATCGGTACTGTGGATGTTGTGGATTTACAAGGAGATTCTACAAGGAAGTTCCACATGGTGGGAAAAAAATTATTCTCCTGGCTGATGAAAACTGTAGTTTTGAACAGCTACCTCCTTCACTTCTTGGATAGAAGGAGATTGGAGAAAAAGTGCAAGTATACCGTTCTTTATAGGAAAAATCTCATCACTTAATTTGTGAGCAATGTGAGGAATAGAAACTCATGGAAGAAGCAAAGACCATCATCATCTGACACTGAGGAAAGGCTAACTGGGAAGATGCATTTTGTAATGCAAAATGAAAAAAAGATCAACAAAGGAGTGCATGGTTTGAGCAGAAGAAATGAGAAAAGATAGAAGGAGAGAAATCATTTCTACTGTGAGACATGCAAGAGGAAGCCTGGACTTCATCCTGGAAATTGCTTTAAGAAGTATCACACTTAAAAAAATTATAAACAAAAATATAGAAAAACATGTTAATTTTATGTAACCTAAAATTGATAATAAAATCATCAGGTGAGTTTATGTTTTTCTCTTTTATAACCATAGAATAATTACAGGTAATCCACCAACCTCTTTCCCACCTAAAATAAATAAGAGCTGTAGAGTATGCAGGTGGCAGAAAAATTAAATTGGAAAATGTTCATCCAAAATTAAAAAAAAAAACAAAGTATATGCAAGACTCTTAACACATAAAAGTAGTAAACATTGCTGAGATCAATTTAAGAGGACCTATGTAAATAAACATATACCTGTTCATTGATTGGGTGTTTTAATATTTATTTTTATTTTTTATTTTTCTCTTTTTTTATACATTTATGAATTTATAGGGTACAATGTGCTGATTTCATACAGAATTAGCTTATATTTCACTGGTTAATATATACCTCATCTCGTTTACTTAATTATTGTGTTAAGACATTTATACTCTATACTTAATAGATCTGACATGTACCCTTGCAATATGCACCATAGGTGTGATCCCACCATTCACCCTCCTTCGATCTGACCTCCCTTTTCCCTCCCATCTCCCCATTTTCCCTCCTTCATCCTGGGCCATAATTGTGATCTATTCTTCATATGAAAATGTGAGTAATTGTAAATTGGTTTCATAATAGTACTGAGTACATTGGATATTTTTTCTTCCATTCTTGAGATACTTTACTAAGTAGGATCTGTTCTAGCTCCATCTATGTAAACATAAAAGAGGTAAAATCTCCATCTTTTTAAAAGGCTGCATAATATGCCATGGTATACATATACCCATTCATGGGTTGATGGGCACTTGGGCTTCTTCCATAACTTGGCTATTATGAATTGAGCTGCAATGAACAATCTGGTGCAAATATCTTTGTTATAAAGTGATTTTTGGTCTTTTGGATATACACCTAGTAGAGGAACTGCAGGATCAAATGGCAGCTGATTTGATCTTTTGAATTTTGTGGCCATGTTTCTTTTTGTTAAGTAGTCTGAGTGTTCTTAAAGTATACTTGTCTTACTTTTTGATCTAAAAATATCCTTATTTCTCCAACATTTTAAAGATAGGTATGTCCTCCAATCATGGTTCTATTAATCTAGAAATTACAACATATATTTACCAAAGTCTTATGGATCTTCATAAAATTAGAATTAGATATTTAGATATCTAGGTAATATTTTCAGGTAAAATACTTTTACCATGAACATCATCATACCAATATATTTGTGAAAAAGTTACACTGAAATAGATTAACCAAAACAATCTTAAGAAGAAATAATTAACCTGGATAGTTGTAGTAAAGAACTTGAATTGGTGATTTAAAATCTTTTGACAAAGCAAACTTCAGACTCAGATATTTGAGACAACAGTTGTATATGTAGAAAATCTGGAAGAATCTATTGATGAATTATTAAGTGTGTTTAGTAAGGTTATTAGACATATAATACATAAAAAATCATTACTATTCTCAAATGCCTGCAGTAAGCTATTAGGAAATGTAATTTTAAAATACATGCCATTTGTGTGAAAATGAAAATGCTAATTCTTTCCAAATTGATCTACATATTTAACTAAAATGTCATTGTAAATTTCTGTAGAATATAACAAGCTGATTTGAAAATTTATGTTGTATAAGAGCAAGAGGCCAATAATAACTAAGGCATTGTTTAAGAACAAGATAGAAAAATGTGCCCTAACAGATATAAAGATTGATTGTATAGCTAAGGTAACTAAGATAGTATGTCATTTTCACATATATAAAAATATGAAATTGTACCCCTATTCTATACACATATAACCATGTTTGAAAACATTGATAAATTTATATATACTGTAATTAATACTTTCTGATTATTTAGAAAGCAAAGAGATAGACCTTAAATTGAGAGAAATACCCACTAAACATATTTAAGGAGCATAGGATTAGAATCTATAATTAATATGGAAATCCTATAAATCATAAAAAAGATGAAACACCAATAGATAAATGTTTGAAAGACATTAACAGAGATTTCATAGAACAGAAAATGTGAATAACCAAACATATTACTTAGTTTTATGAAAAATCCGAATTAAATGACAAAACTTCAAATACTTCTGTTAGGACAATATATGTATTTTAGGAGATAAGACAGATTTTGTAAAAAGTAAAGCACATCTCACTATATGAAAATGGTAAGGAAAATGATCCAATCATAACTTCTACAAATAAGTAATCCTTTAAGATTTCCAGAACCAGCTTGGTGCCTATAGCTCAGTGGCTAGGGAGCCAGCCACACACTGGAGCTGGAAGGTTTGAATCTAGCCTGGGCCTGCCAAACAATAATGACAACTACAACCAAAAAATAGCCAGGCGCTGTGGTGGGTACCTGTAGTCCCAGCTGCTTGGCAGGCTGAGGCAAGAGAATAGCTTAAGCCCAAGCGTTTGAGGTTGAGGTGAGCCGTGACAGCACAGCACTCTACCAAGTGGGACAAAGTGAGACTCCGTCTAAAAAAAAAAAATTTCCAAACCACAAAATAAAAATGGAATATTTTCAGGTAATTCACAGCATTTACTAATATTCATGCTATTTTCCTTATTTAAAGGTCAGTAAATTAGAATTAGAACTAGAAAGTGCCCAACAAAATTTTGAAGAAATGACTGAGAACTATCAAAAAGAAATTAAGGACAAAAAAATATCAGAAGAAAATCTTTTGGGAGAGGTAAGAAAAACTATATGCCTTTGGAATTTATTATACTAAAGTTTTGTATTTTATTAGCATTTTAAGAAAAAGGTAATATTCTTAATTTTCAGTTATGATTATTAAGAAAATTTAGTAAATTTTCATTAGGAACAGTTATTAGTTTCTATAAAATGAAAAATATCCTTATATTTTTATATATATAAAATGAAAATATAAATGAAATAAAATGAAATGAAATAAATGAATGAAATAAAGTGAAAAATATCCTTATATTTGAGTATTGAGTAGTACATAATTATTTTCAAAGGATTAGGTGATTTTCGCAGTATTGTACTGTCATCTCCTTGATAGAACTCCCTAAAAGAAACCAAAAGAATAGTACATTTTCTGCTTGGTTTTGATAATTGCCTGGATTTGGAGCTTTACTTTTTATATAAGCAGAGCATATGATCTTTACATTTAAGTTAAATTTGTTTTTCGTGCATTAATTTTAAGAAACGCTTTGATAGGTTGAGAAAGCAAAAGTAATAGCTGATGAAGCAGTAAAATTACAGAAAGAAATTGATATACGATGCCAACATAAAATAGCTGAAATGGTAGCACTTATGGAAAAACATAAGGTAATTTATTTTCCTTTTTATATAATGAAAATTAATTGGAGACATATTTCTGTTAAAAATGGTGAAATCAATAGTATTCTGATCTGTAAGAGAAAATAATTTTCTGTGTAACAATGACTAATTACAGCTAAAATAACCCTTGATCCTCCATTTCTCTAAGTTCAGATCTTAACTATACAAAGTTGAGCCTGAATGGTTTTGGACTTTTTTTTTTTTCCTTAAGGAAATCACTGTAATCATCTGTGATGGATGGAAATACTCACTTTTTCTGGATTCTCCAAGTCTCTTAGTGCTTTCTACCTTACATTTATTTAAGTATTTACCTAAGATGATTAATACTTGTATCCTCTACGTGTATTTAACACATATTAGGCTAAGCCATTTTTTTTTTGGTTAAAGGAATAAATAAGATGAAAGGCTCATGTTGTGTATTTGAGTGTCCTTTATTTTTGAATTATTATTCTAGATCAGCAGTTCTCAACCTGTGGATTGCTACCCCTTTGTAACAATGAAAATACATCGTGGTTTTAGGAAGGTTGAGAACTACTGTTCGAGAGTAATCCTTTTCTTAGGAAATTTAGCCTCATTTCCCTTAAGATTTGGATAAGAGGTAGGATATATTTACCTATTCATTTTTAAAAATTGCTGCTGGAATATAACATTATTATAAGGTAACCAGTGAGGATTAAAAAATAATTTAAGTAACATTGTGAACTCATAGATTTAGACAAGTTTGGTATGTTTCAATCCAGAGTAGCTTTTATCATTATTGAAAACTCAAATTTTCCTACCTGTGGCTAGTGGGATTTTCACTTGACACTACGAGTCTTGGATAAAATAGATTAAGAGAATAACTTTCTGTTATGACAAAATATTCAAGGCTTCAAGGCTTATCTTGTATTTCCTGTAGCAGATTTGGAATCAGCCACTGTTCTGTAATTCCTTTTGTTTCTAGCATATTTTTTAAATAATAAAATTCAGTATTTCTGATTAAGAAGTTATTTTTTGTTCTAGTGTTATTTTTAATTCTTATTTATAAAATTATTATCTTGGAACAAGTGTTTTGATGCTTAGGTTGTTTGAATGCAAAGACTATAATTGAAAAAATTTTATACTCAGGGCGGCGCCTGTGGCTCAAGGAGTAGGGTGCCGGTCCCATATGCCGGAGGTGGTGGGTTCAAACCCAGCCCCGGCCAAAAAAAAAAAAAAAAAAAAAAATTTATACTCAAAGACATATTACAGAATTTGTAAACACCATTTTCTGAAAATAAGTTAAATATGTTAGGATGCCAATCTTATTAAAACATTTATTCAGTTTTAATATACCCAATAATGTTTTCTTTGTTTAATATAGCACCAGTATGATAAGATTGTTGAAGAAAGAGATTCAGAATTAGGATTTTATAAGAACAAAGAACAAGAACAGTCAGCAGTGAAAGCGTCTTTGGTGAGATATAGAACAATAGAAGTAAAGGCCAGTTTTCATATTGTCAGCATAGCTGGTGGTAAAGAGTAATTATTAAGGAAAACTGTAATTATTTAAGCTACAGAAACAAAGTCTTAAATCTGAAAGGGATCTTACTGATTTTCTAGTTAAGTGTTTTCCCAAGTTATTTCTTGAAATAGTAGATCAAACTCTTTTTTTCACGTGAAATGTTATAAACTCCAGTTAATAAATGAGCTTGGAGCTCTGATGGAGAATGGGAAAGGAGGGTGGTGTAAATTCGGAGAGTAGGTGAGTTATTTATAGTGTTAAATCTTTTGAGAAAATTGTAAAAACTTGTTTAAATGAAGTCTTTAGTTATGTTCAACTAACAGCCTCTGTATTTGTAGACTTTTAAAGTAGAGTGCATTTATTTCTCTACCAAACTGCATTTACTTGAGGCAATAGTTTATGTTTTCATTGTCTTGAAATCACTTACAAACATCCTATTTCTTTTTTTTTAGGAACTTGAACTAGCTAATATTGAAAATGAACTTTTGTCTGTTAAGAAGCAACTTGAAATAGAAAGAGAGGAAAAAGTAGGTTTTGTGGCATTACATATAAAATGATTATAAGGTTTAGGTGCAGTTCTGCATTTTTATAAATATCATATCAGAAAATAATTTGATAAATTATACTAACTGGGGATGAGAAAACTGTAGTTTTTTCCTGTAAGGTTTTTTCTAGTATGTAGTATTTAGAATATTTTCTCATTTAAATGCTTAACACGTGTATTTAGCACTTAAGTGCGAAGAGCATGTTTATGAATATGAATTCTTTTAAACATACTGTATTTGAGAAACATTATCTCACATTAAAAATGCTTACATATTTAGATTTTTAAAAGCTATTCCTTTTCAAGAAAAAATGGCCATCTGTAAAGTGTTTTGGAATTTACAAAGTGAATTGATTTACACTTTAAAATGACAAATACTATTTTATTTTTGTTTTCTGTATATGAGCATTGTGTTAAATACCCTACATACATCTAATTTAGTTCTTATGTTACCAGCCAATGAATAGGGTCACTGCATATGTGCATGGAAGTAACCCCATGGCACCAGCTTTTGAGAAAAGAAAGGGTTTATCATGGGTCTGCTGGCAAGGAAACAGGAGATAATGTAGGCATCTAAAGCGATAAATTTTCCTCTCACAACTGCTTTTGCTGTATCCCACAGGTTTTGGTAGCTTGTGTCTTCATTGTGGTTATGCTCAAGGAAGTTAATGATTTCCTTTTTTACGTCTTCCTGCACCCAACTGTCATTCAGCATAAGGTTGTTTAATTTCCATGCCTTTGTGTGGTTGAACATTTTTGTTGGAGTTGAGTTCTGCCTTTAGTGCCTTGTGGTATGAGAAGATAAAAGGTGAAATTTTAATTCTTTGATTCCGTTGAGGTTTGTTTTGTGTCCTAGGATATGATCAATTTTGGAGAATTCCATGGGCCAATGAGAAGAATGTATATTCTTTAGCTTTGGGATGGAGTGTTCTATCTGCATTCGTCAAGAACAGTTGTTCTAGGGCAGCGGTTCTCAACCTGTGGGTCGCAACTCCTTTGTAGCAAATACATTACAACATTAGGAAGGTTGAGAACCACTATTCTAGGGTCTCATTTAAGTCCCTTATATCTTTAATTTCTGTTTAGAGGATCTGTCCAGCTCTGTAAGAGGAGTGTTAAAGTCCCCTGTTTTTATGGTGTTACAGGATATCATGTTGCTCAGACTAATTAGGGTCTGTTTCAAGAATCTGGGAGCATTTAAGTTGGGTGCATAAATATTTAGAATTGAAATGTCTTCTTGTATTTTTCCCTTGACAAATATGAAGTGACCACCTTTATCTTTTTTGTTTTTAGTTGCTTTAAATCCACATGTATCTGAAAATAAGATTGCAACCTCTTTTCTTCTGAATTCCGTTTGTCTGAAAAATTGTCTTCCAACCCTTTACTATTGAGTTTTAATTTGTCTTTTAAGGCTAGGTGTGTTTCCTGCAGACAGAAAATGGATGGCTTGTGTTTTTTAATTCAGTCAGCCAATCTATGCCTCTTCAGTGGGGAATTCAAGCCATTAACATTTATTGAGATAATTGATAAGTGTGGTAGTGTTCTGTTCATCTTATTTTGTGAAAGTCCATTACTTAGTTTTGTCTTTTACATCATTGTGGAAGCTAGGTTCTATCCTTTAATTTCTAGGTGCTTACTTTTCTGGTGGTCCATTGTGATGGTCAGTGTGTAGAACAGGTTGAAGTATTTCCTATAGAGCTGGTCTTTTGGCAAATTTCCTCAATGTTTGCATATCAGTAAAAGAGTTTATTTCTCCATCAATTTTAAAGCTTAGCTTAGCAGGATATAGAGTTCTGGGCTGGAAATTGTTCTGTTTAAGTAGATTAAAGGTAGATGACCATTGTCTTCTGGCTTGAAAAATTCCATCAGAGAAGTCTGTGGTCACACTGATGGATTTGCCACTCTGGGTCAATTGATGCTTACTCCTGGCAGCTTGCAAAATCTTTTTTTTTTTTGTCTTGACTATGGACAGGTTTATCACAATGTGTCTTGGAGAAGCTCTATTTGAGTTCAGGCAACCTGGGGTCTGATATCCCTCTGAAAGCAGTGTGTCAGAATCTTTGGTGATATTTGGGAAATTTTCATTTATAATATTCTCTAGTATGTCTTCCATTCCTCTGGGGCATTCTTCTTCCTCTTCTGGGATACCTATAACTCGTATGTTTGAACACTTCATAAAATCCCATAATTCTGTCAGTGAACATTCTGCTTTCTCTTTCTTCTTCTCTGCCTCTTTAACTATATGAGCTATCTTAAGGGCTTTGTCCTCTACCTCTGAGATTCTTTCTTCTGCATGGTCTAATCTGTTATTGATACTTTCTATTGCATCTTTAAGTTCCCTATGACTGCTTCAGTTCCTTCAGCTCTGCTATGTCCTTTCTATATTCTTCATATTGTTCATCTCTTATTTGATTCTGTTTTTGGATTTCCTTTTGGCTATTTTCCTCTTTCTTAGCAATCTCGTTCATTGTTTTCATTATCTGCATTTTAAATTCCCCTTCTGTCATTTCTAATATTTCTTTATAAGTGGACACCTCTGTAGTAGCTACCTTATGGTCCCTTGGGGGTTTGCTCTGGACTGGTTTTTCATGTTGCCAGGATTTTTCTGCTGTTTCTTCCTCATGAGTGTTTTCTTTTATCTGTTTCCTTGCCCTGATTTTCCTTTCACTTCCTCTTGCTCTTTAAGTTATCATGCCTCTGGCGTAAGGTTTTCATGAGTCCAGTTCTCCACTGCTCTTGTCCTCCTGTTGGGGTCCAGAAGTCTCTCGCTATCTTCCTGTGTCCCCAAAGGGATGTTTCTGGGAAGATCCCACAAGCCAGAGATGCCTGGAGTCTTCTCTCCCAATCTCACCCTGTGGGGTTGCACTCGGCCTCCATCTTGCTCCACCCTCTCTGTATATTTTGTATATTTTGCTGATTTTCTGCCTAGTCATTCTATAGCTTGCTGAAAGTGGTGTGTTAAAGTTTCCAGCTATTACTTTAGATTTGTCTTTTTTCTTGGCTTGGCTATGTCAGTTTTTAAAATGTTTCATTGATGTAATTTACCTACCACAAATCACCTAAATTGTAAAATTCCATAGTTTTTAAATATAGTGACAGTTTTGCAACATAAGCTAATAAACCCATTAGCAGACACCCTCCTTCACCCCCAAATCTACCAGTCATAGGCAATTGGAAGGACTTTATGTAAAGATAGAGGGGTCAGTTCAATAAGCGAATATAAGAGTAGTAAATGTATATGCTCCCTACATTGCAGCATCCAAATATATATATAAAAAATATTAATGGATATAAAAGGAGGGAGACTCTATATACTGTGAGACTTAAACATACTATTTTCAGCAATGGATAGGTTATCCAGACAGAAAAATCAACAAATTAATGAGTTAAACTATACTCTAGACCAGTGATTTTTCAACTGGTGTGCTGAGAGAGGATCTTCAATGTGCTGTGAAAATTTTTAAAGATCATAAATTATTTTCAAAAGAACTTCAAAGCACATTAAGTGTACATATAAAAATTAAAACTTTTATATCATAATAATAAATGTTTTATTATTATAATACTGGCTTATTTCTAAAGTGAGTGGGATGTAGATGTGAAAAAGATTTTGTGACATGTCCATAGAAGGTGTGATCTTATAAGGATTTGCTGATGAACACCAACATATGTTGGATTATATAGTAATTCTACCATTAATTTTTTTGTTCCTTTTTTTTTTTTTTTTTGGTTTTTGGCCGGGGCTGGGTTTGAACCCGCCACCTCTGGCATATGGGACCGGCGCCCTACCCCTTGAGCTACAGGCGCCACCCTACCATTAATTTTTTTTAAGAAGCTTCATACTGTTTGGCATAACAACCTCACCAACAGAGCACAAGAGTTCTAATTTTTCCACATCCTTGTCAGCACTTGTTATTTTATGTTCTTCTGATAGTAACCCATGTGTGTAAGGCGATGTCTCATTATGGTGATGATTTGCATTTCTCTTATGATTAGCAATGTTAAGCATCTTTTAATATGATTTTTGGCCATTTGTATATCTCCTTTGAAGATATCTTGAAAGATACCTTCTTTGAATTGATTATTCAAGTCCTTTGCCCATTTTTTAATTGCATTAAATAATTTTAGTAGTTTTTGTCAAGTTGTAGGAGTGGCTTGTAGATTCTGAATATTGACATCTTGTTAATAAGATACGTATTTGGATAATGTTTTTGTAATATTATTTTTCATTGCATATTAATTTTTTTCTTTAATATGTGTGTGTCTAACTTTGGTTGATTTAGAAGGTGTATATGGTCTTTTTAATTTCAGGTTAATATGAGGATACATACAACTAGTTTTCATTATTTGTGTTTAAGAGGTAAAGTCCAAGTCTGAGTTGTAATTGAATCCTTCATCCAGGAAGTGTGCTGTATACTCCTACAATGTACCAAATAAGTGGGAACTTACCAAGTCCCCTCCTCCCCTTCCTGAATTCAATTGTGTCCTCTTATGTGGGCCTGTAATTGCTGATCTACCATTTTTAGATTAGTACTGAGTACATGGAATGCTTGGTTTTCCATTCTTGAGATCCTTTACTTAGGAGAATGTTCTCTAAATCCATCCAAGTAAATACAAAAGATGCAGAGTCTCCATCTTTTTTATGGCCGAATAGTATTCTACGGTATACATATACCACAGTTTATTCATTCATGGATTGACAGCCACTGGGTTGTTTACACATCTTTGCAATTGTGTGTGGTGTTTCTATAAACATTCTAGTGCAAATGTTCTTATGGTAAATTATTTTTTTTCTTTTGGGTAGATACCTATTAATGGGATTTCAGAATCAAATGGAAGGTCTACTTTTAGTTATTTGAGGAGTCTCCATACTACTTTCCAAAAAGGCTATATTAGTTTGCAATCCAGGCAGCAAGGCATGAGTGTACTGCTTCCCCCATACTGACACTAGCATCTGCAGCTTTGGTACCTTGTGATATGGGCTATTCTCGGGTTAGGTAATATCTCAAAGTGGTTTTGATTTGCATTTCTCTGATGATTAGGGACAATGAGCGTTTTTTTCTGTTCTTTTTTTTTGGCCGGGGCTGGGTTTGAACTCGCCACCTCCGGCATATGAGACCAGTGCCTTACTCCTTGAGCCACAGGTGCCGCCCTTTTTCTGTTTTTGTTGGTCATTATGCTTTCTTCATAGGGATGATGCTTGCCCATTGATTGGTGGAGTTGTTTGCTCTGTTCTTGTTGATTTGCTTGAGTTCTTTGTAGATTCTAGTCACTCCTCTGTTGTCCAGTTTGTAACATGCCAATACTTTCTTCCATTCTTAAAGTTGTCTATTTTCTTTGTTGATATTGTTCTTAATTGTGAAGATGCTTTTTAACTTAATCAGGTCCTATTTTCTTATTTTTGTTCTTGCTGCAGTTGCCATGGGGTCTTCTTTATGAATTCTTTTCCAAGCCAAATATTGTTAAGAGTTTTCCCTTACTTTCCCATAGGGTTTTTATCATTTCATTTCTTAGATTTAAATCTTTTATCCAGAATGAGTTAATTTTTGTAAGTGTTGAGAGGTGACGGTCCAATTTTAGTGTTTTACATGTGCCTAACCAGTTCTCCCAGCACCATTTGTTAAATAGGCATTCTTTTCCTCGGTGTATGCTTTTGTTTTATCAAAGAGCAGATGGTGATATGAGGCTAGTTTCCTTTCTAGGTTCTCTATTCTGTTTTATAGATCTACTGGCATAAAAGAATGCCGGTACCATGCTGTTTTGATCACTATAGACTTGTTGTATAACCTGAAGTCTGGTAATATGATACATCAGATTTGTTTTCATGTCATGGAATTGCTTTGGCAATTCAGGGATTTTTCTGGTTCCATATGAATTGAAGAACTATTTTTTTTCCAAGTTCTTTAAAGTATGATGGCAGTGTTTTAATGAGAATTGCATTAAATCTGTAGATCAGTTTGTGTAGAGATATTTTAATGATAACATTGTTCCCTAGCCATGAGCATGGTATATTCTGTTTGTTAACATCTTTTGCTATATCTTTTCTCAGAGTTTCATAGTTCTCTCTGTAGACATCCTTTACATCCTTTCTTGAGTATATTCCAAGGTACTTCATTTTCGTGAAGGTTACCAAGAAGTGTATTGTGACTTTGATTTGGTTCTCAGCTTGACTGTTGTTGGCATATATGAAGGCTACTGATTTATGCACATTGATTTTATATCCCAAGACATTATAGTATCTCCTGAACACTTCCAGGAGTCTTGTGGTTGGCTCTCTGGGGTTTTCTAAGTACAAGATTATATCATCAGCAAAGACCAAAAGTTTGATGTCTTCTGTCCCCATTTGGATACTCTTGATCTCTTTCTTTTTGCCTGATTGTCTTGGCTAGGACTTCCAGAACTATGTTGAATAGTAGTGGTTAGAGTGGACATCCTTATCTGGTTCCAGTTCTAAGTGGAAATGTTTTCAGTTTTTCCCCATTCAGTATATTGGCTGTGCATGTGTTGTAGATGGCCTCTATCAGTTTAAGAAATGTCCCATCTATGCCTCTTTTCTTGTGTTTTTATCAGAAAAGAATGCTGAATTTAGTTGAATGCTTTTTCTGTATGTATTGAGAGGATTATATAGTCTTTGGCTTTGGCTTTGGCTTTGCCTCTATGTAGTGAATTAACATTTATTGATTTGTGTATGTTGAATAGCCTTGCATCCCTGGGATTAAGCCCACGTGATCATGATGTATTATTTTTTTGATGTGTAGCCGAATTCTATTTGCTAGGATTTTATTGAGTATTTTTGCATTAATATTTGTTAATGATATTGGTCTGTAATTTCTTTTTTTTTTGTTAGGTTCTTTCCTGGGTTTGGTATCAGGGTAGTATTTGCTTCACAGAAAAAGTTGAGGAGGGTTCCCTCCTTCTCAGAGTTTTGGAAAGATTCTGCAATATAGGTTAGGTACAAGCTCTTCTTTGAAAGTTTGATAGAATTCTGGTGTAAAACCATCTGATCCAGGACTTTTTTTGTTCGAAGCTTTTTTTTGTTGTTGTAATTTTGGTACTTGATATTGGTCTGTTCAAGAGTTCTATTTCTTCCTGGCTAGGTCTACGGAGGTAGTGTGATTCCAGATATTGGTCCATTTCCTTCATGTTTTCAAATTTCTGGGTGTAGTTTTTTTTTTTTTTTTGGTATTATTCAGTGGTGATCATTTCTATCTTGGTAGTATCTGTTATTTCCCCCTTTTTTGTTTTTGGTTGAGGTTATTAGAGATTTTACTTTTCTGTTTCAAGGTAATCTGGCCAAAGTTTATTGATTTTATTTATCTTTTCAAAGAACCAACTTTTTGTTTCATTAATCTTCCAAATCTTTTTTGTTGTTGTTCTTCATTTCATTTAGTTCTTATCTAATTTTGGTTATTTTTTTTCTTCTCCTGGGTTTGGGGTTAGATTACTCTTCCTTTTCCAGTTCTGTGAGATGATTCATTAGGTTGTTGATTTTGCACTCTTTCTGTTCTTTTGGATGTGAGTATTGCAATAAAAGTCACTCTTGGGACTGCTTTTGTAGTTATTTGGCTCTGGGCTCCTTTGGATCTGGAATGCTACATAACTGTCCTGTCCTCTGTTTCTTCATCCTCAGAGTTCTTCTCAGTGGATCAGTGAATGCTTCTGTTAGCTCTCCCTGTGATTTACTTCCCAACTTCAATTGCTCATAATTCACTTAGTAATTATCTTCCTCTTTATAGCTGGAACAGTCTGTTGAGAGCTGCCTCTAGTTGGCCATCTTCTACATTAAACCTGGAATCCCCATTTTTACCTTTAAGTCCTTTGGCATGAGGAAATTGTTGCTAGATGTTAGTCTTAACTAGATTGGATTTATAGAATTATGATAAATCACCTTCTTTACATCTTTAATAGTTTGATGGGCCTTAATCTCTGCCTAGTGATAGGAAATTTGTTTCTTAACTATCTTGATGTGTAAGAAGAATTTCAAAGACATTAACATCTCTCACTCTGATCAGAATCTATGTGGGGATTATACCTCTTAGTGAATTTATCTATTTAAACCATATGCTTAGGATCTAAAGAAATGACTACAAGATAGGTTTGTGATTCCAGGGGCTCACCATGAGGTGGGCTCAGATTAAATTCCATTTATCATCCAACCCTGATAGCTTGCACTCTGACTATGAGAAAGTGACATTATCGATCCATAAGAATTAGTGTTAGTCAATGTCCAATTACCCGTAAGTCTTAAAATTTTCATCTTTAGTGGACAAGATAGTTAGGAAGGATGCAGTATGTATTTGTGATATCATTGTAGAAGCTTTCCACAGGAGTCTCAGGTTTCCTTTTATTCAGAGGGCTCTAAGCTGATAAATTTACCTAGGTCTGAAATTTGGTCACAAGGCTATCATTCTCTACTTCAATGGCTCAAGTCACTCTTCTGTTTTTCCAGGCCCTTTTTATAGGGATCCTTAATAGATTTACCCATCTCTTTGGTCTTCAGGAACCCATGATCATTTAACCATTATCAAAGATATATATTTATGTATGAACTAATTCATACCTTGGAAATTTGTGCTGTACCTAGTACAGAACAGAATGTACTAAGATCTCTAGAACAGCAAAGCCAGAATTGTAGTGACAGTGCAATTATGGAAGGTGCTTTCTTCCTTCTGTCCTTCAGGATCCAAGATATGTATTCTAACTGAATATTGAATATGAGAGTCAATGAAATATTTCTAGTTTAGAGAATATACTTCATCCTAGAAGACAGCATTAAAGCTCCTTAGAATATACTCCAGTTGTCACTCTAACTGAAGGACAACCATTGTTAGGTGATAGAGTGCCTAATAACAATACCATTACATCAGGTTACCACCACTTCTTTTATGGTGAAGTGAGTTATCTGGTGAGGAGCAGTACTATGAGAGATAACCATGGTGCACATTAGGCATTCAGTGACAATAAATATTGGTGTAGGCATCATGGGCAGGAAAGGCAAGTTTGATTGCCTGACGTTCTGAGCACACTTTCCCTTCTTTGAGATCTTTAAAGCTCCCTGGGGCTACAGACAATTCCATTGTTCAGATGGCTATCGTATTAAAGGCGTGCAACATACTCATTTTTATAGGCCAGGCTAAAGTTTTCTTTTTCCTTCTGAATAAATTCTGTGTATTTGTATATTACACTTTCCGCTCTGACTACCACTCTTTCTATTTTTATCTTGTCTATTTCTATGCAAACATCCTGTACTTTCAGCAAAAGCTATGTATTACTCTTAATTATTGTGTACTTTTCTGTATTCATGTGATTATTTTTGCTTTTCAGATTTTTCTTTTTTATCTTTCTCTTTTATCTCACGCCAAAAGCTTGTTCATTATTCAAAATTCAATTGAAACACACCTTTTTTAAACATACAGGAAAAAAGCTTAAAAAGCTTTAAAAGCTCATAGTATTTTAAATCTCTTAATAACTCTACCCAGTTAAGTTACATGTGTATATCTCTTATTCTATAATCTTGTCCATCTACTTCATTTTATAAATAAGAAAGTTGAGATTCAATTTTAAAAGATTCATTCAAGATTCCACAGATAAACACTAGAGATACATCAGAATAAGAAAAGATAATAAATACCAAATAGTACCTCTGTAGAAAGGAACTAACTTATTTTTCTTTTTATTGTTTTATCAGATTGAGAGGTTAGTCTTCTTTCTTTGTTAATACTCTTAGGAAAGATTTTGATAAGAACATTCATTTGCAACAATAGTGATAATTATGTTGTATATACTTGATATTCATTTTTAATAGGAAAAACTCAAAACAGCGGCAGAAGAAAACATACTTAGTCTTAAAGAAAAAAAAGACAAGGTAAGGGAATACAATTTTTATAGTTGTTTTAATAACATTCATTTTTTAACATCTTAGAAATAATTTTTATGAGTTGGAAAATAACATTTTGTGTATATCATACAATTTTATTTCCTAAATTGTTTCTTGCTATAATGTAAATCATTAACTAAAAATTTCAAAATAATTGTCATGTTGAGAAGACTTTAATTTTTTTATAATCCTAATTGCAGTATTATCTTAAATTATTTAGGTAATTCTGTGTTTCTCTCTTAAAAAACTTATAATGTTAGAGGCAAAATATTTTCATAAAGATTCTAAAGCTTCAATTTTGATTATGTCTAATTTGAGATTTTGAAGGGGCTTGATAAATGACATTGTTTTCTTCACTTAAGTTCTGAACCATCTGAGAAAGACAGAAAAGAAACAGTATCATAATTATTGGTAACAATATTGGCTTCTATTTGAAGGCAAGAGGACCTTTTAATCCTGAAATCCAAAATTAAACAGATTAACTTACTTCTTCACAGGTAGAGCTTGACTAGGGCAGGTTTACCCATTTGATGACCTGCTTTAGTAAAACTTGTGTCTTAAAAGAGCAGAGGATGAATGTGTCGTTTATCTGGTTCTCAAGAAGGAGTAAGGAAGGGTCTGTATGTGTCAGTTTCTCCTTTTCTTCTAATTCACCAATCACATTAAATCATTACTCCCCCCCCACTGAAGCAGAGAGTGGGTAGCAACATTACCTCAGGGTGCCCCTTACATGTCGGAGGAAGCACTAGTTATGGGGAAGAAGAGTACTCAGCCTTTAACCTATTTGGTAATGTAGAATTGTTGCAGAATTTGATTTAACTAATTTTTGGTTAAAATGATTAAGTATTTTCTTTATACACAATGATGTAGTCTCATAAGTCCCCACAGAGATAGCTGTGATTATAAATTGAAAATGACAATCAGAATAATTTGGGGAAAGTTCAGTTGTAAAGTTTAGACAGTTCTACAATTTTGTTAAATTTAGGTTGAAAGAAAAGAAGGAAATAAAATATTGAACCTGTGAATGAATACTGAGTGCTTCAGATGTTCTAGACACTTGAAAACATTATACTTGGATTAATACAATTAGCCAGTATGGTTCGATATAGTCTTAAGGAAGTATCTAATGAAGATGAGCAAGTTTGTTAATCTCTAATATTTTTTTGAAATACAGAATATGTTCATATTAAGAAAGTATATATCACAATCTTATAGAGATGCTTTTGATTCTTATATACTTCTTAATATTTGTATCTGTAATTAAATAGATTAGTAAATTCCATGTGTTTTATCTGGGGGTCTAGATATATATGTTACAAAGTGAAAAAAATGATAAATGAAGTGAAGAAATTTAACTAGGTCTTGCTACACTTCGCTCCAACACTACTGAAATATGTGTACTAGCCTTATAAGTAATAATCATTAAAGTTACCAAGTATTTCTGAGTTTGGGCACATTGCTTAACTTCTTCATGCCTTAGTTTTCTTATCTATAAAAAAATAATAATAATAGCTTCCTCAAGTTTTGAGGATTAAATGAGATGGTATCTGTAAAGCATTTAAAATAATACTTGACAGTAAATGCCATTTAAGTGTTTGTTTAAAAAATACAACAAATAACATTGTGAATATTTGGTATATATGCATTAATGGAAAAGTAACATTCAAAAAAGAATATAACTTGCAAGGAAGTACGTAGTTTCCATCATGTATTCTGAAGAGGGATAGCTTGGTATTCTTGACCATTTTCTTTTAGGCAGCTGGAAAATGTCAGTTAACAGTCATGGCCACAAGGTGGTGCAGTAAGTTTAAATTGCCATTCTCAGGCCTATGGGGAGGAAAGATTTGTCCACGAAAGCAGTTAACTTTTGGAGATTACAAGAGGGTGACCCCTGATGAATTGAGGGAGCAAAAAAAATTTGCTTTCATTAAAATTGTGTCATCAACTATTATATAGAAACATGTAGAAAAATAAAATAAAAATTAAACTCTGTGAAAATTTGCTATCAAAATTCATAGCTGTTGGAAAAAGGATTATGAAATGACACATCATCTCTTTAGCTCCGGATCATCTCATTAGCTGCTTGATTTTATAGATGGATACATTTAAGCCCGGAGATACTTGGAGATTTAGTAAAAAATCACCTGGCAAGATAGTAAAATATTCAGGAGAAAAGAACATACTTTGTACTTGTCTCCCAGTTAATATTTTTTATAGTACATGCAATTGCCTCTTTATGTTATACCCTTTACCTGCCTAATTTAAACTCATTGCATGTTCAGCCACCAAGTTTTTGAAGTATTGTCACTGGATCCCTCATTATTTGATGCTCCATTGTTTCATATGAGTGATTGCCTTGATTGTATTCATGGAGATGGTGGTCACCAATGGAAATGTTAAGATGGGAAGTGATGAGCGTGAGTTTCATCTATGATCACACTAAAGAAACTATTTATTAGCTTTGACTAGAATTCTAGGCCAGGTGCTAAAAGAAGCTGGATATATGTACAAAGGTAGAATGAAAGAGAACTGAGGAAATTGAGTGGAAATAATGTCCAAATATTTAAAGTAAATTCGCAATTTATTTACTTTTAGAATTGAAGCAAATAGCTATTTCATGATTTTTTTTTCCTGAAAATTTCTCTTTCTTTATATTTTTTCATAATTTTCCCCCCCTATTTTTGGAAGCAAACAGGAAAAAGATGGTGGATAGGAAAAGGCTAATATTTTATTGGTGAGAAAGAGGACACATCAATCAGTGTATGAAAGAAACTGAATGAAAATGAAAATAAATTGCCCTCTTGCTTAATCTGTGGAATGAACCACAGATTAAGGCTTTTTGTAGGAACAGAGAATCATTTTTTAGAGAATCCTTAACTGTTGGTCAAATAGAGAGTTGAGATATCTTACTTCTTTTCCTAGCAACTCTGTGAAGATGAAGAGGGGCAGATACCTCATTTTCACCTTAAAAGGGGAAGTAAAGTAACAAAGAAGGTTAATGTAATTTAAAACTATAAAATAATAATAGCAACCCAAATTAATCTAATCAATAATGAATTGAGAGTAAGTTCTAGTTTAATTTAGTTCAGTATTCTACTAGTTCCTGTGTTTTGAAGAAATAAATTATCAAAATGATATTTAATGATGGTTTTCTTCACTTTTGTTATTCAATGCAGAAAACACAGACGTCTTTGTTGGAAACACCTGAAACTAGTTATCAGAAATTTGATTCTAAAGCAGCTTCTTCACAAAATTTATCTCAAAATTTCACAACAGCTGATCATGGCAAATCCAAAGATAAAAGAGACTATCTATGGACATATGCCAAAAGTTCTTTATCTACACCAGTACCAAAGGTTGGTGTCTAAAATTTCCAAGATAGTAATTTTTAATAAAAAGAAAAGGGTTCTGGTATCACCATTATATCTGGTATCTCTCTCTCTCTCTCTGTCTTTTTCTCTCTTCCCCAGACACACACACACATACAAAACTACTTTCTTGAAAATTTCAACATTTTTGTGGTATCAGCATGAAATGGTTTTTTATTTTTTCTATAATTGCATACAAATTAATGGCATCTTGGGCATATTCTATAACTTGCTAGTCATTCGTCAACATTTTAATAAGTCCTGGAAAAGGATCTGGCCTTAATCATAGGTAATTTTCTCTAAAATATGGATTATTAGTACTCTTCCTCACAGCTTTGTGTCCTAGTTGAAAATTCCAGAGCAAAAGGAAGAGTGACGTTCACATCTTGACACATATACACACAATATTCAATGCCTTTTGAAAATTATGAAAATTAGTGAACTAGTAGGCCATTAAATATGAAGTGTCTGATTTTGAATCAAAAGTTTAGTTTATTATATTTCAAGTAATAAGCAGTACAGTTAATGGAAGTGTATGCCTAAATTTATCAATACAATTTTGCCATCTTAACAGTAGATTAGGGAGGCTTAAAATACAGAATATTACTATTATCTCTTGTTCCACCTTCCAATTACTAGTCCCTCCACAAAGGCCAATTACTGTCTTAATTTCTAATATTAGATTTACCTGTTTCTGTATTTTCTACAAAGGGAATCATACAGTATATATTCTTTCTGTCTGGCCTTCTTTCATTTAATATTATGTTTTGGGAGCTCACCCATATTGTCGCTTGAAGTTGCAGACTGTTTTTATTTCTTTATAGTATTCTATTGTGTGATTATACCACATTTTATTGATCTATTCTATAGCTAATAGATATTTAAGTAGTTTTCAGATTGGGCTTTTATGAATAGTGGTGTTACAAAAATTCTAGTACTGACATGTATACATTTTGGTTGAGTACGTGCCTAAGATGGAAGTTGGCAGGTTATATGTATTTTCCATTAAACTGCCAGTTTTTATTTTTCTTCTGTGTGTGTGTATATTTTAGGGATTGCACCAATTTACATCAGAGCCTGCAGTGAATGAGAGTTCTAGTTGCTCCACGTCCTTACTACCACATGATATTTTTTATCTGTTTTATCTTAGCCATTCTAGTAGGTATGGTGACCTTATTTTTTCTGAAGAAATTTTTTACTTTGTAATTAACTTTTGATTTACAGAAAAGTGGCAAAGGTAATATAGAGAATTCCTGAATATCCCTCACTCAGTTTCTCCATTATTAACATTTTATGTTATTGCGGTACATTTGCCAAAACTGAGAAACTTACACTAATACGTTACTATTAACTTAACTTTAGACCTTATTTGTATTTCATAGTTTTTCCGTTAAAGTTTTCTTTTTGTTTAGGGATCCAACTTAGGCCACCAAATCACATTTAATTTTCATGTTTCCTTATCCTGGATCTTAATTTTTAATGATGGCATTTCAAACTATACATTTCCCTTTAACCATTGATTGAACTGCATCCCATAAATTTTGATATGGCATATTTTCATTTTTGTATGTCTCAGAGTACTTTCTAATTTCCTTATGATTTATTCCTTTACCTATTGGTTATATAGAAGTGTTTTGTTGAGCCCCTATAGTGGATTTTTCATTTCAGTTATTGTACTTTTTAATTTCAGAATTTCTGTTTAGTTCTTTTGGTAATTTTTATATCTTTATTGATATTCCATGTGGTAAGACATTTTTCATGCTTTCCTTTAGTTCTTTAGGAATGATTTTCTTTAGTTCTTTGGACATACTCTTTTTCTGTTAAGTTCAATGCCTAGGCTTCCTCAGCAGCAGTTTCTATGGTTTGCTTTTTTCTTATTTCTATGGGTCATACTTTCTTTTTATTTATTTATTTATTTATTTATTTGAGACAGAGGCTCACTATGTTGCCCTCAGTAGAGCGTCATGGCATCGCAGTTCACAGCAACCTCAAACTCTTGGGCTTAAGTGATTCTCTTGCCTCAGCCTTCCAAGTAGCTGGGACTATAGGCACCCGTCACAGTGCCTGGCTATTTTTTGTTGCTGTTGTACAACTGTTTATTGCAGTTGTCATTGTTGTTTAGCAGGCCTGGGTCAAGTTAGAACCTGCCAGCCTCTGTGTATGTGGTCGGCACCATAACCACTGTGCTATGGGCACTGAGCCAAGGGCCATACTTTCTTGTTTTATAGAATGTCTCAAATTTTGTTGAAAATTGGACATTTAAAAAAACATAATGATGACCTGGAAATCAGATTGTCCTTATCCGCATGGTTTATTGTTTCTTCTTGTAGTAGTTTTTATTGTTTAGTGATTTTTTTTGAAACTAATACTGAAAAGTTTGTTCTCTTGTGATTGAAACTGGTCTCTACTTGATCAGCTTAGTGTTCAGCTAATGTTTGGACAGAAATGTCCTTAAATGCCTGGAATCAATAAATTTCAGTCTTTGCCAAAGACTTTATATGTGTATAAAGGCACGTCCTCAACACTCAGCCAGGCAGTTGACAAATCTACTTAGTTTTTAATTCCTGCTTGTGGAGAACCTCAAGATAAGGCAGTGATGAGAGCTTAGGGCCTTCTTGGGTCTTTTCTGAGGCTGTACACAGCCCTATGCATATGTGCAGGCTTCTGTATTTATGGAAATATGTCAGAGCTTTTAGAGCCCCTATGGATATCTTGTTTCCTACCTGTACTTTTTTTTGAGACAAAGTGTCACTATATCACCCTAGCACACAGCAACCGCAAACTCTTGGGCTTGAGCAATTCTCTTGCCTCAGTCTCCCAAGTAGCTGGGACTATTGGCTCCTGCCACAACACCTGGTTGTTTTTATTTTTATTTTTTTGTAGTTGTCATTGTTGTTTAGCAGGCCTGGGCTGGGTTTGTACCAGCCAGCCCCAGTGCATTTGGCCGCCCGAACCAGCCACCTACCTGTACTTTTAATGTTTTTGTTTACCCCAATCGTCAGTCACTGCTTTAGGTTGCTGCAGTGTTAAAACACATTTTTATAATTGTTGTTGACAAATGCTGTCCCCTATCTCAAAAAAGCCTAAGGAGAAGCCTTTTTTTTTTTAAACTGAATGATTTCTTGGGTTGAATTATGATCAGTCTTGTAAGTAGGATCTTTGAGAGATCTACTAGACAGATCAAATAATGACAGAACTTCACTTACGTTCTTCTCTGTCTGGTGGTTGCCAGATTGTAGCAGGAATGTGGACTGTTAGTTTTTAAGGATAATATAGAGCTGGAAAGCAGAAGATAGGACCTAGAAATGCTAAGATACCACAAAATTTGCTGTTTTTACAAAGATTCAACCATAAACCTTTTTTTTTTTCTTTATGGAATTGATAGTCTCCTTTGGTTAATTGGTTAATTAATTGGTTAATTTTTCAGAATTCAGGAAAAAAACTGCCAAATTTTACCAGTATTTTTATAGCTTTTATGGAGGAATGCAATTTTAGAGCTTTTTACTCTGCCATTTTGGCTCTTGTCAGTAACTTTACTTTTATTATTTTTTTTTATTAAGTCATAAACACATACATCATGTATACATTAATGCATTTATGGGGTACAGTGTGCTGATTTTAAATACAATTTGGAATGCTTACATCAAACTAGTTAATACAGCCTTCACCTCATTTACTTATTGTATTAAAACATTTATACTCTATGCTTAATAGATTTGACATGTACCTTTGCAAAAGCATCTCAAGAATGGAAGAAGTATCCAATGTACTCAGTACTATTATGAAACCAATTTATAATCACTCACACTTTCATATGAAAGATAAATCACAACTATAGCCCAGGATGAAAGAGAGAAGAGGAGGGGGATGGGTGTAGAGGAGGAGGATTGATGGAGGGAAGGTAAACAGTGGGACCCAACTTAGTCACTTTACTTTTTTTTTTAAATTTAATTTAATTTAATTTTATTAAATCATAGCTGTGTACATTAATGCAATCAGGGGCACCAACACTAGTTTCATAGACCGTTTGACACATTTTCATCACACTGGTTAACATGGCCTTCCTGGCATTTTCTTAGTGATTGTGCTAAGACATTTACATTCCACGTTTACTAAGTTTCACATATACCCTTGTAAGATGCACCGCAGGTGTAATCCCACCAACCCCCCTCCCTCTCCTCCCTTTCCCTCTTCCTCCTATTCTTAGGTTGTAACTGGGTTATAGCTTTCATGTGAAAGCCATAAATTAGTTTCATAGCAGGGCTGAGTACATTGGATACTTTTTCTTCCATTCTTGAGATACTTTACTAAGAAGAATATGTTCCAGCTCCATCCACGTAAACATGAAAGAGGTAAAGTCTCCATATTTCTTTAAGGCTGCATAATATTCCATGGTGTACATATACCACAATTTATTAATCCATTCGTGGATCGATGGGCACTTGGGCTTTTTTCATGATTTAGCAATTATGAATAGGGCTGCAATAAACATTCTGTTACAAATATCTTTGTTATGATGTGATTTTTGGTCTTCTGGGTATATGCCTAGTAGAGGAATTATAGGATTGAATGGCAGATCTATTTTTAGATCTCTAAGTGTTCTCCATATATCTTTCCAAAAGGAATGTATTAATTTGCATTCCCACCAGCAGTGTAGAAGTGTTCCCTTTTCTCCACATCCACAACATCTCTGGTCTTGGGATTTTGTGATATAGGCTAATCTTACTGGACTTAGATGATATCTCAAAGTAGTTTTGATTTGCATTTCTCTGATGATTAAAGATGATGAGCATTTTTCATATGTCTGTAGGCCGCGCGCCTGTCTTCTTCAGAGAAGTTTCTCTTCAAATCCCTTGCGCAGCCTGCGATGGGATCACTTGTTCTTTTCTTGCTTATACGTTTGAGTTCTCTGTGGATTCCGGTTCTTAAACCTTTGTCGGAGACATAACCTGCAAATATCTTCTCCCATTCTGGGGCTGTTTGCTTGCTTTACTTACTGTGTTCTTGGCTGTGCAGAAGCTTTTTAGTTTGATCGTGTTCCAGTAGTGTATTTTTGAAGCTGCTTGAATTGCCTGGGGGGTCCTCCTCATAAAATACTCGCCCAGACTGATTTCTTCAAGGGTTTTCCCTGCAGTCTCTTCTAGTATTTTTATAGTTTCATGTCTTAAGTTTAAATCTTTAATCCAGTGAGAGTCTATCTTAGTTAATGGTGAAAGGTGTGAGTCCAGTTTCAGTCTTCTACAGGTTGCCAGCCAGTTCACCCAGCACCATTTGTTAAATAGGGAATCTTTTCCCCACTGAATGTTTATAATTGGCTTGTCAAAGATTAAATAATGGTAAGTAGCTGGATTCATCTCTTGGTTCTCTATTCTGTTCCAGACATCTACTTCTCTGTTTTTGTGCTAGTACCATGCTATTTTGATCACTATTGATTTGTAGTATAGTCTGAGGTCTGGTAGCATGATTCCTCCTGCTTTGATTTTATTTCTGAGTAATGTCTTAGCTATTCGAGTTTTTTTCTGATTCCATATAAAACGAAGTATTGTTTTTTTCAAGATCTTTAAAGTACGGCAGTGGAGCTTTAATAGGGATTGTGTTAAAATTATATATTGCTTTGGGTAGTATGGACATTTTAACAATGTTGATTCGTCCCAGACATGAGCATGGTATGTTTTTCCATTTGTTAAAATTTTCAGCTATTTCTTTTCTTAGAGTTTAATAGTTCTCTTTATAGAGATCTGTCACATCTTTTGTTAGATAAACTCCCAAATATTTCATCATCTTTGGCAGTACTGTGAATGGAATAGAGTCCTTAACTGATTTTTCAACTTGACTGTTGTTGATATATATAAAGGCTACCAATTTATGGATGTTGATTTTGTAATCTGAGACACTGCTGTATTCCTTGATCACTTCTCAGAGTTTTGTAGTAGAATCTCTGTTTTTTTCCAGATATACAATCATATCATCTGCGAAGAGCGACAGTTTGATCTCTTCTGACCCTACATGGATACCCTCCATCTCCTTTTCTTCCCTAATTGCAGTGGCTAAAACTTCCATTACAATGTTAAAGAGCAGTGGAGACAATGGGCAGCCTTGTCTGGTTCCTGATGTGAGTGGAAATGATTTCAATTTAACTCCATTCAATATGATATTGGCTGTGGGTTTGCTGTAGATGGCCTCTATCAGTTTAAGAAATGTCCCTCCTATACCAATTTTCTTAAGTGTTCTGATCATGAAGGGATGCTGGATATTGTCAAAAGCTTTTTCTGCATCAATTGAGAGAATCATATGGTCTTTGTTTT
The DNA here is from genome assembly GCF_027406575.1 of Nycticebus coucang. NCBI lineage: Eukaryota > Metazoa > Chordata > Mammalia > Primates > Lorisidae > Nycticebus > Nycticebus coucang. The sequence goes on from NC_069784.1 coordinate 45,449,870, forward strand.
TTAATTTGTTTATGTGCTGAATTATACTTATTAGATTTATGGATATTGAACCAGCTTTGAGACCCTGGGATAAAACCGACTTGGTCATGATGTATAATTTGTTTGACGTGTTGCTGGATTCTGTTTGTTAGGATCTTGTTGAATATTTTTGCATCTATATTCATTAGTGATATTGGTCTGTAATTTTCTTTTCTTGTTGGGTCTTTTCCTGGTTTGTGGATCAGGGTGATGTTTGCTTCATAGAACGTGTTGGGTAGTCTTTCTTCTTTTTCTACCTTTTGGAACAGGTTGAGTAATCTAGGTACTAGTTCCTCTTTAAAGGTTTGGTAGAATTCTGACGTGAAACCATCTGGTCCCGGGCTTTTCTTTTTAGGGAGGTTTTGTATGGTTGATGCTATTTCCGAACTTGATATGGGCCTGTTCAACATTTCCACTTGATTCTGGCTAAGTTTTGGAAGGTGATGTGCTTCCAAGTATTGGTCAATTTCCTTCAGATTTTCATATTTCTGAGAATAAAGTTTCTTGTAATATTCATTAAGGATTTTTTGAATTTCTGAGGAGTCTGTTATTTTGTCTTTGTTGTTTCTGATTGATGAGATTAGAGATTTTACTCTTTTTTTCCTGATTAGGTTGGCCAAAGGTTTATCTATTTTATTGATCTTTTAAAAAAACCAACTTTTGGATTTATTGATCTGTTGTATAATTCTTTTGTTTTCGATTCCATTTAATTCTGCTCTAATTTTGGTTATTTCTTTTCTTCTACTGGGTTTGGAGTTGGAATGTTCTTCCTTTTCCAGTTGCTTGAGATGTCCCATTAAGTCGTTAACTTCCTCTCTTTCCGTTCCCTTGAGGTAGGCTTGCAATGCTATCAATTTCCCTCTTAGGACTGCCTTTGCAGTATCCCAGAGGTTCTGATAATTCATGTCTTCATTGTCGTTTTATTCCAAAAATTTGGCAATTTCCTTCTTGATCTCATCTCTGACCTAGCTATCATTCAACATAAGGTTATTTAACTTCCATGTTTTTGTATGGGTATGCAGATTCCTGTTGTTACTGAACTCAACTTTTATTCCTTGGTGGTCCGAGAAGATGCAAGGAATAATTTCTGTTCCTTTAAATTTACTGAGGTTAGACTTGTGACCTAAGATGTGATCGATTTTGGAGTAAGTTCCATGGGCTGATGAGAAGTATGTGTATTCAGTTTTGTTGGGATGAAATGTTCTGTAGGTGTCTGCTAAATCCAAATGTTGGATGGTTAGGTTTAAATCTAAAATTTCTTTGCTCAGCTTTTTATTGGAGGATCCATCCAACACTGCCAAAGGAGTGTTGAAATCTCCGACTATTATGGAGCTGGAGGAAATCAAGTGGCTCATGTCTGTTAGAGTTTCTCTTATAAATTGAGGCGCATTCTGGTTGGGTGCATAGATATTAATAATTGAAATCTCATCATATTGAGTATTACCCTTAATGAATATGAAGTGACCATTGTTATCCTTCCTTACTTTTGTTGGTTTAAAGCCTATTGTATCTGCAAATAAAATTGCAACACCTGCTTTTTTCTGATTACCATTTGCCTGAAATATGGATGACCATCCTTTCACCCTGAGTCTATATTTGTCTTTTAAGTTAAGATGTGATTCTTGTTTGCAACAAATATCTGGCCTGAATTTCTGTGTCCAGTCAGCTAACCTGTGCCTCTTTAGAGGACAGTTTAAGCCATTCACATTAATGGAGAATATTGATAAGTCTGGTAAAATTTTGGGTATCGAGTTTTTCGAAAGTCCAGTGGACATTTTTAATCCTTTTGCCACTGTGGAAGTTGGAGTTTGATCAAAAGTTTCTGAGTGAGTTTACTTTTGTGGTAGAGGATTGGGCTGGTCATTATGGAGGATAGGTCTGAGAATATCCTGAAGAGCTGGTTTGGTTATGGTAAATTTCTTCAACATATGAATGTCATTAAAGTATTTAATTTCTCCATCATAAATGAAACCCAGTTTAGCTGGATACAGGATCTGGGGTTGAAAGTTATTTTGTTTTAGGAGATTAAAAGTCGATGACCACCCTCTTCTGGCTTGAAAAGTTTTAGCAGAGAGATCTGCAGTCATTCTAATATTCTTCCCTTTGTAAGTAATGGCTTTCTTACGTCTGGCTGCTTTGAGAATCTTCTCCTTCATATTAACTTTAGTGAAGTTAATTATGATATGCCTGGGGGATGTCTTATTAGGGTTGAGTCGTGCTGGGGTTTTGAAGCTTTCTGCTATCTGAATTTCAGAATCTCTAGGCATGTCTGGAAAATTCTCTTTCATAATTTCATGGAGAAGGGCCTCTGTGCCTAGCGAGGCCACATCATTGGTTTCAGGGATTCTAATGAGTCAGATATTAGCCTTCTTCGAATTATCCCAGTGCTCTCTGAGAGAATGATCCGTTTTTGCTCTCCATTTCTCTTCCTCTTTGAGAGTTTGGGAATGTTCAAAGGCTTTGTCTTCAATGTCAGAAATCCTTTCTTCTGCTTGCTCCACTCTTGTTACTGAGGGATTCTACTGTATTTTTCAGACCTTTGAGGGCTACAAATTCTTGCTTCAGTGTGTCTAAGTCTTTGGTGGTTTTGTCTTTAAATTTGTTAAATTCTGAGACAACTTTTGAATTTCTCCTTGAATTCCTAATTCCATTTTATTAATCTTGTTTGCAATGCAAATTCTGAATTTGATTTCTGACATCTCTGCCAGTTGTTTGTGAATGGGATCTTCAGTTACATCTGCCGTATCTTTCTTTGGGGGGGGTTGATCTATTCTGGTTATTCATGTTATCAGAGTTTTTCCACTGATTTTGCCTCATGATTGTTTTACTCCCTTTAATTTTTCCCCTGGAGCTCTGTCAAGGACCTGTACAGTGCTGTGGCCTGAGAAACTGGGGCCCTGTTTGGTGTGGTGGGGCTAATTGGTTCTGTCTTGTTTTCAGCTAGTTTCTGTTCGACCCTAGTGAAACAGTTACTCTGGGTTGAAGTCTCAGCTGTGGAGAAATACCAGCAATTAAGTCACCCCACCCACCACAGGCACCAATTGGTAAAGGAAAATCAAACCTTCTTAGAACCACACACCCAGGGAACCACCTGAATAGCCCTCAGACAATTGGCTCAGTTCAAAAGGTCCAAATCAGTTGTCTCAGTCAGCACCTGTCTCGGGTGGGAGAGTTTAAGTGGTCTCTGGGAACTGGATCACAGGGGTCTGGTGACTACTCTGATATGGCTTGCTCCAGTGCTGCGTGGAGTCAGGAGGAGCCACCCAGCAAATAGATCAGTTTGGGAAGGTTGATGCCTCCTTCCCCACCTTGCAGCTCTGTCACACCCAGTTGCTGTAGCCCCACAGGGCTGTGACCCAGTCATTTATCTGCAGTGAGCAGATACTCCAGAGGTTTGCACCTGCCTAAATCACAGGGAAGTCTGTATCTGCTGGTCTAGGCTACTGCTCTCTGCCTCTATCCACCAGGGTGTGGTGAGGCCTGTCAATCTTGGGCACTTGATGGAGGCTGGGGGTGTTCACTCAGTTCCAGCCCCATCCTTAGTTTATGTTACTGGCAGAACAGAACAACCCTGTGAGAGTGTGTTTCTGACCCTGCTAAATTCCTCTGCAGAGGAGAGGCTGATTTGAGTTCCCTCAGGAACTGTGCCTCAGGCCCTGTCTTTACTCCTGCAGGTTTGTATTTGCAGCACGATTAGTTGTCAGCTGTAGCCTCTTGGTCTCCTTTGTCTATAGGCTGATGATCCCCTGAGGGCCGGGTATGTCTTAGGCTCAGTAAAGCGGTCCTCTGGATTAGCCCCACCCTGGGAGTTTCCCAGCTCTGCGCATGTGTTTTCTAGTCCCAGCTTTCCACCCAGTACCGCCTCAGGCAAACCTTTTACTCACGGGGCCTGTGTTTCAGTCCCAGGTCTGTTCCATGGTGGTTGCCATCTGAGAAGATGCCCGGCCTCATCTGGTTTCCCAGGGAGACAGGAGGAGTGGCTACGGGATATCTGGGAGTGGGCCTTGTTATTGCTAAAGATGGCTGCTGCTCTGCACCTCGGGGCACCGCCGCTCCGGCGTGATTCCCTCTTAGCCGACAGTCGTCTCCTCACTCCTGTGCTGCAGAATCAGCACTGTCCAGCTGCAGTCCAGGTCCTGTCTACACCTCTCGAGACATCACCCAAGAATCTGGACTCCTTGGGGGCAGGCCTCCAGACCTCAGAGCGAGAGTGGAGGGGAGTGCTGGGAGCTCAGAGTTGCAGGTCGTAACACCAAGCTCATTGAGAGCAAATGAGCAAATAAACAGATACAAAGCCTACCAGATACACAAGTCCATAGATACAGAAACAGATAGAGACACATAGACATACAGACAACACCCACGACAACAGCAACATAAAAACAACTGCAATAAAAATAGTGATAATCATAAAATAATTGTAAAAAAAGAAAAAAGTGATGTTCATAGAAAAGTTAGAAGAAAGGAGAAATTAAAAATAGAAAATATAGAAATAAAAAATATATCTATATAAAAAGTAATAATGAAAAATTAACAAATGCTCCTCCAAAAAATGGTGAGGGAAAAAACAGCAAAAAAAAAAAAAAATAGAAAAAGAGAAAAGAAAAGAAAGGCACCAACCACAAAAATATTATTCTTGTATGTAGAAATATACATCTATGTGTATGATGTAGGGATCAACTTTCATAGGAATATATTCATACTGCAATACACTTTCTGGACACCTGGTGTCGCTGTGAGTGGTTTCCAGGCTTATACCTGATTCACAGTTTATACTGTTACCATGGTAACCACCTTCCCTGGCCGATCACGATTTTGGAGTTTCTGTAAAAGTTTGTCACCTAAGTATTGTGTAACCTCAGCTGTTCTGCTACAGACAGCACTTGCGATCTACCTTCCCACTCAGTGCAGGAGTCCATGCTTCTCAAATCTTTCCACTCTGTTCCCAGGTTCTCCTGCAAACTGGGGACTGCAATCGGCCTGGGGGGAGGGTGCTGCTGGGTTCGGGGGTCGCAGCGGGTCTGCGGCTGAAGAGTCTTGTGACTGTAGCCAGTTCCTGCAGCTGGAGCGCTCGGGGACCTTATTCTGAGTTTTATGGTTCAGAGTTTCCCTTTTGGATCAGGACCCACCAGTTCGCGGCACAGCCTGAACCGCCAACCCCCTCCAACATTCTTCACCAGGAATCCTCCAGTCTATTCAGGTCTCGGGGAAGGTGCCCGCCCTTTTGGGTAGTTCAAAATGTCTATTTCCCAGGCGGGATCCCTTCCCTTCAATTTTCCATCAGGCTGCCCAGCTCCCCGTGGTTTTGAGTGGCTCTCCTTTCAGATGCCTCCCTCAGTTCAGGAATAAATACTCATCAGTTGGGTTTTGTCAGCATTTGCAAGCTGCTGTCCTCCATAAGGGAGGGGCCTGCTGGCCAGCATGGCTAACCAGGGAAGAATCTCTACAACAGAGTCTGTGGTTTTAAATTACCCCTCATATATAGCAATCTGCCAATTTGCTGAGCATCTCCAGCTGTCCGTCCACACCAATAATCCACACACAGGGAAGGTCCAGACCCCCTTTCCTCTCACCTGATGGCTTGGGAAAGGTGGGCTATATGTCCATCCTGTCTGCCATCATGGCCCGCCTCCAGGTAACTTTACTTTTTAAAGATACTTTTTTAAATCATAAAAATTATAGGATATTATGGAATCCTAAACATTGACTAATGTATATTAAAACAAAAAGAATAAGCAAACATATTTTATTACAAAGCAGTAAGGAGTTTTATGAAGACAGCAAAGCATACTTATAATTAAAGTCCCTCTTAAGATTATTTATTGCTGAATGTGGATTGTCTGTCTGTCTCTCTATTATTTGTTTAGCAAGTTGAAGGGAAGGATAAAGAAAGTCAACTATTGTCAAGTTTTTTTGAAAAACATCAAAATTTCTAGTATCAAAAAATTAAATTTTTATTTCAAATTTTTGCCTCATATACTTGCCAGTAATAATGGAGATTTATAAAGACTCAAATTATCTTGAAATTATTAAATTCTTTTAACAGTATATATTTTATTTGATGGGATAACATTATTTTTTATTTTTGAATAGGCATTTACAGTGAAGACACCAACAAAAATGAAAATACAGCAAAGAGAAAACAAGAATGTACCCATCGAAGAAAGTACTAGAAAGAGAAAAATGGTCTTTGAATTTGATATTAATTCAGATAGCTCAGAAACAACTGATCTTTTGGTAAAAAATCTTATAAATAATCAGTATTTATATTATTGTATATATTATTTGTTGATGTATATGTATAACATATGTACATAGTGCCTACCATTGTAATATTAAAATGCAATGGCATTTTCTACAATACAGAACCCTAGGCTTTTGCAGCATTTTAAGAGAAATCAAGATTCAAATAATTTCCCTATAAATTTCAAAAAATATGGCATTCTGAAAATAATATAACATAGTTGGCATATGAGATTATTTATTGTTGTCTTGCTTTATAGCAGAGTATCACAAAGGAAATTTTATCATATTTTTTAAAGGAAAGGTGGAGTGAATAATTTTGTTTCAGCCAAATCTGTTATTCAGGCTCCTCTCTATTTTGCATATTATACATGTTCTTTTATTTTGCATCATTAATTTTTTGATATTTTTATCAAGGTATTGGTTTGTATCTGTCTTGAGGAGTTAAATGTATTAGGACAACATGTTTAAGAAGACTATTTCCTCTAGCACTTTGTATCACTATCCCCTATTCATACATACTAGTATTTTCTAAGGGCATAAAAATTGTTTATTGAGAATAAGTAAACTTTAATTCATTGCATTTAAAAGCGGGTAAACCATATCACACTAAATGGAGTGATGCACCAACAATTCTTAATGACAAAATTCCAGTTAAATCCACTATTTTAATATTATCACTGAAAAGATCCTTCAAGGTTTTCTTCGGCTTTGGAATTCTCTGTTTTCATTTATTCTGGAATAATGAGTAGTTGAAGTCTTAAAATTCTCATTACTGAAGTTAATTTATAGAATCTCTGCTCTAGTATCCCTTTGTTTTTATGATGATGATTAACATCTTCACAGTTAAAACTGTGAACTAGGTACTATTGTAAACACTTCACACAGATTCCTTCAGTTATTTCTTACAGCAATTCCATTTTTTAGCCGTACAAGTTGAGGTCCATGTCCATAAGTTCTACATCTGAGGATTCAGCCAAACCATAGATTTAAGATATTTGGGAAAAAATAACAATACATAAAAATAGTTATATTTACATAGGGTTTACATTGTAGTAGGTATTGTAAGTATTCAGAAATGATTTAAAGTATACAGAAGGATAAGCATAGGTTATATGAAATATGCCATTTTATATAAGGGACTTGAGCATACCCAGATTTGGGTATTCATAGGGAGGTCCTAGAACCAATACCCCATGTATACTGAATATAATTGTATAGACAGTGTTGTTATTTCTAGTTAACAGGGAGAAAACAGAGTCACACAAGTACCTTTTTTAATATCGTATAGCTGTAAGACATGGAGCCAAAATTTGAACACAGTCTGATTCTGTAGCCTGTGTACTCATTGTACATAATTGCCAATTTAAACTATAGTTCAGATATATAAAATTGTATGAGAATTAGTAGATATAACATGGGTTTTGGAATTAAACCTCCTAGGGTTATAATCCCTGCTGTTTTTCTATCAGTGGGAACTTAGACCAGCTTCTTAGATGATATGAGATTCAGAATTATTCAAAATTATTTCATTTTTTTTTAAAAGGAGCATCAATCAACTTTGCAATATAGTAAAACCATGACATTCATAGAAGTGTACACAGTCTTTAACCTAGTCTAAAAATACATTTCGCAGTGAGTTTCCTTGGTTGTAAATATCACATGAATCTATTAATCATTTTTGTAATTTTCTTAGCTTATGTAGTTCAATTTTGGTGAACATTCAAATTATTATAAAAATTGAGATTTAAAAATGGATTGTTGAGTATGACCACAGAAAGATGGAATTGAAAATGCCAGAAATCCATATCTCTACCTAGACAACAGCTATACTGGCATAAACTGTCTGAAGTAATTGTTTTGACACTCTGGAGTTTGATTTAAATGCTTGTAAGTTCCAGAGGAAAGCTTGGCTGGTAAATTGTAGTTAATTTTGATGAATTTTAGCCTTAAGTGTGGTAGAGGTTACCAGTCCCACAGCGTATAGTCCCGTGGTAGGTGGCCATGTTTATGTTTCTTGTGTGGCTTGCTAGAGCCAGGGTAAACAGTAAGGACCTTATCTTTCAAATAAAGAAATTGGGAAGTATGATCTTTTCAAAAAGCACAAGACAAATTAACAGAAATTGTCCCAGTAGAAGCCCAGACATTGGCTTTACTAAATATGGACCTTAAAAATCTGCCTTAAAGTAGCTCAAAGAGGTAATGGAAGACATAAACAAAGGTCAAAAACTATGAGAATAAAATGAGAATGCTGATATAAATAGAAATTATTAAAAGAACCACAGAAAATTCTGGGACTGAAAAGTACAATAACAGCACTAAAAAGCCCTTTTGAGGGATTCAAAGGAAGATATATATTTTTTTTATTTTTAATATTGTTTTCTGAGACAGAGTCTCACTTATCACCCTGGGTAGAGTGCAGTGGCGTCACAGCTCACAGCAATCTCAAACCCTTGGGCTTAAGCGATTCTCTTGCCTCAGCCTCCCAAGTAGCTGGGACTACAAGCACCAGCCACAATGCCCGGCTAGTTTTTTGTTGTTGGTGCAGTTGTCATTGTTGTTTAGCAGGCCCAGGGCGGGTTTGAAACCCACCAGCCCCAGTGTATGTGGCCGGTGCCCTAACCAGTGAGCCACGGGCACTGAGCCTCAAAGGAAGATTTAAATAAGTAGAAGAAAGAATTGGTGAACTTGAAGATGGAAAATTGATGTTACTGAGTCTAAAAGAGAAAAGAAAAGCATGAAGAACAGTGAACAGAGCCTCAGAGACTTATAGGACACCATCAAGTAGATCAATATGCATTGTAGGAGTAACACAAGAAAAAGAGAGGGACAAAGAGTATTTGAAGAGTAAAAATAGTATTTGAAGAAATAAATGATTGAAACTTCCCAAATTTTGATGAAAGACATGAGTCAGCAAATCCACAAAACTTAGCCAACTCCAAATAGGATAACTCAAGCAGACATGGAGACATTATATCAAATTGTTTAAAGAAAACCTTGAATCACCAAAAGAGAGGTAACTCATCACATACAAATTGTCTTCTCTGAGATTATTAATTTTTCTCATCAGAAACCTTGGAGACTAGAAGGCAGTGGGTTTATGTATTCAAAGTTCCAAAAGAATAAAATTATAAACTGAGAATTCTATATCTGACAAAACTGTTCTTTCAAAATTAAGATAGAAATTAAGATATTCCCAGATAAACAAAAGCTGAAGTCTGTTACCCCTATGTCTGTTCAAATGTGCTAAGAAGTCCTTTACATTGAAAAGATACTAGTGACTCAAAGCTCTATGAATAAATAATGAGCTCTGATAAAGGTAAAATTATGAGCAATTTTTTTTTTTTTGTAGAGACAGAGTCTTACTGTACCGCCCTCGGTAGAGTGCCGTGGCGTCACACAGCTCACAGCAACCTCTAACTCTTGGGCTTACGCGATTCTCTTGCCTCAGACTCCCGAGTAGTTGGGACTACAGGTGCCTGCCTCAACGCCCGGCTATTTTTTTGTTGCAGTTTGGCCGGGGCTGGGTTTGAACCCGCCACCCTCAGCATATGGGGCCGGCGCCCTACTCACTGAGCCACAGGCGCCACCCCAAATTATGAGCAATTTTTAAAAGATAGTATTTCAATTTTGGCTTGTAGCTCTACTTTTTTTTTTTTTTTTTTTACATAATTTTAAAGACATGCATAAAAGTTAATCTGTATTAGTGGGCCTACAATGTAAAAAGATGTAATTTGTGACATCAGTTAATGGAAAGGGAGTATAGAGCTGTGTGGAAGCAGAGTTTTGCAGGCTATTGAAGTTAAGTTGATAAATATTTGCATGAGATTCTTATTAGGATGTTAAATACAATCTTCATGGTAACTACAATGAAATTATCTATATGATATACATGAAAGGAAATGGGAAAGGAATCAGAATGTTGAGGAATCAGAATGTTGCCTCAACACAAAAGATGTTAATGGAGGATATCAGGAACAAAAACCTAAATAAGACATATTGAAAACAAATATCAAAATGACAGAAGTCCTTCTTTTTCAGTAATCATTTTAAATGTAAATGTATAGTCTTCAATTAAAATATATAGATTGCAAGAATAGATTTAAAAACATCCAACAATATGCTGTCTTCAAGACACTCTACATTCAAAGACACAAATTCATTAAAAAAGAAAGGATGGAAAAAAGTATTCCATGCAAAATAAAGAGCTGTGGTGGCTATTCTGCTATCAGACAAAATAGACTTTTAAGTCAGAAGTACAAAAGACAATAGGACATTATGTATTAATAAGTAGTTCAATCAATACAGCAGGAAGATATGACAGTTTTAAACATTTGTACATCTAATAACAGACCTTCAAAATATATGAAGCAAAACTTCATAGAATTGAAGGAAGAACTAGTAGACAATTTAATAACTAACTTTTATTAATGGAGAGAAACAACCAGAGAGAAGCTAATTAAGGAAATAGAGAACTTCACAATAAAGCAACTAGGTCTAGTAGAAAATAAAGAAAATTTTGCCCAATAACCTCACACAAAGTATCTTCTCTGACTAGAAGTAGATGAAGTTAGAAATCAATAAGAGAAGGAAAACTAAAATAGTTACAAATTTGTAGAAATTCAGCAGCATACTTTCAAAGAAATTACAAAATACTTAGAGATGAACAAAAAGGGCAATATTAATACAATTGCCAGACTTTAATGGGATACAGTAAAATCAGCTCTTTTTATAGTTATTGCAATGAAATTTATAGTTATAATGCCTACACTGAGAAAGAAAGCAGAGGGAGAAAATATAGAGCAGAGATAAACAAATTAGAAAACAATAGAGAAAATTAATAAAAGCAAAACTTGGTTCTGCCTTTAGCTAGACTGACAGAAAAAGAGAACACATATAACTAAAGTCTAATGAAATTGGGAACACTACTACTGACCTTTCAAAAATAAAAAAATTGGGGATGCCCCTAGCTCAGTGGTTAGGGCTCTAGCCACATGCTCCAAGTCTGGTGGTTTGGATCCCAGCCTGGGGCCTGCTAAACAAACAAACAAACAAAAAAAGCTGAGTGTTGTGACAGGCACCTGGGAGCCTACTAGGGAGGCTGAGACAAGAAAATCCCTTGAGCCCAGGAGTTTAAGGTTGCTGTGAGCTGTGACTCCACCTCACTCTACCAAGGGTGACAAAGTGAGACTCTGTCTCAATAAGAAAAACAAAATTAAATAAAATAATTAGAAGAGAACAGTATGAATAATTGTATGCCAATAAATTAGATAACCTTATTTTATGAGGCTTCCAGAATTAGCCTAATATCAAAGGCAAATGAAGACCTCACAAGAAAATTACAGACCAACATCCCTTATGAATTAGATACAAAAATATTCAACAAAATGTTAGCGAATCAAATCCAATAGCATATTGAAATAATTATTTGCCATGATCAGCTGGGATTTATTCTGGGAATGCTAGTGTGGTTTAACATAAGGAAACCAATGTAAAAATCTTATTTAATATAATTGAAGGGAAAAGTCACATGATCATTTCAATGCAAAGGCATTTGACAAAATCCAATACCCTTTCATGAAAGAAACTCTGAGAAAACTAGGAATATTGGGAAAATTCATCAATGTGATAAAGTGTGTTTATGGAATCCCAGACATCATACTCAATGGTGAAAGGCTAAAGGTTTACCCTCTAAGATTAAATATGAGGTTAATATGTCCACTTCCATTGCTGATATTCAACATTGTACTGGAAGTTCTAGCAAAGAGATATTAGATAAGGAAAATAAATATTTAAAAGGCATACAGATGGAAAGGAAAAGGAAGAGAGAAAATTATTTTTCTTCACAGATGATGTGATCCTATGTGTAGAAAATTCCTAAGACTCTGCAGGTGTCCTCAAACTTTTTAAATGGGGCCAATTCACTGTCCCTTCAGACCGTTGGAGGGCCAGACTATAGTTTAAAAAAATAAAAACTATGAACAAATTCCTATGCACACTGCACATATCTTATTTTGAAATAAAAAAACAAAACGAGAACAAATATAGTCACACCGCCTCATGTAGCCCGCGGGCCACAGTTTGAGGACCCCGGCTCTATAGGAAAGCTACTAGAGCTAGTAAATGAATTCAGTAAAATTGCAAGGTACAGTGTCAACAAATATTGATTTTTTTTCTATACACTGACAATAATCCAAAAAGGAAATTAATAAAGCAATTCTATTTGCAATAGCATATAAAATAATTACGTATTTTGGAACAAATCTCACCAAGAAAGTAAGAGACTTGTATAATGAAAATTATAAAATGTTGGTGAAAAAATTAAAGAAGACCTAAATAAATGGACATCCTATGTTCATAGACAGGAAGAATTTAACACTGTTAAGATGTCAGTACTACCCAAAGCAATACCCAGGTTCAATGCAGTCTTATCAAAGTTTCAGTAAGATTTTTAATAGAAAAGCCAATATTCAAATTTATATAGAGTAGCAAAGGGTCCCAAATGGCTAAAACAATCTTGAAAAATAAGGATAAAGTTGGAGGACTCAAGAGTTCCCACCTTTGAAATTTACTACAAAGATAGTAATTAAAATAGTGCTGGTATAAGGACAGACATAAACCAGTGGAACAGAATAGAGCCTACTAATAAACCCTCAAGTATGTAGTTAATTGATTTTTGATAAGAGTGTCATGGGGGAAAGGGCAAATAGTGCTAGGAAAACTGGATGACACATGTAAAGAATGAAGTTGGACCCTTACTGTCTTAGTGTATATGTATTGTTATAGAGCAGCGGTTCTCAACCTGTGGGTTGTGACCCCTTTGTAACAATGAAAATACGTCGTGGCATTAGGAAGGTTGAGAACTACTGCTATAGAGGAATACCTGAGGTTGTTTTATAAACAAAAGAGTTTTATTTGCCTCATGGTTCTGCAGACATAGTTTTTAAAAAGCATGGCACCAGCAGCTGCTTCTGGTGAAGGCCTCAGACTACTACTACTCATGGCAGAAGGCTAAGGGAAGCCAGCATATCACATGTGAGAGAGGGGGGAAGAGAAGGGGAGGGAGGTGCCAGGCTTTTTATTTAAGAATAAGCTCTCTCAGGAACTAATAGAGTGAGAATTCACTCTTTACTGTGCGGATGGCACCAGGTTGTTAATGAATGTAGGGACCTTCTATCAGGCCCCACGTTCATTATAATCAGATTTCAACACGATAAATGGCGGGGGGTGGGGGCTACAAATATACAAAGTATATTACTCAAGCCATGTGAAAAATTGACTCAAATTGGGATAAGGACCTAAACTTAAGAGCTAAAACTATAGAACTCTAGAAGAAAATATTGGAGAAATTTTCATGACATCGACAGTGTCATGTATGACACCAAAAACACAGATAAGAAAAAAGTAGATAAATTGGACTTCAAAATTAAGAACTGTTGTGCCTCATAGGACACTATCAAGAAAGTTAAAAGCCAAGCTACAAAGTGGGAGGAAATACTTGTAAATCATATAGCTGAGAAGGGATTAAAAGTCCAGGTTATATGATGAACTCTTACAACTCAAGAATAACAAAATAACCCAATTAAACAACAGACAAAGGACTTGAATAGACATTTCTCCAAATTTAACATATAAATGGCTGAAAAGGACATGAAAAGAATGCTACAAAGAGCCATAAGGATAGATAAGGTTTTGTTGTTTTAAATTAGATTAACTTATTAATCATTATTTTTATTTGGGCAGTCATTCATGAATAGTCAATTACTGTGCACTAAGTAAAATTTTAGTGATAGTTTATAACATGATTTTTAAAATTTCTTTTTTTAAGATAGTTGGTGCATACTGGTTCTGAGTGTATCTATAAAGATAGTTATGAGTTATTTACAGAATTATGAAATTTTATATTTATAAATGTATGTTTGAAATTTCTCATCCATGAAGCCTCTTAAGTTTTTGTTAAGTGTGCTTTAATAAGCATGAAAAGATCGCGTGAGTTGACTGTTTACGTGACTAAATATGCCAGACTATTTGGATTTGATTTTCCCTAACTCTTATTTGCTGTGTAATTTAAGACATATTACTTAATATTTGTGTGCCTGAGTTTCCTCATCTGTAAAATAGGGATAATGGTATATCTAATTCATGAAACTATTGCAAAAATTAAAACTAATTAAAGTATTAGAAGTGCCTAAAACAGTGTCTGGCATATAGAAAGTACTAAGTAAGTTTTACCTATTGTTTTTTAGAGAATTATAATATTCATAAATTTATAATTTTTATTGTGGTAAAATCATGTAACATATAATTTACTATCTTAACCATTTTTATCTGTACAGGTCAGTGTTACTAAATATATTCATGAAGTTCTGTAACCATCGCCATCATTTATCTTCCTAACTCTTCATTTTGTAAAATTAAAACCTTATACCCATTAAACAATAGCCTCCTCATTCCACCTTCCCACTAGTCTCTGGCAATCATCATTCTACTTTCTCTCTTGATTTTAACTATTCTATATATCTCAGCTATGTATCTCAGTAAGTGAAATCGTGCAATATGTGTCCTTTTGTGACTGGCTTTTTCACTTGGCATCAAGTCCATATTGGGTTTGTCCATATTGCAGCATGTGTCAAAATTTTCTTCCTTTTTAAAGTTGAACAATATTTTATTGTATTTATTGTAAAACGTGTATGCTGCGTTTTGCTTGTTCATTTCTGTGTTGGTGGATACTTGGATTGCTTCAGTGTTTTAGCTGTTTGAATAATGCTGCTATTAACATGGGTGTACAGACTCTGCTTTCAGTTCTTTTGGGTGTATACCCAGAAGTGGAATTGATGGATCATGGATAATCTTATAATTTTTATGGGATTATGAATGCTTATTATAGGTCTAAAAGTGAGCTTCTTAGTTTTACTAAAAAACTCACTTTTGGACCTTGGGGTAGAATGAGGAGAAGAAAGTAGTAGCATAAAGACCCTGAAACTGAAATAGAAATCAGTAGTAAAATGCTGCTCCTTATACACATCTTGTATTTCACATAGTGCTTGGGGATTATATTTAATAGAATAAAAATCTAGATGCTTATTTGGCTAACAACTTATGTTGTTGTCTTCTTTAATTAGTCATTCTTTCCTTATTCTCTTCTTTCTCCTCCCATCTCATCCTTTTCTCTCTCTCTTTATACTCTTAATTCTTCTCATATGTGATATATTACCATAATTTTAATAATATAATATTAATGATAAAAAAGATAGTAGCCCTCAACATTATATTTTTGTATTTTTCCTCAAGAGCATGGTTTCAGAGGAAGAGACATTGAAAAAAGTATACAAGAACAGTAATCCGTCAACTAATCATTTTTATGACAGAACACCAAAAATGGTAGTATTTAAATTTTATTTCAGAAAGCAGATTTTAAAGCTGATATTTTTAAAATAATTAAGCATGTTAATTATTTTATTTTATTTTATATTCAGACTTCTCCATGTCTAACAGCCTCTGGATCTTCAATGAAGGTTGGAAGTGTGAAAAAAATTCAGGAGGACCGTTGGGCTATAATCGCTAAAATGGATAGGAAAAAAAAAGTAAAAGAAGCAGAAAAGCTGTTTGTTTAATTTCAGAAAATCATTGTGATTCAGAAGCCTAATAACATCAAATGTGTAGTTAATTTTTTATTTTTATTTTCTTGAGAGCCAAACCTTTATGTGGAAATTGAGGCTTTGAAAAATATTTGCAAAAATAATTTGTTGCTTTATGTTTTTAGATTTTTGGCCTAAATGTGAAATAACTACATATATCTGAAAACTTGTCATTATATTCAGAAAATTATATTTTGTTGTTACTTTGTCTTGTATTCAAGAAAACTGTTTTTCACTATATTTTCAAATTTGTAAAGTTAGCCTTTGGATGTTAGGCTAGATGTATTCTTTATTGTTGACTATTAAAAAATTTTAGATGTAAGTAAGTGCTTCTCATTGATTCTTTGAGGTCATCTGAACAGCTAATCATTATAATTTTGAGAATATTATTCACTTTTAAAATCTTGAGAGCATTGTGGTACAATTTTACATTTCTGAACCACCTTTGATTTCTCTATTTATGAAACTGACAAATGGCCTTTAATAGCAGGAACAAAAGGGATATACCAGAATGACTTCCTGAAATACTTCATTTATACAACATTTATTTTTATTATTTTTGTTTTGTTTTATTGTTTTATTTCAAAATATTAAGGGGTTACAAATATTTTTGTTACATGGATGCCTTATAACAAAAAGTTAAGTTGGGGCTTTTAGTATGCTCATCAGAATAGAGATAGCTGTACGCAATATGAAGTTTTTATCCTCACTACCCTCCCACTCCCCTTCTTAGTTTCCAATGTCCTTTATATTTCCTTGTGCCCATGTGTGTCCATCATTTACCTTCCAATTATTAGTGAATACATGTGATATTTGTTTTTTCATTTCTGAGATATCTCACTTAAGATAATGGCCTCCAGTTCTATCCAAGTGCCTGCAAAAGACGTTATTTCATGCCTTTTTATGGCTGAGTAGTACTCCATTGTGTGTGTGTGTACACACCACATTTTTCTTCCAGACTTTACAGGGGTACTTTCATTTTGGTTATATAATTTGCTTTTGTACACTTTAAGTCAAAGTTATAAGTGTGCCCTTTACCCAGAATATGTGCATTGCACCAGTTAGGTGTGAATTTATCCAACCTCTCCTTTTCCTCTCCCACCTACTTGATTGATGGTTGAGTTTTACTTCTTTATGTACATGTAAGTGTTGATCAGATAGTTCAATTTAATATTGAATGATGTGTTTGTTTTTCCATTCCACTTAGAAGAACGTCTTCAGTTCCATCCTGGTTGTTAAAAGATACTAGATTACCATTTTTACTCTTTGGGGGTGTGTGTGTGTGTACAGGGTGTCCATAAAGTTCCTCTGCAGTTTAAAGTAGTATTGTGCATGAACTTTGTGGCCACCATACACACACAACACTTTTTCTTTCACATCTTTGCAATTGTGAATTGTGCTGTAATAAACATTTGAATGCAGATATCTTTTTGATAAAACGACTTTTCCTTTGGGTAGATATACTCAATAGTGGGATTGCTAGAATTGCTAAGTCTATTTTTATTTCTTTAAGGAATCTCCACACTGTCTTCCATGTAAGTTGTACTAATCTGCAGTCCCACAACAGTGTATATGTGTTCCTTTCTTTCTGCATTCACACCAGGGTCGATTTAAAAAATTTTTTTTAATAATGGCCATTCTGACTGGTAACGTGGCGTATCATTGTGGTTTTAATCTGCATTTCATTGATGATTAGTGATGCTGAACATTTTTTTCATGAATTTGTTAACCACTTGTCTGTTTTCATTTGAAAAACTGCTCATTTACCTACTTTTGATAGGGTTATTTTTTTTCTTGTGAATTTATTTGAATTCTTTGTAGATTCTGGATATTAGCCTTTTATTGGATGTATAGTTTGTAAATATTTTCTCTCATTGTATAGATTGTCTATTTACTCCTTTGGTGTATAGAAATTTTTAATTAAATTTAATTAAGTACCATTTATTTATTTTTGTTGTTGTATGTGACTTTGAGGTCTTAGTGATACAAGTTTTTGCCTAGGCCAATGTCTAAAGAGTTTTTCCTCTGTTTTCTTCTAGAAGTTTTATGGCTTCATGCCTTACATTTAAGTCTTTTATCCATCTTGAATTAATTTTTGTATATAGTGAGAAATAAAGATCCTCTTTTATTCTTTGTATGTGGCTATTCAGTTTTCCCATAGCCATTTATTGACAGGGATTCTTTCCCCCAGTGTATGTTTTTGTCTGCTTTTTCCAAAAGTAGTTGGTTGTAGGTAAATGGTTTTATTTCTGGATTTTCTAGTTTATCCCATTGGTCTATGTTTCTATTCTTATACCAGTATCATGCTGTTTTTGTTTCTTACAGCCTTGTAGTATAATTTGAAGTCAGGCAATGTGGTTCCTGCAGATTTGTTCTTTTTGCTTAAGATTGTTTTGGCTATTCTGGCTCTTCTGTGGATCCAAATGAAACTTATTTTTTCTACATCTGTGAAATGGGAATTATGGGACTCCATAATTTCGATGGGAATTATGTTGAATCCTTAGATCACTTCGAGCAGTGCGGACATTTTAATGATGTTCATTCTACCAATCCGTGAGCTTGGCATGTATTTGCATTTGTTTGTGTCATCTGTGATTTCTTTCACCCGTGTTTTTTAGTTCTTCTTGTAGAGATCTTTTGCCTCCATGCTTAAGTATATTCTTAGTGATTTTCTTTATAGCTATTGTAAATGGTATTGAATCCTTGATGTGACTCTTAGCTTACTATTATTAGTATACAGTTACATGCTGTATACTACAGATTTGTGTACATTGATTTTTGTAACCTGAGACTTTGCTGAATTTATTTGTCAATTCTGAGAATCTTTTGGTGGAGTCTGTAGGGTTTTCTAGGTACAGGGTCATATTGTCAGCAAACATAGCTTAACCTCCTCATTTGTAATTTGGATGGCCTTTATTTCTTTCTCTTGCCTAACTGCTCTGGCTAGGGCTTCAAATACTATGCTGAATACTTGTGACAGTGGGCATCCTTGTTTTGGTCCAATTATTAGGGGAATGCTTTCAAGGTTTCTCTATTCACTGTGATGTTGGAATTAACTATGATGTTGGCTATGGGTTTGTAATATAAGGCTTTTATAATTTTGAGGTATGTTCCTTCTCTGCTAGTTTGTTGAGGATTTTTATCATGAAAGGGTAATAGATTTTTATCAAATACTTTTTCTACCTGTCTTGAAATAATATGATCTTTGTGTTTATTTTTGTTTATGTGGTGAATCATATTTATTGATTTGCATATGTTGAACCATCCTTGCATCCCTTGGCTAAAACCTATTTGAGATACTGAGTTATCTTTTTGATGTACTGTTGAATTCAGTTTGCTAGTATTTTATCGGGGATTTTTGCACTCATGGTCAAGAAGAATATTGGTTTATAGTTTTCTTTTTTGAGATAGTGTCTTACTCTGTTGCCCAGACTAGAATGCCACAGTGTCAGTATAGCTCATAGCAACTTCAATCTCTTAGGTTCAAACAATTCTCCTGCCTCAGCCTCCCAAGAGGCTGGGACTATGGGTGCACACCACAATGCCCAGGTAGGTTTTTTTTTTTTTCTATTTTTTTAGTAGAGGTGGGGGTCTCACTCATGCTCATGCTTGTCTCAACTCTTAAGCTCAAGTGATCCTCCAGCCTTGGCCATCTAGAGTCCTAGGATTACAGGCAAGAGCCACTGTGCCCAACCTATATAGTTTTCTTTATTTTTGTTATGTCCTTTAATGGCTTTGGTAGGTGATACTGGCTTCACAGAATGAATTAGGGAGGATTTCCCCCCACCCATCTCAATGTTATAGAATTATTTCTGCAGGATAGATACTAGTTCTTTGTGGGTTTGGTAGAATTTGGCTGTGAAGCCTTCTGGTTTGAGGCTTTTATAGTTGGAAGATTTTTTTCTTACTGATTCAATCTTGTTTCTTGTTACTGATTTATTCTGTATTGCTATTTCTTCCTGATTCTGCTTGATGGTAATACATATCTAGGAATTTATCCATTTCATCTATGTTTTCTAGTCTCTGTCTAGAGATTTTCATAGTATTCATAGATGATACTTTGTATTTCTGTGGTATCAGTTGTAATGTCTCCTTTTTAAATTTCTGATTGGGCTTATTTGAGTCCCTTCTCTTCTATTTCTGGTTAATCTGCAAGTGGTCTATTGATTTTGTGTATCTTTTTCAATAAACAATATTTCATTTTATTTATCCCTTTTAGTGATTTTTTGGTTTTCATTTCATTTAGTTTTGCTCTGAGCATTATTTCTTTTCTTCTGCTGTGTGTGGGTATGATTTGCTCTTTTTACCTTATTCCTTGAGCTGTGACAGTAGGATATTAATTTTCTGTCTTTCCTATGTAGGCATTTAAGGCTTTAACGTTCCTCTTAGGACTGCTTTTGCTCTATCCCGTAGATTTTGAAACCATGTGTCCCCTTCACTTTAGAGAATCTTCTGATTTCCATCTTAATTTCAGCCTTGACCTTGGGATTGTTCAGTAGGTGGTTGTTTAATTTCCATGACTTTATGTAGATTTGAGTGTTTCTCTTAGAATTGATTTTTAGTTTTATTCTACTATGGACTGAGAAGAGACATGGTATGATTTCAGGTTTTTTGAATTGAGATTTGTTTTGTAGCCTAAGATAAGCTCAATCTTGGAAAATGTCCTATGTGCTGGTGGGAAGAATGTATATTGTGGAGTTTTGGGATAGAATGTTCTATAAATGTCTGTTAAGTCCATTTACTGTAGAGTCTTGTTTAAGTCTAGTGTTTCTTTATTGATTTTTTGCTTCAATGATATGTCCAGTCTGAGAGTGGGGTCTTGAAGTCCCAGAAATTATGATAGTACTGTTTATTACTTTGCTTAGGTCTACTAGAACATACTTCATGAATCTGAACAATCTTTAGGATTGTTAGGCAAGTTGAATTTATCCTTTTATCATTATAGAATGACCATCTTTGTCTTTCTTTGTGTGTGTGATTTTACAATTTTATTTGATGTGTCTGACAATCACAAGTTAAAATATGGAACGCTTCACAAATTTGCATGTCATCCTTGCGCAGAGGCCATGCTAATCTTCTCTGTATCATTCCAATTTTTTAGTATACGTGCTACCGAAACAAGCACCATCTTTGTCTTTCTTTTACCATTGTTGATTAAAAGTCTATTTTATCTGATAGGAGAATGGCTACACCTTCTCGCTTTTGATTTCCATTTGCATGGAATATTTTTTCTATTCCTTTACACTTGAGTCCATGTGAGTCCTTTTGGGTTAGATGTGATTCTTAAAGACAGCATTTACTCCTCAGGTGTGTGTGTGTGTTTAAGTAGGGCATTAAGACCATTCACATTCAGTACTAGTATTGACATGTGGGATACTGTTGTGATGATGCCTTGTTTTGTTTTCCCTCTTGTACTGTTGTTTTATAAGAACTGTTAGCTTTAACTTTTGGATTTTTTATACTGCTAGGTATCTATTGTGATGTTCCATGTACTTTTGAGCATTTCCTGTAGAACAGGTCTAATAGTGACAAATTCCCTTTGTTATTGCTTACCTGGAAACGTTTTTATTTTTCCATCATTTAAGAAATTTAGTTTTACAGAATATAGTATTCTTGACTGGCATTTGTTCTATTTAAGAAGACTAAAATTGAGGCCCCAATCCCTTCTGACTTGTAAGGTTTGTGCTGACAAGTCAGCTTTTAGATTTTCTTGTATAAGTTATTTGACGTTTTCTTCTCACTGCTCTTAGGATTTTCTCCTTCATGTTGACTCTGCCTAGTCTAATGACTTTTTTCCTCTATATTCCCTGGTGATATCTTTTTTTTGCAATGAAACTCCCAGGATTTTGTTGAACTTCTTGTATATGGATATCTAAATTTGTAGCAAAAACTGGGAAGATTTTCTCAATTATTCCCCCAGATAGGTTTTCCAAACTTTTTGCTTTTTCTTCTTCTCCTTCAGGAATACCTATGGTTCTTAGGTTTGGATATTTTATATAATTTCAATTTTCTTAGAGACTTTGTTCATTTCTTTTAATTCTATTTTCTTTATTTTTTGTCTGACTGAGTTAATTTGAAAGCCTTGTCTTCAAGCTGTAATATTCTTTCTTCTGCTTGGTCTAGTCTGTTGTCAAATGTTTCCATTGCATTTTGTAATTACTTAAAAATACATCTTCATTTCCAAAAGTCTGCCTGCCCGCCTGCCTTACTTCCTCCCTCCCTCCCTTTCTTCCTTTACTTTAGAAAATTTTTCATTCATATCCTGAATTTTTTTAAATTTCTTTATGTTGTTTTTCAATTTTCTTTTGCAGCTCCTTGGGCAGCTTTATAATCAGTATTTCATATTCTTTACCAGGTATTTTGAAGATTTCAGTTTTGTTTGGATCCCTTTCCGGCAGAGTTAGTGTGATCCATTGAGCATATTATAAACTCTTTTTTTACGTTACCAATCAGAATTATTTTTCCAGTTTCTTCTCATTTGAATAGCCAATTTCTTATTATTATTTTTGAATTTATTGTCTATTTTGTTGGGTTCTCCCCCCCCCCACACACACACCTTTGAGACTGTGACTAATAATGTGTTTATGTTTAGTTTCTGATCCACCTAGATTTGGCTCTGGGTGCTTCAGTGACAAATAATCTGTCTGAGTTCCCTGGTTATGGGAAATCTTTGTGTGGCTTTTTCAAATGCTTCTTCTAGTACCAATGTACTTGGTATGCAAGCAGGTTTGCTGTCTCCTTCAGGGCTTCAATGGCAAAGATCTCATGAAACTTATCTCATTCCCCAGTCTTAAGTACTTTTTTCATTGGGTTGGACAGTTCAGCCTTCTGGCCAATAGGTGCTACCCATGGGTAAGAACTGGCTGCACCTGAAGCAGATGAATTTATGCAATTCCCCACTCAAGAGCAAAAACTCCAGCCTTGACAGAGGTGGCTAGGGGAGCTCCTAGTGAAATGCATTGATGTCTTAGTGGAGGGGGAAGAGGGAAGGTTACCTCAATTTCATTACCAGGCCAGCAGGAAAATGATCTACTTCCCTGTCATGCCCCTGTCCCAAAGTTCTGGATATTTAAATCAGGCACCTCGGCCTCGGTCCATCTGCAGGATGTTTCTGTTCCATGTAGAGTAGCGGTTCTCAACCTGTGGGTTGTAACAATGAAATTACATCATGGCATTAGGAAGGCTAAGAACCTGATGTAAAGATGTGTGAGATGTTCCTCATACAAACCTGACTCTGGAAAGCATACCTCCCAGAGGGATGAAGTCATCTCAAAATTCCTTCAATAGATTGCCCACAGGTTTACCTGACCAAGCTCCCATAGAAGCCCCAGCTGTATCTGCAATGGTGGGCAAGGGGGAAGAGAAGTCTCCTTCTTCAGGGTCCTTCATGAGTAGCAGATCTGCTTGACTGCTGGGGCAGAACTGCAGTCTTCCCCTATAGAGCCCAACACAGCACATCTGTCTCTGCTGAAAGATGTGCAGCCACTCCATGACCATAGCCAAGAAGTTCTGGGACATGGAAAAACACACACTTTGGTTTCTTTTTTCTATGGATTGTTCCCTTGGTGTGGTACACTTTCTTCTAGGAGTGGCAATCCCTGAGGGATCCTGCTGCCCATCTTGAGTCTAGCCATCCTGTGGGGTTGCCACAATCCAGGCAGGTGCTGGGAAATGCCTGCAAGGGATCCAGTGATGTGAAGACATGTGGGTTTGGGATCCCTAGCAGAGCAAATTCCCACAATGGGTGCACATCTGGTATGATGGCCTGCTACCACAGCATGGGTCCAGGGAGAGAAGGAAGGCATCCTGCGTGAGGTAGTAGCCCAGGGTAGTGCCCTTGTGAAATCGCCAAGTTGCAGTCCACTCCCATTCTTGGGCTGATGAGGGAAAAGAAGTTCTCTTTAAATTTAGATACTGGCAACCGCCACAGGGACTAGATAAGCCAAAGCACTGCCACCTACCCTTTCATGGAAAACCACATCGGGATGCCAGTAAGTGCCCCAGGGGACCCGGTTAATGCCGCAGGGAAGACAACAGGGCTCCGAGAAGAAGACGTAGGGGCTTCTGAAGGCTGCCTGGCACTGGGTATCCTGTCCCAAGTTCCTGGAAACAACGGGACATCTTTTGGCTTCAGATGTGCATGTTCAACTTGTTCATGTATTTGTTTGTCATTGTTCTTGTAAGTGTACCTGTTATACTTATTGTCTGGCCAGATATAGTTTCTTTCCTTACTCGTTGGGTTCACAATCATGGGAACTCAACAGAATAAGCCTCTGAAACCTCTTCAATGTGAAAGAACTTTGCTGCTGGCTTTACTGAAAACTATGGAGTCTGGTTTTCCAAAAGCCACCTTTGGATTTTCTGTGAAGTTGAGTGGCCCAGTTTTAATGTAGGATGGCCATCTACTGGCTCTAGTGACTGTGGTTCACCAAGTGGTCACAGGGAAGCTGGGTCATCCAGACCAATATCCCTATATAGATTAGTGGTTGAGTTTGGTCTGAAATCCCCCTCCCTGGCTCCGTGCATGCACCATGGGAACTTGTACCCGGCATTCTCCTCACCTTCCTGAGGCCACAGATAGGCCAGGCAGCTTATAAGCAGGTGCCTTGCCACCCCCTTATAACCCAGGCCAGCCTTCCCCCCCATGGTCTCATCCACTGAGGAGGGCCCATCAGCACCCCAACCCCTCAGCTCTTGCCTCTGGCCACCTCTGGTCTGGGCAGACTGGAGCTCAAGCGAGTGGCCTCTTATCTTCTCCCTCTGGAAGCACCTCCTGGGGAGGAAGTGACAAGAGGGGTCACCCATTCCTTGTTTATATGCTTTTTTCCACTTCGGATCTGTACAACTGGAAAACACAGAATCTACCTTTTTCTGAGAAGCCCCAGGCTCTCACTTCCCTTATTGAGTCCATTCTTTAGGATGACCATCAGCAATTTCTTTTAACTCTCCTCACAACCGAAGAACCGGGAGAGGGTCAGAATGGAGGCATGGAGAATCTTCCTGGCTGTTCCATTGCCACCAAACTGGAGGTTGGGAGAGAATTCAATGATGTTTTCCTAGCCGAGTGGCCAAACTGGGACCCCAATATTACAGCAGGATCCCAGGCACTGGACACCTTTCACCTGCCCGAAAATCCATGAATTTGTCTTAAACAACTGAGGTAACACAGGTAATCCTCCCAGAGGAGTCTTCCGGGGCATATCTGGAACGACTCAGTCCTTCCAAATCTACACCCAGTTAGAGCCCTTGGCCCCTGAGAATACGAGGGCAGTAAATCTGGCTTTTGTGTATCAGTTGGCTTCAGATATCAAAAAGAAACTCTAGAAACTAGAAGGGTTTGCTGGCATGAATATCACTCAGCTCTTAGAGATTGATTGCCCAGAAAGTTTACGATAATAGAGATATTGAGAACCAAAACCAAAAAGGAACAGCAGCTGAAAAGGCCACCTGTAGGCAATCTAAAGTCATCATGGATGCACTGTGGAGACCCAGGGAAATCAACCAAGAAAGGAAAAGGAAAGAAATTCAGAAACTACTCGGCACAGCTGGCCAGACTTAGAAAGAGATCAATGTGCCTATCATAAGAAAAAGGGCCGTTGGAAAAGTGAGTGCCCTGAGTGTGCGACTGCTGCTCAAAAGCCCACGCGGAAAATCCTGGCTTTGCCCAGAGGAAATGAGAATGAGTCTGACTGACAAGCCTGGGGCTTTCTCCCGGTAGGCCCCCAAGAGCCCATGGTACAAGCCAAAGTGGGGCGGCAGCCTGATTAGATTTCTGGTGTATGTGGGGGTGGAGAGATCTGTCTTGCAGGAGCCACTAGGAACTGTCAGAGGAGAAAGTCCCC
The DNA here is from genome assembly GCF_027406575.1 of Nycticebus coucang. Classification (NCBI taxonomy): domain Eukaryota; kingdom Metazoa; phylum Chordata; class Mammalia; order Primates; family Lorisidae; genus Nycticebus; species Nycticebus coucang. The sequence goes on from NC_069784.1 coordinate 45,475,611, forward strand.
ATCCAAGGAGCAACTCAGATGTGCCCTGTCACTCAACACCAAGCTGTGGATTTAGGACACAAACGAGTGACCCACACGTTCCTGGTAATCCCAGATTGCCCTTACCACCTCTTCGGTAGAGACTGCCTGAGAAGCTTCGAGCAATTGTCTTATTCTCCCTGCAAGAGAATGAAATAGTCCTTGACCCAAGTCCTCCCCCAGCCAGGGAACCTCCAGTCTACCAGTTACATCTATTTACTCCTTTGTCTGAAGAATATCTCCTCTTAGCTCCCTCTGAGGAAAAGGCAGACAAGCCAGCCTCAAGCCTGCTAACAGCTACAAATAGACATCCCCCAAAAATGGGCTGAATCTAACTCTTCAGGGCTAGCCACCCCCCCCACCCCCGCCCCCCAGTTGTGGTCCAACTCCTGGCTGGTGCCTTACCCATCCGAGTTCAGCAGTACTCAGTGACCCAACAGGCCTGGCTTGGGATTGCTCCACATGTTCCACATGTGTGGCGTCTGCTGGAGGCAGAAATTCTTACGCCTTCCCAGTCAGTTTGGAACACACCATTTCTCTCAGTCAAAAAGCCTAGGACATCAGATTACTGGCCAGATAAATGGGTAGAGACTATTCACCCGACTGTTCCAAATCCATATCCCCTTCTCAGTCTCCTGCCTCCAGAATTTCAGTTGTTCACCATCCTGGATTTAAAAGATGCCTTCTTTTCCATTCCACTGGCCCTGGCCAGCCACCCAATTTTTGCTTTTGAATGGATAGATACAAAAACCGAAACAACTAGTCATTTTACAAGGACCAGATTTCCACAAGGGTTCAAAAACTCCCCTACCCTATTTGGGGAAGCCCTAAGAAAAGACCTGAAAGAGTTCAAAATGAGGTATATCAATTGTGTTCTCTTACAGTATGTAGACGACATCTGGTTAGTGACTACCAATTATGAAGACTGCCTAAAAATTATGAGAGGCCTTCTGAAATATCTGCAAGAACTGGGATATCAGATATCTGCTAAGAAAATCGAGATCTGCCTGACTGAAGTGACATACCTTGGGTACCAGCTATCAACAGGCCAATGCACTCTGATGGGTCAGAGAAAACAGGCAAGTCTCCAGATGCTGACTCTGACCACAAAAAGGCAGGTCTGGGAGTTTTGGGGGTGGCAGGGTACTGCCAATTGTGGATCCAAGGTTTTGCTGAAATTGCTAAGCCTTTGTATGCTGCCATGGCCGATGATGGGCCTTTAATTTGGACTGACATAGAGATTTTTAAAAACTTAAGACAAGCCCTTGTCACAGGCCCTGCATTAGAGCTGCCAGACATCACAAAACCATTCCAGGTATTTGTCCATGAAGCAGAAGGAATACCTAAAGGGGTGCTAACCAAACTCTTGGGCCATGGAGGCGGCCAGTGGTCTACCTGTCTAAACAGACTAGATCCAGTAGCATTGGGATGGCCAGGCTGCCTGCGAGCCATCCAGCCACAACTCTGCTGGTCTGAGAGGCTTGATGCTAGGGCAAGACCTGATTTTCATGGCCCCGTATGCTGTAGAAACTTTTCTTTGGGGAGCCAGTGGCTGGTGAATGTCAAACACCAGACTCACCCAATACCAGAGCCTGCTTCTAGACCAACCACGCCTGAGGTTCAACCCTACCCAGAGCCTGAACCTGGAAACCTTGATGGCTGCTGACAACCCACAAGAACCTGTCCACAACTGTGAAGAAGTACTGGATCTCTGCCAAAAAGGCCAAACAGACTTGCAAGACACCCTATTCCTGAACACTGATGCTACTGTGTATACCGATGGAAGTGGTTATGTCCATGAAGGCACCCGAAAGGCGGAGGCTGCCGTGACCATCCAAGATGAGATAATATGGGCACAAGACCTCCTGGTTGGTGCCTCGGCTCAAAGAGCCCAGTTGATTGCATTCACACAAGCTCTCTGATATGGTGGAGACAAAGTAATTAATATTACACTGACAACCAGTATGCTTTTGGATCTGTGCATGTTAATGGCCGAATATACAAAGAGAGGGGGTTCATCATCTTGGCAGAAAAGGCAATCAAAAACCATATAGAGACCCTGAACTTGCTGCAAGTCCTTTGGTTTCCCAAGAAAGTGGCTATTATGGGCAGTGCCTGTGGCTCAGTGAGTAGGGCGCCGGCCCCATATACCAAGGGTGGAGGGTTTGAACCTGGCCCCAGCCAAACTGCAACAAAAAATAGCCAGGCATTGTGGTGGGTGCCTGTAGTCCCAGCTACTTGGGAGGTTAAGGCAAGAGAATCGTCTAAGCCCAAGACCTAGAGGTTGCTGTGAGCTGTGATGCCACACCACTCTACTGAGGGCAACAAAGTGAGACTCTGTCTCTTAAAAAAAAAAAAAAAAGTGGCTATTATGCATTGCCCAGAACACCAAAAGTCTGATACCCTTGGAGCATGTGGCAACTGCCTGGCAGACAAGACTGCCAGAAAAGTGGCTCTGTAGCCATTGCAGCTCTTTGACATTCTCCCAGAGGCCATCCAATTCCCCACCGCCAGTCTGATACTGCACCTACTTACTTTGAAGAAGAAAAAGAACACACCAGGAAACTGAAAGCGGACAATACTGATGACAGGTGGTTGCAATTGCCAGATGGCCGAATTTATTTGCCTGAGTCCATAGGAAGAGATTTACAACTGCACTCCACAACCCACCTAGGAGAAAAGAAGGTGCAAGAACTTCTATGGCCAAGATATGTTTCAAGAGGTTGACCAAAATAACTCAGTCAACTGCTGCCCAATGTGTGACATGTGAGAAAGTAAATGCTAAACCAGGCCCCAAACCACTAATGGGAATCCATCTTAGAGGACAAATGCCAGGTGAAAACTGGAAAATTGACTTCACTGAGGTACCCCCTGCAAGCCAGGGTTACAAGTGTTTCCTAGTATTGGTAGACACTTTCTTGGGGTGGGTTGAAGTTTTCCCCACCAAAAATGAAGGAGCCCTGACTATGGCAAAGAAACTTATCAGTGAAATTATTTCTAGGTATGGGTTGCCTCTCTGGATTGGCTCTGACAACAGGCAGCCTTTATTTCTTCTCTGGCCCAGGCTGTTAGTAAGGCCCTTGGGATAAGGTGAAAGTTCCATTATGCCTATTGGCTGTAGAGCTTGGGCAGGTAGAAAGAATGAACCGGACCCTGAAAGAAACCTTGACCATACTTATTGCTGAGATCTATAAAAGGTGGACAAAATTCCTTCCCTTGGCAGCCCTTAGAGCATGGTGTACTCCATATAGAGCAGGTTTTACCCCATACGAAATCATGGGGTAAAATCTCATGAGGTATAGGAGACCTCTTCCTTTGCTTCCCCATATGTGGGACCCTCAGCTAAGAAAAATAACTAATCATTCTCAAAGTATCTCCAGTCCCTTTCTCAGATCCAGAAAGACCTCCACATCCAGGTTCGAGGCATGTACCTGGAACCCATGAGGGTAGACACAGAGCCTGAAAGTGCCTTTCAGCCAGAGACCAGGTGTACATCAAGTCCTTCTAGAAAGAAAGACTGACCCCCTCCAGGTGGAAAGACCCCGTTCACTGTCATCCTCACCATTCTGACTGCTGTGAAGGTCGACAGCCTGCCAACATGGTTCCACTGCACCCATGTAAAGAAGGCGGAAGGAGAATGCAGAGCCCCCTGGACTGCAATCCTTGGAGAAGCCCTCTCAACCTAAGACTGTTAAAATCTTAATTTCATTCCTGTGTATCCCCGTGATTATGAACCTCTTTCCCTTTGCCTCTGCTGCTACCCCTTCATATTTTGTACTATCAGATCATAAAGGGGAAGAAATAGCAAATGTGTCTGGGAAAGGAACCCTAGATCTAGTCTTTCACACTGACTTGTGTAAATTGTTCAGTCCATTCCAAAGTGCTGTTAAAAATGTTCTTTGTTGGTTTTCTGTCCAATCATCTCTGGCCAAGCAACATGCATGATGCATGGATGTGGAAATACCCAGCTAGAAGGAAATTTACAAATCAGTAGCTTTGGCCTAAATAACACTGAGTATATTACTGTTAAAAGAACTTCTAATCCTGGCTGCATCCATCTTGGACACTGTGCCTGTAATGCACCTGGAACCTGTAATCCCATCTCTATCCAAATGCAGAAACCCAATGAGCAGATTTTGAAAACCGGATGGGCATGGAAAATCCAGTTCAGAACTTGTTGGTCATGGGGAATGATATTTGAAATTCATTCAAGACAATTACTCTGCCTTGGAAGTCCCTAAGAGCAGGGGAGCCTTTAGCCAGATTGAAAGATCCGATGTTTAACTCTTGTAACCTAAACCTTCAGACCCTCAAGCCTTACAGGCAGCTTCAGCTTGGGTTTCCCCTGCTTCCCATCTTAATGGGAATGCTTAACAATAGGCATCATCTTTTTTTTTTTCAGTTTTTGGCCGGGGCTGGGTTTGAACCAGTCACCTCCAGTATATGGGGCTGGTGCCCTACTCCTTTGAGCCATGGATGCCGGCCGCCCGGCATCATCTTTTAAATGTAACACAGCTTGGTCTTGCTTCCAATTGCTGGCTATGCTTACAGCCTAGACCCCCATACTATGTGGGGTTAGGTAGGCAAACACCACCACTGACAGCTAACAAGAACAGTTCCCACTTAAGCCCACCCCCTTACCATGGGAGACATAACAGGCCAAGTGGACTACCTCAAAACCCCAGGTTACAATTTATCTAAATCTCCCTCGAAAGCTGTAAATAATCACACTCAAAATATAGATTCCTGTCGCTTACTTTGCTCTGAATGGAACTCGGCTAGCTTGTACCATAGGTTTAACAAAATGTATCACAACACAGCTAATTCAGCCAGCAGGTGTATGTGCTATAATACATAAGTTACCTCAAGTACATGTGCACTCAGGTGCTGAAGAAGAAAGTTTACTTTCCTCTCTTGGACCTTACCCCCACCACCAAAAGCAAGCAGCCATCTTGATCCCAATTCTGCTCAGATTCACTGCAGCAGGAGGTGCCATGGCAGGCAGCACTGCCTTAGTCAAAGAAAGTCAGGACTTAGCCGAAATGTCTTCAACAGGTTGATGTGGATTTAGAGAATCTCCAGTTGGCTATAGACATACTTCATGGCCAAGTAGATTCCCTGGCTAAACCAGGACTCCCAAACCGGCAAGGCCTACACCTTCTCTTCCTCAAGCAAGAAGGACTGTGCGCTACACTAGAAGAAGCATGTTGCTTGTATGCTAAAAAGTCAGGGGTCTTAGAAACACTTTGCAGAAAATCCAAGACAATTTGGACAAAAGAAAGAAAGGGAAGATTCTCAATCCTGGTTCCAAAACTTATTTGACTGGAACCCCTGGCTAACAACTTTAGCAACCAGCCTTGCAGGTCCATTAGTCCTTTTAGGTTTACTTATAGGACTCTGCATTCTTTTTTGTAAAAGAATTTTGTAAAAACCCAAATAGCTGCAGTTAAACTTATGCTTATAAATGCTAAACATGATCCTGTATTCCAGTAAGAAGAGTCAAGGGTTTGACTGTGAGAAAAGACCATTGGGAAATGTGGAGCCTGACTGATTCCATTTTGTACTGGCTGACTCCATCTTGCACACGGTTTAAAGCTGTGCAGCCCTCATTGCCCCTCCCCTCACATGTTGTTAGAGGCCCCTGAGCACGTACACCCTGAAGAAACAGAAAGATAAGTTTAGAGTTGCAAGACTTTGACAACTCCCAGTCTGGATGCAACACTTACTCTCCTTAAAGGCTCTTTGTGCCCACTTACCCCCTATAGACTCTAATCTTGCAAGTCTTGCTTCTGCAACCACTTCGCTTTTAGAAAACCCTGCTCCCCTGCTTCTCTGGGCTAAGAGATTTCGGGGGGTATGAACCTCTCTCTTGGTGCTGGCTAATAAAGGACCCTAAAACTTAATTGGACTTAGTGTGCTGGCATAATTCTCTATAATTCCACTTGTGTTTGGGTACAACACCTGAATGTAGAAAATAATAATTGGATTTGGGGTTATCAATATAATATATACAATCATGATTCTCAGTTCATTCATAGTCAAGAAACAAATATTTTATGTGTAAACAAATGAATCACTTGTAATTAATTTGACACTATACACATGTAAGAGTTATAGAAGTAAATGATAAATTCATGCAATTCATTCAGGCTTCAGAAAAGGCCTTCTGGGAGAGAGATGGGTTTTGGACATAAATAGGAGTGGTACTAATGTCCAAGATGGACAAGAGAAAACCAAGGCTGAAGAAATAAGCAATATGAAGGATGAGGTGAAGAGTAGTTAGGAGAACCAAGCCATGGTCTTTTCATCTAGGACTTTGTATATTATGTTGCAAAGCTTAGACTTTTTTGGTATGGAAAACAGAATTGAGTTTAAGCAAAGAAGCCATACTTTATTATTTAAAATATGTTTAGCATTTTATAATATAAATTTTACAAAAGGTTATAAAGTTTAAAGTCTCCCAACTCTATCATCTGTTCTCTAACTTACGAAAAAGACTTTTGTTTTAAGAAGATTACAGAGTAATTGAACAAGGTAAGGCTATTGTATTAATAGCTACTGAAACAGTCCAGTTAAGAGACAGGAAAATATCTTAGATTAAAAGTTTAAGTTCCAGACTTTTGGATTCAATAGATTGAATATTCATAACTTTATCACTCTAGCAGTAACAAAATGTCTCATCCTTCATGTAAATGTAAATTAATGATGTCAAAGAGCAAGTTGCTTTGGTTGATATAAAGGTTAGAAATAAATTATTCATAATTCAGGCAACCTGAATTTGGCATAATTTATAGTCCACAGGCTGTAGTAGCACATCAAGAACTTTAATCAGCGACAGGTCAACCATGGGTTAGAAATAGAAAATGACAAACAGGAGACTTATAACCCCTAATATTATTTTAAGTCATGAAATCATAGCATCTATAGCTCAAGGGAAGCAAAAAGATCATTTAATTTCAGGAGAGCAATCATTTGAAGCCTATGAAATAAATCAAAATTAAAAGGAAAAGATAAATTTTTAAAATGACTTTTAACTTCTGTATGCATAGACACAGTTTACACCAATGCATAACTATGATTAGGCAAAATCCTACTGTCCTCTTTTTTCCCTTTTGTTCTCTCTCACTCTCCACACACATTAGAGTTCCTCTCTGCTAAATCCCCCTCTCTTAGGTAACCTTTGATAAGAACCTGGGGTGTATCCTTTACTATTTTTCTCCATGACAGATAGACCTAGATATCATGTATTCAGTAAGTTTGTTATGGTATTTTCACATATACATGCACGTATACACAGGGTTTTCTGGTTATATTACAAAAATGGAATAATATTGTGTATAATTTTCAGAGTCTTGCTTTACTCAATATCTCATGGAAATCTCTCTAAAATGTGTTTTAGTTTCAATTCTTTTTAATGACTGTATAGTATTTCAAGGATGTATCGTAATTTAGCCATTTCTCTATTAAAGGGTATGGTAGAGACTTTTCTGAACACCTATACCTAGTCTTCTCCCAGGCATGTGAGAAGATTATAGAAATCCTTACCCCTTGCTGATGTTGTATAGATAACTTTTGGCTAAATGATGTACATTAGTTAATTCTGTGGTGTGAGGCCCTGTATTATACTCTTTTTCCTCTTTTTCCTGCTGCACCAACTTAGGACATTATAGATGATGAAACCTCTGTTATCCTCAGTTGCCAAATGAGAATTACAGGGAACAAAACTCCCCCATTAACACATCATGGCCATGCAGTATGCATAAGAAATAAGACTTATTTGATGTGGTAAACTCTTGAGAGTTTGGGTTGTTATTGTTGGCATGATCTACTATATCCTAATTACTATAATAGGAATTCTCTTTGTTTCTAGTTTTTTGCACTATGAACAATGCTAATGTTACTACTTTTATTTCTTCAGGATAAATAGCTAATTTTGGAATTCACAGGTCTGTGCTTATATAATTTCAGAATTCTAATAGATGTTGCCTGGGAGTGATAGTAAATATAAAATCACTGATATGGAAATATATGTTACGTGTATTATATAATTATGTAAATAAAAGTTGAAAATGTGTTCCATGACAAAATATGTTCTATAAACAAATGTGTTCCTATAAAACTACTAACATACTAATAGGAGCCATAGTGCAAATTACCTAATAATTTCCAAATTATTATTATTATTATTATTTTTTTGAGACAGAGTCTTACTCTGTAGCCCTCGGTAGAGTGCCGTGGTGTCACAGCTCACAGCAACCTCCAACTCTTGGGCTTAAGTGATTCTCTTGCCTCAGCCTCCCAAGTAGCTGGGATTACAGGCGCCTGCCACAATGCCTGCATATTTTTGTTGCAGTTGCCACTGCTGTTTTAGCTGGCTGGGGCCAGGTTTGAACCCAGCACCCTCGGTATATGGGCCTGGCGCCCTACCCACTGAGCCATGGGTGCTGCCCTTCAAATTATTTTTTAACTTTAAAAAGTGTGGCTGTTTTATTTGTTTGATATGGCTATCTATAATTAAAAGAGTCTCTGTCTGAACTATGGTTTGTCAAAGAAAAATGCAATGATTTTTACAATGACTTTTTATAAATCCATGGTCTTAAAATGATCTATAATCTGAATAAGTAGAGAATTTCTTTTACTAACACTATCATAGTGTTGAATCCCTTCTTGGCTTTTACTAAATTAATAACTATTACAAGTTTTTATTAGCTCTTATCATAGTATTTGATATTTTTATATAATTTTTATCAGCAAATCACAAATATAGTTTGTTGGATTATGATATTTAAGTCAAAACTAATTCTTCAGGCCAGACTACATATGATATGATGTGTCAATTAATAGTATGGAGATTATTTGACTGCCTTAATTGGAAATCCTAGCTCTGCCATTTAAGTTCTAAAGAACTTTGTTGTGGCTCAGCTTTCTCATCTATAAAATGAGATGATTATGATAACTGGAGATAATGAGTTAACACACACTTTGAAAGGTGAGTGTTAATTAGTAAAAAGCAAGTAAAAAGTAAAGACAGGTGTGTGTGCCTAGTAAAAAAGCAAGTGCTCTTAAGTGTTATCTTTCATTTTTATTAATAAAATCGATGTTGTGAATGCCCATGTATGGTGGGCCTTGAGTGAGTTTTAATGAATTTTATTCACTATATAAAAGTGAAAATTCAACAGAGACAGTGAAATAGGAGAACCAGTACTCCAGAAATTCCCTAGATAAAAATTGGTCTTATTGGCTCTATCCAGTCTCAGAAACTTCCTTCTGATTCTGGAAATACCTGAAATGTTAGTAGAACCCATACTACCAGGCTAGATTCTGCAAGTAGCCATCATTATCACCCACCTGCTTCTCCCAGGTTCTTTAAAAAGTGAATTACAGAGCTAAGCATAGTGGCGTGTACCTGTAGTACCAGCTACTTGGGAGGCTGAGGTAGGAGGATTGCTTAAGACCAGGAGGTTGGGCCAGCCTAAACCAAAACAAAATAAAAACTGCTGTACAGTTGTCCTTGATGTACATGGAAGATTGTTTCTAGGATTCCCCCTCCACCCTCATTTACCAAAATCATGTCCTGAAGTCAAATGTGTGGAAACTGTTTATAGGGAAGTTAGCCCCCACCCTGTGTGTGTGGGGGGTTTGCATCCCATGAATAGTGTATTTTCATTTGTGTTCAGTTGAACAAAAATCCACCCATAAGTGGATCCATTCAGTTCAAGGATCTTTGAGGCTGCAGTTTCTATACATTGACACGTAAGTGCTATTACAGGGTGGCTCTGCCCAGTGATAGGTAGCCACAGTATATGAAAGGCCACATGAGCATGGAGCACTGGCTCTATTAGTGCCAGACCCACTGGTGGAATTCTTTCTGCCTAGTTAAAGTCTACATTTGAAATTTTGAAAGACCCAGGGACAGTGTCTGTGCATGGGAGCCAAGGCAAGTTAGTTGGCAGGTCAGAAAGTAAACAGGTTCTGGCTCTCAGGATCCAAAAAGGGGTGTGAGTATGGCACAGTCTGGCCCTTCAGGTATGCCATGGCCAGGGAATCAGTAATGAAATCTTTGTCTGACAAATTTGTATACTGCAACCTTGATAAATTCACTTATTAGTTTAGTATTTTTATAGATTACTTAGGATTTTCTAGGTAGACAATCATATCATCTATGGATAAAAGCTTTTTTTACTTCTTCCTCATCTATCTATCTATCTATCTATCTATCTATCTATCTATCTATCTATCTATCTATCTATCTATCTATCTATCTATCTACCTTTCTGTACAGGCTAATAACATCAGTACAATGTTGTATAAATGGTGAGAGTGAACATCCTTACCTTTATCACAATTATTTTACCTTTAAATATGATCTCAGATATCCTTTATCAGGTTGAAAAAGTTTCTTTTTATTATTAGTTTGCTGAAAATTTTATCATGAATGAGTGTTGAGTTTTGTCATGCTGTTTCTGCATATTTTGAGATGATCATATGGTATTTCTTTTTTGGTCTGTTATTATGGTGAATTAATTGGTTTGTTTTGGACAATAATTCAATCTTGCATTTCTGGGATAAACTCCACTTGATCAGGATATAATATCCTTTTTGTATATTATTTGATTTCGTTTGCTAAAATTTTCATGAGGCAGTTTTGTATTGAAGTCTTTGAGGAATGTAGGCCTGTAGTTTTCCTTTTTTATAATGTTTTTGCCAGACTTTTCTATTAAAGTAATTCAGGCTTTATAACATGAATCAATAAGCATTCCTTAATTCTGAATTTTTGGAGTTGTATAACATTTTTATTATTTCTTGCTTAAATGTTTGATCAAACTCACCAGTGAAACTATTTGGGAGCTATTATGGAGTCTTCATTCAAGTTAATATATTTAACTATGAAATGTGTTTATTTAATAAATATGTGGCTGTTTAGAGTTGCTATTTCTTCTTTATCCACTTTTGGTAATTTATATCTTTCATGTGATGATGTGTTCCTTCCTAGTGGTTGAATGTATTGGCAATAAAGTTATTCATATGTGTAATAGTCTGTCATCAGTTTAAAGTCTATAGGATCTGTAGCGATGACTCTTTTCAATCCCAATTTTGGTGATTTGAGTCTTTCTCTTACAAAATCCTAGATGGTTATGGATTTTATTAATCTCTCCCAGGATAACTTTTGTTTTCTACTGAGTTTTCTATTGATATTTGTTCAGTTTCTATTTCTTTGATTTCTATTTTTTCCTTTATTTATTTTTTTTTTTTTTTTAGTGTAATTGGCTTTTCTTTTAAGGTGGAAGCTTAAATGATTAATTTTAGAACTTTTCTTCTTTTCTGTTAGTATATTTAAAGCTCTAATTTTTTTTATTTTTAATTTTTTTTTTTAATGTTGGGGATTCATTGAGGGTACAATAAGCCAGGTTACACTGATTACAATTGTTAGGTAAAGTCCCTCTTGCAATCATGTCTTGCCCCCATAAAGTGTGACACACACCAAGGCCCCACCCCCCTCCCTCCATCCCTCTTTCTGCTTTCCCCCCCATAACCTTAATTGTCATTAATTGTCCTCATATCAAAATTGAGTACATAGGATTCATGCTTCTCCATTCTTGTGATGCTTTACTAAGAATAATGTCCTCCACTTCCATCCAGGTTAATACGAAGGATGTAAAGTCTCCATTTTTTTTAATGGCTGAATAGTATTCCATGGTATACATATACCACAGAGAAGCTCTAATTTTTTTAATATAAGGATTGGTTTAGCTGCAAATTTTGATATCTTCATATTTTAATTTTTTTCAGATTGATATGAGGTACATACAATGAAGTTACATTGCTTGTGTTTGTAAGGTGAAGTAATGTCTGAGATGTAGTTGTGTCCTTCACCCAGGAATTGTGCCATATACCCATATGTTGTACCTGTTAGGTGGGAACTACTGAGTCTTCCTCCCCTTTCCCTTTTTGGAATTCAATTGAGTTTCTCTCATGTGAGTCTGTAGTTATTAATCTACTAGTTTCAACTTTGTACTGAGTACATGGGATGCTTCATTTTCTATTCTTGTGATACTTTACATAGGAGAATGTTCTCCAGATCCTTCCAGGTAAATAAAAAAGATACAAAGTTTCTATCTTTTGTAAGGGTGAATAATATTCCATGGTATACGTATGCCACAGTTTATTAATCCATTTGTGGGTTGATGGGCACTTGGGTTGTTTAAACATCTTTGCAATTGTGAATTGAGCTGCTATAAACATTCAAGTACAAATCTCCTTAGGTAACTACTCTAACTAGTAATAGAACGGCAGTATCAAGTGAAAGATGTACTTTCAGTTCTTTGAGGGGTCTTTATAGTTCTTTCCAGTCCCACCAGTCCCGCCAGTCTCTCCAGTTTGCAGTCCCACCACAGTGCAAGAATGATTCTCTCTCTTCTTACTCACACCAGCATCTGCAGCTTTGGGATCTTGTGATGTGGGCCATTCTCACTGGAGTTAGGTGATATTTCAAAGTAATTTTGATTTGCATTTCTCTGATGGTTAGGAATGAGGAGCATTTTTTTAGGTGTTTGTTTTGGCTATTCTTCTGTCCTCATGAGAAAAATTCTGTTCATATCTCTTGACCAGTTATTAATGGGGTTGTTTTCTCTTTTGTTGATTTGCTTGAGTTCTTTGTAAGATTCTGGTTATTAGCACTTTGTCAGATTCATAACATGTAAATATCTTCTTCCATTCTGAAGATTATATCCTTGCTATATTGATTGTGTCCTTAGCTGTGCAGAAACTTACTTAACTTGATCAGGTTTTATTTATTTATTTATTTATTTATTTATTTATTTATTTTACTGCAATTGCCTATGTAGTTTTCTTCATGAATTATTTTCCTAGATTGATAAGATCCAGAGTTTCTCCCACACTTTTTTCTAGAGTTTTTATCTTTTTTCTTTTTTTCTAGAGTTTTTATAGTTTTATATTGTAGATTTTGATCTTTTATCCATTGTGAGTTAATTTTTATAAGTGGAGCACGTTATGGGTCCAGTTTCAGTCTTTTACATGTGGCTAACCAATTCTCCCAGCACCATTTATTCAATAGGCATTCTTTTCTCCAGTGTCTGGTTTTGTTTGGTTTATCAAAGAGATCAGATGGTGATATGAGGCTAGTTTCATTTCTAGGTTCTCTATTTTTTTTCATAGCTCTATGTCCCTCTTTTTATGCCAGTACCATGCTGTTTTGATCACTATAGACTTGTAGTATATAATCTGAAGTCTGGTAATGTGATACCTCGGGATTTGTTCTTATTTTATTTTTGTTCAGTTTTAAGTGTTTTCTAATTTCTCTTATGATTTTTCTCTTTGAATCATTGAATATTAAGATTATGTTGTTTAATTTTCAAATATTTGATATTTTTCTAAATATCCTCTGTTGTTGATATTCAATTCTAATTTGATCAGAACTTATACTCAGCATCATTTACATTTTTTTAAATTTTAGAGACTTGTTTTATGTCTCAGAATATAGTCTATTGACTATAAATTTCCTATATCATTTCTGACATTATGTATATTTCTGAGAGAAAAATGTGAAGCTTCCAACTATAATTTAATATTATCAGTGTCTTTTTTTAATTCCATCAGTTTTTATTTCATGTATTTTTAAGGTTGTTTTTAGGTACATACACATTTGGGATTGCTTTTTTTCCTTAATGAATTTGCCCATTTATCATTATAAAATGACCCTCATTTCTCATAGAATATTTCTTACTTTACTTAGTTTTATATTAAATATAGCTTCTCTGTCCTCTTTTAATTAATGTTTGCACAGTACATCTTTCTGCATTCTTTCATTTTCCATAAGGATGTACTTTTATATGTAAAGTTGTTTACTTATAGATAGAATATGTTCAACCTTAGTTTTTAAAAATTCAATCTGATAAGCTTTGCCTTATAATTAAAGTGATTACACTATTTGCATTTAATGTATTATCAATATTGTTGGGTTTAAGTTTACTGTCTTGTTACTTGTTTTCTATTTGTTTCATTTGTCTCTTGTTTCTTTATTCTCTGTTCCTGTCTTCTTTGGATTATTAATCATGATGCCATTTATCTTCACCATTGATTTTTTTTTACCTTTTTATTTAATATTTTAATAGGCCTCATTTTCTAGAGCAGTTTAAGGTTCACAGCATAATTGAACAGAAGGTACAGAGATTTCCCATATATAAGCCCCTTATCTTTCCTACTAGCAGCATCCACACCAGAGTGGTATGTTTGTTAAAATTGATGAACCTATATTGATGCATCATTATCATCCCAAATCTATAGTTTATATTAGGGTTCACCCTTGGTGTTGCACATGTTGTGGATTTTGAGAAATATAAAATGACATGTATCCACCACTACTCTATCACTCAGAGTAGTTTCACTGACCTAAAATTCCTCTGTCCTCTACCCAGTGATGCCTCCCTCCCCTAAGTCTTGGCAACGACTGATTCTTTTATCAGCAAAATTGACAAAAATTGACAGTTTTGCTTTTCCTGGGAGGTTATATATGGTAGTTTGAATCATACAGAGCCCTTTCAGATTGTCTTCTTTTACTTAGTAATATGCATTTAAGGGTCTTCCATGCCTTTCTATGGCTTGATAGAGCATGTATGTTTAGCAATGAAAAATATTCCATTGTTTATATGTACCACGGTTTATTTATTCATTCATCTACTGAAAGAAATCTTGGTTGCTTACAAATTTAGGAAGTTTTATGAATAAAGCTGCCGTAAACATCCATTTGCAGTTTTTTGTGTGGCCGTAAGTTTTAAAATCCTTTCATATTTATAACCAAAGAGGGTGATTATTCATTTGTATGAGTATGTTTGTGTATTTTAAGAGTATGTTTATGCTGTTGAAAACTGCCAAACTGTCTTCCAAAGTGGCTATACTATTTTGCATTAACACCAACAGTAAATGAATATTGTTCTTATTGCTACACATCCGTGCCAATATTTGATAGTGTCAGTGTTTTGGATTTTGGCCATTCTAATAAGTGGGTAGTGGGAGTTCTTTTGCTTAAAGAATGGGTTTAATAGTCATCAAATTTTGAAATATTTTAGGCACATTTCTTCTCACTTTATTTTGTCCTCCCACTCCAATTCTCTCCACCTTACTCTGGGCCTCCAATTATATATTTTATTTGGCTTGATATTAGTTTCACTAAGGCTTTGTTCTTTTCTTTTCTTTCTTTCTTTCTTTTTTTTATAATCTTTTTCCCCTGGGTTCTTCATTTTGGATAGTTTCTGGATTAGGTATTTGTTGCTTTTTAACAAATTATTCTAAAATAATAACTTAAAGCAAAAATAAACATACATTATATCACACAATTTCTGTGAGTCATGATTTGAGAGTAACTTAGCTAGTGTTTCTGGATTGGAGTATCTCTTACCAAGCTGTATTCAAGATACTGTCTTGGGACTGCAGTCATTTGGAAACTTAACTAGGGCTGAAGATCCACTTCCAAAATGGCTTATTCATATTATTGATAAGTTGGTACTGATTGTTGGAAGGAGATTCCTGTACTTTGCTGTGTGAATTGCCTCATAGTGTCACTTGAGTGTATTAATAGATAGCTTCTATAACAAGTGATCCAAGTGAGCAAGCTGGAAGTGGAAATGTCTTTTATAACTTAGCTTCAGATTTAGCCACATACCTTCAGTTCTGCTAATCTGAAGATCACACGGACATATCAAACCCTGGTATTACACAATGTGAAGGTATTTATTACATAATGACATAAGTACTAGGAAGTGATTATCATTGGAGTCATCTTGGAGGCTGACTACCAGTTTCTACTGTTATGTCTTCAAGTTTACTGATATTTTCCTTTGAACAGTTTCATGAATTAATCTGCTGTTTAGCCCATCCAGTGAAGTTTGTTTTTTTTTTCCACTTTGGATACTATATTTTTTGTCTCTAAAAGTTCCATTTGAGTCTTTTATTATATCTTTCATTTATTTTTTCTTCTTGTTCATGTTTACATTTAGATTCTTGTGTCTATTAAAAATATTTGCTTTATTATTATTTATAATTATTATTTTATTAAAAATACTTGTAAAAGCTACTTTAAGGGTTTTTTTAGGTAAATTCCACAATTTTTGTCATTTTTAAGTCTATTTCTTTTTCTTCTGATATTGGTCCTATTTTTCTGTTTCTTTGCATGCCTAGTAATTTTTTACTGGATGCTAGACCTTGTTAATTTTACATTTTAATAAATGAGTTATATTTTATTTTATTTCCTTAAAGAATTCTGAGCTTTGTTCTGGAATACATTTATATCACTTCCAGTGAGCTCAATTGTTTTGAAAGTTGCATTTTATCTTTGTTCAGGAAGGTTCAAAGCAGTCTTAATGCTAGGGTTAATTTATCCTCACTACTAAAGCATGATTTCTCTGAGGACTCTACTCATGTATTATAATATTTCTTAAATCTGGGTTATAGGAACACAACTATTTTCAGGTTTAAATGAACTCCAGAAATTGTCCAGCTTTCTGATTTCCAGTGATTTCTTAACTTGACTTCACAGTTTCAGCCCAATCATTTATATATTAGTACTTGGCCAAAGACTCAGTGAAATCCCCACTTGCAACTCTCTTCTCTCCATAACTCTGTCCTAAAAATTTGAGGCACTTCAGTCTCCCTGAACTTCTATATCTGCCTTTTCAACTCAGCAAGACTATCATCTTTGTTTGGTTCCCCCCAAGAAGCTGCCTCTAGGCAGCAAGCTGGGAACTTACTTGTTTCCTTTCTTTTAGTGTCAGTCTTGTGATGCCTTTTGTTCAATGTCTGTGAATATTTGTTTCATATATTATGTCTTGTTTGCTAATTGTAGCAGAAGGGAAATTTCTATAGCAGTTAATCCTTAATGGGTGGAAGCAGAAATTCTATATGGGGTTTTGGGGAGAGGCTGAGTACTCTGGGCAATGACCCGTGAAAACAACTTTTGTTAGTTGGGAGGCTGAGGCAAGAGAATCGCCCAAGTCCAGGAGTTGGAAGTTGCTGTGAGCTGTGATGCCACAGCACTCTACCGAGGGCAATAAAGTAAAACTCTGTCTCTACAAAACAAAAAACAAAACAAAACTTTTAATAGTGTTAGAGAAGACACTGGAGGCCTCCTCTTGTGCTAGGCAGGGAGGACCTTTTCTCTGTGCTTGATTTTCTCAAAGAAGATTTTTTTTGTAAGCACATTTTGGACATTTTTCTTTTACTTACTTCACCTATGAGGAGGTTCCTCAAACATGGTTAATATTTTGGGCCAAAATACCTAGCTTAGCTCTATTCTCCTGCCTTCTCTTGGGAACAAGCCCAGAGGGTGATAGGCTGGTACAAGAGGAAAGCGTATAACTTAGTCCTTGGGATTCAGACAGCTCGTTGAATTTGAAGTGCCTGTGGAGTATCCAGTCAAAGATGTGGACATTTGGATACATGACTTTAAAGCTCAAGGACAGGTCTGGCCTGCTATTTTATACCTCTATGAGGACAGTAGGGCTGGTAAGAATGAATTTCTTGAGGGCCTGGGGTAGAGATCTCATTTACTGAGCAAATGAGTTAATGGATTTGCGAGTATCCATTATTCTCAATGGAAGATAATTCTAAATACTGGGACAAACTCATACATGCGTAGTGAAGGAAGTTAACTGCATTAGGAGTTTATAGTTTCTTAATTACCACTGATTAATTTGCTAAATGAATCTTTTATTGATTTTTACATGTAAAAATACTATGACTTCTTTTAAAATAAAAGATGTGCTAAACAAAAATGAGAAAAGTCAAAATAATTTTTGGTGAGATTAACAGCATATTGTTGGTTAGTTGCTAAGAAATGGTTAGACCTATTGTGTGTACAATGAATACTGCTCATATTATTCAGTCAGAGAAATATTTATATAAATATAATAGGTTACATAAACTAACATAACAGCGTAAAAGATATTATGCTAAGGGGTAGAGGAACTATAGCAAAGGAAAATTTGGTAGTGATTTGCCTTTACAACACTATGAATTTTATTACAGAAGATGTTAGAAATTTCTATTAATATTTACATATGACCTTAATTTTAAAAAAATGTTGTGAAATAGAAAAGAGCTTGCATAAATTTATATAAATCTGGCATGTAAGGGGCTTTAATCTGTTACTGAGAGAAGCAAATTGGCATAATTTTTATACATATTAAACCAATTGCTGCCTCACTTGTGAGTTTTAAAAAAGAAAATGATCATTATACACAATATGACCTACTCCATTGCTATCAATTATCTATATTTATGAAAAAAGCATGAACTAGTTAAGTAAATAAACAAGTTTTATTTCATGAAAGATCATTCTCATGTGACTCTCACAGGTAACTTAGACTTCAGATAGACAAACTGATTTTTTTAAAAAATCGCCCATGGTTTTAGAATTTTATGGATTCAGAACTTATTAGGAACTACAAAAGTACTTTTTGTGGAAGGAAGGATGTCAGTAAGTCTGGTTCACATTCCAATGATGTTAGTTAATTAAAGAGTATGGGTAGCTTTTCGTTTTTCTTTGAAAATGAGTTAAAATTTTAGTGCAATGAGAAAGGTGTCAAGAAACTTAAATTTTAGTCTAGCTTTACCTATAACTCTCTATAGAATATCAGAGAGTTTAATAAACTCTCTATGGATCTACTTATAAACTCTCAGACTAGCATCTCTATTTCCATTTGTTTATGCAATCAATGTCTACTGAACACCTAACGTGTGTACATGGCATAGGCTGATTTAGACTCTGAGGATGCAGTGACAAGCAGGAGTAATGCAGGCCCCGCTTTAAAGTGCTTTATGTTCTAGTTGGGAAAGACAGAGAATAAACCCATAAACAAATAACATAATATCAAAAAATGGTAAGTGTTATGAAGAAAATATGAGGTAATAGAATAAAAACTGATAGGGCAGTATGCTACATGAAACTTGGTCGAGGAAGGCTTTTCTGAGGTAGTTTTTAAACAGATGAAAAGGAGGGAGCCACTCAAAGATTTGGTGAAAGAGCTCTTCATAATGAACAAATAGGAAATACAGAAGCCCTGTTCTAAGAATGAATTTAAAGTGTTCAAAAGAACATAGAGAGAGGTATGACAAAAAATCAGAGAAATAGGCACACATTATTTTCACCTACTGGATTTTTATTTTTTTATTTTTTGAGACAGAGCCTTAAGCTGTCCCCCTGGGTAGAGTGCTGTGGTATCACAGCTTACAGCAACCTCCAACTCCTGGGCTCAAGCGATTCTCCAGCCTCCACCTCCCAAGTAGCTGGGATTATAGGCACCCAGCACAACTCCTGGCTATGTTTTGGTTGCAGCTGTCATTGTTGTTTGGCAGGCCTGGGCTGCATTCGAACTCGCTAGCTCAGATATATGTGGCTGGTGCCTTAGCAGCTTGAGCCACAGGCGCTGAGCCCCTACTGGATTTTTAAAATGGCTTTGTTGAGGTCTAATTGACACAGAATAGACTGTATGAATTAGCTTCCTAGGGCTGCCAAAATAAAGTTTCACAAACTAAGTGGCTTAAAACAGCAGTTATTTATTGCTTCACAACTCTAGAGGCCAGAATCGCAAGATTAAGGTGTTTTCAGGGCCATGTTCTCTCTGAAGTTGCTGGGGAAAGATCTGTTCCAGACCTCCTTTCTAGTTTCTGACCATCGCTGGTTCGTGGCAGTGTAACTCCAGTCTTCATGTGGCATTCTCTTCCTTGTTCATCTCACAGGTAACTTAGACTTCAGATAGACAAACTGATTTTTTTAAAAAATCGCCCATGGTTTTAGAATTTTATGGATTCAGAACTTATTAGGAACTACAAAAGTACTCTTTGTGGAAGGAAGGATGTCAGTAAGTCTGATTCACATTCCAATGATGTTAGTTAATTAAAGAGTATGGGTAGCTTTTCGTTTTTCTTTGAAAATGAGTTAAAATTTTAGTGCAATGAGAAAGGTGTCAAGATTCCCCCTTTTGTAATGGAATGTATCCAATTGTGTTGGATACTCTACTCTGTATGATTTCATCTTAATTAACTTCATCTGCAATGACCATATTTCCAAATAAGGTCACATTGTGAGATACTAGGGGTTAGGACTTCACCATGAATTTTTGGGGTGCATTTGATCCCTAACTCTGCATATATTTAGTATGTACTATTTGATACGTTTTAGTATGTGTGTGTGTGTGTGTGTATAGCCCATGAAACTATCATCACAATTAAGATAAAGATATTCTTTACTTCCAAAAGTTTCTTCTGCCCTTTGGTAATCCCTCTCTGCTGCCCTTCCCTGCCTTTCCCCAGCCCTAGTAATCATTAATCTGTTTTCTGTCTTATGATTAATTTATATTTTCTAGAATTTTATATAAACATATTTATATGGCATATACTCTTATTTTTGGTCTTGGGTAATATTAAAATAATAGCGTAATTATTGTTTGAGATTCATTCATGTCATTGCTGTGTCATAGTTTATTTCTATTTATTGATGACAAGTATCCTATTGTATATATATGGCATAATTTTTTTTATCACCTATAGTTAGAAATTTGGGTTGCTTCCAGTTTTGGAATATTACAAAGATGCTATGTGGTGGCATGCTCCTTTAGTGGCAGCTTCTCAGGAGGCTAAGGTAGAAGGATCCCTTGAATTTAGAAGTTTGAGGCTACTGGGAGCTATGACTATGCCATTGCACTCCAACCCGGGTGACAGAATAAGAGCCCATCCCTTCAAAAAAAAAGAAGCTATCAATGTACAAGTCCATGTATTGATATATCCTTTTATTTTTCTTGGGTAAATACTTAGGAGGGAATGGCTGGATCATACGGTAGGGATATGTTCAACTATTTAAGAGACTGCCTAACTGACAAAATGGTTGTGCCATTTTATATTTGATTCAGCAGTGTATGAGAATTTCAGTTGCTCCACAACCTGTCTAACATTTAGTATTGTCAATCCTTAAAATTTAGGCAGTTCAAGAAGTATCATTGAGGTCTTAATTTCTATATATCTAAGTCTAATAGTGAACATTTTCATCTGTTTACACCTCATCTGTATGCTGGGGTGAAATGTTTACTCAAATACTTACTCATTTTTAAAATGTGTTAATTTTTTGATATTGTTTTGCAAGTTCTTTATATTGTCAGTATATAAGTTCTTTATATAATATGGTATTTGCAAGTTTTTTCTTCTAGTCTGTGGTATGTCTTTTTTTCTCTTAGGAATGTCTTTTGAAGAGAGAAGTTATTAATTCTTGTGAAGTCTAATTTGTCATTTTTAAACAATGGATCATGGTTTTCATTTTTATCTAAGAAATTTTTGCCTAATCTAAGTTTTACAGAACAAACATCTATCCTATTCTTTCTTCTGGAAGTTTGAGAATTTCAGTTTTTACACTTCGTGTTAACATTTGCATATAATGCAAGGTATGGATTGAAGTTCTTTTTATTTATTTATTTATATATATAAATAACTAATTATTCCTGTACCATTTGTTGAAAGTACTATTCAACAAATACTATTCTTTACTTAATTGCTTTTGCATGTTTGGTGTCATTTTACCATGTATGTGTAAATTTATTTCTGGTCTCTATTCTGTTCTGCTGTTATATTTATCTATCTTAACACCACTGTCTTGACACTGTCTTAATCACCATAGTTTTTCAATGTCTTGAAATCAGCTCATGCAAAGTCCTCCAACTTTTACTTCTTTCTCACTTTTTTTGACTATTCTATATATTTTGATATAAATATGAATTTTGAAATCAGCTTGTCGGTCGCTCTAAAAAAGCCTGCAGGAATTTTGATTGGGACTGTGTTGGATCCATAGATAAGCTTTAGGACAATTGAAATCTTAACAATATTGAATGTTTAGATTCATGAACATGCTATATATCTCCATTGATTTAAGTATTCTTTAATTTCTTTCAGCAATGTTTTGTGGTTTTCAGTGCATAGGTCTTACACATGCTTTGCCAGACATATCCCTAGGTATTTCATGTTTATTGCTATTGTCAATAGTATTTTTTTAATGTCAATACCTGATTATTTTTAAACTTTGATATCTATAGGTAGAAAAACAATTGACTTTTGTATAGTAATCTTGTACCTTGCAACTTTGATAAACTCATTTGTTATTTCTAGTGGATTTTTTATAGATTTGATATGATTCTATACATACATGAATATATTTTTTACGAATTAAATTTTCTCCTTCCTTTCCAATCTGAATGCCACTTTTCCCTTGGTATTCCAGTGTTATTGCTCTAACATTATATCTCCAGTACAATGTTGAATAGAAGAAGTGAAAGCAGACATTTTTGCCTTTTTCCCGATCTTGATTCTGTCTTCCAGAATATATATATATATTTGTGAGACAGTGTCTTGTTCTGTTGTCTTGGCTAGAATGCAGAGGCATCATCATAGCTCACTGCAGCCTCTAACTCTTGGGCTCATATGATTCTCCCACGTCAGCCTCCCAAAGTGCTAAGATTACAGGTGTGAGCCACCATGCCTGGCCCTGTTTTTCAATATTAAGTAGGATGTTAATTATAGGGATTTTTTTGTTGTTTTCCTTTTTTAAAATTAGGAAGCTTACTTTTATCCTTTGCTGAGAATTTTGTTAGGAATTTATGTTGGATTTTGTTAAATTGTTGTGTGTGTGTGTGTGTTTCCATTGAGAAGATCATATGGGTTTTTTTTAAATCTGTTAGTGTGATTAATTCCATTTATTGAATGCAAATAAGCCTTAATTTCATGGAATAAACTTCAGTTGGTCATGATGTATTGTCCTTTTTATATATTGTTTTATTGAATTTGATAAATTTTGTAGGAATTTTTGCATCTATGTTCATTTTCATGAAGGTTATTGGCCTGTAGTTTTCTTTTTTTGCAATATCTTCTCTGTGAATTCTAGCTCCTTTGGGCTCCATAAACACCCAAGTCCTGCTCCTCAGTTTGGCAATACTTCTCACTTGTGTCTTCACTCCTCCCTCTATCATGACCCAGAAACTTTCTCTACAGTTTCTCTTTGCTTGTTTCTTATCTGTCTGGTATCACCTTTTTAGTTACCTGATTATATAGAAACATTATTTCGTATATTTTGCCCAGTTTTATAGTTATTATAGGTGGAAGAGCAAATCTGGGTTAGAAGTGCAAGTTCATTTTCTGCCTGAATTCTTTTAACAATATTAGATCATATACATGAGGACCTCTTTAGAAAGAAAATTACTACCCAGATATAAGATATTTGTTATAGTTCTTCTAGTAACAAGCCAATTTGATTTCAGTTACCCATTATATATATTATATATATAACAGAAATATGTATATACATCCACTAAAAACTGAGATCCTGAGTCAATGTTTTATACCAAATAGGTGCTAGTTCCATTAGAAACACATATCTGATATTCCCCAAGTTACTATACTCCTGTGTTAGCAGCTTGCCTGGAATCACTTGAAGGTGATGAAGCTTAGCACCCTAATTTTCACTGTCCCTATTTTCCATGTTCTCTTACTGAATAACAGATCACATTCCCAAGCTTTGGGGACCCTGGGAATGGTCATTTCTTATATATACCTATTAAATTAAACTAAATGTGGCTGAGGATGCCTCTGCCTTGTAAGTACCTATGTAATGAATGGTAGCCTAGCTTAGTATATAAACTAAATGAGTAGTATACCTTTGTATCAAATAGCTGAACTCTAGCTCATCATAGCAGCTGAGCTTCAGTCTATCACAGGCAGACAACTGATCCTACCTAGTCCAAGTAAGGGAAGAAACTGAGCTATAATGAAACAAACTGTACCTTACTTCCATTTCTGTACCTAAATTCTTCCTATCCCTTGTACGTAAGAGCTCTTTGAACATAGTCTGTTTCTGAGGACTACCAAATTTAGCATTCAGCAATCATTCTTTGCTCAATTAAACCCTGTTAAATTTAATTTTTAGAAAATTATTCTCTTAACATATCCCAAACTTGGCCTTGAACTTTCCAGGCCTCATTTTTTCCCTCTAAATTTCGTGAACAGTAAAGACTAGGATAAATGAAGACATATGAGGCTATCAATAATCTATAATAATATTTATAATTTATTTGGCATCTACCATGTACCAAATGTTTTAATAGTTGTCCTCTAATTCTCTTAAAAGTACTAACTATCAGAAGGGACTTGGGAAATCAGAAAATGGTTTGCAAAAGGGGGTGGTTTGTCAGGGAAGCCATGAAAGATGAGTAGGAGTTAGGTGAGATGAAGTATGGGGTGGGACATCAGGCAGGTGTTCCATACAAAGAGAACGGCTGCTATGTTAACCAGTGTGATGAAAATGTATCAAACGGTCTATGAAAAGAGTGTATGGTGCCCCATGATCACATTAATGTACACAGCTATGATTTAATTAAAAAAAAAAAAAGAAAGAAAAGGCGTGAGGCAAGAAAGAATGTAACTAATCTGAGGAACTCATTTGAGTTTGGCTGAAAAACAGAAAGTAGAGAAAGGGCGTGAGAAAATAGGGGGAGGGATGAGAGAGGAAGTAAAAATGAAACTGGATTGCTAAAACAGATGGAAAAGTATTTTGTAAAGGATACTGGGGAGTTTGAACTTTTTCTGCAGGCATAAGAAATTCCTATTGCATTTTTGGCATATTCTTTTAGTTAAAGTGAGGGAAATGGGTCGAAAGGAATAAACCTAAGTTATAGCTATGGAGATGGAGAAAGTATATATTGGTTCCAAAAATTCAATAATTATTCATGCACTCCCTCAACCATTTATGCATTCAACACGTGTACTGACCGCAGACTACATAGCAGGCACTCTAAATGTTTGTTAAATAAATATGTTGAATTATCATAAATTATCTATCATTTATTGAGCACTTAATATGTGCCAGGCACTGTGTTGAATACTTTTCAGAAACGTTGATAGTGTCTTTTAATAGGTGAGGAAACTGATGTAAAGAGAGGTCAAGTATGCCAAGGTCATATAGCTAGTAAATGGCACAGCCAGAACTTGATCTTAGGCCAGTTTGGCATCCTGCCAGATTGGCTATGTTAATTAGCCACTGTTTTACACAGGTAAATTTTACTTAATATCTTTTAAAATCCAAAGAAAAAACAATAAAATATTTTGAACTAACTAACAGATTTGTTTTTATCAGCAACATGTATGCCAATTGCTCTGGATTTCTAAAAAAGAAGTTGTCTTTGCTTTGTAGATGAGGAAAAATTTTATATATCTCTACGTGAGCACTCGAGAGTCTCAAATAAACTTTCAAAACTAACATAGATGATATTAGAGGTTTTTTTATTTGACTCTTCCCATTTTGTTTCTATTCTTTATTAATATTAATAAAGGTTATATTTAAAAGAGTAATTTTATTTTGAAATACGAGAGAGGAAAATGCATGCTTCAATAATGTCAGAGTTTCCAGGAGAAGATATTGTGAGCTTGTTCATCTAAATACATTTTATTTGGGGTTCAGTATGAATTTTCAAAAGATGTTTTTCAGATAAGAAAGCAGTAATTCAAACACAATTATATAAACAAGAAGATCAGAGGGGAATTATCCTGAAGGGTATAAAATGAACCAAGAGCTTTCAGTCTGGGTCATCACAGCATCCGCTCACCTATGCAAAGCAAGGTAGGTGTCCATACTAAGAAGGCTTTGTGAAATAAAGTGTTCTTATGCTAATTTTCTTTCATTTTAAATTATTTTAAAATGGCAAATGCTGAGATATAATTTCCGTTAGCAGGCTCTAAAAATTTTAATTATTGCTCCAAATTATTTAATAGTGGATAAAGGTGAGTGAACTATACACATAAGGATATGGAAAAAAATCATTGACTTAAAGGAAGAGAAACAACTGGTCAGCTCCCTAATGAAGAATAACTTATATGCATGGATTTCTTCTATTTGCATTTTGATTTAAATATTTTATCAATTGAATAATCTGCATTTTAAGTCCTCTCAATTATTAGTATTACTGTACTAATAATCATCTTTGATGAAAATGTACTTCTGGGAAATGGCAGTAAATTCAGTTTTGAGTACCTGCAGGGGTAAAATACTCTATATTACAAAGTCTTTTTCAGTATTTAATACCTAAACCCCTTGGATAGTATCCAAGCACACACACCTGCTGTAGAGTATATTTTACTCCCAAGAGAAATATGCTGCCTTAGTGACATTCCAGGATTGTTCCCAAGATGAACAATTGACAGTTTTCAATTGACATAATATGGTAAGAAATTTGGAGAGAAAAGATTGATGAAGGAAATTAGCAAAACAGAGAGGAATGTACTTATTAAGAACAAAAGTAGTGAGCGCAAAAAGAAGAAAAAAAAGGTGAAGGAGAGGATGAAGGAAAAAACATATTTGGAATAAGAGGATATGTTGAAATGGGGACATATTTGGTCATGCATCTAAGGAAGGCATCTGATTGTTTAGGGACCACCTGAAATCAGGCCTTCTGTGTTTAAATGCTCAATAAATTATTCATGGTGATTTCAGAATAGGCAATTAGGTTGCAGAAATGAGAACCCAGGTGACAAGAAAGAAGTTGTGACAGATCATATAGAAAGGTATTAACTAACACTAAGTTAGATAGTGTTATATAACTAGATGAGGGCTGTCCAAAAGCATCCAGCCATGTAATGTGAAAAATAGTATTAACAACAGATACTTTCCAGACATCCTTAGCATGATCTTTCTTTTTTTAAAATTTATTTATTTATTTATTTTTATTAAATCATAGCTGTGTACATTAGTATGATCATGGGGCACCATACACTTGGTTCATAGATCGTTTGACACATTTTCATCACACTAGTTAACATAGCTTTTGTAGCATTTTCTTAGTTATTTTGCTAAGACCTTTGCATGATCTTTCTTATGTAGAATGCCAAGTGCTTCACTTGCATTGACTTATTCTTTTTATGATTTCAGGAAGGGGAATATGGAAAAATGAGGGCACGAAGATATTAAATTGTTCAGTTACACAAAACTGCAGTTAAATCTAAAAGAATTCTAGATCACTAATGCTTAGCAGCGTCAGGGATCTGACACTAATTTATCATATAGAATCACAGACTATTTGTCCCACACAAATCATCATGACTATCCTCTGGTTCTATGTCTTCCTTTTATAGGTGAGGAAATTGAGGCCCAGGAAGATTGTGTGGTGCAGTTTTACTATTTGCCATAAAGAAGTAAAGGAGAAAGAATCGTTCCCACTTTCTTTATAGCCACAAAGTTGTATGGCTACTGTGGCTGATAATTCAGCATGCTTAGATTTTGCTTTTGTTAGTTTAGAGTTCTATTTTTATAAGAGAAATTTCAAAAAATAGATAGAGTGTCTATAATGAATAGTGAATATGCCAACAATGGGAAAAACTTTGAAAACAATTTTTCATTCCACATTTTAAAAAGGGTAAAGTGTACTTGTCTCTTTCCATTTTACAGACAGATTCTATATTTTAGTCAGTTTCTCATAGATCCAAGTAAGAATTTTGTTCCTTAATTTCTAGATTAATATTCTCATTACTAGATCACTACAAATCTATATTATCTAGAATCATAGAGCTAGATGTTAAAATGTGTGAAGTTAATTATCTCCTATCATGAATACTCAGTAGCTGGCTGTCTAGATGGGTAAGAGCTATTACATAATGATTGTGATGGATGAGTATTTGACATCATTTACCTGGTTGGTATTTTAAAGGCCCTACAGAGGAGAGGCTCTTTTAGGTTTATGGCTCTAAAATACTGGAACCAACTCTATACCATAGAAGGAGCTCACTTTTGAGAACCACTTCAGAATACCAAACTCCATGAATAAGGAATTCTGAGGTTTTTGCTCCCAATTCAAATACAAAAACCTCCAAAGAAGGCACGAATATACGACATTTTATTTAAAAGAGTTCACCATAAAACCCTTCTTATTTTAACCTTTAACACTGAAAAGACTTCCTAAAATGGGTTGGTTCACTTCCTCATCTATTTAGAAGTAAGTGCAGTTAAACATATGGGAATATTTAATAAATGCAGGTCTCAGGGTCATAATTTGGATTATTTTAGAGCAGATGGGACAATATATATTTGTACTATTTATATTCACACTTAGTTCCCTCACTAGACTGTATCCTTTTAGGTAAAAGACCACATCCTATCCATTTGTGTCTCTCTGTGTCTGGTTCAGGTGCTCTATGTATGTTTGTCTAATTCAGCAGTTCTCAACTGTATTAAACTGTATTAAAGGGCTGCGGCATTAGGAAGGTTGAGAACCACTGGTCTAATTTATCTTCCAGTCTCATACCAGGAATAGGAGATTGGTGAAATCATCGCTACACTCCAAAATTTGGCATTTAAAAGAAATCCCTGGTAACGTGTGTGATGTGATTTTCATGGTTTTTTATAAGTTGATTGAAAACAAATTCTGGTTAACTGAGGCTGAGTCTATGAGGATTTAGTTAACAGAGGTTTTAGAATACGCAGCTTAAAGATGGTGTTGGGATATAATTTGAAGAAATATTGATACTTTTCTTGATGATTAAATAAAAATGTATAGTGAGTTATAATTTATTTAATAAAACAAGCAAATAAGTTTATGTTTGTAGATAACAATACGACTCCATTAAGGTATATATTTTCTTTACTAACAGTGATACTTAAGAAAGAAAAAATACCCAAACATACCTAGCTAGCTGTACAATATTTGTAAGACACAAAAATCTTGTTAATCTTTGAAGTGATCAGATTACATGCAAGAGTCTGAAATTTGATTACCCTTCCTCACTAGTAGAACTAAAATAATTATGTCATAACATTATCCAGATCATTATGATGTCCAGTGGATATTGAACAAGTTCTCCAGCATTCAGTCTCTACGGAGACACGTGTTCCACTGCCTCCATTGTCTTCTATGCAGCTAGAAATTATTTAGCATTCCTGCTAACCCACAATGGAGCTGACGTCCTTGACTGTATTATTCTTGTCATGTCAACTGATTTTTTTTTTTTACCTCTATACTCTTTTTAAAATAATGAATTCTATACACCTTCTGTGTAAAATAATCTTTTATTTTTTCCCCACTCTACTTCTTTCAGCTGTAAAGGAATATTTTAAGGGATCAAAAGGAGGTGGGGAATGGGGAGCAGTGAGTTAGCCCATTAACAACAGTGGAAATTTTAGTTGACCATTTCTGGACTTCCTTTAGCTTCACAGTGTCTTCCTTGACAGCTAACAGGTAGAATTATTAGTATATGCAAGATTATATGCATTGGATGGTATTCAAGTTTGGTTAGGCTTTTTCTTGATTTCTTTGCCCTTTCTGATTATAACCAAATAGTTTTTTTTTTTTTTCATAAGCTGTTGACCCAAAGATTTTAGGAAAGTACAGTTCTGGGAAAGCCCTTCTTGAATGTAACTGTTAACTTACTTCTTCTAATCATAAAGGAAAGTATTTGTACTCTTAATTCACTGAATGCATTATTTTACAGTTAGTTAACTTGCACATCCCTGCCATCTTTCTGTCGTGGTGTTTCAGACTTGCCATTTCACTGCTCAGTGGAGCTTAGTGGAGCTTACAAGCAGAATCTTCACTCTATGAGCTCCTACACTATGAGGTATGTGGATCATCGTGCATGTTGGAAAGTTTTTGAGAGTATTACATATGCAAAACGCCTAATGGGACCTACGACAAAGCAGGCATTCAATAAACGGTTGCTGTTATTATTATTACTGGGTGTGTGTGTGCGTGTGTGCTCTTTTCAAATGTTCCTTTCGTGTGTCCTGAAAAAATACATGTAAAAGGTTCCTTAATTTTACCCTTGATTTAGCATGACTGCTACCTTCCTGAAAGCCATGCTTTTTGGCCTTGCATATGGGCAAGCAATGTCATTTTGTGTTCCAACTGAGTATACGATGCACGTCGAAAGGAGAGAGTGTGCCTATTGCCTAACCATCAACACCACCATCTGTGCTGGATATTGTATGACACGGGTATGTAGTTCATCTCACTTCTTTCAGCGGTAAATTATATAAACCCTGAAGCAGCCTATTTCTATCTAAAAAGGAAAGGAGATAAATCACAACCTAATTTCTCCAAATCTAATGCTTGTTGGCTCCTTAGAAGTAGAGTTCACTGGTTATAATATTATGTGGATCTACTCAGCACAATGGATACAGATAATTTTATAACAGTTTTATGTTCCAGATTTATTTAAACCGTCTTCTCACGAACAAGGATGAAAGAGAGGAGAGTGTCACTTTTGTCTCTGTGGGATTCGGGGTGGTTGTGTTAAGTTGGTATTGGGGAATGGGGTTATGGAATCCTTTCCCTGTTGTATTTGTGACAGAAGAATATAAGTGAATTGATTTTTATGTTTCCATTATCCGTGTGTTTCCTAAAGTCCTATGACATTATGCTCTCTTCTGTTCTTTCCTTAGGATATCAATGGCAAGCTATTTCTTCCCAAATATGCCCTGTCCCAGAATGTTTGTACATACAGAGACTTCATCTATAGGACTGTAGAAATACCAGGATGCCCCCACCATGTTGCTCCTTACTTTTCCTATCCTGTTGCTATAAGCTGTAAGTGTGGCAAATGTAATACTGACTACAGTGACTGTATACATGAGGCCATCAAGACAAACTACTGTACTAAACCTCAGAAGTCTCATTTAGTGGGACTTTCTGTTTAACTTTAAGAGCAATAGAATTTGCAATTTGGATAAATGTGTTTGGCTAGATTAAAACTAATAAAATATCATTATGTTTCACAATGTCTTGTGTACATTTTAAGTACTGTTTAATCCATACTTATACACACAAAGGCATTCAAAAGCTTAAGGAATTTTGGAAGAAAAGATAAATGATCCTTTCAAACTCAGATGAAGAATGGTTTTCACATGAAGGGCAAAGTAGAGAAAAAATGGAGAACACGGACATGAAATGTTAATAAAAGGTAGTTTTTTGTTTTTGTTTTTTTTTTTTTTTGAGACAAAGCTGCTGTGTCATCTGGACTAGAGTGCTGTGGGTCAGCCTAACTCACAGCAACCTGAAACTCCTGGGTTCAAGCAGTCCTCCTGTCTCAGCCACCAGAGTAGCTGGGACTATGGGTACCTACCTGCCACAATGCCTGGCTATTTTTTTCTATTTTTAGTAGAGAGGAGGTTTCATTCTTGCTCAGGCTGGTCTTGAACTGCACTCAAGCGATCCTCCTGCTTTCGCCTCCCAGAGTGCTGGGATTACAGGTGTGAGTCACTGCACCTGGCCATGAAAGCTAGTTTTGAGCAGGCTCTCCTCACAGAGGGTGGAAGGTTTGTCCTGACATAGAAAGAAGAATATGGGACCACTACAGAGTTATGAAAAGAGGGTAATGTGATCATAAGCTGAAGGGGCCCATGTGTCAGGGTACTTGAAACACTCACTTCCGAAGGATAGAACCAAGGCTGAAGTGGAGGTGGTGAGTAAGGAATATGTGGAATCTATAACACAATATTCTAGTCATTCAAATGTACTGGATATAACTCCACCAAAACTCATAAAGATTACAGGAACTATTCTTTTTAATGTAATTACTTTGGCGGGTCAACTGACCTATGAAAGTTATATCCCAAAAGGTCAATTTACAAAGCCTAGAAAAGAGGCCATGATCATTTTACATGTGGAAGTCTAAATCCTTCATAGTCCTTCAAGTAACAGGAGATACTTTCCAGCATTTATAACAAAAGCAACTTGTACGCTGTTTTGACTTTTGATGTCATGAAAAACTAGCATGATTATAAAATGTTTTAGGGACAGGGAAAGAGTGCTCAGGGATTTAATAGAGTAGAATCATCCTAAATTCAAATCTAAACCTTCATCAATATTGAAATACTGTTTTCTGGTAAATGTACTTTGTAAGCAGCTGTTTATTTTTCTTTTCCTTCCTTAGGTACTCTTTCATGAGAGTTTGGTTTCAAAAGATGCTTGAAGTGAGACAGACCTAGTACCATGCAGAATTAATTTTGAAAAGATTATTTCTCCTTGCCACCATCAATGTCAGTAGGACCAGTTGCCTGGTTAAATTTAGCTAGGCATCTTGTAAATGCCTGCATGATGTCAGTGCCTGGGGTGGTGGTGAAGAGGTGCAGGTGGATTAGTACAAAGCCTGCAGTTTGCCAATAGGGAGGGAAGAGTTGTATATTTACATATAAAAGTCAGTAACCCACATTATTTTTACCTCAATATCAAAGTTGATAATTGTGTGGTCTCTTAATATTTATCTGATAACACAGACATTAAAATCTACATATCACTTAAAACTGTATATAAAATACAGAGAGTATACAGAGTTGATTAATGAATTAAAAATCTAATGTTCAAACCTAAATGGCATTAGTCATAACTGACTTAAATGGATTCTGAAAAAACTTTTTTCAAGGATTTAAACTATGAAAAGGCTAGGAGGTTTAGGGAAGTCCCTGTAAACAATCTAGATCAGAAGATAATACTGAAATGGGCTTCCTCAATCTGCAGGGAGGAGGCTAGCCCTGGACACAGGGGTGCAGCGGGCCTATACCATCATGGGCCATGGAATCCTACAGGAAGCACCTCACAGACAATTTATTTCCTCCCACTGAAGGCAGTCCGTTTGGAATAGATGCATATGTGAATTAACAGACTGTCCCTGATTTATGATGATTCAACTTAACGATTTGTCAACATTATAATGGATTTATCTGGATGTAACCCACTTGTAAGTTGAGGAGCATCTGTATATAAAATTGTTGTTGAAAGTGGAGTTGTTAGAGAATCCTTAGGATGGAGCTTAGGAATTGGGAATTGGAATTTCCCTACACTATAGGGTATAGGGAAATACTATTTTGGAGGGTTTGGGTAGAAGGAGAGTGAACAGAGTGCTCAGAAATGGGAATGCAAAGAATCATTGTGTGTGTGATAGGAGAAGGATGGAAACTGGAATATCTTCTGAGGAGATCTTTAATTCAACCTGAAGTTTAAAAAGGACAGTTCTTGGCAGAGGAAATTTGAGACTCAGTTCTAAAAAAAAGCCTCTTTCATTTATCATTTGACTCTGAAATCTAAGGAAATTCTAGTAATAGAAACTCTTTTGTATGATAAAAGTCTAAGTACAATAAAAATTCTTTCATAAAGGTAATTTCCATTCTAACTCTATCATTCAATATTGTATTTTTCCTATCTCTCTTGGGTAGTTCTTATTTATCTTTTAAAACAACTGTCTCACTTTCTTTACTTCTCTTTTCTGTTGCCCTTCTTCCACCTGCTATTTTTGGTTACTTAGCATCCATGTTCCTTCTTCTGGTAGATGCACCTTGATTTTTGTTTGGGGATTCTCTTCATTCCTACTTTGAGTTCAAGTGGTTTCAGTGGAGTAATGGGGTTGGGCATCTACTTCTGGCTCAACCAAACCAGGACTTCTGGGAAAGGAGT
Source organism: Nycticebus coucang (assembly GCF_027406575.1). Taxonomy (NCBI): domain Eukaryota; kingdom Metazoa; phylum Chordata; class Mammalia; order Primates; family Lorisidae; genus Nycticebus; species Nycticebus coucang. The sequence goes on from NC_069784.1 coordinate 45,509,105, forward strand.
GGGAGGCCTGTTAGGGTTCCTAAATTGATAGAATGTGAGCCTGGAGCCATGGCTGGCCATCTTCAGCATCTTTTAAAAACAGCTCACCCAAGAACAAAGCCAACCTAGAGGAGCGCAAGAGAGACTGAGGGGAGAGAGACATTTGATATCCTTTGCGTCTAAGCTAAAGCCAGCTTCACCTCTTAAAAAACTATACTTTTCTGTTTAACTAGAGTTGAGTTTCTGACTCTTGCAACTGAAAAGTACTAACTGAATCAGCATTTCCCCCCACAAGAGATGCTTGTAATTCCATCCCTCATCTCCCGCAGGACCTTGCCATTTCCTCTCATATCTTCTTTAGCTTCCTCTTTCTTGGCTCCTCCCCAGTATGAGGCATTCTTCAATTTTTTTCTCTTCTTAAAAAAAAAGGCAAAAACAAGCAAAGAACCCTCACTTGACCCTGTGCAACAATCTAGTTATTTACCCCTTTCTCCTTGAGTTCTTACATTGGTTCTTCGTGAAAGAGTCACTACATCAACCGACTAGTCCTCACTTCTCATTCTCTTCCCGATCCACTACAATTTGGCTTCCACTACCATCCTCTCCAGACTGTTTTCAGTAAGGTCAATAATGTCTTGCCAAGGGACCAATACACAGGACAACTTTTAGTCCTGATCTGCTCTGACTGCTTTGCTTCCATAGCGGGCCTAATGGAGTTCACCTATCTGGATTCACAATGTAATCCAGCCATGACATTTATACTATGGTCTAATGAGGATGAAATAAACATTTTCTCTCTTTTCATTACTCTCTCTCTACCCTTCTTCTTCAAGATGACTCAAAATCTCTGTTATAATCTTTAGTAGGTAATAATAATGTAGATCTGGACTGTACATATGCTTGTAATTCTGCTTGATGCTGTAGGAGTGAAGATTCTAAATTCTGTGAAAGAGGGGCTAGTATTGTGATAACTTTATGTGTCTATTGATCTTTGGACACTATTAAATACAGAGCATATGAGAAACTTGGGTTTGTATTAATTCAGCCTTGGATGTCCTACGGAATTACCCTCATTATAATAAAAGACGGTTTAGATGTTATCTATCGAAGGAACATAAGAAATTAAAAGAGACTCTCCAGGAAACATGTGAGGAGTAAAGAATGTTGTGGGCTTTTAACTTTCTAAGGTAGAGGATTCTAATTATTAAAACTTTATCATTTGGAATTTAATCATGAGAGATGGTGTCTGTTTTACAAATCTAGGCATCATCACCCTCATACTGAAGATTCCTAAACTATAGTTTGAGTCCAGACTTCTTCCCTGAGCTTCATTGTCGTGTGTCCAATGCCCATTTATATTTCCTCTTGGATGTCCTGTAGTCGTCTCTGACTCTCATCATCATCAAAATCTGCTCTTCTTCCTATGTACACTCCTTCTAGCTGCCAAGTCAGAAGCCTGGGGATTATTCTGGGTTTCTCTCCTTTCTCATCCCACGAATCTAATTTCTCTTAAGTCTGTCTACCTCTTCTTAGTAGGTCCCCAGTACGTGAGTTAGAAATCCTTATGCCTCTGGTCTTTGTCATCCAGTAATTCTTCATACTGAGGCTGAGTTACCTTTAAAAGGTTCAACTCTGATTTTGTAACGCATTGTTTAAAATTTTCCCTGAGACCTTAGGTCAATGATAATACCCTTTAAGTATAGTTTAATAGGATTTTTATCTGTTCATCTCTTGACATGCCCACTTTGAATGTTTCCATGCTTTCTCCATTTCAGGGTCTTCTTACAGGCTGTTTCCCAGCAATCTCCTTTTTTTTTCTACTCCTGCTACCTTCGACTTGGCTAATTAGAATGGCATCTTCAGGACTCAGTTTAGAGACCCCAACATTTAAGAAATCTCTCTCCCTTGACCAACTTCCCTAAGCTTGAGTGGACTATCTCTGGGTTAATGACTATCACAGCACTATCTCATGGTAATATACTGCTTGTTTTTCTTTGCAGTAAGCTCCTTGGCAGCAAAGACTTGTCTTGCCTGTATGCCCATAGCATACCAGTATTTTTATAGTTTTTCCAAATGCACAAAATGTTAACCCCCAAAGTTAAAAACAACAACAACAACAACAATTTCAATATTAGTGTGGGTGGCATCTTATAAGGTAGAGCAGGCTCAGAGAAACCATGGGGACTCTGGCTGTGGCTATTGATATAAAGTCTTTGAATTAAAATAGGATTGGGAATGTATCAAAAGTTATTCATTAATTCAGCAAATGTGTGTATTCAAATACATGAGTAGTATATACCAAAATCTTTCAGCTAGGCACGATTTCTAGAAAACTGTTTGATTAACAAAAACTTCCTTTGTCAGAATATTAATATAATGATTATAAATAATATTCACTGGTTGCCAGTATGTTAAGCACTTATATTAGTTTCTTTTAATTTAATTTAAATTCCTTCCAGTTAATAGAAGTTAAAACATCTTAAATTATACAGAAAAAAAAAACAAAGCAAATACAAAACCTTGGAAGGTATTAAGTAAAAACTTTGTGAAATTAGCATGGATTATGCTTTGCAGCATTCAGGACATGTTACTTCTATTCTTCATGCTTCCCCTGGCCCCAGGAGATAATCATCTGAACAGTGAGTTGCTGGAATGTATTTAATGAGGACACAAGAATAAAAACATTCTGTTTTGGTGTAGTCTTTTCTCCTTTTAAAGGACACCTTATAGGTGTACTTTATAGTAAAAAAATGAAAAGTCATGTTGAATAAAGTAGAAATTTTCTGTTTCTCTTAAAACATAACTTAGTTTTTGCATCTATGTATATGGTGAACTACATTTCTATTGAACCATCTTTGTATCTCTGAGATGAAGTCCACTTGGCTGTGGTAAAAAAATTTTTTTATGTACTACTGCATTCAGTTTCCTAAAATTTTATTGAGAATTTTTACATCTATATTCATAAGGGGTATTGGTCTTTAGTTTTCTTTTTCAGTTGTGTCCTTTCCTTGGTATCAGGGTAATATTGGCTTCGTAGAACAAGTTGGGGAAGATTCCTTTTTTCTCAAAGCTGTGGAATAATCTCTGTAGTATAGGTACAAGTTCCTCTTTGTAAGTTCGGTAAAATTCAGTTGTAAAACCATGTGGTCTGGGACAGTTTTTAGATGGAAGATTTTTTTATTGCTGCTTAAATTTTGGTGTTTTATATTGGTCTGTTCAGGAGTTCTGTTTCTTCCTGATTGAGCCTAGGGAGATTATGTGTTTCCGAGAATTTGTCCCTTTCCTCCACATTTTCAAGTTTATGGGCATGGAGATTTTTATAGTGTTCTGAGATGATGTTTTGTATTTCCATGATAGCTGTTGTGACTTCTCCTTTTTCATTTTTAATTGAACTCATTAGAATCCTTTCTTTTCCATTTCTAGTTAATCTAGTTAATTCATTTAGTTCTGCTCTGATTTTGGTTATTTCTTTTCTTCTGGATTTGGGATTGATTTTCTCTTCCTTTTAGATTTTTTTTGAGATAATTCATTAGATTGTTGATTTGTGATTTTTCTGTCTTTTGGATATTGGCATTTAGGGCAACAAGTTTTCCTCTCAGGATGAGTTTTCTTGTATCAAAAGTTTTGATAGCTTTTGTCCCCATTGTCATTTTGTTTGAAGAATCTTTTGATTTTCATCTTTATTGCTTCATTAACCCAACTATCACTCAGCATTAGATTGTTTAATTCCCATGATTTTGTGTGGGGATGAGTGTTTCTGTTGAAAGTGATTTCTACATTCATTCCTCTGTGGTTTCAGAAGGTACAAGGTATAATTTTTATTTTTTAAGTATTTTTTGAGACAGGTTTTGTGGCCTAGTATGTGATCAATCTTAAGAGAACATTCCATGTGCTGCTGAGAAGAATGTATATTTAGTCATTTTGGGGTAGAATGTTCTGTAACTGTCTGTTAGGTCCATTTGTTCTAGAGTTCTGATTAGGTCCATTGCTTCTTTATTTTATATTTAAAGGATCTGTCCAGATCTCTCAAGAGGGTGTTGAAGTCACAAGCAAATATGGTGTTTTTGTTTAGTTTGAGTAAAGTTTACTTTACAAATCTGGGTGCTCCCATGTTGGATGCATAAATGTTTCTTCTTGTTGGACTATTCCCATCACTGTTATATAGTGACCATCTTTTTCTTTCTTTACTTGTGCTGAATTCAAGTCTATGTTGTCTGAGGTGAAAATGGTATACTATGATCCTTTCAATCAGTGTGAAAAAGGCATTTGACAAATTTCAGCACCTTTTCATGAGAAGAACAATCAACAAAATTGGTATAGATGGGACATTGCTCAAAATTGTAAAGGCTATATATGACACATCTACAACCAATATCATATTAAATGGGGAAAAATTAAAAGCACTCCCATTTAGAACTGAAACTAGACAAGGTTGCCTACTTTCACCACTTTTATTCAAACAATGCTGGAAGTTCTTGTCAGAGCAATCAGGCAAGAGAAGAAAATCAAGGAGGTCCAATTAGGGAAAGAAGAGATCAAACTATTGCTCTTTGCAGATGATGTGATCTTATATCTAGAAAACCTGAAAGGTTCAACTGAGAGACTCTTGGAATTAATAAATAAATTCAGCATAGTCTCAGGTTACAAAATCAATGTACACAAATCAGTAGCTTTCATATACACCAACAACAGTCAAGAATCAAATCAAAGATGTAGTATCTTTCATAGAAGCAACAAAACAAAATTATCTAAGAATATACTTAATAAACAAGATGAAAGACATATATAAGGAGAATTATGAAACACTGAGGAAAGACATTGCAGAGGATGTAAACAGATGGAAAAATATATCATGCTCATGCATTGGTAGAATCAATATTACTAAAATGGCTATACTACACAAAGTGATTTACAGATTCAATGCAATGCATTAAAATACCCAATGCCATTTTTTTACAGATCTAAGAAAAGTAGTTCTACACTTTGCATGGAATCAGAAAAGAACCCAAATAACCAATGCAACCTTAGGTAATAAGAACAAAGTGGGAGGCATCACTTTACCAGACTTCAAGCAATACTATAAGGCTATAGTAATCAAAACAACTTGGTACTGACACAAAAACAGAGACATAGACCTATGGGTCAGAGCAAAGAACCCAGAGGTGAAAATATCTTCATATTCTATCTGATTTTTGACAAACAGATAAAATATACACTGGGGGAAATAATACTTGTTCAATAAATGGTGCTGGGAAAATTGGATAGCCACATGTAAAAGACAGAAACAGAAATTTTCCACTCACAAAAATTAATACACAATGGATAAATGATGTAAATCTAAGGCAGGAAACCATAAGAATTTTAGAAGAAAATGTTGGAAAAACTCTTAAAGGTATTAGCCTAGGCAAAGAATTCATAAAAAAGATCCCAAAAGCAATCACAGTAACAACCATAATAAATAAATGTGACCTGATCAAATTAAAAAGCTTTTGTATAGCTAAGTACACAATCCGAAAAAGCAAATAGACAACCAATAGAATGGGAGAAAATATTCACATGCTATACGTCTGACCAAGGACGAGTAACCAGAATCTACAAGCACTCAAGCAAACTTTCATCAAGAAACAACCAAACCACCCCATTAATAAGTGGGCAAAAGACATGAACAGAAACTTTTTGAATGAAGATATACTAATGGCCAAGAAACTTATGAAAAACATGCTCAACATCTCTAACCAATAGGGAAGTGTAAATCAAACCCATAATGAAATATGACCTAACTCCAATGAGAATAGCTTGTATTAAAAAGTCCCAAAAGAACAGATGCTGGCATGGATATAGAGAGAAAGAAACTCTTTTAAACTGTTGGTGGGACTCCAAACTAGTACAACTTCTATGGGAAATTATGCAGAGATACCTCAAAGAACTTATGAGAACAATGAGTCTACTTACCATTTGATCCAGCAATCTGACTGCTGGATATATACTCAAAGAAAAAAGTGTCATTTTATAAAAAGGACATCTACATTCAAATGTTCACAGCAGCACAGGTCACAAGCAAAGACATGGAAACAACCCAAGTATCTGCCAATACATGAATGGTTAAAAAATGTGGTATATGCATAAAAACTCCAGTAATATCTTTTGTGACAACCTAGATGGAACTGAAAACCATTCTTTAAGTGAGATATTACAAGAATGTTGAAAGAAACACATGTACTCAATACCAAATGGAACCAATTGACTAACGCTTAAGTATACATACGGATGTAAATCTCAATGAAAGCCAAGCTGGGTGGGGAGCGGATAGAAAAATTCATACCTATTTGGTATAGTGCACACTATCTGGGTGAAGGGCGTACTTACAACTTTGGCTCGATCTGTATAAAAACAAAGTATGAAAATAAAACATGCATGCTCCCTAATACTCTGAAATTAAAATATACACAACTTAGCAAAAATTTGATGTTGATGTGCCCAAATTAAGGTGATTTGGTTAATTTACTAGTTTTACTAGTGCCCATGAGTTCTCTCTCTTAGGGATGAGGGAATGGAGTTGCCAAAATTGAGATGCTTCTGGTGAAAGAGGAAAAAAGGGAGCCATGAACCAGGAAAGGTGGGGTATAGTACACCTACTGAAGCCCCCAGTGACTGCCCTTGGGGCCATGGAAACCAAAATTTTCCCACAATAGGAGGGTGCCTCTTCCTTTTAATCTCTGGTAAACTTATGTCAGAAGGGAAAACATGCTATGTCCTTCACTACCATTTTCCCACCAGCATCATTCTCACCTAGCCGCAAATCTATAAGCACTGTTCATAAGGAAAGAATAACTACTACTGTTCCCAACTGCATAGGGAACCACAAAGGACTCTGCATCTGTGTGCAATTTTACAGAGTGAGTTAGATAACAAAGGAACAATTCTTGAGAAAAGAGGTATAATATGAGCGCAATATTAATCAAAATTTAGCTTCAGTTCTTTAGTATCTGTGGATTCTGCATCCATGGATTCAAATAATTGTGGATCAAAATTATTCAGAAAAAAAGGAAGATGGTTCCATCTGTACTGAACATGTATACACTTTTTCTTCTTGTCATTATTTCTTAAATAACACAGTATAACAAAGATTTACATAAGAATTACATTGTTTTAGGTATTACAAGTATTCTGAAAATGATTTAAGTTAAACAAGAGTAGCTAGGAGTCAGGGCAAGATGACCAAACAGAACCCTCCAGTGATTGTTGCCACCTACCTATATGAATATCAAATTGAACAATGATCTAGGCAAGAAAACACCTTCATAAGAAGTAAATATTCAGGTGAGAGATCACAGTATCTCGTTTTAGCATAAAAACAAGGTAATATGCATGGAAGAGGATGAAACGACCATTTCACATTGCCTAAGCCACCCCTCTCACAACCCCAGCCAGGAGACAGAATCTGGGCACTTGGGGGAGGGATAGCAAAGTGAGTGTGGGATTTTTGCATTGAAACTCAATGCCACCTTATTACAGTAGGACACAGCAATAGGCACAATTTCACTAGTGCCCATGGAGGGAGGATTGAGGCTGATCCTGGGCCAGAGGGGAATCCACTGCCTCAGTGGGAGGAACCCAAGTCCCAGCCTGCTTCACCAATGGCTGACTAAAGTGGTGCTGGCCTTGAATAAATTTCACTGGCAGCCAGGCCACAGTGGCTATGGTCCTTGGGTGAGCCTCAGTGTTGCACTGATCCTTGGATGTTGTGGGCTCAGGGTATGACCCAGTAAGACACCAGCTGTAGGGGCCACAAGGGTGCCAGCATCACTCCACCCCCAACTCTGGATAATGTATCATGAAAAAAGACTCTGCTTGGAGAGGTGAAATGGGAAGAGTACAGTGACTTTGTCTTAATCCTCACCCAGAAAAAAGATGTAATATCATTAATGTAACATGGGTCACATAAAGATATGTGGCAGATATGTTGCACATGCTTAATATGTTCAGCCTGTACACATGCAATGATGTTGGGGAAGACACCACACCATTCGCTAAAAAGGAAATTTAAGATGCCACAACAGGTAGCCAGTGTGGATTTCATTCTCCCTGCAAAAGTTCTGTGCTGTCCAAGAGTAAATACCCTTTCTAAGTAAATCTCTAATAGACTCATTTAGCTTGCCAAGCTGGACTTGTCTGAATCATTCTTTGGTGGAGTTCTCAGTGCCATCCCAGTTTGGAAGGTGGTTTTTCTGTACTATCCTGGCATTTTCCCAAAATACCCTCCAGTGCTGAAATGGCTATAGTAACCACAGGTTTATGGAGCTTAAGACTCAGTCCCCTTTGAATGCTTTTAAAGCCCTCTGAAGAAGGATGGGTACACACAGGCCAGGCTGAGAAAACTGGATAAATACCCAAACTCTTCAATGCTCAGATGCTGATGAACATCCACAGTATCAAGAACATTCAGGAAAATGTGACTTCACCAAATGGGATAAAGAAGGTGCCAGTAACAACCCAGGAGTGACAGAGATATGTGACTTTTCCGACAAAGAATTAAAAATAGCTGTTTTGAGGAAGCTAAACATAAACAAGTTTTAAGAAATTTATCAAGAAATTTAACAAAGAGATTGAAATAATAAAAGGTGGAGCTAAAAATACAGTTGATGAAATGAAAAATGAATTAAAATGTCTCAATAGTAGGATTGACCTCATAGAAGAATTAATGAATTTGAAGACAAGATATTTAAAAATACAAAGGCAAAGGAGGAAAAAGAAAAAAAAGAATGAAGTATACTTAGAATATCTAGAAAATAGCCTAAGAAGGGCAAATCTATGAGTTATTGGCCTTGAAGAAATAGAGAGAAAGAGATAGGGGTAGGAAATTCATTTAAGGAAATAACAGAGAACTTTCCAAACCTAGAGAAAGGTAAAACTCAGGTACAAAACGGTCAAAGAACACCAAGGGACCTCACCTATTGTGCACAATGCAATGGTACATTTCAAATCTATTAAGATTAGAGTATAAATGTCTGACCACAACGAATAAGTAAGTGAAGTGACAGTTATATTAATCAGTTTGATGTAGGCATTTCACATTCTATAATCAAATCAGCACACTGTACCCCATAAATGTACACAGTTATGATTTAATAATAATAAAAAAAGAACAAAGAACACCAAGCAGATTTAACCCAAATAAGACCACCTCAGGCATAAAATAATTAAACTTGCAAAGGTCAAGAACAAAAAAAGGATCCTCAAAGCTACAAGAGAAAAGGAGCTCCAATATAGGCAACAGAAGGCAGCAGACTTCTCAGTAAACCTTACAGGCCAGGACAGACATGCTCAAAGTGCTAAAGAAATCAGATATTTAGCTATCCTGTTTTGGTGAAGAGTCTTTTTTAAATTTTTTTTATTAATATTAAATCATAGCTGTGTACATTAATGCGATCATGGGGCACCATATACGGGTTTTATAAACAGTTTGACACATTTTCATCACACTGGTTAACATAGCCTTCCTGGCATTTTCTTAGTTATTGTGTTAAGACATTTATATTCTACATATAAAAGGAACCACAAGGTGATAGAACTGTATGCCAGCCACAGGACATGTGCACAAATATTCAGAACAGAATTAGCTTAATAGCCAAAAACTGTAAATAGCCTGTTAACATTGCATGTGATGGACTTAAGTATATTTGTGCAATGAATTTCTGTACAGGAATGAGAATGAAAGAACTACAGCTATATGCAGCAGCACCCATGAGTCTCAGAAACACGGCTGAGTGAAAGCACAAACAAATGGGTATCGAAGGAACTCAGTAAATTTCACCATGAATATGACTTCCTGGCATAAAGAATAATTTGAATTGAAGGCCATTCAAGGTCAAGAAACACTGGAGGAGGGGAGAAGGGGATGGATGTGCTCCCACTTAAGGGGCACAAGGTTACCACATGGGACACCTCCTGGGGGCTGAATACAATTAGAAGAGGAACTTTACCTAACAAATGCAAACAGTGTAACCTAATTCTTTGTACCCCCAATTAACCTGAAACAATAAAATAAAATAAATAAATAAAAATAATTAAACAAATAAACAAACAAAAAAAAGTGCTAAAGAAAAAAACAAAAAACATTCATCTGAGAAAAATCTATCCTTTAAGCACAAAGGAGAAACAAAGACTTTCCCAGACAAACAAAAGCTGAGGGAATTCCTCATCACCAGACCTGCCTTATAAAAAAAAAAAAATGCTTAAGGGAGTTCTTCTATATGCAAGAAATGGATGCTAACATGTGTTTAGAAATCATTTTAATATGTAAAATTCACTGGTGAAAATAAGATTACAGACAAGTTCATAATATTGTAATGCTGTAATTGTGGTACGTAAACCATTCATGTTTAGAATGGAGGCTAAAAGAAAAATCTATCAAAAATAATAGCATAAAAATTCATTAATATGGGAGGCGGAGCAAGATGGCAGCCGAGTAACAGCTTCCTTGCATCTGGGCACCGTGAGTCTGGGGAGATAGGACTCCAGGCATCTCTGGCTGGTGGGAACTGCCTATCATCACTCCTATGAGGATACAGGGAGTCAGTGAGAGACTTCTGGACCCCAAGAGGAGGACTAAAACCGTGGAAAACTGGCAAGTGGTCGCGTGTGTTCAATCCGTCTAAACCCGCCCACAACTGTAAGTTCAGTAGCAGCGAGACTGCAAACCAGAAAGACCTTACCTGTGAACTGTTTTGATGTCCTTGGACTTGGCACTGAGTTGAACTGCCTTGGGGAAGGCCTGAGCGGGAGTGCGAGAACTTTGGCCGTTGTCTAGGGCCCCAGTCTGAGCCCCTGAGCCAGACGGAGCTAATAGTGTTTGGCGCTGGGTCAAACGGATCCATTGTCAGTGATCTGCCCCGGCAAGCTCCACCCTCAGGGTCGCAGAGCTAGAAACGGGTGGGAGCTGGTAACCCAGCAACCAAGTAGCCTAAGGGTGGGGTCTGAGCCGCCTTGCAGCCCTAACCCTCAGGGGCAGAGTGAGACCGGTTTTGGCACACTGAGTAAGTGGATAGCCACTTCAGCAGCGATTCCAGCGAGAAAGCTGGGAAAGCTTCTGCTCAGCAAGTTTACAAGTTCAAAGTGCCTTTTAAGTAGGCTGAAGAGAGATTCAGGGTGTCTACCTGCTGGGGTTTGAGTAATCAGCAGCCTCCAGTCGTATCAGAACTGTGACTAACATCTCATACCCCAGAAGACCACGTGTTGCCCAGACAATATTCAATAACATATACAAACTGCTTTGTTTTTGGTTGTGTATTTTTTTCTTTCTTTTTTTGTTTGGTTGTTTTTTTTGTTTATTTTGACGTTGCTGATGTTCTTTTGTTTTTTTAATTTCAATCTTTTCCACACAGATCCCTTTTTCTTTCTCAATTTTCCTAGTTTAATTATAATTTCCCATTGCTGCCTTTTTTAATAACTTCAACATCATTTTTGCTAGTGTTTCTACTGATATAATTTGGTTTTTCACCCAATTTTATCCCTGTAAAGTTTTCTGTTTGCTTGTTTTGGTTTGATTTATAGCATTTTTGTCTTTCCTCTCTACTTGGTGGAGGTGGGGTACTGTGTCTGATCAGGTTAGCAAAGAGCTGCTGACCTCAAGGGAACCACGCAACTGGGCACCCCCAGAAGGTGGGGTTTTTTAAGGTTGTGTCAAAGTACCCTACTGTACACCTATATTGCCCTGTCTCCCTCTTTCTGTGCCTCTCTTCTTTTTGTCAATATTCCTTATACCCACCCCCTCTCCTTTCTCTATCTTTCTTTTTTTCTTATCACTCGGTCCTCCTTTCTTTCATCCCCTTTTTCTTTGCTCTTCAACCTTCTCACCCTTCTGGTCCTGTAACCCTTAGTCCACAGGCACAAGAACTTAAAGAGCAAGAGGAAGTGAAAGGAAAATTAGGGCAAGCAAACAGATAAAAGAAATCACTCATGAGGAAGAATCAGCAGAAAACTCCAGGCAACATGAAGAACCAGTCTAGAACAACCCCACCAAGGGACCATGAGGTAGCTACTGCAGATGATTCCACCAGTATAGAAATGTTAGGAATGACAGAAAGGGAATTTAGAATACACATGTTGAAAACAATGAAAGAAATGATGGAAACAATGAAGGAAATTGCTAATAAAGTGGAAAATAACCAAAAGGAAATCCAAAAACAGAATCAAATAAGAGATGAACGATATGAAGAATATAAAAGGGATATAGCAGACCTGAAGGAACTGAAACAGTCAATTAGGGAACTTAAAGATGCAATGGAAAGTATCAGCAACAGGTTAGACCATGCAGAATAAAGAATTTCAGAGGTAGAAGACAAAGTTCTTGAGATAACTCAGACAGTAAAAGAGGCAGAAAAGAAGAGAGAGAAAGCAGAACGTTCACTGTCAGAATTATGGGACTTTATGAAGCGTTCCAACATACGAGTTATAGGAATTCCAGAAGGGGAAGAAGAATGCCCCAGAGGAATGGAAGCCATACTAGAGAATATTATAAAAGAAAACTTCCCAAACATCACCAAAGATTCTGACACACTGCTTTCAGAGGGATATCGGACCCCGGGTCGCCTCAACTCTAACCGAGCTTCTCCAAGACACATTGTGATGAACCTGTCCAAAGTCAAGACAAAAGAAAAGATTCTGCAAGCTGCCAGGAGTAAGCGCCAGTTGACCTACAGGGGCAAATCCATCAGAGTTACTGCAGACTTCTCTAATTAAACTTTCCAAGCAAGAAGACAATGGTCATCTACCTTTAATCTACTTAAACAGAACAATTTTCAGCCCAGAATTCTGTACCCTGCTAAGCTAAGCTTCAAAATTGACGGAGAAATCAAATCATTTACGGATATACAAACATTGAGGAAATTAGCCACAACAAGACCAGCTCTACAGGAAATACTTCAACCTGTTCTGCACACTGACCACCACAATGGATCAGCAGCAAAGTAAGAACTCAGAAATCAAAGGACAGAACCTAACCTCCACACTGATGCAAAAGATAAAACTAAGCAATGGACTCTCACCAAATAAGACGAATAGAATACTACCACACTTATCCATTATCTCAATAAATGTTAATGGCTTGAATTCCCCACTGAAGAGACATAGATTGGCTGACTGGATTAAAAAACACAAGCCATCCATTTGCTGTCTGCAAGAAACACACCTGGCTTCAAAAGACAGCTTCAAAATTAAAGCTCCGAGTCAAGGGTTGGAAGACAATTTTTCAGGCAAATGGAATTCAGAAGAAAAGAGGAGTTGCAATCTTATTTTCAGATTCCTGTGGATTTAAAGCAACTAAAGTCAAAAAAGACAAAGATGGTCACTTTATATTGGTCAAGGGAAAACTACAACAAGAAGACATTTCAATTCTAAATATTTATGCACCCAATTTAAATGCTCCCAGATTCTTGAAGCAGACCTTACTCAGTCTGAGCAATATGATATCTGATAATACCATCATAACAGGGGACTTTAACACACCTCTTACAGAGCTGGACAGATCCTCTAAACAGAAATTAAACAAAGATGTAAGAGATTTAAATGAGACCCTAGAACAACTATGCTTGATAGACGTATATAGAACACTCCACCCCAAAGATAAAGAATATACATTCTTCTCATCACCCCATGGAACATTCTCCAAAATTGATCATATCCTGGGACACAAAACAAATATCAACAGAATCAAAAGAATTGAAATTTTACCTTGTATCTTTTCAGACCATAAGGCACTAAAGATGGAACTCAACTCTAACAAAAATGCTCAACCCCACCCAAAGGCATGGAAATTAAACAATCTTCTGTTGAATAACAGATGGGTGAAGGAAGAAATAAAACAGGAAATCATTAACTTCCTTGAGCATAACAACAATGAAGACACAAGCTACCAAAACCTGTGGGATACTGCAAAAGCAGTTTTGAGAGGAAAATTCATCGCTTTAGATGCCTACATTCGAAAAACAGAAAGAGAGCACATCAACAATCTCACAAGAGATCTTATGGAATTGGAAAAAGAAGAACAATCTAAGCCTAAACCCAGTAGAAGAAAAGAAATATCCAAAATCAAATCAGAGATCAATGAAATTGAAAACAAAAGAATCATTCAGAAAATTAATGAAACAAGGAGTTGGTTTTTTGAAAAAATAAATAAAATAGATAAACCATTGGCCAGACTAACTAGAAATAGAAAAGTAAAATCTCTAATAACCTCAATCAGAAACGATAAAGGGGAAATAACAACTGATCCCACAGAGATACAAGAGATCATCTCTGAATACTACCAGAAACTCTATGCCCAGAAATTTGACAATGTGAAGGAAATGGATCAATATTTGGAATCACACCCTCTCCCTAGACTTAGCCAGGAAGAAATAGAGCTCCTGAACAGACCAATTTCAAGCACTGAGATCAAAGAAACAATAAAAAAGCTTCCAACTAAAAAATGCCCTGGTCCAGATGGCTTCACTCCAGAATTCTATCAAACCTTCAAGGAAGAGCTTATTCCTGTACTGCAGAAATTATTCCAGAAAACTGAGGAAGAAGGAATCTTCCCCAACACATTCTATGAAGCAAACATCACCCTGATACCAAAACCAGGAAAAGACCCAAGCAAAAAGGAGAATTTCAGACCAATCTCACTCATGAATATAGATGGAAAAATTCTCAACAAAATCCTAGCCAATAGATTACAGCTTATCATCAAAAAAGTCATTCATCATGATCAAGTAGGCTTCATCCCAGGGATGCAAGGCTGGTTTAACATACGCAAGTCCATAAACGTTATCCACCATATTAACAGAGGCAAAAATAAAGATCACATGATCCTCTCAATAGATGAAGAAAAAGCATTTGATAAAATCCAGCATCCTTTTCTAATTAGAACACTGAAGAGTATAGGCATAGGTGGCACATTTCTAAAACTGATTGAAGCTATCTATGACAAACCCATTGTCCTGGTGACAATGCTGTGCACAATGTTGAAATGGCAGTAAAGAATTTAGAATATTACATAAACATAGTTGATAAACCAGTGGCAGAGTTTGAGAGGATTGATTCCAATTTTGAAAGAAGTTCTGGGCAGCACTTGTGGCTCAGTGGGTAGGGCGCTGGCTCCATATACCAAAGGTGGCAGGACTGAACGTGGCCCTGGCCAAACTGCAACAAAAAATAGCCAGGCATTGTGGTGGGTGCCTGTGGTGCCAGCTACTTGTGAGGCTGAGGCAAGAGAATCACCTAAGCCCAGGAGTTGGAGGTTGCTGTGAGCTGTGATGCTACAGCACTCTATCGAGGGCAATAAAGTGAGACACTGTCTCTAAAAAAAAAAGAAAGAAAAAAGATCTACTGTGAGTAAAATGCCATCAACAACATTGCATGCTACAGAGAAATCTTTCATGAAAAGAAGAGTCAGTGGATGCTGCAAACTTTATTGTTGTCTTACTTTAAGAAATAGCCACAGCCTCCCCAATCTTTAGCAGCCACCACCCTGCTCTGTCAGCCGCCAGCAACATCCAGGCAAGACTCTCCACCAACAAAAAAATTACAACTTGCAAAGGCTCAGATGATTATTAGCATTTTTTAGTAACAAAGTGTTTTTAATTAAGGTATGTACTTTTTGAAAGACATAATTCCATTGCATACTTAATGGACTATAGCATAGTGTAAACATAATTTTTATAATCTCTAGGAAACCCCCAAATTTTGTGATTTTACTGTGATACTCTCTGTTGCAGTAGCAAACCCTCAGCATGTCCCTGGTACACCTGCATTCTGTATGATACAGTAATGATGTCATTATACATTTGTTAAAACCCATAGGGTGTACACAGTCACCTCGAGTAAATCCTAATGTAAGCTAAAAAAAAAAAAAAATTCATTAATATGCAATGCATTAATCATTAATTTGTATCTATCAAAAGATGTAAATTGAGACAAGAAAAGAGTGGGAAAGATGGAGTTAAAGTCTAATTTTCGTTTTTTGTTTCTTTTCTTTCACTTGTGATCAAAGTTAAGTTTTAATCTGTTTAAAATAACTTGTTCTTATTATTACACGTTTTCTATAATCCATGGTAACCAAAAAGCAAAAGCCTATAATAGATACACTAAAAATAAAAAGCAATAAATAAAAACATACTACTAGAGAATATTGCTTACTGACAAAGAAAGACAGAAAGAAAGGAAGAGAAGACTTAAAAAAGAACCAGAAAACAGATAATAAAATAGCATTAGTAAGTTATTACTTATCAATAATAATATTGAATATAAACATAGGTTAAACTCTCCAATTAAAAAAATAGAGTGGTATTAATCTGTAATCCCAGCACTTTGAGAACCTGAGGTGGGAGGATAAATTGGGCCTAGGAGGTTGAGAACAGCTTAAGCAACACAATGAGAACTTTTTTCTACAAAAAATTAAAAAACTGGGCAGGTATGGTGCCATGTGTCTGTCGTCCAAGCTACCTGGGAGGCTAAGGCACGAGGATCACTTGAGCCCAAGATTTGAGGTTATGGTGAGCTATTATACCACCACTGTCCTTCACCCTGGGTGACAGAGTGAGACCCTGTCTCTAAAACAAATAAACAAAACCCCAGAGTGACTGAATAAATAAGAAACAAGACCCAGCTACACACGCTGCCTACAAGAAAATTATTTAACTTGTAAAGTTATATAAAATTATACACAGACTGAAAGTGAAGGGATGGAAAAAGATGTTCCACACAAACAGAAACCAAAAAAAGAGCAGGGGTAGCTATATTTACCTCAGATAAAATAGACTTTAGGTCAAAAAAGTATAAAAGGAGAAAAAGGAGGTCAATATACGACAAAGAGGTCATTTGGCAAGAAGATATAACAATTTTAAATAACATATCCATCCAATATCAGAGCACCCAAACATATAAAGCAAATATTAATAGATTTAAAGGGAGAGATAGACTGCAGCACAGTAATGATAGGGGACTTCAGCATTCCACTTTCAGCAATTGAAAGATCATTTAGATGGAATTAAACCACAGTCTAGACCAAATGTATCTGATACACAGACAGAACATTTTATCTTACGGGTGCAAAATACACTCTTCTTAGCAGCCTATGAAACATTCTTCAGGGTAGACTATGAGGCCACAAAGGAAAATCTCAAAAAATTCAAAAAATTAAATCATATCAAGTTTCTTCTCAGACCACAATGGAATAAAACTAGAAACCAGTAACAAGTAATTTTGGAAACTGTACAGATGAATAAAACTGAAACAATATGCTTCTGAATAACCAAGGTCAAAGAAGGCATTTAGAAGAAAATGAAAAACTTTCTTGAAACAAATGAAAACAGAAACCTAACACACCAAAACCTATAGGATACAGTAAAAACAATTATAAGAGAAAGCACCTAGATCAAAAAAAGTAGAAAGACTTCAAATAAACAACATGACAATGACCTTGAAAGAACTAGAAAAGCAAGAAAAAGCCAAGCACAAAATTAGCAGAAGCAAAGAAATAATAAAGATCAGAACAGAAATAAATGAAATTGAGACAAAAAATACAAAAGATCAATAAAAAGTTGAATTTTTGAAAAGTAAAAGAAAAATGATAAGCCTTTCTAACTAGAAAGAAGGAAATAAAATCCAAATAAAATAAAATCAGAGATAAAAAAGGAGACATTACAACTGATATCACAGAAATACAAAGGATGCTTACAGGCCAGGTGTGGTGGCTCATGCCTGTAATCCTGGCACTCTGGGAGGCCAGAGATGGGTGGATTGCTCAGGAGTTGGAGACCAGCCTGAGGAAGAGCAAGGGTGCTTGTAGTCCCAGCTATATGGGAGGCTGTGGCAAGAGGATCTTTTGAGCCCAAGAGATTGAGGTTGCTGTGAGCTATGACTTTACAGCACTCTACCCAGGGTGACAGAGTCATACTGTATCTCCAACCAAAAAATAAACAAAAGATCCTTACACACTTGTGCACATATACTAACAAATTGGAAAGTGTACAACAAATGGATAAACTAGGAGGCGGATAATGATGGTGGATGGGACAGACTGTGTAGCCCACCTCTCCCAAGTCATCAGGTGAGAGGAAGAGGGGTCTGGACCTTTTCCTCCGCGAGGATTGTTGGTGTGGAAAGACAGCTGGAGATGCTCAGTGAATTGGCAGATTGCTGTATATGAGGTGTAATTTAAAACCACGGACTCTGTGGTAGAGACTTTCCCTGCTTGGCCGTGCTGGCCAGTGGGCCCCTCCCTCACGGAAGACAGCAGCTTGCAATTCCTGGCAAAACTCAATTGGTGAAAATTTATTTGTGACCTGAGTGTGGCACCTGAAAGGGAGCCACTCAGAACCACAAGGAGTTTAAGCAACCCGATGGAAAATTGAAGGGAAGGGATCAGACATTTTGAATTATCTGAAATGGTGGGAAACAGACATTTTGAATTATCTGAAATGGTGGACACCTTCCCCCAGAACAACAGGAGTGATTAAATAGACCAGACCATTCCTGGTGGGGAATATTGGAGTGGGCTGGCAGTTCAGGCTCTGTGGCGAACTGGCGGGTGGCTGGACTCAAAAGTCCAGATTCAATAGTGAGACTCTGAGCCACAAAAACTGAGGATAAGGTTTTGATGTGCTGCAGCTGCGAGAGCCGGCAGCAGCCACCTGGGGTGCCGGCAGCAGCTAAAGCCGGAGGCAGCTGGCACCCTCCCCGACAGCTGGTTGCAGTCACCAGTTGCAGGAGAACATGGGAGCAGAGTGGAAAGATTTGTGAAGCGTGGACTCCTGCACCGAGTTGGGAGGTCGGACAGGAGTGCTGTCTGGAACAGAGCAGCTGAGGTTCCACAACAATTAGGTAATAAACTTTTACAGAAACTCCAAAATGGGGATCGGCCAGGTAGGGTGGTTACCATGGTAACATATAAACTGTGAATCAGGTATAAGCCTGGGAACCACTCATGGCACCACCTGGTGTCCAGAAAGTATATTGCATTATAAATATATTCCCACGAAAGTCGATCCCTACGTCATACATATAGATGTATATTTCTACATATATCCAAGAATAATATCTTTGGGGTTGGTGCCTTTCTCTCTCTCTCTTTTTTCTTTTTATTTTTTCTCACCATTTTCTTGGAGGAGCTATTGTTAATTTTTATTATTTTTATATATATTTTTTATTTTTATTTTTTCCATTTTTAATTTTTTCTTTCTTCTTCTTTAACATTTTTATGAACACCACTTTTTTTTCCTTCACTCTTCCTCTTCTTCCCTCCTTTTGGTTTCTGAGAGTGCTCACATCAGATTTTTAGAAGTTTTTTTGTTTGTTTGTTCAATTTGTTTGTATGTTTTTTATCTTTTCCCCCCAATTATTTTACAATTATCATTATTTTTATTGTAGTTGTGTTTTTTGTTGTTGTTGTCATTGTTGTTCTCTGTATGTCTATGTGTTTCTGATTGTTTGTGCATCTATGGGCTTGTGTGTCTGGTAGCCTTTTTATCTGTTTATTTGCTCAGTTGGTCTCAATGAGTTTGGTGTTTCGACCTGCAATTCTGAGCTCCCAGTACTCCCCTCCACTCTCATGCTGAGGTCCGGAGGCCTGTCCCCCAGGAGTCCAGATTCTTGGGTGATTTCTTGAGGAGCATTGACAGGGCCTGGACTGCAGCTGGTCAGTGCTGATTCTGTGACACGGGAGTGAGGAAACGACAGTCGATTGCGAGGGAATCACGCCGGAGTGCCAGTGCCCCGAGGCACAGAGCAGCAGCCGTTTTCGGCAACAATAAGGCCCACCCCTAGATATCCCAAAGACACACCCCCTGCCTCCCTGGGCAACCAGAGGAGCCCAGGCATCTTCTCAGATGGCAAACACCATGGAACATGTCTGGGACTGAAACACAGGCCCCATGAGTAAAGGGTTTGCCTGAGGTGGTACCAGCTTGGGTGGAGTGTGGGGACTAGAAAATGCACGCACAGAGCTGGGAAATTCCCAGGGCGGGGCCGACCCAGGGGACCACTTTACTGAGCCTAAGACGCACCCGGTGCTCAGGGTATCATCAGCCTATAGACAAAGGAAAGCAGGAGGCTAGAGCTGACAGCTAACCATGCTGCGAATACAAACCTGCAGGAGTCAAGATAGGGCCTGAGGCACAGGTTTTGGGAACTCAGATCAGCTCCTCTTCTACAGAGGAATTTAGAAGGGACAGAAACAAACTCCCACAAAGTTGTTCTGTTCTGCCAGTAGCATCAATCAGGGACGAGGCTGGAACTGAGTGAACACCCCTAGCCTCCATCAAGCACCCAAGGTTGTCAGGCCTCACCGCCCCCTGCTGGATAGAGGCAGAGAGCAGCGGCCTGGCTGAGCAGATACAGATTTCTTTGTGATTTAGGAAGGTACAAACCTCTGGAGTATCAGCTCGTTGGAGACAACTGGGTCACAGCCCTGAGGGGCTATCAGTGACTGGATATGACAGAGGTGCAAGGTGGGAAAGGAGGCATCAACCTTCCCAGACTAATCTACTTGCTGGGTGGGTCCGCCTGACTTCACGGAGCACCGAAGCAAGTCACATTTTTGTTGTCACCAGACCCCTGTGATCCAGTTGCCAGACACCTTTGAAACTCTCCCACTTGAGACAGGTGCTGAATGAGACAATTGATTTGGACCTTTTGAACTGAGCCAATCACCTGAGGACTATTCCAGTGGTACCCTGGGTGTGTGGTTGCAGGAAGGTTTGATTCTCCTTTTCCAATTATTGCCTGTGGGGGGCGGGGTGACTTAATTGCTGATATTGCTCCACAGCTGAGACTTCAACCCATAGTAACTGTTTCACTAGGGTCGAACAGAAACCAGCTGAAAACAAGACAGAGCCAATTAGCCCCACCATACCAAACAGGTCCCCAGTTTCTCAGGCTGTAGCACTGTACAGGTCCTTGACAAAGCTCCAGGGGAAAAGTCAAATGGTATAAAGTAATCATGAGGCGGAATCATTGGAAAAACTTTAGTAACATGAATAACCAGAGTAGATCACCCCCCCTCTCAAGGAAAGATACAGCAGATGTAACTGAAGACCCCATTCATAAACAGCTGGGCGAGACATCAGAAATCGAATTCAGAATTTGGATTGCAAGCAAGATTAATAGAATGGAGGAAAATTTGGAATTAGAAATTTGAAGAGCAATTCAAAAGTCAGAATTAAAAATTCAAGGAGAAATTCAAAAGTTGTCTCAAGAATTTAATGAATTTAAAGACAAAACCACCAAAGATTTATTTATTTATTTTATTTTATTTTATTGTTGGGGATTCATTGAGGGTACAATAAGCCAGGTTACACTGATTGCAATTGTTAGGTAAAGTCCCTCTTGCAATCATGTCTTGCCCCCATAAAGTGTGACACACACCAAGGCCCCACCCCTCTCCCTCCGTCCCTCTTTCTGCTTCCCCCCTCATAACCTTAATTGTCATTAATTGTCCTCATATCAGAATTGAGTACATAGGATTCATGCTTCTCCATTCTTGTGATGCTTTACTAAGAATAATGTCTTCCACTTCCATCCAGGTTAATATGAAGGATGTAAAGTCTCCATTTATTTAAATGGCTGAATAGTATTCCATGGTATACATATACCACAGCTTGTTAATCCATTCCTGGGTTGGTGGGCATTTAGGCTGTTTCCACATTTTGGCGATTGTAAATTGAGCTGCAATAAACAGTCTAGTACAAGTGTCCTTATGGTAAAAGGATTTTTTTTTTCTGGGTAGATGCCCAGTAATGGGATTGCAGGATCAAATGGGAGGTCTAGCTTGAGTGCTTTGAGGTTTCTCCATACTTCCTTCCAGAAAGATTGTACTAGTTTGCAGTCCCACCAGCAGTGTAAAAGTGTTCCCTTCTCTTCACATCCACACCAGCATCTGCAGTTTTGAGATTTTGTGATGTGGGCCATTCTCACTGGGGTTAGATAATATCTCAGGGTTGTTTTGATTTGCATTTCTCTAATATATAGAGATGATGAACATTTTTTCATGTGTTTGTTAGCCATTCGTCTGTCATCTTTAGAGAAAGTTCTATTCATGTCTCTTGCCCATTGATATATGGGATTGTTGGCTTTTTTCATGTGGATTGAGTTCTCTATAGATCCTAGTTATCAAGCTTTTGTCTGATTGAAAATATGCAAATATCCTTTCCCATTGTGTAGGTTGTCTCTTTGCTTTGGTTATTGTCTCCTTAGCTGTACAGAAGCTTTTCAGTTTAATGAGGTCCCATCTGTTTATTTTTGTTGTTGTTGCAATTGCCATGGCAGTCTTCTTCATGAAGTCTTTCCCCAGGCCAGTATCTTCCAGTGTTTTTCCTATGCTTTCTTTGAGGATTTTTATTGTTTCATGCCTTAAATTTAAGTCCTTTATCCATCTTGAATCAATTTTTGTGAGTGGGGAAAGGTGTGGGTCCAGTTTCAGTCTTTTACATGTAGACATCCAGTTCTCCCAACACCATTTATTGAATAGGGAGTGTTTCCCCCAAGGTATGTTCTTGTTTGGTTTATCAAAGATTAGGTAAAACCACCAAAGATTTTGATGCACTGAAGCAAGAATTTGTAGCCCTCAAAGCACTGAAAAATACAGTAGAATCACTCAGTAACAGAGTGGAGCAGGCAGAAGAAAGGATTTCTGACATTAAAGACAAACCATTCGAATGCTCCCAAATCCTCAAAGAGGAAGAAAATGGAGAGCAAAAACAGATCATTCTCTCAGAGAGCTCTGGGATAATTCGAAGAAGGCTAGTATCTGCCTCATTGGAATCCCCAAAAGTGATGAAGTGGCCTCGCAAGGCACAGAGGCCCTTCTCTATGAAATTATGAAAGAGAATTTTTCAGACATGCCAAGAGATTCTGAAATTCAGATAGCAGACAGTTTCAGAACCCAAGCATGACTCAATCTGAATAAGACATCCCCCAGGTATATCATAATTAACTTCACTAGTGTTAATATGAAGGAGAAAATTCTGAAAGCAGCCAGAAGAAAGAAATCCATTACCTACAAAAGGAAGAATATTAGAATGACTGCAGACCTCTCTGCTGAAACTTTTCAAGCCAGAAGAGGGTTGTCATCAACTTCTAATCTCCTAAAGCAAAACAACTTTCAACCCCGGATCCTGTATCCAGCTAAACTGAGTTTCATTTATGATGGAGAAATTAAATACTTCAATGACATTCATATGATGAAGAAATTTGCCGTAACCAAACCAGCAATTTAGGATATTCTAAGACCTATCCTTGATAATGACCAGCACAATCCTCTAACACAAAAGTAAACTTGCTCAGAAACTTTTGATCAAACCCCAACTTCTACAATGGCGAAAGGATTAAAAATGTCCACTGCATGTTCAAAAAACTCGATATCCAAAATTTTACCAGACTTGTCAATATTCTCCATTAATGTGAATGGCTTAAACTGTCCTCTAAAGAGGCACAGGTTAGCTGACTGGATACAAAAACTCAGGCCAGATATTTGCTGCATACAAGAGTCACATCTTACCTTAAATGACAAATATAGACTCAGGATGAAAAGATGGTCATCCATATTTCAGTCAAATGATAATCAGAAAAAAGCAGGTCTTGCAATTCTATTGGCAGACACGATAGGCTTTAAACCAACAAAAGTAAAGAAGGATAAGAATGGTCACTTCATATTTGTTAAGGGTAATACTCAATATGATGAGATTTCAATTATTAATATTTATGCACCCAACCAGAATGCGCCTCAATTTATAAGAGAAACTCTAACAGACATGAGCAATGTGATTCCCTCCAGCTCCATAATAGTCAGAGATTTCAACATTCCTTTGGCAGTGTTGGATAGATCCTCCAACAAGAAGCTGAGCAAAGAAATTTTAGATTTAAACCTAACCATCCAACATTTGGATTTAGCAGATATCTACAGAACACTTCATCCCAACAAAACTGAATACACATATTTCTTATCAGGCCAAAGAACACACTCCAAAATCGATCACATCTTAGGTCACAAGTCTAACTTCAGTAAATTTAAAGGAATAGAAATTATTCCCTGCATCTTCTCAGACCACCATAGAATAAAATTTGAACTCAGTAATAACAGGAATCTGCATACTCATACAAAAACATGGAAGTTAAATACCTTATGCTGAATGATGGCTGGGTCAGACATGAGATTAAGAAGAAAATCGCCAAATTTTTGGAAGAAAACAACAATGAAGACACGAATTATCAGAACCTCTGGGATACCGCAAAGGCAGTTCTAAGAGGGAAATTGATAGCACTACAAGCCTGCCTCAAGAGAACGGAAAGAGGAAGTTAACAACTTAATGGGACATCTCAGGCAACTGGAACAGGAAGAACATTCCAACCCCAAACCCAATAGAAGAAAAGAAATAACCAAAATTAGAGCAGAATTAAATGAAATTGAAAACAAAAGAATTATACAACAGATCAATAAATCAAAAAGTTGATTTTTTTGAAAAGGTCAATAAAACAGATAAACCCTTAACCTAACTAGGAAAAAAAGAGTAAAATCTATAATCTCATCAATAAGAAACGACAAAGACGAAATAACAACAAACTCCTCAGAAATTCAAAAAATCCTTAATGAATATTACAAGAAACTTTATTCTCAGAAATATGAAAATCTGAAGGAAATTGACAGATACTTAGAAGCACGTCACCTTCCAAGACTTAACCAGAATTAAGTGGAAATGTTGAAGAGGCCCATATCAAGTTCTGAAATAGCATCAACCATATGAGATCTCTGCCAAAAGGAAAGCCTGGGACCAAATGGCTTCACGTCAGAATTCTACCAAACCTTTAAAAAGGAACTAGTACCTAGATTACTCAACCTGTTCCAAAAGGTAGAAAAAGAAGGAAGAGTACCCAACACGTTCTACGAAGCAAACATCACCCTGATCCACAAACCAGGAAAAGACCCAACAAGAAAAGAAAATTATGGACCAATATCACTAATAAATATAGATGCAAAAATATTCAGCAAGATCCTAACAAACAGAATCCAGCAACATATCAAACAAATTATACATCATGACCAAGTTGGTTTTATCCCAGGGTCTCAAGGCTGGTTTAATATATGTAAATCTATAAGTATAATTCAGCACATAAACAAATTAAAAAGCAAAGACCATATGATTCTCTCAATTGATGCAGAAAAAGCTTTTGATAATATCCAGCATCCCTTCATGATCAGAACACTTAAGAAAATTGGTATAGAAGGGACATTTCTTAATAGGGGCCATCTACAGCAAACCCACAGCCAATATTGTATTCAATGGAGTTAAACTGAAATCATTTCCACTCAGATCAGGAACCAGACAAGGCTGCCCATTGTCTCCACTGCTCTTTAACATTGTAATGGAAGTCTTAGCCATTGCAATAGGGAAGAAAAGGCGATAAAGGGTATCCATATAGGGTCAGAAGAGATCAAACTTTTGCTCTTCGCAGATGATATTACTGTATATCTGGAAAACGCTAGGGATTCTACTACAAAACTCTTAGAAGTGATCAAGGAATACAGGAGCGTCTCAGGTTACAAAATCAACATCCATAAATTGATAGCCTTTATATATACCAAGCTGAAAAAATAGTTAAGAACTGTATTCTGTTCACAGTAGTGCCAAAGAAGATGAAATATTTGGGAGTTTATCTAACAAAACATGTGAAAGATCTCTATAAAGAGAAATATGAAACTCTAAGAAAAGAAATAGCTGAAAATTTTAACAAATGGAAAAATATACCATGCTAATGTCTGGGAAGAATCAACATTGTTAAAATGTCCATACTACTCAAAGCAATATACAATTTTATTGCACTCCCTATTAAAGCTCCATTGTCATACGTTAAAGATCTTGAAAAATAATACTTCGTTTTATATGGAATCAGAAAAAAACTCGAATAGCCAAGACATTGCTCAGAAATAAAAACAAAGCAGGAGGAATCATGCTACCGGACCTCAGACTATACTATAAATCAATAGTGATCAAAACAGCATGGTACTGGCACAAAAATAGTGAAATAGATGTCTGGAAGAAAATAGAGAACCAAGAGATGAATCCAGCTACTTACCATTATTTGATCTTTGACAAGCCAATTAAAAACATTCAGTGGGGAAAAGGTTCCCTATTTAACAAATGGTGCTGGGTGAACTGGCTGGCAACCTGTAGAAGACTGAAACTGGACCCTCACCTTTCACCATTAACTAAGATAGACTCTCACTGGATTAAAGATTTAAACTTAAGACATGAAACTATAAAAATACTAGAAGAGAGTGCAGGGAAAACCCTTGAAGAAATCGGTCTGGGTGAGTATTTTATGAGGAGGACCCCCCGGGCAATTGAAGTAGCTTCAAAAATACGCTACTGGGACATGATCAAACTAAAAAGCTTCTTCACAGCCAAGAACATAGTAAATAAAGCAAGAGACAGCATTCAGAATGGGAGAAGATATTTGCAGGTTATGTCTCCAACAAAGGTTTAATAACCAGAATCCACAGAGAACTCAAACGTATAAGCAAGAAAAGAACAAGTGATCCCATCACAGGCTGGGCATGGGACTTGAAGAGAAACTTCTCTAAAGAAGAGAGGCGCATGGCCTACACACATATGTAAAAATGCTCATCATCTTTAATCATCAGAGAAATGCAAATCCAAAGAATCTTGAGATACCATCTAACTCCAGTAAGATTAGCCCATATCACAAAATCCCAAGACCAGATATGTTGGTGTGGATGTGGAGAAAAGGGAACACTTTTACACTGCTGGTGGGAATGCAAATTAATACATTCCTTTTGGAAAGATGTTTGGAGAACACTTAGAGATCTAAAAATAGATCTGCCATTCAATCCTATAATTCCTCTACTAGGTATATACCCAGAAGACCAAAAATCACATTATAACAAAGATATTTGTACCAGAATGTTTATTGTGGCCCAATTTATAATTGCTAATTCATGGAAAAAGCCCAAGTGCTCATCGATCCCCGAATGGATTAATAAATTGTGGTATATGTACACCATGGAATAGTATGCAGCCTTAAAGAAAGATGGAGACTTTACCTCTTTCATGTTTACATGGATGGAGCTAGAACATGTTCTTCTTAGTAAAGTATCACAAGAATTGAAGAAGAAAAAATATCCTATGTACTCAGCCCTACTATGAAACTAATTTTTGGCTTTCATATGAAAGCTATAACCCAGTTATAACCTAAGAATATGGGGAAGGGGGAAAGGAAGGGGAGGGAGGGGGGAAGGTAGGTGGAGGGAGGATGATTGGTGGGATTACACCTGCAGTGCATCTTACAGGGGTACACGTGAAACTTAGTAACTGTAGAATATAATTGTCTTAACACACTAACTAAGAAAATGCGAGGAAGGCTATGTTATGTGTGATGAAAATGTGTAAAATTGTTTATAAAACCAGTGTATGGTGCCACATGATCACATTAATGTACACAGCTATGATTTAATATTAATTAAAAAAATTAATTAATGGATATACTCCTAGACACATTAAACCTACCACAACCGAACCATGAAGAAGTGGAAAACCTGAGCAGATCAATGATGAAATATGGTGATAGAAGCAGTAACAAAAAGTCTCCCATGAAAGAAAAGCCTAGAATCTAATGGCTTTGTTGTTGATTTCTACTATACTTTTAATAAAGAATTAAAACTGATGTTACCCAAACTGTTTTAAAAAATTAAAGAGGTGGAAATACTTCCAAAGTTGCTCTGTGAGGCCAGCAGTACCCTGATATCAAAACCAGACAAAGTAACAACAAAAAGAAAACTGCAGACCAATGTAGATGCAATGTAGATGCAAAAATCCTCAATAAAATACTAGCAAACAAAATTCAACAACACATTAAAAAGATCATTCACCACAATCAACTGGGAGTTATCCCAGGGATAGAAGGATGGTTTAACATACACAAATCAATAAACATGGTACATCACATTAATAGAATCAAAGACAAAAATGATATGATCATTTCAATGGATGTTGAAAAGGCATGTGATAAACTCAACATCCCTTCATGAAAAAAACTCTCAACAAACTGAGTACAGAAGGAACACACCTCAAAACAGTAAAAGCTATATATTACAAACCCACAGCTAATATGCTGAGTAGGAAAAAAAAATAAAACCCTTTTCTCTAAGATCTGGAACAAAGCAAGGATGCCCACTTTTACCACTTCTATTCAACACAGTACTGGAAGTCCTGGCCAGATCAATCAGGTAAGAGAAAGAAAGAAAAGGCATCCAAACTACAACGAAAGAAATCAAATTGTCCTTGGTTGCAGACAACATGATTCACATTTAGGAAAACCGAAAGACCCCACCCCAAAACTGGGAGAACTGACAGATTAAAATTGCAGGATAGAAAGTCAACACACAAAAATCATTAATATTTTTATATGCCGACAATGAACAATCTGAAAAAGAAATTTGGAAAAGAACCTAATTTACAATGACTATAAAAAATGCTAGTAATAAGTTTAAACAAAGAAATGAAAGTTCTCTACAATGAAAGGTATAAAACACTGATGAAAGAAATTGAAGAGCACACACACACACACACACACACACACGAGAAAGGCCAAAAAAAAAAAAAAATCCCATGTTTGTGGATTAGAAGAATTAATTTTGTCATAATGACAATACTACCCAAAGTTATCCACAGATTCAATGTAATCCCTATCAAAATGACATTCTTTTTTTTTTTTTATTAAAACATAACTGTATACATTGATATGATCATGGGGCATCACACACTCGCTTCATAAACCACTTGACACATTTTTATCACAGTGGTTAACATAGCCTTTCCAGCGTTATCTCAGTTACTGTGCCAAAACATTTACATTCTACATTTACCAAGTTTCGCAAATACCCCTGTAAGATGCACCACAGGTGTGATCCCACCGATCCCCCTCCCTCTACCCACCCCCCCCTTTCCCACTTCCCCCTATTGTTAAGTTGTAGCTGGGTTATAGCTTTCATGTGAGAGTCCCAAATTAGTTTCATAGTAGGGCTGTGTACATTGGGTACTTTTTCTTCCATTCTTGGGATACTTTACTAAGAAGAATATGTTCCAGCTCCATCCACGTAAACATGAAAGAGGTAAAGTCTCCATCTTTCTTTAAGGCTGCATAGTATTCCATGGTATACATACACCACAATTTATTAATTCATTCATGGATCGATGGGCACTTGGGCTTTTTCCATGACTTAGCTATTATGAATTGGGCTGCAATAAACATTCTGGTACAAATATCTTTGTTATGTTGTGATTTTTGGTCTTCTGGGTATATGCCCAGCAGAGGAATTACAGGATTGAATGGCAGATCTATTTTTAGATCTCTGAGTGTTCTCCATATATCTTTCCAAAAGGAATGTATTAATTTGCATTCCCACCAGCAGTGCAGAAGTGTTCCCTTTTCTTCGCATCCACGCCAACATCTCTGGTCTTGAGATTTTGTGATATAGGCTAGTCTCATTGGAGTTAATGATATCTCAAAGTAGTTTCGATTTGCATTTCTCTGATGATTAAAGATGATGAGCATTTTTTCATATGTCTGAAGGCCATGCGCCTCTCTTCTTCAGAGAAGTTTCTCTTCAAATCCCTTGCCCAGCCTGCGATGGGATCCCTTGTTTTTTTCTTGCTGATGCGTTTGAGTTCTCTGTGGATTCTGGTTATTAAACCTTTGTCAGAGATATACCCTGCAAATATCTTCTCCCATTCTGAGGGCTGTCTGCTTGCTCTGCTTACTGTGTTCTTAGCTGTGCAGAAGCTTTTTAGTTTGATCAAGTCCCAGTAGTGTATTTTTGAAGCTGCTTCAATTGCCCGGGGGGTTCTCCTCATGAAATACTCACCCAGACCAATTTCTTCAAGGGTTTTCCCTGCATTCTCCTCTAGTATTATTATAGTTTCATGTTTTAAGTTTAAATCTTTAATCCAATGAGAGTCTATCTTAGTTAATGGTGAAAGGTGTGGGTCCAATTTCAGTCTTCTGCAGGTTGCCAGCCAGTTCACCCAGCACCATTTGTTAAATAGGGAATCTTTTCCCCACTGAATGTTTTTAATTGGCTTGTCAAAGATCAAATAGCGGTAAGTAGCTGGATTCATCTCTTGGTTCTCTATTCTGTTCCAGATATCTACTTCTCTGTTTTTGTGCCAATACCATGCTGTTTTGATCACTATCTATTTGTAGTAAAGTCTGAGGTCTGGTAGTGTGATTCCTCCTGTTTTGTTTTTATTTCTGAGTAATGTCTTGGCTATTCGAGTATTTTTCTGATTCCATATAAAACGAAGTATTATTTTTCAAGATCTTTAACGTATGACAATGGAG
Source organism: Nycticebus coucang (assembly GCF_027406575.1). NCBI lineage: Eukaryota > Metazoa > Chordata > Mammalia > Primates > Lorisidae > Nycticebus > Nycticebus coucang. Next base: position 45,539,474 of record NC_069784.1, read on the forward strand.
CTTTAATAGGGAGTGCGTTGAAATTATATATTGCTTTGGGTAGTATGGACATTTTGATAATGTTGATTCTTCCCAGCCATGAGGATGGTATGTTTTTCCATTTGTTAACATTTTCAGCTATTTCTTTTCTTAGAGTTTCATAGTTCTCTTTATAGAGATCTTTCATGTCTTTTGTTAGGTATACTCCCAAATATTTCATCTTCTTTGGCACTACTGTGAATGGGATAGAGTCCTTAACTGCTTTTTCAATTTGACTGTTGTTGGTGTATATAAAGGCTACCGATTTATGAATGTTGATTTTGTAACCTGAGACGCTGCTGTATTCCTTGATCACTTCTAGGAGTGTAGAGTCCCTAGTGTTTTCCAGATACACAATCATATCATCTGCGAAGAGCGAGAGTTTGATCTCTTCTGACCCTATATGGATACCCTTGATCGCCTTTTCTTCCCTAATTGCGGTGGCTAAAACTTCCATTACAATGTTGAAAAGCAATGGAGACAATGGGCAGCCTTGTCTGGTTCCTGATCTGAGTGGAAATGATTCCAATTTAACTCCATTCAATATGATATTGGCTGTGGGTTTGCTGTAGATAGCCTCTATCAGTTTAAGAAAAGTCCCTTCTAGACCAATTTTCTTGAGTGTTCTGATCATGAAGGGATGCTGGATATTATCAAAAGCTTTTTCTGCATCAATTGAGAGAATCATATGGTCTTTGTTTTTTAATTTGTTTATGTGCTGAATTACATTTATAGATTTACGTATATTGAACCAGCCTTGAGACCCTGGGATAAAACCAACTTGGTCATGATGTATAATTTGTTTGATGTGTTGCTGGATTCTGTTTGTTAGGATCTTGTTGAATATTTTTGCATCTAAATTCATTAGTGATATTGATCTATAATTTTCTTTTCTTGTTGGGTCTTTTCCTGGTTTGTGGATCAGGGTGATGTTTGCTTCATAGAACGTGTTGGGTAGTCTTCCTTCTTTTTCTACATTTTGGAACAGGTTGAGTAATATAGGTACTAATTCCTCTTTAAAGGTTTGGTAGAATTCTGACGTGAAACCATCTGGTCCCGTGCTTTTCTTTTTAGGGAGGTTTTGTATAGTTGATGCTATTTCTGAACTTGATATGGTGTGTTCAACATTTCCACTTGATTCTGGTTAAGTCTTGGAAGGTGGCGTGCTTCCAAGTATCGGTCTATTTCCTTCAGATTTTCATATTTCTGAGAATGAAGTTTCTTGTAATATTCATTAAGGATTTTTTGGATTTCTGATGAGTCTGTGGTTATTTCGTCTTTGTTGTTTCTGATTGATGATATTAGAGATTTTACTCTTTTTTTCCTGATTAGGTTGGCCAGAGGTTTATCTATTTTATTGACCTTTTCAAAAAACCAGCTTTTTGATTTATTGATCTGTTGTATTATTCTTTTGTTTTCAATTTCATTTTATTCTGCTCTAATTTTGGTTATTTCTTTTCTTCTACTGGGTTTGGGTTTGGAATGTTCTTCCTTTTCCAGTTGCGTGAGACGTCCCATTAAGTTGCTAACTTCCTCTCTTTCCATTCTCTTGAGGAAGGCTTGCAGTGCTATAAATTTCCCTCTTAGAACTGCCTTTGCAGTGTCCCAGAGGTTCTGATAGTTTGTGTCTTCATTGTTGTTTTGTTCCAAAAAATTGGCGATTTCTTTCTTAATCTCATCTCTGACCCAGCTATCATTCAGCATAAGGTTATTTAACTTCCATGTTTTTGTATGGGTATGCAGATTCCTGTTGTTACTCAATTCAAGTTTTATTCCATGATGGTCCGAGAAGATGCATGGAATAATTTCTATTCCTTTAAATTTACTGAGGTTAGACTTGTGACCTAAAATGTGATCAATTTTGGAGTAAGTTCCGTGGGCTGATGAGAAGTATGTGTATTCAGTTTTGTTGGGATGAAATGTTCTGTAGATGTCTGCTAAATCTAAATATTGGATGGTTAGGTTTAAATCTAAGATTTCTTTGCTCAGCTTCTTTCTGGAGGATCGATCCAACACTGCCAAGGGAGTGTTGAAATCTCCAACGATTATGGAGCTGGAGGAAATCAAGTTACTCATGTCTGTTAGAGTTTCTCTTATAATTTGAGGTGCATTCTGGTTGGGTGCATAGATATTAATAATTGAGATCTCATCATATTATTACCCTTAACAAATATGAAGTGACCATTCTTGTCCTTCCTTACTTTTGATGGTTTAAAGCCTACTGTATCTGCAAATAAAATTGCAACACCTGCTTTTTTCTGATTACCATTTGCCTGAAATATGGATGACCATCCTTTCACCCTGAGTCTGTATTTGTCTTTTAAGTTGAGATGTGACTCTTGTATGCAACAAATATCTGGCTTGAGTTTTTGTATCCAGTCAGCTAACCTATGCCTCTTTAGAGGACAGTTTAAGCCATTCACATTGATGGAGAGTATTGATAAGTCTGGTGGAATTTTGGGTATCGAGTTTTTCAAAGGTCCAGTGGACATTTTTAATCCTTTCGCCAGTGTGGAAGTTGGAGTTTGATCCGAAGTTTCTGAGTGAGTTTACTTTTGTGGTATAGGATTGGGTTGGTCATTGTGGAGGATAGGTCTGAGAACATCCTGAAGAGCTGGTTTACTTATGGCAAATTTTTTCAACATATGAATGTCATTGAAGTATTTAATTTCTCCATCATAGATGAAACTCAGTTTAGCTGGATACAAGATCCTGGGTTGAAAGTTTTTTTGCTTTAGGAGATTAAAAGTTGATGACCAGCCTCTTCTTGCTTGAAAAGTTTCAGCAGAGTGATCTGCAGTTATTCTAATATTCTTACCTTTGTACGTTATAGTTTTCTTTCGCCGGGCTGCTTTGAGACTCTTCTCTTTCATGTTAACTTTAGTGAAGCTAATTATGATATGTCTGGGGGATGACTTATTGGGGTTGAATCGTGCTGGGGTTCTGAAGCTGTCTGCTATCTGAATTTCAGATTCTCTAGGCATGTCTGGAAAATTTTCTTTCATAATTTCATGCAGAAGGGCCTCTGTGCCCTCGGAGGCGACTTCATCGTTCTCAGAAATTCCTATAATTCTTATGTTGCTTTTTTTTGAATTATCTGAAAGTTCTCTGAGTGAGTGATCCGTTTTTGCTCTCCATTTCTCTTCCTCTTTGAGAGATTGGGAGCGTTCGAAGACTTTATCTTCAATGTCAGAAATCCTTTCTTCTGCTTGCTCCATTCTGTTACTGAGGGATTCTACTGTATTTTTCATATCTTTGAGGGCTGTAAGTTCTTGCTTCAGTGTGTCTAAGTCTTTGGTGGTTTTGTCTTTAAATTCGTTAAATTCTTGAGACAATTTTTGAATTTCTCCTCGAATTCCTAATTCCATTTTATTAATCTTGTCTGCAATCCAAATTCTGAATTCGATTTCTGACATCTCAGCCAGTTGTTTATGAATGGGATCTTCAATCACATCTGCCGTATCTTTTCTTGGGGGGGTTGATCTATTCTGGTTATTCATGTTACCAGAGTTTTTCCGCTGATTCCGCCCCATGGTTATTTTACTCCCTTTGGTTTTTCCCCTGGGGTTTTATCGAGGGCCCATACAGTGTTGTGGCCTGAGAAACTGGGGCCCTGTCTAGTGTGGTGGAGCAAAGTGGTTCTGTCTTGCTTTCAGCTGGTTTCTGTTCGATCCTATTGCAACTTCTACTCTGGCTTGAAGTCTCAGCTGTGTGGAAAAATCAGCAATTAAGTCATCCCGCCTGCCCACCTCTGGCCCCAGTTGGAAAAGGAGAATCAAACCTTCCTACAATCGCACACCCAGGGCACCGCCTGAAAAGTCCTCAGTCTATTAGCCCAGTTCAAAAGGTCCAAATCAACTGTCTCAATCCGCACTTGTCTTGGGTGGGAGAGTTCAAGAGGTCTCTGGGAACTGGATCACAGGGGCCTGGTGACTCCTCTGACACGGCTCACCCCAGTGCAGCGCGGAGTCAGGAGGAGCCACCCAGCAAACAGAGCAGTCTAGGAAGGTTGACATCTCCTTCCCCACTTTGCCCCTCCGTCGGACCCAGTCACTGGTATCTCTGCAGATGGCTAACCCAGTTGCCTGCAGTGAACAGACACTCCAGGGGTTTGCCCCTGCCTGAATCGCAAGGAAGTCTGCCAGGCCCCCACAGACTGCCACTATCTAGCAGGAGGAGATGAGGCCTGACATCTTTGAGTGTTTGATGCAGGTGATGGGAAGGAGGTGTTCACTCAGGCTTAGCCCCGTCCCTGATGGATGCTGCTAACAGAACAGAACAGAACAGACAACTTTGCGGGGTTCTGTCTCTGTTCCTGTCAAAATCGCCTACAGAAGACGGGCTGTTTTGAGTTCAAACGTCTTTGCTGCTGGAGATTTGCGTCCGAACACCTCTCTGGGTTGGCCCCGCCCTGGAAGCTTCCCGGGTTTGTGAGCCGTGTCAGGAAATCCCCCGCTCACCGGTGGCCTCCTCTGGTTGCCCAGGGAGACAGGGGGTGTGGCCTCAGAATATCTAGAAGTGAGTGTTCTTTTGTTTGCGTCCTTGTGATCACAACTTGCCTCAGAGGTGTTGATGTGCGTTCTTCAACCTTCTCTCTTGGTGAGGCTCAAGTCCACCAGGATACTTACTAAATTCCTGTCCCTTAACTCTCCTTCTGGACGGGAGCCTCTGTTGAAAGCTGGCTTCAGTCTGCCATCTTGTCTCCCTCCTCCCAAAATGACGTTCTTAATAGAAATACTAAAATTCATATGAAACCCAAAGGACCCTGAATAGCCTAAGCAATTCTGAGCAGAAAAACAAACAACAAAAACAAACAAACAAACATAAAAAACCAAAGCTGGAGGCATCACATTAATAGACTTCAAAAAATACTAGAAAGCCATAGTAACCAAAACAGCATGGTACTGGGATAAAAACACATACAGAGACCAAAGGAACAGAATAGATAACCCAGATATAAATACACACATTTATAGCTAGCTCATTTTTGATGAATGTGCTAAGAACATACACTGAAGAAAGACCAGTCTTTTCAATAAGTGGTGCTGGAAAAACTGGATATCCACATTCAGAAGAGTGAAACTAGACTCTTATTTCTCATCAAAGACAAAATTCAATTAAATGGATCAAACACTTAAATGTGAGATATGAAATTACAAAACACTAGAAGAAAACTTTGGGGAAAAGCTTCAGGATATTGGTCTGGGAAAATATTTCTTTCTTTCTTTCTTTCTTTTTTTTTTTTTGAGAGAGAGTCTCACTTTGTCACCCTCAGTATAGTGCTGTGAGGTCACAGCTCACAGCAACCTCAAACTCTTGGTCTCAAGCAATTCTCTTGCCTCAGTCGCCCATGTAGCTGGGACTACAGGTGCCTGCCACAGCGCCCAGCTATTTTTAGAGATGAGGTCTGGCTCTGGCTCAGTCTGGTCTCAAACTCTTGAGCTCAGGTGATCCACCCACCTTGGCATCCCAGAGGGCTAGGATTATAGGCATGAGCCATCGCACCCAGCTCTTGGGCAAAGATTTCCTGAGTAAGACCTCAAAAGTACAGTCATCCAAAGCAAAAATTAATAAACAGGACTACACCAAGGTAAAAATCTTCTGCACCTCAAAGGAAACAATTAAGAGAGTGAAGAGGAAACCTTTCGAATAGGAGAAGGAATTAATAGCCAGAACATATAACAAGGAATTAATAACCAAAATATATAAAGAACTTGAGCAATTCAATAGCAAAAAAAAAAAAAAAAAAAAGAAAAAAAAAAGAAATATACCGACTAAAAATGGGCAAATGACCTGACTCAATATTTCTTAATATAAGTCATACAAATGGCCAACAGTTATGTGGAAAAATGCTCAACATCACTAATCATCAGGGAAAAGTAAACCAAACATACAATGATGGCTATTACCAAAAAGACAGAAAATAACAGATGTTGGTGAGGATGCAGAGAAAGAGGAACACTACTGGTGGGAATGTAAGGTTATACAGCCAATAGGGAAAACCTCACTGCTGGAAATTTATCCAAAAGAAAGGAAATCAGTATATTGAAGGGAGATCTGCACTCCCCTGTTTACTGCAGCACTCTTCACAATAGCTCCAATAGGAAATAAACCCAAGTGTCCATCAACAGATGAATGGGTAAAATAAATGTGGTGTATATACACAACGAAATACTATTCAGCCATAAAATCAATGAAATTCTCTCATTTGCAGCAACATGGATAGAACTGGAGGACATTATGTTAAGTGAAATAAGCCAGGAATAGAAAGACAAATCTCACATGTCCTAACTCCTATGTGGGAGCTAAGAAAATTGATCTCATGGAGGTATAAATACAATGGTGGTTATCAGAGGCTGGGAAGAGTAATTGGGATGGAAGGATGAAGAGGAGGAGTAAATCGGCACAAAAATACAGTTAAATATAAGGAATAAATTTAAGTATTTGCTAACACAGTGGGGTGACTATAGTTGATAGAGCTGTTGTTCCCTCATTTCTCCCAGTCTCAATTCCCAGTTACCCCCAATTCAGTCTATTTTAGTCTTTCTTCCCGTCTCATCTCTCAATTGTTTATAATACAGAATCACTTAGTGCCTCTAACATCTTAACACATAGTTGATTGGCAATTTTACACAGAAGCTATCTACATTACTGGGTTACTTGTGATTGGTCGGCAATATTACCAGTTTATTGTATATTTCAAAATAGAAGATTTGGAATAGACCCAACACAAAGAAATGATAAACATTTGAGGGACTGGATATCTCAATTACCCTGATTTGATTACTACATACTGTATGTATCAAAATGTCACATGTACCCCCAAATAGGTACAATTATTATGTAGCAACAAAAAATAAAAATTAAAAAATTAATATGGGAAGATGTTCATAGGTTATATGCAAATACTACACCATTTTATTTTACTATTTATTTATTTATTTATTTTGTGACAAGGTCTTGCTCTGTTGCCCAGGCCAGAGTGCCATGGCATCAACATAGCTCACAGTAACCTCAAACTCCTGGGCTCAAGTGATCCTCCTGCCTTAGCCTCCCATGGCTACAGGCCCATGCCAACATGCCCAGCTAATTTTTCTAAATTTTGTATTGATTGGGGTCTCATTATGTTGCTGAGGCTGGTCTTGGTCTTGAACTTGTAGCCTTAAGTGATCCTCCTGTCTCAGCCTTCCATAGTGCTGGGATAACAGCCATGAGGCACCGGGCCCACCTATACTATTTTATACAAGGAACTTGAACATCTGTGGATTCTGGTATCTGTGGGGGTCCTTGATCCAATCCCCACAGGTACCAAGGAAAAATTATATATGCAACAAAAGTCCTTAGGGTGGTCCTTTAAGTCCAACTACTAATTGTAACATTATAGAAGGGTTATTGCTCTGTTTCAGCTTTTACCATATTATTTGATTTCATTGGGGAGGTATGTAGAAAGACATAATAAGGACTTTAAGATAAATCAAACAAGAAATTTTAGTACATAGAAAATTTAATTAGAAATAACTTAAACATTTCATCATTAAGTTTTAATTTAGTCCCTTGGCATGAGAGGCTTAAAAGAACATTAGGGTCTGACTTTATTTTAGTTCAGATAAACAGAAATAACAAAAATTTATGATACGTGTGTGCAGATAATATATATATATAATATATTATCTGCACACACGTATACACAACACACATACATACATGTATACATATACTCAAACTATGTGTATATAATCAAAAGATATATATTCAAAATATATATCAATTCAAGATAAATAGGGTTTATATATTTAGATCCAGACATACTCTATTCATTCACACAGATATGCATCTTTTGCCTATATTTATATATCTCTCTCTCTCTGTGTATGTATATAATTTAAAAATTTTAAAAATTACTTTATTTCTATTCTACCACTTTTAACTGCTATCGTTCTTTTAAAAATTGTTAATTCAGATAGGGAATGAAACATTTTTGTGGAATCAAAGACGATTCTGATCTGGAAGGAACCTGAGTATGAACTTGGGCCTGTTTCCTGTCTGCAGGAAGACAGATGAAAGAGCTCCTAAGAGAGATGGACTGTCTGTTCTTTGCTTAAAAAGTTATATTTCTCAGCTACTGGGGTAAAAATATCTATCTCATGAAGTGATTTTCTCAAAATATTCTTTTCTTTAGCTATAGACACAGTAAAACTAGACATGCACAACTAAGTTTTTATCTTGCTTCCAATCTGACTTTTTTCCTAGAAAAGCTACCTCCAGTGTTAGTTGCAGTGGGAAGTATGGCAGGAAGAGAGACATGGCATTGAGACTATTTCAAGCAGTTATGTGCATATCTGCAAAAGGTTTTGTGAAAGTTTCTTGGGAACATGATATTCTTTAGCGCACAACCAACCACTTGTGTTCTCCTCTGTGTAGAAGATCACTTGAGGTTTTCCAAAGTCCTCCAACTTTTGTGTGGCCTTTTGCAACGCAATTTAAAAAAATCTATGATTTATTAAAGGTAACAAGTTGTTAGTTAAAAATGCTGACAAACACGCCAGTTTAGATCTAAATTTGGGTTTAAATCAAGCATTAAGCATTAAGTCCCCCCTAAAAAAAACAAAACCTTGAAAATTTTATTTTCACAGGAACTTGCACAGAAATAATATGTGTGTTGTGTGTGTGTGTATATATATATATATATCTGTTTCCTTAACTTGTCTCTGCTGTGTGCACACGATTAAGAGAAGATGCTTTTCTCTATTTATTTTGGTTTGGCCAAGGATATTCATCATATTTTTTTTTTTTGAGAGAGAGAGTCTCGCTATGTCACCTTTGGTAGAGTGCCATGGTGTTACAGCTCACAGCAACCTCAAACTCTTGGGCTTAAGCAATTCTCTTGCCTCAGCCTCCCTAGTAGCTGGGACCATAGGTGCCCGCCACAACACTGGGCTATATTTTGTTGTTGTTGTTGTCATTGTTGTTTAGCAGGCCTGGTCTGGGCTTGAACCTGCCAGCCTTGCTGCATGTGGCTGGCGCCGTAACCACTGTGCTATGGGCACCAAGCCATATTTAGATTATGAAAGACTTCGTCTTACTCACTTTAAGTAGTGAAAACTGTAGTTCTTAATCTATGAAGAAGAATTCTCTAGGTGAATAAATAATAAAAATACAAAAGATTAGGAAAACATGTAAACTCAAGTTATGAGGTATTTCAAAGATACAATACCAGTAAAAATTCTTTCTTACAATTTGCAACTGCCTGATCTCTTGCTTTAGTTTTTTTTGTCCTTAAATTTGGAGAAACACAGAAAAATTTGAAATAAAAGCCATTTGGGGGACGGGAGGGTTGCAGTGTCAGAAAAGGAAGTAATAAAGCAGTATTTATATGTCTTCATATAAGAACAAATATTTCCTTAAAAAGTTGTTAAAAGTTTTTTAGTGCTATAAACATTCACTTTTATAGGACACATGATTGTCTGTGTGATTTCTGTTTCCAGAGGAAGGTTCTTTTTGTTTGTTTTTAAATACTAGGAACAGATGACTTATTCAAATTCGATTTTCCACACCATATTTAGTTTTACAGATGCTTTTAGTTCTAAAACTGTGGTTTACTGTATTCTGGGGAGAGCATGTATATAAAAAAATCCCAGGAAACCTTTACACCCAACTCAGACACAGTCAATTTTAACACTCCATGGTGACCTCTCAATTCCTGTAGTTTATTGCTTCCATTAACTAGAAAACTCTGAATTCTCTGTATGTAATTTTCAATGGCTAGAGTCTTTTTCTGAATAGCTAAGTTTTAAAAGTTTCTCAAAATTTTCGATCATTTTCTGGGGGTTTAAATGGGCTGTTCTTCTTACATAACAAGACTCAGGAATTCCTAGCAAACAGATTTCATTAGGTATAATGCATATACCACAAACATACAGACCACACACGAATATAACCTCAAACATAGACAGGCATTCACTCAAGGGGTAAACCAGTAATGGGCCAAACATACATACATGTGCAAATGTACAGTTGAAAGCAAATTAATTTAGATCCTAATGCCATTTGGATATTAAAAAGGAGCTGGGAGACAGCTCCTGTGACATTTGGTATGAAAGCCCTAGGTGGCAATTTTCTTGTAGAAATAGCTTCATATCACATCTCTTGAGTTTCGTATGGCACAGCAAAGGACCATGCTGAATATCATGCCAAAGATCTGAAACAGAAGGAACCATTCGTTAGTGACTTTCAAATGTGCCCTGAACTATAAAAAGGTCAGCAATTATTATTATTGGTTATAATTGACATTTTTATATGTTACTTAATGTTGGCTACTGGGTAAAAAGGATTTTCATATTAACTCTACTTGAAATGCATTATTATATTATTATCATTAAAAAATAACAATGCCGGGAGGCACCTGTGGCTCAAAGGAGTAGGGCACTGGCCCCATATACCGGAGGTGGCTGGTTCAAACCCAGCCCTGGCCAAAAACTGCAAAAAAATAAATAAAAAATAACAATGCCGTGCTATAAGAAAAGAGTTCTGTTTCAGAATTACAGAGCAGTTGTTAATAATTCTGAAAGACTGATACCTACTAGTTTTGGAATTTTATTTCAGGTCAATATATTCATTTTGAAAAAGTATTCATAACCGCTTATTTAAATATGCTTGTGGTCTAAATAGTTTTCTACTGTTGGAAAAGCTCTCTGTTTTTACAACAGTGACATGTATTAAAAAGTGGAGCATCACTTCATTCCTGGTCCATTTCCAATTTCGAATAATGCTTAACTCAGTTTACCAAAGTATAACTGAGGTGTTCGAATCATATTACTGATTTCTTCTGCCTCGTGGATAGCTCTCTGAGAAGTCAAATATTGGGGGGAAATCAACATCCACCTGCATGATTTGAATAGAAGAATGCCAAGAGGTCCTTGCTGTCTGCAATCATTTCCCCTACAATTTTGCAGAGCCTGTGAAATCATCTCTGCGGGCACCACATTATAAATTACTGTCAATATTTGTTTAAGAAATTTGGCATCATCACTCTCTGGTTCTCTCCTCAATTCCATCCTAATTCAGACTGTATAAATGCTAAATTCAACCAAATATGAATGATCAGTTGTTTTGAAAGGGGAGGGGGCAGACTTAAGTAAGGGAATAGTCAGGGGAAGGATTTCAAGCTTCTGGCTGATAAGACTCAATGCCAGTATGTGGCAGGGGAGACAGCCAATGAGCATCTCGGTTAACTAATTACACTGTGCAACTCTCACCTTATAAGGAAAAGAATTAAAGAAATGGTGGGGTTGCTGATTCAATATAGCCCACGTGGCACTTCCTCTTTACCACGGTTGTAAGATTGGTGCACCCCCACTCCACCTTTCTGTGCTCAGAAGGAACCCCTGGGAAAGAGATTCCTTCTATCATGCCTGTTACTGACATGAGTCGGGAGAATGCTTCCAGGATGCTCTTTTGCTAAGATTGTAGGATTATCAGGAGGGTCTGTTGGAGACCTCCATAGTGTAGAACATTTTCAAACCTCCTCCCTCAGGATTGTCTTTGGGGGAGTTGCAGAACTGCAACCAGGCTAACCCCAGAGCAGGTGAGGAGGGCCTGAAAGATGTCCCTGGTTGGAGGTCCTCCGCATAGTATTTCCAGCCACTGCCACATGCCTCTGTTTTTTAAATACTGAAAAGCGGGATGTATGTCCTCTGAGAACTGCCAGTTCATTGATTTCCTCATAATTCTCATAGCCCCTGCCTTTAAGCCATGAGTTAATCTAGTACAGGGCTAAAAAGCGAGCTATTTTAGCTTAGTGTCCAAGCTCTAGACAATGAAACTCATCTCTGAACTGGCCTCCCTGACTCCAATCTTGCTTCCCTCCTACTTTCCTTTCCTATCCTTCTTCCCTCCCCTCCCCCCCTTGCCTTCCCTCCCCTCTTTTCTCTTCCTTTTTTTTTTTTTTTTTCCGAGACAGTGTTTCACTATGTCACCCTCGGTACAGTGCCATGGTGTCACAGCTCACAGCAACTTCTTGGGCTTAAGCGATTCTCTTGCCTCAGCCTCTCAAGTAGCTGGGACTATAGGTGCCTGCCACAATGCCTGGCTATATTTTGGTTATAGTTGTCATTGTTGTTTGGCAGGCCCAGGCTGGATTCGAACCCACCAACTCTGGTGTATGTGGCTGGTACCCTGCTGCTGAGCTACAGGCACTGAGCCATCTTTTCCTTTTTTTAAAGGAAGAGTCTCACTTTGTCACCCTCAGTAGAGTACCATGGCATCATAGCTCATAGCAACCTTAAACTCTTGGTCTGAAGCGATCCTTCTGCCTCAGCCTCCTGAGTAGCTGGGAGGGACTATAGGCACCTATCACAAAGTCCAGGTAGTTTTTCTATTTTTAGTAGAGACAGGATCTTGCTCTTGCTCAGACTGGCTCAAACTCCTAAATTCAAGTAATCCACCTGCCTTCACCTCCCAAAGTGCTAGGATTATAGGCGTGAGCCACCATACCTGGCCCTCTCCCTCCAGCTTTTCTTTCCTCCTGCACCACAGGTCCTTCTGACCCTCAGTGGCTCCCTCCATGAAGCCCAGCCTCTCATGAAGACCTCAGTGATGTGGACCCAATGACCTCTCCACTGCTATCTCTTACTACGTCTGCTATCCTCATCTGCTGCTATCTGTTCTTCCTGCACACTCTTCTCTCCCTAGAAGTACCGAGCCGCCAACAGGTGCCTGGATGCACTATGCCTTCTATCTTCTCATTTGTGCTAATTCCCGTTCCTGGATTCTGTGTTTGAGAACACTCAGATTATATAGAGAGCTGGCATTTATTGAGTGCCATAAGCTCCAGACACTTTGTATGTATTAATTTGTAATAATATTTAATATGCAATATACCATTTAATCTTCATAACACTTTTATGAGGTTGGCATATTAAATTTCCCTTTACAGATGAAGAAATGGAGAGATAGAGGAGTGAAGAAAGTTCCTTATAATTGCAGCACTTGTAAGTACTGGAGCCAGGAACTGAATCCAGACTGTGATGCCAGAGCTCACCCTATGGAATCACCATGCTAGGCTGACTCTTCGAATCACAGAGAGTAACCTGACATTATATAATTTTGAATTTGCAACAGTAGAAAGAGCCCTAGAATTGAAAATCACAGGTAGGTTAAGATTGGTGGCCTTAAAATGAAGTTATGACAATGATAAATTCAAGGTTATAATTTGGTAAAGGTTGAAGTTTGTATTATATTTTAGAGGACTAAGTATTGATGTATTTAATTAGCTTTGTTATTAGAAGATACGCTTGACCAAATGTCCTTGTTCTTTATGAGAATTCTCTCTTAAGATTCTGCCACATCATACATAAACAGAAATAGATGCAAAGGTTCAAGGCTTCTTAGGGTACTAAAAATGTAAGTTCTGGAACTTTCTCACCGTGAAACCTGCAATTCCAATACCGACAATTCCAATGAGCTGCAGCTTAACACTGATTATGGTCTCAATTTCATCAATGCAATTCTGTTTTGGGGGAAAAAAGGTCAGGAATAAAAACTGATCGTATGTATGAATCATTACCCTCATCCAACCCTCTGCAGCACTGCAGGTCATCCTGTGAGAGTTAATCAGGTCAGCTTCTACTCATATCTGGACCATTCCTCCTGGATAACATCATCCCGACAATCTTAGCGCAAAGTGTAGTTTACAGCCCTCTCCTTTTGGTGGGATTTTCCTATTTAGGCCAATGATTGCTTCAGGGTCTTGAAATCTGGCTGGAAGAAGCTACTTCTCTGGTATATAAGGCATTTAAAAATTGGGGGTCCATTTTTACTTTCAGCACAAAAAAGTAAACAAACTATGCCAAAAATAATAACCTCTTGTTTTTGTATTGTCATTTACAATTTAAAAGCCTTCCTATGTACTTGATCAAATTTACATGCAAGGTAGTCATTACCTGTCAAGAAACTAAAATTCCTGTACAGTTTCAAATTAAACAAAAGAAAGCCTCCATTAAAGACAGCCACGTCTTGGGAGCTAGAGGACCATTCTCTTCTACGGTGGCTGGACTTGGTGGGTCCCTATCTTTTCATCTGTGCCCACAAAAGACCTGTGCAGGGTGGGTTCAAAGGACTTTTGTGGGTGGGAGAAAAATAGCACAGGGAGTAGACTAGACCACCTGTAATCATTAGTTCCCACAGCTTCAAAATCTATTCAAAATCCTCTTAAGTGGAGGGAGGCTGGCAACCCACTCCAGCGTCCTCAGGCTGCTCAGATCCTGTTCCTTGTCACTAGTCAGCTCTCTCAGATAGTCACATATGCTCTATGGAACCTTCACCACTCTCATCTTTTACTAATATACTTCATTCATTCATTCAACAAACATTTCTTGAGCATCCATCTGGCATTAGTCACTGGCATTAGCCAAGATAATGGGATATAGCTTCTGCTGTCAGGGAGCTCACAGTTTAGAGAAGGACACAGATCCAGAAGAAATAGTACATTCTGGTAAAAGTTTGAAAACCACTGCTCTAGACAGTGGGTCCCTCACTCACTGGCCTCTCCTCTGTGCATGCCTACAGCATGGCACCACATCTATTCCTGTGCTTACGTCTCCTATTAGACTGCAAGTTCCTTGTGAGTAAGGGCTTTCCCTTGTTCATCTGGGGGCCCACCATGCTGAACACAGGTAGGTGGTTGATCACTGCTGAGCTGAACTCACCAGCAGCCCTGGCCCTGGAGCCCTCTCTTTCCTCCTCACTTGGCCTGGCTGCTCCTCCCAGTTTCCTTCTTTGGTAACTCTTCTCCTGCCTACCTTTGAATGTTCCCCAGGGTTCTGCACTCATCCTTCTTTTCTTCCAAAGGGGACAAATTCAAATCTATTGCTTTAAGACTCCCATAAAGTGCTGACATGCAAACCTCTCTCCTGAGCCACAAACCAGATTTTCCAACTGACTACTGGATATTTCCACTTGGAAGTTCCACTGGCTCCTCAAAAATGACCACTAAACTCATTTTTCCCCTTAATCGGCTCCTTCTCCTCCATCCCTTACCTCAGTAAAATGATGCTGTCATCTCTGTAGATGGTAGAGTCAGAAACCCAGCAGTGATTCTTCCCCCTTCTCTCATCTCTAACTGTCCACCAGGCCTG
The DNA here is from genome assembly GCF_027406575.1 of Nycticebus coucang. Taxonomy (NCBI): domain Eukaryota; kingdom Metazoa; phylum Chordata; class Mammalia; order Primates; family Lorisidae; genus Nycticebus; species Nycticebus coucang. The sequence continues at coordinate 45,554,626 of NC_069784.1, forward strand.
TAGGTTTTACTTTCCAAATGCCCTTCTCGTCTCCATTCCTGCAGCTCGGTCTGGCTTGTACCACCTACCAGCTCTTGGCTGACTAGGAGGACAGCAGCTTTCCCACCCTGGTCTCCTCCAGCATTGCTATTCATCTTCCATCAATCCCCCACACTGTCACTAGAGCAAAATCAGGAAAATGCAAATCCCATCCCAGATGGCTTCCTAGGCTAGCAGCACAGCGGTGAGACTTGATTCCACAAGAGTATCCAAAGCCCTTTAAGAATGGCCTTTCTTCATCTCTCACAGGCTCCCAGGGTTCCCAGCCACCGGCACTTGCTGGAGACAAGGACTTTCTCCCTTCTCCAGGCCTATGCCTGGAATATCCCACTCTTCATTGTTTGCTTACTGAATTCCTATTCATCCTTCAAAATCCACCCTAAGATTACCCCAGGAACGCCTCCTGTGGATTCTGGATCCTCTGTCCCCTGTGAATCTGCTGTGCTCCCTCTAATGTGGCCATGACATTGGTGGCCCCCTGGCGTGTCTCCCAGCCAGATGTGAACATGTTGAGGGCAGCACTGAGTCTGGCTCCCTTTATCCAGTTTGGAGAGATGCAACAGGTGTTCCGTGGGTGATTCACAGCATAAGCTGGAGCTTCAATCTCACCCACCCCTTCCCAACAGAGGGCCAAACAGCATCTGCGTCACTATCTTTCCATCTCTGTTTCTTCTCTCATTCCCACTGGCTGTACTTGTGCTTTCCCCACTAATTTCATGGAAGCTGTGTGACCAAAGTCATCAGTCATCTTCTAAGCATCAAATTCAGTGAATGATTTTCAACCGTCATCACCTGTTCTTTCCCAGCACTTACCGTGTGGGCAGAACACCTGCTCCCTGGGTCTCCTGAACGCCACTGTCTTTGGACCCGTCTGGCCCTCTGACTTTTGTTTCGCAGCCTCTTTCTCGCCTGTCTCCTCCTCAGCCTCTCCTTTAAGAGCAGTGCCGGTACTCCCTGGGCGTTCTCACTCGCTCCTGTGGCTCTGGCTCCTGCCAACATGCTAAGATGCCCTCACCTGTGCCTTCACCGCAGACTACCTACGTCCCACAGGCACGCAGAGTAGAAATGTGACCAAAATGCAAGTTGTCATCCGCCTCCTCCTCTTTTCTCTGTTCCATCTCTCATGGTAAGTGGAGCCTCTACCCCTCAGTCACTCCAGCAGGATCTGGAATCCTTCGCCTCCTTCCTTTCACTCACCACTTCCACCCAGTAAGTTGCCTGTTCGGTTTTACCTCCCGAACCTCTCCTGAATCTGTTGCTTCCTCTCTGTGCCTACTGTTTGTGAGCTGCTGTGGCCACTCCCTTCACACCCAGCAGCCCGAGAATTCCTCCTTCAATGCAAAACCAATGATGTCCATTGTCCACTGACAGGATGGCTTCCTCCAGCCTCTAGGAGTGAAATCACGCCTTTGCCTGCCTCCCCCACCTGGTGCTCACTGGTCCCTCTGGGCTCCTTGATCTCCCTGGGGCTTCACACCACCTCTCGCCTCTGTTCCTGCAGGTTTCTGAGCCTGGGATGACCTTCCTTTGTCAAACTCAGCTCCAGGATCCCCTCCTCTGTGATGCTTTCCTAACTCTGCCATGTTTCCAGGGCTCTGTGTACAGACTTCCCACACAACACAGTTGCCCATGGTTGCTCTCCAAGGCCACTGAGGAAGAAGCTATGTCTTTTTCATTTTAAAGTTCCTAGAAATAGGCCTTGTGCTTGACACATAGCACTTAATAGTGAGACATTTATCAGCGCTGTGACTCCCAGCACTTCTCAGCAGTGTGGGGCAACCTTCTAGGGCACGCATCCCTGGCCCTGCTGAGCCTCATTAATACCACAAGCACAGAGCATTAGGGAGGTCAGTGTACATCGCCCCTGGGTACCAAGGGACTGAGACTAAGTCCTGCTCCTACCTATTTACACAGAATAAAGCCAGGCCTCCCAGACCCCTCAGAGGTGGGACCTGATCTTCCTATCTGCACCCCAAAGGTAACAACCACCTCCCTCTACGGGTAGGGCAGGAACGTTGGCAGAAGCTCACCTTGTGTCCTAGAAGCTCCTTTGGGCACGTGGGTTGGACGTGTTCTGAGCTTTCTTTTCCACAGCACTGAAACTAGATAGTCAGAAAAGAGACTTTAGGACATGGGAGGGAGCAGCACCAGCTGCAAGTCTTGGCATCCTGCCGAGGACTGGGTTGCCCAGGCCGCGGAGCAGCTCTGAGGCCCAGTCTCTACAACCCTGTTATTCCTGGAGTGAGAATGAAGAATCCCTTGATCATGCTGGCAAAATAAGAAAATGACCTCTCTATGCTGATGAGTTTTATGAGGGGAAGTGACTCAAGGCAACCCAAGAAAGGCAAGAAGCTGTTTGACAGTGTCTGTGCAAATTGCTGCTGTTTAGACAGGAGTTGGGGCTTCTGGATTTCTCCTGTCAGCCTGGGAGTCATTTAACCTGCTGTGGAACTGAAGTTTTATGAGCTTTAGGGAGGGCTCATTAGCTAGAGATGGTCTGGGAAGGAGAGGAGAAGTGGCTGAAAGATCAGGCATGAAGACTGGCCAGCAAACAGGTGTCCTGCCTTAGCACTGGCCCTTTAAGACAAAGGCACCTGTGTGTTATTTGATGTCCTTGGGGTGGCTAAGGCCAAACCGTACAAACAGTGGCTACTTCCTAAGATAGCCTTGTCACAGACAAGAACTAGGTACCTAAAAACAGCCTGGGAGTTCATAGACACTTCTTCCAGATCACAGTGTTTAAAGATCAGAATGACTCTGGCCCACCCATCTCTTCCATAAGTCTTTCTTGGTTAACAGTATGTAGCTCTGAGCATGTGACTGACAGCACAGTGCCACAGAATGTTCCAGAAGGGAATGTAGCTATCTCCTGTGACTTTCATTTTACAAATGGGGGAGCTAAGGAAGGTCAGGTACCCTTTGCTCAAGTTCACACAGCTGTTAAGTGGTGGAGCTGCAGCTAGAAATGAGCTTTTCTGACTTAAAGGTCACACTTGTTTCTGTTGTGTCACAACGCTACCCTTTAGGAGAGCCTGATACTTATTTAGGTTGCTTTCCCGTGTTCATGTCTCACTCTTTTGTGTGTTTTGGGAACATATCTTGACTTCTTCCTGTGAACTCTGTGTGGCAGGCCTCTTTCTCTTCTAGGGTTCTCTACATAATGAAATTATGGCTGTCTAAGGGCTAAAATAGGACCCCACTGCTTGGCTTTACTGCATTTAAAATTTTTAATCCAGGTGATTAGAGAGCATCTGGTTCACACATAATCTTCAGAAGATGATTTCAATAAAGGGGTAAAGTTACGCACCGTTGAGTGGAAGGTAATGAGAGTCCCATTTCCCTTCCCCTTGTCTTTCAGGTAATCATTGTAAGCTTCTTCGTACATGGTCTGAACATGCCGGATAGCCTGAAACAATGCCAGGAAAATTGAGGGGACAATGAGCAGGAAGTTTCAAACATTCTCCTTTCAGCAAGGAAAATCCCCTATTCCATACCCTTCAAAAATACTGCCTTTCCATTAGGTTAGCTGTATTTTAAGCTAATTCTACATATATGGAATGGATTATAGATTCCAGAGTTCCTAAGATGCTTTTGAGGGTGGAAAGAACCAAGAAGAGTCTTCATGGACTAGAAATATCTCTTAAGAGTGGAGGTTCCCAAACCTGACTGGGCTGCAGCAGCACAGGATCCCAGGTTCCTGGGCTCTACTCAAGTGACTCTGATGTACAGCCAGGGCTAGGACCTCTGCAATCTTGGTACCCCACGGGTTGAAAGGACTCCGTTCTTTTAATGACATGGTTTAAAAGGTATTAATCACCAAGGAGAACTTTCTACACTCAAACATAATGTGCACAGAAAGCTTAGAGAATGCTTTTTGTAGTATAAAGTCATGTGATCCCCAAATCCATAGAAATCTCAGAAGATCCTAAGATACGATTCTATTTCTATATGTGGCTGAATAGAAACTAACCCATAGACATGCCAGCTAATTTTTAAAAATTCCAAAGGGGATATTTACTTATTCTACCTATTTACCCTTTTTTTAGTCTAACATAACTCCATAGACACAGTCTTTATGGTGCATTAACCTGAACATAGTAAAGGTTCCATTCCTTCTTCTTTTCAACCCCGTTCCTCTCCATCCCACAGTGGGTTTGTTTTATACTCCCTAAGAAAACCACTTCCTCTGTGGGTTCTCCTGATAACCTCCCCAGGACACCTGGAGTTGGGCAACAAATCTAAAGCAGCATCACAGCCGGTCAGGCTTCTCTCACTCTTTGAGGGTGAAATGGCCTTTGTCTGGGCCAAGCTTTAAGGACAAATGACAGTTTGATGAGGGATGAGAATGTATCATTTCCCCCAGCCTTCTTTCTCAAATCTGTACTCTAGCTCCTACTCCGTTGTAAACTGAGGATAATCTTAACTATTTTTTTTGTAAACCATAGACCACCTTATAAATCTCCTGAAAGCTGTAAGCCGTGTGCCCGTATGAGCATGCACACTCACATACATGTATGCTCAGTTCTGTGCACGTGTAGGTTAAAAACATTCTGCTTCAACTATAATATTGGGGGCTATTTGGTTTCTTAGTCACCTTGTGGGTACTGATATTCTCATCTTTTGCCACAAAGAGAACACTTTTAACCATCATAAAAAACCATTGTAAGTGATTTTTACTTACTACACCCTTGCCTATAAAAGCAAATACTCCAGTGGTTACTTCAGCAGCAAATATCACCAGTAGGCAGGTGAAAAACTGTAAAGAAAAGAAAATACTAATTTCATTAATTTAATACCTTTTCAATTTATTTAGCCTCTTTGATTCTAGTTTCATTGGGAAAACATTAGGCAAGATTATTAGTTTGAACTGATCCAGCAGAAAGCATTTGGCCCCTAGTTTCCTTTATGTAATGGCTGTGTCACTTTCATGGAGGTTCATTCATTCATTCAGCAATTGTTTATTGAGCATCCATCCTGCCCCAGTATTGTCTTTGGTGCTGGGTATACTATGGTGAACAAGATCAGATCCCCATATCTGGGTTATCATGGACCTTATTTGGATAGAGGAAGATATGATAAATAAGTAAAGGAGTAAAAACATGAAAAGACACTTTCACACAGTGATATAGAAGTTCTAACACCTAGAATGCTGTCTGGCACCCACGTGCTCAACAAATTCTTGATGAGACCAGGCACAGTGGCTCATGCCTGTAATGAGCAGAGCAGCCCCGCTTGCCGCTAGCTGAGTCTAGCCTGTGAGCAGGTGACTCTGCCCACAAACCACTCTCAGAGGAGCCCCAGGAAGCCGCTTGAATGCCAGCCAGGCTCAGGGGTTCCCCACAGAGGCAAAGCACCAGCCTGACCCCACCCCCCTGCCCTGGTTTCCAGGTGACTAGAAACCCAAACAAGAAAACCTTCATGATCAGAAAGGGCCTATAAAGATATCAGTCTCAGTACTTTGGGAAGCTGAGGTTGGAGGATTGCTTGGGGTCAGGAATTTAGGACCAAGCTTGGCAACATAGTGAGACCTGCCTCTACAAAAATAAAAGAAGTCAGCCAGGCCTGGTGATGTATGCCTGTCATCCCAGCTACTTAGAAGGCTGAGATGGGAGGATCTTTCGAGCCCGAGAGTTCGAGGTTGCAGTGATCTGTGGTAATGCCACTATACTTTAGCCTGGGCAGTAGAGTCAGACACTGTCTCTAAAACAAAGAAAGAAACAAACAAACAAAAACAACCAAAACCCAAACAAGAAAACCTTCATGATCAGAAAGGGCCTATAAAGATATCAGGTAAGATCAGGAGACAGAGAGTCACTGACTGGGCCTGGACTTGGGGAAGGGTGTCACGCGAGACTTCGTGGTCTAGAAAGGCTTCTCCAAGGAGAGGGGAGTGCCAGAGGCCGTGTCATTCTGGGTGGATTTCTGTTGGACTCTTTTGGGTTTGCTCTGATCAAACTAAGTTTAGTGACAAGACAGAGATGCTCGGCACCAGGGGAAAGAAGGAGAGAATGGCAGGCTAAAGAACCAGTCGGAAATTTCACACAGCAAGAGATCAGAAGCAGTAACCCGAGATAAAACATCCAAAGATTATAATGAGTCATGAGATATGAGAGACTGCCTAATAAAACTGCCGTTTCTGACTCCCCGAGAAGGAATGTGCGCACTTTCCCTCCTCCCTCTGCTTCCTTTGCCTGGTTTCTCCCAGGCTATGTTGGTGTAGTATGTGTAACAGTTAATTGAAATTATTATTATTTTCTAAACAGAGGTTGCTTATTGAAATAAGACAGAGAGGGATATTTGGTTAAGTTATTTATCTCAAGCAGAAATGCTTTGATTATAGATAATAGCATTTCCCTGGCTATAGGAATATTTTAGCTGCTTCACCCATGCAAATAATAAAAATACTATTTTTTTTTTTTTTTTGCTGTTTTTGGCCAGGGCTGGGTTTGAACCCACCACCTCCAGCATATGGGGCCAGTGCCCTACTCCTTTGAGCCATAGGCACCGCCCTAAAAATACTATTTTTAAAAAAAATAATAATAATCACTCCTTACAATTACTAAGCACTTTTCCTTTCAAAACATCTTTACACCTCATTTTATTTCACACTTTTCATATGAAGCAGGAACAGAGATAATATGGAAGATAAGGAGAAAGCAAGATTCAGGGAGTGTATGCCAAGGTCTTCAAGAGTCCAGGGAGGAGCTGGGGCTGGGCTGGGGCTGGCTGTCCCAACTGTCTTCAGACCAGCTCCCACCCCCGTGTACCCTATGCCCCACTTACTGATCCCAGCACGCACTGCGACTCCCGCATGGCTCCACAGCATCCGAAGAACCCCACGGCCATCATCAGGGCCCCGGCTCCAACCAGAACATAGAGCCCTGCGGGGAGAAGTAAGAGGTGACCACTGAGTACCCACTGAGAAAAGAGCCTGGCGCTCAGTGCCCAGCGGGGCCTCCTCTACTGCCCAGCGGGCTGAAGAGTTCGGCCCTGCAGAACACTTTGCTGGTGCCGTGAGTAGGTGCTACAACTACCTCCAGGTTTTAAGGGTCTGGACCCCCAAACGTTAAGAGTCTTGCTCAAGACCATGGAGCTGCTGTTTGGCAGAGCTGGGACAAAAATACTCAGCTCACAGGGTTCCATCCTGCCTCAAGCTTTTCTTATTTCCTTTTCTGATCCTGAGATAAGTCAGAACACAACACAAAACACTGCACTTGACTTACACTGAGTAAAGCTCACAGCCTCTGGGTCATGTTTTGCATTTCACTGGTATGAGTCACCTGGAAAGCAGAGGGTGGGAGGCTGGTGCCCTGCCTCTGTGGGGAACCCCTGAGCCTGGCTGGCATTCAGGCGCTTCCTGGGGCTCCTCTGAGTGTGGTTTGTGGGCAGAGTCACCTGCTCACAGGCTAGACTCAGCTGGCGGCAAGTGGGGTGAGTCCCCAGGGTCGCTTTCAGGACCGGCCAGGCCCTGCTGCTCCCGCTCCTGAGCCAGGGGTCTATGTCCTGCCATCCAGGTCTGCACTTCCTCCCAGTCCCCTTTCTCTAAGAATAAGTTCACGGGGGAATGGATGTAGTAATGAGAGAAATGACACTATATTAAAAATAATAGTATTGTTAGCCCCACTGTCTAAATATCTTAATGTTTTTAGAAATGGCTTTCTCCGTGTTTCAATGTCTTCAAAGCTCTTTCATTTCCATCATCTCATCAGCTCCTCAAAAACAAGCCGGCTAGGTGTTTAGGTGAGGCGACTGTGACTCTGCTTTACACACGGGGGAGAAGCGAGAAGGCTGCAGCGGGACCTCGGCCTGGAACCCTGCCCCCCGCCCCGCCCTCCTCTCCACCATCCCCTGGAAACCCGCGGAGGGCAGGGGCAGCAGCCACCCCGCATTCAGTCCCCTCCCGGAATGTCTCCCGGAGCCACCTTCCTGCCCCCTGCCACCATTGCTGCAGAGCAGCTGCTGCATAATACAGTGTGCAGATTCTACAGAGCCGCAGGCTGGGGCGCCCTCCCCAGACGCTCGTCCACCGCGCACTCCCGCCACCTGGCCTTCGCGCGCTGACCAGGCCCGGCGCTCTCCCGCGCTGAGCCTTGGCAGGGTCTCGCGTTTGTCTCTCTCAGTAGAGTTCAAGTCTGCAAACAGACCTGTCTGGAATACGCCCATCACAAGGCAGAGTTCCTGATCAGTGTTTAAGCGAGTGGATGAGGAGAGTAAATCAAATCGGTCTGGACTGTCACTGCCCGTCTGTGCCTAGAGAGGATGGGTATGTGCGGGGAGGGGGGACACGTCTCAGCAAACGCCCCCGAAGCCTCCACGGGGTGGACTCTCCCGGGTCAAGCAGATGCAGATGGCTGCTTCACTCTGAGAGTGGAGTACAGGAAAATGGGCGCTCCTGAGGGGGCCAGGGCTCAGCGGGATAGCAGGGGCGTGGACGGAGCTGCTCCTGCGGCCAACAGCCTGCTCCGTCCCCCAGACAGCCGTCCTTGCCTTCGGAAATAATGAGCTTTCCAAGAAAATTCACCTGCTTGAACGCTGGCCCATTCTCAGACTATCACGGTAAATACGACCTGAAACTGTCCTCCGTGGGCCCCTGAGCCTCTTCGCCAAGCACGTTCGGTACATGTGGGGCTCAGGACTCAGCTCCACTCCGCACGGGCCCTGGCAGTGGGGACCGAAGGGACAATCAGAGGAAATTCCACTGAGTGGCACAATTTCTTGGGCCTGCTGAATCCAGTCCCCACGTCTGGTCAGCGTGCTCTGCACACCACTTGTGGCTTCCAAGGGTACCTTACCCTTTTGTCGTCTGCCCCTCAAAAACAGCAGTGAGCAAATACGTTAGTTTACGGCCACATTTTAATTCCATGATGGTTTCTGTGGAGCCCGCATCTTCCCCCAGAAGCATGTGTGACAAGGGTCTGACCTATTTCCAAAATCCCTCATGCTTTCCGTGTCCTATTTCCCTTGATTTGAAAAAGAGAAAAACTTTGAAACTACATTTTTGTCATTAATAGCTGGGCTTTGGGATGCCAGTGATCTCTCGTGACAAGCCACCCACAGAAGCTTTCCCTGGGACACCATTTTTTCTTAGTTTAAAATTATTGTAAATTATTTTTATATTTGTACCTTTTATAGATATATAATACTTGTACATATTTTGGGGGTACATGTGATATTTTGATACATGTATATAATGTGTAATGATCAAATCAGGATAACTGGGATATTAATAAACACCTCAACCATTGTTCTTCCCCTCTGCTCCCCTCTCTTCTCTTTCCTTCCTCTCCCTTCCCCTCTTCTCCCTGCCATTCTCTTTCCCTGCCCTCTCCTTCCCTTTTGGCCCCTCCCCTTCCCTCCTCTCCCTCTTTCCTTCCCCTTCCCCTCCTCTCCTCTCCTTTCAGGACAGGGTACTGCTGGAGTGCAGGGGCGTGATGTATAGCTCACTACAGCCTCTTGGGCTCATGCAATTCTCCTGCCTCAGCCTTTCTAGCAGCAGGGACTACAGTTACCTGTCACCACACTTGGTCAAGTAAAAAAAATGTTTTTCTTGCTATGTTGCCTGGTCTTGAATTCCTGGCCTCAAGTGATGCTCCCATTGTGGCCTCCCAAAGCACTGGGGTTATAGGCTGGAGCCACTACTCCCAGCCCATTTATCTTTTGTGTTAAGAACATTATAATCATTCTTTTCTAGCTATTTTGAAATATGTAATAAATTATTAACTATGATTTCCCTACTGTACTATTGAATACTAGAACTTACTCCTTTTATCTAACTGTGTTTTGTACCTGTTAACTGCCTCTCTTCGTCCCACACTCCCCTTTACCTCCCAGACTCTGGTAACCACCATTCTCCTCTCTACTCACATGAGATCAATTTTTTAGCTCTCACATAAGAGTGAGACCATGATATATTTGTCTTTTTGTGCCTGGTTCATTCCACTTAACAGGATTACCGCCAGTTCCATTCTTTTGGGGCAAATAATCGGATTTCATTCTTTATTACCGATGAAGATATTCCACTGCACGTATGTATCACATTTTCTTTATCCATTCACCTATTGATGGATACTTAAGTTGATTCCACATTGTGGCTATCGTGAATAGGGCTGTGATGAACATGGGAGTGCAGATATCTTTCCAATATGCTGAATTCCCTTCCTTTGGATATATACCCAGCGGTGGGACTGCTGGGTCACATAGTAGTTCTGTTTCCAATGGCTGTACATTCCACCAACAGTGTATGAGCATTCCCCTTGCTCCATATCCTCACTAGCATTTTATTTATTTTGTTTTATGAGACAGAGTCTTACTCTGTTGCCCTGGTACGGTGTCATGGCATCACAGCTCACAGCAACCTCAAACTCTCGGGCTTAAGTGATCTCCTGCCTCAGCCTCCCAGCAGCTGGGACTACAGGCATGTGCTACAATGTCCAGCTAGTTTTTCTACTTTTAGTAGAGACCAGCCTGTCCATGGATCAGGCTGGTCTCAAACTCCTGATATCAAGCAATCCACCTGCCTCGGCCTCCCAAAGTGCTGAGATTACAGGCGTGAGCCACTGCACCCGGCCAGCATCAGTTATTTATTATCTTTTTGATAATAGGACATTAATTCTGAGATCTGGGGCACTTTCTTCCCAGACAATCCTATCACTTCTCTTTCTCAGGTTTCAGATACATCTTTTTAAGCCCAGCAGCAGGGAAATGAGAAAGGGCCTCCTGAAAGCCTACCAGCATAAATTTATTTGAAAATGGCTCCTCCTTTTTGGGGACTGGATGTGGTCATCAATTTCAATGGTTTTTTGGCAGCAGATAATTTTTACATAACTATTTAGCAGCTAAAATTTGTTTATGCCTCTGCATAAAAACTCTCTCCCTTCCAGTTTTCCCTGAATGCACATAATTATGTAAATATCTAGAATATTGGGTGGGACTGAGTGCTTCGAAAGGGGAAGGACTTGAGTTCTTTCTGAACAACAGCAGCAGCAGAAGCAGCAGCAGCTATCAATCACTGAGCACCACTCTAACTGTGAACCGTGTCTCAGGGAGTCCTCCACCACCACTTCTTGGCAGGGTCAGCCTGCTCTGGGTGGCCTCTGTGCTTAATGGACATCATCTCAAGACCCTGCAGGCTGAGAAGTCTCAGTGCTACACACAAGTCCCTCATTTTGACTGAACGGCATCTAAACCCCCTCTATACCTTTTCTTTCCACATTCTCTCAGGTAATCGTGCCCCTCAGCGGAGGCCCCTGCCTCGGCATGTCCTCATTTCCCACAGGTTAAGTATTTCTTCTCCAAAATGCTTGGGACTACAAGCGTGTTCAATTTCAGATGCTTTTGGATTTTGGAATATTTGCATTGTACCAGCTAAGTATTCCTAATCTGAAAACCCCAAATCCAGAATTCTCCAACAAGCATTTCTTTTTTTTTGAGACAGAGCCTCAAGCTGTTGCCCTGGGTAGAGTGCTGTGGCATCACAGCTCACAGCAACCTCCAACTCCTGGGCTCAAGTGAGTCTCTTGCCTCCACCTCCCAAGTAGCTGGGACTACAGGTTCCTGCCATAATGCCCAGCTATTTTTTGGTTGCAGCTTTCATTGTTGTTTGGCAGGCTTGGGCTGGATTTGAACCCGCCGGCTCAGGTGTATATGGCTGGTGCCTCAGCTGCTTGAGCCACAGGTGCTGAGCCTCCAACAAGCATTTCTTTTGAATGTTATGTCAGCATTCAAAAAGTTTCAGATTTGGGGTAATTTTGAATTTCCCAATTAGGAATGCTACACCCAATATTTATTGAGGGCTCAATATGCCGCTGGTATAGCATTTAGGTATGTTCATATTTCAAAGCTGAGGCATTTGAAATTAAGTGCTTTACCTAAGATTACGTGAGCTGGAGAGGGACAAAATTGTAATTGAACTAAGGGGGTTTAATTCAAAGTGTACACCCTTTGCTCCCAGCTACGCTTTAAGTAGGAACTCAGAACACTGGTTCTCTCAGCTAGAAACTGGTTGATTTGTGATTTATAAATGGCTGGAGGGTTCTCCCTCTTGCTTGAGGAAAGTGCTCGGGGAATCTGGAATTGACGATTCCTGGGTTCTCCCCTGAAAGGGCAGGGCTGGGAGCCAGAAATCCAAGCCTGCCAGCCACGGCTTTAGGTCAGCTTTGTTATCCACAGTATGGAAATGATTATCTCCTCCAACTCCTGGTGACAAGGCTTTGGAGAAACTGTCAGGACAGTGTAAGCTCTAGTACCTCGCTGTTACTCAGCTACTGAGACTGTCTGGTACAACCGAGAACCAAGCAGTCAAAACTATTGCCAGAGTGGGTCAGAGTTCTCTAAAAGGCAAGCTAGCCCCTGAATGTTCAGACTGGAAGGCTTTCCTTACACACAACATCCAGCCACGGTCAAAACCAGGCTCAGAGACTGAATTTGACAGGGAGAAATAGCTGCAGTCAGGCTGCCATCCCGGAGACCCAAGTGACTCCTGTGTGTGGCAGCCCCTTCACGGAAAGAACCTGCACACAGATGTGACTTCATGCGGCACCTCTGGCTCAGCCTCTCCAGCTCCCCAAGGGCTGAGATCACTCCCCAGCTGCACGCCGATAAAGAGATCCTTGGAGTATCTGCCTGCTCAAGAGGCAGGCCGGAGAGAGAGGGTGGCAGGAAGTCAGATGGGCAGGGCGGGAATTTGGAAGATGCAGGAGCTTCTCCCAAGAGTGCCCTGAGAGAGATGAGAGGCCAGGAAACCGCGAGCAACCCCAGCCCTCCTGCTGCCAGCTCCAGTCCTGCCAGGTTCTCCCTTCTCCACCTTAGCAACCAGTACACACAGAGACCCTGGATGGGCCTACAGGCCTCCTCGACCCCAGAGGTCCTTGAGAAGAATCGGCAGGTGACAGTCTGATGACCATCCCTCCCTGTCCTCATTCCCCACTGCTGAGTCCTCCTGCCTTGTCCTAGGATCTACCATTGCCTGGTTGAGAAATCAAGCCTGCTCTTTATCACAGGAGGGGCAGGTCTCTCCATCACCAAGGAGACAGAATGAAGGATGCCAGAGAAGAAAGCATCCTACTAAATATGGGAGAATTTCTCTTACAAAGTACGGCGATCGTCTACCCAGAAGTAGGGAGATACACAACAAGTCTTCCTGGGGTGCCTTTCAGAAAGAAGAGTCTCAGCTGGGAGGTGTTATTGCTTTAAGCACTACGTAAGGCCAGATGCGGTGGCCTATAATCCTAGCATTGGTTAAATACCAACATGCAGGCGAGAACTCACTTTCATCTGTGGGAGTCTGTCCAATTTTTTTGACTTAATAAATCATGACAAACATTTTCTGACCTGTAAAATTGCTAGCAGCACTTTGTTTCTGGAGCAACACAGAGAGCAACCCCACTGCCCCCTCTCTGGCTGCGTAGGAAGTGCCCTGCTCACTCCTGGAACTCATGTATCCACCTGACAACCGTGGGTTATGACTTGTAGGCTCAACTCTATCACTGCTGTGTCTCACCACTTCATTTCTTCTGTCCCTGAGTTTGGTTAGGTAGGCTTAGTAATGGTTAATAATGTTTCTTTCCTTTCTCCCTCTCTCTTCGTAATTACTGCTGGTACCGCTGTGGCTGATGTTCTTATTTATTCAAGCCTGACAAGGTCAATGACCTACCATATTTTTTCTGTCCTATGACTCCCCTTTTATTCCACTGCTGCCAGAATAATCTCTCTCTCTTTTTTTTTTCCCCAGAATAATTGTTTATGTGTAGTGCAGATCAGGTTCTGCCCCAAGCCCCAGATGGTCTGTCTACCGCATACAAAATGAACTCTGATATTCAAGGCCCCCCAAACTTGTGCTTGCTCCCTCCCCAATCTTCCTAATTGTACTCTCCACCGTGGTGTCTAGATGCTGTGCATTCCAGCAACAGCCCCTGGTGCAGTCTGGGCGAGCTGACTGCTTCCCAGTAGACATTCCCATGCTTTGCTGCCCCTCAACTTTTGCAGACCCCATTCACCTTCCTCTCTGTTGATTACAGTCCAGTCTAACTGTAATGTAAATAAAAGCTAACTCTAATGCTAGTTTTAAATGACCTTTAACACACCCACTGCTAAAAACCCTTGGTTGGCATTTAGTTACACATTAGTTTCATTATAATTTAAATTATCATGTCTGTGAGTCTTTTCAAATGTATTGTAAGTTACATGGGGTCAATTACAGGGTTCTTATGCTTTTTTTTTGAGACAGAGTCTCACTTTGTAGCCCTTGGTAGAGTGTTGTGGCGTCACAGCTCACAGCAACCTCCAGCTTTTGGGCTTAAGCGATTCTCTTTCCTCAGCTTCCCAAGTAGCTGGGACTACAGGTGCCTGCCACGACTCCCGGCTACTTTTTGTTGCTGTGTGGCTGGGGCCGGTTTGAACTTGCTAACCTCGGTACATGGGGCCAGTGCCCTACTCACTGAGCCACAGGCGACACTCTTTTATACTTTTTTGTGTGACCCCAGAGCCCAGGACTATATATAATTGCTGGCTGCTAGATTCTATTTAGGTTATATTGATAGGATGCTTTTTTTCCTCCTCAAGTAGAGGGACTGGCAAAAAAAGGAAAGAATAGAGGCATTCCTGCTTGAATAAATAACCATACTCATATAAAAGCAAACATTTGGTGAAATCCAAAAACAAAAGTAGCCATGGAGAGACTTTGAAATAGACAGACATTGATTATCACTGTCAGGGAAACGGCTTCCCTTGACTTCTCATATAACCCTTTCTGGTCTTTAAAATGACTTCTTTACTATTGCTTAAAAATGTTCAGTTTAATGTCAGAAAAAATTCATCATAGAAATTTAAATCCTCCAAACTTGGTGGGACTGGTGGCAGGTGGGTAAGTGGCAGGTTTAAGACAGTTACCACCAAAAATCTTCAAGGATTTGTGAATGTAACTGAATTGATGTTTTCCCACTTTTTGTTCTAACTAAGGGTGGACTCCTCATTAAACTAAGGGCATAAGTGAAATTTTTGCTGAAAAGTTCTAGAATAATACTTGAGGAAGATGAGATAAATAGGGTTCCATAGCAAACCCAATAGTACGTAAGAGTAGACCGACTAAATGCAATACCCGCAAACCCAACATTCCTGAATTTTAGGAGCAAATGACTCCCACTGTTTTATTGGTACTGACATGTTTGGACATCAAGTAACTATTGACCTCAGAATAGGGAAAGAAAATATGGCTCACCCTGAGCTTCGGTTATAAATGGTTGGGGAGAGTGAGGTTACCCATATTCTCCATGGACAAGGAAAAAGACGGTAGCTGCCTGCCATGTATTGGCCAACCCTCATTAAGAGTCACGAAAAAAGTCCTCCCTAACTCAGTCCATCAAAAACCCACCTGTCCTGCCAAGTCCCATTTAAGCCCAGTGAGCCCTGAGCCTGTGCCACGAGTCCCCAGCGCTCCCTCACTTCTTAATTCAGTGGCTAGTCTGGACCACTTGTGTGGCACCTGCCATACACTGTGACTGTCATCTGCTATAGATTATAGAACGTTTCTTCTATATACATCTGCAGAGGCAAGAATCCCATTACAATGGGATTGAACCTCTCTGTGGGTCAATCCAGTGAGCCTGAGTTGTGACTGAGCTAACGCTGAGTTAGAGCCCGTGGGTTGCAGCTATGAAAGCAGCAGTTCTGGAATGCCAGAGACATGGAGGTGCCTTCCCTCCCTTGCCCTCTCTTTGCCTGCTTCTTCGTGTCTGCTGGGTGGACACACTGACTCCTGGAGGTGGTGCAGGACAAGGACAGGCTGAGCTCGTCCTTGGAGCACTCAGGTCCTGGGATAGGAGAATGTGTCTGGGGAGGTTTTCAGAGCCAAGAGTCCCCCAAGGAAGAACATACCAAATGTGTGTGTTTGCTTTTGGAAGGAAGAACATGCACCACCAAACAACGCAGGTAGAAATGGGCATTTCCTTGTTTACTCGACTACAGAATCCTCCATGTTTTCTTGTCATTAAACCTCAATCTTGTCTAAGAGTCAGAGACTCTCTGAGGGGACTGGGCCACTCCTGCTCCCTAGTTAGTCAGAACCAGCTGTAGGTGTAGCCACTGTAGTAATTCTCCTCCTGGCCGTGTGTGGTGTGGGCAGGAGTGCACAGTGCAACTCTGGCCAATTAGCTGCCCTCACAGGGTCAATGCATTGGAGATGTCTGAAAAGGTTTTATTCATTCCTAAAAAGGGCTGTAGTCCATGTAACTTCCTTTTTTTTGCAGTGTGAGGATTCAATGCTTGGTGCCACTACAGCTGTCTTTTAATCACGGAGGTGAGGCCTGAGGACAGAGTGAAGATGGCAGAGTTGGGGAGAGGGAAGAAACCGGCTCCCCGAGCCCTGAACTAATTCAGGAAATCCCACACCTCCATACTTCTTTTACCACTTCGCATCAATTTTGAGATGTATTTTTTGGTGAGATTTTAACAATTCTGAAATTTAACATCTTAGGCTGCATCTTTTATGGCATGCCATAGTTATACTGGCAGCACTTTTTTTCTTTCTTAATGAAATCTAAAATAACTGGATGTTTCACAAAAAGCTGCATTGAAGATTTCATGAATTGTGAAATGTCCTTATTGTTAGTTGTCTTTAGCAGGTTTTCTGTTACTTTCCTCTGAAAATCTCCCCGGTGATCAGCTCTTCTCTTCAGAGGAGGATACCGTGTGGGAAGAGTCTTTGCTACCCACCCTTCATCAGCACATGATGGAGACAGTCCAGAGTGTGGCTGGACTCTCCCCTGGGGGAGACTCTTGTCTTCCTGGGATTTGGAGCAAGTCACCTGTGCAGGACCCTCCTTCTCCCTAGGCAGCATCACTGAAGTAACTGAAGCTTACTTTATGGCTGGTGCAGATCTTAAAATAACCAGTCAGATGGGGGTGTCACCTATAATGACAATGGTCTTGGGCTTTCTGAAGTTTAGAGTCCAGGCCTACCTAGCTGGAGGTAAGAAAAGACCACAGGAGAGGGCTACAAGTGGGTCAACTAAATCCAGGGCAGCAATGCTCAGCCCCTGCCAATAGCATAGCCTCAGAGTAGCAGGGGACTCTTTAGCCCTTCCCACTGCTGGCCAGAGGCAGGGCTATGCACCCTCCCCATCACAGCCTCTCCCCCTGCCCGCCTCCTTCCCCTCTCCTCCCTTCTCCCTGCGGTCCCCAGTGGTAGAGGGGCTGAGATTAGCACCTCCAAACCTTGAGATGTCACTCTTCATTTTAAGTTATGTTTCCACCCTAGATAATTTAAAATACAAGATCACAAAATAAAATTATGACTTGGGAGGGCCCCCATGTCACCTCAGATAGACTAGTGAATGACAGGCGTGTACCCATCTTACTCAGAGGGCAAAGGGGAGTCTTCCAATTCTTTGAAATGAATTTTAGTTATGTTTTCTAGAGACTTCTTTCATTCAGAAGAAAAGCAGCACTCTCATTGAGAAGAAAAGCAGCAGTTCAATCTTGTTGGCTCTGGCCTTCCCTGGTTTTGGAGAGCGCAAGATGGACCTTGTAAGGGGTGGAGAGGAAGGGTAATCAGCCCCTCAGCAGACCGCACTGGCCGGTGAACATCTCCGAGGGCAGGTGCAGCCTACAGGGCCGCAGGTGTTGGCTGCTTTCCACCTCTTTCCTGTCCCTCCGCCCCTCCTCCCACTCAAGTTCAAGTGCAGGTTCTCTTCTAAGCCTCTGGGCAGCCCTACCCTGGGCTAAAGCTAGGGAAGCCGAGTCACTCACCCGCATAGAAATACTCTGGGGACTTGTCTTCTGATGATAAATCCTTTATGGTGCCTCCGAACCGAAACCATAGCCCAAAAGCGATGACGGCTGATCCAGCCAGCTAGAAGGTAAACAAGAGGATGTTTATAGTGGGAGGGGACAGAGTGCACAGATGTAAGGGCTGGCCCCGGCACAGAATGCTGCCGGCTGGATGGGGCTACCCTTTAGAAATTACCTAGCCCACCCTTCAAGTTTTATAGGGGAGGAAGCAAAGGCTCAGAGAGGAGAGAGGGGGTGTTCAAATCCCCTTAGGCCCCTAACGGGATGTCAGAACTTGGCTTTCCTGGTTCTCCACGCTGCCTGGATGCCCTGCGGTTTTGGGCACACACAGCACAGCTAGGAAGCATCTCAAAACAATGCTCCCATGGTGTTTCCCCTGGAGGACACCTGCCCACTGCTTCATTGTCCCCTGTGGGGTGCACTGGACCTCCTCACCAGTTTCACAGTGAGAGGTGCTTGTGTCTCAGCCGCCAGGTCACCGAGAGCAAGATGAACCCTAAGACCTGGGGGAAACCCACTTTTCTAAATTGGCAGAAAATACACCAACCTCAGCACCCACCCACACTTCATGAGTGCACAGTCCCCAGTTAGAAAGCCACTTTGGGGGTGTCTGTAACCCTAGCTCCCCCCAGTTCTACATGTCACTGCCCAGCCTGGGGCTGGTTTTGAAGGCAGGGAGGCAGCCTGGTCATTTTTTTTTTTTCTCTTTTCTTTTTTGGTTGCTATTTTGAGTTTCCATGGAAAGTGAGGAAGGAAAAAATAATTTTCTGAAAAAGCATGGTCTGTGTGCCGTGTGGCTCATGGAGAGGCTGAGTGGCTGGCGCGGGCAGCGCTGGGCAGGCTGGCGGCTGGTAGAGTCATCACCGGCTTCCTCTCCTTCTCCACTCTGAAGCCTTTTGTGAGGCCCAGCATGGAAGCAGAAAGCCCTTTCTGCCATCACAGGACTGTCACAACTGCAAGCCAGAAGGCTGGAGTCAGGGTGCTCTCTCCACAAACACCAGTTGAATTTCACTGTATCATTCAATCAACAGACATGTACTGGGCACCTTCTGGGCTGGCGGCACTATGGGAAAGTAAGCAGGGAGGTAAAAATAGCCTCCTGACTCTGCCAACCCATCTAGTCGCTGTGCGGCTGCCCCTGCCCAAACAGAGCAGAGCGTGTACAGATGCCAGCCACAGGAAGTCAGAGGACAAAAGTCGGAGGAGCAGAGGGCTAATGAGAAAATGCCATGTCAAAGTCAGGGGTAGATCAGAGGCTTTCTTATGCAGGATGCTTCTGTCCTTTGGGGTGGCTTATAAAGGATCTGGCACCATCCTTTAGGACTATCTGGCTGCATTTATCCGAGGACATCATTCTTCACTTCTGCCCCCTAAGGCCCATTCCCCTTATAGTTCCTTCAGAAAAGCAGTGTGACTCCAGTGAGGAGGAGTCAGAGGGGCAGAGCTCTGCAAGCTGGAGTCTCCCCCGTGGAATAACTAAAAGTTTCCAGTACTCGGAGGAAAGTACTAGTTGGATAATGTGAGGGACAGCTAAAGGAACTGCGCTCAACCAGCTTTTGAAAGACCTCTCCATTTTCAAAAAGGGCAGCAGGACATGGAAAGCTATTGAAAGAAGTCTTGCCATTAGCAATATTTATTATTGAAGGGCGGATTACATGCGACCTTTCCCCTTTCTCACTGTATCATCTAAGTTTTCTTATTAAGGATGTATTTTCTTTTATCTTTTAAAAAACATTGGTTTTTAAAAGCATTAAATGATGTTGTTGTTTTTCAATCTAGAAAAAGTGGGGAGGGTCTTTGTAAGCCATGCTTCAACCCGGGAGGGAGCCAACTTTGAGGTCCTCACAGTTCCTGCACAGGCAGAGAGCAATGCCCTCAATCAGGCTCTGTCCCTAGGAGCACCCAGCCAGCCTCATAGGCAGCCCTGCGCACCCTTGTCTCTGCGGCAACTTGACGGAGTTTCCAAACACAAAGCAACATCTATTGACAGAGGCATCAGGCCAAAGCCAGCGGCCTCTGAGCAGACTGCGGAGGAGGTGACCGGTCCCAGGGACACCCTACCACGAGGCCACATTTTTGGAATCTTTGTACACAAAACTCTAATTTATAGCTGTCTGGGATCGTCCTCCCAGACGGAGCACATTTGTCCAGCTCTGGCACAGATGTGTTTGATGCATAATGGAAAATTAAAAGAGAGGTTGCAATTTAAAGCCATCGGGCAATTGGAAAAAAATCTGCGCTTGCTTACCCATGTGCCCCATCCCCAAACCACATGGGTTTCCTCCTGGGTCAAGGACACTGTGGCTTAGCCAAATGTCATCACTGTGTGGAAGGGAATCCTCCCAGCCTGCTGCCACCTGCTATGCTGGGGCACCGTGGCGAGGGCCTGGCCAGGCTGATGGTGCTTGTGACAAGTTGGTGATCCCTGCTTTGGAAAGCGGCATCAGCAGAGACCATGTAGCCCTCCAGTTCTTTTAAACTCACCATTCCTGAAAGGCTCATGGAATGCTCTGCGCTCATGGGACTTGGGCTGGTCTACCACATGCTAGAAATTGCTTGAAGAAAAATCACACCGATTCCAGTCCAGTCAGGAACAAAGTGAGCAAGCGAGAATCACTAAGTTCTCACCATTCTCCACTTCCATTGAGATGGAAGAGATGGTGTCCCCATGAATTGAGGGAAGCCTGCAAGTCCCTCTAAGTTTTAACCCTAGGGGGCCTAACCTCGCCATGTCCCTATTCTCTCTTTCAGTCCCATCCACCCTTTTGCATGGAGACACAGCATCGCACGTCGGCCAACTTTAACACAAACAAGAAGCTGCCTCTTTTTCTTTTCTTCTCCTTCCCCTCCTCTCACCTCCTTTCCTTTCTTTCCTGTCTTTCTTCTTTGCATGTTTATTAAGAGTCAAGTATGGTCCAGGCCAGATGCTGGGCTCACCATCAGGGAAATGATGATAAAGACACAGCTCCCACTTTGACAACCAGGTAGAGTAACAAACGTGATCCGGTGCAGGGAGTGTGTGGCCAAGGAAGGGCCGCCACGGGACTGGAGCAAAGCGCAGACGCTGGCGGGAGGCACAGGCCAGGACATTTTCATTTACATCTTCAAGAATGAGTTAGAAGTCACAGAGCTGGAAAGAGCTCCAGGCAGAAGCACAGCGACCGGCTTCCTCTCCTTAGCTGATGAGCAGGGGAAAGGCGATGAGTCAGGGCATCTGAGTCCGGGGCTTGAGAGGGGACTTGGGGCAGACTTGGACTAGCTGCTCACTGGCTACTACCTTGGAAATTCCATGGTGGGGGGGTCCTGAGGGGAGTGGGAGGAAGGGGGGAGGGAAAAAGAGGGGCAAACAATCAAGAGCAAGAGATACAGGCCTGAGCAGCTGAGGACCAGACAGAGGACACTAGGGCGTGGACGCGGAGGGCTATGAGAACCACTCAGCATCATTGGACCCACTAAGGAACTTTGGTGAGCGCTGCCCTGCTTCCTGGACCAGTCCCAAGCTGCGTGCCTTTGGAACAATTACAACCAGAAGTATAGTTATTTTTCTAGAAATGGACCTTTTTATACAAAAGCATGAGTTAGACTTTGGTGTCAATAATTTAAGAAACATTTATTGAGCATCTATTGTGAACCAAAAGCCAGGATCCAGAGGTCAGGAAGATCCAGTCCTTCTCCCAAGGATCTCAGGGGCTTGTGGAGACTCTAATCCCAACTGGGTAGCCCAGGAGGGAACCCAGCCCTCCATAAACAGCCCACTGGAATCCACATGAAAAGATTCTGGAAAGCATCATCCCTTGTGCCATTATTCTTTTTCTGCAGACAGCTTTGTGCGAGGCACTCAGAGAATGTGATAAAATAGAATTGTGAGGACAAGAGTGTGTCCACTATTTAATAAGAGAAGAGAAGTAAAATAGGAAACAAAAGATAAGAAGAAATAGGGAAAGGAACAGACAAGTAACATGTAAGTCCATGTCATTAAACAGAGAATCCTAAGATACGATTATAATACAGCTCTTCATGGGCAAGTTATTTCAGTAGCTAACCATATTCCACAGTCTGCAGGATGCAAAATTTCAAACTGTAAGCATATGTCTTTAGAGAAAACAGTTCGTGTTCTAAAACTAAAAAGCCAGAAGGCAAGACTGAGACCTGATTAGAAAGCATTTAAAGCAAAGTGGATGGACAAAAGTTTCCTTCAATGGCCATCCGCCCCAAACAAGTCATTTAGCAGGAGGCAGAGCTCATTAATGGATTTTCATTTTATTTAACTGTTTTTATTTCCACTTTCCTGCGTTTGCTAATAAAATGTTACTCTATGAGGACATATATATATATTTTTTTAAAAAGGCTTTTCTGAATTGCAAACGTGGTGCCTTGGAGGACACAGTCTTGTTGGAGGGGGTTGGTGCAGAGATGCAAGAATGCAAAAATCACGGCCCTCCCCAGTGGCTCCTCCAGTCTGCCCAGCTGCCCTTCCTCCCCCATGCTAGCCAGCTGGATCACAAAGAGCAAATATATGCCATCTGCTCCATGGTGACCATGCCCAGCCAAAGCCCCTCTTTTTATGGGCAATAAACTATCCCTTACGGGGTTCTAGACAGCACCTGTCTTATACCTGAGTAGGAACCCACTACTAATGGTGCTCAGATGCTCCAGCCAGTTTCAGGCCCTTCTCCCACCTGGAGGCCTCTGCTCTTGCTTTGTCCTTGGCGTAGAATTCTCTCCCCTTAGCTCTATTGTCATTCCTGGAGAAGCCTACCAGGCTTCCATTACAGCTCATTAATCTTTTCTACTTAAATATTTCTGTATACATATTTTTAATTAAGGACACAGTTCTGCTGGTTTCCCAAACACTTTCCTTTCT
The DNA here is from genome assembly GCF_027406575.1 of Nycticebus coucang. NCBI lineage: Eukaryota > Metazoa > Chordata > Mammalia > Primates > Lorisidae > Nycticebus > Nycticebus coucang. The sequence goes on from NC_069784.1 coordinate 45,577,313, forward strand.
GTGGGGCACAGAGGGCTCCCAACAGACATTTGATAAATGGACGAGTAGAGGGTACCACTCAGGCTATGTTATGGCCCGAACTGTATCCCCTCAAATTCATGTTGAAGCCCTAACCCTCAATGGGGCCTTTGGTTAGGAGAGCACCAGGTTTACAAAAGGTTATGAGGATGGAGACAACATTGTAAGACCAGTGCCCTTACCTGAAAAGGCACCAGGGAGTTCTTGCTGTCTCTGCACCACACAAGGACAGGCCAACCAGGTAGCTGTCTGCACGCTGAGAAGACAGCCCTCACCAGATCACCATGCTGGCATTCTGATCCCCAATTTCTAACTTCCAGAACAGTGAGTAATTTCTGTTTAAGCCACCCAGTCTATGGTATTTTTTAAAAAATGTCAGCTTGAGCTAAAACGGGCTGACAGAAGCAATTGTCCATAATTCTCTCACAAGTCTCCAAGGGAATAATAACTTCACAAGGTACTATTTTCAAATTCATCTGCACCTGGAACACACTCTAGATACCTTGGCAGGCACTGGGTAAACACACTGTTGAATGTTCCCAGCAAAACACTAGCACAGAGGAAGAGAAAACAAAACTCGAGCATGGAGTGTGAGTTCTGTGTTTTCCTAAGCCCGTGGGGATGCTTGCCCAGCACCATGCATGGACACGCAAATAAATCTATACATACTATGTTTTCTACTGGTAGGGGCATAGGAATATTTAATAAGATTTAAGCAGCGCGCACACACACACTGCACTTGAAATGAAAGATGAACACAGGATGAATGCTGGGTGTATATACAACCCAGCTCAGTATAAGTCTCTTCTTTGGGATGAAGTCACGCAAAATTGAAAATGATGCTCCAGCCCGAGAATTTTCGTTAAATGCTTTTAAGCTTACACTTGCTCTTGGTGGCAATTCTCATCCCAGATGGAATCATGTAATGAGCACTTACGATTCTTGATCTGACTGTAAACCCCATTATGATACCATGAGGGTAATGGGGTCTCATCCTTTTAGCAGCAAGAGTCAGAAGCACATTTGCTCTGGAAGATGATACTAATTTTCTCAAAGAGGAAAATCAGCTCTGAAGGTTTTCATCCTGTTACGTGGAAAAAACAAGGCAAGGATTCAGATGGCACTTTCTCAAAGCAAGGATTTTACCAGAAAAAAACCCCACAGAAGTGGAATGCCATATGACATGCCAAATGGCCTCTGAGGGAACTTGCTGCCTTGGCCTCGACATCAGGACCAGGTGAGAGAAGTGGGAGCAGGACTGGTCAGCACGTGGTGACAAGAAGGCCATGTTGCTTTCCGATTTCCTTATTATTTCCCTCACACAATTTCACAAGAACAAGCTCATGCTAAGGAAGACCTCCATCGGAAAGAGTATATGTTACAATCAATCAATGCTTAATTCTCTGCATTGGTGCACAATTCAAACTATAGAATCAGGAATGTTCTATTCATCTCTGGAAAGAACATCAGGCTGCCTATTTGTGCCAGAGACACCCTCTTCTTTTTGTTTAGGTGTTATAATGTCAACTCGCATGGATCAACAGACATTGCTGGGAGGCGGTTTAGAAGTGTGGGGGGAGGAGGGGCAGGAGGGGAATGGAAGTTTACCTGGGGTGAAAAACTGGCTGTGAATGATTGAGTAGACAATTTACAGACAGACAGTGGAAAGTGCGGCGTGTTAATTCGGCAGTCACACACAATGCCTTTTCTCTTAAAAAATAGAGAGAAAAGGAGGAGGAGAGTAAGGAAGAAGGGAAGCAGCAAGAGTTAGGAAAAAGATGACACCTGTGTAGTTTTCTTCCTAGGGCAGGCAAATGTCACAGACTGCTTGGTAATGATTCCAGAGAGCAGGTAGCTCCATCAAGCGAAGACCAAGTACATACAATCCAGTCCACAGGAGTGAGGAATACTCAGCGTCACCCCACCTCCGCTAGGGGATAAGCTCTGGGAGGATAACAATGTCCTTCCCAGGCTTTCTGAGCTTCCTCCTTCCAGCATCTCTTATCCTAGGCTTGTACCGCAACACATAATCACATACCTTAGACACCCAATGACTATGTGACACCTCGTCTTTATAGAGATGAGACATTGGTCAAGATGGGACATTAAACAGTATTTATTTTATAGCCTAATATTCTTCAAGGTGTTTGACAGAACTACTTTGGAGCAAACAGGATTCTTAAATATTGGCCAATAATAATGATCTTTTCCCAGTTACAGTTGAGACAAAGACAAAAAAAAAGTTTCAAGTAGAACTCAGGCTAGATCGCAACAACCCAAAATATTCTGTATAATGTATAAGAGTCACCTTGGATGGAATCCAGCAGAAGTCATGAAAATATGGGTTGATGTGCTACAGAGATTTTTTTTTTTTGCAGTTTTTGGCCAGGGCTGGGTTTGAACCTATCACCTCCGGTATATGGGGCTGGCGCCCTACCCCTTTGAGCCACAGGCGCAGCCCTACAGAGATTTTTTTTTTTTAATAGCAATTTTACCAGATCTGTTTGAGGTCAGGAAGGGGGCAGCACTGGCCCATTCACAGAGGACTGGCCAGATGGGGACTTGTGCAGGAAGACACAGTCAGCTCCCCGGAAGATGCTGGCAGCTTCTAACACACCCCTGGCCCTGTCCATCCCTGGCAGGGGGATCCTGCCATCTCTGCCCCTGGTTCACAATCTGACTCTTTCCCAGTCACCATTACGAGGGGGAGGACAGAGCTTGGTACACATATTGGAACATCTGCCAACTGCTATTCCAGAAATTTTAGTTCTTTGTGCACAGAGTGAATGACAATGTCCTTAGACAGGGTCATACAAACCCGTCCTCACCTGCAGCGCTGTGTTGTGGAGGAGCTGCGGGGGGACACATTGGGGTCCGAGAGGTCTGGGTTTGAATCAGGCTCTGCCAGTTCCTAGCTCTGTGGTCTGAGGAGAACCACTTGGCCTCTCTAACCCCAGCTTCTCCACTTGCAAAATGGTCATCACAAACCCGCCTCCTTGACAGATCAAATGAGTCCACATCACACATGGCAAACAGGGAGAGCCCAGCGTTTGCACTGGTGTGTTGCTGGTAAACTCACTGGCACTGCCGTCAGACTGAAGGCTTCACCTTCAGGAGAGGAAACCCCACTCCTGGAGTTCTCTTGCCACCGTCCTCTGCTCGCATTTATTTCAGCCCTATGCTCCTTCTTTCCAGACAGCTGGAATTCTCTGGAGTTTCCTAACCCTTCTGTACCAGAAAGTTAGTGGCCTTTTACAGAGACCATGTCCTCTCCTCTTTAGTGTTTTTAAGACCCAATAATAGAAACACATGAAAAGATGCAGTTAGGAAAGAATAATTAAACTGAGGCTCGCGCTGTCCAGTAGAATTTTCTCCAGTGATGTAAATGTCCTCCATCTTGCTGACCAATACTGTAGCCAACTATGGCCACTGAACACTTGAAAAGTGGCCAGTGGGACTGACAAATGGAATGGTGCATTTTGTTTAATTTTAATTAATCTAAATAGCCTCATGTGATCAGCAGCATGACCAGTGTCTTGGACAGCACCGGTGGAGAACTCACTGGCTCAAGCCATGGCTCAACCTTCTCTCCCAGTAGTCTGTAAACTTGGAGCCTAGAGAGACTCGGGGGCACGCACACGGGCCCAGCTCTGTGTTGGCTACTCCAGGACCTGGGCAGGGCTCTTCAAATCTTTGTAATCTTTGTACATCTGTTTCCTCATATGTAAACGGAGTGATAGTAGCCGCTATCTCGTAGAGTGGTTGTGAGGATTAAAGGAATTAACAATAAAATATGCTCAGGAAAGCAGCTGGCACACAGCTTGTATATATAGCACTTACTATTCTTCTGCAAGATTTTGCTGCTGAGACTAATTTGTTAAACTGACTCCTGATACACAGCCTCTCTCAACCCACCTCCTACTTTTACTCTGCTGTGAACTGAGCAGTAGAGTTCTCAGCATCTCTCCTGCCTCTCCCATATGCCTGAGGATCATTACTGTTAGCCAATATTTAAGAATCCTGTTTGTCTGCCCCTGCATTTCTAGAATCCACGGATACAATCTCCCTGATCACAGACGTTACATGTTCCCAGTTAGTAGCGTTTCTTGTAGGTCCCAATAGGTTAGAACATTGAAAAAGCATGGAGGTTAAAATCAGAAGTCTTGGGACAGATTATCTACTGTGCCTGACTTTCAGCTTCCACATTTGTAAAATGGGAATAACCCCCACTATTTCATGGGATAGTTGTGATTCATTATCAGATAGGATAATGCAGGTGAAAGCATTTTGTAAACTAAAACATCAAATGAATGTTAATTTGATCATTTCCATCAAATCTAAAGATGATGTAAAGGGCTGGCCAGTATAACCCAAGGTAATTCATCTGTAACTTTAAGATGTGCTCCCGTCCATCCGGTATCCCCCTGTTGCTGGCATTGTTCTTGTCTTAATTCCTTGGCAACCATGACATGGCTTGTTTCAGTGATCTACAGAGCATCATGGCTGTGCTGTGATATTAACTGTCACTGTCAGTATTAAGGGTGGGGGATGGAGGTCATGTTCTCTTTTGTTACACATGGCTGGAGGCCCAAAGATGATGTTTTAGAATAACACAGTGAAGTGCAATGGACAGTGGACAAGTGGCCTCCTGGCCATTCTAGAAACCATCAACCACTAGCGTAAAGAAAGAGACTTAAAAGGTGAAATGGCAGCTGAATTAAGAGAACTGCCAAAAGCCAGCCAAGTGAGCAAGCCAAGAGAAGGGGTCCTCCCTGTCCCATTCAGAAACAAGTGCCACTTTCTGGTCTCTCACCCCTTCAGGCCACGTCTACAACAGCGGTTGTCCAAGTGTGGTCCCAGACGAGTATCACCCAGGGGCTTGCTGAAACGCAGAGCTCAGCACATGCCGTTAAACAAGACACCCAGGTGGCCTGTGTGCATATTAAGGTGTGAAGGGTGCTGGTCACCAAAGGCTTCCCATTGTCCTCTCTTGGCCCCCCTCGTTTATAGCACAGAGGCAGGGTGGGGCATAGCAGTCCTGCACTAGGGTCCGTGCACATGCTCCTGTTGGCCGGAGCATGCTGACCCCGCCAGGCACCGAGGGACTAGAAGGGGATGCGAGTAGGAGTGCCCTCAAGAAGCAAAGGCTAGAGAGGGAATAAACTACAATCAAGGTAAAACAGAGGCTACAACCAGCACAAGCGCATCAAGATCAAGGAATGTGTCTGACTCATTTTCGGGTCTTCAGCACTGAGCAGGATGTCAGGCACCTGGAAGGTGGGCAGCCCTCGTTTGCTGAGAGAACTGAGTGTCAAGGAAGGGATCTCTCCTTTTCACTCCATGCCCTTCATAAACTATGTAAGACGCGCTCCTTTGCTTGGTTGATTGGACTTAGGCCACCTGCTTACTTCCCCTTACCTTTAGGAACCTCTTGGATTCCAGATTCGACTTCCCCTATGTACTTCTAGTATTTAAATGTGACAATAACTAATATATTATTGAGTATTTACTATGTGCATGTACCATACTTATTACCTTAGATATACTAATTCATTTTATCTGCACAAAGATCACAGATTTATGTTGGTACTTTTTAATGTCCATTTTACAGATGAGAAAACTGAGATTCCAAAAAGTTGAACTTGCCAAGGTCTACAAGTAGTAAATCATGGAGCCAGGAATAAACTCAGGCAGTGTGATGCCAGTATCCACCTCCCAGGCTTTGAATTCCTGGGTTTGAAGTGCCACACTTCAGGGATCTGCCTGAGGTCTACCAGAACCCCAGCTCCGGCCTCCACAGACTGGCCCCTAGTATAGACGCCTTGTCCCTCCCAGCAACACTCGGTCCTTCTTGTCTACACTAGGGGAGGCGGAGCACTGCTGTCCTCTTCCTGCCTTGATAGAAATCAAAAATGAAGACTATCCCACAGCAAGGCTGAGGAAATTCCTATCTGCCTTTTTGGGTGGTCTAGCTTTTGGGTGGACCTCAAAGAATATTTTCTTTGGGTATTTTTTTCCTAAACCAGTCTTTCTGGTGGGTGATTGCTGGGAAGTTACTGTTTGAAGTTAGTTTGAGAAGGAGGCAGAGGTGACCTCTACCAACTTCATTTGAGTCAAACTTCTTTCATTCCCAAGCAAATGAACCAGTCTTTCCTTAAAGCACCTGTGAGGCATCACCAAGTGAAAACCCAAAGCTGCCTTACTGGCCGTTAGGAGGAAAGGACAGCAATTTCAAAGTTGCCATATATGGCATCTGACTGTCAACAATGAACGCCCTGCTTCCTGTCGGTCGGTACCGCGGAACAGTTAGTGTAGCACAATGATAGGAAAACGCTGAGCGTACAACAACAAACCAAGGAATAAACAGTGCCCAGGTTTTTCTTTAAACTCACATATGCGGGTGGATTGTAGTGTTTTATTTATATTGCTATGCAACGGAGGAAAAAAAATAAAGGTGATTTCAATGAAAGGCACAGGAATAGGCTGTGCTATCTGATTGCAGTGTCAGAATTTAGACTGATGTTGCGAGGGGTTTCATGTTAGGCATCAACCGTGATAACAGAAATCAATTTAGTGGGGTGAAGGGCTAGGTTTTTCTTTTGTTTTTAAAAATTCAGTGGCGAATACAGTCAGCTGCTCTGGACCAAGGAGTACTGAGCTGGCTCCGGGAGGATCTGGTTGAATGTTTATAGAACCAGGAGCACAGCCTAAGGAAACTTAAACCAAGCTGCCAGAAGAGGCTGCAAAACAATTTGTCAAGTCACAGATCACAAAACATACCCTGCCCCCTCTCCACGCCTGCTTCTGGCGAGTTTCTGACAGGAAAGGAAGTGCTGTCGCCAGAGGACCTTATACCTCAGAAGGGCAGGCACATGAGCTGCTAAGGGTGTGCGTACATGTTACACTTTAAGTCAAGGCGAAAGCCACTCCCTCCAGGAAAACTGTCCTCTGAGCCTTCCCCAAACTTCCTACAAAGCCCTCCAACCAGGAAAAAACAACTTCAGAAACGAGGGTGGAGGTTTTCTGGAATCAGGTTCCTTCAGTTATAGTGAAGGTAGATACCTAGATCATTAATCCCACACAATTGCTCTCCCCCAAATCATTAGGTACTTGGTTGGGTTTGTCCTTTTTTCTTTGGTTGTGCAGAGCTCCCCTCCACCCTGCCCCACCATAGAACTGGGGGAGGGGAAGGTCCCCATATTTCCCTACTGTGCTCCATCTATGTAAGCAAAGAACAAAGAGCTAGGTACTGATCAGGAGAAGACAGATTCAGTCCTTCAGATAAAGTTGACTATTGATTGTGCAAATCAAGAGAGCTATTCATACCAAGTTCTCTAACCTGAAGAGTCATGTATTCACCCTACAGATTATTTATTGAATGCCTCCTCTATGCTGGGTACTGTTCTGAGTGCTGGGGATACAGCTGTGAACAAAACAGAAAAAAAAATTCCTGTTTTCAGAGTCTTTTAAGTTCTAGTGGGGAAAATTAACAGGTATAAATTGAGAGTATGTTGTTCTCCTAAAATGAAGGAAAGCAGCAAGTCTGAATGCTTACTTAATAAGAATAATAATCATTAAAATTCTATGAGCCTACTACCCTGTTTCCCTGAAAATAAGACATCCTCCGAAAATAAGACCTAGCACATCTTTGGGAGCACACCTTAAAATAAGACACTGTCTTATTTTCGGGGAAACAGGGTATGTATTAGGCTCATAGAAAGTTGAGGTCAGATACTTTACACATTTCCTCTGAATCCTGCTAATCTAGTTGAGGAAATGAGATCAACGTGTAACTTTATTACTCCAATTGTACAGACGAGAAAACAAGACTAGAAGGAAGGATAACTTGCTCAAGCACACCCTGCTAGTCCAAGCCCCACCCAGCTCAGGATCTGTGCACTGGAGCCAGAGGGTCTCTGTCAGATGGTGGCCCACACGCCCCCTTCTCTGCTCCTCCCAGGGCGAATGGTGTGTCACTTTGCCCACCTCCATTCTCCCAGGCCTTCCAGGGTCAGCTTGAATATCTCCTGGTTAAGGAGAACTTTTCTGTTTCCTCACCACTAGTGTGATCCTTTCTCTGAAGTCCTTAATTAGATCATACACATGAAAGGTCATGTCTAACCCCAGTGGCTCACACATGGAGGCTCTCAAACATTGCTTTGTGCCCACTTCCCTTCTCACCATGTTCATGGTCAACAGTGTGAAATTTGTCAGTTGGTGCACTGTCTTACTTTTGTGGTGGCGTTCTACATGCATTGGCCTCATTTTCTCAACTAGATTAGCAGCCTAGGGAACAGCGTTTATATTTATAAATTATTGTTTGTTTGACAATTGTTTAATAGAGTAGTTCTCAAACTTGAGCCTGGATCAGAATTACGTGATTGCTGAGTCCCTTCCCCAGAACTTCTGATTCAGCAGCTTTGGGACAGGCTGAGAATGTGCATTTATGACAATTCCCAGGAGATTCTGATGCTTCTGGTCCAGGGACCACACTTTTGAGGACCACTAATTAACTGAATGCAGCACAGTGCTTAAGAGTGGGTAGGGTGAGTTTGCGTCCCATCTCTGCTACTCACTAGCTGTGTGACCTTGAGCAAGTAAACCCATTGGAGCCTCTGTTTCCTCATCTATAAAACTGGAGATAATAATAGTATACGCATCAGAACTGTTGGGAGGATTAAGTGTAAACATGAATGTAATGTACTTAGCACTGTCCCTGACACACTGAAAACACTCAATAAATGCTTCTGATTATCCCTGGGAAGGCTGGCACAATATCTGGCACTGAATAAATGCTGTATGCAGCCTTAGACTTCCTTCTCAGGGTTAAAACTTCTTTTGAATTTGTAAGCAGTGGGAGTGAAGGGTGTCACTTTATCATGACATTTATAATTAATAGCTTTTGAAATTAAAGCTAGACTACTAAAAAAACTTAACATAAATGGCCTTTAGAAATGTCTTTCCTGATAGCATGCTGGATCTAAATACCCAGGCGGACAAAATCCTTCTGGGGATGTCCCTAGAGTACCTCCTTGACACCTTCCACTGCAGAAGCATGCTGAAGATGGCCCCTTGGCCTCTGAAGCGCTTGGAGTTGCTGGAGTCACCAGGCCATCTGGGCTAATGGCTTGGCAGACACAAGCGGAGACCATCATTTAATAATTAAACAGTTGCAGTCATAGGAAGATAACTTTCCCAGAGCAGAGAGGAGAGCTACCTGCTCCAGCTCAGCACCTCCCCCCCCACACACCACTTCATCCAATGCAAGACCTGTATTTCCCCTCAGGGCCTAACTGAGCAGTTACACTGGCTGACAGTCTCTTAAGAAAGCCCAAAAGAAAATGTGCAGAAAAGACAATTCTTAGATCTTGTCTCTCAATCCTCCAGGGCCTGGGAAAGGGTATCCAGGGATCTAGTGATGGTCTAGCCCTAATCATGTCTCATTAATACAGGAGACAAGGGTCAAGGCCCTATCTCTCTGTGAGCCATTAATCCCAGGAATGCTGTCAGTTCCATAACCCCCTGCAAAATTGAATGAGATCATCTCTGGGAGTATTAGCATTTAGCAGAGGCAGCAGGCTGGCGATTGTGGGGAGATGCTGCCTTGGAAGCCCCTCCATTCCCCACCACCTCCTCTCATCCAGCGGTACCCTTCCCCAGTGCCCAGAAATAGACCGTCCCTGCCTCAATTTTCACTCCTACACCCGATTTCCTAAGCAAAACTATCATAGCCAGGTGGCGTGTCCGCACACTTCGGAGGGTTACACCCCAGACAGCCCCAAGGGCGGGGGTTTCTCTCCCCTTGCCTGGGCCAGGCCCCAGCTCCACTTGGAAGGCGGAGCGGAAGGGGGTGTGTGCACGGGAGGCTGCAAGGGAGCGGTGGCCGCCAGGGCCCGGGCCCCGAGCCCTCGGTGGGTGAGGAGGGGCTGGTACCCTGCACTTGGCATCACCAGCTGGGAGATAAAAACCAAGGCGGGGGCTCCTGACAGCCGCACGATGTCGCTCCCCTTCTCGTCGTTTTTCGGTGATCAATCTTTTCTCTCTCGGTTCTCTCTCCTCCATCCCTCCTGCCCTCTTTGTCTGCCGCCTTCTCTCCTTCGCCTTTTGAACACCCTGCCCTCTCCCGGAGCGCGGCTCGGGCGCCGCCGCGGTCAGCTCCCCGGGGACCCCGGCCCCGCGCCCGCCGCCCGGCCCCTGTCCGGCCCTCCGGCTCCGGGTCTCACCCAGAAGAGCAGGTTGAAGCCGAGCAGCAGGTACTTGATGCACCGCAGGCCCCCACGGAAGCGCCCCATGCTGCGACCCTGGCGGCGGGATCCCGAGTCTCAGATCCCCAGGCCCGCGCTCGGAGCGCCGGCAGCAGCGAGCGCCGGCAGGGAGGGGGCGGGGCGTCAGGCAGGAGGGGGCGGGGCGTCGTGGCGGGGCGGGGCGCGGGGCGGGGCGCGGGGCGGGGGCCTGCGAGGACCCCAAGCGGCTCGGCAGGCGAGAGGTGCGGGCACCGCCAGGGTGGAGATCCAGCCACCCCAAGCAGCACTTCAGCACTTCCGTGGTCGCACGGACCCTCTCCTCCCCTCCTGATGCGGGGACAGCCTTCCCAACCTTCCTGCGGCTGTCCGCTCTTTGGCGACCAAGGAGCGTCCACTTGGAACGCGGGGCCCATTTAATTAGCGCCCTATGCCTGCGATAATGGTTGAGGGATAAGGACACGGATGTGCAACCGTAGGAAGGTGACTTCAGGTAGAAGAGATAAGGTCTCCCCGATGCTGGTTGGACCCATCGCGGAGCACCCGGTTGAGTGGCAGAAGATGTGGTTCCTCGGGGCCAGGCCAGCCCACAGGCCGCGGAGAGGGGACCCTGCCTCCCGCCCCTCCTGCGTTCCTCTGAGGATTCTTACCTTAATAGGCAAGAACTGGGAGAAGGGGCGGGAGGGGGCTGCCCTCGGGAGGGGGCTGCCCTGGGCCGTGACAGCTGCTCCCACCCTGCTCAGGAGGCCCGTGCAGCGGAGTCTGGTTCCCCAGGTCCTGCTGGGGTCTGCTGATAGGAGAGTTTGGAAGGAAGCCAAGTTCTTATGATCTTAATTGTGATGTGGAGGTGGGAGAAAAGGGGGAGGTTTTTGTTTTGCTTTGTTTTTATTAAGTTTGGCTCTTGGCAGGGAAATCAGGCTCCTACTCCTATTGACTAAGTGTCTACAATATGTGGTGTCAGACAGTATGGGGGAGAGAGAAACGTGTAAAATTCAGGAAGCTTAATGTGTTGATTCAGCACAACTTTAAGTGCCTATTATAAGCCAGGCATAGTAGCAAGTGCCGGGGACTCGGCAATGATTAGACAGCAGGGCCTGGAACCACAGTCTGGTGGTAGAGACAGATGTGTAAGTTAAAGAGCTGGGAGGGTTGGCGGCCTCAAGAACACACATGGCCCTCCAGATCCCCAAAGCAACCCCTCCACCCAATCCAAGCTTTACAGAACAAATCAGAAGGCCACATGTCCCAAGGCCACAGGTTCACCAGCCCTGGTAGGCCAGGGAAGGGAAGGAGTGGGGAAAGAGAATGGACCCGACCTGGTCTGGAAAGACAAGTCTGAGCAGAGAGGAAGAGCAGTCCAGGCAGACAGAACGTGCAAAAAGCACAGTGCTGGGGAAAGCAAACCTGAAGAAGGATGAGAACCACAGTCAGCCCAAGTGGAGCAGGAGCCTTGTGAAGTCAGAGGGGGAGGTGTGCCAGGAAGGCTGAGGGCCAAATCTCAGCTTTCCCTCAGCAGAACAGCTTGCAGCACCATGCTTGGGCCTCCGTTCCCTCATCTCCAACAGGGAAATAGTACCTACCTCACAGAGCTGTAAAGATCAATGAGTTAATATTTATAAACAGCCTAGAACGTTGCCTGGCACAGAATAAGTACGGTGTTACTGTGGGCTAGCTGTTCCATTTCTGCCATGTATCTTTGCCTATATCTGTGTCTTTGGACAGAATTTTATTTATAATGAAATGAATAGAAGGCAGAAAAAGGAAAGTGCTGATTCTGATAATAAGGATAATTGTCAAACTCTGAAATAAAGACAAAGATGAAAGAGGTGATTCTTTAGCTTCAATCCAGGCATTCAATTTTTCAACTGAATAAGCAACAATGATATTATAATTTAAAGATATTGTTGAATTTTATGTCTCTAAGACAAAATATATTTCCAGATTATATATTCTATATTCTGGGAACAGAGTTCCTATTATAACATGAGAATCTATTGTGCTTTCATACTACAATTTTAGCTCACATGTATTAGAGACAGGGGGCTGCCTGCAGTGTAACAGTATTAGATTATGAATAGAGACTTGTCCAGCCCTCCCTGTCACAAAGTTACGTGTCTTAGCAGAAGCTGACCAACTTTGACAGGAGTAGGCTAAAATAATCCCGTTTCCCTTGTAATTAGTTCAGGCTAATGGGATAGGAGTGGTGTGGCTTCATTTTGAGAAGCCAAATGATCTTTTTCCTTTTGAAGTTGTTGGATCTTGATGATATACTTGGAGTTTCTGTCTTCATCTTCATTTCTGCCTGAGCACAGATCCAAAATTTAGAACAGCAAAGTGGAAAGTTAAAAAACCTGAACCATTGATGACATTACCCCGTAAGTGAGTCAGCTATTTTGGGAGCCAGTTGTAGTCCAGGTTTTTGTGTGTGTACATGCATGTGTGTGCATGTGTGGTGACCAAAAGGTGTCCTAACTGATACATTTACAAGAGGACGATATTATATGAAAGTAGGGGACTATATTCAATGACATAGGAAGGAAGTTAGCCTTTAAACTAATTATCACCGGCATGGCTCCTTTCCCCTTTTTTCCTGTCTTGAACTCAGACATGATGCTTGAAGCTCTGGAACATTTTGTGACCATGAGGAAAAGCCAAAAAAACTGCAGACCTGCCAGCCAGGACATTGTGGAACCAATGAACCAATGTTAGCTGCCACCTATTTCTAGATTTCTTCTTGTGTAAGAAAAATAACCCTCTTTTTGTTTGATTTTGTGTTCTGTTCATGTAGCTGAAGATATTCCTAACTAATAGAGGGAGTACGGTAAATTCATTTTTGGATCTGCTGAATTTTAGATCTGGTGGGAAATCCTGATGGAGTGGAAATATGATTAGGATGCTAGAAAAAGGGTTTTAAATTTAGGGTAAAGATTTATCAGCAAATGGTGATAAATGGAAGCCAGTGATTTTCAAACTTTTGCCCACATATGCCCTAAAAGAATTATGAAAAAAAAAAATTCCCCTTGAACTTTTTCTCAATATTTTATTAGGAATATTTCCAAACATCTAGAAAAGTTGAAATAGTGCAGTGAACACCATACACTCACCACTCTATAATATAATAAACATTTTGCTTTGGTTACATTGCTTTCATTTGTCAATCTATATCGTTGTAATGAATTTACAAAAAATGTTAGACATCAATGTCTTTCACTCCTCAGCTCTTTAAAATGCATGACATTAACTAGTGTTCAAATATTTGTTTATGAAATATTTGTTCGTCTTATCTGAATGAAATGTATGTATTTTAAGTATAGTATTTAATAATTTTTGACAAATTCTTTTGTCTTTCTAATCCCAAACCCAATTAAGGGAGAGAATATTACTATCACCTTAGAAAGTTCCCTTGTAACCTGTTCCAACTGATCTACTCTCCCATGCCCTCCTAGAGGAAAACATTGTTCTGATTTTCTTTCATTCTAATTTTGCCTGTTCTAGAATTTCATATAAATGGAATTATATAGTATTTACCCTCATGCATTTTTAAGTTAACATATAAAATTATTTATTGCAAATTTGAATATTTTCAAAATATGTCATATCTGATGTATCTGATATGTTGTCTTTTAAGAGAAGATTTTCACATCATTCATTTTAATGTATCCAATAGAAAATAAATGTGTAATCTGTCGTCTCATCTATTTAAAAAAAATACATGAACAAGAACCTCTTTACAGGGTGAAAATTTTAATCTTTCCTTTATCTCCTTGAACTTATATTTCTATTCCACAACATGTAATCCTAAAGTAATGCATTTTTATGCTTGAAAGATTCTTCTTGAATGTCCTTTTATACTCATCTGAACAAAGATTACTGGATTTATTAAAAGAAATTTTCAGCCTGAGACCATAAGCCTGTGTTAATTAATTTCTTCTAGATTAAGTTTTTGTTATAATTATTTTTAGTATACAATTCATTAGAATAAATACAATTTTAAATAAACAGTAATTAAACATAAAGGTAAAATACTACTGGAAATGCATCTCTTAATGAGATTGATGGAGTTGCTATTTTTTCCTACTAGTTTTTGTATCCATGAATGAGTATTACTTATTGCTAGAACAATATAGAGCTTAGCATAAATTCCCTTAATATTTTTCGTTGCTTTGATATTAATCCTGAAAAACTTCATTTAGAGAAATAAGTAGATAAAGATGAAAGAAGTTGTCATAGCAATGCCCATCAATTCTTTAAACTCTTGAATTATATGCCCCAATTCACGCACTGGTCCATCATCAAAAACTATTTTGGGCCAGACATGCCTAAATCCCAGTTCTTGGGAGGCTTTTTTTTTTTTTATTATTGAGACAGAGTCTCACTCTGTTGCTCCAGGCTAGAGTGCCCTGGTGTCATAGCTCACAGCAACCTCAAACTCCTGAGGTCAAGTGATTCTGTTGCTTCTGCCCCCGGAGTAGCTGGGACTATAGGGTGCTCCACCACACCTGGCTAATTTTTCTATTTTTAGTAGCGATGGAGTCTTGCTCTTGCTCAGGCTGGTCTGGAACTCCTGAGCTCAAGCGATCCACTGCTCCACTGCCTTGGCTTCCCAGAGTATAAGGATTATAGGCGTTAGCTGTCTCGCCCAGCTGAGCCACCTCAACCAGCTGCTTGGGAGGCTTAAAGTGATGGATCTCTTGAGGCTAGGAGTTCCAGACAAGCCTGGGCAATATAACAATACAGCTGCCCCCCATCTGTATAGAAATAGTTTTAAAAAATTTAGTTAGGCTACTGGGAAGACTAAGACAGGAGGCTCACTTGAGCTAGGTTGAGGCGATAATAAACTATGATTATACCACTACACTCCAACCTAGATGTCTCAAAAAACCCCAGGTATTTTTAATAATCAGTCATTCAGCTAGCAATTCCATTTGGCCTTTTTTAAGTTTTAGTGAAAGCATAGAGTTGGAACCCTTCTCACTTATTGCCATTTATTACCCATATTATAGTTATTCACTTCCTCAGCACCTACAGCAGTTTTGCAAATTGGTAGCCCAGAACTTTT
Source organism: Nycticebus coucang (assembly GCF_027406575.1). Taxonomy (NCBI): domain Eukaryota; kingdom Metazoa; phylum Chordata; class Mammalia; order Primates; family Lorisidae; genus Nycticebus; species Nycticebus coucang. The sequence goes on from NC_069784.1 coordinate 45,592,631, forward strand.
TACAGCCTGGGGAAATGTTCCAGATTCAGGATGGGTGAGAGGTAGCTTGTGTAGGAAGACACCTTGATCACAGGCATGTTCTCAGGCAGATTGATTCTAGGGAGAAAGACACTTAGAAACTGAGAATCTGGAAAGTGATTCTCTTAAAACTGTTCATGTTGGAGTACCCTCTGGGAAGATTTCTTACAATCTCAGGATATGCATGCCTCCGAGACATACAGCTATTTTAAGCCTCGAGAATAGATGGTATGCCCACGGAGAATGTGAAAAGTGTCAAGAGCAGAAACTTTAGAACAATAGTATTTTAAGTAGCTGGCAGAAGAAATGTAACACTCAGAGCAGACCAGGAAGAAACGACCAGAGATGTAAGAGAAAATCAGAAAAAATGAAGTATCACGGAGGCTGAAAGAGTTTCTTGGCAGAGGGCGTGGCCGCAGTGCAAGTGCCTTAGCAACAACAGGTCATTTGGTGACCTGGTACCTTAGCATGCTAACTACACGGGTGGGAGCCACTTTGGAAGATGGAGTGTGGGGAGGGAGAAGATGGACCACAGTTTGGGGCAGAATGGATAGTGTGGGAATCACATCATTTGCTCTTTCAAGAGGCTTAGCTGTGAGCAGTGTGGCAAGATGAGTGAAAGCAAGTTTTCTTTCCTTCCTTCATGGGAAAGATTTAGATGTTTTCATAGTCGTTGGGAGAGAGAGGTCGAAAGAAAGGAAAAGCAAGAACAGTGTCTCTGAAGAAATAGGAACCAAGAGCCAGACACTGATGGAGGTTTGCACTGGAGACAGAAAGAAAAAGGCAAGGATGGGGTGCTAGAAACATTTTTGTATTCTATACCTCGTAAGCCCACTATCTGAACTCCCCATTACCTGATTTCGCTGCCTGTGGAATTTTCTACCTGTTGACCTTAGTGTCTTGTTCCTTGTGTGTTGTGTGACTTTTTTTAACTGTAAGATGCTTATTTTCCCTGGAAAATTATGGGAAATTCTTCAGTTCTTCAGTTGAGAGTTTGTTCCTTCACCTTTTGCAAATCATCTCAGGGCACCACTGTAGAGGATCATGCAGCGAGCAGAGCCGTGGGAAGCCTGGCTGGTGGTGACAAGTTCTCGGGGAGATTTTTCCCCACCTCAACACCAAGATCAAAACATACACATTCTGTAGTCTTTTTTTTTGCAAGATAAATTTATTTCTTGTCTACTCATATCTTGAGACTATAACCTTGAAGAGGGGTCAACAGATTTGGGTGGGGTCTCTTAATAGACTCTGTTAGTGGCATTTCAGGCTTTACTTCATGAACCCCAAAACACTGCAGTTATGGAGACAGAAACTTGAAGCAAATGGTGCATTTAGTGCCTGCTTCTCTTCATTTGGCCTTTGTAGATTCTTTTCCTTTTGTTCTAGCTCAGCAAAATGGTATATATATATATATATTTTTTCAAGACAGAATCTCACTATGTCACCCTCGATAGAGTTCTGTGGCATCACAGCTCACAGTGCTTGGCCATTTTCTTGTTGCAGTTGTCGTCGTTTAGCTGGTCCAGGCCAGGCTTGAACCCACCAGCCTTGGTACATGTGGCTGGAGCCATAACCACTGTGCTACAGGCACTGAGCCAAGTGGCCATATTTTTAAACATTTACATGTTGTATCCAGCATCTTCCTTGCAGTTGAGAAGATGGTTCAGAATATCGAGTCTGTCCTGTTGCTAGAAAAAGAAGCCTGATGTGCCTGCTATCACAACTTTGGTTTTGATAAGCATAAGCAGGACCCAAACAATTTTTGACTCTTGGGTTTACAGGAGTAAACTTTAAAACTTTAAATATTATGCTGCTGCTGTGTAGCTATTGTGGAAAATAGTCTGTGGGCTCAGGGTTTCTAAACCAACCATTTCTTGGATGCCGAGAGAAGGAAGGAGAGCAAGGGCCTTAGTTTGCTGATTACAAGCCATCTCCATGGTCACAGGTTGCTGGTGCTCATTTACAATGTTTTTCCAGCAGCATTCAGGCAGTAATAGCTTTTTTTTTTTTTTTTTTTTTTTTTTGCCATTTTTAGCTTCTGGTATTTGCTAGTGAGAGGAAGGAATGTATACCTGCATGCGGAGGCATGTGTGAAGCAAGAGAAGGGACTATGAAATGGGAAAGGAGAGTAAGCTCAAAGGATAACTGTTTCCAGAGGACCTGTGAGAACAACTGGCCTATTTTTGTTTTCAGTTTTACAGGCTGTTGGGGGAAGGAAAGGGATATAAGTAATTCATTCAAGTCTGAGTTCTAAGTCTGAGTATTTATTGTGCCTCATCATTCATCTTCATTTGAATTATCTGAATTAGGAAAGACTTAAAAAATTACAGAATAATAATATAGCATATATGCAATTTTTTGAGACTGATCTCTCTCTGTTGCCCCAGGTAGAGTGCCGTGGTAATATCGTAGCTCACAGCAACCTCAAACTCTTGGGCTCAAGATAGCCTGTTGCCTCAGCCTCTTGAGCAGCTGGGACTACAGGCATGTGCCACCACCTGGGCTAGTTTTTTCATTTTTAGAGACAGGTCTCTCTCTTGCTCAGGCTGGTCTCAAAACTCCTGAGCTGAAGTGATCCTCCTGCCTCAGCCTTCCAGAGTGCTGGGATTATAGGCCTGAGCCACTGCACCTGGCATGGCATAATTTTAACATGATTTTTCTTGACTTTAAGTTTCAACAGAGGCCCCAAAGCCTGAGAGCAAAATTATAGGTACTTAATTATATGTACATTATAAAGCAAGTGCAGGACTGTCTGTTAGTCAGTCATCATATATAAGAGACTTCTTACAAGGAATTGGCTTACATGATTATAGAGACTGACAAGTCCCAAGATCTGACTGTAGACAGCGAGCTCAGATCCAGGAAAGCCAATGGTATAGTTCCAGTCTGAAGGCTGGCAGGCTCGAGACCAGAGAAGAGCTGATGTTTCAGTTCAAGTCTAAAAGCAGGAAAAGGTCAATGTCCAGCTTAAGACAATTAGGCAGAAGAGTTCCTTCCTACTTACAGGAGGGTCAGGCCTTCAATTCACTGGATGAAGGCCACTCACAATGGCAATCTGCTTATTCAGTCTACCAATTTAAATATTAATCTCATCCAAAAACATCCTCAAAGACATAAGGGCCTCCCATGGCTCAGTCAAGTCTGACATATAACATTGACCATCCATCAGGCGAGGTGGCTCATGTCTACAATCTCAGCACTCTGGGAGGCCGAGGAAGTAAGATTGCTTGAGCTCAGGAGTTTAAGACCAGCATAAGCAAGATTGAGACCCCATCTCTACTAAAAATAGAAAAATTAACCAGGCATTGTGGCAGGTACCTGTAGTCCCAGCTACTGGGAGGCTGAGGCAAGAGGATCTCTTGAGCCCAAGAGTTTGAGGTTGCTGTGAACTATGACATCACAGTACTCTACCCAGGACAACAGAGTGAGATTCTGTTGCAAAAAAAAAAAAAAAAATTAAACTTAAATTAACCATCTCATGATGCAAAAGAAATAAAGAATAGGTAGGATGAATTGATAGCACAAAATAACATGGTAAATTTAGCATCCAAGATGCATTAGTAACTTTATTAAACATTAACAGAGCAAATGCTCCAGTTTAAAAACAAAGTTAGATCAGATGAAAACATAAAGACAAAAACAAATCCCAAAACTTGCTATTTCTAAGAGACATATCACCTATAAAACATAGGGGCCCAGAAAAGTTCAAATCAAAAGAATGGAAACACACATACTAATCACAGAAATAAAGAAAGAGAAGCTGATATAACATATTACTATCAGAGGAAAACCATGTACCACTGCGGTTGATTAGAAGTGCCCACACATTCATTTCTTTAAACTCCTTCCAACAAGAAGTTGAGTATATTTCCCCAACCTGTGCCTCTGAACTGACATTGTTGCTTATTTTGACCAATAGAATGACACTGTATGACTTCTCAGTCAAGGCCCCAAGAGGCCTGCGGTTTTGTTCTTGCCTGGTTGGAATGCTGCTGCCACATGAACAAGTTCAAGCTGGTGGGCTGGAGAGGCCATGTGAAGAGCTAAGCCTTCCCAACTACCTGCCAGGATATGTGAGCAAGTCTGCCTATAACTAGCTAGTTGCTAGCCAATTTAATCAATTGCAAATGGGGAGGTGAGTCCCTGATGAGTTCATGAAAGAATTGTCAGCAAATAAAAATGGTTGCTATTTTAAGCCACTAAGTTTTGGGGGTGGTTTGATAAGCAGCAATGGAGAAGAGATATAGCAGGGTATTCTAAAACTGCAGAATATGCATTCTTTCCAAACACACGTGAGTCATTTACAACAAATAACTTAGTACTGGGCCATAAAACACATCTCTACAAATTCCAAGCAGCAAAAATCACACAGTTCACATACTGGCAATGATATAATTATACAAAGACAATTAGAAAATCTCAATGTATTTGAAAATTAAGAAATATACTATTAAATAACCAAAATAAGACATCATCGTGTACTGAGTGGTAATAAAAATCCTATATTGAACAAAGTAGAATGCAGCTAAAACAGAACTTAGACAATGATAGCCCTAAATGTATACATGAGAAAAAGACTGAAAATCAATGAAATAAACATTCATCTCAAGTTTAAAACCAAATAAAGAAAAATAAAGAAAAAACCTAAAGGAAAAAGAAAAACAAAGAAAGCAGAAAAAAGGAAATGATAAAGCTAAAAGTAAAACTGATGAAATGGAAAGTAAGACCAACAAAGTCAAAAGCTGGTTCTTCACAATATCTAACAGCATCCATAACTTATGTTGAAACTAATTAAGATAAAAGAGAGAATGCACAAATAACCCATGTCAGGGATAAAAAGGGATTAATAATTTCAGATCTGAGAATGAACAACTCTATGCCAATAATGTTGAAACTAGATGAAATGGACAAATTCCTTAAAACAGTAACTTACCAAAACTGACCTTGTATATTTATACCAGGGCATACTATTCAGCCATAAAAAGTGGAGACTTGCATCTTTTGTATTAACCTGGATGGAGTTGTAGAGCATTTTCCTTAATAAAGTATCTCAAGAATGGAAAAACAAGCATCCCATGTACTCAATACTAAGTTGAAATTAGTAGATTAATAGCTATAGGCCCACATGAGAGAAAAACACAATTACATTTTAAAAGAGGGGAGGGTTCATTCAGTTCCCACCTAACGAGCCTGATGTTGTCATATATGGCACACCTCCTGGTGAAGGACTCAACTACAGCTCAGATTTTACCTTGCAAATGCAAACAATGTAACCTAAACACATGTACCCTCATATTAGTAAAAAAAAAAAAAAAAAATCTGATTCAGTGAAAACTAGAACGTCTGAATAGTCCTATGCCCATTAAAGAAATTACATGTGATCTTTCCACATAAACAAAGTCTAGTCTCTGATTGCCCTTCATTGTTGAGTTCTAACAAGCATTGAAGTATGAATTAATTCTAATCTAATATAAACTCTTCCACAGAATAGAAAAAGAGAGAGCATTTAAAAAATAAATTATGAGGCTGGTAGCATAATCTTGAAACCTACACCTAAAAAAGTCAAGACAGTATAAAAAAGGGAAACTATAGGTCAATTTCACTTATGATTGTAGTTGGAAAAATCCTTGCAAAATAATAGCTAAAACATATATATTAATACGTAAAAAGCTTAATGCATCACAACCATATAAGATTTCCCTTCCCAGGAATGCTGTGTTGATTTATGTTTGAAAATCAATCAAGGCCAGGTGCAGTGTGTCATGCCTATAATCCTAGCACTCTGGGAGTCCAGAGTAATTTAATAAGAGAATACATGCATATTCTCTACTCACAGGTAGAAAAATGTTTGTTAGGCTGGTCACAAATGTGACCATAAATACAAATAATTTTTTATGCTAAAATTAAGATTTCTTGTTCATCAGAAGGTACTATTAAGAGAGTAAAGAGATGTCACAGAATGGAAGGGGATATCTGTAACCACTCAACAAGCAAAAAATATATAGAATATTGAAAGTATTCCTACACAGAAATAAGAAAAGGCAGATTGCCCCACATAAAAATAAGCAAAAAGACTTAAAAGAGTATTTTGTAAAAGAGGAAATCCAAATGAACAATAAACATATTTGCCAATGTTCTGAATCTCAGAAATGAGGGAAATATAAATTAAAACCAATAACAAGGTGGTAGCCTAGGGCCCAAGACTAAAACAGTGTTTCAGTGGTAAAATGCCAGTCACAAGAATAGTCAAGAAGCTTATGAGAAACAGGATGCCTCAGAGAAATGTAATCTAAACCCTGAGATATCACCTAAGCCCAGTGAGAGTAGCCCACATCACAGAGTCACAAAGCTGCAGATGCTGGGAAGGATGTAGAGAGAATCCCACTGGTGGTTGTTAGGACTGCAAACTAATACAGCCTCTTTGGAAAGAAGTTTGGAGAATCCTCAAAGAACTCAAAATAGATCTTTGATTTGATGCCACAATCCCATTACTAGGCATCTACCCAGAAGAAAAATGATCATTTTATCATAAGAACATTTGTGCTACATTGTTTATCGCAGCTCAATTTACAATCGCCAAGATGAGGAAACAACCCAAGTGCCCATCAGCCCATAAATGGATTAATAAACTGTGGTATATGTATACCATGAAATACTATTCAACCATAAAAAAGATGGAGACTTTACATCTTTTGTATTAACCTGGATGGAGTTGAAACTCATTCTTCTTAGTAAAGTATCATAAGAATGGAGAAGCAAGTACCCAATACTAATATGAAGCCAGTAGACGAACTAATAACACACCCACACAAGAGAAAAACTAGATTCAATTCATGTTTGGGGGAGGGGAGAAGGGAAAAGGAAGAAGGGACAGGGGAGGAGGGAAGAGAATTGGTGTGCTTGCACCTAATGGGCATGATGTGAGGGTATACGGCACACCTCCTGGGTGCAGGACACAACTATAACAGGGACCTCACCTAACAAGTGCAAATACTGTAATCTAATCCTCTGTACTCTCACATTAATCTGAAATTTTTAAAAAAGAAACAGGATGCCTAATGTTACATTTAAAAATATGTGAGCTGTGCTGTACTGCAAACACCTACCCTGCCATAAGTCTGACTCACACTGCCTGCGTGAGTGCTGTTTTCTCTGGGGCATTCAAAGGCAAGGATGAATGCCCTCTTCCTTGGGTTGATACAGGCCAGAGAGAATACTGCAGGAGCTGAAGGACAGAACAGAGTTTATAAACTTACCTGCAGTGTGAAAATGCTGGCTACCGGGGAGGCGGAGCAAGATGGCGGCCGAGTAACAGCTTCCTTGCATCTGGGCACCGTGAGTCTGGGGAGATAGGACTCCAGGCATCTCTGGCTGGTGGGAACTGCCTATCATCACTCCTATGAGGATACAGGGAGTCAGCGAGAGACTTCTGGACCCCCAGAGGAGGACTAAAACAGTGGAAAACCGGCAAGTGGTCGCGTGTGTTCAATCCGTCTAAACCCGCCCACAACTGTAAGTTCAGCAGCAGCGAGACTGCAAACCAGAAAGGCCTTACCTGTGAACTGTTTTGGTGTCTTTGGACTTGGCACTCAGCTGAACGGCCTTGGGGAAGGCCTGAGCGGGAGTGCGGAGAACTTTGGCCGTTGTCTAGGGCCCCAGTCTGAGCCGCTGAGCCAGACGGAGCTAATAGTGTTTGGCGGTGGGTCACACGGAACCATTGTCAGTGATCTGCCCCGCAAGCTCCGCCCTCAGGGTCGCAGAGCTAGAAACGGGTGGGAGCTGGTAACCCAGCAACCAAGTAGCCTAAGGGTGGGGTCTGAGCCGCCTTGCAGCCCTAACCCTCAGGGGCAGAGTGAGACCGGTTTTGGCACACTGGGTAAGTGGATAGTCACTTCAGCAGTGATTCCAGCGAGAAAGCTGGGAAAGCTTCTGCTCAGCAAGTTTACAAGTTCAAAGTGCCTTTTAAGTGGGCTGAAGAGAGATTTAGGTTGTCTACCTGCTGGGGTTTGAGAAATCAGCAGCCTCCAGTCATATCAGAACTGTGATTAACATCTCATGCCCCAGAAGACCACGTGTTGCCCAGACAATATTCAATAACATATACAAACTGCTTTGTTTTTGGTTGTGTATTTTTTCTTTTTTTGTTTGTTTGTTTTTTTTTGTTTATTTTGACGTTGTTGATGTTCTTTTGTTTTTTAATTTCAATCTTTTCCATACAGATCCCTTTTTCTTTCTCAATTTTTCTAGTTTAATTATAATTTCCCATTGCTGCCTTTTTCAATAACTAGAACTTCATTTTTGCTAGTGTTTCTACTGCTATCATTTGGTTTTTCACCCAATTTTATCCCCGTAAAGTTTTCTGTTTGCTTGTTTTGGTTTGATTTATAGCATTTTTGTCTTTCCTCTCCACTTGGTGGAGGTGGAGTACTGTGTCTGATCAGGTTAGCAAAGAGCTGCTGACCTCGAGGGAACCACCCCACTGGGCACCCCCAGAAGGTGTTTTTTTTTTAAGGTTGTATCAAAGTACCCTACTGTACACCTATATTGCTCTGTCTCCCTCTTTCTGTGCCTCTCTTCTTTTTGTCAATATTCCTTTTACCCACCCCCTCTCCTTTCTCTATTTTTCTTATCACTCGGTCCTCCTTTCTTTCATCCCTTTTTTGCTCTTCAACCTTCTCACCCTTCTGGTCCTGTAACCCTTAGTCCACAGGCACAAGAACTTAAAGAGCAAGAGGAAGTGAAAGGAAAATTAGGGCAAGGAAACAGATAAAAGAAATCACTCATGAGGAAGAATCAGCAGAAAACTCCAGGCAACATGAAGAACCAGTCCAGAACAACCCCGCCAAGGGACCAGGAGGTAGCTACTGCAGAGGATTCCACCTATAAAGAAATGTTAGGAATGACAGAAAGGGAATTTAGAATACACATGTTGAAAACAATGAAAGAAATGATGGAAACAATGAAGGAAACTGCTAATAAAGTGGAAAATAACCAAAAGGAAATTAAAAAACAGAATCAAATAAGAGATGAACGATATGAAGAATATAAAAAGGATATAGCAGAGCTGAAGGAACTGAAACAGTCAATTAGGGAACTTAAAGATGCAATGGAAAGTATCAGCAACAGGTTAGACCATGCAGAAGAAAGAATTTCAGAGGTAGAAGAGAAAGTTCTTGAGATAACTCAGATAGTAAAAGAGGCAGAAAAGAAGAGAGAGAAAGCAGAACGTTCACTGTCAGAATTATGGGACTTTATGAAGCATTCCAACATACGAGTTATAGGAATTCCAGAAGGGGAAGAAGAATGCCCCAGAGGAATGGAAGCCATACTAGAGAATATTATAAAAGAAAATTTCCCAAACATCACTAAAGATTCTGACACACTGCTTTCAGAGGGATATCGGACCCCAGGTCGCCTCAACTCTAACTGAGCTTCTCCAAGACACATTGTGATGAACCTGTCCAAAGTCAAGACAAAAGAAAAGATTCTGCAAGCTGCCAGGAGTAAGCGCCAGTTGACCTACAGGGGCAAATCCATCAGAGTGACCGCAGACTTCTCTAATGAAACTTTCCAAGCAAGAAGACAATGGTCATCTACCTTTAATCTACTTAAACAGAACAATTTCCAGCCCAGAATTCTGTACCCTGCTAAGCTTCAAAATTGACAGAGAAATCAAATCATTTACGGATATACAAACATTGAGGAAATTCACCACAACAAGACCAACTCTACAGGAAATACTTCAACCTGTTCTGCACACTGACCACCACAATGGATCAGCAGCAAAGTAAGAACTCAGAAATCAAAGGACAGAACCTAACCTCCACACTGATGCAAAAGATAAAACTAAGCAATGGACTCTCACAAAATAAGACGAATAGAATACTACCACACTTATCAATTATCTCAATAAATGTTAATGGCTTGAATTCCCCACTGAAGAGACATAGATTGGCTGACTGGATTAAAAAACACAAGCCATCCATTTGCTGTTGCAAGAAACACACCTGGCTTCAAAAGACAAATTAAGGCTCCGAGTAAGAGTTGGAAGACAATTTTTCAGGCAAATGGAATTCAGAAGAAAAGAGGAGTTGCAATCTTATTCTCAGATACATGTGGATTTAAAGCAACTAAAGTCAAAAAAGACAAAGATGGTCACTTTATATTGGTCAAGGGAAAACTACAACAAGAAGACATTTCAATTCTAAATATTTATGCACCCAATTTAAATGCTCCCAGATTCTTGAAGCAGACCTTACTCAGTCTGAGCAATATGATATCTGATAATACCATCATAACAGGGGACTTTAACACACCTCTTACAGAGCTGGACAGATCCTCTAAACAGAAATTAAACAAAGATATAAGAGATTTAAATGAGACCCTAGAACAACTATGCTTGATAGACGCATATAGAACACTCCACCCCAAAGATAAAGAATATACATTCTTCTCATCACCCCATGGAACATTCTCCAAAATTGATCATATCCTGGGACACAAAACAAATATCAACAGAATCAAAAGAATTGAAATTTTACCTTGTATCTTTTCAGACCATAAGGCACTAAAGGTGGAACTCAACTCTAACAAAAATGCTCGACCCCACCCAAAGGCATGGAAATTAAACAATCTTCTGTTGAATAACAGATGGGTGCAGGAAGAAATAAAACAGGAAATCATTAACTTCCTTGAGCATAACAACAATGAAGACACAAGCTACCAAAACCTGTGGGATACTGCAAAAGCAGTTTTGAGAGGAAAATTCATCGCTTTAGATGCCTACATTCGAAAAACAGAAAGAGAGCACATCAACAATCTCACAAAAGATCTTACGGAATTGGAAAAAGAAGAACAATCTAAGCCTACCTCAGTAGAAGAAAAGAAATATCCAAAATCAAATCAGAGATCAATGAAATCGAAAACAAAAGAATCATTCAGAAAATTAATGAAACAAGGAGTTGGTTTTTTGAAAAAATAAATAAAATAGATAAACCATTGGCCAGACTAACTAGAAATAGAAAAGTAAAATCTCTAGTAACCTCAATCAGAAACGATAAAGGGGAAATAACAACTGATCCCACAGAGATACAAGAGATCATCTCTGAATACCACCAGAAACTCTATGCCCAGAAATTTGACAATGTGAAGGAAATGGATCAATATTTGGAATCACACCCTCTCCCTAGACTTAGCCAGGAAATAAATAGACCTCCTGAACAGACCAATTTCAAGCACTGAGATCAAAGAAACAATAAAAAAGCTTCCAACTAAAAAATGCCCTGGTCCAGATGGCTTCACTCCAGAATTCTATCAAACCTTCAAGGAAGAGCTTATTCCTGTACTGCAGAAATTATTCCAAAAAACTGAGGAAGAAGGAATCTTCCCGAAGACATTCTATGAAGCAAGCATCACCCTGATACCAAAACCAGGAAAAGACCCAAACAAAAAGGAGAATTTCAGACCAATCTCACTCATGAATATAGATGCAAAAATTCTCAACAAAATCCTAGCCAATAGATTACAGCTTATCATCAAAAAAGTCGTTCATCATGATCAAGTAGGCTTCATCCCAGGGATGCAAGGCTGGTTTAACATACGCAAGTCCATAAACATTATCCACTATATTAACAGAGGTAAAAATAAAGATCACATGATCCTCTCAATAGATGCAGAAAAAGCATTTGATAAAATCCAGCATCCTTTTCTAATTAGAACACTGAAGAGTATAGGCATAGGTGGCACATTTCTAAAACTGATTGAAGCTATCTATGACAAACCCACAGCCAATATTTTACTGAATGGAATAAAACTCAAAGCTTTTCCTCTTAGAACTGGAACCAGACAAGGTTGTCCTCTGTCACCTTTACTATTCAACATAGTGCTGGAAGTTCTAGCCAATACAATTAGGCAAGACAAGGAAATAAAGGGAATCCAAATGGGAGCAGAGGAGGTCAAACTCTCCCTCTTTGCTGATGACATGATCTTACTTAGAGAACCCCAAAGACTCAACCACAAGACTCCTAGAAGTCATCAAAAAATACAGTAATGTTTCAGGATATAAAATCAATGTCCACAAGTCAGTAGCCTTTGTATACACCAATAACAGTGAAGATTAGAAGCTAATTAAGGACACAACTCCCTTTACCATAGTTTCAAAGAAAATGAAATACCTAGGAATATACCTAATGAAGGAGGTGAAGGACCTCTATAAAGAAAACTATGAAATCCTCAGAAAGGAAATAGCAGAGGATATTAACAAATGGAAGAACATACCATGCTCATGGATGGGAAGAATCAACATTGTTAAAATGTCTATACTTCCCAAAGCAATCTACCTATTCAATGCCATTCCTATCAAAGTACCTACATCGTACTTTCAAGATTTGGAAAAAACGATTCTGCGTTTTGTATGGAACCGGAAAAAGCCCCGTATAGCTAAGGCAGTTCTTAGTAATAAAATTAAAGCTGGGGGCATCAGCATACCAGATTTTATTCTGTACTACAAAGCCATAGTGGTCAAGACAGCATGGTACTGGCACAAAAACAGAGACATAGACACTTGGAATGGAATTGAACACCAAGAAATGAAACTAACATCTTACAACCACCTAATCTTCGATAAACCAAACAAGAACTTACCTTGGGGGAAAGACTCCCTATTCAATAAATGGTGTTGGGAGAACTGGATGTCTACATGTAAAAGACTGAAACTGGACCCACACCTTTCCCACTCACAAAAATTGATTCAAGATGGATAAAGGACTTAAATTTAAGGCATGAAACAATAAAAATCCTCAAAGAAAGCATAGGAAAAACACTGGAAGATATTGGCCTGGGGGAAGACTTCATGAAGAAGACTGCCATGGCAATTGCAACAACAACAAAAATAAACAAATGGGACTTCATTAAACTGAAAAGCTTCTGTACAGCTAAGGACACAATAACCAAAGCAAAGAGACAACCTACACAATGGGAAAGGATATTTGCATATTTTCAATCAGGCAACAGCTTGATAACTAGGATCTATAGAGAACTCAAATTAATCCACATGAAAAAAGCCAACAATCCCATATATCAATGGGCAAGAGACATGAATAGAACTTTCTCTAAAGATGACAGACGAATGGCTAACAAACACATGAAAAAATGTTCATCATCTCTATATATTAGAGAAATGCAAATCAAAACAACCCTGAGATATCATCTAACCCCAGTGAGAATGGCCCATATCACAAAATCTCAAAACTGCAGATGCTGGCGTGGATGTGGAGAGAAGGGAACACTTTTACACTGCTGGTGGGACTGCAAACTAGTACAACCTTTCTGGAAGGAAGTATGGAGAAACCTCAAAGCACTCAAGCTAGACCTCCCATTCGATCCTGCAATCCCATTACTGGGCATCTACCCAGAAGGAAAAAAATCCTTTTATCATAAGGACACTTGTACTAGACTGTTTATTGCAGCTCAATTTATAATTGCCAAAATGTGGAAACAGCCTAAATGCCCACCAACCCAGGAATGGATTAACAAGCTGTGGTGTATGTATACCATGGAATACTATTCAGCCATTAAATAAAATGGAGACTTTACATCCTTCGTATTAACCTGGATGGAAGTGGAAGACATTATTCTTAGTAAAGCATCACAAGAATGGAGAAGCATGAATCCTATGTACTCAATCTTGATATGAGGACAATTAATGACAATTAAGGTTATGGGGGGGGAGCAGAAAGAGGGATGGAGGGAGGGGGGTGGGGCCTTAGTGTGTGTCACACTTTATGGGGGCAAGACATGATTGCAAGAGGGACTTTACCTAACAATTGCAATCAGTGTAACTGGCTTATTGTACCCTCAATGAATCCCCAACATTAAGAAAAAAAAAAAAAAGAAAATGCTGGCTACCTTGGCCTCATCTTCCTCTCTTGTCTTACGGTGTGGCAGCCATATGTTTTGGGTGGGCTTGACACACCCTTCCCCACCTTAAGGGATAGGCCCTGATTATGCTAAGCCATTAATAATAATCCCATTTCCCTGGCTACGTTTGGTTATCTAAACTAAATTGGTTCAATCAGTCTGAAGTTCTGGACTCTTGCTGGATATTAAGAACATGCATGGCCTGAAAGTGCTACAGCCATTTTGCTACCACGAGGAACCCAGTCTAGAGACAAATGCCTGAGTCATTAAATAGTTTTTAGGGTCCAAAAATGAAAAGGTTTGAAGAGATGTGTACATTTTTGATGGGAATAATATGAATAAAAGAATTTATTGATGGCTTAATGTGCAGAGTTCTGTTCTAAGACCATTACAGTGATTAACTCATTTAATCCTCGCACCAACCCTATGAGTTATTACTATTTTGAAAATGGGAAACTGAGTTTCAAAGGAGATAAGTAATTTGCCCAAGCTACAGAATGACAGTGCTTGATTTGGAATAACAGAGTTCTGGCTACGGAGAGTGCATTCTTAACCCTACATTAGTCATTAGACATTCATCAAATTCTGGGTGCCTAGCAGTGCCGTTGGAGATGCTGAATAAGATACCTCTTGTGTGGAACTTACGGGCTAATGGAAGTGGTGGTCAAAACAAGCAGTCATAATATTGACAAGTAAAACAATGTATGGAATGATGTGGGAATACAGAGGAGGGACTCAAGGAGTGGAGAGAAGCTTCTAGGAAGAGAAGCCATGCTTCTACCTAACAGTTGAGGACAGAGCCGGAATCTGGCAGACAGTGAAGGAGCATGTTTAATGGATCCAGCATCCAGCAAGGGGGAGTATCCCAAGGGATAACTGTCCTATCCAGGGAATGCCAAGGAGCTGGGAGTGGCTAGAGCATGGAGTGTGTGTTTGGAGGGTGGGTGGCTGGTAGGCAGATGGGGTGATGGGGGAGAAATGAATAAAATGGCATTTGGGGCCACATTGGAAAGGACATTGTCTCTTTGTGGTTGCTGAGTGATTGAGACTTTATTTTGCCGAGAGCGGAAGAAGGACATCATCACATCTATGTTTTATAAAAATGAGCACTGGACGATGTGGAGCACACATTCATCTGGCACAAGGTAACTAACAAGGTAACTAGATATGACCTCTGACCTTGGGAAGCCCACCTGTGTTCTGAACGGAAAGCTGTCCACCAAACCTCGTATTTTGAGGGACCCAGCATCGAGTCCAATGTGAGAAATCTCAAGTGCTCTAAATGCAGTGACAGTTCTCAGAGGTGGGATTCCTTCAGGATGGGGAGGGGTGGGCAAAGAGAGCAGGGTATTAGAAGGCTGGGTCTCGAATGATTCGTGGGATTTGAAAGGCAGAGATGGGTGGTGGAACAAACATTGTGAGTGCGTGGAACGCCATTGTCCAGTTTGATCCAGGTGCTGAATGTGTGAAGGGGAGGCCTTGATTGGCAGCTGAAATATGATTCCTGAAGTGTGGTACCACCAGGATGCCTTAGATAAGTGATTTTCCATTGGTGTGCTGTGAGAGGATCCTAACTGTGCCATGAACATTTTTAAATATCATTAATTAAATTACTCTTGAAAGAAGTTCAAAGACCAATGTAAGAATATTCTTTTCTTTACTCCTTCTTTTGATCAACATAATTTAAGTGTGCTGTGGAGGTTTAACTATAGGTTCAAGTGTGAGATAAAAAAAGATTGAAAAACATTGCCTTAGATAGGTTTTTGTGTTACTTTTTAAATTTTTTTTTTTTTTTTTGAGACAGAGTCAAGCTGTTGCCCTGGGTAGAGTGCTGTAGCATCATAGCTCACAGCAACCTCCAATTTGGCCTCAAGCGATCCTCTTGCCTCAGTTTTTCTATTTTTAGTAAAGACAGGGGTCTCAATTTTGCTCAGGCTGGTCTTGACCCTGTGAACACAAGCAATCCACCCACATCGGCCTCCCAGAGTGTGAGCCACCACACCTGGCCACATTTTTAAGTTTGTGAGTGTTTATATTAATATACATTCAAAGTATTTAAACAAAAATGATAATATTGCTTATAATGACAAAAGAAAGTTTGGCAACTTAATCAATTACCAAAAAGTAATAATGTGGGTGGTGCTCAGATACATGTAATAAAAATCATCAAGGAAATATGCAAGTATCTGAAAGTTTGGGAGGGAGCTTAGGTAAGGAGTTTAGGAAGGTTTCAGAGGATAGGGGCTCTAATGCCCCATAATCATATCATTGTATACAGTTATGATTTAATAAAAAAATTAAAAAAAAAATAAAAAAACAAAAGCAATGCTTCATTAAAAAGTTCAATTTGAGAACTGGTATAAAATGATTAAATTGGAAGAAATAGAGAACTGAGCTAGAGAGACCAGTAAGGAAACTACAACGATGCATTAGTAGAAGAATGTCCTTCCCAGGGAACCTCCGTGCGTGCCCCTCCCTAATCCCCATCCTTGCTCAAGCTCTCCTTGTAAATTATCAGCTTGCTTCATATGGAGGTGAGACTTGCTGTTGGGAGATCCCACAACCTCTCTTACTGCCTTTGTGCAAAATAGACATTTCTTGAATTTTGGCAGGGGTATTTTACAGATTTGACATATTACACGTCACAGTTTCATCTCCGGGCTTCTTTCCTTAGAATCATTGCATTGAGTGGATGTGAAGAGAAGGGAACACTTTTACACTGCTGGTGGGACTGCAAACTAGTACAACCTTTCTGGAAGGAAGTATGGAGAAACCTCAAAGCACTCAACCTAGACCTCCCTGCAATCTCATTACTGGGCATCTACCCAAACGGAAAAAAATCCTTTCATCATAAGGACATTTGCACTAGATTGTTTATTGCAGCTCAATTTACAATCGCCAAAATGTGGAAATAGCCTAAATGCCCACCAACCCAGGAATGGATTAACAAGCTGTGGTATTTGTATACCATGGAATACTATTCAGCCATTTAAAAAAATGGAGACTTTACATCCTTTGTATTAACCTGGATGGACGTGGAAGACATTATTCTTAGTAAAGCATCATAAGAATGGAGAAGGATGAATCCTATGTACTCAGTTTTGATATGAGAAAAGTAATGACAATTAAGGTCACGGTGAGGGTGGGGAAAGGGGAGAGCAGAGAGAGAAAGATGGAGGGAGGGGTGGGGAAAGGAAGAGCAGAGAGAGGGAAGGAGGGAGTGGGGTGGGGCCTTGGTGTGTGCCACACCTTTTGGGGGCAAGAAACGATTGCAAGAGGGACTTTACCTAACAAATGCAATCAGTGTAGCCTGGCTTATCGAACCCTCAATGAATCCCCAACAATAAAAAAAAATAAAAAGTTTTCATCTAAGTGCAATGGAAGAAGTATTCTATGAAAAAGGGTAAAAATCAGACTTCCAGAAACTGTGTCAGGCCAGTGCACAAAGAAAGTTGAGCTCTGTCTCAATAAAACTAAGTAGTGCCGGGGCAAGAAACGGCTCCCCAGCCCATCCCAAGGTGCAACTCTTGTGCAATTTTTACCTTCAGCCCTTTTGCAACATCTACTTTCTCTGAGGGACTGTGGATTTCTTAAGGTACTACGACCCACATTGGATATGTTCTTCCTGTGAGAAAGTCCGCATTGAATTAACATATTTTGAGCAGAACTTGTCTATTCAGGAGGGAAGCCACCCTGCTAGTCTGATGGATGGATCTCTGGAGCTGGAAAGTGGCTCTGGCCCGTGTCGGATGCTTCCTGCCAAAAGGTCTGTTGACAGATCCTATGCCTTGTTTTCCTGGCACTTTGTCCTGCACATCTAGAATCTCTTCAGTAGATAATGCCATCCCTTCCTTCACCCTTCCATGGAAAAGGAACACTTGGGGCCAGCCTTCATTATATAGGTTTATATAATACGTAATTATTGGTGTGATGAATAAATGCCTTCCCCGTTTCCCAACACCTCTGCTATATTTGGTGGCTTATTTATTGAGCGATGCCTTATCTCTCTGAAAGCTACAAATGAGTCAGAGAATGAGGCCCAAGGGAGGGTTGTATGATGGGTGACCTCATTTGAGATACCATCTGGCAGCTTCTTTGTCTACTGTTCATCTCCCAAATCTCCGCATGGCTTCCCCCTTTGACAAGGGGCTGCCTGCAAGGGTTTGCTTCCTATGCAAAACCAAGGCAAGTCCAGTTTGTCCTTAATGGTCCTCCAGCCTTTCCTTCAGAATCTGTCACAGATGTCTGATAGATGCTGTTTGCTTGTCCAAAATCCCTCCCTACTTCTTTGAGATAACCCCAATTTCTTTGTGATTTTCCTTTAGGGAACACCCTCTCCTTCCTGAAAGATGTCAGTCTTGGTGTGTTGTCTCTCAGCCAAGAAGTGAGCCTATGACCTGTGGGAGGGTGGGGCGGTCAGAGTCTGTCTCTGGGGAATTAAATCTTGAGAAGATAACACAGGACTGGAGTGCACTGGAGCGGCCCCGTCCTGATGTGCTGGGTCTCAATCCCTGCCACCTGCACCAGTGGCACTTCCTTTTTTCCTGCCCATCTCAAGGCCCAGTTGTTTAGCCTTTCCTTTGATGCTACATCTTCTTGCAATACATTAGTTTTTTTCTAATGTAAAGTAAATAAACCAGGCTCTATTACAGTTGCTCATTGTCAAAGAACCCTGAAAAAACCACCTTCTACTTCCTCTTCCTGATCCTCTTCTGGGCTTCTCCCCTATCTAAGGCTCTTTAATGGTGTCATAGTCGCTGGTCATTATGAAAGTTTTTAGATACACAAAAATCAAGAAACATAAAATATGTGTAAACAGAAGCAAATGAAGCCCTCCCTGCAACACTGATAAGCCATGCAAGTTGAAATTCTTTGGGTGAATCAGAAAGGACGCTGTCAACTGTGTTTCTTGGAAGTGAAATAATGGACCATAACCAGTGTGTCTCAAAACTTTCATAGTGACCTACGTATAAAAAAACACCACACACTAGGTGCCTTATAAACAACAGAAATTTATTTCTCATGGTTTTGAAGGCCAAGAAGTCCAAGACCAAGGTGCTGGCACATTCAGTGTCTGGTTCATTGAAGACCATATTTTTGCTTCATCCTCAGAAGGTGGAAGGGAACAAGGGGCTCTCTGGGGACCTCTTTTATGAAGGTAGCAATCCCACTATGACTTAGAGCCTCATGACCGAATCAATTCCTCAAATCCCCACTCCCAGATACCATCACACTGGGGATTCAGCTTCAATACATGGGATTTTGAGGTGACACAAAAACATTCAGATGATAGCAAATGGCTTGACATTTCCTTTAGAGTAAGACCTAAGTCCCATCCACAGCCTACAGAGATGAGCCCCATCTGGCCCTTGCTGACCTCTCTGCCCCACCATCCCATCCCACCTTCCCCATCACTCTCTTTCCCACCTCACCCTCCTTGTCTCCCTTCTGTGGCTGCTTCCTGGTCTCCCACCACAGGGATCTCACACATGCTTTCTCCTGCCTGCCCTGCTCCCTGAGTCTGCCTCCCTGTGCCCTCCCTGTGTTTCTCCTAGGCCGGGTTTATAAGGTTAGGGACTCTCTTAACACATCTGGGCTTTCCCACCATGACACTTGTCTCGATTTGTGATTATACATCTACATGTGGATTGTTTGATTATTTTTGTCTCCCTCACTCCAGGAGGACAGGAACTGTGTTTCTGTCCATGACTGTTTCTGTATCTGACATAGGGTCTGGTACATGGGTAGAGTCCAAACATTCCTGTGGAATGAATGCATAAAAATAACATGCAGTCTGACCTTGAGGCCACCGAGCTATGAACCTGTGTTCTCAATCTTCCTCTCTCATTAGGATTTCTGAAGTTCATGAGTTTTTTATAGGACTCTGGCCTGCACTAGGCCACGATGGCGGGAACGGTTTGATCAAACACACACACTTAGTTTCTGCTAACGTGTTTTCCTACAGCTCTCCTTTCTCTGACCTTCAGCTGTATCCCTGGGTATAGCCACCTATACCACTTGATTACAGTCTTCTAGTAAGGCTCATTTTGTAATAGGATTATTATATCCTTGAGAGCAGGAACTAACAGTATAAAAATGAATTATTTTTCTGGTCAGCCCCCCACCATGTGTAGCTGGGTAGACATTGGCTAATTCATTTAATTCCATTGAACTTTAGTTTCCTCATCTGAATATCCACTTCACTATATATAGAGTCCTTCCTCGATATCCATGGGGGATTTATTTCAGAACCCTTTTTTTTGATACCAAAAATCTACAGATGCTCAAGTCCCTTATATAAAGTGGTGTAATATTTGCATATAAACTGCACCTATCTTCTTGTATACTTTAAATTATCTCTAGATATCTGATACAATGTAAAATGCCATGTAAATAGCTGTTATGCTGCATTGCTTAGTATATAGTGACAAGAAAAATCTTCACTTGTTCAGTACAGACACAACCACCCGTGGGGGGCATATTCTGCAGTTGTCTGAATTCATGAAGGCAGAACTCACAGATGTGGAGGGCTAACGGGGTGGTGAGTATACAAAGAGACAAAGAATGTTAAAGCACTTTAGAAAATTTCTAAATTGATGTATAACATAAGAAATATTTATCATTATTTTATACCTATTGTGGTCTGAATGTTTATGTCGTCCCAAAATTTACATGTTAAAATCTAACCCCCCAAGTTGATGGCCCCCCAAGTTGAGGGTCTCTAGGTGGTTATTAGTTCATGGGACACAGCCCTGGTGAATGAGATTAGTGCCCATATAAGAAAGGTCCAAGAGAAACTCCTACACCCTTCCATTATATGAGGACATAGCTAGGTGGCACCTTCTGTGAAACAGAAAGCAAGCCTTCACCAGAAGTCAAATCTGCCTGCACTGTTATCTTGGACTTCCCAGCCTCCAGGACTGTGCAAAGTAAATTACTGTTGTTTATAAGCTAGACAGTTCACGGTAATTTGTTACAGCAGCCTGAATGAGCTGAGACAATACCTCTCTGACAATCGTTATTCATTGGCTTTTGATAGACACTGTCCAAATATTATAATGTCTTAATTTATCTGTATTTATTTCATGCAGTAAGTGAAACAAGATGTGCTGCTATTTACCACTGAGTACCTACTCAGAGCCAGGCATGGAGTTAGGGCTTCACATATGCTATTTCAGTTTATCCTCACAACATTGTGAGGGGGAAACTGAGGCTCAGAGAGGTTAAGGAACCCATTCAAGGTCACACAGCTTACAAACAGGGGAGCTGGGATTCAAAGCAGGGCCACAGGTCCCGAGGGCAGTGCTCTCCACCAAGTCCACACCGCCTTCTTGCCCTCCACGCCCTGCCATGGCGGAGGAAAGGCTACACCTTACTAAGGGGCTCCAGCGTCCTGGACACTATGTGTGCCTATATACTCACTTCCCCTCATTTAACGTTTACAGAGTCACCAGCATTTCGCAAACAAAGGAACGGAAATCCAGAGAAGTAATCTGGACTTTGGCTCCTGGGCAGGATGCAGAAGCTGCAGCAGGCCACCTCTACAATGGCAGCAACAGAAGTAAATTGGGTAAACTGTAAAAATCATACTCTGAAAGGCAGCGCAGAGCAGTGGAAGCAAAGAGCAGCAGATGAACTGAACGGGAGAACGTCTGTCCTAGGCTGGAGGACCCCTTCCCGCCTTCCCTGGGGGATTTGCCTATTCTGAGCATGGGGTGGGCTTGACCTGAGCCAGGGGAGACTCCAAGAGGGAAAGAGAAAACTAGGGGGTTGTGGGGCCCCCTAGGTTGGTGCGACAGACTAGAGGCCAGAGGAGCCCCCAAGGAAGGGGAGGTGTGTCCCGCCAGGGGCATTTGCTGAGCTCTGTGGAGTTGAGGAGGCGTAACAACCTGACATCTAAGGCTCAGTCAATCTGGGCCTGAGTGCCCGCATCACAGGCCAGTTTTGTTTTGAATTTCTATGCTGGGGGCCCATAGAGCCCAAGAGCTCGGCTGTCCATGGTTCCCGTTTGGCGTCTACGTTCCTCTGCTCCAACTGTGTGGACTTTCCGTGACAGGAGCTTTCGTCAGACATTGGCGCCCCCTGCTGTTACAGGGCAGCTTTGCAAGGACTTAGACTCAGGGGTTTAACCCGATGTGAGATTTCCTCTCACTGGTCTCTACCTCTGACACGTGCTGAGTGTTAACTGTCCGGATTAGTAGACACTTGTGGCTCAAAGTCCTCATCTGAAAAATGGAGTCAAGGGTGCCTACTGCAACAAGTTGTGCAGTAAATGAGACAGTACATAAAGGGCTTCACGTTGCCTGACACACAGTTAGTGCTAGTGACAATGGCAGTGGTGATGGCGGTGGCTGTTTTTAGTGCCACCTCCTTAGGCTCTGTGAAGCGGCCAGCATTCGTGCCTCTTGGTAGTGCTGAGAGCTGGCTCTCTCACTCTGGGTGTTTTGAGACGTTCAAACGACACCAGGCAGTTCCCCTGACCTCAGGCTCCTGTCTATAAACTGGTTAGTATTAGCAGTTCTCAAGCCTCAGGCCATGGAAGCTGAGTTGTCTTCTTACTTAAATTGCTAAAGTGTCTCTGGAAAACTGCCTTTCTGAAGGCTGCATCTTGGCCCCATCTTAGAGGATAAAAGTTGAACCTCTGTAGAAGGAGGTGCTCTGAGTTAACAGATGTGATGGCGAGCAGTGATGCAAAACAGTTCCTGACTTGGTGATCTGCTATTCTGCTTGGCTCCCCCTGGCTGGGTACTGGGGAGTCTGCAGGTGTGGCGGGTGGAACGCTCTCTGGGGACTTTCTGGTGCCAGGCTCCTCGGAAGAGGCAGCCTGGCTCTGGGCCTCAGTCACCTAGCTTTGTGGGGATCTCAGACCTTCGGAGTCTGTGGCTTCTGCTCTGGATTGCATCCATTTCCTGTTTTTCAGTTACCCCAGCTCTCAGGTTCCAGTGTTACCAGCACCCTAGCAGCAGCAGTCTCTATGAGGTTTATTTCCTGGCAACAAAGAAGATTTCCCGTCACTCTATTTTGAAAGCACACACCGTCCCTTAGGCACCCTTCTGCACTCTCCCAGGTCCTGGCACTCGCTCCCCCATGGGCCCTGCCTGGGATCCTCTCTCCTGGTGTGCCTTGCCTTAGCTCTGGCCCGAGAGGACACAGCTGCTGCCAAGCCCCCAGAGTGCTCTCCCGGTGTCCCAAGCTCTGTGTGCCCCACAGGGACACAGCCAGAAGCAGCGTGGTGATAGGCCAGAGTCTGAGGCAGACGACCCAGGCTCTCCCAGACAGTCCACCAGGCCCAGAAGCACCCTGCAGACTCCCAACAACCTTATGTTTTCTATCCTCACAGGTCATGATTTTTAATTTTCTGATGCTCACATGTTGCCACATATGTGAACTTAGGTCTGGGCTTTGTGACTTTGTTCTGTGTTTGCCAGATAAAATGCAAGATGTCCAGTTAAATTAGAATTTCAGATAGATGGGGATTAATTCATTTTTAGTTTAGGTATCACATAATGCACAAAACATATATATGTATGTATAGGTACACATATATAATACTAACAATTATTTCTTGTTTATCTGAAATTCACATTTAGTTGGGCACCCTGTGTTTTATTTGGTATATCCAACATCCCTATTCTGGTGAACTCAGGAACTTTCTGGACTTTCCGGTGGAGGCTTCTAGCCTGACAGCAGGGACTTTACCCCATCCTTTAGATCAGGAGAATCGTGATCAATGATTTCTTTCTCAGAATGGGGGCTCCTGAGGGAAGGACTTCTGTGGCCCTCCTGCTGCCAAACTTCAGATGCTGTGGTAGGCTGCTGTGTGTACAGGCTCTTGAGCTAGGGTCTAAGGGCTCAGCACATTGTGAACAATGTGGGTCCCATCAGGGCTAATGCCTTGGTGCTGTCTGCCTGCTCAAGGCACCTATTTCCTGAAATGGAGATGGGCTGGTGGACAGCAAGGAACCTTGAGAGGAAATTCCTTCTGATCACAATCAGATGACAGCTGAAGGCTGGGGGAATTCCCTGAGCAAAGTGGGCTTCCTCTGCATGCCTTGTATTATTTTTGCCAGATATTTTATCCTTTCTGCAGCCTGTGGGGTAGGATGAAGGGGCCTGGATCCTGTTCTGTCTGCCTGATGGCCTTTCAATTTCATAGCTTGTTCTTTGTCCAAGAAGAAAGGGCCAACTCCTTTGTTAGGTAGATAAGGATTTGAGCTAATTACGGGAAGGACTGGGACCAGGAGAAGCTCCTTTAGCTGTCAGTCTTGCTCAGCATAGCTGTCTTTCCAGGGGTAGAGGTCGGATGACCTGAAGTGAGAGGTTTACTTTACGCCCCTGGCCAACTCTGGCAGCAGTGACTGGAGATTGCTTCTGGTCTTAGCAAGATGACAGAAAGTGTCAAAGCCAAATTTCACTGTAGGCAAAGTCTGAACACTTCAAATAGGATTTAGTGAATTATCTGGTTGAGGGGCACTCAGAGCCCTGAGAAATCCCTGCAGGTATAAACTGACAGCCTCGCTAATCTTAGAAAGTTGGACAAGGCGCCTTCTGGTGTTTGTGTTTTAAAATTTCCCCATTTTTCCTTCATAAAGGACAAATTTTATGTTTGGATTGTGAAGCCGAGGAGGCTGCTAGAAGCCATGATCAGTGAGCAATAGCACCAAGGTACAAATGCTGTTGATAGCCCTTGAGCTCAAATAATCCCCATAGCCTTCCCTCCCCCGCCTTTGGCTCTCCACTCATTTCTAGGAGTCTGTACCAGTGTGTAAATCACACCAGATGCTGCTGTCTCAGAGGCAAGGGGGTTACCACAACCATCACCTGCCTTGAAAGGGCCCACCTCAAGGGCATTTTTGGTGTCTCTTTCTTCAAAAGTAGAGTCTTTTCTGTCTTAGCCTAAGCTCTCCTTTTACATTATCCTTGCAACACCCCCATTATTATCTTTTTTGCTACATATCAAATCCATGAGTGCCCCTCTGTTGGGACTTGCCCACGGTCTTCTGACAGGAGGAGGGGTCCTCTGCTAGTTGGTGTTTTTAAGCTGCAGCCCCTTCCCTTTGGCTCTTTCCTTTCTCCCCCACCTCTTCCCCACCTGGCAGCTCTTAGGCATGATTAATGGTGTAGTTTCTCATGACATTGCTAGAGGGGAGAAGGTGAAGAGGCAGAATGTAAGAGAGAGAGGCCTAGTCTAGGGGTGGGTGGGCTTGTCTCTCTGGAGGGGCCTGGAGTTCTTTGTAATGCCTTGAATTTAATGCACAGACCCCTCTGTAATAAAGTAAGTTTTAAAAGGTTTTAATTAAAAAGAAATTTTAAGAAAGGACTGCCTCTCACCCCGAGCATTCTTCTCTCTGGCATGAGAAGAATTGTTTATTCTTAAAGAAAAGACACACAAAAAATTTACCATAAACATTAAAATAAAGAATTTCTATTAGACATCTTAAAAAAAAGTTGCATATTAAGAGAAACTTTTGGGATGCATATAAGTTGCAAAGGATCAGCTGATATACATACAGAAATCCTGTAATTTAATAAAAAGAGATTGGACTACTTAATAGGGAGATGAGTAAATGACATGAACAAGGGTTTCATAGAAAAGGAAATAGATATGGCAAATAAACACATGAAGAGGCATTCAACTCATTAGTTATGAAGGAAAGATAAAGTAAGACCACAATTAATTAACATGCATCTGTTCAATTGGCAAAATTACAGTCTTTTATTCAATAAAAATGTATTGAGTCCAACTTTGCACTGGATACTGTTTTAGGTGAACAAAGAAGACAGATATGCCACTTCTTGTGGTGACTTACATTCTTCTGGAAGGACGAGGACAATAGGCAATACATGTAATAATTAAATAATTTATAATACGCTAGAAAGGGAGATATATCAGAGGATAAGGACATTTGAGAGTGATGGTGGGATCATTTTTAATTTAAATGGAGTCAGAGTGTACCTCATTGAGGTGAGATTTGAGAAAGACTTGAAGGGTGTGAGAGAGTGAATTGTGTAAATGCCTGGGAGAAAATATTCTAGGCTGAGGAGACAGCCAGTATGAATGACCCAAGATGAGAGATCGACAGGGGATTTCTTACACCTTGTTGATGGGAAGGTAACCTAGCACAATCCCCTTGAAAACCTACTTGGCATTATCTTGTAAAGTTGAATAACAGTTGGTACATAACCAAAAGGCACTCTTATATGTATGAGGTTGTTCATGGTAACAATGTTCAGAATAGGAGAAAAAAAACAAACACCCTCAAAAGTTCAAGCATTAAGAGTTTTAGACGATATAGGTGGAGCAAGATGGCTGACTGAAGTCAGCTTTCCAAAGAGTTTCTCCAAAGAGTCCAGAAGGAGAGTTAAAGGACAGAAATTTAGCAAGTAACCTGGTGGATTAGAACTGCACCAAGAGAGAAGGTTGAAGAATGCACATCAACCCTGCTGAGATGAGCTGCGACCCCAAGGATACAAACAAAAGGTACAAAATCCATCACCAAGTGGATGGGAGTCCCCTCCCCCGTGAGAACAGCATGGAGTACCCCATAAACAAATGAGCAGAGTTCAAAAGTCCTCCCATTATGCTCCATGGGAGAGATCGTCTAAAAACTGGACCAACTTCCCCTACTAGGATGCCATGGTGCTCTCCTGCCAGGCATAAAACTGTGTAAAACTGTATGTATTCTCTACCTGTAATTCTGAGCTCTCCGTACTCCCCTCCACTCTCACTCTGAGGTCTGGAGGCCTGTCTCCCAGGAGTCCAGATTCTTGGATGATTTCTTGAGGGGGGTGGACAGGGCCTGGACTGCAGCTGGTCAGTGCTGATTCTGCAGCACGGGAGTGAGGAGAGGACAGTAAGCTGAGAGGGAACCACACTGGAGCAGTGGTGCCCTGAGGTGCAGAGCAACAGCCATTTTTGGCAATAATAGGGTTCACCCTTGGATATTCTGGAGTCACACTCCCTCTGGTTGTCTCTCTGGGCAACCAGAGGAGGCCGGACATCTTCTCAGGTGGCAACCACTGGCGGAACAGATCTGGGATGGAAACGCAGGCCCTGTGAGGAAAGGGTTTGCCTGAGGCAGTACCAGCCTGGGTGGAGTGCAGGGACTAGAAAATGCATGCGCAGTGCTGGCCAACTCCCAGGGCAGGGCTGACCCAGAGGACCACTTTACTTAGCCTAAGACACACCCGGCCCCCAGGGGATCATCAGCCTAGACAAAGGAGGGCAGGAGGTTAGAACTAACAGCTAACCATGCTGCAAATACAAACTACCAGACAGCAACAAAGACAGGGCCTGAGGTACAGATTCTGTGAACTCAACACAGCTTCTCTTCTGCAGGGGAATTTAGCCGGGACAGAAACAGATTCTGCAAAGTTGTTCTGTTCTGTCAGTAACATCAATCAGGGGTGGGGCTGAGTGAACACTGAGTGAACACCCACAGCCTCCATCAAGCACCTGAGGTTGCCAGGCCTCACCTCCCCCTGCCAGATAGAGGGAGAGAGCAGTGGCCTAGCTGAGGAGACATAGATTTCCTTGTGATTCAGGCAGGTGCAACCCCCTGGAGTATCTGCTCATTGGAGGTAACTGGGTCACAGCCCTGTGGGGTTATCAGTGACTGGGTGTGACAGAGGTGCAAGTTGGGGAAGGAGGCATCAACCTTCCCAGACTAATCTATTTGCTGAGTGGGTCCTCCTGACCGGACCAAGTCATATTTGAGTTGTCAGCAGACCCCTGCAATCTAGTTGCCAGAGACCTTTTAAACTCTCCCACCTGAGACAGGTGCTGACTAAGACAATTGATTTGGACCTTTTGAACTGAGCCAATCACCCAAGGACTATCCAAGTGGTGCTCTGGGTGTGTGGTTGTAGGAAGGTTTGATTTTCCTTTTCCAATTGTTGCTTGTGGGGGGGCAGGGTGACGTAATTGCTGATATTTCTCCACAGCTGAGACTTCAACTCAGAGTAACTGTTTCACTAGGGTTGGACAGAGACCAGCTGAAAACAAGACAGAGCCACTTAGCCCCACCACACCAAACAGATCCCCAGTTTCTCAGGCCCTAGCACTGTACGGGTCCTTGGCAAAGTTCCAGGGGAAAAGTCAAATGGTGTAAAATAATCATTGGGAGGAATCAGTGGGAAAACTCTGGTAACATGAATAACCACAGTAGATTGCCCCCTCCCCCAAGGAAAGATATGGCAGATGTAATTGAAGATCCCATTCATAAACAGATGGCTGAGATGTCAGAAATCAAATTCAGAATTTGAATTGCAAACAAGATTAATAGAATAGACGAAAATTTGGAATTAGAAATTCAAGGAGCAATTCAAAAGTCGGAATTAGAAATTCAAGGAGAAATTCAAAAGTTGTCTCAAGAATTCAACAAATTTAAAGACAAAACCATGAAAGATTTTGACACAATGAAGCAAGAATTTGTAGCTCTCAAATATCTGAAAAATACAGTAGAATCCCTCAGTAACAGAGTGGAGCAAGCAGAAGAAAGGATTTCTGACATTGAAGACAAAGCTTTTGAAGGCTCCCAAACTCTCAAAGAGGAAGAGAAATGGAGAGAAAAATGGATCATTTTCTCAGAGAGCGCTGGGATAATTCAAAGAAGGCTAATAGCCACCTCATTGGAATCCCTGAAAGCGATGAAGTGGCTTTGCAAGGCACAGAGGCCCTTCTCCATGAAATTATGAAAGAGAAGTTTCCAGACAGGAAAAATTTTTTGGAAAAATTCCAATTTTATGAAATTCAGAAAGCGGTTTCAGAACCCTAGCAGACTCAACCCGAATAAGACATGCCCCGGGCACATCATAATTAACTTCACTAAAGTTAATATGAAGGAGAAAATTCTGAAAGTAGCCTGACATAAGAAAAGCATTACCTACAAAGGGAAGAATATTAGAATGACTGCAAATTTCTCTGCTGAAACTTTTCAAGCCAGAAGAGGATGGTCATCAACTTTTAATCTCTTAACACAAAATGACTTTCAACCCTGGATGCTGTATCAAGTTAAACTGAGTTTCATTTATGATGGAGAAATTAAATACTTTAATGACATTCATATGTTGAAGAAATTTGCCATAACCAAACCAGCTTTTCAGGATATTCTCAGACCCATCCTCCATAATGACCAGCCCAATCCTCTACCACAAAAGTAAACTCATTCGAAACTTTTGATCAAACTCCAACTTCCACAGTGGCAAAAGGATTAGAAGTGTCCACTGGACTTTGGAAAAACTCAATAACCCCAAATTTTACCAGACTTATCAATATTCTCCATTAACGTGAACAGCTTAAATTGTCCGCTAAAGAGGCACAGGTTGGCTGACTGGATAAAAAAACTCAGGCCAGATATTTGCTGCATACGAGAATCACATCTTACCTTAAAAGATAAATATAGACTCAGGGTGAAAGGATGGTTGTCCATATTTCAGGCAAATGGTAATCAGAAAAAAGCAGGTGTCCAATTCTATTTGCAGACATGATAGGCTTTAAAACAACAAAAGTAAAGAAGGATAAGAATGGTCACTTCATATTTGTTAAGGGTAATACTCAATATGATGAGATTTCAATTATTAATATTTATGCACCCAACCAGAATGTGCCTCAATTTATAAGAGAAACTCTAACAGACATGAGCAACTTGATTCGCTCCAGCTCCATAATAGTCGAAGATTTCAACATTCCTTTGTCAGTGTTGGATCGATCCTCCAAGAAGAAGCTGAGCAAGGAAATTTTAAACCTAACCATCCAACATTTGGACTTAGCAGACATCTACAGAACATTTCATCCCAACAAAACTGAATACACATACTTCTCATCAGCCCATGGAACATACTCCAAAATTGATCACATCTTAGGTCACAAGTCTAACCTCAGTAAATTTAAAGGAATAGAAATTATTCCTTGCATCTTCTCAGACCACCATGGAATAAAAGTTAAACTCAGTAAAAACAGGAATCTCCATACTCATACAAAACATGGAAGTTAAATAATCTTATGCAGAATGATGGCTGGGTCACAGATGAGATTCAGAAGGAAATTGCAAATTTTTTGGAACAAAATGACAGTGCTATAAATTTCCCTCTTAGGACTGCCTTTGTGGTATCCCAGAGGTTCTGATAATTCATGTCTTCATTGTCAATTTGTTCGGATAAAATGTTCTGTAGATGTCTGCTAAGTCCAAATGTTGGATGGTCAGGTTTAAATCTAAAATTTCTTTGCTCAGTTTCTTATTGGAGAATCTATCCAACACAGCCAAAGGAGTGTTGAAATCTCTGACTATTATGGAGCTAGAGGGAATCAAGTTGCTCATGTCTGTTAGAGTTTCTCTTATAAATTGAGGTGCATTCTGTTTGGGTGCATAAATATTAATATTTGAAATCTCATCATATTGAGTATTACCCTTAACAAATATGAAGTGACCATTCTTATCCTTCCTTACTTTTGTTTGTTTAAAGCCTGTTGTGTCTTCAAATAGAATTGCAACACCTGCTTTTTTCTGATTACCATTTGCCTGAAATATGGACAACCATCCTTTCACCCTTAGTCTATATTTATCTTTTAAGGTAAGATGAGACTCTTGTATGCAGCAAATATCTGGCCTGAGTTTTTTAATCCAGTCAGCCAACCTGTGCCTCTTTAGAGGACAGTTTAAGCTGTTCACATTAATGGAGAATATTGATAAGTCTGGTAAAATTTTGGGTATTGAGTTTTTTGAAAGTCCAGTGCACATTTTTAATCCTTTCACCACTGTGGAAGTTGGAGTTTGATCAAAAGTTTATGAGTGAGTTTACTTTTGTGGTAGAGGATTGGGCTGGTCATTATGGAGGATGGGTCTGAGAATATCCTGAAAAGCTGGTTTAGTTATGGCAAATTTCTTCAACATACATAATGAATGTCATTAAAGTATTTAATTTCTCCATCATAAATGAAACTCAGTTTAGCTGGATACAGGATCCGGGGTTGAAAGTTACTTTGCTTTATGAGATTGAAAGTCGATGACCACCCTTTTCTGGCTTGAAAAATTTCAGCAGAGAAATCTGCAGTCATTCTGATATTCTTCCCTTAGTAGGTAATGGATTTCTTACGTCTGGCTGCTTTCAGAATTTTCTCCTTCATATTAACTTTAGTGAAGTTAATTATGATATGCCTGGGGGATGTCTTATTCAGATTGAGTTATGCTGGGGTTCTGAAACTGTCTGCTATCTGAATTTCAGAATCTCTTGGCATGTCTGGAAAATTCTCTTTCATAGTTTCATGGAGAAGGGCCTCTGTGCCTTGTGAAGCCACTTCATCTCTTTTGGGGATTCCAATGAGGTGGATATTAGCCTTGTTCGAATTATCCCAGAGCTCTCTGAGAGAATGATTTGTGTTTGCTCTCCATTTCTCTTCGTCTTCGAGAGTTTGGGAGCATTCAAAAGGTTTGTCTTCAATGTCAGAAATCCTTTCTTCTACTTTCTCCACTATGTTACTGAGGGATTCTACTGTATTTTTCACATCTTTGAGGGCTGCAAATTCTTGCTTCAGTGAGTCAAAATCTTTGATGGTTTTGTCTTGAAATTCGTTAAATTCTTGAGACAACTTTTGAATTTCTCCTTGAATTTCTAATTCCGACTTTTAAATTGCTCCTCGAATTTCTAATTCCAATTTTTCCTCCATTCTATTAATCTTGTTTGCAATCCAAATTCTGAATTTGATTTCTGACATCTCAGCCATCTGTTTATGAATGGGATCTTCAGTTACATCTGCCATATCTTTCCTTGGGGGAGGGGCGTTGATCTACTCTGATTATTCAGGTTACCAGAGTTTTTCCGCTGATTCTGCCCCATGATTATTTTACACTGTTTGACTTTCCTTCTGGAACTTTGTCGAGCACCCATACAGTGCTACAGTCTGAGAATCTGGAGACCTGTTTGGTGTGGTGGGGCTAAGTGGTTCTTTCTTGTTTTCAGCTGGTCTCTGTCTGACCCTAATGAAACAGTTACTCTGGGTTGAAGTCTCAACTTTTGTTTGTATCCTTGGAATTGCAGCTCGCCTCAGCAGGGTTGGTGTGCATTCTTCAACCTTCTCTGTTGGTGCAGCTCTAATCCACCAGGTTACTTGCTAAATTTCTGTCCTTTAACTCTCCTTCTGGATGGGAGCCTCTGTGGAAAGCTGGCTTCAGTTAGCCATCTTGTCTCCGCCCCCAGTTTCTATTTTTTAATAAAAAGGATATGCATGACATGTACTTCACATCCTTGTGAGAGGGTGACACTTCAGAATGGTGGAGTAAGGGCCTCTATATATTCATTCCTCTATGAAGGCAATTGGAACACTGGCAAAAATTACCATACTCAATTTTTTCAGAACTTTATAAATTAACCAAAGGGTTATAACAATTCAGGGAATTTTTATTTTTAAAAAATGGCTAAATTTGGCAAGAAAAATAAGTTTTGTGATGTTTTCATTTGCTCTATTTCCACTTCCCTTAGCTCTGGGGTGGCCTTGAAAACCAACAGCCGTAGACTCACAGTACCTGCAAAACCAACAGTCTGTAACCACTGCAGGGGGCAGAATGGACTTGGAGCAACCCCAAAGCCTATCCTTAGAAAATTGTCACTCTATTTCCCACCTAGAAAAACCTTATTCAGAGGACTTATCTTTATTTGACCGACTCATAGTTCATTCAATTAGAAAAGTCCTATTCCTAGAGGAGATTTTCAATAACAATCAGTTATAACTCATTAACAATAATCAGCTTGAGGCAGTAATACCAGTTGGGGCAAGGGAATGGCTAAAATACTTTAACAAATTGAAAAATAAGATGTCCACAATGGATTTTGTAAAACTTTAACATATTCCTCTGAAGTTAGAAGAACACAGACGTGTTGCAGATATGCATGTACCCAGGAAAGACTTGAGGAAGTCTCAGTCTCTCACCTCTGATTGTCACTGAGTCTTGGCAGAGGTGAAATGAAGGCAGAGTAAACTGCTGATGAAAATTGAAGATGTGTCTCAACACACACAGACTCCATGGCAAAAGATAAATGATTAATTGCTTTAAGGCATTTAAAGAAATCTCTGCACAACTGTCAGCTAATCCTTAAGCTAGCTGAGTAAAGTCTTTGGTGACTGCGTATGACAAAGATTATAGACTTTACAGACTTATTCCAGAAAAAAAATAGCAGCATCTTATTCTACTAAGCAGATAAGAGCACAGTAACAAACCTGGACAGGGTGGGTGAAAGAGAGGACTTGATTTTCAGAGTTACTACATTTTATTACTTAAAATATGTAATCTTCAATGAAAAATTAGAAGATGTGCAAAGAAACATGACAGTATGCCATCCCCAGGAGAAAGTAGTTAATAGAAACTCTCCCAGAGGAAAAGCACATGTTGGATTTATTAGAAAGAGACTGAAGATCTGATATTACAAATATATTCAAAGAACTAAAGGAAACTATGTCTAAAGGATTATGGGAAATATGTCAATAATGTCTTACCAAATAGAGAAAGAAAGGAAAGAGATGGAATGGCAGGTCTATTTGTAGATGTCTAAGTGTTCTCCAAACATTTTCTAAAAGGAATGTATTAGTTTGCATTCCCACCAGCAGTATAGAAGTGTTCCCTTTTCTCCACATCCACACCAATATGTCTGGTTTTGGGATTTTGTGATATGGGCTAATCTTACTGGAGTTAGATAGTATATCAAGGTAGTTTTGATTTGCATTTCTCTGATGATTAAGGATGATGAGCATTTTTTTATATGTCTGTAGGCTGTTCACCTGTCTTCTTCAGAGAAGTTTCTCTTCGAGTCCCTTACTCATCCTGAGATGGGATCACTTGTTCTTTTCTTGCTAATATGTTTGAGTTCTCTGTGGATTCTGGTTATTAAACCTTTGTTGGAGATGTAATCTGCAAATATCTTCTCCCATTCTGAGGGCTATCTGCTTGCTTTACTTAATGTGTTCTTGGCTGTGCAGAATCTTTTTGGTTTGATCAGGTCCCAGTAGTGTATTTTTGATGCTGCTTCAATTGCCCAGGATCTTCCTCATAAAATATTCACCCAGACTGATTTCTTCAAGAGTTTTCCCTGCATTTTCTTTTAGTATTTTTTTTTTATTATTGTCTTCTAGTATTTTTATAGTTCCAGGTCTTAAGTTTAAATCTTTAATTCAGTGAGAGTCTATCTTAGTTAATGGTATATCCAGAAGACCAAAAATCACATTATAATGAAGATATTTGTACCAGAATGTTTATTGCAGCCCAATTCATAATTGCTAAGTCATGGCAGAAGCCCAAGTGCCCATCCATCCATGAATGGATTCATAAATTGTGGTATATGTACACCACGGAATATTATGCAGCCTTAAAGAAAGATGGAGACTTTACCTCTTACATGTTTACATGGATGGAGCTGGAACATAATCTTCTTAGCAAAGTATCTCAAGAATGGAAGAAAAAGTATCCAATGTACTCAGCCCTACTATGAAACCAATTTATAGCTTTCTTATGAAAGCTATAACTCAATTATAACCCAAAAAGGGGCAATGGGAAAGGGAGGGAAGGGGAGGGGGGAGGATGAGTGGAGGGAGGGTAATTGGTGGGACCACACCTAAGGTACATCTTATAAGGGTACATGCAAAATTTACCAGGTGTAGAATATAAATGTCTTAACACAATAACAAAGAAAATGCTGTGAAGGCTGTGTTAACCAGTTTGATGAAAATATTTCAAATTGTATAAAACCAGTACATTGTACCCCATGATTCCACGATTGCATTAATGTACACAGCTATGATTCAATTAAAAAAATAAATTAATGTAGTGACCTCTGCAGCTGTCAGGTCATACCCTCAATATAGAGAAAAAAAAAAGAAAGGAAAGAGATAATAAAAAGAAACAAAATACAAATTCTGGAGTTGAAAAATGCAATAATTAAAATGAAAAAGTCACTAGAGAGGCTCAAAAGTATATTTTATCTGGCAGAAGAAATAATCAGCACACTCAAAGATAGGTCAGTTGAACTTATTTTTTCTGAGGAATAGAAAGGAAAAATAATAAAGAAAAATAAACAGAACTTCAGAAAAGTGTTGATCTGCATGAAGCATACCAACAAAGTGACTATTCTCCATCAAGCATACCACAATGTGATTCACAGAAGAAAAGAAGAGAAAGGAGTAGAAAGAATATTTGAGGATATAGTGGATAAAAGCTTTCAAAAGTTGAAGAAAAACATTAATCTGCCAATCCAAGAAATTCAACAAACTCCAAGTAGGGTAAACTCAAGAGATCTATGATAGAGTCAATGTGGGGACCTACTCAAATAGAACTGACCCACCCAGGAAGAAATGAATGCATGAATATTCTATCCAGGAAAGAGTGAATGTGCCAATCCCTACTCCTTGGACCCCTTCAATTCCCATCCACCTTAATCCATGTGCTGACTTCCTTCTCAAACTCAGCTCACCTGCACCTGGCAGAAATAAAGGCTGATGTTGCCTGCACAGAACCTGGACTCTGTTTCCTTTCATTCAAGTTTCAGAATAATCTTTTATTTTTGGTCTTTGACCTCTCATTCTACACACATCATAATCAAAGGCAGAAATTTAAAGAAAAAGAGCAGATATTAAAAGTAACAACAGAAACACAACTCATTGTATACAATCATTCCTCAATAAGATTAACAAATGACTTCACATCAGAAGCCATGGAAGTCAGAAGGCAAAGAGATGGCATGGTCAAAGCAATGGAAGAATAAGATTGTCAACCAATAATATTATATTAAACAAAGCTATTTTTCAAAAATGGAGAAAGTTACCAACTCAAAGATAAAGAAAAAGTTAATTATTTTTGAATGAGGTAATGAGGGTAGAGACATTCTGATGAGATTAGTACTCTTATAAGGAGATGAAATGACCAGCATTGTCTCTCTGACCTGTGAAGACACAGCAAGAAGGTATGTGTCTGCAAAATGAGACAAGAGCCTTCAATAGGGATGAAAACAGCTGGTGCTTTGATCTTAGACTTCCTTGCCTCTAGAAGTATAAGAAATAAATTTCTGTTATTTAGGCTACCTAGTCCATAGTATTTTTGTTATAGCAGTCCATACTGATTAAGACAGGGAATAAGGAGACAGACTTAGCAGATAGACTGCTTATAAGGCTGCCTCTCTCCCTGCGAGAGGGCACCCCAGGAGGGCAAGGTGAAAGTGCATAGCATTTTCTAACCTAGGCTTGGAAGTCACACAACATAAACTCCACCCTACTCTATTGACAGAGGGAGTTACAAAAGACTTTGCAGGTTTAAGTAGAGATCGTAGACTTCCACTCTGATGGGAGAAGTATCTTGGTCATTTGGTAAGATGAGCTTATAAGTGGGAAATACTGTTGACGATCTTCCACAAGCAACATAGGTATATATGTAAACTGTATTTTAAAAGGTGATTATAGTTAGCTCTTTAAGAGAGAAGAGGCAGAAGGATGGGATGGGAAGAAGCACATGTGTTTTGGTTAGTGGTCTAGTTTTGGGCTGGGTGGTGAGCAAGGTCATGTAGTATTGGTACACAGAATAGGTTAGAGCAACCCCGGGAGCCCTTATAAATCACGTGTGAGTGGCACTCCCAGAACTGCACGATGTGGCCGTCCTGGGGGAAGTGGTTCACAGATGTTTGTTATAATTTAATATACTATCTTAAATATATGAATAATAAAAATAAATACATAAAAGGAAGAAATGAACACAAAATTAAAGAGAGGAGAAAGAATAGTGGAGAAGTTAGTTAGACATATAGTCAACTGCATTTTGGGGGCACCCAAGAACCACTACCTGGGAGCTTTCCTGAGATCTTGAAATACAAGGGCTCTCTTTAGACAGAAATGCCTCACCGCAGGAGATTGCCCTGGAGTGTGGCTTGGCTCATAATCATCCTTACTTCTCTGGGACTTGCAGAGTGGGTTCCAGGTGGCCGTGTCTGTGCTTCACAGTCTGTGCTTATTGGCGGATAACACAGGGATGGTCATCTGATCAAGTCAGGCTTATTAGTTATTTCTCAAAATTTTTCCAAGTTAGAACTGAGAAAAGAGTTCAGCCTCTCTCTGGCAGTGGAAGCCAAAATTTGTGAGGATCTGAACCCCCTGGCTACCAGGTAACCTCCCAGGGAGACAGTCAGTCAGTTGAAGAGAATGAAGCAGCAGGCAGAGAGAACAGGGGTGGGAAACAGGAGGAGAGCTGGCAGCAATACAGTCTACATTCCACCTATATTCTTGCCATTCCTTTGGTTACAGATCCAAGAGTCCTTCCAAACATTCTCTTTTGGCCCAGCCTCACTTCAGCTGGGTTTCTGTTGCGTACCATCATGAGGTTAAGGAGAACACACACACACCCTTTCTGAAGAATTGCTCCACACAGCAGTGTCTCAACTTGCAGATCTTAAAGTGAATGTCTAAGTGCTGATAAGTTTCTAAAAAGGAAAGTAAACATTTGTGATCCATCTGAGAAGCCTGGATCACTCATTCATTTATTCACTTTATTCTTTCAACCAACATCTATTAACTACCTGTGTGCTAGGCCTTTCTAAGCCCAGGTTATTCCTAGGTGGGCACACCTGCCATGATGCCAACTCTGATGATGCTTGTAGTCCAGTGGAGAGGCAAACATTAAAACAATTAGCCCGGTGGTGCCTGTGGCTCAGTGAGTAGGGTGCCAGCCCCATATTTTGAGGGTGGCAGGTTCGAACTTGGCCCCAGCCAAACTGCAATAATAACAAAAAAATAGCCAGGCGTAGTGGCGGGCGCCTGTAGTCCCAGCTACTCAGGAGGCTGAGGCAAGAGAATCGGCTAAGCCCAAGAGCTGGAGGTTGCTGTGAGCTGTGATGCCACTGCACTCTACCGAAGCCAACAAAGTGAAACTCTGTCTCTAAAACAAACAAACAAAAAACAATTAGCCAACATAAGAAGATGTACTTATACATTCTAGTAAGTGCCCTTAAGGAAAAGGATAAGATATCATGACGGAATAATGAGATAGGTAGAGTTAAGAGCAAGTGATCAAAAAGGCTTCTCTGAGGAAGGGACACTTAAACCAAAATCAAGACAGGAAAGAAGTTAGCTAGGTGAAGAATGGAAGGAAGGGAACTATATGTAGAAAGCTGTGATGGAGCAAATGATCACAATGAAAACATGTAGTTTTTGTGATAAACCAGGTACTCATATTAATCCTCACAATAATTTTGTGAAGTAGATACTTTTATATCTACTGTTATACTGTTAAGTCTTCTTTTCTTTTGGAATTGGAAAACAGGGCACAGAGAGGTTAAATAATCTGCCCAAGGTCACACAACAAATAAGTGGGGGAGCTGTGACTCACTCCTAGGATGAGGCCACTGAGGCTAGAGGAGGTGGGTAAGGACAAAAATGCCAGGAAACAGGTTGGAGCTGTGTGGAGGGCCCGCATCACTTCCAGCCTCATAGGCCTGGAAAAATGTTTGATTTTTATTCTGTGTATCATGAAAAATAACCAAAAAGACCTAATAAGGAGAATGTGTGACTTACTGTTAAAAAACCAGTGATGTACCTATTTTTAAATAAAAATTATATTTTATGACTATAAAACTTACATATGCTCATTCGAAAAACACAGAAAATTGCTGAATAGAAAATAAGAATCACCTCTAATTCTGCATTTCACAGAGAGCAGATAATTTCTGTAAACCACGGAATGGTCTTCTAACCATTAAAAAACATTTGTATTTGTATTTTAGCATGACTGGAATTACACAGTACACATTGTTTTGTCAACCACTACCTAGGAGAGATACAACGTTACCTGGTATAGTTTTGTTCTAAGATTTTTTGGGGAAGAAATAGACACTGGTGGGTTGAAGGGTGGGGAATGCAAAGCTTGTGTTCCAGAAGATGAGTGTGGCAGGAAGGTGGGTCATGTCTGGGGCATAGGTTTAGGCTGTCACTTTGGAGGGCTGCTTTGGAGCCACATGTGAATTCTCTGGACAAGCCATTTTCTCTGAGTCCTCCAAGGAGCAAAACCTAGTGCCAAAACCTCTCCTTCTCGTATTGGTCTTATAAAAAGCAGTGATCCCATATAACTCTCAGTGTGGAGAGGCCATCCTGTCAGGCTGTTCTATGGGCTCTCTGCCTTCACTAGGTCAGAACTCAGGGATGAGGGGACGGGGAGGTCATCCTACTCCAGCTATGTATAATTATAATAAATCACCAGTCTCATATCGGACAAGTAAAGTGAAAAGTATTTTCACAGGCATCATTTTAATGAATCCTACCTACAATCTCTGCTGTAAGTATTTGCCCCCTTTATTGGGGAGGAAACTGAAGCTCAGACGAGTAACAATGGCTGGGAAAGAGCATAGCCAGTTGAACTTGAGTGTGTCAGCCCCAAATCCCACGTGTTTAATCTCTTCTTCATAGAGAATATGTCCCCACAAAACTCTCTTACATCATACTGTTCTGTTTGAGGCAGATATTCACCTACACCTACTGTCTTCTTTTTACATTTTAAAACATTAAGAGGGTACAAGTGTTTTTGGTTAAATGGATGCTTTTGTAAAGCTTGGGTCACTGATACAGGTGCGCCATCATACACATGGTGTTCACTGCTACCCCTTAGGTAAGTTTTTGCCTCTTTCCTCCAACCTCCTCTCCTCCTCTTGATTTCCACTGAGTTTTTTTCCCCTCTGTGCACATGTGTGCTCATCAGTCAGTTCTAACTTAATGATGAGTACATATGATGTTTCTTTTTCCATTCTTGAGATATTTCACTTAGGATAACGGTTTCCAGTTCCACCCAAATCAGTGGTTTTGCTGGATGAAAATAGTAGGTCTACTTTTAGTTTTTTGAGGAATCTCCATCCTGTGTTCCACAGAAGTTGTACTAATTTGCAGTCCCACCAACAGTGTATAAGCATTCCTTTCTCTCTGCATTCCTGTTAGCATCTGTTGTTTTAGGACTTGTTAATAAAAAGCCATTCTTAACATGGGTAAGGTGATATCTCATTGTGGTTTTAATTTGTATTTCCCTGATGATTAGTGGTGATTTGGCATTTTTTTCATATGTTGATCATCTATTTGTTTATCTTCTTTTGAAAAGCTTCTGTTCATGCCTTTTGCCCACTTTTTGATAGGGTGGTTTGTTTTTTTCTTGTTGATTTGTTTGAGTTCTTTGCAGATTCTGGTTATTAGCCCTTTGTTGGATGTGTTGCCTGTGAATACTTTCTCCCATTCTGTAGGTTGTCTATTTGTTCTGTTGTTTCTGTAGATGTGTAGAAGTTTTTAAACCAAATTCCATTTAGTTATTTTTGTTGTTGCTGTGGTCACCATTGGTGTCTTATTCATACATTCTTTGCCTAGGTTGATCTCTTAGAGGAGTTTTCCCTACATTTTTTTCTGAAATTTCTATGGTTTCATGCCCTCCATTTAAGCCTATTATCCATCTTCAATTAATTTTTGTAAGTGGTGAGAGATAGGGGTCCTGCCTCTTTCATTCTTCTGAATGTGGCTGTTTAATGTTCCTAGCACCATTTATTGAATAGTGCTTATTTTCCCCAGTGTATGTTGTTGTCTGCTTTGTCAAAGATTAACTATAGATAAGTAGTTTTATATCTGGGTTCTCTATTTTGTTCCATTGGCTTATGCCTCTATTTTTGTACTAATACCATGCTGTTTTGGTTACTATAGCCTTATAGTATAGTCCATCTACCATAGGATTGGGCTGGACTGAGGGATGGCCACAGGTTGTAGTGAAGTAGACCTGCTACAGGGATATTTAAGGCATGTGAATAATGGGCAGGTGCTCAGAGGGGAGAAATACCAGGAATCCAGGCTGAAGAAGTACTGTGCAGATCCATCAAGGAAAGGAGTTGGTTGGGGGAAGCAGGACCATCTCATGCTTTAGGTCAGGGCTGAAGGTTTGACTTCCCACATGCCCATCAGGGCCTCTGGCACAGCTAGATCAGGCTGGAATGACTTCCTCTAAGCTGGCTTGGAAAGTGCCCAGCTATGAGGCTGCCAGGCAGCATTCCAATTCCCGGGAAGCTGACCCTGCTTCTGCCCCTCCCTCTATTCATGGAAGAGTACAGGCAGCTGGTGTCCCTCCAGCCTCAGGCAAATGCCTGCTGCCCTCTGGGCTCACCAACTGCAAGCTCTGACTGGTTTGTCCTTGGTCCAGGGCTGGAGGAAAATAGTTTCCCAAAAAAGCAGTTTGAAAAAATGTGGAAAATATCCCCAACCAGAGTGTCTGCACAGAGTGGGGGTGGGAAGTCTTCTCAGCCCTAGCAGCTGAAGACTCCACAGTCCTCTTGCTCAGGGGCAGGGAAGGAATGTGAAACCCTGTCACTGAGGAGGACTGTGCCGTGGGCCTTTCACTTTCTGCTTGCTCTGGAAAGGGGTCGGGGCTGCAGATCACACTGCGAAAGAGAGGCTGCTTCACATGATCAGGGGTGAACAAGTCAGGCTACCTGGTTTAGTCCCCCAGAGTTCCAGGGGGACCTGGCCCACCTGGGTCATCCAGGCCTCCTAGTTCTAACTCACTCTCCATTATCCCTCCCTGTTGCTCTGCCTTATGTAGTGGCTCATGGTTTTACTTATGATCTCATTTGACACCTGCAGCTGATGAGGAAATGAGGTGTAATAGGTGGGTGTTATTGGACCTGTCGTACACAAGGGGAGGCTAAGGTTCATAGAGGGAAGTTGTCTAACTTGGGTCACATGGACCCAGTCTCCAGTGAATCCTCGTGCCTAGACCATGGCGTGTTCCATAGTCTTACACCTTACATATTCTGTGGATCCCTGCTGCTGTCACTCAGAAGCTGGAAGTGTTGGGGTGTGAACACTGGCCTGCAGCCAGCAGCCTGCTATTCTTAATGTGCCTGTCTTATTGATCACCTGAAAGAGTGAACGAGTGACCCTGGGCGAGTCACTTCATCTCTCTGTGCTTTAATTTCCTTATCTGCACATTGTAATTGTTGAGTCAGAGACATCCTCTGTCATCTAAGCCTCTGCTCATTCTGAAATTTCGAGGGTCTATACTTTCTGATCAAGTCCAAACTTCCTAGCCCCTGCCCATGAAGGCCTCCTCTCCTCACTCCATTCAGCCTGTCTCCTGACATAGACTCTCTGCTGTGACCTTCCCTGGTGGAGAGGACTAAGTGCAAGGGCTGGATGCCCCAGGCCTACTCTGTTCTGCATCTCCACACAGGACCCGGCTGGGTCACACATGCCAAATCTTTCCTGGAGCTTTGATCTCCAGCATGGCCCAGCCCTGGAAGGACAGAATGAGGCTGGGATTTGGGGGCTAAACTGAAAGGTGTGGATGAAAGTCATGTATGTAGGAAAGTCAGGGTGTTACTGTTGGGGTAAGGGGAGCAGTCATGATGAGTGGCTGATGCAGTCATGATGAGTGGCTGAGGAATGTGCGTGGTGTGGGAGGTTTTTAACCAGGATGAGGGAAAATGCAGCGACTCTGTCACAATAGGCCAAAAGGCCTCTGGGTTGAATGGTTAGAGGTACATTTCCATTTTCTGGCTTTAAATGGCTAGGTATTCCTTGGTTGGCTTAATGGCTTGGGTTATAGAAAAGGTAGCTGAGGGGCTTTTATAAGAGTCAGGGAGCTGGGTTCCTAAGCACCCAAATAGGGCTGCAGGAGCTTAAGGACTTGGCTTCCTCCTCATGCGTGGCTGGGGGTTCTGTCCACATGCCTTTCTGCACCAATTGTTGGAGTTGGTCTGTTGATGCTGGTGATGTGGGGAGAGCATGTGGAGCCAACTTAGGGAACAAGGAGGAACTGGCACTGGGATGAGGGTGGGGCTGGAACAGCCTCTTCTGTGTGTCAGAGATGGCGTCGCGTGGTGGTGATGGTGTGGCTCTGGTGCTCCCAGCCCAGCCACCATGTTTGAAATGCACTTTATTGAATTTACAGTAAAGGTTTTATGGGCTTTCCTGGAAGCTTCTCATTACGGAAACTCTTGTGCTGGCAGTTTGGTGGCTGGTGTCTGGTTTGCTTGGGAGAGGTTGAGTCAGGCCCCGTCTTGATGGAAATTTCCTCTGCCTGGGTCACTGGAGGGAGGGGAGAAGGCTGAGGGCCTGAGTGGGCCTGCTGGTTTCTCAGAGAGGGTAGGCCGTCCTGCAGCTTTGCCCTGAGTGAGCCCTACCTATGTCCTCTCTGACTGTCTTCTGCGGCTTCTGGACATCTGATCTTCAGGGGAAGCCATGGTGAGAAAGTCATCCCTGTCGTTAAAGCCATTTTCATTATTTCCCACATATTTGAAAAGGATTAGATGCCGGTTCACTGAGCAAAAGCCAACCACTCCACAAAAATGGATTTGTTGATTCTAAACAGCAGGAACATACAACTCATGTTCCTGGTTGTGTCTGGATTGAGAGTTCCTTGGCCCTGCATGAGGTGCCAGCAGCCACCCCTTTGCTGCCCTGGTAGACATTCCTTCCTCTGGCTTTTCCAATAGCCTCTTGGGCGCTCACTGCACCTTCCTCCATGCTAG
Organism: Nycticebus coucang; assembly: GCF_027406575.1. Lineage (NCBI taxonomy): Eukaryota > Metazoa > Chordata > Mammalia > Primates > Lorisidae > Nycticebus > Nycticebus coucang. The sequence goes on from NC_069784.1 coordinate 45,636,077, forward strand.
CTCACATTCTAGCCTCAGGACGCCTGACTCCAGGAGAGAGAAGAGTAGGGGCTTTGGCTCTAGGATCTTTTGAAAAGACCCAGAAAGCAAGTTTGTAAATGTGGGGACTTCATCAGGTTGAAGCTCTGAAATGGAAACTGATTCACAAGTCCCCAGCCTCCCTTTAGCTGTTAGTAGGACTCTTAGGTCCCCCAGCACTGGGCCACCTGTCCCATGTACTTATCATTTAGGCATTTAAATACTGGTGTTCTTGTTCATTACAATGCAGAGAGATTCTCAAACAGAACAAGCTGCTTGGTATTTGAAAGACAATTGTGAAATGGACTGGGTCATTAAGGTTTCTGCAGGCACTGATGGGTGTCTATTACATGAGGGTGTGATAGAAGCATCGCTTCCCTGGGAGCAAATGTGGTCCCTCCTCAGTACTAGTGGACAGCCACCTTTCTAATGGTCTCAGGTGTCCAGGCGTCCCAGCATGGTCTGTGCTGCTGCAGGATACAGGGAGCTGCCCATCACCGGAGACACCAGCTGGGACTGTCACTGACTGCTCTGAGGGGGTTGACCTGGATCATCGCTAAGGTTCCTACCTAAGATTAGGGGAAGCTAGTTGGAGTGGACAGGAGTTCTGCTTTGGAGTCCAACACACCTGGGTTCAAATCTCAGTTCTCCCACACACCTGGTTTTTTTGCAAAAAGAAAAATAAGAAGATAATCATGTCAACTCTGCAGGGCGCTGTGAGGAGCTTGTGACACTGCACACAGAGCATCCAGTGCCAGGATGGCACTTACTGTCCTTATTATCCCCTCCTCTTCATTTCAAGGCAATGGTGTGCCAAGGGCATGGGCCCCGCGCTGGAAACAACCCTGTGTTTTCAAACAAACAACAGCTTAGTGGCACTCGATACATGATATATACACCCACATAAGTGTTTGTGTCTATTTCCATTTCTCCCATCTGTCTGTGTTTCCAACATGTATGTCTGGGTGTGTCTACCCTGGAAGGCGAGTCGCTGGGGGGATCCTGAGCTGCACTAGGCACAATTACCTGCCCTGCCACGGTGATGACAATAACAGCACCCGGTTTGCACTGACGGTTGCATTTAACTATTGTGGTGCCCCTGGGAGTTAGGAAAGACGAAGACGGTGAGTGGCCACAGTTGATGAGAGATTGCCCAAGAACACACAGCTGGCAGGAGTAACGGAACATGGGCTCAGCTTGTGGGTGTAACTGAAGCTTTCCAGAGCGGCTCCCTCTCTGCCGCCCTCCTACCCCTCCCTAGACATTCTATTCCTAGTGTCCTCCTGGGTCCCTTTGTGCTGGGCTTGGGTTGAGCCCAGATGGCTCAGATTTCCATGTGGGGTGTCAATAGCATGACCCAGAAGATAAGAAAAGCTTTTCTCTGGACCCTCCATACCTGAGCTGAGGGCTCAGGTGTGACTGTCCTGAGGAAGCAGAATGGGCCCTGCCTCAGGCTCTTGCACCTCTGGGGGAAGTGCCGGGCAGAGGAGCTTGGCTAGAGCCAGTAGGCAGCTGGGCTGTTTGCCCAGCGAGCTGCAGGGCTATCTTGCTTTAGTCGGTGAGGGTCAGCCGATCAGTCTTCTTTTTTCTCCCTAAACAGAACGTGTTCATTCATTCTTGTTTCTGGCCTCATAGAATATGATAGCCAGGCTTTTGTAATATACGGGGAAGGTGGGATTCTCCCTGGTCTTGAAGATTTTGTAGTTTAGCTGATGAATTAAGTAGGCAATGGGAAGAGATGAAGGAAATAGATAAACAGAAGTCCCAGAGAATAATTTAAAGACAGAGAAAAAGACCATGGCATAACCAGGGTTGAAATCCTGGCATGGTGTGGGAGGCTGGGACTCAGCTGAGGGCTATTATGGAACCCTAGGTGTGAAGTAAAAAGGAGCTAATCTAAAAGTCATCGTGGAAGGCACGAGGAGGGGCAAGTCCAGACACACTGGGCGTGGCCATCATTGTATATAGTCTTCCCAATGTCCCAGGCACAGCTCCTTGCTCTGGAAAACAGCTCCTGGCAAAAGATTGGTCAGGGCATCTGAGCTAAGTGTGACTAATCCGCAGCCCGCCAGTGATGTGGCCTGTTTGAAAAGATGAGCTGGCCAAGCCAGGTTGCCCTCTAGAGACCAAGAGTGCTGTGAGACTAAAGCTGCAAGATCCTCAGCTGGGAGGGCGGCCAGGAGGGCACATGCAGGGCCAGTGAGCAGGAGCTGGGGGGAGGGGAAGGGCTGCAAAAGGCATGGGGAGTCTGGGAGACATTCAGTGGTGAGAAATGAGAGAAAAGTCACCTGAGAAAGTCGAATCACGTCGCAGGTAGACAGCACAGGGAAGATGTATAACCCCCACTCTCGCAGGTCCAGAACCAGCCTCCACCTGTGCTCCATCCCCTGGTGCCAGGCTGTTTGGCTTTCTCGGGGTGCCTGGGTCCACATGTCCTTCCAGAAATCTCCATGACGAAAGGAAATGTTGGCAAGTCTAGGCCTTGGGCAGACAGAACATGTGTTAGCCTAACTAATTTCTTAGAGACCTGGAAAATGAAGGTCAGTGGAACACCCCCGGCAGGTGCACACGTGCATATAGCACTGCACGTGTATTTGCAGATTTAGTCACAACACAGAAGTCCTCGCAGTGTGTAGCAGGCAAGGGCGATGGGGCGTGGCAAGGGAGGAGCAACAGGAGACCTGCCTTGCTGGGAAGGCCAGTTGGAAGGACTCATGGGTGGTGGGCAGAGAAGATGCTCTTTCACTTCCTTCAGGATGTAGATGCCCTTTAAAGTCACATGATTTCCTAACACAGGTGCCTTGAAAATGACTCACTGGAGAACACGAATGCTGTTCTTCATGTCCCTTTTGAAGCAGGGTGAGGCTGCCCCAGAGCAGAGGAAATTGACCCTAATCCATTTCTGGGCAGTGTTTATCTTCTGTCTCCGGAGCCTCTCAAGCATGGCTCTCTGCATCGAGCTGCTCTGTTACGGTTAACACACCCCATCTAAACACCCCGTCTTGGTGCCTATCACCTACAATCTGAGTGCCTGCTCTTGGAGGCTGTGTTGGTGTCCGGGTGTCCGGTTTCCCAGGATGCCGGATACAGAGCCAGGGGCCTCTACTCTGGCACTCTGTGCCATGTGACCTTCAGCAAAGCGTGGACATCTCAGGGCCTATATTTCCTCAAGTATAAAGGGGGAAGGAAGACATTGATGGCCAACACCAAAGACCCGTTTGTCTTACAGGGGTCGAACTCAAATGAAATGTTTAAGAAGGATTTGTAAACTGTGAATTGTGGTGCTCTCTGAGGAACTGATATTGTTTTCTTCTTAGAAGAACTGTGATTTATAGTTATTTTAATGGCTCTCTCAGCACCCCACCCCCAAGAGAAGTGCACTGAGGGGCAAACAGGAGAAGCTCAATAAATTGTCACTGAGGGTGGTCATCATTGTCCCCATCATCACAAACTCCTGTTGGTGCTGCTGGAAGAACTCACCCTCTTGCCATACTAACAGATAAGCACAGGACACACAGGACCACAGGATGGCACCAGGATGTCACATAACTTGCCAGCACAGAATACATATCAGTTACATATAAAGGTTAAGTGTATTTTGGAGGTTAGAAAAGGTGGTGAGTGAATAACTGAGGTAGGAAAGTTGCTTGTGGGAACAGTTTCAAGATATAGAGTGAGGCAGGGTGGGGTTAGGAGAAACTGTTTTTGTCTAATTAATCTGAAAGACCTTCCAGAGGAAGCAGGGTTTCCAGAGCAGGTAGACAGAAGGGCAGGATGGGGTTGGTGGCCAGAGAACATTCCAGGCACATGAGAGTCATTTCTGCAGGCTGAGGTGGCGAGATTCCTTCATTATTGCTCATTCCCCTTGGCAGACTGGAATGGCTAGAGGGCCGTGTGTGTGTGTACTTACACGCGTGTGAAGATGACAGGGGAGGAGGAGGGTAAGGGACAGACAGTGAGGGTGGGAAAGAGGAAAGGAGGGTTTTGGTGGGTTGATGAAGAAGATAAAACTGGTAATTTTCAGGTGCGCCATGTTTCCGAGAAACACTTACAGAGATTTCTTTTATTAAGGGCATACGATAAAGATGTCCTCAGCCTCTTTGTTTGGGCCCCAAACTTGGAATTGTAACTAGAGTAAAATCAGGGATAAGTTTAGGGCTGAGGGCAGGGAAAAGAAACCTCAGTCAAATTGAGTTTATACTTGACCTAAAACCTTTACGTTTGAAGGTTTTTTTGAAATTGAACTTGTATTTACTTTCTTCTTATTCTGGAGAACTGTCGAAACCCCCAAGTTCCCATTTGTTCTAGACCCTGGGAGAGCGTCGTATGATTACCAGGCAGCACAGCCCTGGCCAGGGACTTCCAAATGTGCACATCTCCCTTGGAGGGAAGCGGGACTGGGCCTTCCTCTGTCCAAGCCACTTCCTGGCTTCACCTACTTCTATGGATCCTGGAGCTCCAGACATGATCTCATCAGGGCCACTCCTTAGAGGGAAGTGGGGAGGCAGAGGACTATTTCCCTCTCGTTTTCCAAATGGAGAAACTGAGGCACTGAGCAGTGGAGCAGTGAAAGGAGCTTAGTAAGAATGAGATAGTGAGCTGAGAGCTGCAGAGCTGAGAGCAAACTGGACACTGAACTGCACCATCTGGTGCAGTTAATGTGTGTGTGTGTGTGTGTGACCCTAAATCTTCAAAAGAGACACCCTGAGGATGACACAGTTTAAAAAGGAACCTCATTTCCTGAGAAACAAAGTGTGGCATTGGAAATGTTATGTAGTGTTTGTAAGTCCTATTCCTTGTGTGTAAATAGGGAATAATGGTAATACCTACCTTATGGGATTGCTGTGATGAGTCTCAAGACTAATGTGTGAAGAACCCAAATTGAAGAGACCACGGGGCCCAGTGTCAGTGCTGCCACACACCCTCTCTTACCTCCATCAGTGACTCTTTGGCTCACTGCAAGATGTGACAGCCATTTGACAAGGTTGATCACGCTGTTCTTCCTGAAGCTCCCTCTTTGCTGGCTTCAGCTATTTTCTGGTTCTTGTTCCACCTTCATCTTTCTCCTTAGTCTCCATGGGGGGCTCTGTCTGCCTCTTGAAAATCAGCTTTCCCTCAGGGGCTGTCCTCAGCTCTTTTATGTCTCCTTGCTGACTGTTTGCCTTGAGAGATCTTTTCCCTTCCAACTCCACAGAGCCCTGCCAACTCCCAAATTGATTCCCAGCACTTCAGACTAAACAGTCAATTACCAATTACCTCCCAGAATTTCCTCTTGGTGTCTGTCCTCAGGCACATCCGACTTGACATGTTCAGAATTGAACTCACCACCTTTCTTCCTAGTCTGCTCCCCCTTCAGTCCTGGTTTGGTGAAGGACACCACCATCCAGCTAGCCTCCCCGGCCTGGAGCGGGAGTTCGTGGAAACCCTTGGGTCCCCTTTGCCCTCCATGTCCTGGCTGTAATTAGGTCCTGCTGACCTCTTTCCTTCATGTCCCTTACTTTTTGCCGTCCCTTCAACTTGATCCTAAGTTAGGCCCTCGTTTTTTGCTTGCCTCCAGATTTGTTTTCCTGTGGCTCAGTCACTGCTGCCTTCATCAGAGAGATCCTTTTATAATCCTGCAGAATTGATTTATATGCCTGGGCTTCCTGTCACCTTTGGAATAGACTCCTTTCTGCCCCTGGCCCCCACTTTCTCTCTCTCCAGATGGGGCCGGTGCATCTCCAGTTTGTGCTATTCTGTCTGTCACTCTGCCTCCCTATTTGTACTTCTGGCAAACGTTTCTTCAGCTTGAAGATCACCACTCTTGGAAGGCTTTCCTGGGCCACCACGTCTACCTTGGCACATCTTAGCACACACGTCTACCACGACTTGTACAACTCCCTCAACCGAGCCGAAACCCCTTGAGAGCAGCAATCATGTCTTATCAGCGTGTCTGCCTGTGTTCATCACCTAGCTCAGCACGTAGTGGAAATTCAACCAGTATTTGTTGAAAAACTGAAGAAATTAATGGAAAATTTAAGGCCATGCTGATCTGCTCAGGCCTCCCGCTAGAGGGCACTCTCGCCGTGCGCTTCTCTGGAGGCCCGCAGCGGGCTGCGCTGGGACCGCCGCCTTCCATGCCCAGGTCAGTCCGCGCGCCAGGCCCCTGTCATTCTCTCAAGATGCATCCTCTCCCTCCCCCTGGATGTAACAACCTTCACCTATGGCAAATTCAGAACTTTTATTTTCTTTAGCGGTAGCCAGTAGGTCTGGAATAACTTGAGCTAAGACACTAATTAATGCCAATTTCAGAGAGTAGCAGCCTCCTGTTGACAGAGCTGCAAATTAACAATTGCTTTTAATGACTTTGAGTGACACGAAACAGCGTGTGCCTGGGTGGTGGACGTGTTTTGGGTGGGAGGGATGGGGTTCGGGGGCCCGAGTGCCGGCTGAGGCCCGTGCCCCTTAGCACGCCGCTCACAGCACCCTGGGCGCTGACCGTGGCGCCCCTGAAGCCAAGGGTGCATTTTTGAACTGGGTTGTGCCGTTCTTTTTCAGAAATTGCAATGCTTACTTCAGCTTCATCATGACGCCTCCTCCTGGTGGAGCGGGGCAGTGCCCTGCGGGGAGCCCCCCTGTAATTACTGTGCCCGGGTGAAGAAGGGGGGCCGTGCAGGCTGGAGAGAAGAAGACCTCAGGAAAGCGCAAGGGCCTCCTGTCATGCGGACGTTCTATTTCCACCAACATATAATAAGGAATAAAAACAATAAGTGTTTTTGATACTAATGAGCTCCAGGGACTTCTTTGGTAGAGCAGAATATGGGAGGTGAGGCAAGAGAAGAAACAGCAGAAAATTAAAAAGCCAAAGAGGCCAAGACTGTCCACTGCCAGAGTCAGTGACCCGGCACCAGGCAGAGGCACTGAGAGGCTGGACTGGGAACCGTCAAAAGAGGGAGAGTTTGGGGGATCTCTGCATCAAGTGGGAGATCCAGGCAGAAATATGGGAATGAAGATTGTAAGAAGTGGTCGGTGCTTTATTCTTTGACTGCCTGTTAATATAATCTTTGAGAGAAATTCCAGGACAGTTTGAATCGCATTTTCACGTCTTCTTGTTTGTTAGTCTCTTTGGTTTGGATGAGACTTTGTTGAGACAGGACCTCAAGGAACTCTGGGATTAGGTGGGTTAAAGGAGGAAGCATTTCTCTAACAACCAGGCAAAAATAGGCCAGGCTTCCTTGTGAGTCAGGGATGGAGAGCTGTGCTGCCTTGGCAGGAAGGTCACAATAGCATTTAGGATCTCTTTCAATTCTGAGATTCTCTGACTTCATAAAAACAACAAATTGCTGGACAAGTTTGAGCAGCCCACCTTCTTCCCTGCCCCTCCCACAGTCTCATATGGAATTTATGAAAAGCTGGGAAAACACAGGGAGATGACGGGTCTCTGACCTATGCTGGACACTTGTTTTCTGGCAGCTAATTTAACCCAAGGGGACTTGGTTCCTCAAAACCATCGAGGAATTATCCTGTATTCATTCAGTCAGAATAGTGACATAAAAATGCAAGTGTTTAGCTCAACAAGCATCTGCTGGGGCATTCCATGTCCCCAGTCCTCTGAGCTGGGAAGACGAGGGCCACTGAGACACGGTTCTTGTTCTCAAGGCTCATTGTCTGTGCGACAGAGCCTTGTAAGCCAGTGATTACATCCAGTGGCCAGGCATGGGTAGGAATATGCACAAGGAGGGAGTTATGGGAGGTGAGCAAAGCTTTTCTGAGGAAGCCATTCTTGAGCAAGCTTTAAAAAAGTGAGTGGGATCTATCAAGTGAGCAAGGGTTGAGGAAGGGGCGGATAGACAAAGCACCGTGGGCCATGGGGCAGATGTGTGAGGCCAAATTATGTGTTAAGGGAGTTGGGGCCAGGGAGGGGTGGTCTGGCTGAAGCCTGACGGTCTGGTTATAAGGTTGTACAATTTGAGGCTGCAGAGTTGTAAAGGCCTTTGTCTTCCATGCTGAGGAGTTTTAGCTTTACTTTACGGAGGCTTTGGATTCCTGCAGCATTTTAAGCCTATCGCTGGTGAGCAAATGGAGGAATGGCTTGGAGGGGTGTGACTGAGTGTGTACTCTTGTAAATGCACATGTATGGTTGTGCGTGGTCCAGATGAAGTTAATTGAACCGTTTCCTATCAATGTGCCTTCCCAAGCACATAGTCTCATCATTTTTCTAAATCAAGCTTCTGTCTCTAAATTGTTTCATTTGCTTCTTGTCTGTCATGGAATAAAAAAAATCATTTAACTAAAGTCTTCCTTTGATAGAGGAGGAAATGGAAGCCCCAAGGGGACAGTCCCTTGCCCAAGGCTGCACAGCTAGGGACTGACAGTTCCCTTGGGCCTTAGGCTCTTGATCCAGCGTTTTCTTCATGATGTTGTTCTGCCTTCTCAGCTACTCTGATACCCACAGGACAAAGTTGGAGCTCTGGAGAATTGTCAATAGAGCTTTAAACCTGGGCACAACTTTTTGTTTTTGTTCTCTAGTTAGGTGCCCAGCACACCCCAGGACATCTCTATGCCTCACTTACAAAGCTCCCCCATTCTACTCTCTTCTGAAGTAACTCCTATTCCTTCTGTAAGGTCCCAGGCAAACGTCACCTCTCAAATGAAGTAGTGACCCCTCTGGGAAAAATAAATCATGCACCACCTGTTTGCACCACCTGAATATGGCAGGTTCGTAACCCCTGCTCCACCCAAGCTCCTTGACAGAAGCATCACTTCACTCCTGTCTGCTGCCTGGCTGCCCCTACCGCGGTACCTGGCACAGAGGGGGCGTCTGCAATGTGTTTATGAACAACTAAATTGATGAATATACGAACTAAAAAGTCTGACCCTGAATCTCTCTGTGTGAATCTGTTGCGAGGTCCTCCAGGCTCTGAGTGTATGACTTGCTCATTTTATGGCAGCCAATGCTGGTGTGCTAAGCAGAAATACATCGAGGCTGGGAAGCTTTCCGTGTGTTTTCTTTTCTCTCAAGCAAAGCAAAGGTAGGGACTCTGGGTTCACTGCTACCTTGTAATTCCTCTGTATTATGTTGAACTCAGGAAGTTAATTTCTCTTTGACATGTTCAGCCTGGAAGATTTTTTTTTTTTTTAAATGACTAAGTTAAAGCTGTGCTTATGGTTTAGATTTGTTTTGGGTCTTTGGGAAGAAAAATTCCCTTGCTATTAAAAAAAAAAGATTCTTCCTTCTCCCTCTCAAATTCCATGCTTGTTTAATCTTGTTTAAACAATTAGATTCACCTTAAGAGAGCCAAAATTGGAGCCACTTTGGGGAGGGGGCCGGGCAGCTGCTCCTGCCCTGCAAGCTTTTCTTCTCTCTCCCAGAAGAGCTTTTCCCACCCCTGCTCTTCTGCCAGCTGATTAACACCTTGTGATGAAGCAGAGGGGTTAGCTCTTTCCGGATGTTACTTATTCTTTGTTTAAGGGAGAATTGTTTTGATTCTTCTTCTTCTTCTTTTTTTTTTTTTTTGCATTTGATTAAAACTCCTGGTGCTGCTCCAGGCAAAGCTGTGAGAGGATGACCCTAGGGCCTGGGGGGAGGGCACGTGAGAGTTTGGTCTGGGCAGAAGAGACGCCCTTGGATGTAGGTGGTGTGGACACCTTCCCTCTCCGGCTTCACTTTCACCTGAGCCCCAGCTTCCAGTCAGCTGGTGGCTCTGGGCTGAAGCTCACACACAGCACAGAAGCCAAGTGGTGTTAAGTGGAAACACAGGTGAGGAGCTGTGGAGTAGCAGCTGTCTGGGAAGCTGAGATTCAGAGAGCACTGGCAAGAGAAGGGAAAAGACCAGCATTTGTGCATCGCCATGGGGCTGGGCATGTTTAATAATGTATTTTCATTTAGTCTCCGTAATAACGATCGCTAACGTTTATTGAGCATCTAGTTTACACTAGGCAGACACATTACATACCTGATTACATTCTGTCCTCAGAATGTTCTCCATGAAGTTCTTAATTTTATTTCCATTTTGAAGATAAGAAAACTGAAGCTTGAGGAGGTCAGGCTAAGGAACTTGCCCACTGAAACAGACTAAGCTTGAAATCCTGTGTCCTTCAACCAAGTCTGCTCAGGCAGGGGGCTGCGGCCTTGAAAGTCAGAGGGTTTTGGCAGAATACCATAAGATAGGATCTACTGAATTCCTCAAATGAGCAAGGAACAATTTCCCCAGCAAACAGATGATTGTATTCTAGGTACAAGTTATGAAACCACAAACACAAGCAGCCTGGGGCCATGAAAAAGCGAACTGTTGAAGGACATATACACGTTTGTTTCTGAGTTTGCTCATTAATGGTTGCTACTCATTCATTTGCTTTGCTTTATGCTAGCTCTGGCTAACAGACAAGTGGCTACAGGCACAGAGGGCGGAACAAAAATTTATGGGCGTCTACAACTGAGAAGAGTCTATATATTCACATTTCTTTAGTTCATTGGTAAACCTGATAATATTTAAGCAGCGCACCCCACCCCATCGTGTGCTTCCAGAGTCATCCTGAGCCGTACTAGTATGAATGGGGAAAGCAGATGTTTGTGGGAGAGGGCTTCTCCCAAAGAACAGATCTTTCTTCTGAGCTCAGAAAGATGCTGCATATCATTTCATAGGCAGAAAATTTATCTTCCACATAATTTTTGCTTAGGTTACTATGAAAATTATTTGAAATGCTCAAGTATACTCTTGGCACCATACGAACTTGGCCTGACTGTACTAGGGTAGGGGTGAAGGTGGGAAGGCGCTGTTTGCCCAGAATTATAGAAACAGTGGGCATAATGCCTTACATGGGTCACTGCATTCCCTAGCTGATTATCTTTTTCTTGGAAAATTCTCCAACAGGCACGGACTCACAGATCATCATTTTCCTACCTTGCGAATGTTCTTTTGAGAGCAACGCAGTGAATGTTCCCCAGTATCATTCCTCACTAGGGCTTGGAAGGTGTGAACACCACTGATTTGGACCCTGCAGTGTTCAGAGCTACAAGGCTTTCTCTGCTTTTACTTCACTAACACCAGTGGTAAAGAACAAAGACCGGCTTTTAACAACATCACACGTGGACCTCCTGCTGCTCACTCCCTTTCCATGGTAGGAGTTGGGTAGGAGTGGCTTGGGTGGGAGAAGGATACCAAGGTAAAACAATGCCAGTACATTTCTCCAAATCATCTTTATTTTTACATCTGTGCAGTGAGCCAGGACGGGGCTCCAGATGATAAGGCACTGAGAAATGGTGGTGCTGAACTTTGCACATGTATAACAGAACAAATGTTAGATAACAACAACAATAATTGTAACGTGATTTTGGTTTTGAGGCCTCAGAATTTTGGAGATGGTGTGCATATGGAATACATTCATAGCTTTGTATAATGCCCAGTAAACTGATTAGGTTCAGATGAGAAACATTTGTCAGCAAAGTTCCCATTACTGGGTGGGGTGGGGTCTGGTCGGGGCTCTTCCTAGAGGGGCTGCCGTAGGAGATAAGATGCTATTGTTAGCTGTGATGGTTGGTGGTGGGAAATGTTCTGTAGGGAATTCTCTTTATCTTCATGTATGAGCCAAACCAAGGAATGGTCAAAATGTCTTCAGTGGAGCATGCCAGTCTAGTATACAGACGGTGTGATGGATCAAATAGTACTGAGGAGACCGCTCAGGTTATAGGCCATGGGAATTTCAGATTTCAAGTTCATCCCCATAAGGCCCTCACTGTTTTGTTGCCAGTAATAGGATATTGACTTTGGTGAAGTTATTGCAGGCTTGAGTAATCTAAAAGATCATGTGTGATGAGTTCCAACACACTGATGGCTGGTTGTGGTGAACTGTGGTGCTCTCTGGGAGCGGTGTGCGTAATAACAAAGCCCCTGCCCTTCTAGCATTTGGGTTGGGCACCCCTTTCATGATAAAATAAACCACTATGTGACTACATTTTTACTCTGGAAAAGAGGTGGCTGACGGTTTTCCCAGAGGACTCTGTCCCTGGAGTTTCCTGCTTCTCTGTGGTTTGGCTTCGCCTCTTGGGTGGCCCTAGTGGTCTGCTGTTTTTATCCAGTTTCCTTGCTTTAGTTTTCATTGTCATTGCCACCAGTCATTGGTTCATATTCTAGTGGAAATTTTTACAAATATTTAAAAATGAAATTGAGTTAGAGGTTTATCAAGTAGAGATGCTTGCCACATTTAGGGAGTATGCAGAATATTTACACATATGCAGAATATTTACAAAGCCAAAGTCTATTTTAAGCAGGTTTTCCCCTTGTGACGTGAATTGGTTTTTTAAGTTTCGTTTTGTGAAACTCAGCTTCTGTGGAACTTGTCAGGGGTATGGGCAGACAAGAGAGCTTCAGGGAGCCTGGAGAGGAAGGGTGTTGAGAGCAGAGGCTGAGAAAGGAGACAGCAATGGGAGAGTTAATAGATAATGAAGGGGAGATATTCAGATGGACAATGTAACAATCACCACCATCATCAGAGTATTAGCATCCGTAAGTGCTCCTGTATGCCACGATAGAAACGTGGGGATGACTGGGGGTCTAGGAAAATAGGCAGGGAACCGAGTGTTTCTCATCGTATCAAAACACGGGGGCTTCCTGGAGGAGGCAAGGCCTTTGGCGTGATGGGTGGGAAGAACGCTGGCTAAGCAAAAGGGCAAGCGGGCTGGACTTTGCCCTGTTTGGGCTGTTGTTTTTGTCTTACGCATTTTAAGAATTTTCACTGTCTTTGATAGTCCTTGGTCTAGTTCAAATACTCCAAAGCAATGGGTGAGTTTTAGCAGAGAGTTATACTAACTTCTAGCCAGGTAAGCTCTACCTCCATAGCTTAAGTCACCCCCTGTCTCCAGACTTCTGACCTTGACGGCTGACTGATTTGTGCACCTTCAAACTTCTCCCAAGTGTACTTCCACTTGGTACATCACAACATCACATTTGAAATGTATAAAATAGAATGTTTTTATTTTTTAATTTTTTTGAGATAGAGTCTCAGTCTGTTGTGGCATCATAGCTCACAGCAACCTTAAACTCTTAGGCTTAGGCGATCCTCTTGTCTCAGCCTCCTGGGTAGCTGGGACTACAGGGCCCACTATGATGCTCGTTTTTCTATTTTTAGTAGAGATAAAAAAGGGTCTCACTCTTGCTCATGCTGTTCTCCAACTCCTGAGCTCAAGCAATCCACTTGTCTCGGCCTCCCAGAGTGCTGGAATTATAGGCGTGAGCCACTGTGCTCCGACCCCAAATAGAAAGTTCTTATCATTCCTCCATTTTTTTCTTCTCCTGACATCCAATTTTACTCTGAGATGCATTTCATATTCTCCTTAAAAATTTCATTTCTAACACCACCACCATAATCCTCTTTTGGGACTAAATTATGTCATAGTAGAGTTTACCATGACCATATTTCCCATTGTCCTACCCCACATTTTTCTCCCTTGTATAGTCCAGCTATTTAATAAATGCTGATGAGTGCTTAATATGTGCACAAGGTCCGGCACTTGCAGCCTTTCAATAAATGTGTCCTGGATTACAACAAACTGAACTACTTTTAATATGCTTCTGATCTTAAAACAGAAATAAACGAACAAAGAGAAAGGGAAAATGTGCATAAAAGAAGAGCACTGAATGTTCCAGCAGTATGTGACAGTAGCCTGTGTGATAAAGGAGAATGCAGGAGTCAGTGCTGGTCAGTGACAGACTTGCAGCCAAGTGCAATCCTGTATGTACTAGTTACAAGACCTTGGGCAAGTCATTCACCATCTCTCGGATGGAGTCTTCTTATTTGTAGGGTGATATTTAAGAAGTAGGTCATTGCCAAGGTCCCTCCAAGCAGGTAATTCTTTGATCATTTTGTTGACTTGTGGTTATTTTCCAACTTTGCCCAAGGGCTTAGGGTTGGGGTGATGATTAACGCCTTAGTTCTGAAATAAGCAGCTCAATAACTTACTTGGAAATTTGGGTCCTTGAGATAGTAAATACCACAATAGGCATGCCGATTTATTTTGAGCCTACAGACAGATGCATAAGCCACATGCCTGCAGAATTTTAATCTGCATCACTGTCTTTGGGAATGATACTGACTGAAGATTGTTGGCTGACCACCAAGATGGGTGTGTCTGCAAGACCTCAACCTGGTTGAGTACTTAGCCACCACCCCTATGCTCCTCATTCTTTACTCTCAAATTCTAGAGTTCCACCGTAGTCCTTGTTTATATTACTCTGTACAGTACTTCCAAAGGTTTGGCTCAACACTATGCTAGCCATCAGATAAATCCCTGGATATGAATAGTTAGCTCACCAAACCATGCGATGCAGGGAGGCTGCCATTACCCTGAACACGGGCTTCTAAAAATATGGTCCAAGAGTGTGCATTAGTTTAAGTGTCATAAGAGAAATTATGAGATCAAAACAACTTTAACTTTAAATATTACTTAGGGTTTTATGTTAAATTGGCCCATCTAGAGGGAATGATACTGACTGATGATTGTTGGCCTAATTTCCCTGGCTTATTAAATGCCAAAATATTAGTTTTGAGGAGCAGCACTATGGGTCTGGAAATCATCTCAGGAAAAATAAATCATGAGACTTTTAGTTCTTCCCAAACCAGGGAAGAGTTATTGTCATCAAGGGTAATAAATTTGGCCATGCTAAGAAGAATAGGAAAAGTTAATTTTGGTCCCAGGGTAAGATTAATAAAAGGAAATCATTCATATTCATTCTTTTCCTTCTGGCCAAGCTAATTTTTTTTCTCCTTCATCTCTATCACATTTGCTTCTATCAGGATTGATTCTTGTTTTATGTCAGGACTTGAACTTCTTGCTCCTTCCATAGAACTGTGTCATGGTGACCTCTCAAATTCTTTCCCTCGGAAGTTTTCCATTATCAAGATATCCAATTGGAAGATCACACAGTTGTGTGACAGTGGACGAGACTCTTAACTTCTGTGCCTCATTACACGGTTAGTTTTTGAGAGGAGAGGGTAGAATATTAAGAACCTAGCTCCAAGAACTATGGCTCCGGATGTGGAAATTTGTATGCATTTTCCTTCTTTGTAAGAACTAGATTGCAGATTCAGATAGAAGGAGAACAGAAACAGATCTGTGGCTGTTTGAGTGGAAATAAAACATAGAAGACATATTTCCATCCTTCTCTGATAAATGGATTGCCCTCCTCTTTAACATTATCTTTCTTCTTCCTGAGACCCATCCTACAGGGACAGGTTGTTTTGGTTCTTTTGGCTCCTGTAGGCCTCCTTTCCATTTAAGGTCATCATGGTGTGAATTGGATTATTAGGTGGAACCATATGAGATTACCTTTTATTTATTTATTTTTTTTGGTAGATCTAAGAAGTGGTCTACTACTGGCAATTTCATGTGGCCAACCATGTGGCCAACTGAATGCAAAAGCCTTTGCTGGCTCTTCCTTTGGTCTTGCAACTCTGCTGTTGCCTCTCCCCCACCATGTCTCTTTGATCCACTAACAACTTCTCATCTTGCATGTTGTGCTCAGGTCTTTGCAGATTTCCTTGATATCTTGCATTGTCATAACACTTGGGTACTTATGCTCCAAGAGGTCAGGGTACCAGTAGGAAATAGATGGCACACTCACATGGGAGAAATTAAGGAGACTTTAATGAGGGCACCATTTATAAGGATGTAGTCAGAATGAAGAGAAACTCTCAAGGGATGTTGAAGCACCTATGGGGAGCAACAAGAAGGAGCCATTGCTCATCCCAGGCTGAAGAAGGAGGGATTACTGTGACCTAGAGAGAGCCATGGGAGAATCCGAAGAGGCCTGGACTTAGCAGTTATGGACACCAGTAGAGAACTGCAACCTCTTACAACCCAGCGGCCAGCAGGGAGTAAGCCAGAAAAGAAAGAGCCTGTCCATTTTCTCTTCCTGTGGTACCATCTCTGCTTCTGCATCCTATTTGCCAAACCCAACCAGAAGCCAGAGGGCAAGGATCTTATTGTCCTCACAGGTCAGCTTCCCAGAGATAGAGCAGGACGATGGGATTTGCTGAGGGTCAGAGATGCTTCTGTGTCAGGAACTGGCCAGAGGAGGGTTGATGACCTTACTGCCAGCTTTTGCTTATCCTGTTTCCATTCGCATCTTGAAGAAGATCTGGCAGAATTAGATAATTTATCCTTTGTGAGGCAAGAAGGAGCCTGGAGAATGTTTCAAGAGAGATACTTTACATCCCTTTTTCTAAAGTTGGAAAATATTTCAAACATAGAAAAGCACAACGATAATACAGTAGACAGCCAGTGTTCCCACAGCCAGATTTAAGCAATTGTTAATATTTTATCATATTTTTTCAGACACTGAAAGAAATAAAATATGAGAGATTGAGTCATAGCCACCCCCACTCAAATCCCCTCATTCTTCCTTCTCAGAGGTAGCCATTTACTTGAAGTGCGTCCACTTTCCATAATTCTGTTGCACATTCATAAATGATATGCATCGTCTTATATACTTATGTGTCTTAACGTCATGTTACTGTACGCACTTTTTTGCATCTTTTTTGCTTAATTGTGTATGTTTGAGATATGTGCATGCTAATAAATTAGATATGGTTCACCCATTTTAACAAGTGTCCTTCGTATGACTATACCATAATTTATTTTCCATGCCTGGGCTGGTAGATATTTATTGCTTTGGGTTTTTTTCTTTCACTATGGGACAGCCACAGTGAAGGCTACGGGGCTACTGAGGGGTCCTGTGTGGTGTTATCTGGTCTGCTGAGCAGCTCCAGCTGGTGTGTGGTTTATGGGTGAGTGGTGGGTGAGGGGCTTGTGAAGGGTGGCAGGTGTGTGGTTCTGTGACTTTAGGAAAATGGCTGATGTGACTTTCTAAATTTCTTTGTTTTTTGCTCCATGTGCAGAGAACCCCACACTTTTGTCCAGACCAGAAGTATCCCAGCTCACTCTTTCCTCCTGTGGGATCACTTTATGATAAACTTGGTGCTGTTGCTCAGAGAGGGGACAGAGCTGCCTGGCATGGCCCCTGCAAGCCCCAGGCTGAGCCAAGGCAGCCTCACTGCTCTTGGACCTGGAGAAGCACGAGCCAGTTCCTGGGACTGGAGAAGAGGCAGCAGTGACTGGTCATGTAACTGAGCATTTTCCTTAGAGCTCCTGGAAGTCAAAACAGGCCTCACGCAAGGCAGTGAGGACTGGGTGGCTTCTCTTAAAGAAAGAGAGGTCAATTTATAGTTTCTGAGTTTTGAAAAGAGGCAAAAACTTAGCAGCAGCCAATGATACTCTACATTATTCTGCATTTTTCTCTGTGCACCAAACCCTCTAGTTTGTTTTATTGTTAGGTGGAGGAAGATATAGGTTGTGTGTAAGGGCCTGAAACTTAGTTTCAGGAGTACATTTTCAGAACAAAATACGAAATTACTCATATAAAATTAGAGTCTGGGTAAAACTGCCTTTTACCAAGCCAGGGGTATCTGTGAGGGTGTTGCAAAGGGAGTGAGCCCAGCTAGTGAGGAAGGGTGAGGATGAAGGTGGAGAAGACGCTGGTGATTAGAGATTCATCAGGTCTGCCCAAAGCCTTGGAGGTGACCTACTGGGAGGGGGCATGTGTGTGCAAACATGAGAGAGAGAAGGGAAAGTGGTGGAAAACCTGGCAGATGATAGTGTAAATAATGAGAAAAAGATTAAACACTAAAGGCAAGGTCTTATGCAAGATGAAAGAAGGAGGGCAGCTGTCAGGTGGGGGTAATCTGTGGGCTCTACTCGTGGGCTCTGCAATGGAGAGAATCATTATGCCCACTGGAATAGACAGCCCACTGGTGTGGACTGAAGTTCAGGCAGGAAGCCAAGTGAGCAGGAGGACCCACTCTCTCATGCTCTTTGCATGTGGGACAGTTAAGATCCACAAGGGCAGGGATGGAAGACACCATTCTGCTTCCCACCAATGGCTCACATATCTCTGTGATTTATGGACAGTCTGTAAAACTGGGTATTTGACATAAGAAGTAGGTACCTGGGAAAATGTAGGCAACATTTTGCATAAAGCAGGGTCCCACCCTTCTGCCCAAGGAAAGAAACCTGGATCCACAAACTGTTCTGTGGGTGCTAGGAAGGGAAAGGGTCTTTGTGGAAATCCACAGTGTAGGGGAAGATACGGCTAAGACCTGTGCCAAAGGGTCAGTTCCTCTAGAAATGATACACCTTTGCGTTAGCAGGGGTCGTATTTTCTGAACCAAAAGCTGGGAACATAGTCCAAGAACAGAAAAGAATATTTGAAATCCAAATCTTCTTGAAGAATTCTGGTTCCAGAAAAACACATTTTTGGGGGGCTGAGCCTCTTAGAGGATGTTTAAGAGGAACAGAAGACATGGAATTTACTAGAAAGCTACACTGGATGGTCACTTGCATAAGATCATCTCACTTAGTTTCCTCATGGAACTCTTACAATGACCCTATGAAGTAACATAATTATTCTCATTTTGCAGGTGAGGAATCTGAGGTCAGGAAAGTTCCAATAATTTCTCCAAATCACGCCACTGGTATGTGGTGGAGCCTACGTTCTTCAGTAGGGCCCAGTGTCCAGCTCTTGAGAAAGGGAGGACAGTCATGAGAGTCCTCCCTCACTCAGGGCCTGGTGAAGCAATGGGAACTCTGCTTCTGGGTCCCTTCTGTCATTTGGGGCTTTGCACCCAGAGGGAGAGCAAGAGGAAGGTCAGCATTTGCCTGTGTTAGCCTGTGTTTTCCTTGGAGAGACTTCTGGGAGAAGAAAGTCTGTTCATATGGTGGGAACTTTTATTCTGAGTGCTTATCACATACCAGATGCTAATTAGTTTATTTTTAACTTTTTACTAAGAAGTGTAAGATGCAAATATAAAAATACATATCACAAAAATAAATATGTTCAATAAATTATAACAAAGCACCTCCACACTGGTGAAGAAAGAGTAGTCACGCCTTTCTCCTGCCCACTCTTCCATCTTCATACTAGACACCTCTTCAAAGTTCACCATTACTCGCCTCCTGATGCTACAGGGCAGCTTTGCCTGGTCTTGGACTTCATCTAACTAGAACCATGTAGTATTTTTTTTTTCTTTTGTGTCAGTTTTCACTGATCTGTGTTGTTAAATGTATCTACTGTTTATACATTTCACTGACATATAGTATTCCGCTGAACATGTCTACCATAATTTATTATGCATTTTACTGCTGAGCATTTAGGTTCGCAGTTTTAGCCATTGCAAATAAAGTCATGGTGAACATTCCTGAGCATGTCTGTTGGTGCTTGCGTGCGTGCATTTTTTGTTAGGTACGTGGGCTGGTTACAGGATATGAGTATCTAATACTTGATGCCAAAATATTTTTCAAAGTGGCGGTAGCAGCTTACTCAACCACCAGCAGCGTATGAGAAAGTCTGTTGCTCGAAATCCCTATCAATACTAATTATTTTTAGTCTTTTTAATTTCAGCCGTGCTGATAGAAATGGAGAGCGGCATCTCACGGTGGTTTTAGTTTGCATTTCCTTGATGACTCATGAGGTTGAACAACTTTTCCTACTTACTGGCCATCTGGATATTATCCTTCGTGTCTTAGTTCACTCTTGCTGCTGTAACAGAAACACTCTACTGGAAATACCTTAGGCTGAGTAATTTCTAAACTGTAGAAATTTAATTCTCACAGTTCTGGAGGCTGGCAAGTACAAGATCAAGGCACCAGCGGATTTCGTGTCTGGTGAAGGCTCACCTCGGCTTCCAAGGCACTGTCTTATTGCTGTGTCCTCACGTGAAGGAAGAGAAAGAAGGGGATAAGAGTCTAGCTAAGCTAGTTTCTGGGAGCCCTTTCATAAGGTTACTAATCTCATCCAAGAGGGCAGTGTTCTTACGACTTTATCACCTTCCAAAGGACCCATCTCTTGATATTGTGCCTTAGGCTTTAATTTGTAAACATATGAATAATAGAGGGACACACAGCACTTTATAAAATGCCTGGTCAAATCTCTTTTACACTTTTTTATGCTCTTTTTCTTACTGATTTATAGCTTTATTTTGTGGCGACAATTTGAACTTTTATTTTAATTTAATTTAATTTTTTATTGTTGGGGATTCACTGAGGGTACAAGAAACCAGGTTACACTGATTACATTTGTTAGTTAAAGTCCCTCTTTTACTTGGGTCTTGCCCCCAAAAGATGCATCACACACGGAGACCCTCACCCCCTCCCCCAATTTATAGTCCTTTTTATATATGTAAACCCTTTGTCAGTTACATAAATTGCTAATGCTTACTTTGTGAGGCGCCTTTATTCTTTAGATTGTGTCTTTTGGTGAATAGAGTTTTTTATTTTAGTGCATTTTATCTTAAGAATCCTTGATGCATTTTCCCCTTCTGTTTAAGAAATACATTCTTCTTCAAAGTCATGGAAATATTCTTACATTAATAAAGTCAAGAATATTTTTTGTCTTTCATATTTGGAGCTATATTCTTCTTGGAAATGATTTGTGTGTATATGGTGTAAGGTAAGAGTTAAGTTTGTTTTTTTCTCCATATGGATAGCTAATCAACTCAGTATCAGTTATGAAAAGTATCACGCTTTTCCTGCGACTCTGCACTGCCATCTTTGTCACAGTCACAAATTCACAAATCCTCTCTGCGTGGATTCTGTTCCATTGGTCTGTTCGTTTATCCTTGCACAAACACCACTCTCTTAGTTTTTGTGGTCTTATAATACATCTGATATTTGGGGGAAAAAAAAATTTCCTCTGTGTTTGTCAGGTGTCTTTGCTATCTTTGGCGTTCATATTTCCACACATATGCAGAATATTCTTCCATTTATTTAGCTTCTTCAGTTTATCCTGATGATTAACATTTCTTTCTGTGAAAGGCTTGCAAAGAGAATAGTTTTTCTCTAATAATTTTTCATTAGAATAATTTCTAGGTGTCTGATATTTTTCCTGGTTTTATAAATAGCATTCCCTTTTTAAACTGAAGTTTAATTTATACATGGTAAAAGGTACAGATTTTAAGTATATAATTTGATGGATTTTGACAATGATATACACCCATGTAACCCAAGATATACAAGATTTCCAGATGATTCTTTTTTTTTTTCTCTTTTGAGCCAGTCCCTCCTTCTTCTCCCACCAGAGGTATGTATTTAACTTTATCATACATATGTAGTTGTGTGTGATAACTACCCCCCACTACTGTTACCTGTGTGTAGTTTCAAAGTGAATATACCACTTGACACTTCTGCCAGCAATGTTTGAAGTTCCACTTGTTACACATCCTCACCCATTTTGGTACTGTATTTCTTTTCAATGTTAGTTATTCCAGTGCATGTAGTGGTATCTTATTATGGTTTTGATTTTATTTTTCTGATGATCTTGAGCATGTTTTCATGTACTTACTGGTCATTTGTATATCATTTGTCAGGTACAACATGCAAGTCTTTTGCCATTTAAAGAAAAATGGATGGTTTATCTTTTTATTATTGATTTATGAGTTACTGAAAAATATATTCTTAGTATGTCCTTTGCCAGATAATGTGAATGTTTTCTTTTAGTCTGTGTCTTATTTTTCCTTTTCTTTATAGTGGTTTTTGATGAGCATAAGTCTTAAATTTTGGCTCAACAAATTTATCAGCTTTTGTCTTTTGTGTTCCTGCTTTCTGAGTCCTGTCTAGAAAATGGTTTTCTATCCAAAGATTGCAAAGATTTTCTTTTATGTTGTTTCCCCAAAGCTCTATAGTTTTAGCTTTTACATTTAGTAAAAATGTGATCCACTATATTACATTTTATGTATGCATTGAGGTTCTTTTTTCCCCCAGATGTGGTATGTGTTTTTTCCAATATCATTTTGTTAAAAAATTCACCATTCATCTGAAATCTATTTCAGGGAAGTATTTGTTGAATATGTCCTTTTCTACTTCCCTCTTGTTACTCTCCTACCTGATGTCCTCATTTGTCCATTCGCCTGTGAGTGGTGATGATTTTACACCTGTGCTATGTCAGGAAGTCTGCTCTGTGCTAGGACGTAAAGGTGAACAAGACATGGTATCTATGCCCAGGGAAACATAAACTGTGATCTGTTTTTACAGATGCCATTTCTTTCCTGAGCTGTTACCGTAGATCTTGTCCCCTCTCTGCCTTTCTTCTCTCCCTTTTGATCCCATTCTCTTCACTGTTGCCAGAATTATCTTCCTAAATTGCAGATTAGATCATGATCAGTCATCTTTGGTTCTTAGTATGTTGTTCAAGGCTTTTAGAAGTAGGACCAAAACTGCCCCTCCACACCTCTGTCCCTCTGTCCTCTAGCTTTGAACCTCATGCGTTAGTCATAGTAGACTACTAGCAGGTTTCCAAATACTTGTCATATTTGTGTCTCCCCCCCGCCCCTTCCCTTCAGCCTTGAATGCCCTTCAAATCTCATTCATCATGTGGCTTTCTCTTACTCATCTTCACACTATTACTCATCATCTAAGATTCACCTTCCTCAAGGTACCTATCCTGTGGCAGAATTAATTATATCCTTTTTTTAATGTACCACAATTACAGAATTTATTTCATTGCATTGTAGTTAGTTCATGGCTTAGATGCCGGGTTCCCTCTCAGCACCTCCACAGTGCTCAATATATGTTTGTTGAATCATTGGAAACAAAACCCTTTTAAAATATGTAAAATATACATTGCACCACTGTAAAGGGTGTTCTTACTTTTTACTGGTAATACTCTTGTGAAAAAGTTAAGAACACTCACAGTCTCCAATTGCCTGGCCAGGGCAATCAAAATCCCCACATTTGGAAATCAAAAGAAGTTTCTCTGTCTGTTTTTCATCCTCTCTTTCATGTAAAGTTTGGGGATGTGGGTTGAGACATTTTATACTGAGTTTACAAAGTTTAAGATGGGACTGACTGACTTCAGGGGTTCCCAGCAGAGAAGTAAGCAGCGGAGAGAGGGTATTCCTCAGGGATGCTGGGTCAGGAGAAAGTCCCACTTTCACTGCATGGATGTGGCTGATGTTCTTTCGCAATCTGCTTCAGATGCTGCCAGTGAGGTAGATGTGGATGTGTGTGGCAATACTGGGAGAGGGTTCAAAACCTTAGCCATGACATGACCTAAACGTGATTCATGAGTTGCTGTCAGCGCATCTTCCCTAACAACTTTATGAGTAAGTGGCAAAGTATCTGACCTAAGCTCTTTTCCCTACCAAACCCTGCTTTGAGAATGCAAACAGGATGCTTCAGAAGGAATATGCTCCAAATCCATTTGGATGGAGATTGCTTATACAGTTGGGAAACATCACTCAGAAAATTTTCAGCCCTCATTGCAGATTAATCCCCTGAATTTTGATTTATGGACTATCCACTATTTCAAAATAATTTCTCGTAGGGAATTCTATCAATAGATAAAAAGTTTCTGGAAGGACTCAGATAGGGACTAAGATTCTTTCCTTAAAAACAACAACAACAACAACAACAACAACAACAACAACAACAACAACAACAATTAAATTCTCAGGAACTTAATGGCATGATCTCTAGACCTGATTTAGCACTTTGTGTTTTCAGGCTCTTAGAATGTTGGTGCTGGAAGGGACTAAGGGAACATCTGGTTCAGCCCCCTCACTTCACAGATGGTGTCAGGGAGGTTAATACCTTAGTAAGGTCCTACAGCCTGTCAGCAGTGGAGCTAGGATGAGGCCCCAGGCCTTCTAACTTTTAGCCTAGGGATCTTTCTTCAATACACAAGGCAAATTGCTATTTGAGATGAATTAAGACATTTAAAGGCGAAATTCAGGACTTTAGTACGTTGGGTATGGATGTGTGCCACTGTTTTCCTGACAACTGTACTTCACTGCAGGACCAGCTCTGAGAGGCAAACTCCAGGAGCCTTGTGCTGCCAGTTCTTGTCTTGGATGTCACTTAGAGGAGCTGGAGCTGGAGCTGGAGCTCTAGATGTTGATGATGACGATGGATCAATACTTAACCTAGAAGCTGGGGACTAGTTATTCAGTGAACTTAAGTGGTATATACTTTTTCCCCCTACAACCAGCAGGAATCTCTAGCCTGTCTCCCATTTTCAGCCTCCTTTATCCCTGCCATTAAAAACTGCCTCCCCCCCCTTGAAACCTGCCCTCCTCCTTCTCCTCCAGGACACCTTGCCTCTTCTCTGTGGGGTTCTGCCACTGAGCCCAGGGAAGCCCTATGGACAACAAACTACTCCCTTAGCCTTTCCATAAAGCCCTCTTTCTGCCTCCTTACAACAGAAACTCACTTTTTAAATTTAAAAAAAAATTTATTTCAGAATGCAATCAGTGTATTCTGGTTTCCTGTACCCTCAATGAATCCCCAACAGTAAAAAAAAAAAAAAAAAAAAAAAAAAAAAAATTATTTCAGAATATTTGGGGGCTGCACATGTTTTGGTTACATGGTTTGCTTTTGTATATTTTAAGTCAAAATTATAAGTGTGCCTTTCACCCAGAAAGTGTACAATGTACCGTGGGATGTACCTGTTCAGTGTGAGTTCAACCACCCCCTTTCTCTGTCTCCCACTTACTTGAATTCCGTGGAGTTTTGCTTCCTCATGTGCACATGAGTGTTGGTCACCTAGTTCCAATTTAGTATTGAGTATGTGTGGTGTTTGTTTTTCCATTCTTGTGACACTTTGCTTAGGAGAAGGGGCTCCAGAACTCACCTTTTTCCTGGATACTATCCTTGCCACCTTCTTCAACAGAGACTTTTCTTGTCCCACTCCTCCCAGTGGCTGGAGTGGGTGGGGAGCATGGGCTCCACAGTCATCCTCATGCCCTCTCAAGGCCTTTACCACTGTTTTAAAATTTGTTACTAACTCACTAACTAAAGCTTTCTCAAGGAGTCTATTTATTCCAAATCTTTCCCTCTCTCCTTAAACCTTGAACTGTTGTCTACTTCCTTGGGTTCTGTAGATGGCCTTAGTTACTTCTTTCAGAGAATACTGAGGCTTTTTGTTCTTTCTGAAAATTTCAAAGCTTCTATGTATTTTTCCTTGTATTAAAAAAAAAAAATTCTTTCCTCCCATTTCAGAAGAGAGAATCCAAGGCCAATTTCCCCATGGTGCCTGGATTCTTTTGCTCCTTGGCCTGTGCTGGACAAGACAAACATCTCTGAATTGCATCTCTTGGTATTTTTTTTCTTTGGATGCAAAGTCTCTTTCCCAATTGTGCATCAGAATTGTCTAAGATATTTCAAAATGCACAATCTCTAGTCTCTTCCTACAGCTCTCTGGTCAGTGCTATACCTCCAGTGGCTAAATGAAAGATTTCGGCTCTGGTTCCTGAAATCTGCATTTTGACAGGTTCCAAGGTAATTCTTCAGCACAAAAAATTTTTAGCTTATAGTCACATGCAGGCCAGCTTTATGAAAAATAACCACCCTATATAGCTACCTGTTGCTGTGTAACAAATCATCCCAAAGTTTAGTGGCTTAAATAACAATGTTCATTATCTCAATTTTCTGTAGGTCAGGAATCAGGACGGGGTGTGGCTGAGTTCCCTGAGTCTCTCACAGGCTGTAGGGGGCATGCTGGCTGGGGTTTCCATCCATATCAAGGCTCAGTGAGGCAAGGGTCTACTTCCAGGTGTCTTCCTGCCGTTGCTGGCAGCTCTCAGTTCCTCAAGGGCTGTTCTCTGAGGGCTACAGTTCCTTGCTGGCTGTTGGTGGAGGTTACCCTCACGTCCTTGCCATGTAGACCTCCCATGAGGGGAGCTCTTAATATGGCAACTTGCTTCATCTGCGTGAGTGCACAGAGGAAATCAGAGGGAGAGAGCGAGCAAGAGAGCAAGTAAGACAGAATCGCGACATCCCCATAACTTCCGCCATATTCTGTTTGTTAGAAAAGAATCCCTGGGCCTGGCCTGTACGCAAGGACACAAGGGGAGGGGATTAAACAAAGATCTGAATGTGGGGGGAGTTATTGGGAGCCTTTTAGAAGCTGACCAGCACGTTCTCCAACCCCAAAGTCTTTCCCTTATGTGCTGCCCATTTAAGGTGTCAGCTGATTTCTCTCCTCAGACTTACCACTCAGCTTTTCTAGAGGGAAGTGTAAACTATGATCTGGCCACGTCCACACTCCTCACCCTACTCCATGGTGGAGTAGGCCTGCCATTCCTACCAGTCTATGTAACTCCTTTCTTGGTGATTATGGCGAACTCTGATGGCCACGCCCTTTCTTCTCCTCTACTTGTGTCTCCGTCAGCGTCTGCTTGGCCCACTTTCTTAAGATTTCTCCTCAGACTCCATGATGCTCTATTCTCCTTGGTCCTCAAGTTTCTCTGCTCACTTTTTCTCTACTTCTCTACTGACTCCTGCACCTTCTTTGATTTTGACCAATTATTATACTATTCTGAACATATTTATTTGTGTCTGAATAGAACATGTTACTTGCCAGGGACTCAAAAAGTTTTGAGACCAGCTCCAGATTTCATCCAAGGACAGAGAAATGACCAGTCTGTTAAGCCTGTTTGGGAAGCTAGTACAAGAAAAAATAAAGTTGCTTAAAAATGGTACACTGTCCCCTGACACAGCCAAGAGGAGACAGGACAAATAAATGCAATGTGGTAGCCTGGATGGGATCCTGGAGCAGAAAAAAGACTAAGTAAAAACTGTATAAATCTGAATGAGGTATGTATTTTAGTTAATAATAATCAATGTCGATTCATAATGACAAATGTACCATGCTAACGTAAAATGTTAAAATGAATCGGAGACTTAGAGTGAAGGAACTCTTTATTGTGTTCACAGTTTTTCTGTTAACCTAAAAACGTTAAAACATAAAAAGTTTATTTTTAAAAATATACCTAATCAAGTTCTACTTTTCCCATGTAAAGGTCACGCTGGTATAATGGACATTTCCATGGATACGTCGCGTCTCTCTTCAATTCTGTCTTCGTGTTTATGGTCACCACTGTAACTAACTCCTTAGAAGTAAGCTTGGGACTGTGCGTGGTCCACAAGCCATTGCTGAACAAATGAGTGAATGATCGCAAAACACCAGAGTGAACCCTTGGACAGAATGTTCTGTAAGGACGTAATTGACCTGGCTGAAACCAAGGGTAATGGGAACATGTTACTGGCCTTTGTCTTGAGTTCATTCAGTTCAACCAAACCTCTAAAGTGGCCTGTTTCCACTTTCTTCTTCAAATTACATGTTCCTGCTCTGTTTTTATCTCTGTCACTTCCTCTTCTTTCTTTGTCTTCTTCTATCTATTATTGTTTCTTCTACTGTGGTGCACTTTTTACCCATTTTGACCTAAACAATGGTCACCCTTCCTAATGCATTGTGGTCTACTGGAAAGACTCTCAAGTGTCAGTGATGAGCTGGGACTGACGGGTGAGGAGAACAGAGACATTTGGCTCTGGATATGTGCCACCCAGGTAACCACAGATCCTGGAAGGAAAGCTCTGTGCCACTTCCCATGGAATTACTCAAAATTGACTTGTTTTTACTAGCATTAAACAATTAGACTTAATCCCCAAATTTCATCATTTGGAACAATTGTTTTGATTTCCATTAGCTACAGTTTTAGTGTTTGCTCATGGACATGGTTGTCAAATAGAGAGAAAAATCTTTCCTTTAATGGTCATTCATGGAGCTATCATCTCCTCATGATATCAAACATTTGCATATTCAGAAATATTGGGATGATTTGCCACATTTTTCTGCTTCGCTTTCTCCTTTTCCTTCTCCTTCTCTAGCCCATTCCCCTCTCCTCCTCCTTTTCCTTATCCTCTTCTGCCTCTTTCTTCACCTCTAGATAGATGTCTTATTTATTCACAACTGTAGCTTTTCCTGGACTTTGCTAAATGTCTTCTTTCTGTTTATTTTTTTGTGTGTCAGACAAATAAACACAAACATGCAAACACACAAACAAAACATGCCATCCTCTGTAAAGAAGCTAATGCTATTGACTGAATCTCAAGAGGATAGATGGGTGTCATGAGAGCGAATGCAGCTGATTAGATCACAGAGTTTTGATAATGTTGACAGCACCATTTTCAGGTTCTCTGACATAACTGGTTATAGATTACAATTTTAAAAGGCTCTGTATTTTCATAGCATTTCAGGCCCTTCAAGAATTTTATCTGATTCTCACACTCTTAAGGTGTGGTTCTTGTAGGAATCCTAGTTCTCAGTCCAGTATGGCGCTATGGGAGGTGTGCCTGTCACATACCGGGTCTTGGGAGGGATTGAGTTTGGGGTGGGCTTCCATGACAGTGTTTCCGAGTGGTGAAGGGTTACTGTAGGGCCCAGGAGGGGAATTATGACCCTTCGTGGCAAGAAATGGGTCTCTCCTGCTAATACTGTATCTCCAGTGCCTGAAATAGTGCACAGCATCAAGGAGGCACCCAGGAAAAGCTGGCTCAGTATCTCCTTTCTTCAGTGGAGGTGAGAGCAGGAAGCTGAAATGGGCAGAAGATATGATTCACTTTCATCGTCCATGTCCCCAAATAGAGGCTTTAGTCAACAGTCCCTGGGAGGTTGTGGTTCCCAAATTGTTCCTATTTGTAGAAGAGGGATGGGCTTGGGCCCACTCCTACTCTCCTTCTTATGTCCAACAGGTTGATGAGTTTCTGATCAGATTAGTCACAATCCCAGACATAGAGCGATATTTGCCCGTGGATAGGATCAGAAGGACAATAGGATGGTGTGTTTGCCGGTCCACACAGGCTTGTGGGGGCTGATCTTCCTAGTCTTATACAATGGGACAGATGGTAGACCCTTTAGGGAACCTTAAGCCTTTGTTCTGGACTTGTGTGTGCCAGCTTGGCTTACTAGGAAGCTCTGCAGTGGAGTTTCAGGCCCAAACCCCATTAGATGGTTTCGTGGAGGCATGCTGTTTTCCCGTTGGCCATTTTCCCTTCTGCCCACATCTCTCCTGATGCGGGACTCCTGATGCAGAACTCACAAGGAGGGGTGGCTGAGTCAAAGCAGGTCTTGAATACTGCTAGGTCCAGATAAGGGCTCTGAAGCTCACCTGGAGTCCCAGTGCCATTGCTGGACGTGTTATCCTTCCTCTGCTACACAGCATCCCTAATCTGAATAAGCCCTGAGCAGATGCAAACAGTGGGCACCATGACATCCCTAGGTGCAGAAGAGCTCGCAGTCTCTTAGTCTATTAGTCTACTTGTGCTTTCCTTTTACCCCCACCTCCAGGCTTGTCTGCAGCAGCTCCTGGAAATAAGCTGTGTGCCAGTTTTCTGGGGCTCCTGTAGCAAACTGCAGACACTTGGTAGTTTAAAACTAACAGAATTGTTTCCTTCACAGTTCTGGAATCTTAAAGTCTGAAATCAAGTGTCCGTGAGGGCCGAGCTCTCTCAGAGGCTCTGAAGAGAAAATCGCTCCCTGCCTCTCCGGCCTCTGGCAGGTACCAGCATTCCGTGGCTCATGTTGGCATCACTCCATTCATTCTCCCCTTGTCTCCATATGTCCTTCCATCTTCTTTATGTGCCAAATGTCCCTCTGGTTCCCTCCTGTATGGATACATGTGATGACATTGGAGTCCTAACCAGATAATCCAGGATGATCTCTCCATATCAGGATCCTTATTTAATCACATCTGAAAGCCACATAAAGTAACATTTATAGGTTGTAGGGATTATGACCCAATATCTTTGGGGCTGCTGCTCAGCTCTCTTTTTCTGTAGCAATGTCCTTTAAAAAAGAGAGAGTGGCATGTCTACAACTAGATACTTTTGGAACAGGTGAAGGCCCTAGGTCTTGTTCTTGGGGATGGCGCTGGGAAGTGCCCCCAGTATCCCACTTCTTCCAGTTGTGGTGACTTATCCTGGATTGTAATAGAAAACACAGCCTCTAGTTGTGACTGGACTTCCAGGCAGGATCTATATGACACCAGCATCTAGATGAATAGTGTAAACAGAAAAAACCAACAGACAGACAACCAACCAAACAAACAGAAAAAAGCCCATTAACCAGATGCTTGCTTCCAAGTATCTAGCTGTCTGGACTTTGTTTTAGGGTGCAGAGGCAGTCTTGAGAGAAGAAGAGTCAAATCTCCCTTCCCCTGCATGGGACACATCTGAGGAAGGTCATGGACCTGAGGCCAGCCATGGCAGGGGCAGGGCTGTTGCTGGTCTGGGCATGAGTGTGCACCGTCAGGAGCGGGAGAGATGGGAGGGAAGGAAGAGAGAGTTTTGAAAAGAGTTTCAAACCGTGTCCAGGAACTTGGGGTGGGGGGTGGCGTCTGTGAAGAACGAGGACAGAGCAAGCTGCGGATGTGGGATCCTGGCCCCTCTGAGCAGGCGCAGTAAAGATCAAAGGGACAGACAGGCAGGCAGCAAAGTGACTCTGAAAGCATTCTTGGCTGTCAGACCCTGCAGTGCCAGGAGCAGGCTCTCCTTTCAGCACTGGGTGTTCTGCCTACAGAGTCGAGAATGTTCCTTTTAGTTCTCAGAGTCTGGGCTGTGGCAGGGAATATTTTCAGTGCAGTCAAAACAAGATGCTTCAGTGCAGTGGCTCCTTTTTGCTTCCCTGGGGACAGTTGGGGCCTTTTGAGAATAGGAGGAAGGGGGGACTCAGTCTCCTCCGTTTCTGTACTTTTGAGAGCAATTTAACCCATTCATATATGGGTCAAGGCTTTCTGAATAGCTACCTGGTTGACAGCTCCTTTTCCCTCCGGGAACTTCCTGAGAACTCAAGGTCAGAGGAGGCTTCCACGCTCTCTGCCTGACCAAAGGAGGGCAGGGAAGTCACCTAATCTGAGCTTCTGGGCCTTTCCCCCCTCATCTTAAATCACAAGCTTGGCATTTAGACAAGCTAGCATGTGCAGGTCATGTGGACTTGATCTACAGAGAACCAAGATCCAGCGGGCCACGTGAGTCGGTGTACCCAGGGGTTAAGAGCTAAGCTTTGAACTTAGTAGCTCTGTCACTTACTAGCCATGCCAGCTTGGACCTCAGGTTTCTTTCTGTGAACATGTGGTAATAATGCCGACCTTTAAAATTGTTTGTGAGATTACACAAGGTAGCTTTTATAATGCACTAGCTCAGTGGCTAGTCTGTAGTAGATACTCAATAAATCCTAGCTATTTTTATTGCTGCTGTACAAGTATTTCTCTGAGAAACTCCATTCTTCTCTCTCTTTTCTCTGTTTTCCTTCCTTTGCCTCCTTATATTTCCCTCCATGTCTAGGATTCCACATCTGGAAACCAAAAGAAAAAAAAGAGAGAGAGAGAGACACCTTGGATTCTTCCAAGCGACCTCTCACTGCAGCTGGAAGCTTATTTATCTATAATAAAATAGTTTTAGGGTCACTCATGCTCTAAGGCAGTTAATAATTTTGAAAAATCTCTAAATTCCAAGTAAAGAAAAAATTATGAGCCACTGTGAAGGCTCTTACATAGAGTTGAATCCAGTTAGTATACTAACATGCCTGCTAATTCCTGTCTGTCCTACGAGAAGTCAGGGTGTTGACAGACCTTTGGACCAAGTCACACCTTCTCCACACTGTCCACCTTGTCATACCCTATCTCCTCCCCCAGGCCTAGATTAGCAGATTCTCTGATATTTCAAGCTTGTTCTTTCCATGTGGGTCATG
Organism: Nycticebus coucang; assembly: GCF_027406575.1. Lineage (NCBI taxonomy): Eukaryota > Metazoa > Chordata > Mammalia > Primates > Lorisidae > Nycticebus > Nycticebus coucang. The sequence goes on from NC_069784.1 coordinate 45,667,648, forward strand.
CCGTCCTGATTTTGGAAATTCTGATGGAATGAGGCAGAACCTCTGGCCCATAGTAGATGCTCAGTAAAATCAAGTTCAATAGTTCAACACTTTAAAGGCAATCTATGATTTTTGCTGAGAAGCTCTTTCATCTTCATACAAGGAGGGATATGCTAAGGACTAGTCATCAAGTTAGTACATGATTGTCTGGGTGGCCTGGTTTACAGGTGCAAGCAAAGCCCCCCCCCCCTCTGACAGAGAGCCCTCCCCCTCCCCTGCCACCTGTGAGACAGAGTATGAGCTTTGGAGTCAACATTCTGACTTTCAAACCTGGCTCTGTTGTATACTGAGTGGCCTTGGAGAAGCTTATTCCCTGAGAACATTGGTCACCTCATCTATAAAATAAGATATTTACAGTTTTGAGATTTTGTGATGTGGGCCATTCTCACTGGGGTTAGATGGTATCTCAGGGGACCTCCCATTTGATCCTGCAATCCCATTACTGGGCATCCACCCAGAAGGAAAAAAATCCTTTTATCATAAGGACACTTGTACTAGACTGTTTATTGCAGCTCAATTTACAATCGCCAAAATGTGGAAGCAGCCTAAATGCCCACCAACCCAGGAATGGATTAACAAACTGTGGTATATGTATACCATGGAATACTATTCAGCTATTAAAAAAAATGGAGACTTTACATCCTTCGCATTAACCTGGATGGAAGTGGAAGACATTATTCTTAGTAAAGCATCACAAGAATGGAGAAGCATGAATCCTATGTACTCGATTTTGATATGAGGACAATTAATGACAATTAAGGTTATGGGGGGGAAGGAAAAGCAGAGAGAGGGAAGGAGGGAGGGCGGGGCCTTGGTGTGTGCCACACCTTCTGGGGCGCAAGACATGATTGCAAGAGAGACTTTACCTAACAAATGCAATCAGTGTAACCTGGCTTATTGTACCCTCAATGAATCCCCAACAATAAAAAAAAAAAAAAAAAGATATTTATCCAAGTGATTCCAAGGGAGAAACCTTATATTTGAGGCCCCAGAAAGGTTCATGTATTACAGAGAACTCTTTCAATTAGTTTGTTTAGAACAATAGGAAATTGTTTGAGTAGGGCCCAGCCAGAAACAACCTTAATCCAGGTCCATTTGTGGTGCTTTAGAGATCTTTAGATAGCATCCATCAGGAAAGAAGATAGTAATTATTACTGGAAATAAGGCTTCCCTCTTATAAGTGATGAATATAATTATAAATAAGCCCTTTGAATATAATTTTTAATTTAATTTTGTTTTATTTTTTGACACACAGCATCAAATAGCATTAAAATCATTTTTAGATTATAAAATGCTTACCTCTAAGAAAATGAAAACATAATAGTTCTGATATTATACATTTTTTTTCTCTTTCCTCCATTTTTCTCTCTCTCCCTCCATCCCTCCCTCCCTTCTTTCCTTCCTTTCTCTGACTTGGGATAAACTATGATCCTGAGGAACATACCTGGGAGCACATGAAATGTTCTGGAAAACAGTGTCTGGTAATTCAAATGATGGCTCAAAAGAGGTCAGGATATTGATACTAAAAATAAACGTGAGGAATTTGAATACAATTGTTTCATGAATTGTGAGTGTGAAAATAACATTTCTAAAATATTACATCATTTTATATACTATGTGATTTCAAATATTTTTCTCATTTTCTATTGTAAGTGCACATTTAAATGTTTCATCTACTGCCCTACATGTTTATATATTAAAGTTGGAGAAAATACTTTTGGGGCAGCCCTGGACTCTGGGTAGTGCAAGGGACCCAGTGGTGTTTTTCTTCCTTTTTCTGTTTTTGCAGCCCACTTACCAGGTGACAGGTGATATTTTCCTTCCATCTCTGCTTTGCCGCACATGTCAGCTGCCTTCTTTCCTTGCTGTGGACTTGGCCTCCACCACTCCTCAGTTTTTACATCATACTTGTTGAAGGCTTTGGCCCAGATGGAGGCTGTAATTCCCAAGCCTCTATTCAGAATCTCTCAGGTTGAGATTCGGGCTTCCCATGTTAGGTCTGCAGCTCACCCTGCACCACCTGGCTGTGTCCAGGGCCTCACTGTCCTGACATGGTGCCAGGAGCGTGGCAGCTCCCCACCTTCTGTGTGGCTGGTAACAAAGTCTTTGGTGTTAGAGACAAGACATTTTGAGGGGTACTGAAGACATTTAAAGGAATTGAAGTTAGCACGGGATGGGAATTTTTTGAAGAGGGTTAATCTGGTAATAGTACAAGGAATGACTTCAGTGGCGAAGAACAATTTTCTAGCAATTCTTTTATGAGTATGGGGAAGAGGAATCAGGAAGGCTTTGAGGACTTCCCCCAAGTTTTCTCATAATGGATTGCTATAGCCATTACCAGCTGCCCTGCCTGCAGTTATCCCCCACGAGTTGCTATGGAAGTGGTGGCAGTAAAAAGAAACACGTGAGGAAGGGCTTTGGGAGGAGCGGAGAGAGTTCCTGGCAGTGTTTGGGGCAGAGCACGGTGCTCAGCCTCGGTCAGGGCCCATCTCACTAGGCTCTCACAGTGAGGGAAACGTGTGGCTCTTCATGCCAACAGACCTGGTTGGTAAGCAGATCTCCTGGCTGCTGACACACGCAGGCGAAGCTTCACCTCTGTTGGAAGGCATTTCCTCTGGGGTGAGGGCAAAGTGGTGAGTCACTGACAGGACAGGGCAGTGACATAGCTTAGTAAAACGTGAGAGGAACCCTGAGTCATCTTGGCTGGTGGAGCCGCTGGGTGTGTGGGTATAGATAGAGACACACAGGAGCTGGCACACACCCCCCCACGTCCCTCACACGGGAGGGTGGCCCACGGGGGGTCAGGCAGTGACTCAGAGGGCAGCACAGATGAAAACAGCTTGGAAGTCCTCAGCTCCTTCTTTAGACAGTCCTGGGTTTGAAGGACAGGTGACTCACACACTGCCCATCTCTTTGGTCTGGTTTTTCCAAGTGTTATCTTTAGTTCTTTAGGTCACCCCCACCTCCGGGACATCCCTGGTCTGGAGGCCAATCCCACCATCTGAGGCTCTCAGCCTATTAGTTTGCTGATTGGGATTCCCGTTCCATCAGCCTCTCCATTCCAATCATTTAGCCATTCAACAAAATTTCCACTGGTGTCTACAGTGCTAGCTCCTTGTTGGGAGCTGGGAATACAGTTCATAGGAAATGGTGCCTGCCCTTGAGGAGCTGGAAGTGCCTGTTAGTTACTGTCTTCGACTTACATTATATGGAAGTCAGTTTGGTCAGGAAAGAGACACCTCTTTAGACTCCCCTTTCTCACTCAGGGTGCTCATGGCTTCTGGGGGTGACTAGTAGTTCCCTGGTTTCCTAGTTGCCTAATCTGGTCTGAGCAGCCAGGCCTTCTCCCATGTACCTACTTCGTTTTACCTGCTGCCTGAACAGACTGAGTCTTCTTTCTTCCATTAAGTGGGTAGTAATTGGGGACTATTTTGATAGCTAAAAGGCTGGTGGAGTGTTTGTACTGAGTCTCACACAGTGACAACCAGCCCTGCACCTAGACTCCTGGACATTGTCTATGGACTGATTGTAGGAAGGACAGTGACTTCCTTTATTGAGCCTAAGGATTTTGTAGGTAATTGATAATCACAATGCCTCTATGGGATAGTGTCTCATCCTATATTTATCATCAGGTCATATTGTCAACATCATCATTTTACACATCAGGATGCTTCGGCTCAGAGATGTTAGAACACTTGCCTAAGATTCCATAGGGACAGTCCTGTTTTTACCCCAGAACCTGCAGCTCTCAGTGACTTACACATCTCCTCTCATCTCTGGGTGAGTTCTCTGCCTTCTGGGTAGCATCTCCATCTTGAAGTCAGAAGTTGCTTATTAAATTGTTGTGATTTCTGAGAAGTGGGTTCTCTGCCTTCTAGAGAACATCTCCATCTTGAAGTCAGAAGTTCTTCATCTTTTGAGTTCCCCAGGGTCCCGTACCCCTTTGGTGCAGCACGATGGCAATAGATGGCAGGGATAGGGTCTAGATGAAAGTGTGTGGGGACAGATACGATGAAAGTGAGGTCAGTGTTGTGTGAGTCTGGTTGCCAGGGCTTGTGCAGGGTAGTCTTGGGAAGGCTCTAATGTGGATAGAATCTATCAGTAGGCTCCAGACCCTTAGTGAAGTCTTGGGAAGAATGTGGATAGAATCCATCAGTAGGCTCCAGGCCCTTAGTGAGGTCTTGGGAAGGCTCTATTGTGGACAGAATCTATCAGTAGGCTCTAGGCCCTTAGTGAGGTCTTGGGAGGGCTCTAATGTGGACAGAATCTATCAGTAGGCTCCAGGACCTTAGTGAGGTCTTGGGAAGGCTCTATTGTGGACAGAATCTATCAGTAGGATCCAGGCCCTTAGTGAGGTCTTGGGAAGGCTCTATTGTGGACAGAATCTATCAGTAGGCTCCAGGCCCTTAGTGAGATCTTGGGAAGGCTGTAATGTGGATAGAATCTATCAGTAGGCTCCAGGCCCTTAGTGAGGTCTTGGGAAGGCTCTAATGTGGATAGAATCTATCAGTAGGCTCCAGGCCCTTAGTGAGGTCTTGGGAAGAATGTGGATAGAATCCATCAGTAGGCTCCAGGCCCTTAGTGAGGTCTTGGGAAGGCTCTATTGTGGACAGAATCTATCAGTAGGCTCTAGGCCCTTAGTGAGGTCTTGGGAGGGCTCTAATGTGGACAGAATCTATCAGTAGGCTCCAGGACCTTAGTGAGGTCTTGGGAAGGCTCTATTGTGGACAGAATCTATCAGTAGGATCCAGGCCCTTAGTGAGGTCTTGGGAAGGCTCTATTGTGGACAGAATCTATCAGAAGGCTCCAGGCACTTAGTGAGATCTTGGGAAGGCTGTAATGTGGATAGAATCTATCAGTAGGCTCCAGGCCCTTAGTGAGGTCTTGGGAAGGCTCTAATGTGGATAGAATCTATCAGTAGGCTCCAGGCCCTTAGTGAGGTCTTGGGAAGAATGTGGATAGAATCCATCAGTAGGCTCCAGGCCCTTAGTGAGGTCTTGGGAAGGCTCTATTGTGGACAGAATCTATCAGTAGGCTCTAGGCCCTTAGTGAGGTCTTGGGAGGGCTCTAATGTGGACAGAATCTATCAGTAGGCTCCAGGACCTTAGTGAGATCTTGGGAAGGCTCTATTGTGGACAGAATCTATCAGTAGGATCCAGGCCCTTAGTGAGGTCTTGGGAAGGCTCTATTGTGGACAGAATCTATCAGTAGGCTCCAGGCCCTTAGTGAGATCTTGGGAAGGCTGTAATGTGGATAGAATCTATCAGTAGGCTCCAGGCCCTTAGTGAGGTCTTGGGAAGGCTCTAATGTGGATAGAATCTATCAGTAGGCTCCAGGCCCTTAGTGAGGTCTTGGGAAGAATGTGGATAGAATCCATCAGTAGGCTCCAGGCCCTTAGTGAGGTCTTGGGAAGGCTCTATTGTGGACAGAATCTATCAGTAGGCTCTAGGCCCTTAGTGAGGTCTTGGGAAGGCTCTAATGTGGACAGAATCTATCAGTAGGCTCCAGGCCCTTAGTGAGGTCTTGGGAAGGCTCTAATGTGGACATAATCTATCAGTAGGCTCCAGGCCCTTAGTGAGGTCTTGGGAAGGCTCTATTGTGGACAGGATCTATCAGTAGGCTCCAGGCCCTTAGTGAGGTCTTGGGAAGAATGTGGATAGAATCCATCAGTAGGCTCCAGGCCCTTAGTGAGGTCTTGGGAAGGCTCTAATGTGGACAGAATCTATAAGTAGGCTCCAGTCCCTTAGTGACATCTTCTCTTGGCTCTGGTTTTGTGGGCCACTCCCTCAGGTGGGCCCCTTTCTGCTACGCCTTCAAAAATGTGACTAGAAAATCACAATCACAAGCATTTGAACTTAAAGGGGCTTCAGAGATCATCTAACCCAATTCCCTCACATTATAGGCAAAGAAAACAAGAGACAGAAGAGCTTCTGTGACTTTCCTATAATCATGGCGACAGCAGGGCTTGAACCCAGGTCTCTCTACTCTCTCTCATTCCCTTTCTCTGACACACCACCTCTTACCACTTGGAACAGGATTATAGGCAACTTCAGAGCTATGAATGTGGGTACAAACATTAACAGTGAGCTCTCATCGGCACAAGGCTGTGTGGGTGGGCTGCTCCTTCCCATCTGGCCTCCCCTCCCAAGTGACCTGTCTTGCAGTTCTGTTTCAGGGCCTTGGGGGCCTGCCCTCCTCCTACCTTATCAATGTGATCTTATAGAGAGTCCTCAGCATGTTACTTTCCAACAAATGGTGTCTACGATGGGCAAGTTTCACCATAAGTTTAGCTATAAGAGCAAGCATTGTGTTCACGGCAGGGTTTCCTGCTCTCTCCCTTTTGGCATTGGTAATCATCATTGTTAGTTTTGCCCCTGAAGAACCTGTGTCTGGCAGGATGGACGTGTCAGCATGCTTGAAAAGTGCATTTTTCTTTGTGAGAGTCCTTGCAAAGTGGGTCCTTATCTTTCCTTCACTGGCTCTGCAGCATCTCCTGCTGGGAACGTGCACGGTTCCCTAGGTGCCCGACAATGCAGTGTGCTGTTCTAGAAAGACGTGGTTCCTGAAGCCAGGTAGAACCTATGCTGAGCCCTGGTTCCACCACCTGAATAAAGGGGTGGGATCCTCACCAGTACTGAGCCTTGACTTCCCCTCCTGTGAGGCGGGAATGTTGGGGATCGCACAGGCAAAGGTGTGTGAAGAGGTCCCACATGCAAGAGGGTCAGGTGCCTTGTGGAAGAGGCAACTTTAAGCAAGTTGTGGAAGATTTGGTTGCCAGTTGTTGTCTGGGAAGGGAAAAAGGCTTTAAGTTCAGGCAACCCCACAATAACTGCTTTGGTGCACACAGACACACACACACACACACACACACACACACACACACACACACACACACACGGTGACCTTTCTCTTGCTGGTGTCCAAGTTATGTTCCTCAATGGCGTCCTGGGGAGAGTGGTCGCCGGTCTGGGGGAGCAGTGGGCAGAAGGGCAGCAATGTGGCCCCGAGGTTCCTTGTCCTTGCCCCAACTGCCATTTATAGCCACCTTGAGACTTCTGGCAGGATATTTAACATCAATTTTCTTATCTGTAAAATAATAGGAATCCTTGCACTTCCTTGGATGTGATGACCAGATTAGATGCATGATTACTGAGCAGTGCCTGACACACGAGTGTTGCTTATTAAATCTTAAGCAACAATTACAACAACAACAACAATTACAACAGATTACAAATTACAAATCACAGCAAATGTTATAATTTCTGAGAATCCTGGTTTTAAGGGTTTTTCTGTATTATTCACAAGGCAATAGTTGCTTACAGAAACCTCTTCAAAGAGGTAATCATTGTCCTGGTTCCCCCTAAAGTTCCCCCTAAAGTTTTTCCAATTGGCTGGGCTGTGTTTCTGAGTTTGGAAATGCAGGCAGGCTGTCCTCAATAGGAGAGGCCCTGTGCTAGAAAGGACCCTGGTCTGCATAAATTAGTGTTACCTATTCTCAGTCCCCTCCCACAGTCCTGGAGCTTGAGACTTCCTGATCTTGAGCCTTGATATGACTGCACAGAACAGAATGTGGTATTGGGTGTGTTGTTCATCTTGGACCCTGCCTGGGGTCAGGGAGAGAATAGAGTTAACTGTCGAAGTGCCAAAAATACCTTTGCATATATTGTTTCCTCTGCCTGGAACAGTCTCACTTCTTCTGTTAAATGCCTAGTCATCCTTTAGGAGGATTTTTTTTTTCTTTTCCTCCAAAGCGTTCTCCAGCCACCCTCAGCAAATTCCATTGCTTCCTTCTCCCAAGTACTCCATTCATGCCCCTGTTTAAGCCCCTGTTACGTTTGTGCTGTACAGGGCAGCCCTCCTGGCTGTCCAGCTTTATCTCTGGCCCTCTGGGCCCCACATTTTACGCTCTAGACTTGTGTTCCTCTTGGTCTCATAAGTGTGCTCTGCCTTCTCGTCCCTTTGAGCTTTCACACCCTAGTCCCACTACCCCATCCCCTAGTCGGGGCTAATCCCTTCTGGAATTGTTGCTGAGTTCCGAGCCTGGGAGGTCCTCCTGTGGGCCCCTGTGGCGCCTTCTCCCAGCCCCGGCCACACTGCTGCTTTCATATCCACCTCCCAGGCTAGACGGGAGCATCAGGGGGAGGGCAGGTATCTTTCTACCTATTGAATCCCTGAACCTAGCACAGGCCTATGGTAGCTGTTCATCGCCTTAAAAAATATTATCTATTTTCACATTTGTCTCCCACCAAAAAAGGCTAGCTCCTCGAGCAGGGAGCCGATCTTCATATCACCCTGTCTCCAGGGGTTAGCATAGCGCCTGGGGCTTCTCAGCAGGACCTTTGTATAGCATGAGCTCTTAGGTTCTGTCACAGCCAATTCTGAAGCTATTTCTCCCTGAGAAATCACATTTCTTTTTTTAGTATCAGAGAAGCAAGAAGCTGGAAAGAGTCCCAGACACCCAGCTCCTTACAGAACTCTTCAGCTCCGCCCTCCCTGGAAGGTGGTCCTGCATCCCCCCTCCTCTCTTCACTTCCACTTACCAGCCCCTGCTCCTACTCAGCAGAGCTGTTATTGGCAATTAGTGTGACGTTTCTGGGCTTTTCCTTGGGCTGACACTCACTATGGTTGTGCTTGAGAACATGAATCAGTTTTGTCCAGACTTGGACCTGCCAACATCAGTAAGTGTTCTCCCAAATCTAGTTGTGGCAAACCTAACTCTGCCCTCTTCATTTGATCAATATGTGGAGCACTCAGGTCAGTGGGAATCACCCCATGGGTTCTGGGCTCATTTATTAAAAATGTGGAACAATTTAAGTTCTTGCGCCTTTGACTGGAAGACATTGAACACATGTTGTTTCCAGCAGGCTCTGGGGCTGGAAGGTCGGGTTTCAGACGCGATTAATTCAGCATAAAGGTGCATCTGCCAGGCATGGAAGAAAGAAGAACTGACAGCTGATTTATGATGTGGCTTTTAAACAAATAACCCTTAAAACTTAGCTTGTTTCATTGTGGCAGGGGCTCAATTTGTACTGAAGTGTCATCCTTGGACAATGAGTGTTTCCCCTGTCCTCAACAGCTGGGGGAGAAAGAAATGGGATTCCAGAAGGCCTCTCTACCTTGCTTGGCTAAAGAAATACTGGTATCTTGGGTCCCTCTTGTATCTACTTAATGACCAAACATGCCATTAGCACCTGGGGGTGTGTGTGACTGTGTACAAATAGCTCTGCGACCCCCATCCCTGAGGCTGAGTTTTAGCACATATGTAGGAAAACTCAGTCACAAACTGTCCTGCACCTGTGGCCTGGTGTAATTTCTGTCCCCAGAAGTGAAAGGGATTAGGAATCGTGACTATCCTAGAGATGAAGCCACTCTGTGCTTCTAGGAAGCAATGCCTGCCTGAGAGTTTTGATGGCGCTCTTTCCCCTTCTTAATGTGCATCTGTTTTCTGTGTGCTATGCTGAAAATAGAAAGTTTGTGTTAGTGTCCAGTAAACAGAGAATGTCACTAAAGCCTTCTTGTAGATCCCGAGGAGGACCTAACTTTCAGGTATTTCAGGGTTTAATGGCAGATTTCCTTGGTTCTCTTTGTCTTTTCTGTTCCAAATATGAAATGGAACATTTTGCCAGCATCCAGGCACACTGGACACCCCCGCCCCCGGTACAGCAGCATAGGGAGTGTGCCTTGGACCACTTTGTGCCCTTTCATAGGTTTGCTCTTCCCATTCCCGTCCCAATAGCAATGACTCGCCCCTATCCCAGGAACAATGACTCAGCAGCAGAAAAAGTGGAGTCATTTCTGAATCCCAGACATGCTGCTGCAGGGGCTCCTGGTTAGTGGTCAGTCCAGGTGGCAGTTGGCAGGAGCTGTGGGGGAGCCATCTGTGCGCCTAAGTGGCAGGGAGCAGCTGAGAGCCAGAGGCTCTAAAAAGGGCCAGCCATAGGAAAGGGACCCTCACTGTGAGGTGATGTGTGCATGCGCCTTGTCAGCCAAATAATGCAGGGTAATGAGTGGGCTCACACCCCAATTTCCAGCCCATGCAGTGCTGTCTGCTGGGCTTGATGTAAACTTGGAACAGAAGGTTGCTCCCAGGATGGGCATCCTCTTCCTGGGTGTCTGCACATAAAACGTCTGCTAGCATCTGGAGCTGGGAGCCAGGGATGCCAACCATCTCTTGGCTGGGCCAGCAACTTCCTCGACTGAAGCATTGGAGTCCATAAAAGGAGAATTTATGAGCAAATAAGGAAACCTGTCTGTCTCTCTTCTGCAATATTAGAAAATACACTTTCCACATGCAGTGTCCACTCCTGCTATTTTCTGGTAAACTAGTTAAATTTTGTGGGAGCACCTACTGCCCCACCCCCAACTCCCCCAGCCATCTGTCTGCCCTTCTCTTTTTGCACAGATCACACAATGCCCGGGGCTGGGGGAGTTTATACATGTATCTGTGTGCTCAGTGTGGCTCAGTGGAAAGAGTTTGAACTGTAAAGCCGCAGACACTCAGATGTGAGTCAAACCCAACTTTTCAGTGGCTGCATGAGCTTAAAAAATCTGTTTAGCTTTCCCTAGTCTGGTTTTCCTTCTCTGTAAGACAGAGCCTTTCCTATTTCATGGTGGTAGTGAAGATGAAGTGGGGCAATGCACATACTGGAATTTCAGTGTGGTCTGAGGCCTGGCAGAGGGTGGCTTAGCACCTGTCTCTCTCTCTCTCTCTACCTTCAGCCAGACGGTCATTCCTAATGGCAACATTATACGTGTATTGTGCATTTTTCTTCTTTTGTGATTCTCTGGACATGGCAGGTGCTCCAATAGTGAATGAACTCATTTTATTTTAAAGTCAAAATAGTGTGAAAAACTGACCAAAGGACAGATAAAAGGAACGTCTAATTGGGCCAGACCCTCCCTACTCAAAGTGGGGTTCAAAGACTACACACCTGAGCATTGCTGGAAAACTAATTAAAAAGGGCTCTCAGGCCCACTCAGCCCTACCGAACCTGAATTGCATTTCAACTGCATGGCCATGTAATCCGTGTGCACGTAAGCGTTTGAGAAGCCCTGCTGTAGACTACTGTGTCAATACATGCGCTAAGTCAGTAAGCAAAGGAGGACGATCAGGAAGCTAGCAGAGTAATTTACTAGGACTCTACTGGTTTTATTTAAAGGAAAAATCTATTAAATTGAAATATAATACTAAGAATTCCAAGTCCAACAGTAATGTTCTTCCAATTCCAGCAGACCTGGTCCCTGGCTATGATTCTGGGGCCACAGTCACAGACTCGCTGGCTTGCGCTGTCCTTTCCCTGAGCCCCTGCATTCCCCTCCTGTACTGTGCCCCGTGGGCCATGCTGCCCCACGGGCCGTGCTGCCCCGTGGGCTGTGGGCTGCCTTCTCTCCAGATCCCTGTGAGCCTGTTTGCTACTCCCTTATGAGGAACATAAGAGACATCCCGAGTCATCCTCAGCCACTGCAGCTATCTGCAGGCGCCCTCAGTGGGATCGGGCTGGGCGCTCTACAGAACATGTATGGTTCTTGTCTGGATCGCTGCCCTCCTTTCAGGTACATTCAAAAGTGCCTCAGAGAATCTGGCTCTCGCTTCACCCATCAGAGTTGCGAGAACCTGAGAGCAGTGCGGGAACCACTTCTCGAACGAAAACAGAGCATCTCTTTGTGTCCGTCTGTCCTTCCCACTGGTACAGGCTGTGGATTGGGGGGTGTGGCCTTTCTTGACCTCTTCCTTGGATTTATGCTCAGCAAATAAGTCAGCTGCTGGAGGTCTGAACACCGCTGCTGTCTATGAAAATTGTTCTGCAATGGTGTGGTAAAAAAGCCACTAGCCCCTGTCGATTCTTTCTCTAAAACACCTCCCAAACCCTCTACTCTCTGCCTTCATGGCCACTGCCCTCAGGGCCACCATTGTCTCCTGCCTGGATGATGGCAGCTTCCTCCTAGCTGCATCCCTGTAAGCTACTCTCACCACAAGTCAGCCAGAGATTTTTTTTTTTCTTTTGAGACAGAGTCTTATTCTGTCATCCTGGGTAGAGTGCTCTGGCATCCTAGCTCACAGCAACCTTAAAACTCTTGGGCTCAAATGATCCTCTTGCCTCAGCCTCCCAAGTAGCTGGGACTACAGGTGCCCGCCACAATGCCTGGCTAGTTTTTCTGTTTTTACTAGAGACAGGGTCTTGCTTTTGCTCAGGCTGGTCTTGAACTCCTAAGCTCAAGTGACCCACCTGCCTCAGCCTCCCAGGGATTATAGTTGTCAGCCACCAGGCCCAATCAGCCAGAGTTTTTTTTTTTCTTTTTTTAAAACATAAATTGAATTGCCCTTTTCCTGCTTACCGCTGCCCACTGTCTCTCCATTGCCCTTGGAATGAAATCCAAACTCCTCCTACTGGCCTCCAGGGCCCACTGTGACAGGGCCCTGCCTGGCCATGGCTAGTCCTCCTCCATCCTCCCTGGCCAGCTGCTCCAGGCCTCACACCCCCTGGCTCCTGGTCTAGATGCTCCCTCCCTGTGGAGGGAGCCTTTCTACCTCCCTGGCTAAAACATTCACCCAGCTGTGACTCCACAGCTCTTTCCTGCATTCAGCCATCACTTTCCTTGTGGCTGTATTCACTTGTTGGCTTTCTTTGTGTCCATAACCCCTCAAAGAGAAGGCAGTGAAGGCGAAGGCAACTCACCAGTGTCTGGAATGGGCCTGGCACATACCCGGCCCTTGGTAAACACCTGCTGGCGTGAATGAGTGAACTTGCTGGGTGCTAAATGTCTTCTCCTGAAATTCCCTTCCCCATCTCCATGTCCATTCATCTTCTTCACTCCTTGGATGGATGGATCTCTTTGAGAACTTCCTAACCCACTCCAGCCCAGAATCATGTCTGTCTAGAATCTGTTGTCATCCTATTCACCAACAAACCTCTCGCCTCACTAAACTAGCTTACCACCCCCATAACTCACATATACACACACCCACTCTTGCCATGTTCTCCGGGGATTGTCATCCTTAGAGAGCTAAGGGATACTGGTTAAGTGTGCAGGCCCTGGAGCTGGAGTGCCTGGGTTCAAGTCGTGGCTGTCCATTACTCATTGGGCAGGTGACTTAACCTCTCTTTACCTCAGTTTCCTCATATGTAAGTCAGGGGCAATAACAAAACCTTCTTCATATGGTTGTTGTGAGAATTAAAAGGGTTAAAACCTATGAAAATATATAGAACAGTGCACATATTAAGCACTATGTAGGTGTGAGGTATTACTGTCATTTAAATGAAGAGGAAAGCAGAAACCTAAGAAAGGATTTTGCACCTTGGGGCTCTTGTGGAACTGAGTTTTCAACCAGATTGCACCTAGACTAAGGGGCTTTTCACGTCTACTATGGCAGCTCAGGACTTCCTTTGGGATACATTTCCCCTGGAATCTCTTAGGGCTCAGTCACAGATGTATCTTGCTGAAGGGAAAAAAAGGGTTTAGGTATTGAGCAACAGTGTACATTCATTAGCAACTTGGGTCACTCTGCTGCTCTCCTGACCCCCTGAAACCAAGAGGATGAGGAATGGTTGCAGCTTCCAGAATAGGCTCGCAGGCAGGGGTGGGTGTGTCCGGCACGTGGTGCCCCTGAGGCTGGGCCTCCTCATGGCAGGAGGGAGCCAGAATTCCCTTTCCTAGCACCTTCCCTCCGCCTATTTGTCCTACAGCCTGCTGACTTCTTGATGGCCCTGCTTTTATGTTGGGGTTAAGTCTTCTTTTGGTGTTGGTCTTAGTCTCCCATCTCTTGATCTCTTTTACAACCTTCTTGTGACCCTCCCTACCCCACTATCAAGCAACTCGAGGGGCTCAGCCTCTGCCAAGGGGCCCCAGCCTTCCATAAGGGAAAAAACACCCTGGACACAGGTTAGGCACAGGAGGGCCTTTCAGGAGGGTTTTTTCAGGAAGCCTGGACCAGACCGCAGTAATCCATACTTTCAGCAAGGGATCTTGGTGACTCCTGTCTTCAGGGAAGGTTGGGTGTCACTGGCCAGGCCACTGTTCACCTCCCTCCTTCCCCACAACAGCTCTGCAATCCTCCTCCAGCCCAGGATGCTTCTCATGCCTTTGACAACTGTGACACATCTTTTTTGTGGTCATCTTATCTTAATATCTAACCCTCCTCAACTACCTATAGCTTTTCTGCTCAAACAATAGAAACTTTTAGAGAATAGGCACATAGTGTTTTTGCTCTCACACAGGAGGTCTTCAATAAATGGTTGGTTGAAATTTTACTTTGTCCTTTTATTATATTTGTCCAGGGTGAACATTGAAATTATTTCACCTAAGTACCATCAAAAGGCCGAAGGGAGATGGTGTCTGTGGCTCAGTGAGTAGGACACTGGCCCCATATACGGAGGGTGGTGGGTTCAAACCCAGCCCTGGCCAAACTGCAACAAAAAAATGGCCGGGCATTGGGGTGGGCGCCTGTAGTCCCAGCTACTTGGGAGGCTGAGGCAAGAGAATCGCCTAAGCCCAGGAGTTGGAGGTTGCTGTGAGCTGTAATGCCATGGTACTCTACTGAGAGCAATGAAGTGAGACTCTCTCTCTACAAAACAAAAAAAGGGCCATGAAGTAAGATAAAATACGTTCAATAAAAGAGGCGTGCTAATTTGTGATTAAGTATGTCTTTTATATATATTCAAGGTTTGATTAGGTAAGATTAAATGAAAACATCTCTGGCATCTGGAATAATTTGCTGCTGTCTGAAAGATATGACACTTGGATATTGCTGGGCTGGGTGTCTTATCTGAAGATTTTCTTCAATTCCTGATTCTACCATGAATCACATAAGCAATCATGGGTGAGATGTGTCAGCAAATGGAGCCTTCACTTCCTTATTCCAAAAAGAAGGTTAAATCTCAATCTCACTGAGTGACTGAGGTTAAATGAGATATTGTGTAAAGAATCATTTTGTAAACCGCAGAATGCTGTACGGGGTGAGGGGTAGGAACTGCTTAGTCATCCCTACAGTTAGTTTTCCAGCTTACCTGATTTTCAGCATTCCCTCGCAGTTTTCCTACCTGAGTCATGCAAATACATTTATATGCCATGCTGGGGAGCCCGGGAAACCTACTTCCCAGCAAGCGTAAAGCCTCATGTAGTAACTGAGAGGGGCAGTAGGGAACAGTGACTCAGAGGCTGCTCAGACACCAGGCTTAAAAGATTCTTCAGGCACGAGAAGGTCTCCTTGGAGGAGTATGCCAGCCAATGTGAACAGAACGGTCCTAACTTTGCTTTCTTTCAGAGAGAAATTAAGAAACTGGAATATGCTTGGATGGATGGTTAACATCCATGAAAAGAGTCAAGATTTTCAGATGGCAATGCTTACAATCTCAACAAAAACAACAATGAAAAATGACAACGGCTTGACCGCAAAAGGGGGCTGTGGTTCTGTATCTGAACTCTCAGAAAATCAGATTTTCTGAATTTGATAAGAATATATATAATGAAGGAGGCAGTTTTCAGAGTTCTGTAAGCTTTGGCAGAGTTGGGTTGGTGAAAGAAGCAGATTTTAAAAATTTGTGCAAACACTGGGAGAGATAAACACATAGCCTGCTGCAACGTACCCACTTCGTTAGAGATTTTGCCCTTAACATCTCTCTTTTAAATTTGACTCCAGGAAATAGATTTGGAACCTGATCAATCCCATCACAGACTCTGCCGTCCTTGCCCCAGAATTACAAACATAAGATTGTTGCAGCCAGTTCCCTCATGTGCCTACCATGTGGCTCCGGCCTCCACCTCACAAATTCAGCAAGTAAACACTCTCCACGTGTAATTCTGATGTGTTGCCCATATGTTGTGGTCTTGGCTTGATGGTGAGGGCTGGGGGTCAAGGGCACAGGCAGTGTATACACCTCAGCCCTGCCTGGGGGTGGGAGACATGCACAAGGTGACCTTACGGGGCAGAACCAGAAAGTTCTTCTGGTGGCAGAAAAGTCACCCTTCCCTTCATTGCTTTGCATGTTTGGTTGGAGTGTGGGAGCTACAAAGAAGGGTTAGAAATGTTTTCTTTTCTTTCTGTCTTTTTTTTTTTTTTTTAAATCATTTCAATTCATCCCATTCCTGGAAAAACCACAATTCCCCCCAGCAGTCTCTAAGTCCTTCAGTTTTGAAAAACACATAGCTTCCTTGCTAGCCCTTGCTTCCGTGGGTCTGTTTTGAATAGCAATTAATTTCAGTGTAAATGAGTTTGGGGCTGAGGCTGTCATTAATGTATTAGAACTTCAGGCTCTGTGGTTTGACACCACTTAAATGCACAAATTATTAACTGAATTTTCAACAATTTTCCTCTCTCTTCTGAATCTCATATGAAACTCATTTCCCTAGGAACTGACCAAGGACCTCTGACCTCTTGCCTCAATTGCTTAAAGACCTGCAGTTCTTTTTCTTGGTCTTCTACTCCTCAGATTAGAAGGTTAACTGAACTTCAAAGGGCAGTAAGCCAGACGTCTTCTTTCCCTGATGAGGGGCTGACTTTCTCTCATTTGTCTGCACTCTGTATGAATTCAGGTTGGTGTCCATTTCTCCTGGGCTTCAGGCTATTACCAGAACTTGCTCAGACACCGGGGGCAAGGCTCTAACTTGTGTGGTTTGCAGGTCCTGGGGCTGCAGGGACTTGACAAAGTTCCCTGTTATTTGTGCTGGTCTGATATAAACATATGGGTGGCACATCAGACATCTTTAGCACCTTGTTGAAAAAATGAAAGGGCTACGATAATGAATGAGATACAGACCCTGCCTTCAAGGAGCAGACAGTGCTCCTGGGGACACAGACAGTTGAACAGGTCACTGCAGTGCAGACATGTGAGTTCTGTGCTCCAGGCTGGCTAAGAAGTAGCAGAGCTAGGATTTGAACTTCAACCTGCCTTTGCCAAAGTCTAAGCTTATAATCACTTTCCTGTAACACTGTATGCCTAGGTCTTAGTGTCTTCTTTTATAAAATGAAAAGATAAGACTAGATAATCTTTAAAGTTCTTTTTCCTTAAGCCACATCCTAAATACATCAAAGTCAAAGAGAAGCGCCCCAGCCCAGACTTGGTGGGAAGTGAGTGGAGACCGTCCAGGACAAACATACCTACAGCACAGGGACCAACAACCACGTCTGAGTCACCAGCAGTGCCCTTCCAGGCCTAGGCTTGTGGGCACCAGCCTCTTAATTCTACGGCAAAGATGAGCACGCCCACAGGAGACCAGCAGGCTGGAGTCGGGGTACCAGGGTGGGATGGGGAAGACGCAAAGAATGTCCCCTGCAGTTCCATGTGGTGTGTGATTTAGGAAAGCTATTCACTGCCACAGAGCCTGGAAGGCTGACGGAACCAGGGCAGGTGAGGTCAAAGCTTGCAACTCAGCCATGTGACTCCAGAGCAGTGATTTGGAAGGGGTGTGCCACTGCACGCTGGTGTGCCCTGATGGGACCTTAGGTGTACTGGGAACACTTTTAAAGATCAAAATTAAATTATTTTCGAAAGACATTCAAAGCACAGTAAGAATATTCTTTTCTTACTCTCTTTTTTGTTTGATCAACATAATTGAAGTTCAACTATAGGTTCAAGTGTGCCATGAGATCAAAAAGGTTGAAAAACACTGCTCTCCTGGCAACCTAGATCAACACTGCCCCGTGGAGATGTAGTACCAGCCATGTACCTATTTTCCAGGAGCCACATATTCCAAAGTGAAAAAGAAAGAGATTAAATTAATATGCATAATATATTTTGTTTAACCCAATACATCCAAAATATGCTCATTTTAACATATAATCAATATAAAAACTGACCATTTTACATTTCTATTTTTTTAGCTAAGTCTTTGAAATACAATGTGTGTTTTGCTCTTCAAACACATCTCAGTTCACACTAGCCGCATCCCAGGTGCAAGGGTAGGGTCTGCTGGTGTCGAGGGCAGACACATGCACACGTGTGTGCACGCCTGCGCACACAGGCACACACGCATGCACATACGCACCCCACGCACACGCGTGTGTCTCCTCCCCTGTTGCGCCTCCCGCAGCTCACCGTGCTCCCCAGAGCACCCCACCTGCACTGAGGGGCATCGCCCACCTTCCGCCCTGGGACTTCCTTGTTGCCCCTTAGGTGAGGGCCTGTGTGCACCCCCTGTTTTCACGTCCTGGAAGCGTGAGCGCACCAGCACTCACCGGGCACACTGACCAGTGGGAGACGATCCTGAGGGGCTCACTGCTGTCTCTTCTTCCCCTGGACAGACGGGTCAGGGATGCATCCGCTCCAGGCGGCCTTCCTGGGATGTCCCGTGGGACCGCGCCTGCCCAGCTAGGCTTGTTACAAAGCTGCGGTCATTCAGAAACAGCTCCCTTATTTTTGCTTTCAGTTTTCGCACCGTATTCCTGATTCCTTCATCTCTCCTTCTGTGAATTGTACCCCTTCCAGCTGCGCTGTCTGGGGAAGCTGGCCAGGGCCGTAGGTGCCAAGGGTGTTGGGAAAAGCCAGCGCAGGGCGGGGTCAGCAGGGGAGCAGACACACGCGTGTGCGTGGTGTGTGTGTGTGTGTGTGTGTGTGTGTGTGTGTCTGTAGCGCTGCCGAAGGGCTGGATTCGCAACAGCGTGTCAGTTTAACCGTGTTGAAAAGGTGAGATTCGAGCAAGGACCTGAGGAAGCTGAGGGAGTTAGGCTGTCTGGGGAATGGGTGCTCCATCTTTCCAGGTGTGCTGAGCAGCGGGCAGCCGGCTTGAACACCCTGAGGCCCCATGGAGGGAGAAGCCGGTGCGGGGGGCTTTGCAGGAGGTGAAGTCAGGGCGCAGGGCGGAGCTGTCATCTTAGGTCTTGCGGGTCGTGGTAGGGACTGAGATGCGAGCTGGTGCCCAGTTTTGAGCAGCGGCATGACTTGACGGCAGGTGCACAGAGGCCGCACCGAAGAGGCGCTCCTTCAATGTTTGTTGATTTCAATTAAGACACGCGGTTGATCTTCCATGGATTCCTGTCACCCCCTTCTCCAGGGCAGCACCCGGCCTGGGAGGAGCCCCCAGCCCTGTAAGAGCGGCTTGAGCCGGACTTGTACATTTCTAGCTAAGACCTGAAAACAGATGGAAAGAAAATGCCAGCATTAATCCAAAAGGCATGTGGAAGAAAGATCAAATGGGAGGAGAGGATGAATGTGTTTTCAGCGGAGCTGTGTGTTTCCTTCGGAACCAGATTTGTGGGAAGCCAGCCGAACCAGCCTCCAGCCTCATGGCAGAAAATAGGTTTTGCCTGGAGCCTTGAGAAGGGAAGCGCGTATCCACCCTCCCCATACCGCAGCAGTGAGGGTGGGCTCCCTGCTCTGAGCTGGGCCAGCCTGTGGGCCCTGACTTATTGGAAATGCACAAACAAAGTTTGCCATATTTGGTTCTGTGAATCCCCTTGGCAGAGTCCCCTCAGATTTGAGTTCTGTGGCTCACACACTGTACTTGGTGGGTACAGTCCTGGCTTTTCCCCCTGTTAGAAGAACCAGCCAAGGGTAGGAGCAGTGTCAGGAGTAAGAGCCCACAGCTGCACATTTTTATTTTCCCTTAGGGATCTCTCTCCTTCGGTGTGACCCCTTTCTTTTAAATCCACCTTTAAAAGAAGGACAAAGAATCTTGGGAGGTAGCTGGGAGCTCAGATAAAGCTCTTGGAGCATAGACAAGGGAGCAGACAGCGTAAACAACTCACACTTTTTCTCTAATAAGGAGGAATATCTGTTTCCAAAGAGCAGACACAAGAGGAGTATAATTACATGGCTCCCTTTGTTCTGGGGGCAGCTGGTTAGGGGGAGGGGGGCTTTATAGGTCAGTGGTTTTACAGTTTAAATTTGACATGATATTGATCATTTATTTTAAAGGCGTCCAGAGATTTGGGTTTAGGCCAAGAAAAACCACTGGGCTCTTTGTCAAGAATCTGGCAAGCCAATCCTTCTAACCGTTTTATTTTGATGCACAGCTATTCCTTAGTTATGTTTCTAGAACAAAACAACAAAGTTCAAGGATTCACAGGTATTTTCCAAACAAGACCACATAAATCTCTGGAAACTAGAAAAGATCACTTAGTACCCAAGAAGTGAAGACATTAAGATGTATGAGGGTAAATACACATGTGCTTCTGCAGAGGGTCTGACACCCTCCCAAGTTAGAGCAGCCAGCTGGGCATGGGTGAGCCTCATAACTGGTTTAGAGGTTCTGTCCATTTCCCAGATGGGCAGCTGAGGCCACAGGGAGGTCCATCTGCTCAAGGGGGCTGGCCCTGGTGTCACCTGGATTTCTAGTAGCCAAAAGAACATAAAATGGAGAGGATATGTATTGCTTTTATTATTTAGTTTTGGAGAACTTTAATTTCAATGTAGTTTATAAAATACTATGTACAGAAAGCAGTATTTCAAAATTTAATTAATACAGAAGCTATGTAAAACCTCATTCCTACATCCTTAATTGTGGGAGAACATGTATAGTTCCTGACTAAACAACTTACCGTTACCCAGGAAATCCAGAAAAACATAGGAAACAGTTCTTTTCTTCAGTTTCAGTCCAACTTCCATCATATACAGATTCCACAGGAGGGTGGGTTTGGGAACCGCTCCTCTCTGCCTGGTGACCCATCCTGGCTCCTCACATGTCACGATATCATTTTTCTAAAGGAGAGACGGCAAATTATACTGCACGTGCTAAATCTAGCTTGCTGCCCATTTTTGTATGTGAGCTACAAATAATTCTTACATTTTTAATGGTTTTAAAAAATCAAAAAAGAGTACTGTTTTGCAATGTGAACATTTTATAAAATTCAAATCTCAACGTCCATAAATAAAGTTTTGCTGAAACATAGATATGCTTATTTATTGTCTACGCTTTTCCACAACAGTAGAATTGAGTAGTTGAGATGGAGATGGATGTCCCACAAAACCTAAGATATTTACTATCTGGCCCTTTCCAGGAGTTTGCAGACCCCTGTTCTAGCCTTTGCTTGGAGCATCCCTATGGCATCCAGGTTGGTAAGGAAGTAACTCACTTTTGGACACTGTCTGTCCCCCTCCTTTTGACCCGAAATGGATCTAAGTATTGGTCACTTTACCACTTTCCTCCCCACTTTTCCTCTCTTTGGCACTCTTGTCAGCCATCACTTTTACTCGCCACTTGATGGCACAGAAGGATGAGAATGGAACAAACACGGGGCCTCTCTTGTTGACTGGACACAGCTCGCAGACACTACAAGACCACTCACTAGATCTTTCATGCCATCAGGACAAACTCTCTATATCTTTTCTGGATTATATATCTAGAAGAATTTCTACCTTGAGTTTATTTTAGCCTCCCTTTATAAAGCCTAGTCTCAGGAAAGGAGGGGGGTTGGCAGAGGAAATATTATCTACTCCATTGCAAACACTTTCCCTGTAGGCGGGATGAGAATCCATAATGTGGAAGGCATGTCAGAGTATCCTCTCTTGCCACCAATGATCCACTTCCTCTGTGAACCCACAGCACAATGTTGCTGCCTCTACGCCCTCTGCCTGGGATCTACCCCTCTTATCCACCTATGTCCTCCTCTTCTTTAATGGGTTGCTCATGTCCATGTTCCTCTACAAAGCTTTCCCAGACTGTGTCTATAACAAATGCTGTCCAGAGGTTTTAAGTGTTCCCTTTCTCCTTTTGCTGGATTCTTGGGATCACTGGAGATGGCCCTGCCATCTGGTTTCCATCTGCTCTCCATCCTCACTATCCCAGTTTAGACTCATCTTTTTTCTGAACCTTTAGATGTGACCTGTAACCAGAGCCATGCTTGTCCCATTCAATCTTTCCTCGATTGGGCTCTAGAGGGTTTGTCATCAGAGAATGTAAGTCTGACTACCTCAAGTCCTGTCTACTCAGCTTCAAATTATTCACTGTACTCTGCATAAGTTGTATAAAATCTCTTATGAGTTGGTTCTCCACCTTGTTTCAAATCTCATCCACTGCTTCAAATTCTGTGCCCTGGAATTTCTCTTTGCTTTATTCTTTCCTAAATGACTTTCCTAAATGACTCCTGGTTATATTAAAAGGCTCAGCTCAGGGGCTGTCTGTTCAGAAATTCCTCCTAGACGCCCCTTCTCTTCCCCCACTAGATTGAAGTAAGTGTTTATCTAGATCTCCAAACACCTAACATCATGAATGCCTTCTCTGCACTCTATTGTATTAATCTATTTCTATGACTGTTTCTCCTCCACCCAACTATGATAAGGACGAAATTCTGTCTATCTTTATACCAACAATTCCTCTGTTAGTCCCTAACTTACAGGAGGTGCTTAATAAATGCTTATTGAATAAATAAAGAGATTGATAATAAATATCTTTAAGACCAGGTAATATTTTACACATTTTTATATCACTAGGACTTGGCTCAATGCCTTTTTTTACTGCTCATAAGGATAATTCCAGGTTACTGTCCCTTGTTTCCCAGACACCACTGCAGACTCTTGGCCAAGCCTGTGCCTCCCGGCAGGCCTAGTAATGCCTGCTTGTTCTTCACCATACATCTTGGTTGACACTCTGTCTTAATAACGATGATAAAAACAGTTACAGGTTGAGTGATTGATTTGTGTGTATGAAGTGTCTAAAACATAATCTCTAATTCTAAACATAATCCTTTGAGGTTAACATTATTCTTTCCCAGAGAAACTACGGCACAGAGAAGTTAAATAACTTTCCCAAGATCGTACAACTAGTCATTGGCAAAACTAGGATTTAAATCCAGATTTGTCTGGCTGCAAAAGGATTAATATTTCTATGATACTTCTTTTTATACTTATAATTTATATTTTAGCAAAATAAAAACTCATAAAATACTTAATAAAACTATAAAGTGATAGTTTGTAACTTAGAAAAAGAAGAAAGAAAAACGGGAAAGTTCAGCCACAACTGTGCCACCTGAAAACAGTCTGGTTGTTTCATTTGCCTGTGCTCATCCTGAGCCTGCCTATTCATGTATCAAGTGCACAGAGCAGAATGACATTTGTTTTTCTTTCTTTCTCTTTATGCAACATCACAAGATCATTTTCCAATGTCTGCTCATAGTGTTCGTAATTGTAATTTTAATGATTTGTTCTTCATTGCTGATCTCAGTGTTGATAAAAGTCTTCCAACCCCAGTGGCTCCCTGTCCCTTCCCCCTTTTTACTGATTGTCCTTTAAGTGCATCTAGCCTTTATTGGAGGCAGCTGTGAACAGAGGGCTGCACTTGGTGCCAGAAAATTTGGAGCAAGTCCCAGATCTGACGTTTTACTAGTTGTGTGACCTTAGATGAGTCAGGTTCATTCTATCTTGAGCTCCTCCCCTGGTCTATAAGTATCTTTAAGACAGGGATTGTTTTATTTCTCTTCTGTAGGCTTTACATCTGGCACAAAATATGACATCAATACATGTTTGATAAAAGCTCTCAAATTCCTCCTCCATAAAATGGGATAATTAAGCCCATTCCATAAAGATATGGGGATCTAATGAGGCTTTACACACACACACACACACACACACATTCATGCACACACATATTTGCAGTAGTTGTAAATCATTCCACGTAAATATAAGTTAGTATAACTATTTTAATTGCTGGGTTTATGCAATTCACATAAAAGTCTATTCAATTATCTGGAAGAACAGCAAGCTTCCTGACTGCTTCATCTTTCATCCAGATGTTTGGCATCCTATAGGCACAGCAGACCACAGACTTAAAGGAATCATGATTCAATGTTGATGCTGACTTGTCTGTATTTCTTTGACATGATGTTGTCTGCCTTGACAACAGAGACTGCATGTGCTTAAATTTCGGGGCATGACACCATGCTCAGCCAGGACTTTAAAAAGTGCACTTTGGTGTGACTAAAGGGAGGGATATGGAATGTTAAAAAATTTTAGGTCCAAGGGACATAGTAGTTTGCAAGATCTTTTCCTAGTTGGTGCAGTTACTTGCCTGGGGGAAGAAGCAGGGAGCTGCTAAGATTAATTGGGTTAATTCACAAGGAAACAGTCCAATATTGTGGGAGGAGCTATCTACTCTTCCTCAGGTAAGAGGACAATGACCTTATATAAACAAAAGATAATAGTCCAAAGGCTTGTGAAATAATTCCTATCTTATCTGTGCTTACGATAACCTCTTTTTCTCATCATTTGTGTAACATCAGCGTTGTAATCCTCAGTCGTAACAAAGATTAAGTTGTTTCCAAGACTGGTTGACTCAACCAGAAACATGTTGGTTATACAAAACACTGGGAAATAATTAATTTTTCTGATTTTACATTTTATGCAGAGTGTATCTCTGTTATCTGTTGGAAGGAAGGTTAATACAATGCAAGCTACTCTACCACTGCTAGGAGGTACTCTCTTACACTGCTTTTAAATGACATTAATCAGATCAAACAGTATTTTTAAATCACACAGCTGAAAAAATTTCCACAAAATTAAAGGTGGTGATTTTATACTTGATTTTATTTTATAACACAGTATAAAAATATTTTTATTGTACAAGGTTAGTCCAATTCATTTTGCCACTTGAGCAGAAGAGGGACTTTTAAAAATAACTATGATTTATCTCTATTTATTCTTTGATTTTTAAATTCCACTTATCTAGATACACGTTTATTTTGAATTTTCAATCAAATTCATTTATAAATTAATGAAATAAATATTTTTTGATCGGTAAGCCAGGTAAAATATGGCAGGAATAGCAGAGAATAAAGGCAAAGGATTAATATCTTTGAAGTGCAGAAATTAAAACAAGCAAACAAACAAATTCTTTCAAATTGGGATTATATATCCAGCAAAAATTTACATCAAAAATGAAGGCAAGATAAAACTGTTTTCATATAAACAGAAGCTAAGAGAAACTAATTCCAGCAGACACGATTATAACAAATGGTAAAAGAAATTCTTCAGACTGATGTAAATTTAGATCTATAGAAAAGAATGAAGAGAACTCAAAACTGTAAATAAATATGTAAAATAAAATAAAACACACTGTATTCTTCCTCTGGAAGTTTCTTTAAGAGATAACTTAGTTCCAGCCACAATGGAGTAACAGAAATAGGCATACCTCCTTTCCACTATAAACAACCAGAGAACTTAACAAATGTATAGAACAATGTTTTCAACAAGGGACAATAGGCAGCATAAGCCTGTGGTTCCCTCCAAAAGAAGAGAAGTATGTAAGGTGAGCTCTACCAGAGGCCTGGCTCTGTGCCTGAAGGTATGTTCTAAACCCACATATAAGGAGGAGTATTCAAGGAAGCATGTGGTCGTCTCACTGGTGATGACACAGAGTTTGGAGTTCAGGAAAGCTGAGGTTGGAATTTGGGGGACAGAGTGCTGCAGAGGAGGGACCTAAACAGAAAAAGAGATCCAAAAATCTGAACAGGTGTTCAATGGAGTCTTTTCTGAATGCTGAGCTGTGTAAAGGAAGTTTTCTACAGGGATGAGCAGAGACAGTTGGTGGAACTCTGAGCTGAACAATGACTAGATAGAGAGTTCTTAGTAATCATTTAGAACACAAAACAGAGACTCCCAAGGGGTCACATCTTATTAGTAAGGTGAAAATATCTCTAGAGAAAAGTCCTGCTCTAGACTCACACTAACAAAAAGCTGAAAAGTAAGTTCTGAACAAATCAAGATTATCTGAAAATTACTTACTTTACTGCAAAAGTAATGTATAAATTCTATTTTTCAAAAAGGCAACTAATAAAGACAATCAACAACATAATATTAAAAATATATGATAAAATATTTCTAGACATGACAAGAAAAAGAAAAATGTGACCAATAACAAGGCAGTTAATAGAAATGAACCCCAAATAAAAACAATAATGGAAACAGCACGCAGACATGCGAAAACATCTCTTACATGTTCAAGCATTTCAAGAAAACATAAACATAATGAGAAAAAAAGCAGTACAAACAGAGCCAAATGATACTTTTAGAATGGAAAAATACAGCATCTGAAATGAAAATTTGCTGATAAGATTTCATTATCACAAGACACAACAGGAAAAAACTCAAGGAACTTGAAAAGATTCCATAGAAGCACAGAGACAAAAAAAAAAAAAAGGAATTTTAAAAAAGAGAGCAGTGCCTTAGTGATAGGTAAAATAATATCAAGCAGTCTAATGGAAAATAAATATCAAGATGGGTGACTTACTCCAACCATGTCAATAATTACATTGAATATAAATGGCATAAAATACCCAATTAAAAAGCAGAGATTGTAAGACTAGATAAGAATATAAGACCTGACTACATGCTGTTGAAAAGGAACCCACTTAAAAAAAATAGGTCAAAAGTAAAAGAATGAAAAAGATACACTATAGATCATTGTTGGTGGGGATGTATAATTAAATGGCACAGTAATTCTGGAAAGATCATGCCAATTTCTTACAAAACCAAACAACCTAATGAATGGCATATATAAAGAACATACAACTAATATAATGCTCAATGGAAGAAAGACAGAATTTCCCTCCCAGTATCATGAACAGGAAAAATGATCATCCTCACTACTTCTTTTCAACATTTCACTCTGAGCCACATATAACACAGTCTTGTATATGAAACATCCTAAGGAATTTACAAAAACATTGCCATTGTTTAGCAAGTCACGGGATTAAAAAGATGATGGATAAAAATTAATTACAATTTGGGTTTTTCTTGTCTCAACAATGGGGATCCATTAGCTATGTATGGCTAATGTAACCTAATTTGTGAACCTGTATCTTTCTGTTATTCTGTAAGCCTATTTTACTCTTCCTTGATAAACTTTGTATTATACTTGGCAAAATATTAATTACAATTCTATGTACTAGTTATAAAATTAGAAAATGAAGTTTAAAAACTTTATCACTTATAATAACATTAAATTTGAAATACTTAGGGATAAATTTAACAATTTATGTTTTATAGTTTACATTGTACAGGTCTGGCCTACCTGTAAAATGTAAACTATAAAACATTATTGATTGCAATTAAAGAAGACCTAAATAAATACACAGAAACTATGACTCAAATTGTTAAAAATGACATTTCTCCCTAAATTGATCCACAGATGCAATGAAATCCTAACAAAAATCCCAGCATGTTTTTTGTTAGAAATTATAGATTCTAATTCTAATATTTTATTGAACACCAAAGGACTTAGGCCAAAATAATTTTTAAAAGGGGAAAATTTCAGAGGATTAAACTACTTCAATTTAAAACTTACTATGAAGCTATAGAAAACAAGACAGAAGGAAGGAGAGCAAGATGGCGGCCGAGTAACAGCTTCCTTGAATCTGGGCACCGTGAGTCCGGAGAGATAGGAATCCAGGCACCTCTGGCTGGTGGGATCTGCCTATCATCACCCCTGTGAGGATACAGAGAGTCAGCGAGAGACTTCTGGACCCCAAGAGGAGGACTAAAACAGTGGAAAAATGGCAAGTGGTCGCGTGTGTTCAATCCGTCTAAACCCACCCACAACTGTAAGTTCAGTAGCAGTAAGACTGCAAACCGGAAAGGCCTTACCTGTGAACTGTTTTGGTGTCTTTGGACTTGGCACTCAGTTGAGCTGCCTTGGGGAGAGCCTGAGGGGGAAGGTGGAGAACTTTGGCCGTTGTCTAGGGCCCCAGTCTGAGCCGCTGAGCCAGACGGAGCTAATAGTGTTTGGCGGTGGGTCACACGGATCCATTGTCAGTGATCTGCCGCGGCAAGCTCCGCCCTCAGGGTCACAGAGCTAGAAACGGGTGGGAGCTGGTAACCCAGCAACCAAGTAGCCTAAGGGAGGGGTCTGAGCCACCTTGCAGCCCTAACCCTCAGGGGCAGAGTGAGACCAGTTTTGGCACACTGGGTAAGTGGATAGCCACTTCAGCAGTGATTCCAGTGACAAGCACTTTCCTGGGAAGTCTTCTGCTCAACAAGTTTACAAGTTCAAAGTGCCTTTTAAGTGGGCTGAAGAGAGATTTAGGGTGTCTACCTGCTGGGGTTTGAGAAATCAGCAGCCTCCAGGCGTATCAGAACTGTGATTAACATCTCATACCCCAGAAGACCACGTGTTGCCCAGACAATATTCAACAAGATATACATACTGCTTTGTTTTTGCTTGTGGTTTTTTTTTTTTTTTGGTTGTTTTTTATTTATTTTGATGTTGTTTTGTTTATTAATTTCAACCTTTTCTGTACAGATCTTTTTTCTTTCTCAATTTTTCTAGTTTAATTATAATTTCCCATTGCTGCCATTCTTAATAACTAGAACTTCATTTTTGCTACTGTTTCTACCACTATTATTTGGTTTTTCACCCAATTTTATCCTGTAAAGTTTTCTGTTTGCTTGTTTTAGTTTGATTTATAGCATTTTTGTCTTTCCTCTCTACTTGGTGGAGGTGGGGTACTGTGTCTGATCAGGTTAGCAAAGAGCTGCTGACCTCAAGGGAACCACCCAACTGGGCACGGCCAGAAGGTGGTTTTTTTTTAAGGTTGTATCAAAGTACCCTACTGTACACCTATATTGCTCTGTCTCCCTATTTCTGTGCCTCTCTTATTTTTGTCAATATTCCTTTTACCCATCCCCTCTCCTTTCTCTATTTTTTTTTTCTTCTTTTCACTCAGTCCTCCCTTCTTTCATCCCTTTCTTGCTCTTCAACCTTCTCACCCTTCTGGTCCTGTACCAAAAGGACTCATCTAACCCTTAGTCCACAGGCACGAGAACTTAAAGAGCAAGAGGAAGTGAAAGGAAAATTAGGGCAAGGAAACAGATAAAAGAAATCACTCATGAGGAAGAATCAGCAGAAAACTCCAGGCAACATGAAGAACCAGTCCAGAACAACCCTGCCAGGGGACCATGAGGTAGCTACTACAGATGATTCCACCTGTAAAGAAATGTTAGGAATGACAGAAAGGGAATTTAGAATACACATGATAAAAACAATGAAAGAAATGATGGAAACAATGAAGGAAACTGCTAATAAAGTGGAAAATAACCAAAAGGAAATCCAAAAATAGAATCAAATAAGAGATGAAGAATATAAAAAGGATATAGCAGAGCTGAAGGAACTGAAACAGTCAATTAGGGAACTTAAAGATGCAATGGAAAGTATCAGCAACAGGTTAGACCATGCAGAAGAAAGAATTTCAGAGGTAGAAGACAAAGTTCTTGAGATAACTCAGATAGTAAAAGAGGCAGAAAAGAAGAGAGAGAAAGCAGAACGTTCACTGTCAGAATTATGGGACTTTATGAAGCGTTCCAACATACGAGTTATAGGAATCCCAGAAGGGGAAGAAGAATGCCCCAGAGGAATGGAAGCCATACTAGAGAATATTATAAAAGAAAATTTCCCAAATATCACCAAAGATTCTGACACACTGCTTTTGGAGGGATATCGGACCCCAGGTCACCTCAACTCTAACCCAGCTTCTCCAAGACACATTGTGATGAACCTGTCCAAAGTCAAGACAAAAGAAAAGATTCTGCAAGCTGCCAGGAGTAAGCGCCAGTTGACCTACAGGGGCAAATCCATCAGAGTGACCGCAGACTTCTCTAATGAAACTTTCCAAGCAAGAAGACAATGGTCATCTACCTTTAATCTACTTAAACAGAACAATTTCCAGCCCAGAATTCTGTACCCTGCTAAGCTAAGCTTAAAAATTGATGGAGAAATCCAATCTTTAACGATATAGAAACATTGAGAAAATTCGCCACAACAAGACCAGCTCTACAGGAAATACTTCAACCTGTTCTGCACACTGACCACCACAATGGATCAGCAGCAAAGTAAGAACTCAGAAATTAAAGGACAGAACCTAACCTCCACACTGATGCAAAAGATAAAACTAAGCAATGGACTCTCACAAAATAAGATGAATAGAATACTACCACACTTATCAATTATCTCAATAAATGTTAATGGCTTGAATTCCCCACTGAAGAGACATAGATTGGCTGACTGGATTAAAAAACACAAGCCATCCATTTGCTGTCTGCAAGAAACACACCTGGCTTCAAAAGACAAATTAAAGCTCTGAGTCAAGGGTTGGAAGACAATTTTTCAGGCAAATGGCATTCAGAAGAAAAGAGGAGTTGCAATCTTATTTTCAGATTCATGTGGATTTAAGGCAACTAAAGTCAAAAAAGACAAAGATGGCCACTTCATATTGGTCAAGGGAAAAATACAACAAGAAGATGATTCAATTCTAAATATTTATGCACCCAATTTAAATGCTCCCAGATTCTTGAAACAGACCTTACTCAGTCTGAGCAATATGATATCTGATAATACCATGATAACGGGGGACTTTAACACTCCTCTTACAGAGCTGGACAGATCCTCTAAACAGAAATTAAACAAAGATATAAGAGATTTAAATGAGACCCTAGAACAACTATGCTTGATAAGACGCATATAGAACACTCCACCCCAAAGATAAAGAATATACATTCTTCTCATCACCCCATGGAACATTCTCCAAAATTGATCATATCCTGGGACACAAAACAAATATCAAAAGAATTGAAATTTTACCTTGTATCTTCTCAGACCATAAGGCACTAAACGTGGAACTCAACTCTAACAAAAACGCTCGACCCCACATAAAGGCATGGAAATTAAACAATCTTCTGTTGAATAACAGATGGGTGCAGGAAGAAATAAAACAGGAAATCATTAACTTCCTTGAGCATAACAACAATGAAGACACAAGCTACCAAAACCTGTGGGATACTGCAAAAGCAGTTTTGAGAGGAAAATTCATCGCTTTAGATGCCTACATTCGAAAAACAGAAAGAGAGCGCATCAACAATCTCACAAACCATCTTATGGATTTGGAAAAAGAAGAACAATCTAAGGCTAAACTCAGTAGAAGAAAAGAAATATCCAAAATCAAATCAGAGATCAATGAAATTGAAAACAAAAGAATCATTCAGAAAATTAATGAAACAAGGAGTTGGTTTTTTGAAAAAATAAATAAAATAGATAAACCATTGGCCAGACTAACGAGGAATAGAAAAGTAAAATCTCTAGTAACCTCAATCAGAAATGGTAAAGGGGAAATAACAACTGATCCCACAGAGATACAAGAGATCATCTCTGAATACTACCAGAAACTGTATGCCCAGAAATTTGACAATGTGAAAGAAATGGATCAATATTTGGAATCACACCCTCTCCCTAGACTTAGCCAGGAAGAAATAGAGCTCCTGAACAAACCAATTTCAAGCACTGAGATCAAAGAAACAATAAAAAATCTTCCAACCAAAAAATGCCCTGGTCCAGATGGCTTCACACCAGAATTCTATCAAACCTTGAAGGAAGAGCTTATTCCTGTACTGCAGAAATTATTCCAAAAAATTGAGGAAGAAGGAATCTTCCCCAACACATTCTATGAAGCAAACATCACCCTGATACCAAAACCAGGAAAAGACCCAAACAAAAAGGAGAATTTCAGACCAATCTCACTCATGAATATAGATGCAAAAATCTCAACAAAATCCTAGCCAATAGATTACAGCTTATCATCAAAAAAGTCATTCATCATGATCAAGTAGGCTTCATCCCAGGGATGCAAGGCTGGTTTAATATACGCAAGTCCATAAACGTTATCCACCATATTAACAGAGGCAAAAATAAAGATCACATGATCCTCTCAATAGATGCAGAAAAAGCATTTGATAAAATCCAGCATCCTTTTCTAATTAGAACACTGAAGAGTATAGGCATAGGTGGCACATTTCTAAAACTGATTGAAGCTATCTATGACAAACCCACAGCTAATATTTTACTGAATGGAGTAAAACTGAAAGCTTTTCCTCTTAGAACTGGAACCAGACAAGGTTGTCCTCTGTCACCTTTACTATTCAACATGGTGCTGGAGGTTCTAGCCAATACAATTAGGCAAGACAAGGAAATAAAGGGAATCCAAATGGGAGCAGAGGAGGTCAAACTCTCCCTCTTTGCTGATGACATGATCTTATACTTAGAGAACCCCAAAGACTCAACCACAAGACTCCTAGAAGTCATCAAAAAATACAGTAATGTCTCAGGATATAAAATCAATGTCCACAAGTCAGTAGCCTTTGTATACACCAATAACAGTCAAGATGAGAAGCTAATTAAGGACACAACTCCCTTCACCATAGTTTCAAAGAAAATGAAATACCTAGGAATATACCTAACGAAGGAGGTGAAGGATCTCTATAAAGAAAATTATGAAATCCTCAGAAAGGAAATAGCAGAGGATATTAACAAATGGAAGAACATACCATGCTCATGGATGGGAAGAATCAACATTGTTAAAATGTCTATACTTCCCAAAGCAATCTACCTATTCAATGCCATTCCTATCAAAATACCAACATCGTACTTTCAAGATTTGGAGAAAATGATTCTGTGTTTTGTATGGAACCGGAAAAAACCCCGTACAGCTAAGGCAGTTCTTAGTAATAAAATTAAAGCTGGGGGCATCAGCATACCAGATTTATTCTGTACTACAAAGCTATAGTGGTCAAGATAGCATGGTACTGGCACAAAAACAGAGACATAGACACTTGGAATCGAATTGAAAACCAAGAAATAAAACTGACATTTTACAACCACCTAATCTTCGATAAACCAAACAAGAACATACCTTGGGGGAAACACTCCCTATTCAATAAATGGTGTTGGGAGAACTGGATGTCTACATGTAAAAGACTGAAACTGGACCCACACCTTTCCCCACTCACAAAAATTGATTCAAGATGGATAAAGGACTTAAATTTAAGGCATGAAACAATAAAAATCCTCAAAGAAAGCATAGGAAAAACACTGGAAGATATTGGCCTGGGGAAAGACTTCATGAAGAAGACTGCCATGGCAATTGCAACAAGAACAAAAATAAACAAATTTGACTTCATTAAACTGAAAAGCTTCTGTACAGCCAAGGAGACAACCACCAAAGCAAAGAGACAACCTACACAATGGGAAAGGATATTTGCCTATTTTCAATCAGACAAAAGCTTGATAACTAGGATCTATAGAGAACTCAAGTTAATCCACATGAAAAAAGCCAGCAATCCCATATATCAATGGGCAAGAGACATAAATAGAACCTTCTCTAAAGATGACAGACGAATGGCTAACAAACACATGAAAAAATGTTCACCATCTCTATATATTAGAGAAATGCAAATCAAAACAACCCTGAGATATCATCTAACCCCAGTGAGAATGGCCCACATCACAAAATCTCAAAACTGCAGATGCTGGTGTGGATGTGGAAAGAAGGGAACACTTTTACACTGCTGGTGGGACTGCAAACTAGTACAACCTTTCTGGAAGGAAGTATGGAGAAACCTCAAAGCACTCAAGCTAGACCTCCCATTTGATCCTGCAATCCCATTACTGGGCATGTGCCCAGAAGGAAAAAAATCCTTTTATCATAAGGACACTTGTACTAGACTGTTTATTGCAGCTCAATTTACAATCGCCAAAATGTGGAAACAGCCTAAATGCCCACCAACCCAGGAATGTATTAACAAGCTGTGGTACATGTATACCATGGAATACTGTATACCATGGAAGACTTTACATCCTTCGTATTAAACTGGATGGACATGGAAGACATCTTATTCTTAGTAAAGCATCACAAGAATGGAGAAGCATGAATCCTATGTACTCAATTTTGATATGAGGACAATTAATGACAATTAAGGTTATGGGGGGAGGAAAAGCAGAAAGAGGGACGAGGGAGGGGGGTGGGGCTTTGGTTTGTGTCACACTTTATGGGGGCAAGACATGATTGCAGGAGGAACATTGCATAACAATTGCAATCAATGTAACCTGGCTTATTGTACCCTCAATGAATCCCCAACAATAAAAAAAAAAAAGAAAAAAAAATCAAAACCATTTATAAACGGATACCACCCTATTAATAGGTCAGTGTATACCCTTTCACACACACCCATTTTTATGTTCATGTATACACTTATATTGAAATATCATAATTTTTTAATTGTAGTAAAATATAATACAGAATTCATCATTGTACCCATTTTCAAATGTATATGTCAGTGTACAGATGTATTAAATAGTACATAATTGCAAATATCACCACAATCCATCTCCATAGCTATTTTCATCTTATAAAACTCAGTGTCTGAGCTCCCTCCCACCCCCCGCTCAAACTGGTATACACCTGTTGAAAGTAATTCTCCCAAAATATGCTTTTACTTTATTTTTCTTTTCACTGGAGCATTTTTTAAAAATTGCACACAAGTATGCAAACCACAATTTAGCTATACTTAACCTATAGGAACGCTTATACTGTTACATCAACTTTTTCAGAAAATGTTCTTTCAGCTTTAGACTTTACACTTGCTGGCTCAAGTTATTTGCAAAGTCGAAAGTCTACAAAATAAATAATTTGGTAATTTGGAGAGGAAATGTCCCTAAAAATGGTTCTAGGGCCTAAAGTTTATTCACATTTTATTTCTAAAGTGATGTGGTTCAAACTGCAATAAAGTTTATTTACTTTGTTTAGTTTGGAAGTAGTTCCTGGACCACAGAGGTAAACTGTTATCAGACCTGCTTATTCTCCAAATATTTCAACCATTTACCCAGGACATTTATTTGGTTTGTGAAATCAATATGTTTACTTTCTTTATCCTCAAGTTAAGTATCTGAAAAATAAATTTTACTTTAATAAAACAATGTGCTTAAAACTGCAAAAAAAAAAAAAAAAAAAAAAAAAAAGAAAAGAAAACAAGACAGAGTGATTAAGGACAGACATGTGTATTAATGGACCAAAATAGAAAATTTGAAAAGAGACCCGCACATTTATGGTCAATTAATTTTCACCAAAGGTGCTAAGGTAATTAATTCAGTGGGAATAGAATAGTCTTTTCCACAATAGTGTTGGAACAATTGGCTATCCATTTGAAAAGAAAAATGAGCCTCAGCATTCAACTTATTCCTTATATAAATATTACCTTGAAATGAATAATAGATATAAAAGTAAAAGCTAAAACTATAGAAGAGAAAGTAGGAGAAAATCTTTGCATACTTGGGGTAAGCCAAACATTTTACGGTTAAAACAAAAAATACCTGTGAACGATAAAAATTATTTAGTTTTCAAAAACATTAAAAATTTGTGGGCAGTTGTCTGTGGCTCAAAGGAGTGGGGTGCTGGCCCCATATGCTGGAGGTGGCAGGTTCAAACCCAGCCCCTGCCAAAAACTGCAACAACAACAACAACAACAACAACCAAAAAGATGTTAAAAATTTGGTCTTTATCACTGTTTAAAAAATGAAAAAGGTGTGTTATGATTTAATAAAAAAAAAATGAAAAATGAAAAAGGGAAGCCACATACTAGAAAGAAATATTTGTCTCCTGTGTATCTGAAAAAGGACTTCTAAGTGAAATATATAAAGAATTCTTAAAATTCTACAATAAAAAGATAAACAATCCAATAAAGATTTTAAGAGGCACTTCAGAAAGGTAGATATATGATAAGACTCCAACTCGAAGGCAAGGCATACAATCAGAGAAAGGAGAGTCATTTAATAATGATGAAATGAAGGCATTGTAATGACTCCAACAGGAAAACATAACAATTATAATTGAGTATTCACTAATGGCACAGTTTTTAAATTCATGGAATGAGAACTGACAGAACTCGAAGACAAATTCACATAACAGATGGAGGTTTTAACAGTCCTAACTAAGAATTCTCCATCTGACTACTTTTCTACAATGTGTGTTTTCCTGGACAAGCCTCTTTGGCTTCAGGAATGTCAGGCTCAAAAAGAGGAAATATGTGTTCTAGGATCTGACCCTGAGGATCTTGAGTCAACTTCATTCAGTCATTCAACAAATATATATTGAGCTTTAGGCGTGTGTCAGAGATTCCCTAAGGTAGTAGTCTAGAGGCAATCTGTGCTCCGCGTTTATGGTTTAATGGAGCATACAAGTGAGTACATCTCTGAGACACAGTTTTCTCATTTCTGCAATGTAACGGCAGTCATAAACATTCATAAATGCCCAATAGCAAGTAAGTTCACAGATACATTGATATAATCATAAAAATTCTATATGGCAGTTTAAATGGATCAGTTGGATCCACTTCTTAATGGGGATAAAGAAAGTGAAGAAGGGAAATTGGAGAATGATACATCAGTATGATTATTCATTTAAAGTTTCAAAATGTAAATAATGATGAGAAATTACAAATAGGGTATGTCAAAGTTGGAAATAAATCTCTGGACATTTATGTTACGAAAAAGAGCTCTTTAAAGTTAAGAACATGATAGGAGAAGTTAAAATTTTGGTAGAAAGATTGGAAGATAAAATTGAAGGAATATTTCAGAAACTGTAGTAATGAACCAAAAATGAAAAATAGGGGTGAAAAATGTATAATATAATTAGAAGACAAATTTAGGAGGTCCAGTAAATGAACATAGGACTTTAAGAAAGAAGGCAGAGAAAACTAAATGGAGGAAAAGTATCAACGAAATAAAATTTCCTGGAACTGAAGACTGTGAGTCCTCCGGGCCCAGAGAGTTCCTAACACAGAGGGTGAAAACAGACCCACATCGAGGCACAAACAATGTGGAATTCCAGAATGTTGGCATCTTTGTCAGGGTCAGTAATGACAGCTGCTGAGGCAGACAATGCTTAAAACTCTTAATAGCTTAACAAACCTAAAGTGGGTCACCTACGCGAAGTCTAACGTATTTCAGGTGGTTTCCCTCCACCTTTTCATATGCCATGTGTCCCTTGAGGTAGCTGTGGCAGGGGGGGGCGGATACAGGAAGCATGCTGGACTTTAAGTTTCTTAGCTTGGAAATGACAAGTGCTCTCAGGCCACAGGCAAGAACAGGGCTCCAGCCTAACCAGAGAAGTGGCTGGATAACCAGGGGGCACGTCCCTAATTGGTGTTTTTGCATATCAATAATTGCTTACGAAAAGATGATCCTGCACGTTTTCACAGAAAACAAAATCTGTCATATACAAACGATCAGGAAGCAAAAGGCTTTGGAATTCTCAATAGCAACATCGGAAGTTAGAAAACAATGGAGTAATGTTCAAAATGTTGAATGTAAGCAATTAACACCTAGAAATCTATACCCACCCAAACTATCAACCGCGCATCAGTGTAGAATGAACTCATCTTCAGACATTGACAACCTCAAGCAATGTCCCTTCCATATGCTCTTTCTCAGGAACCTTCCAGAGTATTTGTTTTGTTAAAATGAAGGAGAGAACCAAGCAAGAGAAAGACAGGGATGCGGGAATAGGAGACCCAATACAGAAGAGAGGGAAAGAGATTATCAGGATTATGGTGAAGGGAGATCTCATAATGAAAGCTGCGCACCTGGCAGGGAAAGAGAGCAGCCAGGTAGGAGCAGGTCAGGAGACTCTAGGGAAGGATTCCTCAGGAAGATACACTTGACAAATTACCTGAATATCTGAGTATATTGAGAGAAAATACAAACAATTAATACTGAGTTTGCTGAATTAATTATAGTTAGGAAAAGAAGAAAATAGGGGAAAAGAGATAATTATTAATTTTAGAGAAAACAAAAGGTTGTGCAGGCAAGGAATTTAATTATGGCTTACTATACACCTTAATGGTGAATTGCCTGGCAGTCATCATAATGTATCCCAGATATTGTTTTAATCAAAACTGTGCTTGAAGTGTATCGAGAAGCTGACGGGAGGGGGAATGGGCAGGGAGTGGGGAGATGGAAAAAGAGCCAAACTTCTTTTATTGTGGGAAATTAGTTGACAATTCCTAAAACTGGGAAAGAAGTAGCAAGCATATTAAGAGGTAAGAAGTAGATACCCAAAGAACCAGCCAGAGGAAACACAACTGGTTGCCTTTTGGAGAATGAGATGAGGGTTGGGACCTGGGAACCTCCGTTTTTGACTTTTAATAAGCTTCGATTTAGCTGACTCTTTAAATTATGTGTTTGTATAACTTTGATAAGAATAAAAGGCTAAGGAAAGAAAAACCAAGCTCTAGAGCAGTGGTTCTCAACCTCGCTAATGCCACAACCCTTTAATACAATTCTTGGGGTTCGCCACCCACAGGTTGGGAACCGCTGCTCTAGAGTGATAGGTATAGTATGATTCAATCTTTGTAAACTTCTCCACACTACATTTTGTTGGTGTACGTATGCTGACTGGAGCAAGACTCAAACCTGCACCAACCAGGAAGTGCTGCTCCCCCCGGGGAGGTGAGCCTGGTATCTGGAGCCTGGGTTAGTGTTTAAGGAAGAACTGGCTTTATTGTCATAAAAATGTATTCATAGGTTAACTGTGAAATTAAGCATACATAATAAATAAATAGTAAAAAACAAACACGTATTTTAGATCTGGAATCTAACAGCCTAATTAAAGAGCCACTTTTGGATTCACCCCACTGTGGCAGAGCTGGCAGTGGAAATGCCAGCAGGGAAGACCGAGCTGAGTAAAGAGGCAGGCGTGAGAGGGAGCAGAGGGGGCGGCGCCCAGGTGGGGACGGCATGGGGCACCTTGCTGTATCTCATGGTCTTAACTGTATGGCCCTCATCTCCTCCAAGGCTCACAGAGAGGCCTCCACATTTTGATTAGAACATTCATTTGGGAGGGAGGCTGATGATTACTGTCTCCACATTCCAGTCTGCAGAGAAAGCCCAGACAGGGGTTGATGAGGACTTGCCATGTGTCAGGCAGAGAGCCAGGAATGGTGCCAAGTTGCCCAGGAGTTTTCTCCCTAGTTATAGCTTCTCACTGCTGAATACTCAGGCAAATGACCTGGATTTGATCTGCATTCCCCACCTATTGGCCAAGTTCCTTAACTTCTCTGAGTGTTAGCATCCTCACTTAAAATGGTGATTATGCACATAGAATCCTTAGTGACTGTGTACTATATGTCTGGCATCAAAAGTGCTGATAATAATAATTATCATTAAGAATCAGAAAGGCGAAACTTTTTCTTGCTCTTCCCTCTCCCTCAGAAGTTAAACGGGAAGTTTCAGATCCAAGTAAACATGCTTATGTGGGGTTATCCATACTGCTGTAGAGGTGACTGGTTGTAGACTTTAAATGATTAAATTGTTGTCGGACATTCAACATAGTACTAAACTCTTTTATTTTGATGTATCATGGGCATACCAAAAGAAAAAATTACAATATAACAAACATCTGTGTAACCTATCAGCTCCCTCAAAAGAAAACACATTTCAGGTTCAGTTGAAAACTTCTGAGTACACCTTCCAGTTCCTTTCCTTCCTCAGAGGTAATCACTTTTCTAAATTTGGTATATTGTTCCCATGCTGTAGTTACTGTAAAGATACATATCCCTAATCTACTATTGCTCATTTTAAATTTTTGCATGAATAATCATTCTAATGCATCCTTCTCCAATTCACTTTTTTCACTTATTTATCCATATTAATAAATGTAGTTCTAGTTCATCTTGTTTTCGCTGCTAGATACCATTCTTATGATCACACCATTATATAGTCATACATTCATATGGTGCTGGTTGTTTATGATGTTTTCATGTTGGTGCTGTTACCCACATTTCAGAAATGGGGAAACTGAGTCTCAGAGGTATTCCCCTGCATGCTATGCCATCAAACCCTAACTGCCTGGGAGCAAATTGCTGCCTCTACAAAATCTTTGGCACATGCATGAAACTTAATGCATATTAGATAAACAACTAAAAATGAGATTTGCTCAAAGAAACCTCAGTGTCAGATCCCAGATCTCCCCAACATTTCACCCAAGTGCTTGACACCACCTGAGGCCAAAGAGGCTCTTACAGAGCAACAAATGTAGAAATGTTGTGAGATAAGGAATTCTGAGTGAGGAATTCTTTTTCCTTCCTGAGTTTGACTGGGTCAGGATCTCTATCATTTGCAGGACTATCCAGGCAGTAAGTCTACATTTGTGACAGAGACTGGGGAAAGCTAGCCGATCATGGTGAGAAGGGCCTGCTCTATCAGGACAAAGACCATATGATGCTAGGCTTTGGTTTGGTTTCCGAAATCCTATTACCCTACTTGCTCGCATTGTGAGCTGGCCACCTTCTAGCCTAACATCTCCAAGGGAAGCTCTTTCCACTTGGGTGGAAGCTCTGGGGAGGTTATACTGTTCCCAGTGTCTTCAGAGTGGGGGCTGGTACCAGTGCTGCCAGGCGGAGCCAGTTCTGTGACATGTGAAGGCTTAATTTACTCACCCAGAATAAGTGCCCACTGGAGCTGGCCAGTTAACACACTCTTGTTTGCAGGTTGCTGCAGCCTTGCTGGCCCCTGCTTCCCCCTCTGCATGGGGGCCTGGAGGCTCACAGCAGGCCCGTGCCCTCTCCATGACACCCCATGCTGGGATAGTGTCCTCTGTGGAAACCTCTTGAGTGCAAATGGTCTCTTTATGACAAAAACACCACAAAAACATTCCCCAAGGGCGCTGTTTGCTGTGGTAGTTCGTCTGCAGATTTTCCCACCAGGATCTTGGAGCAGGTCCAGTTTGGAATTGCCACTGTCCATATGAAGGGGACAGATGACCATGGAATAAAGTAATAGCCCTTCTCCCTCCCTCACCGACCCTTTGATTTCAGAGGCTGTGCACTCATTAGTGGTCAGGAGCTCTGCACCTCCTCTTGGAATTAGGAAGACGTGGGAATGCGAGGTCTTTGGGGGCACTTAAAAGCAGCAACCAGTAGCCCACAAAACCACTATCTGCACTTGGGCAGCCCTTGCTATGAGCCTCCCTGGAGCTTAGCCAGGAAAACAACTCAAGCCAGCCCCCAAAATAGGCTTCTTGCAGGCACGTTCTTAAAGGAAAAGAAAAAACTGAAAAAGAAATTCCACCCAAAAGCAACGCCAGTATTTGTAGAACGTGTTTCTACTGCTACTCACTTGCTCCAGTCTAACTATCTGCGAAAGATATGTTATCGGCCGACAAATACCATGCTCGTCAAGAAATTCATCACCGTTTTCTCCCCAAAGCAGCTGATTTCAGATTCAAATGAGGCTCCACACTGTTGACTTTGCCTTTATCAAAATTGTCCACCACAGACCTGTAGGGCATGGGCCTGTGGGGCATGGAGAAGATTCCTTCTGAGCATGGTCCCCAATTATTCCTTGTGTTTTCTAGTAGGTCTTTCAGAGGGAATATGGACAGCCATTTATCAAAAGGGGCCTATACTTATTAGGCACTTTAGCAAATCTTGGCTCCTTTGATGCTCAGAATAAACTTTCCTCATGGATATGACTTTACTCCATTTCACAGACAAGCAACAGGAAAATCAGGGAGAGGGAGCAGCTCGCTCAGAAAGTGGCAGATGACTCTAGTTTTACAAAGCTAAGTTGGGCTTCCTTACTGTCCTTACAACTACTTATTCATTTTTCATTTGGCAACTTAATGAGAATTAATAAAAGATTATACTGAATCACATCCGAGTCCTGCCATCTGAGACCTGTCCCTTGCAAACCTTATCTCACCCCCAAATCTGGACTAGTTCCTGACTGTCTACTCAACAGCCCCATAGGACAGCCTGTGAGCATCTCCAGCTTGACAAGGCCAAAACAGATCATTTGAGTTTTACCCCCAGAGCTGCTACTCCCATAATTTTCTCCATTTCTGCAAATCATCCTATCATCTGCTCTCTAGCCCAACCCAAAGTCTCATCCATCAGGAGTGCTATTGGGAAATATAACAAAATCAGCACCATTCTTTCTTCTCCACTGCCACCACACTAATCTTCCTGTCTCTGACCAAGATTACTGCAGTAGCCTGTCCATGGGCCTTGCCATTTTACTCTTCCCTCAACCCTCTTCTCCACTTTCCACACACTCATCAGGTAACAGTGCTGTTTCTCCTTCAAAGCTCTTTGGAACTTGGCCCTTTCAGGTTAACATCCAAACTCCTGTTTGACCTCTCTCACCAGTCTCACTCTGGCACCCTCCCTGTTTCTTGAACATTTGAAGCCAATTTCATTCCAGAGATGATGCATCCAAGGACAGAAATCTAGCTGGTGGCAGAGTTCCCGTGAGATTTCATGTCACTTTCCATATGACCACCATCATCCTTATCTCACTCAGCTTCCACAGTGCCAAGGGCTTGCCGTGTGAATAGTGCGGCCTCTTTGGCTTCTTCAAATAAACGTGTTTCTTTAATTAATTCAGATAACTTACTCATCTATTTAATTTTGCATGCATTCATTCATCTACTGTACACTGAGTGCTTGGTGTTTCCTAACACTTTGCTATGAAGGTAGGAAAGGTGGGCGGCGCCTGTGGCTCAAGGAGTAGGGTGTCGGTCCCACATGCCGGAGGTGGCAGGTTCAAACCTAGCCCCGGCCAAAAACCAAAAAAAAAAAAAAAGAAGGTAGGAAAGGTTTTAGATTTGTGGCCTGACCTTTCTGAGAAAAAAGGCACAGATTGCAGCTGCTGGGAAGCTTCTGGCCAATCAACACTTGACCAAAGAGGTGAGTTAGCTCCAGTGAGACTGAGAGTTGGCTGTGGGAAGGATGCTCAAAGACCCACTGCCCAACAATATCTCCCTGGTTATATTTGTCTCCAGGAGCTGTAAGGGTTCCGCTGTGTGTATAGACCTATGAGACTAGCAGGCCTGGGCCCCTACCCTGTGCATCCCCAGCTTGATGACCTGAGGTCACGTAACCTTACAGGTGTGTGTACAGGTGAGGGCAAACAGAACAGTTCATGGAAGAATCTTAAGGGAGATGATGTTGCACTCTGGCTTTTCGGATCACCTTGTGAGTGCTTTTCCCTAGTGGTCCTGTTCTCTTCTGTCATCTTATACCCTGAAGAAAGAAACTGAACAATAATTTTTAAGCAAATGTTACATGAGTGAGGTGTATCCTGACTACCTTAGTCACATCTGCAGCCCTGCCCCACCTGGCACTTCCCCTCCCAATCTACTTTTCCCCACAGCATTTGCTATTCCCTGACACACTAGATGATCTACTTGTTTGCTTATTGAAATCTCTCTCCAGGAGAATGTAAGCTCTTCCATGAGGATGGGGACTTTCTCTCTGTTTTGTTCACTGCCATATTCCCAGTACTTTTAAGAGTTTCCAGACATAACAGGTGCTTACAACTATTTGTGGAATGAATGAATCAGATACCATAAAATGTGCAATATTTTTTGACCTAGAAATTGTATTTCTAGGAATTTATTCTTCATAAGTAGGCTAGAATACATGGAAAATGTATAAACTAAGATTGCACAATTTCTTAGTATTTCACAAGTATGAAAAATGGGAAATAATCATTCCATGATAAGGGATTATTTAAATAAATATATTCATACAATAGAATGTTATCAACAT
The DNA here is from genome assembly GCF_027406575.1 of Nycticebus coucang. Taxonomy (NCBI): domain Eukaryota; kingdom Metazoa; phylum Chordata; class Mammalia; order Primates; family Lorisidae; genus Nycticebus; species Nycticebus coucang. The sequence continues at coordinate 45,710,979 of NC_069784.1, forward strand.
TACCTTATGGGAAAAACATTTAATAACATGGAGACTTGTGAGGATATTTTGTTAAATGCATATAATGAGTATTGTATAACTTGATTGCAAACTTGTAAAATAACTATGCATGTGCAGAAAAACTTGTAAAATAACTATGCATACATGGTGGACAGTGACCAAAGGTTAGCAACAGTTATCTCTGGGAGATGGGGTTACAGGTTATGTCAATTTTCCTTTTTTGTGTTTTCCTCTGTTTTGAACTTTTTCAGAAAAGAGAGAGAAGGAGACCCTTGGTGTTGGGACTGGGGACTGGGAGAAAGGGCTTCTTCTGTCTACTTCCTGCCACATGTCCTCAGGGAGACCCCTTTCACAGTGACCATGGGCTTGGACATGTGACTTGCTCTGGCTAATAGGACTTCAGCAAATATGAAACAAATAGAGGTTTAAAAAGCACTGATGTTTTGGGGGGTCTCTTGCTAATGGGGACTCTTCATCATGTGAACTAGGCTGATGAGAGACTGATGAGGGAGCAACCCTGGAGGATGAGAGACTCTGTGATGAGAAGCCCCAGTCATCCCAAATGAGATCTCAGATGTGAGAGTGAGGCCATTCTAGACCCGCACTCTCCAGTCTGGGACTACTAAAAATGTAACATACAGGTTGTCCAAATGGAGATGTACTGTATGCAAAAAATGCACACTGGAGTTTGAAGATTTATATGATAAAAGGTGTAAAATATTTCATTAATAATTTTTATATTAAGTACATATTGAAATATAATATTTTAGATATACTTGATTAAATTTTAAAATATTTTTAAAATCGACTTCACCAGTTTCTTTGGCTATTAGAAAATTTCAAATTATTGACATAGTTTATATTGTATTTCTAATGGAAAGCTAATAGCCACAGCCAGGCCATCCCATAGCAGAACCACCTGGCTGAGCCACAGAATTGGAGCAAATAAAATTGTTGTTGTTTTAAATTACTTAAGTTTTAAGATACCTGTTTTGTAGCAAAAACCGTTACCAAAGGCATTATGTGTTTTATAGATCCTATCAACTCAAGCTCTTGGCCCTCCATGAATGAGCCAGAGAAGTTGGGAAAAGTAGGATATGGCAGAGACTTGGTGCTGGAACGGTGACATGGGGAAGAGGGTGCAGAATTCGGGGAGGTAGGGAAGGCTTAGAGAGCACCCCGGTCTGGGAGGCACACTCCCTCAGTCTATGGCCCTGGAGAACAGGGGCTTGGGTCATGCTGGAGAAGCCCTTCCCCCCTTCCCACTCACACCCGCCTTTCCCATCTGCTCTGTCCTGTGCTCTGCTGTCCTCTCCCACAGAGTTCTGTGGGAAAAAACACAACATCAACAACAACAAGATAATAAAGGGCATGTCAGTGAGAGAACAGGAGGACAGGGTGGGGGTGATTTTGGCAGCAATACTCCTTCATCTAGGGCCTCTGTGCTTCCCTCAACTCCCTCTTCCCTGCACAAGATGTTATTGGACATCAGAGATGGATGATGCCATAGAGATGGTCCATCTCAGCTCCCTTCTCTTATGCACCAGGAAACTAAGCCCCAAAGATGTTAGCTAATGTTGCCTATGGTCATGTAAGAAATTAGTTATCATCAGGTCAACAATTCAATTTCAAACCCAGCCCAATGCTCTTTCTGCTGCTCCTGTGATATCAACTTAACATGTATCAGTTACATTACCCTCAGCCTGAATTTTGGAGGCCCATTCCCAAGGGCAGTGTGAGTCCAAGGGTTTTTTCTCTGTCTGAGCACCATTTCTCTCTTTGAACTGATTTCTCTTCTACTACTTGACTTTTGCTCCAAGATGTCAGAGGTTCAGAGTCCATTGTCTGGGGGCCTCTCTCTTCCTGTAGTGCCCTCCTTGGGTAAAATCTCACTCCTGTCCTCCTCACCTCATGTTGTGTGCTGTTTAAACAGGGGTATGGGCCCTGAAATGTTCCTACACCTGGCACCCAGAGACAGACCCCATAGAACAGGAGCAAGAATTGAGAACTTGGCCAGAATTTTGTTGGCAATAGGAGGCAGGAGTGGGACAAGTTGGGAGCAAGGTGGAGGAGGGTGAGGAAATCCTGCAGGCATCACTTCCTTCCCTGTGGCTGCCCAGTGTGAGCTTGGCTGGTATAATCCTTGTATCTCCCCCCACTTCTAGACCACTGTTCCAACCTCTCCTGAGCACAGCCTCCCTTTGGAAGGCCAGCCTCTCATGTTGCCCCATTTCCTGCCTTGGTGCTTTCATTTGGCTCCTTGTGGACAATATGAGGCAGTTCTCCGTGATTTGAGCATGTGCTGACATGCTGTGCTCATCTCGGGGACTTTGACATCCATGTGGTGGCATCTCTGCCCTCCCATCTCAGTTCCTTGAGGGAGTCAGCTGAACTGACTTTTACTACGTGTCTCTGTTGGTCTGTAGCTGTTGTTGGCCAAATCTTGGCACTGCTTGCTAGACCATAGCTGAGCCCACACTTGTTTATCTTCAAGATCCTGAAGATTCTGGCCCCAATCTCTGTCCGTTCAGTCCCTTTTCACTGCTGCTTCTGATGGGGTCTTTTCCTCTTAGGTCTCCTTCCTGACTGGGTTCCCCACCTGGGGAAGGCGCATGGTGCTTCCACTCCGGTAGCCTGCCACCCTTTCTTGGGAAAAGAATTCAGACCTGAAAGGCTGCTTTTCATTCACAAAGCAACATGCAAAAACTCACTCAAGTTAATAACCCCAAAGGATCTGCGTGACAACAATTCTGTCAAGAATCTAGACTCTTGACACCATGATGCTAAGCATCTTAGTATTTTTCAGAAAAGATTTTGCTTTTCACCCAGATTTTTAAAATCAGTAAGATGCGCCCCATATTGCACGGTTACAAAGCTGTTCACCGCCTCAGTGTCAGGAGACAAGTCATGGGAATGTGGCCCGATCTGGGGGATTGGTGGGTGACAAATGACAGCCATCGTAGATCCAAGGATTTGGCCTTTGGGTTATTTCTGGTCTACATGAAAAGCACTCAAGGTGAGTCAGAGCAAAAAAGCCAAATGAAGCAATGAGAAAGTTGAAAAGAGAAAAGTATGTGATGCTATCCAGGAACCATCTAAGGAATAAACTCTTGCGAGGCAGATTGAGAATTTTAAAACAACACTCTTGAAACCAACTTCCCCATGACATCTGTTAACAGAAAAGATAGAACTATTTCCTGAAAAGGCTTTTAATGTTTACAAGGGTGTGAGACCCTCTTGATGTTTTTGCAACTTTAATTAAAGGGCTAGAGCAGTGGTTCTCAACCTTCCTAATGCCACAGCCCTTTAATACAGTTCCTGTGGGTCACCACCCACAGGTTGAGAAGGGCTGGGTTAGAGGGATCAATTTACATCCCCAGTGTTTCCCATGGCCGGTGAGCACAAGGGCTGGTTGTGCCCAATGCTGCTTGTTTGAATGAAAAGAGAAAAGAAAATCAATTATGCAAATGTTTTTGAATTTTATATGGATATGGACACAGTGAGGATTTGGTCCATGATATAGTGGATTATTCTTGCAAAATGGTGGGAGAAAAATATTCTTGAAAGGAAGAAGAGGGTATTTTCTTAATATTCTTTTTGAGTTTCTATTTAACAGCATTAAGTAAAACAGAACCATGGAGACCAAGGACAGAAAACAGGGGAGGGTGTAGGATGAACCGTAGGTTGGGGCTCCTGGTTGGGCAGGAGCAGCCATTGGGGAAGAGGTGTATGAGAATGACACCCAGGCAGAATCCGGCTGCTCTGGGGTGAGGTGGGCGGACACACAGGGCATGGGTGCTCAGAAGATCTTAGTGGCATGAAGAGTTTCTACTTCTCAAATAGTTCTTTAATCTTTCTTTCTCTGAAATCTGAAATTTTACCATTAGAAATCTAGTTCTTTGATTTAAGGAAAAGGTTCTCAGGCGTCAGTGTGCCTAAGAATCATCCTAGAATTATGTTAAATTGCAGATTTCTGGGGCTCACACTCAGAAATTCAGATTCAGTAGGTCTGGTGGTGCTCACTAATGTGCACTCTGAACAAGTACCCCAGCAATTCTAGCATGTCTCTGCTTTGTGGGACAAAGTCCAGCCTACTCCACCTGTTCTCCTTCAAAAGGAGACACACAGGCTGGAAAGCGAAACCGTCAGCCACAGTAGGGGAGGAGATTCCAGAAAGCCCAGGGTCCAGTGTCAGCTCCCCATTCTTCTAGCTCTATAATTTTGGGACTGATTAAACTTTATGAACCTTGGTTTCCTCATCTATAAAAAGGAGAAGAAATTTTTAGCCTAACTATCTAACTGATGGGCCAATCTAATAACATTATTAAGTGAAATAATTAATGAAAAGTCTTGAAAAGGCTTTGAAAAGTGTTTTGCTTTAAACACATAGGCATTATCGTCCATTAACACATCCATTTGAATTAGCTGAAGAAGTGTTAGGGTAAGAGGTGAACTTAGAGAAAAGTAGTTAATTCTACATACACAGAAATTGTAACCATTTTTTCCCATTATCATCCATTAACACATTCATCAGAATTAGTTGAAGAGATTAAGGAGTAGAGTAAAAGGTGAACTCAGAGCTCAGGGGACAGCTGGAGGGGGAGGGCAGTGCCACTGTGACATGACTAAGGCTGCCAGGAAGGCTCAGGAGGGACCGAGGTGGGGCGAGAGCAAGCAGGGTGGATGGGGGTGGAGTGGGCATTGGAGAAACTCCCACCTTACACTTGTGGTTTGGGTTTCGGGCTATCAGGCACTAATGATGTGCTTGGGGTGAGTTCTGTGTATTTTTACCCTCAAAATAGAGTATAGGAGGATAGCTTTTGGTAAAAAAAAAAAAAAGAAAGAAAGAAAAGGGACATTATGGGAATTGTATGGGAAAGGAATCAAGTTCAATGTAACACTTAAAGAATGTATTCAAACCAGCCACAGACGGCCTCTCACCTTCTGGATAGTCTCACTCTCCTTTTGGACAACAAGAATGGTCAGCTATCTTCATATCCCCTAGGCTGGTTTCAAAATAGGCACTTCCTTTGGGAATCTAAACCAAAACAGAACCCAGCCTCCCAAGGACAGAGAGTGGAGCAACGTACGTGTGTGCTCAGCTCCCACAAATACGGGAGGGGCAGCATCGGCCCTGCTGTTTGTGATTAACGAACTTGGGAACAGGGGAATTATGACTGTCCTTTCGTTAGTACAGAACTTCAGAGATTGGAAAATGTGATTTTTAAGGGAAGAGGGGAAAGGATGGACAGGGGAATGGGGAACAAAGCCAGTCACAGGGAGCCCCAGCCTGAGAGGTCAGACTGGGTCTGGACGGAGCAGATCACGTCTCAGCTGGGCAGAGCATTCTGAATCAGACAGATCCCCAAGCTCCCTGCCAGCACCCTCAGCTCAGCACACCCAGTGGAGCTTGTGCACTGGCTCCGTGGGGCACGTGGGGCACTGAGGGCATCTGCTTTTGGGGTGGGAAGTAGCAAGCTCTTTAAAATTCAGTGGAAAAAGTGAGACAGGATATAAAGAGCAACACATCTCTCATTTAAAATTTTGTGGAGAAGGGAAACAAATGGAGATTGGATTATCAGCAGGGAATTTGGCCTGGAACAGCAGAGTCAGGAATGCTGAAGGGGAAGTGGTCCAATCTGCCTGCAGAAGGCCAGGGAGGTCTTTTGTGGTCAGGGGCAGAGAGGCGGGGAGGGTAGGATGCTGTCTTGCTAGGGAGGCTCTCAACCAGAAGTCTCTGGTGCATCTTGAGCTTGGAGAAGGGAAGGCGCCATGCAAATGTAGAGCTGTTTTCACGTCCCTAACGCGTCCCAGATTTGTTGCTGAGAGTCCTGTCCCACTGTGTGAAATCCCTGCTGCTTTGCTGTTTCTAACAGAACCACGGGGTCAGTTGTCAGGCCGCTTCCTTAAGCAGGGTAACAGAATGGGCCACAGTGCTGACTCTAGAGGAACAAGAATGCAGATAATCCCTAGCTCTGGAAAAAAACCCAAATCATGGAATCACAAAGAATTAGCTTTGGAATGTATGCGTGTGTGTGTGTGTGTGGGGGGGATGTGGGGGCGAGGAGAAGAGCAGGCTTGCACACATTATGCTTGCTTTGGCTGACATTCAAGTGCATATGATTTAATATTAATAAAATAAATAAATAAATAAAGTGCATAGCCTTCTCTGAATCCTCAGGACCAGTGACAGGTGCTCGGATGCCCTGCAGCACTTGTGGGTACGGGGGTGAGGGGATGTCACCCTGTAATGCCAAATTGAGTAGAAAATTTGTTAAATAATGAAGTAACACATGTGTAATGAAGTGTTTACTGCACTTGAGGGTTCTTTAAAATAAAGTGATGTAAGCCCTTGGTTACATACACTTTTGCTCCTTTTCTTTATTCTTGAAACCATCTGGGAGTGGGGGAAACTTTCTTCTATGCGCAAAGGAGGTTCTAAAGCTCCCGTCAGATCAGACAAGCTCTGTCCTCCAAGGTGGCTGTGACTCCAGTGCACCTACAGAGTCTGGTGAGCTTCTGAGTATATTCCTGGGAAGGGAACCATCCGAGAGGAAAGGCTCAGGTGGACTTCTGAGAACAGCGGCTCCAGGAGGAGCCTGGGTTTTATGACACTTTGCGTGAGGACCATGCTTTTTCACCCCCACGGTGGTAGCACTGCTATGTGCTACCTAGGCTCCTGGAGGGAAATGTTTTTCTTGTTTTTGCATTGCTTTGGGTGTTAACCTTTCCAAGTTGCCCGAGGGATTGAATTCTCTGGCCTGTTAGGTTGGTCTATCAGCGGTTCTCAACCTGTGGGTTGTGACCCCTTTGTAACAATGAAAATACATCCCAGCATTAGGAAGGTTGAGAACCACTGGCTACATCTTGCTTTCTTGGGCTTTTTAAAAGTGTAATTTCATTCTCCCCTCTCCCTTATCTTTACACAGTCCTCTGGGGATTTCTGAGGCGGTTAGCTGGAGTCTCCCCTAAACCTCCTCTGGCCAGTCAATTGCCCAGCACACAGAGCTGGGGTTGTGTGTATTTAGGGCGTACCCACTTTACATTTCCTGTGGGCAAAAAGGACATAGAAATACGGCCCTCGGGCTTGGCTCCCCAGATCTCAGTAAGAAGACTATTTGGTGGACATACAAATAATTGCTTAGACGCATGTCTGTGAAGTGCTGTGGTCTGAGGGGAAGGTCAATGGGTTGTGGATTTCCCCAGAACGCAAGTGAGTGTCCCACTCAGGTGGGAAGCCTTCCTGGAAGACTCCAATGTATTTGTCATATCCTCTAAATGTCCCCAGTAAATGGCATCTAGATTTGGGTGAGTTTTCAAGATTTGGCCCTGATAACAGGATGTTGAGTTGAAGTCCTGAGACCCGACAGGTATTTTTTAGGAAGATCATATAACTTTCCAAAGGGTCCTTTGATGGAATTTCCTCTCTTAATCATGGGGGAAGAAAGTGGTACAGTATAGGTCTAAATCCTTCCTCAACTTTTACTCATAATTACTGACCTATAAAATGCTGATAGTACCACCTACTTGCAGAGATGCTGTAATGATTAGACTTGATAGAAACAACTGTCCAAGCACCTGGTTCCTAACAGAATCACTATTGGTAGCAATCTTTACAATTATTATTTAATCCTAAATTCTTCAGACAGACAGCCGTCTGGTCACAGAATTCAACTAAGAAAAGTGTTGGGGAATCACCTCGGTAGCATTGAATCAGTTGTACCATTTTATTACTTAATAGCTTTGGGACTAAGAAAATAGATAATATCTCTGCATTCCAGCCTCCTCATTTATGTTACCAACTTCCTCAGCTTGTTGGAAGGAGGGAAACAGCAATCATGAAAATGTTTTCTTCTTTCAGTATAAAACCTCTGGTGTGACTCGACTCACATCTGTGCTAACAGGGACGTGCCTTTAGGAAATCTCAAGGGATCTCAGACACGTCTTCCTGGTTTCTGGTTTGGGAAGGAAATGGGTTTTTGCAATCTGGTCTTATATAAATAGGAAAATTGCGACTTAGAAGAGTTGTGACATGCCCAGGATTGTGACAAAGCCACATAGGAACTTGGTTCTCCGATCTGGCAGTTTCTGTCACACAGCTTGAAAAGCCGGAGATGGGGGAGTGTCAGCGAAGGAGGCTTCCCACTGTCCCCACGCCAGTCTTCACGTGTGTCTCCTCTCCAGCTCACTGTGTGCACCACCGCTCTGGCAAGAATTTGTCAAATGGCGCTCTGGTCTCAGTTCCTGTCAATGGAATTTCAAGTTATCACAGGAACTGATTTTAGTCTCAGGTAATGTAAAGAAAACACTTTTAAAGGTCTTCTAAAAATAAAACTCCTCTGAGGAGGTGTTTGGCCTGTGGCTAATGTGTCTGAAAACATGTTTTCTGTAAAACTTAACCTCATTAATCCACTTGCAAATCCAGAAAGGCAGCTTTCATGACACATATCAGGGCTTGTCCCAAATTTTCCCTGTTCATAGAGGGAGACGCAGGGGTATACACCACAGGCTCAAGGGGCCCCCATCTTATTTTTCTCCAAACAGTTCAGGAATTCAGGATCAGGGTCTGGTGTTCAGATAGGCTCAGCTGTGGATGTGGCTACTCTAGGCTTGGGCTTTTCCTGGGCCACTTCCTTTTCTCTTGTCTTGACTCCTGGAGAGTCATCTTTCATCTTCCTGTCCCCCAGGATATCTTCCATGTCCTGGGAGGGGGGACTTAGAAAGGACTGAAAGTGTCCCTTCTCTACAAAAATGGCTTTCGCTTCCACTTGTTCCTGGCTATGCCATGATTCCTGAAGAGTCAGCCTCTTTAGTCTCTGCTGTTTCCATTGTTTCTTCATCAGAACTGTGAACCTTTGTGAATCTCTCCTCCCTTCCTCTGGCTCACGTTGCTAAAACACTGAAGAAAAAAAGAAATACAAAAACCCAATCCCAAATAATGTTGTCATTCACTGCTATGTGACGGAAGTGGTCACCAGTCAGTGAGTGGAGGTGCAAGTGACCATCCAAAGAAAGAATGCAAGGCCAATGGTTAGGCGAACCCAAGACCCAGGACTCAGGCACACATGATCCTTCTTTATTTTGCAACAAGACTGCTAATCAAGGGAGAGAGGGCTGCAGCATTTATAGGAGAGGGATGGGCGTTCAGCACAGTGGCAGCTGTGTCCTCAAGGAACCCAGGACTAAGTCCCACAGTGGACAAAGCTGCTGCAAACTTTCATAAACCTTCCTCTAGATGTGCTACCCCATTATCGTGCCTGCAACTGATGTGACTAATTTCTTACAGTCAAAGAATTAAAGCCCACCCTTCCTGACCTACATACTCAACATACACATCAAGAGAATTGTCTTAGGGGCAGAAATTTTATGTTGGGAAATTTGATCATGGACTGGTGTTGGGGAAGTTTTATGAGGCATTCCACAGTGTCTTGGCTTTAATTTTGTTTTTATTTCCATGTGACAGGACGTGTTGGACCGGGATGCCTTTGGGCTCTAGTCCTGGAATTTACCAAGAGAGAATACTGTAGAGTTGGGGCGAGGGTGAGGCTGGAAGATGTTACCCACTCACAGGCTTCACCACAGTAGCATATGTTAGAAGAATGTAGTAACATTGGAAAAGTAAGCGCATGTGTATGCGTGCACATGTGCCCACACATATGCATGCACACACGTGCACGTACACACATACATGCACATGCATGGACACATGCACACATGCACACACATGCATGCACACACGGACACATGCACACTGCACACACATGCACATGCATGCACACACGGACACATGCACACATGCACATGTACGCACACTCACACACGTGCACATGCACACAAGCACTCACATGCACATGGATGCACACTGTGTACATGCACACATGTGCATATGCATGCACATACACGCATACTCATGCACACTCCCACACACCCACACACATCGCACATGCACACAACATAGAGCAAAGCCAGTGTCAGATCCTGCACACTCCATGGGGTCTTCTGCCTGCCTTTCCCTCCTTTTGTCGAGGCAGGAGAGCTCTTTCACGAGTGTTCCCCTTTCTTCTGGCCGTTCTCACTTAGAGGAATATGAAGAGGAAAAGAAGCAGAAGCAAATCACCTGGGCCTCTCCACTGAGCCTTCGTGTTCGCTGACTTTTGGGAGCAATTCGTTACTGCTTCTGTGCTATTTTTTTAATCTCTCCCTTAAGCTTTTCCCTAAATGACCTCAAAGGTGGCAGGTGACAGCCTGGCTTGGCCAGGAGCAAAGACAGTTATCCCTGGCTGCCACCTGTCTCCTCTGGTGCCTGTCCTGTCTTGTTACACTCCCTGTGTCTAATTTACGCTGCAAGCCCTCTGGGCAGGGGCTTTTTTTTCTGCCCTCTCCTCTGCGGTTAGATGGCTTACATCTGATGTCTAACTTCTCCACCCCATTCCTCCTCATTCTTAAGAAAATGCCAACAAAAAGGTATTCAAAATAAACACATTTGACTCCTGTTAGATATACAAAAAGGAGGCTAAGATAAGATGAGGCATGGGGCATTTGAGGTGGTTGTTGGTGGGGGCCTGGAATAGCTGGTGATTGCCAGGGAGAAGAGCTGAGTTAGCTGCGGAAGGGTCTCGGTCTTAGAGTGGTGACCAGACACAGCCAAGGATCACTGCCAGAAGCAGGACCTCTGATTGCTCTGCTCAGAACAGAAAAGACTTTATGATTTGTACCTAGAGGTTGAACAGTTTCCTGTGCTAGAAAAACTGACTGGCCTCATAGAGCCAGAGACATAGACCTCTCTTGAGTCGTTTTTTGAGTACTTAGGATTCTGTATCCAAGATAGGAAGTTAGAGTTAAAGTCTGAGGCCTGGTAGAAGTCACTAATTATGTCTTTAACTCATCCATCCACCTGTCCACACATCCAGCCACAGTGATTAACAATGGTGAAACAGAAGACATATTTATAGGATAAATGTTCAGGTGCTTTAGCGTTCCCTTCACCTGAAGTCAAGCAACTGTGGCTGCCTGAAAGAGCAGAGGGCTGGAGGGAGGCTCCTGGGTTCCAGGAAGCAGTGCAGGGACCCTCCCACTGCCTCAGAGGACTGTTAAGACATCTGGGTAGGTTTGAAACAGAGTGAGAGCTTGACAGAAACATAGTCCTCCTCCTTTAAAATCAACAAACAAATAAACAGACAATAAAGAGGATAGGAGAGAAGGGAGGCCAATTTAGAGGTTTTCTGGTGGAGTCACTGAGGTCGAAGAAAGGATAGGAGGGGGCAGCACATTCCAGGTCGGGAGAAAGGCCTATGAATGCCAGAGGGTAGGGGTGAGGGTGAATGTGTGGACATGTTCCATGGGCCATCTGCGGGTAGGGCACTCTGTTCTGAGAGAAGTAGTGACAGCTGAGGGAGAGTTGGAAGAACAGATGAAGCAAGGGGGACCCGTCAGCTTGCAGTTGAGAACCCAATGAAGGAGTCATGTCGTGGGCCTGGAGGCTGGTCTAGGGAGAGGGAACAGCCGGGAAAAGGTTCTCAGGGCAACCAAGGATGAACATTCCACATCAGGCTGCCCGCCCTGCAGCTGAGAGCCCACACTTGCAGCTCCGAATCCCTGGTGGAGGCGGAAGTGGTCTGGTTAAGATGGTGACAGCGTGCAATGTGTTCATGCCCTAAGGGTCGAGGACTGCTCCCATGGTACAATGGAGGCATTGAGAGTCAGAAGTCCCAGAGACTGGGAGCTCTAACAGGATGCCAAGGCCTGGGGAAACAAGAGCTGAGGACTTGCCATGAAGGTGCAGAGAGCTGTGGCCTCAGTCCTTGAAAACACCATCAAAAGAAGCTGTTCAGAGCAAAATGCATTCCATGTGTTGGCCCTGCCCATGTGTTTCTTGTCAGCCGGGCTGCTCTTCCTGCGTTCGGAAGGGTTTCTATTTGAAATTTTATGAGCCTTGGCTGGGAAGCAGCCCTCACCCCTGAGTTTGTGGGAGTTAATGGCCTTTTCTGGCGGTACAACTCTGGGGGCCTCAGGGTGTTCCCAAATGCCAGGAAAGAAGAAACCCATAGCCCATTTTTTAACTGAAAATTGTGCTTTATTTATAGGCCACCGGAGACCAAAGCCTCCCCAGAGCACTTTCTTCAGCATCACCTCAGAACCTAATGTGGTGTGTCTGGGCTCACAAGACCTTCCTTGGTCAGCCCTTACAGCTCTGGCCAGCACTCTTGTGGTCAAAAGACCCAAGTTCAGGGCCCTTCGTACCCCGGTGCCAAATAAAGGCATCAGCCTACATCCCTAACAGAAACCGCAGTTTTTCTTTGGTCTTCCCTTATTTCTATTTAAATAGAGAAATCAATATGATTCCTTGACACACTGATGTCCCACTAATTTCCTCCAACCAACATTGTTGGGGCACAGACTAGGCAGTGATCATTTTATTTTGTATCAGGGTGGACACAAGTGGAGAGACATGGGATGGACAATCTAGATGCTCTGGGTATGAGCCATGCCCAGAGCCACTGTGATGAATTATTTCCCCTTTCTAGGCCTCTGCATCCTTATCTGTGAAACAAGGAGGTTGGACTGCTGAGTACAAAAGCTCCAGAAATTTAAAGGAAGAGAAAGGTTCTTAAAATATTAGTCTTAAAAGGATAATTGAAAGAGATTTGTGGATTGGATGCAAATATTGGTGTTTTGCATGGGTGGCACTTAACTGCTTATCGTCGATGGTGGATTATATCCGTGGGGCAGCCTAACAAAGACTCCTGCTACTACCTTGCTTGGCTATTCTGGGAACCTTGCCATTCTCTATCTTTGCATCAGCCTGACATCTCCTATCCTAACTCCCCACAGGTGGATAGATGTTCACCCCAACTGTCCAAACTGTCCGGCCAGCTTCTTGACCCGTACCTGTTCCAGAGCTTTTCTGCCTGGGCCTGACTCTTGGCCTGGGGGTTGCTATTTTCTTTTTCTGTCTTGACTCTCAGTTTTCTCTGAAGGTTTTGGCTGGAACCTATCCGTGAACTCATCTCTTTGGAAACTACCTCAGATAGGATTTGAGTGCACTGTTTGATCTCTTGTGACTCAGTTCGTGTTGTTTGGCAAAAAAGAAAGAAAAGCAAAGAAATTGGATACTTTAGAATATGCCTCTCATTGCTAGGCAGTAAGTATTCCATCATAATTTTAGCCAAAAGGAAGGTGTGTAAGAGAATCTGTACAAGGCAGAACTAAAATAAGACTCACTGAGAATTGGAACTCCTGGTCCTAGTTTTCCCTTTGAGATGACACTTGAACAAGCTTAATTCCTTCCTTACAAGATAGGTATTCACATATTTAATCACAATCAAGCCCCAACCTTCTGAGACTACCCCTGTCTTCTGCCAAGTCAGTTCTTCTCTAGGCAAAATATGTCAGTTTCTCTAACATTTCTGAGATACTGTGGTTTTGAATCCTTTTGCCAACCTGACTGTTCTCCCTAATCCTGTCCAAGTGATTTCTATCCCTCTTCCTTTGAGATGCTCGCAGCTTTGGATAGGCTCTGATCAACCCAGGGAGCTGAGTTCCTTTGCTTCCCATCAGTATTTTCCTGTCTTCCATTCATTCCAGCCCCTGTGCCCGGCTCTGGGGGTCAGGGAGGTCTATTAGTTTCATAGTCAACTATGTTTGGGAAATCCTACAGACTAACATCCCTTTTGGAGATTTCAGAATGTACATTAGAGTATTAAGGATCTAAGTAGCCTGTTCACTTCTGCTTAATAGAGTGTTTTCCAAAGTATTTGACCACAGAGCTGTTTGCTAAACTATCACTCATTAATACCCCTAATGTGCTACTAAACTTTGAATAGCACACTGCGAGACTTCCATTTATGCCAGTAGAAATCATTAATTTTTTCCCTCCCTTCTTTGTTCTCTCTTTCTTTCCTTCCTTCCTTCTTCTATCATTGTATTATAACATATTGAGTTTAGGGTAATTAAAACTCCTAGTTTTTTTTTTTTTAATTCATGGCTGACCAATCATGTGGTGGCTTTTCTCCCCTTTCCCTTTATTTGGGCAGTTATTTGCTATCCTTCACTTATATATTAAGCATGTCTTGTACACCTTTAATAAATATACATTTAATAAATGTGAAACTTTTCAGATATGGTAATTCAGTCATTAATTTTTCCAATTATCCTCATATCCCATCCATGCTTCTCTATGCTTGTCCATGAGGCTATCCTCAAGTGCTTGTCAAATGCTGGGCTGCAATCAGAGTCACCACAAAGTCAGATTCCCTAATCTACCTGACTATAAGAATCTTCTCTAAGCAGGAGATTAAATTGGTATGGCAGGACTTAGCACCTCAGGATCTCATGCAGAAGTTTGGAAATAGAGATGAGCCTTGAAATGTGGGTAGGATTTAAATAAGCAGTGGGGATTGGAAAGGAGACTGTGAGCCAATTGGGGTAAACCTCAGTAATGGACTATTGCCATGTGTAGACATACTGGGAATGGTTAGGACAAACTCTACAATATTTATCCAAAGTTTACTATTTCAAGGTTCTATGCAGAGAGCTGGCAGGATGGAAGTTGGATCAGATGGAGAAATAGCTAATAATTTAGGTTTATAACTACCACTTAAAAGGTAAAGTGTATGAGTTCTGACAATTAAGTTCATGCCTTTACATTGTCAGCACTAGTTCCTAACCTTGGTGTATCTGTGTCTCAGAGCTGTGTTCACGTCCGTGTGTGGCAGTTCTTGCTGTTCATTATTGTTGTGTGTGTTTTGTGTGCTGTTAGAAGAACATGGGATCTTGAATTAGAGCAATGAACAAACATTAAGTTTCTTATTAAACTTGGCAAGGGTGGAAGTGAAATCAGGGACATGTTAGTCCAAGTTTATGGGGATAATGCCATGAAGAAAATGGCAATGTAGAAATGTTTTTCTGAAGGGAGAGAAAGCATCACTGATGAAGATAGGTCAGAGTGGCCAGTAAGGAGCAGAACTGACAAAAACATGGCAAAAATTTGACCAATTGTGGGTCAAAATCATCAGCTGACTGTGAGAAGCACAATAGACCAAGTAAACATCTATAGAGAAACAGGAAAATTTTAACTGAAAATCTTGGCCAACAACTCATAGCTCTTGCATCATGGCAATGTACCAGCTCACACAGCACTGCCTGTGAGAAAGTTTTTAGCCGGTAAACAAATAACTGTGTTGGAACACCCTCCCTACTCACCTAATCTGGCTCTCAATGACTTTTTTCTTTCCTCAAAGATAAAGGAAATATTGAAAGGAAGACATTTTGATGACATTCAAGACATCAAAGGTAATACAAGGACAGCTTTGATGGCCATTCCAGAAAAAAAGTTCAAAAATTGCTTTGAAGGGTTGACAAGCACTGGTGTCAGTACACAGCTTGCCAAGGGGAGTACTGTGAAGGTGACCATAGTGATATTCAGCAATGAGTTATGGAGCACTTTTTCTAGGATGAATTCATCAACTTAATTGTCAGACCTTGTATGAGTGCTATATAAAAGGAAGAAGCAAAGTAACACAGGAGTCAGGAAAGATTTCATAATAAAGGTGACCCCTGAGCTACCTATGAATTCTGGTCTGCCATGTGGTGATAGAGGGCCTCAAATTTCAAAACTCTGGTGAAGGAACAGATCGGTGATGGTTAATTTTAGGTGTCAACTTGATGGATTAAAGAGAACCTAAAGAACTGGTAGCCTTTATCTGTGGGTGTGTTTATGCCCTGTGGGAGGGCATTTCCAGAGGAGATTGGTTTGTGAGTCAGTGGACTGAGTGCGGACATCAACCTTCAATGTGGGTGAGCACCATCCAATTGTTTTGGGAGGTTGGATAAAATGAAAAGGCAGAGAAAGGGGAATTCTTTCACTCTTACTTCAAGACCTGGTATGCTCTTCCCTTCCTTGGCATGCTCATCTTTTCTCCCTTGGGCATCCCAACCCTAGGCTCCCAGCCTTTGGACTCCAAGACTTGTACCAGTGGCCCCTCAAGTTCTTGGCTGACAACTGACAGTTAAACCATTGGCTTCCCTGGTTCTGAGGGTTTCAGGCTTGAACTTAGCCACATTACCAGCATCCCAGGATCCCTCGATTACTGATGGTCTGTCATATGATTTCTCAGTCTCCATAATCATGTGAGCCAATTCTCCTAATAAAACATACCTCCCTTCATTTTATTGACCTTGTCTCTCTGGAGAACCTTGACTAATATAAGATTTGAATGATGACAAGTTCAGTGTGATTAAAGGCAGATGAGACTTGGAAAGAATGAGGAGTCACTGGCATGTCATGAGGGTATGACATGAAAAATCTGAGTTTAGGAAGATTGGCGGGATGTTGACTTGCCAATCAATGTCAGTACTGGTGGGAAGAAATGGGTAGCAGGAGGATCTCAAAACAGGTGCAAGGGGATGAGGGTCTGGCTGAGTTTATGTTGTATAGATGGAAAATTAAGAGCAAATATAAATGTTTCTCAAAAGAGGAAATAGCAGGATATAATGATGGTTGGGATTGGGAATGACTGAAAGAAGAGTCAAAAATGTTTGCAAAGCTTTAAGCTTCTGAAGCTTGGAGGGGAACAAGTGGGGGATGGTGTCACAGGGGTAGGGGAAGGAGGGGAGTGAGTTTCATCACAAGGAGGGGCTTCTGCCCACGAGTGGGTGAAAAATCTTGGGATTAAACATTCTGAGCATTCAGAGTTGGTTTAGGGCCAGCTATGATTTTTGTTTTATTTTAGACATTTCTGGATGGGGTGAGATTAGCTCATGTCATTTTTATGAGCCAGTCTCACAGAACAAACACATTTTTGTGTTTGCAGGACATAGGGCAGGGCAGGAAGTAATTCTGAAGAATATAGCCCTGGAGCCAAAGGGTGCAACCCGTGCTTTTCTTTGGGGGTTTCTCACTGTGAAACTTTTTGAATGTTCAAACACCATGGCTCCTGTTCTGGGCCTGAAGTGGGTCTAAGACAAGTTCCTTTAGGTCTCTGGAACTTCCACTCTGGCTTCCTTTTGTTCTTCTCCCAGCAGCCGCTGGTGTCAATCTGCTGAAGGACCACCAGGAATAATTTCCACTCACTGATTCACTGACATATGGCTTCTTTCAGGCATGATGTTCTATCTGTTAATTTCTTATTGGCCCTTGAGGGCAAGAATCAGCTTTTCCTTCCTTCCTGGTCTTCCTTGCTTCATCTTTACATGAGTCTCCCATCACGTTTTTTTGGTCTGCCTTCTTGATGGTTGCCATTTTCTGGGTGGGAACCCTCTAGGAAGAAGCTTGCATGTTGAGCTGTAGACTAATGATGAGCATCCACCATCACCCAACTGTCCACCCTGCCACGTGCTCCTACCTCTCCGCTTCTAAGTATGCTTTAATATCTTCAAGGATTGTTGAGTGTGTGTGGGGGGGACAGCACAACTAAGAGGTGATGACTGGCTGCCTCTGCTCTTGTTCCTTTTGAGAAATGACCAACTAACTAGCTCTCGACTCTCTCCAGGCCAGTGCACCATTCACCAAAAGCACCAAGAGACAGAGGGCTAAGGGATACTGTGTGGGGGATATACAGAACATCCCCACACACACACACATGCTTGCAAAAATTGTTCTTTTAGTTAGAAAAGGTCCCGTGGCATAGCTCTGTCTGTATGGCATTGATGGTCTTTATACTCCACTCCCAATCTAGAACTTTAGTCCATGGCCCCTCAGTGTCCCCAGGTCCTGCTCCTAGACAACTGGGAATGCTGCCAAAGAGGACCAGCCTCTAACAAGCCTTCTATCTGTGGGGCTCTATGTCACCCTTTTTTTTTTTTAATGTAGTTATCTAGTTCCTCTCCACTATGCCTACCTTGCCCATTTTAAAGAAAGCACATTTTTATTTTGGTGGAAAATTGTGGGAGTTCAAGATTTATTTAAGAAAACCTGGTATAAAATCATCTGAATTTGTCAAAAAGAAGAATGTAGGCTTTGCAACAGGATTCACACACAGATTCCCCCAAACAGTAGTTATATTCTAATGAGTACTTACACAGTGGGAAGATCTTTGAACTATCTCATCTAATTCTTATAAAAACCCTAAGTAATGAATGGTTACCTCCATTTACATATCAGGAGACTGAAGAAGAAGCTGAATAACTTTCCTGAAGTCACACAGCTGGTGAATGAAGCAGTTGGGAATGGGACTCAGAACTGTGCCCCTTTGGGGTTGAGCTTTTGGCTTCCACATCCTTAGGTAAATCTCCTCCTTCTCTCTCCCTTCCCTGTGGGTTATTCCTGGTGTTAGAACAGTGCATAACCTCAGTTCTATGTCCCAAGTCAAAGTCTGGGACCTCAGGTTTGAAGGTTCTGAATTAGTTCAGAGCTTCATGTAGAAAACTATAGTTGCCCACTTTTGAAGACTTCAGGAGGAGGGTGGCTCTGAAGGAATTTTCTCCAGCACCTGGTATTCCTTGGCTCTTTATGCGGCTGAACAGATGGGGATGGGGATGGGGATGGGGAGCAGGATAGCAAAAAGGACACAGGTATCTCTGTGCCAAACATCAGGATATGCCTCTCCCAGTTTCAGTCATTTAAGGATTTGGGTTCCTCCTTCTTCTAGAACATGAACTGTTGATAACTAAATCTCAAAGGAAATAGGTAGCAATTAACCTGATTTAATGTTACCCTTGAAACACTATTAAGTGCAGCAGTGTCTGTTTAGATGTTGTTGAATGTATGGCTTAGAGCAGAGGGATGTGGACATTCATCCTAGCTGGTAGGATTGTGTGTGTCTACAGGTAGGAGAGGAAGGGGAAGAAGAACGGAAGGAAACAAATTGTGTGCTCAGCTAGGAAGTGCTGCCATGATGGGACCAGGGGTGCCCTGTGGATTCTACCTCTGGGACCAGTGCTCCACCTGTGAGGAGTCTTCAGGGAGGATCCTGTGCCTACTGCCCTGGGCCTGTAATGACCGCCCTGGATTAGACAGTCTTAGAATGCAGACATGGGGGTCCTTGTGTGTCATCAGGGCCACAGTCTTGTTTTACAGCTGAGGAAACTTGGGCTCCCAGAAGCAAGATGTCTTTCTGTCTTTCCCAGAGTTACCCAGCTTGCTAGAGGTAGAACAACAACTAGCATCTGACTTCCCAGACTTCCAGATTCATGAGCTTTTTCTTGGACCTGGGTGAGTCCCTAAGGCATTGTAGCTTGGACTTTAGAGTTACACACACCTGTGATTGGGCTCTGCCTGACCCTCACTTTTGTCGTTCGTAAAATGAAGGAGGTAATCTTAGGTGGCGATTGCATGAGTAGCAGAAGTGAGTCTTCTGCCTGGGATAAGTGCCTATTCAACCTCTTCCTCTTGTTTCTCTTGGCCACCCCAAAGAGGAAAGAACAGCTGGCTCTCTCATCTGCTGACCCTGGGCCCAAAGCTGCTTGGGTCTTTTACCTCATTTAGCCCCAACCAGTTTACCAGCAGATTAAGTCAATAATAATTGGTTATAGATGTTACAACTATAACAGCAATAGTAATATGATAATAATTGTTTCGCACAAGAGGCTAGGCTAAATACCCACATTATCTCATTACATCCTTTTAGAATCAGGGACTCTTACAGAAGGGATTATTACTATCCCCAGGTTAACAGAGGAAACTAGGGCTTAAAGAAGTAATTTTCATGATGGTACAGCTAGCTGCACAGTGGCAGAGCTTGAATTTGAACTTGGGTTTGGCTGGCCCCAGAGGCCCTCTCTTAGTCACTGTAGTTTGCCTGACAATTTTATTTTTGGCTTTTGAACATGCAATTCTTTATGAACAAATGCTTTGATGAACGTTTTCTTAAATAGTTTGAGCAAGCAGTTGTAGAAATTTCAAGTACCAGGGAGTCCTGTTGACATGAACCACTGAGTACCTCAGCCTGTGCCAGCTCTAGGTGCTTCTTATCACTGCCATATCTCAAGGGGTAGATGAGCAGGGACAGTGTCCTCCTTTTATGTATAAGAAATAGATGAAAAATACTGTATGTAAAAAAAGTACAAAAAATAATACACAAGTTCTGTTTTCTGACTCCCTGTCTTATACATACTTCATTGTTCTTTTTAAAATTTTTAGTTTTACTTTACATGCCTAGTTTTTTTTTTTTTTTTTTTTGAGACAGAGTCTCACTTTTTTTGCCCAGGCACCACGGCAACCTCAAACTCTTGGGCTCAAGTGATCCTCTTGTGTCCTCTTGAGTCCTCAGTCTCCTTAGTAGCTGGGACTACAGGTACCCAACACCAACACCTGGCTATTTTTTTTTAGAGACAGGGGTCTTACTCTGACTCAAGTTGGTGGGTCTTACTCTTACTCGAACTCATGAGCTCAAGCAATCCACTAACCTTGGCCTCCCAGAGTGCTAGGATTAAGGTGTGAGCCACCTCTCCGGGTTTATATGCCTAGTATTTAAAAAAAAAAAAGTCACGGTGGCACCTTGCCTCACTGAGTAGGGTGCCGGCCCTATATACTGCGGGAGGTGAGTTCAAACTGGGCCCTGGTCAAACTACAACAAAAAATAGCCAGGTGTTGTAGCGGGCGCATGTAGCCCCAGCTACTTTGGAGGCTGAGGCAAGAGAATCGCCTAAGCCCAGGAGTTGGAGGTTGCTGTGACGCCATAGCACTCTACCAAGGGTGACAAAGTAAGACTCTGTCTCTAAAAAAAAAAAAGTCAACTTGAGCTGAACCAATTCATACCTGGAGTCTAGAGGCCCTTACTTCCCTTTTGATAAGCTTTCCCAAATTTGAGGAGTTCTTAATGATGATTTTTATATCTTCATTGTTACTGATGCTGATCAGGTAGTGTGGTGGTGCAAAGGAAACTGAAAGCAGTCGGGGGATGTCAAGAAGTAGAAAATAGTGCAGCAAAGAAAGCAGGCTGACGTGTTCGCCTGCAGTTCCCTCCTCAGGGCTTTCCTGCGGGGTGTTACTGCATTTACCCACTCTCATTCTGGTGCCACCGACTGTTCTGTCCCATGCCACCATCACATCTTGCCTGAATTGCTGCAGTGATCTTCCTACAAACGCTTCTAATCCGTTCTCTGATTTGTTGCCAAAGTGATCTTTTCAAGATACAAATCTGATTGTGTCACTCCTCTTTACTTAAACCCCTTAAATAGATTTCCACTGGTCTTGAGATAAAAGCAAAAAGCCTCAACCAGGGCTCTCAGACCCTGCACCCTCTGGCTCCACCTGCTTTTGGTAGAGACTGCAAGCTGTTCCATACGCCTGTTCCTCTCGCTGCTGTGACATAGATGGTTTACATTTCCCAGACTCCCTTACTGTGAGGCCCATAAAAACCTCTGGTGCCTGACATTCTTAACATAAATAAGGCTCTTCAGAAAGCCTACTGTGAGCCTGACACCTGGGTTGACCCACCCGGCCCACTGCTCCCAGCCTCCCTGATGTGGATCTGGGGCAGGCTGGCAGGGCTGTTGAGGTCAGCTGCCAGGAAGGACCTGTCCCCATGCCTCCCACAGGGACTGTGAATACTCAGAGCAAACAAAACATAGAGACAAGGCTTCCCTAGGTGCCTAGCCTCCCTGGCCGGCCAGCTGTCTAAAATCCTTCAGTCACAGCATCAAGGTCATAAACAGGAGGGTTGCAATTTCCTCTCTCCAGCATGGATTCTGGCAGCGTAAGGAATTGATGGAGAGGGATTGTTCCAACAGGTATTTGCTGCTCACTCAGCAGGGCCTGGGATGTTTCACTAGCTGTGCTGTAGTCAGGACTGAAATGACATTTCCATTTCTGGGTTTAGAAACTTGGCAAATGGTGACTAAAAGAAAACAACAGCAACTGCTAACATTTTGTCGAGTTTTTTTTTTTTTTAATTTCTTTATTGAATAGTGTTCTTCATCATACTTTATTTCCTGAATACTCGTATGCCACTTTACCTTTTCTTTTTGGAACTTTGAATACTCTTTCTTTCTTTTTTTTTTTTTATTTGCAGTTTTTGGCCGTGGCTGGGTTTGAACCCACCACCTCTGGCATATGGGGCCAGCACCCTACCCTTTTGAGCCACATTTTGTCGAGTTTTATAATTGACAGAGCACTTGGGCCTTGTGCTCCTGTGCGCATCTCCTGATGTTCTCTCAAATTTCCTGGGTCCAAGTTTGTGAATCTTTTCAGCCCTAAGTATTAAAGTTTTCATAAAAGCTAAAGAAAGTTCTCAGAGAACTGTTGTCAAATTACTTTGGTTCTTTTGCCATTGAAGGAGCACTGGATTAGGAGTTGGTGGAGTTTGACCCTGAGCGTTAGTTCTCACATCTGTAAAAGGAGGGTAATACTGACCTTGTCTATGGCATGTGGCTATTATAAATATCAAATGAAATGTGTGTAAATAGAAGTTGGAAGTTCAAGTCCTAAAACCGTATAGAATAAGGAACATTATAGCCATTTAAATGGACATATGTAGCTTCTTAACTGCTGCAATGCAAATGCTTCACTATTTATGAAATTTGTCTGTACCTTTTCTGATGCAACTGCAATCTCCAATATTCCCTTAGCAATAAATCGTATATTGTTTCATGATATCTCAACTATTATCTTGAACTTTTATTTTTTCTAGCATTTTGTATCATAATGATTCCCTTTCCCCCAATTATATTGTAGATGCCATCCTAGTGAAAAATGAATCTTAAAACGTTTTTATATCCTGTCCAGCATCACATGTGGCTTTGCCTAGGTTAAAAATTCCCCAAGGGTTGTACCTTTCTAAGGTTCCTTTTCTGGGTACAGAGTTTTCACAGTCAATGTCAGTGAAGCTCATTTCATGTGTATCTTAATATCATTCCCCCAAACCTGATTTATGTTTCAATAAAGGTTGTAAGAAAATGAGTTGATAGGGGCTGAACCCAAACTATAGAAAGAACCATGTGGAATTTATTAAGCAGTTAATTCAAGAATATTGTGAGTGGATATGTGTGCGTGTGTATCAAAATAATATACATTAAATACAACCAGGGTTATACAGTCCTGATTTGGTGTTTACTACCAAAAAAACATGCTTTAGAGAGACTAGTGAAATTGTGAGCCAAGGAGGTTTAAGGCGTTTCCCTCCTGAATTCTAGTTTTAGGCTCCTACCTCTGCCCCTTTCTTGGTGTCAAGTTGATTCAGAACAGTACACACACCAGTGGTCACTTTCTCTGACTAATCTCAGGCGTTTAGGCTAATGGGGATAATGCTGGGTCTCCGTCTATGACTGGTTTAAGGTACAGAATCATCCTTTTATTACCACGGTCTTAATTCAGATCCTACTATTTATTGCATGCATTTGTGCAATGCTGGTTTTAAAGGAAGAAGGACCTTCCTTCATTATCTTTTCTGTAAATTTTCATGCTTTGGGAGGTTTATTGCAGAACCCCTGTTCTCTATGGTCTTTGGCAGTTGGAGAAGATTTATAAGGATAAGAAGAGAACAAATTGAGGACAGAATGACGCTGCCCCGTCTGCCCTCGTCCCTTGTGGTTACTTCCCATGCACTCTCCAACCCTCCCTTCTCACCTGCTGAAGTAGCTGAGTTCTGCTGTTTAACAATTTCATATCTGCTGTACACCTTGCATGCAAAACTTCTATCATAACTTTTATTAATGTGGTTTCTTGCTTGGTCTAAAGACATCTATTTTATTGTGTTTCCTGTACAGGATTGATACTGGGAAAACTCGGAAGGAAGTTAGGTTTGTCTTTGTGCTCCCTGCCTTGCCCTTCTTGGGTCCTCTTCTTCCCTGAGGCAGGATGGGGGTACCCATTCGGGTGTCCCAGGTAACTTGTTTAGGGTAGCTTTTCTCACTAAATCAATTCTCAGCTAGCTGTCACAGAGAAGAGGTGGTTACCACTGTCTTGGGCTCTGAATTAAATCACATCCTTTCAAGAGTGAAAGGCAAAAGGACCAGAGTGATGTGCCCTTGTGTTTCAAATTATTAGACACAATAAATGACTCCAGGACATCCAGGCAAGGTGGAAGGAATAAAGTAAGATAGAAGAAGTCAGAAGGAAATGTGTTCTGAGAAAGACAACAGGGCTCAAACGAGCGCCGAGGATCTCATGGACCAGGGAGAAAAAGCCAAGACAGGGCAGTGCTTTTGGATAAATATGTCTTTGGAGATTTCATATATTTAAGAAGTAAAAAGTGCCCTAAAAGGTGAAGCTGATGTGGCTGAAGAAGAAGTAGAGTATCAGATAAATTCTGGTATTACTTTATGAACTTTTCTCTTAGAAAATGGAGAAAGCAGTGGGGAATGAACTGGCACTCTGGACATACTTGTTTTTAAATGTATTATCTTATTTTGAAACGAGCATGGAAAAATACTGAGAATAATGTAACAAAAACACACACGTATAACTAACCCCCAGAATTAACCAAGGTGATCGCTTTGAGACATTTTCTCTCGACTTACGGAAGAAATAAAATATGACTGCACCCCCACTTCAGTCCTAAGTACCTTCTTCCTTCCCCAGAAATTGCTGCACTTTTGAATGTGGGAGAATAATCCCAGTCTCTAGACTCAAGACTTATCAGTAAGAAAGAACGGATTTCAAAGATAAGGAAATAACAAACATTGGGAGAAATAATCTTAGATAGAAGTAGCCAAGGGTGGGAAGTCTGGCAACCTCCTTAAATTTAGTGACACAGATGTCACAGAAAGTCAGATATAAATCCGGGACTTTGAAAGTGGAAGCAGATTTAAAAGTCTGGGAGAGTCTGAGAATTATATTTATGACTATTCAATTACAAATAAGCCTGATGAGGGAGAAAGAGGGAAAGTACCTCTAGAAATAAAGTTGCTGCCTTCTGAGCTCGCCTGGAGTTCAGCCTTCCAAGGGCATGTACGGCAGACACCAAAGGAAGTGAACTACCCACAGTTCACAGAGACCTGCAGAGAAGAGTGTCAGAATTCCTAACTTGCAGGAAATGACGTTTTTAAGCAGTGTGGAGAACAGGAACAAAAATGTGCCTTTAAAACTAAGATCAGAGTGAAAAGAAGATCAAAGGAGTTACAGGCCCAGTTCTTGATGAAATGTTAATAGATGATGGAAAGAAACCACAATCACTCAGTTTCTATTTTAATTTTCATTTTCTCCATTAAGGAAATTTATCTTCCACATAGAAAGGACGTGGAACAGTGACAATTAAAGAGGAATCTGCGGCCTGAAAGAGGTGAGGAGCTGCTCAGAGAGCCCAGGTCTGTCTCTGAGTTGAGTCTCAGTGGAGACAGATGGCACCCCAGGGGATGGAGGCAATAGCAGATTCGTGATTATAGAATTTTTAAGTGCTTCAAAATTGGGAATGGGCAAATTGTCCTCATTTTCAAAATGGTGGAAAAAGCATTCAGAAATTTAGAGATCAGAAAATTTGCTTTCGCTCTTAAGGAGGATGTGGCCCAGTGTGATATGGAGAGAAGCCCACGGGGGCAGAAGCAACTCCAAGAGGGCAGCCCCACCTCCAAGGGGAGAAGGTGAGGGTGGGAGCCCCCACGAGGTGGTGAGTTTGTACAGACCTTTCCTGACCGTCCCTTTGGGACGTAACCCTGAACCTCTTTCTGGAAGTCTTCAGAAATCCTTCATCAGGCCTTCATTTTATAGACGTGGAAGTTTGGGTGCCTGGATTGGCAAGGTCCAGAGAGAGGAAGCAATTTGTCTTCAGTTTACACAGCTGTTAATGGCTAAGCTGGGATTCGAGCCATGTGAGCTGACTCACCACCTGGGGTTCTCCCCTTTATTCCCCACTTGGACTGCCTAGCATGTACTTTTAATTTGTGCCTATATATCTTTTATCTTCCCAATAAGAATGCATTCATTTCACATTGATTGAGCATTTAATGTGTGCCAGGCGCTGCACGAGATGCTTTGTGGATATAAAGATGATTATAATCTGGTTCTTGGATTTAATAAGCTTCCAATGTCATGCAGGAGGCTCAGAAGAAGCAGCAGAGTACTATGCAATCATGGCGGAAGGGACCATTATCAACTAGAGGGTCTGAAAAGGCTCTACCAGAGGCATGAGTTTTCTAAGGGCAGGGAGAATACCTTACATGACTTCGTGTTCTTTCCAGCGTGTTGCACCACATGACAGCAGCTAGAAAGCTGCAGTGCCACAGTGACCGGAGGCCTCAGCAGAACTTATTTTCAGATTTAGAGAACTAACCCCACCTCCTCTTGGTCCCCACTCTGCAGGATACTAGAGATCAAGACATTACTCTTTCTCTTTCTTCTCTCACTTTTTTTTTCTCATGCCACTCAGTTCTCCTGGGCTCCTCTTCAAAGATTTAATGAAGATTAAAATTCATTTTTGAGCCAGGATGTGTCACTAGCTGAGAAACTAGAGGCCAATGAATCACACCAGGAGGCTACAAGATTTTGCCGCTTGCAGTGGCTCTGAGACTGGACTGCATCCAGGCTGCCTGCAGGAAGGAGAGGAAGCTGTGGGGCGGAACGTATTGCATCTTGGGGCCTCCTCTTGGAGGAGGCATGGGAGCACCTACACCCAATTGAGGAAATTCAGAGAAAGAAATGGAATCAATGTGGCAGAGGTTGGGAATCCATTCTTTCCCACTGAGCCTTCCTCTCTGAGATGCAGCCCTATGGGGTGGTTAGGAACAGAGACAGTTTTCTGGAAGCCTGGATTGGCAAGGGCAGAGATTTGGCCTGGGGCTGAAGCAGTGTGCACACAGTGCACAGCAGTGGTGAACACAGGACACTATGGGAAGGTCTTCTGTGGTCTCTGCAGGGCCAGGCACCATCAATCACAACTGGATGCCTGCAGCAGGAGCCTGGTCTGAAGTAGGTGGAGGATATTGGAAGGACAGAGCCATTAGAGAGTTGGAGTTTTAAAAGTCATTCATTTAAAAGTCATTCATTTAAAAGTCATTCATTCTCTCTTATTAGCTTGACTTTCAGTCCAAGTGCACAAACCCAGTTCTCCAAGGCAGGGAAGGACTTCAAGCTGCTAGTAGACCGTTGGAACAGAGCCTCCAAAGCTCTTTCCATCCCAGGGACCTGGAATTCCATAAGAGGGACTTTGAGAAAGTCCTGTCATTATGTTGCCTTCTCATTTACTAGCTGAGTGACCTTTGGCCCTAACCTTCGTAAGTGCAGGATCTTCAATTGTAAAATGGCTACAATACCTTCTACTCGTCTGGGTTGTCTTGAGGACTAAATGAAATAATGTAAGTGCAAGTGCATGTTTAAGCTTCATAGGTGCTTAATAAAGGCAAAATGGTCCATCTTTCTTCCTTTCTCTGTTCCCTCTGTCCAATACCTTACAAAGACACTTATGCAGACAAGCATGTAAGCTGAAACTACTCTTGTGCAACAATGAAGTTGCTCGTGAATAAGCCTTAAGAAGACCCTCCTTGCCCTACCCCAGACAAAAATTTTATCTCCCAAGCCCTGTGATAATGCCCGTGATAATGCCTGGTGTGGTGCCATTAGTCACCACTTTTGTCATATGGTCTTGTACTATAAATATTAGTCATTAAAACCTCAGTATGAAATAATTTTAACATCAGAACCTCTCAGGATTTTGTTCAACTTCTATCCCTCAAAAATTTATTCTGATAACTCCCCTGATAGTGATCCAGACTCTTATTGAATAATTTCAGTGACGAAGAGCTTTATGAGGCAGCTCATTGCACTGTGGTGCAGTTGAAGTTTATTAGACATTCTTTATTAAGTTGAAGTGAGTCTACCTCCTTCAAACTCTATTTCTTTGGCCCGAGTTCTGTGAAATAGAGAAACAGAGGTAAATCTGTGCTCTCATTCATTTGCCAGCACTTCAAATACTTGAAGATGGGCTCTTCTCTCTTTTAGCCTCTATCCCACCGGGTTTATCTGATTGTTTCTCATGTGACTGTTTCCAGATCTTTTAGATCCTTTACTACCCAGACTGTCCTTCTCTGAGGACACTCACGTTTTCTAGCGTCCCCGAATGTGGCACCTGAACATGCCCCCAGGAGGGTCTGACAGTGTCGGGAAGGAAAGTTATAATCTTTGGTCTGGATTTAGGCTGATAGCATTATGGGTTATTTCCTTTTTGGTAAGAATATATTACTATTTAATGTTTAGTGCCTAACAAATTAAAAAATTCAAGATATTTCTTTCTGTAGGATTTGCGATCAAGTTATACCTTCCCTGGATCAGCCCATTAAATTAAGCAATTAAATATTTTAATCTAAATACAAATAACTTCATCCTTAGTTAAAAAATCTCTCTCCTGCCTTTGTTCCGGGCCATTGTTCTTGTCTGTTCACTGAACCTTAATTTGTCAATCCACCTATTAATGGTTACTCCCAGATTTGTATCATCTGTAACGAAAAAACTAGGTCTGATGACTGATCCCTTTAACCTGACACCAAAGACTTACTAAAACCGGCACATATCCATCATCTCTGAGTAAGGTTGCTGAACTGCAAATTTATTTAATGGTTCTCTCCTTGAGGCTATAGTCTTGAGAATTTATAGGCTTAGCCATTTCCACAGTCATTCAGTAAGTAAGTGAAAGTGCATTCATGAATGATCTGGGTGGGACTCTTAAAATTCATATACGTGGCAGACAGTATTAATTGGCATGAGGTTTCTGGACGCCTATAATGCCACCTACCCAGGTGGAGTGATACAGAAATTATTGTTCTGACTTAGAGGCAAGATATTCATTCATTGGTGATGAGGAACATTGGGAAATTCACTTGAGAAATTCTTGACTTGCCTTGATGTCTCAGAAGGTTGAAGAAGAGCTGACTAGACCTAATTCTGTCAGCAAAAGGATTCTGGACCCACCCAAGGACCATGATGCCTAATCTCCAAGGGGTCCTCTGGTTTTACTTTGTTCCCTTCATCAGCAATTACATCAGCAGCTTCTGCTGTTGTAAAAAACCGCTAAGAAAATCAAGGACTTGGTGATCAGGGAAGGAGGAGTATTGTCATTAAGGAGGAAATCTAAACCTAGACGAAGAAAGCTTTGAATACTGGGCCTCATATTGAAAGAGGTGGACCAGGGAATGAGGCCTGGCATCAGGGATAGGTTGGAGAGAGGAGGAGATTTTGTATGTAATAATTTTCCTGAAACTATATGCTTAGCTTGGCCTGCTGGGTTGATTTTTCTCCACCAACTGGTATGCATTATAGAGAGAAGAGCAAGAAGCCCTCACCACTTCCAGGTTTGATCTCAGATATTTAGAAACCCTCAGTATCCTAAAGAAACCAGCAGTGAGGGTCCTAACCTCCTTTGGAAACATTTGCCAACTTATCAGGGATGCAGAAGACAGGAAATTGGGGTGAAAGTCTCATATGTTCATGTCATTTGTGAAGGCCAAGGAAGGGACTCCTTGTTTAAAACAACATATGGCTTGCGGTTTCTTATACAGGTCCTTGAAATATCCCGATGACAAAATATCCCTGAAGGACCAGAAAAAAAGACAAAGTCCTATAATACTAATAACTAGAAATGATGGAATGTGATGCTAGAATCTAAGAAGAATTTCCCCACTATAAAGGAGATGGGACTAAATGGTAGACAGGAGTCCTGTGTAGATTTCTCTTCATGGCACAAATAGGATTCATTTAACTTCATGAAACAGAATACCTGAGGGAAATGGTGACTTCATAATCCCTTGATTTCTGCTTCCTTTATCAGAGGTTGAGGATTTTCACAAAGCAGAAAACAGGAGAACATTATGTTAGGCCCTCAAGGCTGCATGTGGCCTCCAGATCCCCAACTGTAGCCCCTCGACTGAACCCCAAATTTGGATTCAGTCAAAAGGCCCTATTCAAGCATCCAGAAGGCCACATGTTCCTCACCCCTAGTTTAGGGTTGAACATTTTGGGGTTCCCCCAAATTGTTCTTCTAACCCTCAGTCATCTTTTGGCAGTCATAGAAAGACAGATATAGTCATGTCAGTTATGAACATAATATCAGTGTATTGGACAAAGCTACTGTATCCTAGAAAATAATTCCAATGGTAAAAATGAACAGGAATTGGAGAAGGGAATAGAGGCAAGAATTGGAACAATTGGTGGTGGAACGTCGCATTTTAATAGATGAAGTTCTTAGGAGGGCAATAGGTAGCATCAGAGATAAAAAAAAAAAAAAACAACATTTCAGGACAAGCTGGAAACTACAAATTTTCTTGAGCCATGTTTGCTCAAATTATTAGAGATCAAAACAAAGAGTATAGGTAAAAATGCCACTGAATTAAGTAAAAGTCTATTAAAAATGACAGAACTCGAGCTGTGACTATCAATCTACACTTCATCTATAGAACTGAGAAGAGGCTTGATACATTAGCCTAGGAATTAGAGCAGAGGCAAGGACGGTTCATACACCCTATTGTTCGTCACAACTCAAAGTATATAGAACTTGCCTTGTAGGGAGATCAGTTATGAGAAAAAATTGTCCTTGGAGAGAACCTGTCATTCTATTATGAACTGACGGGCATCTGTGTTGATTCCACATCTTCGCAATTGTGAATTGTGCTGTTTATGTAGTTTTCTCTATCCATGTTTCATTGTATAATAAAATAAAGAATTTAAAAGAAGTAATAACAATAAAATAGCAACTTGCCAGGTATAGTTAAAGCTGTACCCAGAGGAAAATTCATACTCTTAAATATTTTAATTAGAAAGGAAGTTAGGGGGTGGCTCCTGTGGTTCAAAGGAGTAGGGTGCCAGCCCCATATACCTAAGGTGGCATGTTCAAACCCAGCCCTGACCAAAAACTGCAAAAAAAAAAAAAGAAAGGAAGTTAAGTAATAAGTAGCAAATTAAGTTAAAAAAACAAAAACCAAGTGAAATAAAAGAGAATGAGGGAAAGCATGAAGATAGGAACTAAAATAATGCAATAAAACCCGGAGATAGTAGACCAATCAAAGAAGAATAAAGCCCAAGTATAGTTGTTGATAAGAATTATAAAATTGAAAAAAATCTGACAAGAGATTAATTAGGAAAAAAGGAGAGATGGCATATATAAATAATCACATAGCTACAGAAGCAGAAAATATTTAAAAGATGAGAGAATATGGTGAGAAACTTTTTATACAAATAAAATTTGAAAACATAGGTGAGATGGCTAGGTTGGGTAGCTCATGCCTATAATCCTAGCACTCTGGGATGCTGAAGCATATAGATTGATTAAGCCAGTTTGAGACTAGCTTAGCAAGACTGAGACTCTGTCTCTACTAAAAATAGGAAAAATGATCTGGGCATGGTGATTTGTGCCTATAGTCCCAGCTACTCCAGAGGCTGAGGCAAGAGTATCACTCAAACCCAGGAGTTCGAGGATGGTGTGAACTATGACATCACAGCACTCTACCGAGGGTGACAAGTGAGACTCCATCTCAATAAAAATCAAAAACAAAAAAAGAAAACATAGGTGAGAGGAAAAAATTCCTGAGCTTGACATGATAAAAAATTTCTAAAGTTGATTTAAGAAAAAAATAGAAACTATGAATGTTCTTATAAACAATTAAGGAATTAAGTATTTAACTATCTTCCTAAAAATACTATGCCCTATTTAACAGGCAAGTCCTATAAGAACACCTTTTATCATCACTTCTATTCAACATTTAACCAGAGGGCCTACCTAGCAAATTAGACAAGAATTCTACATGAAACTCCTAAGGTTTGAAAAGGAAAATAGGAAATGAAAACAAAAATGTTGTTTGTAGATAGTATGGTTATCAATACAAAAAACTAAAATAATCTATAGGCAAATTATTAAAATTAAGAGATTTGTGAAGTTTGGCACATACACATTTATTAGGTCAATTGTCTCTCTCTATAAAATATATAGAAATCTATTGTGTGTCTATACATCATCTACTCAGAAAATGTATTTATAGTGAAGTTTGAGGGATCCCAATTAATAGTATCTATTTTCCCCAGCCTGAGTTCTGAGTCAGATGTAAAAATAGGAAAAAAAACACCCTGATTTAAAAATGGGTAAAGGATTTGAATAAACAGTTTTCTAAAGAAACGCAAATGGCAACAGATATATAGAAAAGATAATTACCTGTGGACCACAAAACCACAGTGAGTACCACTTCACACTTGTTAGGATGGCTATTAACCGTGAAAAGCTCATCAGTGGGGGTGAGGATGTGGAGAAAGGCAAACCTTTGTATACTGTGTGAGAACATAAATTGGTACAGCCACTATGGAAAATAGGAGTATGGCAGTTTCTAGGAAAATTAAAAATAGAGCTACCCTATGATCCAGCAGTCCGTCTTCTGGGTATACATCCAAAGGAAGTAAAATCACTCTGTGGAAGAGATAGCTACACCCCCATATTCCTTGCGGCATTACTTACAATAGTGATGATACGGAAACAATGGGAGTGTCCAGAGACAGGAGAATGGGTAAAGAAAATGGAACACACACACAAGTCAGCCTTAAAAACGAAGGTAATTGTGCCATTTGCAGCAAGACGAATGAACCTTGAGGACATAACGCTAAGTGAAATAAGCCAGATACAGAAAGAAAAGTACTGTACTAAACGATCTTGCTTACATATGGAAGCTAAAAATAGCTCATAGTGACAGAGAATAGAATGGTGATTACCAGGGGCCAAGGGATAGAGGAACAGGAGATGTTGGCTAACTGGTACCAACTTTCAGTTATAAGTTGAGTAAGTACTGGAGGCCTAATGTGCAGCATGGTGACTATATTGATCAGTCATATACAGTGTACTTGAGATTCCCTGAGAGTAGATGCCACCCCCCCCCCACACACACACACAAAGTGGTAACTATGTGAGGTGATGGATATGTTGATTAGCTTGGTTGTCGTAATCATTTCACAATGTATACATCCACGAAACATAATGTGTTACATCTTAAATGTATACAATTTTCATTTTTCAATCTTAATAAGCTGGAAAGAAAGTCAAGGCTGAAATACTTTGATTATCAGTAACATCGATTGTCAAAAATGTGACTAATATTTATGTAAAAGAGAGATTCATAATCCTGAATTCCAGGATCAACCCAAAGGGTCACTAGCTGCACAGGCACACCAAAACCTCTGCTGTAAAGGAGGGGTCTTTTCTGTTAGGCTTTGTGCATGGCTTAGAGTTATCAAGGACACATGTTCTCATAGGCGGAGCAGCTCCCAAGAGGAAGGGAAGGGAAGGGGAAGGGGAAGGGGCTGGGCACGAAAGCCAAGCTTATCCTTCAAACCATTAATCAGATCATGTTGCTTCTCCAGAACCACAGTGAGACAGGCCAGGATTGTTTCACAGGTGAACCTCCTTCCGCATGGAAGAGACTATTCAGAGTAGGGAAAGAATTTACAATATCTCATCAAAAATAATTTATAGTATCCATTCTGTCCCCTAAAAAAAGCCAGCCCCTAGGAATAGATGTAATAAAATATACATAAGATCTTTATTGAAAGAAGTATAAACATTTATTTAAATATATTAAAAAAGACCTAAATAATAGAGATATATGGTCACAGACAGGAAAACTTGATATTGTAAATTTGTTACTTTTCCCAAAAATCA
This sequence comes from Nycticebus coucang, assembly GCF_027406575.1. Classification (NCBI taxonomy): domain Eukaryota; kingdom Metazoa; phylum Chordata; class Mammalia; order Primates; family Lorisidae; genus Nycticebus; species Nycticebus coucang. Next base: position 45,744,473 of record NC_069784.1, read on the forward strand.
ATCCTCAGATTCAGTGTAATTCTTGTAAAATTCTGAGGTGAGATTATAGAGAACTTGATTTGAATGTTTTCTGAAATTTATATGGAGGACCAAAACGTCATAAATAGATAATATACTCCTAAAGAAAAAGGTCAAGGTAGGAGGACTTGCCTCATCAAATCAAGTCTTATTGCAAGCTCCTGTGGTTTGGCTGCAGGGATAGGACTAAAGTTGTAATAGAATAGAATAAAGAGCCAAGAGACAGACTCATACATACGTGATTAAAAAAAATTACATGAAGAACAATTGAAGATCAATTGAGGAAAAACGGACCATTTAACAGGTGGCATTGAGATAACTGGTTGTCTCCTTGGGAAAAAATTGAATCTACCACACGTATGAATTCTAAATGAGGGCGGGAATTCATATGAAAAAGGAAAACTATACAATTTTTGGAGAAAATGTAGAAGATAACTTTTAATTGTGGGAATGGAAAAAATTGCCTAATTAATATTCAAAGGGGGAAAACCTTACAAAAATTAGATCAATACATTTGACTGCCTTATAATTAAAAATTCTTTTTTTCAAAGACACATAAACACAAGCCACAAATTGTTAGAAAATAGTTGCAACATATTAACCAATATGGATGCATATCTAGCTTATATAATTAGTTCCTGAAAATTTAATAAGGAAAAAATAACCCTTTAGAAATAATTTGGCAAGAGACATAAACCTTTCACAGAGACGAAATAGGACTAGTCAATGAAAACACAAAAAGATGCTCAACCACGTAAGTAATATTATAGTTAGGTAGCTTTTCATAGCTGCCATATTTACAAAAACTAACAAATCTTACAATAATAAGGACTGCCAAGGATGTTGAACAATAAAAATATCCCTACATTGCTGGTTGGAGTATAAATTGGCATAATCACATTGGAAAACCATTTGGCATTCCTCGTTACAGTTGCAGAAGTGAATATCCGACAAGCTAGGAATTCTGAGACTTGCACAGGTACCTCAGGAACCACGGACAAGACTGTGATTCTAGCATTGTTTGCAACAGAAAAAATTGGAAACTGCAAAGTCTTTCAACACTAGAATGGATAAATAAATTGCAATACATTTATGTAATAAAATATTATACCAAAGTAAAAATGAGTAAACTACAATTATTCATGTATAGACCAACAAAGATAAATCTGTTGAATAAAAACCAGAAATCATGAAAGAATACATATAAGATTCTTCAATTTACATGAATATAAAAAGAGAAAAATGAAAACAACAACAAAAAAGATAAAAATGAATTTATTGTTGCAGATATATTGATACATGAGAGAGGAAAGCAAGGGCATAATTAATGGCAAACTCAGGGGTCCAGGATGGGAGAAGGGCTTGTATGAAGGAGTTTCAAAGATACTGATTGCTACGTATGATCTGAATTTGGTGTCCCTCTCAAATTCATATGATCTAACTTTATCCTCAGTGTGATAATAGGCAGAGCTTTTAGGCAGTGAGTAGTAGGTCATGAAGACAGGGCCCTTATGAATGGGATTACAGCCTAAAAGAGACTTGAGGAAGCCTGTGGGCCCTTCCAGCTGTGTGAGTACACACAAAGGGCACCATCTGTGAGGAACGAGCCCTCATTAGACAGCGAATCTGCCGGCACCTCAATCTTTGACGTTCCAGCCTCCAGAACTGTCAGCAATTAATTCTGTTGTTTGTAAATTACCCAGTCCCAGGTATTTTGCTATAGCATCAGGAGCAGATGAAGATATTGATCATATTCTATTTTTAAAACAAAATGATGCATGTATGTGTGCTTATTTGATAAATATTCTTTATGTGATATACGTAAGTTATACACATTCACTTACAAGACACTATATTTTATTGAGAGAATGAAAGAGCATCCCTCTGAAAATGATATACTGAAGGATTCATCATAGAACCTCAGTAAGCTGTCATCTTCAGTGAAATGCAAGAAACAGGGCTTCTCTAGCTGAGAGTAGAAAATTCTAAGACAACAACAGGCTGGGATAAAAAGACATCAGGTTGAGGTGCAAAGAAAAGTGTGTAGGCCAGGCGTGGTGGCTCTTAGCCCTCTGGGAGGCTGAGGAGGGTGGTTGCTTGAGCTCAGGAGTTCAAGACCAGCCTGAGCCAGAGTGAGACCCCGTCTCTACTAAAAACAGAAAAACTAGCTGGGTGTTGTGGCGGGTGCCTAAGTCCCAGCTACTTGGGCAGCTGAGGCAAGATTGCTTCAGCCCAGGAGTTTGAGGTTGCTGTGAGCTATGATGATACCACAGCACTCTACCCAGGGTGACAGAGTAGGACTCTGTCTATAAATAAATAAATAAATAAATAAATAAATAAATAAATAAATAGATAAGAAAAGTGTGTGGGATAAATTTGGAGAGGGTTAAATAATTTTTTAAAAGTTACAGAAAATTAATATGTAATAGCTGAGATAAAATCCATATTGGAAGAAATAAGGAGATGATTTTGTAGTTTGGAAAATTGAATCAATAGTGTGAAGAACAAACTTAAGAAGATTTCCCTGAGGGAGACAAAGAAATAAAACTGATGTGAATAGAAGATAGATGTGGGTCAAGTTTCCCCTGTCCATCCTTCCTACACATCTCTACAACTGGGGTTGGCGCCTTTTCCTTTTCCTGCACTCCTCTGTTGGAATACTGGAGCAAATACCTGTTTGCTTTTCTCTCTCTCCTGTCTTGCAAGTTGGTTTCTAATATTCATAAACTCTATCTTATTCATGATTTATCACCCAGTGAACATGCAGGGTTTGCGACATAGTAGTTACACCCTTCAGTTGTGTCTAGCTGGAAAGTCATCCAAGTCAAAATAGCTTAGAACAGTGGTCAGGAAACTACAGACCACAGGTCAAATCCAGCCTGCTACCTGTTTTATAAGTGATGTTTGTAATAGATCAAATGTTTATGTCCCCGCCAACTTTATATGTTGAAATCCAAGGGGATGATGTTAGTAGGTGAAGTGATTAAATTTTCAGAGTAGAGCCCTCATGAATGGAGTTAATGCCTTTATACAAAAAAAGGCACTCACCTGCTGTGTGAGGTTATAGTCAAGAGAGAGCTACCTGTCTTTGATCTGAAGACAGTGCCTTTACCAGACACTGAATTTGCCAGCACCTCAATCTTGAGTTTCCTAGCCTTCAGAACTGTGAGAAATGCCTTCCTGTTGTTTATAAGCCACCCAGTCTATGAAATTTTGTCACAGCTGCTTAAGAGACTAAGGTGATATTGTGCTGACACATAGCTGCTCTCGTCACAGCTGGTCTCATACTGAAATGGCAGTGCTGAGTGCTTGCTACAGAGACTGTATGGTCTGTAAAGCACACAATGTTTATAGATATAGACCACCAAATCCTCACTTAGAAATGGGATTTGTTATCTTGTGTATCATGAATTCCAGAGGTAGCGTGGGTCCAGGATTGACAGCATTAAGAACCCTGATTCCTTCTACCTTTTCACTCTGCCATGATTGGCATGTTGGCTACATCTCCTGGTCACAGGGTAGCACAGGTAGTGCCAGGCATCAGGGTCTGAAACAAAAAGGTCTCACTATTCCTCTCTTTTAAGGAACTAACACATACGTTCCAAAAGCCCCAGAAGACTTTCTCTCACATTTGATTGGCCAAAACTGAGTCTATAAACCACACTCAAATTACTCCTTAAACCATTGACTGATGGAGTAGATAGAGACTCCATGATTGACCTGTACCAAACAGGACCAACCTGAATCATTGGAGCAAAAATAGACTCTGGAAACAAAACTAGGGGTATTCTGTGAGCACTCAGGAAGGGGGAAATGGTTCTTTGTTAGGCAATCAATAGTTTATGCTGTAACACTCAATAAATATTTGTTGAATGAATTAATTACATTGAAAAAGATAACATTTGCATAATTGATGCCTCTTATCAAGAGACCAGAAAAAAAATGAGCAGAAGGAATAATTAAAGATGCAATAAAAAACAACTTTTTTCTTGCTCTGAACAAGGACTGGTAAATGTAGATTACAAAGGTTTATTGTATTCCAGAAAACAACAACAACAGCAACAAAAATAATAAAATGAGATTTTTTTTTTTTTTTTTTGTAGAGACAGAGTCTCACTTTATGGCCCTCGGTAGAGTGCCATGGCCTCACACAGCTCACAGCAACCTCCAACTCCTGGGCTTAAGCAATTCTCTTGCCTCAGCCTCCCGAGTAGCTGGGACTACAGGCGCCCGCCACAACTCCCAGCTATTTTTTGGTTGCAGTTCAGCCGGGGCTGGGTTTGAACCCGCCACCCTCGGTATATGGGGCCGGCACCTTACTCACTGAGCCACAGGCGCCGCCCATAAAAAGAAATTCTTAGCTAGATTTTTTTTCTGACGAGAATTTTGAATTACAAATAAAAAAAAAAAATCCCTCAAGCAATGGAAAGCGATATACTACAAATGAACCAAGGTCAAGGTGTCTTTAGATTTATATTCTTCGGCATTAATTACCAGAAGATCATGGAGCAATGTCTACACATGTAAACACCAAAAAACTTTTAACTTGAGGATTTTCTCAGCCAAGTTGTCTTCCATGTATGAAGGTAAAAGAGAGCTATTTTCTGATATGCAAGGGCTGAGAAAATATGCCTACCTATACCTTCTTGAAAAATAATTTCTAAAGATGTACTCTTAGTGATGAATGGATGAAGAAAATGAAGTGTCCAAGACCCATGCTCTGAAAAGTCTGCTATTTGGTATTCATCAGATGCCAGAGCAGCAACTCACACCTAGAGAGTATGTCAGAGTGCCTTTATTTCTTAGGACGTGTGCCCCTGACCTCCTTCGTCCACCCTCACTGAGAACCAGTTTGTAATGAGGGGAGTAATGGGAATCTAGAGCCATGGAGGGCAGTGCTGCTTAACCCTGGCTGCATGGTAGGATCACCACTTCCAGAGGTTCTGATGTGGTTGGATATGCATCAGACTTTGGCCTTTTTCCCAAGCTCCCTAAGTGATTAGAACACACAGGCAAGGTTGAGGAGCAGTTTTCTAGGGGAAGAACACCTGTCTCCATTTGCAAAGGCTGACATAAAAAGCACCACTAGCTGGGTGTTTAAAAACCAGAAATTTATCGCGTCAGTTCTGGAGGCTTTTAGACTCACATTGAGGTCCTGGAGGGCTCGGTCTCCCTGAGGCCTCCCTGTCCATCTTGTAGATGCCGTCCTCATCCTCTCCCCGTGTCTTCACACAAAGGTCCTGGCAGGCTCGGCCCCCGTGAGGCCTCTCTGTCCATCTTGTAGATGCTGTCCTTTCCCCATGTCTTCACACGGTTTTCCTTCTTTCCTCTGTGTCCTAATTTTCACTTCCTATAAGGCATGCCAGTCATAGTGGGTGAGCATCCTCTGTAATAAATGACCTCATTTTAATTAAATTTCTTTTTGAAAGAGCCTGTCTCTAAATATAGTCACATTCTGGGGTACTTGAATTTAGGACTTCAGGAATTCAGTTCATAAAAAAACCTTTGGCTCTTCCATATCTTAAAGAGTCATAAAGATACTGAAGAGTCAACAAATTCTAGGAAATCTCTCTCTTCTACTAGATCGTAGAACCAGTGGTGGTGTCTGCCTCTCTCGGGATCTTGAATCTGAGTGATTCTGCCTCCACTCCATCCCACACATTTTGGGCTCCCACAAGGCTGATGCAAATGCTGGAACGGATGCTCCTCTGCCTAAGGTCTCTGCAGTGGTGGCTCTAGACACACAGGGAGACTCTCTCCCCCTCCTTCTTGTTGGCTGATAGGCCTTGCACAAATCCTATTTGGGGTCAAACTACAGAGGTGTCACAAAAATGTCTACACATTTTAAGAAAGTAAAAAATCTGTATTAAATTTGTGATACTCAAGCACATGTGACTTCTGCAATTATAAGAGGTGCTCAACATAACTTATATTCATCTTTTATTAGTATATATAGAGTATTACAATTTTCATACAGTTTGTTCCTTTCTTAAACTGTGTATACATGTTCTGGCATCCTCTAGAGTATAATGTAGAGCTGACCTGGGTGTAGGTACAGGAGGAACAGTGAGCTGTTTGGCTTTAGGTACAGACTCAGAGCTCTGTTGCTGGAAGTTCTGGCAAAAGAACCAGCTGGTCCAGCTTGATGCCCAAGGGTCCCTCACTAGCATTTGTTGTCAAAGCCTCAGTAAAAATGAGTTTTGTTCATTTATTCATTACTGAGGGCCTAGTCTGGACTAGACACTGGGGGAAAAAGAGAAAATAGAGAGCAAGTATTTGTCCTTATGAATCAATATGGGAGATAGAATTGAACAATCACGCAAATGGATGTATAATTGTGAACAGGGGTAAATGCAGGGAAAAGAGAGCAGAGAGAGGAAAGGCCATGAGCAAGTACAACGGGGGTCTTCACTGAGAAGCGCCATGACGCCACCTGAGTAGAATGTCATTAGCACGGTGTGTGGCACAGAAAAGACGTTCTATTCATATTTTCAAATGATTGTTACCTGCACCTTTTCCATTAATTCAACAAATATGTATTGAGAAACTCCTGTGCCAGATATTATTAGAAATTTTGGAGATCACCGTATCTCCTTGCAAAGGACACACCCAGTAAACAAACAAATAAATAAATTGTATTGGATCTTTGAAGGTGTCGAGGTTTGTTGAGAAAAGTAAAGCAGGAAAGGGGGATAGAGATTGCCAGGGTGTTGACATTTAAGGTAAGGTGTTCTGCAAAGGCTTTATTTCCTTGAGGAAGTGACATTCCAGCAAGGCTTGAAATGGGAGCAAGGAAAAGCATCAGTGTATAAGGAAAGCACAGAAACATCGGGAAACTAAGGGTCTGTTTAGGTAAGAAGCGGGCAGAGAACACTTAGATCCTTTCAGTTCAAATTTCCAGACTCAGAGAAAATTTACCCTAGAGGGCTTCAAAAAATACATATAGGATTGCTCCCACTCAAATGGAGACACATGAATATCTTGTTTTTAAAAAGCAGGAAGAGATAGAATTTAGTACTAACTGGTAAGATTTCTCTGTGTCCCTGACAACATTCTAGAATGCATTAGCTGACAAACAGGCAATATGTGTTCATTTAGACAAGGAAGTAGTTACTGGTGCCCAAATACACTCTATTATATAATATTGTACACCTCTAAGATCCCTATACTGTGTGTGTGAGTGAGAGAGAGCACGCATGCCCAGCTTCTGTGGTCAACTAATTTGAAATTCTCCATAGACTTCACTGTAACTAGAGATTCACAACGCACATATATTAAAGGCTACGCCGTAAATAAACACAGGTAGTTTAATTTTGTGTAACCTAAGAACCACTGTTTTAAAAAAATGACACCTATTATCTGGCAGGAGGCGTGTTCTACAAAACATACTTACAGATACACTATGTGAGAAGAAAGGACCAAAGATGGGATTGCAGTGACAAAGAATCAGACCAGGAGCAGGGGGTTTGGAGCAAGACTGGACGGGGCGAGAATGAGCAAGGACGGCCCTCTGTGAGGGCCAGGAGCAGCTGGGGTGAGTGGCGTGGGGGGAGCCAGGCTGGGTTGAAGGGCCGTGGTGGGGGGGCAGGTGAGGCCTGGAGCCCACACAGACTCTTTCTCTACGTCACATTTAAAGAAACCATTTTCTCTGACAGGTTTATTGACTGTGCTTATCCCAGTAACGCTATAGACACAGCACATTTTGACTTTAGCAAAGCATTTGACAGGGTTGCTTATAATATTCTTATGGAAAGGGTGGATGGAAATAGGTTGAATGATAGCACAGATGCTGGCTTTTTAGTTGGCTAACACAATGATTCCTAAAGAGGACTGATTGGTGAACTAATGATGTCAAGGTGGAGGTGAGCCCTGTGGCAGCAGGCAGGGCAATGCGGAGCAGTAGATGTGACCACAGGCTCGGAGAGGGACTGCGTGGCCTCTGATCCTGCATCTGCTGTTTTCTAGCTGAATAACCTTGAGCCAATTACTTAACCTCTGTACCTTGGCTTCCTCTTCAACAAACTGGAGATACTAATTATATATCAGTAATATATAATGGCAAATTCACAAGTGTTTAATAGCTTCTGGTGTGGGGTAAGCACCCATGTGGTTAACTATTGTATATTCTGTCTTGGGCCCTGTCTGATATACATTTCTTTTTTCAAACTTTATCTTGGATTAAGAGACACAAATAACTTTCCTTCTAGAGCTGGGAAGGATGGAAGATACGTTAGATTACAAAGTGAAAATTAAACAAAATTTCAACAGGCGAAATGAAGCCTTTAAATTGTGAAGACAAAAATTTAGAGGTAAAGGTTAAGATCAGATCAATGCCTTGATAAATCAGCAAAGTCTATGATAAGGTGAAGGTGAATGGAAAGCATTTAATGTGCGTATGGAGCAGCACCCCACTGATTAAACCATGGAGTACTATCATTGTCTGGTTTTCTAAAGAATAAAGAATAAGGGAAGTAATAGTCTGAGTGTCCTCTGGACTCAGCAGACCATATCCCAAGGATTCCACTCCTATCAGGGAGAGCCCCGCCTGCAGGGTGTCTTTAAGCCAGAGCAGATCTGGTGGGGACACCTGAATAGGGAGGAACCTGACAGTCCCACCAAGTGCAGCGGTCAGGAAAGCCGGGAAGACTCAAGAAGGCCTGAGGACCCTTTTTAATGTATTTGGATGTCTGCCATGGAAAAGAGGGGTATGATTTATCCTTTGAAGCTTCACAGAGTAGAATGGGTCAGATGATTTGAGTTATAGGGATGCAATTTGGGGTGAAGGAGGAGAAGCAGTGATAGATAAGAGGCCTGGACTTCCCCTGGAGGTGGCAGGCTCCTGTCATGGGAAGGCCTCCTGCAGAGGGGGCTGGCCCCAGCCAGCTGAGGAAATTCCTCTATGGGAAAGAGTGTCCTTGTAGATGACCTCAAGGTCCCTCCTGACTCCTCCTGGGATTTCTTATTCTATGGGGCTGGTTGGTTTGGAAGAATTTTCCTTGGAGGAAAAAAAAAAATCCCTTGAGTTTTTATCTGGAGAAAAAATGCATAGGTATTTGAGAGTGGTTCTACGGATTCTGGAAAGGTGGTAGAGGGAGGCCACCACCCACTGCCATGTCCCCACCCACTCACCTCTAGCCTGTTGCTTTTTACAGCATGGAGAAGGCATTGGAAACAAAGCCATCTTTGGAGAAAATAAAATAAAAGAGAAATGAAGCAAGCATGCATGCTGCAGAGAGGGGCTCTTGCTTGGAGACTTTGTTTGATTCTTCTTTGGTTATTTTCTCTGCAGGTTGGCAACAGACCTACTGGAGACAGCGTCTGTGCTCCGGAGTGTGAGTCTGCTAGCATTGTAGGCACAGATGTTTGGAAACCTAAACAAGCTGTCTGAAGCTGCTTTTTTGATGTGAAGAACTGTTTTCAACAAATGTGGTGATCCATTTCAATTAAATATTTTAAAAGATTTTGTGTTTGTGTAACAGTTTTAACTCTGTGGCCTGACCCTAACTTCTTCATGGTGATGATACAAACTCCTGTGCTATTGAAATTCAGGGCCACCGAAAACTGATATTACACAAAGGAGAATGTTCCTGTTGCTGCTTTGTCTCTAGCCAAGGGTGCTGTTTCTCCTGCCCTCCCTCATTTCTCAGTGGGCTTAATAATGCTTCTGTGTCCATGGCCCTGAGTGATGATACAGTTAATCAGAAAAACAGGGCCCATATCTTTAGTACTAAAGTGACTTAGGCTGACCATAAGGCAGCTGCACAGGCCTGGTTATGGTAAGGATCAGACCAGCCATACTGTGGCTCACATGCCCAAATGTGATTTTTTTCTTTTCTTTTCTTTCTTTCTTTCTTTCTTTTTTTTTTTTTTTAGTAGGATGACTCATCTTATGGCAGCTTCTTAGGAAACACACTTAGAGAGGTGCTGTTGCAAAGCCCGTGACACAGATCTCAGAGTGCCCTGCTAATGTGGCCTCTCTAGTTGGTCCCTGTGCTCCAGGAGGAACTCGGTGTGGCCTCACTGGTAGCAGAATATATGGGCTTTGAGCAGGAAGGCAGAGTAAGAATGGTTCAGACAACTGTGTGTGGTCATCCTGGTTGATTCCTGCTCCACCCATGAGAGGAGGTATACTGTTATTCCACATTCATTTTTGAGTTCCTATCTTTTATGGCTAAGATCTGCTAAGTGTGCGGTATCTGGTTGCAAGAGAAGTCTTATTTCTGTAGGGGAGACATACTTGAGAACAAAAATGCCAATATTCTAGAATTATCCAAGCCACCCTCTTTTTCAGCCATAGTCCAGCAGAGTTCTCGAGGACTGCTTTGTTTACCAAATGTTCTGAATTGAACCTTGAAATTGTCTAACTTCTAGTACACAGTGATTAAACAAAAAAGAACCAAAAAAAAAAAAAGAAAGAAAAAACAACATTGACAGGAATTGATAACCACTTGTTTCATTTAGGGCTGGGAGAAGGGAGAAGGAGGCTCTTCTTTTTCTGGTAGTAATTATCCATCTGAAGGGATGATATCATTATTTGTCTAGCCTTCACAAACCTCACTAACAACAGGGTTCTCCACATTGGAATTGGACTTGAAACTCACTCTCTGAGTCCTGAAGTCTTCCTGCTGGATCCTGGACTTGAAGGACAGCGGTCGCAGAAAGGATGTTGGGTTTGGTTAACCAACAACATGCGACCGTTATGTTTTGGTAAGGATCACAGCCTAATGAATGCAGCCCTTTTCCCCTCAGGATTTTTCCCCTCACAGCTTTCATTTCTTCAGCCTAGATGCATTTCCTTTTCCCAGAGTCTGCTGGTCTGTCTGTATTCTATAGGAAACACCCGCCTGGATGCTGAGTGTGTATTGGCCTCTGGTACACACTCTTCAGCAGGGAACAGGTGCTCTCTGGTTCCTGCCCCCAGAACTTGCTTTCTTTGAAGTTATTGAGCTGTATCTGCTACCTTGACTGCTTTGCTCCTAGCTGTCTATCTGCATAAACAGAATCGGTTATCAAAGTTAGAAGAGGGCTTTAGGGTGAGTGATCCCTTCCTGAGACCCTTGAGTCTTAATTGTTTCATTCATAAAATAGATTGAAGTATTGAAATGGATGCAGAGGTTCTTTGGAAATGGTAAAGAGCTATAAAGACACAGCTATTATTACAAAACATGACCCTGGAATATTGCAACAGCAAGAAGTTTCTTGCCAAATCAGACTATCTGGTTAACTGGGAGTCCTCCCTGACCCCTCCTTTCTCTTTATCACCTGTACCTAATCTGCCACCAAGCCCTGCTGATGCACACGGTGGTATCTGATACTCTCTTTCTCACTGTCTCCACCTAGTCCAGGTTCTCATTCCACCACCGTGTCTCCACCTCGATAGCCTCTCGCCTTTTCAGGCACTACTGGACTGAAGGTTCTGCCCCACTGCCCAGAGAACCCCAGGGCTGCCTGCCGCTGACGCCAGCTGGTCCCACCTTCATCTTCTGGCCCCAGGGCCTGCCACTCCTGCTCACCATTTCCATCCTCCTAATTCATTAACGTGCATTCCTCACTCCTAAAAAGAAGGTACATTTGCCACTGCAGGAATGTGGTTCCCACCTGATTTTTCATTCCTTTAACCCTTTAAATAAACGTTGGCTGTTTTGATTTTTCTGTGTCAGGCCTTGTGCTCTGTGCTGATCAGTCGAAGCTCTGTAAGACACACTTGTTATTCTCCGGGCAGTAGTGTGGAGTATGAAAGATCTGGGTTTGAATCTTGGCTCCAATATTTACTATTTGTGTGATTTTGAATAAACTGTGCAATGTTTTTGAACTTCAGCTTCCTTATTTGGTGTTGTGAAAAGAAAAATGAAATAATGTGCCTGATCTGTATCGTTGGTCTTCTCTAAATGTTAGGTCTTATTATTATCATTATTGTTATTAATGAGCCAGGCCAGCCAATACCTCTAATTCAGTAAACATGGGAAAAAAGGACAGGATGGGTCACTCCTATGGTAGACAAGAAGGCTGTATTTGAAAGCACCGGGAACTAGTCCCTGGTGACGTCATTAAATAATTGAGAAGAATTTGGTGGGAAATGTAACTTTATACTTGCGTTGGATTTTTCTGTGGCCGGTGTGGCTTGGGGAAGACACAGTTACACTTAGGATGTGGCCATTCTCCTTATCATCTGCCTGGGAGCCTCAGGGCCACTTGGCTCCTTTTCTGCTCTTGTCACATACACCTGAATGTAGAATGTGTTTCTCATCTTCACACTTTGTGCTTCTGTTTCTGTTATGAAACAACAGATTGTGCCCATATTACTATGTAACTCTTTTATTTCCTAAGGCTGTCTAAGCTCCTAGGAGGGAGGGAATATTTTATTAGTATTTGTGTATCCTGCAGTGTTTCAGTAGTAAGTGCTGCAATAGTATATGATACAGATTTTAATGAATGTCAGTGATATTCCATTGATTGCCTGGTCACTTCCAAACTCAGCCAAAATCTTCCATCAACTTCATTTCCCACTTATTTTCCAGGGCTGCTTTAGACAGTCCAGCCACCTTGTGGTCCTGGAAAAGTAGAATATTTCTTACTTTCTTACGGTGGCATAAAAATTTTCATGCACTTTGGAGCCAAGGATTCTTATGATTGTATTCCAGCTCTGTGTTTATTGGAAATAGGAGAATAAGTTCCACTCTCATACTGAGACCCAATCTCATCCTTGAAATGGGGATCATCAACTGCAAACTTTACTACAGAGTACTTGGGATATAATAGGTCATGTACAAATTTTAGTTCCCTTCCCACTTTCCTCTGTCATTCTCATCCCTCCTGGAGATGCTACTTTCCTCTTGGTTCCTGCCATCTAGTCACTGCCCCCTCCCTTGTAATGAATGGTGTATCCATGTTCTAAATTTTCTCTTACTATTCAACTCACATGGATTTCTCATTCATTCATTCATTGGTCAAACTGTCATTTGGCACTTCCTTCGTTGAATCCTTGATCACATTCTGTCCTATATAGATATCCAGTTGTCGCAGTAACCTGGGGCGCTCACTCCACAAAGTTGAGCCTCTGTTCGCCTTTGTCCCTGAACCAGGAGGATGTGGAGTGTGCCCATGCCTCCTCCCTGACTTATAAAAGACATGTGTATACATGGGAATTTAAGCATTTATAGTGTTACATCTTTGAAATTAGCATAACCAGAATGATCCTAACAGACCCTGGGTATCTTATCTTCCAAGGAAGGTTAAGTATGAGGACTGTGGCTTCACATATCCCCCATGTCTCACGGCACCCCAAGGAAGATAGTGCACATACTGGGCTCTCAAAGTTTGCTAAAGGAACATGTTTAAGTCCAATCACAGCACCTTGGAATTGAAAGGGATAACCAAGGTCATTTAATGTCAAAACTCATTTGTCTGAATCTCTTCTGTAACCTTTCTGCCTGGTGTCTGAACAATTTCAGTGAAGGGGAACTCACTCTATGCCAGGTCAAATTGTCCATTTTTAAGGAACCCATGATAGAAATTTCAGTCAGCATTTTCCCCTGAATTTTCATGTAGTACCACTTAAGCTGTGAGAAGAATCCTGGTCCCTGCTCCTTGGCACATTGGTGCAGAGGAGATGGTGACTTCCTTTTACCTGAAAGAATTCCGCAGAAGGCCCATGGTCACTATGGAACAGTTTTAAAATATGGGGCATGGCCATCCGGTGAAGGAAGAGCTTTCCTTTGGACACTGTCAAGGGTGGTGGGGGCTGGAGGGAAGACAGGTGCTCTTGGGATTGTCAGTTGTGAGGACAGAGAGCTACCACATGGGGTTTCACTGATTTCCCCCTCAGATGTGATGAAGTAACCCCACAAGACCACGCAGAGACATTCACCTCACCAGCCCCGAGCTTGGCTGTGCTGTGTCTGGCCACCAACCTGACATTTTCCCCAGGGAAAGACCCATGATTAAAAACTGTGGGAGGGTCCACTTGCAAGGACCCTGCTGATGTCATTCCGTGGGAAGCCCATGGGGACAGTGATTTGTTTCTGTGAACCGTGTCTCAAGGCTCTGGGGCCGGTGGTGGCTCTGCAGAGCACACTCAGCCCCTGAGCTATGCCGTCTCAGAGGAGTTTAGAAAATCGAAAGCTCAGCAGAGGAAATAATATCACAAACTAAATGGTTTTGAACCATAGCAAAATGAGTTTTCCTTGGAAACTGTTTTGTTTCTTTAAATCAAAAACAAAACTCAGACTGCAGAAAAACGCGACCCAGAGACTTAGGCAATGTGGGAGTCTTGATTGCTCCTTTTCTCCCTTCCCTTCCCCTCCTTTCCCTTAGTTGAGTCCAGCAGGCATGGAGTGAGGTCAGATTTAACATTTTTGAGCAGCAGTTTCTTTGACAGCTGGACAACCTCCAGAAGAGCCTGTGACTTTCTAAGGCCAAAGATTGAGTTTTCTTTAGGACGAGAGAAAGAAAAGAAAAGAAATTGTGATTAATTTATTTGCTTCATACCTCACTTACTTACACTATCTACTTACCAGACACTGGAAAGGTGAAGAGGAATAAGACTCAGCTCCCAAGTTCAAGGTGAGAGAAACTTCAGTTATTCAGTAAATAACTATGCTGAGCTTTGAGAGATACTTGTATATAACAGACACGTGGTTTCTTCAGAATACCTTACATTTTGTCAGTGCCACTGTGTGAAAAGCTCAGTATTTCTCACTAAAACCCAAAGAGGGCAGAGATACCCAGGATTATCCTCTCACCATACATGGGCAACTGAGGTGTGAAGTGGCTGAGTCACACAATCATGGTCACATAGAATTAAGAGGGGACTGCCATGACTAGACCCAGATCTGTTGGCTTCTGTCACCAAAAGACTTAACCATGGAGTTATCACATACTTTATTTTATTCAAACCTTCCCAAAAGACATGGTAGGTGGCAATAAATAGTCTTGCATTACTAAATGGAGGAGACCGTTTAAGTAATAACTTGCCCAAGGTTTCCAGTAAGTGGTGGAGTCAGGGATCACCCCCAGGGGTGTTTTCAGCAGTAATCCCTGGAGGACACTCCCAGCAGCTGGTTAGGACAGAACCGTGCTATCTGCCAGACCCTGAAAGGGCTTTTGATACCAGCTAGCGTCCTGCATGTTTCTTGGCACTTTCTGTTGTTCTACTTGTATTCCTTCATAAATGAAGATACTAAGACCTGGAGAAGTAAGTGAACTGCTTGAGTTTGCATAGCTGATAAATGCAATCAACTAAAACCTGGAGTGTAAGAAAGTGTTTGGAAGAAGACAAGAGCCTGGTTACTGGGACTGCGTTGAAGCAGTATATCTCCGTAGCAAAAACAAATCTCAGTGTCTGACAGGTTTACAAAACAAAGATTTTTTCCTTTTTTTAAAAAATTTATTTTGGGTATGTAATAGTTGTATATTTTTACAGCATGCATGTGATGTTTTGATACAGGCATACAACGTGAATTAGTCATCAGGGTAATTGAAGGGTCCATCACCTCAGGTACTTATCATTTTTTGTGTGCTAGAACATTCCAATTCCAATCTTTCACTTATTTAAAAGCATATCCTAACTTAATCTAAGACATACCTCTTAGTCCAGCTAAAGGTAATATTTATTTTATCTTTTCAAAAACACAACTTTTTGCTTCTTTTCTTTTTTTGTTTATTTCAATTTCATTATTTCTTTACTGATCTTTATCTTTCCTACTAATTTGGGGTTTGGTTTGCTCTTATTTTTCTAGTTCTTTGAGATGTATCATTAGGTTGTTTATTTGAGGCACTTATTGCTATAAACTTTCCTCTTATTATTTCTTTTTTTCTTTCTTTGTTTTTTTAATTAAATCATAGCTGTGTACATTAATGCAATCATGAGGTATGATGTGCTATCTTTATATACAATTTGAAATGTTTTCATCAAACTGGTTAACATAGCCTTCATGGCATTTCCTTAGGTATTATGTTAAGACATTTATATTCTATACCTAGTAAATTTCACATGTACCCTTGTAAGATGCACCTTAGGTGTGTTCCCACCAATTACTCTCCCTCCACCCGTCCTCCCACCTCCCTTCCCCTTCCTCTCCCCTTTCCCCTTCTTCTTGGGCTATAATTGGGTGTCATAGTAAGACTGAGTACGTTGGATACTTTTTCTTCCATTCTTGAGATACTTTACTAAGAAGAATATATTCCAGCTCCATCCATGTAAACATGTAGGAGGTAAAGTCTCCATCTTTCTTTAGTGCCGATCGACCCATGAATGGATCAATAAATTATGCAGCCTTATTATATCTTTTGCTGTAGCCCATAGGTTTCTGATATATTGTGTTTTTCATTTTCATTTGTTTTGAAAAATTTTTTAGTTTCTTTGTTAATCTTTTCATTGACTCACTGTTCCTTTAGGAACTTACTGTTTAATTTCCATGTCTTTGTACATTTTCCATTGTTCTTCTTGTTATTAATTTCTAGTTATTCCATTGTGGTCAGAGAAAATACTTGGTATGATTTCAATTTTGTTTCGTGTTTTTTGAGGCTTGTTTTGTGGCCTAACATGTGGTCTATTCTTGAACAATCCATGAGCTGAGAAGCTGAGCAGAAAAATGTGAATTCTTTAGCTGTTGGATGAAACATTTGGTCTGTAGTACAGATTAAGTACAGTGTTTCTTTGTTGGTTTTCTGTCTGGATATCTGTCCGAGGCTGGAAGTAGCATGCTGAGGTTTCCTGTGGTTATTGTGATGGGTCTCTCTCTCTCTTTAGTTCTGATCATATTTGTTTAATGTATCTGGGTGCTCCAGGGTTGAGTTCATGTATATTTGGAATTGTTATATCCTCTTGTGGAATTGATACCTTTATCATTATATAATTACCTTATTTGTATATTTTTATAGTTTTTGTCTTGAAATGTATTTTATGTGACAGAAATATAGCTACTCCTGCTCTGTTTTGGTTTCTATGTGCATGGAATATCCTTTTCATTACCTTTATTTTCAGTCTACATGTATCTTTAAGGTGAAATGTATAATCAGCTTTTGATTGGAGAGTTTATTCCATTCACATTCAATGTTATTAATGATAAGTAAGGATGTATTTCTGGTTGTTTTGAGGTCCTTCCTTCCTTCCTGTCTTCCTTTGTTAAAAATGATTTTCTCTGTAGTGTGTTTTATTTTTATACTTGTATTCTTTATTATTTATTTATTTTTTTTGAGACAGAGCCTCAAGCTGTTGCCCTGGGTAGAGTGCCATGGCATCACAGCTCACAGCAACTTCCAACTCCTGGGCTTAAGCGATTGAGCCTTGTGTCAGCCTTGTGTCAGCCTCCCAAGTATCTGGGACTACAGGCACCCGCCACAATGCCCAGCTATTTTTTGGTTGTAGTTGTCATTGTTGTTTGGCAGGCCTGGGCTGGATTCGAACTCGCCAGCTTTGGTGTATGTGGTTGGCGCCTTAGCTGCTTGAGCTATAGGCGCCAAGCCTGTAGTGTGTTTTAATTGCTTACTTTTTACTTTTTGTGTATCTATTGTAGGTTTTTTATTTGAGGTTACTACAAGGCTTGCAAAAAATATTTTATAATCAATTATTTTAAACATGACAACTCTGCTTATAAACAAACAAGCAAAGAGAAATCTAACAGAAATTCTATGCTTCAACTCCATCACTCCCCACTTTTCTTTCCATGCATATCTTTTTATACTATGTATATCTCAAAAAGTTGTTATTTTTGATAGATTTGTCTTTTAGTCTTCCTACTTAAAATATAAGTGGTTATTCATCACAATTACTGCAATGGAGTGTTCTGTATTTCTGTCCTTACTGTTACCAGTGAGTTGTAAACCTTCAAAAAAAAACTCCTTATTGTTCATTGATATCCTTTTCTTTCATATTGAAGAACTCCTTTTAGCATTTCTTGCAGGACAGGTTGATGAAATCCCTTAGCTTTTGTTTGTCTGGGAAAGTCTTTTTTCTCCTCATGTTTACAGTGTATTTTTGTAGGATATAATATTCTAGGGTTAAGATTATTTTCTTTCAGCACTTTAAAATGTCATGCCACTCTCTCCTGGCCTGTAAAATTTCCACTTAGAAGTCTGCTGCTAGATGTATTTGAGCTCTTTCATTTCCTTCCTTCCTTCCTTCTTTCCTTTCCTTCTTTCCCTCCCTCTCTTCCCTTTCCTCTCTCTTTCTTTCTCTCTCTCTTTCCTTCCTTCCTTCCTTCCTTCCTTCCTTCCTTCCTTCCTTCCTTCCTTCCTTCCTTCCTTCCTTCCTTCCTTCCTTCCTTCCTTCCCTCCCTCTCTTCCCTTTTCTTTCTCTCTCTTTTCCTTCCTTCCTTCCTTCCTTTCTTCCTTCCTTTCAGTCTTACTCTGTCACCTTGGGTGGAGTGTTGTGACATCATCATAGCTCACAGCAATCTCAAACTCTTGGGCTCAAGCAATCATCCTGTTTCAGCCTTCCAAGTAGCTGGGACTACAGGTGCCTGCCACAATGCTCAGTTAGTTTTTCTATTTTTAGTAGAGATGGGTCAAGCTGGTCTTGCTCTTGCTCAAGCTGGTCTCAAACCCCTGAGCTCAAGCAATCCACCCACCTTGGCCTCCCAGAATACTAGGAGCATGGGCCTGAGCCACTGTACCAGTCATTTTTTTCCTTGTTTCCATTATAAACTTTTCTTTACTTGTAACTTTTGCAAGTTTGATTACTAAATGCCTTGAGTTAGTCTTTTTTGGGTTAAATCTTCCTGGTGTTCTATGATCTTCTTGTACCTGAATATTGATATCTTTTTCTAGGTTTGGACAGTTCTTTGTTATTATTCTTGAATAAACTTTCTGCCTCCATCTCTTTCTCCCTCTCTTCTTTACAGCCAATAACTCTTAGATTTTCTCTTTTGAGGCCATTTTATTGATCTGGTAGGCATGTTTCATTCTTACTTATTCTTTTCTCTTTGTTCTCTTTTAACTGTGCATTTTTTGAACAGGCTGTCTTCAAGATCACTAAGTCTTTCTTTTGGATGGTCACTTTTGCTGTTGAGAGACTCTGGCGCATTTCTCAGTTTGTTAATTGAATTTTTCAGCTCCAGATTTTCTCATTGATTTTTAAAAAATTATTTCAATCTCTTTGTTAAATTTCTTGGATAAACTTCCTCTTGCATTGCTAGCATGTTCCCACTCATCCTCCAAGTCTCAGCCCCAATGCCCCCTCCCCTGAAGGCCTTTCTTGCCTCCATATACACCTCACATTACCATTTATCACATTCACATGTATATATTACTTATCAGTTGTGTTGTGGATGGCTTTCTTACTTGTCTGTGATCCCTTAGAGGGCAAATATTCTGTTTTACTAATATTTTTTATCTGTACGTAGCAGAGATTTTATATGTGTTTGTTGAAAGAATGAGTGATTAAGTTGAATGATGGCAAAAATAGAGGATGCTATTGCTTGGTTGCTATTGCTTCATGGAATGGAAGAAAACAGGGCTCAGGTTGCATGAGCACCAGCCGATATTTTTTACCAACAAGAAAACACATTGAGAAAATAAAATTATTGCTGAATGACGTGATTGTTAAGGAATAGGTGAAACCGGGTGGCGCCTGTGGCTCAGTCGGTAAGGCGCCGGCCCCATATACTGAGGGTGGCGGGTTCAAACCCGGTCCCAGCCAAACTGCAACCAAAAAATAGCCGGGCATTATGGTGGGCGCCTGTAGTCCCAGCTACTCTGGAGGCTGAGGCAAGAGAATCGCTTAAGCCCAGGAGCTGGAGGTTGCTGTGAGCTGTGTGAGGCCATGGCACTCTACCGAGGGCCATAAAATGAGACTCTGTCTCTACAAAAAAAAAAAAAAAAAGGAATAGGTGAAACCATCCAGAGAAAGATATAAGGAAGGCATCTAGAATCTCCTCAAGAAGGACTTGTTTTTCACCCTCTTTAAAATCTTTTTTGGAGGGTGGTGCCTGTGGCTCAATGGAGTAGGGCACTGGCCCCATATGCCAGAGGTAGTGGGTTCAAACCCAGCCCAGGTGAAAAACTGCAAAAAAAAAAAAAAAAGAAAAAGAAAAAAATTCCTTTTTGGTACTCATGGTTTCTTCCTCCTTGACTTCTTCTCTGTGCTTTTAAGTATATTCAAACAGTCACTGTTAAATAAGAAAAGCAAACAGAAAACCTTTACTCACCCTTGAAATACTATCCCCAATGTCCATAATGGACTCACTTCTCTATCAGGGTCGTGATATGCATATAGAGCATTTTGATTTCCTCAAGGTATTTGGCCATGTAGTTCATGAAAAAGTTCATAGAAAAAGTAGATTAAGTGTTATTTCACAATAAAAAAAATAAAAAGTTAAAAGCTAGGCATAGTGGTGTGTGTCTATAGGTACACAGGAGACAAGATGGGAGGATCCCTTGAACCCAGGAGTTAGAGACCAGCCTGGGCAACATCACAAGACCCCATCTTTAAAGAAATAATAATAAAGAGTTCTTTGACAGCCAAGCTCAAAAAGCACTTGTTATGGATTTGTCTTAATCTGGAAGTAGGTCTTTGTGACAAGACAAGCAGCTTTCTTCCATTGCCTCACTGTCCTTTCAGTTCTAGACATTCTGGGCTCTTTTAAGCTTCTGGTACTTGCTGGGCTCCCTTGTGCACCAGGACTTTTGTAGAAGGCCATTGCCTCAGCTCGGAAGTTCTTTCACTTCCACCTCAACTTGGTTGATTGTGTGCTCATCTCTCACCTCATACATCACTCTCTCCACCCCAACTAGGGAAAAGCCCTCTACTGTGGCTCAGGGCCCTACACACTTCTATTTGTAGCACTTACCATGGCTACTATTTCATCAAATTGTGTTTTATTTTTCTCCTTCACTACTGTGATTCCCATGTCTGATTTTTCTCTTCATTGTATTCCCAGCTCCTGCACAGTCCTTGGCTTGGATGAAAAAAAAATAAATGAGTAAGATATCTAAAGTCCAAGGTAAGCAAATACAAAGCCTGGAAGTCCATAGGAGGCTGCCTAGTGTCCAAAGCGGACAGGAACAAGCAAATAAATAAGATGTAAGGAAGAAAAGTGTTCAGACAAAATGAGTTTGCAGTGACTTCCTTGGACCAGGCTCATGTACACGGATGTATCTTTTAAAAGCTCCAGTTTGGCCTTGTTCTTCCCAAACTCACAGTTCTCTTATAGTTGAGAGGATCAATCAATATGTTGGATTACCCAATCAAGATTCAGAAAGAACACGAGGTCATTTCAAGTCATTGAACATCTCTTATCAGTCCCCCATTCTAACCTCTAGGGGGAGCCCAAGAACCCTCCCCCCACCTCCAGCAAGATGGCCAAGATGGAAGTGGCCCAAGAACCCTTAGTGGAAGGATGAGGCAATTATAAATGGAGGGGGACTGAGCAAACACTCTTTTATTCACTCCCTACTTTACACCCTTTGCCTTTTTTCTTTCCTTTTCCTTTCCTGTTAAGTTTGCTCTCAGATAGGCTTCTCTGAATGAGTTCATAAGAGTTCTATGATCAGTGCTCTACTCTAGGATGGAGACATCATAGAGATCTGTGGGGCTACTTCTATGGTTAGGAGCAAAGATCAAGGTTGTCCGGTATGTTCTTTATATTTTTATTCCTTAATATTTCATTCTGTGGGGAGGTAGCTGGTAGAAGACACAGTTAACACTTTAGGAAGTCAGGCACTGTGCTAGACTCTGGAACCTCAATGAGTTTGACAGTTCCTGCCCACAAAGACCTTAAATCTCACTATTTAGTTAGACAAACTTCTGTGTTTAAGCTAAATAATGACTGGCAAAAATGCAAGACAGAGGAGTCCAGTTTAATAATACAGTAGTAAGAAAACAAAATAAAACACAAATAAAACCCAAAGGCTTATAATTTGCCATGAACTCAGAATGAAAACCTAGTGTGTTGTGGCTGCTGAAAAAGTTTGTGTAATTTTAGGCTCCATTAATAGAAATACACTGTGGATCAAAGGAGTTAATAGTCCCATTGTAATTAGTGCTGGTCAGTTCACATCTAGAGTATTGTGTTTCTTTATGGACACCACATTTTAAGAAGAAAATAGATAAATTAGAGTGTACCCATAAAGGGCTGACCATCATACAAGGGAAACCCCATCATACAAGGAACATCGAAGGACCTGGGAATGTTTAGCCTGGGAAATGAAAGACTTAGGTGGGGGTACGTAATAGTTATTTTCAAAGATTTGTCATATAGAAAAGGGCGGGGTAGGGGGAACTCTATATATTGTTCCCAAAAACACTTCCTGGGAACAGCACTTTAATGAATGAGCAGAAATGTTGGGGAAAGATTTTTAGTTCGACATAAGGAGAAACTTGGCAGCATCTGGGCTATTAATCAAGTGAAGTAGGTTGTCTCTTTTCTTAGCTCTTTCCACTTTCTCATCTTCTTTTCTACCTCTCCTTCTCAGGGTAAAAACTGGTTTGTGGGTTACCTTTTCTTTCCTTTCCTAACAATCTCAAATCTCAGATCCTTCTTAGTCACCCTAATGAAATCCATAGATTTTACTTCTATGTGAGTAAAGGTAATATTGACAACTATACTATATGCTATGCTGAGTACTTTACAGAGAAGATATTGAATCCTACTGCAAAGGATCACATTGCTTTTACAGATAAAGAAACAAAGCTTAGGTAACTTGCTCAAGGTCACATAGTTATTAAGTAGGGGAGCCAGAATTTGAGCCTAGGAATTCTGTTTTCATACTCTGTTCTTTTAACCCCTTTGCTATACTTGTCTCTCTCCTATGAAAATACAAATTTATAAAAAAAAAAAAAATCCCAAACAGATGGATTAGTAGTTTTGGCCAATATTGGATAATGGAGTGGACACCCCACCCCTATCCCAGTTAATAAGGGACAGATGTGTAGGACAGAAATAAATATGGAGCTTGGGTGGGTGTGTTGAGGGTAATGGCACTCATTGTCTCTTCCTAGACCTGCCACTACTTGTCACCTGACCTATGCACAGTGTCTTTGTTGAAAGAAAATAACACTTCAAAAAAAGAAAGAAAGAAAAAGAAAATAATATTCAGATCTATCCCATTGTCCAGATGGTCTGCACATGTCCCCAGGCTGGGCTTCCTTCACTCTGTGACACAGTCAGGATTCTAATTTAAATATCACCTTCTTTTTTCTGATACTCTTCCCTCATCCCACTGGAATCTGGGTATTCCCTTTTAATTGCATCTTTACTGCTTTACATAAGGCAAAGCCTTTTATAATGAGTAAAAAAATTGGAAAGGTTTTCTCTCCTAAAAACCTCTCTGACTCACCAAATACACACGAACCACAACCCAATAAAGCCATGATTAAAGTCTCTGTAGAATAATTCTCTCAATGGAGAGAGTTTTGCTTTCTGTTACCACAAGTCATCCAAACCCTTTGATGTATGTTGGGCCCTCTTGCTCACAGACCTCTGTCCTATCATCACTTTCTCCAGCCATGAATCTTATGCCTGTGTGATTGCTCGGTAGAGAAGTCTTGTCTAACAGGAAGAGCGGCTTCCCAGAACATGTGAAGAAAAATCAGGAAAATGACCCAAGTGAAAGGTAAGCCCAGAAGAAGAAAACCAGCGGCCAACTGAGATCTTTCTCATCTGGAGCCCTGCCTGTGTTGAACACAGGCTGCTATGGTCAGTGAACAAGACTGATTTAGGGGAGTTTTCCCCAATTTCTTCTGGCTCTTGCTCTATGTAGAATCGTGTTGTAAAATTAAGAAAAAAAAAAAGCCATACGAAACTTCAGTCTCTGAAACACCATATTTTCTACAGATGAATTTATATTTACCACCTAAGACTGCAGGTCTGTGACACCACGTACCTAGATGTAAACCAAAGAGATTCACTGGATTATCTGAATATATGATTTCTAGCATACTCAGCCAACATTCACTTTGATTTTATTGCTTTGAGCAGCTATTAATTCAGAGAACATACCGGCCATCTGTTCTGATAAACTTTAGGTGGTTTGAATTCTGTGCAATATTTTTTCCAGCAAAGCTTCTTTTGGAGTAATTATAAGCCTCATTTTTATTGTGTTCATCATCCTTTACCCAAAATAGCGATTACTTTTATTTAATGGATAAAACAGAGATTGTGATTACAGCAGTAACCGTTATGGACTGAGAAAGGAGCTAACTGAAGGCATAGAATGAACTGGTTGTTATTTTTAAATGACATTCTTCAAATATAACAAACTGTAAATAAATGGCATATTGCCCTTTGAGGGTAAGAGCCTGAGGTGGAGACTCTACATATGGCTATCAAGAGGTCTAGTTTGAGGTTTTCGAATGCTTCAAGCGACTCCTGACATGGTTTGTCTGTGGGATTCATCTACTTCAAGCCAAAGGCAGACGAATGCAGAGACTGATGGGAACTACTTGTTTTACACACTGAACTCTGCATTTTTCATTTTTACAGCCATCGCTGATGTAAGTGTTATGTAAACTGTTGCTGGTGCAGTAAAAACAGACCCTCTGGGAAGTTTTAGGGCAGCCCCAAATGTCTGACACTGAGGAGGTGACTTTTGCTTGCTTGTTATCCAGCAGAAACTGGGAGTCAGAGGACAGAGGCAGTGCGCTCGGATGGACTGAGCGGGAGGGGCCCTGCATCACGCCCTCCACCGTGGTGCTCTGCCTGTCACCAGGTCTTTCACTCTGCAAGCAGGACCACGCCTGTGCTTTGTTGCAAGTGCCTGGCAGCCCCTCTGCCTCTTTGCTTGACCCAGACCCTCTTCCCCCTCCCCACCTTCACACCCAGCTTTCTTCTGGGGTGTTCCCAGCTCCTTGGGACTTGGTTGTCAACCCCATCACTTTCTTCCTAGTGTGATATTAGTCACATGGGCCCCTTTCTGACTTCTCCTCATCAAGGGAGGACAATGGGGCTGAACCTGTGGGACATGGGAGCTTTTAGCAGAGGTTGGATTCCCCGTGGTGAGCTACAGCCAGGACTGCTTTACCCAAAGTCAATTTGGACTCTGAGAACCTAACAGACAAGCCCCACCAAGTTCCTAAGTGACAACTGAGTTCTGGACCACAGGCAGGCACATGTGGTATAGGACCTTGCTGTTCAAAGCGTGAACTGCACGCGTCACCTGGGGTTTGTGACAAGTGCAGGATCTCAGCCCCCCATTCCTCACCTGTGGAATCAGATCCCCAGGACTTCCCTGGAACCCAAGGCAGGATGAGGGGCACAGGGCCGGCTGAGAGCTGGAAGTCAGTAGGGGTAAGATATGAGTGAGAGCAGATCAGGAACAAGCAGGTGGAGGCCCAGGTCTGGGGGTGGGGTGGGGGGAGGATGGGGTGATTTCTGCCTGCACCGGGGAGTGCTTGAGGCTTCTTCCCTGAGCTGTGGGTGTATAGTGAAAGCTGAAAGACCTAGATCCTCCATTTAAAAAGGGACAGGCCCCTTTTTACCCCTGTGTCTACTCCGGGCCTAGTGCGGCCCCTTGCACATCACACGTGTGGTCATTCTCTGCTGGGCTGAATAGGGCCCCTCACCCCTCAGCCTCTCCTGTCAGTCACTCAGCTTGGGGTGATTGTAAGGGAGTCGTCATTAATTCTGCATTTCCCTCAGGATGCTTCTGGTGAGATAATGACATTTTGGTGGGCATCCTTCTTGGATCAGAGAGGATTCAGCATCATACCCCTCGAAAGTCCTGGCAATACCCCCCCAAAGACCTAGGCTTCAGCCTGGGTGTATAACTCATCAACATGCCATTTCTGCAAAAAGAAAAATGGACCTGCCAAGTCTCACTGTTACTGTCTGAAAAGGCAGCGCCCAGATGCCAAGCCTAGAGCCTTGCTGCGTGTAAGGGGAACTGTCCCTGCCAGCCTCTGCAGAACCTCAGCCACGAGCTCTGCTTGCAGCAGCCTTCTCCTGGCAAGAGGTAACACTAAGGTGCAGCTGACGGAATGCGAGGGCCGGATCGCCAGCTCGGGGGATTGCTATTGCAATCAGAAGACGGCCCAAGTCAGAGTTCCAGAGCCCTTTGAAGAGATGCCAGCTCAGACACATGTTTCCAATTATCATGTGCAATCTCGAGACAGTGTGCAAGTTGCACTTTCATTATGTCAAAGCGAAAGGAATGGTGGGGGCTAGATAAAGGAGGAGAGACCGCCAAGCTGGAGACTGCACTTAGCTGTGGCACCACACGTTAGCCAAGGCGCCAAGCTGGCCTCCCACCCAAGTCTGCCCCTGGAGCCAGGGGCACGTGGCACCTACTCTGAAAGCCTTTTTTTTTTTCCTTTTTATTTTAGCGATCAAGGAAATCAGATGATATGGCTGGAGGAGGCCATATCTTTAGGAAGATACTTGACCACTTCTTCGATATTTGGTTTGAACACAGATGAGATTTTTGTGGAAAACATCCGAGAACTTTAACTGTGTCTTCCTACAGGATTTCACAGTTATTCTCTGAATTTTCCCTGTGTCTGTAATTGTAGGAGAAGCTAATTCCTTTGCCAGCGAAGTTCAGAACCAGGTGAGAGAAGAAAGAGAGCTCTTCTTTTTCTCCCATTCAGGGCTGGGCAGCCTCTTGATTGGATTTTATCTTGTTTGTAATTCTGGAATTAGTCCCAGCACAGGACAATCATTTCACTCAATTTCTTTTTCCAAACAGAGTTCAACATTGTTTCCTTCAGGAAGTCTTTTCTGGCTTACTCTTTCCATCCGATTGCTTCTTATTCCTGTAGCCATCATTTAGAATGTTTATTGGATGGTTTGTATATTGTTCTGTGTTTTTGAATCAACCTGTGGGTGCCTGTGAGTGTGGAATGTGCGCTTCCTGTCTGCTTCTTAGCTCTCAGGGGTTATCCACACACATATATGCTGTGTCTGTATCTGCGTATGTGCATGTGTACCGTATATTAATATGCAATAGTTTACTATGGTCTAAACACTGGACTAAGTGCTTGACAGTACAACAAAGTAGGTTTTATTATTATCCACATTGTACACATAAGAAAACTGAAGTGCAGAGAGATAAGTAAATTGTCCAGTGTCACTCAGCTGAGCTGGTGTGAGGCCAGGCTTGGACCTTGTCTGATCTTGCTCTTGACTATAACACCCACCTCTGAAAGTTACTCAGATGCCTCAGGAGGGCCCTGGTCATCAAGTCAGACCATTAACTCATTTATTGCTGACACAGGTAGGGGTAGTGGGTAGGGAATAGGGTGAGGATGGTGATGGAGACGAGGATGGAAACTAAGTTCTGTCTTATCTGCCCCAAGGCACTGTTTGCCTGCCACATGCGAAAGTGATCCAGGTGCTGACAGGATACAGATATGACACATCCTTGACATTAAGGAGCAGCCCTGGGTTGGAGGGACACTTCCCAGGCTGCTGTTGTATGTGATGTCTGCCCAATCTACTCTTGGCCCTGGGCCCCTGAGCCATCTTCACATACCCAGGTGAACTTCAGTTCAGAGCTTTTCAGTTGCAGGCTCAAGTGAATTACAGTAGAACAGATCCCATGTGCTTGGCACGTGGAAACTCTCAGAGCCAAGAGATGGCTTTATAAACTTGCCAAGGGCCGGGGGAGGAAACACATCCCAGAGATGTGCAGCAGCTCTTGGCAGAGGATGCGTGGACAGAAAGCCTTCCCAGCCACGTGCCTTAAGGTAGTCTTTAGTGTCCAGAGGCTCACTCGGAGCTGATCCAAACACAGTGCCTAGCAGTGTGTCCGGCACACAGCATGCCGCAAATGCTAATTGTCACTATTAGCCCTGCTTGTCACAGATGAACATGTGACTTATCTATAAAACTGTTCATGAACCTTCTTGAATTGTGGAAAGCTGTTCCATCCCATTCTAACATTCTTGTAGGGTTTCTCAGTCAATGTACATTTTAAAACGAAAGTTTATTATACACTTTTTAAGGGCTAAGCACTTATGTATATTAATGTATACAATCCCATTTAGTTATCTCTCTGGGAAAAGCACTATTATTACCGCTGGGAAAAACACTATTATTTCCCCCGTTTCACAGATGAAGAAATTGTCAGAGTTTCCCTGTGTCAGTTGTCACAGAAGTTAAGCAGCTTGACTAAGTTCCCACAACTTTAGAAGAAAGTGTCTTGCTTGTCTGATTCCGAAGCTTGTGCTCTGATCTATTACACTAGAAGGTCTAGAATCCAGTGGGCTTCCTGGGCCCAGATACAGGCCAGTTCTGAAGCTGAAGAGCTGCTCTTCTTGTTCTCATCCTCCCGAGCCTGGCTTTGCCACATCTGTGTTCCATGATGTCCACTGACCAGAGGTTTTCCTTACCTGATCTACACATCTGCCAATAAGGAAACATACATTGAGCACAACATAGCTGTTTCTCTCCAATGATCAACACAAGAGTTGTTAAGTTTGCAATAAATTATTTTGTCTTATATTTGCATGGCATTTGACTACTTTCAGATACGTGATTTTGCTTTGTGCTCACAACTCTGAGATATAGGAATGATTATTTTCATTTCACAGCTGTAAGAACTGAGAGCTCAAAGAGGAGCTGTATCTTGCCAAGTTTTCACAGATAGAAATGGGGGAGCTGGGGCCAGGACCTAGCTATCCTGACCCCAAGCTCAGAGTTCATGCTGTCTCACAGGCCTCCATTTGGCAGGTGGATGACCTTGACTTTGAGTCTTAGGGCCTCCTACTGCTTCCTTCAGGCAGGAAGAAGAAAGACTCAGAGGTCAGTGCTGAGTCCAGGGCCCTGTGTCCTGGGAGCCGCACACTTCCACTTGGTTGTGCTCCTGCCTGTCTGTCTCTTCTCCAGGGAACATCACCCAAGGGGACAGACACTGCCTTTCTGTCCTCCACTCCAGCTCTTGACCAGATCTTCCTCTCCTAATGCATATTGTGCTGAGAGAGTGCTGAGACTTTCAGGAGGTAGACTTCTGTGTTTCACTGGAATAGAAGGCTGTTTGGTTGTTGTCAAATATGTCCCCCATGGTAGGTTTTCCATTATCAGGAGAGCAGACCTAGGGGACTCTGCTGCTCTGACTGGGGCAGGAGAAGTCTGAGGGACAGGCTGGGGATATAAAGGAGAGTCGGGCACCCCACGAGCTCTGCCTCCTGCTGAGATGGCCTGAGCCTGGCCAGGAAGGCGGCCTGGTGTGGCAGAGAGGACAAGTGGTGTGCTTCCTTTGGAGGGCTGGGGAAGTCTCCAGGGGAGCCCTGTCCTCTCTGAGCTTTTGAAGAACCCAGCAGAAAAATCTCAGTGAGACACATGAAGGAAAAGTTTGCGGACGTGCAGCTGCTGCTTGGCAGAGCACAGTGGGCAGTTTGGAGCTGCTTTCTCCTGGGGCTGCGCCCTGGCAACCCCGGGCGGCCTCTAGGGAGGCTGGGTGGGTCTGACTGCTGGAGCTCCCCCTGCCAGTGGGAGCAGAGCCCGACCTGCAGAAACCACCGTGCGCATGGGTTGTTTTTGGACGGCTCTGAGGCTGCTCAGCCAAACCAATACCCCTCTGATTGTGTGAAAACATTGGATCCCATGCTGGGGCTCCAGCGTTTCTGCCTAGAGCAGATTTTGCCTTTGGGAAGGCGGTTGGTGGTCGGGGATGAGTAGGCCTCTTCTTACCTGCGGGGAGGAGAAGGAAGGGGAGCAACCCACATGGAAATGAGGAGACCCTGACCTGGTCCTCCTCGCTTTTCCTCATCCCACAGAAGGTCTTCCATCCAGGCAGCCTGTGGGAGCCACAGATGTTTTTTCCATGTCTCACGTGTCTGTTAGTGCTGGGAGTAGGTCTCCAGGATTCTCTCTGCTGGTAGCTGCTCATAGACAAGACCTTCCCAGGGAATCTCCCTTTCCTCTCCTCTCTCTCTACCCAGAACCTGCGGGTCTTAAGAGGAAGGGCCCCCCGGAACTGTTTGTAGGGAGGCCTAGTTCAATCAAGGCCACTGGCATTGGACCCCAGCAAAAAGCCACAAACCCAGGTCAATGGGAGGTGAAAGGGCCCCCTACCTCCCTTTCCAGGCCTTTATCTCACCAACCATCTCAGCACAGAATGTTCTAGTTGGTGTTTATTGAACATAAATCCTTATTCCAATAGCAGTAGCTTTGATAGAAGCAAAACAGGGCACATTTCATCATGCTTTTACCCTGATTGAATAGCTCTCGTGCCAAAGCTCCCTACGTTTCTAATTTGCCCTATTTTGGATGGGGTCACGGTGGGGGAGACAGCAAGCCTTACAGAGGGAATGAATATGACCATTTGCTTTTTTCTCCGATGGACAATTTGGTCCTGTTCTCTTGAAAACCAGAGTAGGCATTTCATACTCGGGGGGAGAAGGGATGGATGGGAGAATAGGATTTCTATGTCAATGTAAGTGTTCTGTCTGGGGAAAAAAAACTGTGGTTTCATGGAAAATACCAAGTGAAAGTTTCAGAGAAAGGCTGGGTATCATGAGGCTGAGTGGAGCCCTACTCCAGCCTGAGCCCTTCGGTCTGTCACCCTCACCTCTCTCTCTAAGATGTTCCTGGTAGGGTCAGAGGGAATGAATATGACCCTGCACATTCCCTGGGACCCTGACTTTCTTGGAGGAAAGGGGATATGGTGAAGGTGGGAGGACACATCCTCCTCCTCCTCCTCCCCTGCCCTTCCCCTGCCCCACACCCCCTCAGCTCCTCTCTCTGTCCCTTGTTTCATTCTCTGTGTCAGGGAGGAACAGAAAGCCGCTGCCCCTCCAGCTGGGCCTGCCCCTCCCTGCGTCTTCCCAGTTTCTGGGTGCTGCTTCTCACTCTATTCACCTCTGTTTCTCGTCCCCCACCTTCTTCTCTACAGGTCCTATGGCCATGGATCACTTGTGGAAATCAACCATTCAAGAATGAAAAAGCTGTCAGAAGTTCTTCCCCGATAGGTCTCCTGGCTGTTGGGCCAATGCTGCAGCCATTGGAAGTCGCTGCTGTGGCTGTTAGTGGGTGGCAAGAGTGTTGGGGGCCCTAATGTTTTCTTGGGGTAATGAAGTCTTTCTGCAGGAAGCCGCTGAGGAATAAACTGAGGAGCAGCCATTAATACCAAGGCAATCTTAGCATGAAATCAGATCTACCGCGACAGGCCTCCTGAGATTATTCTGTTACAGCTCTTCCAGACAGCAGATCTCCCCTAAAAATAAGCAGCCCCACAGGTCTTTGGTGCAGGCCTCCTCTTGTCTGTGTACTGAGTCCCCCCAGGACGCAGCCTGGGCCTCTAATGCAGCCCGGGGCAGCCTGGAGCCCAGCGGTGAACTGAGGAAGCTCGGCTGGCTTCCCCAAGTGAAGCAATCAGGCTCACAGGCCCCGTTGTGGGCACATAATCTGGGGATTAGGTGGCTCTGGTCTGGAATGCAGAACACAGTTGCGATTCCGTAGACTTCCCTTCCTAATCATGCTGGCTTAGGCTACTATCTGAAACCACTCGGCCTTCTCTGAAGTTGCAGTGCTGGCTGGGGGTAGGGTGGGGTTACCACTGGGCCTTAGAGGGAGCCAGGGCCAGCTGAGGACAGTTCACCGCATCTTCCTGACACTCACCGATGGTCTTACTGAGAAAAATGACTCGAGTATCGGCACGCGGGATGCTTCCAAAAATTTAATAAATAATGAATTTTTAAAACTGTATAAACTATAAATTACCATGCAGTCCTTATAATTTAAAATAATTTACAGGTTGAGGTAGGGAGGGGCCCAGGAGCGTGTCGGGGCAGGTGGGGGGGCGCGCGGGTCAGCGGTCAGGCCCTTCTAGCCGTCTTCCTGCTGAGCACACACACGCAGGCAGTGTCGATCCGGATGAACCGCCAGGCTGCCTGCTTGCCGTCCATGGTCAGCGCCTTGACGAAGGTGTGAGTGGTGGTGCAGTAGGAGTTCCAATGCTTTGAGTCGATGCCCCGGCACCCGCTGTCAACGGGATTGGGGTCTCGGCACTTGGTCTCAAAAAAGTACTGTTTGAATACGCTGTTGTTGATGTTCACCTCTCCCAGCACCATCACCTCCTTGCCCTTGATGTCCGTGGCGCTGGTCTTATCCCCAACCCACACGCTGACGCTGTCGCACACCGAGAACTCCCCCCTGTGGAAGACGGGGTGGGGCGCTGACCGCTTGCCCCTGTGAGTCCTGTTGGAGGGGGCAGCACCGCCGACCTCCAAGTCCAGGTCCTGGACTTCGGGTGAGTCTGAGGCTTCAGGCGGCGGCTGTGTGCTGAACAGCACGCGGGGTGAACGTAGGCGCCGCTTCTTAAAAAGCTTGGGGTCCACGGTGATGTTGTGGCTCTGGCCTGCCACCCGGGCTGCTATCGCCCCCGCAGGCGTGCTGTGGGCTCTGCGGAGGGCTGTGTCCAGGGAGTGCTGCAGCTTAGTCCAGTGGGCTTGCGGGAGGGTGTGTCCTGCTGGGACATTGCTCTCCGAGTATGGCTCTGCCTGTATGCCGATCAGAAAAGCTGTAATCAGAGCGTAGAACAACATGGACATTACGCTGCGCACCTGGAAGGAGAAGGAGACGGGCATTAGTCCAGGGAGCGCTAAGCGTTTGCACATAGCAGGTGCTGGGTCCCTCGGAGCAGACGTCCCAAGAGAATCACCAGGCTTCACCTGCTGGTCTGTGGGTAAAACGACCACAGAACTGATCATTCAAACTGGGGCAACCTTTGATAGTGAAAGGGGGTGCTAGCAGTACTGATGATGGGGCAGCAGGCACAAACCAAGACTGCTCAATCTGGATGTAGGGTCACCTCATTTGGGGGGTGGAGGGGGCTTTTCCAGGAAGGAACAGAGACCCAGAAATTCTGCCCAGTAGCTTGGTATGAACTTGGAATTGTCCTCTGAGCTCTGTGACTGCCAGCGTGTGGCAGCTGAGGGAGGTGGTGTGTCCAGCGTCTCTGCCCAGCACTTATGCCTTGATGAGATGGTGCTGGTCCTGCCAAACAGCCTTAAATCCCTGAGAAGGCACCAGGAACAGCAGAGGGGACACATCTCGAAGTTTCAGCACTGGGACAGTAGAAATCCTTGTCACGCATCCACAGAGCATCCTGTTTGGCAGAAAACGTGTGGCTCTGGGACCATCTCAGCCCACGCATCTATTCAGCAAACGACCTACGCATATGAGCATGATACAGATACTGATTCCTCCTTGGGTGACAGCTTTACACTTTTCAGATGTGCTTACGTCTGTCTTCTTATTAGACTGGAGTTAGGTTAGGATTTATTATCTTTCTTTCCCATATAAGGAAATTGATTCACAGAAAATTAACTGACACTAAAACATTAAAGTCACAAATAAAAACCCAACCAGAAATGGACCCAAAGTTGACCCCTTACCTACCCATCTGTGCCTCCATGCACCCCCCTCCCTTTCTCTTTCATTCTTAAACATCTTTTCTTTTTATTATTTTGTAAGTATGTTCTTAATTGAGTAAGAACAAACGGTATCAACCTACTTATCCCTGAGAGGGCTCTACCCTGTGCTGCAGTTACCTTCAGTTACCCCACAGTGACCTGCCGCCCCCATGAGGTACTTGTCTAATTAGTTCTGCGCCCGCCTTTCCCCTGCTTCTGTTTCTCTCCTCTGCACACCTGTAAATATGCAGCAAATGTCACTGCCTTCTGCGCAGGATTAGAGGCATCCCACATAGAGTTCTCCGGACTTCCATCTCTCTCCTTTCTCTCATCTCTCCTTCCCGTTCTCACAGGTCATTCTGCTCCCTATCCACTTTTCCAGCCTGGTGCAGATGCCACCTACTCCTCAAAGCCTTGTCAGATCACTCTAATCAAAAGAGACCTCTTCTCATTCTGAAGTTCAGAATAGCAAATTTGTGAGTATATGCGTCCTCTCCTGCTAAGTCAGTGCAAAGAATGGGATCTGGGGTTAAAGGCCCTTGTTTGGAGTCCTGCTCAAATACTTGTTAGCCGAAGGAAGCCACTTAATTTGTTAACTCTGAGCCTTAGTTTTCATGTTGATAAAAGTTTGGCAATAAATGCTATTTCCCAGAGTTGTCAGGATTAAGTGGGTGCTCACAGAGTCGGTGTTAATCATGAACTATTCCTGTCTTCTTGTGGTCAAGTTCTACTGCCGGTTTTACGTCTGTCAGACTCCTTTCCAAACCATTATCGTTGCCCTCCCTCTGACTGTTCAGTCCTGGAGGGCAGAGCTGTGTCTCATCACCTGAGTGTCTTGTCACCGCACCCCACCCCACACTCTCCCTTGTCATCCTGGGCAGTGTGTGCACAGCCTCTGTCCTCTCCTAGTGCTGTGGATAATCACCCACATGTGTCTGTCTCCCTGAGAATGCTTTAGAAGCTGTGTGGTTTGCGTTTCAGTATTTCCAGGGCCATGTGCAGTGTCTGGGATGTATAGTAGATACTCAAAAAATATAAGGAGAGTGAATGAGTGAGTGAGAGTGGCTAGGAAGCTTGCAATCTGCCTTTCCCCACCATGGTGCGTGGTTTCTTTTGGACTTCATGCATATGGCTACACGCTGCTTTTCTCATCTACTTTAAGCAGCAATGCATTCTTTTCCTTGATACTGTGCTTTTATTCAGCTGGAAATAGGCAGCTCCTTGGTGAGATATCAAGAAGGAAACCACCAAATTCTTTTCCCTTTAACCAAGGAATGTTGAAGAATGTTTCTATTCGCTCCAATCTCCAGCTGACCCTGCAGGAGGGGCAGGGCCATGTCTGGGCTTTTGACCATTACCAGTTCTGTTGGCTAAGGGTCTTGCAGATAAATGTCCTGCCAACTCTTCTGGAACTGAATATTCAGTCGGCAACAAATTCAAGCTCTTTATTTCTGCTCCTTGTTTCATTTTGTTTCCCTTCTTCTCAGTACACAATTATCTTTCGTCAGGTAAAGAAGAAGAAATACAACTGAAATTCATCTTTTGTTGCAAATTAGTAACACTTGTTATAATTTGGACAGGAAAATGAAAATAATCGACTAAAATTTAGGGGTTTGGTGGAGATAAAGGACACACCCTCTCTATTCCCCATCAGCAGAAGTTCCCGCCCTATCTTACTGTCTCTCCTTCTGGTGGTCTCATCCTCTTCTAGGGAGTCCACCAACATTTCTGTGCCCTTGAGGTCCATACCTGGATCCCTAGCTCAACTGCTTTTGTGAAGCCAGTTTTGAACCTCCAAACTCCTGAGAGCAACTCTTCAGATGCACTGGCATTTTAAATACAAGGCATCTGAAACAGAAGTCTTCCTACTCACAGTCCTCCCTGGGATCACCTGCCCCTCATCAGGATTCAGTAGCAGCAACCCCGTTTTGGACAGGATGATTTACACAGTGCTCACACAGCTGCTATTGCTTTTGGTCTGTTCTCCCATCCTTCTCAGCATGCTTCCCTGAAGTTTCCTTCTTCCATTACTGGAGGCATTATTCCTTTACCGCCAGCTCCAAACCTCTGCTCATCCTTGGACTCTGCTCCTCCCTTCCTGCCCTCCATCTAGCCCTTTTAGTTCTGCTTTGGCAGCATTCTCTTTAAACTGTAATTTCCTTGCTAGTCCACCTCTGGGCCTCAGGTTCAGGACCCGGAAACAGACTCCTACGTGATATTCTGGACCCTCATCTCTCCTGCTCCAAGGCCTCCTCTCCATCTGGCTTGTTAAAGACTTGCTCCGATCACTTCACCCTGCTCAAAGGAACCAGTGCTGAGTCCTTGCCTAGTGAGCCCACGGGGATGGCTCAGCCTGGCACTGAGATCTTCCTCCTTCTGCTCCCCTCACATAGTTGGCATTCCTGGCACACGGAACTGCTGGGGGCAGTTCCTGCCTGGTGCTTGCCCACCACTGTCCTGCCCCAGACTCTTCCCTACCTTCCCTGTGGCTTTTCTGCTCTCCACCTCTGCTGGCAGAATCCTTCCCATTGTCCTTCAATAATTTCAGCACCACCTCCACTGGGGAGCTTTTTCTAATTCCAATGAGACAAACCTTCTCCCTTCTCCATCTGGGAAAACCTTTCCTTTCTACGCTGTCTTACAGCAGTTGTGTTCCCTCATCCTCCCTCGTAGAGAGCAAACTCCCTGTAGGCAGCAAAGCCTCTTACTCATCTTCGTTGCCTCCGCTGTGACCTCGCACTGCCAGGATACCCCCACCGCTAAGAACCAGCGAGCGTGTCGATAAGTCTCTTGTCTCCTGTGTTCCTTAATTTCTCCACCTGAGTGATGCTGTTTAAGGTAGGCAGCTTCCAACTCTGTTCTTCTTTGATTTCAAGCAATTATGAAGTTTTCAACTCTACCTACCAGCCACTGGCTCTGACTTTGTGAACTGACTTCACAAGGTTCTTGATGTCTAACGCTGTTTCTCACCTCACTGTCAAGATACCAAGTGATGCCTGGTGACATTTAATTACATTCGCATCATGGACAAATTATTTCATTAACACTTGAAAATGTCTCCAATATGTCTCTCATTTGTATTCAAGATTATAAGATTTTTAAAAAATGGTATTTGATGTACTCATGATAGTGTGTTTCTCTAACCTTTATTTTTTTTGAAGTCTCTTTTAAAAAATCAGTAAATAAAAGAAAAAAAGAAAAAAATTAGTGTAAAGCATTTTCTATTCAAATGATATAATACACAGCTTAGAAAAGAACATTCTCTTGTTGTTTGATGGGAACCTGGGGAGGAGATCTATTTGTTTATTTTTAAAAACATGCTTTGAAGCCTTTGTCCTGAACACGTGACAGCCCTCTGTGTGGCTTCACTAAGCAAAGCTCTGCAAGATGAATGATCATCTGGGAGGATGCAATGGGGGCTCTTATGAAGGAACTTGTCCTGTTTAATGTGTGAATGCCCTTTGTCCTGCTCCTACCCAGAATGGAAGATCCTAAGTCAGAGTGGGGAGGCTGGACGGGCTGCCGCGGCAATCTTGCCCTCTCCTGGGCCTGTGGTATACTCTGGGGCTGTCCAGTGGTTCATGCACTCCAGTCATAAGAGAAATTTCTTGCACCATGTAAATGATCTTCACAGATTCTGACTTCACCTGAATACGGGATGAAGCTGCTGGACAGAACTAAGCAACTGGCCCAAACACTTGTCGCTAGGACGGCTGATGGCACCAGGAGGCTGGCAGCCAGCCATGCCTGGGGAGGTGTGTCGTACAAGGGAGTAAGAGAATTCCTGCCTTAGAGAGATGTGCCAAGAGCTGCTAGTGATTCTTGGGCTCGAGACTGGATCAGTGAACCGAGGTCACTAACTGTTGGCGAGAAAGGGAATTCCTGTGGCTGAGGAAATCCAGCCTCCTCCTCCTCCATCTCACGCGCTCCATTCTGAGCGTAGGTCAAGGGTCATTTCTTGTTTTACACTTGGCCTTCACTGTAAATGTTAACTGGCTTCTGTCGTCAATTGTAAAGACTCAAACACTTGGTTACTGGAGCCTGCGTGTAGTGTCAGAGGAATTCTGTGGCTTCCCAATTCCCCAGCTAGGCATCCAGGGCGGAACAGAGAAAGGCATTGACAGCGTGAACTCCAGAGCCTCCGCTGGCGTCTCCCAGAAAGGATTTATTGGGAGGAGGCATGGCCTGGAAGGAACATTAGAGATCAAAGTCCAGAGGTTCCCGAACTTCAGGGCATCGGCATCACCTGCTAAGCTTGTTAAACTCTAGGCTGCTGGGCCCATCCTCAGGATTGCTAATTCTGCAGGTGTGAGGGTGGGGTGGGCATGAGAATTTACATGTCTGACCAGTTCCCAGGGGGTGCTGATGCTGCTGATGTGTGGGTCACATTATGGGAACCACTAATCTAGCCCACTTCTTTGACCTTGTACAGGACAGAAATGAGCATCAGAAAGGCCATGTGCCTTGGGGTGACACAGCTAGGGGACAGGAGGGTCAGCCTGTGGACACTTGGCCTATTGCTCCACCAAGACACCTTTCAGAGGAAGGAGGCCTGAGGCTGCACGTACACTGCATGCACACTGCACACACACCTCACACAGGGACCCCAGCACATAACATGCACTCTGCACACACACTGCACATACTCTGCACACACAGCCCACCACACAGCATGCACTCTGCATGCACACTGCATGTACTCTGCACACACACCGCACACACTCTGCATGCGCACTGCACACACACCTCACACACACCCCAGCACACAGCATGCACTCTGCATGTACACTGCACGTACTCTGCACATACACCACAGCACACAGCATGTACTCTGCACGCATACTGCACGTACTCTGCACACACACCGCATGCACACCGCACACACTCCACATGCACACTGTATGTACTCTGCACACACACCCCACCACACTGCACACACTCTGCATGCACACTGCACACACACCTCACACACACCCCACCACACAGCATGCACTCCACATGCACACTGCATGTACTCTGCACACACACCCCACCACACAGCATGCACTCTGCATGCACACTGCACGTACTCTGCACACATACTGCACGCACACTGCACACACTCCGCATGCACACTGCACACACACCTCACACACACCCCACCACACAGCATGCACTCCACATGCACACTGCACGTACTCTGCACACACACCTCACACACACCCCACCACACAGCATGCACTCTGCACACACACTGCACGTATTCTGCACACACTCTGCACACACACTGCACACACTCCGCATGCACACTGCACACACACTGCACGTATTCTGCACACACTCTGCACACACACTGCACACACTCCGCATGCACACTGCACACACACTGCAGCTGATAGGT
This sequence comes from Nycticebus coucang, assembly GCF_027406575.1. NCBI lineage: Eukaryota > Metazoa > Chordata > Mammalia > Primates > Lorisidae > Nycticebus > Nycticebus coucang. The sequence continues at coordinate 45,783,163 of NC_069784.1, forward strand.
CCTGGGTGCATCTACTCAACTCCAACATCAGAACAAAAATTCCATTTAACACATCCTAAGTTTTATCTTCCTGATGCCACAAATGCAGATGTTAGGGAACACTTAGATACTTAATTGTTTTCTTATCTAGTTTATCAGATTTCTAGGAATCATGTAGACTTGATCCAAGCACTTAAAACGCCCATGATAGAAATCTGTAGCCAGAAAGCACTAGCAGACAGGTACGTGAGCTCCCGGGCTGCATGGATGGGAGCCAAACCTACTGAATTTTCAGAAACATACCTGAAAATGAATGAAGTGAGATAATAATTACACTCACTATTATTTACTGGGCATAATCATATAATTAGCCATCATATCACCCTATGAGGTAGGCTTTGTTATCTCATTTTACAGATGAAGAAGCAGAAACACACTAAGGTCATGTAACTTGAGCACAGCACACACAGGTGCAAGAGGAAATCAGAGCCCGGCTGGTCTGTGTCCAGATCTGGGGCTCTTCCACTCCACTCCACTGATCAAGGGCATGGACACTGACTGTGGATCTTCCATTTCACAAAGTCTGTGACAGACCAGAGAGATATGTGGAGGGTCTGACCAACACTGTCTATTTCAGGCCTTGTGTTCTATTATGTTAGACACTTTTTTTTGTTTTTTTTTGAGACAGAGTCTCACTAAGGCGCCCTCAGTAGAGTGCCGTGGCATCATAGTTCATAGCAACCTCAAACTCTTGAGCTTAAGTGACTCTCTTGCCTCAGCCTCCCAAGTAGCTGGGACTACGGGTGCCGGGGTGCTGCCCTATGTTAGACTCCTGCTGCAGCCGGGTCTCTTGATATGTCCTTGGAAGCCATAGGTGCCAGCCTTAGAGCATAAGGGGCTTCCTCTCTCTGGTGGGCCAGGACGGTCATGTTCGTAGAACAGAAGATCCCCAGTTGGGTCCTCCTCAATCTGGGGCTCATTTCCAGTTGTCTCAGCACTTGGGGCCCTGCTCCTGGCAGCCCCAGAGCGAGGAACCTTGGAGAGGCAGGTGCCCCTCAGGCGCTTACCTCAGCGTGGCAAGGATAGAAAGCTGCTCCCTTGGAAAGCTGTTATTGGGTCCAGACGCTGAGCTGAGCCTGGGTCCAGCATGCCATCTAGCCCCCTGGACTGCACGACCACGGGCCAAAACTCTGTGGAAAGGGACAGTTGGCATTAGATGGTACTTTACCACCTTCCCCAGAGATGGATGCCTGCGCCCTAGTCAGCAAGGAGAAATGCACCAACAGGGCGAATTCTATTTCCCTGATTTCTGGGATTTTACCAGCATCAGGGCCCAGGAAGGAGCTAGGTAGAGTCTGGCTACTGAAATTGCCAGGGGCCTGACTTTGCATGGACCTGAGGTGACACCTGCCTCTCACTCTTGTGCCAAAGTTCTTGGTTTCAGCATGGACAATAGTCCATGGCTAATCTTCTACCAAGTGTAGGTTTCCAGATTCATACTAAAGTCTCACTCTGGTAGCTCCCTTATCTAGTAACAAAATGGAAATTATTCTGTACATTACACATTAAGATATGGTAGACCCAACTTTAACCAGCCTAAGGTAAATTATATAGAAGCAAAAGTCCTGACAATTCAGAGCAAGCAGATGCTTTGATGAAAACACAGATGAGTCATGGTGACAAATAAGACAACCTGGCTACTTGACAGATAGTCACATTTGGCATTGGAAGCTACAGAATTGATACAATGAGAAAAGATTCTACTCAGTTTTAGACTGTAGTTTTTAGAAGCAGTGGAAGGCTTCTTCTACTCCCCTCACTTCCTTACACCAGATAGATGTTGTGCTCACTCAGCAATAATACTCGAGCACCCGAGTCTCGTGTAAATCAACAAGACATCTTCAGATTCTTTATATGCCAGGAAGGAAGTATCAGGGCCTGATGACGGAGGCAGCTTCAGGGTGTATCAAGGGGCCACTGTAGACAGGATGCTCAGCAAGGGGTTCTCTGAGGATGTGGCCTTCACGTCAAGATCCAACCGATGAGAAGGAATGGGGAGAGAACATTCCAGGCAGAAGGAACAAGTGCAAAGGCCCTGTGGTAGAAACAAGTCAAAGGGGCTGAGCATGAAGGGAACAGACCTAGGATATGAGCTGGAAAGCTAGAAAGAGGCAGGTCTACAGAGACCTAGCGAGGAGCTATGGGTAATAGGAAGGGAGCAGAGGTCTTGAAGTAGGAGAGTGACATAGTGTTTTTTTATGAACGATTGGCTGAACTACTAAGTCTATCACAGAATTCGTTGCAGGGTGTGATGCTCCACCCCAAACATTCTAGAATGACACCTTTATCTTTTCTGTCTGTATCCTCCTTTGAACTGTAAAAAATCCTCTCCCATGATGTCTTTTTCCAGTGGTGACCTCCACCATTTGTCTTCCTTCAGCCCCCTTTCATCTTGTGCTACGGAAATGAATGTCAGAGAAGCCACCATGGCCCCCCAAACCCCAATCACAAGGAGGAACTTGGGGACAAGGAGATGGAAAGGGCCTTGGGAGTGGTCCTCAGGCTACTCGAAATCATGGAGTCAAAGACTGGGTGTCTCCATTCTTTTTCCTTTCCCACCCTGCTCAAAATATTTTATGCCTCAAGAAGTACCAGAAAAACCTTCCAATACTCAATTAAAGTTGAGGCTTGGAGATAAAAACTTAAACACTTGTAAAGAGGTCAGATTCTATGTCAAAGAACACTTTCATTCCCAGCCAGGGTTAGAATTTGCACAGGAGGAGGATGGCATGTCCCCCAGGGTAAGAGGTAGGTGTTATCCATAACTCCTGGGAAAGGGATATCATCTATGCACATATTCCACAAATCCTTCATCTGGGAGTCTGGCTACACCTGATGGGGTGCAAGGCTGCAACCCACAGACCTGCCTCCTGATCCAGTTCACTCCGATTCTTGGGTAAGCTACTTGGCATCTTCAAGCATCTCTGAGCTTTCTCCATCGGATGAGGAGCTGGCAGAGATGAGAGCTAAGGTCCCCCCTGGCTCTGGTCATCTGAAAGGCTAAGAGAGTTAATATTTTCTGGTTTGTATCCTTACCAGATGCTTAAATAATACTTTCCCCCACCCAAACATGGGATTCATTCATGTCATTAATTACACACTAAACTTACAGGGTCAAAAATTAAAAAATAAAAGAAACTTACAGGTCCCATGCCAGCCACTGTGTTAGGTACTAGGGACACAAAGAAGAATGAGACATAATATTTAACTTCCTAGAAAAAATAATCTAGAGGTGAAGAAAGAGAAACACAGGACAAGCATTTAAAGTACAATGTGATGTATAAGATATGGAAACATAATTAGGAGGATGAATTGGTTTTATCTGGCCAGACTAGTTAGAGACAAGTTCATAGAGGGGGTAACATCTGAGTAGGGTTCCTAAGGATGAATAGGAGCTCATTAGGGAAAAAGGGAAAGAAAAGCATCATAGAACCCCAGAGTGCAATAACTGCCTAGTGGTCCAACATAGTTTGGGAAGAGGTGTGGGGGAAGGTAAGAGGCATATGCAATACATCAGTGGGTGCTAATGAACTTGCAGAGCTCACAGCAGGGCCCTTCCCACTTGACTGCTTCCAAAAGGACAGGGAAAGCCTTTGCTTTTAATTTGAGAAACAACCAGAGAAGTTACAGAGAATGACTCTCTGAAAATAAAACGGACATTTTACTACAGGCCAGGATGGCATTGTTCTAGGATGATTTGAAGTGGGAAATTTAATCTAAATAGAAAGTTCCACAACTCCTAGGCAGACCTGCTTTCTTAAGGGATCAACTATAAACCAACCACAATAGGTTTCCTGGCCCTACATTTGCCACTTCTGGCCCAAGTCACTTGGTGGATGCCAGAGTTTCTCCTGCCAATTTCACATAGATGCTCGATTGCTATATTCAAGACCCTGTCTGGCATCTCCTATGCTTCTGGGCTTCAGTTACTCCATGTTGATGTGGATAATTTGCTACTGGAGTGAGAAATTCCTTGTTTGGAATACTGAAACGCTAAATGATTTTCATAGGTATTGGCACTGTTTTTATTTTCATGCTCGTGAAGGTCGGGACTCTAAAATTAAATCCAATTTAAATATTACCAATTTCTAATGCAAAGCCGTTAGGGACAAACACCACAAACACATATCTATTTTTAAAACCTGTCTGTTCTCACAGGGTAATCACTGAAGCAGAAACCAGAGCTCTCACATTTTTGATAAATTCATGGAAATAAATCTCAGTCCATGTCAGGACCATGCTCTATTCCTTCTTATAGGGCAAAAGACAGTCCTATGAAAGTCTAGTGTACTGCTTCCAAACCTCGACCTGTCCTGGGTTTCATGCTTTAATACAGTAGTTCTCAAAGTGTGGTCCACAGTAGTATTGTACTAGTATTTTGGAACTTGCTGGAAATGCACATTCTTGGTCTACACCACAGACCTATTGAACGAGAAACTCTGGAGTTAGACCACAAGATTCCGTGGTCTAACAAACCCTGCAGGTGATTCTGATGCTCACTGAAGTTGAAGAACCACTGCTTTAGGCTGCCACCCTAGCTCTCCTTCAACTACGGCTGCCCCACAGGGTGAGGGATCCAGAGCAAAGAGAATGCCAACCTGGGGTCAGTTTATTTTGGTGGACTGCCCGCTTCATTGTGACTGTCCATGTGACAGTCAAAGGCATGTTGCAGGCTCCTTCCCCCTCCCAGACCACATTCCTGAGACCCATCACCCCAGAACTCCTGACACAGCCCTGAACCTGCTAGAGCTAGGGGGCTAGAAGGCTCTTCTGAAGACCTCTGAGGATAATCGATGCTATTTTGATCAACTGCAGCCATGAAACTTTGATTAACAGCAAATTTTGTTCAAAATCCAGTCAATACATACTTTAAGCCAACTGTGCCTCTGTTGGTAATTTACCAGGCAGTGAGAAGCATTAGCTGCAGCCACTGAAACCTGCAAGCTCTCTCCATCAGCATTCCCCTAAGCCCTCCTGGACTGAATGCCGGGGAAGATTCACCTACCTCCCTGGATCCTACTTTCTGCTGGCCCCCTACAGCAGAGGGTCTCAACCTTGACCACTCAGTAGCATCTCCTGGGAAGGTCTCCAAACTGCTGCTTGTGTCTCACTCCAGGGATTCTGCCTGGGTGTCAGGATTTTGTAAAATTCCCTAGGCTACCCCACATAAAGGTAGGGCTGAAAGCTACTGCTGTCCAAGATAAATGGGAGGCTTGGCATTGACTTTAATGAGCTAGTAATTAAGATAAATTATCAAGAAATTAATATATCTCAGAAAATATGAAATACAGGTGTGGTCACCTTATAAGCCACAAGAAGCTGTGAGCATAGAGTTGACAGAATCTGTAGGGAATGTCGTCTCTTTCTTTCCTGCCCATCATCCCTGTTAATTATCTATGAGATATGATTGACATTTGTGAATTGGAAAGTTTTCTTCTTACTCCTCGAATGCCACTTAGAATGTTCTTTGGTGTTGGAGCTCTGGTTGCCCTGTTATTAGTAAGTCTAAGGAATATTTTCTGAAATTTTGAATGCCAAAGATTTGGGGATTCTTGAGCAGAAAGACCTCTTGGACCACTCCTCCCAAGTGCTGCAAAGCAACGGCTAGTCCTCAGAGCAGCTGGCACTGCTTCAAAGATGCCGGGACCAAGATCCCTTTCTCCCAGTTTCCGTCTGACAGGTCCTGTGGGTGGGAAACCTCACTAAGAAACACTGGGGATTACAAACGCGTGGGTGAGTGTCCTGATAACTCTTGGTACTGCTGCTGTGATGTTCCTTCCTGAATTAATTCTCTCTTGTTAGTTTTCACCCAGAGCCTATACACAAAGGGAAAGGGAGTTTGAAATCTTCTCTGGCATAGAATACAAACAACTGTGAGGTTTGCTGACTAGGAGTTCTTTTTGGGGTGGGGGGAACAATTTTGGCCATTTTGAGATGGTTCGATGTGTTTTAACCATTTAGCGATTTTGACCTATCTAATAGGAAAATAGTGCACCAAGGACTGAGGAAGACATCCAGGTTCACCCAAACTACTATTCTTTTTGACTGAAAGTTTCAATGCTAACAGTTCTCAAATACCTTGCCACATTTTCCTAAAAGAAAAACGATCCTGTGGCTATTTGGGAGATTTTGAGGTAAATTGCAAAACCTTTTCTCAGGCAGCTGGAGGAAGAAGCCATTGTGGTTGGCTGACCTTGAGCTGCAGAATTAAAGAGAGTTCACTGTGAATGTGAGCGGCCATGCATTGCGTGTGGCTGGCCACAGTCTGTACGGTGTTGACCTGACTGTAGTAATTTGTGAGCTGTACGGTAGCTCATGCCACAGAGAGGTTTTCAAAGCGTGGGTAATGACAACGACGTTAACGTGGTAGAAGATAAGACATCTAAACTCACGGCAGCCTTCCATTGCAAAGCTGAGGGCAGAATATTTTTGTAAGAATGTACTACTACATAAAAATTCTTGTAGTATAGTCCGTTGGCTTAGTAATACTAATGATATATCTGTTATCTACCTCGGAGTGCCAAAAACAATCCAACAGTTTTTCAAACTTTTCTGCAACCCTAAGAAAATATCTCCTTGGTTCCAACTGGCTAATCCTTAAACCACAAAAAGGAAAAAAAAAATCTATTTCATCTATGCATTTGGCCTTTTCTTGGTCTGTTGTTCCCAAATTTGGGGCTAATAGCAGACAGCAGTCCAGGGAACAATGGGGTCTCTCAAACTGATTGGAGTCAAAGTTTACATTTGATAATACCAGCATCTATCGAAGTCTTCAGCCCCACTACAGACCTTGAATGACCACCTGGTACTGAATTCGTGAATGAAAACAAAACGGTGCCGGTGAATGTTAACTCGGATCCGAGCCCTTTATTCTATTTGCTTCATAGGATTAAATGACCTCAGCTTTTCTTGAGCTAGCCTTTTCCTCTCAGTGTGTGGTATGTTTTTCAAGCAATAGGTCAAGAAATGTTACAACACATACGTCTATAATGCAATTCAGATGGAACTTCAGAAATTAAGACAAGATAGGATCCACAGCCCTGAAAAAGATCAGAAAAATAGTGTCTTAACAGACATACAGGATTCCAGGGCTTTTAAAAAGGAGGAGGGATTCAATTAAGGAGGGATAGGGAATGAGTCATGGGACTTGAATGTAAGGATTCCAGTAAAAGGCCACCTTCCCTCATTACAGTGTCCACGAGATGAGCCCATTTCTGTTTGAGCAGCTAGATATCAGTTCGCTGCAAAAATCGCTGTCCCTCAACCAAGCTGCATCCAAGAAAACACAGATCATAAGTAGCCAGCCCCAAACACATCAAGGGGAAACTGAGTCTGGAGGACACACTGGTGCCATTCCATTCCGCCCCTCTCCAGATTGACAGCTGCCACTGCACTGTGAGCTCCCTTGGTCTTCTCTGTTGATATTTCCTGGGTTGTCTGCTGATTTCACACCCAGAAAATCTGACTCAAGGCATGGAAGCGATAACTCATCCCAGCTTTGCCTGGGCACGCACTACATACAGATCCTAGGTGACCTGAGGCTAAGATAAGAGCTGAAAAAGAAGAATTTATTTCCATGTGTTTGTCAGGGGACTTTGTGCTGGTGAGTTACTTCTGCATATGCCTTTAACTATCCCAGTGCCACATATGTTGCTGCCATGCAGTGACATACATGACTGATGGGGAACATGGGAACGCCATGGGGTGCTGAACCACGAGGAAGGGCTCTTTGATGGGCATTCTTGAGCTTTCATCGAGCTCTTTCATTATCTCAGGAGGAAGAGTCCGGGGAGATGAAAACCTGCTGTTCCTTCTAAAATCACTTGATTCTCATATAATTATATTTCCAAATATTCCTGATCTTTGCAGGGGTCCTCAAACTTTTTAAACAGGGGGCCAGTTCACTGTCCCTCAGACTGTTGGAGGGCTGGACTAGTTTAAAAAAAAAAAACTATGAACAAATTCCTATGCACACTGCACATATCTTATTTTGAAGTAAAAAAACAAAACATACAATCACACCGCCGCATGTGGCCCGCGGGCCATAGTTTGAGGACCCCTGTTACTGTTTCTCCTTTTTGGGTTTACTTGACCACAACAACATGAACAAAAGCAAAACTCTGCACTGGGGGAAATTTGCTCCAGAGCTAACAAGAGATCCAGAGAGTGCATTGGTTTCCAGAGACCCAGAACGTGGTGGGTAGTTAGAAATTCCTGAGATGAGGGCTCACAGTTTTCCCCACTTAATCGCCACACACACAGAAAGAAACCAGCCGCTCATCCTGTTGCTTCTCAAGAAGCACAGTTTGCATGTTTAAGATTCAGAAATATAGGAAGCTATAACCCAGTTATAACCTAAGAATATGGGGAAGGGGAAGAGGGAGGGGAAGGAGGGGGGAGGTGGGCTGAGGGAGGGTGGTTGGTGGGATTACACCTGCAGTGCATCTTACAAGGGTACATGTGAAACTTAGCAAATGTAGAATGTAACTGTCTTAATACAATAATTAAGAAAATGCCACCTGGCTTATTGTACCCTCAATGAACCCCCAACAATAAAAAAAAAAAAGAAAATGCCAGGAAGGCTATGTTAACCAGTGTAATGAAAGTGTGTCAAACTGTTTATAAAACCAGTGTGTGGTGCCCCATGATTGTATTAATGTACACAGCTATGATTTAATATTAATTAGAAAAAAAGAAAAGAAATATAGGAAGTAATTTATTTCAGAATCTTGGTAATCATGTTACTTTACATAATTATACACTCTTAAAGCTGTAAAGGGCCCCCAGTGATTGCAGTCCAGCTGCTTTTCCTGATAGCTGGACCCACTGAGGCCCTGAAGCCTGGGGCTGGCTGTTTCTCAGCCCTCCCACTTATCAGCTGCGTGTCCTTTATCAAGTGACTTAACTTCTCTGTGCCTCAGCATCTCTTCTCAATCTCATCTCTTGTCAGAATAATTACACCTCCTACATTAGAGTATCAAGAGGATTGAACACAGTAATCACTTAGCTCAGTGCCTGGCACCTACCTTGTGCTACATAAATATTAGCTTTTCTTATGAACGTCACTGAAGACATTCAGCCATCACCAGGCAGCTAGTGACTGGCAGAGCTGGGTGCAGGGGAGGAAGCGACGCCTCTCCAGCAGCCTAGGCCCCCACCTGGCCTTCTTTGGTAGGAAGGAATAGTGGCTTTGCGTCCCAGACGCGATTGGCCCGGCTGGCCGTGCGCATGCTCAGTAGAACCAAGCAATTGGAGGATCGTCTGCAGCTGCGGGACGACTATCTGCAATCATTTGCCAACAAAGATGCTGAGTAACGAACTGAAACATTTGTTTTCGAAATGATCCATTTTTCTTCTGCCATGTCGGAGGAAGGAAGCTGCTCCAGCTGTCACTGAGTTGGGCTGGGCACAGTGATCTTTAGCCATCACTAACACTTGCCGCGCTCTGAAAAGTTAATAGCATCTTTGCCGACGGCAATTGCTGCCTTACAGGAAAAGTGAATCACAGGCATACAGCGTGGAGGGCATCCTCATGATGCTTGGTTATCCAGAGATCTGGGGCAAGTTCAGGCGTCTGCTGGAGTCACTTCTTGAGGTCTTTTGTGTACGTCTCCTCACGGGGCTGTCCCAGAGCAGGCACTTACTTAATGTTTATTGAACAGAATTGAAAACTCTCCACACAGCTGCGCCAGTTTATTCAACCCAAATAAATCATTATTTCACCTTATACTGGGAAATAGCAAGTGGTCCCAGTTCACATTCCTGGATAACCGGGCAAGCTTCCTTTTCACCTTGGCCATGTGGCATTTTGCTTGAGATGGAGAATGCAGTATTGGTTGGCTGACAGGTGTACTGCTGAGGAACTAAGGTACTGACCAAAAGCCTCACTCTACCTTCATTACAAGAGCTAAAAATGTACACAGGTGTTGTGGGGAAATAAAAAAACAACAACCTATCCTTATTTTCAGCTTGTTTATTTTTCTTGTCCAGAATTTCCTTGGAGAAGGCTCTGGTCCAACCCAGCTGCTGGTTGTGTGCAATCCACTGGGATGGCAGTCACCTCATTGTTTAGTTACAACTCACAAAAAGATGAAAAAAAGAAAGAAAAAAGCGCAGCACACACATACAGAATGAGGGTGGAGACTGCACGATGATAATGAAAACCATTTGTTAGCATTTCACTCCTTTCTTTGTGAATCAGCCGAGTTCCTGGCACCAGGCTTCTGTCTGTGAAGGGAACTTTACCTTAAAGGCCTTCCAGGGACTGGGTCTGCCTTGTTTGGTCACTGTTGCCCTTTGTCCTTAGGAAGGTGGGCGTGTGACTGGCAGCCCCAGCTCTCACCTTTTGTCCCAGGGCTCTTACCCACCCAGTGTAGTTGTGTGTTGACCTTGTTATTTTTAAGCTCGGCCTAAGCCAGGTCTGGTCTGGTTTGCAGAAGCAGGACTTTCCTCTTTGCTGTCTTCCCGGGTTGTGTCCACCCATCTGCATCCAGGACTTCCAGCCCCGCTTTCCTTTTAACTGTTTCTACTTTACCTTTTTCCCATTCACCTGCTTTCCATATCCTCAAAATAGAGGTTCAAATTTTGGGGCGATAAAAAGTGAAAATAAATTAAAATTTAAGAAATAAGATGAAGAAATCTCAATAAACAAGAAGCCCCAAACTTCACAAACAGTAGAACAGTGTGTATCTGCCTAGGCATGCATGTTTTGCCTGCATTGCCCCTTACAGAGGAGTCACCTCAAAAGGCACGTGCTGTGTTCACTAAGTCTTATGACTAAGACTTTCTCTGCCCACTTCTCAAATCTTTTTTTTTTTTTGAGACAGGGTCTCTTGTTCTGTCATTTGGGCTAGAGTACAGGGATCATCATAGCTCACTGCAACCTCAAATTCCTGGGATCAAGCCATCCTCTTGCCTCAACCCATGGAGGAGCTGGGACAATAGGTAACCACCACTACACCTGGTTAATTTCTCTATTTTTTTTTTTTTTTTTTGTGGTGATGGGGTCTTGCTTGGTTTTAGGCTAGTCTTGAACTCCTGGCTTCAAGGAATCCTCTTCCCTTGACCTCCCACAGTGCTAGGTTTACAGACATTAGCCACAGCACCCACCCACCCCCATTTCAAGTCTATAATTGTATTTAAATAAGGCACATCTCTTATTCAGAGTTGGAGAGCATGGCAGCAGCTCTCCACTGTCTCAAACAGCCACCACCTCCTCCAAAGCAGCCACCAGCTTAGTATTATCAACAGCCGAGTATCTTCAACAGCCACCACCTCTTCTATCAGCACCACCACCCTGGTGTCTACCACAGCCACCTCCTCCCACCACCCATCACCACCACCGGCATTACCACTGCCAACATTTTACCATTGCTATCACTAACATCACCATTTCTACCATCACCAGTACCTCTATCACCACCAGCATCACCATCATCACCATTACCAGCACCACTTTCAGACTATTTTTTTGTATGCTTTTTATTTTATTATTAAATCACAGCTGTGTACATTAATGCGATCATGGGGCACCATACACTGGTTTTATAGACCATTTACCACTTTCAGACCATTAAAGAACTTTTTAGAGGCATGAAGTTTGACTAGTGTTCCCCAAGGCCTCGAGAAGAATCACCAAAGGTAGAAGATAGCCAAGACTTGGGGTCATTTAGTCTCTTCCCAAGTTGCTAAATGAATTTTTTAGGTCCATATAACCCAACTGCATGGTACATAGAGTTGAGTCCAGAAATCAGAATTCCTTATTTCTCACAAATTCCACTATCCTATTTTCTAACATGCCTTCTAGAGCTGGTTTTTTTTCCTTGAGTTTTTTTTCCTACTTTATATTTCTAGTAATGTTGAAGATGACATTTTTCAGTTTAGCCCTAGATAAATCTTAGAATTACCTCAAAAGAGTAATATCTGTAAGTCACAAGAATATTTACACATAAATACATACACACATAAATACATATATATAAAATGTGATGAAGAAATTATGTACCCTCATCCTCATAAGTGAGGCAGTTTCTTCCAGTTGCCTTATGCTGTTTATAGTGCACCACTTTTGTAGATCTTTTGGGGGTTGTCCCTTTCTTCACCTCTGAAGACAAATGTACTTTGTGCTTGACCTCTATAGGGAAGGAATGCTCTCTCTCTGACCCCTCCCCTGAACCTCCAGGACGTGCTCCTCTGACTAGTCCAATACCATGGCAGTAATTGGCTCCCACTTGGAAGAGAGGAGTTCCCTGAGAGTTGAAGGGTAGGCCCTGAGTTGCTCTCTACTGACCCACCCCTCCCCAGTGGGTGAAGTGGCCAGCCACTGGTCAGAGGAGGAGGCCTGGACAGCTTGCTTTTCCCTCAGCCACTTGTGCAGATGGAGTGGGGAGCTCCTTTCTTCTGGGCCGCTAGAGTGAGCACGCCAAAAGTGGGAGTTTGAGTTTGGGCTTGCAGGAATGGGATAGAAACCCCCAAAAGGAGTCCTCTTAGGCCTGTAGCTTAAGCTGTAGGAGAGGTGTTGATAAGAATAGAGTTACCTATATTTTAGGTGTAAAAATAAATGTAATGTGATAATATTTTAAAATATGTTAAGTATTTCACTAACAGGTTAGAAAGGAATAAAATTGCTACCACTAATAATAAATAACATTTATTGTGTATTATGTACCTGACATTATACTAATTACTTTCTATATATGATATTTATTGCCTTTTAAAATACTCATTGAAGATCTTCTGAGGTTAGTAATCTCTCCAAGTTGCAGGTAAGGAGACTTCCCAGCAGCCAGCTGAGAAGTACAAGGTCATGCTACTTCATGAAAGCACGGTGGGCAGGAGTCCAGTCCTCTCTGCCCTGCCTAGCACTGCTCACAGGTCTGACTAGTTCAAAGGAGCAATAGTTTGTTCTCCAGATTTTGTATGGAGGGTTTATTTCTGCTTTTGTGCTATAGATAATGTGTAGGTGGGATTCTGTGTATTTTCTATTATTGAATTTACTGAATTATTACCCCCAAACCCCACTAATGCTGATTTTCTAGTGTGTAGAAAGCCCCACCTTCTCCACTCATCTGTCATGAGACTCTCCTTGTTTGCACCCTCAAAATAGCCCAGGGACCACATTCCCACTTCACTGAAATACTCCACCCACCAAAACCCACTAATCTGATAGAAGCACAGTCATGGAAGGCAGAGGCTTAGTAACACGCAGTGGTTCCTTGCTGAGGAAGTCATAGAAATAGAATGTGGCTATTCCATTTGCTGTTTCACATTTTGGATAACATTTAATTCTGAAACTGTGAAGAAATACCACACGCAAGGCAGGAACTACTCACTCTGGGCTGAGGACGTGATTCTCTTGTTGGTTGGCTTTTTGGGTGTGAATACCAAGCTAGAGGCGGATGGAGCCAAGTGGAGTTTGTTAATATTTCCATTCATGGACATGCAATAGCAAACTATCTCATACATTTACAGGAAAGCATCGGATATAATGTCTTTGTTGAGCTTAATCAGAACCAGAGTAAAATTCCAGCCAACAAGAATAGAAACTTACACTAACGATTTCATTTCTACTCCAAAACATACAGTGTTTTCTCTGCATGCTCTGTTTGTCACTTTCTAAAACAAGAAATTACCAAGCAATGACCTGGGCTTGGGGGACAAGTGGAAAGCAAGAAACGCTGAACAAAAATGCAGAGAGATCAAATGTCGTGAGTCCTTGGTGGATGTCCATTCAGAAGTGGATTCAATTTGTGAAGTGCCGACTTCCTTTTCCAGGATTCATGTGAATTGCTCAATCAGGATCCAATTGTCTAGGCTTCAAGCTCTCAGCAGTGAGAGCTTCACGTAACAGATTATGATCATAAGGCAAAGAAGAGGAGGCTGAGTTATCGTGAAGGGTTTTTTTTTTTTTTAAAGCAGACATTAACCAGGTGAAATGGCCTCTTCCTAAGAAGAAGGAAATTCTCACACTATGAAAAGTATACAAGCCACCTAACCAGAAGGGGAAGTACCTTCTTCTAATTTTCCATAATGGGTTGAGTAGATATTAAGAAATATTAAGACTTATGCTGCTATGTGTATAGCAATTTGGTGGTTTTCACTTTAAGCCCTGGAGTGAAAATCTGGAAGTTCCTTTATCCTCCCTCATCAGCTTGCCTCTAGAAACCCCCCTTAGACGAGGCGGAGCCTACCCACTGCGTACAATGAATACTGTTCTGGTGACGAGCATACCAAAAGCCCTGACTTAAGCATTATACAAGATCTGCATGAAACAGAAACATTGGGACCTTCTTAATATTTTGAAAGAAAAAATGAAAAATAAAAAATAAACAAAAATAAAGTAAAAAAACGTCAGAGAAACAGGCATTGTCTTTATTTTCTCAGAAATAGTGAGTATGAAGATGCAAATGAGAAGAAGGCTCTTCACCAGGGAGCAATGGATGTCATCTGCAGGGTAACCATGACATTTTTGGCAAACACATCATAAGGACAAGAACTGTCCATTAATTATATGGGTTGGCCCTATCCCCTCTGGGAACCATGGGCATCTGATCAATGCTGGCAGAGATGGCGGCCCTAGCTCTGGTGCTGGATCCGCTGATTCTGTGAAGGAGCATCTGGGGCTGAGCCCAGGTCAGGAACAGATAAATAAATGGCTATCTTGTTTCCCATTGGCTTGTAGCTTGATGAGCATGGTGGCATGAATGGATGAGTCCTGAAAAGATGGGATCACACCAACCCTGCAGGCACAATCTACCCTACTTCAGTAAACCTGATGTCTGTAGGAAAACTGACCAAGTGGAAAGAGAACAATAGAGCTACAATAAGAAGCAACTGAGAGAGGAGAGGAGACAGAGGAAGGAAGAAAAGATGATAAATGGGGGGGGGGGGGAAGAAAATGACAGAGGGCAGCGGGCAAAGCAAAAGGAGGGCAGAGAGGGAGACCCTGAGGGCAAAGGAGCAGTAGCCACCAGAGGGGATCTGAGAGGAGCCCGAGAGGAGCCCGAGCTGAGGGGAAGACCGTGAAGAGGACGTCAACCTCGGCTCTGTGAGCAGGAAGGAATCACTGCCACTGTCAGTCCTCAGCCTGTGCTGGTGAGAGGTGATTCCTGGATTCCCTAGTGAAAAATCCCAAGGAATAGGTAATCATAGGCACTTATAATAAGCAACAACTCTGAGAAAAGAACCCAAATTTCATCAAACCAGCTTCTGGTAACTTTACAAGATAATCCTGATGATGTCTTGGGTAACAGCCTATTAGAATTTGACTTCTGCAGGAAACATTCCAAACATGAGCCCAAACCCAATGATAACATTGCCTTGGCAGGACGATACAGTGATTTCATCCCATAGGTTAGGACAAGGCCACATCCCAGGGCTCACAGCGTCTCCAACACAAAAGTTCTTCATTGCAGGGACACTGGTCTGGGTGGGCCGGATTGGCCCTTAAAATAAATAAGATTGTATGACCTCACCATGATCAGATTCAGAGAAAATGACTTGGAAAAGAAATCATGAGTAGAGAGGACAAAAGGACAGCATCAGGGGAATTGGGGTTTCCCATTGATGCTTGGATCCAGCTGGAGTTAGTTACAGTGTCAACTTTGTTTAATCACATCCTCTGTCATTAATAACCCCCCAAACCAAATCCAAACAGAGAATGGATGATGATATCCTTGGATTTCACATTAAGTTTGCATCATTGCTTTACCAGGTGCCATCTATAAATCTGGGATCAGGCTGCTGGGGCTGGGGCTACAGAGAGCCTCCCTCCACTTGTCTGTGCCACTGCCACTCACCACTGCTGTGCAGTTGGCCAGCGAACAGGCCGAGGGAAGCCACAGGCTTTGCCCAAGACACACAGTCCTCCTCTTCCAGTGTGGCAAGTATTAAAGGCAAATCAGGAAGGTGAGACACTGGAAACAACCCATGACAAAAATGGTTGGATGAAAAGCAAAGAGACAACCTACACAATGGGAAAGGATATTTGCATATTTTCAATCAGACAAAAGCTTGATAACTAGGATCTATAGAGAACTCAAATTAATCCACATGAAAAAAGCCAACAATCCCATATATCAATGGGCAAGAGACATGAATAGAACTTTCTCTAAAGATGACAGACGAATGGCTAACAAACACATGAAAAAATGTTCATCATCTCTATATATTAGAGAAATGCAAATCAAAACAACCCTGAGATATCATCTAACCCCAGTGAGAATGGCCCACATCACAAAATCTCAAAACTGCAGATGCTGGCGTGGATGTGGAGAGAAGGGAACACTTTTACACTGCTGGTGGGACTGCAAACTAGTACAACCTTTCTGGAAGGAAGTATGGAGAAACCTCAAAGCCCTCAACCTAGACCTCCCATTTGATCCTGCAATCCCATTACTGGGCATCTACCCAGAAGGAAAAAAATCCTTTTATCATAAGGACACTTGTACTAGACTGTTTATTGCAGCTCAATTTACAATCGCCAAAATGTGGAAACATCCTAAATGCCCACCAACCCAGGAATGGATTAACAAACTGTGGTATATGTATACCATGGAATACTATTCAGCTCTTAAAAGAAATGGAGACTTTACATCCTTCGTATTAACCTGGATGGAAGTGGAAGACATTATTCTTAGTAAAGCATCACAAGAATGGAGAAGCATGAATCCTATGTACTCAATTTTGATATGAGGACAATTAATGACAATTAAGGTTATGGGGGGGAAGCAGAAAGAGGGACGGAGGGAGGGGGGTGGGGCCTTGGTGTGTGTCACACTTTATGTGGGCAAGACATGATTGCAAGAGGGACTTTTCCTAACAATTGCAATCAGTGTAACCTGGCTTATTGTACCCTCAATGAATCCCCAACAATAAAAAAAGAAAAAAGACAAAAAAAAAAAATGTTTGGATGAAGTAGGGATGTTACAAATTTAGGAAAGCTTTCACAGGGGGTGGAGAACTGCTTGCCACTGTTCCAGGAGACACCATAGAGATGAATCAGAGGAACTGGAAGAGGTGCTACCTCAACAGGATGCTTCTAAAGATGCTCAGAAATGAACGGGATGTGGTCATGGTACGATTCCCAGCTGTGAGCAGTATTCAATTCACGGTGAATAACTTAATGTTATTCTTGTTACAAGAGCATTAAACTTGTATAGATTCAATTACCTGCAATTGGAAAAAAATTAAAAGAGGGAAAGAGCAAAGAGGGATGGAAGGAAGGAAAGAGGGAGGGAACAAAGAAGAAAGGAAGGAAGGCAAGAGAGAGAGAAAGGAAATGAATAGCCATTTAATCAGGGTGATTCTTCTTGTCATTCCACCAAATGAGTGTGTGTTGGGTACAGACTTGACAGTCCCATTTGTTAGTCGACTTGGTTCCCATGGTGTTAAAGATTTGTATTTTTAAAACAATATGTCCCCTTTACAAGCCAACTACTTCATCTGATGCTTAACCAAAGAAAGAGCAACCAGCTCCTCCACTGGAGGAACAGCCAGCTGGTTGGGTTTTACTGAGAGGCATGTTCTCTAACACAGGGCCTCCCTCAGGGCTTACCAAAGGTAAACTTGGCTACGCTTCTCAGGCCTCTTATACACTGAACTTAGAATGCAGCCCCCTGCATGAGGTCAGCGTGGCTCCATATGGTGGGAGGGCTAGAGAATCTCCTGGAAAGGATGGCAGAAAGATAATCTTTACCAGAATGATGCTGAGGCCGCGGGGTGCACTGAAGCAGTCAGGTGTCATCCTATGCATCTAACAAGACCTCTGTCCTATGCTGACTGGAGTTTCCCATCTGAGTGCCTCAGGGCAGGCCCATACCTTATGTAACTGCTAATTTAAAGCCAAGTCTTGATTTTAATAAACTAACTTTAGATAGATGCATATATTTAAAGTAGACACAGGTGAAAAAAGACCAGAGGAATTACAGTAAATGTTAGCAGTAGTTGAATGAAAGAATTATGGGTGATTTTTGTTTTGTTCTTTATATTTTATAAATGAATAGTGTTTATAAACAGATGAATGTATTTTAAAATAATCTGACAATATTATATTTAAAATTGTAGAAATAGTTTTTACTGATGAATGCTACTTTTGAGATTTTATGCTAAGAAAATGTCCTTGAGAGAGAAAAAGCTATACCCATAACTTTCCCCCCACTAAATTATTCATAATTGCAAACTCAGAAGCCGATAGTTAACTAGTTGCTTGGTGGAAAATCTTCTTTAAGAGCTTCTATGTAGTCACTAAATATGAAAGCTGTAAAGGAAAGAAGAATAATGGGCAATGCTTCTGATCTAGTGCAAAACGGGAGTGAAAAAGATTCAAGAAAAATATGTATGGAATCTTTGCAGCCAAAGGAAATCACATGTGTAGGAAGCAAATACACAAAATGAAAACAGTTGTATTGAATATTACGACTTTGGGTGATCCCCTTCTCTTCCCCATCTTCCAAATGGCTCGTAATGATGTTATAATGCCTTTATAATGAACATAAGGTCCGTAAACCTTTCCATATGTTCAGGTTTCACATCAGTGCCCTGCCACGGTGCCTGTCCTGGCTCTTTCATGGGGCTGTGGTTCGGTCAGTGCTGCTTAGTAAGAGACCAGGCCTACTTGACAGCTTTGGGCAGGTGCGGGTTGGGGACACAGCCAACCTGTAAGCGGCCCCTTTGTTGAGTCAAGTTTCAGTCTTGTGATGTTGAACAGAGAATAAGAAACTGATGAATTGTTCCTGTGTTTGTGGACATATTCCTTGTGTTTGGAAGTTCTTGGACATGGAACGCAAAGGGATGAGGACTCAGATTCTCTTTTATCTACTGTCGAGTTAGGCCATTCCGTTCTGAAAAGCTTACACAAGGTTTGGATGTAATGTTGGCTCCTGATTATCTGTGCTGCAGAAGGAAAAACTGGCATGAATACACCAAGCATGTAATTTGGTTGTGCTTATACCAGGCACTAGGGAAAGGGGTGGGTGAGGGATATGAGAGTAGTAATAGGAAAAGTGGGAGGAGGAAGAAGGGAGCCTCAATTATTTAATACATGCCTGCTACTTGCCTGGCATTATGCTAGGAGATTTTCAATGTATAGTTCACTTGTGCTTGGGATCACATGTGAAGTAAGCATTCTGCTTTCTTGTATAAATAAGGGAACTGGGACTCCGAGAGGCTAGATAACTTGTTCTAAGCCACACAGCCTAGAAAAAGGTCAGATTTATTCAGTTCCAAAGCATAGTAAGCACTGAGTTTCATTTGCTGGGGACATACTAACTGATTATCCACAAAAGAGAAATTCACTTATCATCATATAAGACTGACTTTCCTCACCAGGGGTTCTTTTATCATTTGTGGTTCTCAACCAGGCGAGGCTGCCCCCATTCCTGCTCCTGCCCCTGCCCCAGGAGACATTTGGCAATGTCTGTAGACATTTTTGGTATCCTAAGGGGATAGGAGAGTTGCTGCTGGCATCCATTGAGTAGAGGCTAAGAGGGATGCAGGCTTTCTGTAGTGCCCAGAACTGCCTGTCACAACAAAGAATCACCTGGCTGGCCCACAATGTCTGCAGCACAGCCTGAGATATCATGGTAGAATCCAGAGTAATTTAGTCCCATTAAATCCACCTCCTTGTTGACGGGAAATTAAGTTTCTGTGACTCTGAAAAATTTTCAAATACAGCATCAAAGGTGCTGGTTGTTGTTTTTTTTTTTTTTTTTTTTTTTTTTACCGATTACATAATTAGGAACCACTCAGCATATATAAATCAAATAAACACGCATAACATCTGGATGACAATGCCAAGTTTAAATCTGAAATTTTTGAAGGGGATTTGCCAGTGAAATTGCCAGCAAGAAATTAACAACTCCCCAAGTGTTACCAATTGTGGCTAACCCTAACTTGTATTAAATTCTACTATGAACAGCTAACCATTCACTTGATTCCCAGGATTCCCAAATGTAAAAATCAAATGTTGGCTGTTCTCCAATTATAAGGTCAAATCACTAAGTTTTAAGTTCTAACACTTTGTCTGTGCCCATAAGCAGAAGGTAAATTACTTTAGTTCGCCTTAGCCTGTCTATTTGGAGAGGCAGCATGCATTAATTGTGTGACTTTTGTGCCATCAAGACATCTCTTGGAAAACTAGAGCTAATGAATTATTCAACACTTTTGTGGTTCGCCATAATTTTGTAGGCACAGGATTGTACCAATACTTGAGAAAGACTCTTAGAGCTAAAAATGGACAAGAACTCAAGCAATCATCTAATTTAGTCTTTAATCAATCAATCAGTATTCACTGGATGACCTAGACTGTGTGTCTAATCCTATGCTAGGTACCAGAGGGGATACTAGACAAGAATAAGGCATGAGCCTTGCCTTTAAATAATAATCTATATAGGTGAGTACATGGGACAAATGCATAGGAAATATTTAGTGAACAATGTGGTTTTTAAATTGTGTTGTATAGACTGTTGGCAATGAAAGAGTTCAGGGAAGCCTGATACAGACTTGATAATGCTGATACCGATGTACCTGTTTATCTCACCTATTACGGTGACAGCTACTACCATAACACAGGCACATTCTTCTTTATAATGTCTTGGTGTCTAGATAGAGCCTGGCCTGTAGAAGACAATACGTGAATGAATAGTCTCAATAGGAAGTGAATTTTGACCTTGACCTTGAAGTCACAGGAGTGTCTAAATCAGTGTTTCCACCTCTAAGATGTCAAAAGTTTGATAAAACAAAGGTTCCATGGTCAAGTGCATTTGCGAACTGTTAGGTTGGACATAGCCTTCTTTACTCTAAGCTTTCCATATGCCAGTATGTACTGGGATCTCTAAGAAGTATTTGAGGTCATACTTCACCTTGGAAACATTTCTTACCGAAGAAGTTGGTAACATATATTTGAATCAATATACCAAAGAATTCACCTTGAAAATAATCTAAACCATACAAAGAAAATGGTTTTTTGAATTGACCAATGCTTTGAAAACCAGCATAATAGAGCCCATAAAATGGGTGAGAATGGAAAATCAGAGTCCTGTCCCTCTAAGCCACTCCTGTGAGAGAGAAAGGCCTGCTCACTTTTTCACTTGGGTAGCTTTCACAAGTGGCTTTTCTGCAGCTCTGGTTTGAAGCAGTGCTTTGGTTTGTTGTAATGCTTTGAGCCTTGGATGCACATTTTTAAAAACTTTGGATAAGTCTTTTCTTAATATTCCCAATGGGCTTGTAGTTTTATTTTTTCAATGTCTTTTGCCCTGAACTGTTCAACTGGGCTTGATGAATTCTCAGCAGACTGCTGGCCCCAGACCCCTCGATGATCTGGGACAGCTGCTGTTTGTTTTTCTGTAAATCTGCACTTGCTTTAATTTTGGAGGGTTTCCTGGCATGGTTTCCAACGATAAGGATCACTTATGGGCACTAACCCATTAAAAAGGTAAAAATCAAAAATACCCATCATGTTAAATTTCTTTACCTTATTAAAAGCTTTTTCTTTTTCTTTCTTTTAGTTTAATATAGCTTTCAAATGTACAATTGTTTTTCTTTTCCTGATAAACTTTTGAAACAAGTCTTCCAGATGCCAAAGGGTCTGTATTAAAAGACGAAGCAGTTTAAACATAATTGATGGTGACCTGGAGAGTTGAGCAACACGCTATTGCCATAAGGAGCAAATACAAGCAAACAGTGACATGTTTTGTGAATTATTCCTATTTAAACATTTGAGCCTGAGGAAGCAGCTGAAGGCAGAGCTAAATCCATTTTGCAAGTAGCTTTGATTTTAAGATAAATGTGTAAAATGATTCCTAGTACATTGTGTCATATTCTAGCCCCACTAATAACCCTGAATTTTGTATAACTCAGGCTGCTCCTGGACTCCTTCCAAAGGAGGTGGTTATTAAGAAGACCTAATTATAGCACAGCCTCACTTATATGAGGGCCTGAGGGTGTGTGAGGGTGTGGGTTCCAGGGATGGCACTGTGCAGAGACCCTAGGTCATGCCTCAAACACATGGACGCAATTCTAAAGTCAGGGAACAAAATACTCTGCTTCTGTGGAAGTGCGGCAGAATCAAACTGGAGCAAAAGTCTGTTTGTTTGACTCACTGCAGTTTGTCTACATGGTTTTGTGGCAGCCGTATGGCATATGCTTGCCCTCCAAGACAGACCCTGTGACCTCAGTGGCCCAGATCCAATCAACTTTTCTGTTCTCTTCCCCAGAGTTTGGCTTTACATGCTCAGGCCTGGAAAAGGGTCTCCGCCAATAGCGCCTCCTGGGCATGTGCCTCCCTGCTTTCCCCACCACACAAATGTCTGTTTGGGCTCCTCCTTCTCTGTAGAGCTGCTGCTAAGTTCTCGTGAAATATGAAATATCTCTCAGAAACATCAACAAGTCCTTTGGCCACAACACTTCTTGTAGATGATATGAACTGGATTTAACTCATAAAATTTGGGGCTAGCGTTTGGCAACGATTCAGTTTATTCTGACAAACATGTAATCAGCACCTGTTTTGTGCAGGTGCACCGTGCGTGGAACTGGAGGCATTACAGAGGTGAAAGAGACTTGTCTGGTAGGGTAATAAACAAGCAAACAAACAACCAGACTGAGGTAAAGGATGGAAGTGCCATTGACTCACTCACTTAGCAGCTAGATGTTGAGCACCTGTGATGTGCCAAGGCACTCTTCTAGACAGCAGGGACACAGCAGTGGACAGAGTGAGAAAGTTCTTGCTCTCTGGGAGCTTAAGTTCTAGTGGAGGTGGATGGAAAACAAGACAGAAGTTAACTAATAAAATGTCAGTTGGTGGTAAGTGCGGGAAAAAAATAAGCACAGCAAGGGGTTTGGAGGTACAAGCTGGGAAGTGCTGGTTTGTTCGGGAGAGGTATTTCTGATGAGGTGATGTTTACATAGAGACCTGAACGAGATGTGGGAGAAAGCTATGCAAAGATGTGGAAGGACATTCTAGGCAGAGAGGATCTTCAGAGTTAAGGTCCCAAGGAAGGAGTGTGCCCAGCTGAAAACAGCAAGCGCGTCCAGGGCTGGGGCAGAGCATGAAAAGATGAGACCCTAGAGGCACTTGTACGGCTCCATGGCCCCTGGTGAGTTTGGGCTTTACTCTGAAGGACACACGAAGCCATTGGAAGGCTTTGAGCAGGAAAGTGACATGACCAGATGTATTAAAAGGTCCAGCTGGGCAGGCACAACGGGGACCAGGAGTAGAAACCAGATCAGTTAGGCAGTTCCTGCCATAATCCCAGGGAGAGGTGATGATGTTCTGGGCTCTGATGGCAATGCAGGGAGGTGAGGGAACACTTGGAGTGGACAATGTTGGAGGAATAGGATTTCAATAGGATTCTAGTAGGATTTCCTCATAGGACTGTGATGTCGAGTGAGGGAAGAGGCAAGGAAGACTCCAAGGCTCTTGGCATCCAGCTGGACGGAAGTGAGAGTTACTGCGATGGAGAACAGTGGGGGCAAGCAAGACTGAAGAGCAGAAGCAAGAGCTAAAGTCTGGACATGTGACATTTGGGACACCTATCTACTGGGATACCTATATTTGGACATTTAAGTGGAGAGTTTGAGTGGGCAGTTCGTGTGGAATTAAGAGGAGAGATCAAGGACTATAAATGTAAATTGGGGAAGTGTCTAACATTGGGACTTGGCATAAGGACTAGCTCACTGAGGTTTGTTAATGTGATTTGATTTGTGACCTTGATTCTTCTGTAGACGAAATTAATTAAACAAGTCTCCCTGCTCTGAGGCCCTTTATCCCCTACTGAGCCTTCCCTGGTTAGTCTCTGGAAGCTTCCTGGAGACAGGGAATCTGTCTGATTTAGCTTCCCATCTCTCATACTGCTGCACACGTACCTGGCACAACAGAGGATCCAGCAATCATTTATCAAGTAACTACCACGCACCCAGGGGCTGTGCTACACGTGCAATACCCATTGGGAAGTACTGAAGGGAGAAGTCAGTGTCATTATACATCAACCAGCAGAGGAACTGAGACCACCTGTCAGAGTGAAAAGAGACAGACAGTGGCCATGGCCTGAGGGTCAAGTCTTATCCTTGCTGCTATATGACCTTAGGTAAGTCACCACCTACCTGGGCTCAGCCTTGTCATCTGTTGAATGACCCAGGCTGATTATCTGTAAGGTCCCTTCTAGTCCACACACCAGATTAACCAGTATCTGTAGGGCTAGGTGGGAAGAGATCTAAGAGCCAACAGAGGCTGGAGGACTTTGTTTTGGTTTGTTTCACACTCACATTTATCTCAAATAAATTCTGAAAATAAGCCAGTTGCTATCTGTGCATTTGCTCACTTACTTTTTTTGTAGATCGTAGTGTCAAATTTAAAAGAAGATAAAAATTACACACATATATAAAACTAATAACCGCCAAAATTTCTCAGATATCTAGAATGTGTCCGGTGTTGTGGTCAATGCTTAAAATGGGTGGTCTCAATACTTACAATAGCCCTGAGAAGAGTTATTTTTTCACAGAGGAAAAGCCTGAACGTATATATTTGTCTTTATATATGTGTATATATACACATATATAAATTTGCTGAGGATGTAAATCTCAAAAACCACCCAACAAACTCACCCTAACTTAATGTTTTACTGAGATTACTTTATTTTAACCTAGAAAATCTCAAGGAAATGCAATACAATTTAGATTAAACTTTCAAAATTTAGAGCAATTGAAATAGTTTATTAACTATCTAGCATTTTAAGGTCAAGTTTCTTGAAGGGTAATGTTTATTTAAAAACAAAAGATTTTCAAATAACCTCAAGTTTTGTTTATGAGAGGTTCAGTACTATTTGCCAATGGAGGATAATTTTCTCAGACAAGTATGTACAATTCCAGATATGCCATACAGTTTTTTTTAAATTGCAATTCCTCCTTCTCAGAGATAACTAATCCTAACATTTAGGGCATGTCTTCCAGAGCTGCCTGTTTCATTCAAATTATTACACTCCTTTAGCTACCTAGAAGTTCTTTATTTTACATGGGCCTGTATGGATAGGGAAGGGAAGGATTTCTCTTGCCTGGCTGGTAAAAATGTAGTTTTGCATGGTGGTGAGGACGTGGAATCATGGCTTTTGTAATTTTCCAATGTAATGGGGCTTATGTGGAGTCACCATCTGTTTGCAGGACAGTTCTGAGCGCTGTGCATCTGATTCTAGTAAGCGGGGAAGGCAGTTCCATCTTACGGCACATTAGCAGGCCGGCACATCTGCTCTGTCTCAGAACCAACGGAAAGTTGGTCTCGTGGAGCCTGTGGTCCAGCTCGACAGGAGAAGACATTAGTTGCTGTTGGATCCTCTCCAATCCCAATGGGGGTCAGGTTTTGACCCAGCGCCTTTTGGAGCTTAGAGGCCAGCCAGGCTGGTATTGTTCTTTATCATTAGTTGTGTTGTCTCAAATAGAAAAAAATAAAAATCTCTGAAGTCTGAATGCAGAATTCTCAAGTCTGGAATTCCTCCCACACATGGAAAACAAGACTCAGTCAAGGAAACAATGGCACTGTGTCTGTCACCCACGTATTTGGGGATCCGACCACAGAGAATAACTTGCTCTTTATCAGGCGGCTCTTCACCTGGGATTGATAAGAAGTTAACACCGAGCCATAGTCAGGAGACCTTGGTCAAGTGGCCGTGTGGCAGCAAAGTAAACACTTGGGTGCTCACTGCGTAACTGGAGACGCAGCCCTGCCGCTGGCAGGAGTCCCATGTTTACTGTGACGTTTGGATGATTATCAGCAATAAGATGTTTTATTGAACAATGTTTAGGCAATGAGCATAATAACATAAACAAGTTCATTATCTCAAAGTTAATAAGGAAAACATCCCTTCATCTTTAGACCACATGCATTTCAATGGAGTAAACTGATAGCCCTGTGCCGGCTCTAGGCGATGCGTAAAGTGAGTGATGTTGGGCTCACCTTTCCCTCCCCAGGCCCCACTGTAGATACTGTTTCCCCTTCTCTGGGCTCCTATTCTCTCTTGGGGCTTCCCTTCCCTTCCCATGCCAAGGTAGGCCATGCAAAGTCTTTGTGTGAATTAGAAGAAGGTGCCCTTTCCTCGAGCAGAGGCACTTCCCTGCCAGCTGAGCCCTGCTTGTGCCCTTGGCTAGAGGCCCTCACAGCACACGACCTGCATGGCTGTGACTTTACTCTGCCCGCAGTCCCTCTGCTGAGAAACAGACAGAGCTTCTCTGGACTCTCCCCTGGACTGGGTCAGGACCCTCCACTCACTGCATCTTGCCAGTAGCATCACTAGGTAACCCCAGCTCCAGGCAGAGTTTCTAGGGGAGGTTGGTGCAGGGCAAGCAGCCAGACAGTCGGAAGGCAAGTGCAGTACAAGGCAGTGTCAGGAGGCAGAGAAGCATGTGACCTGTGCCAGCAGGCCATCAGTGGAAGACAAAGCGGGAAGGAGGGCCAGGCGGGGACAAAGCTCCTCTGCAGGGCTGCCAGGGGCGGTCTTCACATCCACTTGCCTTCCTTCTGCCTGGCTGCTCACCTGGTGCCAGCCTCCTCCCCTGGACAGATGTCCTGTGACCTCCAGCCACCCTCTCTGCTTTGTGGTCTCCTTCATGCTCTACACAGACCCTTCAAATAGCGATCCTTCTGTGTTAACAGCCCCTCCTCCCCGGCAGCCCACCTGCTGGTCTCTACTGTCCCAGCAATATCCCCTGTGACAGCCTTTCCCCTTGGCCCACACCCACCTGCTCCCCACCCCCAACCATGCAGTTCATAGTTTGGGAAATGAATTCAAGACTTGGTGTTGGTAGCTGGCAGTGCTACCCCAGTCACTCTCCACTTCCGGTGGGAGCCTCCTGGAGACTCACTGCCCTGCTGACCCGGGCGGTGGCTCTCTCTGGGAATTCTGACTAAGAGATGTACAGGTCTTTTCCAGCTTCCAAATCGAACTGAAAGCCAAGAAAGTAGATGGTTGCGGGTCCTTAGTGCAGGGGGTGCATGTTCTAGCACGGGCCAAGAGTGAGAGTCTCTTGCTGCCTTCCAGGAGCTGGGAGGTGATCAGAGGGGAGGGAACGCTGTCCCAGGACACCTGGCTTCTCCCACCCGCACCCCACGGCAGGCCTTCTCCAGGAGCCTGGCTCTTGTGGCCCACGTCATAAGCACCATCGTACACACACTGTGTGCCCATGTCACCTGCACCACTGCACACACACTGCTGCCCTCCACGTCCTGTGTGTGCAGCAGACACGCACACGCACCCACATACACACATGTACTCAGGAAAACAAAGATGTTGCCACCTTAAAACCCCACCTATGAGATGGCCGCACATTTCTCCTTCCTGACAATCTTTGTAAGAACTCAAAACTCACCTTTTCTTTTGGCCAATCTCTTCAGAGAAAGGGTTGATGGGGAGGGCGCAAGGGTGGTAGAACAGGCTGTTTTAAAACCTCAATCAAATCACACGTAGTGCAAACTCTAACCCCTAGTCACCCAGAGTTTCCTGTGCCTAGAAGCAAGCTGGGACAGCGGCAGTGAGTGCTGTCTCCTGACCTCGTGCCCTCAGCTGGGTACTTGGCCCTGGCTCTTGTGCCCCAAGAAGGCTGAGTTCTTCCTTATAACAATGTCAGCCTCGCAGCCTCAGCCAGGCCCTGAATTCCTGAGGGGTCAAAGCCTGACTGGAGATCCGCCCGGCCAAGTGTCTCACACAGCACTGGGCAGGCGTGGGTGGTTGATAAATATCATTAGATGACAAGAGGGTGGCAGAGACCACAAGAAAGGCTCTTTCTTAGCTGCTTGGGATTAACTTGTTGGGATGTCTTGGATCCCCGGAGAAGCCAGATGGCCCAGGGCCTGAAATAAACAGCCTCAAGACTCAAGTCACTTGTTGACAGTGCCTTTCCGGGAAGAGACACTTGGAAGAGTTTCTGCAGGAGTGATACCAGGTATCTGGCACTTAAACGGCAGTGTTTGTGCTGCCCACAGCTACAGAGCAAGTGGGATAGAGTAGTCGGTCCCTCTTTACACTCGAGGACGTGGTCCAAGGCCCCCAAGGCCCAAGGCTGAGGATAGCACTGCACCCAGTAGACACTATATTTTTTCCTCTACATTAGTGGTGCTCAAGCCTCCTAATGCCATGACCCTTTAATATAGTTCCTCATATTGTGGTGACCCCCAACCGTAACATTTTCGTTGCTAGTAGCAATGAAAGGTTGAGAACCACTGCTCTACATGCACACCTATGAGAAAACATAATGTCTAAATTGAGCATAGCCACAGATTAACAACAACTGTTAATTAAATAGAACAATTATAACAATATGCCAGCACCACTATTCTTATGCTTCGGGCAATTATTAGGTAAAATAAGGGTTACTTGAATATAAGGTCTGTGAAAATGCCTCAGTTGATCTGGTAAGCGAGATAGCTTCTAAGTGACTGACCGGTGGGTAACTAGACAGCCTGGATACACTGGACAAAGAAATGAGCCACCATGTTCTGGGCCAGACAGAGCTGGATGGCACAAGATTTTATCATGCTACTCAGGATGGTGCTCAGTTTGAAAGTTGAGGCTCATTTCTGGAATTTTCCATTTAATTTTGGGGAGGCAGTGGTTGACTCCAGGTAACTGAAGCCTCAGATAGCAAAATTGCAGATAAGGGGGAAGTATGTGTGAGAAGTCCGTGAAATGTTGGTAAAAATGGCTCTCCAAAGGGAGAGAAAGGGAAAGCCTTAATCTAGAGCATCTGCTGCTTACTGTGGTGTAAATACAGTAGAACCTCTGTCAGTTGATCACCCAAGGGACTGTAACAAACTGGTCAGTATACAGAGGTGTCAACATGAGGCACTAGGCCTACTGTACTGATGTACATGTGGTGCACATCCAGTCTATGGAAATCAGGTCAACTTCAGAACGTGGCCAATGGAGGGAGGTGGTCAACTACGGAGGTTGTACTATATTCCCACCAAGGCCAATTTCAAGTTACCAGTGTGACCTCATGAGTGTGGAGTTGGGAAGAGAAAGTTCATAACGGAGCACGTGCGAACTTGTGTGACTCCAACACACCACTGTCTGGAGCATTTCCGTGGACAGGAAGGGAGACTTCCCCTTATCTTTGGAGCATCCCTCCCTGTCCTCCTCCTGCCTACCTGTCAGAATCCAATGAATCATACCTTCCTCGAGGAAACCTGCCCGACCCCCTAAGACACCTCATCAAACAGAGTGTTAGCTCTTCCTTCATGACACTCATGAATTATTCAATATAAGAATGTTGAAACTTCCATTTCCTTGTGTGACTACTGATCACTGATTATCTTCCTGACGTATCTGTAAGCCTCGTCAGGAGGGAGAAAATCACATACAGTTTTGTCCATTGTTGTATCACCAGGGCGGCTCGTTGTACAATGTTGGTGCTTAATAAAGAGCTGATGAAAGAATAAAAGGAAGAAATGAGCTGACCCATAAGCTATGCTCTGCTGCTAAGGTGTGATTTTGACAGGACTTTTTTTTTTTTTGCAGTTTTTGGCCGGGGCCAGGTTTGAACCTGCCACCTCTGGTATATGGGGCCAGTGCCCTATTCCCTTGAGCCACAGGCGTGGTCCAACAAGACTCTTAATCTACTAACTTTTTGGTTTTCTTTTCTCCTTATTTATTAAAAAAAAAAAAAAGGACTACCTGAGTTCTCATGATGCATTCAACACGAGGATCCATGGATCTGAGTTGGAAATGGACTGCAGCTTTTTCTTTTTGAGACAGAGTCTCATTTTGTTGCCCTCTGGGTAGAGTGCCGTGACGTCATAGCTCACAGCAACCTCAAACTCTTGGGCTCAAGTGATTCTCTTGCCTCAGTGTCCTGAGTAGCTGGGACTATAGGCGCTTGCCACAATACCCCGTTGTTTTTAGAGATGTGGTCTCGCTTTGGCTCAAGCTGGTCTGAAACGCTTGAGCTCATGCAATCTACTCGCCTCGACCACCCAGAGTGCTAGGATTACAGGCATGAGACACTGCGCCCAGCTCAGACTGCAGCTCTTTAACATTTACAGTTGCCTCAGAAATGTCTCCACTTTTGCAGGGTGTTTGTGTGAGTGCACGCGTCTGTGTGTGTGTGTGGCAAGACAAGGACAGATGGCAGAAGAATGCTGTAGGGGAAAAGAAGGCTTATAATGAGATGTTTTCATTTCCTTTTCATGTCCAAGGCCACAAGGTCATGAAAGAATCTGCCTGACAGCCAGGACTGTGGTATTAGATTCATCCCACTGATTCTTTTCCCCAAAGGCCAAAGACTTCCCTGGAAAAATTGAAATAAGAAGTTCCAAGTAGAGGGCAAGCCCTTTGTGGGCAGGTGTAAGTCTTAAATGTTCTTGCAGCCCCTAAGTGCTCAGAACAGTGCACACACGGGGAGGCTCAGTGATACTTGCTGCAAAATTAGCTTTAAGATAAACTTCACTGTTGTGGGAAGAGTTAACCCTAATTACCCATTTTGATGGAAACAAAAAGTTCCTCCATTTTTATGTTTGCTTAGGAACATGGGCAGAAATAGTCTCACAACATTTTAAAAAGCTTTGATAGTTCCGATCGTAGATGAGGCAGCCCTACAATTTACTTCTCTCTGAGTCCAAGGAAGCTAGAGAACTCTTGTCTCTGGAATTTCTTTTCTATCCTGCTCCAACAGTTTCTGGCAGGGCTAGTGCAAAAACTAAGTCTGGGCACCTTGCCCTTTGCTGGACGCTGAATAAATTCCTCATGGGGCTCATGGCTCCCTCACTTTTGTGACCATCCCAGGAATGAGGGATAAGAGCCAGGTGGGTCCAACCCCAAGCCCACGATAAGAAAGGCAGGGGGCTGTTCCCTGTTTGTACATAACGTGATGTTGCCTTTTCATGTGACAAAGTCCCTGGTGCCAGCAAGAAGTGGTCCACAGAAATCTGTGGGTGTGGTTTTAGTGGCGGTCAAGGCCCTGTGAAGGAAGAGGCCTATGGGGTAGGGGCTGCACTGTCTCAGCCTAAATTCTGGAATTGTGCCTTAGGAACCCAAGATGGACCAGCACATGAGGAGCTCGCAAGGCAAGACCAGCTGGGATAATAAGAACACTAATTTTTTTAAATTTTAAATTAAAATCTTTTTTCTAATATTTTTCCTCTTTTTGTTTTTTTTACTACCTGCCCACAGGATAAAATTTTTTAAAAATTAAAATTTTTTTGATGCTTATGTGCCTGGAGCTATGTTAGCCATTTTATAAGCATTCTTATATTGAATAATCACAGCAACATTATTATTACCCCCATTCTATGGATGGCTCAACCGAGGCCTACCCCCAAACCGAGCTGACACATACAAGTGTCTTCCCTGCGTAGGGATTTCCTCCCTACATTTTAAAGTCCACTCTCTTGCCCTCTCAGTTTACAAAGACCTCAAGCTCTAAAATACTTCCATGAGTCATTGATGTCTGAAATTTTACTTTCCAAGATTTTAATGATATAATGAGGATAGCTGCCCTTCATCGAACAGCTTTTATGTGTGAAGCACTGTGCTGAGTGTTAGATATATTCTCCTCTTTAATCACTACTTCATGAGGGAGATAGTATTATTATTCTTGTTTTACAGTTCAAGCAACTGAGAATCAGAAGGCAATTACATTATTTTTTCAAAGTCACACCGTTAGCAGGAAGGAAGGACCAAGGCCTGTGAGTGGCTTATCACCTAACCGAGAGAATTTATTAGCTGCTAGAAGCATCTGTCCCTGGGATAAGCATCTGAGCCTTCATCAGGCATGTGTTTCTTCCCAGGAATAAGGTCTCAGAGGTTACGTTCTGATGGAGGAGAAGTTTGAAGGTGTCAAACCTATCAATACCAAGACGGGGACCTTATGATTGAAGGGGAGTCCAATGACAAGTTGGCAGATGGGTTTTGTGAATGAAAAGTCTGTGTCAGTGGCTCTCTGAGAGGTGGAAAGGGATGGCTGCTCCGGGTGTTTTATGACTCCTGGGGCAGTGTGACAGACCATCTTGTCATCTCAGCCCTGCGAGGCGTACAGTGCCCAGGCAGCTATGAGACTACGTCTGCGGGAAAGTCCATATTTCTATGGACTGAGTCAGGGCTAAATTAAACATTAGGGTAATCCGACACATTGAATTTCATCACCATTATATCACTCTTTAGACCTTGTAAATTTTCATAATGGTATTTTTGGTAGGTTGGAGTAAGCTGTCTACATCAGAGGTGTGTTACTTAAAACCTACATTAATAGACCCATAAAATGAGGTGTTGGCCAGTTAATCTCATGTAGTCATCTCCTCAGAAGTATCCAGCAAAAATGAACCGGAGTTATGAGTAAGTGTCCTGAGGTGTCCCTGAGGGCACAGACCCTGACCGTACCCCATCTCTTAGAAAAGATGTTGGTATGGCCAGAGCTGTGTTCCTGCCACCAGGCTTCCTTCTCCCACTGTAGAGTCTGACCCGCAAATCCTGAAATCTGTATACCCCAGAATCCTGGGACTTGGAAATGGGAGATGTGATACACTCCTCCCTCACTTCTTCTCCTTCCAGAATGGGACATCAGTATCATTATTTGACATGGCACTGGGTCCTCCTGTGGATTGAATGGGCTATGAAGAATAAGACTAATGTTTAATGATGGATCAGAGCATTTGGAACCAAGGCTGTCCGTGAACTGTGGTACTAGCTCTATAAAGGTTGCTCTGTCCACACGGGACTCAGTCTCTGCCCAACTGCACAAAAGGTTTGATTTCTCTACTCATCTGCTTTTCCAGCACCCAGATCCAACTTACAGTCTCTCACTTGACTTCTGGCAAACCGAAGGCAGAAGCCCCCCAACACTTGGGATGATTGCCCCAGAGATTTTCTTCTGGAGGAGTCTGCTGTTCCTTCCCTTCCCTCTACCCCCGGCTCCACTCCTGACCTGAGCCAACCTGGGCGTTGATTCACCTTCCTGGTCCTGCTTCCTTCCCCACTCACTCTTTCCTGATTCCTCTCTTCAATCTCAGCTTGGACCCCTGAGCCTTCCAGCTTGATTGTCCATCTTATCACAGAATAAAGTCCACAGCTCTCTCTGCCCTACATGGGGATCACGCCGGCACACCTGTGCTTGAGAGGATGCTGTCTCCAGATAGGGCTGCTTCATCTGAGGTTCTGGGCTCTGGAAACTCACAGCACCACTCAGCCAGCTCTCCTCCAGGAAGCCTTCCCTGAGTGCCAGCTCCTGCTTTCCTCTTCCTCCCTGACTCTCTGCAGTGAGCCCTGTCTGTACCACTGGGGTCATTTGTTAAGTCACTCACTCAACAAAGACTTATGGAGTTCCTACTATGTGATGAACTGTTTGATGAACACAACAAAGTTCTTTTTTTTCCTCATGTGCACAACAAAGTTCTTAACCTCATCTGTACATTCTCATGGAAGAAACAGACAGGTAAATAAGAAAACATCATAAAATCGTTATAAAATAAACAGAGCAGGATGAGAGCACAGAGTGGGAGGGGTGGGTGGGGCTGGGATGGGTATTTTAGATGAGGGTGACTTAGAGGTGGTATCTTAGCAGAACTAAATGCTGAACAGTAGCTAGTCACATGGAGATCTGGGAGCAGGCATGTCCCATGGAGGAAACAGCAAGTGCAAAGGCCCCGAGGTAGCAACAAGACATAGGAGGAAGGTCAGGCAGATGTCACATGGCAGACAGCAGGAAGAGTGACAGACGCTGGAGAGAGGAGGGTCCAGATTAGGTAAGTCGGGTTCCTCCACCTCGTCACTATTGACATTTTGAGTGAGATAATCCTTGTCATGGCACATTGTCCTGTGTGTGGTGTTAGATACATCCCTGGCCTCTACCCACTTGATGCCAGTAGCATGTCCACCCCCGATACCCCTTGTGACAACCCAAAATGCCTCCAGACATTGCTAAATGTCCCTTAGAAGAAAAATTACCCCCAGCTAAGAACCACTGAAATGAGGCCATGCCAGAGTATGGACATGTGATGAAAAGCCACTGGCGTCTGGAGAGCTGAGAAATAATGTGACAATTTACATTTTTAAAGGTAGACAAAGACTCTGGCTGCCGTTGGGTCCAAAGGCTGTAGGGGGAGGAGACTGGAGGTGCGGAGGTCCAGGAGGTCTAGCTGAGAGGTGATATTCTGAGGGCAAAGCCAATAGACTTGCTGGTGAATTAGATATGAAAGGTGAGGTGGGAGGTAAAATCAAGGGTGACCTCTAGATTATTCTGTGGGAACAATTATGTCATTGTCTAGGAGAAGGAGAAGAGTGGTCTACTGTTGTCTACTCTAGGAGAAGAGTAGTTCGGGGGTCAAAAATTGGAGATATCCATTAGATATACAAGTGGACAGGCCAGTAGAATCCAAGATCTCAGGGCGAGGGTGTGGTCCCGATTGGAAACAGACACTCAGAAGGTGTAGATCATAGTCAGTGTGCAGGGAGGATGAGAATGATCTGGAAAAGAAAGGGGGTTCCGGACTGACTGAGCTCCAGGGCACTCTGTAGTCAGAGCTCAGCAGGAGAAGGAGAAGCCAGCAAAGGGGATGGAGAAGGAGGGCCAGCAAGGGAGAAGGGACATTAGGACAGCTTCGTGCCCCCAAGGCATTCTGGCATATCCGCCTTGGACAGTCCTCAGACGGGTGCTGAGCAGCCAGGAGCTCATGGTACTCAGTGCTGACCATGACACTGTGCCCCTATAACACACGACAACCGTGTTTAGAATGCTCAAATGATTTAGCAGAAGTCACGCTGTATTGATCTGTACACTGCGAAGTAAGGGCTGCTAGGTTCACTTTACAGCGTTATGGCAGCTTTGTCTCCATCACATACATCTTAAGCACCACTTCAGCGACTGGAACCCTGGAGAATCTGACCCCACATTCTCGCTTTTTCCAGGGAGCCCTTGGCCTCTGCCTCACAGGGGCCTGCTCAGGCCCTGGCACTGGCCTCCCTTCTGGCCGTGGCAGGAACACCTCATCTCTGCCAGACTTACGTGAGCGCTTTCACATCTGCCGTGCATTGGGGACGGGCAGGCAGTAGCTGGAACTGCTCATTCAGGACAAAGGACTGTCATGGGCTCTCACCCAACTAAGGGCAGACCCAGTACTAGCCCCTGGAGTCTCACAGTCCATGTCCAGGTTCGTCCCTCTGACCTCTTATACCCACAACCTGGGCAACTCCCCATCTATCATATCCAGCGCAACAACCCTCACAGGCATGCTGGGGAGTGTTAACTATTCTCACTTTGCAGATTAAGGAACAGAGGCTCAGGGAGGTTCTATAATTTGCCTGAATTAAACAGCTCGTAAGAGTCTGAACCAGGAATAAATCCCTCATCTTCTAAATTTAAGTCTTACTGAGTCAAAATAAATATTTAACATGATTTAACCATTATTTTTCTTACATGACACCTTTCTCGAGCCTTAAAAGAAATAAGCTACAGACAGGTTCGTGGAATTTTTCTAAGCACCAATCTTGCTGGTCAGGATTCTGTAATAGGTTCATCACCATCTAAGAAGTTGAAACAACTGGAAGACAGACATTCTGCGGCTGTGCCAACTTAAATTACTTTGCTCTTGCTTAATCATAGAGATGCTTTAAAAAGAACCCTTGAAACATGTTTGTTGCTTTATTAAGCCCTCTGATTTCTAACATCTCCTGCTCTTTTTTGGAAAAATTCAAAAACACCAGCACTTAAAAACCCCACCCCCAAAATACTTTCTTTCATTTCCAAGACACAGAGATGCTGACACATGGGCATGCAATCTGGAGTCAAGCTTTGGAGTCTGACCTCTTCAAAAAAGAAAATGAAAACATGACCAAGTGTTCACACTTTCCTTGTGAAAGCACACACAACACACTTAAACGGGGCTTTAAAAGAAAGGCAATTCTTTTCATGCATAAGAAATATTCTCGCTGGCGTGTCTTATCTGGGACAAGTCACTCCATTCGTCATAACTAGTTTCCGAAAGGGTGGAAATATACATCCCTCTCCCCCACTTTGAGCACAAAAATAATAAGTCAGCATTTGTGTTTTCCCATACAAACAGGTGCAACAGCAATGGATTTCAACGTCTCTTTCCTGGCTTGTTTGCAGTCCACTTGAGCTCCTAGGTGTGGCTCAGTGTCATCCACCTGCTGGGAGTGGGGGCTGGGTGTGAGGTGACAAATGTCTCTTTTCTGCTATAAATGTTATTAAAAATGTGCAACTGTCTGCTGACATTAATTTTACAGGGAATAGTAGAGAGATGGAAATTATCTCCAGAGCCAGGTCCCATTTCTCCTCTCTGTCCCACTGTTCTACAACCTCAAATAGAGAGGTCTTAACTGCTGAGAAAGGAGCACTAAATCTTTGGTCTGACCAGGAATTCAGCATTTGAGGAGATGTCACTAATAATCCCCTTTGAGTCCTAGTGGTGAAAATGGGGCCCAGTGGGAGGGTGTTTTACTAGAAGAGTTGGAATGAGCCCCAGGGGGACAAGAGCAAACACAGAAGGGGGTGGGGAGGCACAGCTTCCCTGTGAACAAAGAGGCAGGCAGTTTGTCATCACGATCTGTCCTCAGAGGCTGCTCTAGGCAGGCTATCAAGAAAATTGGGACAGGTCACTTCTGTGTCCCTAAAGTAGAAGCTCGGTGTGAGTCAGCCTTTCCCGTGCCCTCCGCACTGAGGGCTGAAGGTCTGAGGTTAGTGACAGATTGGCCACTGGGTAGAAGGCTAGACTGAGGATTAGAGTCTGGTTGACCTGAAGGAGTCAGCCCCTGAGTCCACATTAAGAGCCTTAAAGCTGCTTCTACCAGGAGAGAATCTTAAACCATTTGCACTGGGGCAGCCTGGAGTCTTGTCCATGAGAAAATGTTAGGCTTTCTGCTCTGGCCCAGAACTTCTCCAGAATTTTGACAATATCAACATTTTAATAGTATCTTAGCTTTGTTGTCCTTACAAAAATATACTGAGGAGGAAGGTTATGATTTTGTGGGAACAGAAGCTCCTTCCAAACTCACCGTACCAAAGCACTTATCCTGCTGACAAGGCCAGGTAAGCTCCTGACAGTGTCCAATGATGGGGAGATGACTGTCTGTGCCTCTTGGACGATGACTACCATGGTCATGTCTAGGGACTGGAATCACAGACAGGTGGCTTCTCCAGGCATGGAATGGAAGGAAGATAGCATAGAAGGTGGAGCCGAAGATAGGGTGCGACTGGGTTTGCATTTAACATAGTTCTGATGAGGTTGGATAGTCACAAAGACAGGGAGCAGGAGGAAGAGGAAGAGGAAGAAGAGGAAGGAAAGAAGGAGATGAAAGGAATAGGAGGCAGGAGAACAAGGGAAGGAGGAAGAAGAGAAAAAAGGGAGAGGAGCAGGTGGAGGGATGAGCGGAGGACGGCAGGAGGCAGCTCTCCCTGAAGGCCTCGTGGGTGGCAGCACGGTGCCAGCCACTTCCTACATTTCCATCACTTGATCTCTCTGCAAGGGAGAAATGAGTCTCGCTTTACAGATGAGGACACCAGTGCTTAGAGAACTAAAGTTACCAGGATCATTACAACCACAAATCTCCGAGCTGGGATTTCGTCCCAAGCTCGTCCGGCTTCAGAGCTGTGCCTTTTTCTAAATCATGCTGTCGTCTGTGCCAGCAGCTTTCAAACTTTTTTGGCTATGATTCACATTAAAAAAACTACATTTTCCATCATGAGTCGGTTTGTGCCTATATGTGCCTATCCATATATACAGTACAACAAAAAGGTTTCGCGAACATTTTCCTTTGTTATATGTAATGCATATTGATTTTTTAAAATTGTACTCTATTCTCTTTCATTTTTTTTCTTCCTAATGAGAGTTGTGCCACTACATTGATTCATGACCTGCTAATGGGTCTCACCCTATACTTTGAGAAACATTTTCCTTCCTCTGCTCTGTGACAGTTGATTTGAAATGTTTTTAACCTCCCGCCTGATCTTAGTAGGTGTGGGTGGGTAGCATCTTGCTTCTGAGGCATGCTGCTAATTGTGTACTCCGGACCATTTCTCTAGTGAGGGAACATCATTAATAAAATATTTCAGAAATTACAAATATCTGACAAAGCCGTGTGCTTAGAAAAGAGTCAGTCCAGGAAACCATCCAGAATACATAATCACTGATATCAGGCAACGACTGGTATTATTTTAAGCGGTTGATACAGGCTTTCACAAAAGAAACTATTTTCTCTCTTCCACAACCTAAAGAACTCATCTTCTCTGATGGGCCACTTCTCTATTAACAAGTAACAATAACTGGTAAAGGAAAAGACATATGGGAGGGGTTGTGGGGACTCTGTCAATCCACCATCAAGAATAGGGTTGTCTTTCATTTTGGTGAAAACAACCAGGATCTGAAATTAGATTGTTTTTTCAGGAGATGTGTGTATATCTCCACCCTGATTTAGGATTTTAGGGGCGATTTTGTTTCAGCAGCTCGGGCCAGTGGCCGGGTTGATTCAATCAGATTTAGGTCATGGAAAGTGAAGTCTCGATCAGGTGGCAAGGCAGCCCCGACAGGCTGCGGACAGGATGACTTCACTCCAAGCAATGTGCACGCTAATTGAGAAAACATGTTCCTGGGATGGCCTCATGCAAAAATCCAGATTTACGAATTTTTTTTTTTATTCCTAAGAATTCTTTGAATATTTGCTGTGCGTGTCTATACAGCCTCCCAGAGCACTTCTTCTTACTAAGTAGGGTTGTGTTTTTCTGCTGTGGCCTGGTCTGGTTTTTCGAGGGTGGGCAAGCAGCCACAGGCCTTGGGGAAAAGCAGGCAGAGGGCAGGAGAGAAGAAAAGTCATCTATATCTTCTTGTGCTTTTCCTGGGGCAGGAAAGGCAATGGAAAAGTCTCTGAAAAGCAACTGGCACAAAGCTCAGTGGGGGCCGTCCTGCTCCAGCCTCTGGCCCCTCATTCACGCTGCCCTGTGGGTGGCTGAACCACCCCACCCGGCCTCAGGAGCAGAGCTTAGGTTGCGCTGAGGTTGTGGAGCATTTGCTACACTCCAGACTCTGTAATAAGGACTTCCCAACCTTCTCTCCTCTCATCCTCACAACTAACCTCTAAAGTCAGTCTATCTGTCCCCTTCACAGTTGAAGAAACTGAGGCATACAAGTGATGTGGTCACAGACTTAGTAAGAACCTAAAGCCAGTTCCACCCAGTTTTGTGCCAAGGCTTCTATAAAATCCTGCCTGCCTACAGGACATCCCTCCTCCAAGAAGCCTCCCTGGAGGTCTCCTTGACATCAGAGCCCTTCTTCAAGGTCTTATGGTCACACCGTTAGCTTTTCTTCAGCTAGTTCTGGTTTTGATATCGCTCAAAATTGCTCTAAGTGTGTTAATTTAGATAAGAAGATTATAAAGCCTGACGGCAGGTTTTGTTTGATCTGTATGAGTGTTTTGAAAGTGAAGAAATTACACATGCAATCTCAGAGTTTTGGCTTCTGTTGAAAAGTTGGAAGATCTGGCCACCTTGGACTGACAATCCTGCAAAACAACCAAAGTCTTGTCTCTTTTCCATGGGGCAGACCCTCTGGCCTTAGACCATCTGATGAGTCTCTGAAGCCATTTTAGTTTGGACTCCTTGAGACAGGACCATGATTTACATTTATTTTGAGTCCTTGCAGTCCCCCGTCCCCCAGGTAGCGTATTAATAAAAACACTAATAGAGAAGGAAATCCAGGCCTGATATGTGGTGGGCCCACTTCCCCTCTCACCACAGGTTAAATGCACCTCAGCTGCTGACCCCTGGGCCCTGGCCTGGGACAGCACACATGCCCTGCTGCCACAGTAAGAGTCATGTCCTCCTTCCTTCTCCTGTAAACTTGATGATACCCTAAGAAACTTACTCTCCTAAAGACAAAGAAGAGCTGTTGTGTCGGGTAAGGAACCAAAACATAAGTAAAAGCTGCCAACAAAAAAATGGCCATTCTTAAGAAATTCCTTATTTAGAGAGCATGGCATAACTGCCTGCTCAAAGGCAGTTCTAACATCAAAGTCTGAGAAGTTTGCCTCTGAAAGAAAATTATAGGAGAATCCATGAGTCTCCTCTTACCCCGATATTATGAGGTGAAGATAATGCAGAGGATGAAATGTTTGGTTACAATTCTATCAAAATGAGAATGTTAATTATGGAAGGTCACAATACAGGTGAGGAAATTCCTGGAGGAGCTTTCCATGCCACCAAAAGATTTCTTCTCCCAGTGCAGCAAAGCCTTTTATACACAGGGATGGAGACTAAAAGACAAAAGATGCTGTCCTGCTTGAAATGAAAGAGCACCTCTCAGATCAGCCCCTCACCCCAGGGAAACCAGGCAGGAAAGAAACTCGTGTTTCTCAGGCACCTACTTTGTGCCAGGCCTGGGCTGATGTTCTACGCACATCATCCCCCTCGGTGTGCACAGCAGCCGCGTGACAGCATGGCTGTTATTGCAGCCTTGTTTACAGAGGACACTGGGTGCAGGAGAGGCCCTCCTGTGTCTCAGCCCTCCTGTGTCTCTGCCCTCCCTGTCTCTGTCCTCCTGTGGTGCTGTCCTTCCTCCCTGCTCAGTGCATCCATCAGGCAGCTAGAAACCAGTGTTTCTCCTGCCTGTGAAATTGTAATCCACAATCCAAAGGGAGCCTGCCTCTTTTGGAAGCACCTCCTGGGGGCGCAACACGTGGCCATTCACAACGATGAGGTGGTACCTGAGTCTGCTGACCTCTGAGCCAGGTCCACTCAGGTCCCAAAAGAGGATGTCATGTCACCTGCCTGAGCAAGTGAGAAATGCAAGTCAATGTATGAATAAACCACAGTGATGAGGGACTGAAGACAGGACAGCTCCCTACCCCGCCCCCAACTGGGCAAGAGCTGAGCTCCTGAGGCTCCTATCTGCAGGACAGCCCTCCCTGGGCTCACTCGCGGACAGCAGGCTGAGGAGAGGTGACATAGACCAACAACCCTGGCTACTGAAGGAACAGCCAGATGGAAACCAGCCTGTCTGTACTACACAGCAAAGACTTCGTGGTTGCTGGGAAGCTATTCCTGTGGCAGTGGATTGTAACCGGCCGATGTGGAATGGCTTCCGTGTGAAACTTGGGCTGTTCATTCCCACTGACTTTAATAGCCAGATTCTTCCCCTTGCAGGGCTCTCCACCTGCAGGAGCCACAACAGGCAGTGTCAAAACCTCTCAATCTGCTTAGCCTAGTGGAGCATTTTCAGGGAAACCCTGACTGTCTGTCTGACTCTGACTAATACCACTACTAATAAAAAGGCTTCCTGCAGTGAGAGAGGTTCAGCAAGGTCTTGGGCAATGCCAACAGCATGGTCATTCATCCCACCTGACAGACTGCTCATTACTTTTTTTTTTTTAATAAAATAACATTTTATAAAGTTTAAAGATTTTATCAGCTCCCAACTCTGCAGTTCATTTTCTCTCCTACTTATAATGACTTGGGTGTGAGTAGCAAGCATGCATTCCTTTAATACCCCCCAAAGATATCATTCATTTTACTTTTCTGCACTATTAATAAACAAATGGCCCTATTCCCCCCCCCCCCCCAGTGACACCTTGAGGCAGAGGGGCGGATAATGTCAGCTGTTCTACTTGGAG
Source organism: Nycticebus coucang (assembly GCF_027406575.1). Taxonomy (NCBI): domain Eukaryota; kingdom Metazoa; phylum Chordata; class Mammalia; order Primates; family Lorisidae; genus Nycticebus; species Nycticebus coucang. Next base: position 45,824,787 of record NC_069784.1, read on the forward strand.
AAAAAAAAACTCAGTGCCACAGCACCATCGCTCCAGTGTAGCGCCACTAGCCTGCTTTTTTCATTCAAATGTCACATTATCCATCCTCATTTATTCTCACAGCTTGGGCACAGTTGTATTAACTTGATATCAACATGTGTTCATGTTGTATGAAGCACTGTCAGTGCCAGGGGGCGTCTGCTTCAGAGAAGGGACCTCCTGGTGCCAGAGTGTACTCCATTCAGTAAAGGAGAGAGGATTTCCTCCTGGTGCTGTGGACTCCCAGGCAGGCAGTCTGCCTGTGTTTTCAATAGCATATGGCAGAGAAGGAAGCTGCTATGCTCTAATAGCGCCTGACCCTTACCTCCATTCTTTCTGGTTTCCTTTTCTTGAGGGTCAATTTTAGTCATACCGGACTCTCCAAAGGCAAAGGACCACAGCACTTGAGGTTCCTGTGAATGGCAGCCTAGAGTCTGATATGCTGGCTCTTGGAGGAGGAAGCCCAGGGCTGTGTTTCTGAAACCTAATTCAGTGATTAATCATAGATGCCCCAACATAAGGCCTGGAAGAAAGGCCTTTATCGATAATTTCCAAGGGAATTCTCAAATGGGCTTAGCATTGTTACTTAATACAAGTATTTTCCTTGTATGGGGGCATTTCTGGTTGTCACTACAATTTCTGAAATTTATTTCATAAGGCAGAGATGATACTGTACTGTACTGTGCAGATCGGTTACATGTCCCCAAGAACTGTCACAAAATACTGACAGCCTCACTGAGAAATAATATCAGTGCAACTCACTTGCCTTACAGATTGGAAAAGTGAGGCCTGAGAAGTTTAGTGACTTGCTGAAGGCCATCAAGCTACTCTTCTCTTTTTCTTACAACTGAGGAAACTACTGAAAGGATGTTGACCCAAAATACAGGAGAAACACATTAAGAGATCATCTCAACATTTCAATCTGATTCCTATCGTGTAATAGTCTGAGGCCGATGATCTATAGAAACTCCTCGAAAGCATGTAAAGTAGCCAGTAAAGAAGCAATGAAAACATCACCAACCACAACACACTCTTCTCTATTGTATGTTTTTATTTTTCTGGTCATGGCTAAACTTTGTGGCTGATGGCCCATTTTCCTCCGCTCAAATACCAACATGTCTATGCTTGTGCCCCTCCAACTGAAAGGCCCAGGGACTTCAAAGCCTCAGTTTCTCCACTCGCATACAGCTTCTGGGCGACCCTGGCTTCACTGCTATTTGGAGTTAGGATCTTGGCTGTTTCCCCACTGTCAGGAAGTGAGGAATCTCTGGGGTCTTTTATCCTCATTTATTTGTCTGATGCCACCACATGCTGTTCTGTGAAACCGTTCCACCACAGATTTCTCAGGACCTGCTAAGCCTGAGAACCGATGGTTTGCAAGATCAGAGGTGCCAGTCAACAAAAAAGACTGTGACTCTTTCTGTGTTAAAGAAAGGCATCTTCTGGGAACGTGGACCCTCAGCAAACCTTCCGCTGCCTCCGGACAGCAGAGAGTACTTGCTGCCAGCAAAGTCTCCAAGGTCTGCTCTGGACCCTGAAGTCGCTGCAAGTTCTCTCTGGGAGAAGGTCAATGGCCTGGGTCTCTGGTCTCTGGTCTGGCACTGATGTCTGCTTGGGGGTCTGGCCTTGGCCCTGCTCCATGCCAGCAGAGAAGGGCGCTGACTGAATCTCTTTGTAATTTCTCTGAGTCTCTGATGCAGGCACGCCAATAGGGAGCTCCAGGAATGAGCAGCAGGACTGCTCGGCCCTCATTGAAAAGGAAAGTTGTGTGATTTTTCTCATCAGTTTAATCTCAGTAATGATGAGAAACTTCCCTTAGGCTCCAGCCCTGCCCTGTCCTGCCCTACCCTCCCTGCTGATGTCGGTAGTGGGCCCCCCTTCCTGGCCAAGGCAGATATCTCCCTGAAAGAGAATGGGAGGGTGAAGCCTCATCCCCTGTTCCCACCGGCTCTCGGGGTGAGGCAGTTGTGGGGTGGGCAATAAGACAAGGTGGGAATCTCATTCTTGCTGAAGGTTAAAAGAAGGGACAGGGCTACCAACAGCAGGATGACTGCATTGAGTGGAAGTTCTCCAGTTCTCCAGTGGGCTGGGCCACTGTAGGGTAAGGTGGTGCTGGGGCAGGGGCCGTAGTGCCAGCAGACGGCTATAAAACCCTCTGCCGTACTCTCACATCTCTACCGAATTGCCTGTCCCCACGCCCCAGAGACCTGGGTTTCCAGTTTGGGGTGCCTGTTAACATTTTCTCCTTCAAGACTTTCCTTTTTCACCTGCATAGAAATATTGGGAATAGTGTAGGGGAGGGGTCTGACAGCATGTGATGTTAACCCCATCCCCATTCCCCACAAGAAGGAAGGCGTTCCCTTCTATGAGTCAATGCCTGCTGAGCTGGTCTCCACCACTCACAACCCGGCAGCCACCAGTCCCCTCCAAACCTCTAGGAACACTGCCCATCATGAATTGACCTTATGACTTACTATTCAACAAAAGAGACCCATCAGGTTCAATATAGCCCTTCTTCTGTGACTCTGCAGAAAGACAAAGTTTCAGATATTCCATAAGAACCTGTCAACACTAGGCAAGAAGGGCTGGCCTAGCCTGTGCCAGACGCAGCTACCCTTCTGCGCTGTGTTGAGAGGGAGAAATAATCCCCCTACAGCAGACGCAACTGAGAGCTTCAAGAGTTGAAGACCCTGGAGAGGAGTTGCCGGCGGGCCCCCTACCACCACTTTTGAATTTGCAGAATGCAGCTGGCTGTGCTCGTGTGGGGGAGGCGGCACTGGCACCGGCAGTGGGTGTGTCCAGAGGATGGAGCCAGGACAATTAATCAAGTGCCTTTTCTCGAGGATTTCCATTGGCCTCAGATGACAGATGGGGCAGAGACACCCAGGAGAGCATATTTTGGTTTCCAGCTGGGAACGTGCACTAAGTTTTCCTTTATACCCACAGCACCCAAAAGGCTTTGCTGTAATAGACTTTAATGCGTGAAACACCCATAAATTATCCTTCAAACTGTTACAACTTCCAACCTGGAACAACTTGGAAAAACCAGCCGAGCAAGCAGGCTCTTTTTTAATCTCTCAAGTCACAAGAGAAGAGAAAGTTCAAGCAGAAAACACCTTCCATAAAAATCTCAGAGGTTTTTTTTTTTTTAAAGGGGCGCTGTGATCAAACGAAGCTAAGCTGCCTGTTCACGTTGCTCAGAGTTGCAGCGTCCTGAACCCTAAGTTCTCTCTCTCCCTCCTCTGCAACCTCGTCGCCTGCCCGCCGCTACCCTCCATGCCAGCTTCTTCCACACCTGGCTCATTTAGCTTGGAGCTGAGGCGTGTGACTCAAGCTGCCGGGTTGAGCCTTGGCGACCTCGACCCGAGGATGCCGCGCGCGGCTCCGCGGACCGACGGACCCCGGCATTTGGATCGCAGGCTCCGCGCCTCCGCCCCTGGGCCCCTCAAGCGGGACTCCCAGCCCCACTGCGACGCGCACAGGAGCCCTGAGACCCCAGCTCTATTCCCAGCGTTAGGTCCAGCGCGACCTGTCCCGCTTGTCCCCTTACCTGGGGCAGCGTAGGACTTCGCCGACTGGAGACAGCCTCAGGTCGCGCGAGGGCGCACCCGCCTCCCGCAGGGCTGGCCACCGCTCCTCCGGCCCGCAGCCCGCGCATCCTCCCTACGCACATTCGCTCTCCCTCACTTGTGCGCTGTCCCCTTCTAGCCTTCGAGCTAGTCCCTGGCTTGGAGGCGAGGCTTCTGCAGGCGCACCGTTGCCTTCTGAACTTGGGGCCATCCCGGTACCAAGAACTCCGAGAACAGAGAGAGCGCTGCCCCCTCTGACTCTCCGGCCCGCGAGGGTCCCGCGCCCCCACACCCACCTGGGACGTTCTTTTAGGACCGCCCTTCAGCCCCCGGGAGCCTCGGAGGTGCCTGGAGATCTCGCCAGACGGGATCCAGGCACATTGCCCCGGGGAGCCCAGCCACCCCGGCCCGCGCCCGCGCTGCGCCCCGCTCGGGGCTCAGCTCAGGGTAGCCTGACTCACCGCTGCGCTCCCCTCCGGCTCCCAGCGCTCTCTGCCCAGCCGGAGCGCTGAGCAGCTCTAACACAGGCTTCTGGAAATCTTAGCCCCTCCCCCCGGCCTCCTGAGTCACACGAGCTCCAAATCCTGCCCCTCACGGTCCCCTCCCCACCCGCAGCCCCGCACCTGCCCTGGCTGGGCGGAGGCGCCCGGCTCGGTGGGGTCCTGGAGCGTAAAGATGGATCGCTCCCCGAGACCTGGCCGGCCCGGGAAGGATTCAAACCTTCAGAGGTCAAAGGGAAAGCCGCCAGGGTCACAGGGACCGCGCGCTCCACGCTCCGGCGCGGATGTCTCGGGGTCCAGGTGGGGGTGCTAAGTCCGACCGGCTGCGGCTGGGAGGAGTTGCCCGGAGCTTCCCTCGCCTCCTCGCTCTGTCGCCGCGAAATGCGGGCCGCCACCTCGTCCTGGGTCTGCCCTGCGTCTCCCTCAGCGCCCCGGGCATCGGCTTCTCCCCGCGCCATCTGAGAACGCTTTCCTTCCGGGACGCTTCCCCGCACCCCGGGACAAGGTGAGCACCCAGGCTCCTCTGACACTGGAGGGCAGCGGCTCCCACAGCCAGAACCAGTTAGAAGGCCCTGGGGCAGGGGCAAGTCCGGCGTGGAGTCCGGGGCATCTAGACCCGGGGCCTTAACTTACGGCCCTGAATTCCGGACGGGCCCTGGGTCCCGAGCCTCTCTGAAATTGTAGACTGATTTGTCGCCTGAGCGCTGAGCTCCTTCCTTCTAGCCCCCTCCCCCGCCCCCAGCTCCCAGTTGTGAGTCTCCCCAGCTTTTATCAGTTTTGCAAGATATCTGTGACCCCAAAGTGACATAAACAGCAGAGCTTCACTTCTACCCCAGGCCCTACTCAAATTCTTTATTCCCACCATGCAGACTTTAAATGAAGTGGGGTCTCCTAGCTGGCCCTCCGAGATTCCTTGGGTTCCCTGCATGCAGAGCCTGACAGGGGAGCTCGCCTGATTCTCACCTGGCCTTTGGCTCAGGCTTTTCTCACCTCAGCCCCAAACTAGCCAGGCAGAAATGCTCCTGAAGTCAGATTTTTCACCAAATGTGCACCATTAATTGTAACAATGTTCTAGAGCAGGCATCCTCAAACTTTTTAAACAGGGGGCCAGTTCACCATCCTTCAGACCGTTGGAGGGCCAGACTATAGTTTAAAAAAAAAAAAACTATGAAAAAATTCCTATGCACACTGCACATATCTTATTTTGAAGTAAAAAAACAAAATAGAAACAAATACAATTGTACCGCCTCATGCAGGCCGGCAGTTTGAGGACCCCTGTGGGGAATTCACAGCTCTCTGAAAATGTACAGCCCTACTCCCTTCTGTGTCGAGCTTGTCATCTGTCTTCACTTCTTCCTTCAGCAAAGGCCAGGAGAACCCTTACCCTGTCCAGATGCCACCAAGGACCAACAGAGGTGGGGAGAGTACCGCAGAGAGGAGGGGAATTTCCCTGTTTCTTGTGGCACCAGGCCAGTGCAACCCAGGGCACCCTCCAGGGTGCTGGAATTAGTGAGGTGCAGCATGCTTGTTGTAAGTCCAGCTGGAATCCTTCGCCACCAGTGGAGGGCCCTCCAGCGAGACCGGGCCCTGCCCAGGTTCACCCAACTATCTTGACACAGATTGTTCTGGGGTCTCAACTCTCTCTTTTCACCTTCGCCTCTCTAAGTGAGTTCATCCCATTTATATGTGCTATGAGGAGGATGAAGCAGGGGGAAAAGCCTGAGACTTGGCAGTCAGCTTTAGCTTTGGTGTGACCTCATTATTTCCCAGCAGAGACTTGTCCACTTTGGTTGGACATGCAGGCTGGTGTATCAATACACTGTGGAGGTGAAGGCGAGAGGCAAGAGAACACAACTCATGACCTTTTCTGCAAAAGTAGCATCCTGGTCAGGGTAGTCCATTAGGAAATTTATCCTTGTCAATTAAACAAAAGAATCTCCAGACAAAAAGACGAATTCATTCATCTATCAAGTCATGTATAAACTTAGTTTGAAAGCACCAGTCAGAAACCTTACATCATAGCTGCTCAAGAATTTAGAGATGAAGTGAAACATTTTAGAATAACAGAGGATTTGGTCGTTCAAGGCAGAGCTTTTTGTATGTGTCCTTGCGGCACCACCCAAAAGGACAAAAGGATTTGGGGCACTTGTGGTTCTTTTTCATGTGGTGTGTGAGATGGGAATTAAAAAATGACGTAAGCAGAATATAAACCTGCTATGTGCCCCACTCTCGGCACCTACAGTGTTCATCATATTCTTATGGCACACGTTGGTTTAATAAGAGCTCCTCTCTACCCCAAACTAGCTGTGTTTCTGTCTCTGGACTTTGAGGATCTTGAGACACATGTAATCAATAAACATACCACAACTCCAAAGATTATTTATTGAGTGCCTGCTATGTGCCAGACACTGTGAGATGGCTTTGCTACCTGTTCTCAGAGAGCTTATGCTCCAGTGGGGGCTCAATTATGGGCTCTGGTTATGTTTATCACAGTCTCTCCAGGGTCTAGCATGGGGCCTGTTGCACAGAGGTGCTCAGTAAATGCTTTCTGAATCCAACAACAGTCAGAGCCCTTTGTGACTGTCAGCCAACCATCCACATTTCCTTGGTTTCCAGCAAGTTCCAGATCAGGCTGGCACAGAGGCTGTAGCCAGGTGCCTTTGCTCTTTCCTGTTACCCCTTCATGAAGGGCTCAAACAGAAGTGTCCTTCTCCTGGGTCATTGGGAGAAGGTCTTTAGGCCTGGACCAGCTTCATTCATAGGAATGAACAACAGCTGAAAGGCCAGTGGCCAGAGGAATGGTGCAGACAAGCAGAGGATACGAATGTTTTTCTGCACTAGATTTTCTCGAAAGTGCTTTTTATCCAGGGTATCAAAATAACCAGCAGCTGATGCATTTGCTGACTTGGAGGACAGATTGTGGCGTGTATAGTAATTGTTGTTATTTCTGAGAATTCAGAAGCCTGCAGCCATTGAGTGCCTCATCAACAGCGCACTCAGCCTCACACAAACCTCCTGCCTCTCTCTTGCTTCGTTCCAGAAGGCCAGGACAAAGTGCACATGCTATTTAAAACACCAGCAGGCTCAGCAGCGATCTGCCAGCAAGGGTGGAATCGCTGGGTCTGCTCGTTTTATGTGTGAAATACAGAAATGTTGTTCCCACTGCTGAATGAAATGATAGCTTCAGTTCAAAGATTTTTTTTTTCACTCTTCTTTCTAAATAGAGTGAAGAAAAACTTCAAAAGAGGAAATATTTCATAATGCTTAGTGAGATGACATGGTTACAGAATCACGGAAAGGATCAATCCAGCCACTTTATTTATGGATGAGAAAACAAGGGCTCAGGAAGGACAAATGGCCAGTGTCAGTTTCAGACCTCCAGCTTCTGGACTTCCAAGCAAGCTTTCTTTCTATACCATGCCACTGAAAGTGGCTGAGAAAAAAACCGGTTAACTTGGCCTACAGGAGAAAGCTGGTGAGCAAAGGTCAGCCAAGGTGCAGAGGGAGTCAGGGGGCACGCAATTCTCCCACGGGCCTATCCGCCCTACCCCTGGGACCTGCTCCTAGCTCTTATGCTGATACCTTCATTTTTTCCCATCTCTACTCGTTCGCTCCCTTTTGCTTGTGAACATTCATATTTCTTTTCTCTCTTAGAGAAATTGCTGGCCTAACTACCTGATTTCTCAACTTCTTTTCACTACCCAAATTCCTCAGCAAAGTTATCTACACCCATCCTTGGCTCTCCTTAACTTTTTGCAATCTGGTTCTCATCTTCCTCCCTTTACTTCCCCCTCCTGAATTGATATTTTCTTCTTAACGGTCATCAGTGACAATAACACCACGACCAACATAATCCTGGCATCATGATTTTTAACCACAGCATGCTGGTGTGACATGAGAGGATCTTTGGTGTGCCGTGAAAATTTTTAAAGATCATTAATTACATTTTTTAGGGAGAAGTTCACAGCACAGCAGGGATATTCTTTTTGTTACTCTTTTTTTTTTTTTGGATCAACATAATTTAAGTGTACCATGGAAGTTTATGTGTATAGGTCCAAGTGAGCCATGAGATAAAAAGGGGAAAAATCACACTGGCCTAGCAGCAGTTATCAAATGCTTGCCTTATTTCAAGCACAGAGCAGGACACTTCTGTGAGCCCTGTTAGTTATGTCCCATCCATTTGTAGACAAGAAAGCTAAAGTCCTAAAAGGTAATTCCTTTCCCAGGTCTCAGGCCCAGTCGGATGGCTGAGTAGAGAGTTGACCCTGCACCAGTGATGCTTTTGCTGTTAAATGCCATGTCTCCTCTTCCTTTCAGCCAAGTTCAGCTGCATTTGCCAATCACGGTCTGCCCCTGTCCCCTTTCCTGATGACCTTCTGCATCTAACATCTTCATTTCAAGGCTTTTGTGACTCTGCTATCCTGGCTTACTCTACTGCTCAGGTTTCTCCATCTGCCCTAGGTGTGTCTGGGCTCCCCACAACTCAGTCCTGGGGCTCTGCATTCTCCTAGGCTTTCATTCTTCCAAGTGTTCTAACCTCAGCTTCAGCTCTTACCTCTCAGGTATGCTGCCTCAGTAGCCAACATTCTGCATGTCCATTGTGTGCAAAGTGTTCTTGTTTCTGCTGAACTGCAAGGCCCTGGCAAGGACTGTGTTTCCATCTCCCTGCTGACTCCTAGCCCCTATCCAGAGCCCTTGCTCTGAGCTCAGCCAGGCAGCTACCCTACAAATACCATCCTTGGACAGGGTCAGGCCATCTCCATGAGCCAAGGACAGTTCAGCTCTTATCCTGTGGGGGCACCGCAGCCCAGAAAAGCCATCAGCTTAGAACTGTCAAGATTTAGCCACCTATCCCATTCATCCTTGAAGATGGTGTGTCCTTAAGAAAAAAATCAATCTTCTTTGAGCTATAATAATTATAATTACTTATAAGTAAATGTAATTATTAATACTGAATGTATTAAGTAATTTTCAAGCACCTGCTCTTCGCCAGTTCAATTCCAGGTGCTGGGGATTCAGCAAGTAAACAAAATAGCCTTTAGACACGTGGAGTTTAAATTCTAGTAATTTGCCTCTCCTATGTAATAAATGTGCATTACTTAATATGCATTATATTCCACACCCATAAAAAGAAAATGGTGATTTAGGTGAGCTTGGTTTGGACAGGACAGCAGGACAGATGCAGAGACAGTTAGTGACGACATTGGCAGTGGTGATACAGGTGGTGGTCTCCTTATGCACAAGGAGAGTCAGGCAAGCCCCCGGGGGATTGGATCCTGTCTTCTGCTCTTCTCATCCAAAGAGCTGCAAGCCTCATCTTTTCAGACTGGTCTGACTCTGTGCCCAGTGTCCCTGTGTCCTTCAGAGGTAGGTGCTGTCTTCAGAGGCCTCCGAGGTTCTCTTACTCCTCTCCCACTGGGACAGGGGGCTCCTCATGAGCCCACAGCCAAGCCATCCTGCTGTAGCCACCTCACTATATGTTCTTACTTGCCCTGGAGTTGGCCTATCCATGTTGGGCTCACCCCAGAGACACCTGTGGGGCAGGGTCCCCCAGTGATCAAATTTTCACATAGAACATCACAACTCCTGTTTCCTATCACCTGGTGTCATGTAGATAGTTAGGGCTCCATGTTGCTGAGGCAGGCAGCAGCCTCACACTTCCACGTGGAGGAGCCTGGGATAGGTGGGCTCTGCCACCTCCTGGTGGTTCGCTGTCACCTTAGTGGTGACACTGAGGTCAACACATTTATTAAAATCTTATTCTGGGGCAGGATCTTTGTTAGGTACAAGGAAACAAAGATCAAGAAGAAATGTTTCCTGCCATATAGGCACCTACTGTCCAGTGGGGAAGCAGACACATGAACTGGAACCGAATCTGTAAAGGAAAATGTAGACACTCGGGGGTTGGACAGTGTGATTGACTTGGAGCTTCAGGGATGCTTTGTTGTCCCCTTGCATTTAGCACAAATTTCACAATCTTTAAAGACATGAGTCCCTGCACCATCTGGTCCCTTCTGCCTCTTTATCCTCCTCTCTTCCTCTTTCTTGTCCTTGCTCTAGCCCTACTCATGGTGCCTTTCTTTTCAGTTCATTCCAGGGGTGGTTGCAGCAGCTCAAGCCTTGTATGGAGATGTTTCCAGGGCCTCAAAATCCATTGACCTCCCCTCCCGTCCTTTGAAGAATCATCTGGATTCTTCCTTTCCTTTGGAAACTCATGTCGTAGAATCTTGGATGACACCTATGATGTGGTGCTTTCTATGACATCCACGTCAAGATTGAGTGCCCTTTCTAGATGCTTCTGTAACACTCAGGATTTCCCAGAGCATGTGCTTAATAAATATTTTTAAATAAGGTATTGCCTGAGCTAAGCCTTGAATCTGGGTGATAGCCAGGAGGAGACTTTTGGGAAGGGCATAATCTGAGACAGAGGCCACAGCTTAACCTAAGGCAGGAAAATGTGAAGCAGTATGGTGCATACAGAAACTGCAGCCAATTCAGATGGCCTGCAGGGGCAGGGGATGAAGCTGGCAATCAGTCACAGGGGAAGTTAAGGAGGTCCTGGATTGAGGAGGGTGGAACCAAATGCAGGGAGACCACCTGGGCTGTAGTCGGGATCCTGGTGAGCAGTGATGATAGTGAACTGATCCAGGCAGTGGGAGCTACGCATGCAGAGGAGACACATTCAAAATACCATTCAGGGGGTAAATTCATGAGGAAGTGGGGAATGGTCAGACGTAGGGGTGAGGGAAAGGATGGTGTCTTCTGGATGCCCTCTGGATTCTTGATTTGCCTGGTCAGGTAAACGGTGGTCCCAACTATGGAGATGGGGCATCCAAAGCTGGGCCCTGTAGGAGGGCATGGGAAGCAGAGGTCTTCAGTTCAGGAATTTTTTTTGCAGCCTGTGGAATGATCAAAGGCACGTGAACTACTCCCCTTGGGAAGCTATGTGCTGACACCAGTGTCTTATCCACCCTTTAGAGCAGTTTTGGAACTCTTTTCTGTAATGACTATCAAAACTGTCATCATACAGCACATAAAAACAGGCAACGACAATAATGAACACCACTCTGGAATATACTACCACACGTCAACACGAACACAGCTGTGAGACGCTGATATGCCAAGGTTGTGAAGCCTTAGCAAGTTGTTTGTACAGTGCATACAGTGGCAAGTTCTTGAACTTAATTGTCAGACCTTGTGCAACAGCAGCTCTGATGGTCATTCTAGAAAAAGAGTTCCAAAATTGCCTCGAAGGGTGGCCCAGGTGCTGGCATTGGTGCATAAGCTATGTACTTACTCTACATACTTCCAAGGTGACCATAGTGATATTCAGCAATAAGGTCTGTAGCACTTTTTCTGGGATGAGTTCACAAACTTATTTGTCAGACCTACGGGGAATGCACCAGTCTGGAGGTCAGGAATGATGCCAGGGCTCTCTGCATGCTGTATTCAGGCTGAACAGAACCAGAGACACCATCTCAGAGTCTCCACTGAGGACTTGCCTTCCTGCCACAGCCATGTTCTCCCTCTTTCACCGTGTTGTTGTGAAGCCAGCCATGGGGTATCTCCTAGAGACTCGAACCCAGAGAAATGGACCACTCACGCCTGTGTTCCCTGCTTCCTTCCTACCTGTTCATTTCTAGGAAAAGCAAAGTGAGAGAAAGTGAGGGCCCTGGCTGACGATCACCTCGCCTGATCTCCCCTCTGGGTTGAGGAGATGCGCTTTTCTCTTGTCCTCTGTCTGTCAGAACTCCTCTTAAGCCACATCCTGAGCTCTCTTCACCTTAGGCTTGTGATAAAACTTTGTGACCCAGTCCTCAAGTGAGTACAGATACACTTCTTATTATACTTGTGTGACGGGCAGCAATCTACTATCTCCACTAACCTACAGACTCCTGAGGAACTTTAAAGTCCTAATACCCATCATAATACATGGATTATAACAGGCCCTTGATAAATGCATATTACATGAGTTAATCAACTGAAGCTCATAGGATTCAAGTAATCAGCTTGAAGATAACTAGCAAATAAATAACCTAGTCTGTTGGTCTACAAAGCCCATGGCCTTAGTCTTAACACCTTACTACTAATATTTGGGAAAATTCTTAAAGAACGATGTCTTAGGTCTCTATAAATCACTTTTTGTCAGTACGGTAGAAGCTACAAAGGCTCTCTGCGTCACTCAGGTGTGCTGGCTAACTTGGTTCTACCATGACCTTGGGTTGTGCCCCTTGAACCCCACCCGTCCCAAGCTATGTTCCCTCCCATTAAATGATAGCAGTTTGGGAGCTGCAGGGAGTTCCTGGGACCCCCATTCTGCCACAGAGCAGTGCTTTCCCCTCAGTGTGGGGTTGCAGGGTGATAAGCTGTATAACAGGACTTCAACTTCTGCTGAATTATGAGTTTGGGGGACCACAGGTCACCCTCAGGTCTCAATCCTACCCTCAGGAAACATCCCAGGATGTTTCCTGCTCTGAGAGGAAACTGTCTGAAGCCTATTGGTTCTCCTGGGGGCATTTGCATTTGCTGGGTGTCAGAGCTATTTTGTTAATGGAGTGAAGTAGATATTTGAGAGAACGCTGGGTCAATGGCCAGGCCCCTGAAACCATTGTGTGTGGGCATTAAGGTTATTGACAGACAGTATTGACTTCCATGGGGGAATGCCACAGCTCACCTCTGGGACTTTGACCATTCTCCTTCCTCTTCTTTTCTAAACTGACACCTCCTCACCCTGAGGCCTCAGGTATGGCCTCAGAAGGCAGCCTGACCGCCCAAGTCTGGGTGAGGTCACCTCCTCTGGGTCCCATCGTCCCCTCTGACTGGGCTCCCACAAGGCTCCCCATACCACACTGTTACAAAGCCCTGGCTGCTCTATGTCCTCCTCCTCCCACTCACACGTCACAAGCAACTGGGGGAGCAGGGGCTGTGGCATCCTCTGAAAGGGGGGGCACTTGACCGGCAAAGATCTCACAGACCACCAAGGCTTGTATGAAAGGTTTTTATTGGCGAGGGAGGGATGCTGCAGAGCAACACCAAGGAGGAGAGAAAAAGAGAGAGAGAGGAAAGGGAGAGAGGAGGGGAGAGAGATATTTGCTATCTCCTATTTGCAAGGAAATTAAGGAGGGAACAGGTGTTTTGCTTAGAGTCATGTAGGGTGGGATTATAGAGTAGGAGGTTATCAATATACTCAATTAAGGTTGAAGGAGAGGGATTATAGGATTGGAGGTCTCGTGCTAATGTTTGGCCAAATAAGTGGGGGCTGTTATGAAATCCCTGGGGGAGTATAGTTTAAATCAGTTGGGAAGAAGTTCAACTTACTTTTGGAGATTTTGTATAATAGGTCAGAGTTGCAGGAGACTAGATTTGGAAGTAGATATTGAAGTTGAGAAGGAAAAATAGAAGGGTCTTTTGGTTTAATAAGAATTGGAGAGTAGGAGGCAATTGAGGGGGTTTTAGTATCCTAAATTTTAGGATTTACTTGCTCTGGGGGAATGGGCTAGGGTGACAAGTCTTTGATAGCTTGGGAAAGGACGAGGCAAAGTGAGGCAGAAGGAGATGGGTCAGCATTTATCAATTTAAGATCAAAAGTTAGGGTGGTACTTAATTTGGAAAGTATGTCACGTTCCAGAAGGGGAATTGGAAGGTAATATTAAAAGGAATGTATAAATGAGAAATTGTTAATTATGCAGCGTAAAAAGGAGTTTGATGTAGACGGTGGGAAAACCCCTTTACTCCGACAATAGAGGTGGGCGACAGGGAGGTAGGACCGCTGAACACTTTAAGAACTGAGATGCTAGTTTCTGTGTTTAATAGAAAGGCGATCATCCTACCTGCCACCATCAGGGTTACTCTTGGCTCCGTAGAGGTAATCTTCGTTGGGTGAGGGAAGCCAGGGTCTCTTTAGTCTTCAGAAGAGGCAACTCCCAAGTTTGCTTGTAGGTGCTGTAGGTTGGCTGGCCCCATGTCCTCTCTGAGCCAAGGGGAAGTCGGCCTTCCAGTGACCCTTTTTTTTTTGCAGAGAGGGAATGGCCATAGCTGAGGTTTGGGATTGGGCAACGTATTACCCAGTGGCCTTCTCCATCACATTTGTAGTATGGTTCAGGTGGTTGAGTCATGAAGCTGTCTTTTGCCCCTGATTACTTAGGTAGGTTAGGAATGATGGCCTTAGAGATACTGTAATGTTTTGAGCTAGCATTTGATAATTTTGGGTTTGAGATTTTTTGTTTTCCCTTTGGAAAATATCATCTCGTTCTGTGTAAACTTTAAAGGCCGTGTTTAAAATTATAGCCTGGGGTGTCAGGGGTCCATGCTCCAAGCGCTTTAGCTTAAGTTTGATGTCGGGGTAACTTTGGTTAAAGGAATAAGTTATGAGAATGTTTTTCCCATCAATTGTTTCAGGATTTAAGTTAGTATATTTAATAGAAGCCTCAGTAAGGCATTGGAGGAAAGCTGAAGGATTTTTAGACTATCTTGTATGATTTCCTATAATTTATAATTGCTAGCCTTTTGGTGGAAGCTCTAAGTCCGCAAAGAATGTAGGTATTAAAAATGTCTATTTTTTTTTAGTATTATAATTCCAATTTGGCTGGGAGTTAGAGACTGTAGTGTCACCTGTAGGATGCTTATTGTTTGATATATGAAATTGATTTGCTGCCTCTTTCGCCCTCTCCCACACTCGTTTGTACTCATTAGAGGTTAGGGTATTGGCTAGAATAATAAAACATTATGCTAGGTAAGTTGATAGGATATAGTAATACATTGTTATATGGTGGTACTGTAGGATTATTATATGGAGGAGCTGGAGGGAGAAAGGGGTAAAGAGGTCCGGAAGGGTTTGTTGGAGCAGCTGGAAGTGGACTGAGAGATCATATGGAAGAACTGAGTGCTAGTTGGAGGGGAGGAGTTAGGAGACAAGCTCAGATTGGTTGATGGGGAAGTAGGAGGGACAGAGGGTGGAATTAACTGTGTGGTTGAGGGAGGAGTGGAATATGGCAGGCTGGAACAAAAATGACTAGGAACCGGTGGCCATTCTTATGCATGGCAGAGGTTTATTTGCTGGGTCGAATAGGTTTGGTTTAGGAAGATAGAGTAGGAGAGCCCTTTGTTATGAGAGTTTTGGAATTATCCAAACATAAATTAGGCTTGGTTTTAAGATAAAAGAAGTTCTGAATGTAGAGGACCTCGCTCCATTTGCCAAGGCGCTTACAATAGTTATATAAGTTTTGAATTAAAGAAAAATTAACTAAAATGGTTAAACCTGGGTAGAGAGTTTCTTAATTCTACCAGGTGGTGTAAGGAGCACCCCGGGGGAGTTAGGTGGGCTAGAATGGCTTGCACTCATGGCGATTCATCACAGAAATAAAGCGTGAGTAGAATCACATGAAGACCAGGACAAAGTGTGAACATCTTTGCTCCTTTGTTGCTGGCCAAGAAAACGAGAACACAGTCTAGGCAAGTCATCAACATACACTAGAGCAGCATCAGGCCCTTGAGGCCATGGAGAGCTTGAGACCTGGCGCCAGAAATTTTCCCACAAAGGTGTGGAAGCTCTGCGCTAAGCCACGCAAGGTCAAGGGGAATAGGGAACTCAAGCCTTGAGAAATGGGTGAATTGCCAGGAATGTAAGCAACCCAGCCCACGATTAGGGAAAATTCACTACCAAAGGGGTACTTACCAAGTCTGGATGAGGCCAGTGTTGAGTGATGGTTAGAATCTTTGGCGGATGGACACGAGCTGATGCGGTGGTGAGCGCGGGGTGCAAGAAGAGGATAGGGAGCTGCCAGGAGCTAAAATCCCATGGAAGAGGTGGAAGCTACCCTTGGGAGCATTCCCTAATTACATCCCACTTCTGACACCAGATGAAAGGGGGGCACTCCACCGGCAAAGATCTCACAGACCACCAAGGCTTGTACCAAAGGTTTTTCTTGGCGAGGGAGGGATGCTGCAGAGCAACACCAAGGAGGAGAGAAAAAGAGAGAGAGGGAGAGGGGAGAAAAGAGAGAGGAAAGGGAGAGGGGGAGAGAGGAGGGGAGAGAGAGAGCTATAAAGGTTCAGTTAGGGGAAGTCTTAGAATGGTGATGGGATGGTAGAATAGCCAATAAGGAGTTACTGCTCTGGCCGGAAGAGGCATTAGGGGAAGGCCATAAGTTTGAAATTTTCAGTGGGTAGCTGATCTTGGTCTGTCGAAAGCAGGAGGGGCTTTTCTGGGGGAGGGGCTTTCTCTGGGGCAATTACCTAACATCCCCAGCACCCAACGTCATGGCTGCACACAGTAGGTGCTCCATTCTTCACTGTTGGTCAGCTATATGTGTACACTCTTTCCTTCTTTATTTGCCTTTCTGTGGATATAAGCAAAATACTCACAACCATACTTTCTCAGCACATCCCTCAGCCCAAGGGAAGCAAAAAAAGCCCAGGCTTTAGAACCAGGAAGATTTGGGTTTGTAATTGCAGCTCTTTCACTTATTGAGTCAATTATTGTGTAAATTAAAATGATACCTGCCTACAAGGCATATGGGGGTCTCTTCAGTGGATGCTCAGCACCTGTCCCACTTGTCCCACCTGTCCCAGTGGGTGCATCCTGTCCCACCTCCCCTCCAGGCATGCATGCCTCATGCACACCCAGCCCCCACACACAAGCACACAAGCTCTGTGTGCCCGACAGGGTTGTAGCAGGACTTGGTGGACCAGGGGAGGCTTGAGTGGACAGCACAAGGTTAAAGAATGAGGGGTTGCCAGATGCTTGGGAACAACAGACTGTGAAGATTCAGACCAGGACTGTCCTTCTCCAGGCTCCCAGCTCCTCTGGACTAAGGGATGTCCTCAGGCTGTCTTTCTGTTTCCTCATTCTGCAAGCCAATTCTGCAGATTTCTTTTTTTTTTTTTTTTTTAGGTTGGAGATTCATTTATTGGCATTCTAATTTTAAAAGTTCCCCATGTGCAGAGATGACTTTGATCTTTAGCAGGAGTTTATTTCTTCCTATTAGCATCACATTATACAATCTCTGACAGATTAATCACTGCTATTGTTGCACTGTTTATTCTCCATACTGTATAATTTTACTTTCAAAATGTTATTCTAATTAAGAAGGAAGTGTATTAGGGGAAGGCATTTGCCTGACAGATAGGCCCCGGGAGCAGGTGTATGTCATATATTGCTGCAACGGCAATGTCTCTAGCAAGGAGCTCAAGTTCCAGTGATCAAGTGGTTCCTGGGGTTTTCTGATGTTGTAGGAAGACTGGGAATAACTTGGTGAAAGCTGAATTGTATGGTATTCTGGAAATTTTCCTCCTTTGTCTTTTTAAAAAGATAGTGCGTCTTTGTGGAATGTATCATGAAGACTGTGACTTGAGTTTGATAGAAGATTCTATAGGGATAGAGGTTGAGCCTGTGGCTTTCAAAGTTTCTTTATACTTAGTTTGAGTCCAGCCTCCTCAACCACTTCCTACCTTTGTGATCTTGGGCAGGTTACTTAACCTCCCCGAGTGTCAAATTCCTCAGAGGAGGAAGATCCCCACTAGAGATGCACGTGGAAATGTTGGAAGGTTTAAACAAGATTCTGTAGACAGGACCCTGGGGAAGTTCCCTGGCACAGAGTGAGTGCTCAGTCAAGGGGTTATTCTTGGATTCTGCAGACACATTTCCTTCTGCTCAGATCAGGTTAGAAGTGATGAGCACACAGCCCCACAAAGGGGAGATGTGGCAGTTTTGCGGAGGGCCTACCCTGGTTTGGAAAGAGCAACCACTTGGCAACTGCAAGATCTGGAAACACATTTCAACTTCAGCACTTACCCTCAAGTTCTGGATACCAGGCTGGTTGGAGCAACAAGTTCATTTGTTTTAAAAAAGGAAAACATTTTGTGGTGAGGGAAAAAATGCTTGCACAAGAGGTCTAGAAGAAAAGCTCTTCCGTGTGACGCAGTTTCACTGGACAGAGATGAAATAAGGAGCTACTTTGCTACCCAGGCCACAGGTGGGACAAAGACTTGGTTAAAACTCTGTGTCCGATGCATACTGTGGTGCAGATAAATCCCAATTCAGTTGTCTGGCATCAGTGCCAATATCATGCTGTCAGATCTGATTGCCATGATTAAGATGACAGAGAGGCCTTCTTCATCTCCCTTGGAAATAAATCTATGTTACAGCTGAGGAATAGCTGGAGATGGAGAACTCCTGTCCTGTGATGGAACCTAGAAGCCATAGTTTCCCAACAAAAAGCTGCAGAAATGGAAGAAGGAAAAAATAATAGTCTAAAATTCCTATAGGATAAAACCCCCATCCCCACTTGGAATCCTATATGAAGGCCCATCAGAATAAAGTTCAAAGGGTAATCACAGTTCTTTTGTTGTGTTGGAATTTTGTCATTTCAAATATTGAACCCTCTGAGATCAGATATTCAGCTTTTTTCTTCTCTGCATCAGCAGAACTGAGTGCAGAACTTGGAAGAATATGTCTTCAGAAATAGTCATTAAATTGAATTGAGTAAAATTATTCCAAGAAATGGGCCATTGTTTGGGATCATTTGTTATAGAAAAGTCTTTGCTGTAATGGGATGTAAACCATGTTCTTTAATAACAGCTGGGATCTGTTAGGATGGAATAAAGGTATAAATGAGGGTAAAAACTGAAGAAAGCACATATGGCATTGCCATTAATGGAATTTAGAACGCAGTTAATATATGAAACAGGTCGTGTGTCCAGGAACAGGGTACAATGTCACATTGTTCCAACTGTGGCTTTAGTGATCTTTCCACACTCCTTGCACATGTGCGAGGAAAGAAAAAAAAAATTGGTTTGCATTGGAAGAAAGAGAGGTTTACCCAGCACATCAAGTGGAGTATTTGCAGATTTCTCAGTAGAGAAATAAGGCACTGAGCATGCCTTTTTATGTGGACATTTCTTTTCCAATGAAAGCAAATTCACTGGAAACACCCTGTCTTAGTTAACATTTTTATAGGCTTTGATATACTTTTCAGCACTTCTATGTAATGCAGATTATTCATTTAAAATTTTAGAATGAAAAGTTAACACGATTTCAGTTTATTCTGCACATTTTTCAAATACTGGGGCCTGGTGAATATTTCAAGCTGTATCTCTGGCTGCTGATGGCTCTGAGGGTTGCCATTTGGCCTCTAAGGTTGTGAATCTCTTTTTTAGGTTATTCCCTGCCTTCTTCTTAGAAGACTGGATTTGGGTCTAAACCTTCTTGCTGCTTCTCACCACTCTGCCACCCCTGGGAAATTTCCAGTTACTAACTACCTAAAAAGGTGGTTTGGCTACCATACACCCCAGAGCAGGTCTCCAACAAGAGTCGCTAAAAATGGGCATTGTCCAAGCTTTGCAAAAAGCCAGAGAAGGATGCCAATGTTAATGGTTTCAAATAGCTGTTTTAAAAGGTACAACTAATAACAAAAATCTAATAAAAATTATAGTTGGACACTTTGCAAACTTAAACTATGACACAGAAGTGCATAATACAAACGATTCTAGCTGGTGTGCTAGGATACGGTGTGCTAGGATATGTACAGAGAGGCATGTTGGCACTGTCTGTTTTTAGCTGTGCCCAGCCCATGGGGAGCAGCAAATAGAATACTTTGCAGAAAGAATGGCACCAAGCTGGCAGGGCAGGAAAACACCAAACAAGGCAGAAGGAAGAAGAGCCCTGAATGTGCCCGTGCTCTGTAGGGGTCAAACACATACAGAGACAGAGCCAGGATGTATTTTTTTTTTAAGTTCCTTTTAATAATTTTTCTTATCAGTTTTAATCTTTGAATTGGAACCTGTGAGGTCAAGGTTACCATGATGGAAATATTTGCAACTTTTTTTTTTTTTTTTTGTAGAGACAGAGTTTCACTTTATGGCCCTCGGTAGAGTGCCGTGGCGTCACACAGCTCACAGCAACCTCTAACTCTTGGGCTTAAGCGATTCTCTTGCCTCAGCCTCCCGAGCAGCTGGGACTACAGGCGCCTGCCACAAGCCCAGCTATTTTTTTGTTGCAGTGTGGCCGGGGCTAGGTTTGAACCCGCCACCCCCGGTATATGGGGCCGGCGCCCTGCTCCCATATATGAGCCACAGGCGCCGCCCCCATATTTGCAACTTTAATTGAAGATGCTCTCTGAGGCTTGCTGAGACTGGTCTACACAAAACAGAGAAG
Organism: Nycticebus coucang; assembly: GCF_027406575.1. Taxonomy (NCBI): domain Eukaryota; kingdom Metazoa; phylum Chordata; class Mammalia; order Primates; family Lorisidae; genus Nycticebus; species Nycticebus coucang. The sequence goes on from NC_069784.1 coordinate 45,845,027, forward strand.
GAGAGTCCAGGCCTGGTGGCTCGACCCTGTAATCCTAGCACTATGGGAGGCCTAGGCAGGTGGATTGCTTGAGCTCAGGAGTTCAAGACCAGCCTGAGCAAAAACCAGACCATATCTCCACTAAAAATAAATAAACAAGCCGGGTGTTGTGGCGGGCACTTCTAGTCCCAGCTACTCAGGCGGCTGAGGCAAGAGGCTCATAAGCGCAGGAATTTGAAGCTGCTGTGAGCTGTGACACCACAGCACTCTACTTAAAGCACAGAGTAAAACTCTGTCTCAAAAAAAAAACTTAAATTAGAAAAATATAGAAAAGGAGTCCTTTAAAATGCCTCCACTTCTCTGTCCTGCCTCTCCTCTGAGGCCCACACACATCCAAGCACTCCCCGTTCCAGGCTGGACGTGGGGCCGGGAGGCAGGCACTACCCACCCCAGGAGTCAGGAGTCTTCTCTGGATCTCAGCTCAACTCTGATTTTCTACTTGACCTGGGGCAAGATCATGTGTCTCTCTGAACCTCAGGTTCTCCAAGTGAAACCAGAGGTTTGGACTAGATAATTACAAGGACTTTTTCAAATTGCAAGTTGCTAAAATAAATCGATCCACAATAAGGCAACCTTTCTCATAGCTGCCCCCAAAAGGTAATACATATCCTAGAGGAACGGCCCTTTAATGGCAAAAGTTCAGGCGTTTTGCCTGCCAAATGAAGAACACAGTTCCTTTTTTGAAACCTCTGTGTGGTGGAGGGGGTATGGAGGAAATGTTTTGGAGGGTTGAGAGGTTTTTTTTTTTAATTAATTTTTTTAATTAATTTTTTTTTCGTTGTCTGCACAAAAACCCTGAGGTTGTCTTGACTTCATTCTTTTCCACCTAATATCCAACTCATTTGCAGATCCTGGTGGTTTCTCTTACTATACCTGGAATGTGGTCACCTTTCATTACCTCCAGCGCTCCAACCATCTGAGGAACCACTCACCATCTCTCACCTGGATTATCACAATATCCTCTAAGGTGCTTTCTCTGCTTCAGAGCTTCAGTCTACTCTGACCACCAGCTCCTGCCAGAATCTTCCAGCTAAAGCTCTCCCTCTTCCCCAAACCCATCTGTATCAGTGAGTCTGGGCTGGGTAACAAGCAACACCAGAATGTCAGCGGCTTAACTTCACAAAGCTATATCTCATTCAAACCACCGAACCTAGGATGGACAGCAGGAGAGCTCTGCTCATCACGGCCACTCAGGGGCTGGTCCTGAAGGAGACTCCTGCCATCACTGGAAAGGAGGGACAAGGACAATGCAATTCACACAATAGTTCTTAAAGCTTCTGCCTGTAAGTGACCACATTACCTCTGTTCCTGTTTTGTTGGCTGAGCAAGTCACATGGCCATATTTGGCTTCAAAGGGACAAAGAAGGGCAATCCTATCATGTGATCAGAGTGGGGAGAGTGAAATATTTGGCCAAAAGCACGATGGCTGCCACAGCTTTCCATCCTGCCTCAGTCCTGCAGGGCCTGTGTGGTATGGCCCCCCACCCCCACCCCATCACCACTCCGTCTCTTCATCCTGCCTGTCTCTCCCTCCACTCCTTCAGCACTCCAGGAGGGCACCCTCAGGGCCTTTGCATCTGCAATCCACTCCTGCAACTTCTCCCCCCAGATGTTTGCATAGCTCAGTCTCTCACTTCCCTCAAGTCTTTTTGCTCAATGCCCCCTTCATAGTCAGGACTTCCCTGACCACTGCAATTAAAAATACAAATCACCTTCTCTCCCCGCCATGCCCCAGCTCTGCCTAGGCTGCTTCTCTGCTCTTTTTTTTCTACTGAACTTATTGTCTTTTAATACAACACACAACCCACTGATTTATCTGGCTGTAGAGTGACAGAGCCTGAGCTTTGTATTACTTAGGTTCAAGTAAGTATACAACTCCTTCACTTCCCAGTGAGTGCCCTTCATGTCTCAGAGCCTCAGTTTTCTTGTCCGTAGAGTTCATAACAGTGCCTACCACATAGGGTGATGGCGAAGATGAAATACAGCAGGCAGAATAGGGGGCCGGTACAAGGCGATGGCATCTGCTATTCTTATTTGTGGTCTGACTTGCGCACAATGGTGTTAGCGCATAGCGCATGGGGCAGTTCAGCCCTGATCCCTACCGCAGTGTCTGCCACACCATAGACACAGCATAATCAGTGAGCAATTGCCTGAACAGCCAGCATGTGGGCAAGCTGGCCAGCACGCACTCTCCCCTCCCTCTCCTCTGGCCCCTTTAATAGCCCAAGGTCTCCAGGGCAAGCCGGCCAGCACGCTCTCCCCTCCCTCTCCTCTGGTCCCTTTGCTAGACCCAAGGCCTCCAGGTTTCAGCCTGGCGAGGACTACAGAGGAGCCAGCTCCCGCCCTACCAGTCTGACCAAACTGCACATATTTAGGGTCCCTGCAGCACCTGCCTCCATGCTGGGGACTTCTCTGGGTATTATGATGTGTGATGGGTGGGTGGGCTCATTGTATCAGGAAGCCTCCCGCTGCACTTTGCATCTGCATATAAAATGGATCTTGGGGTACAGATGAAACCTGCATCTGCTTGGTAATGACAAACATTTCTTTAGCTAGGCAGTTGCAGCCTTGAACCCTATACTCTGTCCCCATGGTGCCAGGGATGCCTGTATCTATTGCAAATCAGCAGGGTCATGATTTGTCTTGGAGCCTGTCTCCTGCAAGGAGTGCTAAGGGCCCAGCAGAGCATATGCATTGCTCAGTAAAGGCTTATTAAACCAGGGAGACACTCGATTCTGAAACCCGTTGAGTGGAAATCAAACCGCACGTCCTCTCTGGTGTGTTGGAGGGAACTTTGATCCCCTGACGTGGGGGAAATTGCAAAGAGAGCTATCCTAGCCAATTTTTTTCCCTTGTGATTGGACAAATTAACTTAACAGCACAAACTTGAAATACCTTAATCAGGAGCATCTGGATTCCGGGGACATTGTAGCACTTTCCGGCTCAACAAATCAGACAGGTGGGTCGGCTGCCTGAGGGAACTCGGTGAAATCAGCAATTTCCTGATCTGTCCCATCTAGGGTGCACTGGAGCTTTCCAGGGTGGGACTGGCTTAGGATTACAAAGCAAAGTGTAGATACCAAGAGAAAACTCCTGGCAGTGCAAACACACGAGAACGTTTCATGTTCTTAAATATATCACATATGGCAGTCTTTAAGGTGGAGAGCGGGGAGGGGAGGCCCAAGGGAGTATCAGGTACTTTGCTTCTTAGTTCTGGACTTGACTCTGTTTGCCGGCATCTGATTCTGTGCAAAGCCAGCAGGGAATCCCTTTCCTTTTTGTTCCTATGCTCAGCTGTCAGACCCCAAGTGTACCAGGTCAGTGTGATGGGAGCAGATTCACGACTGACAGGCGAGAAGAAGTGAGAATAATGTAGTTTTTCTTTTTCATCTTGAACCTGGTTTGGGGAAAGGCTGGCTGACATGTTCACCTGCAGGGGCTCGTGGCTTGTACATAACTAACTTGCTGGGAACCCTCTGCCCCCACCCTACGCTGTGCCTGTTCTCAGTCCTTTCTTTTACTGAGAAAAGAGAGCTATATCTGTGCCGTCTTGCAGGGCTTAGCCCTGGGGATGAGGGTGAAGCCCATAGAGCTTACCTGCACTCATAGTTTTCTATCTCTTCCCAGCCCCTTTGTGCTTCTTAAACTCCCTATAGCTCAGGCGAGTTTTTCATTTATAACTCTTTTTTTTTTTTTTTTTTTTTTGTGGGTTTTGGCCGGGGCTGGGTTTGAACCTGCCGCCTTTGGCATATGGGACCGGCGCCCTACCACTTTGAGCCACAGGGGCCGCCCTCATTTATAACTCTTAAGAGTCAGTTTCCTCGTCTGTAAAATGATACTGATAATGGCAGACAGTTTCATGAAATTCCTTGGAAGATGAAATCAGAGCGTTTCCACAGCGCATGCCCATGGTCAATGCTGCCTCTCAGGGAAGGCTCTGACGTCACCACTTACGTGTCAGTGGCTTCCAGCCAGCATGTTCTAGAAACAGTTGCCCTTCAGAGCAGTGGGACCCCTGTGGAAGGAGCTGTGGCATCAGGATAGCAGCTGAAGGAGGTACTCCTTGGGTCTGAAGCTCAAGTCCCCCTGAAAACCACACTAAGTAGAAAGTTACCTGCTGCTTCCAGTAAAAACCATTTCTGCTTCCTTCCCAAGAAGGGTCACAGGGGATGATGGAATAAGGATTAACAAGCACTTGGAAGGCCTTTGCAGTCTGCCCTCCTCTCTCCTTTTGCTTGAAAAGAGATCTAAAATACAGAAACCAAAAACATGTCTTTCTGCCCTTGTTGCTTTCAGAAAACTTGTATGGTAATCACAGTCACATAGCCTATAACTTTTCAGCTGGAAGAGATTGCCCTGCATTCCCCTGGCTGGAGGAAACCTCTAAGCTCCCAGCTTATTTGAGAGCAAATTCCAAATAAGCACAACTTTAGTTATAGTACTGATTGAATATCAACTTTTATCAACAGTTTGAATAAAATTTCCAAATCAGCAAATCAGAACAGCGCACGGTATGTACTCAGCTTGGCATCTGTCCTGTGGCACCACTGCTGGGGGTTAGATTCTGCTGGTGAAATCTGTTTGACTTAGCCAGACTGCTGTGCGAATTGCTGCCATCAAGATGCGCAGGAACCTGAGCTTTGATCGATAGAAATAGACATTATTGAAACAGAGTTTTTGTTTGTTGACGTGGGGAGTATTGGCTCCTGGAGTCTTTCTGCTGTCAAGTTGCTCAAGAGGCCTTTTTTAATGTCCTGGTAGGAACAGTCTGGGGAAGTAAATTTAAAAAGATTTATTCCCACAAGGATGGATTCATATGGAAAATGGTTGTTGAGGAAAAAAACTGTTAAGCTCCTTCTCTGCAGATACTGCTGTGTAGCCCGTGTGTGTGTGTGTGTGCGCGCGCGCCAAGGCTTCACTCATGAGGCTTCACTCTGCAAATAGCCAATAAATAGGCCACAATTCAAACTTATAAGGAAAAGAAAGGAGATTTTTTTTATATCATACTGCATTTTGCAAGACCCTTTTAATGCCACGAATTTGAAAATAAAATCCCAAATCAGTTTACACACAGTATTTTGGGAACGATGCAGAGTGTAAAGTGAGGCACACTTGTAAATTATTTAATTAGAAAACAGTTCTGCAAGATAGACAACCTTTCAGGCAACACTTGTGGCTCAGCGAGTAGGGTGCCAACCCCATATACTGAGGGTGGCAGCTTCAAACCCGGCCCCGGCCAAACTGCAACAAAAACGTAGCTGGGTGTTGTGGTGGGCGCCTGTAGTCCCAGCTACTTGAGAGGCTGAGGCAAGAGAATCGCCTAAGCAGAGGTTCTCAAACTTTTTAAATAGGGGGCCAATTCACGGTCCCTCAGACCGCTGGAGGGCCAGACTATTGTTTAAAAAAAAAACTATGAACAAATTCCTATGCATACAGCACATATCTTATTTTGAAGTAAAAAAACAAAACGGGAACAAATACAATCACACTGCTGCATGTGGCCTGCGGGCCATAGTTTGAGGACCCCTGGAAGCCCAAGAGCTGGAGGTTGCTGTGAGCTGTGATGCCATAGCACTCTACTGAGGACAACAAAGTGAGACTCTGTCTCTAAAAAAAAAAGGTAGATGACCTTTCTAAAGAGTCCCATGAGCTGAGTTTTAGAGTTGAAGACGTGAATTTTCATCTTAACAAACTCTCCCTTTTAACTTATGATTTGGGATAAAACATTTCAAGGCTTACTAAAAGACTTGGTATATGGTTACCAAGACAAGTCAGCCTCTTATTTGGTGGTGTGTGTGTTTACTTGCTCCATCACTCTACACCAGGGGTTTGTTTTTGATCCTTAGCTCTTGGCTGTCACCCAGGCTCTGCTGAGCTATTTGGTCGGCAGTGTTCTTTGTGTCTCCAGCACCACCTGCCCAATGTCCCTTGCCGATTTGATCACCTCACCTAATTTTGTGCTCTTTGGGGCCCCACCCACAGAATCAGGGGTGACATATGTGACCCAGGCCTATGGCCAGCCATCAACATACCATATTCCCTACTGTGGAGAGTGGTTCAGGAATGGGCATGATGCCCCAACAGAGTCAATGAGATTCGGTGAGATTTTGTGAAAACTGGGCCAGAAGGAAATGCATCTAACTAAGCTGCCCTTCCAACTTGAACATGAGGCAATGTAAACTAGGCCCATTGTGGTTGCATTGGGACATGAGCTCTTCTTTGGAGGTGGCCTTGAGAGCTGAGATACTGTGAGAGATAAACAAGACAATAAAGACAGCTATGTCCCCCCTGTAGCTAGACTTATGTCTGGCTCAGGTTGCTGTAACAAATTACCCCTATAATACTGTCATTTTGGGGGTTAGAGCTTCAACATATGAATTTGAGGGGGACACAAACATTCAGTCTGTAACAACCTGCCTCTAGACTTGTAAGCTATGGACTCATAAATTAACATTTTGGTTTAAACTAATTTAGGCTGGGTTCTTTTTCACTTGTAGCTGAGCCATAATTAATAGAAAAACACATCTGAAGAGACCAGCATGTGTGAGCCCCACCCATTAAGAGTTTCCATTTGTTCCAGGATTAAAGCTTTTTCTATGTCCTCCACCCCATTTTTCTTCTCTTTCTTCTGAGTGCAGGTGTGCCTCACATTGGAACATTCTGAATCAGAGTTTGGAGTCTGAAGTTGCTTTGCGTACCTGTTTCCTGGTTGGCAGGTAACTCAACCAATTACTATAATAGAAAGGCTATGGAAAGATTTAGACTAAACCCTATCTTCATTTTCCTCCAGATTTTCCAGCACTATGGCTATTTCCACAATAAATCTTCATATATTTCCCATTTATTTTGGGCCATAAATGGATCCATGTACTCCATCTCATAAAGGTTACCATTACCTGATATTTTTCAAACTGCCTGAAATTAAAAAAATTGCTCAACCAGAGAGCAGTTTGATGAACTAGAATGTGGCAATGTATAGCCATGTTTTGGGTAAAAATATTCCCATTTGCAAAGCTGTTTCTATGTGTTGGTCAGTGATTAAAACTACGGTAACTGCTAAGATGGCTGCTTCATTGCAAAACTGGGGTTGCTGGACGGCATTGGCAGTCTTGTTCCCAGGGTGGATGGGGAACCTGGAAGGCCTCCAACTTTGGAGTTGGTATGAGCTATTCCAAAAATATGACAAGTGGTGAAAAAATTGGGTTTTGAAGTCAGTAAATCTGGATTCCAATCCCAACTCAACTGTGGAACCTTGGATAAGTCATTTTGCTTCCCATAATAATAGTAATTTTTACTCCATAGATAGGGCTGTTATGAGGATTGTAAAGAAAGATCAGCACTTAATAACAGCTTCCTTCTTCCTCTGTCATTTACACTGGGACAAAGAGTAGCCTAAGAATCAGGAGCTCCTGGTTCAGGGACTGGCACTGTTCTTCATCACTACATCACTGAGAAAGTTGATCTTTTGTTCCATTGTGGTAGCAGAAGCTATATCATTACCACGGTTTTATAAATGAGGAAAATAAGGTTCGGAGACTTACACAAGTAAGTGGAATCAGAAATTGAATCCATCCTGGAGAGTGAAGCAAACTTCATTCATCCACTCACCTGGTCAGTGAGCCATTCATCCCTTTATTCAGCAGATATTTGAGTATATACTCTGTACCAGGCAAAGGATTATGTGCTTGTGTTAACAATGATGAACAAAATAGCCCCTGGCCTCTTGGAGCCTAAAAGCCTATGTAGTCTAATTGGTTCTCTTCTACCTCATGGGATAATTCTCAGGCCCAAATGAGAGAAGACATATGACAGTGCACTAAAATCTAAGGTATTATTCTCTGTCCAAATATATCCATAGAATTACCCATGTCATGAAGTTCCCCCATGCTGAACTGAAGTTGCAAAAAACACCAGACATATAGGTAAGGGGCTTAGGCAAGTTTAAAGATATTATTTCACACCTTTAATCTCTGAAAGAAGACATCCAGGCCAGAACCTAGATGTGGACACAGGCAAACTCTGAAGAGGTTGTCCCCCCCATCTAAATTCCCAGTACCCAGGGCAACATTCTGGGCTGTGCTTTCCCACTGTCTGCCTTAGAGGCTGGGGGGCCCTGTCGCCTCAGGGCTGCCTCTCACCTCACAGGCGGACTTTCAGACTTTTGTCTTCCTGGGGCTGTTTTCTAGATCTATGCTCTGACCTCTGCCCAGTCCCTGCCTCTCAGACCTTTGACTATACTCCCAGGCCCAGCTGCACCCTACGGCCATCTAAACATTGTGATAAAATCAAAACCCAGTTGTGAAAAAGTTGAGTTCAAAAAAGAGAAGTTCCTTCTCCCTGGCCCCTGCTCATCTGACTGGCTGCCACGGGACTCTGATGCTGGAGGAGGCCTGGATTGTAGGACACCCAGCCTGTGTGGTAGCTCCAAAACTGGGCTTCCAGGTAGCATCAAGAAATAGCAGGTGTTCTGCTATTTGTCCACACCAGAGTCCAGGGTGTGAACTTGGTCTGGCCCTGTGGACTGTCCGCTGAGCCGTCCACTATATCCGTCAGGTTTTCTGTTTCTGACAGGCGGATGTCCTCAAGGATCGCCTTGCTATTCCGACTTTGTAGCTGGCCTTCCAGCAGGTGCCCAGAGAGCCCTGTGAGCTTCTCCCCGCGTGAAGGAGAAGGGCGTGTGTGTGACTTGTTTCTGCTCCCTGCAGGCGGCGGACCCAGAGTCCCTCACGGCCCCTTGGAAGGAGCACCCTGGACCTGGCATCAGAAGGGAGGGTGGCCCAGCACCTGCTGCCAAACACATGAGCCCCATGCTGCCTTCAGGCCGGCTGACAGGGGGTCTCTTCCAAGTTGGTTAAAGTCACATGACCCAGGCGCCACTTGTGGCGTGACTCTTGGTGTTCCACCCCAAAGTCCTCGACTGGAACCTCACAGGCCTTTTAATATATGGCTGGGAAAAAGAAAAATGAACGTTCCCAGTATTTTTCCCATTCCCATTCCCTCTTCCACCAAGAAGACTTTAAATGAAGGGGGGAGCTTCATACCAGAGGCAAGTTTGCAGTGAGAATCTCCGAGTCTATTTTTGTCCAGTACCATCTGGACGCAAATCAAGAATCTAATTTTTCCCACTACTTTCTCTTTTTTTCCCCTTTGTATGTTAGCTGACTCTGAGAGCACCAAGACTGAAACCAAGTCTGGACCGCAGAATTCCATTAGAACATAAAGAATAAACAGAAAGAAAATGTCACTGAGCTCCATGGAGCAGTTCCCCCACCTGCAGTGCCCGAGGGCCGGGGACCTGGAGCCCCTCCCGGCAGGACCTGCCAGATGCCCCAGAAGGTGCAGGGGGAGGATGGGTGAGAAGCTCAGTTGCTTGCCACCTTGTACCTCAAGCTGTGGCTGCAGGATAGGGGCCCTAAGTCAGCCGTGTGACAGTCACTAGCCAATCTTCAGTAAGTGCCAACAGATGCCAGTAGAATTAGGCCAGCTGTGAGCGCTGGAGACCCTCTGGGCTTAGCAGCACCACCCAAGTGACAGGGCCCCTTGATGCAGGCCTGAAATATCATCCAGCCCCTCTGATCTCCTGGATTATGTCCCTTCTCCCCTGTGGCCAATACCTGGGCCAGCCACACACCCCGAGATATCGGTGCAGTGGACTTCCTTAACATCTCAGTGCCCAGGGGTTTTATATGTGTACCGTGGGATTTAAGTACATAGGTAGATTTTCTTTAGAGGACTTTCTGCCAGAGGACTTTGGCTTGGAAATGAAGTACCTGAAGTTGTAGGCTTGATCTTCTGTATGAAAGTGGTCATACTTATTCAGGAGTCTGGACATGGGAACTTAACTTTGTGTTTTGTTGGTTTACCTAGCAAAATCAGACAAAGCTGAAAGTAGGAGCTTTGTTTTTTGTGTTTTCAGGAGATTGTCATTCTGAAGAATCAAGAGCTGGTATAATTTGATCCCTCCCACTCGTATTTTCATTATTGACTCCATGGGTCTTCCTTGTACACCTGCCGACGGGGGGAATGCTGGTGGCACACGTGGGCCCATGACATGCCTAGCCACCCAGGGCTGTCTTGGGCAGGAAGCCCGCATCTGCCAGAGTGAAGAATATTAGGGAGCTCCTCATCTAAGTCTCTTAGAAGAGGCAAAGAGCCAGCTGGAAGCCTGGTGGGCTTCTGGCTGCCAGTAGGACAGATGTATCAAGTCAGGTTTATAGGAGAAGTTTTCCCAGACCACTATGTCCAAACTTCTGTCCATCTTGCTATAACCTCTATAGCTAGATGGATGAAAACCAGATCAGTCCAGCCATGGGCCAGGGCTACACAGATAAGAACCCAAAGAAGAAACAAATGGTATACCATTAGAAGGGTTTTTTTCCCACTTGAGCAGAAAAATCAGGGACTAAGGGAAGTGGCAGGACGTAATATCTCAGGGAAACTTGAGGTGATGAGACAGCACGTGAACACAGGGACACTTGCTCGGGGGAGTTGTACTAGAGTACCTCGTGGCTGACTGGACCTGGGACCTTCTCTATATAGAAATGACCATAAAAAGAAAACAGGCAGATTCCCATGCAGAGAAAAGTGACTTCTCCTCTGAATTCCAGGCTTGGAAAAGTACTTATTTAAAAGAAGGGGGAAAAAAAAAAGTCCACACAGCAAAACCTGGTTTGTTTAGATGACTTGGCCTAGGCACGTGGCAGAAGCTGAGCCTGAGAACATGCTTGCACGGTGTACACTGCTGGGGGGAGTAGACTGTTCCTTCTGAGTTCCCTGGACCTGGGAGCGTGCCACAGAAACCATGGTGTAGAAGAATCTATCTCATATTTATGATATGTGGGGGGATCACTTTACCAAGCATTCTGACCGATCCTGTTAAAAAATGTGTTGAGTTATGCAAGGTCATCCATCTGGACCAGAGAGAGCCTGCGTGGGTTCATTGGAACCAGCCACAGTGGCCACAAGGCCAGCTCAGGTCTCCACGGTAAAGGGCAGGCGAGGGGGGCAGGAGATGGCTCACTCATAGGACAGGACAGTGGGCAGCAGAGAGAGTGGCTGTATCAGAAGCAAGTATCAGAGGTGGGAAAGTTAACAGAATGGCTTGTAGAGTCTTCTGCAAACAGAAGTAACAGGATTTTATATCACAGCTGCTATAACTGGTCCTGAACTTGAAGAAACCCACAGGTGAGACTATTAAGAAATTAGTATGCCTTTTATTTCCCCTTTGTCTTACATTTTGCTTACTTTAATTTGGTAGCTTTCCAATTTATGTTTAAAAAGCAGTTTAAATATAATTAATGTAGATTTATCTATATATCATGAGTTCTTAGTCACTTCTGGAGTGAAATGGTTCCTAAATCTTTCCTTGGCTTTTACAACCTCATCATACAGAGGGTGCCAGGAAAAAAACTATATGGTATTCAAATTGTAATACTCCATATACACTGATAACGAAAGATGAATACAAGTCTTGTTTGACTTCTGCAGTTACAAGAGGTGCTGAAAGCATATACATAGTATAATTTATAATGCATATATAGCATCTCTTATGACGTGTGTATATCTTTGGCACCCCTGGTATTTTTAAGGACTTTTTGAGACAACTGTAAATTCACATGCAGTCATAGGAGTTAATAGAGAGATCCCTAAATCTTTTGCCCAGTTTTCCCAACAGTAGCATTTCACGTAACTATGGCATAATATATCACAACTGGGAAATGGGCATTGATACAATACATGGACCTTATCCAGATTTCACCAATTTTACATGAGCCCCTGTGTATCTGTGTGTGTGTTTAGTTACTTGCAGTTTTATCACATGTATAGATAATTCATGTGGGAGATTCTCTACCAAAGAACAGCTGTGTCGCAAGGATTCCTAGAGCTACCCTTTTATAGCCGTAGCTACCTCCCTTCCTCGCCCACCCCTGTCCCCTGGCGGCCATTCATTTGCACTGTACAGTTACGTTGTTTTAGGACTGCCACACAAGGAGAATTACCCAGCCCGTGACGTCCTGAGATGGGCTTTTTTCATTCAGCATTATCCCCTTGAGATCCATCCAGGTTAACACCTCAATCAATAATGTGTTCATTTTCCTTGCTGAGTAGTGTTCCGTGGCATGCTGAACCACGGTTGGATTAAGCATTCGTCTGTTAAGGGATATTTGGACGAACTTATTTCCTTTGAAGGCACTGCTCAGTGTTTTTGTGAGATGTGTCTTGTAGAGTTGGTCTGATGCTCCCTCCTGATGACCTTGTGGCAATGCATTATTGGCATGAAGCCACAACGATGCTGAGCCCTGCTGAGTTCATCATATGAGGGAGAACGTGAAGTCAATATGTCCTGTTACGGGTGACAGAAACTTTGATCAGTTGGTTTATTAGCGTCTGCCAAGTTTTTCTGCTGGAATGGACATGATTGTTTCCTTTGTAATTAATAAATATCTTGGGGAAGACTGCTTTCTTTTTTCTTGCAGACGTATTTCTAGCTTTCTAGTTTATCTTGGCCCACAAGCTTGTGTATTTCTGGGCCACTTTGTCCACAGCAGAGCCCAAGCTTTTCAGGAGGTACCAGTGAGGAGAGAAGGCATGGTCCAAAGAGGAAACTAAATACCCCATTTCCCCGAAAATAAGACATCCTCTGAAAATAAGACCTACTTACAGGAAAGATAAGACGTCCCCTGAAAATAAGACCTAGTGCATCTTTGGGAGCACACCTTAAAATAAGACACTGTCTTATTTTCAGGGAAACAAGATAGTACATGCTTCTTAGAACATGTTCTATGATGTCAAACCTTGATTGGAAAGGAAAAAAAGCCCACCTGGAGATGCTAGCACCGTGGGCAAGGGTACACTTTTCGGTAATTTCTTTAGGTAGGGCAGGGCAGTAGCCCAGGAGGCAGAGAATGTGTCCTTCAGAAGTATGTGTGGCTAAAAGTTTGTGATGGTGGCTCCTTCCTACTTGGGTAGGGAATGATGTTGGCCAGAGCTTCCTGCCTAGATGGGAACCTATCTGCTCCCCTCATCTCTTGCTGTAATGGAGGGTCCAACTCTTACTTAAGGACAGTCCTCCCTCCACCTGTGCTGTAATCCTTTCCCCTTCCTCATTCATGGGAACTTTCCCCTATCAGTTTTACCATCTTTCTCTCCTATAATCAATTATCAGTCACAGCTTGAACCATAGATAGTTAAACACTTTTAAATCTCTCCAGTCATAAAGATTATAATGAATATAAATAGAGGAGTGAATGAGGAGGTAAGGAAGTACCCTGAAAATCCCGAGGGCCCCAGAATGCCAAGATATCTCATACCCATACAGATGACAGGCTTCATGGTCAGGTGGCCCAGTTCTGGCCAAAGTGATAGCAGAAGAGGTTTTCTGGGAAGGTTTGTTCTTGTTCTCAATTGAGAGACACAAGAATGAGGTTCATCTTTTCAAGAAGCATGCAGCCCTGCCTTCTACAGCAGTGATCTCACAGTCACGGTGTGAACCAGGATTAGGAGGAAACAGTCATGTAGATGGTAAAATGGAGAGAGGGGAAACATCTAGGCTTTCCAAGAAGAAGCAGGGTATAGCATGGCTTTAAGTAGGTATAGTTTAAGTTCTTTCTCTGACTCTTATTAGCAAGTTACTTAATCTCTCTCACCCTCAGTTTCCTGATAAGATGGCAATAATAATAGGAGAATTAACATTTATTGAGACCTTATGTGCCAGGCACTGATCTAACTCACCACATCTACTCACTAAACAATTTCATGACCCTAATTAGATGAATATTCTTATTGTCCATATTTGAGAGATAAAAGAACAAAAGCTTAGGGAAATTAAGGTTTTAGCACAAAGTCACAAAGCTAGTAAAAATCAGTCAAAATTCCAACTATCCAGTTTCTGTCCAACTCCAAGCTCATATTATTTATTTGGAAGAAAGTATAATTTAAATCTGAGCCCATACAATGTAGCACAAGGTCAGCAGATAGTAGGTGATTAATAAACATTTATTGGATGAGTGTGGACTTTTTATATAATTCCTGCCAGCACAGAAATTGGGATTTTCCTTTTACGGACAGAAAAGTTCTGAGAGCTGATTGGGAAGCACAGATCTGACTGTAGGCAAGTTTTTACTTTTAGCTGGGGAGACTGAATGTCACCAGGCCACCAGTTAGTGGCCTTCCCTGTCTCCTTGGAATCCCAAGCTCTGCTTTTGGCCACCAAGCTAGGAAATTATAAACAGATCTGTGAATGCATGGAGCTCTCTTCACTCCCGCATGAGGGGCTGATAGTCTTACACGCAATACCAGCTGAAGGAGACCCCATAAGATGGCAGAGGCGCTCCTTATAGTGAGGAGTTTCTTGTATCATATCACGATTATCTTTCAGTGTGAAGTGAACATAATTTTGAGTTTAGGTTTAACATTTGAAAATTAAGTAGTTTAAGATGTCAGGAAATTAGGGACAACCTTGTAATGCTCAGCACAACTTGACCATATCAATATTCTAATTCCTAATTATAAATGTCTTAGATAAAGCAATTACACCTGTGCTGATGAAGTCATGGTAGAGGTGATCTAGGGAGGAGAAGGCCAAATTCTCATGACGGGAGCTGTGAGGAGCACCAGAAGATGCTGGAGCCCTGGTCAGGGCCCGGGTCACTGCAGTTGGCGCTACATCCATTCTGTGAGGGTGATGCACCAAGGCCCCATCCTGTTCATTCTGTTCCCTTTGGACAAGAGCCAGACCCACATACATCTCAACTTTGGTCTAAAGGAGTCATTAATACCTCATTTGTCACCCATCACATATCCCTAAGGGGAGAGTGCCTGAACTATGGAAATATCCTGCCCTGGGATCAGGGAAATAGACAGTTAGAGCCATTTCCTCCTTTGTTTATTGACCTATGAAAGAGATTTCTTTTTAAAAAATATATATATATATTTATTTTTGAGACAGAGTCTCACCCTCTTTCCTAGGCTAGAGTGCCCAAGTAATGTCAGCCTAACTCATAGCAACGTCAAACTCTTGGGTTCAAGTGATCTTCTTGCCCCAGCCTCCCAAGCATCTGGGATTATAGTTGCCCACCATAGTGCCCAGCTAATTTCTCTGTTTTTGCTAGAGAAGGGGTTTCACTCTTACTCAGGCTGTTCTTGAACTCCTGGCCTCAAGCAATACTCTTGCCTCAGCTTCCCAGAGTGCTAGGATTAGAGGTGTGAGCCACTACGCCAGGACCCTTAAGAAATGAGTAATTGGCTCAGATCGTGATGATGGGTTAGAGACACTAAGAAGATGCTGTCTTTAATTTCTTTGAATAATTTAGGAGCCACATTTAACCTTAATATAGCTTCTGTCATGAAGGATGAAAATGACAAAAATAACCACATGGCTTCTGCCCCAGGTTTTGGAAGAGATTTGTCAGCAATTAGAGGCCAGTGCTGAAGGACTTTTTCCACAAGTTAGGAGGCTCCTGTTAGAGTTCTTCATACAATACAGAGCTTTATGCTGTTTTAACAGTTGTAGCCTGAAAACTCTGTTGTTTTTGCATTCCTTCTGTTTTGCCCTCCTTGAACTACTCAGGCTGAGTGGGTATTCAGCACTTTCTGTGTTTAAGACCTTTCACTCAACTGCTTAACTTCACCAATTTTATCACCTTTTCTTCCCATTGATTTTGGGTTAGCTTCTCAGAGATTATTCTCAAAGATTTAATATTCAAACTGCTTCTGGATAAAAGATTTGTATTAGTTGTATTTTATTTCAATGTTTTCCAAGCTTTGCTACCTTTTTTTGTTTGTTTTTGCTTTACAAGCTGAATGTGGCTTTTTTCCTTATTCTCATATAACATCTAAAACACATATCCCATCACAAATGGTAAGGTTATTTTGCTTTGCTTATTTTTCCCCCAACGTGTGCAGATAAGATACTGTTATCAGTACCACATTCAAGGCCAAATAAGAAAACTGCTGATAGTCACTGCTACGGTAAGTTTCTTTTCCATTTCTCATAACCTCTTCCCCGGATCCTTCTCACAGGAGCTACTGAATGTGGGCCGTGGGGCACACATCTGGATCCAGATGCCGGCTGCACTGCTGACCAGCTCCGTGGCCGTTGGAGTCTTACAGTGCTCTGCATTTATCCACATAGTCCAAGTTACGCCGTAGTAACAAGCTCACAATTTCAATGGCTTAAAACAAGAAAGGTTTAATCTTTTGCTCAAGAAAAGTCTGATACTGACCAGCTCTCCAGCACAGCCGCTCTCTGTGTTAACCCCCCACATGTACATTGTTTCCCAGGATCATCCTGGCAGAAGAAAATTAAGTGCCAGTGACCAAAGGCTCTTACGCAGAAGTCACAGCCTCACTTCTCCTCACTTTTCATTGGCCAAAATTCATTCATACGACTGAAGCTAATACCAATATGGCCACGAATAGGTCCTCCCATGAGCCCAGGAAGAGAGCAGAACCAGACCCTGGAGAGCAACAGCAACACCACTTCACCCTACAGCCCTCCTTAGTCAAGTGGGGATAATATTTCCCATGGAGAGTCGTCGTGACACGTCAATAAGACAGTGTCTATAAAATGCTTAGAATTAAACCCGCAAACACTCAAATGTCTGGTAGCATTTATTATATATGTTAAAATATAATAGCATGCACATAAATTTACTCTGTTTTACATGAAGGGAAAGCAAAGGGAATAAAATAAAGAGCTTTGTGCAGAGTTTACAACCAATGCACCATCATCTACAACTGCCATTTGAGCCACTTGAGGTCAGGATATAATTCTGCATAGCATGCAGAGAGATGGGGAGAAAGACATTCCAGAATGCTAGCAATGCTTATCTCTAGGTGTGGCTTCGTGAACAATTAAGTTTACTGCTTCATCAATTTTGGCTTTTCTGAACTTTTTAACATGAGCATGTATTATTATACTATTCAGAATAGCAGCTTACTTGCTAGGCTCCCATTTTAATTCTCACAATGCATTATGACATCGGTGCTATTGTTATCCCCATTTTACAAGTAAGGAAACTGGGGCCCGCAGAGGTTAAATAACTTGCCCAAATAGCAAATGACAGACTCGGGATTTGTACGTGAATCAGAAAATAGTAAGTATTTTCAATGATACAATGTCATATTTGTGATCCCAATATCAAGTGCACAGCACGTCCCAGGCATCGTACTAGGCCCCTCGGAGGGATACCAAGGTAAGGAAGGAACAGCCTTGAGAGCCCCACCATCTCTTTGAGGAGGTAAGCATATCCACATACAGAAATGTTTACGATGCAAGTCTAACTCAGAGACGATTGTTCAGAGGCAGAGATGTGGTCTTCTTCATACTCAGGACCTGTCACAGGATAGCTGCTTGATGCTTAGAATTTCAGAGTATCTAATTTTACGAAGAGAAGATGAGAGTCCAGAGAGGTCCCTCTGCTTGCTGGGCGGGCACGGGTCTTAGTGGGATGGAGACATCCATGCTTCTCCAGACTCCCTCCCTAGCTTCCCTCCCTGACACACCACACCAGCTTCTCCAGACGTGGGACTAACCTGGGACGGAGCAGTCTAAGCAGGCTTCTGCATCGCCACATCAGGCTTGGTGACATCTCCCTGATTCATTCTACATCAGCAGGGCCTGAATGTCCCTTCTCAAGGTCACCCCTGACCTCCATGTTGCCTGCCTGTGGGCACATCTCTCCCCGCACAGTACTTGACCTCTCAGCAGTGTGCCCCACAGCTGACCACTTTCTCCTGAGAAGATTTTCTCCTCCAACCGCTGTGACAGCACAGTGACCTGGCTCTCTCTTTTCATTGCCACTCTGCCTGGTCTCCTTTGCTGATTCTCCTTTCCTAGCTGACCCTTCAGTGCTTGCATTCCTCCGAGATTCATCTCTCCTCTCTCAATACAGCCCGAGTCACTCCAGCTAGTCCCGTCGTTAACTGTCATCTTTTATGCAAATGACATGCAGATCTCTCTCTTTCCCTCAGTTCCAGAGTCATATATCTAAATGCTGACTTGACATTTTCACTTGAATGCCTAATATGCATCTCAGATTAGTTTCAAAACCCAAATCTATTTTCCCCTTCTCTGCCACGTCTCAACAAATGGCTCCAGAAGCTTCCCAGTTAGTCCAGATAATAACCTAGTGCTCTCTTCTCTGAACTGTCGCATCTTATCCAGCAGTAATTCCTCTTTTCTGCCTCTAAAATATGTTCCCAAATTCATTCACAGTCTGTCATCTCCACCACTCTTACTCTAATCATTGGTTGGACAACTTCAGTAACTCTTCACTGGCTACCTGCTCCTGTTCTGTCTTTTATTTTATTTGAGATTAATATGAAAGTATAAATGATTAGGTTACAATGTTTGCATTTGTTAGGTAAAGTCCCTGTTGTAGTTGCATAGTGCACCCAAGAAGTGTGCCCTATGCCCTTACTTTGTGCCCATTAAGTGGGAGCGCAGCAATCGCCCCCTCCCTTCCCCACGCTCCTCCCCCAGCTTGAATTGAACTGAGTTCTTCTCTTGTGTGGACATGTATTAGCCTACTGGCTTCCTATTAGTACTGAGCACATTGTATACTTGTATTTCCATTCTTGTGATACTTTACTAAGAAGAACGTGTTTCAACTCCATCCAGTACCTGCCCTATTCTAATTCATTCTCCCTGTAACAATGGCAATCATCTTTTCATTATGTATATCAAGTCTTGTCCCATTTCATTTAAACCCTGATCTGACTCCCTAGCTGGAGAGTCTGGCATTTGCCGGCGTCTCTGGCTCTCAGCACTCCTCCCTCTGTGGCCGCCCTGAGCGCCCTCCTGCTGCAGTGGGTTTTCACATGCTCTCCTTCCCTCTGGAATGTTCTCCCTGTGGTGTGCTGGAAATGGCTTCTCCAGGATTGCCAGAGCCCAGTGTGCTCTTTTCTTCCCAGCTGTGTATCTGCTGCCAGGACCTGGAAATTGGCTGGTGGACATTTACACCACAAAAACGATGAAAACCACAAATCAAACCTTGATTTTCCTTCTTTTTAGAACCAATTAATCTTCCCCAAGCTCCAGGCTTTAAACTCAACTATTACATTACACGTGAGGGTTTATCTGGTTATCCCTTTCCACCCCTAGTCAAGGCCCGTCACATCAATTGCTGACTTTCCTCTTAACACTTACACTGTCGACATCACCCTATTTGTTTACTTCATTGTCCCTTTCAGTAACATCTGAGCTTCATGAAGGCAGGGAGAATGTCTGCTTTGCTTACTGCTATCTATCCAGCACCTAGAACAACGCCTGGCATGTGACAGGTGCTCAGTAAGCATACTGAGCTTTGAAGAATCGATCCTGTCTTGCTTCTACCAATTATCCTCATTCTGACCCCTGCGTGGTTCCTCTGGATTCACCTCAACTCTCCCTTCGAAGCTCCCCAGTCAACCCTGGACTCTTCTCTCTCAGATGTTATAGTTACTCATTCCCTAGAAACTTGCTGTCCCCACCTCACATCTGTTTACACCACACTTTCTTCCTCTCTTCCCACTCCAGAAAATAGGCTCATGTCCTCAACCACCTGCCACACAAGGACAAGTGCCATGCTCCCTTTGTCATCAGGATATGACAGGCTGATAAGGGGCAGAGGCCTCTTCCTCCTGAGCCCTCCTCTTACCTGGGGCCCTGTTCTTACTAGTTATGTGTATCTGCTTCATGATCTGTCATTCTAGACTCTTTTTCTCCCATGGCTCCTCTCTCCCAGCCTGTAACCCTGTACAGGTCGAGCCTATTCTACTAAACAAGCAAACAATTCCTTGACTTCCAGCCTCTCCTCCACAATTAGCCTTTGTGAGCATTATAAATACATGCTGTCTCTGCTTGTTTATCTCCCAGCCCTTCTGGCCACTAAAATTTGACTTCTCCAGCTCCATCTTGAAAGACGCTTCTTCCAGTAGGAAGCCAATGAGGTTATTACTTGTCCAGAAAGTGGCAGAACTTATTTACATCCAGGCAGTTTAGCACTAGATTTCCACGCTCTGATTCATTGTGCGACACTGCTTCCCTTCCTCTCCACCCATCACTCTTCTCCTAAGCAATCTCATTCACGATTTGGTTCAAACTTCACTTATTACCTGAATTACTCTAAGGGTTGTCAGGCCAGTGCTTTCTCCTGAATTTCAAGCCTGTATATACAGGGTGGCCATAAAGTTCACGTGCAATTTTAAATTCCACAGTATTTTAAATTGCACACAAACTTTATGGCCACCCTGTATAACCTGCTAGTACAAAAATTTGCTTTGCTTTCTCACAGACATCTCAAACTCAGCCTACCCTGCCAAACCACTTCTTCTATTGTTTTTTATATCTCTATATAATATATAAATATATAAAACATCATATGTATATAATGTTTAATGTTATTGTATAAATATAAAAGTTATATTTATATAATTATATAATATTAATATATTAAATTAAGAGTGAAGTGATATATATGTATATATACACACTCAATTTATTTATTATTTTAACTAGTATCTATTGAGTACCTATTACATATATATACATATATATATCACCTCTCAATTTATTCATTAATTTAACTAGTATCTACTGAGTACCTATTACATGCTAAGCCCCACCAATAAGTATCAGAAATATGATAGTGAATAAAAAGAGTCCTGCCATCAAAGAGCCCACAATCTTACTTGGAAAAAAAATATATAAGCACATAATTATAGTGCAACGTATTAATCTCTGTAACACCATAAGCACAGTTTGCTATTGAAGCACTTAAGAGGAACAGCTAATCCACTCTTTTTTTTTTTTTTTGTAGAGACAGAGTCTCACTTTATGGCCCTCGGTAGAGTGCCGTGGCCTCACACAGCTCACAGCAACCTCCAACTCCTGGGCTTAAGCGATTCTCTTGCCTCAGCCTCCGGAGTAGCTGGGACTATAGGCGAGCTAATCCACTCTTGACCGGATTGTTAGGTCAGGAAAGTCCTTTATGACTTAGCATGATTTGAGTAAAGCATTTGATAAAAGTTTCTCATTATATCTTTTGAATAAGATAGAACTCTTTCCAGAGATAACTGGTTGAAAGACCATTAACTAGCTGTTGTTGGTTAATGAATTGGTACAAACGTCAAGAGAGAGGAATCTTCAATGGCGTAGCAAGAAGTTCCACATTCAGCCCATCTGGTGAACTGTTTTCATCCCTGGCTTAAATATAGACATACAGTCTATGTTTGTCAGGTTTTTGGATGAAACCAAGCTTGAAGAGAGAACTAATACGTTTGATGACTAAGTCAAAAGATAACTCTGGACAAATGGCTAGGAAAAAAAGAAGCAAGAAGGGATTTAAATGTGAAGTCATATATTTTAGTTTTAATGCTGAAATGGACATATGCCAGATAGAATAGATATGACTTAATTGCTTATGAAAAATGTAAAACTGTGGAATCTAAGTTAGTTATACTAGAGCAAAAAAAGAAGAAAGGGGAGTGCACGGCTCCTCTGTACTTCATAAAAGAGCAGAAGTGACAAACTGATTAAGGGCAATCATCAGGATAGTGAGGAACTGCTTTAGGAAACAACAAATTTTCATTTTTAGAGGACAAAAGAGATATAGGAATTTTCTCCCAAAGGCTTCTGTGTACTCTTAGTTAAATAAATTTATAAAAAAAGCTTCCCTGTACTTATTCTGTGTAGGTTGAAAGGGCATGACAAATAAGTGGAAGGAAAAATTAGAGATGAGTAACAATGGATGGGCTGCCTTTTGGACGAACTGAATGTCTTATCACTGAAAGTTGCAAGCAGAGGCTGGAGGATGTTGGGCGCCCACTTCTGTTGGGTAGTCAGGCTAAGTAATATTGAAAAATCTTTCTAACTCTGCATATCTTTGGATCTTGTGGGAGGACCTAAGAGGAAAAGGGAGGGTAAACGGCAAAGGACAGACTTTCTGCACATGCACCTGGGAAGATGCGTGTTATTTGCTCAACCATCTGTGCACACAATTAGCAGTCACCACCAGTGGTGTCATCTTTAGATGCAAAGCACATGACTTGGATAAAACGTGCACAAGGAGTCAACCAATAAAATAAATGACAGTGTATTAAACTGCCTAAATATATATTTATATGTTTAAATAAAAAACCAGTTCAATTACAGCTCAAGAACATGGTCAGAACCTGCTGTGAAAGATGGGGTGATTTTTTGTTTAATTGTTTGGACTTTGTGAAGAGGAGAAGGAAATTAAATAGACAACACTATTTAAACATCAAGGCTATGATTCAAGAAAACAAAAGGCAGGAAATTCGAAGTTGAGGTGTGATGTGTTATCCTTCCTTCCAGCTGCTATGTCCTTTCACAGTGACTGCTGAAAGGAAAATTAGAACACTATGTAGGCACAGTTTTGAAATATATTTACTTAAGAGAAAAAAATGGCAAAGATCTTTCATCCTATTTATGGGAGAAGAGATTAAACACTGACTCATCAGAGTGTCTTAAAAACATTTTACAAGTTCAGAAAATATTTGCTAATGCCTGTTTTACTTATCATATGTAAATGAGCTGTGTTATTCAGAGGCAGATTTTCTAGAAATTGATTGAGTTAAGTGAATCTGTTATATTTTTCTTTGATTTCTAAGGCATCGTGTCAAAATGAAGTATTTGTATCTGGTGTTGTTGAAAGTGGCCACTTAAAGCAAAAAACTGCAAGAAAAAATGAAGACGAAGAGCATAAAATACAAGGGTAACGCTACCCAAGGGCGGCCAGGGTGCGGGCATCTTTGCTGCCGTGGAGTGGGTGGCCGTTTCCCATTGTAGGACTGGCAGGAGCAGCTCGCTGAGCTCAAAGTTTAGCTGTTAGTCATCGGCCTGAAATCGCTATCTCATTTAACAAAGGGACAGGAGGACATGTTTTAGAAGCAGGAGACAGAAATGACATTGGAAGAATAATATGCAGGCTTTGAAATGAAAACAAATCTACAGTCCTAAAACACACATAGGGATAAGGCCTGAAGCAAAGACCAAAGAAAGCTTTGCTTTGTTTAGAAAGAAAATGCTGGACACCGTTAACCTGGAAGGCTACGTGCATTGAGTCAGCCAGTCCCAGGAGTGGATTTACCCCAGTCTACCTACAGCCTCCTGGGACCCATCCCAGGAGTGAATCTGCTCTGGTCTACCCAGAGCCTCTGGGGATCCATCCCAGGAGTGGATTTGCCCTGGTCTACCCAGAGCCTCTGGGGATCCATCCCAGGAGTGGATCTTCCCTGTCTACCCAGAGCCTGGGTCTACCCAGAGCCTCCGGGATCCAGCCCAGGAGTGGATCTACCCTGGTTTACCCAGAGCCTCCGGGATCCAGCCCAGGGGTGGATCTGCCCTGGTCTACCTGGAGCCTCTAGGGACCCATCCCAGGAGTGGATCTTCCCTGTCTACCCAGAGCTTCCTGGGATCCATCAGCTCCATTAGCATGATTTTTAAGGCCCTACACAAGCCATCGCAACCTTCTAGGCTCCTTGCCCTCGTCCCGCCAGTCCTCTTTTACACAACTGTCAACACTAGCCGAGGCACACTTCTGACTTTACTGACATTGCCGATTCTGCCTGAGATGTCCTCTGTCCTTTTCTCTTCATCAGTTCATCCTTTGGTTTATCTCAAATGTCAGAAAGCCGTCTTTTCCACCTGCTGTAAGGCCAGCCAGTGCTCTGTTGTATTGAGACTTGATTCCCTATTGTCCTCAGATGTAAACTGAGTGGTCCTGGAGGATAAGATTACCAGTCTATTCTCAGCATATGTTATTTGTTTTCATATTTTCACCAGTCAGTTGAATGCCTGGCACATAGAAGGACTGTACAATACACTTTAGATCAGTGGTTCTCAACCTTCCTAATGCCGCGGCATTGGGGTCACCGCAACAGGAGGAACTGTATTAAAGGGTCATGGCATTAGGAAGGTTGAGAACCACTGCTTTAGATGAATAAATGAATGATAATGGTAAAGAAAATTGAGTTTATTATCCTTTAGTACCACTCACTTAGTTACAATGAAAATATTGAGATTATATTAAATTGTTTTGTTTAAATTATTAAAGTAAGTCCCTTAAGACTACACTTTCTAGACTTTATTTCCTTTTTTTCCAGTATCAAGATGTGTATTGAAATAATACATTATAAATGTTTAAGAAAGAAGCTCTTGGGAGGACTTGGGCAAATTTAGTGACATGGCCGTGGCCCTGAGGCAGCATTCTAAGCTGGCGCACCGTGCTGTGGACTCAGAGATCACCCCATTTCCAGGAGGACTTCCTCCCCAGCCACACCATGTGGTCAGCAGGGAGCCTTCAGTGGTCAGCATCTCAAGGCTGCTCAACTATGAAGATGAATGCTGCTTGAGGTCTTACCCTCCCTGGAGCAACCCTCAAATGGTGACTAAGTGCAACAGGAATTAAAAGCTCTGTCATTTCAGCCCAACATGAGTTGCTCTGCTGGACAATACTTGCTCCAGAGTTCCCCATGGGATTGGCCAGGACAATTTGGGGTCGACACTGTTGACTCCTCCCTCTGCCCAATCCTGCTCACTCCCTTCCTTTCACAGGTCCCGGAGAACTCACACCCCATGGAGAAGGGCTGCTTCCAGAGAACACAACCCATAACACATGGAGAGACCTCAAGTGTCTTTTCCTAGTGGGCCAAGGGAGAGTTAATTCAGGGAGTCTCAGTTTAGGCTAAAATATACTCTAACCATTTGTGTCTAGGCTCATGCTTACACAAGTTTATATTGCAAAGGGTCAGGGTGGGATAAAGAATATTGGTATCATCGTATCGTGTAGCACAACCAGACAGAAATAAGTGTTATCCTTATCCTGCAGGCTAAGTCCATAATTCAGGGCCCAGACTTGGTGATCAGCCAGACCCACCGAACAGAAAAGTGCCTTTGGATATGTTGATTAAACTCTGGGTCTCAGTTCCCTCACCTGTAAAAAGAGGACGCAGTAGCACTCACCTCAGTGGTTATTCTGAAGATTGAATGGGTTAATTACATCCACAGTGCCTGGCCCAATCCAGGGTCATTACAACTGCTGCTGCTGCTACCACAAGTATGCACAGTCACAAATGTACAACCATTCCTTCACCCCCGAGAGTTCTCTTGTTCCTCTTTGCAATCAATCTTTTCTCCAACTGCTGCCCCACTGGCCTCATTTCTGTAACAATAGTGAATCTAGAATTCATGGAAATCTGGAATTCATACAGAAGACTATATCATACATAGACTTTTGTGTTAGGCTTTGATCTTCAGCAAGATGCTTTTGAGACTCATCCATACCATGGTGGCATCAATGCCTTGTTTCTTTATATTGTGGGGAGTAGTTGATTCTACGGACAAAGCACAATTTGTTTATTCATTCACTAGGCAGTCAACATTTAGGTTGTTTCTATGTTTTTTTTTTTTTTTTTTTTTTGCAATTGTGAACAAAGTTGCCATCAATATTTTCTGGTAAATCCTTGTGTGAACATATGTTTCTATTTCTCTTGAAAGGATACCAAGTAGAAATACTGGGTTGTATAGTAGTAAGTGATGTTTAACTTTATAGGAAACATTTGTTTTCCAAAAGAGGTGTACCATTTTGCTTATCAATCAGCAATTTATGAGAGTTCCAGGTGCTCTCCAACCTTGCCAACACTGTCAGATTGTCAGACATTCTGACAATTGTCAGATTTTTAAAAAAATTTTTCTTGTTAAAAAAAGAATCAGCCATTCATACTATATAGTGGATATATAGTAGTACCTCATTTTGGCTTTAATTTAAATTCACCTGATGATTAATGATGTTGAGAATGGTTTTATGACTTTCTACTTACTATTTGTATAGCTTCCTTGGTGGAGTAATTGTTGAAATCTTTTGCCCAAATTTTACTGGGTCATTTGGCTTTCCTTGAGTTGTCAAATTCTTCTTTTTCTTTTAATTTTTGGCTTTTAAAACTCTTGGGTTTTTAAAAATTTCATAATACTACAGGGGTACAAATGTCTTGGTTTCATGAATTGCTTTTGTACAGCTTGAGTCAAAGTTTTCATCTGGATAGTGTGGATTGTAACCCTAGCATATATAAAATTCTTTTTTTTAGTTTTTAATATAAAATCCTTTATATATACTAGATATTATTTGTTTATTTGAGACAGTGTCTCACTTTGTCACCCTTGGTACAAATTCTCTTGCCTCAGTTTCCCAAGTAGCTGGAACTACATGCCCACCCCAATGCCAAGCTATTTTTAGAGATGGGGGTCTCACTCTTGTTCAGGCTAGTCTCAAACTCCTCCACTTTCCAGTGTGCTAGGATTACAGGTGTGAGCCACTGAGCCCAGCCTCCAGTATAAATTATATATTAAATATATATGTATGCAAGTATTTTCTCTTGGGAAATGACTTGCTTTTAATTTTCTTAACAATTTCTTTAAAGAACAGAAGTCTTATTTTGATGATATACAATTTTTTAGTTGTATTATTTTTCTCTGTGGTCCTTGCTTTCTGTGTCTTATCCAAAAGAGCCTCCCTAACCCATGATTACAAATACTTTTTTCTCTATATTTTCTTACAGATTAAAAAAATAATTTTAGCTGTTATGTTTAGGTAAATAATCCATTTATAGTCGATTTTTTTATATAGTGGGAGGTTCTTTTTTTTATAAGGCTATCTGATTGGTACAGCACTATTTGTTGAAAAGTCTGTATTTTTCCCCATTGAATTATTTTGGCACTTCTGCCAATGAATTGAACATATGTCCATGTATGTATTAGACCAGTGGTTCTCAACTGAGATACATTTTTACCCCCCAGGGAACATGTGGCAGCAATGTCTGGAGATATTTTTGTTTGCCAAAAGTGGGAGGTGCCACAGACAGCTAGTGGGTAGAGAGCAGGGATGCTGTTAACCAGCCTGTGATGCACAGGACAGTGTCTAACACAAAAATTACATAGCCCAAAATGTCAACAGCGCAGCTGTTAAGAAAACCTGTATTAGGCTGTTTCTAGCCTCTATTCTACTCCGTGGGTCTGTATTAGAGGTTGGCAAATTCTCATTTAGAGGGACAGAGAATATTTCAGGCTTGCGGGCCACGTTGTCTTTAACATGACCTCTCACCTCTGCTGTTACAATACAAAAGTGGTCTAGTAGACCATCTATAAACCAGTGGCAGAGGCTGTATTCCAATACAACTTTGTTTCCAAAAACAGGCCGCCAGTCTATGGCTTGTGGTTTGCCCATCCCTGATCCATATGACTATATGGCTATCCTTATGCCAATATCACATTTTGTGATTACTGAGTTACTTTATGATAAGTCTTAGAATTAGGCAGTCTAAATCTATCACCTTAGTTCTCCCCCTCACCACAAAAATTGTTTTGGCTACTCTAGGCCTTTGATTTTCAATATAAATTTTTGGTATTTTTGTTGTAATTACCATGAATCTATTGAACAAGTTGAGAAGTGTTATGGAATGAATTCTGTGCCCCCCCCAAATCCATGTGTTAAGCCTTAACTCTGAAAATACCAGAGTGTGACTAAATTTGCAGATCAGGCCTTTAAAGAGGCAATTAAGTTTAAATGAGGCTGTTAGGGTGGGGCCCTAGTCCAAAGGCTGATGCCCTCTCAAGAAGAGGCTGTGTACACAGAGGAAAAGGCCAGTGAGGACACAGTGAGAAGGTGGCCATGTGCAAGCCAAGAAGAGAGGCCTCAGGAGAAACCCAGCCCTGCCAACACCTTGATCCTGAGCTTCCAGCTTCCAGAACCATGAGAAAACAAATTTCTGTTGTTTAAGTTAATTAGTCTGTAGTATTTTGTTTTGTAATAGCAGAACTAGCAAACCAAGGCTAGGAGAATTTGACTTTATTAATTTTATAAACCCAGAGACAGGGTTTTGTTCCATTGCCCAGACTTGAGTGCAGTGGCATGATCACAACTCAATGCAACCTCCAACTTCCAATTCCCGGGCTCAAGCAGTTTTCCTGGCTCAGCCCTCCAACTAGCTAGGACTACAGGCATGAACCACCAGGCCTGGCTAATTTTATAATTTTTTTGTAGAGATGAGGTCTTGCAATGTTGCCCAGTCTGATCTCAAACCCCTGGCCTCAAACAGTCCTTCCACCTCAGCCTCCCAAATTTCTAGGATTACAGGCATGGCTGATAATTAGATATCTTAATATTAATGAGTCTTCTAATCTATAAACACCATTACTTATGCCATTTATTTGAGTTTTTTTTTTTTTTTCTTTTGAGACAGTCTCACTTTGTCACCCTGGGCAGAGTGCCATGGTGTTGTAGCTTATAGCAATCTTAAACGCTTGGGCTCAAGCAAACCTCTTGCCTCAGCCTCCCAAGTAGCTGGGACTACAGGAGCCTGCCACAATGTCTGGCTTTTTTTTTAGAGATGGGGTCTTGCTGTAGCTCAGGCTACTCTTGTCCTCCTGAGCTCAGACAATCCACCCATCTCAAGCTCCCAGAATGCTAGGATTACAGGTGTGAGCCACTGCACCCAGTTTGAGAATTTTTAATATGTGTCTTTTCAATAATATTTTATAGTTTTCACTGTACAAATCTTGCACTTATTTTGTTAAAATCATTTCTAAGTATTTAATGTTTTTTGATGCTACTTTTTATTTTCAGTTTTTGACTGTTACTAGTAATAGAGACACAACTGAGTTTTCCATAGTGACTTTGTATCCTAGAATTTTGCTAAATCACATTTTGAGGTTTTTTTTAATTGTTTTTTGTTTGTTTTCTGAGACAGAGTCTCTCTCTGTCACCCCACGTAGAGTACAATGGCTTGATTATAGCTCACTGCAACCTCAGATTCCTAGGCCTCAGCCTCCCAAATAGCTGGGACTGTAGGCAGAAGCCAGCACAAGCTAATTTTTCCATGTATTACTGAGACAGGTCTCACTCTTGCTCTGGCTCATCTTAAACTCCTGACCTGAAGCAATCCTGAAGCTTACACCTTCTAATATACTAAGATTATAGCCATGAGCCACAGTGCTAACCTTCAATTTAGTTCTGATATCTTTTCTGTAGATTGATTAGGATTATCTACAAATGCAATCACATCGCCTGGAAATAAAGACCATTTTATTTCTTTTGTTTTTGTCTGTCTGCTTTTTTCCTTCTCTGTTGCAATGGCTAGCATCTCAAGTGCACTATTAAATAGAAGTGGTGAGAGCAGATATCATTCCTTTTTTTCTTAAGAAAGCATTCAAAAGTTCACTGTTCTCATTGTTAAGTATATTATAGGCTGTAGCCTTTTCCTATATGTCTTTTATCAGACTGAGGAAATTTCCTTTCATTCCAACCAAATGAGTGGAAGGGAAATTTTTCTCATGAGTGGGTGCTGAATTTTATCAAATTCTTTTTTTGCATCTATTGAGATTATATGATTTTCCTATTTTTGTCTGTTAAATGATGAATTACATTAATGATTTCAAAATGCTAAATCGAACTGGTATTCCTGGGATAAAACTCACTTGATCATGATTTCTCATCTATTTTATATATTACTGGATTGGATTTGGTAAAATGTTAAGTACCTTTACATCTATGTTCAAGAAATATTCTCTTGCAATGTCTTTGTTAGGAAGTCTTTCCTTTCTATTTTATGGGGTTGTTGCTATAGAATTGGTTTTAACCATTTTTCAAATGTTTGGCAGACTTTACCAGTGAAACCACCTGAGCCTGGATATTTCTCTGTGGGAAAGCTTTGAAGGGTAAATTTGGTTTATTTACTAGATAATGGACTATTCGGATTACCTAATTTCTTAAGTAAGTTTTGGTAGTGTTTTTAATTTCCTTCAAGAAATTTGTACATTTTTATCTAAATTTGTTGGCATAAAGCTGTTCTTAATATTATCTTATTTATTATCCTTTTACTGTCTTTGGGATCTACAGTTGTGTCTTTTTCCTTCCTGATATTAGTAATTTGTATCCTTTTTATATTCTAACCAATCTAGTTACTGTCAAGTAACCAACCATCCCAGCTTACCCAGGACTGAGAGAGTTCCTGAAATATGGAATGTCCAGTACTAACACTGGGAAAGTTCCAGGCAAATTAGAATGAATTGGTTAATCTAAACTACAGATTTATCAGTTTTATTGATGTGTTCAAAAAACCAACTTTTGGTTTCATAACTTTTCTGATTATTTATCCATTATTAATTTTATTTGTTTCCACACTTATCTTTATTAGTATCTTCCTTTAACTTCCTTCAAATTTAATTTGCTTCTATTTTTCTTGCTTATTAAGGTAGAAGTTTAGATAGCTGATTTAAGACCCTTTTCCTCCTCATATAATCATGTAATGTAAGTTTCCCTCTGGTGTTGTTTTAGGAGAAGCCCACAAATTTTGATATGTTGTGTTTTCATTTTCATTCATTTCAAAATATTTTCTAATTTCCCTTGTGAGTTCTCTTTTAACCCATGGTTTATTTTTATCTTTATAGTTTAATTTCCCAATGTTTAGGGATTTCCCAGCTAACATTCTGTTATTAATTTCTGGTTTGATTCTGTTGCAGTGAAAGAATACACTTTATTCCAATCTTCTTGAATTTAAAAATACTCAACTACTGTTGTGGATATCTATTTCTACTTTCACTTTTATTAGTATTTTCTTTTTTAAAAAATCTGTTATTAGGTGTATGTATATTTGGAATTGTATGGCTTCTTAATAAATTGATGCCTTTGTCATTATGAAGTGTCCCCTGTATAGTTGGAACTCTTCCTTTCTCTGAATCAAACTTCTGATATTATTTTATCCACTCCAACTTTCCTTTTTTTGGGGGGGTGTTTGTATAATATGCTTCTTCCCATTCTCTTACTTTTAATCTGTCAATGTCTTTGTGGTAAAATAGATATTTTGTAGATATTTAATCATTGAGTTCTGCTTTTTTAAAAGTAAAATTTGACAATCTCTGCATTTTAATTAGATTGCTTAGACCACTTATATTTATCAAAATAAACAATGCTACATATAATTGGGTTTAAAATCTACCATCTTGCTGTTTGTTTCTATTTTCTCCACTAGTCTTTTTTTGTAATCTACTAATTGTGTTTTTTTGGGGGGATGTTTTGTTTGTTTTTTGTGAAACTAATTTCAGTTTTTAATTTTTAATCAGAAATTTTTAGCTTCAAAAACCTACCTAGAAAATTGTCCCCATTGCTCTAAGGAAGCTTTCCTAGAAGGAGCAGGAAGATATTTCAAAGGGGAAATCACCTCTGCTAAGTACAGAAAGGTCTCACAAGCCCTGACCTAGCCTTTGTCCATTTTTCACATTAAAAAAAAGATGCTTGATTCTCAGTGAGGGCCAATTTTTTTTTCATAGTTTAAGTTTATTTCCACTATTGACTCTACTTATAGCTATCTCTGTTTCTTTCATCATTTTAGTGATTCCTCTAGGATTTATGACACATTTTTTTAGCTTATCACAGTCTACTTTAAATAGTATTATAACCATCATATATTATAAAAATTTTGCCTTTGCCTTCCCTTCCACCTCTTTCCTTTATTCTATTGTCATATTTTTGTTCCTACATGTTGTAAACATCACATTATTCATTTTGTTTTAAATTATTCTTATCTTTTAAATGAATTCAAAATCTTTTAAATGAATTTAAATATGTAGAAAATTGTGCATTTACCTGGTGAAATCTTTATTCCATAGCAAGGAGCATATATGTCATAGTTGTTTAAAATCTTTCCTGCTATTTTTGACACCATTTTTGTAGTTTTGTTTCTATTGGTTGACCCTAGTTAGGGGTAATTTTATTTTGTTTCTTTGTTGTTAGCATATTAGTGGGCATGTTTTTTGTATTACTCTAAAAAGTATTAAACTTTAACTGTCAGACAATTTGAAAATTGGTTGTTACGTTAGATTGCTTGTATCATGGAAGGGACAGTGTTTTCTCCTTACTGAAATAGACACTTATCCAACAATACAGATTTTCCCTTTTCTGCAAACAGTGATCCTGCCAAAACTACCATCCATGGACTTACAGAATCTACTTTTCCCCATTGTATTGTTCTACACAGTATCTGATCAGTGAGTTCATTTGACAGCCAGAGAAGTGTAGCAGCCAGTGGCCTTGCTCGTGGAATTCACTGGTCTTACCATGTTCCCCAGCTTCCTGACATAACTGACTTTATAAAATGGACCAATGGGCTTTTGAAGACTCAGGTATAGTACCAAATAGGTGGCAATATTTTGCAGGATTGGGGAAGGTTCTACAGAAGGCTTATATATCCTCTGAATCAACATCTAATATATGGTACTGTTTCTCTGACAGCCAGGATTGACAAGTTCATGGATAAAGATTAGATATGGGAGTGCACCACTCACCATTACCTTTAGTGAACCACTGGAAAAATGTATTAAAATTTTTTCTTTTTCCATGGCAATGACATGACACTAGCAAAACTTTGGCTTCCTGTTTCTTCAACCTTATATTTTCCTGGCCTAAAAGTGTTAATTCCAAAGGTAAGAATGCTTTTATCAGGAATTACAACAATGATTCCAGGCACTGTGGGCTTCTCATTCCCCTGAGTCAACAACCCAAGAAGAAATTTACAGCGTTGGCTGGGGTGATGGATCTGGACTATCCTGGGAGAAAGTGGACTGCTATTCCATAATGGAAGTGTGTGGAATACAGGCAACCCCTGGGGGTGCTCCTTAGTATTACCATGTCCTGTGACTAAAATAAATGGAAAACTACAATAACCTAATCTAGGGAGGACTATGAATGGCCCAGACCCTTCAGGAGTGAAGGTTTGTATCACCCCACCAGGTAAAAAACCACGCTAAGTTGAAATGCTTGCTGCAGGTAAATTTAAAAAATAGGTAATAGAAGAAATACCAATCACATGACCAGTCACAGAACTATAATATGAGTATTTCCTCTCAATTTTGTTATACATTTGTGTATATACATATACATTAAGCAAATACCTTTTCTTTCCTCTCTTATTCCCTTGTCATACACCATAGGATGTGTTGACTTTATATCAGTATTTATGTATTGTTCATTTTATATCATAGTATTTAGGCTACAGGATTTCAGAAGAAGAGTAAATACCATTCAAGGACTTTACTTCCTCTTCTGGGGGAGGAGTTAGTATGTTTTGGGTACTATGAAGAACAGTCACATCATGTTAGATGGAATTATGACTGTGTTATTGTCTTATCTGGAAATTGAATATGGTTTAGGAGATGTCAGCTGACAAGGAATGACTTATAATAGTTGATGTTATGTGTCAACTAGCCTGAGTTAGGGAATATCTAGAAAACTGGTAAAACATTATTTCTCTGTGTGTGTGTATGTATGAACATGCTTGTGCATCCATTTCCAGAATAGATTAATGTTTGAATCAGTGAGCTGAGTAAAGAAGATCTGAGCTCCCAGTGTGGGCAGGCATTATCTAATCAGTTGAGGGCCTGAACAGAACTCTTTGGGAGTTGGAGAGTACACCTTCTTCTGTGCTTAGACACTAGACAGCTCCTGGTTCTCGAGCCCTCAGATTCTGGGATTTAGATCTGCATCTTCCTCCCACCCCCACTTATCAGTTCTCAGCTCTTTGGGATCCAGATTGACTCATCCCACTGGCTTTCCTGGTTCCCAGCTTGAAGATCGCCTCCATAATCGTGGGAGCCAATTTCTGTACCAATTTCTCCTCTTACATGTCTGTTATGAATCCTATGAGTGCCAAGCTCTGGAGAACTCTGACTAGTACATTTAGGTTTTGTCACAATAGCATCCACTTAAATCACTTAACATTTGATCAGAGATACCACATGAGTGATACAGAATATGTGATTTATTACAGAGATTTGATCTTCTGCAAACTAATATAGCTAAAGAGATTACTCCCTTAATATTTGCAGGTTACCTACAGCTACTGAATAGTAAACCCAAGAATGACTTCAGTGTTTGGTGGCTTGGGAGTAGGCCGTCCAGCCATCTCTCTGCTTTGATTTCAGCACTCTGTTTCCAATTTATCTGTTTGAAATTGCACAGTGTTTTATAGGAACATCTTCCTGCCAGAGGTGTCTTTCTCACTGAGAGACACAGTTCGTTTACAATATAGGAGAGACCTTTCTTACACTGATGTTAGCCTTTAAGTCCTTGGCTATTTAATATCGCATTGAGGGTGTTAATCAATGTAATTATATAAGAGAAAGCAATTAAAAGCATAAGAATTTGGAAGAAATAAGTAAAAGTATCTCTATTTTCAGGTAACATGATTATATACTTGAAAAATCTAAAAGAAGAAACAGAAAAACTCTTTAACAAAAGGATTGAGTAAAGTATCAATTTACAAAATTAATATGAAATCAATAGCCTTTATATATACGAACAAAAAAACCCAGAGGTATCCTGGAAGAAGAGACTCCATTTATAAGAGCAAATAATAAAATAAAATACTTAGACATAAAATTTTAAGAGAAAAGCTATGCCACTCTCCTGAATGCTATAAAAGCGAAACAGAACAAATGAAGACATACCATGTTCTTGGATAGAAAGACTCAAAATTATGAAGATGTCAGTTCTCTCTAAGTTCATTTATAAATGTCATGCAATCCTCATAAAATGCAACCAGCTTGTTTTCTAAACCTACACAATTTGATTATAAAGTTCAGTTGGAGAACAAATAAATATATGAACAAACAACTTGAAGGATATTGAGATGGGCTTGCTGTGCTTGACTCTAAAATATATTACAAAGCTTTTATAATTAAAATAATTTGATGTTAGGCATCAATAGACAGACTAAGAGAAAAAAATAAAAAATAAATGATCCAACTGTATATGGATATTCCCTGTACAATAAAGGCAGCATATCAAATCAGTGGAGGAAAAGGTCAACTTTTTAGAAAATGATGTTAGAATCATTGGATAGAACATAGAAAATAATTAAATTGTATGCATCCCTCACATTGTACACAAAGATAGATTCCAAACGCATCATACAATACAAAGACCCAAGGAAAAGATGGTTGAATATCTCTATAACCTAAGAGTGGTGAAAACTTAATCTGTGATTAAGGGGAAAGACTGAAAATGTGATTATATAAAAAAAGTTTTCAATCTATATGGAAAAATACATCATAAGTGAAATAAAAGACAAGAGACAATCTAGTCTAAGACTATGTGTATAATGTGGGGTAAAGCAAATTTGCAATAATGTAGTATCATTTAGAAGCTAGGTTTTGCTGTAGGAGAAAGAAAAGACAGAGATAAGAGCAATAAGGATAAGTAGAAACCTTGTAGTCTTGAATTTGAACTGGAGCTATCTCTATAAACTCATGTTTTTTCTAGCTCACCAAAGAGACCCTGAGCAACTCATAGCATTGCCTCTGAACACTGTGTCTGCTGAAAGGAACCCAGGTTTCCTGGAGAAATAAGTGACTGATTCCAGGACTGGCTCAGGAAATGTACAAAATGAGCCTGAAAAATCTTATAATCCAAATTGCTAAAGTATCCATCAGTAATGCGAGGGCCTTGTGAAAAGGGCTCAGGAGCCAGTTAATTACTCTCCCTTTGTGTAAAGAGGGAAGTGGGGAGAGGGAAGAAGGGAGGGGGATGGGGTCATGGCAGACCTCTTGGGGAAGGGACACAATTATAAGAGGGTCTTTGCTTAACAAATGCAATCAGTGGCCAGGCGCAGTGGCTCATGCTTGTAAACCTAGCACTCTGGGAGGCCAAGGCAGGTGGACTGCTTGAGCTCACGAGCTTGAGATCAGCCTGAGCAAAAGTGAGGCCTCGTCTCTACCAAAAAATAGAAAAACTGAGGGAAGAAGATTGCTTGAGCCCAAGTTGGAGGTTGCTGTGAGCTAAGATGCCATGGTACTCTACCCAGGGCGATAGCTTGATACTCTGTGTCAAAAAACAAAACAAAACAGAACAAAACAAAACAAATGCAATCAGCGTTACCTAATTCTTTGTACCCTCAATGAAGTCCGAACAATAATAAAAAAGAGAAATAATGGAATTATTTCACCAATATGCAAAACTTATGAAATAATGGATCTAGGCAACAATCATCAACGCCTACTATCATCATAAAACGAAGACAGACACTTTGAACCTACTGATGGAAACACAACACCTGCTATCAAGTAGTTTAAAAAATAAAAAGTAAATCTGAATCTGATCAAGGTTCTAGATTTAACTACCAATTTAAAGGATGTACAGGGAACAAAATCACATGTTAAAGAACGTGGTAAAGACGCAGTCAGAAAAATCCAGAGTGTAGGAAACTAAACAGTGTGGTTTCTATAACAACAAGAAAGTGTAATTTAGAAAAAAGCAATGAAGAATGTGCTTGTAGAGAAAAAGAAATTTAAGAGATATATTAATCATTTGCAAGGTATGGAGTTTATTGGGATCCCAATTCAAACCTCCAACTTAGAAAATAATCTAGAAATAAAACAAAAAAAAATAGGACATTCAAGGATATTTGATATTAGAGAATTATTATTGGGTACATTTGAATGATGACAGCATTGTGATTATGTTTTAAAAAGAGTCCTTGTCTTTTGAAGATACATACTAAACTATACAGGTGAAGTTTCTTAAAAGTACAATTTAATAAGAGTGTAAAGTAAAAGTCGATTATTGGCAAAAATTATCCTTTAAAAATTCCTTAAATTGTCCATAAAGTACAGAACAGAGTCAACCATATTTAAATAAATCTGACAGTTTTCCCTTTACTGTTGGGAACAGTGAATGTTTCTTTGTGCCAAATGAAATAGACAGCATATATTTAGAAGCCAAGTTGCATTAAAAATGTGTATTATTAAATTCTGAAATTATAAGCAGTGAAGGTATATAATTGAATTTTAAAAAGTTAAACATGCATCTGATGGGACTCCACCATGGCCAATGCTAAACAAAGCATCCTATCATGGGACACAGCAGTGCATACCTTGTAACGTAACAGGCAAAGCACGTGGACGGGGGATGTTTCAGGCACTTGAACTGTAGGGACCAAGGTAAAGGCCTAGTGAGTGTGAGAGGCAGCATGGGGCATCAGGGATGAGGACAAAAGTAGGTCTCAGCTCAGGCCATCCTCACTAGTAGAAGGCATCATTCCTTCATCACGCACTCACTTTTTAATTTTTTTAAACAAACTTTTATTGAAGATTATGTGCTAGGCTCTTGACAGATGATGGAGATATAAAGATAGACACATACTCTCTTTCCTCCATTTGCTCACTGTCATATGTGGAGAAGAAATGAGTGAATCAGTGATGGTGATGCAACTTCATAGGCCACCATAGCAGAGAGGTGCCTAAGTAGGGAGTGTGCACATCTTACAAGGGTGGGCAGACCTGGGTCGGCTTCCAAGAGGAGGTGACAGTAGAGATGAGATTTAAGCATGGATAAAAACTAAGAAAAAGAAGGCGACTCCATGATAGTTGGAAAAATGAGTATGTATTTTGGGGACCTATACACAAGGTCAAAGGTGGTCTGGGGAAAACAACATCTGAGGAATGCAAACAATTTGTCATCTAGGAAACAGATAATAGACTTGGGTCCTAGAGCAGAGTCCAGTCCTGGATTTACAAAAGAAAGGCTGGAACTCTTGTCCTGGTAGTAGGTGACCAGCACAGAGCAATTGTGGAAGTCTTGTTGTCTAAAGCTGAGTGTAGGGCAGGAGAAGATGAACGGAAGGCTGACCTGCATCTGTGCTGACTACTTTACGCCTTCATTCAGATTTGCTGACCACCTACTCTGTGTCAGGCATTGTGCTCGGTGCTGGGACTATGCAAAAGGACACTTTGTCCTGTCCTCACCTTGGATACCCCCTACTGTCTGCTGTGGGCCATCAAAGCAGCTGGCAGGATGTGTTACTGCATCCTTTTTGAGGCCTGAGTCTGTTGCCAGGGCTTGGATACATTAAGTAGTCAGTATTAAGAGCCTATGGATATGGCTAGAAGGAATATCAGGGTTCAGATTAGAAGCCTAAATCTGGCAGGGACCAACAGAAAGGGAGGGGGAAAATAGAACCTGTTGAATTCCTGTTTTCACACAGACCTCTGTGCCCAACTTGGGAATGATACATGTTGGCTCTTGTTCTTTTAGTGTTACTATGGACTTGGGCAATCATGGTGATCTGAGCTCTCTGAGCCTTCCGCTTAGATGGATGAACCACTGGGGGAAGACGCCTGAACCCAGGGGCACTGAGGCTGTCTTTGGAATGAGAAGCTTCCCTTCTACTTTCTCTCACCTCTTTTTGGATTCTAGCCTGCCACTGATTGCCCACCAATGGTATCCTCAGCCACCATGGTTGAACTTGTGACACAGTCAGGGCTAAGGATTTGCCACAGGTGTTTGGATGCTCGCTGCGTCTTGGTGGGATCTCAACCCTGCTGAATGTCCTGGGAAGCATTAGGAGAAGAACATTTTCTGATTTCCTTCCCCCCTTCTCCTCTGCTTTGGTCTAAATATTTGTGTCCCACAAGTGTTCGTATGTCGAGTCCTGACCCCTAAGGTGATGGTATTAGGGGGTGGGAATCACTTGGGAAATGATTGGACATGTGGATTGAGTCCTCATGACTGGGGTGAATTCCCTTATAGAGGGACCCCAGACAGCTAGACCCCTCTACCATGTAAGTACACAGCAAGAGGTGCCACCTATGAACCGGAATATGAGCCCTCAGCAGATCCTGAATCTGCTAGTGCCTTGATCTTGGATCTCCCAGGCTCCAAAACTATAAGCAGTAGATTTCTGTTCTTTATAAGCTACTCAGTCTATGATATTTTATCAGAGAACCCAAACAAACTAAGATATCCTCTGTTTCAAAAACTTAGCCAAAAAAAAAAAAAAAGCTTAGGCAAATTTTAAAATCATCTCTTTCATAGAACATTTCATGATAACCATCTGGCCATCATTTGTCCATCCACACATCAATTTACTTATTCAACAAATGTTTATTAAGCACCCGCTATGTGATAAACCTTGGGGAT
Organism: Nycticebus coucang; assembly: GCF_027406575.1. Classification (NCBI taxonomy): domain Eukaryota; kingdom Metazoa; phylum Chordata; class Mammalia; order Primates; family Lorisidae; genus Nycticebus; species Nycticebus coucang. The sequence continues at coordinate 45,884,032 of NC_069784.1, forward strand.
ACAACATTGAACAGCCAGTCACTATTCCTGACTTCACAGAGCTTAACCGCCTAAGCCCTTGGGAAAATCCTTTCTCTTACCTGTGATAGTTCTCCTTGGACAGTTAGTGCCCACTGTTTCCTACATGACCCAACATCTCATGCATTGATGACTGGTCTCTGCAGTGCAGTCACCAAGACCACAGCCATGTCCACGACTATTTTGATTCCATATGGGGAAAGCTACTCTCCTCCACAGAGAGCATTCAATCCATGCTTTTGGATGAATGTGTGCCCCTGGTAGGACTGGAAGGTTCCTCTGGTGACTGTACTGGGGCTTTGAGACACTGACTCACCCCCTCCCTGGCAGGTCTGAACTGGCCTGTGGGTGGGGACTGAGAAATGAGATGCTTTGCACAACAATAAAACTATAGAGTTTCAATACAATGAAAAAAAAAAAAGAAAAAGGTGAAATATGACTCCAAGTATCCTTGTTGAGGACCTGTGACTGTGACTATTTTCTCAGAGTGCCACAGGGGTAGGTGACATCCTGCCATGTCATCAGGTGCAATCTGATTGGTTCTATACCAGAAACTCATGTGACAACAAGCTGAGGCAGGGGAATAAGGGTGGGGCGTCTTAGTTATCAAAACCATCAAACTTGCCTGTCTTTGTAGCACTTTAGTATCCTAGGTTTGGGCACCCATTTCCTACTTACAAATTTTTGGCCAGGGCTTTCTTGTACCAAATTGCAAGTAAAAAAAAAAAAAACTTGGGGTGTCCCAATTGTTAGCATAGCCCCTCTTCTTCCTGTCTTTCTGCCTTAGCAGCAACCCCTCTTTGACTGAGGGTCCAGTGATCTCAGTAAAGGGTCATACTGAGTTATGGAAGACACCTATGCGGATAGTTGCATTTTAAATGGGATCAAGCTTTGTAGTAAAGAAATAAGACTTTACCAGTGGAAGTTCAGGTATCATCACTTAGAGGTGTGAGAACATTTGGAGGGGGAACCTGAAGTGACGCTGACATCACATTCACAGCCAGTGACTTGACCCTCACTTCCTACCTTCCATCCCGCCTCTCTCTTGACATTAGCAGCTCATCTTAAGTTCAGTCTCTTAACTTTCACTATCCAGAAGAGATGAGTTACATATAAAGGGCACAATTTCAGATACTTCTTTTTTCCCAAATGCTTCTGTTTATAGAGCACGATCACATGAGTCTTTAATAGAATTGGCTAGAGATGCTGAGGTTGTCAAATATCAAACTGGAGTTCCCTTTGCTGACTTAGGAGATGAACTCGTGTCATAAAATAAGTGACCATCCAATTATCTAGTGAAGTTAGGGTCATTCTGACAGTCTACATGGATCATTCCAGCCAAAAAAAAATTGTCAAAGTCTGATTTATTCTTATTGGCTGCTGGGATAATCCTGAGTTCATAGGAGTCAATTCTGTGACTCCTATGGAAGGAGGACTGGAAACTGGAAGACTTCTTGATTTGAACTCCTGACCCTGAAAAAGGGTCACTTTTCTCATGGAGTTGTTCCTGATTTACAGTTGACCACTCCCTCCATTTGGGCCCTTAACATCGCCCTTTCTGCAAGACAGTGAGCCCTTCAGCCAGGGATTGGATTATGCGCATCTGTATCCCTAGTGCTTACAAAGTATCTGGCACAGATGGAATACAATAAAATACCTGTGAATGAATGAATAAATTCAGCTTCCTTTCATTTGGGTGAGTGAGCACATCCTTCGTGAACTGAATATAAATCTCAGAAACTTTGACTAAAATAGCTGCTGTATCGTCTCACCCATACCAGGTGCTGGATTACAGCTATACACAAAGGAAGGTTAAGGGTAGGGACAAGGGTTTTCTACTAGTTTTACCTCCTCAATCTGTAGGTCAGATGAAAGATCAAGTTTGTTTTGACATGCCTGATCTGTCCAAGAGTTGGTCAGAGGCCCAGGAACCTGCAGGGGAGCACTCCAGATGTGGTTATTTTAGAATTTTCTAAGGTAGATAACTCGAGTTGAAAGTTGAACAATTCTGTGCTATGATTAGGCAGAAACCTGGGGCAATACTTTATCCTATTCAAAATAATAGAACACACCAGCATTGAGATAGTTCCAGTCAAGCAAGGCTATTAAAGCACCTCCTCCTGCCAAACACAATATGCGGCGTGAACTCAGAGCCAACCTGCTAAGACCCTGAAAACAAACACGGACAGACAGACAGCAATGTACACAGCGTGTTGCATAGATAGTTTTGGAGAGTTCGAGCACTCTGCATCTCAGCCAAGTGGTAGAATGTTACAGGATGTTTTTGCCTCTTATTGGAAGGGGTGGGGCTGCCTGTTCTCTCCCATGTGACCTGGCCCCTTCTTTACTGAGCTGGGCTCAGGTCCACTGAAAGGCATTCCTGCCCCACCTGGTGACCTTTGGTCTCAGATAGAGCTAGAGTTCTAGAGCTATCTACAGGTGGCTCCAACTGGCCCCCACATGTGGGAGATTCCTCCCTATCAATCGCATACTCAGTCTGTAGTTGCCTGCCTGTGGTGACCCTGGGGAAGGCAATAAAGCCATCTCTTTTTATTCCTAAGTGGAGGATGAAAAGGAGCTAAGAAGACAAAATAAAACACTGCTTTGCAGAGAGGGTTTGAGGTAGCTTTGAGGTTTAATCAGAGCCACCACTGATAGGGGTCTACTCTGTGCCAAGTAATTGATATCCCTATTTCGCATGTTTTCAAATAATTTTGTAGGGTAAATATCATCAGCTCCATTTTGCAGGTGAAGAAACAAGTTCAGAGGGGTTAAATGGCTCACCCGGCTTACTCAGCTATAAGAAGAGAACCCCTGAGCACTTTGCTTAACCCCCTGCGTGGTGCTGCCCTCTCTTTCTAAGTGCTGTGTTCCATAGGAAGTCTCCCTTAAGACTTGGCTCTCTGGGGCTGGGCAAGGTGGTTCACACCTTTAATATTGTACTCTGGGAGGCTGAGGCAGGTGGATTGCTTGAGCTCAAGAGTTCAAGACCAGCCTGAGCAAGAGTGAGACCCTGTCTCTATTAAAAATAGAAAAACTAGCTGGGCACCTGTAGTCCCAGCTACTTGGGAAGCAGAAGGAAGAGGATCATTTGAGCCCAAGAGTTTGAGGTTGCTGTGAGCTATGACACCATAGCACTCTACCCAGGGCAACAGAGTGACACTCTGTTTCAAGAAAAATAAAAAAGACTTCGCTCTTCCATTCTTTCAGGGCCATAGTAATTGGGAGAGATAAGCCCTGGGCCACCACTGGCTGGGGAAGAAGCCCAGCTCTGGAGCACAGAGCCCTAGAGAATGACCCCATTCTCCATCTTCATTCCTCTGCTTGTGCAATGGGGCTGGGCTTAAGGTGTTGGGAACAGATAGGATGAGCTCCTCAAGACACCAGCCCCGGGAGCCTGAGGTTCTGGTAGGGGCTGTTCGCCACTCACTCAGAACCCTTTGGGAATCAACCTTGTAAAATTGTGCCAGGGAAGCAGTGTCTCATAGTGGCCATCTTTGGTTATCAGATATTTTCTGAGGAACCACTTAGTAATTAAAGGGAAAAAGTTGAAAAGTTAGTCTGTTGACAGTAGCAGCAGCAGCATACTATGAACTTTAGTCTCATGTTTATACTGGTACAACACTGTTTAAACAACCCAGGAAGAACTAGGCTGACCACCAGGACCAAGCGGCAAAACGATGAGTCGGATAATAAACTATTTCTAAATTCTTATTTCTGCCTCTTACTAGAACTGTTCTGTCCTAATTATCTATATACTTTAGCTGATATTTGATGCTACTAATGGGTTTTTATTTCAATATACTTAATGTATTCCCACTAGGAAACTATTTTTACTATTTACTGTAATTGAATTGTTAAAGTTTCCAATGCAAGAAAATTAGCATTTTTCCATAGTTAAAAAAAAAAAGAGGCAAATTCTGTTTTTAAAAAAAGGCCTTAAAAAAGACATTCAACTTGTGCTTCTGATTTGACTTTTTGAGGTTGATTTTTAAAGCATCCTTTACCCAAAGGCCTCTAATACATATCTGTGTTACAGAATAGTTAAATAAGTTATAGTACTATTTATATTTATTTTATAATTGGTTATAGTTAAATTATATGTCTTAATATACTTAAATTATACAAAAAATGGTTAAGTGAATTATAGAAGCTAAATATAAAATCCTCATGAAAGGAAAGAAGCCAGAGGGATAATATTTGAGAATTCCTTAGCCCCAGACCCTGTCTTGTAGGTCAAGAAGCAAGAATGCTTCCACGGTTTGGCAATTATGAATTGGGTTGCAGTAAACATTTGTGTGCAAATGTCTTTGTTGTAAAATGATTTTTGATCATCTGGGTATACACCTAGTAGAGGAATTGCAGGATCAAATGTTAGGTCTATTTTTAGTTCCTTGCGTATTCTCCAAACTTCTTTCCAAAAAAGCCATATTAGGTTGCATTCCCACCAGTAGCGTAGAAGTGTTCCCTTCTCTCCACATCCACACCAACATCTGTAGTTGTGGGATCTTGCAAGGTGCAGCCCAAGTGCCCATCAACCCATGAATGGATTAGCAGGGAATACTATTCAGCCATAAAAAAGGATGGAGACTTTACATCTTTTATGTTTACATGGATGGAACTGAAATATATTCTTTTTAGTAAAGTATCTCAAGAATGGGGGGAGTGTCAAATGTATAATACTATTATTATAATACATTATTATAATACTATTATGAAACCAATATATAATCACCTACATATTCATATGAATGATAAAACACAAATACAGTCCAGAAAGAAGGAAGGAAGTGGAGGTGGGATGGTGGGACGAGGGAGAATACTTGGTGGGACCTCACCTGTTGTGCACAATGCAATGGTACATTTTAAAACTATTAAGAGTAGAGTATACATGTCTTACCACAGCAAGTAAGTAGGTGAGATGATGGTTATGTTCATCGGTTTGATGTAAACATGTCACATGGTATACCAAATCAGCACACTGTACCCCATCAACGTACACAGTTAGGATTTAATAAAACAAACATATTTTATTCTCTAAGTACTCAATCATCCTTATTCAACTGTAATCTTTCCTGTTTTCACCTAATTGAGGCAAAGCTTTCAATGATAAGAAACACTTAACGGTCTGTGAAGCTAGTGAATGATGCCCCATGAATATATCAATATACACAGCTATGATTTAATAAAAAAAAATAACACTTTCTTGTCACACAGATAACATTCCTACCTATTTAAGTGATTTTTCTTGTCTTATACTTTTTGATGTAGCTATTTCAAACTTATTTCTAATATTTAAAATGAAACAAAACACAACAATACAGTGTATTTAAAAAATTAAAAAAAAAAAAGCAAGAATGGTTAGAGCTGACAAGCTTTGGCTTCCCAAAAGGGCCAGTGTGAGCAGGTGACAGGTGGACCTTCAGAGTCCTGGTTTGCTGTGCGGAGAGTAAGGATGAACCCGACTGCATGGGTTGAGTGCCTCTCCATAAATATTTGTTGATTTTCTTTAAAGAGATAGACCTTCTATTATTTGGGCTCTGAATAATAAAATTCTTGCCTTGGAGCAATACTTTGAATTGCCCTTGAATAAAACAAAGGAAGGCAGCCTTTGGAAGAAAAGCAAATAGGATGGAGACAGCCGGTAATTAGCCCATTCTGAAATAGTTCTTGGTACACAGAGCTCTGATTTTGACGCAAATCAATGCATCACTCTTACCCTTTAAACTTTCTCTGTTTCCTATACAGACCAAATCACAGCCTGACCTTTAACTGCCTCTCAGTCTGAAATTCTCTCTTCTTTGGCTTGGCTGTGTTCTTTGTGTGGCCACTGTCCGTAATAACGTATTGATTTTGGCTCCTAGAATACTATTTCACTGACTCTTATGACCAAAGGATTACAGGCATCCCTCAGAGATATTACAGGTTTTGTTCCAGACCACCACAACAAAGCAAATTATCACAATAAAGCGAGTCACACCATTTTTTTGGTCTCCCAATGTTTATAAAAGTTATGTGTACACTATACTGGAGTCTTTCAAGTGTCTAAAAAAACCAGTGCGCGTCCCTTAACATAAAAATACCATATTGCTAAAAAAAATGCTAACAGGCATCCAAGCCTTATGGGAGTAGTAAGTAATCTTTTTACTGATGGAGGATCTAATCCTGATGTTGAGGGCTGCTGACTGATCAGGGTGGTGGCTACTGAAGGTCGGGGTGGCTGTGGCAATTTCTTAATATGAGATGACAATAATGTTTGCCGCATCAATTGTGCCTATCACAAAAGACTTCTCCGTAGCTTGATATGTTTGATAGCATTTTACCCACAGTAAAACTTCTTTCAAAATTGGAGTCAATCCTCTCAAACCCTGCTGCTGCTTTATCAATTACATTTATATAATAATACCCTTCATCCTTTGTGAGTATTCCAACAATGTTCACAGAATCTTCATCAGGAGCAGATTCTGTCTGGAGAAATCACTTTCTTTGCTTAGCTACAAGGAGCAACTCCTTTCCTCAAAATTGCGTCATGTGATTGCAGCAATTCAACCACATCTTCAGGCTCCACTTCCAATTCCCACTCTCTTCCACTTGAACTTCTCACAGTCATCCCATGAGAGTTGGAATCAGCTTCTTCTAAATCCCTATTAATGTTAATATTTTGACTTCCTCCAATTAATCACACATGTTCTTAACAGCATCTATGATTCACTTCCATATGATTTTCAATTTACTTTTCCCAGAGGAATCAGTATCTCTGTCTATGGCAGCTATAGTCTTACAAAATCTAGTTCTTAAACAATGAGACTGGAGAGTCAAAATGACTCCTTGATCCCTGGTCTGCAGGATGGACATTGTGCCAGCAGGGATGAGAACAGCAATAATCTCTCAGCTCTTGGATGAGCAGGTACATTGTCAATGAGAAGTGATATTTTGAAAGGAATGTTTTTTTCTGAGTAGTGGGTCTCAATAGTGGGTTTAAAATATTCAGTAAGCTACATTATAACCAGATGTGCTGTCATTTGGACTTTGTTTTTCCTTTTATAGAGCACAGGCAGAGTAAATTTAGTATAATTCATAAAGGCCCCAAAATTTTGAATGGTAAATGAGCATTGGCTTTAACTTAAAGTTACCAGCTGCATTAACTCATAACAAGAAAGTCAGTCCGTGTTTTGAAGCTTTGAAGGCAGGCAGGACTTCTCTCCAGTTATGAAAATTCCAGATGGCATCTTCTTTCAGTAAAAGGCTGTTTCCTCTACTTTGAAGATCTTTTGTTTAGTGTAGCCACATTAATCAATTATTTTAGCTAATTAAGATCTTCTGGATAACTTGCTGCAACTTCTACATCAGCTTCACCTTGTGCTTTTATGTTAGAGGGATGGTTTCTTTCCTAAAACCTCCTGAACAAATCTCTGCTAGCTCAAACTTCCCTTCTGCAGACGCTTCCTCACCTCTCTCAGCCTTCATGGGATTGAAGAGAGCTAGAGCCTTGCTCTGGATTAGGTTTCGGCTTAAGGGAATGTTGTGGCTGGTTTGATCTTTTATCCAGACCACTAAAAGATTCTTCATATCAGCAGTAAGGCTGTTTTGCTTTCTTATCATTTGTGTGTTCTCTGGAGTAGCGATTTTAATTTTGCTCAAAGACTTTTCCTCTGCATTTACAACTTGGCCAACTATGCCAGAGGCCTATCTCAGCTTTCCACATACCTTCCCCACTAAGTTTAATCATTTCTAGCTTTTTATTTAAAGCAAGGTGCATGCCACTCTTTCTTTCACTTGACCACTTAGAGGCTATACTAGGGTTATTAACTGGTCTGATTTGTGACTTAGGAAACAGGGCAGTCCAAGGAGAGGGAGAGAGATGGGGAATGGGGCCAGTCAGTGGAATAGTCAAAACACATACTAATATTGATTAAGCTGTTTGTCTTATACAATGGCACCCCAAGCAATTACAATAACAATTATCTTTGAAGCAAATAATAAAGCAAAGCATAACAAGTATGTCTGCATTTCAAATGACATTTTTTTGAAGGGGGTCTAGTTGTAAGATCTTCTTCCTGAGTTAGAACTAATAGTCCTTAAAGGAGACCCCAGATCAGTGATTTTAACCAGTGTGCTGCAGTGCACCGATGTGTGTGAGAGGGACTTAGATGTGCTGTAACAAATTTTAAAGATTATTCATTAAATTATTTTTGAAAGAAGTTCAAAGCACAGAAAGTATAGTCTTTCTTTCACTCTTTTTTTTGAGCAACATACTTTAAGTGTGCTGTGAGATAAAAAAAAAAAAAAGATTGAAAATTCCTGCTCTAGATGTTATCCCGAAGCCTTAGATTTATGTAGGTGATTAAGACTCATGGCTAGAGCCACAAATATCCTGTCTCCCCAACAGCATACATGCCACACACACAAGTCTTTGTGTTTACACACATACACACTTTACAGCCAAAACCCCCAAGCAAGAAATACTTGCTTCTTGGCCTCTTCCCCTGACTCTCTGTCCGCTAGAAAACGCTCATTTCTAGACTCAAGCTCAAGAAGTGCTTGCTCTGTGAACTCTTTCCTGGCCTTCTCCACGCCCTGGGCCTGGCCCCTCTGGTGCTGGAGGTGAAAGCTGCTTGTGTGCATCTGCCTGGGTCGTTGGTCCGTGATTTTGCTTTGGTTTCTTGAAATTTACCATGTGGAAATATTTGTACCAAGGACATAAGCAACTGCTACAAATCAACGCTTTTCCTTTTTATGAAGAGCTGGTTTTTACACATTTGCCCGCATTCTACTGGATACAACTCAATTGTTTAATTTATGGAGAGAGAAAACACTTTATGATAATAAAACAAGGATTATAACCTGAACTGACATCGACTGCTGTCATCATCATCTGCTGTCATCATCGTCTGCTGACATCATCGTCTGCTCCTTCTGAGTTGCAAGGTCTCGCATAAGGACTTTCTCTCTCTCTGCCCTCTGGTCTTTTCTACTAATTCCTGCCTTCTGTTTCCATATTCAACTGTGAGATTTTTACATTGGAGGGCAATTTCAGCTTTAGTTTCGGCAATATTGGAGGAAGCAAAAGCTTCCAAGGAAAGACACTCCTGGGACCAAGCGGACAGGCTCTCAGAGAGGAAAGCTAAACCGGTGGGCTGAGAGGAGTGGCCGGAGCCAGGCTGGGGGTAAACACTTGTAAGGCCCAGCAAGCCAGGACAAGAAAACACAGATAGCCAATGTTTTGATCTTTCCGTAGCTAACAGTCCCCAGCCACCCAAAAACTACCTCCTCTTTCAAGATGGAGGGCTTCTAGAACATACTTTGTTATCAGCTTTGCCTTGTCAGCTAAAGGAAGAATTGTGGCCAGGCCTGAGTTGTATGTGTCGGGGGAGGGGCAGGCAACAGTTAGGGAGGTGCCAGCAAGGCTTTCTGGGAGCTAAGCCATAATTAAGTGATAGGACAAATGTCAAATTTCAACAAGTGAAGCTCAGGAGAATTATCCGGATATGTTTATATCCCACATGAAAACACAGCACTAATCCCTGAACAGGGAGTTGATAACAGATACTAGGAACTTATCCTTTACCATGGAAATTCTCTAAGTAAGGAATTTAAGGCCAAGCTAATACCATCTGAAAGATGATGAAAGTTAGGACTTAGGAAATTCGCTTGATTTAAGATACATACATTATTGCCAAGTGAACTCTAATAAGACTTCTAAGAATCCACCAGGTTAAAAAAAAAAAAAAAGTGAAAGAGGGACCAAAACTAAGTGAGATTTCAAGTCAAGTTGAAGATCATCATTAGAAGTGATACATCCCAGATGAATGCACCAGCAGTGTGGGACAGTGACAGTCACTGGGGTCGCTATGTCTAATAAAAAAGAAATTTTATGAGCAATCGATAGTCCTTAGTAGTGTTTATTTTCAAAGCTCAAATAGTTGTTTATATATTTTCCTTTATTCTGTGTTTCTAAAGCTAATTAGTCATCAAGTGCTGTCTCTTGCTGTCTTGTTTTGCAGTATGTTTGCCTTCAGTCTGATAGTCGGTGCTCTGGCCCTCGGGAGGAGGTCAGGGGGCAATTTACTTCCCAGAACCAGCTTTAAAAATGTTTTTCTTCCCCCTTGGTTTGTGGCTATCATTAGCAGGGCCAAAGACAGGGTTATGTTTTAGAAAAATGCATTCTTTTCTACCCAAGCTACTGCTACCTATTAAATTTCACTGTCAGCCTTGAAGGAGTGGGACTCTCAGGGCCAAGAGGTTAGGCCCAGTAGCAGTCCTTAAGAAAGTAGAATGCGAGCATTTCAGTTGGTCCTTTGGGTGCCCCCAAGTCTCCCCTCCTTGTCATCCTGTGAGTGCCGCTTTTTGTAAAGAGCTCCTGGGGTTGACACAGTTTCCTCTGCATGGAACCAGAGAATCCCAGTCTACGAGCCCTCCGTGTACCTATGGTATTTATCTCTATTGGTTATTTCTAATTCACTCAGCCTGCAACCACAAAGGGGTATTATTAAAAACACAAAAAAGAAGTAGATAAGAAATTTAATATACCAATTAAAATACCAAGCACAAACCAGAAGAAGCCATTCTCAGACTCACAATTCCCTGGATACGCACAGCCCCAAAGGAAATCTGGAAAGCACTTACTACCCAGGCTAAGAGAGTGGGGAACATCTTGTAGTAATCTCAGAGTAAGGCCCTTCCTCGAAGCTGAGCTATGTACTTCCTGGCCTGGGAGAGAGCTTGCACTAGGTTATTTAACATTCCCTACTCCAGCTTATTACTAACTCTATAAATGCTTGTGAATATCCATAATAAAAATAGTCACCATTTACTAAGTCCTAATTTGGCCACAAACTATTAGATGCTTTATATACATTATTTTATTTTATTTTCATAAGAACTCTGTAAGATAAGCATTACTATCCAAATTTTACAGGTGAAGAAATTAAAGGTTAAAAATCGAGAATAATTTGTTAATTTCCTTGCTTTGTGTCAGGTATTTTGCTAAGAGCTTTACACAAATGACTTCATTTTTTCCTTATTGATTTAACACTTACCAAGTACCCCGTAATGTTCTAAGAGCTTTGCACATATTAACTCAATTAATTGTCCCAACAGACCTGTGAGGTAGGTGCCATCATTGTCTCCTTCCTTCAGATGGGAGAGCTGAAGCAAGTGAAGGGCTTGTCCACAGTAAGTGGCGGTGTCTGGAACTGAACCCAAGCAGCCTGGCTTTAGGGACCATGCATTGAAACACTTGGCTACACTGCCTCGATCACGGTTGTCCTGTCAGGTGAGTCTTGTTATACCTATTTTCAGAAAAGAGCCCTTTTCCAAGAACCCCCATCCAGTAGACCAGACTTCTGAAGCCAGGTCTCTGATACCCCAAGGCCTTGTTCATGTGCTCCACCATCTATCCACAATGCCTTTCCCATTAAGCTCCATGAGGTTCATATAATTCAGCCTGGGCAATTGGATTATAGTGGCTTGGAGCTTTATTTACTATGTGTTCACCAAAGGACTCTGCTACTAGCGTATAGTCAGTAAATGTTATTGGTTAATTCTAGACATTAATAAGACGCTAACGAGGGGATAGATACGTACATAGCCTCGTTCAGGTGGCCACTGGGATTTCTTTTGAGTCTTATGAAAATGGTAATATTATAAAATTCTTTGCAAAGTAAGACTTGTATAAATGCAATGAACATTGTATCAGATGGTGCTTACCCCTATTACGTTTTTATACATTTCAGGCCATATGAATAGTTTTTAAATGTTGTGTGTGTATATTTGCACACCAAAAATAATATTGTATATGCAATTTAATTAACATTATATAATATGTAACATAATATATACAATATAGTGTATAATATACATGCACAACTACATCTTGCAAACTTACTTTGAACTGTCTGGTTCAAAGTGCATTTGAGTTTTTCTGATACTCTTTCCTGAAAATTTACAGAGAAGAAAAGTTCACATGAGGAGCTAAACACAGGTGGAAGGTTGAGTTTACCTGAGATATGATTTAAACATAACCTGTTCTTGTAAAGCAAAGATATTTTAGGACATACAAAAGAGCTCATAAAGATGATTTCCACAGTGTCCCAGTGGTCCCCACCTCCCCACCTCCTGGCATGCATGCGTTTGTGTAATCCCCTCTCCCTTGATTGTGGCATGGTCTTATTGATCACTTCCAAGGAATAGAATACAGCAGAAGAGATCCGATGTCATGTTCAAGATTAGGTTATAAAAAGGCTGTGGCTCCATCTTGGGTGCTTTCTCTCACTCTGTTAAATACGTACTATGAGGGGAGCCAGCTGTCATGTTGTGAGGTACCTTTTGGAAAGGCTCACATAGCGAGGAATTTATCCAGCCAACAACCAACAAGAACCTGAGTGTCCCAACAGCACAAGTGAGCTTGGAAGAAGATTCTTCCTGAGCTGGGCCTCAAGATAGATGAGGCAAAATAATAATAATAATAATAATAATAATAATAAATGATTAATTAAAAAAAGAAAAAAGATAGATGAGGCAGCCTCAGCAGCCAACACCTTGAGATCTTGTGAGAGAACCTGAGTCCAAAACACCCAGCTAATCCAAACTTAAATTCCTAGTTCTTATAACCTGTGAGGCAATAAATGTTTGCTTTTTTAAGCAACTAAGTTTTGGTGGCAATTTGTTTAGCAGTCTTGGATAATCGATAGAGCAAAGAAAAAAAAAAAAAGGACAGATTGTCTAGCTGAGCAGACCTTGGCTAAAGCCTAACTTGATTCATAGCAGCTAAGCAACAATGGACAGAGTAGGGAACTTCCTTGATCTTCTTTTTCCTTAACTGTAAAATGACGATAACAGTACCTGCTTTGTAAAATTATTACCAATATTAAATCAAATGACACTCACTCAGTGACTAGTAAAAGGCCTGAGATATAGTAGGTTTAATCTAACATTCTGTTTCTCTTTCTTCTCCCTCAAGACTCCTATTAATCCTTCCCTTCTTACTTCTTTTTTACCCTTTGTTGGGGAGAGGATACTTGAAATAACAGTGAGAATGGAAGATTTTTGAGAACCAGTTGTGGTCAACAAGAAAGGATATAACAGCATTTAAAATATGGAGAGGCTGTCACTCGATCCGGAGGTGGGGGGGAAAGAAGAGGCACAGTAAAGGAAGTGGGGTCAGCTCTCGAAATCCACTTCTTGCCAACATGTTGGTTTTTCTGATTTCATTTCAGTGAATAAATATAAAGATATGTAGGTGTTTAGTTACTTCTCCCTCCAAAAATGAATATTCCCAGCATGATGAATGCAAGATAGTCTTAATTTGATAGGATTCCTCCACAATGTAATGGACACACAGTCTTCTAGCTATAGCTTTTAAAGCTGATGAATTTCACCTCATTTTCAAGGAAGAATGAAACCAAAGAAAAGGGCAACGTGAGGGCTCAGCCTTTGGCACTTCCTAGGGATGTGCAGCCGCCCTGAGTTCCACTGAGAGAGGAATCTAACATCCAGAGCTGGGTTGCTGGGTGCCCTTACTTTGCAGATAAGAAAGCTGAGATCTATAACATCTCTTAAGCCTGAGGAGGCAGTTGAAGAATGGGTGAACATCCCCCAGGGCAAATGGCACTTGGTTTTTTTTTTCCCCTGTGGATACGAAGAATGTTTACCTAGTCCAAGATGGACTTCTTGGGAGAGATGGGTTTGAGCCAGGAATTGAGAAATGGATGCAAAGAGGTAAGACGAAAAACATACCAGGCTACAGAACCTGAATAGGACCATTCTTGGGCTGTCTGAAGCCAATTAAAAATGGAAGGCAGATGCAAAAGGAAAAGAAGAAGAGGACCAGAAGAAGAGAGGATAAGGCTTAAACTCCACATAGGCAATTGCAGGGAAGGAATTGAGTGGAAATTCTTCATATGGGAAATCAAAGAAAAGAAGGGTATTTACCAAAGACCAAGGAACAAGCTAGGTTTGCTAGCAATGAGGAAGGCGAGGAGACTAGAGGAGAAGGAAAAGGAGGAGAAAAAGAATTGCGGTGGCAGCTAACACCTGTTGTGCACTCTCATCATCACCCAGGCACTTTCCTAAGGCACAGTGTTTACATCTCTATTTATTTGTCTAGTTCTCACAACAGGTCTATGAGCCTCCAAGCAATGATCTGGGTTTTGAGAAAGCAATATGTCAAAGAAGAAAAACATTGAATTCAGAGACAGACAGAGTTGGTTTCAAACCCCAGCTCCACCACTTCCTCCCACATATGCCCAGGAGTCATTCAGGCACATAGCATAAACTTCCTACCACCCAATTTCCCAAGGTGGAAATGCGATTGATGATAATACCTACTTCACAGGACATCTGTGAAAACCAGAGGGAAGTAGAACACGCACAGCATAATGCCGGTCTGGTGACTGACATGCGTAGGTGTTGAATAAATAGCAGCCACAATTATTACTATTGTTATTATGGTGACAATGTGTTAAGGGTATTCTTGGTGGTGAGGTTCTTGTATCTTGAGAAAATATAAATGCTCAGTCCTACATTCATCTTAATGGAAAGTTTGTTTACAGTGTGGCATACTCTGGAGCTCTGGAAAAAAGAAATAAGGAGACTGCCTTCTAGTCCCTATCTGTCATCCACTTGCACATGACCTCAAACCTAGCTCTCAGCATCTCTGAAATTAAAAGAGAGGAAGAAATGATTTCTAAGATGCTTTCTAGTTAGAAAGTAAAAAGCCATTAAGTCGGTTATTGCTCTTGTCAATTTTTTTCCCCTTCTCTGAGCCCTCTACCTAAGTGTTTGTGAAACGGGAACAAATAATCTCATCACTCTATGCTTTTATTTGTAACACATAAAAACCTACTTTTAGGGCGGCACCTGTGGCTCAAGGAGTAGGGCGCCAGTCCCATATGCCGGAGGTGGCGGGTTCAAACCTAGCCCCAGCCAAAAACCAAAAAAAAACCCCTACTTTTAATTACAGTTAAAGTCTGGGGTGTAGAATGAGAAGTTATGACAGTCTGTTAGGCTGGGAACAGAGAGTGATGGTGATGGATAAACAAAACTAAAACCTCATACTCCTTCGTGTGAAGTCCACTGATAAAGCTTAAAGCCAAAAAATTGAGAAGTGATAATGCAAAAATGTTACTGAGTGATAAGGACATAAATATCAAAAGAATTAATTGAAAGCTAAAAGAGTAGTTGAGTCTGGGGAAAAGAAAGCTGTTATTTTTCATAATAAAACTATTAGAAACATCACCTTCTTGAACTACATGACTTTATAACTTCTATAAAAATTAAAATGGAATCCCTCATAAAGACAAAAACATAAGAACCTAGTGGCCAAGAAAGTTGAAGCCTTGGGTGAATGTGAGGACAGAAATCGGATGAGGCTAGACGCGGGTACAGGAGTAAAATCATATATGTGAGCTTTGTAAGCCATAATAAGAATTGTAGTCTTTCTTCTGAGATCTCTAGAAAATCCCAGAAATAATTTAAACAAAGTTGTGACATGATCAGATTTGCATTTTGAAAATAATAACCTGACTCTTTCACGAGCCTGGAAACTTCTTGAGAAGAACCAAAACAGTTACTGAAAGCTTCTCATCTAGAGGCAGGGCCTAATGCAAAATACCTTTCAATAAATGGTGAATAAATAAGTTGGTGAATGGATGAAAACCCGTTTCCTTACCCATACCTCAGTTTGCTCATCTATGTAATGTGGGGAATAAAACTATTTATTTCCTTGTCTTCACTCTTTTTGATAAACTCCCAGGAATGTTGAGAAGACAAATGATATAATAAGCATAAAATGTCTTGAGCAGCTTAAAAAACACAACTCCTTAGAAGGGTGGAAGCAAAAACACTTCGGTAAGTTAAGGAACAGTAGATACTTCAACTAAATTAAATATGAATGTCTGCTTTAGCTTACACTGATAGAAGTCTCCTCAGTGAAATAGGGAAAGATGAGTCCACCTCAAAATACAAAGATCTTTGAAAACTTGATTCCTAAAATTGTTTTTCCATTTGCATTTAGAGATGTTTAGAGTGAAATCAACATTTTCCTTTGAGAAACTTATTATAAATACAGCCTGGTCAGTATGTCAGGGTGTGTGTGTGTGTGTGAGTGTGTGTGTATGCGTGCATAGCAGTTTTATGATATTTGCAGCCTGGTCAGTATGTCAGTGTGTGTGTGTGTGTGTGTGTGTGTGTATAAGTGTGTGCATAGCAGTTTTATAATGTTAGCCTACTTTGTAAAAAAAAAAAAAAATTACGTGAGCAGCAGTTTGTCATAAGCAATAAAATCTTTTATGCGGATTCTTTCTCATTCTTTTCTAGGGAATTTCTCAGAATTTTTTCCACAACTGTTTCAGACTCCAGACAGTCCTCAGTGCTGTTTTTTCCCAGCCATCACTGTTTTCTTCCCCTTTACCGCAGCACACTGGGAGTTAAAGGCAGGTCATTCCTGGAGTACTATTTGTTAACTAAATGAGGACCTTTGGCAGCTTGGCAGGTCTGGAAGAATTGGGGGAAATTTTCATCCTATATTATGAGTGACTATGAATTCAGATGATCACAGGATAGAAAAGTTCACACAAATAGTGACATTTCTTTGCAAGGTTACTGTGGAAAGGGTCAGCATTTTACCTGGGAGAGTCAGGAACTACCATGAGGTATGGTGTGAGGCATGTCAAGGGCCTCCACTCTCACTGGTGAAGGTGGATACTTTCAGCCTAAAGCTGGGACTCTGCATTTGTGGTCCCCCCTAACTAGTCTCACTTTTCTCTGACACTGACAGTCAGATATTGAGCAGTGGATTCACCCCAACAGCTCTAGCCTTTCTCTCATTCTCTCTCCATCTCTCATTTTGCCTCACAAATACTACATATGAGGAAAATTTTCTCGTGTATTCCCTAAACAATGAATTCTATCAGTGTTTCATCTGATTTATAAAGATACCAAAAAAGTGCAAGACTTGTACACTGAAAACTACAAAACATCATGGAAAGAAATAAGAAAAGAACTAAATAAATAAAAAGAGATCCCGTGTTCATAGTCATGGATTTCAGATTGTTCAGATGGCAATATTCCTCAAACTTATTTAGAGATTCAACATAATCCTTATCAAATCCCAGATATCTTCTTTTGTTTGTAAAAATTAGCAAGATGATGCTAAAATTTATAAGGATAACAAGGAACTGAGAATAACCAAAACAGTCTTAAAAAAGAGCAAAGTTGGAGGACTCGCACTTCCTAATCTTAAAACTTACTACAATGCTATAATAATCAAGGTAGCGTGATCTGGTATAAAGACAGACATATAGATCAATGAAACAGAATTTGATGGTCCAGAAATAAACCCTTACATTTATGGTGAATTGATTTTTGACAAGGATGATGATACAATTCAAGGTGGAAAGAATCATCTTCAACTAATGGTGTTGAGAAAAGTGAATAGTCACATGTAAATGAATGAAATTGAACCCCTACCTCAAACCATATACAAAAGTTAACTAAAAAGTGGTCATAGACCTTAATGTAAAGAGCTAAAAGTAAAAAACTCTTAAAACAAAATATAGACACAAATTTGGGGGACCTTGAATCATATATGGTCTTAGATATGATCTTCAAAGCAAGAGGACAAAAATACAGTACATTGGATTTCATCAAAAATTTAAAACTTTTGTGTTTCAAAGGACATTATTAAGAAAGTAAAAGGCAACCCAAAGAATAGGAGAAAACATCTGCCAACCATATAGCTGGTAAGAGTCTTGTGTCTAGAATATGTAAAGAACTCTTACAATTCAACAATAAAAGACAAATAATCCAATCAAGAAATTGTATTCGAATGGAAATTTCTCCAAAGAAGACATGCAAATAGCCAATAAGCTTGTGGAAAGATACCCCACATTATTAGTTATTAGAGGAGTGTAAATCAAAACTGCAATGTAATGCCACTTAACATCCACTAGGATGGCTACAATAAAAATGACAGACAATAATAAGCCTTGACCAGTGTGTAGAGGAAGTAGAGCTATTATCCATTGCTCTTCTACTTCAGGAATTTCATGTCTACACAAGTACCCAAGAAAACTAACGCAGAAGAACACAAAAATTTGTACCCAAATGTTCATAGTGACATTATTGGTAATAGTCCAAAAGTAGAAACAATTCAAATATTGATTACTTGATGAAGGATGAGTGAAATGGTATGTCCATGGTATATCCATACAATCGAAGGGATATCATTCAGCCATAAAGCAGTGAAGTACTGATACATGCTACAACATAAATGGACCTCAAAAACTTCATACTAAGTGAACAAAAGCCAGACACGAAAGGCTGCATATTGTATAATTTCATGTATATGAAATGTCAAGAACGGCAAATCCATAAAAACAGGAAGTAGGTTAGTGGTCCCCAGGGGCTAAGAGAAGGAGGAAGTAGAGACTGATGGCTAATGGGTGTGGTATTTCTCTCGGGAATGATAAGTTGTTCTGGAATTAGTAGTGATGGTTACAAAATCTTATGAATATACTAAAAAAATTAATGAATTGTACACATTAATACATAATGGTATGTAATTATATCTTTAAAAAATTTTGTTAAAGAATACTGTTTCAAAGAATGTATACTAATAACAGCTGGTATTTATTAAGTCCTTACTACGTATGAGACTGATATTGGCTAAACTCAGTATGTAAAATTTGTTCTTGGGGGAAAACACTTATGGAAAACTCGTATCTTTCCCACAAGTTTATGTCTGCAAATTAGACATGAGGAAGAAGCCATTAAAGAATAAAAATTGTAGAAGCTATCGTCAGAAAAATAGGAACAAAAACTAATTAGTAAATCAAATCTTTATAAAACAGTTTAATAGAAAAGTTTTTATTAAGTATTAATTTTAATAAAGCTAGTTTCAAACAATAAAAAATTATGGGAAATTTTGGAATGGCTTAGTAGTTCTTATAGGAAATTTTCTTAATAAAGTTTGCAATGGAAGATACTTTCCCCATAAAAATTCATCAGTGTTGGTATTACTTTGTATTTAAATCACCCTTGGAGTCAAAATAGCAAAGTCAAACTTGCTTTACCCGCTATCTGGACGTATCACGGGATCTGAAATTTCCACTCTTTTTCATGCTCTGGGCTAAAGAACAGAATGACATCTCTATTATGGGACGTGAACATGGGAAGGAACCATACATTGTCATTTATCAGAGAACTGACACTTCAAACTGGTTTTGTCAAAGAACAGAGACCTGAGGAAACGAGCACTGGACAGCTCAGGGGCATCATCCGGTTGAAGCATCATAGTAGGGAATTCAGAATAGCCAGAGGAAAGACCCCAAACTGGAAAACTTAAGTGTGTATAAGGGCAGGGGGTAAACATGGAAATACTTAAGAATAAAAAGAGAGCAAATTAAAGAAAATAAAGAGACCACAGAAAGAATCTTTGCCCACTTCACAGCCTGCCTTTGCAGTTAACACAATTTGATGTATCAGAGTTCTTTATTCTCTGACAAGGATTTTGCAGTAGCTAAGTGTAGCTGGCTCCATTTTCATCAGTCTGGTCTTTGTTCTTAGATATCCTCTACACCAGCCCACAAATCAGTCCCAGCCAAAAATCTGCTCCCTGGTACTGCCACATAGGCACTCACTGCTCATGCAACAAACATTTGTTGGGTACCTGCTGTGTGGCAAACGAATGGTCACATGCTAAGTGTAAGATGATTGAGACTCAGTCCATGCACTTTAAAAGACATGGTTCAGGGGAGAAGGCAGACGTGAAAATTGCTAATGGTAGAAAAATGAGATAAACGCAGTGACAGAGTAGACGCGGAGTGCTGTGGGCATACCAAGATGAGGCCCCTGCCAGGGCCTAGTCTAGAACCTCTCATTAATAACACCATGGTTGTCTTTCATGTACCTCCCAAAGAGAGCTGTTTCAGTTCTGAGATTCCAAGATTTGTTAAAATGAACATTTTATACAGAGATAATTTTAGATTAGCACACAGTAGCAGGAAATAATACAGGCAGAGACAATATACACTTCACTAAGATTTCCCCAATGGTGACATACTGGAAAATTACTGTAAATATGACAACCAGGATGATGACATTGATACACTCAGGATACTGAATATTTCCATCCCCTCAGGGATCCCCCAGGTTGCCATTTTATACACATGTAGTCTTGCTCATGGTGTGACGAAGAAATCCTAACCCTGACCCAACCCTAACCCTAACCCTAACGTTTCTGCTGCCCCCACCTCCTCCTTAACTCCTGAAATCCCTCATCTATTCCCCAATGTCATAATTTGTCATTTTGAAAATGTTATAGAAATGAAACCACATGGTATTAACCTTTTGGTTTTGGTATTTTTTACTCAGCTAAGTTCTCTGGAGATACATCCAGCTGTATGCTTCAATAATCCATTTCTTTTTTATTACTCAGTATGATGTACATAGTATGACCATTAATTTGTTGAAAGACCTTTGTGTTGTTTCCAGTTTTTGACTATAATAAAGTTTCTCAGAAGATTTGTAGGCAGGGTTTTGTGTGAAAGTAAGTTTTCCTTTCTGTGTAGAAAATGTCCAGATTGTAAGGCCTGGGGTGTGTGGTAGCTGCATATTCAGTTTTTTAAGAAACTGCCAAACTATTTTCCAGCATGACTGCCGTTTTAACATATTCACCAGCAATGTATAAGTGAGCTGGTTTCTACATATCCTTGCCATCATTTAATGTTGTCACTATTTTTTCATTTTAGCCATTCTGATAAGTAAATAGTGATATCTCGTTGTGGCTGTCATTTGCATTTCCCTAATGAGTAATGATGTTGAACAACTTTTCCTGTGTTTATTTGTCCTGCATAGGTCCTCTTCAGGAAAAGACCTGTTCACTGCTTTTGTCCATTTTGTAATTGGATTGTTTTTTACCATTGAATTTTGAGAATTCTATATATATTCCAGGTACTAGTCTTTTGTTGGCTATGTGGTTTGCAAATGTTCCCTCCCAATCTGTAACTCATCTCTCATTCTCTTATGGGAGAGAGAAAACTTTGCAGGGCACACGTTTTTAATTTTAATAAAACCCATCTTACCAATTTTTTCTTTTATGGATGGTGCTTTTCATGTCAAGTTTAAGAACTTGGTCTAGCCCCAGCTCCCAGAGATTTTTGCCCTTTTCTTCCCTGACAGTTTTATGGTTTATATTTTATATTTAAGTCTTTGTTCCATTTTGAATTTATTTTTGTATAAGTTGTGAAACTTAAATCAAGGTTCATTATTTTCCATAGGGGTGATTATTGCTCTAGCATTGTTTGTTTAAAAGACTAACTTTTCTTTATTGGATTGTTTTTGCAACTTCAAAAATCTATTTGGTGTGTTCGCATGGGGCTATCTCTGGGTTTTCTTTTCTCTTCCATTAATCGACATGCCTAACCATCCACCACACCACATAGTTTTGCTAACTCCGGCTATGTAATAAATCATGAAACTGGGATGTCGTTTTAACTGTCCCAGTTCTTTTGAATTTTAATATAAATTCCATAATAATATATATTAGCTATAACAATTCTGGTAGGGAATTTGATAGAAATTACATTAAAGTGAGGGGTGTCCAACCTGATGTCCAACCAGGCTGCATGTGGATAATCTCAGGACTTTTTTTGCTTATTTGCAGGGGTGGACATCACAAAAAGTATGAACAGACCTTTTTTCTGCTCATCAGCTTTTGTTAGTGTTTGTGTATTTAATGTGTGGCCCAAGACAATTCTTCTTCCAATGTACAGCAGAGAAGAAAAAAGGTTGGACACCCCTTAGAGAGACCTGACCTCTTCACTGACCCCTGAACATGGCGTGTAGGCCCCTCCGTGTAGAGTTTCTTTTCTTTCATCAATGTTTTGTAGTTTTCAGAACACAAGTCCAGTGCACGTTTTGTGAAACTTACACCTAAGTATTTAATTTTCTTGAGTGGCTGTAAATGGTATTGTATTTTTAATTTCAGTATCCACATGTTCATTGCTAGCATGTAGAAATACAGTTAATTTTTTTTAACATTTATCTTGTAACCTATGACCTTACTGAACATGCTGACTGCTTCTAGGAAGTTTCTTCTGTTGATTCCTTAAGATTTTCCACATAGACAATCATATTATCTGCAAAAAGGGACAGTTTTATTTCTTTCTTTCTGATTGCCTGTCTTTATTTCTTTTTTCTTTTCTTCCCTCCCTCCCTCTCTCTCTCTCTTTCTCTATTTCCTTCTTTCTTTCTCTTTTTCTTTTTCTTTCCCTATTTCAGTGGCTAGAACTTTCAGCAACATATTGCATTAGAGTAGCGAAGAGAGGGTAACCTTGCCTTGTTCTTGATCTTAGATAAACCATGCAGTCTTTTATCATTAAGCATAATGTTAACTATAGATTTCTAGTTTTCTCAAAGTTTTTATCATGAATTAATGTTGAGTATTGTCAAATGCTTTTCCCATCAAACAGATGCTCATGTCATTTTTCTTCTTTAGCCTTGTATCCCCACTCAGAAAAAACTCCACTTGGTCATGGAGTATAATTCTATATAATGATGAATTCTATTTGTTAGTGTTCTGAGATTTTGCCTCTTAAATTAATGAGATATATTGATTTGTAGTTTTCCTTTTTTGTACTATCAATGGATGATTTTAACATCATGGTAACATAAACTTTATAAAACAAATCAGGAAGTGTTTCCTCTTCTATTTTCTAGAAGATATTTTGTAGAATGGTATTATTAAATGGTTCTTTTTTAAACACTTGGTAGAATTCTCTGGTAAAGCCACATGAGTCTGGAGATTCCTGTATTTGTAAGATTTTGAATTATAAATTAGATATTTTTAAAAGTTATCTATTTCACGTTGAGTGGCTTTTTGTAGTTTGTACTGTTTGATGAATTGAGCCATCTCACCCAAGTTCTTATATCTGCCGATGTTTGTAATATTCCTTTGCTATCCTTTTGATGTGTGCAGGGACTATAATGATAACTTCTTTATTCTTGATATTAGTAGTCTGTGTCTTCTTTTTTTTTCCTTGTCAGTTCTGCTAGAGGTTTGCCAATTTTATTGATCTTCTTGTAGGCTAGCTGTTTGCTTTATCGATTATCTGGGTTTTTTTCTGTTTTCAATTTCACTGATTTCTGTTTTTATTATTATTTCCTTTGGGTTTCACTTTCTTTGGGTTATTTTGCTTTTCTCTTTCTAGGTTCTTGACCTGGAAACTCAGATTATTTATTGGAGACTTTCCATCTTTTGTAATGTAATAGGTAGAGATGAAAGTCCCAGCTCCCCACTCAGCCTTCTCAGGCACCACCCCAACAGCATGTGGGGTGAAGTTGGAGCACCTCGTTACAGTCTAGAGAAGATAGAGCTTTAGGCTCGACACTTGACCTTTGCTGCTGCGGGTGGAGGTGGGGACCACAGATTTTTCTTCAATTTTGGATTGAAGTAGGGCAGTTTCTGTCTGAAAGTTTCCTTTTATGTTGCTAACCTGCTCCCTTCCTGGCACTAGAGAGAGGGGGCTTTGTTGGTGGTCTTTGTGTCTGCACTGCTGGTGTCCCCCTCTGATGCTTCTCCAGGGTGCAGTCTAGAACATGTGCGGCAGGAAGAACCCAGGAAGCTCACTGGTGTCATCTTTAGGACCTGAGATCCCCAGCCAGTCTGCCTCTGCTCTCCACCTTTCAGGGTCTGGGGTATGTGTGTCTGTGTGTGGTTTCATCCACAATATCCAGGAATTTGAGTTGGACCTAGCAAGAGGAATAGAGAAAAATATATCTACTCTATCTTCCCAGAATTAGAAGTCTGATTCCAAAATTGTGATGTGACCAATTTACTGAAGAGGTTGAATCAGAAACAAGCTTTTCTCGTGACTACCCTGAAACATCCTTGTCAATCCCCTCTCCACACACTGGCTGAAGTCAAAGGCAGATCCTGGTGCTTTTCAGATGAGTTTTATGTGTGGACATTCCTCATTTTCAGGGATTAAATCCAAACTAAACTGCGACTGCCACTTCTTACCCACTTCAAAGGATTCCTTTCCTTTCTGCCCCGTCAGGCCTGACCCCAGCTTGGCAATCTGACTTGGCCTTCCTCTCTGCTTTGCGCTGTCTCTGCTTGAGCTCTCTGTCTGTTGCTTCTTTCCCTCCATAGTTGGGCTCAGGAGACGGGAAATTAAAGGAAAACAGCAAGTGTCACATTGTGGGCTGGAGCTGGTGGAATCGCATGGGAAAGCCCTCTGTCTGGCAGGTGCCCGATGCCAGAACTTTCCCTCTATTGTGGGTTCTACTAAGACCCTGCTCTGGTAGGAACCACAGACACTGCAAACATTTCATAACATAGGTCATGCAGTCTCTGACCAACAGACTGTGTCCCCAGCAGGACACTGCCCATGCTGAGCGGTTTGTGCTGGGGTTAATTTGCTCCAGCTGAACAGACCTCTGGGAAGGCCTCTCTCAAGACAGGCTGAGAGCAACTGTCTTCCATGGTTCCTGCACCAGCCCTCAAAGGATACCCCCATGCTCTGTCCCTGGAGAAATAGCTGCTTGCACAGTGCCGCACCGTGGCCACTTTTGACTCCTTTAGAAAGGACTCAACTTCTCTCCTTTAGAATTTCTTAGAAAGATTCAGGCACTGATGTCTTTGCTCTCCAAATTCAAAAGAACACAGTCAGATTCTCCCAAGAACTCTTCTAACCTGCTCTGCTGTGCTCTGCCGGCAGTCCCTGGGTGGCAGGGTCTCTTTACTGACAGGAACTTTTCCCCCAACCATCCTGAGGTGAGGGGAAGGACAGGACACTGACAAGTCACTCCTCGGAATCTTTGATCAAGCTCCAGGGGTGGAGGTGAGTGAGGGGACAAGGGCCACAGAACTGGCGTGGAGCCACCTCTTAAGAAATCCTACATGAATAGTCTAGAAGCTGCTTTAAAAAGTGGAGTTATTTGCCACCTCGGGATGATGCTCAGGTGTAACTCTGAGAAAATAAGTGAAGTCCCATTTAATATTCTGTCAGAGTAAGAATGAAACAGCACACTCGGCCTCATGTCCTAGGTCTATGGAGACACAGGCTGTCCCCCCAGATCATGTTTATCTTCATGTATTATTTGAATTGTAATCTGACCCACCTTCCCACCAAGTGGCTAAGACACGGCCCTGTTATAACACACACATGTGCACCGCATGGAGTGGCACATTGAGCAGCGCTGCATGTGTTGAAGTAGAGGAAGTAGAACATTAAAGGGCCAGGCCATGCATGGGACAGCTGGACGGGGGCTACTGCTGGACAAGGGCTGCAGCAAGAGGACCTGGCTGGAGACTTTCTGAGCAACAGAAGCTGTGTGTGTTTGTCAGGCAGAAAAATGGAAGGCTCATGTTCCTGTGCGTGTCACGTCAGCCCTGCCACTGCTCTTCTAATACATTTCATGGCATCCTTCTCAAAATAAAGGACAAGGAATTTAGTTAACACCCCATGTCTAATTGTGGCAGTCCACGGTTCTGCTCACTGGAGTCTCCATAAACGAGGCCCACGGATCCCCAGGTTTCAAAGTCTAATCAACAAGGTACACACAGCCCTGAGAACGCAGGCAGCTCATGCCGTGTTTCAGCATCCAGCAGGCTGAAGAATCATGACTGTGAACATCAATTGCTCTTAGACTGAAAACTATAAAGACTATCAGCTAATAAATGTATAAAACTGTCATTACTGACCACTGTAAATAAAGAGGATAAATTTTTGAGGAAGCTGAGTCCCCACAAGGAAAGATGGTTTGTTTAAGGCCAAGTGCTGGACCTGGACCTTCAAGCAAACCTGCAGTAGCCGTGAGGGTTCTGGGGCTCCTGTCCCTTTGCTCAGGCAGAATGACCACCGAACACGGGGGCACGGCCTCTAGGGTTTACCCTGTAATTGACACGAGTCAAGTGAGGGAAACTGTACAGGCTCCAGCACCTAGTGTGGCCCTCCATTGCCCTGACTGGGAGCACAGCCCCATTGGGGAGGAAGATGAGCACCATCCCATCGGGGAGGAAGATGAGCACCGTCCCATCGGGGAGGAAGATGAGCACCGTCCCATCGGGGAGGAAGATGAGCACCGTCCCATCGGGGAGGAAGATGAGCACTGGTAATCTTCCCTTCCTCTCAGTGGCCATTGCAGAACATCAGGCCAAAGGAAGACGATGCCCAAGGCTTAGCATGCTTTTTTTTTTTTCAACTGGGAAATAAATTTCCTCTGGTCAATCATTTTTTTAATAAATGACATCTGAAAGGAGGTATCTCACGCTGCCTGCTTTGGGGGCAAGCCACTGGAAATCTCTCAGGGAAATCAGAGAGCAGAGCTGATTGATGGCCCCGCTGCAGGCATCGCTGCAGGCATCAGGACCAAGAGGAGGAAGCGCCACAGCCCAGCTGGCCAGCCGGGGCAGGCATTCCAGCCTGTGAATAAATCCTGCAGGGTGGAATGCTGCTGCTAGCCCCATGTGCACGGACCCGGCTCATGCGGGAAACTCTGACAACACTTTCCTGTGAGAGACCTGGGCTCTCGGGAGGGCCTGCTTCCTGCTGTGTCACCGTGATGTGACCACGAGGGTGGGAACTGAGCCCAGGAAAACTTCCTTCTGGACTGGGTCGACCCTTGTGCAGAATACTGGCTCACATTGAGTGCTTTTCCCTGAGCTATCAGGCCCTCTGTCACCCTGTCCAGAGTGGCCCCTCTGGCTGCTGCCCTGCCAGGATCTATCTTATGGCACCCTTGGGACTGTAGGGCAAAGAGCCAACCAGATTTAGAAATTTGGATGACTCAGGTACATGGGAATTTGAAGGTCTCTCATGCTATCAACAAAGCAAACAAATAAAAAAATGAATAAAATCTCAATTAGAATACAAAAATGTCAGTGGGATGTTTTGGGGCAGTGAAAGTATGTTGGTTTTCCTGTTTTTACTTTGCTATATTTTCCAAGTTTTATATTACTTTTCTACTGGACAAAGTGAGATTTGATAAGGCAAAATGATCAGAATAACAATTAATTATTCAATTTAATGTTGCTATCCAAGGGACGCCTATACATATTATCAGTGAAGCCTTAGCAGGCCTGGAAGTTGACTGTTGGGACTTTCTGTTTCCCTGGGCCAGCACCCCAGAAATTGCCTGTTCACCAAGACCTTAATTGTTACCATGTCACAAAATCTCTACTCACAGAGGAATCATCTTTGCCTAGCCTTCTCATCATTGCATGAGAAGCAAGATGGCCCACCTAACAGAAGGGCTCCTTTGCAATCTTCTAAGAAAACCTCCACTTGTTTAAAAAGGAGCATGACATCATGATGACAGCCACTTACTTTTGTTTGACATAGAATTTCAATCCTTACAAGAAGGATTAACGGAAGGTGGTCCAGGGTAGAGGTTACTGACCCAGTGAAGGGTCAGATGACTGGCCTTGGATCGTGGCTTGATCATTTTTGAACTGTTACTTGCATGGCCACTCATCCTTGTTAGCCTCACTTTCATCATCTGTAAAATGATGAAAATACTACTACCTACCTGATAAAGTCTTTGTGGGAAGTAAATGAAACATATGGCATGACACTTGGCTTAGAGTAAAAACTTCATCCCTGTTAGTTATCACCTTCATATAGCAGAGTAAGGCAAGGAGCGAGGGAGTGCCATGAAATGTATATAACATGGTCTCTGCCCTTGTACAATCTACTTTAATTATAAGTAGGTAAGGCTTTAGCTAAGTACGGCCCATATCCCTGAGTTTCCAGACCAGCCACAGTTGAGTGTGGGAGGGTGCTGCAGGACCCCATTAGCCAGTGAGATTCAGGACACCTCACTATATAGGCAAAGTAGCCCATTCAGACCTAGGGGTCATCAACGTGTACCCCTTAGAATGGCTAACACTATCAGGAAAGACCACAGCCCAGTGGGGGCATCCTTTCAAGAAAACCCAGATCTCAGGAAGTCCCAGAGAAGGCCTTTATTGTTGTGTTTACTATAGTTTTATACAGTTAAATCCAGAAAATCCGAGTCTCCAAGTCTGAAGTTCCAGGAGTGAGAGGAAGAGAAAGAGGGGAAAGAAGAAAGTGGCCCCCAGAGCATTTCCCACGGTGTCTCAGGCCCAGGTTGCCGGGTGTCCACCAGGGGAAGAAGGAAGTTGAATGCACTTCAATCAGGACTTTTGTCAGCAGTTTGTCATAGGTACTGCCTTATGGAAAGAAAACAGAGACAAAGACAGTCCTGTTTGCATTCAATATCCATAAGTCCCCCAAAACAAAACTATGTGGGCAACCATGGTCTAGAGCAGTGTTTTTCAACCTTTTTCATCTCATTGCACACTTGAACCTATAGTTAAACTTCTGTGGCACACTTACATTATGTTGATTTTTAAAAAGAGTAAAAATAAAAAGCATATATTTACTGTGCTTTGAACTTCTTTTGAAAATAATTTAATTAGTGATCTTTAAAAATTTTTGTGGCACACCAGTTGAAAATCACAGGTCTGTAAACTTGTTCTTACATCTGACTCATGAGTCTACTCAACCTAATGGAAGTACCCCTAGGCCATTAACATGTCTGAATTGTTCTTTTTGCAGACAGTAAGGAGGAATTACTCTGGATTAGTTGGTTCAGTGAACGATTCAGAAGCTCTATCTCTGTGCCTCTTCTCACTCCCTGCATTCCTCCTAGGCGATGTCATTCACTCACTTGGCTTTGCCTATCCTATATGACATGTTTTGGAAAATGTACATACCCGAGTCAAAAATAAAACCCTCTATATAACCCACCAAAATCTGTTCCTTGATCTCCAGACCCATTGGGAAAGGGAGGAATTCCAGTTGCAAGTAAGAACAGTAAAAGTTGATTTACAATTGTATGGCAGAGACTACTAGCTGTTTACCAAAATCCATCCTTCTGTAGAAGGTGGACTAGGAAAGGATGAGCCTACATTTCCTAGCTTGCCTTGCAGTTGGGTGCAGCCAGTGTTCTCCAGTGGAATGCACGTGGAAGTTAGTCCATTAAACCTCCTCAAAGAGCATCTCTGTCCTTGTCCCCCTTCTGACCAGCTGTGACTCTGAGCCCACGGTAACCTTGGAAACCATGTGTTAAGAGCAAAGCCTCCACGGGCTTATGTCCCTGAGCCTTCCACCAACACAGGTCTGTGACATCCGGCTTCTGTCACTCAAGAATGGAAGATAAGTGTCTATTGTTTCTGAGCCATTACATTATTATCCAAATGTAATCTATCCTAAATAAAACAAATGCCTTACACGCACAGAACATTTTTACCTTACTCAATAGGAAGTTCAATGGTAGTAGATTCCAGCATTTATTCAGATGCTCAAAGATACTGCTGGAGGCCAGGCTGTCACTTTCTGCTCCACTGTCCTTAGTGTACTAGCTTTGTTCTCATGTTTTTGACTCGTGGTCACAAGTAGGCTGGTGCTAGGACATATGTTGGAAACAGAAGTTACGTCCACCTTTTGGGAAAGAAGAAAAGGAAAGGGGTAAAATTTGTAGCTTGTCTTTTCACTCAAGGGAAGCCCCTTTGATGTTTCCTTAGTCAGAACGAATGATTTGCTTGCCCACAATTTAACTAGGTGGCCAAGAGGAATAAGGAGAGCACCATTTGCCAGTGGTTCTCAACGTTCCTAATGCTGCAGCCCTTTAGTACAGTTCCTGTGAATTGCGACCCACAGGTTGAGAACTGCTGATTTAGGCTAATCATAATCCATCCCTCTGGGGATGGTTCTGTCCCTCTGAAACTTAAAGGATCTCTGCTTATCACAGAATAAATAGATCTCTGCTTATCTAGCAGAAGGGAAGTGGCACATGGGAGATGATAACTGTTGTCTTGGTCTATCACAAATGCCATAGACCGGTGGCTCATTGATTGCTCCCAGGTCTGGAGGCTGGGAAGTCTAAGATCAAGGTGCCACAGACTTGGTGTCTGTTGAGGACGCACTTGCTTTGTGGATGATGTCTGCTGCCTATAACCTTACTGGTGGAAAGGGCTAGCCAGCTCTCTGTGGTCTCTCTTACAAGGACACTCATCTCATTAGTGAAGGTTCTGCCCGCATGACCCCACCACCTCCCAATGCCACAGCCTTAGGATTTCAGGGTATAAAGTTTGGGTGTACACACACATTCAGCCCATAGCAGTTATGTAGGCAAAGATCAGTGCTTGCACACTCATGTACCCAGCTGCTTGTGGATCCTCTTGGGCACATCAGGAATTATCCTTAGCACTTCCTTTTTTTAACTTTGTATGTATCCAAATGACCACAGCTCATTGATTTTTATCTTCTAAATATCCCTCAGTTCTGCCCCTTTCCTCCCTCTCCCTCTCCCTCTCCCTCTGCTGGGCTGTAGCTGTTGCCAGTCTATCCTCTTCCCTATCTTCACACAGTCAGTGGAAGGATCCTGTAGACCCCAACACTTCACTGCTTCAACTTTTTAATGGCCACCTACTGGCTACAGAATGAACTGTGTGTAGAATCTATTTCCCTGCCTTGACACGCTTTGCCTTCCTTTTCAGCTGTCCAACCTTAAAACTTCATTCAGTCTTCAAAAACTGTTCTTTTTCCTGCTTATTCCCCAGTTCTGACTTAGACCCTCTCCTTGCTCCAAGCTCTGCACCCTGCAGACGCGTCACACTTCTGATACCATGTTCACGTGTCTGTTCTCAGCTTTTCCAATACCATGTCCGTGTGTCTGTCCCTCCCACCCCGTGTCATGCCTGAGGGTGATGACCATATCTTATTCAGCTCTGCAAGCCCAGTGCCTCTCACCCAGTGACTGGCACAAAATAAGTAAAAATGGAATAAAATCCTAAATCAGCTCAATGCCAGTGATTTGAAATGACTCTTTTAAAAACCTTTTACACTTGAGACTCATACAAATTCATTAGTGTGTTTCATCCGGATTAGCCAATAAACGTCTCTTGTCATAGTGTGTATTGTTAGAAGATTAATTCATTCTTAAATATTTCCCAGATACCCTTGGCGAGTCACCAACAGAGGACTAAAGTAAAAATATGTTTCTGGGATGGCTGAGCAGGGGATACAGAGGCGTGGCTCCATCTTAATGACAGTAACAGCAGCCAGCGGCTAGGCACTCACACTGGGACAACACTTTGTAGTATCGTTTTTACTGAATCCTCACTCTGACCTTGAGAAGTGGCTGCTCTTACTAGCCTCATTCTACAGATGAGAAAACCAAGGCCATAGAGCGTGAGTTTCTTACAGTCAAGTAGCCATAAAGGAACAGAATCGAGACCAAAACCCAGTTTTTCTGATTCCAAAGATTCCACCTTTAGGCTGTTAATTGCCCTTTAACTTACTCAAGATTGGGTCCTCAAACTGCAGCCTGTGGGCCACATGAGGCGGTGTAATTGTATTTGTTCCCATTTTGTTTTTTTACTTCAAAATAAGATATGTGCAGTGTGCATAGGAATTTGTTCATAGTTTTTTTTTTTTTTTTAACTATAGTCTGGCCCTCCAATGGTCTGAGGAACAGTGAACTGGCCCCCTGTTTAAAACATTTGAGGACGCCTGAGGGAGAATGTCTCTCACATGTGAAAGAAATAGAGGTAAATGGGATGGATTGCCCTGAACTCACAGGTTGGAGACCAGCCTGAGCAAGAACGAGACCCCCGTCTCTAAAATTAGCCAGGCGCCTGTAATCCCAGCGACTGCCGGAGGCTGAGGCAGCGGGACGCCCACAGCCCCGAGTCTGAGGTCACAGTGAGCTGTGACTCCATTGCACTCTGCTCAGGGCATAGGGTGGAACTCTGTGTCAACAGCAACAACAACAACAGAAATAGGAAGATGCTTCTAGACTAACTGAGGACATAAAAAGAAGAAGATACTTTCCCACAGTTGTGTAATGTGTTTGCGTATCTAGCTGTGGTGTTACGAAAGAGTCAAAAAATAGTTAAAAACATGGAAGAGTTGGTAAAGTTAAAAAAAAAAAAAGCTTACAGTAAGCTAAGGTTAATTTATAACCAAAGAAATAGTTCTTTTTTTTTTTTTTTGTTGCCCTAAGTAGAGTGCTGTAGAGTCACAGCTCACAGCAACCTCCAGCTCTTGGGCTTAGGTGATTCTCTTGCCTCAGCTCCTGAGTACCTGGGACTAAAGGCACCTGCCACAACACCTGGCTATCTTTGTTGCTGTTGCCACTGCTGTTTTAGCTGGCCAGGGCCAGGTTTGAACCTGTGACCCTCGGTGTATGGGGCCAGTGTCCTACCCACTGAGCCACAGGGGCTTCCCATGCCTTTCTTCTTTTATTACGGATGAGCACTGGTGTTAGGGCAGAAGCCCACCCACACCCACACCCCCATTTTTCTTCTTTCTTTCTTTGTTTCTTTATTTCTTCCTCCTCCCCTCCTCCAGGTTGATAGATATGGATCTGATGTGGGCAATTTCTATGGCTTGGGAGGGAGCAGGGAGCAGGAAATAACTAAGCTTCCTACACATTGGAATGGAAGGTTGTCTACCATTTGTTTCTATACCATTCCGATAATCAGGTTCCCATTCGCCGTCCCCTCTCTCCCCCACGCCCCACATCACCAGAAATTCTATCTTTCTGTTATGCCACTAGCATTGATCCCATTGAGCACTACTGGTGGGCGCATATCCCAGCTTTTGGGTGAGCCACTTTCCATGCTGCCAAGTCAGTGTGGGGCCTCCTTCTGTTTAGTACCTTAAACATGTTCATTTGGGGTTTTACATCAGGATACCAAAGTTCTGACATTTCAATTACCTGGCCAGACAGGGTGGCTCATGCCTGTAATCCTAGCATCTTGGGAGGCAGAGCCAGAAGGATCCCTGAAGCCCAGGAGTTGGAGACCAGCCTGGGTGAGGCAGCAAGACCCTCTGCCTACCAAAAAAATGCTTAAATTTCTTAAATTGAAGTCATAAACTACCAGGCTGCAGTGGCATGTGCCTGTTGTCCCAGCTCCTCGGGATACTGAGCTGAGAAGATCGCTTCAACCTGAAGTTGGAGGTTGCGGCGAGCTACAATCATGCCACTGCTACCTGGGAGACAGAGCAGGACCCTGTTGAAAGAGAAAGAGAAAGAAAAAGAAAAAAAGAAAGGAAAGGAAAATAAATAAATAAAATAAATAAATAAATAAATAAGAATAAGAAATAGTGGTAAATGTAAAGGGAGAGATCAGATGGAGAATTTTTGGAAACACTGATGTCGACCTGGGCAGAATTGGCTTTATTCTCCAGAGTGGGAAACCTGAGTGTGATTGAGTAGCGGGCATGAAACACGTGCAGAGTCACTGCAGGAGCCAGCGGCTCCCATCTGAGGATTTCTCTGCCTGAGAGTTCAGGGGATGCTTCAGAGAAGTGGCAATGTTTTATTTAGCTCAGCACTTCTCAAACTTGAATGTGCACTGGGATTACCTGAGGAGGGGACCTGGTTAAAGTGCAGACTGAAAACCTCTGCCGCAGAGGCCTTGGGAAGGTGCCATCACTGCTGGTGACTTCCACAGATTCTCACATGTCGGCACCACTCAGCAGCCCCACTGGCCCACCCTTGCGGAGCTTCAGTTTCTAATAGTCTGTGCATGATGGGAGAGGGACCAGGGCTTCATAGGTGATGCTTAGTTTCCTCCAAATCCCTCTCCCTGTAGGAAACAAAACTCTATTTAAAATAAGTTAAACATCCATCTACACATTTACCACAGTTATTCTGGAAAATTAGTAAACCTTCAAAATTCCAGCTCGAATGTTACCCTTTCACTTCACACCTGCATGACCTAGGAAAGGCTCCTGAGGTGTTCTAGGGGCTGAAAAGCAGTTGAGTACAGTGCCGGGGGCATGGGGACAGTGCTGGGCACAGATGCTGGGCACCGACACTGGGCACCCATGGTGGCCACCGCTGCTCTGGCCAGGGTGGTCCCTCGCATCCCCGCCCCTGTGCCACTGGGTAGGGCTCCCAGGCCAGGTAAGACTGGGCCGCACTCTGCCAGACCAGAACCCAGGGCCCCACATCTACTCTAAAGTGTTCGTTCAAGGTCAATGGCCTGAAGGTACATGGTGTTGTTAGCTGGCTGACGTGAGCCCTGCCAGGCGTTCTTCTCCAAATGGAGCAAAGGAAACATCCCGTCCTCCACAATGTGAACAAGTGATTGAGTGATGCCGTTTTCTTCCCCAGCCTAGTCTCTTCCTGCTATGGGGTTCCTGCAAAATCCTCTCCTCCCACACACTTGATTTCTATTTCTATTTTCTTCCTTGAAATCTTTGTCCTGGTCTGCTTTGTTTTTTCCTCTTACTTTCCAGCTATTCTTTCTGTAACAAGGCCAAAGACTGAGCCATCTGGACAATTTGAGGACATGGAATTCAAACATTCAAAACACACAGGACTTTTCCAGGGGATAAATACTGGATGAGTAGCAACAAAGGATAGGGGAGGGAAAGACATGTATTGAGTGCCGACCGCACATTAGTCACAGGGCCTTGTCACTCTCATGTACTGGCCTCAGAGAGGGAAAGTGAGGCCCCAGAGGCTAAGAGCCAGTTCACACCATACTGGCCATTCATACATGTGTTCTTGAGGGTTTCTTGGCCTCCTGATGCCACCAGCATCACATACCTTCTCTAAATCTCAGTTTTCTATCCTGTAAAATGGGGGCAATGTTAGTTTCTACCTCGTAGGAATCCTATGAAAGACGTTCAGCACAATATGTAATTTGTAATAATCACTTGTAGTTACTATCTATTAGTACTGTTGTTGCTGCTACCATTGTGTTGTCATCTTAATAAGTGGAGCTCAAGACAAAACTCAATGATAGTAGGTTCCATTTGTTTATTCAACAAATATTTGAGTGCCTAATTCTGTGCTAGGCATACATAGCCACCCACATACATAGAAGCCACCCACCCACCATGGAGCTTACCTTTTAGTCAAGGGGAGAATAGACACACAAAAAAACAGGGCAATTTCTGGCAGTGAAAGGCACTCCAAAGGAACTAAATGGGACAAAGTGACTGGGCCTTGTGGGTGAAGAGGGCTGTTTCGGCTTGGGGGCAGGGAACGCATTACCCAGGGGCATTGGACCCTGAGACCCAGTGATGGGAAGGAGCCAGGCGAGGTGAGACCGGGAGATCACTAGCCAGGGGCACGGCCAGGGAGAGGTGTTGGGGTGCAGTGTGCTAGGCATGTTCTTCTCGATGCCAGAACCTTTCTTTCATGGAGTAGGAAGAAGTGGTGTTTACAGACAGACTCTGCAGCCAATCTGCCTGCTTTCATCTCTATGCTGGAACCCCTCATCCAGCCTTCCTGTGAGCGTTTTCCTGATCTGCAAGTGGGGAAGACATTAGTGAATGCAGAATGAGGTCGATGTGAAAGTAGTTGGAACAGTTCTTTGCATATAATAAGTAGGAAAAACTCCAGCTATTATTATTGGTGTGAGTGTGTAAAGAATGTATTTAAAGCATTTGAGCATTTCTTGAAAAAACTAAGCAGTCAACAGGTGGGAGGTGTTGTTATCAGAGCCTAGAGCCTTGAGAGTTTTCAACAAGCTGCATGCTGAATGAGTCGGCTGCTTTGGAGTTGTTCGTGATGCCCTTCTAGTTTGATCAAATGTAGAGGAAGGACTCAGCGTATCGTTTTACCACCTAATTTAAAAATGCATCAACACAATCTCTGTGGTCAGGATGACTTTTTTGTATGAATGTGTCTGCCTTACTGAATGGGGATGATGGTTTAAAAAAAAAGAAAAACCAAAATTACAAAATTTAGGGGATTCTTTTTGAAAGCAACCTCCACTTTTTGCCAAATGATTTAACTACTGTTTCCTCAGTAATGACTCGCAAAGGGTGGTACATAATTTCTTTATTTCCTTCATCATTTCCTGAAGACAGTCATCCCCTTTAGGAGATGAAGGGCTGGGGAAAAAAGGGTCAGTTCAAATTCAGTCACCATGGAGTTTGGGCTTATTTCAACTGTTTCCCATCAATGTTTTTCTGGCTTCCATAAGTTATTACCTATGGGCTATTGGCCCTGGAGACACCATAGTTCATTGCTGAGATGGTTTGTTCCCATGCCAGTCAGAAAGTGCAAATTCTCCCACACAACCATCAAGAACTGGTTCTATGGACTCAAGCCAGGAGGGTTCCAGCTGGGAACACTGTGGTACAGATCTGTTTTAGCAGGAGACCCTGGTAGGGTCCCTGTGCTTGGGGGACCTTCTCCAGGGGTACAGCCACCAGGCATGGGCACCAGCATTCATTGGGCAACCTCCCATTCCAACTGCTTGGCCCTTCATAGGGAAACTGATTTTACAGTTTCTCTATTTAGGACATCAAGATAGGTTGCTATGGAAAAATGACATCTTCTAATTAAAAACACAGAGAGGTCACAAGTTTCCCAGAACAACTAGGGCACAGATCCTAAAAGGAAAGAAATGAAACAGTTGAAAAAAAAGAAGTCAAACAAACCTCCAGAGCCGCGTCAGCCTGTAACTTTCCAAACCTGAATGAGATGCCTTGTGTGGACAGAGGATGCTAACCGGATGATGTGAGTTCACCACCCAGGGATGCTGCTCTCAGCCGACAAGGGCTCAGTCAGGCAGGAGATCAGTGATGTTTGGGGGATATTGACCTAGGACAATCATCTTGGGCTATCCTTTCAACTTAGATTTCTGGATTTGCCTCCTGGGGATTAGGAGGGAACATGGAAGAGCAGGAGTGAGAAACTAGAATGCTGCTAGTTCCAAGGGAGCGCCATTCTTTTTCTCTCTGCCACTTCCCTTCTTTGTACTGTGCCTGGTACATGTATTACCAACAGCACCTGTGACCTGGGCTGAGCCGGACTGCTGTCTCCTGCCCTGGGCTGCAGACTTCTTCAGCACAGACTCAATGTTGTATTTATCTCCGTGTGGCCAGTGCCTAGTCTATTGTGTGGCACATAGGATATGTACAACAAATTCGTGTAGAAAGAATATTAACAATAATAAGAAAAGCTCTCATCAACTGAGTGTGCCGAGTATTGGGGTATTATTCATCTTCCCTTACAGGAAAGAGACTTCAGTGCAAGGAGGCAAAGCAGCTCACACCAGTCCCTACTGCTAATGAATGACAGAGCCTGGCCTGAAACCCAGCACCATTGGCCTCTGAAGCTCAGAAATAAGTGAGTCCAGAGGCTGACTGATCAACATGTGCCCTGAGGGCCCTTTGATCTAGCTCCTTGTCCCTCTCACTGGCCGTTTGTTGGCACCCTCAGGTCTCCTGGTGAGCCCTGTACTAGAATAAGCATGATTAAAAAATCTGCACTGAGTCTGGCTGCTCAGCCAGGACTTGTGTGGCAAGAGAACCTAAGATGGCCACAGGGTGGGACCGGGACTCAGGGCTCCTTTCTTCCTCCTTTTTCTGCTCGTCGTTGGCAGTACCACCCATGCAGGGAGGTGGAGCTGCTGCGAAGGGGGAACCAGTTGTGCTGATAATGCTCACTGTCACTGGGGAGGTGGGCATCCCCCCCTTGGACTGAATTCAGGGCAGGATTCCATATGAGAAATTCCTAACCCACGAGCTGAGGGCAGCGATGTTCACTTAGCCCGTACTCTCCTGCCGTACAGCTGCAGGAATGTTCTGGGAGTGGTGCCCCTGACAGCCAGAATACAGGTGAGTTCTGTATTACATATTATGAGCAATCGATAATAGTATCAGTAGCCTGTGATGATTTAGAAGGCCCTTTTACACACCTTATTTCATTGTTACCCTGTGAGGTAGGTCACATGATCACCTACTTTTCGTGATGATGAAACTAAGGCAAAACTAAGGCTTTGAGGGATGCATCACACTGTCTCTATTGGGACTACTCAAAGCGTTGTCCACAGACTGAAAATAGCAACATAAGCTGGAAGCACATACTTGAGCCCCACCTCAGACTGACTGAATCTGGGCGATGGACCTGGAACCAGCTCTCCAGGAGGGTCTTATACATGCGAAACCTTCAGAAGCACTGCCCTAGCACAAGTGATGGAGACTGAATTCACTCAACCCTCCCTCTCCCATCCCAAGTTGTACTGAAAGGGCACAGGACACAGTTCAAACCTTTAGTACAAATCATAAGGCAACTTCCCCTTGGTAAGAGAATGTGAGCTCTTTGAGGCCTTGAACCTCTTATTTCTCTATGATAAAACCTTATAGGTACTTACTTTATAAAAATGGGCATATCTATATTGTTTAACTTCTTGGGCTTTTGCAAAAATCAAATGAATTAATGGATGTTAAAATTTATAGTTATATACCTAACATAATCTTTTATTGTTTACTATTATTGCAATTACAATAATTATTATATTATTATTCTGTTTGAAATGTAGACAAACTAGGAGCAAATATATAAACTGAGATTTAAAGTACATTATTCCCAGTAGGTTTCCACTACATAATCCCATTTGTAAATATAAAATTATTTTCATGGGAAAGAAAACGAAGGCACATTGAATGAACCCAAGCTGGTGAGCAATGGCAGCAATCATCACAATAATTACTTGTGTATGAAGAGAGGTGCCGCTCTGTCTACCCACAGGAGTGCGGCTTGACAGATGGGGAGGAACATGGGGGTCAGCCTCAGAATACCTTGCATTTGTGTCCCAGCCCCTCCATTTATAGATTATTTGATCTCAGACAAGTCACTTCACCTTTAAGAGCCTGAGTTCCTCCCATATAAGCTTGAAATTATAATAAAAGAAATTAGAACAAGAATGATTTCTTTGCCGTGAGACTCAGATAAGAGAATGTCTGTGAAAGGTTCTGAGAACTGCAGTTCACTGTACAAATGTTAATTGTTCTGGTTGCGGTGTTGTTTACACTAGGAGGGACTAGATGGCGCTGAGCAGAAGGGACAATGGCTCCCAGAGCAACTTTTGAGGCTGGTAGGAGGAGGCCTGGGAAAGGAGAAAGACAGGGGATAACAGGCTTTTTAGCTCCCTAGACACTGGGCAGCGCAGGACAGGTCTGTGGGTTGTGGGATTGTGGGGTTGTGGGGGAGGAAGCCCAGAACTCAAAAGGCAGCAGGTGCTGCTCCAGAGAAACACATCTCCCGGGGCCACTCAGCCCCCTGGCACTGGAGGGTCAGACCACGGGAACTGGGCACACCAGACCAGGGCATCCAGCCCAGCACTGTCACAGGCCCACTCGGCCAGGACTCACATTTCACAGCAGCCTCAAATTTACACTCTTGAGGTTATTTCCATGCGGGTTTATGTAGTCACAGAGAAACTGATGGACAAGATATCACTCGTGCCACCTTAAATGTGTGCGTCTGATTATTAGGCTATGCCATCTGTGGCATCTCCAAGAATTAACTTTTTATAAATCCTTAGGCTATACTTTGAATTGCCCAATTGTTCTTTTAAATTAAGTATTTGTTCAGTATAAAATATGCCATAATTTTCAGGAATCTGTTCTAGCCTGTCTGTATTTGTTACTGAACCAGGAGCACAGGAGAAGCCCAGCCAAAGTCAGCGGCTGCAGTAACCAAACTCCTTCATGGGACAAGTGGAAACTCCGTCACATACATATAGACATGAAGTTGGACAGTGAAGTTTGTAAACCCATCCTGGGAAAACTGCTGCATACCTTATTGCTGAATATCACCACAGTCACTGAAGGACTTCCCTTGGGCTGCTGTGTACCAATGCCAGCATCTAGTCCACCCTTAAAGCACCTTTTCTAAGATGAGTTCACGAATTTAATTGTGAGACCCAGTAGGATGACAGCTCTGATGGCCATTCCA